>NC_135788.1:99073767-101951267 GCF_051106095.1 Pogona vitticeps
ATATTCTTGGACTCCCAGAAGCCTTCACCACTAGATGTGCTGGACAGGATTTCTGGGAGTTGTAGTCCAAGAGCCTCTGGGGACCCAAGGTTGAGAACCACAAGTATGGAAGAAGGAAGATGAACCAATTCATCTTCTCACTGTCCCCATGGAATGGATAAAACACCAGGAGACCCCATGCTTTTTTAAAAGGAAGGGCTGTAGGCAGTTACTACACAACATGGGGTTTCCCTACCAACATTTCCCCTACATGCTGAATCTTGTGTAGGACATTCCTCCCATGGCCCCCAAGCTCCCTCATCCAGCAGCAGCTACCTTCACTGTGCCTCTCTCTGCGGGCATAGATGGGCGAGCTGTCTGAGCTTGGGCAGGACTTGGGAGAGGAGCTGATGGGGGTGCCACCTAAGGCCTCCTGGGAGGAGGTGTTGGTCAGGGGGCGGTAACGGATGAGAGGTGACGAGGGCTGCTCCTCCTGCTCCAGCGACCTCCGGACTGTTGAGGCATCAAAAGAGAACTCGCCCGTACGAGCGAAGGGTGAGGAGCCTGAGAGGGGGGATGAGGCCTGCAGGGAGCTGTGAAGTGGGGACCTCAGGCGATGGAGTGGGCTGCCACAGCTGTCACCGGTCTGCAGGGGGAAACAGAGAGAGTGCAAGTCAAAAAAAGGGCCCAGGTGCATAAAACGTTGTATGAAATTTGATGACACACAACACACAAAGAGTGCCCCATGATGCCTCCCTCAGGAAAGGCATGGAAGGAAGCAGCAAAAAGTCACATAGGTACACCCAGAGAAGCAGATGCTCCTCAAGAAAACACACAGGGCAAAGCAATAAATTAACTGTTCATTTGTGAAGAATGTTTGTTCCTTAACACACATAACGTTTCTTCATGATATGGAAAATTAGTTGCCATCAAAGTTGTTCTCCCAATATCTGGATCACAATAGGAGGATCTTCAGACAGTCAGTAGATTACCATGAGCTACAGTGCAAAAACCTGCCTCAGTATCTGAAACAATTTAATCTACAGTATTTTTGCTCATCTGATTGTTCATCTGATCTTTTACAATGAGGACAACGGAATTTGAACATTTGGTGTATACAAAATATAAAGGACTCAGATACAATTAAACTCATTGGCTGAGAGATTGTCACAGCTGCAATAATATACTGTATATAAATATAGATATTTCTAAGCGGCAGACTCATTCTGTTCCTTTTTTTTTATTTCTAGAGTGGGGAGAGGGGCAAACAGATGGCAAGAGGGATGAACCGTTGACAGAGACCCAAACCTAGAGATGGGGGCAGAATGTTGACAATACAGGATCCAGATACTAACCTTCTTCTCAAAGATCTCATCCCCTTCTGTGGAGCTGACACTGTCTCTCAAACGGGACCGGGAGGGGCGCTGTCGCCTGCCCTTAGCCGAGAGTTGGGCTCGGGCCTTCTGCAAGCTGCTGTCCAACCTCTGGGTCTCTGGAATCACATCATTAAAATCTGGGAGTGAAAGAGAGAAACGGGAAGGATGGCAGTGGGGAGCCGAGTGGGGTGAGAGGCAGAGAGGAATCCGGCAAGGAGCAGCATGTGTGAGAGAGGAGAGAGAGAGGCAGGAGGTGGCACAAAGACAAAGTTAAAATAAGCGCAAAGTATGGAAAGCAGAGTGGCGAGGGTGACATCAAGAGGGACGCAAAGTGGCAGAGGCAACAGAACGGTGGGGCATGTGGGGAGGTTAAAACAAGTAAAATGAGATGCCCAGTGGAGGGTCATGAAGAAGGGGTGGTGGAATGAAGGGTTAGAAAGGGAGGAGACATAGAGAAAGTGTTCAGAAAAGAGAGGAACTGTCTGTCATTCAGTATCAGTCTTTCAAAGATACAGTCAGAAACTGGACATGAACTCCCATGTCAAACAAGCCAAGTTGGAATGGCAGGTATAATATGACCCTTCCTAACACCATTAGCTGTCCCCTAAGGTTATTTTTTGCTGGGCGTGGTGAGCCATTGCACAGAGGTGGCAATTGTCTCTCCACCCCACCCCAAACATCCACCTCTCTCTCCCTCCCTCCCTCTCTCTCTCTCTCTCTCCCTCTCCCTCCTCTCTCTCTCTCTCTCTCTCTCTCTCTCTCTCTCTCTCTCTCATTCTCTTCCTATAAGGTCTGCAAGGCAGCAGAGTCCTGATTCTCAGTCCTCACTTCTCCAAATGTTATGGACTTCAGCATCCCGAATCTCTTACCGCTGGCAACGTGGGCTGGGGTTGATGTTCAAACTATCTGGAGAGGCAAAGGTTGCTGTGGACAACATCATAGTCCAGAAAGCATGAGCTCCACCTCAACATCGGCCATTCATTGCACAGACACTGCACCCCCCCCAAGTGGTTGGGTCCACAGATTCACTCTGTCCTGAAGGACAAACACAGACATGATGGGAGTAATTATGTTTATTTCAGACTCCCCACCTCTGCATCCTGACTGACTGCCTTTTTTTCCACAACAGGTTGTGAGGCTGTTTTTAAAGATTTCCATATAGATATTCATAGACACTCTTCTCCAAAGTATATATTTTGGGGCATGTGTTTTACATTGACTAAAGAGCTTTGTGTACATTTCCTCAGATCATGCATTTGTACATCTGCATTTTAAAAATGTATGCATGGTTTTATATGTACTTTAGCTTCACTGTAAGCCTTGCAGATGCATACAGTGGACCCTTGACTTACAGACGGCTTGACTTACAGACTTTTTGAGTTACAGACTTCTCTGGCCGCAAAATTTAGGTTTGACTTGCAGCCTGAGAGTTGACTTACAGACCAGAAAAAAACCAAAATGGAACAAAAACGGCCTGTTGCGGGATTAATCGGTTTTCAATGCACTGTAGGTCAATGGAGACTTGACCTACAGACTTTTTGACTTGAGAACCACCTTCCAATACGGATTAAGTTCTCAAGTCAAGACCCCACTGTACTTGTAAGGTGCGTGCATGTTTGCCCTGGATAAAGTGAAGAACCAGAGAGAAAGAGTTAGGACACAAAGATGGAGACCAGCAGAACCAGAGGAACTATGGGACTTTGCATTTCTGGCTATAAGCCTTCATTGTGAGAAATTCAGCGCTTGAACTGAACTTTTTGAACTATGCTTTCACTAAGTTGATAAAAAACATCTGCTGCTAACTGAAGGAGTAGAGTAGAGCAAAGGGGATTAAGAAGACCCTGGTATGAGGATCCTGCTGAGCAAGCAGATTCCACACCTGTCCACTAAGTGATGGAAGACACATTAAACATTCCATACTTCACAATAAGTGATAAGGACCATATATCTCGGGGGAAACAAAGAAACATCTAATGTGCATGCCCAGCTAGCAACCTGCCTAAAAGGAATATAAAAAGAGGGGTCTGGGCAACCATAATTTGTTTGCTGTGACCAAAAGGCTTTTGGAACTAACTGCTTTCTTTGGAAAATGGACAATGCAAATAAAGAATTCTTCTCTCTTTGGTGAGTATGTATGTGGTGTGAATGTGCTGAATGCATGAAACCCCTTTATTTAGAATTGTAATCAATAAGTAATAAAGTATATTCATTTTGCATTTATTAATGTGTCTTGTGAGGTCATTTGTTGTTTAATGTTGTTCTTCTTGGGATACAAAAGATCCAGTAGTCAACCTTTTGTGACATATTTCTCAAAAAAAAAAAAAAGGCAAGATTTGCAAAATGGATATTTGCGTTCTTACTAAAATTCTTTGCAATTGCTACTTTCACAGGATGTTGACTGTTAGAACGACCTGCATGTTTAATACTGCCCCTGATATGGCAAGGTTTTTTAAGATGTTAATATGGATTCGAGGCAGGATAGGTTTTGCATGGAAACTGGGGAGACTTCAGGACACCCTCCTGATCAGGACCCTAGGGTCTAAGGAATGCTCCATGGGCAGAATGGTTTGCCTGAAGCATTTTCCAACTTAGGCACTGGTGCTAACTGGAGTTTGTAAAAGTTACTGTTTGGCAGAAATTCATTAACATTAAATTGTTGACTTTTCTGGGAACTATACTTTGAGGTATGTTGATTTGTTCATAATAAAAGACAAAGAACGTTTTATGAAATGTAGCCATTGGTTAGTTTGCTAAAGCATTGCATTAAAAATATGGTGTGTCTTTTTAAAGTAATAAAATGGCCAATTTTAATTTTTTTTTTTTAAAAATTAATTGTTACAAAAATGATACTATTGGTGTTTAATGGCTAAAATAACTATTTGGTCTCCAGAAGTGCCGTCCATCCGTCCGTCTGTCCGTCCTTCCTCTCCCTCCCTCCCTCCCTCCCTCCCTCCCTCCCTCCCTCCCTTCCTTCCTTGCAGAAGGAGTGGGAGTTTGTACAAATGGCACGGGGCTCACAGTCCGCATGATGCCCACCTTTGGATTAAACAACTAATGTCCTTAATGCAACATTTACTCATTTGACTGCAAGCCACTTATTAGATACTGTCAAATGTTTATTGCTCCGTGTCGGATAATGCCTGTTGTTGACATCCACTGCAAATTGGCTGTCAAAATACTAACTGCGTCAAGTCAGATACCATTAAACACAAACATCCTCCTCTCAGGCCCTTGTGTCTATATTCACCAAAGATAGATGCCGTGCAGGATGATATCTCAGCATGCATGAGGTTTCATCCTATATCTCCTAAATAGAACATACTCCTTTTTCTTTCAGGACTGCACATTTCCTTTTCACATGCAAATAGACTTCAGATAAAATGGAAGCGGAATACTGGTGGTACCCCTGATGTTGTTGCACTGTCATTCTCACAATCTTTCACCACCAGAAGTGTTGGTGAGGGCTGTGGTTAGAGCACCAGATGAGGATTTATGAGATTAAGTCCTCAATAAACCATGAAATTCACTTGATGAGCTTGGGCCAGTCACTCCTTCTCTGCCTGTGCAACCTCCTAAGTAGTGCTGCCAGGTGAGCAGCTTCTCTTTCCCTGAGATTTCAAGACCAAAATTGAAGACCAAAGGGGTGGGCCCTTGTGATGCCACAAAGAACGAGCAAGAAAATAAGAGCCAAAATCCTATTATTCATGTCTGCTGCTGCAAGTCAAAGGGCCTAAGTCACAATGGCAAATTACTACTAGTTAACACATCATGGCATGTATTTCTCCTCATGAGACACGTCCCGTGACCAGTGCAGGATGAGGAATGCAAGCACTGACTTCTTAACTAGTGTCGATTCATCGTTATGATTTATGCCATTCATCTTACACCAATGTATGTAAGTAATAGGATTCTCTCTCTCTCTCTCTCTTGCTCTCTCTCTCTCTCTCTCTCTGTGTGTGTGTGTGTGTGTGTGTGTGTGTGAAAGAGAGAGAGAGGGAGAATGTGCATTTCTTGCTCTACCTCCTAAACAAATATTATGTGCACAGACTACAGAAGGACACTCTTGCACGAAGTCAGCGGAGAGCAAGGAGAACATGAGCACCCAGACTTTAAAGCTATACCCCAAAGTCGAAATTTCTTCTCCCCTACTGCAGAAAATCCAGTTCTGAGACATGTATCTCTGCCATGAGACCCAGGGAAGCATAGCTCTTCTGTGGTAATTGAAGCAGAGTTCTGAAACCTGGCACCGCTTCTCCCGTCTTGCTTCAAACAGCACTATAGGTCCAAGGCCATGCGCCTGTTGGCTCTCTCACCCAACCAATCTCCGTGTTCTGAGCTTCCTGGCACACTGATATTGCACCTGATGCATATACAGTACAAACCTTTTTGCACTAAGCTAGAGACCCTGGCACCACCTGACAATAAAGTTCTGAAAATACAAGTAGTGCGATTTGATACAAAGAAATGGCAGGTGGTGTAACAATAAGCATACCTACACTCCCAGAGCTGGAGATGGTGGTCCACTGCTGATGCCTTGCTACTTGTCTCCCCACCTGGAGACTCAGAGAAGCACATGAATAGCCTGAGACTTCAGCCACACCACCCCCAAGACTTGCCTACCCTCCTCATAGAGCTGCTGTGAAGACAATGTAGGGAGGAGAAGAGCTATGCATGCCACCTTGAGCTCCCTGGAGGAAAGGTGGGATATAAACAAGACAGGCCAAAATTCTATTGTTAACCTACTAGTGCAACACAACGGGTTGGTGCATCACTTCAAGTTAAGAAGTTATCACAGACATTTGCTATCTAGTGCTGAGCCATGCAACTTGGCTAGCAACAGTAAAGGGCTATGTTAACTCCTTAATTTATAGCAATCTGCAGATAGGTTTTATGCCAAATAAGTTACTCCAGTGAAAATATACTGTACAATGCGATTCTGGCCAACAAATAAATTCCAGTTCTGAGATTAAGCAATATGAAAATACCTTCCTCCATCTCTATTTTTCCTGTGCACCCTGCCCGTTCTCTTAAATACTCCCATTCTACCACACATACTCAAGCATTTGCACAGCAGTCCTGCTTCTCCTGTCATTTGCTACCTATGTGCACACACCATCGCAATGGCACCTTCCCCGCATACAAAACAGCCAAGACAATCATACTTCATGAATTGTTAATCAAATCAGCTCAGCATATCTAAGTAGGATGTAAGTTCTCTCTCTCTCTCTCTCTCTCTCTCTCTCTCTCTCTCTGTATGTGTGTGTGTGTGTGTGTGTGTAGCCATGCATTTAAACTGAGTGTCTCCTGGGTTTTGAAAGTCAGCCACTGTTTAATCGACTACACTGTCACGCTGGGAGTGTGAAACAGGGAACATCAATAGTGAAAGGCATGAAATACCAAGAGCCGGAAATGAGGTTGTGTGTACACACACAAACACATACACACATGTACAAGACAAACATAACCCTTCTTCCTTTTGGAAATGAGAAATATCAGTGTCTGTGATGCATGGATTCCTTTTGCCTTGAAACTCTTGCTCCCTGAATCCCGGATGGCCAAAGATTGACTGCAGTTCTTCCATGGTGAGAATTTGACACATGTGCAGAGATGCTCTCATAATGCAAAGTGACTTTACACTTAGAGCAAGGGATGGAAATGGAAAAGAATTTCACTGGAGTTGACAGTCTCGCCTAAAAGTAGTGTTTTCAACCCTCCTGAGACTTACTGCAAGACGAAAGACACTTTGCCTCTGGAATTCATACATTCGCAAGACTTAAGGAGTGTTTTTGGAGAATTAACATCCGCAGAAAACTATGCAGATATTTCAAAATGTGATGAGCTAAAAGACACACTTTGAAAAAACTGGGAGCCGACCTACTGTAGTTAATAAGGGAAATCAATAGACTAGATAAAACAAGCAAATAAATATGCACATTAGGAAGAACACGTGAATAAATGTATACTTTAGGAATATTGGAAGAGAAAATGTGCATATATTTTAATGGGAGAAAAAGAAACAAAATCTCACAACCCAGAACAGAACAGGGGATGGGAAGAAAATGCAGATGGGATCTGGAGAAATGCAACACAGTCAAGATTAGGACATCTTCACATTCCTATGGAGAATTTACCTGGGTGGATAGTTTAGCGAGTTGGGAGGGGCTGGGAGTGAGAATCTCCACTCTGCCTCCTAGGAGGACAGCCAGCCTGTGTAGTTTTGGGCGAACTGCATAATCCTAGAGCACCACCAGAAGAAGGGATTTTGAGAACCACTTCAGAGTACTTTATATCTAGGAAACCCAGATAAGTCACCATAGGTTGGTATTAATTTAGCATCACATCACATTATTATTAAAAAATCCCAGACACAGCCAATCAAAATTATAAAAACATTGTCTGGTATTATATAACAGATACAATTTTTAACCAAAACCCTAAGTATCTGTTAAATATTGCATCATCATCATCATTAAAAATGTAACATCTCCTCCCTTCCTGTTATTTCTCCACCCAAAATATGCCACCCTAGAACTTTTTCCTTCATTAGCATTCTGAATACACCTTTTGTAAAGTAATTCCCCCCCCTCCAGATTTTCTTTATTCTGTCAAACTTTGAAGAGTTTAATTTTTTTTTAGTATGGTACACTTTAATTCTGAGGCTTTCCATTCCCTCACTGTGCAGCCCTAACAGAGTTCTCGTGTAGCTTTACTTAAAAAAAAAATACTGAAATGAAGCAGGCTAGCCACTTCCCCACCTCCACCACATGGAGATAATTCTGGAGAAGGACAGAATGCAGGAGGAGCCAGGACAGACCCATGGACAGAGCAAAATATCAACTCTGGGGCTATTTAAGGCCCTTTAAAGACTGGTATAGTCTCCTGCATGGAATCAGCCTGGTTCAGCTGAGGTTGCCCCATGAGGATGAGAACAGCAACACAGAGAGCATGAGACATGAGCAGATACAATCATACCCCCCACACGATTCTCAGATTATTTGAGCAATGTAGTCACATGCTTAGACAAGGAGTGGGAGACTCCAGTTTCAAATCTTTACTTAGCAGTAAAACTGATAGGGTAACCTTGAATTGGCTATCAATTTTTAGTTTCACCTACATTATAGATAAGAGCAGTTTGTTGTCCATGTAGGGAGGAACACCTGCTTATGGAGTTCTTGTAAAGATAAAATAGATAAGAGTAGACGTTGCATATAAATGTAATATATAAAATGGCAGACTACCATTACAGACTCCCATATCACATCCATTGAATGTCCAAGGCAGAGGTCTCAAACTCAATTTACTTGGGGGCCGCTAGAGGCAGAGTCTGGGCCGCATCAGATTTTCCACCAAGTGGAGCAAGAGCCCAAGGAAGCTGCCCAGGAGTTTCCTTAGCCCGGCTGGGGCTCCGAGGAGGAGGGGCGTGCGAGCCCTCATTGCTGGCCATGACCCCCTCCCCGGCTCCTTCTTCACTACTACCACCACCACCAGCAGCAGCAGGATGAAGAAGCGGAGAAGGGAGGGAGCGCCAGCAACCGCCTAGCCGAGGGGGGGGAGGGCACAACATAAAATTTTTTAAAAGCCTCACAGAATCGCCTTGCCAGAGGAGAAAAGCCCCCATCGGTGCCTGCAGAATTATACAGAATAGGGCGGGGGGCCCAACAGTTGTGTCCGCACTCACACACACAGAGGCACTGTCTTGGGAGAGAGCCAGCAAGCAAGGCAAGGCATTTTATTTTAATCTTGAAAGCAGAGGACACGTGGGTGCTTCGGGGGGCAGGCAAGGCAAGGCGGGGGCCACAAACTATCATCCAGCAGGCCGCAAATGGCCCCCGGGCCGCATGTTTGAGACCCCTAATCTAAGGAGTAAGATGACAAAGATTCAAGATCCAGTTCCTGACATGCCCAGTTGAAAAGAACAGGGATTGATTGATAACGGAGATGTCTGACAAACACCTTGGAGATTTACAAATCAGAACAGAATAACTTGTAAAAGTGACTTTTGGACTTCATGCCCACAATGCTCAGCTAACCTGGCCATTAGCTGAAGCATTCAAAGACTGCACTCCAAAAACAGAATTTTTTCCTAAGTTCTGCTGTGAAAACAACAGTCTGCTTGATGGACAGTGTCACCTCATATAACACACCTTATGTTACCAGGATGGTCAGGAGAGTCTTTGGGCACCATAAGAGAGTGGAGGGTTCAAACACATACACAAGCAAAGAGCTGGGGCATGGTTTAACAGATGGTGTGGGAAGAACCTATGTGGGTCTGATTTATTTTTCCGTTTCTTTTTCCCTTTCCAGGTACAGAGAATAGGCAGGTGCACATGGCCATTTCAAACCCGCTCCCTGCTTTTCTACCTCTGTCCTTTCAAACACCAGGCTTGTAATCTCAGAAGGAGAGAAATGGAAAATGCCCAGGAGGCAGCAATGGCATCATGCCAGGCTGATCAAAAACCCCACTGAACAGTGAGTACTGCCAAGGTTGGTTCTGTCTTGTTTGTTTATGTCACTTTGCACCATCCTATTGTTAAACTGTGTCTTCTCTGTGGTTTTACATTTAGTGCCTTTAGTAATTTCCCCCCTGTTTGTCACTGTTTGGGGAAAGAACTGCTGGATAGCTCAGTGGTTCAGATCTCTGAGGTTGGGAGTTTGCTTCCCCACAGTGCCTCTTTAGAGAGGGGATGGACTTGATGATCCATAGCGTCCCTTAGAGCTCTGTGGATCTAAGGTGATGTGTTGGTGGTGGTGATAAAAGCCTCCATCCCTGTGGGAAGCCCCTGTGCATTAATTTCAGAGTGAGAACATAAGAGAAAACATGTGCAAAAAATTCACCAGTGGGAGTGACATGCATGAGTATTGTAAGTAATTCAAGAAGTTCAGATTTGCCTATTATATGGTGCCCAGTAGAGGACTGTAGGAGTCTGGGATTAGAAAATCACAAATCCATGAACTTCTAATAGGGAAGCTATAAGAGTGGCCTGAATTCAGAAACAGCACATCCAGCCTGCACAACAAAGGTCTCAGATGCAGGCTTATTTTTTAGGGTGGACTAATACTAGGAAGTAATTCATTTCAGATAACTAAAAATAAATAAAAATATTTACATTACTAACTATAAATCAAATGGTATCTCATTAGTTGCAATTAACTCCTTTACATTGCTTTACATTGTGGCTGTAAATAACGGATAACTGTAATCCCTTTGCAACATTTAAAGTTATTTTTATTTTCAGTATGAACCCTCCCTAAATGGCAACAGAGGAATATCTAATGGCTCAAGTCACTCTTGCTGCTTCATGCTTTGTTGCGCATAGCGAGTCCAAGCTGGATGAGAGGAAAGGGTGTTTTGGATCATGGCCAAACCACTTGCAGTGTTCGGAATTCTTTTGAAAGAAAAATCGAAGCAACTCTTTTCATTTGCATTTCTCAAATGTCATTGAACTATGTTTGAGAAATGGAAATGAAAAGAATTGCTTTAAACATTTTAACTAAAATGGTAACTAACTACTTTTGAGATAATCGACCACAGCAAAACTAACTAATTCTTAAAGGCAGGTGATGTTGCAACTTGCTCAGGTTGAAGAAGGTGGACCACGGGGGCAGTTTGAGGAAGTTCTAGGGCATTTGTGCTCTGATTACTTCTCTTTTCCATTGAGGATCGCTGGTGATGGTGGACAAGGGTGCCAGCACATGCTCTCACACTGCCTGAGGTGGTAAAAAAACCACTACCACCACAGCCCCACATACCCACCGAGGAGCAGGAAGGGGAGGATACTGGTTACGGTGACTTTCTCTCACTGCCATCCATCTGTAGCCCTTGGTGGCTCTTCTGCCAGATGTATGCCTCAGTCCCAAAGACCAAGACATTGTTCCCAGAGTAGGCTGAGGTGAGGAGGGATACCATGGTCATCAGCCTCCCCCTGGTCCTGGTATGTGCTATCACACCAAAGGACGATGCTCAGTCTGTGACAGCAGAGAGAACGGCACCAACCTTCTCGCCTCAACAGAGCGATGTGAGGCTGAAGTACTCAGTGATTTTGGTCACATGGAGAAAAAGACCAGTAATGGTGGTGGCAGCCTGTTGAGAGTGGGGGTGTGGGGGGATGTTTTGCAACTCTGTTGCCCCCTCCATAGCACTCTACTGCCTGAGGCGACTGCCTCAGTTTGGCTCATGTCAGCTGTAGTAAAGAGCAGCAAGACTCCAAATGATTTCTGTGCCATGAGGAGCTGCCATGTCAGTTTCTCACAGCGCTTCAAACTGAGTGATCTTCTGGAATGTTGTGAAATTGCTCCCTGACAGCTTTTAAATTCTGGCCAAAGGCTCACATCAGCAGCCAGCCCAGGTGAGGTACTGGGGGCTCAGCGGCCGCCAGAAGATGTTCTGTGGTAGACCTTTGGAAAGATATTTACTGCACTACACTTCTATACTCTTCAGACTGCTAAGCCCACGGCCAGGCTGACAAGGGGACTTTGGGAATCATAGTCTGAGTAGTAACTTTTCCAAGGCATGGATGCTGACATCAGGCCTAAGGGAGGCCACACACAGTGCCAACCCCCCAAAAGAAGGAAAAGTTGACACAATTCACATTCTATTTGCCTATGCAACTTTAGAGTACAACTTTTGGAATAATTATTGTAATTTAATTAAAAATCAAAATGGAT
The DNA here is from genome assembly GCF_051106095.1 of Pogona vitticeps. NCBI lineage: Eukaryota > Metazoa > Chordata > Lepidosauria > Squamata > Agamidae > Pogona > Pogona vitticeps. Next base: position 99,085,788 of record NC_135788.1, read on the forward strand.
ATCACCCAGTGACCTTTGTGCCTTTTTAAGGCCCCTTTCTGCTTTGCCTTCTTTTCATTGTTACACTTTAAACTGGACTTTGTCTGGATGGTTCCTCAGACAGAGGATGTTTTTAAATAGACGGTCAACAGTAGAAGAGAATACATAATCACCTTACAAGATCCTGCCTTGGTCCTCACATATAGAGGTGGCCACATCAGCAGTAACAACTAGTACGCTCTTTAGAGCTCAGAAAAGTTACTTTCCTGGGCTATGTCTCCCACCCATCATGGGAACTGATGTCTAAAACAAACTCTCGTGCTCCAAAGAAGGAATGTTTCCCGACTTCGACGAGAAAAGAAAGACATGTTGGGGCCCCTGGCTTTAAATTGTCTTTAAAACACCTTGTCTGGCTTCCAGGCCTCCAGTTAAAGGGGTCCCATGAGTAATTTATTTATTTATTTTTATTTTATTAGATAAATAAAATAAAAATATTTTTAAAATAATAATTATTATAAAAATTATTTTATTAGATAGGAGTAAGGCCTACAGAACTATTGCCAAACACAGGAACAATATGTTAAACCCATGTCCTTTTTTTAAGGAGGTCAGTCCTCCTTTAAAAGGATCCCAGGACACAATCCTTATGCTGAAGGTGTTCTCCATTTGAAGGGTCATCCAGTCGATGTCTGACTTAAAGATAAAGAACCAGTGGGGAGATCAGGAGCCTTGACATTGCCTGTCCACACTGAATACCAGACCAGCAGATTCAGCTGCTGAAATGGTCCAATGGAAAGGCAAGAGCCAATACAACTGGTTCCAGCAATGTCGCAGGAGTTGGCAGAACGACACATGCTGCCTTCGGATTTTGCCTCGAGGTTAACTCCTGAAGCCTTTTCCATGAGTGGATATAGCCACAAGGCAGTGGAGGTTTGAAATTGGAGTTTTCCTTCTCCTAGATGGGCTGCCTTCCATGGCTGACGAGCCCCACCTACCCGGATTTTGCCTCGAGGTTAACTCCTGAAGCCTTTTCCATGAGTGGATATAGCCACAAGGCAGTGGAGGTTTGAAATTGGAGTTTTCCTTCTCCTAGATGGGCTGCCTTCCATGGCTGACGAGCCCCGCCTACCCGGCCTGCTCTTTAATAGTGCAAAAGTATGATCTGATGGAGAGGGGGGAATCTGCTGCTTGGGTAACAGCCTATCCTCCATATTACCTTACCCGGGCTTCATGCTCTGGAGAGGACACTCCTTGATTCAGAGCATGTTACCATAGTCTCTCGAGACTGAAGGATGCCTATGCTAGATTCAGCTGGCATGGAAGATACCCAGCTATAATCTTCTCCCCAATCGAGTCAAATGCATTCAATAGTACCTTAACCAGTTCATTCATGATCTGCTATGCATTAAATTGAAAAAAACATAGTCAAATCTTGAACTGGTGAGGTGATAATATAACAACAATGCCTCTAAGAATGTATATATTTTTTTTTATTAAAAGCCAGTTCTTAAACATCTGAGACTAGTAGGGAGTGACTCTACATCAAAGGCCACAGCTTGTGACTCCCCAATCCTCTTTTTCTCCTCAATTTTAACTTCAGAACACAGCCTGCACTGGAGATCCTAGGAGGGTTAATCATTCATCTACTTAGATGGTAGTCACTGGATGGGAAAACGAGGAAGTCAAGAAGGTGCTTACCAAAAACCTCATCTGCATCTTGGAGTTTGGAGGAAGACATACTGAGGTAAATCTATGAAGGGAATAAAAGAAAGGGAGGAAGCAAGGAAGGAAAAACAGTGAGTTACATTCTTCACTTTTATTTAATTATAAAAGAGAAAGAAAGGAAGAGGTTCTAATATTCTGCAAATTATTGCTAATTTTTTTACAATAAAAAATTATTTCCAAAGCATTCTCTTGCACCCCACAACCTGCATTGCAGAGAATCCAAAGCCTAATCTTCCATGATTTGAAGATAACCCTCTTGTAAATCTTATTTTAATTGAGATAAAGAACAGCTGGAGTCTTAGAAACTGCTGCTCTGCTTACATGACCTAACAGCTCTGCTTAGCTTTTCCCATGCTGCTGTCTGCTTGTCTCTCTGTCCATCTATCTATCATTATTAATAGAGCAATAGTGTGCCATTTATGTATTTGTGTCCTTCAAAATAAAGCCATCTTCCACATCCCTTCACATAACAACACTCTATAAGCTAAAAAATCCCTACGCCTTAAAAAAATACAACGGAGGTAAACAACACCCTTGGGAGCTGTGGAGGAAAAGACAAGATGAATGTAAATTCATGCAGTTATATACACATAAAACATGGTTATTAGAATTATGGTGATATACTTAAAAATGCACAGAAATCATCTGTGAGAGTATGTTTGTGTGTTTAGGAGCCATTTGAAGGGAGGGAATATGGTAATAACATTTATAATACTGGGTGCCCATTTACTGTATGCCCCACCAGAGAAAGAGAACTGCCAGAAAAATGAACAAGTGGGTCCTACATCAAATTAAGCCTGAACTATCTTTAGAGGCAAAAATACTGAAACTGAAGCTATCCTACTTTGGAGACATAATAAGAAGGCAGGATTCTCTGGAAAAGACAATAATACCGTGATAGGTGGAATGCAGCAGGAAAAGAGTCTAATGCAAGATGGATTGACTTCCTAAAGGAACCACAAGCTTGAGCTTATGAGAGCTGAGCTGGTCATTTTGGAGATCACTCATTCATAGGGTCACCACGAGTCAGAGGCAACTTGATGGCAAACAAGAATAAGAGAAAGAATTAAGGATGGCACTGATATGTGTAACACTCATACAGTTGCCACCTTCACCTCTTGTGAAGAATTATTGTTAGGTGATGGAAAACATAAACAGCAGGTTCCACTTCTGGTGAAGACTGGGCCAGGTGACTTGCATGCCTGTTCAGTCTGCTGATCAGGTTTGCTTTATTGATGGGGAATGCCAAGGTGCCAGCTTTTCCCCTTGCTTTTTCTTTAAACAGCACTAAGGCTGGATAAGAGCCAACACTGTGTACTGAACAGAGTGTCCGACAGTGACCTAGAGCAGTGGTCCCCAACCTTGGGCCTCCAGATGTTCTTGGACTTTAGCTCCCAGAAATCCTGGCCAGCAGAGGTGATGGTGAAGGTTTCTGGGAGTTAGAGTCCAAGAACATCTGGAGGCCCAAGATTGGGGGCCACTGACCCCTGAGTTCAAATTGCTGTTTGGCCATGGAAACTCATTGTGGGATGCCAATGGTAAAACCACCCCTTTATTTATCTCACATATCTTGAAAACCCTATTAGGGTTTTCATAAACAGAATCAACTTGATATAGCAGAAGAACTGCTGGAGAGCTCAGTGGTTTAAGTCTGATTCCCCCACTGTGCCTCCTTGACACGGCCCGGACCCAGTGATCCATAGGGGCCCTTCCAGTTCTGCAGCTCTAAGATTATTATTATTTACACATGCTGTGCTGGGCATTTCTTCCAACAGAGGACTATCTTCCATAAAATAGGAGGTATGGCCATCTGGCTTGGACAAGAAGGTGCTTATTTCACACAGGGATAGGCAACATGATACTCTATAGATGTTTGAACAACGGATCCAAAGATCTATGTGCATCGGCCATGCTGGTTGCAGCTAATGGGATTTGTAGTCCAGAATACTGGGAGGGCACCTGGTTCATGTCCCTTAACCATTCTGAAAAGCCTGTGTGCAAATGACCCCAATGTGAAGGTTTTTCCAGAAGATAAGGTATGTTTTGGACACCACTGTTAATAGCTGTAAGTGTACCATAAATTAGGCAACTGAAACAAGGTCTTTTGTTTAAACATCAGAATCAGGCTTAGGAGCTGTGTGTATGTCTATCTGGGTTTATTTCTCATACCTTCACACCACCTAATAGCTTAAGTATTCTTGGTAGAATCTAGATGAATTGAAAACATAAAACACCAAATAACAAGAGACCAATGAAAAACCATATAGCAGAACAACAGGGGGGAAACAGCATGGGGTAGAACAAACAATGGAATAAAACTTGAGTATAACCAGCAGCCTATAAAAAGCACCATGAAAATCTAAGAGAGTTTTTAGAATGCCTTGCTTTAGACATACAAACAACTTGACACACTAGTCCTCCCACCCATCTTGTGTCTTTGTTTCTCCCTTACTTTCACTTATTGGTGGCGGGGGAGGAAGGAAACAGGATTCAAACTTATTAGCAAAATAGATGTGAACAAGCAACCTAAATGGTTTGATGACTTTCACTGCTTCTGTCCCTGGGGTTCAGGTGGGTTCAGTTCCTTGTATTGCAGCAGTCCATTTCTCAACAGGGCCTGCCCACTAGAAAACAACTGACAACTGCCTAGACAACCTCTCCAGCTTCCACCAGCTTTGGTTTTGTGTGTGTGTGTGTGTGTGTGTGTGTGTGTGTGTGTGTGTGTGTGCAATCTCCTATATCTAACTCCACCCCACCCCACCCCCCCACCCCCGACTTGACATGAAAAGTTATGTGCATTTCCTGGGGCTGATGGGAGAAGCCAGAGATCAAATGAATCTGGCAGAAGGAACAAACAAGAGGGAAAAACCACCCATACATCTCAGTTGACAGTTAGCTATTGCTTAGGCCAACCTGCCAGGAAAATGGGATGACCTAGTATCTAGATGGGAAAGAGGAAAAAACCAGTATCAGGGGTAAGTGGGTTAGGAAAGCACGCACTGGCAAGACAAATAAACACAAGAAAAGGATACAGACTTTGGGGGGGGGGTCAAAAGTACACACACAGAGACAAAAAACAACAACAACCTCTTAACTATTTGTTTTTGTACAGCCTGGAAGAGAAAAAGCTGATCTACATAACATCTTCCTTTTTCAGTGAGAATTGAAATATTTTAATGTTTCACTTGCATCATTGCAAATGAGAGGGTTTGGGGTGGGTGGAATATGAATGCTGATAGTTTAAGGCTGATCTAAATATGATAGTTGATCTTGTATATTCCTCCTAAGCTAAAAGATGCAATCACATAAAGGTATAATAACGTTAAGCTTTACTAGAAAGCCCTGTCAATTGCTTCGGAGCATACGTGCACCACCCATAAAATTAGGCCTTTTATTCCCTCACAATAGGCATGTGGTACCAGGTATATCTGCCAGCTAATCTGCCCATCAAAGTTTGTTCCCCATACATTTGTGGACCAGAATGGTCATGTTTTCTGTCAAGAGGCATAGAATTTCTGGTTATTAGGTTTCCTCCCCCACCACCATGTTCTTATTTATTTTCAAGCCTCTAACATCCTGAGAGAGAGAAAGGAACTCAGGAGAAGGGCAGGAAGGAAAAGGAGGAGGAGAAGGAAGAGGTTTATGTGAGCTCTGTGTGGAGAGTGCTCTGTGGAAACATGAAGAGGGAAATAGAGGGGATTCACAAGTGTCCTGGTCTTAAAAGGAAGCAGGAGGAAAAAGAGAAAGAGGAAATGGATGCATAGGCCAGAGGGGACCAGTGCAGGCAAAGGCACATAAGGGGGTTGAGAGAATGTTAACTGGGTCAGGATCATGCCCAAGGCCTAGTTCTAAGCCATCTCTCCCTTTTCAGCTTACATCTGCTTGGTCTAATTCAAAGGTGTTACATTTAGGTTTAGTTCAGGGGCATGTTTGTATGCATGGAAAAGAAAACACACAGCTATCCGAAAACAGGAGCCCAGCTGTGTGCTACATTCCTGTACTCCACCCTTTCACAAAGCTAATAGCCACGTAACAGCTTCACAACAACCTTGTATGATAGATCACACTAAGGAAGAGAAAGAGGGATATTAAAAAAAGCCACCCAGTGACTGGTAGTAACCATGCAGGGACCTGAACCTGCTCGCCCACAGCCAAACACTAGAGCATTGCACCGGATCTTCCTCATTTCCAAACTCATCATGAAATCCACAGAGATGGAGAGATCTGTTCAACATCTCTTGCAAGGTTAGAACAAGGCGACCAAACTGGTGGGTGAAAGGAAACAAAAAAAAATTGACTTAAGGTTTAAAAGTAGTTGGGGTAGCTAATGCCAGGAGCCTGGATCACATTGCAATCCCAAACATATTTATTACGGAAGAAGCACCATTGAACTTCATAGAGCTTATTGATGAAATGTGCTTAGAGTGATATTATATATTAAAACACACATGTATATGCATGTCTTTGTTGAAGATAGACTAATACATATTTTTTTAAGGAAAGGAAAATCATTTATAAAAAAGAGAAATAAATAACTCAAAATATTTTACATATTTCATTACAGGCATACTTAAAGGACCCTAAGAAATATAACTAGGCTCATGAGATAACACTGCAGAAGCGTTCTACATAGTACAAAAATTTACAGATAAAATGCTGATTTTAATACACACATCTGCAAGGTTGATTTTATCTCTGGATTTCGGGCTCTCAGATGTGCAAAAATATTTTCCTCTCCCATGCATCTTCTGTACTTCACCATAAAAGGCCAAGGGTCTTTTTTTTTCTTAAACGTTCACTCCAATATATAAATTCTCTCCCTGCTTCTGATCTGGTTTGAAGGAATTCTTGAAACTCACCTTTCTCAGTGAGATCACAAACAAACAAGAGGGTGGGGATAGAAATTTAACGGAGCCCAAAGGGCAATTGAATAGATTTTTTTAAAAAAGATAAACAAGGGAACATCTCAAAACACAATGCAGTAGCTTTGCTTCGAGCAAAAAAATAAAAGAAGGAAATAAGAACGAGGAGAAAGATGAACATCCTAAAGGGGAAATGCCACCTTCCGCACTAAGAGCCTGCCTTATAATATATGCATTATGTTATAAACGTTGTTGCTGTTGCTACTTCTAAGGCCTTTTCCCTCTGTGGCCAAGGAAGTCCTGACATCAAAGGGCTGTGCCAGTGAAACTGACAAGCACACCGAAACTGACAGGTAAACACAAGAGGGTTACCCCAAGAGAAGCTTACCTGAAACACGGCGGCATCCTCAAAAACCTGCTAAAGATCCTCTATGAATCCCATGCCTGCCTGCCAGGGCCATTTTTCTTTCCCCTCATGGCTTTGCCCAGCTTCCCACCGGTGCCGATTGTGATGTTGATGCTTATCTTGTCCCTGTGATGTTTGCATCCAAAACCAAAAGCATCAGGAGGCGGCAGCGAAGAAAACGACGACGACGGGGAGAAGAGGGGGAAATAACAGATCCATCCAAAGTCTCCGCGGGGGGGGGGGGTTGAAGACGGCAGCTTTGAGATGCTTACCCCCAACCCCGATTTTTTCACTGACCTCTGATATAGCCCGATTGGGATGGTCCCAGGGTAGGTGGGAGGGAGGGATGGAGAGAGAGGGAGGGAGGGAGAGGCGGAGATTGACTGGAACCCGGAAGTAGCCGCAGCAGTAGTTGCGGGAGCAGCCGCTTGGGCTGGAAAACAGAAAAAAGGAGGACGCCAGCGCTGCGTTTGATTTCCTGAAATCCCCCTCCCAGATGCTCTTGCTTGGCTTGGAGCTTGGCTTGGCTTCTCTGTATCCCCAAGAGCCCTGGATGGGAGGCGTGCTGTGTGCCAAGGCCTCTCTCCTGGCGGAAAGAAGGGAAGAGAGCAAAAAAAGAGAGGATGGATCAGAAAGGAAGGTGACAGTGGGAGTGTGGGAGAGAAAAGCAGCCAACGATTTGCTAAATAAAAACCACCCAAACAGCCTCAGCCCTTTTGCTCTTCTTTCATGGCGTTCAACTTCTACTGCCTGAGCTAGCCACCTTTACCTCTCCACCGGGGGTGACTCTTGCCCCTTGCTGACTGCAGCATCAAGGGATAACTCAGGTGTGGGTTGTAATTGGAATTGTAGAGGTGGAAGAGGCCTCGGGAGTCCAACCTTCTGCCAGTGCATGGGATGCCACAGAGAGACCTTTCAGAACATTCCAGACCACACACCCCACACCCCACACCCGTTAAAGCAGCTTCGCTGGCTGCCAATCCGTTTCAAGGCTCATGGTTCTAACTTAAAAAGCCCTACATGGCTTGGGGCCAAGCTATCTCAAGGACCACATCTCCCTTGATAAGCCTACTCAACTGGAGTGTTAAGATCATCTGGCAAGGCCTTCCTCTTGTCCTACCACCTTCACAGGTGCATTTGGTGGGGACACAGCTCCCTGTTGCTGCTCCCAGACTCTGGAAGTCCCCGACACAGGAGGCTAGATCTTTGTTATCCTTCTGCAAACAGGCGAAGACCTTTCTCTTCAGGCCAGCTTTCCTGAGTGAATGGCTGTGGAGTGGGGTTTTTTTGTCCTGGTTTTTTTAAAAAAATGACGTATGGTTCCTCCTAAAAAGCCTTCAGGAGCTGCAATTCCTTTTAAAAATATGTTGCAGAACTTATTTTTTAAAAAACAAACCAATGTCTCCAAATTGGAAGGAGGCCTCTAGCAGCTTCTGATATCATTTGGGGGTTTGGCATTTTGGGTGACACCCCCCCAGGATCCCAGAGACAAAGATTTGGCCCCCAAGTCTACCAAAGTTCCCCACCCCTGAAATAGGGTGTCTGGTTAGCTATTGTGGGAAACAGGGTGCTGTACTCCGTAAATCATTGGTCTGATTTAATAAAGGTCACTCTTACATTGTTTGATCCCAACATTTGGATCCAAAGAGTTTGATCCAAATTCTGGCTACAGAATTTTGGGAGTAATAATCTAAACTTTGTTTAGTGCTCTCATTTGACCTCATTGTAGGCCAGTGGCGTAGGTCACTATATTATCATTTTTCAGACTTGGGAACTAAGGCTAAGGGAGAGTAACTCATGGTCCAAAATCTGATGTGCAACGGTGGTCCTGCAGGCCTCCGCAACCTATTCCTCTTTTTTATTGGTTTTAATATCTGCTTTCTGTAGCCTTTGTTTTATTGGTTGTATTTAATATTTTTTAGAAATCTATTATACACTGCCCAGAAAATTCTGGGTCTTTTGAAGGTGCACCCACCCATCCGTCCAGTCTCAATCATGCTGGAAGGGTGTGTGTAGAAAGTGTAATCAAACATATCTTGAGTGTGTTTGTTTAACTGAGGTAGGCCACCCATTTTTAGTCATGGAAGTGGATGAATTACTGCTTACATGTCATCAACTACCTTGGTAGATTTGTGCTTACTTCTACTGTATATATACTACACAGAGAGAAATTATTGAATATTATAAGCAATGCATAGAGTAAAAGATAGCAACATATTGAGTCTGAGTAAATCAGAAACAGGAATATGCATATCCACGTCAGCCTATCCGAATTTTTGCTAGATCACATTTTGCACATTCAGACACTCAAATACACATATATTGTGCCTCAAATGTCAGAGACACTGATCTTTAAATGATCATTTTTTTCAGCAAAAGGATTCAAGAACCCTTTTACTATTCATATTAAATTAACTGCACCTTGCATTGCACATTTATAAATGTGTGAGCAATTTATGTTTTTTAAACTGTGCTTAAATGTTATTTCTGAATTAACAGATTAATGGACCCTCCTGCTTCAATAGGTTAAATTTCTGGCCTATTTTATCCCTCCAGCCAGAGCCAGATGTTTTGTTTGTATCCAAGTCAAGGTGTGTAGTACTCAAAATCAGCCATGATATTTTAGCCTGTGAGGCAGAAAATCTCAGAACTGGAGTCTCTAAGAACAACTACAAATTAAACAATTAACTTTTTTTGCCTTTTCATGACACTTTAAACCTGCTGCCCGAGACAGTTGCCTTATTGTTCCTAGTGGTAGGGCCAGCCTTGCATACTATGACCTTGCAAAGGTGAATCTTCACAAGTATTTTCTTTTCCTAAGATGGAAAAAAATACATCTACAATGTCATGCCTTTCCTGTCTCCTCCAATCCTGGATTTGAGTTCACCTGGCTTTTAACAACTGCAAATGGGAATGACTGAAAATGGAAGTAAGAATTTGCTTGGGAGATTTAGATGGCGGGTGCTGAACGGACAGCTCCAGGAATTTTTTTCAGCTGGCATGCCTTGTGTTGATAGAAAAAAGAAGTGTCTTTGTCAAATGACTAGAAATTTGCCTTGAAGGTTGATGTTGTGATTTCCAGCTAGCAGTTTTAGTATAAGTTATGACATAGCTATCCAGTTTAACAAATTATACTTGAGATCCTAATAGCTGGGCAAGTAGAGGGAGGGAGGGACGGAAAAATCCCAGAGAGAAATGAGGAAAAACGTTTTTATTTCCAAGCTGTCTAGATTGTCTTTTCACTTTCAGGTCTATATAGAATTCCTATTGACCAGATGCAATTCCTTCATGTAAAGCTGACTTCTTTCCACTTCAGGCTGTAGGTAGGGGTGGGCTGCTATTGTGAACTACTTCTATCACCACATAAAAGTTTTAAAAAATGCTCCCCAGAGAGAATTTTTTCCCCTAGATGGGTTCTTGCTGTGCAAGTCTTCTGGTATTTATTCTCCCCAGTTAAATATGTAGAATATATCATTATGTACTCAAAGCATTCTGTTAGCACTTCATTCTGTTGAATGTAAAGACTAGGCCTCATTTCTAGATTCTCACTTCAAGATTCTCCTTCCTGAGCTTGGAAAAGCTCCTTTTTTGGACTACAACTCCTCAAAGGCATCCAAAGAGTTACAGTGTCAAGGCCTACCCAGATGGCTCACCACACACAAGCTGCCTATGACCAGGAATCCTCTCAGGCCTTCCCACTGGTGTGGGCCTGAGAAGCCGACCTCTATATTCCCAGCCCTTTTGTTGCTGGACTGCATTTAGATAAGTGGGATAGGAGGATGCTTGCATATATCAGGCGTCAGTGGCCTACATAACCTCTTCAACAAACAAATACACAATCCACAAACCCAAATACACATTAGAGACAACACACAAATGCACAATCACAATGCACAAATGATTATATAGTATTTATGTTATCCATGAGATGGGTGGTAGCAATCTACCTATCTCATCTCCTCATATATTCTTTTGCACCTGGCTCTACTTTAGGGGGCATTCTAGATACTATGGAAAAAAAAAACTAGATTCGACTAACCTACACCTGCCTGCCTTCTCTGAAAATACAGGTGGGAAGCCTCTGGTCAGTGGGTTGAATGTGGCTTGCTGTCTCTCTCCATGCAGCCCTTGAATTTCTCACCCAAGGGCCAACATACTCTCCACAGTTCCACAACCGCAATGAGGGAAGAGGAGGCCAGAGAGCGCCTACCACCTGAACCATAGCTTCAAGGAGTACTCAGGAGAGCCTTTGAACATTTAGCTCCAGCTCCTCTTAACTCCTTCTTGAATGGGGAATGTGGGAAGAGATTGGCGATGATTCCTAGCTAATTCAATTGCTTAAGGGACAGTGGAGGTTCTGCCATTGGTCCCTCAGAGCAAATGAGGTACTGACTAAGATCCAGTTCTCCTCAGCCAGTCAGTTTGTTTCTGTATATCTGTTTCATGTCTAGGCCTCCTTTCTCCCAGTGAGAAACCCAAGCCTCCTTTCTTGAGGTGGTGGATCAGGCCTCCTTCTCCTTGTGCCAAATTCCTGGCCTCATATAGAATATAATTATGAGGGTGGAGAAACTGTGAGAGAGTATTTGAAAGGCCGGGGAGAGAAGCGAGAAAGAAAAAAAAAAAGAGAGAGAATGCATTTGTGAGAATAAACCTGACTGAAATCAACCCCAGGAGAAACAGCAGCCCAAATAAATATTTCTAATTTGAGGCCCATCTGTATTTTTTCCCCTCCTGAACTGAATTGTGGAGTGAATGGAGCATAAGGCAATGTTTGATGCAATAGCTCTGAGGTGCCTATATCAGTGGTTCCCAACCTTGCATAACCCATATGTTCTTGGATTGCAACTGCCAGAAATCCCATCCACTCCCGCTAGTGGTGAAGGCTTCTGGGAGTTGCAGTCTAAAAACACTAGAGTTACCCGAGGTTGGGAACCACTGGTCTATCTGAATTTTTGTTTGCTTCCGTGTGTCCCTCTCTGTATACAAATATGCATGTGTGCTTATGTTTGTACATGAACACCTTCTTTTGATCCAGCTCTTCCTATCATTTCCCACTATGCCTTCACCTTACAAACTCCCACTGCCGTCAAGTCTGATTTGGGGCTTTGCCCTCCCCTTTCCTTCTGCAGTTGTATTTGGCTTTGTGTATGTGTATGTGTGAGAGAAAGGTGGCATCGATGCCAATAGCGGCTCCAGGCACTTTGGGCACTGGTCACACCCACTCCTAGCATGTACTTCCTGACCTCTCAATTTAGCTTTTTATTAAAGTTCCCTACCTCATCCCTGCTTTAAAACATTTGTCAGGTTCGAGACATTTAAGAACTTTTGGGGCTGATATCATACTGCAAGCTCTCTTCTGTTTTGACTTCTTTACATGCTGCCGTATTTTTGTTCTCTGCTGCTGGTTTTATTATGTGCAGTTTTCAGCAATGTTCATTTTTTTTATTTTTGTTTTCTTTTCCTTTTTAAATATGTAAAGAGCTTTGCTTACCAGTCGGTCTGAATGTGTAAGTAAAAAGTTCTCACTCAGCTCAGTCTTCACAATCCTCCTCTGCAATATGAGAGTGGCAATACTGACCTACCTTATAGGACTGTTGTAGATGACAACATAGACAAAGTCTTTCAGATACTTAGATCTCCTGCATAAATCAGAAGGTTTATTAAGTGTTCCCAGTTCTCTTAAACCTCTAGTTAGCATCATCTCCCCCCACCTGGTTTTGAAGAGGTAACAATTATTCTTGACTGAAAGATTACAGGCACTCTCATTCACTTCCAGCAGCCACATAATCACAAACATGGGCTTGAAGAAAGGCTTGTATATGAAGCAACTGGTGATGGGTCCTTTCACATTTCTCTGCCTTCTCTTCTCCACAAATCCTGGCCAACCCTACTGTTAGGCAGAGTAGGAAAACCAGCTGAAGTGGCAGATGCTTGGAGGCAGGAGAGACGTGGCAGCTATCACCAGCTGTTCTTCCTGGTTCAGCTGCCAATCAAGTGAGCTTCTGAAAGTAGCCTAATAAAGTAAACACGCTCAATAGTGGAACTGAATGAAGGAACTCTCCAAAAGATCTTAAAAGGCAAGAAGGCTCATATCGGGTATTACTGTCCTTCAACTCTCTTGGACCTAAGCCAATCAAATGGTAGCTACAATATAACTAAAGAAGGGGGGAAATGCTGAATTGATAATTTGTGCCACTTTGGCCAATAGCTCAACAGGTGTTCTGCGATTTGGCACCTTGCCCCCTTCCCTGGTGGGCACCCAGAGGCAGCACTGTGGCTTCTCTGCTTTGCCTCCTCTGGGTGATGCCTCTGAGCGGGTGCCCACTGAAGGGGGAAGGCCAACAAACCACAAAATATCTTGTTGGGCTGTTGGCCAAACTGACACTGCCAAACCAGCAGTTTTTTTGTTGTTGTTGTTGTTTAGTCATTAAGTCATGTCCGACTCTTCGTGACCCCATGGACCAGAGCACGCCAGGCGTTCCTGCCTTGCACTGCCTCCCAAATTCTTGTTGGTAGCTTTGATTACACTGTCCAACCATTTCATCTTCTGTCGTCCCCTTCTCCTCTTGCCTTCACACTTCCCCAACATCAGGGTCTTTTCCAGAGAGTCTTCTCTTCTCATGAGATGGCCAAAGTATTGGAGCCTCAGTTTCAGGATCTGGCCTTCCAGTGAGCACTCAGCGCTGATTTCCTTCAAAATGGATAGGTTTCATCTCCTTGTAGTCCAGGGGACTTTGAAGTCTCATCCAGCACCACAATTCAAAAGCATCAATTCTTTGGCGGCCAGCCTTCTTTATGGTCCTGCTCTCACTTCCATACATCGCTACTGGAAAAACCATAGGTTTGACTATGTGGACCTTTGTCGACAAGGTGATGTCTTTGCTTTTTAAGATGCTGTCTAGATTTGTCACCGCTTTCCTCCAAAGAAGCATACATCTTTCAATTTTGTGGCTGCTGTCACCATATGCAGTGATCATGGAGCCCAAGAAAGTAAAACCTGTCACTGCCTCTATATCTTCCCCTTCTGTTTGCCAGGACGTGATGGGACCAGTGGCCATGATCTTAGTTTTTTTGATGTTGAGCTTCAGACCATTTTTTGCGTTCTTTAATTCCTCCTCACTTTTTGCCATCAGAGTGGTATCATCTGCATATTTAACGTTGATATTTCTTCCAGCAATCTTAATTCTGGCTTGGGAGTCCTCCAGTCCAGCCTTTCGCATGATGTATTCTGCATATAAGTTAAATAATCAGGGAGACAATATATAGCCTTGTCATACTCCTTTCCCAATTTTGAACCAATCATTTTCTCCATATTCAGTTATAAATGTTGCTTCCTGTCCCACATATAGATTTCTCAGGAGATATATAAGGTAGTCAGGCACTCTCATTTCTTTAAGAACTTGCCATAGTTTGCTGCGGTCCACACAGTCAAAGGCTTTTGCGAAGTCAATGAAGTAGAAGTAGATGTTTTTCTGAAACTCTCTGGCTTTCTCCATAAACCAGCGCATGTTAGCAATGTAGTCTCTAGTTCCTCTGCCTCTTCGAAATCCAGCTTCTACTTCTGGGAGTTCTTGGTCCACATACTGCTGAAGCCTACCTTAGAGGATTTTGAGCCTAACCTTGCTAGCGTGTGAAATGAGTGTAATTGTACGGTAGCTGGAGCATTCTTTGGCACTGCCCTTCTTTGGGATTGGGATGTAGACTGACCTTTTCCAATCCTCTGGCCGCTGCTGAGTTTTCCAAACTTGCTGGCATATTGAGTGTAGCACCTTAACAGTGTCAACTTTTAAGATTTTAAATAGTTCCACTGGAATGCCATCACCTCCTCTGACCTTGTTGTTAGCCATGCTTTCTAAGGCCCACTTGACTTCATTCTCCAGGATATCTGGCTACTATTTTTTTTCAATTATCATGTCCATCTTTGCACAAAATGTTCCTTTAATATCTCCAATTTTCTTGAACAGATCTCTGGTTTTTCCCTTTCTATTATTTTCCTCTATTTCTTTGCAGTGTTCATTTAAGAAGGCCCTCTTGTCTCTCCTTGCTATTCTATGGAAGTCTGCTACCTCCCTTGCATTTTGTTTCCCTTTTCTTCTCTGCTATTTGTAAGGCCCCGTTGGACAGCCACTTTGCTTTCTTCCATTTCCTTTTCTTTGGGATGGTTTTTGTGGCTGCCTCCTGTACAATGTTACGAGCCTCCATCCATAGTTTTTCAGGCACTCTGTCCACCAAATCGAGTTCCTGAAATCTGTTCTTCACTTCTACTGTGTACTCGTAAGGGATGTGCTTTAGATTATATCTGACTAGCCCCGTGGTTTTTCCTACTTTCTTCAGTTTAGGCTTGAGTTTTGCTATAAGAAGCTGATGATCAGAGCCACAATCAGCTCCAGGTCTTGTTTTTGCTGATTGTATAGAGCTTCTCCATCTTTGGCTGCAGAGAATATAATCAATCCGATTTCGATATTGCTCATCTGGTGATGTCCATGTGTAGAGTCACCTCTTATGTTGTTGAAAAAGAGTGTTTGTGATGACCAGCTTGTTCTCTTGACAAAACTCTATTAGCCTTTGCCCTGCTTCACTTTGTACTCCAAGGCCAAACTCACCTGTTTTTCCTTTTATCTCTTGACTCCCTACTTTAGCGTTCCAGTCCCCTATAATAAGAACATCTTTCTTTAGTGTCAGTTCTAGAAGGTGTTGTAAGTCTTCATAAAATTGGTCAGTTTCAGCCTCTTCAGCATGTTCATAGATCTTACATTTCAGGTTCCTATGCAGTACTTTGCAGCATCAGAGTTTCCTTTCACTTCCAGGCATGTCTGCAGCTGAGTGTCCTTTCGGCTTTGGCCCAACCATTTCATTAGCTCTGGAGCTACTTGTACTTTTCCTCCACTCTTCGTTAGTCAATTGTTGGACGCCTTCTGACCTGAGGGGCTCATCTTCCAGCATCATATCTTTTAGCCTTTTGTTTCTGTCCATTGAGTTTTCTTGGCAAAGATACTGAAGTGGCTTGCCAGTTCTTGCTCCAGGTGGATCACGTTTAGTCAGAATTCTCCACTATGACCTGTCTGTCTTGGGTGTCCCTAGCTCCTCTGAATTACTCAAGCCCCTTCACCACGAAAAGGCAGCAATCTGTGAAGGGGAGTTTATGCCCATCTCTAAATATAAGAGTCCATTTCTGCAGAGCTGATTGGATTCTTTGGCTCAGAGCAACTGTCTGCACAACATGTATATTGTGGTTCCATATTATTTACCACTAGTTAACTTGATTGTTGGGATAACCAGTGTGGTGTAGTGGATAGTGATGGCCTAGGTTTTAGCAGGACTGAGTTCAAATGCCTCCTCAGCCAAGGAAGCTCATGGGGTGTGTGAAACTGGTAAAACTACAGTACTTCTTAAATATCTCACTTACCTTCAAATCCTTATTAAGATACTGTAATTAGAAGTCGGTTCTGACTTGATGGCACATAAGCACAAGAAACTTAATGGCTATCTATCTGTGTTCACATCTGAATTCTTTCTTAGTTGGCACTCAGCAGCTGAATCTGCTGTCCTCTTAAGTGGATCAATAGCCTCTATCTGTTTTCATATTAGGATAAGCCCAGAGCACAGTTCATCCATACCGGATACCAAGATTGATTTCACCCACCTACTTGCCTATACTCTGAGTAACTTTTCCTGGAGGGATATGCATCTGCCGCTCTATCAAGTATATGCACATCCTCTGTCTGTACACAGGTACAGCTGTATTCTAGAGTTGAACCCCAAGGATCTTGATATGCACACACCAAATTGTGGGAGGTGAGGCAGACAGAAAACTTGTATTCTTTCATAGAGGGGGTCTGATACCAGTGGTTTCTGGCCCACTCAAAAATGTGTCTCCTATATAAGAGACATACATTTCTTACCCTCCACTGACACTGAACAGCCAACAGTATGCACAAGGCATCAGATTGGTGAACATTAGAGGTGAACATTAGAAGAAAATATTACTTTAATTCATTACTCAAATCCTGACAAAACCTGAAAACATCTGAATGTGGGAGGAAAGCAAAATTGCCAGATTTGAACAAAACTGAAAGACACATGAGAATCTCAGTTAAGTTCACTTTTGATCAAAACCTACTGAAATTTCAAAATATTTAAATTAGCAGACACACAGAATTTGCCCCTTGCTAGTCAATACACACCTTGAAATGTAAGCAATTATGGTAAAATATTTCAAATTTCAACCCACTTCTTTCCTTCAGGGTGTCTCACTTACCTTGAAATCTCTATAATGTGCTACTATGTGAAGGAATATGATCATGCTTGTACCAAAAGTTGAATAAGCTTTTTTACTACAAATCCCAGAATCCCATGCTCAGCATGCTCAGTAAAAGTAGAACTTTGTGCCTTGTGAAAGGCTTTTATGTTGTTTGAATTCGTGTCTGAAATCCTTGTGCCGCAACTTGATAATTAGTTTACAAATAATGAATGGCACGGCATCATGCAAACTCTTGCCACAGCCGTTAAGAAAATGTTTTCCTAATTTTTTACTATTATGAAAAGGATACTACTACTTCAGTAAATTGCTATGGTACTTTCAGCTGACATCTTTACAGCTAGAAGAGTGCAAGCCACACAAAACACGTGGATTTTAAAGCCAGCACACATTGCAGTGGATGGGTGGTAGAGATTTAAAACTCTTCCCCTATCTGATTTTTTTAATTCAAAAATTCACCCACATGGTTGAAAAAGGGGGAAGTATTTCCATTGGTGCCATGCTTAGAAAACAAACAGATTTTTAAATAAATTGAGGTGGCAAGTTCAAATGTCTCTTTGTGTAAATGCTGGTCTGTCCATGGATGCTTCCACTTTAGAGGGAAAATATGATCTACATGCTTAATGTAGCATGAAAATTGACCCCAAATTCAATGGGATTTCAATAGAAAGCTTTACCAAAAGAATTAGAATCAAAGGAACTTGATATTTGTCTAAACAGACTTGTGCCACTGTTTCCTGGCTGGTTCATGACTGAATATGTAATGCTTTACTCGTATGGTGTCATCTTCATATAGAGAGTTGAAACAGAAGTATTTAAAATGTGTCATGCTGGAATACATGAAGGCAGCTGTCTATTCTTCTCTTAAGGTGCTTCAGCTAGAATCACTTTCCCTTTCACTTCATGCTTCTTTAATCTGTCTTGATCCTCCCATGACAGCTTTGCCACATGAGAAAGTAAAATCAACACAAAAGCAGGTTATTACAGGGAGGGTGTGTGTGAACACTTGGGGGAAAAATCCCTTTGCCCAAAGAAATCGGTGATGTATTGCAGCATGTGACACTGTCCACCAGTCACAAAGGTGTATGAACTTTAAAACAAAATAAGCACACTTAACACCTCTTTTCCATTGGTCTACCTAACTTTTGGTGATGACTAAGTTTGTTTATATAAAAAAGAAGGTCAACATCACCATGAAGAGGACTTTATATTGGAATCACCACCAATTGATTATATCTTGTCTACCTATGAATACAAATTTTCCTCCTTGCCCTCCTGTAAGGGTCATGGAATACCTTAAACAATGGCAGCATTGGGTATCCATGCAAGTGCCTTCTCTGTAGTAGAAAAGAGCAATATTTGAATAACTGAACAGGGTGGAAACAAAGACCTGCAGTTTATCTGATATGATTGGATGATAGGACAATTGGAATACAAAACCAGGAACAATACATACATACGTACATACATACAGAGATATATATATATTATATACATACACATTTATATCTGTGTAAAGGAGATTAAATTAAGCTTTAAGATGATTTCTTTGTAAAACACTTTTGTTTTTCAGAACAGTACTTATCATCTCCTGCATATAATTCTTTTTCTATCATCTAACCTGGCACCGAGTTCCTGTTTATCTATACATCTCTTGCACCAACTGTATAGTAAAGCTATTTCGTCCACTGCAACCTTAGAATCTCAGAACCGCAGGGCTGGAAGGGATCTTATGGATCATTGAGTTCAGACCATCAGGGAGGCCCAGTGGGGGAATCGAAATCCCAACCTCCGGCTTGGCAGTCAGATACCTAAACCACTGAGCTCTCCAGCAGTTCATGTAACCTGGGATGGTGTTATGTGCAGATGGGCATGCTTTTTTTGCTTTTAAAGCCGCACTTCATGGCCCTCTGGAGGGAAACAAATTCTCACATTGTTATCTGCAGCTTCTCCTACCCCTGTGGCTGCTGGTAATGGCTGGGAAGCTCTGTATTCTGTGGGTATAACAGCAGTAAATTGTAGGAAGTGAGCAGTGTGATCCAAACGCTCACCTCAGCCTTTCTGAATGATGTTGTTGCCTTCTGAGAACTCTGCTAACAACCCATAGCACAGTAATTCACGTCCTGTAAGTGAGTAGGTGCATGTGTGTGTGTGTGTGTGTGCGCGCGTGCGTGTAATGTTTATCCCCTCTCCCTGCCAATGAGGGTTTCAGGATACATATGTTACCACATCTACAATTTGACTGCTGCAGTGCAGGAGAGTATGGTAACTGGTTCCTTGCACACATACACATTTCCAGATAGATCTCCCAGGTGTAAAATAAATAGAAGTCTTAGACACAACATCTCACATTTTAATTTTGGGTTATTGAACCCAGAATGTTTGCCACATCCAAACTCCCTGCTCACAGATCTTGATATGTGGATAAGAATCCCCACGACACTCATACATGGACCCTGTAAAGTAGGTCACAGTTTTATCACCATTTGGCTGCTACAGGGATACAAAACAGATCATAGAGGTATGCTGCATCAAGAGGGCTTGAGTTTGCTCCCTTTGCATCAATGCCATTAATGAAAAATGATTTGATAGTTTTCAACTTATTACAGTCAGCCAAACCTGATAAAATCAACAGAGAATGCTAAGTTATGAAGGAAAAATGGATGATTTCTGTCCTGAGGACACTGCATTTCCTTATGATGGCAAGGGGTCAGGGCTGAAGAAACGGGGAATGATCTAGTATTTACATTGATTTCTTCCCCAGATCCATTGATATTATACAAGCCCTGAAACTCACATCTAGTTACTATCAGAATCACAGTAACAGGCACTTCTTATTTTCAAAGGAAAAGTCAACAGGACCCAATATTAAGTGCCACAAGAAAAAGGCAAAAGGAATGGAATTTAGGCAATATCCATTTTACCTTCATAGCAGAAATTATGTGGGAGCAGGGCAATATATATTTCCATTCATGTCACAAATTCCAGTTTAGGGATCAAACCCCAAAGTATATCCTCTCTTGACACAATACTGCTTTAAATAATAATAATAATACTAATAATAACAATAATTTACAGGCTTTTGAAATAGCATATGTTTGGCTCTTTTTGAGGGGGGGAAAAGTGCCTTTTCCAGCAATCATTATACAAAATACACTTTTGCTTTTGTTTCTCTTGGAAAATGCTCAACACCAGCTTGAGTATACAGCTAACAGCAGTGCCAGGAAAAACAAAACAAAACAACCATCACATATATTGTAGATGATGCAATAGATAGCTCCCTGGTTGGTTGAAGTTTCACCTGATTTGCATTTAATTTACAGTACCTGGCTTTAAAAAACAAACAAACCTGGAATAGCTGCATTCAGAAGAGAATTCTGACAGAAGACCAGTGAATGTCTAGACCCATCTACTCCCATCAACAAAATTTAAAGCTCCTATATACAGGATCCTACTGCAGCTGTGTGTTACCTGGATCAAATGACAGAGCAATCAAGACAGACTCTGAACTAAGTAATGGACTGTGGTGACTAAAAGGAACAGCCCCATCTGAGAAGGCAACAGGGATAGACAGACAGGCCAACTCTAAGGACAGAAACCATTCCAATGTATTTTAATTGAAAGCTGCACGTTGCTCATATTTTATAGGAAATTTGTTCTCTAAAGCCTGATTTCAACATTACACTTTGCCCATGGAAACCCCAGTCCCTGTACTAGCACATTACTAGTGCTGTCAGAGAAATGTTTCTTAAAGCTGGTGCCATGCAGGGAGTGGATTTTAAGGATCACACCTCCTTTGTGGGACAACATTCCATGGCAATGTAAATTAGTGCCCCTGCCTCTGTTTCTCTCTTTCGGGTATAATGTTTGACTTGAGCCTGAATTATTTAGTATTCAAGCATTTCAGTCCCTGGCTGACGATGCATAAACATGTATGTCTGGGGAACACCAGTCATGGAATTTCCCTTCCATTTGATTAAACAAGTCAGAAGGAAGGTGAAGGAATGCTTGAAATGTTCCTACACCTTAGGCAGCAAGAGCTTTGGAATTCACTGCCAGCACTGAGCATAGTTTAACTATTGGCCCAGAAAGAAGATGCAGCGCGATCCCCAGCCAATTTGGTCCTGCAACTTAACATATCAACTATTCTGGGAAGGAGGGGAAGGGTGATAAGAGTCGTTAAGAGGTTGGCTGGGCAGCCACCTACAGGGATAGCTCTGATGTCCTGGTGTTGTTTCAGGAAGGAATTCCATGCCAAATATAAATGCCAAGTCAGTGTTCCAAAACTAAAATACTGTAGACTTGTGCAGTTTAACCTCCTGAAGTGTGATACAGTGGGGGTGAGGCAAAACAAGGGACCATCCATCCTAGTACTGTATGATATTTTGTTCTGGAATGAAGGCTGAGCACCTAAAAAAGAAATACCAGGCAATAACCCTTACAACAGAACAACCCAAGATACTGATTCATCATGCACTCTGCTTCTGAGGGTCAAGCCTCTGCTAGTATCTTTCACTGTTTCCTGTCTTCATCTCTTTATTATGCTCTGTTTCTGCCAGCTGCAAGTCAGACCCACACCAAACCTTTGGAGGAGAGGGAGCTTTTCACATGTTCTTTGTCAAAAGGAAAATTGCTGGCACAAAACCAAGATGCTGTAGTCTGCTCAAGTAGGTGGAGAGGCTTGCTCTGCTCAATTAGTCTTTCTTCCTTGTTCAGTTCCATGTTTACCCCCAGTCTCTGGCTTCAATTCCTTGCTGTGGTTAACTTGATGTGTTTTCTCTTGGATCTTAGACTTAAATGTTCAACTCCTTTGGAAGGATCCAGTTTGTAAACCTTCTGGCTACTGTTTCCCAGAAATCTTCAAAGACTT
This sequence comes from Pogona vitticeps, assembly GCF_051106095.1. Classification (NCBI taxonomy): domain Eukaryota; kingdom Metazoa; phylum Chordata; class Lepidosauria; order Squamata; family Agamidae; genus Pogona; species Pogona vitticeps. Next base: position 99,107,888 of record NC_135788.1, read on the forward strand.
TGTGAATAAAAATACATGGAGGAGGAAAAAGAATATGGATATTCCTTTCCTGGTGTAAAAGTCAGCCATAGTGTCTTTCCAAAAACTAGCAGTGGTTTTGAGGCCATTGCCTCTTCTCAGTCCTAAAGATGGTGGCCAGCAAAACCTCCCACTGACTCCCTCCTTTAAACACAGACATATTTCCCACCATTGCACAAAACAGAGAATAATGGATTCCAAATTGTCCAAAGGATGGTGGTGGGGTGGGAAATTAAGGGCAAGGTCATTGATTTCCAAAGCCTGACAACAGTCCCTCCCACCCTATCCCAACCCCAAATTATTAAGATTCAGGAAGTGACATGAAAATAACTGGCATCACTTCTTGTCAGCAGAGGTCCTCATCTGTTCCAGTTTGTCACCTGCACAACAGAAAGGCCAAGAAGACAACGCGTAGAGGTGAAGTGCCATGAGATCTGAGTCCCGATCCATAATGGTCTGTGCAAGGTTCTCATCAGGCAGATGTGACAGAAGACACAAATGGTCAGACATATGGAACCAGCACTTTCACCTCCCCACCTTCCATAGTCTGTTCAGTCAGTTGACACAAGACGCACACTGGACACAGAAACTGACAACGACTCATCACCCTCCAGAAGAGACTGGGTTGTGCCTCTGCAGCCCACTCTGAATTTACCACCCCACCTGATTGTTCAAGGTTTTTCTCTCTTCCCCCCATGCTCAACAGGAGGAAAGCCATTAGCTACCCCTGCTGTAGTAGTTCTTCTGACTGTCTTGGGTGTTACTTCCCTGGTGGGAAAAAAGGGAATCAGGCAGAGGACAGGGGAAAGAGTCAAGAGTGGGCGTGCATGGGAGAAAATTCTAAACATGTCCCTTGCAAATAATAATAATAGTAGTAAGAAGAATTAATTGCTCTGGTTGGTTTATATGTTTTTTTCCTGTTCTCTCTCTCTTTTTAAGTCGGGTTCGAATTTTTCAAAGTCTGCAGCTTCGCCTCCAGTTCAGAGATCTGAAAAACACACAACAGAAAGGGGTAAAAAGAGCATCTGCAGGCAGAATAACAGCAGGATGGGGTAGGGAGAGACAGTAGATGTTGGTAAGGAGATGTGGGTGCCACTTTGCCATGAACAGCAACAGGATATGAATGGTGAAGGAGAGAGTTGTGAGGAGAAAAAAAAATGGTACATGTGTGTCTGAATAAAGGGGGTCAACAGGTATTTTTCTATGGATATGAGCTGTAAGATCTAATTAAGATGGCTTCTGAATAGTTTATATTTCCGGACTGTTTCATGTAATTTTCATTCTCTTTTCTGACAGTGTCTGCTTCACATTCTGTAGAATGTTTGGTACAAAATATACACATGAAATATAAAGCATCACGTACAGCTGCTTATTTTCTACAACCCATGGGAACCAGATTGTTAAAGGCTACCTTTATCCAGATTACTGAAACTACTTCTGATTTTCCTTCTTCTAATATTTAAAACTGAATCAGAGGCTAAAAGAAGGGAAGAAGACTTCTGCTTAAAACATATCCCAGAATAGTGCTCTTACAAATAATATTAAGCTGTATATGGGAGATATGTGCATTATGTCTAAAATTCCCTGAAACTTATTATTAGTGGCCTTAGTCCAGAGAAGCACAGAAGCAACAGAAGTCTATGTACACACACTACTTTGCCCAATGATAAATAATGTTTACTGTGGGTGTGACTGAGAATTCATCAGATGTGTTGAACATGAAATTGATTCCTGTGTACTAAGTGCAACAGATTTGCATGCACATATATGCCTCTGTACCCTAACTAAGTGCAGAATTATGGAAAATGTTGGGGCTGAATCGCTGATTCCAATTAACAACCACAAAGCAAACTCATAGTCTGATCATGTTATGAATACTCTATGATTTTCCAGAGTCTGCTTCCAACGAGTCTGAGAACGCCATTCCTTCCTTACACATAATTTCTTTCTCTCAGGTCAGGAAAGAGTGCCTTCTTGAAACTACCTCCCATTTGGTTACACCAAGGCTAGATAATGAGATATTTTTGATAGCATGGCTCCATCTGCTATTCTGTTTTCCTGGAGATCTCTGCAAGCAAGATTCAAAAACTGGACTGGAGAAGTGGGGTATCTTAGTAGAGGCAGTAAGATATTTCCCACCTGCATCTAGTGTCACTATCCTGAAGCGTCTGAGATGTAGAAAGTTGCACATTTAAGTACAGTGGGGTCTCGACTTACGAACTTAATCCGTATTGGAAGGCAGTTCTCAGGTCGAAAAGTTCTTAAGTCGAATCTGCATTTCCCACAGGAATGCATTGAAAACCATTTAATCCGTATCTGCTCTTTTTGTCCATAGAAACTAATGGGAAGCTGCTATTCTGCCTTCTGCCACTAGAGGGGGATATTATTTCTTTTTTTCTTTTAACCTAAGATGACTTAGCTTTAAAAAAAAGCGAAAAAAAGAGTTCGTAACTCGAATCTAAGTTCGTAAGTCGAGTCCATATAGTCCTATGAGAGCGGTTCGTAAGTCGAAACGTTCGTATGTCGAGCCGTTCGTATGTCGAGCCGTTCGTAAGTCGAGACCCCACTGTAAATCAATGTGGGTGGATTTTCCAAATATTTCTGGACTACAATACCTATCATTAACCATTTGCAATGCCAGCTGAAATTGATAGAAACGCTATCCAAGAACATCTGGAAAGTTACAAGATCTACACCTCTGTGTTAGAGTTCACACTGTATGGAAACCAGAACCACAAATGGGATGGAATAAGGACTCCTACTGCCCAAGGCAGACCAGGTAATGCACTGCCCCTGCAAAAGGAGCAGAATTGTCACTGCACCCACCATACACTCCTGCTTTGCACAGAACCAGTGCTGTGCAGAAAGACCTGGCTGTAAGGCATCCTTGCAGACAGAGCACAGTGGGAGAGCCCCCCCCCCCCCCAGCCAGGTCTTGCTGAAGAAACCAGTCACAAACACTGAATCGGCACTGAGAGGTACTGAATGGCCAGAATGTGAAAGCCAAGACCACCACTGGTTCTGTATGCGATGAGTGTATGCATTGCAGAGTGCAGGTTTGTGCAGCGAAAGCAAAATGCTGGGTTTTGACCACCCCTATGAATCTTCTGCCTGGGTTACCTGTTTCAGTTTAGGTAATGGTAAGGCCAGCCCTAACGATAGTCACCCTCAGATGGAAGTTGTGAGGCTTTTCTTTCTACCAACTTCTGTCTAAAGATACCTACCACAATCTCCCCTTCAAAATAAATCTCATACAAAAGCAATTAACTGTTCCAAGCTCATTCTATTTACACATGCATATGTGTAAAATTCTGTGAAACTGATTACTAGTTTCAAGGTTGTAAATATGGAATAAGGAACAGTTAGCCAAGATCCTCTATGGAAAACAGGACAAGAAAAAAATAGTTGAGTGATGATGATGGTGAAATAATGGCTTGAAGAGGAAAACCACAGGGGAGAATACAAATAAGGCCTTCATCCTGTTCTTTGGGCCAAGATGAAAGTACAACACCTGCAGAAATGGAATGAATTTTGTACTTTTCCTAAGAATGGGCTGCAACACTTATATTAATTAGAGAAATTTCACCCTGTATTGACTTCAAAAACAGTCATGAAAATTGCATCTCAGTTATGTTTTGTAAAGTCTGACATACTGACAAGAGCTGTATTTTAGGATGTAAATAACTCTTTTTGCCATGGATGGCTCAGCCTGTTGATATCAGTTACCTACAGTTATTTACCTATGCAAAGCATCTTTCTGCAGTGGTCCTTCCCACCTGTCTATGTGCTGATCTGCTAAGGGCACAGGTCTAATCTACACATGTAGGCAACTGAGATCATAGTATGAATTCTGATGATTCAAATGGCAGCGGAAGGTGTGTGTTTGTGTGTGACTGTCAGGGTAGCTAAGTGACCTTATTAAAATTTTGAAGTGAAGCATCTTCCTGCTCAGTCCATACATATCCCAGGATGCATGCATACACGTGAGTGCCCTTAAATGGGCAAAACCCACAGGGACAGGATGCCAAGCAAAGGGGAGGAACACCCTAGAAACTAGCAGTGCAATTATGACCCTTCCTCACTATGAGAGATTTCCATCTAAGAGGCTCCCACTATGCCAATAGTGTCCTGCATGGGGAGCTGATGACGACCCAGGTGTAGGAGCCTCTTAGATGGAAATCTCTCATAGTGAGGGATTCCATATTCTGTACTGTTCTCCAATCTGATATCCCCAGCAGAGAAACCCAGATGCATTCAAACACACACACACACACACACACACAAAGGCATAACAAATCTGACATAATCCATTGCCTGATGCAGTATCCAGGATGCTAACATGCATCCACCACAGACCAGCAATATATATATATATATATATATATATATATATATATATATATATATATATATATATATATATATATATATATATATATTTAAATTTGACTATGAGATCTGTTGCAGGATCAAAGGGCCCAGTATAGGATTCCATATGAGCTGCTGTGAGTGTATATGCAATGTGGAAATGACAGGTTACCCACCTGTAATTGTAGTTCTTTGAATGGACCTCTGTGATTCATACCCTGGGTGATCTGCGCCTGTGCAGAGCCTCATCAGAAGATTCTAGAGCTTCTGCAGTAGCAATAAACACATTACAATAAGCCCCTCCTCCTTGTATATGTACCTTGGCACCAAGCGTCCCCTTTCAGTTATGTCAACCGCTGCTTAAGAGTAAGCAAAATGGCGTGAGAGAGGGAAGGATGGGTGGGATGTGTGAATCACAGAGGTCCACTCGAAGAATTACAATTACAGGTGGGCAACCTGTCCTTCTTCGTGGCCTCTGTGAATCACATCCTGGGTGACTAATAAGTTGTCTTACCCGGAGGCAGAGTGTTATGTGGTGTTGTCAGTGGCACTCTGTATCATTTTGCCTACAAGAAGGTTCCCGAAAGCTCTACTGGCTTTTATGATGCCAATAGGTCCAATTTCTTTATGTGGAGCAATTTCTCTCTGTGAGACCATTTGGCGTGAATCTTGAGGGATGTGCAATGAGCTCCCCAGCCCGTGCTGCTGGTGTCGGTAGTGACTTGTATTCACAGACGCAGTTGTTGAAACACTCACCGACAGGTTGGGAGAAAAACGCCACCATTGAGGTTGGGAGGTGAGCTCTGGAATGGCCCTTGGGACAGTGTGAGCAGGGTCTGTTAATGGATCGAATAGGGCGAGAAACCAGGATTGGAGAGATCTCATTTTTAGTTGTACATGTTGTACAACTGATGTCATAGAGGCCACTGTGCCCAGAACCCGTTGTACTGTTACAGCGGGTATTAAGGCATGAGGGGTGAAACCCTTAAGCAAGGTGATCACATTTTGTCTCTTGTCCATAGGGAGAAAGGCGTGGGCTCGTATGGAATCTATGAGTGTACAGTTCTTGCAGGTTTTAAACTTGATTTCTGTTCGCTGACAGTAAGACCGAGATCACGAAGGACAGCGAGGGTGAAATAGGTGTCTCGTCAAGCTTTGTGACGGGAGTATGCTACTAGGAGCCAGTTGTCGATATATGGAAAGGTGAGAATTTTTTGGAGTCTGAGGTAAGCGGCTACCGGTGCCATAAAATTGGCGAATACTCTTGGAGCTTCTGCAAGGCCGAATGGGAGGCTTTTGAATTGGTAAGCTTGCGATCCTAGTTGAAAACGGAGGAATTTTCTGTGTGGGGGATGTATTGAAATATGAAAGTAAGCATCCCTTAGGTCTGTGATGGTGAACCAGTTGTTCTTTCGAAGTAAGGGAAGAACAGATTCTAGGGTAACCATACGGAATTTTGTGGCAACAATGTATTCGTTTAGCCGTCTCAAATCTAAAAAAAGGCAAAGCCCCCCGTCCTTTTTGGGGATGGTGAAATAGCAAGAGAAAAACCCGTTGTTTTGATAGGCGGGTTGTATGGCGTCTTTGAGAAGTAAATTTGTTATCTCTTCTTGCAGAGGTTGTGCAGGTGGAGTGATGACATGTGTTGCCAGAGGAATGTTGAAGAGATTAATGTGGTAGCCATTTTTGATGATAGACGGCACCCAGACATCTGTGGTGCTGGATTTCCACACAAGTTTTTCCAAAGGGCAGGGTTGGTGGGTTGGGTTGTGATCTCGGTCAGAGGGGCATCAAACATGGTGTTTGGGTTTCCAGTCATTTCACCTAGTGCTAGGTTGTTGCCGGGGGTTGGCTCTTTGATTTTTGAAGTAGGGAGTGTAAGATGTTTGTCTTGGAGGATCTTGTTGAACTTCTGGTAAGAGTTATAGGGTCATTTCCATTGATTTTGTTGAGGATGTTGCTGGTAGGAAGGGTAGACTCTCCAACGTCTAGCTGTATGTTTTCTAGTATGTCATCAGTTTCAGCATGAAAGAGGTCTACCCCATTGAAGGTCTTCGATACGTGCATGAGGGTCTTCAGCTAGGCTGACTGTTCTGAACCAGGAAAAACGGTGTAGGGCTCCTGAAGTGGCCATAGACGTCGCTGTAGCATCTACAGTGTGATGGGCAGAGAGCATCTGTTGCTTTGCAATGGAAAGGCCTTCTTGCTGGAAAGTTTGGGCTAGTATCTTTTTATCCTGTGGTAGGGATTCAACAAAAGTGAACATATTATCCCAAATTAAGTGTTGGTAAAGCTCCCATGGCTCCTTGATAATTAGTGACTCTCATGGTGAAGGCTGCAGAAGAGTAGAGCCATCTGCCCATACAGTCTATTCACCGACTGTCTTCATTTGGTGGTATGAGAGATTGTCGGTGTTGAGATTGCGATTGTGAGGCTTCGACAAATATAGAATTTGGAGCAGGTTGTTTCTGGAGAAAAATGGCTCCTGGGTCATGAACTCTATAGAGATTATCGATCCGTTTAGACATCGTATGGGAGGAGGCTGGTTTTGTCCAGGATGGTTGTGCAGTGCTAAGGAGGGATGATAACACTGATATGTGTACTGGAGTAGTTGTGTCCTTAGAGATTGGATCGTATGATCAGCTGGTTCTGTTGATGGACAGTGGACTTGGAGATCGAGGGACTTAGCCATACGAATCATAAGTTGGGCATAAGTCTGGAAATCTGCTGGTGACAGTGAGTTGGTATTGACAATGTCAGACTCTGGGGAAGTGAGTACTACCGATGGAGTCTGCAGTCGAGATCCACGGTCAGAGCATTTGAGGTCGTGTCTGGAGTCAACCGACTGTTGATTGACTTCGGTGTCGAGAGGCTGGAGTTCATAGTATTGCTTGTTATGACCAGAGATAGATGGAGGCGGCATGTCCATGGACATCCGTCGATGTCGAGAGTCGTTGACATCGAAGGAGCGCATTTGAGTGTCCATGGATCTTGTCTGGTGCAGATGGACCTCGGTGTCGAGCCCGGTATTGTAACGGTGTCAGGGTTGATGGCTTGGATTCACCGGAGGATGGGGATCCTGTGGAGGTAACGGGATGGAGCAGGTGTCCATGGACCAGGGTGGATGTCGAGGATCGTCAATATCAGAGCCTGTGTCCCTGTGGTGTCTAAATGGAGGTTGCTGATGCGATGGCACAGCAGTAGAATATACGGACACTGGCGATGCCAAGCGTGAAGAATGATTTCCATCTCCTGGTCTGGTAGGAAAGTATTGGGAAGCTGGGGCTGTAAAAGCCTCACAAGTGGAAGAGAATTCCTCAACCGTTCTGGGCTTTTTCAGCGCCAGGTAGGGAGCAAGTTGAGGTACAGTAGTGTCCTCGTGGTATGGCCGTTTCAACAGTGATGGCTGTCAAGAGGGAGGCTGGCTGCTAGATGGTACCATGGAAGCAGGTAAAATGCCTGGTCGGCTGGTAGGTGCAGCTTGTCGAAAAGAGCACTGGTCGGGGCAAATGGCAACCTGATGAGCGTGCTGAGCGTGGGTCTGAGCCACACGTAATGGAGCTGGCTGTTGAGGTTGTTGTTGTCGATGTCTCTGCTTAGGGATCACTGGGCGGTCCAACGGCACCAAGTAGGGAAGGGTGTAGAGTCCTTCGGGATGGAGGCCCTCGGGTGAAGTAACAACTGAGGGGTTGCTCGATGGAACAGAAGGTTGTGGACTGGGAGGAGAGGACGTTAGACGGTCAACTCTGTCATCCCATTCTGGTGATGGAGAACATGGTTGATGGGATGGGAGTCTGTCATCATCAGAGGGAAAACGAACCTCAGAGAGTTGTTGAGGCTGTGGAGGGATGACCACAGGCTTAGACTGTTTGACTCTTTTTGGAGGAGAAGGTTCTGGGGCTGAAGAAGCTTCGGTAAGTCTTTGATGTTTAGTGGAAGTTTTCGATGCCGAAGTTTCAATGTGTGTCTTAGAGGTCTTGGATGATGTAGATGGAGCGTCGGAGTGAGATGGTGTAGCTGCTGAACATTGTTTTGATGATTCGGTAACAGCTTTTTCCATCACTTTGGTTTGAGAAGTGGCCTTACACGGAGATTGGGCCATTTTAACTGGTTGCAAGGATTGCGGGACTGGAGAACTCCACATTTGAATTTCTTGCAATGGGTACAGGAGGAGATGTTCTTCTCCTAAACAAAGGGCACTTAGCATGTCTGTCGGAAAGTGGAATTTTATTGTCACAGACGATGCAGTGCTTAAATGGGCCCAAAGGTGCCATGAATTTAGAGAAAAACAATTTAAGAAAAAATGGGGGGGGGGAGCAGCCAGTAGGTTGATAGTGGAGAAAAAGAAAAACAAAACACTAATAATTTCAGTCGTAATAAGAGAAGTAAAATAAAAATAAAAGGAATCATAATTAAGCTCTCTTTCACTTTATTCACAGAAGCAGAATGAACTATGAAGCTCTCAGTGGTTGAAAGAAACTGAAAGGGGATGCTTGGCACCAAGGTACTTATACAAATGTGGAGGGGCTTATTCTGTTTATTGCTACTGCAGAAGATGTAGAATCTTCTGATGAGGCGTCACACAGGTATGGATCACCCAGGGTGTGATTCATAGAGGCCACGAAGAAGAACTAGTCTGATCTATGGTCATAAACTTATAGATCACAAGTGAAGCCTAAAGATCATTATGGGATATGGAACCCACATCAGAAGGTCTGGAGAAGGTACAGTATGGGCTTAGTATTTCATATAAAGGTACATGTTGTCTTGATGGAGAATTCAGCAAAATTCAGGCAAAGAATTCCCAACATCCAAATGTAGGATCCCATGTGATGTGGGTCAGGAACGCAGTTTTCAATATGGGATTCAGAAGGATTAAAGTCGTTTGCTCCTGCCCTTCAGTGGCAGGATTTCCTGCTTAATTAGTGATCCAATGCTTGACACAAGATCCTGCAGCACCCCAGTATTAATAACATACGCTAATGGAGTTCAGAAAGGTGGGCCTCTCCTTTTTCCCATTCCTCACCTTCTGGTAAGGGCTCATGTTTACAGCTACATCCTTCCAAGAGCACAAGTGTTGCGTGTGTCCCTGAGCTGAACCAGGGCCTGCTTTCTGTCTGTCTACCTATTCTTTCTTTCTTTCTCTCTCTCTCCCTCTCTCTCTCTCTCTTCCTTCCTTCACTCCTTTCTTCCTTCTTTGGAGCTCAAGGCAAGCTCCCAGCACTGTCCTTGATGCCCACCTTCTCTTGCAACTTGTCAACTTCCTCCTTGTGAGATAGCTCAGACTCTTCTTGGATGCGACGCTGAGCCGTCTCCTTCTTGAGAAATTCAATCTCTCTGTAAGAATGTGGGAGAGGAAGGAGGAAGTGTCAGTCAGAATTACAGAAACTAGACAGTGTGTGGAAAAGAGGAGACAGTATTGGCGCTCCTTAGAACAGTTCAGGCAACTAGACATCTTTTAAATTCCTTTAACTCCAAGGCAGCTTAGTCAGGATCAAGAGTGGGCAAGTCCAGGAGTCTCAGGATGCCATCCTCACAATCTTGGACAGATGGCTCCACCTACTTCATGCCCACCTAAAAAATATTTTTTACAATTGTGAAAAGAACCCGTTAGTAGCCAGTTTTATAAAAATTGCAAAACTGGAAGCAGATGCTAGCAAAACTGCCTCCCATGCCACCTAGGCAACACAAGGATACTATTTACACAGGGATGATGGTTTGGGGGCCCCAGAGATGCTGGGGGTGCAATTGGGCATCTAGGAGATTAAAAGTGGCCCTCTGGCCACACTTTGCCCAGCCCCTGCTTGATAAGAATTATAGTCCAAAATATCTAGAGGACAACAGGTTGGACTATAGCCCTATCTAAGAAGAATAGTCCAGCTGCCGAGTCCTCAAGAATACTCTCATAAACCTTGTTTGTGAGTTTGGAAGCTGTCATTTGCAGAATTCTCCAGCCAGCATCATCAGTATAGTCCAGAAAAGAAACTTTTCCAAGATTTAATGTATATAATGCTGGATAAGTCTGAATTAGAGAGGGGGGTATTCGTATATGAATACAAATACCCCTGCAGAGGTGGACATAATGAGGGTCTGGACTATCCATTCACCTTCTGCTGTTGCTGCGGGCTCCACGCTCCCTTCCTATCTCCCCGGAGCTCGTGGTGGATTAGCCACTCTGCAACCTGGCAGCGAGGCTCGTCATCCTGCCTCCTGCCAGCAGTTGCTTGCAGACTGCGAGCTCCAGAGCGATAGGAAGGGAGCGTGGAGCCCGCTGCAGCAGCAGAAGGGTGAGTGGACAGTCCACCTGTGTGGAGGTATTCTTATATGAATACGAATACCCCCACCTCTAGCTTGAATTCTGAAATGGCAGAGTGAAGTGCTCCATTATCAGGTTACAGGCAGGAAGAACAATTACAGAAAAAAACTGTCCACAAAAGAACAACCGCTACAACTAAAATAATGAGGAGAAATGCTTACCTGGCTCTACCTTCTTGCATTCAGAAATGTGACACCTATAGTCTACCACCCCAGGACCAGTCCATCCCATTCTGGTCATTCTGATTCCTCCTTCTGTAGACTAGGTCATGATCCTTGTCTTAAGAATGAGAAAGCTAGGAACAGCCCCTTCCTAACATTCTGCAACTGTAGCCTAAGGCTTACCATATGTTCATAGTCCTTATCTCAATTATATTGGATAGAACAAAACAAAATAAATTAAATTTAAATTCAATTATAAATGTACAACTTGAAAAAAAAACTGAGACCAGTTTTCCCTCATTGTTCTCCACTCCTCCGTTCCCTTTGCCTCATGCTTTTTAGGTCTCTAGGCAGGGCCAATTTTACTAGCGTAGACCTGGGCAAGCGACACAATCCCAGACTTGCTTCCAGAAGAAGGGAGTGGTAAAACAATTCTGAGTACACTATGGTTGAAATCTTGGCTGCAGAGGCAGGTTAGAAATCTAAATCCCTATTGTGTCTCCTTGGAGAAGGGGCACCTGAGATCATGCACAACCTGTATGGCCATTGGGGTTATATGTCCTGCCACCCATGAAGCCCTGGGAAAACTGCATATTCCCAGAATGCCACCAGTAGGAGGAACTGGTAAACCAATTTATACCAAGATCACCTGAAAGGATTCCCATAAATTGAGATCAACATGATGACACAGCAATTTCTTAAAATTAAGATATTTTAAGAAATACAAATCTGAATTTTAATTAATAATGATGGTGATGAGTGGGTAATCAGACATGTTTCCACCTCTGGTAACCTGCTCACCTCTTCCAGGTACCCACTGAACCTACTGGATATTAGTTGCTAATCATGGCTGCCTGTCATGCTGGAATGGATTTCTAGACCACTAAAATTAAGAGTAAGGATAGAGGGATAGAGATCTGGGAAACAAGTCCTTACTTCTGCTGATACTCTTTGATGAGTCGCTTGGCTTTGCTGTACTTTCTCTCCAAAGTTTGGTATTGGGCCTGTGTCTCTTTCAAATGCTCATCCACAGCCTGGCACAAGTTCTGGGCCTCCATCCAGTAGCCCTCCAGTTTCTCCATCCGCTCCTTGTTTTCCTCCACACTCTGTTCTAGCTGGGCTTTCTCAAGGCGCCAACGGGCTTTCTCCTGTTCAATGGACTGCAGCTGGGAAGAAAAAGGAGGAGGAAGAATGATTAATTTATGCATTTATCTACCCATTAACTAAATCTTAATGAGCAGTCACAGAAGAGGGTTCCACAGCATCAAGGTGGTATCTGAGGAGATATACTTCCTTTGTGAACCAGCCTAGGGGGAAATATGATGGACCCTGAAGCAGGAACACCTTGGATGATCATAAATTAGATGGCAGTTTTCAAAGGACGAGGTGTGCCCTGAGAAATGCAGACCATTTAGGAGTACATATGGCAAAAACAGCACTGTGATTTGGGTCTAGAAACAACTGGCATCTAACCTTATGGGAAATGACTTGCATCCTAAAATAAACGTTGGGGTAGGGCAGCATTCTGTAGCAGTTGTAATTCCAAAATTATCTTCCTGAGCAACTTTGTGCAGAGTACAGGCACTAAGAAAATGACATAACCTACATGTAAGAACACAAGAAGGACCCTGCTGGACGAGACTAAAGGCCTATCCAGACTAGCATTCTGTTCCAACAGTAGTCAATCAGATGCCTATTGGAAGCCTATAGGCAGGACATAAATAGCTATCAGTAGGAAAGGCTCGCCTGTGCTTATCATTCACTAAGGCACTGAAGACAGTGGCTAGGTCTCGTATCTTCTGGCAGCAAAAATAAGGCATCTTGTGGCCCCTTAAATTCTAACAAGATTCATTTGGCAGAGGCTTTCATGGACTGTCTCTGATGTTTTCAGAAACGTCTGGTCTACAGTTCATAACAGAACACGCTAAATAAAACTTTAACATTCCACAACACTCTGTGGGGAAGATGTGTGTTGCTGCACTTTGCCTCCAGTTTCAAGTGGCATCAGAGCTCTGCCTGCCCCAACCCAGGGCTGAGTAGGGGGGGATCAGAACTCAACCCTCCGGATTCCAAGCTGTGGTCTACAGGATACCAAAATGTAGTAAAAAGAGCCCTGATATTAAAAGTCAGTTCAGAGGAAAAGCCTGTACAGCATTTCCGGAAAAGGCTGTCAAGTACGGACTCTGGCAATTCTTTAAAGGAAGAAAGGAATTTCATGGCTATCCAATGTAGTCCTTGACATCTCCTGGACCACATTAATTCTTACCTTTCTTTTCAGCTGCTGGATTTCAGCCTCAGTCACAGCGTGCTTGATTTGGAGCTAAAGAGAAAAACAAGAAGTTTAGCATCTTTTCTTTGCTTGGATGAAACCAAGAAACTCCACTGACACGTGACCAACTGCGCTTCACAGGTTACGCCATTTCTCTTGAAAAAAATGCTGGATGTCTTTTGATTGTTACAACCCACTGATGATGGGATACAGAGATGGACATGTAGTTGGCAGGGTGCGAAAAACACACAAACAACTAAAATACTGTTTGACAGCAGGCTTTGGTTTTGTGGATGCTTCCAGTTTTTCTTTTCTTTTAGACATCACCTACTGCTGATCAGGGGAGGGCAGGAAACCTCAGGTTCAAGGTATGCCTCTGTGTATGTGTGCATGCAACTGCGTGCTCACACTCTCACACATATATGTATCATTGATGCAAGCTAAGCATTCACATCACAAAGACATCGAGCAAGCTTGCATAAAGAAATAACACTGCTGGCTCTGCATCTCTTGCTAATAACTCTAAGCTGCAGCATGAAAATCAAAAAGGGCATGTAGCTTTTAAAACAATCCCAAATACACACTGAATTCAGTTTTAGCTGATTCTCCAGCCCTCTGCACACCAGAGGGCTGAGCTCCACAGGACCAATCTGGGTAGTATTCTACTTTTTTCACAATTAACCTATGCAAAATTGGAGCAGGGCCCCTTCCCCTACACCTTATCTCTCAAGTTGTGGAAATCATGTGGTCCCCCAATGCCTTTTTTTTTTTTGGCCTTTCAATCCCCCTGTATCCTCCCAGATAACTTCTCATTTTTTAGAAAAAGAAGGCAGCTCACATTCCTAGAAGCTTCCAGGAGTGACAATCTCCCTTTAAACAAGCTGCAGCTCTCTTCAATTTCTTAAAATAATTTTTAAAAAAGGTTTTACAAAACTGTGTCATTTTTGCCTCCTTTTCACAGAACTGTAGAACTGTATGGCTGGACAGATCTCAGGGCCATTCAGTCTAACCCTCTCCTACTTCAGGAAATCCACAGCTAAAGCATCCCTTAACAGAGCACAGACAGAGTACTGACTCCTGTCCTCTGAAGATGCCGGCCACAGAGACTGGCAAAACATTTGGAAGAAAAACCTTAAAAACATGGCCAAACAGCCCAGAAAACCCACAACAACCACTGGATCCTGGCCATGAAAGCCTTCGAGAACACATCCCCTAACAGATGGCAATCCAATTCCTGTTTAAAAATCAACAATGAAGGAGAGTTCACTACTTTCAGAGAAGGTGGACTTGACTTCACTGGTTTTTTTTTAAAAAACCTGAGGTTCGATGGAAAGGGGAGGGGCTACCCCTTCATGGTAAGTTTTTAAACAGAGGTCTGACAGCTGTCATGGATGCTTCAGTTTCTGGTGACCTCCAGTTTCATGCCTTTACATTTGGTACAGCTCCAGGTAGAGTCCCAAGGTGGGAAATTTGCCCCTGGACTCATGGGAATTTGCTCATTCATGCACTAAAAGTGTCAGTTTAGTATTGTAGGGACATATATCCTCTTCACGCACTTTCTCCTTCAAAATTTAGCACAGAGTGTGTCAGTAAACCAGGACTAAGGTGGCTTGATTCTGGTTGCTTAAATGAAAGCTTGCTGACACACATTCCATGGTCAACTAAGGGCTGCTTCACATATTACAGCAAAAAGCAATGACACATGAAACATTCAGTGCTCTCCAGCCTGTCACCTGCACATCTGTCTTTCTCTGTTGTTTTAACTGCATCGAACACCGTGCAAAAACTCATGCTGGGCACTAAGGCCACCTGCAATCCCTTGTAGCACATTTCCACAGTACAAGGCAGTGGCCTAACATTACAGAACAGAAGCAAAGATTCAAAGTACTGTACACATTTGACATTTATCAGCTTCAGCAATTATGTGTGAAGCAGCCTGAGGGATCCACAGAAAGGGGACAGTGCTTTCTCCTAGCAGAGATGTGGGGGGGTATAACTGTAGAAAGTTGTGTCACATGGTAGTAATCCAGGCATCACCGTGAAGCTGAGCTAAAAGAAGAGCCATCCAGCTGCCTCAAACATTCCAATCTATACTTAAGAGTGACAAACGGAGGGCCAGGTCTGCCACTAGGCGTCAGCAGAGACACACTACCTGAACCAGGGTTATCAGCTGAACTCAATACACACAGAAGCACTGTTGTTTGTTTTTTACATCTTCACACAAACCCAACATCCTTTCTGGTGGTTCAGCAAACTGTTTTAGTGCAGCTAGCGCTCACATGGTCAGAAGTCTGGAATTTTTTTTTTTTTAGCAAGGATGATGACATTACCTGTCACCCCATTCAGACTTCCATGTTTCTTTGAGCTTTGCTACTATCCTCACGGGGGGGGGGGGGAGTATATCTCCCATGCTGAAATCTACATGAAACTTCTGGCGGAGGCTGTTAGACGTTTGGGGGTCTGCTGTCACCCATATGCAGATGATACCCAACTCTATGTCTCCTTTCCGTCAAACTTTAAGGAAGCTATTTCAGTTCTAGATCAGTGTCTTATGACAGTAATGGATTGGATGAGGATGAATAAACTTAAACTAAACCCAGACAAGACAGAAGTGCCTCTGGTCAGTTGAAAGGCATAGCAAGCTATACTGGATGGGGTTGCATTCCCTCTGAAAACACATGTGCACAGCTTGGATGTGCTCCTAGACATGTCTCTGAACCTGGACACCGAGGTTTTGGCGGTGGCCAGTGTGATGGAGTTGAAGCAGTGTGGGATATGTTGTCAGAGAAATGTAAGATGGAGTTAGACAGGTTCTGTGTGAAGATGATTTGAGAAACATTGTTTTTCATAATGCTTTCCCCTAACATTTTAAATATGTTATTAATTCTTCTGTAACATTTGAATAATTTACTGTTTTTAACTTTTAATATTGTGTTTTTAATGATGCAAGCCACCTTGGGCCCTTGCAGAAAGATGAGGTTAAAATACTTTAAATACATAAATAAAATCAATATACCCTGATATGGATCAATATAGTTGCCAGTATTTTTTTTACTTTCCTTGGAGGCATAGCTAGGAGAACTGTCACGGTAAATGGCCATATTTCAAAATTTAGCACTATACTGTTGGCTGAGCCTTCATTTATTGCTTGAAGGACCTTTTCCCAGCTCACATAATTTAATCTCCCCTCATCTGAACTGTTTCAGCCTCTGAAAGTGCACCAATTCTCCTTTGTTCGCTTTCAGTCTTCACAAATTTGCTTCTCTGCTCTCCATAAACTTTGCCCTGTTTCCCACCACAGTGGAGGATAAACTTCAAATCCTGAAGAGCAGACAAGTTCTCTTTTCCTCAAATCAAAAGAGGAAAGTGCAGGTACGTCTGCACAAACAGATCTGTCTTTGCAGACAGAATCTAAATAGATGAGATGTCAGAGATCCATGGTTGTGTATGCCTGATTCTTTAAATGTTAGGAAATAGTAGTAGTGTATTCCAGGTCGTAACTGCTGCAGGAGAGGATTTTTAAAAATTCTTCCCCACAGTGCAGTTTTCTGTGTGAAATATCCTTCCCAATCTCTCCTCTTTGCATAGTGTATTTCAGATTATCAGTCCAAGAGGTCAAGGACTGTTTTACTAATGATTCTTTTATTTTACCCTGTAGGCCTTTTGCTATTGTTCTAAATGAATCAATAAATCAGTAATGAACATTAGGAAAAACATATGTGCACAGCTTCTGTACGTTTTCTTTAATGAATGATATATATGAGGGTGACTTTTATAAAGAAAAGCGCACTGAAGGGAAAAGTTCACCCCATTCCCTCTATAAGGCTGTGGGCCTGATTTAGAAGGATCCCCACCAAGGCTTCTATTAGGCACAATTTAAGAAAATGGTGTTGCGGGAAGGGCAGCCTGATAATGAACCCCTGGCATGTCATCTAGGTAGGCCTGGGAGAAGAATCCACAGATTCCGATCTAACAACAGTGTTTTTCTTATTAAGGCTATCATTTGGTTTAAAAGAAAAAATGTAGTTGAATTAGTTTTAATTCATCAATCAACAAGTGAAATACATATAAATGTGTCTATGATTAAGAGCAAAAGTTTCAGAGGGTAAATATACATACTTCCTTTACTTTTAGAGGATACAAGAATTTGTCACAGGAGCTATAATTTAGAGAAAACATCCTCTTCTTTGTAAGAGCAAAGGTGGATGCCTCTTCTAAGCTGGTGCTTTCTTTTCTCAGCAGTAGAGATGGGGGTATTCATAACTGAATATCCCCCAACAGGGGCCAGACCCACCACTCATGATTCTGCCGCTCCGCAAGCTCCGCGGTGCCTTCCTATCGCTCCATTGCTCGCAATAGAATAGCCAGTCTGGCAGATGGCGGGATGATGAGCCTCTCTGCCAGGTCGAAGAGTGGCTAATCTATTGCAAGCAATGGAGCGATAGTAAGGCACTGCGGAGCTTGCAGCCGCAGCAGAAATGTAAGTGGTGGGTCTGGTTCCAGAGGGCCCTCATCTGCACCTGTGGGGGGGGGATATTCATATTCATATACAAATACCCCCATCTCTACTCAAAAGTACTTAGATTTAAAATAAGAGGGAAACATGTTGCTTAATTATAGCAGAGGTTTTTTTACTCAGTTAATAGCCTTTTAAACTGACTAATGAATTAGACTGCAGTCTTTATATACACCCTGGATTATCTTGGTTGTGGAAGAGATGGGAAAAAGAAGGATGTCAGCAGATTGTTATTCTTTGTCACTGTTTTACCCACTGTTGTCAGGACTTTATTCCTCTCGGATCTAATTCTTCTTCTTCTCTTCCATCTCTCTGCTTCTTAACAGGTTTTATTTTTAAATCCAGACTCAGGATATGGCATCCACAGACAATGTTAAGTTTGCATATGTTTAACATGCATTAAAAGATAAATGTATCTCTTCCCCACCCCCATTTTCCCCCTGTGAAGCGAGGCATGCATATGCATGGCCAAAGTGACTTAAGAGTGTAATCACATAGGCATACAGCTTGCATTTGGGATGACTTGTGGCACAATCCAGTGCAAGCTACTTCCCAATGATCACACAACGCACGGAGAATAGCATTCCAGTCTGACCCCAATCTATGCCCAGCAGTAGGGCTCCTTTTTTTCAGAGCAGGACTGGAATGATTCCTGCACAGACCGAAAAGTTGCTTTTAGGGAGGTAGCTCCCAATAAGAGAAACCCTTTCCACAGCAATCAGACATGCACCTTTCTCACTGTCTAATTGCACCCTGAGAGTTACTATATTGTGCACCTCCTGAACAAAAAGAATGGAATATTTCCACATCTGTTTGTCTCAAAAGTTTAAGAATACAATTTAAGTTTCTGCTTATGCAAATATATTTGCCCTCTCTTCTGTGTGCTTCGCAAAAATAAGAGGTCTCAACAGTATTTCATTAGCTAAGGAATTCTGTATAAGCCTGTTGAAACAAGAATAACCTTTTTTTTCCTGTTTCATATTGTATTTCCTCATGGATGGTTTACCCAGTTCAGATGATGATAGTGTGTTTGGGGAACAAACAATGGATACAGCCACTCTCCCTCACCACTTTTCACCATCCTGCTGTTCACTACTTCCCAGCTCATTAGACTTATGGAGGTGAGGCAGATCACCTTCTTGTCAGTTGTACAAGCTTATCACTTATAGAAGGTATTTGAAATTATATTGAGGTCTGCAGGTTGCCCAACTTTATAATAGGATTTTACCTCCTTAAATTTATGCACCAGCTTTTCAGGGTCCATCTCCACTGGAGACAGCATGTCTTCATTTTCAGCCAGCTCAAAGACTTCAATGGCCATCTCGCTGCTGGGGAACATAGGACTCATCTCTTCATCTTCATCTGTAGCATATTCACCTGTCTGGAAATTGCATTAGAAGAAGCTTGAATATTTAGTATTTTGACATCAGTGTTAACAGCACACTAGATGACGTGCAGAACTGAGAACAGCTTATGATTGCACCTTGAGACAAAGGGAACGAGAAGTATAAGTGAATTGCACTATTTGCTTTTGATTTGTTAGGCTTATAGGAAATATGGGCAAGTTAATTTCATATTTTGGGCTTGCACTTCTTTGACCTCTACTTCTTTAATCTTTTAAAACTTTAACCAAGTTATATGGAGCTTGTTTATACTTCCTGTCTCCCAGAGGAGGTATATCCAAAACTATACACAGAAGCTACATCTTTAGTGGGCATAATACTTTGGGACTAGCCCAACAGAGAATAATAAATCAGTTATCCATGTGTGATCTGAAATAATCTAGGGAGGCACTACAGATCAGTGGCAGAGTACATACTTTGCATGCAGGAGGTCCCAGGGCCAATCTCCAGCACGTAAGCTGCTAAGGGCTAATGAAGAATCAGGTTTGAAATTCTTGATAGCCACTGCCAGTCATGATGGACCAATGGTCTGGCTCAATTTAAGAAAGCCTCCTGTCTCTCTGTCTCCAGTACCAATATTCATCTGGTACTCCATATTCTTAAATAAGGAACAACAGTCACTGCATACAGAAAAGTCAACTGTTCACTTGTGGCGCAGTGGTTAAAACTGCTGTACTGCAGCCGAAACTGTGCTCACGACCTGGGGTTCTATCCCAGGCAGCCGGGTCAAGGTTGACTCAGCCTCCTATCCTTCCGAGGTGAGTAAAATGAGTATCCAGCTCACGGGGGGGGGGGGGGGCAATATGTAGCCTGCATAATTAACTTGCAAATTGTCAGAGAGTGCTCTAAAAGCTATGGTGTGGTATATAAGGAGCTCACTTTTTTTTGTTGCTTCGCTCACCTCCAACTATGCTCACCTAGATGCCCTAAGAAGCTCAAAAGAAGGCCATGGCAAACAATGTCACTCTCTATTGTTTGTCCTCAGCAGGCAGTGTGTTACCAAGTACAGTGGAACCTCAACTTATGAACGTCCCTACTTGAGAACGATTTGAGTTACGAACGGCTCAGTTGGCAAAAAAGTTGCTTCAACTTGCGAACGGAGCCACAACTTATGAACCTGCCCTTTTTTTGACCTAAGTTCATCTTAGTTCAAAAGAAGAATTTTTTTAAAAAAAATCACCCCCTAATGGTAGAGTATGGATTAACCGGCTTTGCATTAGTTCCTATGGGAACTAATGACTCTGTCTATGAACAGCGCCTCGACATACGAACAGAAAACAGCAGGTACAGATTAAATGGTTTTCAATGCATTCCTATGGAATACTTTGCCTTGACTTACGAACTTTTCAACGTATGGATGCCGTTCCAATACAGATTAAGTTTGTAAATCAAGGTACCACTGTACGTAAGTTCCATTCTTAGCTCTCAAGGTTAATAGTTAATGATAGACCTATCTTGTATTAACATTTTTCCATTTGTAGAAATTATGTTTCTATCACATGAGAAAGTGCTTCAGTTTGCCTACCCTTATTACATAGTCAGTCTCATTTGGATCTCACTTCTACAGCAAACAATTATACTGTAATGTGTAATGGAAGTTTATAATGGTGCAAAAGTCTCTAGCAACTGCTGGCCAAGTTGATATGATTTTGCATGAAGTTCCTCAAATTCTCCTATCAAGTGTACCTGTCAGTACCAGAGTGTTAACAGCTGTCCATTTCTGTGAGCTGATATGAAAGATCAGTCTGGCTGAGGGAAAAAAGTAGAAAAATAACATGGAATGCTATTACATTAATAGCTCACTTTTGGGCTTTCTAGAAGCATCTGCTTATCTACTGCAACACAGAGATGCTGGACCACTTTGACTTTTTTTTCCCAATGATTATTACTGATATACCAGGGCTCATCTTACAGGGGCTATACTACTACTGTTGCAACTGAGGGAGGGGAACAGTGATCCAGGCTGGCTCTTGGACATGTCAGTATCTCCCAAGCACTGTTTCCTCATCTTATATTTGGAAAATTTGTGATGTTGGTTAACACTCTTTAAAAACTGTTTAAAGCCTTTTCTGCAATAAAAACCATCACAAAAATAATAACAATGTTCTGTTGTGTTGTGACCTGATACTTGACAATAAATTGAAGTTGGCCTGTTGAGATGTGAGGATAGCATATATGTACTGAATGTACTTCTTCCAAGTTTAATTTCTAACAGAGCGACATGACAGAAAGCCTGGGAATGGAAGTGGGAGAAGTAGACAAAGGGCACTGTTGGCAACTGATATTTTATAGAATGGGCAGAGAGTGAGGAAGATGTTTCATCAAACTTATAGAGAAGAAGAGAACACTTTGGCAGAAGGCAAGAGGAGGAATAAGCCCGGATAGGGAATGAGGTGGTATAAACGCGGAAGTATGTAACAGGAAACAAATGAGGAGATGGCCATTGGAGAGCAGAGAAATATAAAACTTGCAGGTACTGAAGCACTAGGTACCCGACTAAGAGTCGGTGTGTAGGAAAACATATGAGGAGGCCTTTATAGTATATACAGGGCCTACCCAGTGTTTTACTTGTCCCATTTTAGTTGGCTCATAGCCTTTACACTGTAACTAAGAGGGTATCACAAAATGTAACAGTTGCAGTCAGTACCTCTTTTTCATTCAAACTCTCAAAAAGCAACAGGGAAGAAATTTGGGCTATGTCCTTGTCTCCTGATTCCCATAGACGATATTAATTCCACTTACTTCTTCATCCTCCTCTGTGTATTGAGTATATCTTTGTTCCATCATTTCCCGCTGCCATCGTTCCTGTTCCAGCGTCTGCTGGATAAGTTGCGCCACCTCACTCTGCTCTCCTGGTTTCTCTCTGCCAATCAGGAACCTAAGGGAAATTAAAAGGGGTAGAAAGAAGGTAAGAACAGAAATCCACAAATGGTACAGTAACATGACAGAGGTTTCGTAGCCAAGCTCTATACACACAGTGCTCGAAACAATGTTAGTAAAGCCAGCTTCTGAGTCTTGAATAAATTTGTAAAGACCTGCTTATTTCTTCAGTAATTAGCTGTGGACAAGGACAATCCACAGGAGTGAAAGCCTCCAACTAAGGGAAAAAACGCTTGGTCCGACAGTGCTAAAAAAAAGTTGTGATGTGGGGAATGTAAGACTGCATGTTCTGGCATTTTAATGGGAGCTTCAAGACCCTGTACTTCAATTAGGACAATGGTACTAGATGGTGCTTTATTTATCTAAGTTCTCTTTGCTCTGCTTAACTTCTGTTAGCTCTGCTGGAGGAATATACAGATCCTTGTCCTGTATCTGTCTTGTCAAGCAGTGAGACTAGTATACAATTTTTAATATCATTTTATTCTGGCAAATAGTGCAAAAGGGTTAAATCTTCTTGTTCTGGAGTAAAAGCTGCATTCCTACTGCTGCCGCTCTAGACAGATTTTCCATGTAGTATCGGTTCAGATTCCAAAATTTCACAAGGTGCTATCAGTGTTTTCTGAATGACCGGGTGGGGGGGGGGAGGTGGTAGTGAACATGAATAAACCAGCAGCAAAGAGATCTTGGATATACAGTATAGTATGTCCCAGGAAAAGAGAAGTGAAAAGCTGGATAGGGTTCAGAAGCCTGGTTTTATTTTGAACCTGAATTTTAACAGCAAGGCTCAAGAAATTATGGGAATATAAGTGCCTCTGGGCATGTGCACAGAGAACCCCCTTCACACCTGTGCAGCCACATCCAGTTGCCCACATATCTGTGACTGAAGCAAGGCTTCGAGATTATAGGAAGTAACCGGCTCTATCCAGTCTTTCGGATCTGTGTATAAAACTCATATAAAGAGAGGATTATTCAAGTCATACTTCTCTGTCACCTTCCTATGTATGAAAAAGTAATAGGTCCAAAGAAGGACAGCTCTGTTTTCTGCGAGAGCTCACTACAAGAGTCCGGACCCTAGAAAACCGGGGTCTCAACTCATGTAGAAAGTGTTCACAGTTATCAAAGGATTTCAATTCTAGATTATTGCCCTCCATATGCAGGAAGGCAATGAAACCAAGGACAGAAGGAATGGAGCTAAAATGTTCCCCTCTTCACGGGAGCTTTGTACACAAATAAAAATGACTGAATAGGACTACCATCTCACTAATGCACCACTAGCTATGACTTCAGAGACAAACTATACGTCAAGGATGTATGCAGTTTGTGTGTCTTGAATTTGCGTATCATTGTGCTCATTTTTAGGCAATAAAGTTGTGATTAAAATGGGTCAAAGCACCAGTTAAATTGATTAACAAACCCTTTAACTGGTTAACAAGCCCCTTCTATCTATGAAGGCAGAGTGGTTGCTGTGGAGCATGGAGGAAAACTAGTTGCCTAGCAACCCATTCTCACAGTTGAGGTTCCTGTCGCTTGGGAACAGAGCAGCCCTCAAATATGAGAGGAAGGGGTTAGGTTCTAGGTCTGACCCCACCTATTCTATAGGCCTCCCTATTGTATGAACCTGTATATATACCTGTGACACTATGGGGTGTATGTGTGTGTAAGGGGGGTGGCGGCAGATTTTCCTGCTTACAAGCCATTTTCAAACAGTCCATTCTTTTAAAACCACTACTACGACGATACTGGAACTGTGCCAAACCTCTAATTCTTAACGCTGCCAGGAAAAGGCAGGCCAAATGCCTCTGGTGAGACTTTTTTTAAAAAAAGGCCACAGAGGCAGCTGTACAGAACACAAAGGACAAAATTGAATCACAGCTGACAGGAAAATTCAGTCAGCCCAGTGCTCTGTGTCCACAGCTACCATATATTTCAAAAAATCTCTCACTTGTTCCTGAGGTAGCAAATAAAATGGCCACAACACAGAACACTTTTAGCCCCTGATGCAGTGGAGCACATTCTGAGATAATGGGCACAGCTCCACAGTTTCTACAGATCTGAACCAAATGTGAGAGGACAACACTGCCAGCAAACTGCTGCTACCTATTTCACAGGAAACAAAGTGCTTATCCATAGTGTTTATTCTCTCCAAAAAAATAAACCCCAGAGCGCCACCCTACTATCTCTTTCAGTTCCAGCTAGGAATCTCTATGTGTTGACCAATAGCTGTGGAAATCCATAGGTACAGCTAGGAATATCAAATAAAACAGGCAGGGACAGAGGATTATTTTTATTGCCACATTTTGGAATTAACCAATTCAGTGAGTGCTCCTTGTTTTCCCCAGTCCTCCTCCTTCCTGTTCTTCTTCTCACTGGATAGGTGGGATAAAACCCTGAGGTTCTGACTGAGAAAAGGGTAACTGGAATTGTGTTAGTATGAGGGAGTGTGGCTGGCTGGATAGCTCAGTTAGTTAGGTCTCTAGCTGCAGAACCAGAGGCTAGGAGTTCAATTCCCCACTGGGCCTCATGGGCGAAGAGCCAGCTTGTGTGGCCGTGGGCGAGTGCTACAGTCCCAGAGTGCCCCCTGAAGAAGGGAATGAATACTCTGACCTAGAAAACCCAGGAAAGGGTCACTATGAGTCACAATCAATTTGAGGGAATGCAATTATGATGATGATGATGATGATGATGATGATGATGATGATGATGATGATGATGATGATGATGATGATGAGGGATTGTACAGAGGCCCACACATGCCTCTGGGGAATAACAGAGCTGCAATTCAGCATATCTGTTCTCTTAATAAAGAAGAGAAATAACATGTGCTTTGAAATCTGAGAGCTCATGCCTCTTTTCAGTCCAGGTAACACTATTCCAGTGGTAGAATTTAGGACGACATTCACTCACTATTCAAGTGATTTGATTTGTCAGGGACAAAAGTGATGAAGGTCTGGATTAGGAATTTAGGAACTAGATGTGCAGCTAAAAGGGCAAAAGCATATTTGGCCCAAAAATGAAAGTACAGTAGAACCACTGAACAGACATGCTAGGGTGCATGTTTGCTACTACCTTTGTCAGAACTGAAATGCAAGTTTGTACAGGAGAATGAAATTATCCACTGAGTACTGAAAAATGCTTTCATACAACAGACAGATAAAGAGTTAGGCTTTAACTATGTCTTTAGAAGGAGTTACATTTGGCATATATTCAGTAAGTTCAGCCTTCCACACCATCCCCCCGTTATGGGTTAAGGCTGTGTATACAGTGGGGTCTCTACTTAAGAACGTCCCTACTTAAGAACAATCCAACTTAAGAACAGCTCCATTTGCTAAATTTTGCTTCTACTTGAGAACAGAAATCCAAGATAAGAACAGGAAAAAAACCTTTCCTGCTCTTTTTTTAACCTTAGGTCATTTTAGGTTAAAAAAAATTCTTCCCCTAGTGGTAGAGTGCGTATTAACCAGCTTTGCATTAGTTCCTATGGGAACTAATGCTTCAATGTACAAACACACCTCTACATAACAAAAAAACAGCCAGAACGGATTAATTGGTTTTCAGTCCATTCCTATGGGAAATTTTGTTTCAACTTAAGAACGTTTCAACTTAAGAACACCATTCCAAAACCGATTAAGTTCTTAAGTAGAGGTTCCACTGTAGTTTCTATGGACGGAAAAGAGCAGATACGGATTAAATGGTTTTCAATGCATTCCTATGGGAAATGCAGATTCAACATAAGAACTTTTCAACTTGAGAACCACCTTCCAATACGGATTAAGTTCTTAAGTAGAGACCCCACTGTATACGTGTTGAATGTCTATCCTTCACACAATTTTATGAAGGCACAAACCTTCAGGCTGAAAGATGCATCAGATTGTTGCAGTAAAATCAGCAAAGATTCTTGTGGCACCTTAAAATCTAAAAGGTTTATTTGGCACAAGCTTTCATAGACTGCAGTCCATGTATCTGATGAATCTGGCTCACTCCACAAAGCCCTGTGCCAATGCAAACTTTTTAATCTTAAGGCAAATTAAACATGGCAAAAACCCTTGTTATTTTAAAGACACCAGATGTCTTGCCCCTTCCTCAGTAATTTTCTTTAACTCTATAGAATTTATTTTTACAAATCGCTTCAACAAAAGATAGACTTTAAATTATTATTTTTTATTAATTATTATTATTTTTGTTCCTTAACACACACACCCGGGTAACTGGAAAAAAATTCAACATGTAAAGCCTTCAACCTCTTTCCATCCTTCTACTGAGTATCTGTCTGACACAAGATGCATAAAATCCCAGAAGCCTTACCGGAGTAAAAGCTGTGAAAAATATGTCATCTTTGTCTGAATTCCTTGACTTTTTTTTTAATCATTAGTTTTCATTGAAGTGCCTGCTTTATATAGTATTAACATTATTCCTTCTACACGGAATATTCTATCAACCACCATTGAGAGCCAGAAGTATTGCTAGCTGACCCATTAATATTGTAGCCCCTTGGCTTTCTTATGATGTAATTAATCCCCAAAGGCAGTTCATTTCTGCATCTGATACAAACAGAAAAAGCAAAACCACAGCTGGCAGGAAAACTTAACAGCTGCCATCTTGCTTACATAGGAAACAAAATGACTGCTTATAGATAATTTTTCCATGTTATACCAGGATTCCCTCTGAATCAATGCTTGTGTTCACAAATAGACAGAAAACACATATTCTGGTCCCATGACACAAGTGAGCTGCACACCGTTCCCCTACCGGACTCTACCCTTGGTGTTCCTCAACACAGAGGCCGCAAAGCTTTGGGTTACGCCAACCAAACTGGTGCCATCCACCTCGACAATAAGGTCATTAACCTGGATCCTAAGACAGGAGAAAAGGGAGGAGAAAATTAGCATTGGACTGTGACCAGTTAACATGTACATGTGCATTTGTCAAGCATATAGTCAATTTGTGGACACCTTTTATATGAAGAGTAGGCAACTCTGGAGGGTCCTGGGGCTAATTGTCCAGTTCCAAGACTTACTGGGGCCTGCATAATCCCCCTCCCCCAAATGAGCAAAAAGCATAAACAATTAAAAGCAGATGTTGCTAGAAGTCCCTTTCCCATTGGTTCTGCAACCTGTTTTATTAGAAAATCACTACTTCAGCAGTCTACAGCTGCAGAAGATAGCTTTTTTTCCCTTCAGAATTTGCAGCCCTGGAGAGCCACGCAAAGCCTGGAGACTTTGCCTCCCAATTTTCTGCACTGTCAAACACTAACTCTATGCTAAACTAGTGTGCTTTTTTTTTTAATTAAGTCCATTCACAACCAAGAAAATGATAGCCACTGTCTTGTGTTTGGAGAAATGGAAGATGATGTGTTACTTTTATCAATCTGTAAAACCGCAGCTATTTTTACATATCTTTTGCATAGCACTTCATAGTAATACTGTACATAGGACTTTGCATTTTCTCATCTACAAGTAGATGAGATTGAAAAACAGTGGCTTCTCTTGCCCAGGGCTATACAAGTTTCAAGCCTATCTCGGGATTTGAACTTTAGTCTTCTAATCCAAAGTCAGCACTTTATCTTCTACACCATGAACTGATTCTCCATGTGAGTTGGAGATCTGGAACAAATTCTTAGTGTTTGTATTTACGCTGCTAACAGGCCACAGTGAAAAGGCTAGAATGCCACAGGGTTATGTTTTGATGTACTGACAGGAAAAGCTGTGGCTTAAGAGATGAGGAAGATGAGCCTGCAGGCCTCAATGATAACTTCCTTCCTGAAACAGAAGTATTTTTTTTCAAGATTAAAGAAACAAATGAGCAGTTGGGAAATAAAATCTAGGCAAGACCAGTCTTACAAGAGGGTAAGTGATATCAGTATGATGTTTGTGTGTGTGTGTGTGTGTGTGTGTGTGTGTGTGAGAGAGAGAGAGAGAGAGAGAGAGAGAGAGAGAGAGAGAGAGAGAGAGAGAGAGAGAGAGAGAGAGTTCTTACCAAGCTTCTCCCATAAAGGTCCCTGTTTATATTTTGCTTGTGCCCCAGTACTGGGCAGGAAGCCATGGTGGTTGCCATGACAGCAAGTAGCAGCCCTACTGGCATTTAGTACCATGGTTGTTTCTCTACCCTCCCCTCCCCCCACAGCCTCCTTTTTGCAAATTACAATTCTGTGAAAATACACTGAAAGCATCAAAAGATGTTCCACTCCAGCATTTCACAAAGAGACAATGGTTGCTTATTTATTTAAACTGGAGTTGGTTTCAGCATCAAAGGTTTGAGGTAAAAAAAAGTTTGTAAGCTAATATTACTGTTTATATACAATATATTTATGTATTCCAATCTATACTCTATATCAATCTACCCTAACATGGCCATGGCCTCCAGATGTATAGGACTGTAGTTCCTGTCAATGATTATATCGGCTAGGGATGGTGGACCTTGTTGTCCTACACATAGATAAGAGCACAAAGCACAGGCAGGTTGCTTTACCTCTTCACAAAAGTCTCATGGCAGATAACAAAATAATAAGAGAACACTCTTTAAAAAAACTAAGGGAGGTCAAATAGTGCAAAGCAGTCTTTAATGGTGATTCCTATAATGGCCTGGTCCAGTCCTACCTTCCAAAAGCCAACACCAATAAGGATAATACTTCTTCTTGTTGTTGTTAGTTGTCAAGCCACCTCTTTCAGTGACCCTATGAATGAGTGACCTCCAAAATGTCCTGTCATTAACAGCCCTGCTCAGCTCTTGCAAATACAGGATACAATTTAAAAGCAGTCTTGATGATTGATTTACCAGGTGAAATATGCATAAAGTAACCAATTTGTCCTTCCTTTAAAAGAATCTTGAGAGGGCATGCATATGATTGATGATGCTTTGTATACAGAGAAACTATTCATAATATTTCTGGGCACCAAAATGGCATCAAAGCACATATTTCAACTTCAACAATGCTGGAATCTGAAAAGTTTTATTATTCATTTTGGTTCGAATTTTGCTTCATATATGGAAATGAAAACAGAACAATGGTGGATCCTCATCTTCTTTTTATGTACTACAGTACAGAAATTGGTGGTGCCCAAGAGAAAGTAGATCTGAATCTACTAGTAGATCTCTGAGTGTTTCGCAGGGATAGATCTTCCACACCCAACTAAAATGGCAGCTAATGGATGACACGTGGCTTCTCAGGTGCATTTTTGTGATGCTCAAGGAAATCACAGAGTGACTACACTTTTAAACACACAGACTCACAAAGGTGGGGAGCCTACTTCTGGAGGATTTAAGGAATAGGAGCTTTCCTGTTAGTTCCCAAGGAAAAATCAAAAACAGAAGGCCCACTTATGCACTTCTTGTTTGTTTGTTTGTTTTTACAAACAATAGCAGCAGTCAAATATGGGACTGGTATGAGCGATGGCAGAGTCTTCCAGCTTAACTTTGGCTCTTAAGCTCACTGAACTTCTCCACTCTAACTTACTAAATAACTGCAACAAAATGACTCCTAATTCCATCCTTTCCTAAATCATATTGCTCCAATGAAGAAATCTTGAGGTAATAAGCTGGGGGTTTCCCCCCTTTGGGAATACTATAAACTCAGTCCTGTTCTGGGAGTCAAAAGAAATTCCTGCGCGCTTTCGCAACAGGCAAAAGATGGTTCAGAATTTACAATATGCAATTATTTATTTGAAAAATTTTAAAAAAATAAGTAAGGAAAAAGCCTTATGGTGTTTCTAAGAAAGCATTCAAGTTTGAGCTTTAGTTAGTTATGGGATACATAGAACATGGTGCCCTCTCAGATTCCAAGTGCTGTTACAATTCAATTACTACGAATTTCTCAACCTGTTGGTATAAACATTTATTGCAGATATCATTATTCTGTAGCTTCTAGATATCAAGGCCAACAGTGAGGGATTATGAGACTTATGGCACAAAACTTCTGGAGGTTACCAGGTTACCTACACTTGCTGTGAAGGCTTGAGGAAGAGTGGCTACTTCCTCATCAGGATGAGCCAGACATGTGTAATCCAATAGACTTAACTGAGAAGCAAAAGTAGGCTACCATTTTTACAAAATAGACAGAAGTTGCTAAGCATGAGAGTAATGTACTGGTTAGAATACTGGATCAGAGCTTGGGAAATACAGGTTTAATGCTACACTGAGCCATGATAGCAACTGGATGAACTTGGACCACTCAAAAATAACCAAACAAGCAAAGCCATGTAGTTCTTATACAATACAAAGCCAAAGGCCAGTGATAGCTTAATGGGACTGCTAAAATAAATAAATAAAAATATACATTTTTAAAAAATGCTAGCTTTCAACATTAATTTTTTTCAGTGGGGTAATAAAGGTATCATCTCCCCTTGCTTTGGGACCAGACAGTTTCTTTTATCCTGTATGATTTCACAGGATGGTTGTGTGGATAAAAGAGGAGCGACGTTATGTATACTTTCTTAAGCTATATAAAAAAACCAGATAATTAATGTAACTCTTCAAAAATATGTAAGGCACCAGTCATACTAAATGGGGAAATGAAAGCACATATTGGGATCCTTCCTATAGCGATACTCTTATATGTCTACAAGCACTGTTCCTTCATAGAAGCAGCAACAGGGGCACAGTTAAGAGTCTTCACAGGTTTAGATGCTATTTTTAGTTTACAATCTTCCAGCTGCAGTTCACATCAGGCTATTCTGTGCAGAGTACATGTTACACTCCTCAAGAACAAAGTTTGATTCTCTTCTACACAACGCTATGTGAGTTACTGCTTTCATTTATAATGTTCTTATAATATATTCATGATCTGTTATGAAACTGGGCAAGCAGGTGCTGAAAAATATCTCATTTCTTGTAAAATATAACCATTTTTAAAACATAAATTAGCTTTGTATTATTTCTAAAGGTATTTCTACACTAGAACTGGGTTTCTCTAGAGATCCCTCAAAATATTCTTGGATCCAGTCTGTATGTCATCCAAAATGATCACCACCATCAAGGTATCACTTCTGCATTTTGTCCAGAAACGTATTCAAGAGGGACTCATTGTCCCACCATTTATCATAAAAAGTATGAAAGGACTGTTGTCTTTTTCAGGCTTGCTTCTACCAGAAGTAAATTAAAAACTGGCTAAGAAAAAATTGACTAAAATCCAGATGCTTAAAGTTACGCTGTGTAACATCATCAGCCACGTCCCTTTGGGGAGAATTAAACATTTCAGATTCCCTCTCTCAAGATCCCAATGCTACCTTGAGATAACTTTTATCCTAAAGAAGTCTTTGGGGGCTTCTGTACTGGGAACAGTATTTAATTCCCAATAATTCCTGCTGCCAGTCCAACTTTCAGGAAATAAAGGTCCCTCCCCCTCATCCCATCAAGAAGAGCAATATGGGACACCTTTTGCTGACATATTAAGTCTATAGGCAGGAAATAGCATAAGTCCCAATATCACTCGACATGTTCACTGGATTATCCTGAGAGCTGTAATGCTTCCTATCTCTGGGTGTCATCTGTCTTTTAAGATGAAATCTGATGCTGCTTTATTTCACATTTTGGACTACTCTTGGCACAATCAGGTTCAATCTATTTTCTGGCAACTACATGACACATTGGTAATTGTGAAGCATTTTGGCCCCTTTTTATGGCTATCTGCACCTTTTTGGATCAGTGTCAAGGGCTACCTTTTTTAAACACAGGTAGAGTGCTCTGTTTTAGTTCAGTTTCCAGTACATGTGATTGATAGTATTGAACCAAAGTGGCACTGGTAGGCATTTCCCCCCAAAATTCAGTGCTATTATCACTTGGGTGGCAAGCTAATGAAGTGATATGTCACTTCCCAATAAACAAACAAACAAAACCAGCGTTCTGCTTCAACATGCAAAGGGGGTGACAGGAGAGGACATGAATGACAACCTTTATTTTTTTTCTTTTTCTTTCCAATCCAGCACTGTTCCATTTTGGTGGTGAGCCAATGAAGTGATATGTCACTGATATTTTTTATCCAGCTTTCCCCTGCTCCCCACAAGGCAGACAGAAGAGAAGGCAGAAGAGTGTCTTCCTTTCCTTTCCTTTCCAATCCAGTGCTGTTTCAATCCAGTGGCAAATCAATGAAATGATAAGTTCCTTACCGATAAATGGAAGGAGGGGGAACCTAGCTTTCCCCAGAGGGAGAGACAGAAGAGGAGGAAGAGTGGACCTCTTTTTTCCTCATTTTTCCCCTTAAAATCCAGCAATGATTTTCTTTTGTGGCAAGTCAATGAAGTCATATGTCACTTACCAAATACAGCTTTCGCTTGCTTCCCATGGAGGGGAAGACAAGACAGGATGTGGAGGCATGGATGGTGTGAAGAAGGAACAGATAAAACAGGGTTGTTTTGAGGAGTGGTGTGGTTTCCCACCCCAACGGCACCCAATCCTTGTGTGTAGATGCAGGGGTCATTCTAAATGTCAGGCCACACTTTTAAGAGACCCTATTTAGACCCTATCTAGTCACACATTAAGTTACAAATTAAGAAGGAAGCAGATGGAGGGAAGTAGGTACAATTTACTTCAAGATACAGTGGTGCCTCGCATTGCGACGTTAATTCATTCCGCAAAAATCGCTGCAGAACGAAAACATCGCTATGCGATATTAAAAAGCCCATAGAAACGCATTAAAACGTGATTAATGCTTTCCTATGGGCTTAAAACTCACAGTTCAGCGAAGATCCTCCATAGCGCAGCCATTTCTGGTGCCTCTTAAGCGAGGAATCCGCCCCAGAAAACAGCGGGCAGCCATTTTGTTTACCCGGCGGCCATTTTGAAACTTCCGATCAGCTGTTTTAAAATTGTTGCTTTGCGATGCTCGGTTTCCGAAGCAGGGAACCAATCATCGCAAAGGGAAATTCCCCCATAGGGAACATCGCAAAGCGATCGTTTTTGCGATCACAAAAAATGTGTCGCAAAGCGATTTCATCGCTAAATGGAACGATCACTGTGTGAGGCACCACTGTATCTCCATTGCAGTTAGAGTGGGAGGAAGAGACAGCTAGACCTCTTCCACTGACCTGCTTACAAACAACCGCTTAGATCACAAAATGGAAGTATTGAATATTTATGTGCAATCCAGCAGGAACTCTAGAGAATATAACAAGAAAAAATATGCATACTCACAAAAAAAGTATGGCTATGACATTAAACATATTTTTGAGGAGATTAACAGCACACTCCTATATCTGTCCACGCTAAAGCAAGTCCAATAGAGTTCAATGGAGCTTGCTCAAAGGTAAATGGAATAGGATATCAGATATACTTCTGAATATTGATAATAGGAATCTCTTTATCAATCTCTCCTATACACAGAGAGAGGGGTGGGGGTGGGGAGAGAGAGAGAGAGAAGCTCTAGGCAGCCTTTTCTTTTCATTCTTTATTTCTCTTTTTCTCTCTCTTTAGCTGTTAAGAAGAGATAAAAACAAGAAATAGAAAAAAGGCAGCCAGATGCTCTTCCTTGATTCTGTGCATGTTTGTGTGTCTATGTATGCTTTTAGTCTCCTCTAGTTTTCACCATTTGAAAAGGGAAGCCTTCAGAATTCCGGCAGGATATGCCTCATGCTCTCGTGGGATTAGTACAATGTGTGGTCATGTTCCTATTATAAAACTAGAAGTAGTTACATGCAACAAAATGTTGTAGTACACACTCAAAGCATAACAGAAGTGTTATTCATTGCTCTGGGCAACCTCCATGAGAATCTTGTAGTAGTACTTGGTGTCATTTTCCTGCTGAGCTGCCAAGAACAAAGGGATTTGAACTGGACTGACTATCAACCCTGAACACGAGTGTTTTATTGTTATATAGCTGGTGAAGTGACTGCAGCAAGAGACAGAATAATAATAATAATAATAATATTGTAACATGCATCCCCATACACATGCCTCAAGGATAATACCTTCAGGGCCAAGTAGGGCAATTTCCTCTCTCTATCCACTGTTTCACTCGTTCTCTTTCTCTTTAAATGGACTCTTCCAAGAATCCATAGCTCAACAGCCTGCAAGGTATTATACTGTATATGGTTTTCTTCCTTTTCCTTTCTTCCATTACAACCTTCTGAGGTAGGTCAAAGTTAGAGCATGTGACTAGCCCAAGGTGTCCCAGTGAGATACATGACAGAATGAAGATTTAAATCCAGTCCAACACTCTAATCACCATATTGGTTCTTGCCAGTGAGATGCATCTCACAATTAGATGAGTTATAACAAAATTTTCTTGCCTGTATAATTAAGGTGTTTGAAAAATGCCGGAAGCTTTCAGACCCTTTCCTCCCTTTTCTAAAATAAAAGTATGTGCGGCTTCTTTTGGTTTTTTTAAAAAATCCTGATATTTAATTTACAAATGTCTATACTTCTACAAGCTGGCTGAACGGCTTAGTGGTTGTGGAGGCAGAATTTGGGTGTTTGATTCCCCACTGTGCCTCCTGTGAGTACAGCCAGGCTGCCCAGGGCACCCTCAGAAGCAAGAAACAGTAAACCACTTCTGAGTATTCTCTATCTGGAAAATCCTGAAAAGGGTCATCATAAGTCAGAATTTATTTTCAGCACATGATTATTATTTTTATACTTCTGTATATCTTGGAGCCTTCTCCCCAAAATTTGAAGAAATCTTTTTTTAAAATATATATTTTGGGTTTCTCTATGTTAAGAGTGGTCAACCAGACCAGATGGGTGGGATATAAATCAAAATAAATAAATAAATAAATAACTTCCAAACAGACGTACTCCTTAATCCAAGTTTGCTTTTGGAAAGAACAATGTAATTCTGTTGAGGACCACCCACCCTCCACTCTGTCTATGGCTTCTCCATATGGAGCACTAACCATTCTAGGACGAATGTGACTTGTTCGTCCTATCACTCCTTTCAGTGAGGGAAAGTTAGACGCAACTTATAATACTTAGCAAGTTTACTCCAGCAAGAGTCTGATGTCACTCAAACTGACCTGCCATCTCGATGAGCTGCTCCTCCTTCTGTCACTGTCTTGACAAAGATGCCAAGTTTTTCCAGGCCCATATCAGCCCCGGCACCCATCCCGATAATGCTGATTCCAAGGCCCTCAGAATCTGAATGAAAGGAAGGATCAGCGGTGAGCTGTGTCACAATGTGAGGTGCCAAAGCTAGAGGTTATCTGGATTTAAGAACAATATCTGCTTTTGAAATCTGACACTGCAGGTTTCCTCATCATATCCAAGGGAATCCCTTGTGGGTTTTTTCCCCCTTCAGAAGAGAAGATGTGTTCCTAGCTTCTGGCCCCAGGGGGCAGAAAGAGAGTAGCTGAAAGCAGGTGAGGACTGTTTATATCCGAACAAAATAACCACAGAGGACAGATGGCAGAAAATTACTAGAGTGTGTCTGTGTGGGAAGGGGGTGTACAACAGGGAAAGAACTGCTTGTCTGAAAAGGAAAAGAGAAGGGAGTGGATGGGTGTTTGCAGAGCAATGGATCTAAGAACATATTCAGATGTCAGCTGTTACCAGGAAAAAACTGGGTAAGAAATGTCTCAATTCATAATGAAGTACAATGACATTTCTCTTCTCTAGAATTAAATAAGGGATCTGACCAAGTAAGGATATCAAATTCCACATCTTAATGGAATTCCACACCTTTTTGCCCTTCTCGGTAGGGCCTCATTTCCCTTCCAAAATTGTGTTGATTCTTGTGAAGGTGTATGCTCCCTCCCCTGTATTAATACAAAATCAATAAATTATCCCCATATATCTATAAATATATTTTTATTTATCAACCCCTTAATTTTAATATTATAGGTAACCTTTCAATTAATAGCTATATCCCAAACCTCTCTATACCATTAATTTAACTGAAAATTATTCATTGTTTTCCAATTCCTAGCTACAATTAATCTTGCAGCTGTTAATAAACTGGAAATTAAATTTTTAGTTGTTCAATTACATTGCTCCCTACCGAATACTGAAAAAGATGCTATTTTAGGACATACCTCTAAATTTAACTTTGTTATTTCAATTATTTCCTTAATAACCAATTACCAAAATTTCAATATATTCACATATTCCCACTCCATATAAGGATGTATTTTCTGACATTCTCTCCAACACACATTATTATTATCTATTCGATCACTATAGTTAAATGACATCTCCAAACTGACTTATATATGTTTTCCTTCATCATTACAGACATAAATGTCAACATTCTTATATACCCTATTATTTTTCCAATTTCTTAAACTGTATTCCTATTAAAAAAGATGGTTGTAACTCCCAAATGATACTGTCAGGAGATTTTTTGTTATATTAGATGTTTCTATGTTTGCATGACTTTGTTTATATATATATTTTAAAAAGTACTCCCATATCTGCACTTCAAACAATGAGTTATCCTTGGTACTGGCATGGATAGAAGATCACAGTAAAGCAGGAGCCACTTGCTACCTTTCTCCATTTGCTGTTTATTGCTTTACATTTCCCCGTTTTTCTTGCTATCCTGTTTGTAGAAAAAAATGGCAACTGAGAAGAGGAATATGGACAGAGAAATGCTGGATAGAGAAAGGTGGTCAGGGTTGGCTCTAAATAGGATCCTTTTGTGGGAAAAGCCAAGGCTATGTTACATACTCCAGTTCTTAAAATGAGTGTGAACAGTACATGAATCCTGCATGAATCCTGCTGAAAGACTTAATGCTTTCTGTCCTGCTTCATGTAAATGTAGCCGCACTGGCACTCCTGAGCAACCCATGGTTTACAGATGGGCCTTAGCTGCTCTGTGTGTAGCCTCTTAGTGTATGATTTGTATGCTTGTGAATGTGTGTGCATTTGTTTGTCTTTATCCCACCCACCACCAACATCACTCAGTCATATAGCCTCCAAAGAGTTCTGCTGGAAGAAGCGTGGCCCTTCATCCCCTATACAGTTGCCCACACCCATGCTATAACATTGGAACTAACTTGGGACATAATGTATATTCTATTCCTGTAACAGAACAGATATTCACCACATCTGGAAAACCTCTGAGAAAGGAGATTCCTCAGCCTCTCTGGATGTCCTTATTTTAACTGTAAATAATTTCTTTTTTCCCCAATTAAATACCTCACAGCACAGTCTGATAGGTCCTCTAGTCTAGAAAGAGACATTTTGCCACTACTCCCTCCTCTCGCCCCATCCTGTGTATTTCTTGACTCACACTGTTACCTTTCTCTAGTTCCACAGGAAAGAGGTCTAGTCGCTCTACTCGCTTCTCAAGTTCATACTCTGCGGAGGCAGCCATGGGATCAACATCTTCATTCCGTCGGTCATATTCCTCATTGGAATAGGTGCTGAAAACCTAGAAAGACAGAAAACGGAAGAATGAATAACTGAGAAATGAATAGGGCCTCAAAAGGCACCAATCCTCAACCTGGCAGCTGTTTCCGGGAATAAGATTCCAGGACCAGAATCTTGCTGAATGCTGAATCCTGCTGAATGCTTTGCCCATGTAGGGGGCACAATCACCATCTCACTGTTGTACAACTGGAGACTGCCCTCTTGCAAATAACTGGCCCTCTGCTTGTGCAAGGAGGCACTAGATACCTCCTTACACAAGCCTGGAAAGCACACACAACAGCTGCTACATGAGGGGCTCACCTTGAAGTAGTTCTGGCCTAGGTTTGGAACTTGTAAATAAATTACTTCTGACAGTGTCTGTATCTCACTGGTGAGACACCACAAATTACTGAAAAGGTTGTAACCTCCCAATAAACCTATCATCTATCCCAGGTATCTAAATGTCCAAGAGCTTAAATATCTGATGTTCACAATGTCATTCCTCAGACTTACCAGATCTCCAAATTACCAATGTGTAGGAAATTTGTTTCAAGTCACCTTTGACAGGAACGTACAAAGACTGACAAATTTTTACATATTCAGGATAAGAACCTGAAATTCCAAAAATTCAAAGATGGGAGAAAGCCAAATTGACAGATACATTCCAGGCCCAGAGCATTAAATTCTTAATTCTTAAAAAACTGGGGTTGAACCCTTGTATATTCAAGCATATTAGTGATGAGGTAAGGTTGTCACCTCTTTTTTCTAAGAGTTTTCTGATTTTTTAAATATATACATGGTAGGTGGATAAACACAGTTGTCTTCATGCTGAAATAGTTGTACCTGTTGAATTTCACAATTACAGATGAGGAACAATTTCATTTCAGTTTGGTTTTGAAGAATTCACAAATTCTTTTCATATTTGGAACTAAATATATTTGAACTTTAAACAATTCAAATGGATGACAAAAGAAAATTGGTAGATTTTCCTGTCCTTGTCCTATGTTGATAGCTTAAAAGTAGAACTATATTAATGTCCTTCCCTCCAGGGACAGAGTTATATTCCAGCATCTTTCATGTTAAACTTTGAAAAATGAAGATGCAGATCATTTTTGGGTATTTAGGTGAAAGTCCCCAGTGATGTCTAACATAAAGACTGTTCAAAATGCCCTACCAAGTCTTTCCTAGAGAAGATAGATCACATGGATACTGTCTCAGTGAGCAAGGTCTCATTGTTACAGACTTCAGTCAAAGAGAGGATTTGATTTCCAGGATTTACTGCTTTGTGTTCTGCTTCCCATTTTCTGGTTCCCAAACACAAAGCTACATTTATATGCCTTCTCATATGTCTTTAGGAAGCTGGCCTCAATTTATTACACTTCAAGCATTATTTACTTTTTAAAATCATTTCAGAACTGGTTTTACTCAACTTTGGCTGTGGTCACACCGGCAATAAGAACCACATTTAAGCATCATTTAAATTGATTTAGATTTTATCATTCACACAAAAACAAGGGTGAAATCAATTTATATGGGCTGCAAAGCGAGTTTTTTTTCCCCAACTGGCCACAAGGGCTTTTTGTAGATCTGCTTTAGCAACCGTGGAGTATATGTTAAGTAAAATGAACATTCTGGAAAGGCCCTGCCTTCTCTTTACTTGATAGATAAGCCATAAGAACCATAGTTTGATGGTGGAAAATGGGCATAATGCCAAAGGATGATACAGTAAAGTGACTTGTTCAGTGTCACGTGAAACAGCTTACCTGGTCACCATAGGCAAGGAAGAATTCAATGAAGACCAACAGGTACAACGGTGGAGGAATAAGGACAGAACTCTGGCCTGTCACTCCAACAGCTCCCTTTCCCCCACACCACCCAGACAGGAAAAGCTTGGGAAATTGGCTTTTTTGGACTACAACTTTCAGAATTTGCTAGCCAGCATGAGTAGTGCCCATGCTAGTGGAAGATATTGGGAGCTGTAGGCTACAACTCTTCTAAGCTCTGCACTGACAGTAACCCACCTTTCCCCTTTGCAGCCAGCACAGACTCACAGACCTCCAATCTGCAACCAAAACAGTATATTTACAAGCAGTTTATTTGTTTAGCTGGCTAGTATCAATGGAGCAGGGGCTTACTTATAAGGCTGGACTAGTTGTTTGCATATGGTGCATAGGTGGCTTTTGGAGGTTGCGATTTTGTACCAAACCTACTTAGGATTACTTCCCACTGAAATTCCACGAGGATCTAATTGTAACCAAATATGCAGGATCATGCTGTGACTACCACAAATGTGAATACAAGGCCCAGACTCACAGGGCTCTTGATGCCATCCAGACTGCATACACTGACCAGCATATAGTGAGTCCCAAACTAACAAATGCACTATTACAACTGAGTAGTAAATTCACAGAGTTCAAATCACAGTACAACAGGGGCAACTCCAGATATTTTGCTGCCTAAGAACAAAATGATGACCCCTATACAGAAATGAACTGGACTGGAAGCTGAGTCTTACTTCAACACTGTTGACTGAATATTTTCCTGCACTTGAGAATAGGAGGCCAGACCAGGGATTGTAGGATAAACTATGTGGTAGACACAGCTCTCTCATGCAACAAAATGAGCCTGAAACAAATGGCTGGGAGGTTCTCCCTGTTGCTGCCCAGTAGGGTGGGACTGGCCCTATAGCCTGGAATCATCATGCCAATTACCACAATCCAACTGAGTCATCAGCACATAGCATCAAGATTTAGTCTTAGTGCCATAATACAACTTCTCTCTTCACAACAGCATCTTGGCACTGTAATACAACTTCACAATACAATCCACTCAATGCTAATTCCCCAAACTATTCCCCATGATCTACGTATCTGGATTCTTTTATTTCTTCCCCACACTCATTACCACTTCTTCCTAATATATATGGCGAACAACCACATACACTCTAAGCACACTGCGGGTACAAAATCTGTCTAAGCTAGACCAGCAATAACCGGGCCTTTCTAATGGTTGCTCCCAGGATGTGGAACTCCCTCTTAAAGCAGGCTAGGCTGGCCATATCCAGTTTTTATTCTGCAGTCTTCCACTCAACGGGGATTTGGGCAACTGACAGGCTGCTGAAGAAGGGATTCTGAACAGGATGTGAGACATTTGTTTTAACTGATGTGCTTTTAAAACTGTTTTTAATTCAATTGTTTTTTTAATGCTGCACTTTGTATAACTGTACTCTATTATTATAATTTATGGTGTTTCTATCTGTACCTTAGTGTACAGTCTGTGCGTGATGCAAAGTGGAGCGCAGCTGTTTGGTTCTAAAGCCACAAGGCTCCACGTCAAGAGTGGCAGTCCTTGGTTTTCAAAGGGCTTGTTTGCCCTTTGAATGGACAAGAGCTTAGCTATGAAAAAGCTTCATGTCATCATGAATAAGAGATAAGGTGCCTCCTCTCCACTTGCCACCAACCTTCCTTCTGTAATTCCAATGTTAAAGGCTTTTCTTTCCTAACACTTCCCCTGTACCTGTTCTTTGCATGAGCTACCAGCATTGCTAGCACTCTCTAGCTGAAAAATGGATGAAAGGAGGGATACATTAACAACTAGTTGTGATAACCACTTCAAATGACTCCAGTGGCAAGGTGAGCAGCCCTGGTTCAGTACCTCAATAACAGTGTGAAGGAGATCAGCATAGTGTGCCATCCTACGAGGAGAGCAAACAAGATATGATAGCAGGATGTGCAGTAGGAGAACTGATCAAAATAGAAGAAGGGGAAATGGGGAGGAACAAGGCCGTAGAGGTATTCTTGGCACAGGGTAGACAGAATAGAAAATGGGAGGAGCTAGACTTAATGAGATGGGACGAGATAAAAGAGGAGGAAGGAGGGGGAGAAGGAGGAGAACGAGAAGAAAAGGAAAAGGAAGACAAGGGTACTCAGACGAAGAAAAAAGGATTACAAAGGTACAAATCTGTTGAATTAGTGCGGGAGTTTGCTAACTTTGGAGCAGGAGGAGAATTATTACCTGACACCCCCCCCCCCCAAGTCTAACAGAGAAAGATAAGATGCTAGTGCTCAGTTTTGGCTCCCACTCCTACATATTTCCTGAAAGGGAATCTTCCTCTTGAGTCTCTAATCCCTCTGGACTCTAGAGTGGCCACATGTCCTCCTTTAGTGAAGACTCTCTTTGAAAACCTGTTCTCCTTTATAATAGGTGACCACTCCACCCCACTCATGAGTTTCCCTGGCTGAGCAGGGGAAGTAGAGACTTTGCTTGGTAAATGTTTCTAATCGGCCCTCTCTTCTTCTTTAAGTAAAATGATTCAGGAATAAGTCTCTCATTTTGTAAGAAATGTCTTAAGCTACACACACTGATGTAACTAATGATGAACGGCAGGCAGGATATGGCATGTCACATAAAGTCTGGATAAATGTCAGATGGAAGGTAGTTCCAGAAGTGGACATTCTGAAACCACTGTTCAGACAATTGCTCTGAAATAACTAATTGTCACCTAGCTAGATGTATTAACAAAACTACAGTAAACTCTGTTTACTGTATTTCCTTTGCATACATATTTATGTTGTGTGCACTGCAGAAAATACAAAGCACTGGGACTTTCAGAGTTATTAAACATTATGCTTTCTTTATTTGATTTATAATCCATCTTTATCTCAAGGTGTAGTCACAATCTTGTGAAATATGGTGAGCAGTAGTGCATTTCCACATTGATTATACCTGTACGTAGTAATAATGTCTAACTGTGGTAATAATTACTTATATCACTTTATAGTACATTTGTACGTACAAATTTAATAGAAATATGTCCTTATTTCTGTGAATAATGTTTTCCTTTTTTGTGTTCCTTGTCCTCCATGTCCTTTTTTATGGCACTGGACTAGTGGCCACCATAAAGCCCTCCTTTCTGATATCTTTGCCTGCTGCTCTGTTTACTTTTCCCTACATTTTAATGTTCATTTTCTAGATCAGAGGTGGGCAACTTACAGCTCTTGGGCTGGATGACACTTAAAAGCCCTCTGGAAGCAATCAGTTTGAATTTCTGGGAAGCAGAAATCTACTGGGAAGGAAAAGAGAGAGGAGGGTTGGCAGAAGGACAGACTAAAGGAAGTTGGAAGAAATTTTAAAAAGGAAAAGAAAAGAAAGGGAAAAAAGAGAATACAAGAAAGGTCTGGTTCAGTCCACTTTTGGATCTGGCTCTGCTTACTGATATGCAACTTACTCCTGAACAAATTCAGCTTCTGACTGGGGGGGGGGGAAGGTCCACCATCATTCTAGATCACTGATTCATAACCCAGGGTAACCCAGGTGTTCTTGGACTGCAGCTTCCAGAAGGCTTCACAACTAGTTGTGCTGGCTGGGGTTTCTAGGAGTTGCAGTCGAAGAACAGTTGGGTTACCCAAGGTTGGGAACCACCACTGATCTAGATCAGTGGTTCTTAACCTTGGGTTACTCAGGTGTTTTTGAACTGCAACTCCCAGAAATCCTAGCCAGCACAGCTGGTGGTGAAGTCTTCTGGGAGTTGCAGTCCAAAAACACCTGAGTAACCCAAGGTTAAGAACCTACTCATCTAGATCACACAGGGGCAAAGCATGGCCAGCAAGCTGCCTCCACTGACTTCCAGTTTTGCCCCCTACACTCCCAATTTTGTTACTCCAATTAAAAAATTCTTTGTACCTTCTAGGGGGCATCATTGGTTAGCACAGAAATTCAAAGGAATCTCTAGCTTAAGCTGACCTTCCAAGAGACATGGGGGAGCCATCTTACTTCTTCCTTTAGCCTCTTTTAAGCTCAGGAGGGGAGCCTTTTTCCAAACCAGAAGTGCCTTACGATCATTTCTGGTTTTGAAAACTAGCATCACGCAGGCTTAAGGGCAGTGTAAAATGGTGTCCCACACCCTCTACAGGCCATATAGTGCCTTTTCCCATGAAAAATGAGGGGGTCAAAGTGAAGGGCACATTCTAGACTTCTGGAAGCTGTCTGCCCCTCCTCCAGATCCAAGGATGCTTAATGGTTTTGCCCCCATTTTTAGCCTCTCACGAATCCTGGTTTATCTGCCATTCCTTGCAGATAACCTTTTCCCTGGGGGGGGGGAATCAATCTCACACACCCCCATTTCTTTCTCTCCTTCCATTCTGCCAGCATTCGTAGGAACAGGCTCAATTCTCTTCCGCCCCCACCCTCTGTCTCTCACGCTTGCCGTATCCTGTAATTGAGCCACACAGGCTGTCACAGCCAGAGAAACAAAGCATGAAAACACCCCCACTCTCCCCAAATCCACGACAGCATTAATTAAGCTGCCAGGGTAGCCACTCGATTGCCTCTGCCTGGCCCTTCCGATATATATTTGCACCACCTGCACCATCTAGCCTGTGTGTAAGAAAGAATGGAAGTTTGGGTAATTATCTCCTCTTCTGAAGTATTGAATAAAATCCTACCCACATCCTTTGGTCTTAGAAA
Source organism: Pogona vitticeps (assembly GCF_051106095.1). Classification (NCBI taxonomy): domain Eukaryota; kingdom Metazoa; phylum Chordata; class Lepidosauria; order Squamata; family Agamidae; genus Pogona; species Pogona vitticeps. Next base: position 99,151,554 of record NC_135788.1, read on the forward strand.
TACTGCACAAAATAGACCTGCCTTGAGATAATCGCTCAGCTGGCAGAGGGCGGGGAAGCAGCTGGGAGAGAAATATATTTAGGTGTACTCATGGAATTTTCCCCAAGATAATATTTTTTTCCTTCATAAGCTATATTTTTTTAATCTTCTTCAAAAAGCCATTTCCCCTTTACACACACACATCACTGCTCAATTGTCAGGAATATTTTTTCCTTCAATAAGATTAGGTAGAAGTGACTCTTTTTTTAAAGGTTTTTCACATTCTGATAGGATGTGCCTGGGCTCACTTGTGCAAGCCACCTCTGCAGACCTGATGCAATACAGCCTGTTTGCTTGTGGTCTCTCTCCATTTTGCACTATTAAAAATCCTGTTCTATTTAGGCATTCCTCTCCCAGCCGATGTGATTATCACCATAGCAAGGGGACACCATAGACAAATTCACTGGTATTATTTCCTCCAACACACCTCTACCACCATTTCTGCAGACCCTTCCATTCTGCAGGCTGAACTTCTATTCTGTCCTCCAACATCTTGACAAGGGCTGGACTTGATCCATAGGGTTCCTTCCAGCTATGCAGTTATAAAATCATCATCATCATCATCATCATCATCATCATCATCATCATCATCATCATCATCATCATCATGTCATCGCTTTATGCTTTCCGAACACCTGCCATTTGAAGCAGCTGTCTCACTGTAAAATGACAGGGCAGGCCCCATCGCTTGCTAGCTTAGGGTCGGCTGTTTACTAAACTCTGCCTGCTGAGTTAAACGCAAACATGGCTTCCAAAATTGCTGTGTTTCCTAGGGCTGCAGGAGTGTTGCTTTGGGAAATTCAGTTAAGTCCCTAACTGATCATGGAACTCACTATGACCTTGGGCCAGTCCCCCTACCTGGACACTCTCTCTACCTAACCTACCACACAGGAGTGCTTTGAAGAATAATAGTGAGGAACAACAATATATGTTGGTTTGGACTCAATGGAAGGAAAGAGAGATATTAATGCAACCGTATGTGGTTCATGCTCTGAGGGCAAGCTCCTCTTCCTAAAAAGACAGGGACCCATTTTGGGTGTCAATGCTGTGTGCCTCCTGAATACCTGCCATTTGAAACAGTTATCTCGATTTGTAAAATGGCGGGTCTGGTCCCACCACTGGCTAGCTTAGGGTTAACTGTTCAGTACATTGTGCCTGAGTTAGACACAAGTAAGTCTCCCATATTAGTATCTGACCTGGACAATAAGCCATTAATGAAATGGATGAATAAATAAACAAACAGGGTAAAAATATGTGCAGGCCTTACAGAAGAAATAACTGGGATTTACTGAAAATATCTGGGTCTTCTCAGGGCGAGTTCCAGGTCTGAGTGGACTCCTGCGATCTGCGCTTTTAGTAGACTCTCACTCTGCATCTGTGAACTCCCAATAGGTTTACCCAAAGTAGCAGCCTGGGGCAGCAACAGGACTGTGACCTACATTCAGCAGCTTAAAGTCACCATTTCAGGCCCCCAGAATGTCCTGCACACAGTATTGCTCCAGCGCATTGTGGGGTATTTAAATAGTAATTTCCCACATTTCTCTGTAACAGTTATACCAGGGGCATCATCAGGCATTGACAAAAGCACTCCATATTGCCCATCAGCAAGGGGGGGGGCATGTGTCAGAAGGCTGAACTAGGCTCCTGGCAGCTGCCCGAAGATCCCATGTGTTTCTGTGAGGCTTCTCTCCTCTGAACCAAAGGTACGTCTGGAAGCAACACCTGCAGACTGACTCCTGAACTGCCCTGCATTCAAGGCTGATTCCTTCATTCTACCCACCCACTTGAACTATATATTGGACAGCATGTATGAGCAGTTTGTTGATATGAGCAATGTAATGGATGATATTTCTACAAACAGGGCATGGGTGTGTTTATGCCCTTCCTTGCTCTGTCCTGTTGTATAAGTCGATCTGCGTGACTGAGCAAGTTCCTATCTCACTGTTCGCACTATCAGATACCTGCTGAGGAGCTGTTAATTGCCCCGAGCTGTACTTAAGTCACAGAGGATGCATCTACTGCTGCTGTTGGTCATAAGTTTTTAAAAAAATGGAATCTCTGTATCAGAAGCAGAGACCAAGCATTAGGGAGAAGCAATAGCAAATGGAGATATCCTTCATGCCTGCAGGCTTGGGAGCTTCTCAGAGGTGCTGGATGAAGATATGAGCAGAATTCAGAACAGGAGCGGGGAAAATGTGACCCTCCACATGTTGTTGCACTTCATCTCCCATTATCCCCTGCCCTTTACTATGCCAGATAATATTGACAGTTCAGCAACAACTGGAGGACCCCATGTTTCCCCATCTCGAGACAGAATTTGATGTAATCCAGCACGACAGCTATGACCATAAATACATGTTACAGCTCAGCATTTAGACATATGTAGCAGAGAACTGTCCAGTACACAGACTGAGGTTGGGGAAATTACATTTTGGGGCAAAAACTCATAACATATCCAGGCTGGTATGGTCCCAAATTTTTTAGACCAGCCCAAGATGATTATTTATTATCCTAACCAGAGCTTGGAAAAGTTACAGTTTTGAGTTATAATTCTCAGAGTCTCCCAACCAACACGGTCATTAAGGTTCTTCTTTCTTTTTGTACAATCATTTTTTTTCCTCCACCTTGCCACAACACGCATCTTAAACCACATAAATCCTCCTCAAGGTGTGCTAGGGAGAAAATGGTTAAGGTACCAGACTGCATACGGTCAATGCAGACAAAGTGCAGGCCTCTAGATATAATCAGACAGCAACTCCCCACAGTGAGGAATCATGGGAGTTGAAGTCCAGCACAGAAACATTTCAGCTACACTGGGCCTCCAGATGTTCTTGGACTTCAACTCCCAGAAATCTTGGCCAGCAGAGGTGGTGGTGAAGGCTTCTGGGAGTTGTAGTTGAAGAACATCTGGAGGCCCAAGGTTGGGGACCACTGAGCTACAGCACAAAGCTAACTGCTGTTCCAGCAACAGCGATTGGAAACTGAGAATAAATAGGGCCAGGGCTACTCCTACCATTAGCAAAGTGAGGTGGCTTCTTCAAGGCAGTAGAGGATGAAGAGTGAGAAACAGAGAGAACAAGGTGCTACACAGTCAGACTTGTTCTTCCAAAGCTCCAGCTCCCTGTCTCGACTATGCTGGAAGATATTGCAACATTCCTCCAAAAATGACTTTACAGTCAGCTTTGATATATGAAATAAGGTAGGTGCCATATTACCTTTGTTTCACAAAGCAGAAAAATATTTTGCACTGGCTCTAAAAGGGGCAGCTGTCATCCCCACCTTGTTGGAATAAAACACCAATGCATGTAAGCAAGCAATTTAGGTGGGGATTGGTGGGTAAATAAGGAGGTACGACAGCCCAACTTTTTCTTTTCCCTTCGCTTTTCTAGATCTGTCTTCACAGTGATATGCCAAGACTCCCCTTCTTTCCTTCTCTGAGATCACTTTCTGCTTCTTGCTCTGCCAGTTCAGCTACACACAGAGTTGCCAGGTCAGCAGCATCCTATTTATTGTGATTTCAAGGCCCAAACCTGAAACCAGTGGCTGAACCTTTTAATGTCACAGAGCTAAGGCAGGAAAGGATGGGGAAAGAAGCAAGCACAATATACATATCAATGCTATAGCACTGGGTCCAGCAATCTCTAGGGCTGGCTAGGAAGAGGTGAATGTCTATATGCTTACAAAAGAAAAGAACTCAGACACAAAAACAAAAATTGTATTTGAATGGCAATCATCAATTTCTCAAATATCTGTTTCAGAGAAATCCTCAGACTTCATCCAGTGTCTCATGATCTGGAAGCCCAACTAAACAAAGAAGCAGATGGACAGACATGAAAACTAACTCTAGGGGCTTCTGCAACCTATTTTCTACATGGATTACTTAAAAATATTAATTTTAAATGTATGTGCTCCTTTTTTTTGCTTTACTACCGGTCTCCAGAGAGACTATTTCTCGACAGTTGTCGCTAACTCAGCCCGGGGCCACTGCACTCTGCCAGTAAATACCAAAACAGTCCTGATATATAGCTGGTAGGCCTCAGGAAACACCTCACCATTTCAAAATAGCCAGCTGTCCCAAAGCCCCCTTGGGATAAAAGATGCAGGAGGCCTGACCTCTGTTGCAGCTGGTCACTTGCAACGTAGATCGATCTGGATTGCCTTGAGACTCTACCATGCGTCCTCCACCCCCACGCCTACCCCGACAGCTGATTTCTCTTCTCTGGAGGAGCGAAGAATCAAACCGAGCTGTACCCGAAAAGTCTGCCCACATGCAAGCTGCCAAGCCCTGTGAACGAAGAGTGCCAACCTGCCAAACAGTGCATGACTCAGCAGGCACACATATGGTGGAAGTCACGCATGCAATGCAAGTGAGCTGAGACCAAGACATCTGTAGTAATTGAGGCCAGGATTTCCGCCCAGCAGCATTGACAGGGCAAAGCAAAATCAGGACCCTCAAAGGAACTAAATCCACCAGAGAAAGCAATTTAGATCTGCAATTACACACCACCCATTACACACCACTGGATTCAGAGATAACAATCTAGAAGAACTAAAGAAGTGTAGAAAGGGTGCATTTGTCTTATGACAGAGTGAACACAAACCAGCCTCACATCTATTTTGATATTAGCAGTGGATTTCAAATAGGTAGCTTCTGGGAAGATCTGAACTCTGCAAAAGCTTTTGCATGAAAAATAAAGAAATAATGGGTAAACATGTCATGAAGGTTCAGCCCCACAATAAATTAGTGGCACAGAAAGATTTCCCCAGACTCCTAATTGCCTATATCTGAAATACTTTCTTAAATATGCCAGTTACATAGGTTTGACTATTCGTTTCTCCTTCCAGACCTGCTATGATGGTAATGATGCAGCTAGATTTCCTAAATAAATTTCCTAACCCAGAGATGCAAAAAAGAAGATCCCTGACAGTAAACTTACTATCTGAAAGACACACCACAGAAGGAAAAAGGGATGGTGGAGACAAAGACCTCAAAGCAAACATTGACACTGAATGCCACAAAGTACTAGGGATAAGGGTCTTGAATTGTTTGACTCGCTGCCCAGTGGGCCTTAAGTTGGACCAATGACTCAACTCATCCCCCCCCAATTCGCAACTCAGAACCCCCTCTTTTTTTCTGCGGAAAGAAAGCATGTTTTTAATAGGGATTTGGAGCTTGGAGTTTGAGATTTGTTACCAAAGACTTGGATCTGGACTTGGTACTTGGTATCAAAGACTTGAACTTGGCCCTTGGACCCAAAGTCTTGCCAGTTCTCCAGAAGCCACACACACCCCCAATGTGTCCAAACAATATATGCATTAGCACTGCTTCCAAAGTGGTTCAAGTCCTAAAGGCAGGACGGCAAAGCTTATTTTGTTGCTCCTCCCCTCCAAGTTGCAGATCCTCATCATACTGGAAATGAAGAAACCCATAGGGAGCCTATTTGACCAAGGCCTCATCTGCATTACATAGACTTGAAGCAATATACATAGCTCACTTCCTCATCACTTTATACTCACACCATCCTGTGAAATCACATCAGACTGGACGACTGGGCCAAGTTTACCCACTGAGTCTCATGGCTCAACCAAGACTAGAAATATAGATATCCCATGCCTCAGTCCAATACAGAACCTAAGTCCAGCATTTCTCTTTCCCATCAGTGGCTGACCAGATGCTCCTGTCAAATATGGCAGCCCTCTTATGTTGTTGCCTGCCCACCACAGTAACTGATATTCCTTGATTCAGCTTGAAGAATTCCCAGAATCCTCCAGCCAGCATGGCCACTGGAGAGTTATAGTCCAAGAAAAAAGGTAACGTTTCCAAGTTCTTTTCATTGGTATATTGCCTCTGGACATGGCAGATCAACTAAGCTATCATATGGTTAATTCAACACTTGGAAATGTTATTTTTCTGAATGACCACTTCCAGAACCCCCCTCCCCATCCAGAACTGGAAGTCTGGGAATTGTAGTATTTAAAAGCGACATAAGCAAGATCTGGGCTAATTGCCCTGGCAGCCATCTCTCTTGCTCCGTACCTCCTGAAAGGCCTGTCAAAGACACCATCTGTTGATCCTCAAGTAGGTGCAGAGGCAGGTTGGCCAGTCCAAGCTGGGGAGGAAAAGCCTGACAATGGGAGCCACCAGGGCAAGGGGGCAGGCCTTTGCAAACAGCTGCAAGGGATAAAGATAGAAGAAGAGAAGACAAGAAGGACTGCCATGGAGAGAGAGGATGCTCCAGGGACCACGGAACAGGAGGACATGGAGACTGGCATCACAGAGTCTGAGAAAAAAGGGGCTGGGGATGATGTGGTAGAAGAACCAGAACCAGCCCTGTTTTGTAGAGCAGGTGGCGTTCAATTATGCTTACATAAAGGATCCCTAGACTAGAGTTATGGTCCAGATTTGCCTGCCCAAGGGAAGAGGTCACAGCAGGGGTTATGAAATGATCCCCTGTCAAACTCCACTGCGCCCTGCACATAGCTGGAGAGCGCAACAGCTGACAGGGCAGCCAACCCTGAAGAGATGCCGGAGGTAAGCGTGCCAGAGGGAATGTCAGTGTTACTTTCAGGAAGGTCAACAAATCCCATTTCGTGATGGCGGTGCACCTGTACAAACCCTCCCTGTGGGGCATCTGTTGTTGGGGACAGCTACTCAGACTGCAAGCAACACCTTGAGTGTTCAGTATGCCAGCCCCAGTGGAGGTAAGTGAAGGACAAAAAACAGACAGGGGGGTTACTATTGATACTGCCTGTATTGTGTCACCTCCCCAGGTTTTGATAAAAACCAGTTTGTACCATTCCAGGAATCTAGAGCCTATGGATACCACATCTGAAGAGGTTTTAATATCATCATCATCTTAGAACTGCGGGGCTGGAAGGGACCCTATGGATCGTCAAGTTCAGTCCCTGTCAAGGAGGCACAGTGGGGAATAGAACTCCCTACCTCTGGCTCCGCAGCCAGAGACCCTAAACCACAGAGCTATCCAGCCCAGCACTTGGCAGTGGCGCTCACAGGCATTTAATTCTACTAAATTGCTTCATCTTGTCTTCAAGATAACTGAGCTGGGACCATCACGCCATCCTGCAGCAGAAAATTCTGTAAGTTAATTACACCTTCCGTAAAGAAATGCTTCCTTTCATCAGTCCTGAACTGACCACCAATCAATTACACTGAGTTGTAGCATTATGAGAAAAGGATATGTTCTCTCAATCTCTTTCTCTCATTCACACATTCACTATTTTCTCACTGAATTTAATAAACACCTATTCTATCCCTCCTTAGTCACCCCTTCCCCCACCCTAAACTGAGATGCACAGATAGTGTACAATATTCTTTGCCACTAGATGCAATCATAGCTCTTACCTACAATGGCTTTATAAGGAAATTAGACACATTCATGGAGGATCAGGCTATCAAAGGCTATTAGCAATAATGATGACGCATTACCTCCAAGATCAGAGAAGCTGTATAACTTTCAATACCAGTTGCTGGGGAACAACAGCGGGATATTCTTGCTGCCTTGAGGGCTTCCTTATGGGCTTCCCAGAGGCATCTAGGGGGCCACTGGAAGAAGACGGATGCTTGACCAGAGAGGCCTCTGGTCTGAGCCAGCAGGAGTCTTTTAAGTTGTAAGGTTCAAATGTTTTAGCTTTTCCTTGCTTTACCATCTGCTATTCCGCTTCCTCTTTCTAGTCACTCTTCCAGACCTCAGAGTTTCCTTCAGAGATCAGTGCTAATAAACAGACTTGATCACTCCCACCAGTGGAAAATGACTTTTCCCGTTTGCCTACATAAATATCTAGGCATGACTCAAAAGCCTGCATGTTTCTTTATGAGCAGCCACACACAACTTGCCCGCTTGTACTCTCAAGTAACCAGGAGCTTTGCATTAGTAAGTGCTCTCGTTCTCCCTTCATGGTAGGGTAGGCAACTTCCAACTTCCAATGTTGTTGGATTGCTGCTCTCACAAGCCCTAACCAACATGACCTATCCATCAAGTGGAAGCAGTCCAACATCTGCCCACTCCTCTCTCTTGTTAAGAATTAAGACATGCACACACGGTACAGTACTAGCTTATTGAGCTGGTAACATGACTGAAGGATTTCTTAGCTTTTTGTCCCAGATGTGTACATGGTGGTAGCCAGAATGGGGAGAGGCAGTAAGGTATTCTCAGACAAGAAGTGCTGCCCAATCTCTCATCCCTGGAGGGTTGGCACTTTACCGACAGAAATCATAAAGAGGAAACTATCACTCTGCAATCTTAAGTAGGCTAAAACTCAACTAGATAACATTAGAGACCTGATGTATGTGTAGAATAAGAAAACTAGTGAAACAGACCATGACTTCTCTGCTATAAATCTAGGGTAGGGAACACGGTTCAGACCCACAGCTCCAGTGCCATGTTAGCTCTTCTATGCCCTCTACGAATGTTCTTTTTCCTTCTACTGGGCATGCTTAATGATTCATCCAACTCTGATGAATCTGGTTTCCTAGAACAAACCTCCTTTCTATGAAGGAGGAGGGTTCCTGTCTAGTCCTAGTTTCTAATGGTACACTGTAGTAATGACAAGGGTGTAGAAAGCTGCACTCCCAAGAGTTCTCTTGGTTATTTTCCCATTCTTCCTAATACTAAATTACTCCAAATATCCCCAAAGACAGCCTACACACATGCTTGATATTTTGAAAATTAAAAGATTTCAAAGTGATTCAGTTGTTCTCTCAAGTGACTGAAAGATACACACAAGTAAGCTAGTGTGCTTCCTTTTCTATGTATCCACAAAAAGACCTGTGTATCACTCTTAAAGCTTGAAAGTTATCATAATATGTTGTTGTTTAGTCATTAAGTTGTGTCCGACTCTTCGGACATGGCTTAACGTGTCTTGATGCTTTTGAATTGTGGTGCTGGAGGAGACTCTTGAGAGTCCCCTGGGATGCAAGGAGAACAAACAGATCCATTCTGAAGGAAATCAATCCTGAGTGCTCACTGGAAGGACAGATCCTGAAGCTGAGGCTCCAATACTTTAGCCATCTCATGAGAAGAGAAGACTCCCTGGAAAAGATCCTGATGTTAGGAAAGTGTGAAGGCAAGAGGAGAAGGGGATGACAGAGGACGAGATGGCAGGACAGTGCCACCAAAGCTACCAACATGAATTTGACCCAACTCCGGGAGACAGTGGAAGACAGGAGGGCCTGGCGTGCTCTGGTCCATGGGGTTACGAAGAGTCGGACACGACTTAATGATGAAATAACAACAAAAGAACAGATCTAATGCAAATCCAGTTTCTGCTGCAACACATTCTCCCTGAGTTTTATTCTGGTTTGACAGCAGTCTGTGTAGTGATTGTGCTACCTCTGGATGTAACTAAAGCTCCCCAGACATGGGGAAAAGATCAGAAAGGTTTATTTTCAAGCACTCCACAGGCTACACTGCATGTGAATGATGCAAGGTATGTCCAGTTGCATGAGAAAAGCTACCAAGAGCATCACTCTTTCCTTGCTACCTGTTCCAGACAACAAAGGGCCAACACAACTGACTGCAAAACCTGGAGATAAGGAGCTTCAAAGAAACGGCCCACGCTAGTTCATTTGCATTAAAATTGTTAATGTGAATTGCTACCTTTAATATACAGATGCCTCTCTATTATTTTCCAGTAGCTTTGGTGAATGGTTTAAATTAGGAAAACATGGTTTAAATTAGGATAGTTGCCATCTATCCTCCTTTACAGAGGACAGTCCTCTATTTGGGGGATTATCAGAAGACAGTACGATTTTTGAAGCTGTCCTCTGTATAGCTATTTTCCTCAATTTCCACAGCAATCCTAACAACTAAAACTGAAATCATCCAGATCTACCTATTCATATGTATTTTTCTAATTTCCTTGGTTCTTTGTTCTCTCCTTGTAAGCCCCCCTTCCCCATCCTGTGTTGTTATTAAAAAAATAAGTAAAGTAACATTATTGGCAGTTGTATGGCAGACCAAATTCAGAATTATTTCAAAGAAAGAAAGACAAAAGTCAAGCTGTCCTTGCACAGAGTAAGTGAAAACTGCATATGAGATGTGCAAAGAGCAGTCAGATGACAAAGTCAAGGAAAACAAAGGCAAAAAAACAGAAGCTGCAGCGCAGACATTGCCGAAGGCAAGTCCATCATGTTCTCTCTTTGGAAGTTCAAAATGAGCTGTGATTCCACTTGCTCTCACACACCGCCAAAGCTGAGAACTGTAAACTCAAACGTTTCAGCTTATTAAGCACCTTCCCAGATTTTTTTTTCATGTAATAAACTGACAGTTGATCCCCCGTATTATGAGAGATCCATCCAGACACCTTTTAGTTCATATTGTAACTTGTGGCACTCCAGATGTTGCTCGACTATAACTGTGATCATCCTCACTGTTCTACGTAATGCTGATGGCAGGTGCAATCCAACAATATTTAGAGGGCCACACACACCTATCCCATCTTACAGGATTTATCTTACCCATGGTTATGGGGAGCTTCCAATTCTACAAATTTTTTGAACACAGCTGTCATCAACCCTCTGTGTTGACCAGGGCTGATGACAATTTCATCTGGAGGACCACAAATTGTTCATTCTTACTCAACAAGGATAGAGCAATTCCCAGCATTCAGTTTGGTGCTGGGAAAATGCTATTTTCTAGAGATGGACAGATTTGTAGTTTCAGACTACAATCCCCAGAATTTGCCAGGCAGAATGGCCACTAGCCTCTCCCAACAAATCTGCATGCCTCTGTTATTTTTCCTACACGCTGCAGTACTCAGCCTCAGTGTCACCATCTTACACCTATCTTACACCCTTGGGCAACTACCCAGGTTTCTGCAAGGTTCGCCATTTAGGACTATTTCTGAAGTCCTGTTTAAACAATTGTATCCCTCCCCATGCTCCACTCTCCAAACTATCTCCAAATAGTTTTGGGCAGCTGAGTCTTGAAGTTTTAATGACATTACCCTAGAGTGACCCTCTATAGAAATCAAAGCTAGGAAATTGTACTTTAAAAAATCTTAGTTTCCAGTAAGCCGACATGGCCATCATGTCCAAAAAAGTAACATTTCACAACCTTCAACAGAGGTTTCATACACCAACTCAAAATGCCCCAAATAACCCTTCAAATCACACCCAGCCTCTCCAATCTCCAAGATGAATTCCTTATACTATCCAGACCCACATCACACATGTGCATACTAGCAGGCATCACACAGATTTCCCAGCTTCTTGCAACATAAGAGTTGCAACATCTTGAAGGTCGCCTGCTGGAGGACTGAAAGGAAGTTGCTTTGCCTTGCAAAATGTAGCATGCTTTATCAATGACCGATGAGATACTAAAACAACCAAAACTAAAAAAGAAAACACCCATGCTGACACAACCCACATCAAACCTCTGCTGGCTTTGCACTATGACAGAGAAAAGCTCTTGTATATTTCATGTGGGTGTCCTCCTTCCTCATTGCCCTTCCCAGTCCTCCCTCCTTCTGTCTGTTTTTTAAAATATATTATTATTTAAGGATTTTATTTCCCTTCTGCACTCTTGCTTTGTTGTTGGGGAATGGGCCCTCCTGTTGGAACAGCTGAGCCTGAACTGGACATATGTATCCTGATTAGGAAGTACCAAGGCAGGGTAGGGTGGGGGGTAAGCAGGGCTGGATTTGATAGATGCATTGCACACAGCACAGACAAAAAGCTATGGGGAGATATTGATTTTGGCCAGATGTTAATGGGTGCATGCTCCAATAATGCAACTAATTTCACTTCCTCACCTTGGCATCCCCATCTCTCCTATGAGCAAAACAAGGACAGTTCCTGCTGGAAATACAAGACAGATATCCTTTACTCTGGACATTGCAACACGGTTTTATCATTTATTGCGGACTCCATGTAGATTTGCGCAGCCAGAAAGACACCAGCAGAAGTGTACGAAGGTCTCATCTACATTAGTGGGATATCTTCTAATATTGTCCAGAATATCCCAGCTCATGGAGAAGTTATAGGATGGTCCCTTTTGCATAGTGAAAAAGAATGACTCGCACACATACACACAATGAAGTCATAGCATTGCATGACAAGTGCACACGCTCACTTATATATGTACAATTGCAAATAATTGCTATGAAAGAAAAACCCAACATGTGTTATTGACAATACACTTTTAAAGTGGGCCTTGTTGTTTGACACTGTTTCAAATAGAGGGCTCTGCTCCATAAAACAGATCTATTAAATCATGCAGCACAAAATGTATTAGGGAACCCCAATTAGGACGTTTTCTGAATTAGTTGTCAACCTATGGTATCTCAATGCTTCAAAATGATAGGATAGACATACTGAGGCTTCTGAAAATTGAAACCCAAACAATACAGAGTACGTACCAAAGTTGGAGAATCACTTGTTTAAACCTCAGGTGACCAGGGCTTAGCCACTAAGGCATCCGGCCCACCTTATATGCTAGGACTGGCCCAGAGATGATTTGGGTAATAATTAAGAAGGGAACATATCTATACCAGTGAAGGGCAACTCTTGCATATCCTCACAAATCCCAGAGGCCGGAAATAATGTTTTGATCTTGTATGTTAAAATTAGGTTTTCTTACTATTACAGTATATTAAACAAGATGACAAGCAAATTGACACATCTAATCTTCTAAAAACACAGTTCTGAAAGTAACACTAAGACTTCTTAAGCACACACTTGGCAGAGAAGGCCTTCTAGATTAGAGTGGGCCTCAGCTTGGCATCTTGCACTAAAACAAACCTGTCACTTGAACACGGGTAGAAAAACCTTTTTCTAAAATCCTCAGGCTCATCTCTAAGGGGGTGTCCTTGAGAGTCGGCAAGGGTTCACATCCCACCACTTCTGTAATAACCCAGCCCTGGAAAGGACTAAGAAAAGGGAAAAGCTATGCTTCATATTATGTTGTCTGATATTCTGAGAAATCAAAAAAATAATTTTTCCCAAGCTCTAAAAAGGATACAGTGGAGGGTTACTTCCCAACTCCAGACTTTATGCTTTCAGACAATTAAAGTATATCGCAATGGTTTGTGCTTCTATAATTGTGCATTGTTCAATGTGGGGAAGTAGAGAGAGACATGCACATTTAAAAGGACTAGTGTTTGTGTGGGTGTTTTTCTCCCCTCTAAGCTTCTCTCCTGTATGCCAAGGAAAACCATGGACCATCATTATAAATATGTGGTTAGTTTGGGAAAAGGAAACAGAGTCTCCTTTCATAGAAATCTTACCCTCAACTCTTGCTTTCCTGCTCTGCGCTCTTTCCCTTATCTCCCCCCCCCTCAAGTGTCCCAAATGTTGCCATTTTCCCTTGCAATGGTTTTCCACAAATGACCTTCATTGTCTTATTCATGTTCACAACAAATGCCCCCCTCCTTCTGATGACAAAGAGAAATGGTTTCCTCCATCTCAAGAGTTCTCCCTCTTAAATGAGGAAGCCCCCCCCCAGAAAGGTCTCCATTCCCCACCTGCCCCTCTGTCAATACACACCCCTCATTTGTCTTGAGTTGATGGCAACAAAAAGCCCTCATTTGCAGCACACACTTTTCCCCCCTATAGCCACAAATAATCCTGCTTCTTTACTTTCTTTTAAAAAACAGATCAGCTCCAAGTTTTAGGTATGCTTGTAATACTTTGTAAAGCAAAATACCCCAGAAAATTCAAAACCTATAATTTTGGTTCAGCAGGTAACTACAACAATAATGTCATCCTATTTATTTATTCTCAGAGGTAAGAATAATCAATTGGATATAGGATTCCCACTTCAGGGCAATGTGGGAAATTAAGATGAATATAAGCCAAAGGAAAGGGGATTGTGACAAACATTAACAACTACAGTATATCCTACATCAACAGGACTGCTGCTTAAAGTGGTGGATTCTCTTTGAATTAAGTGCTTTTAAACAAAGGGACTCAGCTACTATGAGAGCTGTACAGCAGTGGTCCCCAAACTTTGGCCTCCAGCTGTTCTTGGACTACAACTCCCAGAAGCCTTCACCACTATCTCTGCTGGCCAGGATTTCTGGGAGTTGAAGTCCAAGAACATCTGGAGGCCCAAGGTTGGGGACCACTGCTGTACAGGATTGGTTCTCAACCTTTCCTATACCAGACCCCACCAACCATTCTTTCAGAAAAAAATGGGATAAAAAGGAAATGAACTTTTTTCTCAAGAAGAGATGCAACAGATGGGTCCTTCAGACTCAAGGAATCTCTATCTATAAGCCCTGGGAGTTTCTTAGATTCTAAATTTAACAATTCTCTGATTCAAGTCAAGTGTTGCCTTCAAAACAGTTTGCTGCTATGTCAAGTCACGCTGGACAGTCCTTCTGCAGAATTCTTCCAGGTGAAAATGGAATCAACATTTTAACAACGACAGTATGTCCATGGCATGATAGAACAGGTTGCCATACACACTCAAAATGAAAAAAGCCTCTGTTTTCATACTGTTCCAACCTTGCACATAAGCTACCATACAATAAAACGGTTTCTATATATGCATTATTTGCTTCTCACCTTTATACACTTAATTATCCTTCACAGAAAGTAGCATGAGTGACGGGCCCCTGATTTCTGCACGACATACCAATTTTTAAAGGGTTGGCACTTTTTTAAAAAATTGCACTGCATTCCATCATACGGCCCACTTCAAACCTGCAGGACAGCTCAAACATGAGGTTATTATCCCCAGTGAAAGCTTCACTAAACAAAACAAAGGAGATGTGTGGTTGGGTCTTCCATTTTATTATTTTTTTAATGTTATATATATTTAGCAATTTTGACTTCTCCCTCCCATCAGACTGGGGCCATGGTGTCTGAAGAGAATCTGGTCAGTGTTAATTGTGAGCTGAAAGCAAGAGGCTGTTTATTAAATCCACAAACCCACCTCCTAATCCCACCCACCCCCATTTTAGTCAAATGAAGGATTCATACACCCCTTAAAAAATCAACTACAGAGTGTCAGAAAAGGATAGTAGATGAAACCACACTGTAATTTTAACATTGGAGGTTAATCCTTCTTCCCACTGATGTTCTTTCTGAGGTAAAAAGCCTCCCATATTTTGTGTGTGTGTGTGTGTGTGTGTGTGTGTGTGTGTGTGTGTGTGTGTGTGTGTGCGCGTGCGTGTGTGTGTGTGTGTGAGTGAGTGAGAGAGAGAGAGAGAGAGAGAGAGAGAGAGAGAGAGAGAGAGAGAGAGAGAGAAGAACTGTATTTGAAGCTAATCTGTCCAGTACCATAAGTCAACTACAGGTGGGAACTCAGCCAAAAGTTGGCAATGGCTTCCTCTCTCTCTTTCTTCCCCCATTTCCTCCAACTTTTCTTCCCAGTAGGCTGCCAGCAAAGAAGCAGGTCACTCTTGCCAAAGTCATGAAATGAATGCTTGCAAATAGCTTCTGAAATTAGGCCAAAGTGCCGATGAATTCAGGTTGAAGTGATTGTCTATTCCAACTGTAAAGCACTTGGAGATTCAGTTATCGGTTCCCGTTGCCTCGTCCTCCAAGTCAGCCACCTTATTTATTATATCTATCAAATCTATCCACCCAAAAAGGCATTCCAGGAGATCCTTCAACCCATGCTGAATCAGGTATTCATGTTTTTAAAAACATGGAGCACCAAACATGGAGCATTCATACATCCATTTTCTGCCTTACTACACATATTAAATCAGAATTGCATCAAAAACCATTGCAAAATTTATCCAGAGACTAGAGAATGGCATACTATAAGAGCTTTCATGGTTGTTTTCCCCTGGTTCAAACTGCAATCACAAAGAAATATTAGGGAGGCTATAGAAAAGAGAAATGTGTAATGAACAAACCAAGAGGGCTTTGAAATTGGTATCACTGTTTTCACAATGGTGTATCTGCATTTCAGGGCTGGTAGGGCACAGGGCCCAATACGTATGACAATAATCTTGGCTTGGCTTGACAAGCCAATAGATGAATTTCCTTTCCTTCTCTTGAAACACAGAGGTTTTTGATTCATGATAATTTGCCATTTTTTCCAGACTGGAAAAATGGCTATCAGCTTTAGAATAAACCAAATTCTTAAACCCAACTCCAAAAAACATGATTTAACATCCCTGACCTATTCCAAAGCTTTTAAACATAGTTTCTCAGTTCAGATGAAAAGGGAAACTTGAAAAGGGAGACTTCTGTGTTGCATTCAGACATATCAAACATGGGAGAGGTTCCATGGACACAATCATTAACCCATTCAAACCATTCCATCCAGGTCACTAAATGAGGGCTGGCCTGTAATTTATGTCCATTTATATCCCACGTTTCCTCGAATGAGCTCAATGCAGTGTACCCAATCCTGTCTTTCCAACAACAACCCTATCAGGTAGATCAAGCTAAGAGAAAATTATGATCACAAGGTCACCCAAGGAATTCCATGGCTTAGTGGAAACTAGAACTTAAATCTTTTGACTACTATTTCAAAACTACAACATCAAACTGGAAAGCCACTACCTTACTGCTCATCCCTTCCTTCACCCTAATAAGCTGTATCTCCCTGCTCCTGACTTATGCAACTGGTGGAAATAAATTGTGGTGGTGGAGTAGGAGGGAAAGTTGAAGAAAGTTTTAAACAAACGATGTGTGAGCTCTGTATTTGGTCACTTGAACTGCTTAGAACTCATTTTTCTCTGCTAGAGAGTACAGATATGTGCTGCATTTTATATATTCTGAATTTTTACTTTGTATGGTTCCTATCTCTATCCATCTTTCTTTGCAAAAGAAAATACGTATTGATGAGACGCCATACTTCTAGCAAATGAACAAAAGCAACATGATGGGCTAGGAAGGGACAGACTATTCACTAAATTCCTTATTCTCAGATTTTGTCTGTCTCTACACATGGTGAACCTTTGAGAAGAATTTTTAAGTTTTGAGAGTTTCCTTAGAGCCACCCAAAAATGAAACACTGAGCTCTCTCAACCCCCTCCCCTGAGGACTCTGTAAAATGGATGAAACATCTCTTCAGAATTATTCTGTTTGAGAAGAAAAACACACACATGCCAGCGCAGGATTGTTAAGAGAAATGGTAATAACCCATCAAGTCTTCCAAACTGAGAAATAAAATAGGATACACTGTAGTTTGGGGCAATGGCATGACTTGCACAAATTGTACAATTTGCACAGATGGGTGATTTTGTGCAAATGTTAGCATTTTATTTTTAAAAACAGCAACTTTTTTGCACACCATATATCGTTTTTTGCTATTCTCACTGGGAAGGTAAAAAAATGTGACACTTCCTCATCCTTGTGTGTGAAGATGAGACACATGATGATTTACACCCCTAAACAGGACGACTTATATCAACTTTTTGATATAAGGGGACTATGATAGGGCCCCCTGAAAATGAAGAGAAACTTTGATTCTTGGCTATAAAGCCTCAGATGAAATTAAGACTTAGTTAAAATTATTGCCAACATGCAAAGAAAGGCTGGGGACAGACAGGGGTTAAACATCCCCGGCCTACTGCTTCTCTCTTTAGCTGGGACATTCCCAAATCTGTTTCACAATGAATGCATGAAGCTGAGTGATATTGATTCTGGCTGTCTCTCACATGGTGACTGATCTATTCTTATTTGCAGTGGCCTTCCAGAGAGAGGCCTCTTCTATCCCTCCTACGAAAGATCTTTTTCTTTAAAAATGAACATAGGATTTCTGCACACAAAATATGTACTCTGAGACAGCCCTGCCCCTATAAAGCACATTTACACTGAATCAAAGATTTGACCCATCAGTTGTTATGGTCTATTATTCCAACAGCCCCTTACCACTAGCTATCATTAGTGATCCAAACATGTGGAGTCAAAGGTTTCCTATCAGAGTTGTATATTCAGTTCTGTTGTATAGTATATTCATCCCAGAGTACTGCCTGCTCTGAATGGTGACTGCTGTTTAGACAGAGACCGTTCCTAGCCCTGATATTGGAGGGCTACTTGCACCTCACCAAAGAAGGGATATAAGAGGATATGCATTTCTCTACTATTTGCATAATTTAATATAGATTTAGAAATAATAGCTATTAAGTCACATAGAAACAAAGTTCATCTCATGCTTGTGGAGAAGAATGTGATCAGGTAAGCTGTGTGCCCATCCTAAAACAAAGACAAGCAGAGGGCCGTCCTCTGCAAAGCAGGATGCAGAGCCACCCAATTCGTAACAAAAACACCAGAGACCAAAGGAGAGATCTTCTGTAGGCAAGGTCTAGGCTCTATCATTCAGCTGGGGTTCGTCCACCTCTTAGCTATGATTAAAGTTGATTGAGTGGGGGGAAAGCAGTGGGGAGGAGGGCTGCTGAGGAAAAGCAGCAGAAGGATTAACTCCCTTCAGACATCTGCTATTTCAGGCTTTCAAATGTGCTCTTCCCCCCCACCCCCGCCCGGTCTTCCCAGAGTGCTCTCTGCATCAGCAACATGTCATTGTGACCTAACTCTGCAAGGAAATTCTCTCCTTGCACTGCATGTTGTCAGAAATATGTTTTCCACCTCAAGCTCTCTAGAGAAGCCCTCCCTCCATCAGAAGATCTTCAAAAATCCCAATGTTCCAAAGAGACACATCTCCTCTCCTTCTGCTTCATGACTGCCCAAGGAAAAGAAGCCTGATGATGCTCTTACTAGGGACGGACAGACTCAGTCTATTTGAAGCCCATGCCAGTATTACATGTACCCAACTACAGTCTGTTCTGAACACTGTCTGTATCTTAGAATTGCTTTATCTAAAAACACATGAACAGTTGCATTCTCCCTAATCCATATTTTGCATGCTATTTCTCCTAATATATTCAAGCCAAGAACTCCCATACAAAATTTACATATATCCCTTTTCATAATATGCATTTTTTTTACATCTTTCCCTAGCTTACACATTTTTATATGCAATTTTCTCTAACATACACATTTTGGAATATTTTTTGAAAATCTTCCCTAATGTGTGCATTTTTGTATGCAATTTTCCCTAATGTGTACATTTTGGAATATGAAGTTTCAACCAAGAATTCAATGCACAATTTTAAATTTCTTCCACATATAAACCAGGAACCATGATTTATTTTGTAATTTTGACAGTTATGTGGTACAAAGTTCATTCTGATCCATGATGACACTCTCAAGGTTTTCTAGGTATAAAGTACTCTGAAATGGTACACTAGTTCTTCTTGTGGAAGTTTGTAACTATGAAACCTGCCCAAGGCTGCGCAGGTGATGGAGCACATCAACATACCAGCCACATATGCTATGGATGATCTTGGACCCTCTCTCAGGAGACAAAGTAGGGATTCAAACTCTGGCCAACCAGAATTCTTTTGCATCTCCAGCTGTTCCTGCCTGCAAGATTGGATCAGGATTTGCCAACTCTCTTCCAAACAACCACAGTCCAAATCAAGAACCTTTTCACTCTTCCCGGCTGGAAGGAGGCTCATTCAAGAAAAGACGGGCCCTTTATGCAGAAGGGAACATTGCAAGCAAACATTGAATTCCCCTCTCAAAAAAGAGAGAGGGGAACGATTTCCAAAATTCATATGACAAGAAATTATTCTGAAATAAAGATCAGAAAGTAGGTAGCAGATCTTCCTGCTTAGGGGTCCTCAAAACATTTATATCACCTTTACTGACCTTCCAAAGCATGAAGCAGAAAATCCAAATGGCACATTACTGTCTCTGACACAAGAGTACACAGAGACAACACAAATTAACATGGGTTCAGAAACTAGAAAAGTCACTTTTTGGACAACAAGCCACAGGATTCTCCGCAGGCATGGCCATTTGGATCTTCTGTTTCTCCAACCACGACAAAGTTCTCCTGTGATTGGAGGTCAGTTTTACATTTCCCTTTCCAACTCTTATCAATGGCTCATATGCAAAAAAAGATGCATAGTGGATTGAATCCCATGAATCAAATCAGTCTTCCACGGAGGAGACATCCTTAATGTCACCTGAAGTCCAGGGTCACCATGTCTCAAAAAAGAAAAGGATGTTTTTACAAGCAAGACGATCAAAGGACTGGATTGATTCCCCCTACCAGGAAAGTCCTACAGCACCTAAGGCTTTTCAGGTTACAAATCAAGCTGGTTTACGGTGTATGTTATTTTATAAAATAGAGATATTACTTTTTCTCCCTCTTCATACTACAACAATTTAGGGCTACCCAATGGCACTGATTGACAGGGAAGTGGTTGACAGGAGATCTGAGACAAATAAAAGTCACTGTCATGGAATTCACTGCCAGTTTAAAATGGCAGGCAGTAACTTAGATAACTATAGAGAGTAAACAGATTCATGGAAGAACAGATTCATGGAAGAGAAGGCAATCAATGGGTGGTTCTTCAGGGCAACCACATGCAACTTCCAGGTAACAGGATGTGCAACTTCCAAACTACAGGATGTATAGACACTGCTCCCATGCCTTGCTTAGAGGCTTCTCAGATGCATATGGCTGTCCAGTACAAGAAGCAAGAGTTTGACTCGTAATACCCTATCATGTTTTATGTACTTCCAATTGGAAGTATCCATCTTGTTTCACAATCTCCATTTCCCCCCACTCCCTCCAGCAAAAGAAACCAGTGGAGATGTGCCATTAGTATGTTTATTTGTTCTCCAGATCCCAGAATTCTCCATTCTGGGAGTTTCATCTGCCAGACCCACACTGCAGACACCTAAACTGTGTCCATCAGGTATAAGGCTGGACTGAACAGCTATATGGTCTAGGATAGGCCGAGCTCCAGCCTAGCTTCCTGTTTAAAAAGGAAGTTGCCTGATGGGTTCTAGAAGTTAGAACTCCCAGTATCAAGAATTGTGGGAAACAAAGAATGGTCCCTAGTCATCAGCTTTAACATTCAAATATTGTACTAAAACAGGTACAGGTAGCTTCTGTCCTTCCAGATATTGCTGGACTGTGCCTCTCAGCATTTTTCAACATTGGCTATTCTGGTCAGAGTTGACAGATGTTGCAGTCCAAGAACATCTGGTAGGTCACAATATGCCCATTTCTGCGCTAAGCTACGGTTATACAAATTCATTACAAACCACAGTTTCAGATACTAATCTGCCATCTAGCAGAAACAATGGTTTGCTATGTAGTTCATGTGTCTAGCTAAAGTAAATAAGATTCCTTGGTCACTGAGCCAGTTACTGAATTATGGTTGAAAATATGAGAGAAGTCCTACATGCCTCTAAGGGTCTGCACCCTCTACTGCTTTCCTCTGCATAGCTAAAAAGGAGAAAAGTTCACTGACTTTTCCAGGATTATGCCTAGTCTGTAAACCGTAACAAAGAGTAACTTTAGTTTACCGAAAGAATCCAAATGCAAAAATAGGTGATACTCTCATAGACCACTAAAAATCATCATACAATACACGGGTTTTTGTGGATTAAAACACCACTTCATCATTTCTGCGCCAGTGTGAAGAACTTAAAAGTCCAAATGTTCATGGCAAGATGGATTTCGCCAGGAAAGTTGCTCTTAGACATGAAATCCAAATGTACTTGGCAAGATGGATTTTGCCATTCTCTTAAACCACAAATCTAAGTTTGCCTGTTCCTACAAACCACAGATCCCCAGTTTCTTTGGTATGGACAATATGGCAAATCATGTCTACTGAAAAAATGTATGCAGAAGCTTCCAAACATATTCAAGGGGCCGAACCATAAAAGGAGGTGGAATGCAAGTGCCATGGTTCTTACAATGCATTCTTAAAACACTAAACTATAGGTTACTATTAAACCTGAACTAGGTTGTCGTCTGCAAGGGCCAAGCAGAAAGAAGGAAGGTATTATTGCAGATGAATTAATCTGCCATACAGAGACATACTCTTCAGCGTGTCAAACTGGACATGAGAAAACATGCCAATGACAGAGAGAGTTGCAAAGGTGTCAGCTGGGCAGACTCCAAAAGCACAGTCTCTCTGTCCCCAATCCTCAGCCCAGTCCACTCCCATCCCACAGCAACCATTTCATACCATATGGCCCAACAAACACTGTGAGCCCTTACAGTCTGTCAGCCTGGGGGTTAAGGAGATCAGTCCCTGTGACCGGGCATGGAAAAGTTACTTTTTTTAAATCATAAAATCTAGATGTTCTGAAAATTGTAATCCAAAAAATAACTTTTCGAAGCTACACCCTGTGACAAACCCAGACCTACTGGGATATGCCACACAGTTACACTAAGCTGCCACCAACCATTCCCTTTAAGAAGTCACGCAGACCAGGGATGGATTTTAAACAATAAAAAGAATAAGGTTTATTTTAAATACACACAGGCAAAATAAACAATCAGGTGAATAGAATAAAGTAACGTGGCTTAGATTCACTCAGACATACATACAGTTTGGTTCACACAGAACCTTAACTTAAAGCACAGACCCTGAACCTATCAGTTCTGGCTAACCAACAGACACCTGAACCTATCAGGTTGGTACTCTGACACACAGTAGTACCCTGTCAGACACCCAGACTCCCACAACAGCTTCTTCTTCCCCAGCTGCTGCTTCGTCCCAACCCAGTGTCTCACAGTCTGTCTCAGCATCTCCTCTTCACCACACAGGCATCACATATTTATACAGTACAGCCCCTCCTCCTGATGTCCCGCCTTCCACTCCCCATAGGATGGAACTTTCCCTCCAAACCCATGACAGACAGGTAACATCAGTGCTGTTATGTAACACCTCCCCTCTTTATAAGTTGTTTTGTAGGGGGAAAGCTAAGGTGCTTTTCACCAAAAAACAACCTAGGTAAAATACACAAAAACAGTTATACATTCAATACCATATTATACTTACTTACATTCTAAGTTAAACATTTCAAATAGGCATTTAAACATTTACCATATACATTACATCAATTTACCTTTATTAATACAAACCAATTTAAAACCAGGTACATTTTAACTTTTTGTTTTCATTATATACATATAGTCCATGTTCTTTCGCCGTCTTCAGTCTTCAGGTCTTCTTGATAAGGCGTCAGCAACACAGTTCACTGACCCTCTGACCACCTTCACTTCAAAGTCATAGACCTGTAAGTTCAAAGCCCACCTCATAAGTTTGCTATTGTGGGTTTTCATTGTCTTTAACCATTGCAATGGTGAATGGTCAGTGCACAGAACAAAATGTCTTCCCCAGATGTAAGGCTTGGCCTTCTGGATCGCGTAGACTATGGCCAAACACTCCTTCTCCACGGTTGCCAAATGTCTCTCACCTTTTTGAAGTTTCCTACTCAGGTAGGACACTGGATGCTGGTCACCATTCTCATCCTCTTGGCACAGAACTGCTCCTACCCCGCTGTTAGACGCATCGGTGTAGATGATGAACTCCCGGTCGAAGTCTGGAGCACGCAGGACAGGATAGTTGATTAACGCCTCCTTCAACCTCTGGAACGCCGCCTCACAGTCGCTGGTCCACGGGATGCGGTCATCAGCCTTCTTCCTCGTCAGATCGGTCAGCGGAGCCGCAATCTCGCTAAACCTCGGGATGAACTTCCTGTAGTAGCCCACCAACCCAAGAAATGATTTGACTTTTTTCTTGGTGTTGGGTCTAGGCCAATCACGAACAGCTTCTATTTTGGCCTCCAGGGGTTTTATCACTCCTCCCCCTACCATGTGACCCAAGTATTTTATTTCTGGGCTACCCAGCTGACACTTGCTGGCCTTTACTGTTAGCCCTGCTGCACTTAACCTCTGCAGCACTAACTCCAGGTGTATCAGGTGATCTTCCCAGGTATTACTGAAGATCCCTATGTCGTCAATGTAGGCCACTGTAAAGTCACTGAGCCCTGCCAAGGTCTGGTCCATCAGCCTTTGGAATGTGGCTGGTGCATTTCTGAGACCAAAGCTCAGGACTCGAAACTCATAGAGACCAAAAGGGCTGCAAAAGGCAGTCTTTTCTTGATCCCTGGGATCAATTCTTAATTGCCAATATCCCTTTACCAGGTCCAATGATGAGATGAACCGACAACCCCCTATGGTTTCAATCAGGTTGTCTAGCCTGGGCATTGGGTAGGCATCAGGAGTGGTTACACGGTTTAATTTCCTGTAATCGACACAAAACCTAATGCTCCCATCAGGCTTGTCCACAAGGACTATCGGAGAGGACCAAGGACTAGAAGAGGGGACGATTATGTTCTCCCTCAGCATCTCGTCCAGCTCCTTCCGCACCTTGTCCCTATAGGGTCCCGTTACTCGGTATGGGGATACTGCCTGCGGGGGTGCATCCCCTGTGTGGATCCGATGCATCACTCCCTTCACTATCCCCGGCTTGTTGGAAAACACCTGTTGATATTTACTAAGCAGCATTTTTAGTTCTTGCTGCTGGTCTTGGGTGAGTGCAGGACTGATCTTTACCTCCTCTGGGTTGTATTTTACTTCCCCTCTACCCTCCCAGAAGGGTAATTCAGCTTCCTCACTCTCAGCTGCTTTTATCGCGAATAAAACCCTCTGTTCCCCTCTGTAGTAGGGTTTTAGGGCATTCACATGAACCACCCTCCTTGCTTGGTTCTCCTCCTGCTCTATTAGGTAGTTCAGGTCTGACATCTTGGAAATGACCCTATATGGTCCTGCCCATTTGAGCTGCAGTTTATTCTCTCTGCAGGGCCTAAGCCAAAGCACTTCCTCCCCTGGGTCAAAGTGCCTCTCTCTAGCTTTGTGGTCATACCATGTTTTCTGTCTGACCTTCTGAGCTTGCAGGTTTTCTGCTGCCAGCTCTAGATTTCTCCTTAGGTCATTCATCAAGGTGTCTATGTATGTCACAACGTCTTGTGGGTCCTCCTGGGTGATCTGCTCCCAATTTTGTTTGATCAAATCAAGGGGCCCTTTCACCCTTCTCCCAAATAAAAGTTCAAATGGACTGAACCCGGTACTGGCTTGTGGCACTGATCGATAAGCAAACAAAAGGGATTGCAGCTTCTGGTCCCAATTGTTTGGATTCTCTGCCAAGTAAGCCCTAATCATGCGCATTAGAGTCCCATTGAACTTCTCAGTTAACCCATTACTTTCCGGATGATAAGCAGTGGTTTCCTTGTGCTTAATTCCACAGATTTGCCATAAGCGCTTCATGAGCTTCGATGTGAACGATGCTCCCAAATCTGTGATTATCTCTGAGGCAAATCCCATCCTGGACATATACCCCACCAAAGCATCGGCCACTGTGTTAGTTTCAATGTTAGTCAAGGGTATGGCTTCAGGATACCTTGTGGCATGGTCCACAATTGTTAGAATGAATCTGTTCCCCCTCTTTGTGGCCTTGGGCAAAGGTCCCACAATATCCACCCCTATGCATTTGAACGGAGTGTCAATCACAGGCAAAGGGCACAACTTTGCTTTGGTCCTGTCGCGGTTATTCCCCTGCCTTTGACACACATCACATTGTTTACAGAACTCCCTGATCTGCTTCCCTATGTCAGGCCAGTAGAAATTCTGTGTGATTCTCTGCTGTGTTTTGTTCACTCCTAAGTGTGCAGCAAACATGTCAGAGTGCCCCCTTTGTAAGATCATGGGGCGATACTTTTCAGGTACCACCAGCTGACTTCTGATCCCATCTCCCCCTTTTGAGATATTCCTCAGGGTCTCTCTATATAAAACCCCCTTTTTCTCCAGAAATCTCACTGGGGTTTCAGGTGTTAGCTGGGCGTCAGTCACCTGTTCAAAACACCTCTGGAGAGTGGCGTCTGCCTTTTGCTCTTGTCCAAACCGGCTGTCTGTAGTTAAGGTCTCCACCACAGCTTCTGAACTCCCCCCTGCTTCCGTCTCGGGCTCATCATTACCCCCCTGAACTGTCCCCGTGTTGGCTTGTGAACGTGTAATCACTAGCACCCGTTTCACATGTTCAGCCAGGTCATTTCCCACGAGCACGGCTGCTGGCAGAGTCGATGAAATTGCTAGCCGCCAAACTCCCCTCCAGCCTTGAAAATTCACAGGTACCTCCGCTACTGGCAGTGAGATTATCTGCCCCTCAATCCCTGCCACCTTCATGCTCTCATTTGGGATTATAAACTCCCTAGGAATAATATCTGGATGGCACAGGGTTACCTGGGAACAAGTGTCCCGCAGCCCCCTATACTGACGGTCAAGTATTCCTACATCCACCCCTGCTGTCTCAAACAACTGGGAATCTGTTTTCACCAGCAAGCAGCGTTTTACCTCCACAAGAGGACCATTTTCCTCAGCCTGATCAGCAGAGGTAGCTGTTCCAGACTGAGTAGCCATGGCAACAGGCTCCCTCAGTGACCCTGAGCCTTGCTCTTTCTGGACACAGAACACAGCTTTTGGCTTGGTCCCACTAGACTCCTGAGGCACCATTCCTTTTAGCTGCTTTAATTTCTGACACTCTGAGATTAGATGACCCTTTCCCTGACAGAAATAACATTTTCTTGTGTACTTTGATTCTCTCTCATCTTGTTTTGGTTTTCCCTCCAAAATCTGAGGTCTTTGTTTCATGTCTGAGGGCTTCCCTTCACCATGGGCCCCTCCCCCTTGCTGGCTTTTCCCTGGTCCCTGAGAGTACTTGCTGTAGGTTTCTTTGGGTTTACCTACAGATTTCCCCTCACCCAAGGGCTTTCTTATTTGGGAAATAAAATCCGCGATCTCTGCGGCTGCTGCCACAGATTTCGGTTTCCTTTCCCTCACCTGGAATTTCAATTCCCCATGCAGGACTGAATAGAACTGTTCCAGTGCTATCAAGTCTTTAAGCTGCTCATAGGTCTCTGTCCCCTCCTGAGATAGCCATTTCTCAAGCAGCCTCACCAATTGGGCCCCCACTTGGGTAAAAGTCTGTTCTGGCTTCTTGGTGAGGGACCTGAATCTTTGTCTCAGCTGCTCTGCATTTATCCCATGTCTGGCAAACACCAGTTTTTTAAACTCTGCAAAATCTTTCATCAGTTCCTCAGGCATCTCGGCATAAACCTCAGCCAGGCTACCACTGATTAAAGACCGCATGATGGTCATCTTCTCAGTTTCCCTCACTGAGAAGTCCACAAACGCTCTTTCCACTAAGGAAAAGAACACCTCAGGACAATCTCCCTTGTGGTACACAGGGAATTTCTTCAGGTCAGCCTTAGACAATTGGCCTCCCTCAGAATCCCTATTGTTATTATTATTCTGGTTCATCATTTCCAGTTTTCTTAATTCATACGCCATCCTTTCTTTTTCCAGAGCAATTTTCTCTCTCTCTAATCTTTCCTCTCTTTCCAATCTCTCTCTCTCTAATTCAAATTGCCGCTGTTTCTCCCTTTCCCTTTCTTCTCTTTCCCTTTCCTCCATTTCAAATTGCCTCATCCTCAGTTCATGTTGTTGGGCTAGGAGTATTTTTCTGAGTTCTGGGTTCTGCTCTCCTGTGCTGTCACCCTGCACTGAGCCAAATTCATCCTCAGAACCTTGGTCAATCTGGGGGTCTTTCACTTCACTCATTTCGGCCATCTGGCTTCGAGTCAAGGGCATAATCCCCCCTCAGAACAGGCTGCTTTAAAAGTCAAGCCTCAAAATAAAACGACCACTTTTTTCCTTCTTGCCTCAGAACCAGCTCTCCTTAGAGATTGCTGCTGTTCTTCAGCACTACTTGCAACAGTATCGAGTCAGAGCCTACCCCCCTCTGCTGGGCCTCTCAGCTGGCAAGCTAGCTCGCTGTTGCTACGCAGTTTTGCCTCAGCTTTTTCCCGCCAAAACTAGGCTGCCTCAGAGCACCTTAATCTAAGTCTCCCCAGTTGGCACGTTCTTCTACTAGTGCACCTCCCCGTGAGGTACACCTAGAAGATTACCTACGCGCCTCAGACTGTCCCTGACTAGACCCCCCTTGCTCTGGGCACACTTGCCAAGGCTTTGCTGGACCGCTGGACAACTGGACCAGTCGTATCCCACACGCTGGACACCAATCAATGTGACAAACCCAGACCTACTGGGATATGCCACACAGTTACACTAAGCTGCCACCAACCATTCCCTTTAAGAAGTCACGCAGACCAGGGATGGATTTTAAACAATAAAAAGAATAAGGTTTATTTTAAATACACACAGGCAAAATAAACAATCAGGTGAATAGAATAAAGTAACGTGGCTTAGATTCACTCAGACATACATACAGTTTGGTTCACACAGAACCTTAACTTAAAGCACAGACCCTGAACCTATCAGTTCTGGCTAACCAACAGACACCTGAACCTATCAGGTTGGTACTCTGACACACAGTAGTACCCTGTCAGACACCCAGACTCCCACAACAGCTTCTTCTTCCCCAGCTGCTGCTTCGTCCCAACCCAGTGTCTCACAGTCTGTCTCAGCATCTCCTCTTCACCACACAGGCATCACATATTTATACAGTACAGCCCCTCCTCCTGATGTCCCGCCTTCCACTCCCCATAGGATGGAACTTTCCCTCCAAACCCATGACAGACAGGTAACATCAGTGCTGTTATGTAACACACCCTATGGCCATTTCTCATGGAAATCCGGGGTTGCCTCCTCTCTAGATGCAGGGCACACCCCTTTTCTTTCATAAAGCTCATCCATCTGGCTCGCGCTAAGCTTGTTTGTTTCACGAGCCTATTTCTTTGTCCGGCACTTCTACTCTTCTCTTTAGCATCAGGTTATAGAGGGAGCGCGTGGCACAACTCAAAAGAAGGAGTCCTGTATTTTTTCAAACAAACCAGTCTGTGCCATTCTTTTTAGAGGGTATTGTCTAATAATTTGTTCTCCTTTCTTTTCTCCACAGTGCAGAGGGCCCACCTGATGCTCTAGAATGAGGCTGAGCAGATGGCCCATCGGCCTTACAAATGGAGGCCACCTACCAAGAGGATAAAGCAGCATCCTCTCCTGGGGAGGGGGTGTGGGAGGATTATAACAGTAGGGGGTTAAAGACAGAAGACAATAACACCACTCTAACCAACCCCACGGACCAAAATAGGATGAGGGAATCACTGTTGTGGTGTGCATGACTGTGTTCCCACATCCTTACTACTACAAAGCATAACAGCAGCAGCAGCAACAACAACAGCAGCAGCATCAACAACAACGTGTCAGCAAGCCAGGTCTGACTTATGGTGACCCTTTCCAGGATTTTCTAGATAGAGAATACACAGGCACGATTCACTGTTCCCTTCTACTGGGGGCATCCTGGGATTGCGCAGCTTGTTCAAGGCCACAAAGGCTGGCTTTTCTGGGATGTGTACAGTGGGGGATTGAAACGCCAAATCTCTGGCTTTGCAGCCAAACACCTCACTCACTGAGCTATCCAGCCAGCTAAAGCAGAATGTACTATACTGTACCTTCTTCAGCTGTGATATGCCTGAAAAACTGGAAAATCCGAGGAACCTAGGAAAACCTTCTGATTAAATACTTTTTATTCAAGAATGAGTAAAATGATTTTTTTAAGATATGGCTTTACTCACTCAAAGAGCTACGTAACATGAAGATTTGTATGTAAGATAATTTATAGAACAGAGAATAATTACAGTATTCTCTTCCATACTAGAGTCATATAGAAGATATATTTCTATACCTGGTCAGTGATTCCCTTTTCATGAGAAACATGAAAAGGAAGGGACCTTATTTGGATGCAGACTGCAATGAAGAGAGATCAGCTGTTTACTATAGCGCATATATATATATATATATATATATATATATATATATATATGCTTTAATATATGTTATATTAAAGGGAGGGGTGTGGGTGTGTGTGTATTTGCTTTTATAAAGTTAAGGGTTTTATTTGTAAAGACTTCACAAATGTGTCAAACAGTACAAATATCCTAGCTATGTTATGAAAGAACCAACAAAATCACTTTAGATTTGACATGAAACACATTTTTTGTTTTAATTTCTTTAACACATTTTTATTATTTCCAAAATTTTCATTTTCTCTGGAAAAAAAGAGGGAATTTTCTTCTCTCATTCCGTCACTCCCCATGGCTGTAAAATTTCTGGAAATTTTACATATCTTGTTCTGGTCTGTTGGAAAGAAGTGCCTCCATTTAGGAACCTCTGATAAATGAAGCTAATAAACCTGATCATATTGTAACTGTTGACCAGTGTAATGTTGCATGTGTTCATACGCATTATTGTTATCTCTCAATGGTGTTGCCATCTTTTAAATAAGTCAGCATCATTATCTCTCACACTACATATGTATCTGTATGGGAACAGAGACTAAGAGTAGCATACTTAAAGCCATGGAAATAATCTGCAGCACTATCAGGAATCAAACCTGTGGATTTCCTGAATCAGAACTCAGTCTCTTGATCATTCCATTATGCAAAGTCTTCACAATTGAAAAAAAGAAAAAGAAATTTAAAAAAGAAAAAAAAGCATGCTGCTTATATACTGCCCCATAATGTTTAAAATTCTGGGCAGTTTACAATTTTATTATGCATGCTAAACATCGCTGCCCCCCCCCTTCAGCAAGCTCTGTATTCAATTTACCGACCTCAGAAGGATGGAAAGTTTAATGAACCTCAAGTCAGCTATCTGGAATTTAACCCAGGTCATGAGCAGAGTTTTAGCTGCAGTATTGCAGTTTAACCACTGCATTTTTCATCCCCATTTCACTGGAAGTCAGAAAAGAAGGTAGAGAGAGGAAGGGCATGGTAATGTAAAGGGCACAGAGATTTAGCCTTCACACTCACACACCCCTTCTGATGTTAAAGTTGTACACAGTTGTATGCAAGAACAAGTGTGAAATTACCCCTATAATGTTAAAACCACTGTGTAATCAACAAGGGCAAGAACAAAGATGAAAAACATTCCTTTTTTAGACAACAGTTCCCAGAATCCCACAACTAACATGGGGGAGTTGACATGCTGTGAGCTATACTCATAAAAAAGGGAGTGTTTCCAATTTCTGGGTAGGAATTGCTGAATTGTATATACCACACGCACTGCTGGCTTTTAAATAACCTTAAGCTGATGACTTTGGTTTTAGTAGCAGTGTCCTTTTATTATTATTTTTTCCTACTGAATTTCTCATGTTCTAGTTTGATGACACCTTTCGAAAATCAACATATGTGCTTGGTGTATTTAGTTTTTCCCAGGTATTGCGTACTATGAAGTAACGGTCTGCTTACGTTGCCTTTACTATCAGCTGAGATGTCCCTTTCTCCATCACCACTTTTTTCTTACAATGCCAACAAAAAAGTCCTCTTATATTTCCCAAGCTATGGAAGTAGACTGGGTTATTTAAATACAGATTTGTCCCAAAGAGGGAAGCCTATGAATGCTTGCTCTTCCCATTGCTTACCTTTCCCGTCATGGACTTGCTTCCTAGCTAAGCGTGCCCCCAGATTTGGAAGAGAAAACAACTGTAGCCAAATGGCTGGGTAAGGATTTCTGCACTCCTCACTTGCATGCCATTTTTTCCAGGCACCTCGTGAATGGGATAGATCTAAATTTCAACATATTAATCTGCCACCATTCTGTTTGGTCTACCTCTGAACTCACAAGCAGAGTTTGGAAAAGTTATTTTTGGGAGGAACAACAACTTCCAGAATTTACCAGCCATCATGACACCTGGCCATGTTGGCTAGAGAATGCTAGGTGCTTCAGTTAAAAAAAAAAAAAGGGGGGGGGACGGAGATGTCTCCAAGCTCTAGTCATAAGTCCTTGTCAGATCCCACCTCCAAACAGGTACCCATGATCATTGCACAGTGTCAGCAAGACACAACCTGTCCATCATGAGATCCTCAGTGTTGTATAGACAGTACTTTCCATCTCGTGACTAGCACTGGCAGACCAGCACAGAATCTCAGTCATCCCAATTGCAAGTACAGTACTGGTGTTGGTATAATGGAAGTACAGAGTGTTGTGCATACAAAGCCCTATACAGTGCTACGCCATATTTTAATATGGCCGTGCAAACCACAGGGGGAAAAGAAGCACACACTGCTTGAACAGTCTTCTTATAAAGCAAGCCATAAATAGCTTGAAATTGGTACTAAGTGCTGCAAGGAATTCATTTCCTATAGCCCACTTCAAACAGCTCATCAAGCTTTTAGCTCTCCCTGCCTTCTGTTTTGGCTGTAGTGTTTTAGAAATGTGTTCACAGGTGTTTTCAGAAATGCACGGGTCCTCTTTCACACTGGTGCTCCTCTATCTTGTAGTACTGGTCACATTGGTTAAAAATGCAAATTATTTTTCAGGCACGTAATTGCCTGTGCTCAAATCTTTCCTAGCACATGATGAATCACACCGCGATGTGCTGATATGGACAGAGGTGAATTTTAATGTGATCATTGCCATTTGTTCAGGTACCAAAGAGGCAGCACCTCCTAATTTTGGGGGCACTCTGTCTCCAACATTTTCACAAGCCCACCCCAAGACATTTTGCTGCCTAAAGCAAAATAAGAGATATGCTGCTCCCCACCCCCATCCACCACTATTCCACATAAGCCGGCTAGACTAGGAGTTGAAGCTGAATTCCACACTACCAAAAGGAAGCCCTCCACTGTAACTGAGACAAGAGACTGTATTTAAAGGGTGCAAAAAAAAAAAAAAAAAAAAAAGACAAAACAGAGCATACAATTCTGTTTTCCAACATGGGGGAAGGGAGTGAGGAATAGATGGCAGCTGCCACACAGCATCTGCCACCTGAGGGCAGGGCTGATCCTGCTCATCAAATACTTGGTCTGAGCACAAAGTAGATTCTGGCACAACAATGCCCATCGTCCCTAACTATCATGCTGACAAGAGCTGATCGGGACCACAGTCCTAAATGCCCGCAGGATACCAAATTGGTAAAAGCTGGGCCTTCGTGGCAGTGCATTGTAATGTTCACATTTAATGTTACTAATATAATTGCTATTTGAAAGGTTCATTACCCTCTTATTCCAAAAAAAGTGGTGTAGGGAGAATGGTGTAGGGTTGAAATTCCCTTTGTTCCCTGCAATCAAGACCCCAGAGCTGTATCAAGCCATTTTGAGGCTTGCAAACTGCTTTCCTGAATCATTTCCCAACAAACTGCTTTCCTGAATCATTTCCCAACAAACTGCTTTCCTGAATCATTTCCCAACAAAGGGTGACATTTGGTAGGTTGACATTCCCTTTGTTCCCTGCAATCAAGACCCCAGAGCTGTATCAAGCCATTTTGAGGCTTCACTGCCCTGGTGGTTAAGCTGAAGTCACAGGAGTCTGGGATATGTAGGGGGTGGAATGCCTGAATCTGGCCATGCAATCAATGGCCATCACGGTTCCAACTGTTTTGCATGTCCTTCTGCCCAGTGAGAAGCCGCAGGAGGCAGTACATGGACGAAGGGCAGGCAGGTTTACACTCTTCCAGCAGCAAATATCAATGAGGAGGCTTGGACCATCAGGCACCAAAATATTGTGCCCTCTAAATTTCAGTACCCTGAGTCAAAGCCCCAGTGACCCTGCTGGAGCTACAGCTCTACCAGACAAATCACACTTGCCAACTACTCTAGAAACACTGCAGAGTTTCCCACAGTTGCTGGAAACTGGTCTGCACAACCCCTTTTTATATGAGTACAGCTCACAGCTGCTGCCACCAGAACCACAACTGAACTTGTTGACACACAAAAGTATATAGCTCCTGTTCTCTGTACATTTGCCAAGAAGGGTCAAGGAAAAACATAAAGGAAGAATCCTGTTGTGGCTGTTGCACCAAAACATAAATCCCAGCTCCATAAACCAAGGAATCCCAGGCTATTATTTTCAACCACTCCCTCTTGCCGAGTAACTGATTTCGTGTCATTATGGAACTATCAGCTTCACAGGCCAAAAATAAGAGCCTATTCAGATGATCAGTGAATGGGCGCTGTGAACCACTTGCATTTAGCTTTTGTACAGCAGCCCTGCAAAACCCCGCTCCAAAGGCCATCACACAATAATTTCTAACACTCATGTAGAACAGGCCACACCACGTAGCAAGGCAAAGTGAATGGCTTTCAATGACACCACTGGTGGCAGCTGAAGCAGGGATGATGAAAGGAAGAAGTGAATGGGACAGCCCTTCTCTTGAAAGGGCTGTCCCTAATATATATGTGTGTGTTTGTGTGTGTGTTTGTGTGTCTAAGGGTACCATCAGGGAAAAGAAAATAATGGAAGGAAAAATCACAAGGCACAACCAAGAGTGAAACAAATATCTAAATCCTAGGAATACTGGCTGAGTCTGATGGAAGTTGTAGTTCAATATTTGAAGGGCCATAGTTCTCCCATACCTATTCATATGATGTCCTCTATAATGATCCCAGCGTCTATAAAGATGCTGGGATTCCTAACATCAGTGTCTTTTCCCTGATGTGAAGGCAGGAGAAGGGGACAACAGAGGACGAGATGGTTGGACAGTGTCATTGAAGCGACCAACATGAATTTGACCCAACTCCGGGATGCAGTGGAAGATAGGAGGGCCTGGCGTGCCCTGGTCCATGGGGTCACAAAGAATCGGACACGACTAAACGGCTAAACAACAAGAATATAAAGATGTCCAGACTTCACATATTATGAGATTCTGTATTCTGTTTTAAGCATGCTTAATTTTCTTATGTATTCATTTCAAGTGACAGAATTTATGATGGATTTACATCACTTGTGTAAGGGAGGAAACTCTCCAAAGATTCACATTTTGAAACCTTGACAAATATCTCCAGTCCTTGAAATGTCATTCAACAGTGCCTGTAACTTGCATCTTTAATAAACCAGTTTTCAACTATTATATGGTATTTTATATATACTATATTTGCATTATGGTTTTCTGATTTAAATGGTAAAAAAACCAAAACACCAAAACACTGAAATCTACCACATTAACCATCAGTGGAACACAGTTATGAACAGGAATCCAGCACAGCAACAATACATTGGAACAACCTGGAGACTGACAGCCAGTCACTGACAAACGAACTGATATAATTTTGGCATCTAGTTTCTTAAATATGATCTGTGATAGTATGATGAAGAAATTCAGTTCGTATACTATAACAATACTTTTGGGTGGCAGAGAGAGAAAGCATTGCTGGAGGAGGCACAAATATCAAGAAATTAAATAAAGTAATTAATGAAATGGGCAACGGCATAAATGAGGGAAGTGAAAGCAGGCTTGTTCTAACGTTATATTTGTTCCAGGTTTTTTTAAACAGTTTGGTATATACCCCTTTATATAAAAAAAAAGTGGTGTGTCAACATTAAACATCCTGCAGAATCTATCAGTCAATTAATCGATCGGTCCATCCATCCAGATAAATCAGTGTAACATAGTATAAGTGAAATCCCTCAGAACGCCTTCTGACCTGTACCTTGAATATGGAACCAAATGGCACTCTAACTCTGGAGTTTATTTGGTTCATTAGTCACCTTTACAGACCACTTGTTCTTTCAACGAGCTCAAGGTGGAGTACATAATCCTCCTCCTTTATTGTCACATCAACACAGTGGTCCAGCTCATAGGCTATTTGGTATATGGCACAGGGCAGGGTGTGATACTGTTCGTAGGAGAAAACGTCATACACTCCACGAAACATATCTGAGGCACTCCTGGAGTACCTTGACGGATCTTGGCTAATGTCCACGCCTTGAATGTGAAAACATGTGGGGGGTGAAGTGAGTTTGAGCTAGGAATTGTTGTCCTAGGATAACTAACTGCATAAACAAAAACTCTCTACAGTCAGCCATACGTGGTCCTCTTGAGTCTTCTGCCATTCTCAATCACATCATCCCGTATCTTGCTACTAGCTGTTCTCCTTTTCTCTGCCTTCCCCCATTTCTGTTGTTGTTGTTGTTGATAATGTATTAGCAGTCACACCAGGTTGGCAGGGGAAAACCTTTCAGTTTTAATGCATTGCACCACAGCAAATAGCAGGTAAGAAACATGAAACTCTTACACTACTGCGGGAAATGAATAGATGAATTCGAACCTAGGATGATGCACTTTGACGCTGGGAGGCAAAGGAGAAGGTGCCATTTCCTGCTCCACCTCAGAAAAAAACAAAAGGTTGCCCTTGACAATTTTTGTCCAGTCGTGTTCGACTCTAGGGGGTGGTGCTCATCCCCGTTTCCAAGCCATAGAGCCAACGTTTTGTCCGAAGACAATCTTCCGTGGTCACATGGCCAGTGCAACTTAGACACGGAACGCTGTTACTTTCCCACCAAGGTGGTCGCTATTGATCTACTTGCATTTGCATGCTTTTGAACCGCTAGGTTGGCGGGAGCTGGGACAAGCGACGGGCGCTCACTCCGTTGCATGAATTCGATTTTATGACTGCTGGTCTTCTAACCCTGCAGCACAGGCTTCTGCGGTTTAGCCCACAGCGCCACCATGTCCCTAAAAAACAAAATACCTTGAGCCAATGCATTTTT
This sequence comes from Pogona vitticeps, assembly GCF_051106095.1. Classification (NCBI taxonomy): domain Eukaryota; kingdom Metazoa; phylum Chordata; class Lepidosauria; order Squamata; family Agamidae; genus Pogona; species Pogona vitticeps. Next base: position 99,187,895 of record NC_135788.1, read on the forward strand.
GGCATGATTTGCCTGTTTCCACTATGGGGACAAGTCAGGGGTTCCCATATCTTCATGGCACTGTGTCACGATTAGATTATTCTGTTGCTCTCTTTGCAAAGATCTGGCAGAGTTAGCCAAGCTTAAGAGAAGCAGCCTAGGCTTAACAGCACCACTTGGCACTTTCATGCTGTTGCCAAGCCCCCAATGCCCTGGCAAAAAAGCACTCATATATGTGCAGATGCTTGCCCTGTCATCCCCACATTTGGCAGCAGGGAGCTACAAGCTGCCATTTAAAACTCTTACCAATGCAACATTTCCATGACGTCCTATAAAGGTTAAAATTGTGTTTTGTAGCTGTCCATATTAATTACCAAGAGAGTCCATAGTCACAAGGGGATCGGCAAAGAAAGGCAATCTTACAAGAGTTTCCTCCAACATGCTAAAGCTGATGACGGGGTGCCTGCATAAGTCAGAGCACTGAGCTTATATCTTTTCAGCCAAAATTCTTGCTCAAGTTGCACGGGAATGCAAAGGAGTCTCCTTCCGGCAGGTAATTTATACTTTCTACACTAGGGTGGGCAACTGTGGCCTTCCAGATGGCCACTTCCCCCTAGTTCTATACCAACAGAGCCAAGGGTAAGAAGAGCTGAAAGGAGTTGCAATCTAACAATACCGAGAAGGCCATCAGTTGTCCAATCCGGCTATAACTGCTCTACAAATAAACCTTTTGTTCCTCTGATATCAAGAGTTTTGATAAATTCTGCTCTAAACATGACAGGTAGGCCTACATAATTCCCGGAAAAACTTGCTGTCCATCTCTTGTCTGCTTTGTTACTCTCAGAACATGCTCAGCTTTTTGCTTTGCTATGCCATCACCCATGAGACTCAGGAAAAGAAAGCGACTTAGAGGCAGTTCAGAAATAGCGGGTCCTTATGTCAGAGATGTTTACAAAAACACAGACTGAGCAGATGGAAAGTACCCCAACAGCAACCTAGTCCAATTTGCTGCCAATAAAGGAAACCCATAGCTAAATATCCCTCATAAAAGGTGACCCATATTCTGTATAAATGCATCCAACTGAAGATATTGTACCTCCTTGCAGGACACTCAACCACTGAACAGCCCTTACTGTCAGAAACGTCTTCCTAATGTATTAGTTGGAACCACCTTTTTGTTATTTAAGCCCATGGGTTCAGTTAATATTGACCACCAACACATCGTGATGGAGTAAATAGCACATTGGGTGTGGAAAGGAACGCACACTGGATGTGGACTCTAATTACTGCATTGATACATCTCAACAAGCTAGTTCTAATAGTTTTCATCACTTCCAGGAACAGGTATTTTGTAAAGTTAATGAATCTTAATTTTCCATTCATGATAAAGACAAAATAATTTCTATAGTAACAGAAGTATCTATCTCATAACAATGTATTGCTGCTAGGAAAAGATACCTCCATCCACTCACTGCAACCAGTGTATCTAAGTTCAGAAAAACAGCTACAACTTGGCCAGCCCTGTCTCCACTACATCATTGATGCTTTCACACACTAAAACAGTTTAAGGAAGCAATGCCTACCCCCTTTTAACTGTTTGTTCCCTTCAAGCCTCATGCACGAATACCAAAACACAACATTGTAAGAGGGGAACTATGACAGGTGATAGATGAGAACTTGTAACTTGTCAGGCCTGCTTTGCATGTGTAGTGGAAGAGGGTGGTAGCTGACCAATATTACATGGTGGACTGTAAAATTTTACACTGCATGTGGAAGGGAGAAATATTACTCTCCTTTAGAAAACAAAATGTTTGCACATAAAATACAAGTGCTGTAAAGTGTGTACCTTGCTCTTTGGTATGTTTTCTTACATCCATGAAATTATTATTTTTCAAACCTAGTGGAACACTAAAAGAGGGGTATCACCCTGCCAGCAGTTTGAAATGGTACCAGACTTTCTACCCCCCCCTTAAGTCTTTTTTATCATCTCCTTCTGATGCATGTATAGTCCACGTCTCCAGATGCTGAAAGCAGCCATACCAACAGCAATTGGCATTAGGCTTCCTTTCACTCAGATATACTGTACTGTAGCCAGCCTTGTTATACCAATCAGCTGTCAGTCAGGGGATCACTGCAAAATAATCCAAATGGGATGAGAACTAAGGAAATCAATCTCTTTGTGGCATTCATATTCAGCTGCCTACTCACTGCAAAACTTATTTATTTATTTATTTATTTATTTATTGTACTTACTATACTGCCCCATTAGTGCACAGTACTATTCCGGGTGGTTTACATAACAACAGAGGATAATTAAATTGTAGACATAGCAGAACATAAAAAAACAACACCAAAAGCCAGCTGTCGCTCAAACAGCACTAAGAGTTAGAGTGGCAGAATGAGGGCAGAAGGGTTCAGAAGAGGCTGCCATCTAAAGCCTCCCCAAAGCGAAGCATCTTCAGCAGCCTCTTGAAACTAGGGAGGGAGGAGGCTAGGTGTAGCTCCACCAGGAGGTTGATTCCACAGGGATGGTGCCACTACTAAAAAGGCTGAATCTCCCATAGAATATTCTCCTGACCTCTTTTGGCATAGCCACCTGGAGGACCATAGCCTGAGATGACCTAGTGCAGTGATGATGAACCTATGGCACGCATGACACATCTGGCACATGAATCCCTTGCTTCTGGCACACGAGTGAGTGGTCCTCCCACCCAACCTTGTGGAAATAAACCTTTTGGAGTGGTTGCAGCTGGGATTCCCTCTTTCTCTTCCTGTTCTGGGTCCTTTAACTTCCTATCCGACCCCATGATTCCCCCTTTAACTTCCTGTCCATCCCCATGATTCCCCCTTTAACTTCCTGTCTGTCCCCATGATTCCTCCTGAAACTACCACTTCCTGTTCCAGTTCTGGTCTTCTGGGTGGCATGGCAGCCACTGATTTCTTCCCCACCCCCTCATTTTGGGCACTCAAAAAAGGGTTGTCTCCACTGACCTAGTGGCATGTGAAGATGACCTTGGGGAGTGATGCTCCAACAGATAACATGGTCCCAAATCATGAAGATGACCTTGGGGAGTGATGCTCCAACAGATAACACGGTCCCAAATCATGAAGGGCTTTCTACGTTAACACATGTATTTGAAAATAGGAGTCTTCCTTTTCTCTCCCTACCCCCAAACCTTCTTCTCCCTCTTTATCTCTTCACCCAGCAAAATGCTAGGAGAAAAAAAAGTCTACTTTTGCCAGGGGTCTAAACTGATCATGCACAGAGTTCTTTTCAGCTTAATCTGAGTGCTCCAGGCTGCCCACTTCAATGTAGGTAGATTGGCTGTATGGTGTTGTGGTCACACAATTAACTTTGATCAGCCTCACCTACCTAGTATAGTTACTGTGAAGACAAAGGGAGAGGTGAACCATATGACCTGCCCTTAACCCCACACCCCACCCCTGAATCAGCAGCAAGATTAAAATGGAACAGTCAGGTTTTTCTTGGGTCTTAATTTAAGATGACACCCTAACCTGGAACCTTACTTTAATGCTAGAGACTCAACCATGTTTAAAATATGAAGACCAAGAACCTCCATGGTATGGTTTGATAATACGTTGGCACAAGGCTGAAACCTTTAATTAAATTAATACTGTAATTCTATTTTTTTTTCATCAAAGCTTTGATCAGATTTAGATTCCTCTTCCTGCTCTGAACTGATAACTAGGGGTAAATAGAAGGCAGTTCTGCCATGTCAGCCTCACAGGGACACAAGCATTTTAGCTTCCTCTTTCCTCTGCTAAGTAAGTTGTGAAAAAAAGATATTTAAAGAGAGGTTTTCCTTTCTGTTTATATCTAAAGGTAGCAAGCAATTTCCCTTTCCGGTTGAAACTAAAATGGCCTTCTTCCTAGCAATGATGATCAACAACTACAACTGATAAGCACTCAACTAGAATCAGGACTACTAGAGACTGATAAAGTTCCTTTTTTGAACCACAGTTCCCATGACCCCAGCATGCTAGCTGGGGGATTCTGGGAGCTGTAGTCCAAAACAGTCCCTTCTTCAAGATCAAGGACTAATACACTTTCTGTACTGTGGTCTAATGAAAGCTGTTGCCCTTGTTTTGACTTTTAAACCTGCATTGGTCCTTAAGTACCATTGCTATGATGATTCTAAATAATCCCCCATTTGATGACAATGAAAACATTAAAAACAAAATATTATGCAACACATGCAAAAAGGAAAACGAAACACTTTCTTTTGTTTATTAAGGTTTAAAAAGTATTACTGTTCACAGTATTATTTGTTACTTAGACTAATAAAAATAATGTATCATCAATTTTGGCTACCATTTTCGGGATTTTCCTGGTAGAGAACACTCAAAGTGGCTTACCATTCCCTTTTTCTGGGAGCATCCTGGGACTCGCCCAAGGCCACAGAGGCTGGCTCTACTAACAGGAGGCCCAGTGGGGAATCGAACTCCCAGCCTCTGGCTCTGCAGCCAGATACAGTGGTGCCTCGCTTAACTATTGCCTCGTTAAATGACTGTTTTGCGATCGCTTTTGCAATCGCAAAACGATGTTTTAATAGGCACAATTCGCTTCCCGACGATCATTCCCTGCTTCAGGAACTGATTTTTCGCTAGACGATGTTTTTAAAACAGCTGATCGGCGGCTTCAAAATGGCTGCCCGCTGTGTAAAATGGTTCCCCGCTGTGTTTTTGGACGGATTCCTCGCTTTACAGGCACCGAAAATGGCCGCCCCTATGGAGGATCTTCGCTGGATGGTGAGTTTTCAGCCCATTGGAACGCATTGAACGGGTTTTCAATGCGTTTCAATGGGATTTTTTATTTCGCTTAACGAGGATTTCGCTCTACAGCGATTTCGCTGGAACGGATTATCCTCGTTAAGCGAGGCACCACTGTACTTAAACCACAGAGCCATCCAACCAGCTGTTATTAGACTAACCCCTGTTTATGTGATCTTGCTTGACACAACACTCTTAGGGGTAACCCCAGCCCTTAAAAGTATGTCTTCTTCCTTGTTGCTGACATTTGAAACTAGTGAGGACTCCTGTGCAGGTCACCCCAACCATGAGGCAGGGTGAGGCAGCCACTTCAGACACCAGATTTAGAGTGTCATGAATGAACAGTAGCAGTAAACTGTTACTTGTTTTTCTATTCTGTCAAACTTATTTCAATGCATAGCAACCCTAGTAAGGTTTTCAAGTCATGTAAGATATCTAAAAGAGTGATTTTACCATTGCCACCATCCACCATTTATTTTCCATGGCTAGACCTTGTGAGTCCTAAATATTCACTCTATCCACCACACCACTCTAGTTCTGTTAGTTATTTTCTTAGTTCTTACTGTATTTATTTTACTGACATGGAGTGCGTTCAGATGCTTGTAAAGGTCTCTGACTTCTTGCTGTTGTTAGGCCCCGTCACGTTGCTTCCGACTTATGGAGACCCTATGAATCAGTGGTTTTTATTTCTCTGCCTTAGCTGCCCAAACTACATCACTGACTACAGATACCTGACTTCTGCCACTTGGGTACCATTTGCTGTTCTGCCTCAGGCAGCAAAATGCCTTGGATTGGCCCTTATTTTGTATGGTGGTAGAGAACCTGTGATGTGACCTTTGCTATCTTTGTTTTCTTATTTTTTTTACCCAACCATCTCTCACATGGGTTATTTGGGAATCCAGGACCAATGAAACTCTCCAAGCTAGCTATGCCAATACGAAGATTTTCTTTGTAAGTTTCCCCCATCAAAACAACAATATGAAACGCACACCATCATACTGCCACCAGCAAAGCATAAGCCCCATACATTTTGCACAGTTTGTGATAAGGAAACGGTTTCTGAATCCCAGGATCTGAGAAGATAACCTTGAACCTCAGAAGTTTATGTCCAGGCTGCCCTGAACAGATGGATCTCAGATGACTTCAGAGGCTAAGCAGCTTTGGCCTTGGTTGGTGCTTGGAAAGAAGACCCCCAGGAAATATCAGGGATCAGGTTGGGCTGGGAAAGAATCTTGTCTGAACTCTTCCCCTACTGCAGAAAGCACCTATATTTTCTCAGAAATTAAAGAGACTAGTGGTCTGACACACATAAAGCTGGTTCTCATATTCCTTCAAGGAACTGCTGGAAAGCTGAGTGATTTAGTTATCTGATTATCAATCCAGAGGTTGGAAGTTCAATTCCTGGTCGTGCCCTCTTGACAGGGACTGGATTTGATGATAAACAGAGTCCATTCCACCTAAGGTCATTATTTATTATAATTTAAACTTTCTTTTGCCTCCTCCATTCTGATGCAGCTTTGGAAATGTTTTTTTTTTTTGTGGTAAAAATAAAAAAAGACTGTTTCCAAGCTCTTTTGAGATGACACTGTTTCTTTCTCTGACAACAACTCTGAGCATGCTGCCATTTGGAGCTTGAAAATTGAGTTAAAACGAACGGTGTCCCAAAAGACCAGTGAAATTCACCTCTGGTATGTGGCATATTGTTCACCCCCTGCCATGTGCTCTGCGGCATGAGCCCTTATCTCCCTGGGTTCTAATCTACAGGTGGCCAGGGGAAAGACGCAGAACAACTGCTAGATATCTTGTTGACATTTTTTGCCATAGATCAAGGATTTCTCCCTGCAACTGTTCTGCAATAGCAGCAAATAAATAAAAACATAAATAAATAACCAACCACCCTGCCCCAGCTTTCCTAAATTATATTGCTGACATGAAGTAAGCTTAGGGCCACAAAGACTTTTGTAGAAACGCTGTGTGCTCTGTTTAGTACTGGTACTCAAAACCAAGTCCTACCTTAGAATGTTGTAATACAGTACATGTCTTTTGCACCAGACTCCACTTGCTGGATGTCTGGTGCAAAAACTAAGCAGATCCCCAAAGGCTGAAGCCTGCCCAGTCCTGTTCTAGCTTATCTCTTTATGAATCCAGCCTTTCAAAGAGCCCAAAATGGTGTACGTCCCTTCCTCAAAATCCTGCCAAGGATGGCAATTGATCCAAGGTCACCAGTAAAACTTTCTTCGTGGATTTCAAGGTGGGTCTCCCTATTCTGCAAACAAAGCAAAAACCCAAGCTCTAACCACTACACCACATGTTCCAGAATGATGCTGATGGGAGGTTTCAATTAACAAACCTCAGATCCTGTTTTGAAAAAATTACAGGTTGAGTGCACATCTTCTACCTGTTTCTTGGAAGACTACACCAGATCATCTGAAGCCAGTTCAGCTCTTGGTGGCTTGAACTACAAGTCTCATACACCCAGCCATATTGTGTGGGCATGATGAGAGTTGTAGTCCAACCCATCAGGAGGACGTCTGCTTAACTTCCTATACCACCTCAGTGCTCTTTTCCTCCCCTTCCTACTGTAATGTTCCAGGAGAAGAACCTCTGGAAATGTCCCTTGGCATATAATAAAACACAGCTACCTATTGGAAATGATGCCCAGAATACTTTGATTCTTCCATCAAAGTATTGTGGGGGGTGGGGTGGGGAGGAGCCAAAAACAACAGCAGTGACTGATAGAGATTCCCAAGAGGCAGAAGGTGTATGTGAATGGGGTCGGGAAAGAAACTGGAAAAGAACAGATGGCCACATAGCATCTTCCCTAATTCGTGTCCCAGACACCTTCCTCTACCCCAGAGGTGATGCAGCCCCTGCCCCCCCCCCCAAAAGCTGAGGCAGACTGGAGTGTGAGAAGCTGAGATTTCACAACCAATGTGTTATTCCTTTTACTACCGCTAGCCAACCGTAAATGGATTCATTAATAATCCCTCCCCTGCCCCCAGCGTTTTGTAAAAATGATGCTGGGGGGGGGGAGAGAGAAAGAAAAGGCAGCGGATGCAAAACAGCTTCTTTTTCTCCCACTCTCCCCACCACCAAATCAAGGAATCTCAGCTCAGCACATATACACCCCATCTGTTTAATTGTCAGTCTAGGGAATGGTCTCTTTGAAACCTCCCACCCACCCATATCAGTTTTGCAACAGAAAGCAAAACGGAGAGAAACAGAAGGCAGGCGAAATACCAACACTCTCACACTCAGTGGCCCAGCATCAAGAAAATGGCATTTGCACAGCTATCCGTGAGTGTCTTGACTCACAAGTTCAATTCCCAGCCCCGGCTAGTGGCCAGTTCTGCCAAATGTAGGCTCAAACGGCCTCTGTCCATGTGGGAGAAACCTCTCCCTTTCAGAGAACATTTTTGACGCAACAAAACAAAAAGAAACATCACCCTTTTCCAGTCTGTGTGTGTAGTCTGCGTGGGTAGAGGTAAGTATTTTAGCAGAGGCCTTGTAAAACCTAGGCCTTCAATAGGAAATCATATCAAGGGGAAGACTGGCAAAAAAGCCCCTCCTTATCTAGGAGACTCAGGCCTGGTTTGCATAACCCGGAAGAAAGACTGAATTCCAACAGCCAATGCAGGCTCACATGGCTGAATGTCATTCCATGGGAGGTAAATTCCATGAAGCTCCCTGCACCTAGAAGACCAGCAGATCAAGAAAAGGTGGTGCTAGAATCCCTCTCCCTGTTGCACCAGCTTGCTATATACAAGGAATGATACAGTATTTATTCAACAATGCCCTAAATTTTGTACGGGAATAGCATTCCATCAGCTATTTCTGAAGTCATACAGTCAAGAGACACCACTTTCCCATTTCCTCTACAATTCTGAAGAGACCTAGGCCAATCCTGGATGCTGTGAACTGAGATTCTGGTGTAGAATTTCTCACTCTCATTGAAAACAATCCCCAGTGGCAATTCATCTCCCACACCCAATGATAACCGGTCCTCGCAGACCCCAGTCCTAGGGACAATGTGCCTAAAGGCCTACCTGGATGGGAGCTGTGCTGAAGTGGATCTTGCGGCTGGGGACAGCATCCTCCTCTTCTGACAGGCCAGGGATCTCCATGCAGCTGGATTCCGGAGCATACAGTCCATCGGCATCCTCGTCTTCATCCAGCCCGCTCCCTCCCGAATCCTCCCCCAGCCCACTGTAGGCGCTTATGTCCACAAGGTCAGCCTCAGAGAAATCTTCCTTCTTAGACTCATCACCCAGGTCATTCTCCTCTGGTCCTTCAGCCTTAGTGGCTTCCTCACAGTAAGCATCTGACAACGGATCTGGAGTTTCCAAGTGTCTCTCGCTGCCACCACCCAACCTGCCATTTTCCAGGGCTGCATGCACTGTTACCTCAGCCTGGATCACATCAGCCCGGACAGCATCAGCCCCCTTTGAGGCCTTGCTCTGCTCCTCCGCTATTGCTGCCGCTACCGCCACCTCTGCAGCCTCAAACTCCTGCTCCGAGTCCCCACTCTCCTCCACTTCCACAGGCTTGATCTTGCGCACCTCTTGGACCTTCTGAGGACGGAGGGCCACATTACTCTCCTTCTCCGTGGCTTTCCCTGCTCCCAAACCGCTCCCGCTTGCGGCCGGAAGCTTGGCTTGGCTTTTGTCAGCCTCGGGCAGCCGGCCTCTCACCTGGAGAGCGGGCCCGTCGCTACTCCTTGCTTCCGCTTTGGCACCACCTGCTTCAGGAGCCTGCAGGAAAACCCTGGACCTTTTGCTGACAATCTTAGAGTTGAGGGGCCCAACTTTGCCAGGGGTTTTGTGGAGGTTGTTCCTCAAGTCGGCCTTCTCGAAGACAGCGCTGAGTTGGCTGACGGTGGGGGACACGGCCTCCGTGTCTAGCTTGTCCAACGATTCCGTGCTCCCGTTGAACCTGACCACCACGTCCAGCTTCCTGTCCTGAAAGCCGCCCCTCTCCTTCCTCAACAGGAGCTTGTTGGTGGTCTCTTTCTCCTGCAGGCTCTTCTCAAAGATCTTCCGTGTCTCCTGGAGCTTGGACAAGGGCTTGTCCGTCTTGGAGTCAAAGCGGCTCACCCGCTCCGACACGCTGGTGCCCAACTTGAGCAATGCACTGTGGTCTACATTCTCGTTGAGGCTGCTGGCCCGGGGCAAGGACAGCCGGACGGGCTTCTCCTTCATCTTGGCCAGGTCCACGGGGGTGGCCTCGCCAGGAGGCGCCGTGGTCCCCATCTGCAGGAACATGTTCTTGATCCGGTGGACGTTGGAGCCATACTTCTTGTTCCGGGCTTTCTTGGCCTCCTCACTGTCGGAGTTCCCGAGGGCATCTTTTGTGGCTTTCAGGGCTTGGATGCTGGCTTCGTAGGCATTCCGGTGAGGCGAGGCACTTCTCAGATTCGCTCCACTACCGTTGCCGCCACCACTGCCACCACTGCTACTCCCGCTGCTGCTGCTGCTGCTGCTGCTGCCGCCAGCGGGACTATTATGGGGTTCAGTCTTCATCATGGTTCAGCAAATCTCTTGGTGTCGCTGACACCACATAGCCCCACGCGTCCTCCTCCGTCTGCCTCTCCTCCTCCTCCTCCTGTTCTTCTTCCTCCTCCTCCGCCACCACCACCACTGCCACCGCCAGCAGCAGCCCCACCACCACCACCTTCCTCTTCCTCCTCCTCTTCCTCTCCTCCCTGAGCAGCCTCTTCTTCCGCGCTGGAGCTGCTGCAGCCGCCTCCCGTTCGTCGCCCGACTCACATCGGGGCCAGAAGCCCCAAGAAGGCGGCGAGGGGCGGCGAGGCAGAGCACAGCGCGGCAGCGGCTCCCGCGACAAACACGTCTTTCATTGTGTGTGTGTGTGTGTGTGCTTGTGTGTGTGTGTGTGTGTCAGGGAAATGTGGTCAGTCCTTCCGTCTCCGGGGGGGGGGGGTGGAGGAACGGGCGGGGAGGAGAGGAGAGTCGAGCCGATCAAGGGAGGGGAAGCGGAAAAACGGGGGGTCCAGGAGGGGCTTCTCACCCAAGGCAGCAGCAGCAGCAGAGGCGGCGGCGAGGGCGCCCAGATCCCTCTCCAAAAAGGGGCGGCCGGGTTAGCTCAGGCCCACTCCTACCGCCTGGTCGGATGGGTTAGACCTCGCCTTCATCCCTTCCTTCCTCTTCCTCTCCTTGTCGCTGTCTCGCTCACCCTGGATCTTCTAGCTCCAGATCTCTTTCTCTCTCTCTCGCCCTCTTTTGCAGCCCCGATGATGATGGAGACCAAACCGTCTTGCAAACGGCACAGCCTGTCGGTCCTAAAAAAAAAGGGGGGGGAGGGGGGAATTAAAAAGGAGGGGTGGAGAGAGAGAGAGAGAGAAAAAAAGAGAGACGGGGGGGGAATGAGGAAAAATTCCCGCTGGGTCTTAAAGAGCTCTCTTTACTCGTCCCTCCCCGGTTTTTTCTGCTGTGGCAGGAAAGGAAGCGAAAAAAAAAGAGAGAGAGAGAGTCAGCGACACGTTCTTCCTCTCTCTCTCTCTCTCTCTCTCTCTTTTTCTCGCTCCCTCCACCCCCCCCCCCGCGTCCACCCGGCGTAGAAAGAGAGAAAAACCCACTGAACTCATCAACCCGACTGCAGGAGGGGAAGGGGAGGGGAGGGAGCCGCGGCCTCCCTTCTTTCTCTCCCTCGCCGATGAATTATTTAAAATAATAATAACGACACACGCAAGGGCATACTGTAATCCGACTCTTTCCTCGTGGCAACGGCTTCCCCCCCCTCCCGGGCGCACACTTAGGCCTTTTCATGTAGGGTGAAATGATAAAAATGAGGATGAGGAGGATCGTGATATTAGAACAGAACGTAACGCACCCACCCCGGCTCTCCAAAATGGGGAATACGGGTGGTCGATCCGTGATGTTTTAGTTCTGCGCAGTTTATATGTGGAGAATTGTAAACCTCAGGATCGGTCGCAATGTCACGTCGGAACCCACACATAACACAGCCGCCGCTTCTCCTGAGGCGCTGCTTGCGGTATTGCAAAATCAACACTGGGGACAGACCTTCGTTTGGGTCGTGGGAAGTGTCGTCCAAACAACGAATTAAAAGCTGAAGAATTCGAACTACAGCTAACTCCCTTGGCAGTCGACGTTACCCTCGTTTTTATTTCTTCTCAAGAGACATGACAAAAGGAGGAAGAGAGAATGTGGTTCGCCTCCCCCCCCCCCGAAAGAAATTATTTTCACTTTCCAGAAATAAGTGGATAGGTGTGGGAAGGTGTTGTGTAGTTTATTCTCCTAACAGTAATAGATTTGATTCTGAATTTTGGTGCCCTCTAAATTTTGGAGCCCTGGGGGCAAGCCTTGGTCGCTTTGCCCTAGTTGCAGGCCTGCTGCTTCTCATGGATCAATACAGTTAATGCATGCTTTTCAGCTTCCTGGAATGAGGCTTGCAAGCGGCTCAAGTGGGTGCTCCTAAAATAAAATTTGGAGAGACAAATGGAGGGAGAAAAACTTTGGAAGAGACAGGCTTATAAAATAACATTTGAAAAAAAAAATTAAAAAGGAAAACAATTTTTAAAAAACTTGTGATTGAAAGTGATTTGTATCCCAAAATCTCCGCATTCATGAAAGAGCTGCTGTGAAGCTGTTACTGTAAATGAAAACTCAAAATTCCCGGTTGAACATCTCTGTCTTAAAAGGACTTGGAATCAAAGGCTTCATTCCAGTTTATGTATGAATTCTCTCTTGGTTCCTTGCTTTTCCCCTCATAATTTGAGCATTTCAATCTGCAATGTCTGGTGGCATGGTAGAGACACCACCTGAAGGCAATTTCAAGGGCCTGCACATGGTAGCTCTTTTCTTTTTCTCTTTTTTTGTGAAATAGCTCTATTACCTCATTAAAATTTGCCTAAAAAAAAATACTATTGTACATATGTGGTTGGGCAATACCGCCCTCCAAAAGGGCTCCAATTATATCACGCAATTCCTCTTTGCCTGAGTGTGAACAATTAATGCCACAGAAGTGTTGCAGCTATCCCATCATGCCTTGTAATAAGGAGATGGGGGGTTGTGCTGGATGTATCTCGTGTCACTGGCCTGATATTTCTGACAGTGAGCTTCTTCACATCTATAGAACCATCCAATATAGAGCTGTAATGCTGTTTCCTAAATCTGATTTCATGCTCAGTTCTCTCTGCTATATCACTGGCCCTTCTCGAGTAAAAATAGTCTAAAAGGGGCAGGAACAGAAAGCCTCTCTGAAATGTGTCATTTGTGAATGGCGATTCAGAAAAACAAGTGGAAGAGAAGATTTTTTAAAAATTAATTATATATTATCATCAATGTTCATGAGAGAATTGCCTTCCACTGAATCCTAACTTTATTTAATGTACAGAAACAGACACACTGTGTTTTAGCAGAAATGCTAACATACCACAAGTTATACTAACCACGATGCAGCAATTCCTTTGGATTGCTCTTGTATATTACATTCAATAAATGTTTTTGCCTGTTCTATTTCATAGCTTTTCACAGATTATGCAGCAGCAAACCCAAAATGACTGCTCAGTCAGCTGCACTGCTCTAACAAGCTGGTTCAAAAATGCAAGTCTGTTGCATATACTGTAGACGTACGGTATAAACTAATGACAATCTGTTCAACCTCCTCAGCTACTGTTTCTGTGGCTGATGTGCTCTTAGGGGTTTCCAACCCTACTGCTTTACCTGCCACATATAACCTCAGTCACTTTTCCTGTGTATAACACCCATCCACCATTATCGTGCAAATGCGCTTGGTTGCATGATCACACATTGGACCACTAGGCAGGCTGAGTGCAAAAGATAATTGTGTGAGGGTAAAGGGATTGGTATTGATCTATTGCTCTACAGCCAATAGTTTCTTTCCTTGGGGTGTGAGATGTTCTTGGGACTACAGTTCCTCAAATCCCTAACTACTGGCCATGCTGCCTGGGATGATGGGATCTGTAGTCCCACAGCATCTGTCTAAGACTATAGACTAAATAGTCTAAGACTATTTAGTCTTAGAGAGATGTCACAAGGTTATTGCTTTCTTTTCTTTGACAGCATCATCTGGGAACCTGAGATAAGGAACCGCTACTGCATCACCTTGCGTTCATTCTCAGGTTCGGCGGTGTTGCTTCTCCAGAGCTTTGAGTTTGCAACAACTGCGTAGGGCTATTAATGGCAGGACATTTTGGAGGTCACTTATTTGTAGGGTCATCCTGTCAGAGGTGCTTTGCATGTGAGGATGACCTTACAGAACCTGCCTTGCCAACACTTCCCATCTCTTCTCCTGCCTCTTTTCAATGTGTGCTCAAAGCTATCCCATCTTCCCTGCTTTCCTCCTCTGCCTCTTCAGTTTACCAGAAAAGATTGTGGATTCCATTATTATGTCCTGATACATAAAACCATGACATTCAAAGAGGGTATACTTTATTTTTCACATGACTGTAGAATCTACTTATCTAGACAAATATGAGTGGGTGGGGATCCTTCTTTTCTAGGTCAAGGCACCATGATTGTTTTCCTTCCTCAATTTCCAACCTTCTTTGAGAGCAGTTTGTGGCACGTATTTTCTGGGGTAAAGAAGGCGGCACTTGTGCTCAGGAGGCACCTCTTTATTAGTATTTCACAGTTCCAGTCCTGACATTCTGCTGCTACTTAAAGATATGGAAATTGGGAAAGCAGCCCATGTAGCTTTGGTGACACTGGTCATTTTTCTGTCTATCCCCACAGCTTCAGATTGTATTCCTCCAGTAAACATCCCATCTCTTCCCCTCTCCTTTTCCAGCTCCTCACTTACAGGAAACCATTTCCTTTTCCCTTTCCAACACAAAGATTTGCTCCAGATTGTGCACAAAATACCAACATAATCACCAGGCCAAGTATGAGTTAAACAGATGCATGCAAAATCCCCAGAGTTTGGGTTTAGGAGTGTGCATAAGGATGTGAAACTCATGCATTTCTTCACTGCAGTCCCTACTAGTCTGTACTTTTCACATTGCACAGGAAGCGTGAAAGAGGAAATGCAAAGCACTGGTGCTGCTGTCACTGGTGTGTCTTCCCTACCCACGTGTTTCCGTGCCCAGCACCACAACCAGTACAGATAGAACAGGACGATAGTCTGAGGCCAAAGTCACCTAAGCTACAGGGACTCCTTCCCAATTTCCATGTCGCTAAGGACTGTAGGAACCCATTGTGAATTTCAAAACTGAGAAATCTTATTGAATAATAATAAAGTGAGTGCCCACAGAGCTGTGCAGAGCGCTTCCCAGTTTGTTACAGGGAATATCTGCATGGAGCTTCCAAAGCAGTCTGCTTTTGAATATAGTTTTCTGGGGGGCAAGATGCTGCTCTGCGGGTTGTTGATGCTATTTCTTAATTTTGCCTGTGAATTTTTTCCTGAGCAAAGAGCCCACATTGCAGAACTATTGAATTAAATTCCTTTTAAGAGTTGTTTTTCATATTGTAATATATCAGATAGTCACACGTGACTATGTTGTCACCCAGAGCTTGAAAAATTTACTACAAGCCCCACGATCCCCCAGTAAGCCAGCTGACTGAGGAATTTAGGGAACTGTAGTGCAGCAATAACTTTTGGAAGCTCTGCTTTTACCTACATATATTCATTGGAGATCTAAGGATGCAAAGGAGGGCTAGAGGCTATATCTTTTGTCACAGCCGTCAGCTACTATATTACAAAGCTGTTTGTTGGAAGTGGATGGTTTGTCTCAAATTGTAGGGAAATAGGAGGTGGGATTTCCAGATTTGCTTTTTATGTCATTACAGCCATGATCAAGAATATAATGCAGGGCATGACATTATGCACTGAAAACTGGAAGCTTTTAAAAAAATCAACCCAACCAACAGCAGTGACTACCTAATCTAAACATGCTTTCAGATTCCCAGGTAAGCCAGCAAAAGTACAAACTGATTTACCCCCCTCTATACAACACATGAGGATGCCATCAAGGGTGGCCAGAAATCCTCATCTAAAGAAGGCAGCCTCTTTTTGAAAATCTTCTGTAATAGTTGTCCAGTCCAGCTGTGACTTAAAGAATAAGATGCCAGAAGATGAGAGACTTGGAAACGTAGTAGTACAGCAAACGTTTATTGGCATAAAACAGTGTGGACAAGGAAGTAAGGCACAGACTTGGAAATGGTTCATCCAAAGTTACCAGCACCTGGACAACAGACTTAGGAGTACAGAGGGTCACCTGGTCAGTCTTCTCCATTTGGGTGAAATGTATTGCCGCTTCACTTAATTCATAGGAATCATTTCTGATTTTGAATTTGTATACATAAGTTACCATAGGGAGTTTTATGGAAATCAGTGCCCTCTCTTGTCTTTTGTGCAGGTGGCTGCACTATTTCTGTCCCTTTCCAGCAAAATATCTGCATTCATGCATCTTGCAAAATTCATCATTATAAGTGCACTCTGGGAGAAAGGCAGCCTAGAAATAAAAGAAGCAGGTAAAAAGCAAGCAAATTTATGTCTTCTCA
Organism: Pogona vitticeps; assembly: GCF_051106095.1. Lineage (NCBI taxonomy): Eukaryota > Metazoa > Chordata > Lepidosauria > Squamata > Agamidae > Pogona > Pogona vitticeps. The sequence continues at coordinate 99,204,163 of NC_135788.1, forward strand.
GAAGTAAGTTTCATTGAATTCAATAACAGTTCCAAAGAAAATGGAATAAGATTATAGTCTGAGTGACCTTGTGCAGGTCAAGGTGGATCAAATAAATTTAAATCACGATTTAAATAATGATTAAAATTTTTAAAAAATCATTTTTACATTTTTTTTTAAAAAATCCGTTTTTAAATTTATGTCATGATTTAAATTGTGATTTAAATCAAAACCACCCTAGGGCAAGTCATATTAATTCAGCCATGTTGCAGAATTTTGAATTTTGGCCAATCTCTTCTAGTTGCACAGGAGAAGTGTAGAGACTTACAGAGCAGAATTGGCATCAGGTCTCTCTAAAACAGACCACCCCTTATTCTTATCAACTGTCACAGTCTCAACAACTCACTCCGAGACACTGGTAACAGAAAGAACAAAAAGTTTCATTTACTCACAGTTGAAAAGATCAACTATAGCATATAACTGCTTACAGACTTTCGACAACAGATCTCAAGAGATTTACAGCCTGCTTTTAGCAGGTTGCTGCAGACTACATTCACATGATGACACTAATTCCTAATTGTATCCTACTAGCTGCATATAAATGGGACATAGTGGCGCTGCGGGCTAAACCGCAGAAGCCTATGCTGCAGGGTCAGAAGACCAAGCAGTCGTAAGATCGAATCCATGCGACGGAGTGAGCTCCCGTCACTTGTCCCAGCTCCCGCCAACCTAGTGGTTCGAAAGCATGCAAATGCAAGTAGATAAATAGGGACCACCTCGGTGGGAAGGTAACAGCGTTCCGTGTCTAAGTTGCACTGGCCATGTGACCACGGAAGATTGTCTTCGGACAAAACGCTGGCTCTATGGCTTGGAAACGGGGATGAGCACCCCCCCCCGAGTCGAAAATGACTGGACAAAAATTGTCAAGGGGAACCTTTACCTTTACCTTAGCTGCATATAAAACTGCCTGCAGACTAAAAGGGAGGGGGAAAGACTCTTAAGCAGAGATGTGGGTCTCTCTTTGAAATCAGAGGAAGGGAAAGAACAATTTGTTACTGCTGGATTGATTGACAGTCACCTCAGCCTAAAGAGGCCCCTCCCAAGCCGACCTACTGGAGGCAGCATAGGAGACTGAAATACTGTACAGTAATTCCAGCAAGCCTAACCTACCTCACAGGGTTGCTGTAGTTATCACCACACCACGTCTCACAGTTGTGCGAGCTCCATAGTGCAAAGACAGGAGACATAACTGTGAAAGATAAATAAACGGGTAAAACAAATTGCCCCCTAGATTTGCTACGACTTTTCACACTAATTACTAGCCTATGGCTTCTGGTTTTTCAGAACTAGGTATGCCTTGCTGATAGTAGCTTAATCTGCATATTATGCAAGTTAGCAGACTTATTTGCATAATGTGTAATTGTTCATATTATGCAAACTAAGCACATTAATTGTTTTGTTGTTTTTCTGCCGAGGGACAAAATCCGTATTGCTGATTTATGCTTGTAAATGGGAAGTCACGCAAGTCTTCGTGGTAAATTTCAATTCAACAACAAGGTGTCGGTTGCATTCCTGAACATGTACCCAGGAACCTTATTAATGGATGGCACTGTATTGCCAGGACTGACATGATTTTTCTTATGGGAAGTGTAAGTTGGCAGTAGAATTCTGGCCACTATATTTCAGCCTTGTCATCATTTGTATAGTAATGATGACTGATCTGAGGGACCTGCGGTAGTGTCATGGTCGGAGTCCTGAAGCTGGAACAGAGATACCAGGTTCAAATCCCTGGTTAGTCATTACGATTACTTGATATCCTTAGGCCAATTAGTGCTTTGCAGCCAAACCTATCTTATAGTGTTTGGGGGGAGAAGAGAACCATGTAAAGTAGCCATATGTGTTTCTGGTGTATATAAATAACTATAATAAAATATATTATTATCATCATCTTAGAACTGCAGAGCTGGAAGGGACCCTATGGATCATCATATCCAGCTCCTGTCAAGGAGACCTAATGAGGAATCAAACTCCCAACCTCTGGCTCTGTAGCCAGATACCTAAACCACTGAGCTATCCAATGGTTCATATAATGATGTGTTTCCACATACAGGGGCTTCTGGTAATGTTTTCTTAAGATTCCTGTCTATTTCTGACTGTAGTTTTACTGTTGGGGGGGAAGAAACGTACCAGAATAATCTCCCATGAAAAACACACTGTCTTCTGATTTACCAGGGAATATGCAAGGGAATAGAAGGGACGTGGTGGTGCTGTGGGCTAAACCACAGAAACCTGTGCTGCAGGGTCAGAAGACCAAGCAGTTGTAAGATTGAATCCATGTGACGGAGTGAGCGCCCATCGCTTGTCCCAGCTCCTGCCAACCTAGTGGTTCGAAAGCATGCAAATTCAAGTAGATAAATAGGGACCACCTTGGTGGGAAGGTAACAGCGTTCCGTGTCTCAGTCGCACTGGCCATGTGACCACGGAAGATTGTCTTCAGACAAAACGCTGGCTCTATGGCTTGTAAACGGGGATGAGCACCGCCCCCTAGAGTCGAACATGACTGGACAAAAATTGTCAAGGGGAACCTTTACCTTTACCTATGCAAGGGAATGGCAAACTGCAAAAACTGGGGCAGGGGAAGGGGGACAATATGTGATTTTGACTTTTCTGGAAGCCTAATAAGAGGCTTACTATTAGAACACATGTAATTCTCAAGCCAGCATGGGAGTTGTAGTCCAAAAAGTAAACTTAGTGTGATCCAGCTTTGTAGCAAAAACAAGAGTCAATGGCACATTAAATACTCTAGTTAGACATCCTTCAGTCTCAAAAGACTATGGTAACGTGCGCTGCATGGAGGACTTGGAACAGCATCTAGTGTGGCTGAGAAGGCCAATTCGAGAGTGACAGTCCCTTCCATTAAATACTAAGATTAATACAATCTTACTAGTAGTTTTCCAACAGTCTTGTGTGCATATTGGATTTGTTGCTCTTTCCCACCTTTGGCTTCCTTCTACCCCTGCACTACTTGCAGGTAGCTCAGGAAAACAATTTTAGCTGCCTGCCAACCAGCCAAGGTCATCACTGCAACATTTACCTGTGGATTGGATAGGACTGACTTTTTATTTATAAATTTATACATCCTTTCCAATTGTGGACATTTTTACGCATTGCCTGATTCCACTTAAAAGCTTGTTTTCCACAAAACATTTGGTCGACACAGTAACTCCTCATGCTTTAACTTACACAGTATATCAATTTCCATAAGAGCCAGAAACTTACTTCAGAAGAAGGAGAATACTTTGAATTTGGGCCAGTCAAATTGGTGACACATCTTGTTTCTTAATCTCCGAGGAACGGAAGGTCCAGGATCCCTGATATCTCCAGTTTAAGTCTCCAGCCTCAAATCATGTACAGTAATTGCCATAACACAGACAATACTGAATTTGAGAGGCCAAATACAAAGTAGATTTTTGAGTGTCCTGTCATACTGTCCTATACCCTCCACTGAACTGGGAAGCCCCACTCAGAGAGATACTGGGTAAGATCCTCCAGTATTCTAAAATGACTTGCTTGAACATGTCGGCACAGTCATTGCTATTTTTGTTATTGAGCAAGAGTTGAATGCATGCATAAATGAATCAATGGCATGCAACTTTTCTCACTTGACCTGGTTACACACCTTTAAATGATTGTGTGTCAATAGACTGGCTAGTTATTGCCAAAAAAGGAGAGATGCATCACCCAAAAAGGGGGAGGAAAAGTTCTTAAGAGGACACATTTCTGGTTCGAAGTAGCATATCCCAGTTTATATGAGTAACATGCAAGTTTAGCAACAATTACTGTAATTTAAACAGAAAAGCAGTTCATCACTCCATAGTGGGAAAGATTGCACTGAGATGACCTGTGGGTGTGCTGATGGGCAACTTCAAAGCCTCATCTGATTCCTTTTTAATTTTTCTTAATTAGTTGCACTTATCTACTACCTTCCCTCCAGTGAGCTGAAGGTAATGTGGTATGTAGATCACTTTCCTTTCTCCATTACAACACTCTTATGAGGTAGATCAGACAGAATCACTGGCCGAAGGTCAAGCAGTGAAATTATGGCTCACTGAAACCCAGAATCCAGATTTCCCAAATCCCAGACTATTAAGAACACCAACCACTCTGCTATCCTGACTACCAGGAGAGAATCAGGCTGTAAGCCTCTCATCTACCCCCCCCCATATATTTTGCTGCCTGATTGGCCACCCAAATCAAGGAACATAATATTCAGCCAAATTGTTTTTGCATGTGTCACCAAATATGTCTAACCTAGAAGTACAAGCTGGATTTCGAAGAGGCATAGGAACTAGAGACCAAATTGCTAACATGTGCTGGATTATAGGGAAAGCCAGAGCGTTCCAGAAAAACATCTACTTCTGCTTCATTGACTACGCAAAAGCCTTTGACTCCATGGACCACAGCAAACTATGGCAAGTCCTTAAAGAAACGGGAGTGGCTGACCACCATATCTGTCTCCTGAGAAACCTATATGTGGGACAGTTAGAACTGGATATGGAACAAGTGATTGGTTCAAAATTGGGAAAGGAATACAACAAGGCTGTATATTGTCTCCCTGCTTATTTAACTTATATGCAGAATACATCATGCAAAAGGGACTGGATGAATCCCAAGCCGGAATTAAGATTGCTTGAAGAAATATCAACATCCTCCAATATACAGATGATACCACTCTGATGGCAGAAAGTGAGGAGGAATTAAAGAACCTCTTAATGATGGTGAAAGAGGAGAATGCAAAAAAGGATCTGAAGCTCAACATGAAAAAAAACCTAAGATCATGGTCACTGGTCCTATCACCTCCTGACAAATAGAAGGGGAAGATATGGAAGCAGTGACAGATTTTACTTTCTTGGGCTCCATGATCACTGCAGATGGTGACAGCAGCCCCGAAATTAAAAGACGCCTGCTTCTTGGGAGGAAAGTGATGAGAAACCTAGGCAGCATCTTAAAAAGCAGAGACATCACCTTGCTGACAAAGGTCTGCATTGTCAAAGCTATGGTTTTTCCAGTAGTGATGTATGGAAGTGAGAGCTGGACCATAAAGAAAGCTGAGCGCCAAAGAATTGATGCTTTTGAATGAACAAACCTATCCATTTTGAAGGAGATCAACCCTGAGTGCTCACTGGAAGGCCAGATCCTGAAGCTGAGGCTCCAATACTTTGGCCATCACATGAGAAGACTCCTTGGAAAAGACCTTGATGTTAGGAAAGTGTGAAGGCAAGAGGAGAAGGGGACGACGGAAGATGAGATAGTAGGACAGTGTCACCGAAGCTACCAACGTGGATTTGACCAAACTCCGGGAGGCAGTGGAAGACAGGAGGGCCTGGCATGCTCCGGTCCATGGGGTCACAAAGAGTTGGACACGACTTAACAACTAAACAACAAACCGAATATCCCATGAACACTTCTTGCAAGAAAAAAATACCATAACAACAAATGAAGTAATTGACAATTTACTGACAACCAAAAAATCTTCTATCTAAAGCAGACACTTTAATCTCTTTAATGGTAGAGTCAGCCTTGGCCAGGAAAACCTCTATTTCCTTGGAGTGGATTCAGCTGAAACCTGGATTTCCTTAAGATAAAATTGGAACAATCCAAATAGTACTATTTTTCCCACTATAGGCTATAGAATTTCATCGCAAGCCTTTTTCTTATCAACACATTTCATGCCAATGGATTGCCCTGATTGGCCCCCAAAAAGACACTCCAACCTGCTGTCCTGCAACTTTCCATGACTGATATCTAATTTTTTAAAAAATGCAGTGAAACAACCCATTTTTCTAAATATGGATCTTGTTGGATTTTTTTTTTTGCAGCAGCAGCAGCAGGGAAAACCACCACTTCCTCATTGACTTTCACATATATTGTGTCAGAATAAGATGTGTGCTGTTAGGATGATGAAACATCTAGTGGTAAGTCCTATCTCTACGTGCCAGCTAAGAGCTTGAGAAAAAGCCCATCTGTTTTCTGCCCCTGTTAAATCTTTAAAGCAAGCAACAGTGGTTTTAGAATACAGTATGAACCTGTCTTGATTGAATGGTTGTAGACAAATTAAAGTGTTCAGGAGTTCCAAGTTCTGAACCACGCCCTGCCCTCCACACATTGGCAAGGAAGATCTGAAGGGATGCGGTGACTGAGTTTGACCAAATGTAGTTGCAATGTGCTAGGGATCAGGAACCAAGCATCATTGGGGCAGATGGAGGGGTCTCATACTAAGCCCAACTACTGCATGATAGATGCAAATTGGCACCAATGGACCTCCAGGTTAGCGATCTCTTTCAATCCTACCTGCAGAGGCTGAACTACAGAGTTCTGGAGCGACAGCCGTTCACATGTCTCTATTGGCTACCACAAGCTGCAGTGGGCAGTGCTAGTCTGTAGCCTGCTGCAACAAAACCAGCAAAGAACCTTGCGGCACCTTAAAAGCTAGAAAATTTTATTGAGCATAAGCTTTCATGATCCATAGCCCTCTTCCTTCTGCACAATCTGATTGCTCTACTCAGACTTTCCATGTCAATAGAGGGAGGTTGGGGTTGAAGGCAGACCATCTGCACCCTCCCCTTGAAAGATGAAAAGTATTGGTTTTTTGGACCTCAGTTTCCAGAATACCACAGCCAACATGACTGGGCATTCTGGGAGCTGAAATCCAAAAAAGTAACTTCTACCATTTCTCTGCATGCATTCGGTTTCTCAACAACTAGGAGGATAATGCTTAGTGCAGAAAAAGGGATCCAGACATGACTTAAAAAAAAAAAACTAGAAATTCGAAGGCTGTTTCTGCAAGGGCAGGAATAAGGCAAATCATAACTAAGAGATTTCACCCTGTAGGTCAATGGTGGGCAACCACTAGCCCTTGGGGAATGCATGGCACTGACTTTGATTTTACGTGGCCCATGGCCTGATCTTAGAAGCCTTCTTCCAACAAGAAATGGCTCTGTCTTTTGCAAAGTAGCCTGCAGGAAGTAAGGAATAAAAAAAGGAATAGAAAGAGGATGTTGGAAATGTTGAGGCTTTATTTGGGGAGGGGGATGTTTCTGGGTTGAGGTGCTAATCTGTCTATCAAGCACTAACCTACTGTTCCTTCCAGCTTTTGAAATTCAGAGAGAGCCTTACCTCTCTGCTGAGTGTTGTATCATTTTTGTGCATTGGTGGTGGCTGTTTGTTGCTGTTGATCTGCTCAGTTGATTGCTAATATGTGTGCAGTAAAGAAAGCAATGGTAATTAAAGAAACTGTGAGTAAAAACACATTTTTATTCTTTCTCCTACAAATGTCTCAGAGTGAGTTACTGAGACTTTAAGTGCCCATTAGTGAGAAAGAGATACGCAAGAAGAGAAAGCTGGAAGGAGTGGTGGCACAGAGAGGGGGGGGGAGGCCATGCCCACATTTTGCTGCTGACTTTTGCCACAATCCCCTGCAGCCCCAACCAACCCATGTGGTTCTCCTATGGGTTATTCCTAAAGTTACCTGTGATATCAGAAAGATCATAATCCCTGCTATATGTATTCCACTGTTGCAGCTGGCATGCCACCTCCATCCCTCTCAGGCCTCTAGCAGTGCAAGAGTCTCTACATAGCTTTCTGCTGTTGTTATCTAGACAATTGTGTCCTGGCAGGTTCCTTTATCTGCAGCTCAGGATTGGCTTGTAGGTCAGGAGTGAAATGCCAGGCCATGAGGTTCCTAGAATAGCTTTGTGAGTTAGGATTTAGGTGTGTGCTAATCCAAGCCTGGAATAGAACAGGTGTTCTGTAGAGGAGGCACACAACAGTGATCCACTCACCTGGCTGGTGCTACCTGGATAACACCTGCCCTGCTCCCAGGTAACGTTTTCTCCGCCAGTGTCTCCCAGAGAAAATCCACTCTAGGGTGGCGGTGAAGACATTCCTTAAATTTGGGGGCAGGCCAGTTTGAGAGAACCAAAGCACTGAGTCAGCTCTGAGTCACACCCTGCTCCCCCTTCCCTTCACCCACTCACCATGATATGTTGCTGTGAGAAAAAAAGGGGGGAATGAGGTTTAAAGACAACTTACTGACTATTTTGGTTTTCATAATAACTAGTTTCCCCTACAATTTGATAAGAGTAGGCACATTTGTCCCGGATTGTCCTGTGGACATTTCTCCACCAGTTTTTTAACACTACTATTTACATTTTTATGCAGAGATGAAAGAAAATCTGAGGGAACTTTTAAAAGAGTTTTAAAAATATAGCTGAATTTAAAAAAAAAACAACACACACCCAACATGCATTTAAAAGAGAGAGAAAAATTGAACTTCAGAAAATAAAAAAGAGGTCAAAATCCAGTGCTAAAATGTCGCTTTGCTTCATATTATATATTTGTATTTATGGGGCTGTTTTTTCAGTCAGTGACTCTGCCAAATAAAAGTTAAAACCAGCAGCAACCACAATATTAGAATATTATAAATGAAAAATTCAAAACACGCAGAGCTTCAACGCAATGCATTATGGATGAGTGAAAAGAGCCTCTCAGAATTGTCTCCACATTATTTGTGGATGGTAAAATTGGTGATGGAGGTGGATATATCTTCAAATACTGGGTTTCCCCAATGCAGAATTTAGAACATTTACTTTTGATCATGCTGGCTAGGAGATTCTGGAAACGATAATTTTAAAAGGTAATATTTCCCAAGGACCAAAAAAGTTCACATTACATTTTGTATCTTCCAGATAGAAGAGTTGTGAAGAAGTATTGCATTCACCAGGAGCTGCATCCATACTTTCTTTAAGAAGTCACTTCTGTATAGGAAATCTGCTTTTAAAAAACCCAAAACCTTTACAAATATTTAAGAATTCAACCTCTCTGATGGAGTTTCTCTCCTGGAGATTCTTTCTTTGCCTGAGTGGTAACTGAAACCTTCAAACTAGGACAAGCTGATTGTGGGCCTGACTGGCAATGGAAGACCCTAGTGCTCAATTTTGGTCCCCCAAACAAAACAAGACCAAAACCAAACCATTCTTTCAGGAGTGACAGAAAAGCATGGAAAATCTGCACTAAGCAAGAGAGGAAGAACATTGGGTGGGTGGTGGGGAAATGCTTATGAAATCAGTGTAAAATCTGGTCCATTAAGGAGAATAAATGCTCCATCCAGAAAATCTGTAAAGCAGCTTTTGGGAAGGGGGATCCCTTTCATTCCAAGGGAAGATGTATTACAGCCAGAGGTAATCCAGGATTCCCTACTAGAATAGGGCTTCCACATTTTCCAGAGAAGACTGTTCATATTTCCAAGAAAGAAAAAGAGAGAAAAGGGCCCTCCCGGGATCACCCACCATTCAGCTTCTCTGCACAAGAGTACGCACTGTTCACATTCCGCCGCCCAAACCATCTGCTCTGAAGACAGAGATGAAAAAAGAAAAAGGGGCAGGGAAATCTGTATGGAATTTTCTGCACAAGCTGTGCCAGGCAAAGTAGAATATCATTATTTTAAGAAGGCAAACAGTAAAGCAGCTTTGCTGGTTTCAGTGAGATAACTAGGCTCTGTATATTTTGAAGGGAAACCAGTAATAGGGGGGTCCAGGCTTTTTTGGGTACTTGGTATTGTTGTTGTTGTTGGGGAACAGGCTAACCTGGAAGAGGTGATCGCTACAGCCTGATCGCTACTTTAGCCTGCGTTTGATCCTTTTGGATATTCTAAGCAACGTGCAAATGACATTGTCAGGTGCTTTTCCATCCAACTTCACAGCAGAATTGGAGTCTATCAGTGCATTCCTAGAAATCTGAGATTGTAAAGCAGAATTTAACTTTAAAGTCATAATACCCAGTTGCTCTCCTGGCTGGTGGGTTTGGGGAGCTGTTGTCCAGAAAGTAGCTTACACCCCATGTGTTCCTCAACCACATATAAGTTGAGGAGAAGGAAAATGAGCTTCCTTCTAGTAGATTTTGCCCACAAATTGCATTGCCTGCTGTAGGGCTAGGCAATCTTGTAGATTACATTTCCCATTATCCCTGAGAATGAGTCTTGTTGGTGAGGCCTGATGGGAGTTGTAGTCGGTGAAAGCCAATAGTAGTAAACCCCCCAAACAGTCTTGTGGCACTTTAACAAATGTTATGTGGCATAATGTTTTTATATTCTGCAGCATCTAATGAAGTAGGCTGCAGTCTACAAAAGCTCATGCCAAATAAAAATGTGGTACTGTAGTCTTTAAGGTGGCACAGCACTCCTCCACGTTAGGTTTGCCATCACAAACTGCAAGCCAACATGGCTGCCTCGCTCAAAATATCCATGTTGCACTAAGTTGCCTATCCATTTTGGTTCTCATCACTGCAACAAAGACAAGGATGGGATAGGTGGGCACATAATGCAGAGAGTATAACTGCAGGCAGTACATTTTCCTCACGAGCAGAGGTTTCTTTGTCCCTGACAGAAGATTTTTTTTAAAAAAAGTAATATTAGTCTATTTCACCTTCCTCCTTCCATCCTAACCTACTGTCTCTGAATTCAGTCTTATTGATTTTGATGAGGTTTACTTTCCAAAGGCAGGCTGAACCCGGCAGCCTTATTTTCATTTCCTGCAAGTAATCTCAAAGAGAGAGCCGGTGTGGCTGAAGTGGTGCGGTAGGACTCAGAGGATTTGAGTTCAAATCCCTCATCACCATGGAAAGATGGCATGTGTCACTAGCAAAACTACTCCTCAAACATCTTACATATCTCAAAAATCCTGTCGGGGTTGCCATAAATCTTGTAGGCCCAGAACAATAACAATAACCATAAATCACAGAGGCCATGCAATGGAGGAGAAGAGGATGATGACTTGTCTGGGTGAGTATTTGCCCTGCCAGCTCTATCTAGGCATCAAAATGATGAAAATGACACTGTTAAGTAGGAAGTGATGACAAGGGGCTTGTTCACACAGTCTTTCCCTCCCAAGCAATTCCTGTGACAAGTCAAACTTTGCCATCTCACAAACCAAAGCCACCCACCACCAAAGTCCCTGGGTTGGATCCAGACTTATCCATATTTATTAGATCCACCGAAATTTAATGCAACTGTAATTAAGTCTGAGTGATTTCAGTGCACTTACTCAAAGTATGAATAAATCTGTACCCACTCACCCCTGTGTTTTGCTGAAGCGTGTCCTCTGCAGCTACGGATTGAACAGCTTTGTTGCATATTGCATCATGACACAGATGAAGTGTGACTTTGGAAAAAAAACACAAGGAAAACACAAAATTGTTGGCTTTCAAAGATTGCACAATCATTCCCACAGGCATCCTTTGCGGATTGAAAACAGGTGCCCCAATCTGGAAAAAAGAAGACATGCTCCAAAAAGCAGGTTTCAGCAGCTGGATCGAATGTTCCAAATGTGCAGAGCTTGACTGCATGAAGACAGTATATCCTGCAGTGGAGCCAGGATCAGATAACCCCTTGCTTGACTCTATGTGTCACAAATCTCATGCAGTGGCTGTTAATGGACCCAGGTTGAATTCTTTTTCAGTAGTTTGAATTCATTCATTCATATAACATTAAAAAGGTTTGGTTTAAGATATTTTGGTCTCTTTCTTTCCTATTAACTTCAACTTTTCCCAGCATTAATGTCTTTTCCAAGTACTGTGGTCATTTTTGCTTCTAAGGAGAGTTCCACCTTGATCTGATCTGTTGTTCTTCTTGTTGTTATTGTTGTGAGCCATCAAGTTGCTTCCAACTTCTGGAGACCCTTTGAATGAGCAATCACCAGAATGTTCTGTCCTAAACAGCCCTGCTCACCCCTCAAGCCTTTGACTTCCTTTTAGGGAGTCAAACCGTCTTATATTTTGTCTTCTCCTTTTCCTGCTTCTTCTTTTTCTTGGTTCATTTCTGCTGCTGCCTGGTGGACTCAAAGAAAAGACAAGAATACATGAAGAGATGGGGGAAGAGAAATCTCTTCATTTTCTAATAGTTTTAGTTGGGTATTGTTGGGATCTGCAAGATGAGAGGAAGTAGGGATCTTGCAGATGAAGCCTCAGGGCAGGGATCTTTCTCCTCGACCAGCAAGGAGAAAGGAAAAGACACAGGACACTCGAGTGTGGTTTTTCAGGACGGGAACCACAGCATGCTGTGACAGCTGTTCCGAGGGAATCTCTTGTTCCCCCGCCTCCTCTTCTTTTATTGTTTTCTCCTACCACAGCACTAGTTAATCAATACAGAGGTAACTAATTTCTTGAATACACAACAGAATAACCAGAGTGCTGGTAAACAGAGACAGGTAATTTCCTTGAATACAAAGGCATCAGTAAACAGAGTGGTTGGTAAACAGACAGGCTGGTAAACAGACAGCTAATAGTAAACAGATACAGATAACTCCAAATACACAGACAATGTAAACATTCCTGAGGTAGACATTTTAACTACATTACCCAGAGACAATAGACAGCAGGTTAATGATTATCCTTACTGGAAGTAAGGATAAAACTTGCAGTTTTAGCATGATGTCTGCTACTAGCATACAGATATATACATTTATATACATTTATAATATACATTTGCTACTGCCATAGATATATACATTTTAAAGGCATACAATTTTCCCACAGGGTATTTGCTTTATTTGCACTGTGTGCCTTCATTTTGCTGTTTTCTCCTGTATGTGTGTTGGGTGGGTGCTTTCCCTGTTTTACTGATTTTTTTTTAAAAAAAGTTCTCTGGCTTGTTTATTGTGTATTTATTTAGTCAAGTGTGCAGGGGTGTTTTGGGAGGAGGGGTTGAGGATTGCTTTCTTTGGTTATGTGTAGGTGTGTTGGCCAGGGATGGATTTTGTGACTATGCCAACATGTCACTGGGCTCTATGGATGCTTGCAGAAGTCTGATTATGGTTTTTTAATCTCATATACTGACAACTGCTTTTGAAGTAGATTGATTCTTGGTTGCTTTGCCTCTACTTTTCTGAAGTAGTTTTAAAGAGTTCTTTAGGGCTTTTGGAATGCCAGAAACGCAGATGGAAAACCCAAAGAGGTACACCATTTCATGTAAAATGACAGGACTGGCACACAAAAAAGCATAAAACAAAAGAGGTATCACCAAAATAACCTGAAACATAAGAAGTATAAAAATTTTTTCACCATGCTCATCTCTACTATACACCTCTATTCTCAAGAAAACAATTGTGAAATGACATTGTTGTGTCATCAGAATGCAGGCCTTAGCTGTGAGTCCAAATTAGAGGTAGTTTTAGTGACCGTCTTACACTCTGGCTTTCAGTAAATAAAAATGAGGGTGGATAGACGAGAGTCAAATGGGAGATCAGTTGTAGTGCTGTAAATTGTTCATTATGGCAAGTGGATCCGGTTTAAGAGAAAGTGTAGAGTTGTTCAATGGCTCTGTGTTCATTTGGTGCAAAGGCAATCACAGTACATCAGAGCAGGACATGGAGGGATTTTAAGAACAACATGTTTATACTGCCAGTTCAAGACTGAGAAGGATGTCCTTGTAGTAAACTTACAGAAACTCTTATTTCTGTGACATGACTAGCAACATAAATTACAAAGTATAAGCAAACAAAATAGAAATACAGAGAGCAAAGCAGGAAAAACTTAGTGCTTTTTGGACTACAACTGCCAGAATTACTTGGCTAGCATGACTAGTAGCCATGCTGGATGAGAAAGCCTGGGAGTTGTAGTTCAAGCTAACTTTCCCAGCTTTTAACTAATGTATCCAGCAGCAAGATGTGGTATCTGGCACAAAATGATTTTTTTAAATATAGAATGCAGTACGTAAAGAGGACTGTTTGTAACCATTCACAGAGCAAATGAAAATATGCAAGACACTATTAAGAACTCTTGGGTCTCAACAGCAGTTCTCTGACCTAAAACATCAATTTCATTCTGTGTATAAGAATTAGATTTCCTCTCGATCTGTAAAAGGGGGAGGAAAGCAGATGGATATTCATGGCTGTCATGAATGAAAGAAGGGTTGAAAAGGCAGGGTTTACATCGCCTCAGTTTCTGCCTCATTTCCGCCTCCTTTTAGACTCAGAACTGTGTCTCACAATTACAGAGTGCAGGAAAATGCCCGTCTCCCTCCTTTCTTTTTGCTCTGCCCTTCTTGCTTGCGGCTGTCAGCGTTTCCTGCCCACTCATCAATGAAATCTCTGCCTCAGTGCACATGCAGACTCACCCCCCTCTTCATGTAATTCTAATACCCAGTCTTGAAGCACACTACCTAAGTGGTTTCTCCTTTAGGCAACACAGCCATTGCGCTGAGCGGACAGGGAGAGACCTAGAAAGAGAGAGATGATGTTGCTGTGTCACTTCTAGAACAGGGATGTTGGCAAGTCTTTGGGTCCGGTCCCAAGACCAAGTCCAAGTCTTTGGCATCAAGTCCTGAATCCTCAAGTCCCATATCCAAGGCCCTGTTAAAAACAAGCTCCTTAAACACCACATAATTTCAAAACTCTGTTGGGTTACCATAGGCTCGGAACTCATGTATAATATTAACATAGACAGGGTTTTCATTGCATGCATATCAGTCCACGTTTCCAGAAATGACTGCCTGTCTGTCTGTGTTTTTAAAAAAAATATTATCATTTTTCTTGGAGTTTTGTTGACAAAATGACCTGGGTGAATGAACAGGAACATAAGAAGAGCCCTGCTGGATCACGCCAAGAGCCCATCTAGTCCAGCTCCCTGTATCTCACTGTGGCCCCATCAGATGCCTCAGGGAGCACAGGAGACAATGAGATACCTGTCTCTTGATACCCCTTCCCCTGCATCTGGCATTTGGAGGTACCTTACTTTTAAGCCTGGAGATTATACATCTCCATCACCATGGCTTCTAACCTGCGATAGACTTTTCCTCCAGGAATCCGTCCAATCCCTTTTAAAGGCATCTAAGCCAGATGCAATCATCACATCCCGTGGCAAGGAGTTCCACAGACTAACACTACGTTGGGTAAAGAAATATTTTCTTTGGTCTGTTCTCAGTCTCCCAACACTCAATTGGAGTAGATGTCCCCTGGTTCTAGTATTGCCTGAGGGGGAAAACAACTTCCTTCTATCCACTTTATGCGTCCCCTGCAGAATTTTATATGTCTCAATATAAAATTCTCCCCATCAGGTGCCTTTTCTCTAGACTCAAGAGCCCCAAATGCTGTTGTAGCCTTTCCTCATAAGGGAGATGCCTCAACCCAGTCATCATTTTAGTTGCTCTCTTCTGCACCTTTTCCAGTTCCACTATGCCTTTTTTGAGGTGCGGCAAACAGAACTGTACGCAAGACTCCAGGTGCAGCCTTACCAGCATTTTGTACAATGGCATTATAATGTTGGCTATTTTATTTTCGATCCCCTTTTTATTGATACCTAGCATGGAATTTGCCTTCTTCACTGCGGCTGCACACTGGGTTGACACTTTCATTGACCTGTCCACCAGTACACCAAGATCTCTTTCCTGATCCGTCACAGACAGCTTAGAACCCATCAGCTGATAAATAAAGTTTTGATTTTTTTTTTTTGCTCCAATGTGCATTACCTTACATTTTCTTATATTGAAACACATTTACCATTTTGCCACCCGCTCTTCCAGTATGGAGAGATCCTTCTGGAGCTCTTCACAATCCCTTCTGGTCTTCACCACCCACAAAACTTTTGTGTCATCTGCAAACCTGGCCACCTCACTGCTTATCCCTGTCTCCAGGTCATTGACGAACAGGTGGAAAAGCACCGGTCTCAGGACAGATCCCTGGGGCACACCGCTCTCCACCTCTCTCCATTGCAAAAATTGCCCATTGACACCTACTCTCTGTATCCTGGTTCTCAACCAATTCTCAATCCATAAAAGAACCTGCCCTCTTATATGTGTCTGAGGTGTGTTGCTTTGACTATATGGAGCCCAATATATTTGGGCTGTGCCACTTCAAATTGCTGGGTGGATGCTCCTTGGATGGCCATCTGTCGTTTTCCACAAAGGACGTTTCTCTGTTTGAAGGTCTTGAAGAGGGCAGACTTCTAATTCAAGGTGTTCTTTATTTCCAGAGCTGTCCAGTCCAAATCCAATTTAAAGATAACGAATGAGCAAAAGGAAAGGAAAGAGAGAGAGGGAGAAAAAAAGCCAGAGGTCTTAAACAGCACCTGGAGAGCAAATCCCTTTGTCGTAATTCCACCCACCCTTCCCATGATGAGGAATGTTGTTTTTCGATTTAAATAACAATAAATAGCCACAAATATATTGTAGGTTTACATTGAGTTTAAGTGGAATTGTGTACATCACGATGGTGAACAGCCGCTAAGAGGCAAGTTGCCAGTTGCATTTCTAATTGTGAGCAAAGTCGCATGACTGGCATGCAACGGGGAAGGTGAGTGGCAACTGGTTAATCAGGAGCAATTCACCACTGCAACTTACACAATTACACTTCTGAAGCTGAAAATCTGCTACATGATTCTGGCCACTGTCTGCAAGTTGTTTAGGATACAGCAGTGATAGCTAAAGTAGAATCAGACAGCTGTAATTGTACAGTTTAGATCAGGTCATGTAAAATTACTTTTAAAAAGGAAGTTGTTGTGTTATTCTTACTTCTTGCATCTGGGGTGTCATCATCTCTTTTTCGATCACCAAAGCACACCATGGTGCTGAACTCTTAACACACTGCATGGGGTTTCCAGAAGGCTAGGAAAATGCAGGAAGGTGCTTTCTGGCTCCCTCAAATGGTCAAATCTGATACCTTGCAGATATATCAAAAACATTTGTTGCATGCCATCATGTTGCTTCCAAATTATTGTGTCCCAGCTTGTGTGGCCTTGGTCAAGCTGCACAGTCCTAAAGCAGCGCCAGATGAAGGGAATGGGAAACCACCTCTGTTTATTTTCTACCTCAAAAACCCTGAAAAGGGTCACTCTAAGTCAACTTGACAACAAATTGTCCGGAGTTTTGGGGTTCGGTGTCAGTATGTGGATGACACCCAACTCTATCTCTCCTTGCCATCTAATTCCAGGGAAGCTGTCTTGACTCTAAACCAGTGCTTGGCATCAATAATGGGCTGGATGAGGTTAAACAAACTGAAATTTAATCCAGACAAGACAGGGGTGCTCCTGGTTAGTCAGAAGGCAGATGAGGGAATAGGGATACTACTTGTGCTGGATGGGGTCACACTCCCCCTGAAAACTCAGGTCCGCAGCTTGGATTCATCCCTAAGCTTTGATGCCCAGGTTTCGGCTAACGCTGGTGCACCAGCTGCACCCGTTCCTTGAGATGTCGGATCTGGCTACAATGACACATGCCTTAGTTACATCCCGTTTGGAGTACCGTATTGCACTCTCTGTGGGGCTGCCTTTGAAGACGGTTCAGAAACTTCAGCTGGTGCAAAACTCTGCAGCCAGGCTACTGACCGGGGCCAGCTATAGGGAGCATATAACACACCTGTTACAGTAACTGCACTGGCTACCAGTCTGCTTCCAGGCCCAATTCAAAGTGCTGGTCATTACCTATAAAGCCCTATACAGCTTGGGTCCAGGCTACCTGAAGGACCGTATCTCCTTATATAGGCCTTCTCGGCAATTAAGATCAGCAGAGGAGGCCCTCCTCTTGGTCCCATTGCCAGGGCCTTCTCAGTGGCAGCTCCCAGGCTATGGGACGCTCTCCCTTGGGAGATCAGGATGGCCCCTTCCCTATTATCCTTCCAAAAACAGCTAAAGACCCATCTCTTCAGGCAGGCTTTTAATTAGCAGATAATTTTAATCCTTTTTAATGTTTTCACATTTTAATCTTTTAATTGTGTTTTAAATCATATATTGTTTAACTTATCTTTTAATATTTAACTTATTGTGTTTTTAAATTGTGTGAATTTTAATATTGTGTGCTGCTTTGGGTCCCTTGTAGGGAGAAATGCGGCATATAAATAAAACAACAACGACAACAACAACAACAACAACAACAACTACTACTACTACTACTACTACTACTACTACTACTAATAATAATAATAATAATAATAATAATAATAATAATAATAATAATAATAATAATAATAATAATAATAATAATAATACACACTCACACACATATATACACAAAAGACAAAATTAAAGAATAATTTTCCTTGCCACTTGGCACTAATAAGAGAATAACATAAAGCCGGGACAATTTCCTTCAAAATGCTTCTAACAATGTCTAAAAATGCCCTTTAAAGGAAACTTGTGAAGGCAAAAAGGAAGCTACTCATACCTGAAGTAATACATCATTACTTGTTAAACTAATTTTAAACTAACTTTGCAACTACTTGTCAGATTGCTTGTCACCCAAAAGGCAATTACTTACAAATACTTGTAATTGGTTGCTTCCAAGCTCAAGTGTAGCTACACCTACACATAAATGATCCTATACGCCACTTATATAGGTTGGTGTAGTCTTTTGTCCTGTGTCCAGATTTTCTTTTTCTTTTAGTATTGCATTCCCCTCTCTTTGGTCGTGTGGAACAAAAATAACCCTAAGTAGCCAAAGCGGCTGAGGGCTGCTTCAGCCAAATCCTCCTGTAGAACCAATTGCTTTTGGAATTCCTAATTTCCTGATCTCTGGCTTTTTTGTTTTGTTTTGGCTGAGAGAGATAGGGGGGGAAAGGCGTACAGGAAGAGAGGACAAGAGAGTCCTAAAGTATCTTGTTTTTCAAGAGGCAAGTAAAAAAAAGAGTAAAACAAATAAATGCTAACCAGTTGGTGTGCCCACATAGACAAATCTGAGCTGCCTTTGTCTTAGGCAGTGTTGTGCAATTGTTGCACATGCACAGACACAAAAATGACTTTATTTTGCTTCTAAAGATCCATGTCCTCTTGTTGTTTGATAGCAGAGGAACAAGATTACTGTGAGAAATATAGAGAAAAGACGGAGATAGACCCGCCCTGAAAAGGTAATAAGTAAGAGAGACAACAGCTGTAGGCACAGAAAATTAGAAACATTCCTTCGTTTTTTGGCTACCACTGCAAGGCCAGCTACAGTAGGCTTGGGGATGAGCAGAACCCTCTTGGCCTGGCACAGCTGCCCTTGCGCTGGTTCATCTCAGATCTGTCACTGCAACTGGAGTCTCAGAGATCAGCCAGCAGAAGTGGCAAAAAAGGAAGAGGGTGGTGGCGAAAGAGCAGGGAAGTTACCTGTACGTTCAATTGCCCAGCATGCAGAAGACAACCCCGCTTCTCACTTCCATGTACTTGTTGAAGTTGAGGAGACAGTTAGACAAAGAAAGAAAGAAAAGATGACACCTTCAGTTTAGCGGTAGGAACATGACTGGATAAAGAACAATTCAAATCCCAACTTCCCAGAATGAAGCACTCAAAGTATGGCACCATGGGGTTAAGTTATGCATTACAGAGAACACATAATTAGAAGAGAGAATTTCTTAATTGCTGAACGAGTCATCATCATCGCAGCAGGCGCTTTTCACACGTCCCAAATTTCCTTTGCTTTTTATTGGTCTTTAGGGATAAACGTAGGTTTCGCTTTTATTTATCAGGCAAACAAACCTCTCTGGAGCCCTAATCTGATTTCTGTGACTAAAGATATGTCTCTCTCTCGCTGTAATGTGTAGCTTGACCTTCTATGGACAAATCTGCCAGCTTTACCTGTTCTTCCATATGGAGTTTTTCAGTACAGTATCAAGTTCATGCTGCTGAATTGATGAAGAAGGTATGGATTCTGAGAAATGAGACAAATAAAAACATCACCCATCTCTATAGAGGTGGGTATAGATCAGTGGTTCCCGACCTTGGGCGTTCTTGGATTGCAGCTCTCAGAAATGTTAGCCAACACAGCTGGTGGTGAAGGCTTCTGGGAACTGCAGTCCAAGAACACCTGGGTTACCCAAGGCTGCGAACCACTGGTATAGATTACAGCTGTCTGGATAGCTCAGTGGCTTAGGTATCTGGCTCTGTTGGCAGAGGTTGAGAGTTCAGTCCCTCGCTGCACATCTCAAAAGAGCCAGCCTGTGTAGCCTTGGGCAAGCTGCGCAGTCCCAGGGAATGGTCAGCCACTTCTGAAAACTCTCTACCTAGAAAACCCTAATAAGGGTCACCATGAGTCAGTATCGACTTGACAGCACACAATTATTATTATCATAGAGAGATGGTGCCCCTTCGATGCAGCCAATTAGCTTCATGTCTCTTTTGTGCTGGACCATGTTGGCTGGCTTTAAAAGCACCGGTAAACGCTTGCTCTGTTTTTTTGTTCATCTCACTACAGCTCAGTAGCGGAAAGCTGTTAAAGCTTATGTTATTGTTTTTGTTTGGTTTTCCTTACTGTCGGAAACATAGCTGAACAGATGCTTTTTGGAGCGACAGAGGCCCAGTGTGTGATCCACGAATGAACGGTGCCCTCTGGTGCCCAGAAGGCAATCACTGGCATTTGCCCTTTTTGGGCTGCTTGGTTTCTTTCATCTCTGTGCCGCCACCCGCACCCCCCTCCTCTTTTTTTGCTGGCAGATCTGCTCATTTACTCAGGGACAGCAGCAGGAAACCTTCCTCCTCTTTGCTTTCTTCCTGTAAAGGTAGATCAAGAGCGCTGGACGCCTCCTGGCTGAACTGGGGCAGAGTATGATGCCTCCTTAAGGATGGGAAGAAATTTGCTGACCTAAATAAAATGGCTCATGGTGAAGGAAGGTGCAAAAGTTGGGGGTGGGGAGAGAGAGGGAGGTGTCAGTGAGGGTGAAAAGATCAATTCTATGCACTTTAAAGTCTATTTGGATTCAGTGTAATCCCTTCCCCTCTCTGTCTGCCAGTGGAATCCCTTCCCCTACAAGGGGGAATTCGTTGTCTTTTCCTGTGTTTTGGAATTGTGTTAAAAAGCCATAGCAGAGTTCTCGTTTGACTCGCGCCATTCTTCTTTTTTATGCCTATAACAATCATGTGCTACAAAATCAATTTTGACTTAGGGCGACCTTTTTTCAGAGTTTTCTTGGTAGGTAAAGGTATAAGTTAAGGTTGCCCTTGACATGTAGTCCAGTCGTGTTTGGAATTGTGTTAAAAAGCCATAGCAGAGTTTCCGTTTGACTCACCCCATTATTCTTTTTTATGCCTATAACAATCATGTGCTACAAAATCAATTCTGACTTAGGGCGACCTTTTTTCAAAGTTTTCTTGGTAGGTAAAGGTAAAAGTTCCCCTAGTCCAGTCGTGTCAGACTCTAGGGCGTGGTGCTCATCTCCGTTTCCAAGCCGTAGAGCCAGCATTTGTCTGAAGACAGTTTCCATGGTCACGTGGCCAGCGCAACTAGACACAGAATGCTGTTACTTTCCCACCGAGGTGGTACCTATTCATCTACTCGCATTTACATGCTTTCGAACGGCTAGGTTGGCGGGAGCTGGGACAAGTGATGGGAGCTCACTCCATTGCGTGGATTCAATCTTACAACTGCTGGTCTTCTGATCTTGCAGCACAAATGGTTCTGAGGTTTCACCCGCAGCGCCACCACGTTCCCCTTATTTCTTGGTACAGAATACTCAAAAGTTGGTTATCATTCCCTGGGACCGTGCAGTTGGCCCAAAGCCACACTGGCTGGATCTTCTCTCAACAGGCACGGTGGGGAACTGGAGTCCCAACCTTTGGTTCCACAGCCAGAAACGTAAACCACTGAGCTATCAAGTCAGCCTTTTATGCCTATAGTTATGGTTTAATTTCTTTTCTTTTTTAAAGTGGGGAGTATTGAAACTATGAATGCTTGGGAGCCAATCCAGCTGCCCTAGAATAGCTTCCCCCTTTCCACATGTTGGGAGGGGAATACTGTTACTTTGGATGACCAAAATGCACTTTGCACATGTTTAAATGTAGTCAAATACTTTAATGCGGGTGGGGGGTTCAAAAGCAGTGGTTTGTGGTTCAGCAGCTGCAGAACCTTACCTTTTCAGCCATTCATGAACGGGTGACTCATCCTCCAGCAGATATTCTTCTGGACACATGTTCATCTTATATTAACATATAGTTTTGTCTTGCCTACCTTCCACTATTTCTGTCTTCTTCTTTTCTCTCTAGGTTTTGCATTTGCAATTAAAAAATCTAATTAATAGTATTTTTAACATGTAGGTGCGTGACAGCTGAAGCAGCACATGGGGGAATATTGGGGGGGGGGGGAAGGAGAGAGAGGTAGTCCCCGACCCATATAACGTGGGTTAATTTGAGACAGTGCTCAGGAGACCCCATGCAAACAACTTTTTCTGCTGTAGTGATCCCACTTACAAGAGGCTAGCCCTGAAACCAGCACAAAAGGGGTATTAATTGTTAATTTTTTTTGATGTTTTAAATCTTTTTAAGATGTTATTTGCTATGTTTTTATGTATGTAAGCTGCCCCGAGTAGACTTTGTCTGGGGGGGGGGCGGGGTAAAAATCAAATAAAAGTAAAGTAAAATAAAAAAAACACAATGCGTCCCTCCAAAAATGGGCAAAAGGGGCTACAGATTTGCATAATGATTGCACATGCAGATTAATCAGTATTATGGAAATTATGGAGGGAGGAAACACAGCACATCATATCATGGTCGGAAAGACAGTGACTAGGTGAACGGTCACATTCCTGCTCCCTATTGAGGGGGCATTTTAAGGTCCCAGCTCTCCCTTCCTACAGCTCTTTATCTTTAAGTTGGATTTAGACCAGGCAGCCCCTCAGAGGACACCTTCAAAGAGAGATCTGATCTCTGACTGTCCCTCAAATAGAGAATCTGTAAAATAGGACACATAGCTACCTATTTCAGGAACATACAGGGGGGAAAAAAACAGGAAATGAGCCCCCATCCACCCATCTGCTCACAGGAGAGCACCTCTATCCCCTGCACATCGTTGCTTCCTGAGCACCAGGGTGGCCTCTTGAAAGCTCTCTGGCCTCAAATGCACAGTATCTTTTTTAAAAACCCAAGAAGATGCTTGGGCAGGCTCTCACTTTTTGCAAGGAGCAACAGAAAAAACCCTCAATGGGTTGCTCCACTGTGCAGGCATGGAAGCCTTGCAGAATCAGAAGGAAGGGATGTGAGAGAGAATGTCCTTGATGCTCAAGGATGTCCTAGATTTGAACCAGATCTTTCGCACGCCTCCTTCTGTTGCTCATTACCATTGCTGTATCGTTAGTTTTGTTTCAACATATGTTTGCCTCCCACCGGACTTGTTGAAAGCCATTGTTCCACAGTTGTTGTTATTTTCTAGGAAAATACCTTAGAAAATGCAATTTTAGGGAACTATGCTTCTTCCTCATACCTTGCATGCTTTTCCGCGAGAGTGTTCCCACAGGCTTTTATGGCCGGGATCTAATGGTTGTTGTGGATTTTTCGGGCTCTTTGGCCGTGTTCTGAAGGTTGTTCTTCCTAACGTTTTGCCAGTCTCTGTGGCCGGCATCTTCAGAGGACAGCACTCTGTGCTCTGGTGTACTTTGCTTGGGAGTCAAAAACAAAACAAAACACGCATCACTCCCAAGTAAACTAGACCAGAGCACAGAGTGCTGTCCTCTGAAGATGCCGGCCACAGAGACTGGCAAAACGATAGGAAGAACAACCTTCAGAACAAGGCCAAAGAGCCCGAAAAAAACACAAAAACCAGTGTTCCCACAGTATGTATTCCGATATTTATGCTAGTGGGATCCAGAAGCCACGTGGAGCAATCCATCAATGGAAGTGAGTTGGAAGATCATGACTGACCCCATGGTTCTACTCTGGCCAACAGCAGGGTGGAATCTGGCGTGTGGAGGTTCTGCATCCACATGATCCTAGGACACCCATGGATGTATCACAAAAAGAGGGGAAGAGAAGGCATCTCCTAATAACATTGTGTCTGCGATAAAGCACTGGAGTAGGGCTCAGGAAAGCTAGGTTCAAATGCCTGCTTAGCCACAGAAACTCACTGGTGTGTGTGTGTGTGTGTGTGTGTGTGTGTGTGTGTGTGTGTGTGTGTGTGTGTGTGTGTGTGTGTGTGTGTGTGTGTGTGTGTGTGTGTGTGTGTGTATCCTGTGTACCTTGAAAACTCTGTTAGCTTTGCACACAGCAATCACAGTTATTGTGGTATCTTTTGTGGAAGATTTGAATAAATTGTACCAGTATTTGTGCCCCCACACAGGGAAGGCACTGATTGTTAGATGTACTAGGATTCACAGGTTCATTCCTAAATGACCTGTCTATGCACATCTGGAATTGCTCCAACACACATCTGGAATTGCTCCCTGAGGTCTCACTTCCAACACAGATTGCCCTCCCCTTTAGCCTATCTCCTCCGTCCCTCTTCCCACCTACTTCACTCTCACCTCCCTCCCTCCTTCCCTCCCTCCCTTCCTTATTTTACCCATCCACATGGCATGGAGAGGTGGGCACGGACTAAAAGAAAAACCCACATAAGGAAGTGCCATCAAACAACACACACTCACAAAGTGCATGGCTCAACATGGAACAATGGAATACTAGGGTCCCCATGACCGAATCTTGCCCTGGAGCAAAGCAGAACAATAACACACCATCGCTCTGTGGTGGCGTAAAACAGAACAACCCCTAAAAAGCACAGATTTTTGTCCTGCTGTAACTTTGTTGACACCAGTTTCAGCCTGCATTGTGTGGACCCTGGCATGCACATGGGTTCAAAGAAAGTCGAACCCCTGCACAGTAGGAGAAAACTCTTAAGTTTAGCCTTTACGTTGCTACAAGACTGAATTGTTTTTGCTGCCATGGGCCGATGCTTCCAGTTTTCCCTTGTTTATGACCATGCAACACGTACCACGAAGCGATATTTATATTGTGTATTTGTTTTGCCCCGTTGTATCGCATCAACCATAGCATTTAAACAGCATTTACATCCAACCCATTCCAGGTTCAAAGTCTGTTCTTGCAACTACCCAAGTCATAAGGTGTTTTGTTCAAAAACAAAACAAAACAAAACAAAAAATGGAGGCCCATCATTTTGTAGGCCTACACTGTCCCCTGGTGGCAATCCTGGGCCCTGTGTCTTTGGACTGTGCTTGCAGACACTGTCAGAACCTCTACAACTCCCTCCCTCCCGTGTCGCTAATGCCAGTCTGCTTCCGTCAATCAAATCTTTCTCCCCCGCAAGATGGCAAGACAGAGCCTGCTTGGCAGCTTTTTCTTTGCAGGCAAGTTTGTTCGTAGTTTTTATATGGGAAAAAGAGGATTGTACCGCTCAGGATGTATGCTTATAGGTATTTTCTCTGTGTGAGCCACAGGTTGGAACTAGAGGTATTTAGTAGGAACTACACAGAAGCTCATTTTAAGACCTCAGGAAGGGTTCAGAAATGAAACGGTGTTTGGGAGCTATTTTAAACCTTTATTTTTTTAAAAAAAAAAAAATAATGATACAATCGTGTACTTCACTCTGGAGAGGAGAACTAACCATACATTTTCTCTCACTCTTCTGTCTCTCATTTGACACCTTTTAAAAGAAGAACGTGCGTGCTTAAAATTCTTAGTAATCAGAAAGCTTGTCTTTCTCGCTGCCTCTCTTAGGCACCTTCTAATTTTAGTGTCAGGCGGCAGCCGCTTTTGTTCGTTGCTTGGACCGGAGGTGGTGGTTGCCATGTTGGTTCAAGAGAACAGCGAGTGACAGCACGGAGGAGACAAACTTTCCCAGGAACAAATTTCAAGGAGTGTAGAAGTGCACAGGCTTTTGAGTTACACAGAATTCTGGTCTGGCTGAGCTAGCACCTAAATTCGGCAAGGCAAAAGCCAAATCTCAAAGGCAGTGTAATGTAATAAGCTGTGTTAGAAAGCTTTCATGGATGGACATAAACTGGTTAGTTTAGAGCTGGGCTCCAACAATTCCCCAGAAGACAAAAGAGTTGCGTTAACGGAGATTGCTTCGTTCAAAGTGCCCTTTCTGGTATGATGACACCTGTGGTCACAGTGACCATTTGAATTGATTTCTGTTCACACTTTTTAAAAAATCAGCCTCAAGTCACATAGTATTTAAACCGGTGACCACGCTCACATGCACTGAATGGAAACTGATTTATTTCTGGTGATTTAAACCAGTTTTGGTAGCTACACTGCTGAAACTTTCTAGTTTCTAGGGTTAGGTATAGTGCTTCTCAAACTTGAGTCTCCAGATGTTCTTGGACTACAACTCCCAGGAGTCCTGTTCAAGCCGTGTTGACGGCATCTTGGAACTGGAGTCCAAGAAAATCTTGGGAACCCAGTTTGAGGACCACAGGTACAGAGCACTTAGAAGAGATTCACCAGTCTCCTCTTCGGAGGGTCTCCCTAGGACTGTGCAGTTTGCCCGAGGCTGGGTGTATTCTCACCCGGGAGTCACAGTGGACCACTAAACTCCAAATTTCTTGCTCTGCAGCCAGGCACTCCTGCTCACTGAGCTATCCAGAAACCAATTCATTAAAATATTTCAAATATTTATTTACACAGTTGGCTGCCAGAAGTACTTGCTATGAATTAAAAGGTATCACTGATTAGATGGGGGTCTTACCCTAATGGCAGGAATATCAAGAGCGCATAAATAAATAAATAGATAGATAGATAGATAGATAGATAGATAGATAGATAGATAGATAGATAGATAGATAGATAGATAGATAGATAGATAGATAGATAGATAGATAGATAAGAAGCAAAAAGAATTTCTGCATTTTTTATTTCTATAAAAATAAATCAATATTAACATTGAAAAGAAATACCGTAATAATAATTTCCTATTTATTCATTTAAGCCTTCATGGTTTTCACATCCATTTCAACAGAGTCCCAGGATGGTTTACTTTATTTCTTAATTTATTGATTGATTTATGCCCCGCCTTTCTTTTAAAAGTATTATTGTTGGAATGATAAAACAAATTAAAACAGATACACTGAGAAGGCAGTGCCAAGGAATGCCTAACATTATCAGACTCTGACCAGCAGGACAGAGGGAAGCATTTGTCACTGTAATGCTCTGCCTCCTCCTTTATTACTGGGAGGAAATCATTTAAGGATGAGATCCAGGGTTGGTCTCAATATTCTTGTGATGGTCCATGGATCTGGGCCTGGGACTGGAAGGGCTTTGGATCCAGTGGAACCAAGGCTTCTCCTGGTCTGCTTATACCCCATCCCAGTCATTGCTGTTGTTTTTGTAAGTATTGTGTGATGAAATACAACAATGTAAAATAATAATCAGCAGAAATTACTGTATTTTTCGCTCCATAAGACGCACCAATTTTTTGGAAGAAAACAGGAAAATATAATCTGTTTTCTTCGCTCCATAAGACGCACAGACTTTCCACCCCCCTGTTTTGTGGGGGAAAAGTGCGTCTTATGGTGTGAAAAATACGGTAATACCAATCCGAAGCAAGAGAAAAGAAAAGCTGTTGACTGGGGAGCAGTTTGGTTCATTGCAAGACAGACAAAGCTGGCTTCTGAGCAAGGTAACTCATTTTGAATTTCAGCAACGCAGAATTTCCAGTTTTCCAATAGTATCAAATTTTTCTTTGGGCTGTATTGAAATTTGGCTAACCCTCAGCTTTTCAGAGTAAAGGGCAGGGGACAAGATAGAGAAGTTGTCTTCTCTGTGGTAATGACATTTGGGGCTCATTCGTAGAGTTGCCATAAGTTGGAGACAACCTGGCAGCGCATAACAACACGAACAAGACGTTTTGTGCAGTCAAATTACTGTTTTGGACCTAATCCCACATCCTCTCTGCTCTCTACTAGGACTCCTTTTTAGCAGGAGTTTGGCCGACACCCTACCTGTCCTCACTCTCCCTGCGATGGTTGGAAAAATTTTTGTCCATGAGTTGGAAAGAGAGGGCTTCAAAGATGCCTTTCCCTCTCCCATGGACGACAAGGGTAAGGAGATCCAAACTTTTCTTTTGCTGCTGTTCATCTCTTTCTCGTCCACTCATCCATCCCTATGAAGAATTGATTGATTGATTGACTGACTGACTGACTTGCACTGGTCACACTGGCTAATGAAGGTTGTAGCCAAGTGACATTTCTAAGTTCTGTTGCCAATATTGGCTGAAATCCTGTTGGGGAGTCCCAGTAGGCCATTCCCTTTGAATCAGTGAGAACTGGGTGAGTCAACCCTTCCCTAAGTTCCATTGATTCAAGTGGGTCTAATTGTGACTTACTTTAGCATAGTAAAGGGCAACTAGAGCAGGTCCATTTGAACTAATGGAACTTAACAGTGGAGTTCACTGACCAAATCCCCACTGACTGAGTAGGTCTACTTTAGGGTGGCTTACTATGCCAAGCAGTAGGATTTCAGTCACTGTTGGCCTTTTTTTTCTTGTTCTTTCTCTTCTCGATCTAGATCAGAGCCTAGAAGTGATCATTTCTGCTCATCCAAAGAATTAATTCTGTTTTCCATTAATGAAGAGCTAACTGCAGTGCATTACAGCTGTAATTAAAGGAGGAACAATTTCATTCTTTCTTTGGTATAATTGCAGCTTTTTACTTACTTCACTAGTTAGGTGCTGCCGAATAAAAAAATCTGGTTGTTCTAAAAAGTTAATTCAAAAGTAACTATTCTAGGTGGACTTTTAGGGGCTTTCAAAGATCCATCCATCCATCCATCCATCCATCCATCCATCCATCCATCCGTCCGTCCGTCCGTCCGTCCGTCCGTCCGTCCGTCCGTCCGTCCGTCCGTCCGTCCGTCCGTCCGTCCGTCCATCTATCTATCTATCTATCTATCTATCTATCTATCTATCTATCTATCTATCTATCTATCTATCTATCTATCTATCTATCTATCTATCTATCTGGGGGACGTGGTGGCGCTGCGGGCTAAACCGCAGAAGCCTGTGCTGCAGGGTCAGAAGACAAAGCAGTCGTAAGTTCGAATCCACGCGACGGAGTGAGCGCCTGTCGCCTGTCCCAGCTCCCGCCAACCTAGCGGTTTGAAAGCATGCAAATGCGAGTAGATAAATAGGTACCATCTCGGTGGGAAGGTAAACAGCGTTCCGTGTCTAAATCACACTGGGCATGTGACCACGGAAAGATTGTCTTCGGACAAACGCTGGCTCTATGGCTTGAAGAGCGGGATGAGCGCCGCCCCCTAGAGTCGGACACGACTGGACAAAAATTGTCAAGGGGAACCTTTACCTTTACCTTATCTATCTATCTATCTATCTATCTATCTATCTATCTATCTATCTATCTATCTATCTATCTATCTATCTATCTATCTATCTATCTATCTATCTATCTATCTATCTATCTATCTATCTATCTATCTATCTATCTATCTATCTATCTATCTACCTACCTACCTACCTACCTACCTGCCTGCCTGCCTGCCTGCCTGCCTGCCTGCCTGCCTGCCTGCCTGCCTGCCTGCCTGCCTATCCCCACCCACACCCACACTCACACTCACTTCCACTCTTTATTTTTGTTCTTCCATGCTTTTCTACCCTCCCTCCCTTCCTCCTTCCTTCCTTATCCATTTCCAGCACATTCCTGAAATGTCAGGAATGTCACCTGCTCATATCTGACCTGTCCACTCTACTTATAGTAAAAGAATCAGTAAGATGGTAGGAAAAAGTTGGTTGAACAAAACCCATAAATTTCCTTGTCTGCTATTAGTTTCAAATTACACATTATACACTATTTGTCATTAGGCGAGGGAATTTTCAAGTACTGTAGGACATCTGACTATCAAAGCACAAGCTTTTCAAACCTCCTGGAGTTTGCCAATTAACTTACTTCTTTTTTTCTGATGGGACAGTAGGAGATAATTGTAGACTTCATGAGTAAGTATGATTATCCAGAAATCAAAGTCTACCAGAAATCCTCACTGGAATGCTAACATGACTTCATCTTCTGATGATATGTTGTCTGTCATGTACTGTTTATCTTGATCAATCCACTGAATCTGTTCATAAACTAATATAAATTCTGGCCTTGTCTGCTTTGTCCTTTCAAGGACCAATCTTCTTGCTAACATTGCCCACTCTCTGGTGGCAGACATACAATAAATGTTTAACCTTGGCCTCATATCTTACAGAACTGGCTGAAGTTCCCATCACCTTCCATGCCAACCTTCTAAATCATCCTGACCTGCCCCGGTGGCTGCGCTATGTTCAACGCAATCCCTTTGAAACAGGATATCTATATGGATCTGCAACAAGTGAAGATGTTGGTGAACAGACAATTGAGGTGTGTAAGTGTATTTTAACTCCCCACCAAGCAGAAGGATTGTGTGTTTTAACTGAGTGCATAGATGGTTTGTGACCAGAATGTGTGGTGCCTTACTCCCAGTTTCAGGGGTAGAGTTCCTCCATCCCCTCTTGAGTTCAAGAAACTCCATTGTCTGAAGGATTTCTTGAACTAATGGTTTGCCCAGATGAAACATTTCTTCCTGTAAAGGTACCGCATTCATTGCTGGTGGTTTGAGTATTTTTCCCACCATCCATCTGACACAAGGCTTGGCCCGATGTGATCTATTCCTTTCCTGCTGCCTTTCCATGCTTTTTTGTTCTTCCTGATGAGGGTGCTTTAAATCCTTTAGTGATTTGTTCTGTAGATATAGACAGCTTTTCCTATGGAGAACTCACCTCCACATTAGAGCCTCTGAATAGGAGGTTTTTAATTAGCACGCCATTTTAGCATTTTATCAAAAGAAATAACAAAGCTTCAGGCAGGGACAGGATTCCTAGACAGGATTTCAAAGATCTCCTGGAAAAAATACACCTCTTTCAGAAATGTGGTTCTTTAAAGTTCATTGTGGGTATGAATTCCTGTAAGCTCCACAACCAACCAGAGGAAACCAAACCTAGTAGAGGATGTAGAACTTTCCCCCTCTTCCAGACAAGCTTTATGTTTAAGTCCAGTTAGTCTCTCAGGTAGCACCCAGATTTTTATTTCTATTGCTAAAGTTAAACTTTGCTTATGCCATCACAGTTGGGGGGTGGCCCCTCCTATTTTGAAAGAGCATTGCTCTCTTTTTGAACAGTAAAAGGATAGTTCTGAATTTGAAAGACCATCCAGCCTGGATTTAAGATAAAGAAACATGGTCGGGAGAGCAGGGACCTTGAAATTTGACATCAGGGGCACCTTGTCAGTTGACCCATTAGGCACATAGGGCACCTGATCCCAGGTTCCCCACTGTGATGTAGGGTTGCCACTACTTACTCATCAACAAAGAAGAAAACAAAATAAGACATTGGTACACATAAAATTAAATATGTTGATTTATGGGCACAGATACCAAATTAGAAATACATCTCTCGTGTGTGTGTGTGTGTGTGTGTGTGTGTGTGTGTGTGTGTGTGTGTGTGTGTGTGTGTGTGTGTGTGTGTGTGTGTGTGTGTGTGTGTGTGTGTGTGTGTGTGTGTGTGTAGACTTTGACCAGGTGACCTGCATGCCTCAGGATGCCAGCTTTGTAGATAAACAATCGGGGTGCGAAAATAGGCGATATCTTTATAGACCACTAAAAATCATCATACAGTTAGTGGTATTTTGTCGATAAAACTCCACTTCGTCAGCTTTGTACCAGTGTAAAGAACATAACATCCAAAACCTAAAGTCTAAACATACACGGCAGGATGGGTTTTGCCAGGAAAGTTGCTCTTAGATGGAAGTCAGGAGTCTGAGATAGCTGTAACCATCAAACAGCAACCAGAGTCTTGACTTCCATCTAAGAGACAAGCTGATGAAATCCATCCTGCCAAGAACTGCTAAACTCAACATCTAAGAGTCAGATTAACGCCAAAATGATGTTACCTAGTGGTTGCAGTCCTGCTCTGCTGATGTTGAGAGTCCACGTGCCTCCTTCTTGGTGGGGAGAGGCAGCTATTTCTTAGTATCCTCAATTCCACTGCAGTAGAATGTGAATGCAAAATTAGGGAATATCTGAGGATTCTTGATTTTTCTCTCTCTATGTTTAAACCAGACATGGACTGGGCAGCCCATTGAATAAGGGGATACGTCAAGAAAGAGCTGTCTGGGTCGCTCAGTGGTTTACGCATCTGGCTGCAGAGTCAGAAGCTGTGAGTTCGGTTCCGCATTGTGCTTCCTGCAACTAGCCTGTGTGGCCTTGGGCAAGCTGCACAGTCCCCGGGTGTCCCTAGAAGAAGGGAATGGTAAACTATTCTGTGTATTCTCCACTGTGAAAACCCTGGAAAGTATTGCTGTAAGTCAGAATTGACTTGATGGCACACATTTAGAGGATTGTCCTCAGGCAGCTTTTTTAAACAGAAGGTTGTAAAAGAAGACACGTGGCTACACTACTGGGCCGAAAAGTATCGCGGTTTCTACTTCAATTATAGGATCTCACCCCGCCCCCACATTTACACTCCTAAATACAAATTCCCATGTGGTTGAAATATAAATCAGTCTCTCTTTGTTCTCTTGTTTCTGTTGATGGGTACATGAAAATGGCAAAGCCAGACAAGGGCAAAGCATGAAGCTTCACTTTTCCTTTAAATCCAGGAAATAGAACTGCTGAAAAGTGAACAAAAAGGATTGTACATGGCATGGATGGTGGTGGTGGTACAGAGAGGCATGTTTTGAAAATCCCATTGGATCCCTTACTAGCACTTGGGTCTTACGTCCATTGAGATCAGCAGTCACCAGGCTTTTTAGTGGCCTCTCAGAGGCTGTAGAGCGATGCTTCCCAATCTTGGGTCCCCAGGTGTTCTTGGACTACATCTCCCAGAAGTCCTAGCCAGCTCAGCTAGTGGTAAAGGCTTCTGGGAGTTTCAGTCCACGAACCCCTGGGGACACAATGTTGAGAATTATTGCTCTAGAACTACTTTTTAAGAGTGGGTCACCTGCCTCCCTGTTAGCTATCTTTCTATCATTCATCTTTTTATTTAAGTAGGAATAACACAACTGACTTTGCTGCAGAAAGAATATTTAACTGAGTGGGTGAAGTATTTTCTTTAGCAGGTGATTTACATCTGGTGTTCTAGTTTTTTTTACATTGTTTCATGATAAGCTTTTTTGTGTTTGTTCTATTTAACTGTAAGCTGCCTTAAGCCCTTTTCTTGGGAGGAAGACAGGATATAAATCAATGAAATAACTAAATACATAAATATCCCAATGCCAGATCTGAATGGGTACTTCTAAATAAATAAGACAAATAAATAAGAGGGTTTTTTTTTGCTTAGTCTATAAATCTGGGTTTAAGTCTCCAAAACATTTTTTATCCTCTGTTGAAATTCGTTTTTTGTCTTGAAGGGTGCTTTGTCATTCTTGTTATTTTATGAATAAGTAACTGAGGCACCACATTACTTTCTTTTCCTTGTGGCAGGTGATGGCATATAACAGGTATACCTATGAGACTGTGAGGCAAACAATGATCATACATATTTTCACCTCTTCAGGTAAATGATTCATCATTTGCATGAAAGATATGCTGCAGTTATATTTTCCCTTCCTTTCTTTTCCTTCCTCAACTTCATTAGAAATACTGTTGTTTCATTTAAAACATGGTGCAGATACTCACTTCCTAGTTTTTAAAAAAATAAGCTTTGTTTGGGTTGTAGGGAGAACTCTGTCTGGCATCTTGTGGGAGGGAATTCCAAAGTCTGGGAGCAGCAACAGAGAAGGCCCTCTCCCATGTCCCCACGAAATGCACCTGTGAAGGTGCTGGAATTGTTGTTTAGTCATTTAGTCGTGTCCGATTCTTCGTGACCCCATGGACCAGAGCATGCTAGGCCCTCCTGTCTTCCACTGCCTCCCAGAGTTGGGGCAAATTCATGTTGGTAGCTTCGATGACACTGTCCAACCATCTTGTCCTCTGTTGTCCCCTTCTCCTTTTGCCTTCACACTTTCCCAACATCAGGGTCTTTTCCAGGGAGTCTTCTCTTCCCATAAGATGGCCAAAGTATTGGAACCTCAGCTTCAGGATGTGTCCTTCCAGTGAGCACTCAGGCTTGATTTCCTTCAGAATGGATCTGTTTGTTCTCCTCGCAGTCCAGGGGACTCTCAAGAGCCTTCTCCAGCACCACAATTCAAAAGTATTTTTATAATTTCTTTTTTATTGCAATAAAAATTAAAAGTTAAAAAATAAAAAACAGCTACGTCAGTTTTGACCTGCTGTTTCAAGTGTCAAAAGGAAGATTCAGATTTGCCTCTTGTTTTTGAGCATGACGCATAAGTACAGTATTCTAAACAATGAATTGCTTTCTTTATAGCCCTTGTTTCAATATGTTTTCCCATTTAAGTCCTTGATTTTGTGAGGCCTGTAGGAAATTCTTACTTTTGTTGAGGAGAATAAAACCTCCTGACAGGAATGGGACCATACATATTTTCTTTGTTTTCCTTTTCTTTTGCCACACTCAAATGTATCCATCTGGTGAGCTGGCAAATGATGATAGGCTAGGCTGTGGTTTCTTGAATTTTAGCTTCCACCATTACCTGAGCTAACTGGTTTGTTAGCTAGCTGCAGACCAGAATGATGAACCATAGTTTGTTGCTGGCTTATGAAATTTGCTTTGTTTAAGTCAAAAGCTTACAGTTACGTCCAAATTCAGAACTATGGCTTGTTATAACCTAGCAAAAGGAGCAGGAAGGAACTAGGCCAGAACTGGTCTCAATATTATGTGCCCAAACTGAATGCTGCTTGTATGCAGAGGTTATAGATCTATGGGGGGGGGAATAAAACCCAGCCAGTTTTGTGGAAGACACATGAAGATCAGAATCAGTGAAAACTCAAGTAAAATACAAAGAGCTCAGAAGGATTTCTTCAAAAACAAAAAGGACTCAGGAAACAACAAAATGGAAATGAGAGGGGTAGCACTACACTCTACTGAAGTCTCACTGCATCCAGTGGGGTTTGCTCTCTAATTTGCTTATGGTTGCAAGCTTAATGCAGGTGTGCAAAAAATGATGCGCTAAGGAACAGCCTTTTCCCAAGACACTTCAATGATTTGTGATCAATGCTTGGAATTCTTATGAAAACAACTGGTGTTGGCAAACACAGCATGGAATCTTCTTTCCTTTATGCCAGGCTATGGTGTGGCTATATTTAGAATATTATTATTTCATATCAAAATTATATAATAGCACTGGGACGATTATCAAAGCTTTGGAAGTACTTTGCATAGCAGGACAGGCTGAATTGTCGGGTTTTTTTTTTAGTTTAGATGAAAGAAGGACTAAAGAGCACAGTGAAACTTTTTTTAATGGTTATTGATCAGAGATATTTCCTCTCTTTCTCGTAATAACACAGTAGAATCAATAAACCTGATTGGCAGTTTATAGTGCTTTTAGAAAGGCTTAGACAAATTGACAAAATGTATATTTATTGTGTTGTAGACTAGCCTTCCCAATATGGCATACTCCAGAGGTTTCTGGGCTGTACATCCATTATCCACAGCCATTGTGAACTAGCTTTGGGCAATTGAAGTTGTTGCAGCCAAGAGCACTTGGAGAGGGCTAACCCTTGGAGTAGCCCAATGGTCTGTGCTCTGATCCAGCTATGAAGGGTCTTAAGATGGCTGTTGTGAGAAGAGCTATTCCTACACACCTCACATGGCCATCTGTTTAACTTTTATGCTATAAAGATTACAGTGGTGCCTCGGTTGACGATGTTAATTCATTCCAGCGAAATCGCTGTAGAGCGAAAACATCGTCAAACGAAATAAAAAAGCCCAGTGAAACACATTAAAACCTGGTTAATGCATTCCAGTGGGCTGAAAACTCACCGTCCAGCGAAGATCCTCCATAGGGGCGGCCATTTTCCATGCCTGTGCAGTGAGGAATCCATCCCTAAGCACAGCGGGGGGCCATTTTCTTCAGCCGGTGGCCATTTTGAAACCCGACGATCAGCTGTTTTTGATCGTTGTAAAGCGAAAATTGGTTCCCAAAGCAGGGAACCGATCATCGCTAAGTAAAATTCCTCCATTTAGACTGTCATTTTGTGATCACAATTGCGATCGCAAAAACCTCATCATAAAGCGATTTCCTCGTTAAGCGAGGCAATCATTAAGCGGGGCATGACTGTAGTAGGATTTGTTTCGGCGTAAGACCAACTTAGTCCAACCTCAACTTACTCCCAACACCTCAACTTGTTTTTCTGGTTTCAGTCCAACAGACCATAGTTTTAGTGTGAGGGAACCA
The DNA here is from genome assembly GCF_051106095.1 of Pogona vitticeps. NCBI lineage: Eukaryota > Metazoa > Chordata > Lepidosauria > Squamata > Agamidae > Pogona > Pogona vitticeps. Next base: position 99,240,138 of record NC_135788.1, read on the forward strand.
GCTTGTGTCGAGACTGTGAGGTTTGATGTCTTTGCTACATTGGCATACAGGCATCAGTTTGCCCTTTCGGGGGAGACGTGCATGCAAGTGATTCAGCCTGGATTTCATGGTTTTACTAAAGTAGGCGGCCACTGAAGTCAGCCCAACCAGCTTGGTCCCTCCTATCACCTCCTGCTTCTACTTTAGCATCCTTCTGTCCCTTTTCTCTTTAGATGGAGAGATGCCGTATCAAGCTGAGTTCTTGGTGAAGAACTGGGATGTGGAGGAAATGCTACCCATCGATGCCCAGGAACTTTTTCAGCAAGCTGTGGACAACATGTGGGAACAAGAAGGCCTGACTATCATTAATATCACCTCAGCCTTAGACCGAGGAGGGCGTGTACCTTTGCCGATTGAAAACAGGAAGGAAGGGTAAGGTTTTGAAGCCATTAAATCTGCTGGGGAGTGGGTGGGACGGCAGCCGGATACAAACACTGTCAAGCATTTGGTCTGTTCAGAGATGGCTCAGGAAGATCTCTATAGGGCAATTCACATTGTCTAGGCTGTTACCTCATGGCTAGAGTTGGAAGAATTCACACAATTATTTGGGAAGTGTGTATGTGTGGGAAATCACAAGGCAACCTTTCCCTTCACTATCCTTATCAGCTTCTCTAGTCCTCCTCAAGGCATGCTTATTTATCTCTATCAGCTATATGCTGCCTTGGAGAGTATTTTCAACAGTTGGACAATACAGTAAATGGAATAGGATGATGGATGTTAGTCTTTTTCTGACTCTGTTGTTTAGCATTCGTGTGAATCCATATATGTCATTCTATCCCAGAACATTTTAGGGACAAATTAGGCAATGTCTAATTCAAACAACTGCATGAATAGCACTCTAAAAGAACATTGCACATGTCTCCTGATATCAGTTGGGACCTTGATATGAGATTTAGAAACTTTAATTATTTGTACCTTCCTTTGTAGTCTAGATTCCCTCATCCTTCATAACCATTTGGTTTTGGAGTATATGGAAAACAATGGAAGCTGTTTAAAAAAAAAAATGCAAAGAGCAGTCTCACCCTCCAGATCTGGATTGAGATTATAGCTCAATGGATAGGGATTAAATTTCCTAGACCCCTTTACCTTGGTTCATATTTGCATCAAACAGTCCCTGGCAATTTCTTTCTTAAAAGCAGTTTGCACGGTTGCTAATTGTATGAATAGAGCTTCATGTAGCTTTCCTCACAGCAGTACGGCAATGGAATCAGTTACCCCAGGAAGTGGTGAGTGCTCCAACACTGGAGGCATTCAAGAGAAATGTAGACAACCGCCGGGCAGATATCCTTTGATTTGTATTTCTGCATTGAGTGGAGGACTTTAACTCAGTGGCCTTATAGGCCCCTTCCAACTTCACTATTCTATGATTCTATGTGAGATTTGTGACACGGGAAGACTACTTGGTTGAGAATCATGGCTGAGCAGGGTGTTCCCTCCCCCTAGTCTACATTTTGCATCTCAAATTAAACCTGTCATGCAATACTCCTTAATGTTACAGTGCTAATAGTCAATATTAGGCCAGTGTTCTTTGGATGACTGAGGCGAGAGCTGAGGCAGAGTGAGGCACCTGTCGTAGATGGAAGATGTTAGGGTCTTCCTGCTATTTTTTTCCTTCTGAACCCCCTCCCCTCTTTCGAGGACAAAGCTGTGTGTAATTTACAACCATTCTACATCTGCTAACTGGCCTAATTCCCTCCCCTGTGGCAGGGCACTCAACCTCAATGTCAGGGTTGAAATTCGGCCCAGCTGCGAGGCCAGTTGACTTTGGGTGGGGAAGGGGATTGTCTCTTGCCTCAGGCAGCAAAATATCTCGGGCCAGTCCTAAATAGGAACGGAACCTTTTCTACATAGAAGCTGTTGTTGTTATGTGCTGTCAAGTCTGAAGCGACTTATAGGTACCCTAATAGGGCTTTCAAGATAAATAAGATATTTAGGGAGTGGGTTTTACCAGTTCCACACCCCCAGTGATTCTCTACTCCTGAGTTCTAGTCCATCACTCTATTCACTACTACATCACACTGGGCATGGAAAGCAAGGAGGCTACAAACTAGCATGAATGGTATATACTTTGGTAACTAAGCCACAACTAAAATGGCTGTTCAGATCAGAAAGCAGTAAGCCTGTTCATCTATGGATGTTCATCTATTTGGCCTAAAGACAAAACCCAGGCACTTTATGCTTCACAATCTCATGTCCCAAATCAACCCTCCTTCACACGGATCGTTAGTTATGTGCTGTCAAGTCAGAACTGACTTATACTGATTCTAATAGGGCCGAGGTCGGTGAGGTATTTAAAGAGCGGTTTCACCAGTTCTGTTCCTCTAATGAGTTTCCATGGCTAAGAGGGGACTTGAACACTGGTCTCCAGAGTCCTAATCCATCGCTCTGTCCACTAAACTACAGTGGTTTTCCCTTTTACTCCTTCTCAACTACCAAATGTAGCATATGTGTATGTTTGGGGGATTGACTTTGTTTCTTTCCATCTCTGTCATTATACAGTAATTTTCTTTCCCCTTTACTTGGCATGCTCTGTTTCTTCCAGAGCTTGGGGAAGTTACAAGTGTTAGGATCCCCCAGTCAACATGGCCTCTGGATGGGTGATTATCGAAGTCACAATCCAAATTATGAGTACTGATTATTTCCTTCCTTCCTTCCTTCCTTCCTTCCTTCCTTCCTTCCTTCCTTCCTTCCTTCCTTCCTTCCTTCCTTCCTTCCTTCCTTCCTTCCTTCCTTCCTTCCTTCCTTCAGGGTTTACGTCAAAGTGGGTTCTACAGACCCATTCACAGAATGCTTAACGGAGGCCACATCCCCAAACAACCGTTTCCGCTGTACGCTGGAGCAGCAGCCGGTCATTTCGTGCCATGACAGCTTCAGCCCTCAATTCCAGATTGACTGGTGCAACCTTACTTTGGTGAGAGGATATTGGAGGAAGAGTGGGAGGGTGAGAAGGAGCGGTGCTTAGAAAAACTGTGGATCTTTTTGGACTCTGCCTCCCAGTACCTCCTAGGCAGCTTGACCAGGGTGGCTGGGAGATTGTGATAGTTGTAGCCCCAAAAAAGAGTAACTTTTCCAGAGTCTGCCAAGGAGCCGTTGGACAGCTTTGCCAAGGCAGTCTCTCCTTCCATTCTCTTTTCCTCTTTCTCAGGCCAGTCCCACTAGGAAGAATGTCACGGTGCTGATTTACGGAGATGGGGTGCTTGAAGAAGGCAGCGAGTTCAATCCTCCAGATAGTGTTCCTGACAGGGAGTTCTTTGATGACTTTCTCCTCACTTTTCTCCTTACTTTCCTCTTGGCGCTTCTCCTCTGTCTCATCCTGGCCTACATCATGTGCTGCAGGCGAGAAGGAGTGTAAGTTGGGCAAGTAGGCAGGAGGGAGCTTGTGGAAGATTTAAGGGGAGGCCATGTGTTGTCTGTATGGAATGTGCAGAAGCAGATCGGTAATCTGCAAAAAGCCAAATTGTGTATTAAAAAAACCCATCAACCCATTGGCCAAAATCCCCTTGTGTAACTACTCAAATTGCGTAACTTTGGAGCAAATTGCCCCAAGTTAAGAGGTCACCATAGATGCTGAATCACACAACACAGGATTAGATAATGTCTAAATTTCTTAATTTAAAGCAATTTGCCTCCCAGAGTAACACCATAACTAGGCAAGATGTTCAGAGCTATTATATATGATGGGCTCCATCCCTCTAAAAAGGAACATTAGGACCTTCTGCAGAACCAAAGCCTGGAAAGTTACTTGGGAGATCTTCAGGTTTCCGGAATCCTCTAATCAGCATTACCAGCATGCAAAAGTAACTTTCCCAAGTTTTATGCATATATTACTCAGGAAAGGTATAAGCCTTCAGTCTCCACAAAGTCATTAGCAATGGAATATATTCCCTCTGCTTTCCCCTCGCAAAGATATTTTTGTTCAGCTTGGAGTAAAACTGTAAGTCACAAAACAGAAGTGGTCCCAGCCTTTCCCTGTTTGATATGAGGTCCCTGCCATCGGGCAACCATAATCCAAATGACTAATACAAAGTGCCATAGTATGAAAGAAGACTTGGAAATATGCACAGCCAATAAATGAAGCTCATGTTCCTACCTAAAGAATGCACATTAATTCACAAAACAGGTAACTGGTTATGTGCTTTTAAAAGACGGGCCAGACAAGCAATATGCTCATTTGCATATTGTAATGAAGCACACTTGATTTTTTAAAACATTTCTGGTGTTCTCTTTTAATATTAGACAGAATTAATAGGATGCATGCTAAGGTACATAGCTAGAGAGTTGAGGCCTGCATTCTGTAACAGAAAAGTTAGCCTCTGCTGGCCTCAGCTACCAAAATCCCATGTCTCACCCTCTCATGTTCAGCAAAGTCATCAAGCTTTTCTAGAGTTCTTGCTTGCTTTTTTATAAAATAAGTTAATCTTTTGTCTGTAGGGGATAGATGGTTGAAAGACGTGGAAGTATAGGGGTGCTGGGGGCTTGCAAAAATGGTTGTGGGGGTACATGCAGTGCCCAAGCTGCATGTTGCCCACCCCATTCTGAAGGTACCCCTTCCCTATAAGGTACCCTCACTCTTGCAACTCCTCTACCCCCACCTGCAGAAAAGTCTTATGTTTTCTTAAGTGATGCCACCCCTTCTCTGCTTCAAACCTCCTCTTGAAGCATGGTCTGCCGTTCTCCTCCCTTGACTATGAAATGTGGTAAAGTTCAGTGTATACTGTAGCAGGGACGTGGTGGCGCTGCGGGCTAAACCACAGAAGCCTGTGCTGCAAGGTCAGAAGACCAGCAGTCGTAAGATCGAATCCATGCGACGGAGTGAGCGCCCATTGCTTTGTCCCAGCTCCCGCCAACCTAGCGGTTCGAAAGCATGCAAATGCAAGTAGACAAAAAGGGACCACCTCGGTGGGAAGGTAACAGCGTTCCGTGTCTAAGTCGCACTGGCCATGTGACCACGGAAGATTGTCTTCGGACAAAATGCTGGCTCTATGGCTTGGAAATGGGGATGAGCACCGCCCCCTAGAGTCGAACACGACTGGACAAAAATTGTCAAGGGGAACCTTTACCTTTACCTTTATCAGTGTTTACTGTTGTGTACTGACTTATTTATCGGTAATACAGAATGCATAAGATATGTAAGAATCAACTTTTTTTTTTCATTTTCTTTTTTCCCTTACGATATGAACCAACTCTTTATTTATTTAACTTCCGTATATAGCAATCTCTGAGCAGTTTAAAACAGTAAATTCAATCAAATGAAACCCAAACAAAATAAACATACAATTAAATCAACAAATAATTGGTTCCGTGATACAAGCAAACCTGACTTTAAATAAAATAAACACGTAAACAACTTAAAAAAGCTAGGCCTACATTGCACCTCAGCTGGAAATGTTTTCTCAGCAAGAGCTGTAGCTTAGGATGAAACAGTTTACACAATTAGCAATTGGAATAATATTCTTCTTCTTGGGCGGGTGGGAGCTTAATCTAGTTCGAGATCCTAGAGTAGGGTGAAGATATTACCCTTTTGTCCTGTTTTGTTTGGAAGGAAAGTTCCAATTTGAACTAAATGAAGTTTTCATCCAGGACAAATAACAGATACATCCCATGGTGATGCAGATCAAGGGGATTCTTAAGAGCTGCACTTTTCTATGCTCTGAAACAGGGTCAGCAAGACTACGCTGGACAGTTTATTTTAATTAATTTTTTACCTCACTTTTCTCCTTAAAAGGACCTAAGGCAACTTACATTATTAAAAGACACAATAGTGAGTATACAAATACTAAAAATGATTGAACAAATACCATACTAAAAAAACATCAGCAACACCTAAACACATTCAAAGCAGTCAGGTACAACAATCCATTTAAAAACCACACTCAGGCAGTGAGTCACTCAGGAAAAGCTTCCCTGAAGAGAAAGGTATTTGCCTGATTGTGGAAGGATGGCAAAGATGGGGTCAGTTTGGCCTCCTCTGGAGAGAGTTCCAGAATCTGGGAGAAGCAATAGAGAAGTGAGCTCTCTTGAGTCCCTATCAAGGTGGTGGGATTGAGAAAGGCCTCTCTTGATGATCTTGACACTCGAGCAGACTCATAAAGGGAGAGGTGGTTCTTGAGATGCCTTGGGCCCAAGCCTTTTAGGTTTTATAAGTTAGAACCAACACCAACACGGTTATTATTTTGATATAGCTGAGTCTGCTTTTGAGAGAGAAGATGATCTTGTCATAATCACTGTTTCTCACTTTGTTTTCATTGTAGGGCCAAAAGGGACATCAAGACCTCAGAGTAAGTTGATATCTCCTTTTGAATATGCTGCATTCTCAGTCACATTGGGTTTTAGTAAATGCTTTTAATTTCTCGAAACTCTTGGCTATGTGATGTCATCATCATGCATTCTATTCCCATCCACCCACAACTGTGTTTCTGTTAATGAAATCTCTTTTCCCATGGCAGTCCCACAGTCCTCGTTTCAAAAGTGAGGTGTCCTAAAGCAAACACAATGATTTTAAATTTAAAGATGAGGGTGATATCTTTATTAGACCACTAAAATCCCACAAAGTGAAGCTAGCTTTTAAGTCTCACAGGGCCCTTCATCAAAAGTATCACCCGGACATGTCTTTGGAATGTGTGCAAGGGCTACATGGCTTTTTCCTTTTATATATTATATATATATGATAAAGCCACAGAACAGCCTCTCCCAATGTTGTGCTTTGAACTACAATTCCTATCATCCGCAGCCAGCATAGCTTTGTCTGCTGAGGTTATTGAGAGCTGTAATCCCATGCATTTTCAGGACACTAAACTGGGTGAAGAAGCTGCCATTGAATGCTGCAAGTCACAGTTTTAGGATGTACCAATTCTGCTTGTTAATCAGGCTCTTACCATCAGCCTGAAATGTCCATGTTCTTTTTCTAGACTGTAGCTCCCAGGATCCTAGAGCAAGTGGTTCTCAACCTTGGATCCCCAGATGTTCTTGAACTATAACTCCCAGAAGCCTTCATCACTAGCTGTGCTGGTCAGGATTTCTGGGACTTGTATTCCAATAACTGGGGACCCAAGGTTGGGAACCACCACTCTAGACAGCATATTCTAGTCCAAAGAAATAACATTGCTATGTTGGACCAAACCATTAACAAGGATGCATGCACAGCACATGCAGATATCCAAACAAGGACATCACAGAGTGCTTGTGATCCCATAATTCACCAAGCTGTTCTCATGGCAACCATTTAGTTCAAGCCCCACCCCTTTAACCTCATAACCTCTGGCAGTGGTGGGTGGCCCAGCCATAACTTCCTTGAACAGGAATCCCACCCAACAACATCTTCCGAATTGTGTAAGGCAGACCCCCTGAAGACTCCCAAAAAGAACCATCTGACCAAAACACCCTTGAACTTGGGAAAATACGTGAACTACAGGAGACGTGCCTGGCAAGCTTTTGGGATTTGGACCATGGTGGGGAAGTAGCAACTCAAGCCAAACCTGAGAAGAAATGGGTAGCTTAAATGAAACTCCAGTGATTTTCTCATTGCCAAGAATAGAATATCCAGATGAAGGAAATTCCGAACAAGTATCTCCCTACTTCTCCGACTCAAAGATGCAGGAAAACGAGACCTTCGATGAAGCACAACCATCTTGCTCTGGCCTGCATTTACAGACCAAATCCAGCTCCAGGACAAAAAGTCAAGAGACCCAGAAACCTCCTTTCCCTTGGAAAACCCTTCTGCCCAAACGTGGCATTTCCAAACTCATTTTCCAGGTGGTGGCTTCCGCAGAGAAACGTACCGGTGTATCCCTGCAAGCTCTGAAAAAGAGCGTCGTTGCCACGGGCTATGATCTTGAGAAGAGGAAGAATTACTTTAAGAGAGTCCTGAGGGCTTTGGTTGCCAAGGGTTTGTTGAGGAAGCTGACTGGCCATGGTCTAACCGGGTCCTATGCCATCAGCAAGATGATGATGAAGGTGCTCAAACGGAGGAAGAGAAGAAGGAGAAGGAGGAGAAGGAAAAGGAAAAGGCAAAAACAGGTAATCGTAAATCTCAAGACAAAGAAAGCTGCCAAAAGAAGGAAGAGGAGGAGGAGAAAGAGGTCAAGGAGAAAGAAGAACAAGTCAAAGAACTCAGACTCATCTGGATTGTGTAGTCAAATGCCAATGACATCCAGTTTCCACAACTGAAGCTGATTGTAAGGAAAAATAATAATAAAGTGCCATATTTCAATTCTCTTTTTTGCTTGTTATTTGGACCATGAGAAAACTCTTAAGAATTGTGAATTTGTGCTTGCCTCAACCTAACCATTTTTCATGCCTTACCACCCTATATACTGTATACACAGTACAGCTCAGTCCATTCAGTGGTATCTTTTGACTCCCCAGCATAGCATCTTCAGCAGGCAGGAAGGCCTGCTGTGTAAAGTTCTGTTTTAGGCAGACCATTTGTATATGCCTAAAACTTGATTCAACACTATACATGAAATATTAATTCCACATTTCTGTGTCATATGACCCTCAGGCCATTTAGCTTGGTTATGTAGATCAGGGGTTCCCAAATTTGGGTCCCCAGATGTTCTTGGATTAAAAATCCCCAAAACTTTCACCACTAGCTATGGTTAGGGAGTTGTTGGTCCAAAAACATCTGGGGACCCAAAGTTGGGAGTCATTGAGGTAAACAGATAGGGGCTGGGATTCTGTGAGATTTCCAGAACTTGCCACACCTAATTGAAGCTAATTGACAAGATGCTGGGGCACATCTCAGTTGCCCATTTGGGTGCATGAACTGGCATGTGACCAAGATGCACTTTATCAGTTAGCTATAGCAAGTTGCACAAATGTGAATATGAGGATTCTGGTCAGTCTACAGATAGAAATAATATGGAGATTATTGACCACTATATTATTTTTGTTGTCAGAAACTGGAGGATTGGTCTTATCACTATTTTGAAAGAATTGTTACATTTAAAAGTCTCGAAGGATAAAGATATAATAACAATTTGTCAATTTAAGAATAGCCCCTTTATCCAATTAAGATTACCCAGGCAACCAGGTCTACAGAGTTTTTGGCCTTCAGTTTCTATGATCCCTTTCTTCATTAGCCATGCTACCTTGGGCTTGTAGGTGTTGTATACCCAAATATCTGGGGAGGAGGGGACACCAGTTTGAGGAAGGATGTTTTCTGAAATGGCAGAGAAATGAACTGCCTCAGTTACTAATGCTTGGCATTGACTTCATGAGAGTTAAACCCAACCTGGACATCAACAAACAAGAGCTTTTCTTTTTCTTAATAGGATTAAGAGATAAAATAGTTTCCCTTCCTTTTTTGTTTCTGATTTTGTTGTAACATATTGTTTCCTCCCTCTCTGAGTTTTGCATGATATTTTGACAAATGCTGGGATTCTACAGTGAGCATTAGTATTCTAATACATATTTTTAAATGAATGCAATTTATTTATTGCATGAATACTTATTTGTATCTTTCCTATAACTTTCTAATATTTCCTTCTTTCCTATATTGTAATAAAATGTTATATCTTAGAAGAATGGAAAAGCTAAGGTCTACCCATCTCTGTATTTCATATTTTGAGTTCCATCACCACTTTATGCAAATACACTTTTAATTTTTTTAAATTGTTTAATTTTCAGAAGTAAAGGCACTGTTGATTTTTAAATACAGGTATTGCTTTATTGTCATAAGGATGCAGAAGTCCATTCCAGAGGACAAGTTAGGCATCCTTCAAACTTTGACTTGGCTTTGAACAGCTTGAATAGAAGGCATTCTGCTTCTGTTGGAAGCTCTCTTAGAGGAATCGACCTTCCCTTGCTTCTTGGTGGCGTTCCTGCCACTTCTGGATCTAGTTGGGCCATTTTTCTTCTTGCTGGACCCCTTTGCCTTCTGACCTCTTCCTTTCACCTTTGGTTGCTGTCGTTTCTTCCGCAAGTCAGGATTGACCTTGAAGGAGCCTGTGGCTCCGGTTCCTTTGACTTGCCAGAGCTGCCCTTTAGCCACCATGCTTTTGATAGACCTCAGGAAATAGCGCTTCTTCTTGGCCATGTCGTAGCCCATGCTTGTCACAATTTTCTTCAGGGCTTGCATGGACAGGCCTGACTTTTTCTGGCATGTGGCCACAGCTGTGAGGATCAGCAAGGAAAGATTGGTGGAAGGTGGCTTGGGCACAACAGGTCTGGATTGGCTGAACTGCCGAACAACTCTTTGGGTATGATTTGAATCCATGGCCATCCGTGCCCTAGTGGGGGTTCTGCCCCTTTGCAGTGAAGGATCCAGGAGGGCAGGAGACTCTGTTGACTGAGTGTTCTGGGAAACTTCAGATTCTTCAGTGTTTTCTGACATTGGAGGTGAAACTATGTTAGCTGAGTCAGAGGCATTGACTGAAGAAACTGCTGGGCATGCAGTTGACTCCATGATATTGTTCAGAATGGGCTTTTTGTTTGGCCCCCTGCTTTAACACGTAGATATTTTTGGCAGTTTGAATCTATTCTTGTATCTGGTTGAAAGGGAATCGTCTTTCTTTTTTTCCTTTCCTTTCCAGATCTGAAAAAAAAGGGGGGGGGGGATCAACAGGGAAAACAAATGTCCCTTTTAACCACTTTTTGAATTGTATTGTCCATAAATGTCTGCCACGTCTCTCACTTAATATAGATGGATTTGGAGGAATTGTGGCACTCAAGATAGGACCACATTCACAAAGTCACTTATTCATTCACTCACCCACTTCTTGTCTTGATCAATGGGATCCTTGAATAAACAACTGCTTTCTTGTGAGAATCCCTCCTCGAGTTTTGACATCCACACCTAGTATCACTTTTTAACTTCCCCCAACAATAACAGGTTGGGTAGCTTGGCATGTAGAGGATCTCAAGTTGATGGTGCTCTGCTGCAAGGCAAATAAATCTTATCCATCTCACCAAGACAGTTTGAGTATTCAGGCCTAGCTGGTTGTCATGGTCAGCTTTGTGACATCATCTTGGTGGTCTGTGATGTCATGAAAACACCATCTGAGAGTTTACATCACATCTGTACTCTTACTACTCAATAGTATGGTGCCCCCCAATCAATTTTCCAAACTTTAGAACCATTCATTAGCCAAATAAAATATGAGCGTCTCCCAAATATAACTACAACATTGTTTAGTATTTATATTATATATGAAGGGGTGGCAGTTAGGTTGATATGAAAATAGGGGGAAAGGGAATGAGATGTTGGTCAATTATGTCTGTCCAACAGATTCAGGCCCCCCAAATTAAGTAAATAGTGCCTTAGGAATTTGTGGTAGTTACATTAGTAGAATAAAGCAGGCAAATAAAGTGAATGTACATCTGTTAATTAGAGAGTTAGAATGCTCATAGAAAGGTAAATGGAAAAAGGTATGTTTATCATTCCAAGAAAGTCAAGATAAAACAGAATAAAATATTTATGTTGAATATAGAAGCGTCTAGAACCTGCTTCTGTATGTGTCCAGTGGTGGACCTATACTTTGGGGGCCCTGAATCTTGAAAACTTATAGGGGCTTCTTCACAACCCCTATTTTCAGTGGCTATCCACTATTATCTTTTTCAGTGGGGTTGCTCTTCAACAGATTTTTAATAAAAAAAAATATGGACCAAAGTCACTCCTGGGGCCCTCTGGAATTAGGGGCCATGAAGCTTAAGTGTCATTGGCCCCTAATTCCAGAGGGCCCCAGGAGTGACTTGGGTCACTTAAGCTTCATTAGTTTCATAGCAGATCCACCCCTGTATGTGCCTATGTACAGAAGGCTAACATGGAGGCACATTCATGTGGCTGCCCATTGCAGACAAAGGGGAACCAAAAAGTGAACGGTTGCCTTGAGGAAGGCTGGGGTGACCTAAGGAGGAGGTGACCAGTAGCAAAGGTCAAGATGGACAGCACAGCCAAACCCACCTAGATATCTTTTGGTCTGCTCTCCCCGCCACACCAGTTATTTCAAATACGACTTTGGGGGCACTTATTTTTACATGTGCTAGTTTGATTGGAAAATAAATTTATTTATTTATTTATTTATTTATTTATTTATTTATTTATTTATTTATTTATTTATATCCCACCCATCTGGTCAATTGACCACTCTGGGCGGCTAACAACACTTAAAAATAAAACAATTAAAAATAACATCAAAAGTTAAAACAATTTAAATATAAAATTTGTCAGTTTCATTTTTTCCCACATGCAGAGTTTTCAAAACTCAAGTTCTTTGTGCTCTGAATATGAAAAAAAAAAAAATCATTAACTTCGGCAAATTCTCTCAAAAAAGGAATTGGAACAATATTTTTACCCATCACCACTGGCAAAATTCAACAGATGTAACTACGTACATCCAATGGGCAATATTACCCTTTCCTCTGTATAAGTGTTAAAGATGAAGAACTTTTCGGGGGGGCGGAACTAGAAACTCAAATCTAATACTAGATCTGCTAACACCACCAGAGAGTGGACGGTTCAAAGAGAGGATTGGCTTCTATAAAGATGGGTGTGTAGTCACCTTAAATAAGCATTAAATATATATAGAGAAAAAATGATTTTGTACCCAAAGGCTATGTATGTCATCATAGACTTGATTGGTAGAATGGGATTTACCTCAGCGGTAGAAGTTAGAACATTTCTGAAATTAGGCCAGTTTATCTCCCATTATAAATGAAAGCTGGAGGATTAATAGTAGAACTGTCTACCTAAAACCAGCCAGTCAGTGAAGCACAGAACTAAACAAAGGGGCACCCACTTCATGATTTGAATAGCCACCATCTAGAAACAAGGAAACAATGCGGAACCTCTTTTAATCAACTGGAAGAAGCATTCACGGCAGGGGTGGATGCTTCCAGGAACCATAAGCATTTCTGGCAGGCTTGCCTTTCTTTTCAAGTCTTCATCTACACATGTGTGAGGCATGGATTTGGTAGGCTTCATTCAACAATGAAAAGAGCTGGCAGGGACAAATGAACCCTCCCAGTACCCATGTCTTGCTTAACTCCACTCCAGTCCATTGCTACAGATGCTCTCTTCCATTTTCAGACACATCTTGGGCCAGTCAATTTCTTTCTGCCAGACCAACCTCACAAGGTTGTTGTAAGGATAAAGGGTGGAGGAAAGCCACGTTTGCTACTTTGAACTCATTGGAAGAAAGGAAGAAAATTAGTGTAACTAATGATATTACAATAGTCGTAGTAGTGATGATGATGATATCACCTATTTATTTATTTGTTTATTTGTTTGTGCTGCCTTTTTCCCCATAGGGGACCCAAGGAGTCTCACAACAGCTGAAACTATACAACAATCAAGAGTTTTAAAATACTATATAAATATCATATTAAAAAATAGCTCGTATATGAAGATTTTTTAAAAAAATAAAAATGATTTTAAAACATTTTAAAAAGATTTAAAAATCTCTAAGTTCAATAAACAAAGTATTATATTCACGAAGGCTTTCATGGCCGGGATCTAATGGTTCTGCATTTTTCGGGCTCTTTGGCCGTGTTCTGAAGGTTGTTCTTCCTAATGTTTTGCCAGTCTCTGTGGCCAGCACCTTCAAAGGACAGCAACCTGTGCTCTGAGAGCACAACCTGAGAGCACAACCAGAACAACCAAGCAAAGTACGGTATTCCTGAGGTATTGCTTAAAAGCCTGCATGAAAAGGAAGATCCTATGCATTATCTCCCTCTCATCCATTGATCCAGCCTTTATTTCCACTGCTGTCTCACTTAGCCAAAAGTGCAGAAAAGTTTCTGGAGCAGTTATCCATGATAAGGCAAGTTGTGGTGGAAGGAGATAGTTCAAAAGTGGTGTGACTCCGTGGTTAATGTTGGGCTGGAATTCTGAAAATCCAGATACTAGTCCCCATTCAATTGTGATACTCACTGGGTAGCCTATTTTGACAACCGGCTAACTTATTTTTGCTTCAGTTTTATACGATTGTTGTTACCCATGCAAAACTTAACAGAATGTAACAATATAAAAACAGAAGTACATAAATAAACAAGTGTTTAAGAAATATTTAAGGAATCGTTTGAGGAAGGTTAAGGAAGGTTGTTGTGGGTTTTTCAGGCTCTCAAGTGCTGTCCTCTGAAGATGCCAGCCACAGAGACTAGCAAAACGTTAGGAAGAACAACCTTCAGAACACGGCCAAAGAGCCCAAAAAACCCACAACAACCATTAGATCCTGGCCATGAAAGCCTTCGCGAATACAAGGTTAAGGAAACTCACCCCTTTTTTTTGTGTATGTGTTCTTTTGCTTTTCAGTATCCAGATGGTGCATCATCATACAATCCATGACAACACAGATGAACTGCGGCAAATGGCCAGTGGTCGAGATGTTCCACGGCCCCTCTCCACATTGCCTATGTTCAACGTTCGCACTGGCGAGAGGACAAATCCCATGCCAAGTGGCCGCTTTGACAGTGCTCAGGTGCCTCTCATCCTGGCTCAGCAGTGAACCTTTCCCAGGTTTGTGCAATCGCTAAGCTGCATAAATATAGACCCAGAGCTTTAGAAAGTTACATATTTGGAGTATTAACTCCCATTGGTTTGGGGAGTTATGAAACAAAAATGTAACTTTTCCAAGGTCTGCTCCAAAGTATAACAGTTGGAGGGAAGTGTTTCATTCCAATCCCTCCTCACCAGAGCAAGTAAATTCCCAAAGAAGTAGCTATTTAGATGGAGAGACTCCAACAAAGGAAAACCTATTCCTTCTATCTAGCTGGCTTCACCATCCAACTGCTCTTACTGTTACAAGGTTCTCCTTATGCTTAATTAAAATGAAGCCTTTTCAGAGAGTCATAGAATCACAGAGTTGGAAAAGACCACAGGGACCATCAAGTCCAACCCCTTGCCATGCAGGAACCCCATCAAAGCACTCCCGACAGATGGCCATCCAGCCTTTGCTTAAAAACCTCTGAAGGAGACTCCACCACACTCCGAGGCAGCATATTCTACTGCCGACCAGCTCTGACTGTCAGGAAATTCTTCCTGAGATTCAGGTGGAATCTCTTTTCCTTTATTTTGAAACCATTGCTCCTTGTCCTAGTGTCTGGAGCCATGGAAAACAAACCTGTCCCTTCCTTGACATGGTAAAGGTAAAGGTTCCCCTTGACAATTTTTGTCCAGTCGTGTTCGACTCTAGGGGGCGGTGCTCATCCCCGTTTCCAAGCCATAGAGCCAGCGTTTTTGTCCGAAGACAATCTTCCGTGGTCACATGGCCAGTGCGACTTAGACACGGAACGCTGTTACCTTCCCACCGAGGTGGTCCCTATTAATCTACTCGCATTTGCATGCTTTCGAACCGCTAGGTTAGCGGGAGCTGGGACAAGTGACGGGCGCTCACTCCGCCGCATGGATTCGATCTTACGACTGCTTGGTCTTCTGACCCTGCAGCACAGGTTTCTGCGGTTTAGCCCACAGTGCCACCACGTCCTCGGCATGACATCCCTTCAAATATTTAAACATGGCTATCATGTCCCACTTAACCTTCTTTTTCTAAGGTTAAACATTCCCAGCTCCCTAAGTTGAGAATGTTTAGCCCTCATAGGGCATGGCTTCCAAACCTTTGACCATTTTGGTCACCCTCCTCTGGACACATTCCAGGTTGTCAACATCCTTCTTGGACTGAGTGCCAAATTCACCTTGCCAAAAAAAGAGAGTCTCTTCTGTTCAATTGGAATCCTATTATAGTTTGGCCATAATAAAGCTGGTGTTCCCCCTTGAAATGAGCGGTCAGAAAAAAAAAGTTGCTATCAGACTTTTTCTCCAATGTTTTTCTCTCTCCAACAGGTCATATTGGATTCTATTTTTGGAAAGAATCCTATCAAATACATCTCTTGGTACAGACACAACTTTTTAAAGAGCTTGGAATGACGGATTTTGCTGTGTTGCTTCTTCCTCACTTTGATCACTTTGGTGATTAGGATTTAATCTGGGGTGGTGATGGGAATGTGTTTCATTGCTATCAAATCTCCTTGAGTATATGAATGAAAAATGTCCTTTGATTATCATATGGCAAAATGGGGTAATAAAAGTTTGAATTTACTCTTCTGAATTGTTTTCTTCCACCAAAAAATAGCTTTTAGAAGCCTTGATTCCTTGCTGAAGAACTGCAGCACCCAATTAGTATGGGTTTACCATTTCTCGAAATAGACAGCCTAGTACCCTGAAAACATTTTCTGTAAGGATGTAAATAGTCCCCGGCCTCATTCTTCTGTGTGAGGATGAAACTGGCAAACTCTACAAAGACTATAAGACTTTGTTTTGAGATTTTTTCCATTTGTAGGAAAACTTATTATTTTTCTTTTGCAAATTGTGCAATTGAACTACTATACCTGCTACCTTGTTGCATGGACTTTTAAAAACTAGAACCATTGAATGGGTTGCTTGTGTCTTTTTGATCAAACAGCCAGTCCTTTGGTCCCTGCTGTGTGTATGTGTTTGCATGTGTGCTGTGTTTCACAGTTGCAGGAACCGCAACAAACAAAGGCAGTCATTGAGTCACGATTCAGCTGGAGTTGAGCCTACAAAGCACCACAAGAGTTCATTGTCTGATTTTGCTGCAGCAGAGCTTATCCTTTTGGAAGGTATTTTCCTTTTCAGCTGTCTCACTGGATTGTTATGATGGATTAGCACTCACTCAAAGCCTTCTGGCCACCATTCCAGGACTCATCTTTGGTTCCCGGTGCTACAGGGCAGCCGCAGGAGAAAAGGCAGAAGCTTCCCTTTTAAACTGCCCCCCTCTTGACAATGCCACCCACAATATCAAAGGCACAACCACTGCGCCTCGTGGCGCAGTGGTTAAATCGCTGTACTGAAGCTAAAACTGTGCTCACGACCTGGGGTTCAAATCCCAGGTAGCCGGCTCAAGGTTGACTCAGCCTTCTATCCTTCCGAGGTCGGTAAAATGAGTACCCAGCTTGCTGGGGGGGCAATGTGTAGCCTGCATAATTAAATTGTAAACCGCCCAGAGAGTGCTTGAAGCAGTATGGGGCGGTATATAAGCAGCACACTTTGCTTTTTGCTTTGCTTTGCTTTGTTCCTCAGCTAATGTGATCCATGCCATCTTTGGCCAACAATGCTCCTCTGCACTGTGCATAAGACAAAGAGAGCAAATACACAGAAGCCTGTCTCTAACCAATTCAGTTCACCAGGACACTCTGTAGAAGAGTTGAAAGTTGCTATTAGAACACAATAATTACAAATCAAGAATATAGAAGGAAACAGCTGAGATAACATTTATATGCATGATGAACACCTATAAAAATGTATTGAATATAAGCCTAAATTTCTTAAGTCATTACCAAATGTTATGCTCTTATCTACTGCCACTGTTATTTTCTTCACAACTATTGGGCCCATCTCTCATCACAAGGCTCAAAGGTAAAAACTCAATATTTCCAACATTAATACACATGGTTCCTCTGCTATCTTCTTTCACTTTTATAGTTACAGTGGCACCTCTACTTACAAACTTAATCCGTCCCAGAAGATGCACATTAGTTGAAACGTTCGTAAGTAGAAGCAATATCTCCCATAGGAATGCATTGAAAACCGATTAATCCATTCTGGCTCTTTTTTGGTTCTTATGTAGAGGCGCCGTTCGTACGTTGAAGCATTAGTTCCCATAGGAACGAATGCAAAGCCGGTTAATCTGTCCTCTACCACTAGGGGGAGGATTTTTCTTCTTTTGACATAAGATGAATTTAGGTCAAAAAATGACAGGAAAGGAGGGAGGGAAGGAGGTTTTAGGTAGGGGGGTGGTTTCCTTGGGTCTCTTAAGGGAGGGAGGAAAGAAGCCGTGGGATTTGGATGAATGGATGTGGTTCATTAAGGAGGGTACACAATTAGCGCTGTGGTCCATGGTAAATTTGGCACTGAAAAAATCTCTGTGGTGCCCCCTTCCATGTTGATGCCCCAAGCATATGCTTATTTTGCTTAATGGTAAATCTGGGGCTGAGTCTACATATAGCTGGCTTCATAGATGTAAACAGCAAAGTATATAAGTATCACCACCTTTCCTTCCTTTCACTGCTGGAAATCTTGAATGGCCGAATACCAAACATATTGCTTCCATCTCCTTACCCCCCCCCCCCAAAAAAAGCCTCAACATCTCGGATCAATAGAAATGATACTGAACCTCTGATGCACAGATATATGAAAATTATGTGCTTCCTTAACTGTGTATTTGCCTTGCTTATCCTCTCCCAGCTGAATGCCAGCTACTGTAGAAGAGAAATCCTTTCTTGTATCAGCACATCTCCACATACCCTCATTTCTGTTCAGAAAGACTCAGCCTATTTCTATCACATGCCATTTTTGTATGTGTTCATTTATAAATCCATGCACTGTGTCATACTACTGTTCAAATTTTCAAAAGAACGATGATTTATATTTCAATGCATATGTGAATTCACACTTTTACCCATAGTTTTTCTCACAAAATAATCATTTTGAAGCATATTTATCTCAAAGTCTGTATTTTATGAAAGGGTTCTGTCTGATGCGTGTTTTGGTCCACTTTTGAGGTGAGAACTTAATTGCCATGTTCAAAGAAGCACAAAAGGTAAAGGACAGCTGTATGCTGCCCTGCTGGACATTAATTCAAGAGGTATAGATCTAAACCAGTCTTTATAAAAGAATTTGCAAAGAATGAATTCCTCAAGTATTTCTGATAATGCTACCAGGATCATTACACCCTTTTAATGGAAGGAAGCAGGTCAGTGTATTGCTCTCACATTTTTCAGAACTCTCGATCTGCCAAAGTTTGTCTAAAAAACAATACCATGTTACAATATTTTGTACTTTAAAGTTTTCTAGTCGCGTATGAAACAGACAAATTTGCACACACTGTCCCATCTCTCCCCAGCCTTTACCTCACACTGTCATACGCCTTCATAAAATACTTCCATCCTCACCCTGTACACCATATTATCTTGAGCAAACTGTAGATCCACCACACCAGAACGACATAATGAGCTCAATGGTTGTTACAACAGTGACAACAACAGCAAGATCAACAACCAACTGATTATCTTCGATCTCCTGTTTGCTGTGTGGGAAGGAATTCAAAACCATTTAAGATATGATCCATATAATGAATGTCGCATCACTGGTTGGAGTGGGATGTATTCCATTTGGAATAAGTTTATCCTCTTCCACTTCCTTGTTCTCTTTTCAGAAGTGATTTGCTTTCTTCCGTCTCAGTCTTGACCGAAGCAGTCCAAGTACACTGCCTTATCTATCCATAACTGTTTGCCAGCTAACTGTGGCACAGACTATCCGTCAATGCAAAGCACAAAATCCTAGCCAAACCACCACGCTGCGGTCCTTGTTTCCACGTCCACTTACAAAAAGAAGGTGCGAACTGCGCACAAAAGTCATCACTTTCAATGACATTGGGTCAGTACTGTAAAGCCATCGTTTCCCAATGTACGACAAACAATTCATTTCAATCCAGCTGCTTTGCCAAAACAAAAACAAAAAGGTTTTGCAGATGTTCAGTATGCTTCAAGATGTACCTAGAGACGTTGGATCCTCCTTCTCCGAATGGAAGCAAACACTGAACCACTGAGGTGTGCGTGCCCTGGCTGTGTGAGTGCTTAATGACTAGCGCCCGTGACATCACCAGAACCACATTTCCTGCCCCCAAATCTCCCAAACAGTTGAGCAACTGTTTTTAATGTATTTCTGAAAAGGCAAAGACTTCATATGTACTTTGTACATGCGGTGTAAAGCTCTCTGAGCACTAAAATGAATGAAAGCACATTATGTGGCCCTATAGAAAAGGCAAGGAGCGTATGGCTAGTCTCATTCCTTTTCTCCACGGCAAAGCAAAACGATTTCAAAACCACTTTCCTATTTCATAAAGCATTTTGTGTTTGAAAGAAATTAGCTCATTCTCCTCAGACTACAGACCATATATTGCTCATGTTTAGAAAGACCCACCCTGGAATCTAGCCCGTCTCCATTTACTGTATCCAGTTACTGCAGAAATGTTGGTGGGTGAGACTACCATGTCAGAAAGAAAGGGGAGAGTACGGCTGCAGAAACCCAAATTGGTTATTCAGGCAGACACCGAGTTTTAGGCGCAACAGGATAAGAAACGTGCTGGTGTTACGGAGAGAGAAGCTGGATCAGAGGGCCTGTTGCCTGCTAGGCACAAAAGCTTCATTGTAGGGGGCGAGGTGAAGCATAATGTGGGCTCTTTTGCTGTTCTTCTTGTCCAAGAGTGTATCTTTGAAAAACGCTCCTCTGTGGGGAGCTGGAGGTGAACTGGAATGATGTCACTGATGGGCCTGACAGAATGATTCATGTGTAATAACAATTATGATTGCTGTTTATAACGTTTCCTCAGTTCTCTTAAAAAGCAAGAAACTCCAGCAGTAGCACTGCTTGGGCCCCCTGCCTTGCAAAAGGGAAACCACGGGTGACTTAAGGGCATTTTTGCAACATCTGGCTTGCAAAGATCCAAGAAGTGTATAGGTATTAACAAGAAGCATAAGCACTTTGTGTAGGTAAAGGTAAAGGTTCCCCTTGACAATTTTTGTCCAGTCGTGTTCGACTTTGGGGGGGCGGTGCTCATCCCCGTTTCCAAGCCATAGAGCCAGCGTTTTGTCCGAAGACAATCTTCCGTGGTCACATGGCCAGTGCGACTTAGACACGGAACGCTGTTACCCTCCCACCGAGGGTGGTCCCTATTTATCTACTCGCATTTGCATGTTTTCGAACCGCTAGGTTGGCGGGAGCTGGGACAAGCGACGGGAGCTCACTCCGTTGTGTGGATTTGATCTTACGACTGCTGGTCTTCTGACCCTGCAGCACAGGCTTCTGCAGTTTAGCCCGCAGCGCCACCACGTCCCTATATATTAAAAGACAATTAAACTTTGATTGAGATTAAAAACACTTTCAAGAATATTAATTTTAAAAAAACCCTCACAATGTCATAGATGGAGCATTCTCCAGACCTCCACATATTGCATAGAAGCTTGCCTAAAAAGGAAGGCATTTTCCCGATGACAGAAGGACAACAGGGAGGGAGCCAATGTGACTTCTCAGCGAAGCATTTCCCAAAACCTGGAAGCAATCACTGAGAAGCCCTTCTTTCGTGTCCTTGCTAATCAAGCTTGGGAAGGTGGTGGAACAGAGAAGAAGGGACTTCCCCGAAATGTCTTAAAAGCTGAGAAGGCTCATGTGGGGTGATACAATCCTTCAAAGCCTGAACCCAAGCCATATAGGGCTTTATGGGTAAAAACTAGCACTTTGAATTGACCTCGGAAACAGACTGTCAGCCAGGGAAGCTGTTGTAATAAGGAAGTTACATGTTCCCCTTTAGCAGTGCCAGTCAGCAGTCTGGCTGCCTCATTTCTGAACCAGCTGAAGTTTCTGAGCACTCTTAAAAGACAGCCCTCTATCGAGGGAGTTGTAGTAATCCAGATGAGATGTACCTAAAGCATGTGTCGCCGTTATCAGACCAGGTATCTCAAGGAACAGGTGCAGCTGGTGCACCACCTTTAACTGAGCCTTCCTTCACTCAGGCCTGCATGTCCCTCCACTTTAAACTGAAAGTGCCTGAAGTTAATACTAAATAAAATTCTATTGTTGTACACTGTACAAATAAAACAAAATTATTTTACCTGGCATTCTTTAAATTTCAATACAGTGGTGCCTCGCTAGACGATGATAATCCATTCCACTGAAATCGCTGTTTAGCAAAATCATTGTCTAGCGAAAAGCATTTCCCTATTGGAATGCATTTAAACCTGTTTAATGCGTTCCAATGGGGAAGAATCATTGTTGTCTAGTGAAGATCGGCCATAGGAAAGCCGCTTTGCGATCCGCCGATCAGCTGTTTAAATCGCTGTCTTGCAAAGCTTAGGTCCCGAAAACACCTGTTTCGCAAGCACGGCGGAAGCTGTCAAAATCATCGTCTAGCGAAAATCGGTTTACGAAGCAGGGACCAAACATTGTCCAGCGAAATTCCCCCATAGGAATAACTGTTTTGCGAATTGTTATAGCGATCGCAAAAAGTCAATGTCTAGTGAAAAAACAGTCATGCGGGGTAACTGTCTAGCGAGGCACCACTGGATTTTTAATCCATCTTCCCAAATAAATTGCTCACAATAAAGTGGAACAGGCCTCAACTGATTTGTCTGAGGGTCTGTCTATGCCTACAATAAAGCGGAACAGAAGATGAGGACTAGAGATGGGCACGAATGACTGGTTCAGTGGTTCGGTATGGTTCGTTTCCCAGCTGAATAGCTGATCTGTGGTTTGGTGCCCTGCCCCCTCCGGTGGGTGCCTACTCGGCCTCAGTGTTCCGTGGCTCCTCCGGGCTCTGTTGCTGAGTGGCTGCCGCTGGAAAAGGTGGGACACTCAACTGCAGATCAGCTGTTTGTCCGGGAAATAAAGTGGACCAAATCAGCATTTCGTGCCCATCTCTTTTGGGAACACAAGGTGAAATGAGGCTGAGGACTGAAAAAGAAGAATAGGGAAAGGGGCTCAAGTAAGAACAGAAGGACAAAGATCCTAGTGCTAACGTTAGGGCCTTGGAGTTTTCCAGACAGGGATTCTTTGTTTCAAAAGATCCGAAAGAGCTTCCATCTATTGTCTTTTTAAAAGCTCACATTTTTCATAAGCAGCAGCAACAGCGCCTGTGCTGTGCTACCCTCACCACCAGACTTATTTTAAGGGGGCAAAATATTTACACTCTCTCTTGCTTGCTCTCTCTCTCTCTCTCTCTCTCTCTGTGATGCCTCTGGTGTAAGTTTCCCATTTACAAAGCGCTCTTTGTAAATGAAAAAAGAGCCCCTCTTTTTGCTCGCTCCTGAATGAGGGCCATTGAACGTTGCTGTCCAGCTTTCTTGGCACACGGCAAGAGTATTCCAAGTTGACGACTCTCTCTCTCATATTTACTTTTCCCCCCTCCCTCCTTGCTTCCTGCTCAGAACACCAGGTGAAAGAAAGGGACAGAAAGCTCAAGTCCATTTTGCAAAGATTTGGAAAGAGGCACGAGCTGAAAGAGACAGGAGGAGGATGAAGTGGTGAGCAGGAGACACAGCGGGAAAACAGAAAAAGAGCAAAGATCTAAAGAAAAGGATGAAATTCAAGAAAGGCAGGTCACTGGATTTTGCAGGTGAAGCCACTATGTATGCAAGTATCTATATCTATATCTATATCTATATCTATATCTATATCTATATCTATATGTAAGGAGGCCGGAGCAGGAACAGAGCCCATTGGACTTTAAAAGGCTAACTAGTTCCTTATACCTTGAGCTGTTGTGAGCATGATCCCAGGGCTTAATATGAACCAGGACTCAGCTTGGCAAATCTGGCTTCAGTATCATGCGAATTTAGAGAAGTGCTTCTAAACATGTACAGAGTGCTGTCCCCTCATCATTTAGCAGTCATAGGCTCTTTTTCTGGATAGATTCTCTAGGCTTCCAGGACTAGTGATACTGCCTGTTAGTCTCAGTTATCTATCTATCTATCTATCTATCTATCTATCTATCTATCTATCTATCTATCTATCTATCTATCTATCTATCTATCTATCTATCTATCTATCTATCTATCTATCTATCTATCTATCTATCTATCTATCTATCTATCTATCTATCTATCTATCTATCTATCTATCTATCTATCTATCTATCTATCTATCTATCTATCTATCTATCTATCTATCATCTCCTTAAAAGAAAGGAAACTGAGCTCTTATTTCAACTGATGGGACAATGTGCTTTTGAGGTGTTTCTGCTTCTCCTTCTGCCCTGCTTCTTCCTCACCTCAAACTCTCTCTTCCTCCTGCCTTTTTGGGGGTTGAAAGAAAACCTGGAACATTTCATTCCTGTGTTAAATACTCCTCTCTTGCATATAACCTTGAACCAAGGGTGGGGGGAAAGAACAAGGAGGGTGTACTTTCTAAAAAAAAGAATTCTTAGTCACTTTTCAAGAGGGAATATATATATAATCGGTACTCTCAGTACCTGAGGAGCACCTTTTTTCTTCAGATTTTGGTATGTCCACAGATTTTATATTTGTTATAGTCCTGTATTAAGATGTTCCTTTATCCTCATTGTGGTGTATTGTGTGCCATTAAGTTGAATCCGACCCATGGTGACCTTTAGTAGGATTTTCAAGATAATGTGAGATAGGTAAGGAATAGCTGCGCAAGTCCAACTGCTCCATGTGTGGTTCCATGGCCAAGCAGGGATTTAATTCTGAGGTCTTCTGAGCCTTCTTAATTCACCCCTCTGTCCACTACACCACACTGGCTCTCTTGATTTCATTACAGTCTACTAAGTAATCAAGTTGGATATGGGTGACTTATCTTGTTTGTTATTTTTTTCCTCTCAACCTTCCAGCTTTTTGAATGGATGGGGTGAAAAGAGAGATATCATGGCACACAAAAAATTACCAGGGAATCTGTGTGAGAGAAAATGGCAAAGATGCAATGAAATATTTGAAACGACCTTCTCCTCTCTTCACATTTAAACTCGTTGAATGGAGCAAGGGGCCCTGCTGTAGCAGGAGTTTGAGGGCAGCTTGAGACACCGAAACCAAGCAAGTGGCGCTTCTCTTGGCAGGGCAGTAAAAAAAAGTGATGACAGAAGCTGTACCTATTGAATAGCTTGTTTGCTTTGCATTAAAATGAGCAAGGCCAGTACTATGTTGCTAATGCCATGGGGTAGCCCTGTGGGGTTACAGGGAGGAAGGTTGACCAGTTCTAGAAAATCTGGAGCAAGGAGTAAAAGGAAATGTCAAGCATGTAAAGAGAGAATAAGAGTAAGACAGAGAGGGCCATGCAAAGTATTAGAAGAATTAAGCAAAGGAACAATAACAAAACACACACAGAGACACAAAACCTCTAGAGGGTCATTCTTGGACCCTCTACTTTTGTCTAGGGCAACAATGGAGAACATGTGGTCCTCTAGGTGTTGGACTACAACTCCCACCCTCCCCACACTATCAGCTACACTGATTAGAGCTGCTGGGAGTCACAGTCCAACAACATCCGGAGCCCACATGTGTCCCACCCCTGGTTGAGTGCTGGTCTACAATGCACATGTAAACCAAGGTCGGTCCCTGCTTCCACTGAGAAACCTAGGGAGGAAGCACAAAAGATCTCTCACAAGATTTCTCACACCCTCACAAAACTTCAGCTCTTGAGTTCCTGGGGGGAACTTCATGCCAATTTTAAAAAAGAATCATTCATATTCTTCAAAATGGTTTCTTCCCACTGAGAATGTTGAAGCGTCAAGAGAGTCTAGGAAGCATCTCACCCTGATTAGCCTCCCACACACAACCGAAACCCCAACCAGCACCTGGCCTTGCATGACAGAAAAAGTCTGAAGAACAACTGGTGTATTTGGATCATTTCACATGCTTTATTTCAGCAGTCAAAATAATTAAAAACATCTCAAATTATTATACATATACAAAATAGGTACAGAATCTTCGGTCGCTCACACTCCCTAGAACATCTGCCTCTTGTTAAGGAATTGGGTTTGCTTGAATGGGAAACCCACCGAAAGACATGTGGAAAGGGGGAAAGAGAACAGAATTAAAGTCGGTGGGGAGGATGGGAGAGTGGAAGAGAAGAGGGAAACGAGAGGGAAGGATGGATGTGTCAGCAGCAAATGAGGATTATGAGAGAACAAGAGAGGCTTGGCACAGGAATTTGCTTTTGCAGGGTGGAAAGAGAGATGGAAAAGCACAGAGGGATGGCAGTGGAGAAGAGCCGGATGAATGGGTGAAACACAAGCCAATGGGGGATTCCACCTGCTTTACAAGAGAAAGACAGAAACTGCTCAGACCTTGATCCCTTGTAGCAATGTTTGATTTTTTTCCCTCATCCTGGAAATTTTTTTTTTGCTTGTTTAAAAAAAAATAGCACCTTTTGAAAATTCACAAGCATCTAATGGGCAGCAAGGCACCAAATTGGCTTCTCTCTCAAATAACCTCATTCCTATAGCACCAGATGGTCCCTGTTAGCAACACATTAGGTGGGGGTGAGGTTTAAAAAAAAAAAAGGATTTCACCACCTTAATAAAGAATGCCATGGGACCTGAAATTAACATAGCAGACTAAAAATTAAAAAAAACCCAAAATACACAGTTAGCACCTTTATCTAAACTTGAAACTCTGTTCTGCTGTCCCCCATCAACTGAAACCTGGTGGCTAGCCTTTTAAAACCCCCAAAACTACCCC
Organism: Pogona vitticeps; assembly: GCF_051106095.1. Taxonomy (NCBI): domain Eukaryota; kingdom Metazoa; phylum Chordata; class Lepidosauria; order Squamata; family Agamidae; genus Pogona; species Pogona vitticeps. The sequence goes on from NC_135788.1 coordinate 99,266,379, forward strand.
AAAGAACTTGAAAATGACAATGGTGAGGTAGCCGTCCATACAACAATAATATACATTTAACATTACATTTTCTCTGCTTTCTTGTATTATTATTGGCCATTTTTTTCCTTCAGATGTTCGCCGACAAAATACCGATAGCTCTTAAGCCTCTCCAATTAGCTTAAAATAAACTTCTGCTCTTTTCTAAGAGAGAGAAAGAGAGGCATTATACAAATGTTCTTTTTATCCAATGAGGTTCCTGTTTGGAAAATCACTCGGTGGTACACTTTTATTTACTGAGGCTTTGTCGAATTTATATCGCCGACTGAACAAAAGAAGAAAAAAAAGGTACATTTCAAATGACTGAAAGAATAATCATTTCAGTGGTATTGCTCTGTGTAAAAAAAAAAGAAAGAAAGAAAAGAAAAGAAAAATCTTTCTGTATAAAGTTGTCAGCAGAGAAATATGGCCTGTAGGTAAATTTTGGGATTTTTAAACAAACTAACTCCAGGTTAAGTGTGGGGAAATTATTATTTTGTAAAGGGCAGGTTCTACCACTAGTTTAGCATTACTTTTGTGGGACTAACAGATTTTCCAAACCTTGTTGTTAAAGTATTTCAAGTGTTGCATGCTTTGGACTCATTTCATCATTTTTATGGCTTTAATATATGTATTTTTGGAATGTGCAAATAGTGGTCCCGAGCTATTACTTGATCTTTTAAAAAAAACAAGGTAAAATCAAACCATTCTGTCTTCAGGGGGTGTTAATAATAAAAAAAGTCAAGCAAGTGGATGCACTTCCTTAATTATTTTTGAAAAGTCATTTATTTTTATTTTTTTGGTTTAATGCTTTTTTTGTTTTTTTTTAAACGGAAACGAAAATAGTTTTAGAGATGATGGATAGAAAAAGACACAAATTCAAGTCCATGTGAAATTTCCTTCTTTTTTGGCTGTTTTTTATTTTATTTTTTAAACTGTCAGGTTTCCTTTGGGGTTTACAAGTAGCAGACAGGTCCAATCTCAAGGCCGAATTCCTGGTCTGGGGCACCAACGTCCATGGGAGCCACATCAATGAAAGGCAACCGGGAGGTCTTTGTCGTCTTGTATTCGATGACTGTCTTTCCCCAACTACCAGTGTGACTCTGCGGGTGGAGGGAAAACAGAAAGGAATTAGAATCTGGTGTACGTTTGATTGAGTTTTGAGGTCAGAGCACACATGAAGGCAAAAGCATATTTCCTTTTCTTGGTATCAGGCAACAAAAATATTTCAGTATCGGGCCCTGAGCCATCGGACATACTAACAAAACCCTACACTCTTCCAACAAACCAGTTACACCCTCCACCCACCCACCCACACATAAAAAGAAGTTAATATGCCAAATCTGGACTGAGGCAAACCCCAGTATTTTCTTCTCAAGGGTAGGCTGCTTCTAGATATGGAAACTGCATATTTCTAGGGGAAATCTTCAGAACTGCAAGATTTCTATCCTTCATCTTGATCCAGATGGCAGAAGTAATTAGAAGATTGAACAGATGCTACTACGTCAAGGGACACAGTGCTTAGGAGGGATATGAAGAACTATTATTGAATAAGTCAAGCATATCTGGGGCTGGTTAAGGATGCTTCCCCATGACACCCCAAGCTTCACTGCGTACAAGCATCCTTCCTACCTGCTTGTTTTCTTGCATAGATTGTGTTATCTGGGTGATCTGCCTGGTGCAACCCTGATTTGCTTAACTCTTTTTTCCTAGCTTCTGGTTGATTCTCATGCACCTATTGCCTTGTCCATTCTTGGAATTAATCCCACTTCCAGAGCATAAACCAAGCAGCAGGTACACAGGGGAAAAGGAGGACCTTTGCCCCAATTATTGGAATATAATCTACAGAAGGACTCCTGTTAAAAGCTGCCTCTTCAGCTCAAAGGCCCAAAGACCCACCGTGCAACCGTCTTCAGTGGCTCCATAAGTGAAGCGACTGTTGCCCTCTGATCTGATTTCAATCTCATTGGAGCCCTGGAGGATCAGAGACTTCTTCAGGTTGCCAGTCTGTTGATCCATGTAAGCCACACTGTTCTTGCAGTGGTAGGTGATGTTCTGGGAGGCTTCAGTGGACATCAAGCGCAAGAAGGTCAGCTGGATGGCAACATCAGCTGCGTTGGATCCCTCACCACCATATTCGAACTGCCAAGGAAACAGAAGAAAGGAGAAGAAGAAGAAAAGGTTACCATTTATGCCAGTTTTAGAAGATATGCCCCTTTCAAATCCAGAAATCTAGCTACTTTTCTGTCTTTCATTCTCAGAGTCCAGGCAATAACATGAGAAAGAGCTGGTTCATGAGCAAAGGCAAACAAATCCTCCTTAAGGAACCAAAGCCAGTCTAGAAACCCAAGAGATGCAACTTATGGACCTTCAACATCCCTTGAAGGGCTCATGGCCCTTCTCAATTACATCACCTGCAGCTGTTTTGAAGTAAGGTGCTATGGAATGCCAAGCTGCCTTTTGGCAATAGAGATTGCTTTGGTATTGACCTATGAGCCAGACTGAAACTCTAGAATTTTATTATCTAAAAGTTATCCTATTTTCTTCACTGTATAGGGTCTCAGAGTTGTAAGTACAACATCCAACTTCCTGCAAGCGGCATGAATTCAGTTCAAGACTTCTTGGCCAACAGAAATCCCTTTTCCCTTCCTTTCCCACCTACTGTTACAGACATCTTTGGGTATAGGACTGGAAAATGATCCTAATGTTCATCTAAGTACTGCTTCTGTATCAACAGATCTGCCAAAACATCTCTTCAAGATTGCTGACAGTAAAAAAATTTATAGCCTTAGTGGGCAACCAGTTCCAGGATTCCTCTCCCACTACTCTTTTTCCTAACTATTTCTCATTACAGTTCAAACAAATTCTTTCCTGCACTGCCCATAGAAGATATGGGTATTCCTCTTTCTCCCTGAAGATAGTTTGACTCTTATGTTGTTAATTCTGCCATTATGTACTCAGCCTCTTCTTCATCACAACAAACCCCAGATCCTTTATGTAAACAAACGAGCATTTACTAGGGATTTTTTTTTTTTTTTTTGCATCTGGATTATTTCAGCAAATGATCCTGAAGGAATTCATGTCAGTCCCAGCCCATGACTGACCTGAGTTGCAACAAGCCTGTTCATCTAATAACTCTCTCAGATTCTCTGCTAAAAGAACATGTTTGATAGACCCAGAAAAACCGTTCTTGTCTCTGTTGTTTAACCACTCCTGCCTCACTGATTCGTAGTCTCACCTGGAAGCCGTCGCTCATTGCCTCGCCAAACCAGACATGCTTCTTCTCCTTGGGGTTCTTGCTGATGTACCAGTTCTTCTTGGGGATTGTGGGATGAGTTGGGTAGACACAGGACTCTCCAGTCTCCATATTACAGTAGACCTTGATGGCATCCAGGTTGCAGCCTTGGTTGGGGTCAATCCAGTACTCACCTGATAAGGGAAGTTCAGTGAGTGAGAATGAATCACACAAGATTATTTCAACCTGTGCTATTCAAAAAAAGAGGGACAGACAAGACTTCCCTGCTCTTTAGTCTCTCATATATTCCTCTGTGACTCTTTAGATATTGTCAGTGTGTATCTTCCCAGGCTAGGAAAACAGTCTCCTCAAACCTCAATAAATGTAAAGAAAACCAGGCTGGCAGCTTAAGGTCAAGTGAATTAAACCAAAAAGTAGCAAGGAGAAGAACATGTGTATTGTCTGTGTCCATGACAGATTTTATAGACCAAGGGGGAGAGAATACGTGGCTGCTCCATTACCTTACATGTTAAAACAAAGACATTGTTTTGCTGGACAATGAGAAGAGACAATGTCCAGAAGAGGTAGTCCTCTCCAGTTATTTTGGAAGTGCTGTCTCCCTCTTTGAGAAAACTTTGGGCAAATGGAAGCCATACTCTGCAGAAAGAGACCCATCTTCTAGAATTAATATTCAGTATGACACAGGCAGTTCTTGGTAAGGGACAGTCTGCTGAATCATTGGCCAATCTGATGAGAAATTCATTCCTAGCTTATAAATAACTTCAGCTAAAAGCTATGACTGGTTGTGCAAATAAGGCATGAGAGAAAGGTCTACCATAGAAGAGAAGTGAGATGAGAGGAAAAAAAAGAATTGTGGTTTTGTAAAGCAAAATTGGTTCAGAAGCAGAGAGAAATCATAGTTTCGAGAGAGGCATTTTGGAAAGTCAGATTTAGCAACTCACCACTCTTCCAGTCTCCATGGCACATCTTCAGGTCACGGCAAGTGCGGGCTGGGTTCTTACGGGTTCCCTCTGGGCTACGGATGTTCTCAATCTGCATGGACAGGCTCTTGAGGGTAGTATCAACTTCCAGGTCACGGTCGCGCATCACATTGGCATCATCAGCTCTGTAGAAGCGGCCATCATGAGCTTTCTCCTGAGGAGGCTGGGGCAGGAAGCTGAAGTCAAAGCCACCGCTAGGTGGGCCTGGGGGACCAGGTGGGCCAGGAGGTCCAGGAGGACCCTGGAGGAAGAAGAAGAAGAAGAAGCAGAGTTGGAGGCAAAGCTTTCTTTTACCCAGTGCATTCTGATTGTGAGATTTCTGCACTTCGAAGAGATACGTACAGCAGGGCCAACATCACCAGTACGACCACGGGGACCAGGTGGGCCGATGGGACCAGGAAGACCATTCAGACCGTCTTTGCCAGGGGCACCAGCAGAACCAGGAGGACCCTGTCAGGAACAAAGGAGACAAATGCATTGTCAGCAAACCTTTGGCATGAGAGAACGGGGAGAGGAATCATCCAGAGAAGCATTCAAGCTCGGATGGACCTCTCCCTGTCCCATGTCTTTATACATAGGATCTCAAGAATTCTCTCTTCCTCCTCCCTAATCTGAGTGTTGATGATGAACTACTATGACACTTGCAGCCTCTTACAACAACTTCCTGTTGGGTCACGTCTGCAGGGACATTTTTGGGGAACCCAACAATTAAACTGATCCATCATGGTAACAGGTGGAGTCTTGCTTCAGCACAAGTGACATGTGGAAGTGTTATGCCTTATCCCTCTGCTGCCAGCTATCTTATATTTTAGTCACTGCTTTCTAAGAGGGAGAGGATCAAACCCATCCCCATATACTTGGCTGTCAATAAGTTCTACTGGAATAGTGTAATGGTATAACAGCATCACTCTTGAATCAAATGTTCAGGAAGATTTTGGAATTTTGTTACATACTGGAGCGCCTTCCAAATCTACATCCACAATGAATGGATTTGTTTTCTGTCTAAATGTCTAATGTTGCTTGAAAAGGCTATGTTTTTTTTTTTACAGCAAGTTTACTCAAAACTAACTCCTGTTGTGTTCAGCGGGGATCTTTCTTACACATGTTTGCACTGGATCACAGCAATCTCAGTTATTCAAATGACTGTGCTATGAATTAAGTGTTCAGCATATTCACAATATAATCAAGAACTTGCTCAACCTCACTCTTCGTTTGATAATTTCACACATGACTTCTCACTTTCCTCAGGATTCACATATTTACCCCAATCTGTTCCAATGTTCTCATTAATGTCATAAAACAACTTTACTTACTCTTGGACCAGCAGGGCCAGAAGCACCAGAAGGACCTTGTTCACCAGGAGAACCCTACACAAACAGACAAAAAGGAAACATCAATCCAATCCAGTCCTAATGATCTTGAACAAACTAGGCTTGCTTACATGGGAGAAAACTGCAGTTGTTAACAGTGAAGTACCAATAGTGCTCTTTGAAGGGTGATGATAATATGTTGAGCTTTGTGGCTCACAGTAATGAACAAAGTTTGAGGAAAATATACCGAAAACTAAAGGAATTGGGGAAACAATGAAGTGTAAATATTCACCATGATCATTATTTAATTGGTATGGTTACTCATCTGGGATACAATTCAGAATAAAACCTGGCTAAGTGGTGAGGGCAACAAGAAATAAAGATGGCTTGAAGACTTTTCAGGAACCTGTAACCATGCAGGTCACGTAGACATTCCACCTACTTTTTGCTATTACTTCCCCATCCCCTCTGTCCTGACCAGATTTCATTCAAAGGATATCAAAGGCGGCATTTCCTTGGCTAAGCCATGGTAGGCTTTTGTTTATTAAAAATGTTCCTTACATAAGAAATGGCTTGAGGACCAGATTAAAATCCATCTGTTTTTATCAGTGACAAGATGCCTCTGGGGAGATCACAAGTGGGGCAGGGTAGAAGAGGAGAGCTATCTGCTCTTGGATTCTACTGAGAGGCACCTTTTCCCCTCCTCATGGAACTTTCCATTCCATCAGCTGTCTTTGTTGTGGATTGACTCAAGTGTGTCTCATCCTTTCGAGATGCCATCCGACAGTGCAAACTCTCTGAATGTCTATTCAGGAACAATCTTCAGCGAAGCCCAGTATACTTATTTCCAGGTAAGTACTTACAGGATTACACCTGAAGCCATGGAAAAGGCAACACACTTTAAGAATGTTGCTCACTGAACCAGGATGAAAGCTTTAAACTGTAGGAGTGGCATGAGCTAGCTTATCGCTGGCCTGTATATCCATTGCCAAGGGAAGGAGACACACTTCCATTCCACAGTCCTTAAAACAGCCTAACAGTGTCACACACAGAGGTTAGCTACCTAGGCTAAGTGCAGCCCTGGGGATTCTGTGACAGGTGGGCCTGCTCCGTGTCAAGAGGACAGCAGCATCTCAGTACTTACAGGGGGACCAGGAGGACCCTGGAGGCCAGAGAAACCTCTGTGACCCTTCATGCCTCTGTCACCTTGTTCACCGGTCTCACCCTTGTCACCACGTGGACCTTGTGGACCCTGGAAATAAAAGAAAAGATAAAGAGATCAGTCTCATGATGAGCTTCCACAGATGAAAAACAAAAGAGGCAACATTTTCAGAAGCTGCAAATATAAATTCGGACTATGATTGATTGATTGATTGTATTTATACCTGGCCTATCTAGTCAAATGACCACTCTAGGCAGCTAAAGTAATATAAAGTAATATTTATTTTCAGTTGCCTTTAAAACAGGAGGTAAAGATAACACAGATATGCAGACAGTAAATGTCTGACTATATCTGGCCAGCTGTTGTGCAAAAGCAGCCAATTTTGGGGTGGTGGTGGAATCCAATTGCAACAATCATAGCAAAATTTACAATATATAATATTTTCCTTTTTTAAAAAAAAGGGAAGAAAAAGCATAAATATCCAACTTACAGCAGCACCACGAGCACCAGCAGGGCCAGCGGGACCAGCAGGGCCAGCGGGACCCTAAAAGGGAAGAGAAGGAGAAAATATGCATATCATTAGATTAGCATCTTTAATGGAATTGGGCATGCAGTTCATTTCTTTAGGAACTCCACCCTCATAAGGGAGTGTTTCCTGATGGTTGCAGCACAAAGATCTTGGAGCAGGTGTTTTATTTAAATTAGGAGAACCAAAGTGTTTTCATGATAAGGCAATGCCCTTGGTTTCTCTTCTGCTCCCATAACTATGAGACAGCTGATCAGTAGGGATAAAGTTATATCAGTGAGAAGAGTGTATGTAGCAAATCTTTTTCTATACTATTTTGAACATAGGCATCCAGTCAGTATCTTGATAGTGAAACTGCTGAGAGACTCCTTTTGATGCCCATATGTACATAGTCTTGAGTTCCATGGAAGAAAGGTGGAAATAACAAATATCCATGGAATTACTTATTATTAAAATGTCTAGTGAGATTTTCAGATTCTGTAGTGGGATTCAAGCAGAGAATGTAATCCTTGTTGTCTATCACCCTTGCTTGGGAAATGAAAATTTAAACATACTGAGATAGCTGATCTCTTTAAGACTCTGGCTGAACTGCAATAAAAGTGGCAAAAGCAGAATATATTTCTCCCTGATGGCCTTTACAATATTTTCATATAATTGAAGAGAGTGGGTGTGGAATCACAGCTATATGTCACTCAAAATTAATCAAAGCAAAATGAAAGGGCAGTACTTTGATGAACACGATCCCAGAAAAGATGGGGTATATTTTCTGAATTATTTAAGTAACAAAGTATGGACTTAAATATATGCTGTTGGCAATTTTGAAATACCAAGGTAAGTGTGAGTGGTGGATGCAGACAGCAGTATTCCCACCTCCTCTAAGAATTCTTTCTGAATCTTTAATGAACATGGAAAGCTATAGCACCTATTGTTAACTGATCAAGAGTAACACAATTTTGGATATGTGGCGTAGGAAAAATTGGGGGGAAAAAAACAAGAATAAGGGACTTCAAGATCCTGGAAAGAGCTTCTTGCTATAGATTTAATGTTACAGGACTTACTGTCTCGCCACGATCTCCATTCTTGCCAGCGGGTCCCATAGGGCCGGGGGCACCAGGGGCACCAGGAGCGCCAGGAGGACCAGCAGGGCCAGTCTCGCCACGATCACCCTATTTGGGAACGAAAAGGGAGAAGATCAAATCTCTGAATCAATATAGGGAATCTGCTGAAATGAAACCAGAGACTTCCTGCTATCACTTCACACATAGCTTACCTTAGGACCAGCGGGACCATCACGTCCAGGAGCACCTTCTGCACCAGGAGAACCCTGTGGGCCAAAAAGAAAGGAAGAGAGTGATTGAGAGGAAGAGGGAAAACTGCAGCAGGTTGCAGCTATAAACGACTTCCTAGATATTGGGTGTGGAGGACTCAGAAGGAAACAGGCAGGTAAAAATTCCAAACCTTCCAAGTGGAACACATTATTAAAATTGCATCTTTATATTTCACTAGGATTTATGAATATAAGAAGTTGCCTTATTCTGTTAAACCGTTGGTCTGCCCCACTCAATATTGTTTAGCAGGCAACCTGTCTCCAATGCCTCAGGTAGAAGTCTTTTTCATATCTTTTGAGCAGAACAGGCCAAGGAGTGGACCTGAACTGTGCACCCTGTCACTCAGAGATTCCTTCAAACAAGCTGGGTTGATCTTATTCAGCCTGTTACTGACTGGTACTCTTGACTGGCTGATGCTCCCTGAGTTACAAATTATCCTGGACTCTGCTGCCTAAGGCTTTTTTAACTGGAGACATCAAGGAATAAATTCAACAGACCATCTCTGCAGAACCTGTGTTCTATTACTAAGCTATGCCCCTTCCCTAATTGCAGTGTTCAATTGAATTACATTTTGTGAGTAATAATAATGGTAGCCGAATCTTACGGGACTGGAGTTCCACAGAGGAAAGAGAAAGGTGGCCATCTTGAGGGATATGAAGCCGCTTTGCAAATACAAAGACTTACCTCACGTCCAGCTTCACCAGGGGGTCCAGCCAAGCCAGGGGGTCCCATTGGGCCAGGAGGTCCACGTTCGCCAGATGCGCCAGATGGGCCTTGTTTGCCAGGCTCGCCCTGTGGATATCAAGAAAAGAATCCAGTAATTGAGACTGAGAAGGAAGAAACAGAGAGGAAGGACATTGCTTCCATCCACACCATTCATGAGCTTCAATCATCATTGCTCCAACAAGAGAAAGAAGCAACCTAAGCCAAGCAGAGCTTGAACTGAACTAGGAGAAGAGCAAGGTGAATTCAAAGTCTGAAGTAGATGATGAGAATATTGCCACCTAAGGCATTGCTCCTCCTTGCCAGATGAAGCCAAGGTGCAAAGTGCCCAAGACCTGAAAGGTTATTTGGAGCACTTGAAGCAAATAAATAAATAAAAAATCCCGCAGCCTACAATTCTTTGATTGTAAAAGTGCAGTAACAATGAAATAATAACAATTTTCTGCCTGTTCATGACATCTAAAATCAGGTGCCTAAGGAGGCTGTATCACACAATGAGAGTCTCACTGGAGATGAATCTGAGGAGTTAGAGGCATATATTTCATGGGATTCTATATCCCTTGAATTTGTAATTCTACCACAGATTTTATTTTATTATGAACTTTCTTAACTGAATGGATAAACGCCACCACACCTTTCACTATATCCTGTCTCTGGGTGGGCTGATGTTTAATATGACCCACAGGCATCTCTAGAGATGAAAGAGGAATGTTCTGAGTTCCGATAATTTACAAAACTTTCATGTGGATCTTAAAGGCCTGTGCCTTTTGGGTTCAGAATATGTTGAAGAGAAAGGAAAGACTGGGGAATGAATTTCATCTTCATTTTCCAGCACTTTGGCCCAGAAATGGCAACCTTTGGATTGGCTCCAAAGTGTGGAGAGATGTGTCTCAGCAGACTAAAAATAAAAAAAGCAATGGCACTTCACTGTAGGTGCCATGTGGAAGACATTTGCTCCTTAATTTACTCAGGATAATGTAACTTCCTAATCTTCTTTTCAGATCCAGAGTGGCAAGAAACAACATACAAATAGGAAACAAAAGTGATTTCTGGATCAATGCAAATTTATACTAGGGGATTCTCAGCCCAACAAGGTCCATCGTTACTGGACATTGTAAGCATGAATGGAAACACTAGACAGCAGCACAGGATGGGAAGATGTCTCAGGTTAACATTTGAACTACAAACCTATCCATTTGTTCTTGGAAATGTACCACTTAAGACAACAAAGGTGTTCATATAAATGTCTTCTCATATTTCCTCTTGTTCTTTGAGCCTCTTATTCTAGGGATTCATGTTGGGTCACTGGACTCGGAAGACTTTTATCCTAGCCAGACCCTGAAATCATGTTTTGTTCATGGCTTTGTATTTACAGTCATGTGTGTGGCTCAGCCTTCTTAAGAAATGTTCTCCCAACTTAACAAATATATTTCCTTGCTGTTCCTCAAGCAAAAGCTAGCCTGTAAAGTTCTGGATATAACTGAATTGAGATGATCTTTTCAGAAGTGACAAAAAAAAAAAAACACACAAAGGCAAATACTCACAGATGGTCCTGGAAGACCAGGGAAACCTCTCTCGCCTCTTTGTCCGGGAAGACCAACTACACCACGTTGTCCGGCAATACCTTGTGGGCCAGGAGTACCAGGTGCACCCTGCCGAAGGAAGCACAAGAAACCTCATGTGAAAGGCCATAAAAGAACTCTGTCATAGGAATGGATTTCATTTACATCAGCAAATATACTATCCCATGAAAGGAGTGGTGGTCAAGAGCTAGGCCTCAGCAACATACAGTGAAGGACACCCCTGTGGACCCGAAAAGCTTATGTGAAGGAAAATTGATGGATTTCCTTACTCCTTGGTGAGCAGTCTCTACCCTTTCTGGGTGTTTCAACTCATGTCTTGCCTAAAAGAAACCCATGTTCTCTTGTCTCCTGAATGGCTGAAAGCCGGACTTTTCATCGGACAAGAGATGATGCATCATATCACTACCATGCATGCAAAGGACTTGGGGACCCATTTTCACCAGTGGAGCATTTTCCGCCAACCGCAATAAACAAGTGAATATGGATCATGAGGTTCCTCAGAAAAGAAACCATATATTTTAATGTTAACAAAAACAACTATGAAGGTATGCCTATTTAATCTGAATAAGCCAGTGGATGCATTGTCTCCTAGGAACTGAGGTGGTCTTAATGATTTGGACAGACTGCGGTTGTGAGTACTAAGGGATGCTACAGCTTTCTGACAAGACTCACAATTCTATCATCACAAGTGAAGGAGGACATTTTAAAAGCAGTTTAAGCAAGTTAATAGCACTGAATTGGAGTTGCCTATAGGGAGTTTCTACTACTTGTGATAGGGAAACTGTATGTGGAGGCACCCAGTGTAGGTCAAGATACGTAATAAAGAGAAGTGAATTGAAAGCACATGCGTTCACTTACAGCAGGTCCATCGCTACCGGGAGATCCCTTCTCACCAGGAGGTCCAGGTGGGCCGGCGGGGCCAGCTTCGCCAGGACGGCCAGCGGGTCCAGTCTCACCACGGGGTCCTTTGGCACCTTCCTTTCCAACGGGGCCTGGTGGGCCAGGAAGACCGATGTTTCCCTTTAGGGAAAGGAAGAAAACAGGCAAGTGAGTGACTCGCATAGGCTGAGTTGCAGGCCGTGAAGGAAGAGAACAGGAAGCTTCTTTGTGGAATGGGCACTTCATGGATTGTGAATATGCTTCGGGTTTGACGAATTATTCTGGGAATGGGAAATATCTCCCCACTAGCAAATTGGTTTCTACTGCTGGTTCATTTTTAGTTGCCAGTGAAAAGCCCAGAAAACTAATACATCCATTATGTCCTACATGTACAAAAGCCACCTTTAAAATTGTACAATATCGACAATTCAGTATGAATATTTAGATTACATGGGCAAACTGAGACTTTGATGACTTTACTTGAAACTCAGATAAGCAGTTTGCAGTTAAGAATGCTTTGAAATTAGAATACTTTTGAAACTTTCAAACAAAATATTTTTTTTTGTTTCAGATCCAGACTAAGTTGTTTTTATTTCCCCTTGAAATCAATGGGGTGTAGTCAGTTGTGACTACTCCAATCAACTTCTCCAATTATTTGAATGTGGCTGAAGTGCAGTCAAATTGATCTGAAACTAATCCCTTCTATATATTTAGGGTTAAATGGTGCCAGAATTATTCTCTTTTGTGGCAATTATTTGCTGCTCTCTGTGCTGGAGAAGGAAATATATGTTCCCATGGGATCTCTTGAGGACATTCAACTGACCATCTTTAATCCACCAGCCAAAGCAGTCACCATCTTAGAATTAGTCAATGTCTTTCCAGTTTATTTCCAGCAATACTAAAATGTGTATGTAAGTGCATGCTTGTGCAGGAAGATACTTACAGAGGGGCCAGGGGGTCCAACTCTTCCGGCAGCACCAGGGAATCCAGTAGCACCCTGTAAAGGGAATGATGAAGAAAGTTCCATTTCAGTAACACATCTCTGTAAAAGGGACCTCTCTCTCTCTTTCTTTCTCTCCATCTCTCTCTCTGTGCACATATGTGTGTGCATGACTAATGCTAATGTGACTAATGCCACTAACCCTGTTCCATCCACCTGATGGGATCAATCCAGCAAAAATTCGAATTGATGCTGGTCTGCTTGGTTCAGGAACCTCTTTGCAATGCCAAAGCTCCAGCTATGGAAAGGCCATGGATAGCCAGCCTAGCATCTTGCTAAGAAATGCCACTGACTATTCTAAATTGAGATACAGAAATATGGAATAAACTCTTTCCATCATATCAACTGGAAAGTCTCCTACATATAGCACACAGCTTGTCATGGATAAACAACCTTATTTGCAATTTGTTAGTGCATATTGTTCAGCTAGTAGTTGCTAGAGGCAAACTACAGAGTGGGATTCTTTCCTTATCGTAAATTAGCCAGGAAGAGGCCAGCTAATAAGCATGTGCAGAGGTTTTGTCCTCACCAGCAACCAATCCCTTTTGGATGTAGATTAACCATCTGGGAACCCAGTCTTCTCCACCTAACACAGACTGGCATCTCTCCGGGCAAAAGACTCATCCCTTCTGTAGTTTGTTTGTATGTCGAATTTGTGGTACTGAGAGTTTCCAGCTTCATGTTTTTGATTAATGTGAGTGATGATTCAAATGAGTATCAGGCCCCTTTTAAAAATCGCCCCAATTAACAAGCCAGAAGATACTTACAGGGGGTCCAGGACTTCCACGAGCACCTTTGGGTCCAGGAGCACCAATAGGACCCTGCAATGGGTGATAAGAAATTCATGTTAAACCAAAGGCAGAGTGAAGATTTTGCAGAAAATATTAGGAAGCAGGGCAGGGACACTTACAGCAGGGCCGGCAGGGCCAGTGGCTCCAGCAGGGCCAGGAGGACCAGCATCACCTTTAGCACCAGCATCACCGGGTTCACCTTTAGCACCGGGTTGTCCATCAGTACCCTGTGGAGGTAAGGTGAGAGCAGATGATGAGGAACAGGGGGGAGGCAATGGAACAAAACCCAATGAGTCTTGATCTGATATAGTATCTTCTTCTCCATCATTCGAGTACATCTGACTAAACCCTCTCCTTGAACCAGAGGAGGATGGATTGTAAGAACTTCTGATAATCTGCCCTAATTTCCAGCTTTTTCATTCTGTGGACCTGCTGGATGTAATCTAGACAGGGAGGCATAGAATCAGAAGTGAGTTCACTCAACCTGGGAAGCAGGGAAGGGAATTACCAAGTTTGAGAAATTTAATTTCTAATTTATCTTGTCAACAGCCTGACCCTCCAGATTTGTTTATCTCCAATAATTCCTAGTTAGCAGGAACATTTCATGCCCTCTGGGGATAGCAGGACTCATAGTTCAATACATATGAAGGGCCCCATGGCAAGAAAGGCTGGTTTACATAGTAGAGTCAACACCCTGTGGCACAGTGGACAGTGATCTAGACATGGAAGACTTGAGGGTCATCCATTCTTCCTCAACTGTTGGCTCATGACATGGTCTCAGGGCTAATCATTATGCCTAACCCACCTGATAGGATTGTTGGGAAGAGATACAAGGTGAGGCTTGTCATGCCTTAGCAGAAATACCGGAGAAAGAATGACTAACAGTCTATAACCAAAATCATCATGCATTTTGGTTTCTTGGCTGAACCAGTTCTGTTACAGCTACAAACGGAACTACAATTTGCACTGTAATGGCTCCTGTAAAATGTCCCAGAAATGGAATCAGCCACAACATGGTGACTTTATGCCTGGTCCACTTGTGGCTTGAACATAGAATAGAGTGCTTTGGAGTGGCAAAAAGTGTAGATAAAGGCACGTCAGGTTGCCTTTGACATACTAGCAGCATACCAATTCATGTCTACCTGATTGCTGTAAGGAAAGAACCAGAATATGCCCTCAACTGGGGTTTTTTTGTTTATTTTATTTGACGAAGCAGCAGAGTTGCAGCGAGCAACTAGTAATTTGGGTATCCAGGCTTTGCTGCCCTTGTGATTAAGTTTGAGCTCCATCAGATTGGCCTAGGCAGCTAGAAGATGGGGAAATGGAGAGGAAAACTGTGGAGTTGGAATGTGCATCAGCCATATTGGTTCTATACACAGCATGCCTGTCTGGAATCTCCTGCCTAGAGAGAACTGTCTGGAGGTAGTATTAATACTAAAGGCAGGAGAGTTCGTGTCCTTCCAGCAAGAAATACTAGGAGATGCCATCAGGTAATCTTGCACCTTTTTGG
This sequence comes from Pogona vitticeps, assembly GCF_051106095.1. Lineage (NCBI taxonomy): Eukaryota > Metazoa > Chordata > Lepidosauria > Squamata > Agamidae > Pogona > Pogona vitticeps. Next base: position 99,281,445 of record NC_135788.1, read on the forward strand.
TAGCAATTTTGTGTGTGTTCTCTAAATTCTGTCCAAAGCCTTCATCATTCTGTCCTAGTTAAAGCTCTGCCAAGCAGGTTCAACAAATTAAATCGTTTACGTTTCTCCTGGCAGAAGTCAACGGTTAGCAATTTTGCTGGAGATTACCTGGCCTTTTCATTGTGTCATTTCCTCCAATAAGAGCAAAATGGAGAGGCTGCTCATTTCACACCCTGCCTGAGGGATTAAGCATTTATTAATCCTAATTTTTCAATGAGATACAAGACTTGGCCATCATACTCACAGGGGGGCCAGCAAATCCAGCGGGTCCAGCAGGGCCAGGCTCACCACGATCCCCCTGGGTGGAAAAGAGGAACACATGAGGTCAGTAACAGGAAAGAAGGTTGGAAGAAACAGAGGAAGAAAGGCTTCGGAATTAGAAGTGACCAGAGAGAGAGAGAGAGAAATACTTACGGGAGCACCACGAGCACCAGTGGGACCAGCAGGGCCTTGGGGACCAGCTTCACCCTAGATAAGGAATGAACAGAGACAAAGTTATGCTTCAGAAATCTGGACAACAATCACCAAAAGAAGGGATGAGTCTAAGCAGCCACTTTCCACAGGTTCTTTGTGAAGAAGGATTTTAAAAATCTGTCCACAACCTTCCATTGTTTGGGTAAATTTGGTTAATGTAAACACGATTTCCCCCCCTGCCTTGTAATTTATTCAGGGAATCCCATGGATGACTCAATCCAACATGCAAAATCAATGCATGGGCAGTTTGCCAGAGACCATAAGATCTCTATTTATTGGCGGCACTTCAGTTGGAGGAATATAATTGGTTGGATGATCTGTGTACAAGCAAGCCAGGCTAAATGGGAGGCTGTGTAACTGTGGAAAGTGGAATATGGAAATCCTGGCGACATAACTTTCATAGAGATGGATATGTCATTCTATCCTCGCTCCATGTCAGTTTTGCCTGTATTTCTATTGCCTCATATTTCTGAATCATATCATCTAAGTGTGCACAAAATAGACTAAAATATGTATTTAAATAATGTATTTTTGAAAATATTTCTCAATGTATTTCATCACATTTTTATTTGAATTTTGATATTCTTCCAGAACTGAAGGTTTTACATTAGAAAATTGTAAGCGTGAAATCCAAAGGATAATCACATTCTGCTCCATGTGTTAGTCCAGTTTGTGTGGATCAGATCAGTTTGCTTTATGAATTTCGTTGTATGGGTATACTGTGTATACTTACAATGACAATAAATTATTATTATTATTATTTATGATGCTGACTGACTGAATCCTTGCGTATCCCTGCAGATTCAGTGTCATTTATACATACTACAAATCTTTACAACCATTTATTTGAACCTGACCAATTGATGACATTTGAAAGTGGAGCCGAGATTAATCCTTCGAACCAGATATTACACAGTAAATTAAGCTGCAGATTTCTTCAGAAGAGTCATTGGCAACCAACGGCCTGAGATTCAATGTCGCCTGTAAGTGGCTGTCAGTCAGCCCATCAACTTCATCTATGCCTTTCAGGAGATGAAAAGCTTCAAATGCATCATTTGTCACTTATTTTACATAGTGTCCATACCCCATGTGGGATTAGCACACTAGTCTCAAGCTTTTCCGGTATAACCAACTAGGAAAATCCTGTTCATATCAAGTGTATAAGGTCAGATGGAAAAGTCTAGGACTCTCATCCTTCTTTGTGCCAATCTGGATTGACTGATGGTCAGATCAAGCTGCCAACTATAGTTTGACTTCAGAAACAGACTTGTGTTAAATTAGATCTGGTCTTTGTGGAATATGGACATGATCAGAAAGAACCTGCACACAGATTCATTTCCCACTAATTCCAGGGGAGGGAAAATTCTCCTAGATACGTAACTGACAACTGGACCTCTTGGGGACTTTGCTGGGCAGAAGAGGCATAAAGTCAGTGGGGCACTTGCCTTGTCACCAGGAGCACCTGCTGGGCCAGGTGGGCCAATGGGTCCAGTCAGTCCTCTAAGTCCATCCTTGCCAGGAGCACCATCAAGACCTTTGGGACCTGTGTCACCCTAGGGAGGAGAGAAGACAAAGCCAACCATGAAGCCTAGAACAGAAGAGAGACTGAGGCAAGCTTTGGGAGGAAAAAACTCTCTCGTCATGCAACATATCCCAAAGTTGAAGACTTGAGAGACATAACAATGGTCTTCTTGCATGATGGGTATCAAGATATCAAATGAATTTTGACACAAGGAATCATCTTTGCAAAAGATTCCCAACTGCTGAAAATCTCCCTTGCCTTTATGTTAGCAACCTATATGATAGTGGTAGGGATGGGGTCATAGGAGGGTAGAGTAAGCTGGCAGGTTGAGGAAAGGCATCCGTCTGAGATATTGTTGCTAAAAGATGTAACCAAGGGATGGAGGGCCCTGTGGCCCCCCCCAGTTGTTGTTGGATGGCAAACTCCCATTAGCCCCAGCTAGCATGAGCAGTGGTCAAGGGTGATAAGACTTATAGTCCAACGACACATGGAGAAGACACACGTCGCCCATTCCTGTTGTGGATAGTTCTGAGCTCATTGGACCAATGGCTCAACTCTTGAGTTAAGCAAGTTCAAGAATTTATATGTTAGTTTTCTACCCACAAGTTGCTTCTCCAGATGATGTTCAGAAGAAAGAACACAACAGGGCTCACCATTTTGATGCCCATCATTTTCGAGGAACCCAGGACTTACTCTGTCTCCCTTGGCACCAGGCAGACCAGCAGCGCCACGTTCACCAGGCATACCCTGGAGGCCAGGAGGACCTTGATTTCCGGGAGCACCAGGAGCACCAGCATCACCCTAGAGAGGCAGAACCAATAGAACAGAAGTGGACATTGATTAGGAAAAAAGGTCAGGCAGCCAGATCCAATGTAAGAGTCCACTGATCACTTCTGAATACCTAAACACACACACACACACACACACACACATGTACACCAAAACTCAGCCAACCAAGTCAAACTCAATTGCAACCATCTAGTCCAGATTTCCCTCAAGGCCTTTAAACTGGAAGGTGTAAATATATGTGTGTAAATAGAGATATACTGTTACTTAGTCATACAAAATAATAAGAGGATCCCAAATACTACAGCTATTCCCACTAGGAACAGTTTCAAGTGAACCAAATGTTTTCTCCCTCTTTTAAATCTAGGGAATTATGGATGTTTCAAGTAAAACAACCCTGAGATTCTGAAACTTTCCTCTGTAGAATAACTATTTCACATAAACCTCCAGTATGGCATATTAACAAGGAAAAAAAGCAAGTGCAGTTAAGAATTAAAAGTAGGGATGGGATCCATCCTAGGATTATATCAGGCTTCTAGAATTATATAGTATCTTGCAAGGCCATTTCTTACAAGGCACACTCCATCATACTTCTTGCTTCACCCATCTCATCATCATCTTCATGCATCTCTTACCTTAGCACCATCGTTACCAGGAGAACCGTTAGCCCCACGGGGGCCAGGAGGACCTGCGGCACCTTGGACACCACGTTCACCGGGGAAACCTCTCTCACCCTACGAGGAATAAAAGGCAAACTGGTTATAAACTTGACCATCATAGAACCTAGCGGTGAACAAAAGAAAAGAGGTATGGAAGACCAATGTGGAAAGAAGGTCTTCACTTACTCTTGCACCAGCAGGACCAGGAGCACCAACATCACCAGGAACGCCCTGTCAGAAACACAAGAAACACAAGTTAGCATTGATCTTGGTATCCACAGGTCAGGAGACATATTTAATCTGAGATGGGGCTGACAGATGATCCTGCTGAATAGCTGTGGAAGCAGTTGTGGCCTTTCCATATATGGAATTCTGGGAGAAATTAGAAGGAAAGGCTTCTCATTTAAGGAGGCAAGACTTGCTTAATTTGGTCACAGCCTAGGGAACACAAGTATGAAGGAACTATAGAGTATGCTGGAGTGCATAGAAATAGGAGTCATTTTTTTTCTTAAGCAGACTTGAGCAGTGCACTTTGACGGTTTTTCTAACACCTCGTATTAGAAATAAAAATGAATCACTGCAGAGGACTCCAAAGTGGTCTATAAAATGCCCATTTTGACTTCAGAATAATAGAAAAGCCCAGAGAATTATTAAGGTGTCTCCATTACCATATTGGGAGATTCATTATGTCTGAACGAGGATTTTCAAAAGGGAAAACCTTTATCTAGCCCTTGTCTCAACCTCCCTGAAATCTCTCCCAGGTAGGGCAAGGTGTATGGGGAAGGATCAATCATCTGCAGTGTTTTGAAAGTCTGATATAATGATGTGGCAATCAAAATAATCTGCTCCATCCCTACTAAAATGATAGAACCATAAAGCTGGGAGCAACCTTAAAGGTCACATAGGTGAGCTTCCTGCAGGTATAGGAAGTGCATACCTGCACCATCCTGGGCAGCCATTTACTCTCTGCTTTGAAACAAAGGAGAACCAAACACCTTCTGAGACAGTACGCTACTCCGTTCTTGCCTTCTCAGAGAAAAAGAATATGTGGATACGTGGCTCAAGCATTTTGCCTTCAATAAGGGGGTTTCCATGATCACTGGTAAGATAAACTAGAAGACCATTTTAAAGGATGATTTGGCTTATTATTATTGTCAAATCAACTGGGAGTTCACTAAAATCACCAGGGCAAATGACACAGGACAGGAGCTTTTTTTAAAGGAAATTGTGATTATGGTTGGTCAAAATCTCCCAGCAAAAAAAGAAAATTTGGTCTAGCATCTGTCACTATTGGACAGTTTCCAAAAGGAAGACCATCTAATGAACAAACTCCTTCACTTTTCATGAGATGGCATTGTCCTGAAGGAGAGAACAAAGCTGCCCTTCCTGAAATTTCTTTAAGCTGTACTGTGGAGTTGTGAACAGCAAAACAGAAGAAGTAAAAAGAGAAGACGATGGATCGTTCGTTTACATACATACATCATAGGATGTATAGGAAGAGTTCCGGCAGTGGATTACTAACATGTTTTGTTTGAAAAGGAAAGGTACAAGTGATGACCAAACTACGCAGGAAGGCAACTATAAAGACAATATAAATGGGAAGCAAAGTTTCTCTGGGGAGTAAGAGCACGCTTGTAAGACGGTCAGCCATCGGCAGATGCAACCATCTCTATTTTGACTTTGGCACAAAGAGCCACATTATTTACCTGTTCACCAGGCTTTCCAGCTTCACCAGGGGCACCAGCGGGGCCAGGAAGACCCTGAAAGAGGAAACCAAAGATGAAGAGTGAAATTGTGCAGAAATAGAAATGATGAGACTAAAATATTCCTTGCCAAAGAGGTAGTAGTTATTATCTACAGCTTAATTATTGTTCAATTGCTTTCACTGGCACAGGCACTGCTAGGCATTTATATGGATTATGTGTCCTCTGTTTTGCCAACTGTCCTTTATTTTTATCTTTTTTACAGAAAACTTTCTAGCTCATGTCATTTGGAAGTCCCTTCAATCTGCTCACCCTTCCACCCCCGATTACTCCAGAGAAAATCTTACGTTATTTGAAAATCCAGAGCAAAGGGACAAATGCAAGGTGAAGTATGGACACGCAAATATACTTAATATGCATTGTTTGCTATTCATTGGATTTGGATTTACTGATGTCGAAATCTGGAGCTCCACCAAGACAAGAATATTCACACCTCCGACAGAGCCTCGTTTATGTAAAATTCCTCACCTGGAATCCAGGAGCACCAGATGGACCTTGTTCACCTCTTTCTCCAGCAGGACCCTATGATGGAAAATAGAGGAAGGTTCAAGACTTGGTAAAATTGAAAAGGAGGTGTCCCGCAATGAACATCAATCATAGAGAAGGTCAGATCAAGGCAGAATTCCTACTTACAGTTGGGCCGGGAGGTCCTTGAGCACCAACTTCACCGTCTTTGCCGGGAGCACCCTGGGAGAGAGAAAAAAAGATGGGGCAGGCATTAGAAAAGGTGGAGATGAGAGGATCTGGAAGGAATGATTGCTGAGGGTTTGCATTTGTATTGTCTTAATTCACTGCATTGCTTCTAATAACTCTGTATAACCATATTAGGCATGCTGCTTTCTACCTCTCTTTGTGGGAGATGCCTCTGCACAATCAGATCTTGTTTTCCCCACTGTCATTGTCTCTCTGTGATCACCCTCTTTCCTACGCCTTCTTTGCCATCTGACTGCCTTGGAGGGCACCCCCTACTAAAGATTTATTAGTTCCTTTCTGCTCCCAGTTTCCTCCATGATAAGTACTGCAGGCTTTTGGAGGAAAGGTCCGCTGGATTACTTCTATGTTCTGCATTATGCCAGACACACAGTAGCTCACTGCTCTGTGTTGTAGGAGGAAGAGTAGGAATTAGCTGCCCCTTTCTCTGTTCCATAGCCATTGCTTTGTCAGATGAGAAGTGCAGAGATTTCTTGCCTTTGTCTAGAAACCATTTCTGTATGCTTGTCTAGAACTGGTCTTGGGTGTAAAAGACAAGTGCAGTAGCGCACACAGAGTGAGATACTTACAACAGCACCAACAGCTCCAGGAGCACCTCTCTCGCCAGGTTTGCCAGGTTCACCCTAGAAAAGAAGCAGGGGAGTTATTTCTGAGACAGAAGCAATCATTTTACAAGCAAAGAGTAAAGAAGATATTCTTAGCAGTGGATCTTCTTTGCACTCCTTGGAGTTTACCTATGATTGTGCAAATTCGGGATGTAACTATTGAATTTATGCTGGGAAGAGATCTGTGTACAACAGTGCTTGACATTTGGGCCACAGATGGATAAGACTATTTGCGGGATAAAACCATAGTGCCTGCATTCTACCCTGTTTCCCTGAAAATAGGACCTAACCTGAAAATAAGCCCTAGTATGATTTATCAGGATGCTCGTAATATAAGCCCTACCCCCAAAATAAGCCCCAGTTAAGTGAAACCCTGCCCTCCACCATTGTGCAGCAACCAGAAGAAGATTGCATGACTGTATTTGAATAAATGTAGATTATTGTACATGAAAAAAACAAAATATTCCCTGAAAATAAGCCCTAAAGCGTTTTTGGAGCAAAAATTAATATAAGACTCTGTCTTATTTTGGGGGAAACACAGTATATCACTGGAATTGGTCTTGGCTCAGGAATTGTTTTGTATCATAAAATATCAGCCTCAAATCATCATCATCATCATCATCATCATCATCATCATCATCATCATCATCATCATCATCATCACCACCACCACCACCACCACCATCATCACCATCATCACCATCATCATCATGTGCTATCAAATAAATTCTGACATATGACAATCCTTTTCAGGGCTTCCCAGGTAGCGTACTCAGAAATAGTTTTTTCTGAGTATTCTACCTTCCATCCTGGGGACTTCCTGTGCAGCTTGCCAAAGGCCACAGAGGCTGACTCTACACATGGGAAGCACAATGGGAAACTGAAATCCCAATCTCTGGTTCCACAGCCAGATGCCTAATCCACTGAGTGATCCAGCCAGCACCCAGCCAGAAATAAGAGAGCATATGCTCTTTTGCAACTAGCGCCTGTACATCTGAAATGCCACCACCTTATTATACCTCAAAATTTCCCATCTTTCTTCCATCTTCTTCATTACTCCTAAACCCCAAGAGGACTAGTCTTTCTCGTCATTTTGGAAATTTTGTTAACACACTGCTTCTCCTGTTCACATTCCAGAAGCATGGATTTCAACAAAACAAAATTTGACATCTCAACCGATGAACAATACCTAAAGTGATTTTGTAATCTAGCATATTTGAAAGCTAATGACTTCCACCCCTTAAAGATGAACCTGTGGGCATCTCATATAGTTGCTCACTCAATTTAAAACTGGAAAAGGATGCCTTAAAGGCCACTGCCAGAAACCTTTAGATAGCAGCTCTGAAAGTAGTTAGCGTGTTAAAGGATGCCCTCCCAAGATAACACTAGCAGACTTTTACAGTATGTGCTGTTATGATTAAGTAGGCCAAGGGAAGATTTCTGAAGCAGTGAGGTCAACACAGGTTGGCTATTTCAGGGATTTTGACGATACCTCAGAAACAATTTCTGAAGTGATAAACTAGGATGTAGAGAGCTGTGGATGCCTGAGAGCACTCTTTGAGACTTGTTCAGCAAACCAGAATCCCTGCCACAGCCAACAACTTGATTCCTCAATTATAAAAATAATTTATAAAGGGGAAGAAGTCATCTAGAAGAGGTCACTGTGTGAAATGGCACTGTTTGGGATGTGTGAAGCCATGCTTGTGCTTCATAACATTGATTATGAATCATATTGACCCTAGCTGAAAATGAAAGTGGAACCAGGCATACTGTGGTCCCCCAACTATGGTGGCTATATTTTTATTTCCAGCATCTCCATAGGCTATATCAGGTCTGGAAATGGCTAAAATAGCCAAAATTGGAGAAGAGGATAAAAACATAAAGCCACTAGGCATATACTTCTAGTTTTTATTTTTATTTGATGTGGGAAGGTTTGGGGGCTTTCAAGATACCCAGTGAACACCACCCCCTTGCAAAAAACTGCTGCTCTACTACTTGCTTAAAATACAAAGAGAGCAACAATCAGGAGCTGCAATCCAATCAGTACTGCCTACTATTTCAAGAAGCTGTGGATGAGTACTCTGGAGGCAGCCATTACAGGAGCCTTTCACACTAAGCTGGGAAGGCTGCCATTTTGATATTAATGCTTGGGCATTTCAAAGGGCAATACATTGAAAGGGAAAACTAGTTTTTGCCACCCTTGCATTCTCATCCAAGGGAATGTGACATTTAGGAAAAGATTACTTACAGCTGCGCCTTTAGGTCCAGGGAATCCCATCACACCAGCTTGGCCTCTTGCACCAGGTGGACCTGCAGGCCCAGGGCGACCATCTTGACCAGCAGGGCCCTATCATGAGAGAAGAAACCAATGCAATGCTTTTGCTGTTTTCTTTTTAAAAGAGAAGTTTCCTGTTTGGAAAAGGGGGAAAGACGGGGAAAGGATTTCTGGTTACTTACAGGGGGTCCAGTCTTGCCATCGGGACCAGGGCTACCAGGGCTACCAGTCAGACCCTGAAGGAGAAGAACGGAACGAGAGTTAAGAAACAGCCTTTCGTAGATTAACAACAACAACAAAAAAGCTTGTGACCTAAGAGGAACAGGATAAATACAGTGCCCTAAGGCATGCCACGGCACCATCTGAGTAGCATGCTAGCATCCTATGCAATGCTGCTTTAGATGGTGGATCACTGCTCTGGGATCATCCATCCAAGAGGAGTCAGTTCTATTCAGCATTCAGTACAATACCAAAAAAAACAGGAATGCGAACACATTAAAGATGTGTTAACCTTGAAACCTCTGGAATATATAATGGCATTTGTCAGGATAACCCCTTATGGGGCATCTCTTGAAAAATATGCCTGGTTTCTTAAATGATGCTTTACAATGTTTTGGATGTTGAGGTTTTTTTAGATGGTTCTGTCTTCCTCTATGCTGGCTGGGGCTGAATGGGTAGGGTAAGCCAAAATTATCTGCAGGGTTGTCTTCCTTTGGTATAAATAATGTTCAAAACGTTTACGCAGCCAGTATATCCATGATATGCCCTGCTCAGTTAGGTTTTCTTTTCACCAAAGTGTAAAGCCTTTTTTTTGTTTTTAGAAGTCTTTACAGCAGCATAGATGTTTTTAAATGGTTTTATGCTACTTAAATTGATTTGTACATGCTTTTAATTCTGATTCCAATCTTGCTGAATATTGTTGTAAGTATACAACAGCAGAAAGGAACAATTAAATGGACTAGGCAGTAGATTAGTGAGCTAGTTTATGTCTTGTAGTGGGAGCTGGGAGACAGGATTACAAATGACTGAGCAAGGGAGGATTTTGAGAGCTTGTGTGACTCAGAAATGCTAGTCTGTGACTTGGCTCCTAAGCCCAGAGCTCAGTTCAAATTACAGTATAGCATAATCCTTGACTCAGTGACAGCAGGTCTCATATTCCTGGGCCAGGCAGAACACTCACCTGTGAACATACCCTGGACAAAAATGTGGGGAGGGGGTTTCAGAGAGGCTGAGATTTCCCCTTAAAAGTCTACCATGTTTCCCATGCTGTTTGCAGCTGCTATTTCCTCACATAACTAGTTTGGTCTTATTTTTTCAAGGGTTTCTTCTTTCCCAGCCAATCCAGAGACTCATCAAGAGCCCGAGGATACTATACTATTATTCAGATCTGGCTATGTGACAATGTCATTAAATCGACTCAGAGCAAGGACACTGCTTTCTGGGTCACTAGCACTGCCCTTATTCTGAATGGGTGATTACGTGTGTCCTTTTCTACTATCCCCACCCCACCCTGTGAAAAATGGGTAAATATAGGCAGCCAAAGCTGTCATAAGGAAGCTCCCTCCTTTCAGTTAAAGTCCCATTTATTTCTCAGCCTCATTCAATCGATAAAATGGAATAACTGACAAAACCTTTACCAGTTGGTGAGAGGGTTATGTGAAGTATTTAAACATCCTAAGTGTAGTTAAAATAATGACGAGGGGAGCTTATGATTTCCTGACATGGTTTATTTTTTAATTCCTCTCTAGGGTGCAAATCCAGCTTTGACAGGGAATCTTGGTACACAATTTGCCTGAGGGGGCCAAGAGAAAGTCAACTTATTGCATTTTCAGACAGATACCCATCCTGTCCGAGTGCATGGCACTTACTCACCTTGGCTCCAGGGAGACCAGGCTCACCAGGGCGTCCAGCTTCACCAGTTGATCCTTTGGGGCCAGCGGGGCCGGGAGAGCCACGCTCACCAGGAGGGCCCTGGAAGAGGAAAAGCGATTAAGAATGCCCATTAAACACTGCAGGTAAATATTGTTGTTGCTTTTTTCTCCTACAGTTCTATGCAATAATGGGGCTAAACTCACTGACATGGAATGGAAACCAATAATGGTCAGTTTGATTTTTATGTGGAGGACTTAAACATTCCATCTTAGGGATATGTAGGAAAATAAGATCTGAAAATAAGTCCCAAGAGCTCACAAAAAGCCAAACACTCCACAATGTGTGAACAAACTCGTGTGACTCTGGCTGTGCTTTAATGAAAGCAGCCTATGTGAGTTCTGTGCACACCCACTTGAAGTGGAGAGCATTCAAATGAGAGGAAGGGGCCAAATATAAGACAGAATCAGATATATGCAGGCTTCCGTATCTTACAAAAGGTCAAACAGTCCTGGTATCAACTGATGAACCAGATCTTTCTTGGCCCCTTTAAATTCCCAGAGCTTTGAAAAATAGTTTTTTCCCTCCTTTTTGTGACTTAACTCCCACAATTTCACTGCCAACAGTGGGTAAGGGCTTCTGAGAGTTGTAGTCAAAAAAAGTAACTTTTCCAAGCTGTGACAATTTCTCTGAAGGGATACGCAAAGGAAATTCCCTTCATTTTTTTATTTGTTGAATAATTAAGTTTGAACTGTACAGCTCTGCTTTCAAATCTGCCATCAAAAGCCACTTGCTTCTCATCCTGCATTTCTAAAATGGAGGAAAGCCACTGAAGAAAAACGCTGCAAGGCACTATTATATCTATCTCTAAAATGGATGCAATAATAGCCAGGGGTTAATTGGAGTTAGTTAAAGGATACTTTGTCATTCTACTGCTTTTCAAAAGCTTGCTCTTTTAATTGTTTTATTGTAAAAAATTTTAAATCAACTATCAAGAAGCAGAGAAGCAAAATAAGTACTGTATATAGTATTATTTTTTATTTATTTAATTTATATCCTACCCATTTAGACCAAAGTCTACTCTGGGTGGCTAACAACAGTATTAAAATAAAACAAAACAACCATATTAATACACAAGGATGGTGAGATACGTTAGGTATCGACAGGAGGAAAGGCCTGTCTGAAGAGCCAAGTCTTAAGATGGCTCTTAAAAAGGCTCAGTGAGGGAGCCAGACAAATTTCTGGGGGGAGATTGTTCCAGAGCCGAAGGGCCACTGCCGAGAAGGCCCACTTTCTTGTTCTTTCTCTTTGGGCCTCCCTCTGAGTTAGGCCTATTTAGATTGCAATAGATCAGGCTTATGACCTGGGCAGCACACAAATACCCGTGTGCATAGTGCCATTTGCTCAACAATGAATAAATCTTACCAACCCATCTGGGGCATGAGTATGATGCCAGGGGAAGATTTTTCAAAATGGCATAACATTCTAAAGAAATCGCTCTGGGTTTCCATCCGCTGAGAGCATATATTTCTCCTACTCTCCCTTCCTCTGACTTAGCTGTCTCTGCTTAGCCCCATGTTCTAGGGAGCTGCGCCGAGGTTCCTTCTCCCAAACTGTTTCCCTCCTTGCAATCCGATTGCTCTGCCCTATAGCTTGTTCAGGGGTGGTGGTGTTATTTTTGTACGTTTCCGTCTAGAAGAATATGGAGAGCAAGAGATTAGAACCTACCTTGGGACCAGCAATGCCATCAGCACCAGGGAAACCACGGCTTCCAGGAGCACCCTGTGAATGAGATCAAACAGAAGAGGTGAAATTTGCATATCCAACAACGTGCCACAAAGCAGGGTCGCCAGTCAAAATGCTGGCATAGGGTAGCTACTTCTGTTGTGAACAGGAGAGGGAGGGAAAATCACTGCAGCCTTCAAAATGACTGAATCGCAATGAATGAAAAAGGCCTTTCAAGAAAAGCTCTGCAAGGCAGCATTATCTACAGACCAATGATGGTAACTTTGGCTTCATGCCCTTCTTGTAAGTGTAAGAAACTGATGGCACAGCTATCATGGCTACAGGCAGAACTGCCCACCTGCTAACACACCCCTAGTCTGCAATCAGCATGTATAACCCACAAACAGAAGACAGGTGATCCAAAAATGCCTCCTTTGGGGTACAGCAGGAAGGTGAATGCGAAGCAAGGGGATTCAGGCAATTCTAGCACAAGCATTAAACACCACAGCAGGAAGCAAAAGATGCAGAGAAACTCTTTGGGCAAAAGGGAGCAGGACATGTGAACCATGAGGAGCTTTGATCCCACAGCAAACACTTGCGCATCACCAAAAGGACTGGTTGCCTAACTAGATAAGGACTGTATGGACCTCCTGATGTTGTTTGGCTCACATCAGTCCTCAGCAACGTAGCCAAGGCTGAGAGATATTGCAGTCCAACCACATATGGAGAGCTGCACGCTGCCCATTCCTGCTCCAAGGAAATCTGTCTTGGATTTCAGCATAGGAACAGAGGAGACATGTGGTGCTTATTTCTAGATCTTGATGTGAATTAATTCTCAGGAAGGAACTGTCTTCATCTGTTAATAATAAAGAATAACAAAGTCCCACCCTCACTGTGGTGCCCAGACAGTGAGCTGTTGTGGGCTCAGAATAATAATAAGCCGCTTGGGGATCAGACTGAAAGCCTATCTAGTCCAACTTTCTGGCCTTCCTGGGGTCAATCAAGTTCCTTTTGACAACTCACAAGCAGGACACGAACACAACAGCATGTTCCCATGGGTTTCCTAGCAGCTGGCCTTCAGTGGCATACTCCTTCTGGGACTGGAGGTAATAGATCGTACTCATCATGATGAGTAGCCACTGCATGAGGAAGGAGCACCCTATATTGGTGTAACCATAGATAAGGTTACATATCTTGGACCTCTTAACACCCAATGCACGATTGGTGGGAAAAATACTCTTACAGCCTGTGGACCAGTTTTTATGCCACGAGAACTCTGTGGTTGGGTTGCTGCTTTTTTTAATGGTTCTAGCTCACATTGATCTAATATCAACTGAACCTGGAATAACAAGGCAAATTTTAACAGTTAGTTCACTTCCTTCCCACATCAGGATCTTGGGGATGGGGCATGATGCAAAGTATGCCTACATCTTAAAATTCAGTGTGCTTTGAAGTGTTGCGGCATACTCTGGTTTCAGAATAGCTTCCTTCTCCCAAAGGAGACTAAACCCTATTCAGTGAGGCTTGTTAAGTCTTAACGTCTGGCATCCTTTAGTTTTTATTTATAATTTGACTAACCTAAAGAGAAACTGTGGGCCTTTCTGACAGATATGTGGTCCATGCACAAACTGGACTTCTTCTAAATGGGTACTAAGACTGGTTTCATTTTGGTGCCGAAAGTTAAGAGGAGATCAAAGGATGAAGGTGTTACGTACACGTTCACCAGCGGGTCCAGGCAAGCCAGCAGGTCCAGGCTCACCACGAGATCCTCTTTTGCCTTCCTCACCAGGTGGACCAGGGGGGCCTTGGACACCAGCGGGACCCTAGAAAATAAAATGCAGGAGAGAAAGGTAAGCATTTGTGAATGGACAATGGAACCAGAACAGAAGCAAAGTTACAGACACATTCCAGGTAAGATGGACACTTACAGTTTCTCCTTTGGCACCAGTATCTCCTTTGTTTCCTGGAGCACCAGGTTCACCCTAAATAAGAGACAGAGAACATTCAGTCATATATCTTTTTTTCCATCAAAGAAACACAACAGTGGCTTTGTTTTGTATCCTATAAGAGATCAAGGATGTGCGGCTTCTCTGAGTTGATTCTCAGTGAACATCAATTGTGAACACAGTCTAGAAAGGATCACGTTTGGTAAGATGTTATGAATCAATGGATCATTGGCTAGAATGATTGATGGCAAGAAGCAGAGCCTGGGGGGATAAGGAGTTTAAAACACTCCTATAAAGAGGCACCCGGGGAGAACAGGCATTCTGTGAGAGCTCACAATCTTTCTGTGGTGGTTGGGAAAGGAACATCCTGCCCAATAATTTTGGAATTGCAGCTCCTGAAGGGTAAGTTTTGTGTATCATTTTAATATAATTATTCCGCTTAATGAACAGATCTAACTGTTTTGAGGTACTGTAATTTTCAAAATATCAGAATGTGCTGACAGTACTGTGTGATATGGTGCCAAAGACAACAAACTATTTGGAGGAGGTCGTCCCCATCAGATAAAGCTTTTGAACAAGCTGACAACACACTGAGAATCAAACAACAGTAATAATTATGCTGTCAAGTCATTTCCAATTTACTGCGACCCTCCCAGTGTTTTCTAGGTATATTTGAACTGGTTTGCCACTTCCTCCTTCTGCTGGCAGTTGGCAACCACACAGCTTGCCCAAAGGCCACACAGGTGGCAGGGCAGGTAACTCCATCAGCTACATACATTCTGCATGACCTCAGCTAGTTCCTCACGCTGCCTCACACTGGGATTATTTGCTTCTGGTCCCTGGCTCTGCAATCAGGTGCTTCAACCCACTGAGCTATATTAGCGCTAGTATCTAGCTACTCCCAAGTATTAAACAAGCACATCTATAGCGAGGAGACTGTCCTAGAAAAGTGATGACGAAGTTATCTTTTGAATGAGGGATGCTATGATGGAATTTTCTAGTTTATCCCATTAGTTAGGGTAGACTGGTGAGGTAGTCTAAGAGCCTAAACTGAAAATAGGAATAAATTAAATAATGAGTCAAAGGGTGAGAAAGAATTAGATGCCACTTACGCTGTTACCCTTGGGACCAGGAGCACCAGCAGGGCCTTGAGGTCCGGCGGGGCCACGAGCGCCAGGGAAACCGGGAGCACCAGCGATGCCAGGAGCACCCTAGAAGAGAAAGCAGGATTTTTGAAACAGCTCATCAGCAAAGGCATGGATACGGACAAGAAAGAGCTTGTGAAAAGAAGATACTTACAGGTGATCCTTTGGCACCAGGTTGGCCATCAGTACCGGGGTTGCCCTAAAGCAAGAGAAGGAAGAAAGAAGGTTCATCGTCATTGTCATTACTTCTAGAAAATTCTGAAAAAAGGAAAAGCACCAATGAACAGGAGAGTAGCTTACAGAAGGACCAGCTGCACCAGCAGGACCAGGTGGGCCGGGTTCACCACGAGCACCTTGTGGGCCTTCACTGCCACGAGAACCTTGGGCGCCAGTTTCACCCTAAGCAACAAGAGAAAGGAAAACTATAATTAGTTAAAAAAAAATACTTCGCCTCAAGGCGGGGTTCATTGTCCTTCCTCGTCAGACTACACTATACCACAAGTAGTCCTCTTGAGGTCTCACAGTACCTTCTTTCTTCCAACCCTTACACATAAATAGCAGTAGCTATGCAAGCTAGGAGACTCTGAAAATTATAATCTTAAAAGCTAGCTAACTTCTCCAAGCGTTGATCAAGTCCTCATGACCTAACCACCTGTGCATCAGAGATCTGAGGCCTGTTACCGCAGACAAATCACTCAGTCCTTCCAAGCCTTTCTGATATATTTATCAGAGGCTTACTCTTAAGGCCTGTGTACCAGGGTTTTTTTTTACATGTCCAGAAGTCTGTGGTTGGGCTGCTGCTTTTTTTTATTGGTCTCATGTTGCTGTAGTGACAACTGAACCCTGAATATCAAGGCTATGTTTTTAAAAACAAGGTCACTTCCTTCCCACATCAGCATCGTAGGGTTGGGGAGGCTAATAATGACACCAGAATGAGAAGCAGCATTGCTGACTTCTCTTACCTGATGTCTAGGATTCACATTTTAACCGGGACAAGATGGGAAGTTACAGCGGAGAACCACTCAGCTTTTATAATGCAAGAACTGGAACTCCCTTAACGGTGAGAGTGTCAGCCTTGATTCATGAGAACAGAACGGTTAGGGCTGTTGACAAGACTAGGTAGGTTTGAGAAAGTTTTCCATGACCAGTCATAGGCTGAGGAGGCTCTTTGGGCACCTCCTTCCACCGAAGAAGAATATCCTTGTGGCTTATTTTCTAGAAAATATTTGAACTAGGGTAGGGTAGTGCTACAGAGTCCTTCCTCTCAAAATGGGAAAGGAGAAGATGGAGCACTCCCCCTGCCACCCCACCCCACCTGCTTTCTTTTCATTAGCAACACCAGAAAGTTGAATCAAGACAGGCTAAACCATACCATTTTGATACTAGTGAGGTAATCCTTGCCAAGCAGTTACTTTTATACATCAAAGTACTCAGGTGCCCTTACCTTGGGACCAACAGCACCAGGGAAGCCAGGGGGGCCAGCAGGACCAGTGGGACCCTGAAAGCAGAAGGGCAAACCATTAAGTGGTGATTATGGGGTTTTCCAGATGGATAGCCCCTGAACACGGGCTAGCTGACCCACAAAAGTGGCTAGCGGCTTAGCCTGTGGATAAGGAGGAGGAAACTGGAATGAAACTGGCTCTTCCATTCCACAGCTTCCTAATTATAGAGAGGATGTCCAGCAGACCCCTCTCTGGGATGGATTGGGTGGCCACAGCTCACATTTTGTATAGCCGAGCCTTCTGTCTTCCCAAGGAAACAATCTTCTATCAAGCAATACATTATAGCCCAATTAGAAGATGCAAAGCAGTGCAATAATACTTACTGGGGGACCAGCAGCACCTGGAGAACCATCATTACCACGAGCACCCTGTAGTAAACAAGAAGGGAAAGAGTGTTTGAGTTACAATCATCTTCTCACCAAGCCATGGAAGAGCTGGGAGTCAGTATGTGGAGCCAGTCCATCTTTTACCACAAATGTTCCACAATCCAGAAAAATTTACTTACAGCAGGGCCAGGAGCACCAGGGCGGCCTCTCTCACCAGGAAGACCACGGGGACCCTAGGCAGAAGCAGAAAGAACAAGGTCAAGTAGGAGAAAACAGTTTTGATCTCTGCCCCCTTATTAGGCGCACATCCTTTCTTAGCTGTTCCCTTCGTTTGATCATCTTTAGTGTCTACTACTTCCTTCAGTCACCAAAATCCTCTTGGATTCTCACGTGTGCACAGAAGGAACCAGGCAGTTGCCACAACTGATGGATGAGGTGCTGTGCACCTGCTGGTCGCAGTGGTGGGAACCTCATCAACCTACTTGATTCTTGTTGCATGCATGTAAAATCCCAACAGGACTATATCTGCTGCTAATAAAGGAGTTTGTTTATTCAGAAGGGAACTACTGGTATAGCCCAGGGAGCATTAATTGCCAGCATTGTAGCACTTTAATTTGACAAGTTTCATTTGCCATCAGCTTTTGTGGAATGCAAACCACTTCACCAGTTTGTCTTTTTTCATTTTGTTGCTGCTTCATACCTATTATGTGCCTGCAACAAAGTTAATTTTTAAAACCCCACCCCTTCCTTATATGGTGTCTCATTTTCATTAAGTATTCCTGTTCTTTTGGAGTCCTGTGCTTCTGGATCTGCCTGCAACTCTGTCTAAAAGCTGACAAAATATCATTGTGGAATCCATTAAAGAAAATAAAAGAGTATTTGCCCCATTGCTTTCCCCATTCAGGGATTATAACCCCTCAGTTCTACCATGATCATTAGCATTCCAATTCCTCTACCTGAGATTTTGCACGGAGATTTGTAGTTCTTCTAAAGTATTTCTCAATCTTTCTTGTATTCTTAATGTTAAAAAGTTGTCATCTTAATCCATTTAAGGATGGATTTAGAGTAAATGTTTACACTACTTTTTTGGGGGGGGTGATGGTGGTAGGGGTTGCCGTTTGCTAGCTGTTGCATGAAGCAAATTCTTTTAAAGGGTTTTCATGATGGATGAGGAATGAAAGGACATCTCCTACACTAGATAACCTTCAAACAAATGAGTTTCACTTGATCTCCAGCAAACCAAAAAAGAGTCCAGATAAACTATCTGGATTCATCTCCAGAACAGAAAGATTCAAAGATGGGACCACAATACTTGGGAACAGATGAAGCTGGCTTGTTGAGTCAGACCATTGGTCCGTCACACTGAATAAAGTCTGCTATCATAGCTCTTGGGAGTCTTGTTCATCAGATATTCCAACCCTATTAAGGGGAAGTGCCAGGGTTGTTCCTGGAACCTCTTATCTGCAAAATTTATGGTCTGCCACAGAGCTTCAGCAGAGTTCCACCTGCTCTTCTCATCTGGGAGTTTTCCTTCTGCGATTAAAAGCCCTTCTTGCCGACACCCACCACAGGATCATAAAATACAGAAAGAACAAAACCCCAGATAGGAAAAGAATGAAAGCATGTGCTCACCACTTGTCCAGGAGCACCATTCTCACCAGGGCTGCCAGGCTCACCCTAAAAGAGAAGACCGAGCGGATATATCAACACACCTCATTTCTGAATCGGGAGATAACAGAATTCTGCATGAACTGAAGGAAGTAGGAACTTCAATTGTACACTCACCTTGGGACCAGCTGGACCAGGATCACCCTTAGCACCATCAAGACCGCTGAAACCCTAAAGGAGATGGAATCAATGGAAAGTTGGGAGAAAAAGGAGACTCGTCAGAATACAAAAAGTCAAGGAAAAGCGATGGTTCCTCTATTATAATTCTCAAAGAAGGCATGGGTTCCATATGGCCAAATTATTTTCACATTAGCAGTCATGTGGAAGCTTAACAGGTCCAGGTGTGGTTGCAGGAATGGTAGGCCCTTTTAAAACTAAGAAAGACAGGGTGTAACTGTGTATAATCCACATAATACCATTCCCTCTGACAAGCAAAAATTAAAACAAAACAGCCCTTAGGTAGAGATTTCAAAGGGTCTGTTTCATTGGTCTTGTTTGCTTCAACATTGGCTGTCCCTTAAGATCAAAGCACATAAAAAGGTTGCAGAGTTCACCTGACCATGAGTCGGGGTTGTGTGATGGTCACTTTTAGGGAGGCAATGAATGCCAGGAATTATGCAGTGAAGATGCTATGGTAAGGGCCACGAGTGTAGTTTGTATCCTAACGGTGACAGTTCCTGAAAGCTCCAGATGTCATGGATTACTATTTACTCCTAACTAATAATCTAGCCTTGGGACACTTTGAAATGCAAGATCCCTAAGCTGCATTGAGTGTTGAGCACACTTACTCTGTGTCCCTTCATGCCTGGCAGGCCAGCAGTTCCAGGAAGACCACGGGCGCCCTGAAGTAAAAGAATAAGAAATTATTCAGAAGGGAGTGAAGAAAAGCAAATGATCAAGTTTCATTTTTTAAAAAAACATTTGCTGTAAACATGCGGATGGGAGTTCTTAAACCACATCCTAACATATTACAGATTTATCTTCAAACTACTTTTCAGCAATAGCCACAATATGCTGTCATCACATTTAAAAAAAAATTCAGTGTGGTAGAATATGGTATTCTGTTTGGACAATCTTAATGGATCACTTCTACTCTCTAATCTTGTCTCCCAGTTAAGATCATAGTTCCCTGTTTATATGCAACCACCAATCAAGCGCCCAGGACTTCAGAGAGCACATGAGCTGCAATGGGTAGAATGTATGAGTTCATCTGTGGAAATGTCCAGGCGGTCACTTTTTGAGCTTAGGTGTGTCATCATTTCTCAACATTAACTTACTGCCCTGCAAAATGTTACATGAGGGCGAGTTGGAACAAGGATCTATTGTAAAACGTCTTTGTGGATGTGAGTGTAGAATGGGATGGAATGTGTTTGTAAACCAACCCACCCACCCTCTGTGTCAAAGAGCAAGGATAACGATTCCTTAAGCTCCTTCATGTCAATGATTATCCTGCGATGTAGAAGCTGTTACTGTCCAGGTGTCACTGAACTCCAATTCTTACCAGCCCTAGTTAGAATGGCCAGTAGTCACTAAAGCTGAGAGTTGTCCGCCAACAGCAGGAACACAGATTCCCTGTCTCTAACCTGGCCCAATCTTCCAAGGTTACTAGTCAAATGATGGAGGTTCCACACCTCACCACAGGATATACTCCTCTATTTCTCCTTCTGCTATCAAGGAGGAAAGGTGCTTAATAGCGGTCTCATGGCATCCTCCTCACCAGGTAGGAGAGTTATCTCACCTGTGGGCCTGGAGGACCACGCTCACCAGGACGGCCAGGTTTACCAGCTTCACCCTTGAAGAAAGAAGAAGAAAACAGAATTGAACCAAATGCTGGAATAATTAAGCTTTACAGCTAATTTACTTGGGAGAAAGTATCAATTCCAGATTTGTCTTTGTAAAGAGAATCTAAACACTTATGGGGATAATTTTAAGATCCGTAAAGGCCATTCAGAAAAAGTCCTGTGAAGTCAAACGGTGTGGCCTCAGAGCTGGCATCTCTGTTCCTATCAGCGGGAAAGTGGAAGGTGAAGGAGGGAGCAAAGGGAAAGAGAGAATAGCCAAGGTCCGGCATTAACAAGCAGTGGAAGTTCCATTTCATGCTGATCACGTGAGAGCAGAGGAGTTAAAGAGAGAATTGAACTAGGGATGGGATTCTTTGGTATCACTAATTCTCTTCGGAAGACAGACTGCAAGGTGGGACAGCTAGCAGTTAACTGCCCATTGATGGGAGACACCAAGAGAAAGACACTGAAGAACTGAAGGAGGTGGGAGCCTCCATTCTCATAGTTAGACCTTCCTGTTTCTTTCTTTCTTAGTGACATAATGAATTTGCTCACTCAAGCTTGTAAGCTGAGAGCAACCTCAACACTAATGCCAGCAATTTATCTGTCAATTCAAACATACTAACATCTCGGGCTTGCCATTTAAAAAATAACCGCAAAGATTTCTTTCCATCAGCCTTCCCAAGGAAAGACAAAAGTCACTCACGTCATCTCCGTTCTTTCCGGGTGGGCCGGCTGGACCACGGGGACCCATTGGACCCTAGAGAAACAAATGCGGTAAAATCAGAAGACATCCCATACATAACACAGCTGATCTTTGAAAAAGTGGGTCAAAGCAGAAACAAGTCGGCAGCATTGTCTGTTCAAAAGCTCCCCCAAGTGGTACAATGGGAGAACTCCAACAGACTGAAGACTCTTCCGCTGAGCCATAATAATAACGGGAGAGTGCAAAATGGAAAAAGAAGATCCAGTAATACTTACAGAAGCACCAGGCTCTCCGGGTTCACCAGGGGGACCTTGGAAACCTTGGGGACCCTGAAAGATGAAAAGAAACACATCTGTGTGAGAAGGGAAAGGGTCCTGGCCTGCATACTTAGCTGTTTTGGATGGACCGGTGAGGAATCTATCCATGTCCTAAAGCTATGGACCATCCCTTCTTACCTATTCTTGCCCCCATGACTTCTGCTGTGCTACCGTCTTGGCCTTGAACTGCCTAATCATCTCTGTTGGTTCTCCAGGGCCAATTGTTTCTTTTTTCCTCTTGCTGTTCCCCAGTACTGATTTACTAGAGCCCTGTCTGTTGTTACCCAAGCAGAGACCATTAAGTCCCCTCATAAGCACTGACTTGCGTCAGTGTTCTCTGGGGCATGCAAAGAAAGAAATGCAACGAATATCTCTGAAAATGATCAGGGCTATGCTTTGGACTGAGGAGGCAGGCCTACTGCTAGAGTCCAAAAATCCTACAACGTTATCGTGAAATTATCTCCCATATCAAACAGGAAGGTAGACATGGGTAAGCCTTCCACTTCCCTGCTCTCAACTATCCATATTCCCTTCGGAGGCCTGTCAGTATCCACATTTGTGGAGTAGGCCTCACAGAAAATGACAGGCTCTATATTCCGTGTGAAAACAGCAAAGAAATATGTTTTCAAACCAATCTAAAATTTTGCACCAAGCAGAGCTGAGATTCGGCAACTCTACGATCTTTACAAATTGAGCAGTTCTTCAAATAGTCTCCATAATTTATTCTATTTCTTATATTCAGGAAAAGAGGCAGACAGATTATTTTACATGCTTTCTGGGACACTAGAAATCCTATTTAGCATCATCTCTGGTGAGAGGGACTCATGACAGAAAGAAAACGAGAGGAGGATGAGATTATTGGAGTGGTGAATATTGGGTCAAGAACTGAAGTTCATACTATTGCAATGCACCCCTCATCTGAAATGTCAAACAATATTTACCCTTGTCTAAAAGGCACTAAGTATTCTTTATTAACAGGGAAGAAGAAAACAAAATACTCACAGGTGCACCAGGAGGACCAGGGGGGCCGCGGGGACCAGATGGACCCTATTCATAGGGAGAGAGAGAAAAAAAGAAAATACATTTTTAGATTTACAGATTAAATGGGACTGCCACCATCTTGGCTTGGCTTCAGTGAATATTCATGTACCCTTGGGCTAAGATGACAACTGTACTATATTAGCTTCATTTGACTCCATCTTTTCCCCAGTAGCTATGCAATCTTTCTTTCCTATTATCTAGGTCTGAGAATACCTCTACGTTGCTTTTTAAATTCTCTTTCCTCCATTTCATCTAAATAATCCTTTCATTCCTCTAGGCCCAGCTTCCACACTGGAGGAAATACCTTATTTTGTAGTCACCATGTTAGAGCTGAGTTGGCAACCTCCCAACTGAGCTGCCCTCAAATTTTGCCTAAAGTGCAGCATGAAGCAAAAATACAAAGTTCCTGTCTGAGTAAAACATCTGAGAAATTTTTGACAGAAGCTAAAACAATTTTACGAAGATCAGAGGTTTATCTCTAGAGGTTTGCACATTCCTATGTTCCTGCTTCATTTAAAGCCATGTGAATAGCGGCATTAATTTAAAACAATGGGAACAATCTCAGATCAGCCATAAAACTGAGTTCAGTCCCTCAATCTCAGTTCCATATTCAAACACAGAATACTATTTCTCACATATTTTATAAGGGTTTTGTGAATACCGAGCTAATATTTTTATACTTGAAGTAAAACATATTATGAATTTCATCTTGATTTAGTCAAAGCAGACCCACTGAAATCAATGGGTCTTCCGTTAGTCATGGATCCAATTGATTGTAATGGTTAATTATGACTAAATATTAATCCAGATCCTCATATAAAACATAGGTCGGAAACCTGCAAGCCTTGTGGTTTTGATGGGCTGTGATTCTGATCAATCCTAACTACTGGCTACACTCACTAGCACAGAAAGGAACCAGAATTTAACAGCTATAGAGCTGTGGGTTCCTTGTTCCTGATATGATAACCACAGATATTATCATTGCCACAGTCCTTAATGCACTGAACCCTCATCCTTGATCCCTTTTCCTCATGTAAAGAAGGGCATTCAATTTTCCATTTTTCTGTCGTCGTCGTCCCCCCCGTAGTAGCTTCTTCTTCTTCTTTTTTTTAAAAGATGAGGTATTTGTGCCTTGAGGGAACCTATTTTTTTTTCTGCTGTGGCGGCATAGATGCACAGAAACTGGCCTCAGCAGTCAAAAACCTATCCGTATCTTTCTGCTATCTTTGCACGGCTTCATCACTCCATCCTGAGGATCAGGCAGGCCACAAACCCCAAGAGATTCTGGTTCAGACCTCCCAAAGTCTACCTGTTCCCTTCCCAGATCCCCCGCTTTGCTTCTTCCATGCAAAGAAGCAAAATCTCATCCTTCAGCTGATGCTTTCTGCAAATCCATCAACACTTACCATTGGACCAGGAACAGAAAGGCCGCCAACAGATTTTTCATCATAACCGTAAGACAGCTGAGGAGCGAAGTTCTATCGAGGGAGAGAAGAAGAAAGACAGAACGTGTTACCTGGGCTCTGAACAGCACTTTCTCCATAAACGGGTGGAACAGTCAAGATTAGTGCATAAACCCAACTTACTCCGCCGAGGCCTGGGGGGCCGGGGGGGCCTGGAGGTCCAGGGAGACCAGGTTGTCCAGGGATACCATCTCTTCCAGGTGGGCCTGGAGGTCCCTGAAGGAAAAAGACAATAGGAGGCCGCAATAAAGCACTGTGACAGTATATCTGAATTTCAGAAGAAACCAGCAATGTAGTGCATTCCCCTCCTCCCTCAAAAGTTGAAATGTAAGGACTGAAATGTAGGGAGAAAAATTGACAGAGGCTCCCTCGCTGGATAGTTTTAAGAAACAACTGAAAACATGGATGTTTAGGCAGGCCTTCCCCCCTCCCAGTTAATACTTAATTTTTCGTCCCTCTTATTTGTTACATTTTATCTTGTTCCCTTGCCATCTTGGAGAAAAAAATTCTTTTTTTTCTATGTTAATTATGTTATATATATGCTTGTTTTATATGTTATGTTATATGTTAGTATGTTGTAAGCCGCCTAGAGTGTTCGCGATGAACAGATAGGCGGGGTATAAATTGAATAAATAAATTAAATAAATAAATAAAGAAACAATGATCTAAAACCAAACATTTCCCATCTCTGAAATTTGAAGTTCAGTTCCTTGTGAAATTGACATGAATTATACTGAAGTGGACACTTGCTTTTTAAAAGTATTATTTAACATCTGGATTTTTTCTAGGAACAGCCAAGTCAATGGAAATTGTAGTGCACTTTTTATAGGAGGGATTGGGAAGAATACAAAAGGATAAACTATGTAAGCAAGGTTTTCTTCTCATCTAGAAATGGGCATTTTAAACATAGCCAATTATTTGATATTTTTTCCTACTGTGTCATACAATATTATGCTATCATGTTTTAACTGCCACGTCTGTTGATTATTTTGGTTGTTACATTTCTTAAATTGAACTACAACAAGCTAAACTATGATCAGTCGAGGCTTAGTTACAGACACCTACCCTCTCTCCTCTTGGGCCTGGTTCTCCTTTAGGACCCTGCCAGGTAAGGAAAAAATCGAGATTAGTGACCCAGAGATCAAAAGCAATGCATTCAACTGAGTGGAGATTAGGATTGCAAAAGACAACTTACCTCTACTCCAGTGGCTTCTGGGTAGGAAGCAGGAGAATCTTGAATAATAAAAAAGGGGGGTTGTTAGGAATGAAAATGAATATCATCTAGATTTTTTTGTTATCCTTAATACTAGTAATTGAATTTATCAGTACCATTATTAAGTCCAGCAAATTGCCTCTGAGTGCTACCTGAGCTATCCTCTCAGGTCAATTAACTTTGTTGGTTGGATCCAGACTTAACCATTCTTAGAGAGCCATTGAAATCAACAGGATGAGTTTATCGTGGCCAAAGTAACCCCCACTGAGTTTCATGAAACTGTTGGAACAATGGCTAAACGTGGGTCCAACCCAATGAATTTTCACAGACCACACTTTTCTTGTTGATGAGAAAAAAGGGCAGCTCTTATTATTGCCCTAATTAGGAGGTGCCATGTGCTCACCTGAGAAACAGTTATAATAGCTGAAATGCCTATATTTCAAAGAAAGGAAATGATCAAGATTCTTGTGGGCGAGGCACAATTTTAGTGTCAGTAAAAGTTGAGATGTCCTTGATGTCACAGCCTCAAGATTCTCTTCGGCTCCTAACTCTCTCCTAAAAACTTTTTCTACTTCACATACTCTCCCAACTTGGCCAACCTATTGCATGTGTGCATGGACAAATGACAGGCAAGGAAAGAGGCAGGGGTTGTGGCCCTTAAACTGTGGCAACTGTTTGCCATTGTTAATTACAATGAAAGCAAATTCTCTCACCACTGGATAAGTGACAGGTTGGTGGCTAGGAGATTGGGTAAGTAGCTTGACAATAGGTGTGAGGAGTTGGAAAAAGAATAAACAGGTCATGGATTTATATGTGGGTGGATAGCTGGATCTAAGATGAGATGATTATGGCTTGGTATATAATCTAAGACAGGAACAGGGGAAAAGTAACTTAATGGACACTTGGGTGCATTAGTGAAACAGAAAAGACTACACAAGACTCAGAACAGATAGGGTACATAGATATATTTGTGGATAGACAGTTTCTCCAGCCAGCTCACAAGAGTATGGCTGAGGAGGAGGAGGGATTTGTGGTTAATGGTGATGGGAGGATTAGGTGAGCACACAGAAGGGGTGTAGGCTAAATTCATACCGGCACCAGGACAGATTGGACAGCATTCTCCAAAGCGTTGCTCAGGGTTGGGGCAGTCTGATACGTCTTCGCAGATCATCTCGTCACAAAGGATGGTACCGCTGTCGCACACGCAGATCTGGCAGGGTTCTGGTTTCCAAACATCTCTGTCATTGTAATTTAAACCGCCCTGTGTGCAGCTTCCAGGTGGAACTAAAGGAAGAGACAAGACAAGTAGCCAGGTGCATGGAGGAAGGAAGAGGCAACCATCTCTTTGAGAGCCAGAAGCATCAGCACAATAAATGAAACCACAAAGGAGTAAATGAGATACTCTTCAGAGGGTGGTTCAGTCCAGAGAACACACTTATTTTTTCATCAAGTTGTATCTGATTGTTGGCCTCCCTTCTTTCTACTCTCCTCTTACACTTTTTTTGTGTGCATGTGTGTGTTTTTAAAACCTCATCTGCTTTTCATCAAGCAAACTCTAGGATACAGGAAACGAGCCAGCCCCCTCCATAACTCCTTGCTGTTGCTCTGGAATTTAAACAAAACTTCTGGCCACTTGTTAACATCCAACTGGTAACCTCAACGTTCTGGAGCCAAAGCCAAACCAAACACAAAGAAAAGAAAGAGAAGGAAATTAACAGCCTTCTGAAAAGTGAGCAAGGAGGAGAGAGGAGGTTAGGCATTCAGACTGGAGGAGGACCCACAGAGGGAAAGCAACTGTATCCTGCTGATGGTACGTGGCCTTAGGAAATCTGAACCACTGCAAACAATTGTGATAAGAAGGCGATGACACAGGTGTGAACTATGACAGGTTGACGAGGCAAGTGTGATGGCCTCCCTTTTAGGCTAAAATCCTGTGCCCGTTTATTTAGAAACCAGCACTCGGTGATCTCATGAATCTTTATTGGAATGTACATACTTAAACGAAGGATGAAAACAGGGAAATGCCAGAGAATGATGTTAAAGAAGAAGAGAGGAATTTCCCCTCCAACACATTCCATTTAAAAGAAAAGAGTGAAAAAGGTGAGTTCTGTCATTATTTCTCATGCGGGCAGGGCTAGATTCTTTTAAAAGTGAGCTCTGAAAATTAGTTTTCCCTCAGAGTCACTGGATGGATAATGGTTTGGCTGAATTGTATTGGGGGGGAAAGGATGAAAAACAAAATCTGCTACTGCTGGAGGAATTCAAAAATTTAAAAAGAGAACAGCTACTCTTGCAGCATGAAGCTCTCACATCGTCCAGGAATGTTGTAAGAAATGCTCATCAGCCACTAGATGGCAGCAAAAGTACCATTACAGGAGGCAAGGAATGATTTCGCCCAGCTCTGTATTGATTTCTCCGCTGCTTTGGGGGCGTGGAGAGGTTGTCCATTAAACATGTTTTATCACTGACCCCGGAAATAGGCTCATCTTTGATCAAGGCCGATCCATTGCAAAGCCATTCCCCTGCAGCCCCACCCCTGGCAAGGCTACATTGAAGTGCCTTCCAGTTGAAGGCAACGGTGAGTCTCTTGACAGCCACTAGATGTCGCCATTGCACTTGCTTGACTAGAACAAGTCATTCTAACTCTACCATCCAAATGGCTTTGTCTATGAAGTGATGTCTAGACTTTTTGTGCTTTATAGGTTGCTGAAACATTTTCCTTATGAATCATCTTAAGGCTCCCTCCCCCCACCCCACCAGCCTAATACTTTCCTGATGGCTTTTGCAGGCTTCTTCAACAAGACAGGAAAATAACTTTCTCCTCCTACCCTTCTTTCTCTCCTTTTCTCCCTCCACCCAGAACTATTCTTTGGCTTTCCAAGAATACAGAATGAGTTTTCCATCATTTATTACTCCCGCCCCAATGACAACCCACTCCCAGTTCTATCCACCCACCCACCCTTTCTTTTACTGAATCTGGCAAGGCAACACAGAGATTCTAACTGATCCAACTTGTTGCTTTGCCCCAAGGAACATATTTAGAAAGGTGGGGGGAGAGGGAGGGAGGGAAAGAGAGAAATCAAAGGAAATACACCCAGGGCTGCACACAGCTGGTTAAGTTTGCTTTTACAATTGATTTCTTTTCTCCCTAGAATGCTCTCATGAAGCCAGGAAATATCTGGTGGAATAAACACTTGATTTTTTCTGCCACTTAAACCTCTTTTTTCTCCTGGCCATCATGCCAAATCCAGACATATCTAGAAGGTCACAAACGTGCCGACCTTTGAAACTTGAAAATAAGGGGGGGTGCTCAACACCAAACATTGCATGCACTTTCTTCGCCTTATTTTATTTCTGTCCCTTCTGAGCCGTGATCACATACAACAGGAATGGCAATGACACTGAAGTATTCCTTTACAAAATCATAACATCTTCCCCTCCCCAGCCTTATGGCAAACAGTTTGACCCTTATCCTGTACAGCTGGATTTCAGAGATTTCGAAGACGGCATGGCTTTGCATTGAACAGAAAGAGGCAGGAAAAGAAAACCAGGGAGACAGATTTTCTTACCCACTTTCTAAATACAAAATTATACTTTAAATATGGTTCTTTCTCATGTACACAGTGCTGAGAGCAGACAACGCGCTGTACTTACTGTCTTCTTCGCCTTGGCCTTTGGTGAGTAGAACAGTTGCTGCTATCAAAAGCAGTAACCGGGAATCCACAAAGCTGAACATGTCTAAATATTAGACATGAAGACTCTTTGTATCCGGGGTTCTGCTTTAGTGTCCAGTCATGCAGGGACGGTCTGATTTATGTAGTTCCACTCCAGACCCCAGCAGAAACTTCCTACTGACTCTGTCAAGTTCTTAGGCTCCCTTTTTATATGGTCCAGTGTCCCAGAGGTGGATCCTGTCTTCGCTGGCTTCTGAGTGCTGTGGGGGGATCTTGGGCCGGCCCCTTAACCAATCAGGGAAGCCCAGCCTGCCCCCAGACACACACACACACACACACACACACAGGCAAACGCACACACATATGCACCCACTCCCAAAAAGTTGAGAAGCCAAGCCAAGCCTCTTTCTAACCAATCACAAAAGAAAAGACCCTGGTAGACTCCCTTCCAAAAATGAGTGGATCTTTTAAGTTGGCAGTGCATCCTGCAGGGAGAGGGAAGAATGTAATGGGGTATGCTTTGAATGGGGCAGTTTAAGAAGAAAGGAGGAATAGAAATGGTGAGGGGTAGGAGAAGAAAGATTTTGCAAAAGTGGACTATCGGAAGGTATGCAAGAGGAGAAAATTGTAAGGTGGAATTCCCAGCTTCTCCAGAAACACCTGATGGAGCACCAGAGGGTGGTATAGAGCAAAGTGTGTTTCTTTCGTTCTTAAAACACAACTAAAGCAAAACTTCTGGGACTATGCAAGCTTTGAGCAAATATCAGATAATCTTTGTTAAGTTGCAGTTTGCTTCAATCTTATCCATCTTCTCTCTCCTGTTGGAATAACTGTTATTTAATTTTTTTAAAAGGAATATGTAGAACTGTTTTAATTAATTAACTGGTGTGCCGTCAAGTCAATTATTCTGACTTATGATGACCCTTTTCAGGGTTTTTTAGGCAGGAGCACTCAGAAGTGGTTTACCATTCCGTTCTTCTCGGAGCATCCTTAGACTGTGAAACTTACCCATGGCCACACAAGCTGGCTGTTCTGGAATGAGCAGTGGGGATTTGAACCCCCAGCCAGATACCTATCTCACTGAGCTACCCACACAGCTAGCTATGTGTAAGTGTAGGGACTATTAAAGTCTGCTTATGCGTGGATCGGAGGCTATGTTTCTCCCCGCACACTGTAAAAAGGAGGAGAGGAAGATCTTGGAATTACCGGTACCGGAATGAAGAAATCATGCCCTTTGCCTCTGTGTGTGTGTGTGTTGAAATTATAGGGAAAGGGGATATCTCCGCTATTCAGCAATCCTTTGTACAGAGAGTCTCTGATGCATGCACAGAGTTTTCTGACCTTCCTTATTCTCTTTTCCATCTGTACGCATAGGAGCTCCATACATGGGGCTCTAGGACAGAATATCTGTACAGGTACTTACTACTGCACGAGAAGGAAATCTGTAATGCTAATACAGGTATTGTTTAAACCATCATCTCAAACACATTTTGTTGGAAATTCCATGGAAATTTATGGGATTGACCGGTTGTGTAATGCATCCAATAACTGAATGATGGACTACAATCTCAACATTTCAGCTTATAGTATATTAATTTTAAATGATTTTTAAAATATCACCAGTCAAGACACTTCTGTGGATTTGTGTCTCTAGATAGCATAGCTATAGGTTTCTACGTATAAGAAAGTTATCGGTGTATTTTCATTTCTTTGTGTCATATGATTTGTCTGTTCTTAAGACTGTAAGAATGTGCAAGTACAAAGATAGATTGCAAATTTCACATTTAACTATATCAGAAGAAAAAACAATTAAAGGTTTTAAAGTTTCTTAAAACATATGTAATGTAACATATTACTTCCCCCCATATGAATGTTATCCACAAACCATTCCCTCACTTCTATTGTACTGCCACGTATATGAAATACTGAAAAATATTGAAAAATTCACAATGTTTTCTCTCTACCCAACATGTGCTATCAGAAACTTCATTAAGAATCTCCCCAAATGCAGATCTTTAGTGCTAATGAAGGAAAATGACTGCATTAAACCTTGCATCATTTACTGTATATTGTAAATATATGAATGGGCCAAACTCAGATCCAAATGGCAAAGATGCATTCTGACTCAAACAAAAGCATTCCAAAAGCCTCAGGAAGAAATCCAAAAGCTGTTTTCTTATTAGCCACACTCCTCCTCTATTATGGACCTTAAGGGCATATTCGTAAAAAAATTAAATAAAATGAAATTGGCAAAGTTCCTTGACTGTTCCAGAGCACAGCAGCCACGTTGGTTGGAAAAAGAAGCAGCATCGTGACACCACACAAGATACTGTATAATTTTTAGAAGCTGCAATTACTGGTGCATATAAATGTGTGTGTGTCTTTGTAAACTATACGTTTCAATCTCTGGAGTCTAAAAAAAAGGCCAAAAGCTTTTAAACAAAGGACATTCTGAGACAAAGCACTTCAGAATAAGGAATGGCATGAGGGCAGGTAAACTCTCCATTAAACAAACAGACAAACCAACAAACCAAGAACTAATGTAACTAGAAATATTATCTTTATATCTGGGAAGAACTGAGGATCAATAGGATTTGGGAAGTAGGTTCCTTCACGGTTTTAAGAATCTAAGTATGTTTCATCAGTGAAAAAGTAAAATTCTGAATTCCTAGCAATCCTGGTCACTTCACAATTATTTGAAAATCCACGAAGTTTGAAGGAGCTTCACTACTTTGTAAGCACCACTGTGGATCTTATCAGGCCACTCTAGCAGAAACATGGCACCTTCCAGAACTGAGGGCAATACAAAGTTGATGAGAATGAAGCTCAGACTGGCAGCCACCTTGAAATGAAGACCGTGATCTTTTGCAAATGAGATCACTTGAGTGAATGGTGAAGGTCCACAGTCAGAATATATAATAGAAATTTCTTTGTAGGTCATCAACATCGTTGACCTAGACTGTTATGTTTTGACCTGAGGTGGATTTGTGGGGCCAGTTTTCCTAGAGAGTGCCTTGTTCTGTTCTTTCTAAAGACAACCACCTCTCCACAGACCCAGCATTAAGCAGCAACTTTCAGAGAAGAAATGTGGTAAAGAGCGGGGAAAGGAATACAAAAGATGTGAGGAGAAGAGAGAAAATGGCTGCTACTGTACATCATCCACTGATGTAATATTTCTGCCTACGATGCATGTGGAAGAAACACTAGACTACTGGAAAAAGAAAGGAAAAAAATGGGGAAAGGTGACTGAAAATGTCCTTCATGATGAATGTGGAAATTAAAGGTTCTCAAAAAAATGAAGTCCAAAGATGTACATAATACTTTTTAAAAAATTTTCAGATAATACATTAGATCAACATATCAGCTCATCCAACATGTAGCAACTTTGGCAAGTGGTTACTTGGAGCATGCCAGCCTAATGCCACTTTCTGAAGAATGGTATGGTATGCTGGTTAGAGACTGGGATTTAGGGTATGGAAGCCCATGTTTAAACCCATGTTCAGCCACAAGTCTCCTTCTAACAAAGACACAAGCAACCAGTTGTCAGGGTTGCTGAAAGCACACATGGCTCTCAGAGGCCTTTGATGTAGCCCCTGCAAGTGCCCACCGAATCACCAAATTCCTGCGGCTAATTGTTGCTGCCCTTTCCACCAAAGCACTCCTTCACCTCCAAAAAATATGCCTCCAAATTTCACGAGTGTTTGGGCTTTCACTAGAAACTACAGATCCAATAAAAATCCACGGAGTGTAGGATTATGTTTTCCACAGTAAGAATCTGCACATTCCTTGCAATACACTGAGAGGGTTAAGTTTTCATTTGTAAAGATCATATATTTTGTAATATAAGAATGGCCTCACATTAAGCAGGGCCTTCTCAGCTTCTGTACTTTACAGAATATATGGACGAATATACACATTAGGGATGAAACCAAAGTTCCCTCTAAGGTGCATGGCTGCCTGAGTGTGCATGGCTCCGTCCCTTCCGTGCAGCTTTCCTCCTCAGTGCACCCACAGTGAGTGTTTCCATCTCCTTTGGTTCTGGCCATGACGGAACCCCACGGGGTGGGGGGGGGTTGCATATGGAGGCAGAGCCATGAGATGGAAGGGGTGAAGCCCCACCCAGTGGGGTTGAAAACTGGAGGGAATGTTGGATGAAATAGAATTTTGTTGGATTTAATGTGTCAAAGTAAGAAGAGTTTTGTACCTCTTGCAAGAACAATCATACTTCATTTCAAAAATTTGCATGTTTGCAAAGTTTACCTGATATTTTTGGGAGAGAAAGTATGCTCAAAACAATGTGCCTAATTTTAAAAAGAAGGTAATAATAATTATCATCTATGTACAAGTAGGGAAAAAATATCCACAAACACAATTTTAACAATGGGGAACATTTTTTGAGTAAAACAAAATAAATGTGCACATTAGGAAAATGTGCTAAAATCTACACAAATGTCCATGTTCCTCCCATCCCCCCAAAAGGAGCATAAAAAGTCTCACAATGGATGCAAACTGAGTACAAGAATAAATTACATTTTGAAAAATGCATTTTGAGAAATGCAACCAAATAGTAACTGAGAGATTCTGACAACGCTAACGTATTTATTTGTCACATTTTCCCCTATAGGGGAACCAAGGAGGCTCATTACAATTAAACTTATACAATAATCACAAATTTTAAAATGTCATAACAAACTATACTAAAAATAAATTAAAAGTTTATCAATATTAAAACCACAATTAAATAAAATTTTAATTTTTAAAATATATTTTTAAATAATTACAAATATTTTTAAAATATATATATTTAAAATATTTAAAAATCTCTACATTCCTGAGTCCTCTACTCATTACTTTAAAAGCTTCCTGAAAAGGAAGATGTTTGCCTGCTTAGGATCTTCCCAGAGCAGCGCATTCCAAAGCCTGAGAGTAGCCACAGGTAAGCTCCTCTCTTCTGTCTTCACAAAATGTGCTTGGGAAATTGGTGGGATGCTCTTGGACTACAACTCCCAGAAATCCTGGCCAGCACAGCTAGTGGGGAAGGGTTCTAAGAGTTGTAGTCCAAGAACACATGGGGAGCCAAGGCTGGGAACCACTGATGTAAAGGTTTTCATATCAGTGTATCTGTTAGCTGCCCCTGTGAGAAGATATCACACGCGCATGGACTTAGTTCAGGCATTCTGTCAGATTAAATCAAGAGAAACACATCATGGACAAATAACTGAAACACAACTAGAGGGCTAGTCAAGGGCAACACTCAGGTCCATCCTCGGTTTCACCTCCTCACCTGTTGCACCACCTGTGACCAGCATCAGTGCTGAATTTGCCCAGGGATATAGTCTTAGACTTCCTAAAATATGGAAGGTGTGCCACACAGTTGGCTTTTTTTGAATTTCTCCTTCTTTCTTCCCTCAGACAGGCAAACTGATTTGGGCTAAATGACTTGTTTTCACCATTAATTGATATTGATAAACAAGCTTTCCTTGGCTTGATTCAATATTAACATTTCTTCTTCTTCGAATAATAAATATATCTCAGGCAAATTGCAAGACAATGATTGGGGGGGGAGTATTAATCTGTTTCCTAGTATTCTCTGTTTGCTCATGATGTATATATACACAGTGATGATTGAACATGTGTAGACCTTACTGTGTTGCCTCCTGAGACTTAAGAGTGGCAAACACTAGCCATCCATGGTGGATCCTGTAGAATCTGGGTTATATTCTGTTTCCAAAACAATACTTCTCAGACAAAAAGAGTTGTGACTTATCTGGTTGTGCATGAAACAACTGGCAGAATTGATCTCTAAGCAGAAAAGGCAGCTCGTCAAATAAAAGGCTCCAGAAGTGATAGATCTAACCAAATTAAAATGACATTACATGGGAAAACAATACCAATAGTTGGAATTATGGTGGCCTTCGGTTAAATCGGGATCATAAAGAACAATTGGTTGGCACAAGAGAGATTCGTTGTTACTTTGTTTGGAACACAACTTATGTCGAATCTGTGATGCTCAGCTATGTTCTGATGTAGTGAACATTTTTTTCCTCCAGGAAATTCTATCTCGTTCGGAATCTAAAAATGCAATAATGTGCACTATGCTGACCCAACCATTCTCAACATGCATGTGCAACATTTTTATGTTA
The DNA here is from genome assembly GCF_051106095.1 of Pogona vitticeps. Taxonomy (NCBI): domain Eukaryota; kingdom Metazoa; phylum Chordata; class Lepidosauria; order Squamata; family Agamidae; genus Pogona; species Pogona vitticeps. The sequence goes on from NC_135788.1 coordinate 99,316,798, forward strand.
ATCCTCAATCTCTAAGAAGCTCTCACTGACCACTGAAAAATATGAGACAAGACCAGCCAATAAAATAACCATTTTGTCCACCAAAGAGCCTGATAGGATGCACACAGAGATTCTATTACTGTGTTATTAATTTAGTAATAGCTATTTCTCAGGCACATTTCAAGATCATGATCTTTCCAAACATTATGAAACCATGAACTTCAGTATCACATTATTAAAATATAATTTCAAATGGAAGCTTAATACAGTGGCTGAAATGTTGTCCAGCTCTGCATGCGAGCAACAATAATGTCAGCAGCAGTGGCAAATTGTTGTTGATTAAAGGCTTCCTTGCGGAATTTTGGAGTGCAAGTGACTTTGTGACATGACGTACCAGCCGAATGCACCTCCAAATAGCCTTTAATGGGCAGTGATTGGCTGCTGCTGCTGCTGCTACTGCTGACATCATCTCCACTGTGCACATGGAGCTGTACAACAGGATTTCACTCTGTGTCTCAGGGCAGCAAATAGCATAAAATCTTTACAGGTAAAAGCCAAAAACAGCCATAAACAGAAATACAATCTATAACAATGGTAAATCCCATAAAACTATTATGGTTAAAAGCCAGAAACAGCAAGGATGGTATTGCCATCAAGTACAAAAGGACAGGACATTTTAGTCCTAGGGAATCATGTTTTGTTGCAGGGCATAACTCTAAAGAATTAGAGGTACACTGAAAGCATTCTGCAGCATTGTTACCCCAATAGCTGTAAAAATGTGCACAAGATTCCCTCAGATGTCATGGGTTCTTCTTTTAAACAAACAAACAAACAAAAAACAGCTGAGATTTTTGAAAAAGAGATGTCAGGCTTACATTGTAACAATGTAATATTTGGACAAAATTAAAATTGTACCCTTTTTAAGCAAAATATGAAACAGAGATTCAGACATGACATACTAGCTGGAGTGAGGGTTGGAATTTGGGATGGGGGGAAATCAGGAACTGCAGAAAAACTGCATGACATCCTAACCATAAGGGTCTCTTTGGTCACCAAATCACTCTTGGGTCCTTACCAAATTTTGTGGGCCCCAAGGGAAAACAATCTCTTTCTAGAGTTACAGGGGGAAACATCCTGCCTGAAGCTTCAGGGAATTTCTCCAGCCACAACCAATAATACTGCAATGGAGAGACTAATGGTTTAAGATAGTAGAAATCACACTCCTCTGCTCTGAACTCTTGAGGCCCTGGTAAATGGCCATCCTTGTCAATCTTCTGGAGCTAGCCCCGGGAACAGAAATTAAAAAGAAGTCTGCAAACGGACACATTTATTTCCTTTTTCACAGGATCCACCAACACTCCCTTTTTTTTTTTTTCAGATCCCTCCTCACTGTGAAACAGATTTCACAATTCTGGAATGCTGCTCTTTAAAAAATGGTGCAGATCTTCTTCTAAAGTCAAAGTGACACGTCAAAAGGGGAGTTGTATGCAGGCATTCTCTCTCTCTCTTTGTGTGTGTGTGAGAGCGATTTGAATAGGTTGCAGTAAAATGCAAGAGATCACCAAAGCAACTAAACTATTTTTTTTTCTTCCCTTCCCTTCAGGAAGGCAAACTCAAAATATCTGGCAGGCTCTCAAGGCAGTATCACTGTAACCCAGACACGTTGCAAGCAGGAGGCACCTCCCACACCTTCTCCCTCTTCCTATCATGACTGGTTTTTTGGAAACTTAAAAAAAAAATCTGGATGTTTTCCAAAATGAGGATGTGTCTTTAATTTTTGCAGCATGACCAAAAAGAAAAGAATGTATATATGCCTCTGTATGTAAAAAGAGGGAGGGAGGGAGAGAGAAAGAAAGTGGGACAAAACGAGGCCGGGCAGAGTGGGGAGGGAGGAGGGACGCCACCTCATCACTTTGCAGCTAGTAGTTTTGGGCTCAGGAATGTAATGGGTTTGCCGGAAAAAAAGGGAGGAGAAAATATATTGTGGAAAGAAAGGGGGGGAAGAGTTGGAAAAGAAGGAACAAGAGAGAGAAAGGGAGGGAGGGAGACGGCAAAAGAGAGTAGGTGTCTCCTGCGAGGAGCCATAGTGATACGTGGGTGGGTAGGTGCAGAATAAAGCCTCAGTTGCAACAACGTTAATCCCCTCAACCAATAGACAGTACAGCTTAAAAATTGGATTAACCATTTTCCCGACAGGACGCACACACTGACTCACTTAACATGCGACTGCTACATGACTTTAACCCGATTTTGAAAATCCGATCCAGTTGTCGATTCATTTTCATAGTGTAACCATGGTCTTAAATGCAGTGGTGGATAGGCCATAGATTTTATGAGGGATCTCTTTAAATATCTGTGTGTATTACTCACATAGAAGCAGCTCTGCTGTATTTGGGGCCCTCCAGGCATTCTGCTAACTGGAGGCCCTGACATTTGTGTTATGAAGAGTATATTTGAATAAGTGGTGCCTCGCTTAGCGATGTTAATTTGTTCCAAAAAATCGCTGCTAAGCGATTTCATCGCTAAGTGAAACGCAGTTTCCCATTGAAATGCATTGAAAACTGGATAATCTGTTCCAATAGGAACGAATTGCCATCCTTAAGCGAAAATCGCTATAGGAAACATCACTAAGCGAAACACGGTTCCCCAATTGAAATGCATTGAAACCTATTCAATGCATCTCAATGGGGGAAAAATACAACAATAAATTTAAAAAAGAGTCAGAACAAAGTCAAATTTGGTTAACAAAGAGTTTATTAAGTGCACTTTATGATTTCAAACATTTTAAACAGTAAACTTTAACTTTATAAATAACAGGAAAACATTTTAAAAACTGCAAACATGAGGCTGTTTAAACCATCGTTAAGTGAAACAAGGGACCCAAAATTTAATCGTTATGCAAAGCATGGTCCCAACCATTGCTAAGCGAAAATCACCCATAGGGACCATCGTTAAACGAAGCACAAAAACGCTCCGGAGAAGTCGTTGCTAAGCGATTTCGTCGTTAAATGGAGCAATCGCTAAGCGAGGCCCCACTGTATCTTCTCAAGGAATAAGGAAGCCAACGTCATGTTGTGGTTAGATTGTTGGACTGAGACTTGGGAGATGTAGGTTCTAGTTGCCCCTGAACATGGAAGTCAGAGCATGGAAGTCAGCCAGTCACTGGATTTCTGACTGACCTGCATTGCCGAGTTGTTGCCTGCTGTGTATGCCACCATGATTTCATAGGAAGAACAGCAGAATACAAATGCCATTCATAAATGGACACATCATGAGGTAGTCCATGTCTGAGTATAGGGAGCATGTCACCTTGACTTTTGAGGTGATGTACCCCAAGACAATGAGCCACCCTACATAAATCAATGGCCTCTGAGCAACTGGTGACTGAGTCTGCTATAAAGTCCCAAGAAGAAAAACTGGTAAGATGCACTTATGCATTGATTTATTTGCATTTGCAAGCAAGTCCATCCCAGCTTTGGAAAATATTTCCATTAGTGACACTAAGCCTGTGTTCAAATGATAAGCTGGATCTAACCTAAAAGTGCAAAGCTATGTATGCCTATACAATTGAAAGCCCACTCTTCATTTCCATGTAAACAGGATTAGGTATGGAAATATGTATAGGAGTGAGTTCTACATTCATTGCATTTCATTCCTATCAAAATCAATGGGATTTAAATTTGGTCTTCATGGCTAACTTGTATCATTTTTAAGCCTATACAGAGACTGGTAATTTTACTTTCTTGGACTTCAACGTCTATAGTCTGTCTGGGCTGCCTAGGTGATTCTTTGACTTTAGTTGAAAAAGATATAATTAGAGCAACCATCTTGGTCTCCTACTGAGGACAAAATGCCATTACTTTTCACTATCAGCAAAAGCATCCATTAAAAAACATGTTTTTTTATGTGAAAAAATTATATTTGACATTAAAAACCTTGGATTGCACACAAATAAAAGGTTTTCTGCACAAATACAAGTTTTGTGTGTGCAAAATATAAGAGTTTATAACCAAACAAACAAAACTCCACACGCCAGTTTGATATGAAACTCCACACTATTACAAATTTTTTTCATTAAAAAGTGCCAGAATAAACAAAAATTCTCATACTCCCACCCAGAGAGGAGAAAACTTTTGAAATGTATGGCTTTGTTTGTGATTGAAATAAACAAAGATTTACATCCCTCTGAGAAAGAATTAAGTTGGTGAAAGTTGGGCTAATTTTTTTAAAAGCCGTCTAAGCTAGTGATGGTGATGTTCAACATTTGGTGGTGATAAATTCCATTGATCAATCAGCCATTACAAGACAATAAGCTTCCTTCTGGTGGTCATGAACCTCCTGCTTATCCAATTATTTCCAGAGAAAGATCTGTTCAGCGGCCTTCACTTTCTCCATGTCATTCATTATATAAGAGTTCAAAAGCATTTAATGGTCACAGTAGGATGTTTGACATCTCCCACAAATTTCAGATTAGATTTCGTTTTCTGATTGGCTGTCAGGAGGTAAACATGGGCTTTTTTTCAAATATGATTGGTTATCGAAAGATGTGCTGGAATTACATATCTGGAATACTAATGGGGTTTCAGCCTCAACAAACTCTATGACAAGATGATGGAATTTGAAAAATAAAGATTTTGATTACAAAGGCATCTGTATAAACGTCAAGAAAAAGCTGCATTGAAAGTTAAAGAGAAGTATAACAAGGAGTCATGCTCTTAGGGCTGGTGCTCTGAAATTATTCTTAAAGTTCTTGTCTAATTGTCAGTGGAGAGGGTATCCATACCATCCAATAAATAGATGATATAATATTACTGGATGAAAATTTAGGTGGCCTAACTGGAAAGATTACTCAATGAACTCACTGAAATAAGTAGTGTAAGAAAAGCAGATTCACAGTAATCAATTAAAAAAAACACCAGCCCAATAAATTAAAAGGTGAACGTATATAGTGAGTTAACAAAACAACAACAAAAGATAATTCTAACTTTCTCTTACATATTATATTCTTTACATTAAAGAAGTAGCTCTGGATCATTTCTGTTCTGAATTCAATTTTTAAGTTAAGTACTACATTGCAAATAAATAAATAAATAAATAAATAAATAAATAAATAAATAAATAAATAAATAAAGAAAGAAAGAAAGAAAGAAAGAAAGAAAGAAAGAAAGAAAGAAAGAAAGAAAGAAAGTGTGAAGCATGGAAGCTAAAGGAACACCACATTCTGCTCGACACGTTAAAGCATGGAATATAAATCAAGATGGTTTGTTTAAAAGTGCAGGGTAATAGACAGCAGACCTGGAAATGTCTAGTATTTTGGTAATATTTGCTTGTTTGTTTGTTTGACTGAGTGTTTTACAAATATACAGAGTCCAGTTTGGGAACAGACTCCTAAAGCAAACAATTTAGTTGCTAATCTTACGTTCCCAAAGTGGTAACTACAATCCAAGGCAATTCATCTTCTCAGCCAGCTTACAATGAACTCTGTCTTTCCTTGCTTCTACCTAGATTGTTACTGCTTATAGAAGAGGCATGCACAACATGTTTCAGTCCTCGAGACAATGCATTCAGCATTGGCTATGACAGGACAACAGCCTCCTAGAGAGGGGTACTCAGGAGAAAAGTGTAGGGAATGCACTATTGCCTCAGCCCACCTTATGGTAGGACCACTCCAGAATCTGTTAATGCAGGCTTGTTTATAAGTACATACTGGGTTTGGCAGGTTAGCATTATCAAATTTCCTAATATTCACGGAATTGCCACTGCTGTTGGGGCTTATGCAAAAAGAAGGCTCATGAGTTATATTGCTGGTGCTCCACTCCTTTCTTCCTAGAGTTCCCTCCACAAACACTTGATATTTTGGTGTATTGACATTGCAAAAGCTGAAAACACACACACACACACACACACACACACACACACACACGCACGCACGCACGCACGCACGCACGCACGCACACACACACACACACACACACACACTTGCACTGAGTCAGTGAGCCCTGACACAGTAGGAAGGGGTGGGTATAGGTACCCAAGATTTAATATTAGCAAGAACTCTGGAAATGTAAGCCATTGCTCACAGCTAGAACCTAGACCTAAGCAGGAGTTTCTCCTGTATAGGTACATTAGCATCAATATGGAGAAAGGAATGATGGAGGGCTAGTCATTCAGCTCTAATCATTACGATAAGGTAAGTAATAACTGAACAGGGATCTGGTAATCCTACAGCATACAACTAATTGATGAACTGTTTGTCTTTGATCAGATTCAACCTTTTTCTGTTCACAATCAACCCAATGCCACTACGTTCTGGCATCAATATCAGCAATAATTGCATGCTTACTTTATCTAAGTAAGGGAAGGAGTCTGCCATTTTATAATTAAAGGGCAACTCCAATCTTACCTTACCTTAATAAAACCAGGTCAAGGATAGGTGTTCAATTGTATCAATTATTTTGTATTGATGACAGGCTATACAGCAGAGATTAGTTACTGTAGGGAAACCCAGCTAGTAAGAGTAGCTGATTAACTGAAAGAAGGGTAATTGGCCTGGAATGGATGTTTTAGAACTGAGACCTGTTTCTGGCAAAAGCAAGAGGGAAGGCTGTGCATAGCAGATACAGCCTGTCCTGCAGTATCTGAACTAGAGAACCAAAATCCATCGCCTGTGTTGAAATGAGGTTCAGCTGCCAGTCTGGTTCACTTCCACAGATGAACTGTGGTGGCATCCTATTCTTTGCCTCAGGCAGCAAAACTTGGATCGGCCTTCCTGCAAGTTCTTCCCACAAGTAGGAAACTCCATAGATGAGGTAGATTGGAGACAAGAACAAGGGAGGGCAGGGAGAAGCATACATTCTTTATAAATTTAACTCTGTTGAAGGCAATCCTAGGGTATGTTATCTTCCTGCAGAGAAAACTGGAGCAGATGGAGGGCATCTGGGATTTGTTAACTTGGTTCAACACGACAAACACATGGGTTGCATTAAAACAAGGCTCATTCCTCCCTGCCCCCCTACCCCCTTCTTCTTGTGCTCTTGGAAAAAGTATCCCTAGCACTCTATTCTGTTGCCACTTGGAAAACCTTCACCCAGCAAATGATGCCTTCATTCTGAGCAGAGTGAAAGCAGCCCAAATTCTCCATTCTCTTCATCCCTGTCTCTCTCTCAACCTCCCCAGATTGGGCTTACTATATAAATAAAAAACCCCGGCAAACCACAAAGGGAAGTCTGGATTTTAAGGGATTCTTGGTAAGCATTGCCCTGACCTTGATGTGTCCATCACTGCTTCCTTTTGTTTAGCCTGAAAGGCTAGCTCTTTCTATTTGTCCAGCATTTAGGCATCCTTCAGTCTCGAAAGATTATGGTAACATGCTCTGTATCGAGGACTTGGATCAGCGTCTAGTGTGGCTGAGGAGGCCAATTTGAGAGTGACAATCTCTTCCACACTGAAGACAAATCCAGTCTTTCCCCTGTCCAGCTCCCTGATTTTGCTGCTTTTGTGACTTCCTCTTTGCCTCGGCCTGCTGGACAAGGGTCTCTTCAAATTGGGAGAGGCCATGATGCAACGCCTGCCTCCAGGCTGAACGCTCAGATGTCAGGGTTTCCCATCTGTTGAGGTCCATTCCTAAGGCCTTCAAATCCCGCTTGCAGATGTCCTTGTATTGCAGCTGTGGTCTCCCTCTGGGGTGATTTCCCTGCACTAATTCTCCATACATCCGCCTAGAGTGGTCCAGTGGTCCAGATAGGTGGGATATAAATCAAATAAATAATAAAATAATAATAATAATACAGGAGATTCTTTGGAATCCGACCATCAGCCATTCTCACGACATGCCCAAGCCAATGAAGACGTCACTGTTTCAGTAATGTATACATGCTAAAAATTCCAGCTCGTTCTAAGACTACTCTGTTTGGAACTTTGTCATGCCAGGTGATACCAAAAATCTGTCGGAGGCAACGCATATGGAAGGTGTTCAGCTTCCTCTCCTGCCACGCATGAAGGGTCCAGGACTCACGGCAGTACAGGAGTGTGCTCAGGACACAGGCTCTATACACCTGGATTTACAAAGCACAGAGCACTATCTCCAGCTTACATATTCATTATAACACCTGCAGGGAGTCCTCTGTATATATGGATGGATGTGGGTGTGGAATGGGGTAGGTATGTTCAGATTTTCTAAGGGATATGAGTAGGGTGGCTGTGGCATCAACACTATGCTGCTGTTCAGAACAGTCCACAGAAAAACTGGAAATGGCTCTTGATGATATTACTATTGTTAAGATCAATAACTCTTATTAACTGTTGTGAACTACTTTGGGTATTAGTACTGGGGAAAAGGTGGGATATACACCTGCTGGAAGAAGAACAATTCCCTGCATGAATGTCTTCCGGCAATCAGGTAAGTGGAAATAAATGTATAAATAAGAAAATGTAATATGACATCATTTTCCTTGGTTATTAAAAATGCCTCAACAAATGAATTGAACACATCTGAAGTAGTGTTCTCTTCTGTACGTCAAGAAAGGCAAGTATAATTTTTAAGACAGTGTTTGCCATGGATTTTTAAAATATTGATAATTCATATGAGAATTAAATAAACACATCTGCGCTCCCAGTGAGCCTGGGACATCTATAATAAAAGAACACAAGAGTTTTGCCAGATCACACCATGTGCCTGCCTCTGGGGAATCTTTAGGCATGGTGTGGCAGTAATAGTGTCCTCCCACTTCTAGTTTTTTAGCAACTGGTGTTCAGAGATGCATTACCTCCACTACTGGAGGTAATGTACAGCCATCATAACTGGTGACTTAGCTCTTGAGAGCCTGATCCTCCAAGAATTTACCAACCCACCCTCCTTTGAAAGCAGAGCAAGTTGGTGACCACATCATGTGGGCTAAACTCTTTAGTGTAACTGTGCTGTAGGGAAAAAATGCTTCCCAGGCTCCTACTGTTTAGCTTTATTGAATGCCTGTATGTTCTAGGATTAGAAGAAATGGGGGAAATGCCAGACCCATTTTCCATATACCAAGCATAATGCCTTTGCTTTACCTTCTATTGCTCAGTGTATTTTCTTAGCTGAGAGGAAAGAAGTACCAACTGACTGATCAGAGGGAGGCAAGAGACACAGCCTTCTTCATGGTGTCTCAACTTTACCCTGGAACAACTGCCATATAGAAGCATTTTAAGATTTTAAAAAAAGAAAGACAAGGCATGGACCATTAGGGCTGGCATCAGCACCCAGTGTTCTTGGACAGGTGCCAAAGCATCAGCATCCTATGAGGGAGAGAGGGCAGTAACCAGGGTGTAACAATCAGCGCTTTAACCTAGGACACCAACATTTAGAGGGTGAAAATCCATCAGTTGGTATTTCCTGCTGGAAGACTCAAATCCTGAGTGCATAGACTGCTTCCAGCCAATCCTCCCCAAACAAAAGGATTTTTTTTTTAAAAAGGGGGGGACCAGCAGAGAACCAATATGGTGATTATGTGCTAGATCTAGGTGTTCCTTCTCCTTCCTCCATATTCCCCCCTCATCTGCTAGTCTTGTGTGAGCCAAAGTTAAGCAATAGAGCAATGAAGTCCCAGGTACCAAAATTTACTATTTATCTCCCCACTCCTTTCTTTTTCCTCCTCCCCTCACTGTGGCACTCCAAACAGGACCAGATAGTTGGGTCCAGCTACTCTTTTAATTGCCTATACTTCCCAACATAGTATTGCTGAAGAGTATTGTGGCAAACGAACACATTGGCTAGACCTGGCTGTCTGGTGCTGTTCGGAGCACAGTTGGGGGTCCACACTGTTGCCAGCCACTGCCACTAAGTCAGGCCACAGGAGACCACCAACAGAGAGGTCCATCAGAGGTATTCTGCCTGTGGCAGACCCCCCTCAAAACACACCAAAACACCATCACCCCCTCAAAACACACCAAAACACCATCATAAAACACCTAAGATAAAATATTCCAAGGCTAATACAAGTATTTTACTAAATCCTCCTTCTGCTTAACATCCTTTGCACATCCTCTATTCCTCTGCTGGAAAGCAGGTCAGCTGAAGGCCTCTCCCCTTGCCACCTCTATCTGCTGACTCTTCTGTCTCAGAAGAGACTCCTCCTATTCAGTAGGAGGTTCAACCACAGGCTACATGGAAGACTACGCCTAGTCTATTATGGTCCTTGCTACCAGGCCACCATACAATCGTCCGCTCTCTTTCCCCTCAATTGTGGCTGGCCTGGTGATACCCAGCAATCAGTCATGGCGGGTTCAGAAGCTATTTCCAGCTCCTAATTAAACTCTTGCTAGCCAAAATGCCACAAGGCCCATTAGCAAAAACCTAAAAGAGGGCCTCGCAGGATCCCGGCCCAAAAGGACTTCAAACACAGGATGTTAGTTGCATTACAAGAGTGCAGTGTGTGTGTGTGTGCGTGTGGGGGTGAGACCCTGCATGTATGTTTGGGGTGTATATGTATATATGTGGAGAAGAGAAGAAATAATTCCATCCATGTACATACGCACACATTTCTACACAGATATTTTGAAAATCTGAGATTGGAAAAAAAAAGGTCTCTCCAGATAAGGTATGGAAAAAGATCAGAGGCTTGTAATACACAGCGTGTTTCTAAAATAACTAGAAGTAACTATTTAGTCATTTTTTGGAAATGTGAAAATAAAGAAAGTTTTCAGTTTTGAAAAATTGTAGATATAGTTATAACTTACTACCCTGTTTGCCTGAAAATAAGACCTACCCTGAAAATAAGCCCTAGTATGATGTTTCAGGATGCTCGTAACGTAAGCCCTACCCCCAAAATAAACCCTAGTTAAGTTAATCCCACCCTCCACCATTGTGCAGCATCATGCAGCAACCAGAAGAAGATGACATGACTGTATTTGAATAAATGTAGGTTGTTGTACATGAAAAATAAATAAATAAACATCCTCTGAAAATAAGTCCTAATGTGTTTGTTTTTTTTGCAGCAAAAAAATAATATAAGACCCTGTCTTATTTTCAGGGAAACACGGAGCTTTTGGGCAGATATCTGTAACTGTAAGCACTTTAAAAAATATCACTTTTTGAGCTCTAGGAAGAAATCACCACCCACCACCAAATTCTATGTTATTGATTAAGAGTAAATAAGAGAGGTGGTTGTTGACTCAATGTCAGATTGCTTGAGCCAAAATGAAACAAATTTGGGGCAAGACCATGCACAAGAGGCATAACGGTGTTGGTGATACAGCCAATAATGTATGATTTAATAAATACAGTACTTATCTCAATAGGTATTTTAAAGCAGTGGTTCTTAACGTGGGCAATAATGCCCCCCAGGGGGCGATTTCATTTTTCAGGGGGGCGGTAGAACGAAAAGGGGCGGTGTGGGGGCGGTGGAACAGAAGGGGGCGGTAGGGGGGGCGCTGGAGCAAGCCAAACCTGCATTGTGGTTTGTTTTTAAGCCCTTTTAATATTTCTTTTTGCATCTTAAAATTCACTTGTAACTAAATCATTAAATGTTACTGTTTTTTCGGGTATTTCATTTTCTTGCAATTGAATTTTATTTTCAGGGGTCATTGGATTTAAGTGTCTTGAATAAATAAATAAATAAATAAATAAATAAATAAATAAATAAATAAATAAATAAATAAATAAATAAATAAATAAATAAATAAATAAGATATCGCTGTGGGGAGGGAGGGCAATGATAACTTCCTCAATGGCTCAAGGGGGCGTTTCTTTCAAAAAGGTTAAGAACCACTGTTTTAAAGCATATTATCTTTTATTGCATTTTAAAATATATTTTAATGCCTTTTTTTTTTCTAATTTAAGGACAGTGTCAAAACACTGGGAAGTATGAAAGTCCGGACTATCTGCTGGATAAACTTAATTCATGACCTGTGCATAAGTTCCAGAGATGCAAATCAGGTCAATTGGTATCAAAGTTGGTTAAGATCTCCTCTAGCATCCCTGTATCTTGGTTTCATTTGACACTGGCAAAGAAGGCCTGAAATTTTGTTTTCAGGTAGCTCCTCTCAGCAAAGGGAAAAGCATTGTCTCTTTACCATTGAATTAGGGAGCCTCCCAACAGAATCAAGTGAGCCTTGAAGCAGAATTTAATATAACTCCACTGGATTCTACCGTTTACAGGGAAATCTCATCATCAGCTGAAAGCGCCTAGCAGGATGCGTAGCATCAAAGGAGACTGTACCGAACACTGGACTGATTTCACTGGAAAGCAGAATCATATTGGGATGAGTGGGAGGGGGTTAGGATGTTCATGCGGTAGAAAAGGAAGTGAGTGATGCTATGGCCCCACTTGACATCAGATGGGCAGAGTTCAGTTTAACATGAGTCAACTCAGAATAATCTGAATGATACTGTATTGGGAAATAACTCAGCTTTTTAAAAACACTAGACAAAAGATGCCTGCAAAAAAAATCTGTTAAAAAAAGGGGTCTACAAACTTTTCAGCATGAGGACCACATCATATATTTGACACATTTTTGAGGGCCAAAGGAACACACATGTGCGCACACGCAGGCATAGAGTGAAACCCTGCCCCCCCCAGGGATTCATTGTGCAGTTTCCCCTTCCGGGCCTTTCGTCATCGTCTTCTTCTTCTTCTTCTTCTTCTTCTTCTTCTTCTTCTTCTTCTTCTTCTTCTTCTTCTTCTTCTTCTTCTTCTTCTTCTTCTTCTTCTTCTTCTTCTTCTTCAAATCTCTTTAGCCAACTGCCCTTCCGTGTGGGCTGAAGGGAGCAGACCTGAGCCTGTGGGCCAGAAAAAAGGGAAAGGTATGCCAGATGTGGCCTGTGGGCTGTAGCCTGGAGACCTCTGTATTAAGAGAAAATTGCACAAAAATTAATACAGGCTTGTGAATTTTAAAAAAGCTCAAAAATTCGGGATGAGGCAAATTTAAGACAGGAAAAATTCTCAGACTGTTTCAGATTATTAAGAAATTCAAGTGGAATAATGAGGAACTAAAAGAAGCCAAAACCATTTGTCCATTCTTACCAAATAAATAAGATTTCATGGTCATTGTAAGAATTGTCAGAGAGATTGAAAAGTAAGACTTGCAAGCCATGCATTCCAAAGGGCTAAGTGAATTAAATTTGCTAGCTTTCAGTTTCTTTAAGTGATTACATTTCATATAAAAATCATTTAGCTAAGACTTTCAGAAACATGCCTTTATTAAAAAGAAAAAAAGGGGAAATTGAAATTTTGCATCTTTTCAAGCCATTGTAGTCTTCATATATTTCTGGGATAGAACAAAGAAATTATGAAGATTTTTTTTAAAAATTATCTTTTATTAACCTAAACAGAAACAGAAACATAAAATACAGAAACATAATCAAAATACATTACAACTGTGTTCCCCACCACACAGTGTAATACCTATAATTCATGCAATTATTAATATTTAGGTAGTTAAAAGAATTCAGAAAATTACACAAACAAACCATAGTCAAAACCAGGTTGGGACCATTCAATAGATAAAAACTTGTTAAAAATATAATGAATGATATTTTGTCTTCTTTTTACATTGGATTTTGTCCGACAATTCTAGCATCTCTTATTATCAACCTATAAATCCTTAACTAAGGTGGGCAGCTTTGGAGTGGAGGGGACCAATTTTCCACTGCCTGGACCAGCTGGGGGAGGAACAAGCCCCCCTCCCCTCATCTGCAATAGGTACAGAGAGAGAGGCAAAACAGAACATTGTCACAAGTTCATGCCTGGTTTCATTTTTCTAGGCTTGTGGTTTTTGCAAAACCACTATTTCTGAAGGCTTCAAAAATTGGATCCCCCCCCTCCGAATTTATCTTAACAGGTGACATGAGACATCACAAAGACACTCTTGGAGCTGCATGCCAAGGTCATATTTTGCCCTTCCTGGACTTAAATGATATGAACCCACATTACTTAAAGAACTGCTTTCATCCCTTTCAATCTGTTCATATTTAGAAATGTGTATTTGAGACTTACTTTGCTAAAAAAGACATTAAATTAGTCTGGTCACACATGTCCAGGACTATGGCCAGCTCTTAATGTACTACTTTCTAAATATTTATACCAACACAATAGTCAATAACACTTGATTAAAAATATGATTTTAAAATAAACAATTCATTTTAATTATTTAATTGAAAACGTAAACATGAATTTGTTGCGTTAATCATTAATAAAACTTCTAAGTAATAGCAGAGTATTTTTTAACTAATTACGATTATAAAAATGGCTGACCTCGCTAATTTTATCCAAAAGTAATGAATTAAATAAAGTGAATTGCACATCTTCATTCAATCCACTAATACTGTATAGTTCTCATGCAGTTACATAAATAATGACTTTTAAAATTATTGCTGAAAGTTTTACCAGATTGGGGTAACAAAGGAATTTTTAACAGATTATTTTCAAACTCTGCTGGAATGTACACAGTAAAGGTAAAAGGCACAGGTTCCCATTGACATTTTTAGTCCAGTTGTGTCTGACTCTAGCGAGCGGTGCTCATCCCGTTTTCAAGCCATAGAGCCAGCGCTTGTTCGAAGGCCAGCGCGACTAGGGAACGCTGTTTTACCTTCCCACCGAGGTGGTACCTATTTATCTACTCGCATTTGCATGCTTTCAAACTGCTAGGCTGGCGAGGAGCTGGAACAAAGAGACGGGAGCTCACTCCGTCATGTGGATTCGACCTTATGACTGCTGGTCTTCTGACTCTGCAGCACAGGCTTCTGCCCACACGCCACCATATCCCATGGCAAAGGCACCAGCTAAAGATGGACAAAAACAATCCTGACTACAGCTGTTCCACTTGAGAAAGAAGACTAGATAATTTAGATATCCCAAATTTGAGTAGCAAAGTCCTGCTGTTAGGCTGAGTTAAGAGGCTGACTCAGATAGCAGAAAGAGCCCTGTGCATAAGAAACAGAGCTAGCTTTTGGGAGGGGACCACATATTTTCCCTGTCCTTCTGAATTATGGGTGTTTGTGACCTTGGCTACCATTCACCATTACTCCTTACAGCACTGTTCATCTTGTTCTCAAAGTAAGCTGCTGCCTCCTGCTCTCCCTTCCAGTCTTTGTCCTGAGAGGCGTGATGTTCTCTTTCCCCCTTCCCAATCATGCATCAGGAGCAGGTGGCTTACTTAGTTTCTGCTGTTGCCTCCATTTCTTCCTATGGCGAGGTGCAAGGAAATGGCGTCCCATCCTGCTGGGCATGCAGCTGGGCACATTGCTTACTGCCTCAAGTTGTGGGAAAGTTCTAGAGGCATCACTTGGGAAATGACCACAAAGACTGTGGAAGAGTCAAATTTAGAAGATAGTAGATTTGTTTTTAAGTTGATGCAAATAGGTTGGTCAAAGTGGTCTTCGCTATATATCCTTCTTCCTAAATCAGAGGCTCCCAGCCCCCTCAAACTGCTACACTGAGAGTAAGGTCCAAACTAAGACTACAACTATATGGTCAAATACCATGGGATTTGCTCCACTTATAAAACAGGTGAATCTGAAGTATTAATTTTTTTTTGGAGATGAAAGAAGCCTTGTGATGCTGTGCTTAAGCTGCAGTACTGCTGCTTCAAATTGACGCAGCCCCTTTTGCTCCCAAAATGGCTTTTTATTCTCTGCCACTGAGGAGCTTCTATTTTTTCAAGCTAGAATGATCTGAACAGACTTTTTCCATGTGGTTTACTGTGATATGTTTTTGCAAAAATGAGGGGGCATGTTTATATATATATATGTAAATTTCTCATATACATAACATTAGAGCTAGATCACCCAATCACCTTATCACTCGATCATCGTTATTATTTCCTGTATTTATACCCCATAAAAGGATCAGTAGAGGTAGGACTAGAGAAGAAGTAAGGAAGTAAGCAAGCAAGCAAGTAAGTGAAGGACAGGAATGTGAATCTGCTCACATGAAGTATGAATGGTGAACTCCTGAATCAATCTGCAGCCCCTGTTTGAGCCCTGACTGTGATTTCAAATGCAATAAAGACTGTGAATCAAATCACAGCAAAGCCAAATAACTGCAATTTGGCTTTCCAGTGTAGTCACATCCTGAGTTAGCCATATGTATTGCTGAAATGGATGTGAAACATTGGCCATGATTAAACTGAGCCTTATTCATTTCAGTGGAGACCAAGTAAGAATAACATAGGTCGGACCCAAAATATTTCTTTTAAGTGAGCCAGTGCTTAATTTGGAAAGTGGAACTAGTTGTTTAGTATTTTGATAAAGGCAATTTCACTTTTATCTTTATTTAACGGGTATACAGTAGTTCTTATTAAGACATGGCTCAAATTAAGCCATGAAGTGAAGTTGCAGTGGTCCCCGACTGAAAGACAAAATGTGGCTACTGTTTGCATGCCATCTGGAAGGAAAATGTCTCCATGGCTCAGATTTGCCACTAAATTGATTGTGCTCTCTCCTTTGTCAAGTAAAAGAGGAATAAAGAGTAGTCTGTGAGCCAGTCTTTATAGCATGGTCCTAAGTATGTTTTCACAGGGGAAAAATTCCCCTGACTTCAGTGGGATGTAACTCTAGGAGTTGGGGGCCTGTCAGTATTTGTGACACCTCGCTTGCATCTTTCTTTAATGCTTTTTCTATCCCAGGACTTTGGACAGCACTCTATGGCCAAGTTGAGGGGACATTTACATTTCCCACAATGCCCTGGGGGAATCCTACATTTGAGGTGAATTAAAACCCATTTATCTGGTGAACTGTGGTTGCCATTTCCACTAAATAAACCCTCCAGGACCGACGGACCGACCAACCTACCTACCTACCTGTCTGTCATTTGTTTGTTTGTTTATTTATTTATTTATTGTATGCTTTTCCTCTATGATACTCAGCCTTGCTCCTCCCCATCTTTTTCTCACAACATCGCTGTGACAGAGGTCAGGCTGAGTGAAAGCGGCTACCCAAAGGCACCCAGCGAATTTCATGGCTTATTGTGGATTATAAACTGGACCTACCTCAAGCCTTAGTCAACCACTCTAACCACTAGGCAGTGCTGACTCTCAGTCCTCATTGATGGCTGAGAGGGGTCTATCAGCAGTCACTTTCTTTTGCCTCCCCCGACATGAGCAGGGTGTGTTTCCTGTAAAGTGTGCTCAGAAATGCAATCTCAGCTACTTAATTTCTTTGATAGATTCATTTCATTAGTTAATCAACCAGTCACACACAGCTATAATTAAAACGGCAATAGGTCTGAATAAACAGATGAGACAAATGAAAATGCACTGTGTCCCTACAGGCTGCATTTCAGAGCCCTTTCCTGTGAAGTGGAGGCCCCATTGCCATGGCAACCACAGCTGCTTCACGGGTCTCGAGATGGGTGCACTGTATAGGTGAAGCCATTCAGATGGAAAAGCAGGTGAGCAAGGGGACAAGTTAAGGCATAGATCTACACCAAAGCCGAAAGCACGCTGAGGCTAGCAACTTTCAGTTTATGGGGGGGGGGGGAATGAAGATGAAGGCAATGTCTGAAATCTGTGAGTTAAGCTTAGTGCTTTCCTTTTCATAAGAGAGTTCCTGAGCTTGTCTGTAGAAGCTAGATGCTTATAGCATCTACAGTGGAAATCCCAGATACATTGGAGCTTGTAGGAGGGTTTTCCAGAGTGTGAGGAAAAGACACTCTGTGAATGTTCAGACATTCTGCAATTATACCACAAACAAAGGTTTTTAGAGGGAGAAGGCATCTCAAGGGTCATTAAGACTTACCAATGTAAAAGAGCTCTGCTGCAGCATTTCTGCGAGGTATTTTTGAGTTCTTGGCTCAAAAGAAGTGTAGAATACTACAGAAAGTTGGATGCAAAAATATGCATATTACGGGAAATTGTGCGCAGAAGCTGTTGTCTCCTATTTTTCCTTCCAGGTCCACAAAAATGGCCAGAATCCTATTGGATTTTGTATCAGGTTTGTATAGCTGCCACGGCTAATTGTGGTTAATTAACAAGGTGCTGGTGTGCATCTCAACTGCACGATCACATCCAAGATCAGGCACATGATAGAAATGTGTTCTGGCACCTCACCAAACTGCAATTAGCTGTGACAAGTATGCAGATTTTATGTGAACACCAATAAAATTTTGGCCAATAAATGCAAATTTTAATTAAACAGCTCACTTCCCTTTACATCATAGATTGATGTAACAACTGAATGAAACAGACTCATGATTGCACCTATCATGAAACTGAAAAAAAAATATTTAATTCCGACTGACATGTAAGTTCTGGCATTGGTGTCCATTTTTTACCTTTCTGTAACTGTCAGGGGAATGAGAGGGCTTTGGATTATATGGATCCAGAGCCACTCCCCTCATATCTCCCCCACTCAAACATTTATACAGTATAAGGCACTATTGCCTATAGATCACTATGGGTGGTGTCAGAGCTTATCATCATTATACTGGGGACTGCCAAATAACTTCCCTCTTTCTCCAGTCATCTCTCCCTCTGCCCACAAAAGTCAGCTTCATGGTGGTTGCAGAATTCTGGGTATTGTAGTACAAACAGTAGTTTTTTGCAACACAAGTTGTAGTTCAAAAAAGTAAATTTCTATACCTGTGGGGTGGGCTGTGAACCACAATTAGAGGATCCACTATGTAAAATGTTTTAGGCGAGGGTTGAGTTGGCTGCTTCACACAGCAGACAATGGGAAGGGACAGGCAGCAGTGAAATGCTGAAGCAGGTTTACAGTGCAGCCTATCATCCAGCACTCCCTCAGATAACAATGATGGAGAATATGGTCTCACTGAGTATGACTACTGAAAATCACTCCAGTCAGTTTCTGCATGTGGAATGGGAGGAAGTGTCATTTTATCCTCCGCTTCAGGCAGGAAAAAAAATATTGAGCCAGTCCTGGATGCTGTTTGACTATCAGCTTTCTCCTAGGCATTCTCTTAACCTTCAGGTCTGGAGATTCAATATGGAAAAACTGATGGGCAGTTGAAAGAAACATCTGCAGAGAACATTTTCCACTTTGAGCATATTCTCTCTCTCTCTCTCTCTCTCTCTCTCTCTCTTTCCCACTCCCCTGAATATTTTCAGAAGTACAAAGGCTACTGCCAATAAGTTAATAGACAGTAAAGTTTTCTGTGGAAGTGAAAGAGGGGGGAAATTGCCATAAGGAAGGACAAGGTAAAGAAAAGTTCACAATCAAGGGATATATTGTCCATTTTGGACAGGTTCAAACCATTATTTCCATCTTTAGAATAGGAATGGGTCTGCATAAGTTACTAGACTACAACTCCCAGTATCCCCTTACCATTTACCTGGGGCAAATGGAATTTAGATTCCAGCTACATCTGTAGGGTCACTGGTTCACCAGCCTTGCTCTACAACATGGGTGCAGAGCCATCAGTGGTAACTTACCTGTTGCCACTTCAATTATGAAAAAGAGGATAAAAGAAAATATGTTTACAGACAATTGTGTACATCCTAATACATAAGATGCACATCTGGAAGTATTCTGTTGCATAAGTGTTCAGTGTGGTTGGAGAATGTCCATGCCCTTCTTATGACAATCCCTTTGGATGGTTCTGGGTCTAATCTAGATTGCACAGCCTTTGCAATAGAGGACCCATTCCAACACAAGACTGATAGCTGTTTAGACAGAGGACTGTCTTCTGTAATGTAGGACACATAACCACCCTTAAGGACTGCTGGTACAGGTATGTTCCCCTACCTCACCCTCTCCCTTTTCTCCCTTCATTGATCATGGAGGAAACAGCATGAAAACTAACTCAAGTCTCACAAGGGTCTTCTCAGGGCTTCTTCGCTGCACCAGTGGCCCCCAACCTCAAATCCCCAAATGTCCTTGGACTAAAACTCACAGAAGCCTTCACCACTAGCTGTGTTGGCCAGGATTTCTGGGGATTGTAGTCCAAGAACATCTGGGGACCCAAGGTTGGGAAGCACCTCTCTACACCATATACAGGACTCTCCAGGGTTTCCTGCTTCCCCACTGAGGCCAGCCCTACCACTCAACAATGTGAAGCGGCAGCAGATTTTCAAGTTTTATCAAGGACAGATTGTTAGTTAAGTAGGTCCCTTTTCCTATCAAGAGCAGGTGGAACATTAACACTGTGTCTATGATTTTCACAATCTCTGTTGCATAAGTTGAAGACTGTTGTCGACAGACCTTATGCTTGAACAAGGAGGCACTGGGCACCTCCTGATACAAGTTCAGAAAAAGCCTAATTGCTTGTGCAACAGTACTATGTGCTTGGAATGGAGTAAGAGCATTCTAACCATAGTTAATTTTAATGACATTTTTACTGCCAGGAATCAAAAGAGGTGGTTTTAGGATTATCTGTACCACGTGTTAAAATAATATGGTTGCTCTTTGGATATTATACTTGCATGTGGTCATATGCATGTGCGCACGCATGCACACACAGAGAGCATTACCAGTATAAAGCTCTTGATTTCTACTGTTTTATTCCATTCCTCCTCCATTCTCCTGGAAACGTTGGACTTCAACTGGCATTTTTCATATTCTGGAAAATGAAATAGATTTGTTGACCTTCTGAGTAATAAAAAGACTACATTTCGACCTCTAGATCTAAGAAGTCAGTTACAGAGGCTATTTTTTCAGTTTATTCAAAACACAGAATGCAGGATTTCCACTATAGTATCTGAATTGCAGAATCAAGTAGACACTCATGCATCAAAAGAAAGCCTGGCAGCAACTGTTTGGTCCTCCCCTGAATATAATTAAATCCACACTGCGGCTATACAGTATACAGCGGGAATGCAAGATGGTTTGGGCAAAGGGAGGGGTTCAGAGCAGTTACAGACTAGGGGTAAGAATGGATGGGAAACAGCCACATCATTAAAAGAGTCTTGGCGGAAAACAGGGTTCCTTGATTCATAGCAGCTGGACTAGGAATAGAGAGAGAAGCATTTGCTCAGCTGGTAGGGGGAAAATGTCAGAAGATGTGGAATTGGGGGGTCATACAGCAGAACTTACAATTGGCTTTGGGGGGGGTTAAAAGGAAAAGAAGGCAGCACTGTTTCTTTTCCTGAATTCTTAAAAAAACATTAAAAAGATGGGTGAGTTGTGGATAATTAATACCTTAGACTTCATCCTTTCTCGCTTTGACTTCATTCCAGGCAAGAAAAACAGGAATGGAGAACAGATGCCACGT
The DNA here is from genome assembly GCF_051106095.1 of Pogona vitticeps. NCBI lineage: Eukaryota > Metazoa > Chordata > Lepidosauria > Squamata > Agamidae > Pogona > Pogona vitticeps. The sequence goes on from NC_135788.1 coordinate 99,337,917, forward strand.
GTCTTAAATGCTAGGAGTTGTGGTCTGGCTGAGCATCATCTCTGCTGCTGACCAAAAAAATAATATGAAAAACCTCTACCCTGTGGCTTTTTCTCTTTACTGTGCCTTCCCAGCCTCTGTCTCTGACAACACTGGCTTCAACTGGCAACAGGAATGGTTGATGCCCACCCCCAAGAAGTAGATAAAAAGATTAATTCTACCCTAAGATGGTAAAGATTTATCTGGACTGGCCTACTTCATTCAGATTACAGGACAGGAAAGACATGTGTGATTGCATCTCCCTGTAAACAACAACAACAAAAATGTTATGGTGATAGAAGACTAGCATCTCAGGGAAAATGCTATTTTGCTAGTTGTCTATCTGGGGAAAATAGTGATGCAAGAGGGAGCATTAAATCATACAAGAGTCCTGTACCTCAGTGGTTTATGTATCTGACTGTGGAGCCAAAGGTTGGGAGTTCGATTCTGCACTCTGTCTCCTTGACAATGGCTGGACTTGATGATCTATAGCAGTGGTTCTTAACGTGGGTGATAATGCCCCCGAGGGGGCGATTTCATTTTTCAGGGGGGCAGTAGAACGAAAAGGGGCGGTGTGGGGGCGCTGGAGCAGAAGGGGGCAGTAGGGGGGCGCTGGAGCAAGCCAAACCTGTGAAGATGGCTGCAGCCTTTTTGCAATGTGCATGAATATATATTTTCCTCCAATCTTAATTTAGTTTCAGAGTTTTTGTCTTGAAAGTTTTAGTTCCTGCATTGCAGTTTGTTTTTATGCCCCTTTTTATATTTCTTTTTGCGTCTTAAAATTCGCTTGCAACTAAATCATTAAATGTTACTTTTGGGGGGCTTTTCATTTTCTCGGAATTGAATTTTGTTTTCAGTGGTCATTGGATTTAAGTGTAATAAATAAATAAATAAATAAATAAATAAATAAATAAATAAATAAATAAATAAATAAATAAATAATAAAAAAAAAAGATATCATCACCGTGGGGAGGGGGGCGATGATAACTTCCTCAGTGGCTCAAGGGGGCGTTTCTTTCAAAAAGGTTAAGAACCACTGATCTATAGTAGTGGTCCCCAACCTCTTCTAAACCGCGGACTGGTTGGGGTGGGCAGGATCCGTGCCTGGAGAGGGCGAGCCCCCTTGCATGTGGAGGGTGAGGCACATGCACACGCAGACACGCCGGTGGGTGTGGAGCACTCGCAGGTTGGTGGGACATGCTTGCGTGCATGCACGGATGGGTGAGGGGCACTCACGGGTGGGTGGGGCAAACTCACATGCATGCATAGATGGGAAGGGCATGCTCACGGGTGGGTGGGGAATGCATGGGGATGGGTGGGGTGTCCATGCATGCAGGTGGGTGGGCCGTGCATGCGGGTAGGCGTGTGTGGGTGTGTGCATGTGGGGCACAGGAGATGTGTCTCCGCAGCTCAGTCCTGCCAAGGCCACCGCCCAGGACTGGGCTGCGGACTGGGGATTGGGGACCCCTGATCTATAGGATCCTTTCCAGCTCTGCAGTTCTAAGATGTTAATGATGATGATAATTACAGGCCACACACAGGTTATCTACTGCCATCATGAGACATAGGCCATAAAGGAAGAGAGATGCCCCAGAGCCCAGACTTGTTTGAGGGCAGCAGGGCATCTAGTCTTGAGCAGAAGCTTGAAAAATATATTTGGACAACTATATGTTTGACAGCATATGCCATGCAACTAGGGGATTCTGGGAGTTGTAGTCCATAAAAGTGGCTGCAAGTTTTGGACCTGAGCTATGGCTGTAATTCACTCCAGGATTCATTGCAGCATGGTCTTTTCTGAATCCTGCTGTAGAACCGGTGACTAGAAGAAAATGTACTCTTCTCCAAAAAAGCCATTTCAGGCTAGCGAGTTTCCTTTGTTATGCATAAACCACCTCCTTTAATCACATAAAATCTTACAATATACCTGAGAGAAATGTGTGATCTTGGGAAAGACATAGCAAAGAGAGACAGCAAGAGAATTCCTCTGAAGACATCCTCTGTTTGAACGGTTGTCAAGTCTGAGCCAAATTTAAAATGAACGGTACCAGAACGCCACATGTCTTCAATGCTGGGAGTTTTGGTTGTCAATCAGCACTTCAATTTATCACATACAAGGGTTATCTTGTCACTTTTCCACCCTCCGATGAGAAACATTAAATTTTGTTGGTTTGTTATATGTACAAAAAGCAAACGGTGCACAGTTCAGTTGCTTACAGCTGGTAGTTAACAAGTTCTTAGAGAATTCCAGCAGCGATACATTAATTGCCAGCTAGAAATGAATGAATGTTACACCGTTTGCCTTCTGCATGCAACAGAACTTTAGCCTATGTAAACCATAGTGATCATTTGCTAATATGCATCTGTTTGTGCATTTGCACATACAAATCTTATGGAAATCATTGTCCCCTTTTGTCCCTCTTTTTGATGTTTTTTTTAGTGAGAGAAGCATATAATTGGCTATACTAATGGATCATAAAAGATATTAAGGTGCTCTTTAAATAAATTAAAGGACAAGTAGTATAATATCTAGTTACCTATTGGGTCATGGGTAATATATAAGTAACTACAAAATTACATCAAAAGTTATGTAATGAATAGTTACAAAGTAACTTTTAGATCCTTTCTAATAACCTTCAGATATTATTTTAAAATGTCTCTTTAGGAAATTTTAAAAGGGATTTTGACAGGAGTTTTCCGGATTTTATGTCATTTCCTTATCAATCCTAAGTAGCAAGGGGAGTATTCTAGAATTTTCTCTTTTGTATTTTTGTAAATATTTGCAAGGTGCAATATCATAATTGGCCATTAGAGGAAATTTCACCACATTTTCTGACCTGCTGGTAAGGTCAACCCCATGCATTAATGTGCAATGTAACAAACTACAGTACTTGCACAGCTGGAGCATCAACAATAGTAATGACATTCCATCTGTCAAAAAATAATTACTAATGCAAAGGGTTCCTTTAAAAAACAACAATGTTCTAAGCTGTGGTTCAAACATTCCAGTTCCACAATCTAGAACAGAAAGCCTGATTCCAGAATGCTTCTCAGTTTTGTTCTGGCAGCTTCTAGGAAGTTTCCAGCTCTGTTGCTGGCAACAAAGAAATCAGTGCCAACACCTTCAAACGATGGGCTTTCTAGTGTTTGATCCCTGAATTGCAGGTGGAAATAAAAGGGGACAGTTTATCTGCAATATTTTCTTCTCCAGCAGTGACTGAATGAGCTGGCGAAGATATGTTAAGATGTTAAAGAAAAAGAAAAAAACCTTCCTAGCAAAGGATCACCTTCAATTATGTCATTATTTCATTCCAGCGGTTCTTTTAAAACCCCTCCCATTTCAGCTGGGGATTCGGGAGAAAGGCTAAATATTCATGCTTTCCTTCCCCCCCCCCCCCGCATCACCACCTGGAAAGCTTGTTAAGGGCTGCATGCCAGCAGTGGGAGGCATCAGCACCACCCTCATCCCCCCTCCCGCTGTAGTTTTTAGATCCACATCCCATTCACATTATTGAAGCAGCTCCCTCTTTATGTTTATTTATTTATTTGTCTATCCTGCCTTTCCTTTACTGAATGTGAGGCAGTGTGCAAATCTTCTGTCCATGTTTTGGAGGTTTGTAAAGCAGCTACCTTACTACCCAGTGAATTCATGCCTCAGGGTGAACTTGAACCTGCATCTCCTGAGTCCCATGTCCTACACACAAACCACTACACTATAGTGTTCCTCTAGTCTTTGTTGCTACTGCAGTGGCAAAGAGGGAGCTGGCCTTTCAAGAATCACCATGTCAGGAGTGCTCCAAATAAACTAAGGTGGCAAGCTCCCAATGCAACTCACTTTGCCTACCTCTTGTCACAAAAGACAGTTTATGGGCTTGAACATTTAAGGATTTGCTGTTTCAAGTTCTTTGAGGCAGTATCTCCTAGCAGAGCAGGCTTGTATCTCTCTTCACCCTTTCCTAAGGAGTGGGGCCTAAAAAAGGGGTCTCCATTAGGGACTTGGCATGCTGGAGGGAGACCAAATTCAGACTCCAGGCTGAAGAGTCCCCATCCTTGATTTACTGCAGCCCACTTCTTTATACTGAGGATATGACTAGAAGGGTGTTTGTCCTGCAGTTTGGTTCGGGTTGAAGATGGGCTGATTCAGTCTTTTTCCCAGTGACCACATGATGTATGTCAGTGGTCCCAAAAAGGTTGGGGACCACTGACATACATCACAGCTCCCCACTGTGTTTAGAACTGATTGCTCGCTTTACAAGCACCGGAAAATGGCCGCCCTATGGGACCACATGATGTATGTCAGTGGTCCCCAATTGTTTTGAGACCATGGACCGTTTGGGGGATGCGGGCTCTGTGCGCAGACCAGTTGGTGGGCAGGGGCACCCCCATGCTCATGGGTGGGCGTGTCATGCTTGCATAGGGGTGTGTCATGCTCACGGGTGGGCGTGTCATGCTTACGGAGGGGTGTGTCATGCATGTGCAGATGCACACAAGCATGATACGCTCACCTGCAAGTGCGACATGCCTAACCACTCTCAAAATCTGCCTGGCTTCTAATTTCAGCCCAACCGGGAGCGGGAGCAGCAGCAGCAGCACCTACTTGGCAAGCATGGGGCTTCCTCATCAGGGGCTCCCAGAAGCGCCTCGCTTCAGAGTTGTCTCCCTGGTCCAGGAAGGTACAGGAACAACTCTGCCGCTGACCCTCCCTGCCTTGTAGGGGCTGGGTCCCACCTGCCCCCCGAAGCGCGCGCACATCCAGAAGCAGACCCCTCTCCCTACCTGGCAGTCTTCTCCCTCCTAAGTGGTAGAGCTCACAGGGTCAGAGGTTTGGCACCACTGGGGCTTCTGGTTTTAGGTCTCTCTCTCTCTCTCTCTCTCTCTCTCTCCCACCCCCACCACGCCACTCTTTGCAGGTCACCTGGCAAGGCGCTCTGAAGCACTCTGGTGATGTGCCAGGGAGGGAGGGAAGGAGGGGGCGACACAGAGCCCTTAACTTGAGTGCCTCGTCAGGCCACCTCTTCAGGCGCCTGTGCTGCCGCCACCACTGCTGCTGTTGCCTCATCCTCTCTGTGCCTGAGGTGAACGAGGGGCCCCACTCGCAGCCTGGCCGCACGGTTCTCCTTCTTACTGCCTGGTGCTCCTCCGCTCCCTGCCCAGGCATGCCATGGGAGGGGGTGATGCCGAGAGAACAGCCTTCTCATGTGTGCTCCTCTCCCCCCGGTTTCTATTCGCAACCTGCCACTGAGAGCTTGCATCCGTCTGTCCATCGGTCTTGATGTTCTGTCACTCGTTCCCTCCCTCTGTCTTCCTTTCCTTTTCGTCTCCTACTGCTGCTTGTTTGCTGTCACCACCAGGGCTGAAGAGCTGCAGCCAACAAGGAGGAACAAATGTTCCATCCAAGAGAACAAAGCAGCCAGTAGGAGGCACCGCTGGCCCACCCGCCAGGCAATGGGGAGCCATGAAAGTGCAACACACCCACCCGCGAGTGCAACACATCCACCTGTGAGCATGACACGCCCCTCTGCAAGCACGACATACACACACACACCGTGCATACGGGGGTGTAGATCTGTGTCCATGGTCCAGTTGAAGGAAGCCCATGGTCAGGCACCAGGCCATGGCCCGGCGGTTGGGGACCCCTGATGTATGTGTGATCACACATCAGGCCATCCCTGATTGACACCTACCCGTACCTTTTTGGGTCCTTGTCAGGGGTTACTGTTTTTTATTTGTGTGAATAGGATCACTTCCTTTCCATTTGGTTCTAGTTTCTGGGATTGAACCAAAGAAGATGGCTTAAGCTCAAGCTGTTTACTGCTCTTGAGAAATGGAAAGCTTCCTTCCCACTTCTCATAGAGAGGAAGGGTGAGGAAGCTTTTCATTTCTTTTCAACTGTTGTTAATGCATCAGTGATTCTTTGAAATAGCTATTTAACAAAACCCTTTCAAAGCATGGCTGATGTGCTGTGTCAGTAAACAACAACTAAAAAGAAAGGGTAAGCTTTCTCTTCCTTTCCCTCTGTGGGAAAGTGAGAAGGAAGATTTCTATTTTTCAGGGTCATTAAGTGGCTTAGACAAAGTACAGAGGAGGAGACAGGAGTGGGATTTTTCTTCCCTTTAAAGATAGGTCTATACTGTGCTAAACAGGGTTGCCTGAGATGCAGTGTGGTTGATAAATGATAAACTGCACCTCAGAGCAGCCCTGTTTAGCATGATCTAGACCAGTGGTGTCAAACTATGGCCCTCCAGATGTTCTTGGACTTCAACTCCCAGAAGCCTTCACCACCACCTCTGTTGGCCAGGATTTCTGGGAGTTGAAGGCCAAGAACATCTGGAGGGCCACAGTTCGACACCACTGATCTAGACTAATCCAGGCCATGATAATATAGCTGTCTAGTTGCATCCACAGTCTCCAAACTGTTGCCAAATTTTGCCTCCAAATAAAAGTATCTCAGCATATTTGACTGCCAAGAAGGCAGAGGGATCTTGTGGATGTAGAAATGTAAGATCAATAATTCTGATTGCACTGATGGGTCTCCTTTGCAAAACAGTCTGCACTGCTGCTTTGGTAATGATGAGTGCAGAATCTGTTAAGTCATTTGGTGCCAAGAAACATGTTCTAAATTAGTTCTACGATGATAAGAGATATGGAAGATTCTTGCTGCACTGATAGCTACAGTACAGAAATGGCAGATCACAGGAAGATTCTTTTTTTGGGGGACTGCAACCCTCAGAATCATTTTGTCATTGATGTCTAGGGAAATTCTAGAAGTTGTAGTTCAACTTCTCCAGCCTCTCATCCATGGACATTAGACACAAGGTACAATGGTACTTACAGCACAGTATGATAGCACATGAAAATCCAGAGCTCCTATTAATGGAAAGATCCACCACTCCTTTTTGTGTTTAATACTGCTTAGGTAGAAGAAGAGCTGCCAGTGGTGGCTGGTGCCAGTTTGGTGTCACACAGGCCTTCAAAGTGCCAATATACGTCAAAACCCTTTAACACTACTGTTGGAAGCAAGGCGCGGTCTTCAGGCATTTGAGGGGAAAGATCCCCAGGATTCAGGATTAGCCAAACATATCTGAGAAGTTGTCAGTTCCTGCAAAATAGACTATGGATGAATGGGGTTGAGAATGGGATCTGTGGGTGGAGGGCTTGGGGGGAGGGATTGTCTCTAATCTATTATCAGAGGTCCTACGGTAAATAGTGCTATACAGTACAACAATTCCTACACATATCCCATAATTGAAAGCAGATGCCTTGCTGCTGCTGAAAAAGGAAACCCAAGCCATAAGGAATTTCAGGCGGCTCCTGTGCCCAGATTAGTTTTTTTTTTCCCTTTCCCATTTTCTTCCCCCTCCCATTCTTTTGGTCTCGTCCCTCCCTTTTTTCAGCCCCCCCCCCTTCTTTTGCCTCCAGCACAAGCCTCCTTTTAATCTTGGCCAATCTCCTCAAACCCCACACCTCAACCTTCTTTGGAGATCAGCTGAGCTCCCCCACTATAGGCTCAAGAGGAGGACTATGAAGGAGGAGGGATGCTGGAGTTTCCAGCTGGGGGGAGGAGCAGAAGACACGTCTTCAGCATCTGGGCCTGGGAAACAGTTATCCACGTAGGCAGCCGTGGCTAGGGGAGGGGAGAAGAGGGCTGCAAGCTTGAAACTTGGGTGGGAAAAAAAAAACCAGAAGGCTTGAGGGAGTGAGGAGGGTGGATCTGTTCTTTCAGTAATATTGGGCTCCCTTTTATTTGTCTGTGTCTTTTGTGGACTGAAGCATACTGCCACATGTTTTTATGTGAAGCTGACTCAGGTTGGTACAAATTGCATCAATGTTTTGACACGTCACAGATCTTGATTTAGTGGTCTTACACTCTCTCTGCTCTTGAGCTGGGAATTAGTACCATTTCCTTTCCTTCAAAAGGTGGGAAGGCCCTGGAGCATTTTCTGCTCATTAGGTTAAGTGGGGCCCTGGATTCTTCCCTTTATGTCATGACCTGAGGCACCATTACTCCCCAAGGCTGGTCCTAACATTAGCCAGGGTGAGGCAGCTGCCTCAGGTGGCAAGATGCAGAGGACTCCAAACATATGCCCACATATCTGCTCATGGGATGGAGTTATTCCTGAATTCTCTACTTACATTTCATCTTTTTCCTCCTCTAAAAGTGTTCCTCCTAGCTTGATAATTGCCCCTGATGTCACAGCAGGCTTTTTCACATCACTCAGTGCTTTGACATAGCTGATCTTCTGTTTTGTCACCCTTCTACTGATTGGAACTTGGTGCAGAATGAATTTTCTGGTGGCATTAACTTATGCAGAGGTTTGAGAGGCTAGGTGAAAACCTAGAATGATGCACAAATAAAAGTCCTCTTCCTCAGAAGCTTTCTTGCCTACTCAGTAATGAGGGAGGAAACTCTTTACATGCTCATTGATACCCTTGTCTCTGTATTATTGCACAGCCCTAATATTCCAGGCACATCCTGAGGATCAGACCTAGCTTCAAACAAGGACAAGACAAAAACATGTCATTTTTAGCCTCAGGGGCTGAATATTTTGCTGGCAGAACCTTCTGCCTCACTTCCTCCCTTAATTTAGATGTGAGGAAGGAGATGTTTATTTAGGTCAGGCAGAGATTAAGAGCAGCAGCCCAGCCCTGCCTGGCAGGATCAGGGTGGAGGGAAAAAGATGATTGGGGCAGGTATAAATAGCTTTCTAGTATGTATCTAGGAGTGCAAAGGAATGCAATTAAAAACCCAGTGATGCATCAAACAGGAGGGAAAGAGGGTTACTACAAAGGACCAAAATTGTCCTTCTTACAAGCTATGTATCTACCTAGCATTGGTGTCACCCATCATGTTTGGCAGGCCACTTTACATGCATTGCATTGATGAAGGTATAATTTTATTTGTATGACTTGAAGGTCATCACACGCATATGATGTGCTTCATTGATTACAATAATTTACTCTTTTTTTTAAAAAGGGGAGAGTATCTAAAATATGGCCAAATTTTTACAATCAATTAAACATTATTTTTAATAGAAGTACTCAAAAATAGTGCAGGATACAAACAGCACCTCAAGATATGACCAAGATTTCTCTAATTGGGTGACAGCAATCAATATCATGCAATAAAAATAGTTTTACAAAGTGTTTGATCCATCTACAGCTGCCATCCTGTCTACATGGGCTGGAATCCTATTGGCATCCATGTAAGATTTTTGCAACTTGCTGTAGTGACATTTGGCTAATTGATGAAGTGCTAGTGTACATCTCATTTGTACCCCAGATCCCCATACCTGTACCACAAAAATAAATAGTAGCTGCAATGTAAATGTACAAGAACCTAAATGGAATTAAGTTATTGTTTCTTACAATAATATCACATTCTAACACTGTTTAATATGGTTATACTAAGTGTTCCAAAAATGTAGATAAAAGGTCTAGATTTCATTAAATGCAATAGCAGTGTTTGCATGCCCCATTTTATTAGGTGCAGTTTCAAATATTTTGTTTATAAGCTCCATGTGTGTCATGTGAAACCAGTCCTTTATAGAAAGCATTTTGATTAGACCTCCCAGCACTAGATTTTGCAGGAATTCTATCCCAGTTGTCAACCTGCAGTTGATCAAATGTGAGCCAAGATTCCTTGCTTTGCTAAGCATACTTTCACTCATAGCCAGAAAAGGAGGCAAAAGGAGGACTGGGAAGAACAGAATAAGGCCATGGTATGGAAACATTACTGTTTTTGGACTGCAGCTCCCAAGATCCCTGGCGGCTATGCTGGAAGCGAATGTTCTGGGAGTTGTAGTCCAAAAAAGTAACATTTCCATACTCTGAGTTAGACTCCAAAATGGCAGTGACCCTATGGTTAATTTAGAGCACAACAACAGAATAGCAGCAACAGCAGCAACAACGCAATCTGGTTACATATCCTTGGCTTATGTTGCTGACTGAGTCAGATCTGATTGCTTACAGTGGCTGTGCAGCCTCTCAGGATGGGGATCTGTCCAGGACCTAATTGTTTGCGGCAAGGTTAATATCAAGTGTTGGTATCAAAGGGCAGTTGCCAAGGATCATAATCCTGTGAGGAACACTATCACGCCCCAGAGAAAGGATGGGTACCCAGACTTTTAAAGCCACCTCACAGTCACATTTTTTAAAAATCAACATTTTCTTCTTCCTACATAACTCACCCTGACATTTCTCTTTGTGGAAATCTGGGAAGGCACAGCAGGTCCCTGAGTCTTCAGAAAATGACCTGGGACCCAGTGACCCTTTCCACTTGCTTTTCTCTCTCCATTATGGGCGGTTATGTAGAGAAAGGCCAAAGGCTAAGGGTGACCTAATAAGTAGTGATAGCAGTGGTAAGGGAAAGTGGGTACAAAGCTGGGGAGACACTCAGTTTTGCCCAAGAGTGCCCCAAATGTAGAGTTTTTGAGGAAATCTGAAGAAATCCACAAAAGTTCATATTAAAATATAGCAGCTAAGGTGTCTTGACTTTCTTCTTCTTCTTCTTCTTCTTCTTCTTCTTCTTCTTCTTCTTCTTCTTCTTCTTCTTCTTCTTTTGTCCTTTCTCCCTGCCTTTTTTTCCCTTGCCAAATGTAGAGTTTGCCCTGACCAATAGCCAACATAACTTGGGTTTAAGTTATGAAAGTGCGGGGTACTTCTATATGTACAACACATGCCATATAGTGCTTCTAGAATCTTGACTTTACTGTTTTCTGCCTGTTTCTAGACAGAAAGTTTTTAACATTCATCACTGCTAAAATAAGCTTGGAAACAAGTGGTGCACCTTGGTAATTTTAGAATCTGGGCTTTATGGTTTTAAGGGAGGAGGCCTCTTTAGATGGTAGTGTGTATTATTTTGCACATATAAAAATGTGGGAAGCCAGCCCTGCTGCTGCTCTCTCTCTCTCTCTCTCTCTCTCTCTGTCTCTGTGTGTGTGTGTGTGTGTGTGTGTGTCCTGCTCATTCTGCTGAGGGGTATGGGTGCTGGACTTCTGCCCCACAATCTGGCCTTGATGGCAGCACAGTTTGGAAGCAATTGGGAAGCATCTGGCCTTACTACAAACAGGGGAGCAGGCAAAATGAATACTTAGTCTGATGCCTGATCCAGCAGATTTTTCCCCTTATAGCAAAATCTGAAAAAAAAAAAAAGAACATTGGGGGGAGGAATTAAACCAGAACACCCATGGTAAATACATGGACTTCACTACCTCACCCTGATCCTTTTCACTTTCTGATAGCTAGGAGTGGTAGAACAGAGGCTGCAGAATAAGAATCCATTATTACAAATTAACTTGCAGCTAAATGTTGCAGCACCAAGTCATCCCTGTGTGTGAGTGATGGCAGCGATCCTACTCCTTTCCCCCTTACCTTGTTTTTCTCCATCTATTAGAGACCGTCGGTATTCTGCAGTCACTGAGCATGCTCAGTAGTGACTGGGTTAATGTGACTTCTCCAATTTTTAAGAGCTTTCTTTTCCCCTTGAAAGATTTTGCAAACATCAAGGTTTGACCCAGACTGATACTCTCTCATGAGTGGTGCTGTTATGGGCTACAACACTAGCAGATCGAACCTTGGAAAGAGAGAGGATCATATTCACTTACGCAGTTTATTCAGGGTTCAGAATTTGGGTTAGTCTAATACAGAACTTTGAATGAGTGTGGTGCATACCATGCTCTATCTATTGCTTGCAATGGGCATTTTAGATTCTTTAGCCCTAGTCAGTCATTACCTACCTGCTTGTTATCAAGACACTCAGATATGCATGGCTAACTCCTCCTTTTCCCTTTCATCACTTTCTCCAGATAGCATGTAAGGCATCTGAAGAGGAGAAACTCCTGCTCCGAGGTACACCAGAAAACATAAATACAGTACATTCCTTTTTGGCCACGCAGTACAGGGATATTGGGAGTTACAGTCCAAAAAGTAAAGTTCTGTGCTCTACACATGAGCAAAACCCTTGGAAAATCAGGCCATCTTAACAGAGAAGTAGAAATCTATAAGTCTTCATTTCCTTACATTTCTCCAACTTCCATCTGCATCCCCCCCCCGTTTTCTCCTGTGCTGTGAGATTTTGTTTTTCTTTCCAGCATTTTTAATGGATCCCCTCCCTGCTCATAAATGCATTTCTTTGATCATTTTACCAGTGTGCCCATTTCCCACCATTGATGAAAGCACAGTTGGGTGTGCATTTTAGATGCATTCTTTTTTTTTATTAATTTCCCCTTTAAAACATGCTCATTGATTTGTACACACTTCATTTCCCCCCTTTGTCCCATGAATCTTACAATGTGTGCAGATTCTCCTTGAAATGTGCCTTGGGAAATATGTAGTAGCAGGCTTCTTCCATTAAGGTGGTTGAAATCAGTGAAATTCTTTTCCATCCCTTCTTTGTGACACATTTATTCACACACATTATGGTCACACAGGCCAGGTGGTGGTTGGATGTGGTCTTTACACCAGCTGAATATGTGTTCGTTTACCATCTAGAAATATGGAGGAGTAATCTAAACTGTAATGTAAATTAAAAGTAGCTAGCTCATTTAGTAGGTGTAGCCCAATATGAGGAACTTGATAGCAACTAGTTACAAATAAACCAGTGACACAGATACCTGTATCTAGTTACTTTTGAATAACAAGTAATATGACTAGTAGTTACAAAGTTACTCTTTAGGTGTAATGGGTACAATTTAAGTTATTTAGGTATGATATAATGTCTTTTTACTTTCAAATGGCATTTTATGATTTTTTTTCAGGTATTAATGCCATTCTCTTATCAGCCCCAAGTGACAAAAAAGTATTCTCTGGGTTTGCCTTGTGTCTTTTTATATTTCCAAGGTGCAATATCAGAATTGGCCACTAGAGGGATTAGGGAAGAATTTGTTCTGTTCTGATCGGCTGCACAATGTGTTAATGGCACGCAAAAATTACTTGAGAGATCAGAGAAAATATAATGATAACAGCAACTTGGGTGTCATAAAATGATGAGTAACTTAAAGAGTTCCTTTTAAAATGTGTTGTTCTAAGGTTTGATCATTTGTGAAGAAAACATTGCAAAAACACACTATATGTTTCTGAATGAAGCACAAGCCTGTGATGCTACTCCAGGACAAAGTTGGCCCAGACCAATTTGCTGCCTGAAGTGGAACAGCATATGCTAAGCCCTGAGCCAGCCTCACTGCAAGTTATGCTCCGTAGGCATCCAAGGTCAGTCAAGTTATTTATGTACTTGCCTTCTCCCGCCACCCTATAGTAACTACAACTATAATAATCAAGTCAGTTCTGATTTATAGGAACCCCTTTCAGGGTTTTCTAGGCATTAAGTACTCAGAAATGGTTTATTCTAAGGGGCATCCTTTGAGGGGGAGGGAACCAAACTCCCAACCTCTGGCTCTGCAGCCAGATACCTAAACCACTGAGCTAGCCAGCCAGCTACAACATCAATAATAACTAAATAAATAAACGAACACAGAATTTGCTGCCTTTTCATGCCCTGCCCTGAAGTGCCTTCCTCACAGTTGGTGTTCCTCCAGGTAGGGTTGCATTCTGCCCTTGGAACTTCTCACCATTCATATTACAATATGGGTGAACTTGCAAAAATTACCTTTTTGAATTGTAATGCCACGAATTCCCCAGCCAAAATGGAGGAATTCTGGGTTGTAGTCCAAAGAAGTGACTTTCCCAAATACATTTTATATGGTCCATCCATTGGTAAGTAATAAGGGCTCCCAGGTCTCAAGGTACCTTTAAGAGTCTCAAAGAATTGCTATGCTTCCACAGGTCTCCAGGTAGGGAGTCGAACTCAGGGCAAGTGGCACTGGAATAGGAGACTGGTATTTGTATGTAAGAACTCATTAAAACCTGGATGGTGGACATCCATTTTCACCCATTCCTAAGGCTGGCAAGAGAACTCACTGGCCTGTGTGAAGAAGTGTGTGTGTTTGTGCATATTCTACTGGTGCAACACTGGTGCAACAAGTCATTAGACAAAGGGATTTTGGAGAAAACTAATGAGGTCACAGGCTCGGGCCCATCATGGCACTTGGAGCATGAGAGGAATGCCATGACAGAATTATAACAAGAGCAGGGATGCTAAGTCAGCAGTTACCTATTCTCTTTGATTTCACAGCCAGGACCTGAGGCTACTGGGTGAAATATTATGATGTATAGAGGCAGGGTAGGCAAGAGTTGGGAGGGTGAGGCTTATTCCATTTCTAGGGATTGTGCTACAAGAAGTGCACAGAGTGGCAAAGCAGGTGCTCCACTCCCTGCCTAACTTGACATGGCACAGAATACAGGAATTCTTCAAGACTTCAGCTCATGCTTGAAATTTCACAATACTGATCACCAGCCTTCTTATTGCAGAAGTCCTGGGAGTTGTGGTGCAAGTCCTGGAGACTCACTGAGGAATGGTGATGAGCCTTCTCCCAAATCCCAGCAACCACATAGCGTCTGACTAATATGGCATGTTTGCCACATGGCTGAGAGCTTGAATAAGAATGGTGGAAAGCGCTCCAACTTCTGGGCTCATTTTGCTGCTCCCCCTGTTGCTCAAAAATGTTCCCCTGGCTTTAAATGACTTTATTACCTAGTTAGCTGGATTTTACCCAAATTTGGGGCATGTTTACATGGATTCCCCCATGCCCATTTGTTCAGCCAATGACCCGGAATCATTTCCAGCCAGCCTCCTAATTATTGTCTGCCCTGCCTCTGTGACATTACAAAGACCTACCTCCTATGATGTCATAAGGATTTGCCCTCTCTGATGTCACAAGGAGGTGCCTGCTGATCTCAGATTTGAGCCTCCAAATCTCAGGAGATGAGATGCTGCTGATACAGTGATTCTATCAAATGTTTCCTGCAAGATGAACCTTGTTACTTTGGAGAGCTGGTAGAAAGACTACACTGAGGGATTCACTCAGAGCCTCCCTGCTGGTCCTCTTATCCTCTCCATTGTTTGCTGGCTAAAAATTTAAGCCAAGAATTGATTCCTTCCCTCCCACAGGCTTTTGAACTTTACATTGCTGTTCATAGCCTCAAAATACAGTCTGATACTTTTTCATCTTTTCCACACTCCCTTGGATATTCACTTTCCTCCCTATATATACCTTGCACCACAAACAATGATCACACAGCCTGCTCCTTCCAATCTTGCTCTCAACATC
Organism: Pogona vitticeps; assembly: GCF_051106095.1. NCBI lineage: Eukaryota > Metazoa > Chordata > Lepidosauria > Squamata > Agamidae > Pogona > Pogona vitticeps. The sequence continues at coordinate 99,353,096 of NC_135788.1, forward strand.
TTTGCTTAGCAGAATTGTTTTAAAAAAACAAAACTCCAAGCCAGTGGCTAAACAGAAGGTGGAAACTCTGACTGCAGTCCTTCAAAAGCTTTAGATAATAATGTCTGTTGGTGAGAGCCAAGTGGAACAAGAAATGCTTTGGTAGATACATCATCCTAGAATGGTGGGACGAGAAGGAGGGGGGGGGGAGGGAAAGGACATTTAACTGTTGTAACTCTTTCTTTGAGAGATCCTTCCTTTTTGTTCATTACAAAGATTGCTGCAATGGTTTGGACTCAGAACCCCCTTTGCCTTCTAGCCTGCCCTTCTGCTCTGACATGTGCAAGAGATAGGATGCCATGGGAGAATGAGAGGAGCATATGGGGCACATATTCCTCCTCCCTTCCTCCCTCCCTCCCTCCCTCCCTCCCTCCCTCTACAGTGTGAATTATGCAAGCTTCAGCCATTCAGCTTATAAGGATGTCTGGATATTTATATAACTCTTCCCGGTTTTAGATCTTGAGAAGAGATAGAGTGATTATTTGTTGGGAAGTTTGTACAGTAGTACATTTACTTTGTATATAGGAAGAAAAACCTATAAACGTCAGGGGCAGCTCTACCATTGGACAGAGTGATACAGTGTCAGCAATCATCTGGTTGATCCTTTCTGTTGTGGGGGCAAGCTGATGCATCCTGCTATACTTCTTAACCCCTAAGGTAGCCTGTTACCTTCTCGTGTGTGTGTGTGTGTGTGTGATGTTGTCCCAATATATCAGGAGTCTCCTACCAACTCTCCTCAAACTGAAGAAGCTACTATTTGGATAAGTAGCAAAACATTTCAACCTAATAAGAAGTCCAGTTGCCATGACTCAGCTTCCAGATAACCTCACCTCAATGACTGTGGATCTTCACAGATATATTAGATGAGTTGTTTGCATCTTTGTGATCAACCGCTTTGTCCTATTGTGCTTGCTATGTAAGTGTGCTTTGTTGCAGAAGGTACTAGTATTTCACATTGACATTTTTGTGCAAACTCCCAAAAACATATTGGGGGAAAAGTGCATACCATTTCTGTCTTGTACTGCAGGCAAAGTTCTTCTTGGAGTTTGAAGAATCCTTGCAGCATATCTTGCCTTACCAAGATAGCCTTTTTTAAACTAAATACCCAAGAAGGTGAGTTGTTTGCGATCTCTAAACATGGTCTGGTCTGGTGGTTAGCTGAGCCTGCCTTCAACAGTCCCCAAGGTTGGGCCATCCCCAGGAAGATCAGAACCAAGTCTTGCATTGTCCCATTTACTGCCTGAGAATGAACAGGGTCAGGATTTGAAACCTCAGTTTTACAGATGAAATTGGGGTCCATATGTTAGCCTGTCCTTTGCCGCAGGCAGCAAAATTTATTGGACCACTGGTAAATATCCATGGGCATTCATGCTTCAGGTGGACACAGAGATATTAGATGAAACTATTGACCAGTATCGTGTTCAGTAACTGGGGAACTTGGAGCCTGACAAATATTGTTAAACAATAGCTCCCATACTTCCTGACCAATGAACATTCTGGCTATGGCTGATAGAACTGGAGTAGAGCAAGTTTTGGAGGCCCGCAAAGTTCTCCACTTCTGTTTTAAAAGCAGGTATTTGTCCTTTGGGTGCCCAGTGTGGTGTAGTGGGTAGGATTCAGGAGATCTGGGTTCGAATCTTTAAGAAGACCAAACTCATGACACAGTTTTAATGCTGACAATGGAGAAACAGTTAGAGATTTTGTATACCTTGTTTCAATCATCAATCCAAATAGAGATTGCATCTAGAAATCATAAGACTGAGACTTGGAAGGGCAGATCTGAAGGAACTAGACATAATCTGTAAATGTAAGGACGTGTCATGGGAGACCAAGGCTAAAAACATCTAAGCTATGGTATTCCCAATTACTATATATAGATGTGAAAGCTGGACAGCAAACAAAGCTAACAAAAAAAAAAAGAATGGATTTGTTTGAAATGTGGTGCTGGAAGAAAGCGTTGAAGATATCATGAACCCCTAGAAAGAAAATTAGTAGGTGCTAGATCCAAATAAGCCTGAACTCTCTCTACAAACAAAATGACTCAACTGAGGCTATTGTAATTTGAGCACATCAGGAGGAGACAAGATTCACTGGGAAATGCAATAAAGTTGAAAGTGATAGGAAAAAAGAAAGACTAAATAAGAGATGAATTGACTCAGTAAAGAAAGCCACATTTTCCTTAGCAAGAAACGTCTAGGGCTGCTGATGAGAAGACCTTCTGAAGACTCCTAGCTCATAAGGCTGCTGTAAGTCAGAAGCAAGTTGGCAGCTCATAACAATGATGACCACAATAATGAGCTATGTATTTAAAATTGTGAAACATTGAAAATCAAATCTTCTAGTGAATTAGAAGGGTCTAGAATTTGATGGGACAAATGGGGAGAAAGAAGGAAAGGAAGTGAAAGAACCACGGAGGTAAAAACAATATCTTCTCTCTCTCTCTCTCTCTCTCTCTCTCTCTCTTTTACTTCATCCTGGTTTAGTTCCAGTTTTTCTTTGACATATATATTTTGCGCCATTTAGTTTCCTTCTTCTGTTTCCTCTCATTTGTTTGCTTTCTATCATGACATCTATTACCCCTTCTGGTATTTGTAGCTAATATGCTTTCCATCTTTTCCTTCGTTCCTATTTCTTTGCACGTTCTTTGGAGCTGCAGTAGGAAGTTATTGTCTGTTCCCAGCTGCTCACAATCCTAACCACAACTCTCCCTCCCGCCCTTTTCAGGAGAATGCCGCTCCTTTTAGGGACAACTCCAGATGAGTAATGATCCCAAAGGAATGTCCTGAGAGAAGAAAGCATATCTGTAGTTCTCTTCCAGAGATCCTTGGAGGGGCAGAGAGTGGAAGGGTTTCCCCATGATTTATCATTGCCTAGAGGCCTGGTGGATTGCAGAAAATATCCTTTGGGCGCTGGATACTTGTGAATAAAAGTGGTAGGATCCAACAAGGAGATGATCATGAACCCCCAAAGCTTTGACATATCATCTACATGACTGTGCTAGTAAAAAGAGGGAAAACAAAAATGCAAGAGCCACGAAACACTATTGAATTTCTTCATCATCTTGGGCCATGACATAAATAAGCTTTAACTGACCATTAAGAATATAAAACAAAACAAACAACCAGAAAAAACAAACAAGCAGCAAACTTTTGATGATAGATCATCTTCTCCAAGGCTGTGTATAGTTCTTGTGGGTAGTTCCAATTTATATGCTGTAATTTACATCCCAAATTCACATTCTAAGAAACGAACCTGACTTCAACATCATCCGCTATGTTAATTTGGGACATTAAGAACAGCGTATAAGTTGGAACTACCCCCAAGAACTTGATGCACAGCCTTGAAGAAGATGACTTATTATCAAAAGCTTGCTGGGTTTTTTTGTGAGGGGTATATTCTTAATGGTTGGTTAAAAGTATATCCTGTTCCCGTATTTGTATTGCTTCAACAACCATGTGGCCTTTTCCTGATAATTAAGGTTTGTATTGTAAACCATTTGCAAGGAAGCAGAACATCACAATGTTAGAGTTTTTGTATGTATTTTTACTAATGGCTTCCTAAAAGTATCTCTCAAGCTGCCAGATCTCATGGCGCCATTTGAAGCTTTAGGAAACTGCTACATAATTTCAGATCCTCGGTGAGAAGACAAACGTTTGGTTAAGTGGGAATGGAGAAGGAGAAAAAAATATATTTTTGTACACAAGGTAGGTTTGAAGACTCAGCAACCATCTCCACATGTGGGATGTGGTGGCGCTGCGGGTTAAACCACAAAAGCCTCTGTGCTGCAAGACCAGCAGTTGTAAGATCGAATCCATGCGACGGAGTGAGCGCCCGTCGCTTCTCCCAGCTCCTGCCAACCTAACAGTTTGAAAGCATGTAAAAAGGCAAGTAGATAAATAGGTACCACCTCGGTGAGAAGGTAATGGCGTTCCGTGTCTAGTCGTGCTGGCCACGTAACCACGGAAACTATCTTCGGACAAATGCTGGCTCTATGGCTTGGAAACAGGGATGAGCACCGACCCTAGAGTTGTCTATGACTGGACTAAATGTCAAAGTGAACCTTTATCTTTACCTTTAACCATCTCCACATAATCTGAGCTAGCACCATTACTTCCTGGAGGATCAGTGTGAAAGCATTTACCTGTGTAAGAGGTCTTGCATCCCTCTTAGCTCTTACTTGCCCCACTTCTATGACATCAGAAGGACCATCCCCCTAGTTTCAGGTTTTGGTGCTGAAAACTCAAGGAATGGGTTGCTATCAATCTGGAACCCAAGTTGTATGTGATTCTACAGTATATGGCTAGGATCTTCTGATAGATGCAGAAAATCTCTCTCTCTCTCTCTCTCTCTAAGTTTATACCTAGGAGTTATAACTACTCTATCTAGTGTGATGTAATGGATTAGGTAATGGCCTGGATTGAGAAAACTCACTGAGGCAGGAAGCTTGTTGGATGGTCGTGGGCAAGTCACTACCTCTGAACGTGTCCTACCAAATAGGATTGTTGTGATGTTAAAGCCAGCCTGAACTCTTTGGAGGATATAGGAGTTTAAAAATTGAGTGGCCACCTACACTTCCCAAATAAAGAGGAACTGCACCTTCCTTTCACTCGCTCACTCATACACACAGAGGCAAATACATACAAGTTCAGAAGAACACCAATTAATATAAAATAAAGTTGTGCTAATTTATGTAAATGCAAATTTAGAAAGGAGGACTATAATTTAAATAGAAACACCACATCCCTCCCCACAGTGGGCACCACCAGGTGCCCAGGTGACCTGTGCACCTTCCTGTTCAGTTGGCTGTCCAGGTGCTCACTCTGGGCAGTTTTGATGCTGAAAACTCCAGCACCAATATCCAATACCCTCTTCCTTTTTCTTTTGGTACGTTGTCTTTAAATTGGACTAACGGTATGTCCAGACAGGAGATGTTGAAGTGGTCTGGTTGATGCTTAAAAGGTTCTTATCTTTAGCACTATCTGTTTTATCACTCACTTGAATGATCCTTCCATTCACACTGATCAATTTTTTTTCTCCTCTGAGAAGCATCCAGACAGGTCTTTGGATCACCCCAATTTCTTTCCCTCTCTGTTCATGACACTCCCTCCCCCCTTCTCTGCCTTTTCCTGCAGCCATCATTCAGTGGGCTGCAGTGACTTTGTTTTTCAGTTAAATAAAGTAAGTGACATAGCAAAATAGCTATGCATCTACCTAGTGTAGTACATGTAAGACCACCAATGTATCTCATTTATGTGGAATAGCACTGCAGCAATAGGAAAAATTATGTTTAAAAAATTCAAACAGTAAAGTAGATGAAAATAAAGGAGAGGGGTTCACTATTGTCTTTTTCAATGGCACAACCCATCAAATACATCACAGGATTCTCATCTCAAATAACACCAATAACGGTTCTATTTTGGTATGGATTAACCATCCACAAAGGCTATGGAACAGATTAATGAGGAGCACTCAAATCATGGCCCTACTGCTGTGCCCAAAAGGTGCTGGATAGCACTAAAAGGGGCAGGGTGGATTGCTCTAAGTCAAAATAAGTGTGGACAGTGTAAACCAAACAGCACAAAAATGATCCAGATAGTGAGCTATTCTGCCAGTGCAGCCATGCCCTAAAATTTTATGTCCCTTAAAATGGAGTGCACCTTCAAACAGAAGGCTATTCTCTTTCAAACTGGGAATACGAGCACCCTAGATTTTAAAAAATACTGCTGGATTGGTCAGAGGTTTAGGTATCTGGTTGAGAGTTCAGTTCTCCACTATGCCTCCCTGGCAGAGTTTGGACTTGATGATTCATAGGGTCCCTTCCAGCTCTGCCGTTGTAAGATAATGATGTGAAGGAACAACCTGAAGCAGTTATATCTGACATCATTTCACACACAGAACCAGGAAATTTTTAAGCCCAGGTCTGTCACTGCTTAACTGTTTAAAGGCAATTGTAATCCTTGTGTCTTCACCAGTGATAGTGCAGAACTAAGGTTGCCACCCTTTTTTTCCTGAGAGGCCTCTCATAATCAACAGCAGTCTGAGATGTTGGTAAAATGCATCACTTTTCATACTAGAAATACCCATGCCTCATGAATTTGGCCCATGTGGATAGGGATAGCTTTCCTTCTGTTTGAGTATTTATCAATATTCACAAATTCTGTCAAATTCAGGAGGAAAAGAACATGAGGTTTTTAAAAACTCAGATAGGAAAGAAGACACAGCTATCAAAAATACACATTGCTTTTTGTATGTTAGTCCAAGATTTGCAAATGCTTCCAGATTCTGAACCTGCCAATTTCAGTTCTCCCTCATATTAATTTTTAAAAAAAGACCTCATGTTCTTTCTATTCGGAATGAGAAAAAGCGTGCATTTTTTTTTGCAGTTTCAATAAAATAAAACAATATGAAAATTTCACTTAGTACCATCTATCACAGTTTTCACAGGCATTTTTGTTTCATAAGCCAACCCATTAGCCCATTAGGCAATTTCATTTGCCAAATGACAGTTTGACTCCCAAAGTCAAACCTTAGCCCAATAGCTAATTGCCAAAATCAGAGATATTTTACAAAAAAAAAGCACCAAAACACATTATCAGCAGAATAATGTGCCATATACACATGGGGGGGGGGTATATCTCTGGGTTTTACATTTCTTAAGATTTGGCCATTTTGTCCGAATTTTTAAAATAAAAAGGATAGCAGAGGTGCTTATCAAAATTTTAATTTTTTTGAATAAATTATGAATAAAAGTGCAAAAAGAGAGCACAAATACTTTTAGAAACGTGCATTTTTCAAGGTAAGTCAGACAGGGAGAGCTGACTTACCCAGATGCTTGTCACTGGCTTCACAGCACAATCTATATATGGCCTCTCCCGCAACCAGAACCAGTCCTGCTTTTAGTTTTACTTTTGCCCTCACTGTCTCTCCCAACTGTCTATCCTAATGAATGCAGGATATTTGCATCTGGTTTATTTTTAATCTTTCCACATTAAAAGTAGTAGAGTACAGTTATGTTAATGTACTTTGTGAGTTTAATGTAATTTACCAAAAACTATAATATATAAATCATAACACATTATGTTCCAAATGGACATATTTAAAATGGAATACGTGCAAAATATAACACAATTACTTTTTAGAAGTGGCTCCTTCCTGCTACTCATTATAGTGAGTAACTGAAAAGTAATTTATCATTGTTACTTGTTGCAGTGTTCTAAAATTAGTTCATTATGTTACTTTTTTAAACTTCAGAACTGGTAAAAGAATGGATACAGGGGTTGTATCATGTGAAACAACCAAAGTCACTGCAAAGCAACTTTGGGCTTTTCTAAAAGTGTAGCTGTGGCTTCTGTTAAAACCCTTTAAAGGTTGATATAAAATTAGGGTAACTTTTGAAAATACTATTTATTGCATCAGTGGAATAGCTTCATTCCACTTGTTATGTAATTCCTGAAATACTAACTTCATCATTAAAATGTTTAGCTTGCTACAAATAACTACACTAAGGCTCAAATCCTCTTGCCTAGTTATGCTGGCACAGCACTAACAGCATAACCTTCGGAGGTGAATTGTCTTAAATTAAAGTCACTGGAGACATGTATTGTGTACCGAGTTGCAGGCAGCTGATAATATCTGTAGTGATTTAATGTGAAGCAATTTGCCTCCAAAAGTTATGTCATTTATGTAACTACATAAGAGGATTTTAGCCTATGTGTAACTCATAACTTCCAGAGCCTGATTCCTGCAATTCTTAGTCCTCAGCAGCCTCTTGCTTGTTCATGCTTCTTGGTTTACTCTTTTTTTCTGGTTGATGGTGCGAGCAGATTGAGAGATGCACATTCAGTCATGCCAGAAAAGGCCACTTTGCAGGGAGTGATCTTCCTTAAAACAACTCTTCTTGTGTGTTGAGAAATTGCTCCAACTCAGCCCCCAAAAGTAGCAGCTCTACAACCGGACCAAAAAAGTCCAGCTTGGGCAGAATTGAGCTGGAGCACAATTCCCTGTACATTGAATGATAATCAGGAAATAGATCACATCAGACCACTCCACAAGAGGAATGTGATCACATCTGTACTTTTCAATTCTGACTGTGGGCTTGTTTACGGTTCTTGGTATCCAGTTTCTCATCACAGACTACTTCCCACCACAACCCATCTCGGACACATTTCTGTGAGGAACCAAATGTGTTGTATTCTCTCATGAAGCTACCTTGCCTGTTTACAATTTCAGACTTTTTTAGCAATTAGAGAGAACGCTGCCTGCCCCCCCCTCTGTGTGTGTGTGTTTAACAAAAACATGCCCAAATTCCCAGATGCATTGGGCGGAGAAGTAATAACCTTAAAATATTATGGGGAAAGACAAAAGCGACAGACTTGCCTGTCTCTTCATTTCTTGAATGGTAAAGATGTTCAGAGCCTGCCAAAGCTGCTTTTTGGGACATTGCCCAACCCCCACCTCCAAATTGCCCAGCCAACATGGCTACTGGTTCCAAAAGGTAGCTTTTCTAGTTCTGAAAATGTTTATAAAACCAAACTTCTGTTTTGGCCTACCAGCAGGGAACACTTCTCAAACACAGATAATTTTTGAAGTCTAATAACCTGAACAGGAAAATAATATTTCCTTATGATAACTTTGGTGTCTATGCCTGTTATATTTCAATTTGCAAGGCATACTAAATAGTAAGCGTCATCCTTAAGGAAAGGTTCAGGATTGAATTACAATGGAAAGTTCCGTTCACACATTCTTTGATTTCACTTATTCTGCTTTTGCCTGTCAGATATCTGGATAGCTAATAAATCCCAGTTGGAAGCAGAGAACCTGTGTACTTTATAGAGTAAGGGTTCCAAAACATGCTTTACACTAGAACAGCTTATCACCCTACAGTAATTTCCTACATAAATCCTTGTCTCCACGCAGCTAGGAGAAACAAAGGAAAGTGAGGAAGCCCATACAATTATATGATAAGCTTAGAGCACAAGTTCCCCTGGTGGGGTTGAATAGCCTTAAGCGGAAGCCAACGTTAAGTCAGTATCCTTCCTTTAGATGGCCAAAGTGTGACCAGATGGTGTTGGACTACAATTCCCATCAACTACTGACCAGACTGGCCAATGGCAACAGATGGTGGGAGCTACAGTTCAACAATGTTAGGAGGGCTACATATTGCCCATTCTCCTTCCTCATAACTGAGTCACATTCCCAACACCTGTTTATTGTCTTCATTATTATTTGTTGTATTTATTTAAAATATGTTTACTCTGCCTCTTTCCTTTAAAAAGACCCAAGGCAGCTTACATCATTAAAAAGACAATATTTAAAAACTAAAAACAGTAAGTATGCAGATGTTTTTAAAAACTAAACAAACATTATATTTAAAACACATGTAAAATCAGAAAGGGACACCAGTTCATTAAAAAAAAACCCTCTCAGACAGCCAGTCATTAAGTGAAAGCCTGCCTCATCTACTTGTGGAAGGACAGCAAAGATGGGGCCAACTTGGCCTCTCATGGGAGGGAGTTCCAGAGTTTGGGAGCAGTGACAGAGAAGGCCCTTTCCCACATCCTCACCAAATGCACCTGTGAAGGTAGTGGGACTGAGACAAAGACCTCCTCAGATGATCTTAACACCCAGGCAGGCTCCTAAAGGGAGTCATGGTCCTTGAGATCAGTTAAACCCAAGTTATTTAGGGCTTTATTGGTTAAAATCAGCACTTTGAATTGTGCCCAGAAATGAACAATTCATTATGTCCACAGGATGAAGAATATATGCAGGCATGCATAAAAATGTCCAGGCTTGTGAATTCTCTCCATGCAGCCTGAAAGCTTGCATACGGCATTTTGGAATAGTGATGGAATGCAACACAAAGACATTCACACAGTAATTCTTTCCAGAATATTTTTTTTTTCTGTTGGATTGACATCTTCAGAAGCTGCTGCTCTTAATACAATCTTCCCATTCTGCTCCCTCCCCCTTCTGATGGAGGAAATAAACCATTAATTTTTGGGGGGGGGTAGGAAGGGAGCTCATCTCAATCCACCTCCCACCCCAGTGGAGGCAGGACTCAAGGCAGGACTCCAGAGTGGGATTGGACTGCAAAGATGTGGGGCTAGGCTCTCTTCTGCAAGCAGAATGCCTGCGCTTGTTTCTGATTAGCTGCTCTTGGCAAGGCTTGTGGAAAAAATAGCTTAAAAAGTCAGAAAGCTTTAAAACAAATGTTTCAAGGGGGATGTGGGGGAGAGAAGTATTATCTTTTAAGGAGAAAGTTGGGGTATAAATATTTTAAATAAATTAAATAAATAAATACACAACATGATAATTAGGAGCACACTGAATTGTACCAAAAAACAAGCAAGCAAACCCAGAAGCCCATAGCCCTGTGCCAGAAAAGAGTGAGCTAGCTCTTAAACAAGCAGGATGGATCGATCTAAATTAAAACACATGTGGACCCGGTAACCTCTGTCAGGGACTGCTATCATTTTGGTGCAGGTTGAAGGGCTCCAGTTTAGTCCATTCCCAGAGGTTGTGGTCACTTGGAATGAACTAAATTAGAGGCTTGCAGCTCCTTCCAGTGTCAATTTTCAGTATTCTGAAGCAGTTGATGAACTGCTTCAGGATATTGGAAGTTGAATATTTCCCCATACCATCTGCAAGGGTCAGGGGAAGTGAAATTATCTTTTATTGCCTTTGCTAGATCATTCCTGATGTGATTAATCATTTTGATTGCATTAAAAAAAATTCTTTGCTTGTCTGTGTATTGCCGATCAAAACCACAGCTGGAGGCAGATTCGCAATCAGCAATACATAAACAGGCAAAATTTATTTTTAAAAATTTATTGAAAGTTATTCATTGTATCAGCAATGATTTAGCAGATATTAAAATTAATAATCTTATTTCCCCTGACCTCCACGATGATCGGGGGAACCATTTAATGGATAGCAAACAAGATGAAGGTCAATATGCCATTTGGACAGAAACTCACAAAATGGCATATTGTTCCTCCCCACACCCCAACCTCAATTAACCCTTAGTAGCTCAATTTAGGACCTTAGTCAGCTAGAACTAGGACTTTTGTCACCTTTCTTAATCCAAGTGTATTTCTCCCTGTAACCAGCAGTCTGGCTACAGCACTTTGAGGCAAATATTATTTGCCTTTCCGAGGTAAAACTAGTTTTCTCATTGTGTATCCAAAGAATGGCACCGGCAATTTTGTCAGTTTAATCATAAATCTCTATAAAAGTCTGGTTATATAAAGGCAAACATATACATTGAGATAATTTTTAAAACATTATTAAATGAACAACAATGAAATGCCTGCCAAGTGTCAAGTAGCATGGCAGTCATTAGTAAGGGCCTATGGGTATCTGAAAACATTTCATAATGTATATATTGAACACTAAGGAATTCAGAGTCAAATCAGATGTGATGAAGAAATATGTGATTTACATATTTTAACATTGTTTTAAGAATACAAGCATTCCTAAAAACAACCATTCCTTAGTGGATAGTTCCTGTGAATTTGATCACGAAAGTGCCTTCATATGGTGCCAAAATTCTATCTGCTGTAACTACTCTGTGACATTGCCTCCACTTACTGTACACATGACTCATCTGGTAATGTTGATCCTAAAAACTCCTCCTTCCCATAAAGTAGTTCATTTTGGGGGGAATTACATGTCTGTGATACTGTCACGAGTTGCACAGCGCTGCTGTTACGTTGTTTGAGATTTTCTTCTGCAATCTCCAAGCTGAGAGCAAAAAGCAAAGACGCAGGACACAGGAGATGTTCCCTTCACCAAGAGTGTATTTACAATACAGTATATACATACGTAGCACCTCAGAAACTGGCAAATTCATGATTCCTTTCAACAAAGTGACAAGCTGCTGCTCCATATATCAACCCAACAAATTAGCCTAGTTAGCAACTTGCTTATGCAGTATATAGTTGCATGATGCAAGTATGATGCAGCAAATTGAACTCTGCACATGTGTGGAAGTATCACATGACTTTTCCTTGGCTAAGTGCCAACCCAAGTGACTCAGCCTTTTCCAGTTTCCCACAACCCAACGAGACGATTCCATATTGTATTTTCAACAAAATACTGACAGATACCCCTGACTAGCATGAATCCCCATGCTTTGCTACAAGTTGTGTCCATTTCTAATTGGCCACTCTTAATCGAATGAGAAATGGGAGACATTTGGCAATATAGAGGTGGGCTGAACAGGGTCAAGATATAGGACTAACTTTCCAGGTCTTGGTGTGCACCATTTTATTGTTTTACTCACTGTGTTTGCTTCCTGAAGACACTACCTTTAAAGCTTCAGGGCCAGCAGTACCATTATACAAAGCAAGGCAACTCCCTTTGGTGACAGATGCTACAGCACAACAGCTCCTTAACCATTACTCTTAAGACCCCTGGTCTGTACTGCACTATTTAAACTAGCTGATTTCCTGGCAAATGGTATCTCATTGCCAGCATCAATAGAAGATTCACTTGTCAATTCAGTTTTCTTCAATATATGGAATGGGATGGGGAAACCGCCATCTTGGATTTTGCCACAGGCAGGCACCAAAATTGGGCAGACTCTGTGGAGCCTAGTGAAAAGCGCAATAACCCCCCCCATCAGTCACAACTTCCAAGACGACAAGCAATGTTTTTGCCAGCAGTGTTTGAAAATGTTTCCCTTTGTCTTACTGTTCTCAGAGTCTCTCAGCCAGTATGATCACTGGGTAGATGAAGGCAAACATAATAAAGCTTCATCCTTAGCAAGAAAGAAATATCATGTGGGCTGTACTGTATGTGAAAAACATACATGGTTGATACGTGCAAAAAGGAAGAAAGAAAAAAGGACTCATGTATAGAGATGGGAAAATCTGACAGCCTTGTTTTATCCCACATTTATAAAACAAGTATAGATTTCCAAATGTGAAGAAATGTGGAATTTTTGACAAAGTCTTTGACATGATCAGGGGTCTTAAATTCTTGCCCATCTGCACAGGTGAAGTTCATCAGGTACAACCACTCCCAGCCTGAAGAGAATCATAATGTACCTTTCTGATATGTGGCTGTTAAAATTCAGTAGTTTGCTGGGGGTGTGGGGAGGAACTCTAAATCAGCATGAACATAGTGGAAAACACAGGGATCTTTTAAGAATTAGGCACAAAGCCCTGGGCCTCAATAGAGCTATCTCTATGAGTATGAAGAAATTTGTAGATTTGAGCACATTATTTTAAATAATAAACTAAAAACAAAATTCTCATCTGTTCTATCTCATACCATATACTTTAAGGTAGTGAGAAAAGGGACCTCCGTAAATGAAAAGCAGAAGGCATTTCAGCTTTTTCTACAAGAATGGAACGTTTACTACAACATTGCACAGAAATGGAAAGATTTAAATTCCTGCATCTCTGTGTCATCAGACTGATGGTAACGATCTGGTTTACCAAGTTTAAATGCTTGTGTGTCTTTTATAAACATTACAGCTGCTATTTGCTAGTGTGTGAGCCACTGCCTCTGACTGAGAAGAGATTGTGGATATACAGATTTTTCTCTAAATTCTTAATTCTTGTCCATTTAGGCTCTAAATTAGTGGGACTGTTCAGTGGGAAATGTTCAAACCTCCTTCCTCAATTCTTCACTTCTAGGTAAGAGTGAGAAAAGGAGTGCCAGTTTTTCCTCATCTAGGTCTCTGTAATTTTCTCAATTTGTCTCTTGTAAAATTTCTCTCCTTTCCCTTTTAGAAGCAAAGAACAAACATAGTAAGTGTAAGCAATTAGCTGATTGTCTAAAATCACCAATATCCCCTCTGATCCTTCTTGTTCTCAAAAGTCCATGCCACAAAAGCAGCAGCTATCATCATTTTGTGCTATAAGCACTGTTTAAGGTGTTATTTGTATTAAAAGCCATATTTGTGCAATTTTGCTTACTTTGCACAAAAAACATTCTTGCTTTAGCTCTCTTCAGTTGCTGAGGATGCCACAAAATTTCTCATCCTTTTGCAGTTCAAGGAGAATCATTTTGCAAAAGGTTTACATCACTAGAAGAGAGGCTATTTCTCTTATGAAATCAGCAAATAGGATCGGAATCACAAGCATGGATGGGGGAGGGAGGGTTTACATTCCTCAACCACCTGATATGCTGGCTAGAGACATTTACTGGGAAGGGCAAAGAAAACGTGGTTTGGAAGGAGAACTTGACCAGAAACTTTAATATGGTGCTTGGGCCAAAATGGAGCTGAGATGAAATATTAGAAAAGATTTTTAAAATACATTTCTGAGCTGTCTTTCCTCTTTTCTGCAGAAATGCAGAACAGCTATCTGTGCATAGCTGTAGGCCCAAGAACTTGGTACGTTTTCCCCCTTTTCTTCAAGATACATGACTGAACATGCTGGACAGCACTGCTAACCATTCAGCATGTTATAATTATAATTACAATTTAATTTAATGATTAAATAAGGTACTCAGAACCTAGATGTTTAAAATTATTGTTCTGTGGCCATTTAGCGGCCACATTCTGAAGTCCTTTCAGAGTGCAATGGCACATCAAAACAGAGGGCAACTTAAGGAGATGGATTCCATGCATTGTGACCTGCATCAAACAACACCAAAGGTGTCCACAAGGACCACTGCTCACAGTTCCTGCTCAGTCTTACTGGAGCAAGCAGAAAAATATGAGATTAGATCTCAGAGGGGGAGCCAGATCTAGTTTGTGGAGGTTCTCCATCGGATCTGAGAAAGGTTTTAGGAATGCCCTATACTTCCCCAAAGCCTTTCCTCTTTCCCTCAACCTCCCATCCCATGGGACAGGGATTTTGCTCCATGCACTACCCACCTTTCCAATAGGACAGCAGGTGGCACTTTGCAGTGCCCCACTGATATCCCTGATCAGCAGTTGAAGATGACAGAAGGATTCCTTTCACATGCTACTTTTTTTTCCATGTTCCCAACTGGCTGATCAACTGGCATGCCAAGAGAATTCTGTTGTTATCTCCAGTCACTAACAGTGTTCAGAGATTATAGAGGATGCCCTTCATGTGCTCCATCTTGTTGTGTGGTATACTACATGCCAAAGGAGTTGGACTATCCCTCTGAGTAATGGCTGAGTCTGTTTCTTTATGCAGGGAGATGGAACTAAGTGCTTCAACTAACTTGAAATTGCTGTGGCATTGAGGTCTACTGAGAACATGGGGGAAGGAGGACAGGTCTGAGGCTCAGGGGTCTCTCCTTCTGACATCATCTGGCTTATCAGCTTGCCACTGCACTCAAATCATGCCCATGCTGTCCAACAGCATGAGTGAAGAACCAGTGTGGGACAGTGGTTAGAAGTTGGACTAGAGCTGAGGAGGGTGGTTTACAAGCCCCCATATGGCCATAAATTTTACTGGGTGACCTTGGGCTCAGCCTACCTACTTCACAGGGTTACTGTAATAATAAACTGGGAAGAGGAGGCACTGTACTGTATATACTGCCTTAATCTCATTGGTTGAAAGGTGGAATAGAAATGTAGAAAGCAAATAAACAGATCGACAAATATATAGCTGAAGCTGAACAAACAACCTTGAGCTCCAGCTTAAGCCCCTTTCTTTTTCTATTCTCCTTTTGCAAAATTTGAAGCAAGGTTTACTTGAAACAGCCTGACATCATGTCCTAAAACAAATTCTGCAAGACAGCAAAAATTTGCCCCGGGACCTGAAATGTGAGATACCCCACATCCACTCTAATTTACAAGCAGCTCAGGTGATCCTAGACAAAACTGTGTAGCTGCTATCCGATACATGTAAAGCACGGCAGGCCAAAAACATACTTAAATATGAAACCTGGTTAAGTGTTGCAGGGGACTGCGTTTTCTGGAACATTTAGTGAGGTGGCAAAAAGCTGGTCTGGAATCCACTGGCTGTGGACGTCACAATAAGATATATGATTTTAGGGAATGGAAGGAGGGGAAGAGAGAGAGGAAGGAATGGAGAAAATTCTGTTTTCCCCTTCATTCTTTTTCAGACTATAATATGCTGTGCTGGCAGATCCAGAAATAGAAAGCAAATGTGAGGTTGGCGGGACAGCAGTAAATGAGGATCAAATTCAGTCATTCCAAAGTCCCTGAATCACATAATGGGAGAGGAATAAAGGCTCAGCTCAGAAAAGGCCTCCAAAATGTCCTCCAAAGAAAGAAAGAAAGAAAGAAAGAAAGAAAGAAAGAAAGAAAGAAAGAAAGAAAGAAAGAAAGAAAGAAAGAAAGAAAGAAAGAAAGAAAGAAAGAAAGAAAGAAAGAAAGAAAGAAAGAAAGAAAGAAAGAAAGAAAGAAAGAAAGAAAGATTGTTGTAGCAGGAAACAATGCAAAAAAGCAAGAGACCTTTATCAGGATGTTGGTGTCAAATTCACATTTACAGGTTTGCCCCCGCTCCAGTATTAGTACTGTAATATGAACACAATTAAATCCCTACTTTGTATTATTTCAGGATTAGAGATGGTCATGAACCGCCACTTTGGCAGTTCATCCGGGTTTGTTTACAATTGCAACATGTGTTTGGCGGTTCTGTGCCCTGTCCCCTCCATCAGGTACCCACTCAGAAGCTGCTCCTGGAGGAAGTGGGGCAGGGAAGCTACCTGAGGGGACCCACCTGAGGGGACAGGGCACCAAACTGCCAAACACCTGTTGCAGCAGTAAACAAATTGGGCCAATCCACTGAACCAGTGGTTTGGCCCAGTTATTGTTGTTGTCATTATATGCCACCAACTGAGAACTGACTTGCAAGACCTTAATAAGGTTTTCAAGGTAAGTTAGGTATTTAAGGTGATTTTCCCCCCAGTTTCCCTTCCAGTGAATTTCCATGGCAGAGCCAGGGAATCAAACTCAGATCTCCTGAGTCCTTGTACATTACACTATCCACTAAACCATAGTGTTGTTGTTTTTAGAAGTTTCCCCCCAAAGAATCAATTGGTAGAATTCTCTTGCGTTAAATTGTTAAACAAGCACACTTGGGTAATGTGAAGGACACTGAAGGCTTTCTTTAATGTACAGTTCAAAGCAAATTAATGAAATTCTGAGTTCTTGGGTTAATAATCAGAGTAGAACACAGTTTCCATTCACATTTTATACGTCTGTAAATGCTGCAATGAAAATCTCAACTAAAACAAACACAAAGTGGTGGTTTTAACCCATGAAACCTTAAATGGCTTGGGTCCAAACTATCTCAGAGATCACATCTCCCTTTATGAGCCTGTCCAGGTCTCAGGATTATCAGGAGAGGCCTTTCTTTCGGTCCCATCACCTACACAGGTGCGCTTGGTGGGAGCAAAGGAGAGGGCCTTTTCCGTCATTGCTCCCAGACTCTGGAACTCCCTCCCAAGGAGGCCATCTTTGCTGTCCTTCTTCAAATGGACAAAGACCTTTCTCTTCAGACAGGCTTTCCTTAGTGACTGACTTTCTGGGAGGGGGGGTTTAAATGGAGTATTGTGCCTTGTTACTTTGACTCTCTTTTGGGTGTTGATTTTGTTTACCATTTTTAGTGTAGTATTTGTTTGATTCTTTTAAATACTTCTATACTTACTGTTATTAGTCTCTAAGTATTGTCTTTTAATGATGTAAGCCACCTCGGGTCCTTTTTAAGGAGAAAGGCTGGGTGAAAATATTGTTGCACTGCAACTTCCATCATTCCTTGCCACTAGCTAGGTAAGGTTGATGGGCATTGCAGCCCAAGAACATCAGAATGGTCACACCTGGCCCACCCCTGGTATAGAAGACCATCTGGTCCTGGCAGGAGTGATGATCTCATCTTCAAACCAGAGTCTTGCACTTCACAAGTAACGGCCTCCTCTTCCAACGTTGTCATCATGCGAAGGAAGGGGTGGAGCGAGGAAGAGCAGAAATCACAGCTTTGCAGCTAATCGTTTTGGGATGTTGAGGCTCCTTGTTTTCTTTTGTTCCAACCCTCTTCTCCAACTTCCAGTTACAAGAGCCCAAACCCGTGGTTAGCGGAGTAGCTCTTCTCAGAGCTGTTTAGTCTTGTGGTGAGAAGGTAGATGGGCTAATTACAGAGAGCTGCCCGAGACCAGCATCTTCTTCAAAGGCCTCACTCAGGCTTGGGAACAACTTCATTTCCCTGCAGGCACTGTGCCAGGTAAACAGCCCTGCAAAGACTGCTTTGGCAGAAGCACCCACCTGCCTTGCCCTGCTATTTAAGCTTTGCCGAATGGAGTTTTAATTCTAGGATCCAGAAGGGTGGTATGTAATTAGGAGTCCCCAAAAAAAGGCTTTTCGGGCTAACGTGTAATCTCTGAGATGGCTGGCTGGCTCGTTGCACTGAAAAATGAAGAGGTGACAGCAAAAGGACGAAAAAAGGGAGAAAAAACGGAGGGACACACGACTGCCAATTTAAAGGCATCCACCTCATTTCTTGGTGGGGGGGGGGAAGCTGCAGGCACCAGAGGCAATAAAACAGCAGCCAAAAAGGGAAACTGAGATATAGGATTGCCAGATAGGCAGCACAATTAATCTTTTTTATCCTTCCAAGTCACCACTGCAGGCATGAAGCAGGAATGGAGCAATGTGGTCCAACAAAAGGTTACATTTCTGACCTCTAAATAGCAGGCAGATGGATTCAGCCACTATTGATTGTGGAAATGATCCACAGCAAGGATGGGCAACTCCTGGAAATCAGTGGCTGTGCTGACACCCCTAAACCTGCTATGGGTCACCCTCCCGCTATTGCTGTACATTGGTGAGGAAGCAATGACAAAAATCCTTTTGCTTTAAAAAAATGGTGCAGGGGGCATACTGTATGCCTTGTTTTGAAGCTGAATCAAGCTTCCAGCGGTCTCCTAGGAATGCAGGGTGGCTCTGAAACAAGGTACACACTCTCTGCATCCTTGCTTTCAAAACAAAAGGGTGGGTCTTCTGCCGCCATGTGGCTGAAATGCGGCAATACAGTGACAAATGTATCTGTGGGGAGCCACGAAAAGAGGGGGTGCATAAGAGACACGTGTCATCTACCCTGAACAAAAGGGGAAGGGAAGCCCAGCGATCTCACTGGACAACAGGATTGTAAAGGATAATTGCTAAATTATTTTGTTGTCGATTTCGGTGACTCTCATTCAGCAAGACACCTTGAGGAGGATGTTTTTATGCAAGGGTGAGAAAAACAAGGACATATGTCACTTTCAGACAGAAATACAAAGGAACAGTAAGGGTGGAGTCTGGGAGTGCAATCAGCACTACCCTGTCAGTTGAAATGATTTTTTTAAAAATAGAATTGTAAGAGTCCTGGAAGGTAATCCAACTTCATGGTCAATGCAGAATCTACAATGAAAGATGCACCCCAGACTGATGCCAGACCAAGATCAAAGAGTTCTGCCTGATAGTTGTTGTAGGTTTTTCAGGCTCGTTAGGAAGAACAACCTTCAGAACAGGGCCAAAGAGCCCGAAAAACCTACAACAACCATTGGATCCTGGCCGTGAAAGCCTTCGAGAATACAGTTGTGCCTGATCTTTCTCCCTGTCATTGTTGAGCTCCTATTTTCATGTGATGGATATTTTGTGTTAATTGCACGTGTGTGTGTATAGGTGTAGCCAAAAGGTGCCGTCTGTACCCCTGCTCCCGAGCTCCAACCTACCCCAATTTTATTTATTTATTTGCTCCCCAAAATGTTGCCTTAAAAGTCCCCTTTGGCCCTCTAGGGGGCATAGGAGTTAATTTTGCCATATTTGAAAGTCCCAGCCCCCCCCCCGGCCCCCTCAACACCCCTGCCCCTCCAACTTCCCAAGTTTTTTTTTACAAATTAAAAAAAAAAAGATTAACCACAAGAAGTTGAAATGGCATTTCTCCAGTTTTTAGAAGGAAAAAAAAAACACCTTTTCTTTTTAATTTTGAAGTGGGCTCCCAGGATAATTTTTTTGTTTGCTTGTTTGTTCCTTCTTTTATTTAAATCAGAAGAAAATAAAGTGGAGGGAAACAAGGGGCTGTGTTAAAAAAAACTGGGGGAAACCATCCTTTGCTGGCCCCTTCAATACAGAGAGAGGAATTTCTACATTAACCATGCTGTGCGTGGCCATAGCTCTCATGAACACTGGCTGGGAGATCTGGGAAGCCAGATCCAACAAAGTACCTTTTCCATGTTGTGTTTATAATGTCACTAGTAGGCATGACTTCATTCTCTCCCCAACTTAGCACAGAGAAAACTATCTTCATTTCTTCATGTATTTAATGGAAGTGGGGGATAGTGGGAGGAATGAGGGAGGGACAACTGAATCACGTAGAAAAGCCTTCAGCAGAGCTTCTGGCTTCTTTGAGCAAGCAGAAAATATTATTGGATGCACAATGGATGGCCAATAACAAAATAAACCTGGAAAAGAAAAATTGATTAATTTTAGCACTGATTTCCTGGTACCGTAATCCAGTTTCCCCTGGTATATTAATGAATCTTTAATTTTTTTTCTCTCTCTCTCTCTCTTTCCCTCTCTTTCTGTGAATTTCCAGTCGTCATTAATCCAGATCTGTTTTCTAGCACTGATGTAATGCTTCAAGATACAGCACTAACATCATTGAGGATGCCATGTTGCAAAGGGTTATGAAAATATACACCCACCTCATACGGACAGTGGGGCAGGGCGGGGCAGGAGGGTTTTTTGTGGGGGGGGGAGAGGGTTGTAAGTTTTAAAAACTCCGGGTCTGTCAAAGGAGCAAACAGCCCTCATTCTTTTGAAAACACATAGTAAATTGTACCCTGGTGCAATTCCAGCTCCACACATCCTCAGTCTTTCTTTTTGAAATTTAGCTACTTTTCTCTGCCTCCCCTTTTCAAAGAAATCAGAACAAATGTTTATATTTGTCTGCGCACACACAATATTTGGCTTCTCTCTCTTTTTCATTCTCCCCAAACTTTTGCTGGCTTTCTCGGTTGCTTTATTTGGCACCTCACCAATCACAGCAAATAGCATGTGGGCTGACAGTTTAAAAAAGAGTTCTGCTTTGCTATGAGGAACCACAGCAAAGGAGCGAAAAGGGGTTTTTACATGGCCAGGGTGTGTCTGTGGTTTCTAGAAACTCAAGAGCAGCCAGTTCCGATTTCAGCCACCGTTCCTGGTCAGGAAGGAACTTTTCATAAGCTCACACTTGAATTTGAGCTTCTATAATAGGCATTTTGTTCACACACAGTACAAGTGTGGGCATGTATGTCCCTGCATGGGTGCATTCCATTTTTAAAATCAAAACACTTATCATCCCCCATACTGGGGGATTCTGGGAGTTGTAGGCCAGAAAAAAAAAATGTTTCCATACTTTTTCCATGACCCTCCCTCCACTTTGAAGGAACACATAAAAGAGCTTCAGGAATATGGCTGAAGGAAGAGGGCAAAGAAATTGGTTTTTGAGAGCAAGATGCTGTTGCATAAATCCAGGTGCACAAGGGGTACCATGCAGTAGTTTTCCTCATGCCTCTGGTGGACTGCTCTTCGTGGCCACACGCCCAACTTCACAACCAGCATACAACCACTCATGTGAAGGATAGTCTGTCCGTCTGCTCTGCCTTTCCCCAAAAGGATTTCTGCAGCTCTTGGAATACAACTCCCCAAACCCAAATCTACAATTCTCAGAATCCCTCAGAGCTGGCCGGAGAATTCTGAGAGCTATAGTCTGAAAACCCTAAGATTTCTGACCTTGGTCATGACCACGTTCAAAATAACTAATAATTATCATCTGCCATCAAATCAATTTAGACTTACGGCAGCCCATTACAGAGTTTTGCAGGTAGAGAATAATCAAACGTACAGTAGCAGTTTACCATTCTCTCCTTCTCGGGCATCCTTGGACTGTGCAGCTTGCCCAAAGCCACGTCTGCTGGGTTGCTTCACTCTGGCCAAGGGTAGGGCCAGCTCTACCTTTTAGTTCAACCTAATTCAATGCTGCTTCCCACTAATTCCCCCCTCCCATGGCAGTTCAATGTTTACCGCCCACCCACCCTTAATCCGTAATGCTGCTGATTTGGTTACAACAAGGATGAAACAGACTGGCAGGATTATTCTGATTAGCTTCCACTGCTGCTTTGAGAAAAGTTATATTTTTGGATTACAATTACTGTACAATTCTCCTGGCAGATTCTCCAGAACCCCAGAATTCTGGGAGAAATGGTCCAAAGAGAGTTCCTCTGAGCCCTCACTTTATAAAATCTATCTCTCTTTCCATCTCTTTGCCGTTGTTTTGCACTTCCACTTTCTAACAAACATTTTGTTTTGTTTCCTTAGAGCCAGCTTGAGAGAGCACATAAAATGATTTTAAACCAACAAACCCCCAGCAATTCTACAGGTCGTGCCCCTCACTTCATGCAAACACTATCTAATAATTTTCCATAATATTGAGGTTTGTTTGTTTTTAATGGAAAACAAACAAAACCAAAACCAAACACACTCACACCCTTTTCTCTCAGCACAAAGAAATCTCATCAGTGATTTCAGAGAAATACGCTGAATCCCAGCCCCCCCCCATCAGACATGCCTGATGTCATTCCCCCTCCTGCTGTATCTGCTCTCTGGTGCTCCCCTCTGTTACTCTAAGATGGTTTAGCCCATGGAGCTGTGTTTGGAGTCCAGCCTTATAAAGGCTCCAGCACAGGAAGAAGCAGGAACCACAAGGGGCGAAGTGGAGGCACTTTAGGGGGTGTTTACTCTGGCTAACAAGAGGCCTGGCATCCTCTTCACATCTGGAGCAGCCAAATGCGTCAGCGAGCTCATTGGGAAAAGAGAGACACAGCTACTAAGTGGATATGGGATACCTCCCTGGCATTGCAGGAAAAGGGTGGGACACTCAGCCACGAAACGAGGAATTTTAAAAAGAAGCTGCTATTATTAAAACACCCTCCAAGATTTCCCAGGCTTGCAGTATTTTACCTCAGGAAGATTGCATCTCGTTCTCTCTTTTAAATGCCAGGTTTTCTTTGTGCAAGATGTGTGATAAGGAAGAGTGTTTCTGGACATGTGCAAAGTGCCTAACGGTAACTCAGGGCAGAGTCAGCACATGCATTTTCTAAGATGGTGGGAAAGGGCTCCTGACACACAAGGGATGGGTTCCACCTGGATGTAAATTCCGGCACTTCTTATTCCCTGCCCACACCCCATGGATTTAAACGAGCAGCTTGAAACTTACAGATGTACGAGAGTGGCTGCAAGACTGTAGGCATAGCTCAGAGACTATGCTGAGATTCTTAATCAAAGCTTGGGAAGGTTTCCTAGCTCTGGGAAAAAGAAGCCGATTTCGGCCAGCCTTGCAATGCAACCTGGAGCCCATTCACAATGAATGTTCAATTTTCCCTGCACCTGCGCTACTGGTAATACACCCCAGTGACCACATGACACAAGGCTGAAAATAGTGTCAACAGGGGACCAAAATAAAAACACCCCTTGTTTTTCTTTTTATACCACCCCTAATATAATTTTGTTCTGCTTAGCGCCGATTTGCCCCACCAAAGATTTGTGGTCTGCTTATGGAGACCCCAGTACCATGTTGATGATGTGTGCTGATCCATGCACTTGATGCTGTTTCCTTATGGGCATTTTTCTGCTGGTCAGCTGTCATTGCTCCTTTTTTAATTTTTAATTTTTTTAACCATGATCACTTTTGTGCCATAATGCAAATGTGGAAATTAAAGTGGAACCTTTTCTTTTCTTTTTTTTAATGAAGCAGCAGAAGTGAAAGCTAGAGAATGGTAGGCAAGCAAAACGAGGAAGGAAGGGAGTCCAACTCCAAACTCAATGGAAAGGAGAGCAAGCTGGGAGGCCGTCATGGTGTCCCTCCAGAATTAGCACCCAGGGAGCAGTCCATGAAGTCAGGAACTCACATCACATGTTGTTGTAGTCATTGTTCCCTCCACTGATTTAGTTACAGTTACTCAGAGCCTGGAAAAGTTAGTTTTTTAGGCAGCTCCCCAAATGCCCCAGTGAGCATGACCACTGGCTGGGGTATTCCAAAACACAAAATCTAATGAATAAATATTTTCCATGATTTGGATGATGCCTGATTTGCATATGTGCAAAGTGACGTGGTGGCACTGCGGGCTAAACCGCAGAAGCCTGTGCGGCAGGGTCAGAAGACCAAGCAGTTGAAAGATCGAATCCACACGACAGAGGGAGCGCCCATCGCTTGTCCCAGCTCCCGCCAACCTAGCGGTTCGAAAGCATGCAAATGCGAGTAGATTAATAGAGACCACCTCGGTGGGAAGTTAACAGCGTTCCGTGTCTAAGTCGCACTGGCCATGTGACCACGGAAGATTGTCTTCGGACTAAAACGCTGGTTTATGGCTTGGAAACGGGGATGAGCACTGCCCCCTAGAGTCAAACATAACTGGACAAAAATTGTCAAGGGGAACCTTTACCTTTACCTACAAATAAATGCATTCAGATATGCAAATCTGTTCGTCCTCCATCTCCCTTAGGTGATACATATTCTTTTGTGTTTCCTTCTTTGTTTTGTAGGTGAGACCTAAGTGTGAACCCTACCCTGGAGGAGCATTTCCTTGTTGGGCATGAGGCTGATGGCACATGTAAGCTCCAAAAAAATTACTCTACACCCGTAGGCTACCTATCTATTGTAGGGTGAGTTCCTGTGTTGTCCTTCTTCCATTCCCCTCCATGCCAGCACAAGCAGCTTTTTTTTTTACCGCACATACTCAGCAGAGCCTTCTCCAGAAACTTGGGTTATATGATCTGGGTTGGAGAAGCATTTCCCTTTTTCCAAGGCTGTTCCTTCCAGGCTCCATGTCACCCATCCAGACATTCCATTTTCTAGGCTTTGCTCCCTCGCTTCTTTCTTTTTCCACATTCCCATCTCTCTCTCTCTCTCTCTCTCTCTCTCTGAATTTCTTCTCATCTTAAGCTCCATCTTCTGGTCCCTTTGCAGCATAGGTCTGTGACTCAGCCAAGACAGGGGCTCCATTCCTGATTGATTGTTGAGCCACAGGCATACTTGTGACATCACTGCCATCAACCTTCCTTTCCCTTCCCCCTGCAACTCTGGTGCCAGAGCAAACACAGAGGAGAAGCGCTACACCATCTGGAAGTCCTGGGGGATCAGAGCAAAAAGGATCAACCCCCCCAACTCTGCCTCCTTGCCAACTCCAACTCCCAACAAAGCCCAGCCACCACACCAAGGGTTAAGCGCTACCCTGTCAACCTCAGCTTCTCCTCCCTCCCTTATTCTGCCTCCCCTCAACTTCAACATACCAAGCTTATTTTTTTTTCTCTTTTGCAAAGCCACAGAAATCCAGCCAGCTCAGAGAGCTGAGATGTGGCAGATTTCAGAGAAACCACAAAACTGCCTGATGATGATGATGGAAGCGGCATGATCGCAGCCAGATGAACCTTCCAAAGAGGCTGCCAGTGAGAGACCAGTTCATGAAAGAGCTGGGGCCTCTGGGTATTTGGTCACCGGGTGTCTGCATAAAAATGGCAGATGTTTGTAAAAAGCCAGATAAGGCAATATTTTCCAGCCATCGCTTATGTTTCCTAGCAGAATATAATAATCATCAACATATGCCATCAAGCCAGTTCTGACATGGCGACCCTCTTCAGAGTTTTCTAGGTAAAGAATACCCAGAAGTGCTTCACCATTCCCCTTTTTTCTGGAAATGCCCTGGGACTGCGCAGCTCGCCCATGGCTGCACAGGCTGGCTCCCCTCACAGGAGGCACAGTGGGAAATCAAATTCCCAATCTCTGTTTCCATGCACAGATATCTAAACCACTGAGCTATCAGCCAGCAGCAGAACATATATGGTGTATACGCTCAAGGACTCTAAACAATTATTATTATTTTTTTTTGGACTGAAAGTTCCCAGATACTGTACCTTCCGGTCAGCATTGGGCTTCTAGCCAACTGGTGTACATCTATGTGCACCATTTTATCTTCTCAGTTAGTAGAGATGTCATTGAAGCTTCCATTTTCCAGCTGAAAAATATGAACTTCAGAGGCTTGGAATGGTTTAAAAACATTCAAGGTGAACATTAAAATCCTATCACTTTTGTTTGTCACAATGCCACTGGCACAGAGGGATATTCTGTAGAGAACCATGTTGGCGCAATTTTTAAAAAAATAAACTGTTTTAAAAAGAAAGAAAAATTTAAAAAACCACTTATGGTAATAGATGAGGATGAATGCAACTAAAATCAAAATGTGAAGCACTGGATCAGTATTTCTCTGCTATGCGGGACAAATTCAGGTGATAACAGACAACATCCGATTAGCTAATATTGGCTGAAATCCTGTTGCTTAGTATTCTAAGTCATACTAGACTAGTTTCACAGTAGGCCCATGTAGTAAGTTATAGCTAGAGAAGACCCATTTGAATCAAGGGAGGTTAATGGGGAGTTGACTCACTAAATCCCCGCTGATTCAGTTAGCCTGTTCTTGTGTCTTACTATGCTAAGCAACAAGATTTCAACCAGTAAGTCTACAGAATTCATGCCTGACCAAGGAGGCTTGTGAATGGTACCCATGTTTACTTCCTATTGACCAATAACAAATTAGTTTGCAAGATACAGGAGGGGAAAAAGCCTGTGGTGATCAGACATCTTTCAGCACTTAAAAAGTTCCAACTAGAGATGGGACAAACCACAGGTTTCTTGTTTTGTGCCAGTTTGTTTAGCAGCCTAACAAATGTTTGGTGCGTTCAAAGCCCCAATTTCCTCTAGTGGGCGCCCACTTGGGGGCAGCAGCCCGGCTTTTCTGCCTTGCCTCCTCCAGGCACTGCCCCTGAGTGGGCGCCTGCCAGAGGCGGCGAGGCTTTGAAGCACTGAACACCAGTTTGGCCAACAAATGACCCTGCGGTTTGTGGCCATCTCTAGTTGTGACTTCTAACAACATGCTATCTATATCATATTCTTTTCAAAACATTCAGCGAAAAAAATTCAGTTTGTTATGTAATGAAACAGAACATCTAATTAATTCATTCAGTAACCCCATTCACTTATTGCCTAAACACATTCATTTCATCATGTGAATGCAACTGGGAATGTATTCTGTAACCCCACCACATGTTGTGTCTATCATGTAGCTCTGGCCCAAATTCTCACATTTAAAGTGCTAATGTTGGTTGTGGGGGGCAGCCTCTCCATGTTCAGTTACACAGTTTGGAACCCCAGTATTGTACTAGGGTTGTCAGGCCAGCAGTATATCAATCCCTGACACAATTTCAAACTTGAGGTCAAAGGGTGGGTCTTTGTGATGTCACAGAGGCAAGGCAGGTACAGATTGGAAGTACACATGAAGTTAGCTTTAGGCCAGATGGTTGTAAAACTGGGCATGACAAGACTCTGGCTAAATGGGCCCAAGATCTATTACCTGATGAGGTAATATGTCAGCTCAAAGATGGGGGTGTGTGTGAAATGAAAACATTTCCGGTGACCAGGCAGGCCCAGTGTTTGCTGCCTTTCATGATACAGCTCATAGACCACACAAAACTGTTTCTTCCTGCAGTTTGAGTTGCCCTGAGATTCGTTTCTGCAGTTGGAGACCCAGAGAAGCATAGCGCTTCAAGAGGTGCCTCAGGTCTGGCAACCTGAAAAATAGGTCAGGTTCCAAATTGTATGGAGGCCAATGCATGTAGGGTCCCCTCCTGGCACTCATCCCTAGTCACATGTTCAACTACGGGGCACAGCTAATGGTGAGGATTTCCTGAGAACTGCAGTCCAACAACACCTGGAGATTCCAATCTTTGCCCATCACCATATAAGTATCTTTGGATATCACTAGGAATTTCTCTAATGTCTAAGATTTTCAACGTGACCTCTATCTAAGCAGTCAATAGAACAACTTTTCCCAGTGACTCTGCTCTCGGGAGATAATGGGTACTGTAGCTCAACATATCTAGGAGGTGGAAGGTTGAGGGATGCAGGTAAAAGGCCAGTGCAACAGATTCCTCTGCAGTCCCACAAGGACATAAACAGTGCCAGCAAAAATAGCATCCTGAGGATGACAGAGGGTTAATCATTGGGTCTAGACAATGTTGGAGCATGCCCATTCATTTAGACGGATTTAACACTTCCATGAATGCTGCCGTTCTAATCTCGTAAGTGGGATTCCTACCCACAAATCATGGGGAACAGGTTTCATTTGGCAGGTATCACATATTTTGTGGAGGCCTAACTGTCTCTCTCTCTCTCAGCAAAAGGATTTTTTTTTAAAACAAAAACTGAATTAGGGCCTCCCCCACCAGAGCGATAGCATTACCATTGTCACTGCAACAGCAACAGAAGAAACAACAAGATTTTTAAAGAGTAAAAATGTTTCTTTGCCCCCCCCCACCTTTGTAGTAAAGCAACCTATGCCTTACCCTTTCACATACAATCCAACACAGTCCCCGCTGTGCCTACAACTCCACACACACACCCCGGCTGATATTCACCCTTACGGATTGAGATGGCGAATTGGAGAAGGTTATTTTGAAACCTAGATGTAGAGTATCTTTGAAAAGAGAGAATCTACTCTGTTGTCATTAGTAGAGACAGGGACACACACACCCTCCACTAGGTAAAGACAGACATTATAGTGAGCTCACCATCACCATCGCCTTCCGAGGGGTGGTTAAATTCATTTGTTCCTCCAATTCCAATGGTTCCCTACCTTGGTTCCTCAGAGTCTCAGACAAAATCTCCCAGAAGCCTTCACCACTAGCTGTGTGGGAGTTGTCGTTCAAGAACGTCTGGGGACTCCCAAGGTTGGGAACCACTCAGAGTAGAACCTAGTCAGACCCTGGATAATAAGTCATTAATGTTAATATTAAAATTGCTACTTTTGTGTTAACTGAAGGACAAGCCAGGCTTTTTATCTAAGACTAATGTTCTCAATTACTGTTTTCAATGTTTTAGCAGTGACCCCAAAACATCACTTTTAACACATTCTTCCTGTTTGACAGGAAAAAAAAACATATTAGCATGTTAAACATTAAAGTAAAATGCTAAATCTAACAGGTCATCCATCACCCGTTCCCCCCCCTCCAAGTATCTGATCATAGTGCAAGATTTATCAGCTTTGCAGGATACATCTTCGCTGGATTGGACGTTAAGAAATAAGCAGGGGAATAATTGGCTGTGCAAACACAGCAGCTTTCAAGAATTGGAAAACGTTTCATCACCTTCAAATTGCAAAGCTCAGCCCTTGTCTGGCTCAGCCTCCAGTTTCACATTCCTCAACATTCACCCAGACCATTCCCTCTTTCAATTGTTACCATCCGGTAGGCAGTATAGGATAATGAAAACAAAGACAAATAGGTTGAAAAACAGTTTCTATCCCAGAACAGCAGCTATATAGAACTCCACTGTATAGTGCAATATTAATGTGTAGTGCGATGGGAAATTGAAACACATGGATGTGAATGAGAGGGATGTGTTTCATGTGTAATGTGCTATGTTTTTTTTGTTTGTTTCTTTATGTTATGGATGATATGTGCCTCTGTGTTTTATCATTAGGTGTACTGGAGATGGCATTAATTTCGTTGTAAGGAAGTACAATGACAATAAATTCAATTTCATTCAAATTTGAGAAAACCTATGTTCTTTCCAACCAAAATATGTAACCTGAGAATTTTTATAAAATATTCAGTGAAACTGAATGATTATACTCTTCCAGTGGCCATGCTGGCTGGAAGATTTAAGTATTGTGTTTTTGAACTATGGCTTGTGCCTTTTCATACACAGAGACATACACAGATATACAGACAAAAAGTCCAGCCATTTGAGCAGGATTTTTTTTTCAATTTAAATGTTAGTCACACATGGTAACAGTGAATTCTTAAGGCCTTTGCAATGGAAGACCAAGCCAGCAAAACCCAAAGAGGGTGCTGAAAGTAATTAGTACATAAACCACAAAGACGATCTCACAAATGAGAAACACATCAGACAGAAGAATCAGTCTAGCTTGTGTTTTTCTCATTGAAAAAAAAATCTTACTTTTTCCTATACCAAACTGCTGTTAAAACTGTAATTGAGAATAGACATGTATGTGTATGCAAGTATGGGTGTGTGTTCAGTAATATATACAGTATCTATATATCAATAGATATATATTCAATAATCTTTTTTAAAAATCCACATAGAAAATCACAAAAAAACTAAGAAAACCCTTACACAGTTTCATTGGTAGGGGAAATGCTCCATATTACAGACAAGCATGACATAGTCTAGGGCAGAGTTTCTCAACCTGGGGGTCATGACCCCAAGGGGGTTGCAACTTGTTTTCTGAGGGGGTCATGGACTGCCTAATATAAGTTGTAGTCCTTGTTAAATAATTTATTCCTTGACCTTTTAGAGTGGGATATTAAAGTTAGTATATATGCATGTGTATAAGAAACAGGTCTTCATGGAAAGAAAGAAGCTTCTACTTTCTGAGAAGGGATGACTTTACCCTATTAAAAATGCCTTTTTATGTAAACATGGCAGGGTGGTGGCATCCCAGGTTACTTGAGTATAATAAAAGGGGCTCATGACTTAGAAAAAGTTGGGAACCCCTCGCCTAGGGCACGGCTGTGTATACCTTCCTATCTCTAGCTTAGTTTTAGAGGTGTGCTGATTTTATGTTTCTGTTGTCCAAAAAGAGATTATGGCTCAATAAGAAGCTGACGGCATATACCAAGATCCAGGACTATAAAGTCTGTGTCCTGAGCACACTCCTGTACTGCAGTGAGTCCTGGACCCTTTGTGCACAGCAGGAGAGGAAGCTGAACACATTCCATATGCATTGCCTCCGGCGCATTTTTCGTATCACCTAGCAGGACAAAGTTCCAAATAAAGGAGTCCTAGAACGAGCTGGAACTTTTAGCATCAATACATTACTGAAACAGTGACATCTACGTTGGCTTGGGCATGTCGTGAGAATGGCTGATCGTCGGATTCCAAAAGATCTCCTGTATGGAGAATTAGTGCAGGGAAATCGTCCCAGAGGGAGACCACAGCTATGATACAAGGATATCTGCAAATGGGATCTGAAGGCCTTAGGAATGGACCTCAACAGATGGGAAACCTTGACATCTGAGCATTCTGCCTGGAGGCAGGCGTTGTGTCATGGCCTCTCCCAATTTGAAGAGACACTCGTCCAGCAGGCCAAGGCAAAGAGGCAGTCATAAAACAGCAAAATCATGGAGCTGGACAGGGGACAGATTGTATTTGTCTTCAGTGTGGAAGGAATTGTTACTCTCAAATTGGCCTTCTCAGCCACACTAGACGCTGTTCCAAGTCTCTGTATGGAGATACAGAGCACGTTACCATAATCTTTCAAGAATGAAGGATGCATAATCGGTGTCCAAAAAGCAGAAATATGCACACCTCCAGTTCTCTTACCTCTAATCATAAATATTCTGAGCTAGGTCTCTCCAGTTGATCTCAGCAGAGACAGGGCAGGGAAGACAGCAAACATGTCATTAATATTCTATTTAGATGATATCTGAGGATTGAGAGAGAGCCATGGTGTAGAGGATAAAGCAATGGAATGGAACTCTGGAGACCTGGGTTCAAATCCCTGATTTGCTCTGGAAACTCATTGGGTGATGGCACTAGTCAAACTACTTCTTAAACATCTCACATATTTGGAAAGCCCTGTTAGAGTTGCCATATGTCAGATGCAACTTGATGGCACATAACATGCAAGAGATTGAGAGGCAAATTCAATTTATGCAGCTGTCCCCATCACAGAGAGGATGAGTTTGTACCCACATAGTTGCCAAGGAGGTATAAAAAATGAGAAGCTCTGCAGACTGAAGTGATGACAGCCTTCCTTCAGCACTGAGGTGATGGAACATGCAGGGTTTCAAAGCGTAACCTCCTCTGCCTCAAGGAGCAAATCTGTCAATTTTACTTTCTTAGGAATACATGTGCAGATTTGGTTGTCCCAGCTCAGCAAACAAGATAACATTTTTGAAAAAAAATTTCTTGGTGCAGAGTAGAGAGGAGGGCTTGAGATAAGTCTATAGAAGCTGAAATCCTGTTGAGGGAATGCAGAGATAACGGAAATCAAGAAAGCATTCCCTTATCAAGGTGACCCCCTGAACTTGTTGTGAGATTCGTTGCACAGCAAAGGGCCTGCCAACATGGAAAACCTGTTGTATGATGGCCCTTGTATGTATTTGAAGAAGAAAAAAGCACACACACATACACACACAATTCTAGAAAGGGAGAGTTTGCTGATCGTTGAGGTGAGTTGTACCACATTTCTGTATAAAATTGTGATCCTCAGTTGACTCTTTTGTGCTTGACCTGCTTACCATTGAAAAGGGGGAAATTACACTGGCATTGTGTTGAGACTGAGATTTTGTCCAATTTTACAAAAACTGCACAACAAAGAAGAAAAAAATTGAGATCTCTTGAGAAGTATTTGCGAAGGCTTTCATGGCTGGGATCTATTGGTTGTTGTGGTTTTTTTGGGCTCTTTGGCTGTGTTCTGAAGGTTGTTCTTCCTAATGTTTCACCAGTCTGTAGACAGCATCTTCAGAGGACAGGAGTAGCACTCTGTGCTCTGGTGCAGTTTGTTTGGGAGTTGAGTATTGGGATCTCTTGAGAAGGTTGGAGAGTCTCATGTAGAAGCTTGCAAGTGATAAGATGATTTCCTTAATGCCCTTTCTCCCCGCTTTGAATCTTTAAAACTTCAAGTACTAGCCACTGCATTTATGAAGAAATTTAGGCCAAAAATGAAAGAAAAACAAAAAAATAAAGAAGATAAAAACATTGTGGTCTCTTAAAAGCTATATTTTAATGTGAGCTTTTGTGGACAAGTCCACTTCCTCAGACAACTTCCTCTTCCCAGCAGCAGTCTCATGTTGTCTGAGGAAGTAGACTTCTCCACGAAAGCTCACATTAAAATATAGTAGTTAGTCTTTAATGTGCCACACCATTGATGTCTTTTTTGTGTTTTTTTTACCTGATATGCTAACACAGACTAACATAGCTACCTTTTCTAAAAGTAAAAGGTAAAGGTTCCCCTTGACAATTTTTGTCCAGTCATGTTTGACTCTAGGGGGCGGTGCTCATCCCTGTTTCCAAGCCATAGAGCCAGCGTTTGTCCAAAGACAATCTTCCGTGGTCACATGGCCAGTGCGACTTAGACATGGAACGCCGTTACCTTCCCACCGAAGTGGTCCCTATTTATCTACTTGCATTTGCATGCTTTCGAACCGCTAGGTTGGCGGAAGCTGGGACAAGCGACGGGAGCTCACTCCATCGCATGGATTCTAAAAGTAGAACAATGAAAAAAATTGTGACTGTTTGGAAAGCCCTCATTAAATTATGGAAATCAAAATCTCCTCCACCCCTGCCACCTCCCTTCAGTTATCACTGTAAAGTCCCTAAGTAATCATGATACTCTGAAAGAAGAAGAGAAAAAAAACCCCAGAAGGATTATGAAGGATGGACAGATCACTCTAAATTACAGTTCATGCAAGTTTTGCATAAATCCATTTTGTCTTGTTTCCGTGTTAATCTGGAATGTTTAGAGTTTTTAAAAAGGCACTAAAATCATATTTAAATATTTAAGTGCTCATTCTTGGACACATATGATTGCAATAGACATTTGCACATATTTTATCCTAAAATAAAATATTTTGTACATTTTGAAAAGGGGTTTGAACCAGCTACTGTACTGTGAAATCGACTCCTAAATTCTCCTCTGTGGGACAGGCATTTAAACTGGCTTTGAACACATATCTCTTCCCAGCTACCTGTAACTGAATCTACAAACTGACTTTTTGTGATTCAGAATTGCTTTCTTATATTGTGGTAATACCTTTATCAGGCCAACTGAAATGGCACCACGTTTCCTGTAGTCTAATAAAGCAACTACCACAACAAAGAATTGCTAGATAGCTCAGTAGTTTAGGTCTCTAGGGGTTGGGAGTTCAATTCCCCACTGTGCCTGCTTGACAGGACCTGGACTTGATGATCAATAGGGTCCCTTCCAGCTTTGCAGTTCTAAGGTTATTGTTATAAAGATTTTGGAATTAGCCTTGTGACCAGCATGTGTATTTCTCCTAGAAATTACATGTTATATAACCAGTATATTGTTCCTTGTACATTTGCTTCTTGAGGCAATGGGCCCAAAAGTAATAAATGTGTTGAATAAGTAAACAAATACATTTTGAATAGTGGTTTGTGAGAGAAGTAATCCATTTAAAACAAAAGTGAACTTAACTGGTATTCTGCTTAAACAGAAAATTAAGTGTCCGGGGCCTCAATTCGATGTATTCCCTAGAACAGGAGTAGAGAAGCTGCAAATCCTGCAATTATTGTTGGCCTACAGCTCCCAACACTTCTTGTCATTCTGGTTGTGGCTGATAGGTGTTGGAGATCAGCAAATTCTGGAGGGCCACCACATGTTCTTCCTTCCTGCCTAAAATGTCTGGAAAAGCAACGAAGAGGGGCAGCCTTTTTGCCTGCCTCTCACAACCATCCTCCTAGATTCACGCTTAACATTTCAAGAGAGGAACAACAAAGACTTGCATAATGAGTCACAAAAACATCTGGAAAAGCTGCAACACAGAGTCCAGCCAACTACTCCCCAAAAAGTGCCTCTTGCTTTGCAGTCAGACCAAACCCTGTAGTCCAGGACCTGGTGCTCTTCCCTGCATCTTTCCAGACACACCCAGAGTGCTCCTGATTGGTCATGATTCTTCCTGTGCCCAATCACTCTCCACCAGTTGTTAATTGTTGCTTCCTTCCCCCCCCCCCCGCTATTGGACAAAAAGTTCAACCCACTCCAAAGTTTGTTACCTCCCCACCAAGAGCAAAAGGGTAGCCAATCAGAAAGGCTGAGACCCATATAAGGGAAAAACAAAAGAAATTTAAAAGAAAATTTGCTGGCAAAGGATGTGATGGAATCAAGCTTAAAGCTGTTCCAAGGCAGACCAAGATCAGCCTGGATTTTGAGGCATTTTCTACGCTGGAGATGAGAAACTGTGGGACTGAGCTGTTGCAATTTGTATGCAAAGCATTTCCCCAAAATGAGGGAAGGGAAATGCTTGGTCCTTCAGGCTTCATTGAGCTGCAACTCCCATGAGCCCTAGCTAGCATAGACAGTAGTTGGGGATGATGGGAACTGTAGTCCACTGATATCTGACAGTGGTTCCTCTAGTTCCTCACCTCTAAATTAAACTAAGGCTTACTCTCAGCTAGGACTGCAATGTCCTAGCTGAGAGTAAAATAGGTCCTCAGGGGTGAACATTCATAAAGTGCCTTGACCACATCTCTGAAAAGATCCATAACAGCTTGTACCTCTTGGATTTTCCATAAGAGCAAATACTTTCTGGCAGATGTGAGCTTTGTGTTGTACTGGACACAATCTTTGCCAGCACATCTCATGAAGTGGCCTTGTCTTCACAAATCCTTATGCCACTGAATACCTGCTAGGTCTTAAACCTTAAGGTAGAAAGTTAGGAAAGTGAACTTGTGGGCATCCTTCTGACATTATTGAGTTTGGATTTCTATCAGTTCCTGCCAGTGTAACCAATGGTGAGGAATGACAGGGGGTAATTGTTCATCAACATCTAGTGGACCATAACCTTCATGTCCTTATTTCGATATGCAGAACAGCTCCTCTGATTCAATGGTGCATTGGTAAATCTTCAAGTAGAGGTGTTCACCATGACAATCCTCCTCAGAGATAGATTAAAAATGTAAGCATCTGCATTGATCCATGTCAAAACCCAATTCTGGCTCTTTTCATCTGCAACTGGGGCAGATATTTTCCAACATTAATGGCTCTTAATGTCAAGGTATCACATAGCATTTATAAGCCTTACTACGGGGTTGCTAAAAGCAGGGGTGCCATAGATAGGTGTTGACAGAGAACAAATGAAGGTGGGAGCCCCCAGAAGAAAACAACACTAAACATGCCCCCTCAGCGGCACTTCTCATTCCTAAATAAGAAGAGGATGATGATGGCGGGACACCTTCCTCTAGCAGAACAAGGAGGAAGTAATGGCAACCCCTTCAAAGCCAAGTGTGTGGGAAGATTAACTAGAAAAACTGCTGGTAGCACAGCAGAGACAGCTTTCCTAGTTACTCCTTCCATAAGGCTTGACTCTGAGGTCCCTCAAAACTAAGGACTAAAGAAGTAGCTGCTGAGAAGAGTTGTACCAAGCAATGCCAGCTTTTCTGTGACAAAGGCCCTGCCAGGATAGGAGGGAGAGGGGAAAATTTTGCCATTTTTGTACATCAACACTTGAGATAACCACTTCATTGAGGCTAATAGGTCCAGCTCAGGTTCACAACAATACACTGCTATTAACATGCTTCAAACACACCGAACTAGTGAGGATCACAGCTAAAGTCTGAGAAAATAGTGAGAATGGAAAGGGATGGCTAATGATCCCTTCAAGCCAGCTGATCAAAAAAATCCCAGCACTTTGACCTTGTGAATGTTGGCACCGTTACCCTACAGTTCCTGTTACCACAGGGGAGTTGTCTGTGTAAGCTAAATGGGGCAACAATTTGAGAAGCTTTTCAACCTTCATTGCTTTATCTACCAATAGGTCAGAATCAAAACAAAGCCTTTTTCTGAAGTCCTCTTTCTAGAAGCCTGAGGATCAGAGCTTGGAAAAGTAACTTCTTTTTCTGGATGACAACTCCGAGGTTCAACAGCCACCATGGCTAGTGGGAGTTGTGGTCTTCAAAAAGTAACTTTTCCAAACACTGAGCAGGACGCAGGAGTGCAAAACAACCTGCCTGGCCTTGTGAAAGCGACTAATCAAACCCACCACCCAACTCACCCCATCCGTAACACACATTTAAAGATCTTTATTAGTCTTTGTTGTTCTCTCATCTCTGTGTCCACCTCATCTGGTTCCCAGCTGCAGAGGCACTGCCTCCCATTCCTTTCTGGTGGTGGCCTGCCTTTAAATTGTGTGTGTGTGTGTGTGTTCATTCCTTCCCCCTGAAGTTTGATGCATGCTGAGCTGGGCTGGGTTCCTGCTGATGTGGCACTCAGACTAGATATTCGAGCTTTGGAACAACCTCATTCTCCTTTCCCCTCTGCTACAATCTCTGTCTTCAAAACAAAATAAACAAAAGCACACAATTGGCACCAATGGATTCCTCTTCTCCTCTGCTCCGTCTTGTGATCATGCCTCCTTGTGAGCTTGTTAGCACCTGCAAATTTGCTGGCCCCTTGATTTTCTGGCCCCAATTTTCATGCAGAAAGCAGAGGTGGCAGAGAAAGAAAGGGCTTTCTTCCAAAACTGTTCAATCCCTTCCACTCCTTTCTCTCTCTCTCTCTCCCAATGCTTCATCCACATTTTCCTTTCCTCCCAATAAAGGCTTGGAATATATCCATTTCTGCCTTGAAAAAATGTACATTCCTTCATAGCATTTCCTAATAACGTATCATTCTCTTCCCAAAAAGATGGCATGGAAAGTGGAGTCAGCCCTTATGAATTTGAAGCTAATCAGGCAACAAAGCTACTTTACACCAAGCCGGACTGTTGGGCCATCTGCGACCCATAATCACCATTTACACCAGTGATTCTGAAACTTTTTTCCACTGACCATGTATTGTTTGTTCTACACATCAGACCATATGTGCATAACTCATATTAACATTTCCCCCTATCAGTTTCACCATCAGGATCCAAAACAGCAATGTCCCAAGAAAATCACAAGTTCTAGGAGAGGCTGCTTAAATGACAATAGCTTGAACTAACCAAGACTTTAGTTTTGTGTGAAAACTTTGTGAAGTCCTTCAGTTGAAGTACAAGTTTGTAGCTCACTGTGTGCTCAGAGGCACTCTGTTCTTTCATCAACAACAAATGTCTTTTGCACCTCTCTCTCTGCTTAGCAGCTTCTGCAGTTCTCTTTTTTAAAATAAAGTTCAAAGTACATCTGACAAGCCTAGAATTTTGTCCTGCCCTGTGATACAGGATGGTTGTGTGTTCTGGAGGTCCTCTTCACACACTTTGCTGAACAACTCAAGGATATTCTTCCCTCTGTGAGTGGGTGCAACGCCATTCCAGCCTTCAATAAACTAAAACAACCTCTTCCCATCCTGCCTTTGAGGAAGACAGTGATTTTCAAACCACCACCTGATCTCCACCTATTTAGTGGGATTAAGTTGCGGTGAAGGAGAACATTAAGTTTCAGCTCTGCACAATCATTAAAAATAATGAGATACCTCACTGCAGCCACAGGTCTCTGCCTTATGCGGCTCAGTTAAAACTATCTGCTGTCTTCCCAAGAGAATTATAACCATTCCCTGAGATA
Source organism: Pogona vitticeps (assembly GCF_051106095.1). Taxonomy (NCBI): domain Eukaryota; kingdom Metazoa; phylum Chordata; class Lepidosauria; order Squamata; family Agamidae; genus Pogona; species Pogona vitticeps. The sequence continues at coordinate 99,391,345 of NC_135788.1, forward strand.
GCTAAGGCCTTGTTAGGAACAGGGAGGGAAAGGTTTTGCTACTGCAAGAAGAGTCAGGCCAATACTGTTAGAATATCACCGGCTTCTTCTGGCAGCAAGTATGATAGCCAGCCCATGCAAGAAGAGTCCTGAAGAAAACTGGGGTGACTATGATTCAGATCTCCAGGTGGTATTTCAACTCATTACTAACTCAGACCCTAGACCAGCTCCCAAGGTCAGGAGGAGGACCAGAAATACCATCTTGAGCTCCGTGGTGGAAACAAGGAGGTATACAGATAAGTACACAAGTGGGGCCATCTTGGATCAGGCTGAAGCGTAATGAAACTACAGTATGCTTCACTTTCTCAAACATCTGGTACACAGAAGCAACATGGCTAGAAATAAGAACGTTAAGAAGGCCCATGATGTATCAGATGATCCCACCTAGTCCAACATTCTGGTATACTTTAGAGCGTAGGCACCTTTTTCTACGTATCCCCAACTCAATACCGACTTGTTTTTCATGTGTGTCTACATAAGTGTTGTGCTTGCTTCCCTCCGGACTCATGCCTTCTCCAATTTCTGGGGCATCATAAGGACTCGATATCACATTGGCTATCTACTGGGTTATTGAAAGGACTCATTTGTCTCTGGTTTTAGCCCCAAAATCTCAGGATAGTTAATGCTGCTGAACTGGCAACCTTGTTTTGAATTATCATCCACTACGATGATTTTAATCTCCCTTTTTTTGGGGGGGTATACAGATTGTCATGTTTCTGGATGCTTCTATTCCCAACCAAATAGTTACATGCTGTGATACAACACAATGGAGAAAGCACTGGCTGACAGGCAGGTCTTTCATTACTGAGATGAAGTAATATAACTAATTCTACATCTCCTGAGGTTCTCCAAGTTTGCAGCCTCCATCTTGAGACTTTACTTTAAACTACAGATCCTGTATCCTCAATGTACGGCCACAGCCACGATCTTGTTTATGATTATTATTCATGCCATAAGCACCATATTACAATTAATAGAATGCAATATAAAAGTAGGCAATAGCTCATATAGAAACACATATCAAGTACAAACTGGTTTATAAAAATAAATTGTACAGCTTAGATAAGGAATCGCCAGGATAATTTTTTCATTCTTCTTTTTCTCCAGCTTGCACCTGTTCCTCTGTATTCCCAGACCAATCAAGAGTCTTGCAGGACCTGAAAGCTTGGTTGCTTCTGATTTTTTTTGTGGTTTAATAAATATATTGTTATGTGCTGTCAAGAATTGCCTTATGGCGGCCCTAATAGGGCTTTCAAGGTAAGTGAGACACTTAAGGAGTGATCTTACCTGTTCCACACCCCTCAGCAGTGAGTTTCCATGGCTAAACAAGGATTCAAACCCAGAGCTAGTCTATCACTCTGTCAACTACACCACACTGGGTATATAATAAAGGGATTTTGTGTTCTTTTTGTATTTTCTGACCACACTGGGAATTCCAGTTTCCCCACTGCCTTTGAACAGAACCATTCTATTGATACATAGAATAACTTATGCTTCTTGGTATCAATAGTTTGCCAAAAAAATCTGCATTAGCTGGCAGAAAAGATACCCTAATGACAAAATGCACTAGCTTAGTTAGTAGGATCATTTTTGTCTCAGCTGTTTTGTTTGTTTTTGGGGTTTTTTTTAAAGCCTGCCTGCTTGACCCTAAGTTGAGGCCACTGTTATAGCTCTGCAGGTGATGATGATGTGGGATAATGTGAGGGTTCAAAAGGGGCCTGGTTGTGTTTTTGCGCAGAGACTACAGGCTCAGTCGGAATAAAGTCAAAATCAGTATTTATTGCAACATTTAATTTAGGGTTCGTAACTCTCAAACTTATATCAGCTTTATCTCTCGTTGACAACGGGTCCCATGAGGGCATCCAAACATCTTGCATAAACGAGTAATAACCAGTTTCGTTCCATGGTCCCTTAGCAAAAGGATTAGAGTCCTCAGGATCCCCTGAGTCTAGTCCCGGGTCTCCTCGTCTCTCCCCTCTGAGTCGAAGGAGTGTTCTCCCCTGGGTAATAAGTCCCACGGTCCGGCCAGTACCCTCTCTGGCAGGCCTTCTCCTGCCTTGCTTTCCGTTTTCATTCTTCCCTCTCCACAGCCTCTTTCTCTTCCCACAACCGGTGTTGCCACTCCTGGGCTTCCTTTTCCCCCCAGTAAGAGGGGCGCTGTGGTAGACTTCTACTCCGTCTATAATCTGCCTCTTCCCGAGGCACCCGGACCTTTTCACACTTCCCCATCCATGGGTCTTCCACCCATATCAATTCCCCACCTCCCGGTATCTCATCTCTGTTCCCTTTTATATCCACCGTTCCCGCCTCCACAACGGCTCTGCCCCTTTCTTCTTTTCCCGTCGTTTCTGCTCCTGTTTGAGTGGCTATAGATATCTTGGCCAGCCCCTGCTCTAGGTCCCTGGTGTCTACAGCCTAATGTGTGACGACCGGTGCAGGCATGTCGGTCTGTGCCTCCTTTTCTTTCTTAGAGGAGGACAACACTCCGGCGAGGGCTTTTAACCCCTCGCCTCTAGTCTCACAGATAAGTACTATGTCACTCTTGGTCTGGGTCAGTTCCATGAGAAAAATGTGACTGGGATGGGGGGGTGGGATGAAAATGCCCTGTGCAAACCGAGGAGGGTTAAAGGGCCATGAATCTCTCTCTTTGAGGCACAAAGAGAATGAGAAATGATGGGCATGCCTTAATCAAAAGTCAGGACTTTCAGACCAGATTCAAACAAATGGGGCTCAAAAGCACTTGGTTGGATCATGACCCCAAAAGTCCTTTTGCAAGTGGGATACTAGTTGCCAGCCCCGATATTCAGACTCGCATGTCTGTACAGAGGAACTGTAAGTCTTGGCTTGCAGATGCATGGGTTCACATTTTCAGGGGCACCAGAAATTCCTTTTATTGGAACCAAACTGGCAGGTCTTTGTCCCTTGCCATCATTGCAGCCCCTATAGGATAACATTAATTACCAGGAATGAAAGCCAATCTCTGTCCAAAGCATCTCTAGAACAAGTGTCAACTCTTCGCTCTTGCGCCAAATGCGTGAAGGGAGCTGCTCCGTGTCAGCTGCCACTGCTGCAGTGGTAGCTTTCGCTGTGTGCCAGATTATATACAAAAGGAGGATTCTAGGATGTGCAGCTGGTATTTCAGAGACAGTAAAACCAAGAACCTGGAATGGAATTGTGATGGAAAGAGTGCCTCTGAGCATGTATGAAGATTGCACACCTCTTGCATGATGAGGTTTCCAGGATCTATGGCCTGTGATTGGCAGGCAGCCTTGATCACACTGTGTGGCCCCGCAGATGGGAGTCGCAGTCCAACCATCAGATCAGCAGGGCTGCACATGGCCCACCCTCAGTGCACTGATGAAAGCTGCCTGCCCTACACTCAGCGTGGTATGCACAACCTTCTGATATTAGACTCGTGAAATGATTAGTGTATAGCATGGGCAACATGTGGCTCTTCCAAGATGTTGTTAGATTGCAACATTTGGAAGGCCACATGTTGTCCACCAGCCATGCTAAACATATATTGGGTCTAATCTCTAGAGGGTTGCACATACCACACTGAGTTTAGGCATTGTCATGGTCATTCCGCGCATTTTTATTTGGAAGCAAGCCTTGCATTCAATGTGCTGTCCTCTTAGGGGAGCATGGATTGGACTGATTGACCCTTGCCATATTATAGCTGGAAGTGTTTTGAGTTCCATTACTGGATCTTATTAGAGAAGATGGCCATGCCCTGCTGCATTTTGCCACCTACTGGCTGGACAGCAGAGGAAATTATTCTTAGACCCATTCTCTGTTTGCTGTCGGATTTCCTGATGCTCATCTGAATAGCTCGGGGAGGAGGGGAGTTGCTTACAGGATGGTGGATGTGGTTTCTAAAACTTACATTCATCTGACTTTCATTTTCAGTAGTATTGGCAGAATACTTCCTTTGGACTGCAATGCCCAGAATCCTCTTTTGACCTCTAGGATTCTGGGAAATGTATACCAAAAGAGGAAGTTTGAGAAAGAGAGTATACATATGCATTTTGCATATCCTGCAGCCTTTTAAAATTCTTCACCATTTCTCAGAGAAAAACAGGGAATCCCTTGTAAACTAGTGGGATTAAAAGCCACTGCCCAAGATCTCACCACTCAGAATGTGAAAATCTCTGTTTCATTTTTCCTGTTTATCTCTAGATCCAAGCTAGATTATCCTCCCCCCATTTGTTTCATACTGAACAGTGTGACATTGTGTTGTGGAGTTTTTGCACAGAGGTGGACATCTATTTTTTAAAAAATTAATTTTCAAATGTTAATGTGTTTTTGTTAACATATGTGTTTCTGCATACATTCCCCCCGTCTAAAGCATGTTTGCATGCATTTTTCAGCAAGATACATTTTCAGCATTGCGCATTGAAGATTCGTTTGAAGAAAATACAGGACTGTTCTCTGTCCAATGGAACACATGTCCACTGGAATCTATTTGGAGAGGCACTTATGGAAGGGTGGTTGGAGCGAGGTTGGGAGGAAGGTGGACCACTGCCAATTTATTCTGTTTACCCTCTATGACATTGGCAAGTTCAGGCTCATGGATGTTTCAGATCTTGGTTCTTCTAAGACTGCTTCTCTTTCTCTGACTGTGAAGAAGATCTGATATCTGGAGAAGATCCCAGAGGTAATAAAGATGGCTGCCTAAGTAACTTAATAAACTTTTTGTGTTATCATTTGGTGAGCCATCAAAACCAAAACTGCACTCAAAAAGAGGATACTCAGTCCTATTTGTTGAGAATATGAATTAGCTGTTTGGATTATACCTCCCCAAAAACCCACAGGTTGTAGGGCATAAGCCTATGAGTTGGAGTATCTGGCTGTGGAGTCAGGGGCTGGGAGTTTGCAGCACCATTGTGTCCCTTTGGGAGAGTGTCAAGTGAGATCACTTCTGTGTGTATGGGTGAGTTTACCTGCCTGGCCACCTGTATGTTCTTGGACAAGCTGCATGATGCTAGAACAGTGGTTTCCAACCTTTTTCGAGCTACAAACCCCTCATATAATAGCCAAGTAACCTGCAATCCCCCACCACCACCATGTTTGCATTAAAAGGCATTTTTAATGGGGTAAAGTCATCCCTCCTCAGAAAGCAGAGGCGTCTTTCTCCCCTTGTTTCTCATACCTCCACACTAACTTTAATATCCTGCTCTGGAAAGCCAAGGAAGAACTTATTTAACAAGAGTCTGTTTCGGGGCCCAATTCAAAATGCTGGCGATGGCCTATAAAGCTTTAAAACATGAATTGCAACAACATTCTCATGCATCCCTAGTCCAGGTCAAATTTCCTGCTTCCTGCTGGGGCCATCAGCTAACAGAGCTATGCTGCTAAAAATAGATTGGAAAGAAGGGTGGTCTTGGGAGCTTTGCTTTTGGACATGAAGGAAAGACTCTGTTCTGCATGCCAGCAGGGCTCTATGGTCTCTAGACCAGTGGTCCCCAAACTTGGGCCTCCAGATGTTCTTGGACTACAACTCCCAGAAGTCTTCACCACCACCTCTGTTGGCCAGTATTTCTGGGAGTTGAAGTCCAAGAACATCTGGAGGCCCAAGGTTGGGTACCACTGGTCTAGACCAGTGGATTACAACTGTGGGTCCCCAAGTGCTCTTGGACTACAACTTGCAGGCGGCTTTTGTGAGTTTTAGGCCAAGAACACTTGGGGACCCAAGGTTGAGAACCATTGGTCTTCTAGAGGGTCACTTAAGCACTGACCTGCACTATAGAGCACCAGCACAGATGAATTCCATCTCCTTCATGGTAGTTCAAGCTGCAGATTGATCAAAGGGTCAACATCAAAATGACCACCAAGCAAAAGAGCAAAAGGAAGCCAAGGGAGAAAATACCTGAGGCATACCAGTAGAGCGGAATAAGAAAGGCATAAATCAACTGTTCTGCCTCATGGAATGGCGTTTTTCTTAAAATGTAGAGATCATCATCCTCAACACCAGTGCTGGTATTGTTTCACGAGCAGGGGAAGCAATTCTTCCTTATTTTTAGCACTATCCAGATGAGTCCTCTGGAAGGTCTATATTGGTCCAAACTGATATTGTTCTTCTGGGAATTCCAGCTGTGCCCTGGTGTGTCTTTTGTGATTTAGAATTTAGTATGACTGGAATCTCATAACCTCACGCTTTGTTTGTAAGCGGAGGAATTGAGAAGGGGACTGATGTCTGAAGTTTGAGGAGATCTCCACGGTTGCTCAGAGGTGTGGACGGCTCATGGCCTGAGTGGGGGAAGGGGGCTGGCTCCCTCCAAAACTGAGAATGGGCCTCTCCCTACACAGTACAAATCACCTTAGGGAGGAGGCAGAGCTACTTGCACTGACACAGATTTCCTATTTTCTTCCCCCTATAAGGTCTTTTTAAAAGGGGGAAGTATGGTTGCATGTTCCAATGACAGTTATTGGCCAGCTTGTCATCATTTCACATTCTCCACAATGTCCCAGACCTAATTTGTTCTACAGTATGAGATGATGGGACCCAAGGGCAGGGTGGCAGAAGATGAATAGTGGAGAATATCTGGAGAAAATTTAGTAAAGTCAACTTTTGGGGGTGCAGTTGAAAATTGGGGAGGGAGGGAAAGAGAAAATATCAGACATTGTCTCTGATGGAGGCAGAGAAAATATCATCCCAGCATGATATGACCTTCTCTCCCATTACTTCCTCTCTCCTTTCACTCACAGTAGCTTATAGAATGGAAGGATTGTAAGAGCCACCATCAGGGTAGAAAAAAAAATACTTGAACCACTGAGCTATCTAGGCTTTATATTGAATGGATCTTATTTTCAATGTCAACTTGGCAAAAAAATTCCATTAACTTTAGTGGAACTTATGTCAAGTAAGCAGGTACAGAATTTCAGTCCTGTTCGATAAAGAGATTTCAGATGATGAAGGGAGCTGTGGATTCTGTCCGTGCCTGCTCCCCTGGGTTGTCTGCTGCATAATCATCATAATAATGTGTCATCAAGTTAGTTCTGACTTAGGGTGACCCTTTCCAGGGTTTTCCAGGTAGAGATACTGAGAAATGATTTACCATTCCCTTCCTTTGGGGCACCTTAGGAATCTACAGCTTGCCCATGGCTGCACAGGCTGGCACAGGGGCCAATCAAACTCCCAACCTTGGCTCCTCAGCCAGATACTAAACTCACAGAGCTGTTCAGTCAGCATCGTCTGCTGCGCAGGAGTTAGTGCCAAGCCAAGATGCAGTTTCTGCCACGTCTCAGCTGGTTCCCACCACCAGCATTTGGAGGGATGGTTTCCAGGTGAGAAGAGGCTGCGGTTTCTAGGACTGAAAAAGCCCCAATAAATTGACTGGTTCCAATTTATTGGTTCTCCTTTCATATATTTCTCAGGGATGTTTCATTTTTTCAAGGAAGGAAGGAAGGAAGGAAGGAAGGAAGGAAGGAAGGAAGGAAGGAAGGAAGGAAGGAAGGAAGGAAGGAAGGAAGGAAGGAAGGAAGGAAGGAAGGAAGGAAGGAAGGAAGGAAGGAAGGAAGGAAGGAAGGAAGGGAGGGAGGGAGGGAGGGAGGGAGGGAGGGAGGGAGGGAGAGAGAGAGAGAGAGAGAGAGAGAGAAAGAAAGAAAGAAAGAAAGAAAGAAAGAAAGAAAGAAAGAAAGAAAGAAAGAAAGAAAGAAAGAAAGAAAGAATGGTGGTGGTTTCAAGTACAGAAAAGAGGGAGCAGGGAACACCTCCTAAATGCACCCCAATTCTTTTTCTTCTCTGTCCCCCACACCTCATCCCAGGGCCTGCCTTTGGAAAGCAAATCTGCCAGTGCCCACACAGGGTGGAAAACAGAATAATCTTCCAGCCGCCACCAGGGAATGGCCTGGGAAACCCATCAGTTTGCTTCTTCCAAAGTTCCAGCCCCTGGTTTACGTGGCAGCTCCAGCCCAGTAGTCAAAACTGGGACAGAGGAGGAGAATTTGCTGTCTGCCGGGTTCCACGTTACATTCCAGGCAGGCAATAGGGGCATGTCAGGCCAGCTGGGGTTTTGGAGCGGGGTGGGGGGGGGAGACCTTTCCTTTGTTGTAAAATTGCAAAAGAAGGAGGGAGGGAAGAGAGAGAGAGAGGGAGGGAAGGAGAGAAATATGACTATGCAGAGGGAAAGAGAGCGAGGAAAAAAATGTTTCCAAAGGACAAATATGTAAAACAGAAGGGTTTGCCTTCCTAAATTGGCTTTGGTTAGAGACACCATATTATTATTTTTTTTTCTTGTTTAATTCTTGTCTTTTTCTTCCTTTGCAATGATTCACGTATCTGCTTTGATCAAAGAGCAGGAATATATTTTGTTCAAAGCCAAACATTGGGGCTTTTTTAGTTTGGGGTGTGTATGTAAAGACAACTGACAGTGTGATCTTACTGCTTGTTTGCTAGCTTGTATTCATGTACTGTTTGAGGTCATAAAACCTTTAAGCCGTTTGCATGGAAATGCATGTGTAAAGCCAACAGAAAGTCATTTTTTTAAAAAAAAAACTTAATAAGTATGTAAAAGCATTTCAAATAAGTATGTCAACCAGCCCAGAAACGGAATAATTGATGCTACACACATTTCCTCACGAGACCTAAGTCTTGCTGAGGGGCAAACGAGATGGAAAGGAGAATAGGTAGTTCCTATAATTAACACATTCTCACTCTGACAAAAGGCTTTGCCCAGAGACGTGTGTTTCAGCAACCAGAAGTGCAAATAATGCCAGTCTTAACTTCACAATGATCAACCACAAAATAAATATACAGAGGTGAGGAAAATACAAATCTAGGGCAAACACACATTGCTTCTAAACAGATGCTAGACTAATATGTGGTCTAGTTTAACCTTGACTGAGGTTGCTGCTACACTGGCAATTAGTACATGATATGCTACAGAAGTAGAATTCAAATTTTTAAAAACTGATTACATGATGCAAAGGCCAATGCAAATCAGCTTGGTCCTTTTTGCTTACGATAGAAAGTTTTGGTGATATATTAAGCTAGGAATGATGTTTTGGACAGCAGGAACACCCACCTCCACAATCTTTCTCCCTAGTCACTCTGAAGTATTTCTTAATTTTAAAAAAAAACTACCAAGTTTTGCACTAGGTCATCTTATCACTGCATTGATACATTTGTTTAGCTCTGGATAACCTCTGCATGGTCATAAAAGAGATCACAACTGTTGAACTACAATAGACAACAATGCAAAAAATGCGAGAAGATAAATAGGTACCACCTTGGTGGAAAGGTAAACGGTGTTCTGTGTCTAGTCACGCTGGTCACGTGACCACGGAGGATTGTCTGCAGACAAAACGCTAGCTCTGTGGGTTGGAAATGGAGATGAGCACCGCCACCTAGAGTCAGACACGACTGGACAAATTGTCAAGGGGAACCTTTACCTTTACCTTTTTATGTGTTTGTATGTTATACAATTCAATCCCATTAGCAATAGAACTGGGATTTAAACCGGTTCTAGCATGTTTGAATGTATTTTCTTTTTTTAAAAGGTGTCTTCATGAGGTAGAAGGAAGCTTGTCCCCGCCCACCCCCCACCCCAAACTTGTGCTTTTCTGTTCGGCACCATATTATTTTAACTCCTCCTCCAGGGACCATTTATTTTAACTTTGGTGTTTTAAAAATTCACTTGCCCAATGCGCACTCTTCTGAGAGAACTGTTAAAAACTGCAAGAACCTATCAGCATGACAATGAACCATAAAATGAGATCTGGGGGTTGGTAGAGGTTGGGATCAAAGGAAGAAGTGGTGTGGGGCAGATTCAGCCACAGTGGATTTAGGGGCCAGTGTGGACACTGGCGCCAAAGGAATCTGCGGTCTCTGTGTGATCACCTAATCTGAACAGCAACAAAAAATAGGCTGCAAATCAAGCCTTGGCAAAATCAAATTGTTCCAGTTCAGGTTGCCAGTGTAATCACAGCCTGAAAGAGGACTTATTCCTAAGTGTGTATAGGATTGTAGCCTGAGAGAGAATATGATATGGGGTTATATGAAAGACACAGGGAAATGGATTAAAATTTGTTTTTCTCTACAAATGGTACAAGAGATCGATGTAAATCAGAGCTTGGTTCTACTGACAAAAAGAACTGCTATTGAATCAGGTTTCAATTTTTAAAAATTGGTTTAAATTAAGTGTCTACATGATGTAAATGGAAGCACAGAACGTTTTACCTAGGATGTGTGTGTTGTGTTTTTTTGTTTGTTTGTTTGAAAAGAGAGGTCAAATATTCTTCCACCAGATTGATTGTAAAACTGAATTATTTCAATTGTTGTAACATATGTAAACTGCTATCAGTGTAAATTGCATCTTTGCCCATTCGCCTGCACTGCTTGCTCTCCCACTCTCCCACTTGCTTCTCCACTCACCTGCTGGCCCTGATTGCTTGACCATCCATCCCTCTTGTTTGCCCGCCAGCCCACTTGCCCACTTGCTCACCTGCCCACACACCCTGCCTACTCAGATATAAGTGTAACTGATATAATGCATTAATGAACTATTAAAGAGATATTGTCAAAATCTAATCCTATTGTGGAACAAATGCAAGTTATAATGCCCTGAAAATTGATCGGCAGGATGTTAGGACTTTTGTTTTATTAAATTAAATCACATCTTGAAACCAAAATTTAAGGACTGAACGATAACTCCACATTAATGGTAGTAACCTCTGTGGCTTTGGATCAACCCAGTGGGTGGGGAATTCTTAGGAAGAGACTGTCACTGTAATGGTTTAGTTTAGAAACACAGAATGGTGGAGAGGAGGGAATCTCAGTTTCCCCACCCACTGGATAGAGATCAGGCCCTTGGCACCTTGATTTAGAGTCTTGCAATATTGCCTCTAGAACTACTTGTCTTTGAGCTTATGTACGCTACTGTTTAACCCCACAGTATGTATAGGAGTTTTTCCGCTGTGATAGGAAGGTCATGTGACAGTCATATGGTATATGAGTCATTATCTACATCTCCTTGAGATAATGGTTAAGGTGTTGCATTTTTGTATTGCTCCCCTTGGGGAAAAATGTAATACATTTTAAGCTGTGTTGTAGGGGGCTACGCAGGCTTTTAAAAAAGTTTCATTTGAGGCTTGCCTGCTCTGCCCTCGTGCTGGCCACTCACCACAATTGCTGTGGCGAGGTGAGGGAGGGAGACAGAGGTCTAAGCTGCTTCTCCTTTTAGAAAGTCTGACTGTGCCTGTCTCTTTAAGAATGCTCCAGTTGTTCCCATTTGTACCCAGAGAGATGAGGGGTGTCTGACCTTGTTGTTGTTGTTGTTTAGTAGTTTAGTCGTGTCTGACTTTCGTGACTCCATGGACCAGAGCACACCAGGCCCTCAAGTCTTCCACTGCCTCCCGAAGTTGGGTCAAATTCATGTTGGTCGCTTCGATGACACTGTCCAACCATCTCGTCCTCTGTCATCCCCTGCTCCTCTTGCCTTCACACTTTCCCAACATCAGAGTCTTTTCCAGGGAGTCTTCTCTTCTCATGAGATGGCCAAAGTATTGGAGCCTCAGCTTCAGGATCTGTCCTTCCAGTGAGCACTCAGGGTTGATTTCCTTCAGAATGGATAGGTTTGTTTTCCTTGCAGTCCAGGGGACTTTCAAAGCCTCCTCCAGCACCACAATTACAGTGGTGCAAAAACACGGATCCATAGATCTTAACATGCGATAATCCCCAAACCACCGTGCAATCTGTTGGTAGAGATGGTTCCTATGAATGAGATTGTTTTGAGGATGATCGTACATAAAAGTCATGTGGCCCCATGCTGTACCTCTGATCCATTTCTTACCCAAAGACAGCTCGTCGCCCCTCCATCCCCACACTGGACTGGTTGCATCCTCCCTTTCCTCTCAGGTTCCCTGCACCTGTCCATCCCTCCTTCCCTCCCTGTGGCTCTTGTTGCTGCTGTCACCTCCCCCACTCCTCTGCTGGTTACCTAAAGAGGTGGGCATGGTTGGGCAGGGAGAGTGAGCAAGGGGACCAGGAGACAAGGACCATGGTGGCAGAGGGCGATCAGGCAGGGAGCAATTTGTGGCAGGAGAGCAAGGCACTATGAGTAATTCGATGCATTAGACTGCGATTCAGCCCTGAGCTAAAATAAATGATCCTGCCAGAAGGAGGTTAAATGATGCTCTTCTGAACAGAATACAGTGGTGCCTCGCTTAGCGAGTGCACCGTATAGCGATGTTTCCATATAGCGATCCCTTTTTCGGGATCGCTATACGGAAACATACCCGATCTTCGCAATGGGGAAAACCCGCATTGCGAAGATTGGGTATTGCGGCGGCCATTTTGGAGCCACCGAACAGCTGTTCGGCGGCTCCAAAATGGCCCCCGGAAGCCCGGAAATGGCTGCCGGCAGCCGTTTTCACGCCCTGCCCTCGCTTAGCGAGGGCGCGAAAATGGCTGCCGGCAAGGGGAATCCTCGCTGAACGGGTAAGTAAGCAAGGTATTGGAACGCATTAAACTAAGTTTAATGCGTTTCAATACGTTTTCCCTACCCGTTTAGCGACGATTCCGCATAGTGAGGGTTAATCCGGAACAGATTAACCTCGCTATGCGGGGCACCACTGTAATGCAAGTCCAAAGGGAAAATCTATGATCCATTGTGGATTGTGTGATCAACTTTGTTTTTAACATCGATGCAATTGCAGCTAAACACGGTTCATATAGCAGTTCTTTTACCCATGTAATCAGGAGCTTTGCCTTAGAGCACAAGATACCATATTTTTGCTCCATAAGATGCACTTTCCCAAAAAAAAGTGTGGGGGGGAATCTGTGTGTCTTATGGAGAGAAGCTGGCGATTTCGCCCCCATTGGCCCCATGGGGGGAGCTTCGCAAGGGTCCGAGGGAGCCTTCCGGACCCTTGCGAGGCTCCCCCCACCCCCCACGGGGCCAGTGGGGGCAAAATCACCATCTTCTGGGACTCTCTTGAGGCTTGGGAAGCTTCAGAAGAGTCCTGAAGGTGGCGATTTCACCCCCTCTGGCCCCCGGGGGGGCAGGGTGAGCCTCCAAAGGGTCCTAGGGTGTGTTCTATAAGACGGACCTCTCCATAAGGCTCACCAAATTTTTAGGAGAAGAAAACAATTATTTTCCTGTTTTATTCTCCTAAAAATTTGGTGCATCTTATGGAGCAAAAATAAGGTATGTTTCCTGATCTGCACTCTGAGATACATTTCCTGATTTTGTAGCACACCCACCCCACCTGTAGGCAACTTTTGCTCTGACACCTTATTGACGTATGAAACTGAAAGGGCATTGATTGCTATCATATCCAGTTTGGGCATCAAATTTTATACTGCTGTCTTGGTTTACTGGAGCTACCTTTTAAAAATGGGCATTGGAAACAATTAAATTTTCAAAGATTTCATAGTGTTAAGTAAGCTATCAAAGAAACTGGCTGTACAGGAATATCTCCCAGTCTGAAACCCCATGCTGGAGTGATTGGGATTGCTCTAAAAATGTCCACTACACAATATTCTTGTTAAATTATTCTAGCCCATCCCTCATGGTGACCAATCTATCCCAGATTGGTCTAAGGTTGGAGCCTAGTTAATTCCGAACAGTTAGGATTGTTCCAAATAAACACAGTTTGCTTGCTATGCAATTGATAGATCACTCCAGTGTGAGTTGGGTGTGCGTTCTTCCTACATGTCAGTGAGGATGTGTAGAGGTGGGTGTGGTCTGGCTGCGGCTGTGAATGGTACCCATCATCCTATTTTGAACAAAAGCATTTTTTTAAAAAAAATACTAGTCTCCCTCTATTAGCCACTGGTTAGGCCTCCAGTTGTAATACTGTGTTCTGGACACACACTTTAAGAAGGATGCCAACAAAATGGGACAAGTTCGGAGGAGGGCAACGATGATGATCCATAGACTGGAAACCAAGCCCTGTGAGGAAAGACTGAAAGAACCGGGCATTTTTAGCCTTGAGAAAAGAAGACTGAGGGGTGATATGATAGCATTTTTAAAATACTTGGATAGATACTCAGGAGGGGAAGGATCCATTCTTGAACATTTATTCATTTGTTTGTTTGCTTGCCTATTTTATTTATTTATTCATTCATTTGAGGAATTTTTACCCTGCCTTTCTCCTTGAAAAGGACCAGAGGTGGCTTGCTACAGTGGAACTCAATATTTAAGATTGAAAACAATAAGTATACAACATTGGTTAACATCATTAAAAGACAATATTTAAAGCTAAAAACAAAGAGTATACAATTTAAAAAACACAGAAATGGAAAACAAAAATCGAAAACACAAGTAGTACTAAAAATCCAGTCAAAGCACTAATGCATAACCATCTAGCCAAAAAAATTCACACACTGGTAGCTACCGGTAGTTATTGAGGGAAGGCTTGCCTGAAGAGAAAGGTATTTGCCTGCTTGTGGAAGATCAGCAAAGATGGGGCCAGTCTGGCCTCTGTGGGAGGGAGTTCCAAAGTCTGGGAGCAGCAACAGAGAAGGCTCTATTCTGTATCCCCATCAGATGCACCGAGAGAAAGACACACTGATAATGTTAACACTCGAGCCGGCTCATAATACAATATTTGAGATGGCTTGGGTCCAGGCCATTTAGAGCTTTATACGTTAAAACCAGCACTTTGAACTGTGCCTGGAAACCGATTAGCAACCAGTGGAGCTAGTGTAACAGCGGAGTTATGTGATCCCTGAAACCAGCCCAGTCAGCAATCTGGCTGCTGCACATTGGACCTGTAAATTCAATTTAAATATTGAATTGATATATCACCCGTCTAGCAAACTGTTATTCTAGGTGGTGTGTAAAAAACTGAACATACATTATATATTAATAATACAAACAATGAACTAACCCAAACATAAAAACCTAAAACAGGCAGTGAAACAATTCCCAGAACACACTACAGATCACCCCAGAGTGCAGGGCGCATAATATGGGCTCAAGCCAGACTTTGGCTGAATATCAATCAGGAAGAACTTCCTAACTGTTAGAGAGCACGACAATGGAATCAATTGCCTTGGGAAGTGGTGAGCACTTCAGTGCTGGAGGCATTCAAGAGAAACCATCAGTCAGATCTACTTTGATTTAGATTCCTGCACTGAACAAGGGGTTGGACTTGATGGCCTTGCAGGTCCCTTCCAAATAATTCATTCTGTGATTCTATGATTTTTGTTTGAATTTAATTTAAACTTAAAATTTAAAAATACTTTTTCACTGTTGCATTGCATCAATTAAGCACTATAAAATATGGGCCTGAATACCCTCTCTGTACAACTTTACCTTTACACATGTTTATTGTCTCCCAGTTTTGCAAACTGACATTGCTCAATGCCTCTCAACAAAGACTATGTAGCACAATAGTACAGTAGGTGGTGATATTTATTTTATTTTAAGATGACAGTGTATTTAAGAAATCACGAGAGTCACTTAGGTTTCTTCAGCGATTAAACAATGCAGTGCTTTGCCACTGTGAGATGCGGGGTGAGAAGGTAGAGGCTCTCGCCGGAGTGTCGTCCTCCCTCAAAAAGGAACAAGAGGCATAGACAGACCCACCTGCACCACCCGTCGAGACTAAACAGTGGGTTGATGGCCCATAGCTAAAATCATATTGAATTTTCATAGAAAAAAGTCTAAAAAAGTTTTAAAAAGCAAATACAGAAGAAAGCAAAACAAACAGAATTGCTCATCCAGCTAAGAGGTTTTGAGTGCTTACCTCTTAAAAAACTGGCTTTTGAATCTCAGTGTGTTCAAGCCTCATTTGAGGTGATGAATAAGGGTTACAGCCTCTTTTTACTAGAAAGATCGTCACATTTAGCAGCTCCACAACAGACAAGTATAACTTGATTCTGTCCGTGCTGGCAATATTCAGTTTAGGTGGTTATCAATTTTTTTTCCAGCTTGGTGTTGAGAAGAACTCTTCCAGATGAGCAAATATTGTCATAAAGCAAAAGAATTAATTTGGGGATTTGAAACATCTGTGACATGGGAAAAACTGAAATTCACAGAATCACCATAACAAATATACTGTAGTTGCATTCTTCATTCTGAAAGAGCAGTCAGGGGCAGCTGATGGTTACTTTTTGTCATATACGACTATTATGTGCTGCCTATAATAGAAAAGCTTTCTGTACTGGGAAATTTGGAAAATAGTTAAGAAAGATTTTGAGTACTGCATGCATGCTCCCTTGCTAACCCTTTCCCCAATCCTACATAAAAGCACTTGCCTATGGTTTTTTTAAATCAATGGGAAAGGAAATCTCACTGCTCGTGACTTGTTGATATAATGTATGTCTTCTCACCAGCAGGCATTGGGGAGGATTTTGTTCAAACTTCATTTTGAATATGAACCACATTTTCACTTTGTAAATAAATAGACTAATAATCTTAAACCCACAGAGCTCAAAGGGACCCTACGGATCATCGAGTCCAGCCCCTGTCAAGGAAGCCCAGTGGGGGAATTGAACTCTCAGCATCTGGCTCGGATATCTAAACCACTGAGCTATCCAGCAGTTCACTATGCAAAGTAGAACACAGCCACCTGCCTACTTGAACTTCTCTGCTACTGTTCTCCGAGCAACAAAATTATGTATACAAAAATGTGCCTCGCTGCAAAAAAGAAATATTTTAGTGTCAGGGACATACGTACAAGAAAAGAGTGTAAGAAGAAAACAGCTTGCTAAAAGTTTGAAGATTAGCAATGAATACAAGCAGAGTATATTAGGAGTACTGTATTACATTACATTAGGCATCCTTCAGTCTCGAAAGACTATGATAACGTGCTCTGTATGGAGGACTTGGAACAGCGTCTAGCGTGACTGAGGAGGCCAGTTCGAGAGTGACAATCCCTTCCATACTGAAGACAAATACAATCTGTCCCCTGTCCAGCTCCCTGATTTTGCTGCTTTCGGGACTGCCTCTTTGCCTCAGCCTGCTGGACAAGGGTCTCTTCAAATTGGGAGAGGCCGTGATGCAACGCCTGCCTCCAGACTGAACACTCAGATGTCAGGATTTCCCATCTGTTGAGATCCATTCCTAAGGCCTTCAGATCCTGCTTGCAGATATCCTTGTATTGCAGCTGTGGTCTCCCTCTGGGGCGATTTCCATGCACTAATTCTCCATACAGGAGAGCTTTGCTTCAAAAAGTGAATGCGGTTTTGTGCACACTGTTTGGAAAATAATGCAGATTGAGAAGAAAATGAATAGAATTAATGAAGGGTGGAAAGATGAGAAACTGAAGGAATGAGGAATGGAAAGATTTGTCTACTCTTACCCTGAAGTGAACCCTGGTGAGTGCAACCAGGCTTAATGTAAAATAAATACATAGGATGGCAGCCATAGGCTATAGGACAAAATATACTGTTGAGTAAACTCCACATGATAGTGCAAATTTTTTCTTGTGAGCACACTTGCATAGCTTTATGCTGTAGGATTAATAGTGCTGGCCTAGCATATAAGGCTGTGCTCAGAATTAGTCAGTGTGTGCAAAAAGGTGCGGTCACACCTGCAAAAAGCTTCCTCCTCATGAATTTTGATTGTTTGTTTTGTTTTGTTCAGACGATACATGGCCATTACCAAATCTTTTACTCCCCCTCTGTGCTATCTCTGTGTCAAGTCCATTCTGTTGGGAGGCTTCTAGTGTATTAGTTCTGCGTTTCATCGAGCATTACATCGATAGGTTTGGGGAGGGAGACATTAGAAAGGTTTAACTGCAGGTTAGTTACATTGCGAATTTTTGGGACTGGGATAGACAGTGGCTTCCTGTAAATTGGCCTGCATTGACACCTTGTGGCCATAACCATAATAACAAGGTATGCATGAAGGAGGATAAGAATGAAAATTGTACACACTCCCCAGCAATTATTGCTGAATGCTGACTGCTGTACAACCTCTGGTCTTGGAGGTCACAGATAGTCATCATTGCTAGTCGTCATTGATAAATTTGTCTTCCATAAGTTTCTATAAAACCCTGAAACTCATCTATAACTTTTCGCTGTCACCATATTTTCTAGCAATGAATTTTATAATAACTCAACTACATACATCCCAGCTAATTCCCTCCAGCCAATCCCTGATGTGTTCCTTTTCTTTCTTTATTGCAAATTACTTTGTTTCCCATCTTGTTGAAGCTGTATTGAATTGTATAATAATTTTCTTTTATTTATATATGTACTTATGTATTTTATGATTTAAGCCGCCTAGAGTGGTCGTAACTGACCAGATAGGCGGGATATAAATGGAATGAATGAATGAATGAATGAATGAATGAATGAATGAATGAATGAATGAATCAATCAATCAATCAATCAATCAATCAATCAATCAATCAATCAATCAATACTTACTGTGAACAGAGCTTTGGAAAGTTACAGCCATGACAGCCAGACCTCACCCACCCTACCATTTTGCTGGGTGAAAAAGCATGTCATTTTATGGGTCCTGAACTCCTCCCAATTCTGATGACAGGTTCTGATATTAGGTTTGGGGGGGTACAGAAAGGGAGACACAAAGAGAGACTTCCTATCCACAATTTGTACATCGTGCATCAATCTTGCAGAATTAATTTCAGACCAGACAAGACCAGGACTATTTACCTACCTAATCATGTGTTGAAACTATGAGTTGACAATATTTGGCACATACTGCCAATGTCCACATCGTAGCTGGAAACTTCTAACCCCGGAAATGCTGTACTTTTGTTACGTTCCCTTGCTCTTCATTCAGTTCACACTGAAAGTGTGAGCAGTGAGGCCAGCAAAGAGAGGAAACTGCAGCTTCCTCTAGCCTTCCTTCTCTGTCTGTTGGTTAGTATATTCCTATAGCACTCCTGAGCCTTTAACAGGCATGTCAAACTGGGAATTTCTCAGATGTATCCTGAATAATAAGTTGTGGAAGTGTGCTCACCGTTTTTGCTCAAATGTACAACAGTCTCTCCCGGACTGCACTCTGAGTAAAGCACTGTCATGCATTTATAGTTGAAACCAGCTGTGCACAGTACTGATTGGCTAGAAACTAGTGACATTAACAACCCATGTCTCTGTTTTGACCTTTGATGTGAAAGAACAGAACCAGGATTTGGAAACACAACTCCTAATCATCACAGCCATTGGCTATGCTCCCTGAGGATTCTGGAAGTTATAGGCCCCAAAGAAACTTTGCCAAACTGTGGAGGAAACTACATATAACTATGTAGGGGATTCTGAAAATTCAAAATGAGTCTACTCTAGTTGTGACATGCTATGCTGAGCAGCAGGATTTCAGCCGGAGTGTGCTCGCAAACCGTTTTCTAACAGTTTTAGAAGAAGTAGCTGTGTTAGTATGAGGTAAAAACAGAAGAAGAATAAAAAAATTAAGACGACAAAAATATTTTAACACCTTAAAGACTAAGTCATATTTTAATAGAACATTTCATGGAACTTCTATGACCACTTCTTCCGACATGTCTGAAGTTGTCTTTCAGCATTTTTGTCTGCTTTATTTTATATATATATATATATATATATATATAATAAAGCAGGCATATATATATATATTTATTATATTTATTATATATATAATAAAGCAAAAAAAGGCTTCTTTTTTGTTTTGTTTCTCACCTGATATGCTTGCACAGGCTAACACAGCTCTCTCTTCTAAAACTACAAATGCAAAAAAAGGTAACTTTTACAAGTGCTAATTTTATTATCACCATCTTTCTGCTTGTGTCAGCCATAATGTTCTGAAGGCAGGAATTTGCTTTGTCCTTCCTTCTGGGCCCTTCAGCTTTGATCTCACATGTCATTCATTCATTCATTCATTCATTCATTCATTCATTCATTCATTCATTCATTCACTCACTTGCTTTGCTTTGCTTTGCTTTGCTTTGCTTTGCTTTGCTTTGCTTTGCTTTGCTTGCTGCATTTCTCCCCTGAGGGGACCGTCTAACAAAAGGACAGAGTTTCTACTTTTCCTGCAACAGTGAGACATCAGGCTACAAAGAACTGAAGTTCTACAGATCAAAGCAGCTTCATCCTTCTTCCGTGTCACACTACAGTTCATTGCCCCTTTAATGCACAACTTATTCCACAGCTGAGAATGATGACTCACCCGTTAAGAATAGATTTCTGATTGCACCCTTGGGTAATTAACCTTGTATGATACTAATTAAGGTGATTTTGTTGTAGATTGGCTTTACTGGTAAAGCTGTGGCCCTTCAATGTTCTTGGACTCCAGCTCCCATCAGCCCCAGCAAGCCACATCCTTAATGATGGGAGTTCAATCATATCAAAAGGGAAACACATTCTCTACCTGTTTTAAATTATCAGTTGGAGAGGAGGAATCTTTTGGAAATCATTGCTTCTCATTAGTTTGTTCTTAGGCACTAGGTAAAGGTAAAGGTTGCCCTTGACATATTAGTCCAGTCGTGTTCGACTCTAGGGGGCGGTGCTCATCCCTGTTTCCAAGCCGTAGAGCCAGCGTTTGTCCATAGACAGTTTCCGTGGTCACATGGCCAGCGTGACTAGACACAGAATGCCATTACCTTCCCACCGAGGTGGTACCTATTTATCTACTTGCATTTTTACATGCTTTCGAACTGCTAGGTTGGCATGAGCTGGGACAAGTGAGGGGAGCTCACTCCATTGTGTGGATTTGATCTTACAACTGCTGGTCTTCTGACCTTGCAGCACAGAGGCTTCTGCGGTTTAACCAACAGCACCACCACGTCCCGTTTTAGGCACTAAATACATGATAAATATGTATAGCTTTTATCCTTATGATAATACTACTGCTTCTGGTCATAAATAGAATGAATGAATGAATGAATGAATGCATGTATGAATGAATGAATGAATGAATGAATGAATGAATGAATGAATGAATAAATAAATAAATAAATAAATAAATAAATAAATAAATAAATAAATAAATAAATTCCCTGTCATCTCTCTGTTTTTCAAGGGCCTCCATCCTGATTAGCTGAACTGCTTTGATCTCATGGAATGTTCACAAGCATTCTAACAATTGACTGGAAAGGTCAGGATTGATTAGCAAATGAAAATCAGAGGCAGTTATATCATACAGGTAGAAGAAGTGTGGGCCCTGTTTCAGTACACTCAGCCACTGACGATGCAGAGGTGGTTTGTGTGAGTGGAGTGATTAATGAAATTTATAGTTTTAGAGGAAGTAGTAGCTGTGTTAGTGTGTGTGAGCATATCAGGCAAAATCCAAAGAAACAAAAAAAATCAAAAGATAAAAACATGTGGCACTTTAGAGGCAAACTATTCTATTTTAATGTGAGCTTTTGTGGATCATGTCTGAAGAAGTGGACATGATCCACGAAAGCTCACATGAAAGTATAATAGTTAGCCTCTAAGGTGCCACACATTTTTGTCTTTTTTTGTAGTGAAATTTGGTCATTGAACAAAGAATTCTATTTGATAGGGAATTAGGTTTGTCACATACAGCTGTATGTGACAAGGTTTAATTTGCTGGAACCCAGTTCACATTGGGATAAAGGGAAGGGAGCTGGATGATTCGAGTACGAGGAACAGCTCGCAGACCATGTCATTAATATATCTTTCCTCCTGTATCAATGTGAAATTAAATGTTGGTTTCAGAAGGAAATAGGTTGCATGTAACACAAGCAGTGGGTGCTGGATAACACTGGCTATAGGGCTCCCCCACCTTTTGTCCTACACTGCAGAACTTCCAGCTCTTTCATTGAAAAGATCATGCATGCCAAATTTGCCTTTTTCAGGTATTCTCTACACACTGTGCAGCCAGGAGGAGTCTTTTCTGTTGATAAAGTCAGTTGCAGTTATCATTTTTATTTATTTATTTAAAATATTTTTATCCTGCCTTTCTCCTAAAAAAGTTAGAATAGGCCCATTTGAATCAATGAAATTCATGGTAGGATTGACTCCCCAAATCCTCAGTTATTCCATCAGCAGGGATGTTGGCAAGTCTTTGAGTCCAAGTCCCACATCTGAATCCTTGGTACCAAGTCTGAGACCCTATTAAAAACAAGCTTTTTTTTCCCTAAAGGAAAAAAAAAGGAGAGATGGGTAAGTTCTGGATCATGAGTCAAGTCCCAGTCATTTAATAATAATAATAATAATAATAATAATAATAATAATAATAATAATAATAATAATAATAATAATAATAATAATAATTATTATTATTATTATTATTATTATTATTATTATTATTATTATTATTATTATTATTATTATTTGTCATTGTAAGTATATACACAGTATACCCATACAACGAAATTCACAGACACCCAGAGACCAGACACATGCACACACATAAAAATCCCCAAACACTCCCCACCCACAAAAGTCCCCCACTAAAAATACAAACATCTACACTATTTGGGGGTGGGGGAAGCAAGTTGAGTCCGAGTCAAGTAACTGGTGTGGTTGAAGTCTGACTTGACAGTGAGTCCCGCAACTTGAGTCCTCATCCCTGCCAATTAGGCTACTCTAGTGCAACTTACTACGCTTAAGTAATAGGATTCTGGCCACTAGAATAGTAGATATATATCTTAAGTTGTCAATTTCCACTGCCTGCTAGGATTGTAAGACTTGTCTTAGTGTTTTGCCACCTCCCATAGGGCCCATTCCACCTTGCCCCCTGGCTCACATAGAGCATGGCCATGTGCAACAGAGGACCAGCCTCCTGCATCTCAACAATGCCCCCTCTGGAATTCCTGTCTTTGCACAGTGATACACCTTACTGGTCTCCTCTTTCTCTTCTTTGCATCTGACCGTACAAGTTCTATCACCGCACAGCAGCAAAGCTTGAAACATATGAGCCTCAGAATCCTTCCCAGGAGAGGGATTCTGGGAGTTATAGATGAAAAATGCAATATTTTCAACACTCTCTGCAGCAGCCGATTTTTTCCTCGAGGATGTACATGGTCCTGGAAAAGCTGCGGAGTTGTGGGAAATCCCCAGCCTCCAACCTGTATTCAAGGCAAAGTCCACAGGGCGGTGAGTGAGATGACGTTTTTTCTCTTTCTGAACGCTGGGGTCGTTTTAGACAGGTGGTTGAACTCAAGGGCAGACGGACAGGAATGTTGGCGCTCATCAAGGCAGAAGTTCTCCTGTTTTACTTCACGACATTTTCCCAAGAGGTAAGGATCAATTTTGTCAAAACTGATACTTGTACTGCTCAGATAGTTTCAGGAAAGGACAAGCTATTTACAAAAACAAGCTAATCTAAACATATGTTTGTTATGAGCCATCAAGTTGGAACTGACTTATAGTGACCCTAATAGGGCTTTCAAGTTAATTGAGATATTTAAAGAGCAATTTTAACAATTTCAACCCACCCATCAGTTTTTATGGCCAAGCAAGCATTCGAAGCCAGGTCTCTGCAGTTCTAGGTCATCATTTGATCTACTAGGTCACACTGAGTGTTCGGGGAGAGGGACATTCTGCTGTTATAGTAGAATTTGTGATTTATTTAATATATGTATTTTCCATCACTTTTGCTAATCTGGGACTCGAGACAGCTCAGTATTTTTTTTGTTGTTGCTTTAATTTATATGTGCATTTCCTCCAGTGAGTCCAAGGCTGCATAAATTGTTCTGTAGATCCCAAGCAACTCTATGATGTAGGCCAAGCTGGAAATGATTGGTTGGCCTAAAATCAGCTATGGAGGTTCCTGGTTCAATGGGGCCTTGAATCTGGAAATCTCCAGTCGTAGCTGAGCACCCTAGCACACTACACCACACTGGTTCTCATCTTCCTCACACTGTGTATTTATGGAGCTCAAGGTGATGTGGCTGAATTTGCTGAAAGGAGCTTTCACAGATTGGCTGGTAATCATGACAAGGAAACTGAATCTCTGTGCTGACGGATGAAATGCAAGGGGAAGAGTTAGGGGAAGTGACTGCCTTCATGCGATACTTACCTTCTTGCTAGAATAGAAGCTATGGAAGTTACTTTATTGAACTCCAGTGCCCTGAATCCCACGACAGATTCCATGATTCTGAGTTTTGTGGTTTAAAAAGTAAGTTTTTTAAAAAAAAATTCTGAGAGATGTGTAGCTCGAGTTACTGGATTGGATAGGTTCTAGGTCTGATTTAACAGAGATTAGTAGTAGGTACACACTGTATTGCAACGAATAGAGTGACAAATGAGGATTCAGGAAGCCTGAATCTTATTTGGTCAGAGAAGTTCAATGAGGGGATGGTAGGACTGATAAAACCACATCTTAAATATCTCACCTGTCTGGAAAGGTCCTACTAGGGTTGCTACAATTTAGTTCCAAGCTGATGGCATATTATGCACAGCAATGTATGATTCTGAGTTTTCAGTGGAGAGACTCATTGATAAACATATGTGTCACTTATTGTTTAGCATAATAAATTGTGTTACTCATTAAAATGATGTGGATTTGATGAATCAGTTTCTCTGTGAGTTCCGTAGAGTCAAATGGGTTTATTCTGTGACTTGCTTTAGTGTAATAAGTTGCACTTAGAGTAGGCCCACTTGAATTAATAAAACATATGGAGAAATTGACTCATAAAATCTCCATTGATTCACTGGGCCTATTCTAACGCAATTTACTATGATAAATAACAGGATTTAGGCCTATTTGCCTTCAACTCTACTTTTTTCTTTAAACCCCATGGCCATGAGATTTAAAGAAACTTACACATTGATATAAATGAATGAAATTTTAATTCTTAATCCTTTGCATTGTCCAAATTTAATAGCTCATTCTATAGAGGTTTCATGAGGTACTTGCCTGCCATGTAGCTATTGCGGATAAAGAACCAGTAATAAATAATAAACTAGCAATCCTAATTTCAACATTACAAACCAGACTTGTAAGCAATATGCAAAGTCTCTCTGAATGAGGAAATCTTCTTCATCATGTGCTGTCAATTCTGACTTATGGCAACCCTTTTGAGTGTTCTCCAAGTAGAGAATACTCAGACGTACTTTAGTTTCCCATTTCCTTCTTCTGGGGGCATCCTGGGACAGTGCAGCTTGCCCAAGGCCACACAGGCTGGCTCTACTGGCAGGAGGCACAGTGGGGAATTGAACTCCCAACCTCTGGTTCTGCAGCCAGATACCTTAACCATTGGGCTATCCAGCCAGCTTAATGAGGAAATATGCCCATTCAAATGTTCTTTTTGTAAAGTTTATGAACAAATACAGTGGACCCTCGACTTACAGACGGCTCGACTTACAGACTTTTCGAGTTACAGACTTCTCTGGCTGCAAAATTTAGATTCGACTTGCAGCCAGAGAATCGACCTACAGACCAGAAAAAAACCAAAATAGAACAAAAATAGAATACAAACTGCCAGTTGTGGGATTAATCAGCTTTCAATGCATTGTAGGTCAATGGAGATTCGATCTACAGACTTTTCGACTTACAGCCATCATTCCAATATGGATTAATTCCTTAAGTAGAGGGTCCACTGTATGTGGATTTAGAAAAATCTTTAGAAGAAAATGAATCCAAATAAAATTGTCATTCTTGCCACGACAGACAGACAGACAGACAGACAGACAGACAGACAGACAGACAGATAGATAGATAGATAGATAGATAGATAGATAGATAGATAGATAGATAGATAGATAGATAGATAGAGGGGTCTAAAATCCAGATGTAAATCTTTAGTTGATCAGCAAGAGAATTAAGTTTTAATTAATTAATGCTTTGGGATTTTTCTCTCTCCAAAATGTATAGTTAAATTTAGACATTAAGTATCCCCACCCAATGCTTTCTTCCAGTCATTCAGACTGAATCTCATTTCTTTTCTAGGTGTCAGCCCAGAATTGTCACCAGTATGTGTAAGTTGCTGTTTCTGCTTCTTGGGATATCCAGTGGAGATCAATGTGGAAACCACTGTAAAACTTAACTGGGGTCTCTTTTTCTTTGTTAACCTGCTATGCAATGCATTACACTTATTTAAAAATAAGTGGGAGGAGACAGAAGGGGCAACAAGGGTTTCCCGTTCTTTTCTTCGACTTGTCTTAAAGGTCAGGTAGAAAACCTTCCCACAACTACGTAATCCCTCTCATTGCCCCTCCTGTCTCCTCCCACTCCCAGAAGGAAGTTTTCAATTTTTCCAAGTGATGGAGCTCATCACTGCTGCCATAATACAATCTAAACAAGAAATAAAAGTTGCTGTTTTTAAAGTTGCTGTTATGTTACCAAGCTGTATACCTGTTAATTGCCTTTTATGCAAAAGCTCTGTATGCTTTACAGTTTTCTGCTTTTTCCTCATAGCAGTCCGCTGTGTTTTATGTATCTAAATATTAATCATGCACTCTTAGCAATGGAATAGTTAGTGATCAATATGTTTTCTTTTCCTGAACATGGTTATGCACTTGTTATGCATCATTATTGTAATTGTAATTACATTGTAAAAGCATACAATTTCCCCACAAATAACTTCCTCTATTCTTCAAGGAGCAGAGGAAGTGTTAATATGCCAATCTGAAGTGGCTGTCTTCTTAAGACACTTGGCAATCTAGAAAATTGACAATGGAAGGAGCAGGATCATACCAGGATGGTACAACCGGACTTCCAATTTGGTTTCTAGTGACTCTGTTTGGCCCACTCCAGCTCAGTTCAATGAGACCATATTTCAGCCTGACTTAGAAACCCAGCAAAATTTCCATGTCCTTTAAAAAGTATGAAATTGAGGCAATTTCTTTGATAGGGCTGCCAAGTTATATGAGGCATAGTTCTTGAGAAACAGGAGAAGAAGCCTGAGAGAGCACAAGAGCAGTGTGTTGGTGGAGAAGGGGACAAGTTGATGACTTTTTAAATTCAAGGCAATTCACAGCTGGGAATTACTCTAACAAACTAACACCAGCATAATTTTTTCAGTTGTTTCAAAATCATTGTTTCAAAGTATACCTACTATAATGAAAAGTGTTTGAGGGCAGTTTGATCTTGAATGGGTAATGAAGAGCTATTAACTTTACAAAGTATCTATTCCTCATTTGTTGGTAGGGATGGATCTATCTGACTGAAATTATTGGACTATCGTGATGAGTGCCTGTACTTCCAGATTTACCACTTGCAACCTACCTTGAGATGCCAGGGAGTAAAACAGGGAGCTTTTGTGTGTAAAATCTTAGAACTACAGAGTAGGAAAGGTCTCTACAGATTATTTTGTCCAGTCCCTCTCAAGGAGGCACAGAGGGGAATCGAACACCCAACCTCTGGTTCTGCAACCAGATGCCTAAGCCACCGAGCAATCCAGCATTGCTTTAGGGATAGGGTTAGAATAGGGTTAGGGTGGCCATATGTCCTCTTTTAGGTCCTCCTTTTCAAAATATTTTCCATCTGAAGCCTAAGTTTGATTTTTAGGATAAAGAACCGCAAGGAGAGTAACCTTGAAATTGTCTATCCAAAATTTGTATGTGGCCAGTAGACTCAGCAGGCATATTGGACATCTGATTGTCTTCCCTATTCTAGCAAAATATGGTGTTATTCTATTTAACTTATGAAAAATAAAATTACAAAAATTATTTAAAAAGTTCTCAGTTTGCATCTGGACTTGAAAATTAGCACATGCCATTCTGTACAAATCACTGCCCTCTTTGGCCATCCTTCATTCCACCCCACCCCCAGCCCAGAAATAAGGAGGCAACACACAAGTTGTTGGGTTAAATCTTGGGCCACAATTTTATTAACTATTTAAGCTAGTCCCCCAACTACAAGGGACTCTGAACATAGTGTGATGTCCTCTGCCAGCTGGAGTAGCCTAGACCTCCAGACATTCATAGAGCAGGGCGAGCTCCTATTTTCTGAATCGTGCTGGCCATTGTACAGCACACCTTCAGGTGCTCTGTGCTAAGGGTACCCCCAACGTCTCAGCCCACCGAGTCTTGTGACCCTAAGTGGGCTGCTGACCAGGAATTCCCCTTATGGAAAAACCACCTCTCGTCAAATGCCCGATTGGCTCCACCTGACAGAAAGACGGCATAATTCTTGTGCCATGTGTTCACCGTGAACTCATTCCAACTCTTGTCTTCGCACTACCTGCAGCTGTGACCACATTGACTTTAACTCTAGGAATTAAGGTTCATTAACCTTACCCATCATGTAAGAATGGGATGGGCGAAAACGCACCCGCATCCAACGGCCAATCTAGGATGCAGGCCAAAAATTCCCATCAGGCTCCAAGAGGCAACCAGCTAATTTCATTCTGACTTAAGGGTGGGTGGGAGGGATTGCTTAAAAAATGGCAAAGAGGCTGAGCCGAAGGAACCATGCCTTATTAAAGGCTCCATCCCTCTTCTCCTCGGAAAGTGGCGTCATTCAACCGGGATGCCGCTCTCTGGGCAGGAGAGCAAACCTCCCCGCCATAGTGACTCAGCACCATGGCGGAGCAATCATGTATTTATTTGAGTCATACGCTTCCCCTTTAGTGGAAACACTACTCCAGGCAGTTTAGAAATTAAAATTCAGAAACCCACCCCACATAACACTACAATCAATATGGTGGTTCACCTATTTAGATCTAATATTTGTATAAAAAAGAAAAAGGAAGCACAAGAAAAGTAAAGCAAATTTAATACCACCAGCAGCCAGGGAAATGAAGTTATTAGAGACAGTACAGTATTGTATATTTCTGTCTTCACTCATTTCCTGAATATCTAAGTGACCAGCCTAAGGATGATGAAGCCAAATCCAGATAGATGAACCCCATGGTTACAGGTCTCTATGAACAGGCAGGGTTATGAAGCTTCTGCAGGGATCCTCTCTAGATTTCAGTCTACCTGTGCCTATGCTAATGGTGCAAGAGTCAGTGTGAGAAACATTTTCTTCTCTAAATCTTCGTGTCTCCTCCTCTCCCTAGGTGTATCGGTGACATATGCAAATGTGAATCATCAACACAATTACAAATGGTTACCTGGATCATGTATGTATTGCACAAAAGGAGATACCTGGCTAATTGTTTCTTTTGGCAGGGCTACTAAGGCAGAAACTGTTGTTTTGCTGGATTTGGGCTTGAACACTCCGCATGTCGATACTGAATCTGAGACTGGCCCACTCTGTTGATTGGGGTTGTGGAACACCCCCGCCATACAGCTTTGTTTCAATTCAAAGACTAATTCTGTTTAGAGAATTCGGATTCAATCCAAACTGACTCAGACCCTGATCCTAAGTAGGCATTAAGAAATCCCTGTCTTAGGATCTTCCTAAGTGGAAGTGATTCTCAGTGGAATTCTTCAGAATTTTTGCCTTTTTTAAAAATAAGGTGAATAGCAGAATTGACCACTAGGGGGAGCCACACAATATTTTCCTCTCTTTTTTTTGATCATACTGGTAACAACACAGTCTTTTGAATAGAGATATTTAAAGAGCAATTTTAACAATTTCAACCCACCCATCAGTTTTCATGGCCAAGCAAGCATTCGAAGCCAGGTCTCTGCAGTTCTAGGTCATCATGTGATCTACTAGGTCACACTGGGTGTTCGGGGAGAGGGACATTCTGCTGTTATAGTAGAATTTGTGATTTGCACACAATATTTTCCTCTCTTTTTTTTGATCATACTGGTAACAACACGAGTCTTTTGAATAGAGCAACAGTAAAAATAACAATAACCTGACTGTCACAAGACAATAAGTAATGGAACAACTTCCTTTTTTAAAAAACAAACAAATTATTTTAAGTTTTGTGCATGGAGCACTGTTATGAAAGCAGCCCATGTTTAGGTGTTTTGTAACATTCCTCACCTCTTCTTAAGGCCAGTAAAATCAGACTAAAACTGTCTCTACTCAGTTATATTTGTTTGATGTTATGATGACTCCATCCTAGAGACTTCTGGGGGTTGAGTTTGTTGAGGTTCCTAGCATTCTGTCCTAGATGGCTTGAGTATACCATTCCTTTGACCTACGGTGGAGATATCTATGTACTCCACACCATGTTACAAATCCCGAAATTCCTTAGGATAGAGCTTAATAACATTGAAAACGATGTCAATGTCATGAAATGGTGTTCTGCAGGTACACCTTTAATTATGCAAATTGGACCAGTCTGTACAATCTGCAGAATTTATACCAGCTGCAGAAATAATGCACTCTTGGTGTAGGATTTTGATGTAATTATGTCAATTAACTGATTATTAGCAGCAAGATTTAAAAAAAAATAAAGAGAGGCTTCCTGAAAAAATCCCTGATGTGGTTTTGGTGATTGAGGAGCCAGATTGGTGTCATGCCTTACGTTTGTTTGTTTGTTTGTTTTCTGTACACAGACCTGTGATTGGGCTCATTGGGGGAGTCATTGGATGTTGTGTCTTTGTAAGAGTTTTAATTTGGTGCTGTCGTGCTTGCAAGGGAGGGGAAGAGACCAGACTCCCAGAAGAACCAAGAAGGGATGTTCCCAGGCCACCTCCTGTCAACCAAACTGTGCCATCTGCTCCATCACTGAACCAGTTCATGGAACCTCCTCCATATACAGAGGTAAGAGCAGATAGTTTCCTTCCAGTGCAAATGAGAAAATCGGCCTGTTTCCTTCCACCTTCAAATTTCTCAGACCTCACATTGCTTCCTGGCTGAATAGGAAGAGGTTTCCAAACCTTAGTGTAGTCTTCAAAAACAAATGGAAACTACAGTATTTTTTTTCCTCTCAACTACACTGGGGAAAAAATCAACTAAGTGAATTGTTTCTAGCTAAGAGAGGACCACGTTGTACATGCCTGAGATGAGGCATCCCTAATTTCACACTAAGGGTCAAACAAGACATCAAGAAGAATGGGCATTTCCTCTGGTTTTCCCTCCTAAAATGGATTTTGCTTCAAGGAGATGTTTCACAGCAATTAGGCTTGTGAATTAAGCTTATGTTTACTTGTCAAGGAGCAATCACAAATCAAAGCACATAAAATACAAGATACAGTGGTGGTGGTGAAAATGATGCGCAAGATATATACACACCTAGCTTTCTTCACCTGAGGGGCCACGTCTTCTAAAATTGTGCTGCATGTATTGTCAGGCTTGGTTCTGAGATGGCTGAATACGCCAGGCTGTGGTCCAAAACCTGCTGAGAACGCAGGATATTGGGGAAAGTTGCCTTACAATATCTTTCTCTCCATAGCTGGCGGTGCATCATTGTCCCCTGAAGATCTAACAGGTCTCTTATTCAAAGCGAGAGGGACCCTTCCATTTGCTGATTTTCTAGGCATTGGTTCCCATCAGCCTATAGTTGTAATTCATTTTTTAAAAAACCTGGACAGAAAAGCAACAATATTGTTGCTTGTTTTGTAAGCTGATCTGATTTTTGTATGAAGGATGTGAAAGGGAGGTGATAAATGTTTTAGTTAATAAACCTGAAATATCAGTTCCCAGAAGCCCATCCGGCATGAGCCAGGTTTTTGGGAGTTGTAGTCTAAATCACTCATGGGGCCCCCAGAGATTTCCTAACAGGGGGTTTAACTCATTTGTTCAGCAGTCCAAGATCATTCAAGGAGACCTTTATAAAGGAGTCTTGTTTTTGAGACATTCTTAGGCACTTAACTTGTATCAAAAGAGAGAGAACATGTAACAAATTTTGTTTCATTTCCCCTAGGTTGGATGGAAGCTTCCTTTATACCCTACTCCTATGGAGGAGCCACCTGCCTATGATAATATTGCCATGGAAGGTCTCCCCCCTCTAGATGTTTCCCGGCCCCCTGGATTTATGCCTGAAGACAGAACCTCAAGAACTTAACATACATGTTGCTATTACCCAGAAAGACTGAGAATAACAGGAAAATTGTGTTGATGAGTACAAGCTGGATTTCGAAGGGGCAGAGGAACTAGAGACCAAATCGCTAACATGCGCTGGATTATGGAGAAAGCCAGAGAGTTCCAGAAAAACATCTACTTCTGCTTCATTGACTACACAAAGGCCTTTGACTGTGTGGACCACAGCAAACTATGGCATGTCCTTAAAGAAATGGGAGTGCCTGACCACCTTATCTATCTCCTGAGAAACCTATACGTGGGACAGGAAGCAACAGTTAGAACTGGATATGGAACAACTGATTGGTTCAAAATTGGCAAAGGAGCATGACAAGACTGTATATTGTCTCCCAGTTTATTTAACTTATATGCAGAATACATCATGTGAAAGGCAGGACTGGATGAATTCCAAGCCGGAATTAAGATTGCCAGAAGAAATATCAACAACCTCAGATATGCAAATGATACCACTCTGATGGCAGAAAGTAAGGAGTAGAGTGGTCCTATGTGATTCAGATAGGCGGGATATAAATTAAATAAATAAAATAATAAAATAATAATTAAGGAACCTCTTAATGAGAGTGAAAGAGAAGAGCGCAAAAAATGGTCTGAAGCTCCACATAAAAAACCTAAGGTCATGGCCGCTGGTGCCATCACCTCCTGGCAAATAGAAGGGAAAGATATGGAGGCAGTGACAGATTTTACTTTCCTGGGCTCCATGATCACTCCAGATGGTGACAGCAGCTACGAAATTAAAAGACGCCTGCTTCTTGGGAGGAAAGCGATGACAAACCTAGACAGCATCTTAAAAAACAGAGACATCACCTTGCCGACAAAAGTCCACATAGTCAAAGCTATGGTTTTTCCAGTAGCGATGTATGGAAGTGAGAGCTGGACCATAAAGAAGGCTGACCACCAAAGAATTGATGCTTTTGAATTGTGGTGCTGGAGGAGACTCTTGAGAGTCCCCTGGACTGCAAAGAGAACAAACCTATCCATTTTGAAGGAAATCAACCCTGAGTGCTCACTGGAAGGACAGATCCTGAAGCTGAGGCTCCAATACTTTGGCCACTTCATGATAAGAGAAGACTCCCTGGAAAAGACCCTGATGTTGAGAAAGTGGGAATGCATGAGGAGAAGGGGACAATAGAGGACGAGATGGTTGGACAGTGTAATTGAAGCTTTAGTCGTTAAGTTGTGTCCGACTCTTTGTGACCCCGTGGACCAGAGCACACCAGGCCCTCCTGTCTTCCACTGCCTCCCAGAGTTTGGTCAAATTCATGTTGGTAGTTTCAATGACATATAGATTTCTCAGGAGATAGATAAGGTGGTCAGGCACTCCCACTTCTTTAAGAACTTGCCATAGTTTGCTGTGATCCACAGAGTCAAAGGCTTTTGTGCAGTCAATGAAGCAGAAATAGACTTTTTCTGGAACTCTCTGGCTTTCTCCATAATCCAGCGCATATTAGCAATTTGGTCTCTAGTTCCTCTGCCCCTTCAAAATCCAGCTTGTACTTCTGGGAGTTCTCAGTCCACATACTGCTGAAGCCTACCTTGTAGGATTTTGAGCATAACCTTGATAGCGTGTGAAATGAGTGCAATTGTACGGTAGTTGGAACATTCTTTGGCACTGCCCTTCTTTGGGAGTGGGATGTAGACTGATCTTTTCCAACCCTCTGGCCACTGCTGAGTTTTCCAAACTTGCTGGCATATTGAGTGGAACTCCTTAACAGCATCATCTTTTAAGATTTTAAATAGTTCGACTGGAATGCCATCACCTCCACTGGCCTTGTTGTCAGCCATGCTTTCTAAGGCCCACTTTACTTCACTCTCCAGGATGTCCGGCTCAAGGTCAGCTACCACACTATCTGGGTTATCTGTGACATTCAGATCTTTCTGATATAATTCCTCTATGTATTCTTGCCACCTCTTCTTGATGTCTTCTGCTTCTGTGAGGTTCCTGCCATTTTTGTCCTTGATCATGTCCATCTTTCTACAAAATGTTCTTTTAATATCTCCAATTTTCTTGAACAGATCTCTGGTTTTCCCCTTTCTATTATTTTCCTCTATATCTTTGCACTGTTCATTTAACAAGGTCCTCTTGTCTCTCCTTGCTATTCTTTGGAAATCTGCATTCAGTTTTCTGTAACTTTCCCTATCTCCCTTGCATTTTGTTTCCCTTCTCTTCTCTGCTATTTGTGAGGCCTTGTTGGACAGCCACTTTGCTTTCTTGCATTTCCTTTTCTTTGGGATGATTTTTGTTGCTGCCTCCTGTACAATGTTATGAGCCTCCATCCATAGTTCTTCAGGCAATCTGTCCACCAAATCCAGTCCCTTGAGTCTGTTCTTCACTTCCCTTAAGTCTGTTCTTCACTGTGTATTCATAAGGGATTTGGTTTAGATTATACCTGACTAGCCAGTGGTCATCGAAGCAACCAACATGAATTTGACCCAACTCTGGGAGGCAGTGGAAAACAGGAGAGCCTGGCGTACTCTGGTCCATGAGGTCATGAAGAGTCGGACACGACTAAACAACTAAACAACAACAACAACAAAGTCAGACACCCCTCATCTCTCTGTTGTATTTTGTGGGTACAAATGGGAACAACTGGAACATTCTTAAAGAGACAGCCACAGTCAGATTTTCTAGAAGTTGAGAGTCCCAGACTAAGACCAAACAGTCCACAATTCCCTCTTTAAGAAAAATGCTTGGAAAAGGCTCACTTTCCTACTACAACTGCTAGGATCCCCCAGACATCATGGTAATTGCAGGAGGATATTCTAGGAGACATAATCCTAAAGCATACCTGTTCCAAACTCTACCCAAGAACACCCCTATGAAGATTGCTAGGAAGGCATCAAGTTGATGACTTGTCCCAGAGGCCAGCAAGGCCACTGCTTCCAGTAGTAGATCATGGGAAACAGCAGTGGACTTATTTCATCTGAACTCCAGCGTTGTTTCTCTCCGAAGGGAATCCATCGTCCAGTCTTTGCAACTATAATGCCTTTGAACTGTAATGCTGTATTTAATTATTACACAACCACTGGCCATATTGGCTATGGCAGTGGTCCCCAACCTTGGGCCTGCAGATGTTCTCAGGCTTCAGCTCCCAGAAATCCTGGCCAGCAGAGGCGGTGGTGAAGGGTTCTGGGAGTTGTAGTCCGAGAACATCTGGAGGCCCATGATTAGGGACCACTGGGCTATGGGATTCGGAGAGTTCATGTCCAAAAAGAAGTAACTTTTCCAAGCTCTAACTGAAAATAGTTGAGAGATTGTTCGTCTACAATACTTACTAGCATAAAAAAACCTATGTTAAGCTAGTGGTCATTGGGCCACATCTTCGTGTTTGTGTTTCTATAATTTAATTATATATTTAAACATGTGTGCATTTTTGTTTATCTTGAACACTCTCCTAAATTAGAAGAGGGGGAATATGGCCTTCACCACGTCCCCATTCCTCCTGATTGCAATGCCTCTGTCAATTACGTTCCACTGTAAACATCTTTTTTATAAACTGAAATAAAAAATTTCTGAGGTTTGAACGCACTATGTCGTTTGCTCTTTATTTAACATTGTCTGAAATCCTGTTGTTTATTGTAGTATGTTCCACTAGAGTAGACCCCTTTATCTGTAGGAGGTGTAATTTCCATTGATTCAAATGAGCCTACTCTAGTCGGGGACTTAATACAGAAAAATAAGTTTCAATTACAGTAGGCCCATTTGAATCAATGGAACCTATGGAGGTGTTGACTCACCAAATCCCCACTGATCCAATGGGCATATTCTACTGTAACTTACTACTGGGTTTCAGAGTCTATTTAGGGGCAGAGTGATAGTTGTTTATATGCATCTGATATTATTGGCCGATATCATACTGAGAACATAAAGGCAACCATGCCCATTATTGCTCTGCTTCAACAGGACTCCTGTTGTGTGACCAATTTTTGAAGCAGCATGAGATCAGGTAGACCAAGAGGAGCTTGTCAGCATGGGAGGGAGCTTACCTGGAAGCCCTCCACGATCACTTGACATAGCAAGATATTTTCCTCTGGTGCCAGAAGAGATGAAGAAGCAGAACACCACCCTCCAGAAACTTGGTCACCCTTCCCATCATACCGTCATTTCCGGGAACATCAGAGGTAGGCATTCCACAATCTGGTCACAGCTTCTCCCTCTTCCACTGGCAGGATTGCCACAGCCAATGGTGGAGGAGGACACAGAAGTGCTGGTGGTTGTTGTGGGTTTTTTGGCCGTGTTCTGAAGGTTGTTCTTCCTAACGTTTCGCCAGTCTCTGTGGCTGGCATCTTCAGAGGACAGCACTCTGTGCTCTGGTGTAGTTGGCTTGGGAGTGCAGTATTTATGGCTGTGAGGTAGGCTTTTGTCTTTTTCTGTAGATGGATGATTAGTGTGTCTTGTTGTGGGTGTATTGTTGTGCTAAGGAGAAGAGATTATCTGTCACTGTGGTTGATGGGTGTCATTAGCTGGTCTCACAGCCATAAATACTGCACTCCCAAGCCAACTACACCAGAGCACCGAGTGTTGTCCTCTGAAGATGCCGGCCACAGAGACTGGCAAAACGTTAGGAAGAACAACCTTCAGAACACGGCCAAAGAGCCCAAAAAACCCACAACAACCATTAGATCCCGGCCGTGAAAGCCTTCGCAAATACACAGAAGTGCTACTTGCACAATGTGGTTAGGAGCGTGTGAATGTGCACAGAGGGGTAGAAGTGACCTGATGACAGGGCAGCATGGAGTACCTAGGACTGGGTCTTGGCTTCCTGCCTCAGGTAACAGAGGAGCTTCAGCTGCCACTACAGGCTGGATCTGAATCACCACCCTCTGCTTTTCTCCAGAGACCTTTGGCCTGTTAATGTTGGGCTTGGTCCTGCTATTACCTACATCTGGTCAAAGTCGAAAGGGACAAAGTCGCTCCCACTTCAGACTGTGGAAATTCTTCCTCTCCAACTCTTTCTTCTCTTACTGGAGGTTAGATAGAATCATGGCCATCTTGACTTTGGCTGCGGCAGTTCCAGACAGTGGACCCGGTCTCACACGCTCTTCAGGCCAGTACGCCCTTCTCCTTCCTGCACAACCCTTTTCATTTAGTTTACCTTGAATGAGGAGTTGCAACGATCTGTTGTTTTTTTCTTTTTCTTTTTATTATATTAAATTTTCTAGCTTTCCTCATTTCATGTGTTTTATGATTTCTTGGTCTTTGCTTATTTTGGCCACCCTCTCAGCCCATGAAATTCTTTGTGTCCTATAGTAAATCCACGCTTCAGGTACTTCTATCCTTTTTATCACTGCCTGAGTTAAAGCCCATGATGAGTGTCTGCTGAGATGGTGAACCATTTTAATAGGAATGCGTTTGATGGGCAAACAAAGCATGATAACCCAGACTTCTGCACATGGACTCTGTTCACAAACACATTGTCCATAAGGCATACTAAAATTATTTGAAATGGACCCTCTGATGCCTGCCTTAAAGGACCACTAGCTCCAAAACTGGGAGTCGGGAAAGCTTAAGGCTGTGTTGCATCTGAAGCTTTTTCCTGTGCCTGCCCACCTACCCTTGCACTGGCTGCCTTATTAGAAAAAAAAATAAATAAATCCAAGATTGATATGGATAGTCTGACATGACAGTGGAAATTTACCAGCCCGCAGAGAGAGAAAGGGGGAAACTCATGGACTCCTCCTTTGGAAAGTGAAACTGACCAGAGATATTTACAATATTGGGAGCTTCTTCACTTTGCAAAGGAGAAAGGAGTGTTTTCTCCTGGCTCCTAAATGTCCACTGTCATGTTAGACTATCAAAATCTTTCTTGGGGGAAAAAAATAAAAATAAGGCAACCAGGACATGTCTGTGGGAAGCAGCCAAGCAGCCAGTGTGAGGCAACAGATACAATTTATTCTGACAAAGGCATTCATGTATACCAAACCAATGAAAAATAAATCAATTTTACATGTGGCTTAAAATAAACCACCCCTTGCCAGCCCAGTAAAATACCTTGCTTCTGATTTTAAAAACAAATAAACATGATCCCTGGGCAAATAAATAAATAAATAAAACCCATGTTTTCATTTGCATCATGTTGCCAGGATTTTTAAATTGATTTTATTTAAGATTCAACAGTGATTCTTATTGCCAGAGTAACTGAACCCTCAGCCAGTTTCTTTTCATGTGCTATTCAGGGCTAGTGTTCTTTTATGGTCAAGAGTGGAGCACAACACATCCCGATTTAAAAACAAGGGTAAAGTAAGGGCATGGATACTTGTTGCAAAACTTGCTTTTAAATCCCTTGAGTACGTGCAATGTGGGTCTTTCTTTGCAAAATATATCTTACTGGTGAGTTATCTGAACCCTCTGTAGGGAAGAGAAATGGCTTGAATTAGGGCATCCAGTTGGCTGTGTCTTTCATGTCCTTCCAATTTTTTTTCCAGTTATGTCTATCTACCTATGAAGCTCAAGAGTCCCCAAAGACCTATTAGGGTAAACAATACTATTTTTAGATAAGAAAGCTAGCTTGGGGACTACCCGAAGGCACCCTATTTTCCACAGTGGTCAAGAGGATGCTGGACACTTTTATTGTGATCCTACAAGGCTCTTCTTAAGTTCCTATATCCAATGCACAGCCTATTTTCTGAGAGAATTGGGTACAGATGAGAGGACTAGATCTCCTTCTTGCGATTTTCCCTCTTCAGTTTCTTCTTCAGTGATGCCAGGTCCAGGTATAAAATGCGTCCCAACACAGCTGAGGCACAAATCAAGCCACCATGTACAGCTCCTACTACACCACAACTGAAGATGTCTTGACCTACATTGTGAGGGTAAAAAGGAACAACTCAAGGGAATGCCCCAGACACAGAGATTAGTCCTTAGCATCATCCATCAACCTTGATTCAGCTTACACTGAGAAAAGAACTAAAGTGAGGCAGGAGCAAGAATACTGGCTCCTCTTTACCAGGTTTCCTCTTTCTATTCGAACCATACAGGGAAGGTATAAGAATGGAAAGGGAAGTAGCCACTCACCTGTTAAGTAAAGATTCTGAATGGGAGTCTTTGCTCTGATGGTGGCCACAGCCTGTGGATCAAAGCGGCCTAAGTCGTGGTCAGCGCCACACGTGTCGCCCAGAGGGGTAGCGAGATAATACTGGTTGCTGAGAGGGGAAGCAGCTTCCATATATTCCACCTGGAAGAGAGGATCAAAATATGAAAGGAGATAACAGACAGATTTTTAGAAAGGGGATTTGTACACAGCTAAACATGCACCCATGGAGGCCTTACCTTGTCACGGAGTTGAGGGAACTTTGCCAGAGCCACATCTAGGAGCTGCTGGGCAATCTCCATCTTGAAGGCGTCATAGTCAGCCCCTCTGTTCCTCACACGGCCTCCGGACCATTCCTCAAACCAATCATACTGAGCCATGGTGAAAATGGTCATACAGGACCGACCTACAAGTAACAGGAAGACTTGCAAGTAGTATTTAATGTCAGTTTTGCATGGGTTTCCCTGCAATCTCATGTGAAACTGACTATACAGTCGGACCATGGTATCTGTGAGGGATCAGTTCCAACCACTCCCAAAAAATACAGAATAACAAATGCTACACATTGCATTCTGGCTCCCTCTAGTGGTAAATACACTTTGGAAATAAAAGGTAAAGGTTCCCCTTGACAATTTTTGTCCAGTCGTGTCCGACTCTAGGGGGCGGCGTTCATCCCGCTCTTCAAGCCATAGAGCCAGCGTTTTGTCCGAAGACAATCTTTCCGTGGTCACATGGCCAGTGTGATTTAGACACGGAACGCTGTTTACCTTCCCACTGAGATGGTACCTATTTATCTACTCACATTTGCATGCTTTCGAACCGCTAGGTTGGCGGGAGCTGGGACAAGCAATGGGCGCTCACTCCGTCGCGTGGATTCGATCTTACGACTGCTTGGTCTTCTGACCCTGCAGCACAGGCTTCTGCGGTTTAGCCCACAGCGCCACACTTTGGAAATACGTATATATAAATATGTATTTCTGGGGTTTTTTATTTAGTATTTCCAGGCAGTGATTAAGTGAATCAGTGGATATTGATACCACAGAGATAGGATCCTGCTGTACATTTAGACACAGAAGAAGGCAGGCACAAACCATTTCGGAATCTTGGCTCCCTCCCTGCTATCCTTCAGCAAGCAAGCAAAATCCTTCCCTTTTAGGCAGGCTTTTACAACTGAACTGGACAATGGGAAAAGATCCGGTCATATGGAACTATATACATGTTACTGCTTTACTGTGTTTTTAAAAGGATTTCAACTTGTTTTTTAAATCAGTGGATTTTAAAAATATGTTTAATTTTTTATTATATAAAGAATTATCTTTTTAATTGTAGTTTTTGAAATCATTTTTTAAAGGCCAGGAGAAAGGTCAGAAATATAAATACAAATATAAGTATAAAATGTAATATTTTCATTAAACTGATACACAGCGTGGTGCAGTGGATAGAGTGACAGACTGGGACTCAAGAGGCCTGAGTTTGAATCCTCACTCAGCTATGGAAACTCACTGGGGGCGTGGAACTGGTGAAACCACTATTTAAATATCTCACTTACCTTGAAAGCCCTTTTAGGGTCACCATATGTTGATTCTGACATGACAGCATATAGCAATAAGAAACAATAAAACACACGTTTATGCATTTTAACGAAACGTGCATTTTATATGGTGTTTGGGCAAAGAACTATATTGTAAAGTTTGTAGAATTGCAAAACTTATACTGTTGTGCTGATCTACGGATTAGTCTGGAATCTGTGAAATGGAATTATATACTTTAAAATGTAAACTTGAGCAACCCTGGTTAAAACACAACCACAAAATAGCTTATAAACATGTTGACTGAAATGTGCACATTGCATTTAGAATCTGAACTCCTTGGCAAAAGATATTTGTTTATACTTTGCACAAGCTTTTCTCACCTCTCTGTCTTGCAAATTATCTTCCTTTGGTTTATGGGTGGTCATCAGAAGGTAAATACACTCTTGATTTGCAAGTCTCATTTTTTTGAGCCTTCAATTTCAAGGAGATCCCGTTGCAGAAAATAATATGCTAGTTTCCAATCACAAGCTGAGTGGTATTCCCAAATTTAACTCTTATTGTGAGTTAATGGACATTTTGGCTCAGTTTAACTTGACTTATGACTTAATAGATCTTTCTGACTTAGTTTAAGTACAGTGGTACCTCGACTTAAGAACTTAATCCATACTGGGACTGCATTCTTAAGTCGAAACGTTCTTAAGTCAAAGCACCATTTCTCATAGGAATACATTGAAAACCATTAATCCGTATCTGCTGTTTTTCATTCTTAAATCAAAGCGCTGTTCCTAAATCGAAGCATTAGTTTCCATAGGAACTAATGCAAAGCTGGTTAATCTGCATCTATCACTAGGGGGTGATTTTTTTTCTTTTTTTCTTCTTTTGACCTAAGGTGAACTTAGGTCAAAAAAAAGGCAGGAAAGTTTTTTTTTCTTCCTTTTTTTGATTAAGTCAAGGCTCCATTCTCAAGCCAAAACAACTTTTTGCAAACGGAGCCATTCATAACTCGAATCGTTCTTATGT
Source organism: Pogona vitticeps (assembly GCF_051106095.1). NCBI lineage: Eukaryota > Metazoa > Chordata > Lepidosauria > Squamata > Agamidae > Pogona > Pogona vitticeps. The sequence continues at coordinate 99,432,661 of NC_135788.1, forward strand.
AGGGACATTCTCAAGTCAAGTTACCGCTGTAAAAGAAAGGAAGCGAGAGAGTAAGGCCCTGTTTGCATTTTTAGTGTGTTTAGTCCTCTAAAGACCACAAGTTAGGTTATGAAACTGGTTCCCAGTAAAACACCACATAAGATGGTAAGAGACACATGGACAAACATGCATTAGTATAAAGCCTCCTCTTTCTGAAGTATTTCCTTCCAACAAGTAAATAAAATGTGATACCAGGATGCCTCTCTTGGTATGTAGGATCCTTGGCCGATGGGAAAGTGATGAACATCATATCAAGGTTGGCGACCACTTCTTCTCTGGGTAAGGTAGCATATTTGGCCATCCTGCAAAAGAAGAAAAGGGAAATTGGAGGTCTCTCTACAGGAAGCAACAGCAGAGGTAGAACAGTCTAATCTGAGAATATGGAGGAGTCATCTTATGCCAAAGCCTCGCAAGCTGAAGAATCTTATAACGTCAAGAATTTTGGACTGATTTTTGTTTGTTTGTTTACTTTTCCCCTATCACCTCCTTGATACAAATTACTGAAGGAAAATAGGTTTTCCAGCTTGGTTTGGAGCAAGGCCCAGAACTACACATTGCAACAGGTAGAATGGGGTGGTGGCTAATGCAATAGAACAGTGGTCCCCAACCTTGGGCCTCCAGATGTGTTTGGACTACAACTCCCTGAAGCCTTCACCACCACATCTGCAGGCCAGGATTTCTGGGAGTTGAAGTCCAAGAACATCTGGAGGCCCAAGGTTGAGGACCATTGCCATAGAACACCAGGAGTGGCAATTTGCATCTTTCCCCCCTCCAGAAAGGTCTCCTTCACCCCCACTGTCTCATCTCCCTCCTTTCTCTATTGCCTCATCTCACTGTTAGAGTTTTTACAATCTTGCATGCTGGCTCTAGTAGAGGTGGCTGGGAAGGACTTTTCCAGGCTGGGGTGAATCTCAATCTATCCAACATGAACCAATCATTCCTTCCTGTCTCAAAGAGAGTCCTGCCTCTCTGCGGAGTGTTCCTTTCCCTCTCTTTAGTCTCCTGGAAGGCAGTTTGTTGTTATTTTGCTGTGATCTGTTTGTAACTGTAAGTAATGAAACATTTTTGTGCTTTCTCTTACAAATGTCTCAGAACCAGTTCCTGAGATCTAAGGGCCAGTTAATGAGAGAGAGGTGTACTATCTGGGGAATTTGAACCTATTCTCTTCTGTGAGTCTCTGTACTTCTACTGTGTAGCAAAAGGAATTGTACCAGAAATTTAAAACTCAACAACACTCCCCACATTTCTCAGTTTGTGCTCCCTATCCCAGCACTACCCCTGTTCTTCCTTTCTACATACTTTTCCTCATGTCACCTGGCCATTTTCTTACCCACTGTAAAGCAGCACAGGCTGAACAAAATGGCCAGTGCTGCTTTATATATATTGCAAACAGGCAGGTGAGACAAAGGAACAAGGAGGAAGGGAGGCAAGATGAGGTGGGAGAAGGCAGTGGGAGAAGGAGGAGGCAGGACAAGAGCAGTGGAGGGTAGGTAGCAGTAATGAGCTGGCTGTTTTCCTCGTATGTCATGTGACAGCAGAGCTGATGTGCCCACTTACATACTGTCCAGATCATTATGTTTGTAGATCCAGTAGCTGCTTGACTTGAGGCCAAGTTCTTCTTTGGTCCCTCTAAGGCCCACAAAGACTAGCAAGCAACCCATGCTGTGCTGGACCAGGTTAAGGAGGGACTGGATCTCTGGATGGATTACAAAAGTACATTGCTGAAAAGGACTGAAAACTCACAGAATCACAATTTCACATGTGCACACACGCACAGGGACACACATACACAATATGGACGCCATGGTTTTTTGCCACATACAGGACATGGTCCTGACTAAAGCTGCCATGCTGCCACTGGAGGGAATCTTCCTCCAACGATAAATCAGTACCTCCTGGACCAGAGGGGATGGGAAAACATGCCAGTCTGGTTGACTCTGACCCTCGGGGGGGGGGGAGTTTGAGAGGGCCTCAACAGAAGAGTTTGGAGCTATGCTACGGCCACTCTGAGGCCGAAGAAAGGGACAGGGTTTAAAAATACGGGCAAGGCTGTGGCCTCATGAAGGAATGCTCTCCTATGGGGAAAGACAAGTCCAGGACTTGCTGAAAACTAGGGCTTCCTCATGAAGAGGACATGGGCCCACATGTTTGCAGCACTTGTGGCCACGGTGGGCTGTGGCACACTTCTATGTGTATGTTCTTCACAAGGAAGGCTACCAGAAACAATGCCTAAATAAAGGATTTGTCAACCTCCCTGCTTGAACCTGGATGGGTTTGTGACTCTGATTTCAACTTGTCCTCATCTGAAATATCTGTTATGTGGCTTAAGCTTTAAATCAGTTGTTCCCACATGTGCGAAGGATGGTGGGCGCTCGCACGGGCACTTGCACGCATGTGTGAAAGGTGGGGTGCTTGTGCGGGTATGCACACACTCATGTGCAGGCACGAAGGGGCTGTGTGGGTGGGAATGCATGTGGGGAGGTGGAAGATCTATCTCCGCAGCCCAGTCCAGCCCAGGGCATGGACCGGGACTAGGCCGCAGATTGGGGGTTGGGGACTCCTGTTTTAAATGGCCTGGACTTTGCTTACATGGCCTACTGGAACCAGCCAGCACCATTTATTTCTACCAGCTTTTATAGAGCATGCCCGCATGGCAGACATTTCATTTCCCTGCTCCAAATAGTAGCACAAAGGTACGGGCCTATACCAAGGAACTGCATGTTCACTTTTCACTCTCCTCCACTAATTCTCTCATGCCTTTCTGCATTGCCCTAGTTGCTTCCATCAGAAAAGAGCAGGTAGCAATAACCTCAAAATCATATATGAATGTGGCAGTTCCAAGGGCCACTAGGTGGCATTGGACTTAGCTTTTTCTGGCTAAGAGTTGGTAGTCTTCACTTGCTTTTGTTCCAGCTAGAAGGAGACTGAATCTAAGTTCACCTCTAGACAAGTGCAGTGCCTAAGCAAGCTGGTCATGTTCTGAAGTTCTGGAGGGCATTGACAGGTCCTAGCCCCATCTTGAAGCCTCTGAAATTCTCTGCATGCCAAATTACATTCCCAGAAGTCTAAAGAGGGCACAGTTTGACATTAAAATTCAATTCCTCTGACCTCATTTGTAGGTTGGAAAAGACCTTTTTTTAGAAACTGATATGTATGTGCGTATCCATTTTCTCTCCCTAAAAAAATGCATATGCACATGCATACCAGTGCTACATTTAAAGGGCAAAACGTAATCCCAATACATCAATGGAGATGAGGGATTTGCAATTAGGGTAGGTGAAAATACTTTTTGGAATTATGGGGATGGGGATTTTCAGAGGGGACCAGAAGCCACATTGCTATCTCTGGGGTGCCACATGCAGTTTGCAGGCCTCACTTTTCCCACACCTGGCATGAGCCTTCCAGGAACCCTGACATGCTTACCCACATCAAACCCAAGTGCCAAATCAAAGTTTGGGACAGATTCAGGATGGAATTACAATAGATGCCTTCAATGACAGTCATGGCCCATTTGACCTAAAGGAGCTTGGGCTTCACCAAGAAGAAACTGTGTTTTCCCTTACCTGGTTTGCTTGTGATGTGAGGAGGCACCATCTTCTCCAAGGTATTGAATATGCCAGCATCTGAGATCACTACAGGAGCGTAAATTTTGACCTCACTGTTGTGCCCTTTCTGCACACTTACCCCTGGAACAAATTACCATTCAGTAAAGACGGCATGATTTGGAATGTTTCTCTACAGCTTCCCATGAAACTAGAAACCAAGGGTCTGCTGATTAAGGGCAGGATGTGTCAACCAGGCCACTGCTAGAAAGGGCCTAGGAAACAACAGAGTTTCCACCCATCATCTCCATTTGGCTTTCAGACCAGTCTTCCATTTGGTCAGAAGTACCATCTATAGTCACAGCATGGTAACCCCAGTCCTGAATATTATGGCAGACAGCTTTGCTAAGATTTCTCCTCTTCTGTTTTCCTTGTCTTCTGCTACAAGTTACCACTCCTTAATAATAGTAGTGACCACAGGCAACTCTATTAAGTCCAGTTATTTTTCTACTTGTAGGGGAATCGGCCAGTGTTAAGAAGAAGCAAGGAAAGGAGTTATTTCTGCAATATTTCTGAGACTCACCTATAGCAGCACCACTCTCTGAAACCAAGATCTGAGAAACACGGGCTCTTGTTAACAGGGCACCTCCGGATCGCTCAATGATGGGAATCATGTGAAAAGGGATCTCGCTAGCACCCCCTCTTGGGTACCATGCACCACGCTTATAGTGATGGATCATCAGAGCATTCACGAGGAAGCTTGAGTCCTTTGGAGTAACCCCTGGGAACATATGTATGGAAGATAATAAGGGACTGAAAGAGAAAAAAAGATGACTGCAGGAGGTAGCCCAAAAAGTGACTTCTCCAAGATCAAACATTCATGGCAAACCCCAGGGGCTACGGATCTTCTTGGTCAGGCATCCCAGCTTAACCACTTTTCAGACAACCTTTGCCATAGTTTTCAGGATGTTCTTGTTTTTATTGTTATTTTCCTGGTAAACTTTTCCAAGAATGATAGTAAAAGTTACGTAGCTTGGCAATAGCAGTGAGACAGAAGCAAAACATTGTGTAAGAATAGGAGATGAGGGACTTGCAACTGGAAAAAAATCCATCTTGCAATGGAAAAAAAATCTGTCAAGTCCTTTTTGCCAGATTTCTTCCTTTCCCCATCTCCAAGTTTGTTCCATTTCCATTCTGTGCAGAAATACGTGTGCATGCACATGCACAGTGAAGTAGAAAAACCTACAAGTATGTGTGTCCCCCCCCCATGGCTACATGGTTTAATTCACTGGTTCTTAACCTTGGGTTACTCAGGAGTTTTGGACTGCAACTCCCAGAAGCCTTCACCACCAGCTGTCCTGACTGGGGTTTCTGGGAGTTGCAGTTCAAAAGCATCCGAGTAACAAAGGTTAAGAACCACTGGGTTAAATGACCAAAGCATCTGTTGTGCATATTTTAGAAAGACATACTGTGGTTTTTTGCACATTTTTAAGTGTGCACATGTGAATCAAATGCATGTTTCCACTTTCAGTGAACGCACAGCAAGTGCACAGGTAGAGAGTGTAAATGTATAGGTTTCTGGCTACAAACGCCATCCAGTTCTGCATCCAGACTGAAAGATCCTGCTAGAGCCATTTTTTAAAACCAGGGAATGTCTGCAAATTTCTTACACATCCCCAATGCAATGATCCTCAAAAAGAGAGATGAAACAATTTCACTAGTGTCAGAAAACATTCCTACTGGAAACCAATGAGATCAAGCAATTCTGAAGCCCTTGCTTTCTTTCAGAATGAAATCCAAACTCTAATTGAACTCTGTGGTTCAGCAGATTCCTGTTATTATAAGCAGGGTGGACTCATCATCATCCCACTTTCTTCCCTTGTTTGTTGATACCAATAATAATAGTAATAATTACTTTCCTTCAAATTGATTCTAAATAATGGAAATAATTTTCAGGGTTTGCAAGGTACTGAGTACATTCCAGAAGTGGCTTACCATCCCCTCCTTCTGGAGGTTACTCTATGATTGCACAGCTTGCCCAAAGCCACATAGGTTGGCACAATGGGGAAATGAACTCCAAAACGTGCATAACTTGCTGACCTATCCAGCCAGACATTGATATCTATAGCAATGCCAATTCTACATGAGTGAATCATCAAAACAGAACCACCCATGCATGAATGAAGCTTAAGAGAACCCTGGGGTCTTGCAAGAAATGCAAGACCCCAGGGAAGGGAAATCCCTAAAACAGCCCAATAGACTCAGTGCTTACTCAGGGAGCCTGGCACACTGACTGTTATTCGAAGAGTATGACAGGGACGTGGTGGCACTGTGGGCTAAACTGCAGAAGCCTGTGCTGCAGGGTCAGAAGACCAAGCAGTTGTAAGATCAAATCTGTCCCAGCTCCCGCCAACCTAGTGGTTTGAAAGCATGTAAATGCGAGTAGATAAATAGGGACCACTTCGGTGGGAAGGTAACAGCGTTCCGTGTCTAAGTTGCACTGGCCATGTGACCACAGAAGATTGTCTTCGGACAAAAAACCGCTGGCTCAATGGCTTGGAAACAGGGATGAGCACCGCCCCCTAGAGTCGAACACGACTGGACAAAAATTGTCAAGGGGAACCTTTACCTTTACCTATGACAGGGAACCATAATGTCATTGCTGAAATGCTGAATTGTAATGCTTCACACTGCAATATTTTTGTTAAGCTCTTAGTTATCATGTTGACTTGGTCATTGCAACAAGGAATAGGCAACATGAGCGCTCATGATCTAAAAACCCATATTTGTTGAATGATTATCTACATCAGTGGTTTCCAACATTGGATCCCCAAATGATCTTGGACTACAGCTCCCAGAAATCCTAGCCAGCACAGCTAGTGGTGAAGGCTTCTGGGAGTTTTAGTCTAAGAACCTCTGGGGACTCAAGGTTGAGAACCACCGATGTACATGGTAAATAAGAATATCCAGCCCTTTAGGCGTTTTGACTCCAGCTCCAATCAGTCCACTTGTCACAACATGGCCACAAGTAATGAATTGTGGGAGTTGTAGTCCAAAACATCTGGAGGGCCAAATTTTCCCAACTCTGAGCTACGGGGATTGACAGATGCTCTCCAGAGTCAAAGTAAAGGTTGTAGGGATTGACCCTCAGCCCTTCAGCAAGGAAAGGAGGTACTCCAATAGGGTAGGGAGGTGTGGCCTCTCTGAAAGAAGGAATGGTCCAAACCCTGTAGAATGAATGGAAAAAAAGTTACTATGAAGAAAAACAACCACCAAGAAAACTCGCCACCCTTTCCTCACCATAGAACAAATAACTGAAGATAGCACGCAGGTCTTTGTTGGTGGTCAGCTGCTCTATGATTTTGCTGTGGCTGGTATTTAACAATCTGAAAACAGGAGAGATCCAGTGAACGATGCCCCATCGGATCAGGAAGGTAGACAGCCAGAAGGGAATCATCTTTAAGATGACAATCAAAGGCATGTGCCTCACTACAATCTTTGGGGAGAAGATGGGAAAATTTGATAAGTACAATTAAATATTCAACTTAGCTGAGATCTGTCTGTACTGTACCTCCTTTGCTATGTAAGACATATAAGACAGAGGTGCTCCTGGTCAGCCAGAAGGCAGATGAAGGAATAGGGATCCAACCCATCTAGATAAGGTAGCATTCTCTCACACAGGAATGCAGCTTGGGTTGGGCCACCTGGATTTGTCTTTGAGCCTGGATGCTCAGGTTTGGGCAGTAGCTGGCAGTCGCTTTGCACAGTTAAAACTAGTGTGCCAGCCGTACCCATTCCAGGAAAGGTCTGGTCTGACCATGGTGACACATGCCTTGGTTACATCTCAGCTGGACTACTGTAACACACTCAACTTGGGGCTGCCATTGGAAAGTGTTCAGAAACTCCAGTGGGTCCAAAGTGCCACAGCCAATTTTTTAACTGGGGCTGGTTACAGGGAACATACAAATCTCGTGTTACAGCAGATCCACTGGCTGCCAATCCATTTCCAAAAACAATTCAAGGTGCTGTTTTTAACATAAACAGTTGGGGTCTAAGATATTTAAAATACCATATATCCACATATCCCTTTATGAGCCTGCCTTGGTATTAAGATCATTAGGAGAGGCTTTTCTCTAGGTCCCACCACCTTCATAGGTGGGGACATGAGAGAGGGCCTTCTCTGTTACTACTCCCAGCCTTTCGAACTCCCTCCCACAAAGGGCCAGCCTAGCCCCATCTTTGCTATCCTTCTGCAAGCAGGCAAATCTTTGAAGGGATCTAGTGGCATTTCTCAGATATGTTGTGGTCAATTTTTTCTGGAAGAAATGCCAAACTGCACAATATTATTCCAGTTCCTGAGCAAAACAAAATGTTTCCTGCACGGGATTCTTCAGAGAGAGGATTACAGTGCACAAAATTTGAAATTTTCCTGAACATGCACTAAATAAAATAGAAGGGCAAGTTTGAGTGAATTTAGAGGAAGTCACTGATGTAAGAGAAAGTCTTGGTGGGGAATCCTGGCATGGCAAGACTGAGCAAATTGCTGAGAATTATAAGCTTTATAAGAACTCACTATATCCTGATTACATACAATGAGCCAGTCTTCTCTCTCTCACCTTTGACAGCCTCATGAACTCTTTGATGGCTTCCTTCTCCTCCGGGAACTGCCTCTGCAGCTCCTCCACAAAGGCCTTCTTGCCAGAGAACATTTGGTACTCTTTGTCCCCAAGAGTTATAATGTCATAAGGATCCTCTAACTGAACCCAGTCCAGCTGCCCGTCGGTGAGCTGGTCCATGATCACTCGTGTCAAGCCTGTCTTGTGCATTTGCCCAACATAGTGTACACCTGTAAAAAGTGAAAACCCAAAGTCAGAAAAGGGAGGGGAAAGTTGGCTCATTTGAGCAGATATGCCTTTCACTCCTGCTTTGGCTTATTTGTGCATTAGCAAACCTTTCAAGTGTGCTTTGTGACAGGTCTACATCTACCTGTCTGTAAGTTCAAACTCTCTCTGGTCCTGTGACCGCCATAGTGCACAAGACCAGCCATGTGTCCCCTTTTATAGAATCATTTACAACTCACAATATTGGGTCCCCGGATGTTCTTAGACCAACTTCCAGAAATCCTGGCCAGCGTAGCTAGTGGTGAAGGCTTCTGGGAGTTTTAGTCTAAGAACATTTGAAGACCTAAGGTTAGGAACCACTGCTTGATTTGAAAGCCTGCCAGAGGACAGTCTTCTTGAAGATGACCTCTACTAGGGAAAAAAGCAGAGACCTGGACGAGCCTTGATTGAGTTTAGAGGGATTCAAAAACCATCTTTGAGGGCCCAATGTGGTCCATGGCCCACACGTCTGGGCAAGGCAGAAGTCTCCAACTCCTTTGCAACAGGACCAACGTTGTTCTAACAAGGTGTCTAATTTTGAAGGCATTTTACAATTTTACATGTGCTTCAAGCCCTTCATACTATGTAATCCACATCTGCACGTTCAGGAAGTATGAAATCTGGTACTTCTAAAGGAGTGACTACCTGTGGATTTGTCCCACCGTTTGGGTCCATTCTTGGGAATGGGTTGTTTCATTCCTTTTCCTGGCAACCACACAATGTGAGTGCCAGGGCAAACCTGTCCATCCTCAGAGCATTCTTTCCTGTACCTTTCTGACTCTTGGCTAGGGCTATTATTATTATATATACACCTATCCATTTTGAAGGAAATCAACCCCGAGTGCTCACTGGAAGGACAGATCCTGAAGCTGAGGCTCCAATACTTTGGCCATTTCATGAGAAGAGAAGACTCCCTGGAAAAGACCCTGATGTTGGGAAAGTGTGAAGGCAAGAGGAGAAGGGGACATCAGAGGACGAGATGGGTGGACAGTGTCATCGAAGCTACCAGCATGAATTTGACCCAACTCCGGGAGGCAGTGGAAGACAGGAGGGCCTGGCGTGCTCTGGTCCATGGGGTCACGAAGAGTCAGACACGACTAAACAACTAAACAAAAATAATTCCTCAGTTTTGGTTTGGTTCCAACATGTGCAGTCTCCGGGATTGAACCAAAGTGAACAGGTTGCTGCTTTCAGTTTCCCAATCTCACAAGCAGCTTAGTCACTTCATGATACTGGGAAATTTAAGATGTCCTCTACTCCTCCATGATGGGGGAGAGGGAAGAAACAAATGTTTTTCCCCCTTAAGCTTGTTAGGGCAGTGCTGACGTGCTGTACCTTTTAGAAAACATGAAGACAAATTGAAAGCTTCTTCCTGGAAGGAGGAGGAGGAGGCAAGGAGGATGTGGTTTTTGTTTGTTTGTTTTGTTTTTTCCTTCTCTTTAAAGGGAGGTGGGCCAAATAGGGTCGCTTGAGGTGTGGATGCCATGTGAATGCAAGGATTGAGTCAGATGGGATATCGTATCACTGTGTGACCTTAAGCAACCCTACTTAGCCTGATCCAGGCTGCTCCCATTTAACTGTCTAGTCAAGCCTTAAGCTTCAATCTAAACATTCTATTAGTCTGTGTGGATTGGGACAGAATGTGTACCGGACTTTGCAAATACTGTGAACTATCCCCCTTCCCTAAATCTTAGTGTACATGAACACCGTGAGACAGTTGGTGGCACTGGGTCTTCCTCCTCAAATAGTTTTTCACCTTCTCAGAAACTTTCACCCTTACCAACATCAAATTCAAAGCCTTTTTCCTGAAAAGTGTGGCAGCATCCTCCGGCCTTGGTGTACTGCTCCAACACCAGAACCCGTTTCCCAGCCTTCGCCAAGACTACGGCCGCAGATAGGCCTCCGAGGCCACTCCCGATCACTATTGCATCTAGGTTGGGTGGCACCGCATTTGGCGAAAAGCCTGAGAAGGAGAGAGGAAGAGGCAAAGAAAATCATATCCCTAATTCAGTTTAGAAATGGATGGGAAATAATCATATCAGGGTGCATTCAGACTGCAAAGGCATGCAGGTGATTGCACTGGAAAGAGTTGGTTTAATGGGAGCCATTTCCTTTAAACGCTTCCATCTCCTGGGAAATCACTACAGCATAATGCCCAAAAGTAGGAGCCCTGGAGCTGGGCCAAAAAGATTCGTCTTGGGCAGGTATCAGGGTCAGTCTGGAGCACTTTTTTTGTTGTGTCATCAATGGTCGACAGATCATACCAGAGTGGTCCACAAGGAATCCAAATTGTGATCTATTTCACCATGTGTTCACACCCTTAATTGGGAGAAGAGAATGGGTTTAAAATCTGCAAATTTCTTCATTTTTAGAATGCAAAACAAAACAAAACCCTTGAGATTTAAAAAGGTATATAGTCAAAACTGAAAACAACAGATTCTTCCATCCAGGCCTCTGGATCTATCCAGGCTTTGATTACTTCATTCTTCAAAGTCCAAGACTGAATCAGAGTGCATTAAATTATGTTAGTCTTGAATTAGGGTTGCCACACTTTCCTGTGAGAGATTCGTAATCATCTATGCCTATGCAGCCAGCAGGTACAACATAATGTTCTCCATGATAGCTCTACCTGTTGAATTTTACTGGTGTATATAGAGCATAATTTCACTTCAATTCATTTTTGAAGAATTTACCAAAATCCCCCAAAGTCTTCATATTTAGGACAGAAAAAAAGATCTGAAAAATGCACTAGTGTAGCAAAGGAAAACTGACAAATTTTTCCCTCGCAGCCTGTAACTGAGTGCTTCTATGAGAGGAAATTATTTCCATCTCAAATATGCCCAGTCAAATCTAGAATGGAAAAGAGAGGGATTAAATAGAAGCCAATTATATTGACATAGCCTAGAATTCTAAGACATGCTTGAATTCTATGAATGGTTAAAATTCTAGAAAAACATGCAATATGTTTCAACCACAGCACTACTCACTTAAAGAAAATATTTCGTAGACATTTTGTCATGGCATTTATCTGTTTAAGTTTTCAATTGCCTAAAGCCTGTATAAATTGACTACAGTATAATAAAAACGCAATCTATGTAGTCATAAAATTGCAAAATAGCCATAAAACAATAATCACCGTACAACAGCCAGAATAATAACACGACACTTAAAATGGGACAAGGTAGTGCTGAAAACACTATCAAATTATAGCTGTCAAATCAGTACTATCAAGCAGTGTCTCTGAACTTAATTAATGAAAGTGATAGTTTCTATGGGAACCAATGGGTACCCTAGAGAAGTGATCAAAATATGGCCAGCTTGCCATACACATCAAAGGACATCCTTCTCTTAATAACTACAACCCTTATCTAGAAAACGGCAGCCCCGTAAATCACAGTCGTAACTTGTTTCGTGCGACCACTTATTTCATGATAACGATGTACCAGGTGGTGTACAGATCATAGATCAGTCCCAGCATCAGAGAGATTACAGTACAGGTCACCTCAGCTCACATGGATCTGAAGGAATGTTGCACAGAGGGAAAGCCTTTAAGTCAATAGTTCCTGACCTTGGCTCTCCAGATGTTCTCAAATTGAAACTCCCGAAGCCTTCACTGCTAGCTGTGCTGGCCAGGATTTCGAAGAGTTGTAAACCAAGAACATCTGGGGACCCAAGGTTGGGAACCACAGCTTTAAGGGAAGGCATGATTCAAAATAATAGAAAATCACAATGAACCTCAATCCAATGTATGTCCTGCCTCGAGTAGCCCAATGAGACCTGTGAGACACAACTAAGAAGCTGACTACACAGATTGTTTAGTCCACTGGTTCTTAACCTTGGGTTACTCAGGAGTTTTGGACTGCAACTCCCAGAAGCCTTCACCACCAACTGTGCTGGCTGGGGTTTCTGGGATTTGCAGTTCAAAAACATCCGAGTAACAAAGGTTAAGAACCACTGGTTTAGCCCACTGTTTGGAGCACTGTTGGAGTGGACTGGTGCAGTCTTAAAGATGGCAGATACCTCAGCCTGCCTCCAGACCATCCGTACCTGCACCCTTCAGGCCCCTGTTAAGGGGCTTCTACTTTTATGGTGTGGGTAGGATCACTCTGGGTTGGACCAATTCCAGCAATGAGTTCTTCAACCAATCCAAAACAATCCTTCCACTTTCAATTTCCCAAACTTGTGAAGTGACTTGATAAGCAAGCCACTTCAGGTTATTTGCAAATTAATTATATCTCCTATTTGGCAGAGGGCAGAGAAAGTGAAATAAATATTTTTGACTCTATGCAGATTAGTGCTGATGCACTACATCAGTTCTATGTATATTTTAAAGATTTTCTTTGCCTTGCCTTAAAGAGCTGGTCAAGAAACTGCTCACAGTTAAATCCACAGCAGTAGATTGTGATGTGAGCCACTTCAGGATAAGTGAGCCACTTCAAGATATTAGCAAATTAATCACTTCCCCTGCTCGTCTATATATACCCTAACTTAAACAAATTAAGGTGACATCTGCAAGCAGGTGAAAGCCTTTCTCTTCAGGCAAACTTTCTCTGAGTTACTGGCTGCTTGAGTGGGGTTTTTAAATGTATTGTTGTATCTTACTGCTTTGAATGTGTTTTGGTGTTGCTTATGTTTTTCCAGTATGGTATTTGTTTCATCCTTTTCAATTTTTGTATCCTCGCTGTTGTAAGCTTTCATGTTGTCTTTTAATCATGTAAGTGGTCTCACTTTTTTTTTTAAAGAAGACAGGTGGAGAAAAAATTTAAATAAATAAAAACAAATAAATAGACATCCTTGATCCATGCCCAAGCTGGACCTTTTTGGGTCCAAATCTAGGGCTACTACCTCTGGGGGCCAGTATTGGAGTGATTCCCCAGGAGAACGAAGGGTCCCTTTAATGCTCCCTTTCCTGTGTGATCTGACACGTGCTTACCCACCATCTGTTAATGCCCCTTAATGGTTTTAGAAGATTTGCTCTGGGTAGGACTAAAGTTGGGGTTACATTCCTACCTCAGGGCAAAACTAGCTAGTTTCAGCATTGAGAGAATGTATAATTATTCCACTTACACAAACTTTAGACTGACATCAGGGTTCATTGCAGGGAGACTGTTTTGCTTGCCTGCGCTCTTTCTCAATCCTCTGGTCATCTAGCATTAAGAGTCAAAAGGAAGGAGGGAGGGAAACACACGTGGCTGATTGATTGCTATCCTGTACTGTACTTTTGGCCTTAAGAGCAAGAACAACAGTGAAAGGACTGCTGGCTAGCTCTTTGGTTTAGGACGGTCTCTGGCTGTGGAGCCAGAAGTTGATAGATCAGTTCTCTGCTATGCCTCCTTGACAAGACCTGGACTCCGTGATCCATAGAATCCCTTCCAGTTCTGGAGTTCTAAAATGATTATGATTATAACTACAACTCTGCCGTTTGTTGTGCTTAAGAGAGCAGCCTTTTGACTTTATCTCTATGGTAGCAGCCAGAGCTCAGGAAGAATAAATTTTGACATTATTACTTCCAGAATCTGGCTTGGTGATTCTAAGAGTCGTAGCCCCAAACTCTAACTTTTTTCAAGTTCTATAAAGGGCATAGTTTTAAGGGCCAGACCAGGAAGCAATGATGTCATGGTAGGTAAAAGTTTCAAGAGAAATTTATAGCCGATGGGCAGCTCAAGAGAACCCCCAGTTTTCCTGGTCTCTAGATCTGTAGGTTCCTTTGACAAAAACAAGTCCTTATCAATAAAACTGAAAGATTAATTGTTGTTAAGTCCAGTTTTCTGAACTAAAAACTTTAGAATCTGGATATCCAAAATGAGGATATGCATCAATGAAAAGGACAGAATTGGCTATGCTAATGTATGTATAAATGTACAGTATATGTGGGAATAATCACTATGATGGTAAGCAGAAGTGCAATGTATCTCACCACAATGAGGAAGACTGTGACCACAGGTGACCTGTGTGTTTCATTGCTCATTCTATTCTAGGTTCTAAGTCTCAATTAATGGGAAACTTCAAATCCCCTTTTTACTCTATCTTCTTATGGATTTTGCTCTGTAAATTGGAATTGGATGGCATAGTCAAGCAGTAGGGGGCTTTAAAGAGGATCATTCTTGATGCAGTAAGACACATGATTACACTGCTCTTAATTCAGGAATTTGGAAACGTCCTACAAACAACTCAGGAAAATCTGTGAAATTACACCCAGCTTTTTAAAAAAAATTTAGACCTTGGTTTTCATACTCTTGAAATATTGTGCAAAGCATGGGAGAAGCCATACTTAGCAGCCCCATCATAGTTTGAGCTTGGATTTTTAAAAACTCTTAGACCTCTTTGATCTGCAGAGGAAGACTCTAGAGATCATCAAGTCCAGCCTGTCAAGGAGGCACAGTGGGGAATTGAACGTCCAAGCGCTGGCTTCACAACCAGATACCCCAACACTGAAGCTTTGCCTCTGATGTTTGCTTGCTTGCTTGCTTGCTTGCTTGCTTGCTTGCTTGCTTGCTTGCTTGCTTGCTTGCTTGCTTGCTTGCTTGCCTGCCTGCCTGCCTGCCTGCCTGCCTGCCTGCCTGCCTGCCTGCCTGCCTGCCTGCCTGCCTGCCTGCCTATCTATCTATCTATCTATCTATCTATCTATCTATCTATCTATCTATCTATCTATCTATCTATCTATCTATCTATCTATCTATCTATCTATCTATCTATTATGTTCTGCTAAGTTGGAACTGACATATAATGACCCTAATAGGGCTTTCATGGTAAATGAGAGATTTAGGGTGTAGTTTTACCAGTTCTACACCCGCAGGGAGTTTCCATGGATGAGCATGGATTCAAATCCGGATCTCCTGGGTCCCACTCCATCACTCTATCCAGTACACCACACTGGGTATCTAATTTAATGTACTCAGCTATGAAGTACCATTGGTATACACAGAGCTTTGGACTACAACTCCCAGAATCCTCTGGCTTGGGAGGTTTTGGGATCCGTAGTCCCCAAATATTAATTTTTCCAAGAGCATGGTTCTTTACAGGGGTCAGATGCCTTGAGCCTGCAATAAAATATCTGGTCACAACCAAAGATTTGCTGCAGGAAAACATCAGCGGACACAGAAATGTAAAACCAGGGGTAAATGTGATAATACATGATTGTCTCAGTTAATATTTTGTAATTTGAGATTTCCATTTGCGTTCCTTCTACCGTTTGTCTTTTTGCCTTTACAGTGGTGCCTTGCTAGACGATGATAATCCATTCCACTGAAATCGCTGTCTAGTGAAATCATTGTCTAGCGAAAAGCAAATCGTCGTCTAGCAAAAATCGGTTTGTGAAGCAGGGACCAAACATTGTCCAACAAAATTCCCCCATAGGAATCACTGTTTTGCGAATCGTGATCGCGATCGCAAAAAGTCAATGTCTAGTGAAAAAACTGTCATGCGGGGTAACTGTCTAGCGAGGCACCACTGTACTTGATAGAAACCAAGCAAGCACAGAATGCTTTTGCCTATAAGAACCAAACAAGAAAACCTTCCCCACAGGATTCTCTGTTCTAATCCAATAGCGTGACTGGCTTTTAGCATTCTGAAGAACAGCATTCCTTCCCATCAGTCTACTTCATGGTCACTTCATACAGGCTCACTTACCTTTCTGGAGCACCTTTTTGCGAGCTTCATAATCCGTGACGATAGGCTTTGGAGAGCTCACAGTTGCCTGGCTAAAAGGGTTCCTCCCAAACCCATGGATAAGAAAGAAGAAAACAAGGCTGGGGATCAGAAAGGTGAGTAACAGAAGCAGCAAGTAAAACCACATGGCTGATTGTTTGCCTGAGAAGAACAGACCCACTGGGCTTTGTCCCTGAGACCAGGTTGCGAAGCCTGAGCAAATTTATCTCATTATCATCCACGTGACCAATCAGGGCAACAAGCCAACTAAGGGGAAAGATAGGAATGTAAGTCCTTAAGCTCACAACTGATCTCTCAGAGCTAGAACTAAATTGTTTCGCTGCCTGTGGAAGACCACCAGCAAATGGCACATTTTTCCCATTCAAGGCAGATGGAAGTTGAAGCCAACCAACCTATTTTCACACCTAAGTAAAGCTCACTTGAATTTCTTACTTCATGAAGTTTGGAAAGTTACTTTTAAAAAGCAGTTAGGTGTATTAAAACTAGAGATAGGGACGAATATAAAAACAGACCAGTTTTTCTGGCGAATATAGCCGATTCGTCATTTATTCGCCGATCCATATTTGTAAAATTTTAAATCAGGACGAATATGGCTTGACGAATATTTCCTCGGTTTTATTTGTCGATCCATTCATATTTGTCTATATTCGTTATCCCTTTGGGGGGCCTTTCTGAGCTTGCTGGTGCCAATTTGAAGCTCAGGCCAATCAGGACAGAGATCCTGGATTGGCATGTCTGGCAGCCAATAGCGCTGCTGAAAGGTGCATCTACTTTTACAGACGCTTCATATAAGCTTTTCCCATCTGGCCGTTCCCCACTTCTGGGGAGGGATTTCAGGTAGCTTAGGCTACTTCTTCAGAAGGGCTTAATTTTATTTCAAATTCAAATCAATCAAACCTTTGTTTTTCCTGGAAGTAGGGTTTTGTGTGTGTGTGTGTGTGTGTGTGTGTGTGTGTGTGTGTGTGTGTGTGTGTGTGTGTGTGTGTCTGTTTGTCTGTCTGTCTGTCTTCCGGTGGGGGGGGGGACTGTTGTCGTGTGTCTGTGGAGCTGACCCGTGGAGCAGAGGTCAGCACAACTACCTCTCACTCACAGCCCACTGGTGGCATCCAGAGGACTTGAGTAATGGCAGGGCATCGGCGACAGGGCCACGGGGGGGCACTTGCCCTGCCCCCAGGCTACAGGTCCGTTCTGTTGCAGGCGTGGCACATCAAAGTTCAGTCGTTGGGACGGAACATCACCGATGAGTTCCTGTCCATGCTGCAGGAGTGGGCACTGGAGTGGGAGGTGACCCATGGCCACATGGTCACAGATGCTGGGCTGAACATGTTGGTGGCATTGAACGTGGTGGGCTTTGAGGCAGCCACATCAAGCCCGAGTGGGACACAGGCACCTGGGAGATGCAAGCACTCCTGGAGCAATGCTGCCAACTGGTGGGCCACTTCTCCTGCAGCCTGAAAGCTGCCTGCCGGCTACGTGAGAGGCAGGAGGAGTTGGGTCAGGAGACCCACGTTCTCCTGACAGACCTGCCCACCAGGTGGAACTCCACCTACACCATGATGTCCCGCTTGGTGGAGCAGAAGGCCATTTTGGAGGACATCATGTCCTCCATGCCCATTCTGCCCAGGGGGAGAGAGGTGGGCATCAGTGCCACAGATTGGCTGGCCCTCTCCCAGATGGTGGAGGTGCTCAAGCCCTTCCTGGAAATGACAGACATCTAGTGTGGTTATACGGCAAGCCTGGGGCAGGTTTATCTTGTGCCAACAACCACCACCATCCCTTTCCTTCATCAATAACAAAACAAACAACACCATTGCATGACTTCAGACTGCAGAGTTGATCATCTGGTTTTCCAAAGCTGCCCTCCTGGCTTCCCGGTGCCAAGAGGGCTGGGCTGATCCAAGCCCTTCTTGGTAGTCAAAAATAGCATACTTCACTAAATAATTATTTCTGGAGGCTTCTATTTTATATGCCATCTTCATGGCAAACGCCACCCTCTTGCTCATCGATGTTGAAGATTTCTGCCACTACACACCCAATGGGCAAAGCCTACTTTGCTGCCAATTGCCTCGGTGCCCAATGCCTATTAAGACATGCTTTCCTGCCTACTTTGAAGCCAGCTATCTGATGCGGCAACACACTCTACATTACTGCTGCCCACTACTGCAGTGCCCGAATGGCCAACACACTCTGCTTTCAGTCCCATCTGGGGACGGAAATAGGTAGGCAGGAGTTGGAACAAACTATCCAAATGAATTAGCTCAGTGCACCATCAGCCCTGCGAATTAACTGCTGCAATAGCAGCGTGGCCGGGCTCTGCCCCACCCAAAGACTGTCTGCGTGTCACCCAAACATGCCAAGAGGGCCATCTAATCCTCTTAGCTGGCACACCCAGAGCTGGTCCCGGCACCCCCGAACAAGCACAGAGGGCCGTTCAGCTCTCTTGGCAGACCCTAGACTGAGCAGTAAGAAAAATGTACAAGAACAAAGTGTTGGGTGATGCCCATAATGTGCCAAGACAGAGGGCTGTCCGCCCATGTTGGCACACCCAAAGCTGGGCTCTGCCCCATCCAAGCCTCACCCCATTACCCCATCGCATGACTTCAGATTGTAGACCTGATCTAGTTTTTCAATCCGTGCCAAGAGAGCTGGCTGGTCCAAGCCCCCCAAAACCTCTGAGGGCTCTCTTTGTTGTCAACACAGTCTACGTTGCTGCTGCCAACTTCCTCGTGTGCCCCGCATGACTAGACACAGAAAGCCAATGCCATTAGCCGTACCTTCCCAATGAGGTGGAGCAATTAATCTGATGATGTTATTGTTGCTGCTAATAAGTGTTGCTTGCTTCCTTTTGTTTTCAAAAACAAGCAACACACCTCCATGGCCACCTTTTGCTAATCCCCAACCAGGTCTGTCCCTGCCCCACTCAAAGCCTGTGCAGGCGTCCCCGTGCCAAGAGGGCAGAGCTGTCTAAGCCCCACCCCAAACCTCAAGGGCTATCTTTATCATATTTGGGCAGTCTTAGAAGCCAAGTTGCAATCCCCAGCTTTCTAGTTCTAAACAAGCATCTTTGTTTTTTTGAAAGTTGTCAGCAAGTCTAGTTAGACATTGGTGGACAGGTGAGTCTCCTAGGTCAGGCTGTGCCCCACCCAAAGCCTGTCTGGGCATCCCTCGTGCCAAAGAGGGCCTGTCTCAGCCCCACCCAAAGCATGTCCAGGCATCATCCCATCGCCCAGCTTCAGACGGTAGAGCTCGTCTGGTTTTCAACCGGTGCCAAGGGGGCCGGCCTGTCTAAGCCCCCCCAAACCTCTGAAGGCTTTATCATATTTGGGCAGTCTCTGCAGCCAAGTTGCAAGCAATCCCCAGCTTTCTAGTTCTAAACAAGCATCTTTGTCACCCCATCGCTCCTCCTCCAGATTGAGGAGCTGATCTGTTTCCGACAGCCCCGCAGATTAACCGCTATTAGTAGCACCGACCCTGTTCATCTGATAATGCTCCTGGTGCTGTTGGAAGTTGCAAGCAACCTCAGTTACCTCCTGGGGGCAAAAATCTTTTCTTTGCAGGCAAATCTGATGTAGTTGAAGAAGACCAGAGTATGGTCTGCTGCCTTTCCCCTCACTGCCCTGATGGGGCCAAAAAGCCTGCTTTCCGGCTCCCAACTACCTCAGTGCCCAATGGGGCAAGACATGGTACTTTGCTGCTGCCAACTACCTCAGTGCCCGATGCGGCCCCAAAAGCCTGTTTTCCTGCTGCCAAACTCCTTACTTCCATGTATAAGACGACCCTCAATTTTTGGTCTAAAGATTTTAGATAAAAGTATCGTCTAAAAGTATACACAGAAATAAGTTGAGTCTGAGTTGGGTTGCTAGTGTGACTTAAGCTGGGCTCGACAGCGAGTCGTGACTCATCAGTCCCCATTCCTGCAAAACAGAATAGGAACACAACAGGAAACAAACATGTTAAGCCAATTAAAATAGTGCGTAAAAGGGCTTTGCACAGAAACTCCCCTGCACCACCATACATACCCTTATTCTTGGAAAGCGATCATCATGATGTGGAAACAGGAGAACATTCCCCCATATCAGGTCCAGCGCAAAGTTGGAGGGAGTGTGTGGCAAAGTGCCCTCTGGAGGACGCAGTCCTTCTGTCAATGACCTCACTCCTGGAATTCTCTCACAATGGCACCAACACTCAAATGAGGGCTGAAAGTTGTGAAATGAATTTTCCAGAGTGCCTGATGTAGGCTCACATCAGAGCAGTGGGGGACATGAAAATATTGGCTTAGGCATCCAATGTGGGGAGCCTGAATTAGTACTGGTGGCACCAGAGCTCTGAAACTGTCCTATAACACCAAAGGATTACCCCAAGTAAGATTTTTGGAACCGCTAGCTTTTCACCCAAATGCTCATGCCTGAAAACTGAGTGGCAACTTTGGTAGGCAGACTTAAGTGTGAGAAAGCCCAGGTGTGTAGTGGTAAAGAGAGAGATATGAGGCCATGCTGTCATCTTAAAATGTATAAAACAAAACAATCCCTATTTCTCATTTCAAATGAGAAAAGAACAAGAAACACAGTATAGGAAATGAAGTGTTTATTTCTCCATGAGATGCATGGTTAAGCTCTAGAATTTGCCAATACAGTACTAAGATGGCAACCCATGGTTTTCAAAAGAAATAAGACAAATTCATGGAGCATAATGGCTACTAATCAATATGCCCATATATTACCTCCGCAATACTGTATAGAGGCAGAATGCTTTCCATTACCAAATGAATCTGCCAATACCAAGATGGCAAACAATTCAGATGGTTTTCAAAGGAAATAAGACAAATCCATGGACCATAATGGTGACTAATCATTATGACTACCATGTTTCCCTGAAAATAAGACAGGATCTTATAATAATTTTTGCTCCGAAAAACTCATCAGGGCTTATTTTCAGAGAATATTTTGTTTTTTTTCATGTATAACAATCTACATTTATTCAAATACAGTCATGCAGTCTTCTTCTGGTTGCTGCACAATGGCGGAGGGTGGCGTTTCACTTAACTGGGGCTTATTTTTGGAGTAGGGCTTATATTACGATAATCCTGAAAAATCATACTAGGGCTTATTTTCAGGTTAGGTCTTATTTTGGAGAAAACAGGGTATGTATTACCTGCACGATAAAGAGGCTGTGCAGTTCTGAACACCAAATAGTGGAGAAGAACAGCACAGGAGAGCTGTTTCCTCAAGGCCTAACATTGGCTTTCTTAAGGCATCCAATTCTCTACTAGGAGAACCAAGACCATGGACTAGATAGGCCTTGTGTTCCTAGGACCAACGTGTAATAGGTTGGTTTTTGAGAGGGTAGCTCCAGTTGAGATGACTAGGCCTCTTTCTTGTGGTTCAGTGTGTTCAGCTTCCTCTTCAGTTTGAGAAGGTCCAAGTAAATGTTGCGTCCAAGCACAGCAGAGGCACAAAGCAAGCCTCCATTCAGAGCCCCTGCAAGGCCACAGCAGAAGACATCTTGTCCTAGATTGTGGGGATGAAAAGATACACCTCAGAGAAAGTCGCAGGGTGTATTCACACAGATGCTAGTTTCAGTTTACTGAGGCCTTACATGTTCATTAACTCCTGGGCAGTTCCCAGTGAAAGAGGGACTGACATGAGACAGAAACCTGAACACTGATTCCTCTTTACCTGTTCATTCCCAAAGCTATATTTTAAAAGTGATTAATTGTCCCTATTATTGTTTGAAGAAAAAATAGTCATCATTAAAATTATAATTATAGAGAAGTAACTCTTTGCTTTCTCTATTCTTAAAAGGAAGTAAAAATTCCTTCTTGTCAATTTCCAAAAACTAAATAAACAACTGAATGAAACAAAACGGACTCCCTTTCTCCTCCTTTTCTTCCCCCATCAATACGCACAAATCAACAAAAGGCACAGCACAAGGCTGTGCTTGGACTGTGACATTACTGAAAAAAGTAATGAACGCAGTTACAGTTACATCATAAAAGAAGCAGCTACCTACACATTACAGTTGTAATGTAACTGTAGCCCTACTCAGGCATTCTGTCTAAAGGTTATCTAAAGACAAGAGGAAAACAGCGTATTAGCTGTTTTCAGCTTCGAAGCATCATCTCCTGAATATAGAGGCTCTCCACAGTATTCTGAAACCTGATTTTCATGATTAGTTTAGTTAACCATGTGATTGCGTAAATAGGGTTATAATTATAATTGTGTGTCATTGTTTCCAAATTATGGCATTCCCTCAAATGTATTTTTTTTAAAAAAAATTAGAAGTGGTTTACCCTCTTTAAGTCACTGTGCAGCTTACCTAAGGCTGCACAGAGGGTGGTGCATGTAATCCCACTAGCCATATACTTTCCCAGGATTCAAAACTCCTGACCCCTGACTTTGCAGTCAAACACTGCATATGCACTGATGTATACAATCTCTAGGTTATAGTTATACCTCCATTACTGGAAAAAAATGAATTATCTACAACTAACTAGTTAGCTGAAAAATGTAATGAAACAGTTGCAACAGTAACTAGTTATTTCCAGGCTGTGTTCCCCTTTATCTGTTTAAAACATGTAGGGGATGAAAAAGCCACAGACCTGTTAAGTAGAGATTCTGGACAGGAGTCTTGGGTCTCATGGCAGCCATAACCAGTGGATCAAAGCGGCACAGATCATGCTCAGCTCCATACATTTCTCCCAGAGGAGCAGCTAGATAGTACTGGTTGGTGAGTGGAGAAGCAGCTTCCATAAAGTCTATCTAGAAGTAAGAAGAAAATATAAAAAGAAAGGCAATTATTGTTAGGTTTTCAGTTTGGGGAACTGCAGAAATAAGTCCCAAATGTGGGCACTCTAGTAATGGCAGGGAGTATGTTGTAGAGTTGAAATTAGGGTATGATCTACATCTGTTTTGTTGACAGCTGATCTGTCTGTGGTGACACACATCCATTTGCATTACTGTAGTGTACTTTATGTGAGGCTGTTTCTAGAAAGTGTTTGGAAATTTTGATGGGTCCAAGTCTCCAAAATCTTGTGGCCAGATTGCTGACTGGAGCTGGTTAGAGAGGGGATAGAAATACATTGCTACAACAGAGACACTGGCTATTTTTCCAGTCCCAGACACAATTTAGAGTGCTAGTTATGATCTATAAAGTACTACATGTCCTGGATCCAGACTATCTAAAGGACCCTATTTCCTCATCAGAGCCTGTCCAGGTCTCGAGACCTTCATGACAAGCAAGACATTGGCAAGTTTGGCGAGGGCACAAAAAAGGGCCTTCTTGGTGGCTGCTCCCAAGCTGTAGAACTCCCTGATGAGTAAGTTAAGGTTGCAAGAGAAAAAAATGGCATGTCATAGAAATCCTCCCCCAGATGAATCCTGCCTCTAATAAATGTTTTGAGGATTTCTCCTCTTGAAAAAACCTGCTGAAATGATACATCCATTTTGTTATTCCCCCAAAAAAGAGTAGAGGCATTAAAAGACACCTATGCACTGCTCTCCTCAAAGGGTACTGCCAAGGCCTTACCTTGTCACTGAGCTGAGGGAACTTTGCCAGAGCCACATCTAGGAGCTGCTGGGCAATCTCCATCTTAAAGGCATCATATTCAGCCCCTCTGTTCTTCACACGACCTTCAGACCATTCCTCAAACCACTTGTAGTGAGCCATGGTGATAAGGATCATACAAGAGTGACCTATAAGTACCAGTAAATAGTTGCCAGTAACACCAAACAGAGAACTATAAAACAGATTTCCCTCATAGTATCAACAGGCTATACAATGAGTTGTTGTTGGGCTCATTCATTTTTTAATCCATGTTTGTTTTTCCTGCTTTTCAGTGTGCTTGTTCCCTACCATTTTCATATCAATCAGATTGTGAATGACACACACAAAGATAACTATTGCCATTATTTTAATAGACATTTTCACAACATGCTATTGCATCTTTCATTATTCCTCTGTGATGTTCCACGCATTACATATATATTTAATATAAAATGCACTCTTTGGCAGCTAAAACATGCCCTCTTATATCCATTTTGTCATGGTTAGTGTGCTAACAAGTTGAATTCTAAGAAGTGTACAAAATGAATAATTATTCTGCCATTCTGGTCCACGTATTAGTTTTGAGGATTAAACTGGCCACGTTGTTTAAAAATGGTGACTGAGGAAAGCCCTTCATCATTTCTATGATAATTAGACCAAACTAGGGCTTCATAACTGAACATCCCCTGTTTCTCTCTTTCAGTCTTCCTCATTTGTATTTTCCCATGACATTTTTCAGTTTGCAACTCCTTTGAGGTAGGGATCTATCAAACTCAGTCCTTGTCAAATGCCGTATAGATGGTGCTGTCTCTCTCTCTGTCTAAAAATCTAGTAATAACAATGGATGTCGCCTCTTTCCAATTTATTACTTTCTATCAAATAAAAAGATACCTGGGTGCCTTTTTTCATATATAGGATCCTTGGCTGATGGGAATGTGACGTACACCATAGGGAGGTTAGCACTCACTTCTTCTCTAGATAGGGTAGCATATTTTGAAGCACTGTAGATGATGAAAGGAGAAGTGTGAAAGTCCTCTCCGAAAGCAGCAGCAGGAAGCACAGAACAGTCATTGTTGGGATAGAAATTTTCCTGGCATTTGGGGAGAACTAGACCCATCTGGAACACCTGACAAGATTCCGGTGGCAGCTCCCTGTCATGTAGAAGGTTGCCAGAGAACCATCCCTCATCATCTAGTCCAGTGGACTGACAGGCAGATTGTCTCTTCTCTTACCGAAAGGGACAAAGAAAAACTCTGATCTCTAGCACTGCTGAATTTTGAGCTGGCAGCAAATGAAGCACTAGGGCCTACAAAAAGAGTTCATGTGGGCACATGTGGTTTTGGCACTGCATGTCACTCAACCCCGAACTAAGCTGATGGTAGTCGGCCTAGGCCTTTCACAGCTCACCAACACAGGCCTGCAGCTAAGTGTTATTCTTACATACGCCTTCTCCCACCTAGATCTATTCGAGTCACTCACTATAGCCAGGAAAGATGGCTGAGGGGCCTAATGCCGAGAGGGGTTCCAAAAAAAAGAACAAGAAATCGGGCCTTCTCAGCAGTGGCCCCTCAACTTTGGAACAGTTTGCCATCACAGATCTGCCTGGCACCCTTGCTGGGTGTCTTTAAGAGCCAATTAAAGAGCTGGCTCTTTAGGCAGGCCTTCCCTCCTACCAATACTTGAGTTTTACTTTTTTGCTTGGCCTTTTGCTTACTTTTCCATCTTGATTAACATTTATATTGTCGATTTAAATGATTGTTTTAACTGTTTTTATGCATGATTCTGATGTGAGCCGCCCGGAGTAGATGCAGTCTAGAAGGGCGGGATAAAAAAAGCTAATAATAAAATAAAATAAAATAAATAAATAAATAAAATAAATAGATATTCTGTACCAACTAAAGGTAGGCACGAACCACCAGTTTGGAGCTTCATGCTGGTTTGTTTGCTAGCCAAACAGTTGTTCGGTGCTTTCCAGCCCCACCTCCTCTGGCAGCCACCCACTCAGAGGCAGTGCCTGGAGGAGGCCGAGCAGGGAAACCAGGGTGTTGCCTCTTTCCAACCACGTCCCAGAGGAGGCATGGCTGGAAAGTGCCAGACACCTATTTGACAAACAAACTGGCATGAATCGTAGAACTGGCCATCTCTAGTAGCAACTGCTCCAAATAGATCTGAAGGGACAGGCTCAACTGTTCATAGGAACGTAAAAGAATTTCAGCAAAGTTTCTCCTAGTGTTTACAATGGGTTGGATGTACAATGGGCTGGGGCTGGAGGGACAACCCATGAGATGGAAGGGGTCTCCTCATGGAAAAGCAAAATATGGCCAGATCCCATGGCACTATGTGGAAATCTTACATGCATTCCATAAAAATTGGAAGGTGGGGGGGCAGGAAATTAAAATAAAATAGAGAGACCAGTTAATACTTACATGCCATCTAGGTCATTATGTTGATAAATCCAGTAGTTAGACGACTTGATCCCAAGCTCTTCTTTGGTCCCTCGAAGGCCTACAAAGACGATGAAGGACCCCATGCTGTGTTGAACCAAGCCAAGTTGGGACTGGATCTCTGAGTGAATTACAAAAACACATCAATGAAAGGGGCCGACACTAGAATGGATCACAATTACACTTCATTCACGTTCCTCCTGTAGCTTGTCATAAACAAGATATCATATCCAAGACACCGTTTATTTACAGAAGCATTCTGTTACAAGAAAAATGAGGGTAGTGGGAGGAAAACTGCTAAAGAAAAGCACAGAAGATTAATGGCTATCAAATTTAACACACACACACACACACAGCCCACGAAAAAATCATGAAAGGCATAGCTAAGTAAGTATGTTGACTTATTTTGACAGTTGACCTATTCCAGTGACAGTTTGCAGATGGGTTGACTACCTACTTGCAAACTGTCAATAAAAGAAACCATTTAATCTCTCTTGGGGGCAAAAGATATCCCACAAAGGCACTACAACTAAGAAGGCCTTTCCTTCATGTTATCACTTGCACACCTCCTTTGGACGAGGAATTCTTTGTAGACCCTCCAGTGTTGACTGAACTTGATGGGCAGGTTCAGGTAGACTTAGTCTTCCTACTCAGATACCTAGGGTTTTATAACAGACAACAGTGTTCGGTTTACCTGGTTTGCTTCTGATCTGAGGAGGCAGCAACTTCCCAAAAGTATTGAACAGGCCGGCATCGGAGATCACCACAGGAGCATACACTTTTACATCGCCACCATGTTTCTTCTCTATGCTCACTCCTAGAAAAGATTACTGTTCAGTGAGGAGAATGCTGGTGTATAATTTGGTACGTTTTATCTAGGCTGCCATGAGATGGAGACTTAAGACTACAATGATCATGGAAGACATGTGCCAATCAGTTAACAATTGCAGAAGGCCTGGGAAGTGACATACATTTCTTCTTTGACCAAACTTCCTTTTAGCTGGGAGTCCTATTCCTAGACTAGGATGGGAGTCTAATTCTTCAACCCTATGGCAGCAAATATTTGCTTAACTTTTGATCTCCTGGGTTTTCCGTCTCTTCCACTGCACGTTGCTAATTCCTTACATTCTGCTCGTGGGCTCCAGCTTACACCTGCCTATCTGCCTATCTGCCTATCTACCTATCTACCTACCCTTCCATCCATCCATCCATCCATCCATCCATCCATCCATCCATCCATCCATCCATCCATCCATCCATCCATCCATCCATCCATCTATTCATTATTTAAACTATTTTCACCCCACTTTTTTTTCCTTAAGAAGGGCCCAAGGTGGTTTACATCATTAAAAGACAATATTAAAAGCAAAAAATAGTAGGTATACAAATACTAAAAAAGATCAAACAGCTACCACCGCTAAAAGGCAGTTAACAAAAGCAACACGAAAAATGCATCCAAAGCAGTATGTATGTATGTATGTATGTATGTATGTATGTATGTATGTATGTATGTATGTATGTATGTATGTATGTATGTATGTATGTATGTATTTATTTATTTATTTATTTATTTATTTATTTATTTAATTTATATGCTGCCCACTCTACCCAAAGGTCTCTGGGCGGCTTACAACAATTAAAATTCAACACAATAAAATATAAAATGATTAAAATACGATTAAAATACAAATTAAAATTTAAGTTGCCATCATCAAGACCCACAGTTAATGTTATTTCAATTAAAAGCCTTCTGGAACAGGAAGGTTTTGACCTGGCGCCGAAATATCATCAGTGTCGGCGCCAGGCGAATTTCAGTTGGGAGGGCGTTCCATAGTCTGGGGGCAGCTGCCGAGAAGGCCCTTTGTCTACAAGCCATCCCTCTTACCTCCTTGAGGGATGGCTCTTTCAAAAGGGCCCCCTGGCTAGATCTCAATAGCCGGGTAGGCTCATATGTATGTATGTATGTATGTATGGATGTATGTATGGATGTATGTATGGATGGATGGATGGATGGATGGATGGATGGATGGATGGATGGATGGATGGATGGATGGATGGATTTTTATCCCACCCTTTTAGACTATGTCTACTCAGGACGGCTCACAATAAAATTATTCATAAAACAATGAAAAAACCATGAATAAGGTAACCATCTGTTTAAAAACACAACTCACCTACTTGACAAAAGTAAATACGAAACTCATGTAAGTGTGGTCATATCTAACTTTAGGAAAAATGGTCAATGGAAGAGGAAGAGAGACTGGGGGAAGAATTTTGTTTTTGTTTGCTTTTTTACATTAATTTACCAAAATGTGCAACTTCCTTCATCACTGGGATGGACAGAATTTGAGACTATTTTTAAAAAAGAATGAAATATGGGAGAAATAGAAGCCAAAAGATTTATCCACCCAAGCCCAAAGCTTTGAGTGCTTGAGTGCTTAACTTTAGGTTTTGATTCCTTTTACAGGAAATCATGTTGCTTATTGCAGATAGCTGTTCTGTGGTCCTCTCCACCCTGGGAAGGGCTGCGCCTACATAGTCTGACCAGCACAAAGAAGAAGAATGTTGTTTCCATAAGAACTTGGACTTGACAAATTTCTACCTCTTTAGGACAGAAAAAACTTTAAACATCTGAACAAAGAAATACAAAACAAAACCAACAGAGCTTCCTCCATTCCTAAAACATAAACCTTTCCAAATCCCTTCCAAGACCCACCTATAGCAGCACCGCTCTCCGAGAGCAAGATCTCAGTCACGCGGGCCTTCATGAGCACGGTGCCTCCAGATCGCTCAATCATGGGGATCATGTGGAAAGGGATTTCGCTGGGCCCCCCTTTTGGGTACCATGAACCACGTTGATAATGACGGACCAGCAGGCTTGTCATGAGGAAACTGGAATCTTTGGGAGGAACTCCTGTTTAGTGGGAACAAGAGGTTGAAAGAAGGGGGAAAGGATCTCTGATGTCTGAAAGAGAAACATTAGGAACTTCAAAGAGTCTTGTAGCACTTTTAAGATTAACATGGGTTATTTAGCAAGCATTTTCATGGATGCAGGATGCAGCTTTTTTCCTCCAATCCAATTTCTTTTCCTCCACTGCTAGGACTTCTACTCTTTTTTTTGAGAGAGAGAGAGAGAGAGAGAGATTGTAAACATGTTAAGCAGCATTTCTTTGCAGCTTGTTAAGGTAGATCTGCTGTACTCTGGATAGCTACAGCAGACGTTGCCTTACCAAACTCCAAACAAGGGCTAATTTCCTCCCCCCTCTCTCTCCTAACTTCTATGTGATCAGCTAAAGAGAAACCCAGCTTCCAAAGTGCAAATTCACAGCAGATTAATTTGTATTCTCCCTGCTGTGGAGTTGCACCCTACATCCTAAAATGTGTCATGAGACTATGTGTTGTTTTTGCTGCAGCAGACTAACACAGTTACCTCTTTGTAAAGAAGCACTGCATGCAGAAAGCTGGCAGGCCAGCCAGCCAGCCATTGTAGCACATGATACTGCTGAACTACAAACCTCATGGATGGGAAAGGATCCCCTGAATAATCCCCATGAGAACTGAGTTTGCTTGCTGGCCATGGAATGCTGATTGATTCTTGAGGCTGATGGAAGACTGAGGGGGCACACAATGTGTGAAGTGCTAACAAGCAGTATTCTACACTGCAACAATTAGTTGCAGTCTTCATTTCTAGTACATATTATTGGTTACTACCAAGTCATTTACCCTGCACTTGAAAGCACAGAAATCAGGTATGCGAATAATAGGATCAAGGGTGATCCCTACTGCATGTTCACTGAAGCTTAGACACAATACTTTTTGGAGTAAAACGCCCAAACTACTCTAGCCAGTCTGCTGGGTGAGGTATTTTGGGAGGTGTCGCCCTAATACCAAGCTCTTATCGACAACAACTCCAAACTCTGCTGTTCAACAACACACAACCATTTCTAAGGGCCAAAGCACAAGATTTTCATGCTCAACCTGAAGTACCAAGGATTGAACTTGGAACTTCTTCATGCAAATAGATACTTGTCTTGCTGAACTATGGTTCTGATGGGTTTTCTCGCAATCCTCCAATGATGTTAGCAGGAAAAACCCTCCATGGAGGAAAGTGACAGTAAGATAGGCAAATAAGAATATATGTGTTATTGAAAGCATGCCACCTCAGAAAAAAATAACCAGAGACAGGACATACATCCCCATCCCCTTATTTCCTCACCATAGAAGAAGTAGCTGAAGACGGCTCGCAGGTCCTGGCAGGTGGTTAACTGCTCCACAATCTTGCTTTGGCTGGAAGTTGCCAACCTGAAAACAGGTGAGACCAAGTGAACAAGGCCCCATTGGATCAGGAATGCAGACAGCCACATGGGAATCATCTTCAGGATGGCCAGCAAAGGTATATGCCGCCTTACAATCTTTGGGCAAGAGAATGGGAAAACTTAATTTAAAAATTTGTTGCATGCCTATTTGAGCTGAGCTGAGATGGGCTTTAAATCTGTGTTCCTAGGTTGTTTGTCTGTAGTCCTGATGCAGTGCATGGAACTGTAGATTCAAATTAATTTCATTAGACGGTAGTCATGGCCAATAGGAAAATCATGTCACTGTGACCTATAAGTAAAATTTAAAATGCATCCTGTAAAAGTGTTGATGATGAGGAATAAGATATTTTTTCACCTCTTATCATGGTGTCAGGCAGATAATACATATGAGCCTTATTGGTTTGCAATAGGTCCCTGTTCCTTAGGAATGTGGTGGCGCTGTGGGCTAAACCGCAGAAGCCTGTGCTGCAGGGTCAGAAGACCAGCAGTCGTAAGATCGAATCCACACGACGGAGTGAACTCCCGTCGCTTTGTCTCAGCTCCTCGCCAACCTAGCAGTTCGAAAGCATGTAAATGCGAATAGATAAATAGGTACCATCTCGGTGGGAAGGTAAAACGGCGTTCCCTAGTCACGCTGGCCACGCGACAACGGAAAACTGTCTTTGGACAGGCGCTGGCTCTATGGCTTGAAAAGCGGGATGAGGGCCGCCCCCCAAAGTTGGACATGACTGGACTGAAAATGTCAAGGGGAACCTTTACCTTTAGGTCCCTGTTCACTTCAAGAACCAAAATCAATGGCCAGAATCCTAACAAAGTTTATGTGAGGTTTGTGTGACTTGCTAACTGGCTAACTACAGCTACCGTAATTAATGAGTTACTGGAATGTCTCTTAGTCATGTGTCTCATCATGTCCCTGATTGCACAACCAAGATGCACCCTGGCGCCTTGTCAACAAACATCAGCAAGTTACACAACCTTACATAATAGGATTCTGCCCAATGGGTGTGTGTGCGCATATGCATACATATATGTGGGCATGCACCCAAAACACAATGATTGTGGTTCATCTGAATGCATTGAAATCAACTGGAAAATGCCTCTTTGGGGAGACTGAGTCATGTGCTAGAACTTTGACATCATGGAAGGTTATGATGAGTTAGCGAGAATCACAGCAAAACTGATAAGTATAAAGCTGGAGTCGGACATAAAGATGTTGGAAACTGTGTGTTCTGATCTCATTAACTTTCACTGACAGTCTCACTTTTAAAAGCCAGTTAGATACAATGTGTAAATAAATGGTTGTCTTAGAAAGTATAAGTTGCATATGAACTTCAAAGCGGGGAGTTAAAACCAAAATTGGATTTAAAAAAAAAGGGTTGCAAGTTGGATTGGGAGAAAGTGCAACAGAAGTGAGATGGAAACATTTAAAATCCCCTAGTGAATGTAGTAAATAAAATATGTTAAAACATCCCTGTTCCAAACAAAATAAAAGTTAACTTGTGACAGATAGACACGGCCACATGGTCACCTGATCAAACAGCCTTTGCAGTGATCTCCTGTGATGTTGGTCTTGAGCCCCCAAAGCTTTCAGGTACCCCACTTAGGTATAAAAACCAGCATTCTCTCTCACCGAAGACAGCCTCATGAATTTTTCGATGGCCTCCTTTTCCTTTGGGAACTGCCTCTCCAATTCCTCCACGAAGGCCTTCTTCCCAGAGTACAACTCGTAGTCTTTGTTCCCAAGGGTTATAACATCATAGGGATCTTCCAATTGAACCCAATCAAGCTGTCCATTGGTGAGCTGGTCCATGATCATCCTTGTCATGCTGTTTTCATGCACCTCTCCCACATAATGAATGCCTAAGGAAGGTGAGGACCAAAAGTAAGAAAACAGGAGGGGAGTTCTGTAGAGCAGTGGTCCCCAACCTTGGGCCTCCAGATGTTCTTGAACTGCAACTCCCAGAAGCCTTCACCACCACCTCTGCTGGCCAGGATTCTGGGAGCTGAAGTCTCAGAACATCTGGAGGCCCAAGGTTGGGGACCTCTGCTGTAGAGTGAACAATCATTTCAGCAGCCATTGATCCTTCCGTTTTGCCTATGGTTAAAGCCCCGTACATCTCATAACACACTAAGTGCATTATGAAAACAGTGACATTTTGTTCCATCACAGGCATTTTGCGAAGGCACCTTCTACATTTAACTCAAGGTCAAACTCTGTATTACAGATAGTATTCCATTAGAAGCTAACACTGTGTCAATTTTCCAGTAACTTTAAATGCTCTTTAAATGTACACATGCAAACATATTTTTTTTCAAAATATGCCTCTCTTTTTTTAACAGACATCACTTATTTGATCTGAAAACTCTGTCAAAATATTTTGGAACTACGAAGTCTAGTGGATAACTAAATCCCAGTCCAAATGTTCTCTTCTGGGGAGTGGGGGGGGGGGTCAGGTTGGCAAGCACTGGAATGTGTAAAGATTGTGAGTTTGTGAGATTGTAACTCAAGTACTGCTAAATTCTAATGTAAACAAATGCAGCAAGGCCACTAGCAGGGGCCACCTCCTTCTCACCAAATGATCAGCCACTTAATGCTAAGATGAATCCTTACCGACATCAAATTCAAAGCCTTTTTGTTTAAAGGTGTGACAGCATCCTCCGGCCTTGCCATGCTGCTCTAACACCAGAACCCGTTTCCCAGCCTTTGCCAAGACCACGGCCACAGACAGGCCTCCGATGCCACTTCCAATCACTATGGCATCTAGGTTGGATGGCACTGCATCCAGTGAGAAACCTAAGGAGAAAAAGACGATGGAGGAAAAGAAGAAGAGAATCAAAGAGCTACAAGTGAGGTTTTCTGTGGGATAAAATTAGTTCTTTATCAAGCATGAGAAGAACTGAAAGAAGGCATTGAAAAACATTGCATTCCAAAAACTAATTAAAATGAAAGAGGGGGAAAAAGCCCTGCAATTCATTTGAACCTTTGAGCATTTAGAAAACTTTAAAAAGATCTATTTTTATTAAATTATTTTAATAAAAATAGATTATTTGCAGAGTTAATGGGGGCAGCAAAACCCCAAACTGAAAAAAATTGGTGCTTCATTTCATTGTAGCAAAACGGGTTGCGTGAACCGAAGCACAAACCAGCCTAGATTGTGTTTTTTTCCGGTTCGTAGTTTGGTTCAGTCCCATCTCTACTCACTAACCATTATAACAACAATAATCCAGTAAGGTGGACTAGTATGGTGGACTAGTATTCAAAACAGGTGGCATCAATCTGAAACAAAAGGCTTGTTCTGAATGTTTTCATCCCAAGTGGCATGTGAAGAAGAAAACAAGGAGCTACAGAACAGCCATGAGTACAAATAATAATCTATGATATAAAAAGAATGCTTACATACAAGGTAACAGAATGTCACAAACCATTTATATACAGTCAAGATGAGCACTTCTGGACCGTGAACAATGCCAGACAGAATATGTTTGTACATCACTTTCACACATTGATAATTACAGTGTCTGCCATGTGGGTAGTACTGGATAGAATCTTAACAGGTTACGAACAAATGATCTTGCGGATCACAACTGAAGGAAAGTCAAAAGAGTCTGCCAGAAGCGAGCTCTTCATTGACACAGACTGACAAATCAAACATAAACAAACCAAATAGCCAAAATATATGAGCTAGATGTGACTAGTGGTGCTGTTTTGTTGATCTTCATTAGTAAGACAGGTGGCTGCAATCCACACAGCATGTTTTTGCAAATTCTCTTCTAATACCGGAAAAGATTTAGGTAAATAGAAGGCAATAACATGGAACATTAAAAAATGTTAAGGGAACAACAGTACACGGCAATAGGCTTGTACAATAAAGAATGCTGTACACCTTCTGTAAATTCCCGCAAGGGAAACAATATGCATGAAGTTGTGTTGTTATTTCCCTTCCTGGCATTTTCTATCAGCCCTTGTTTTCTTTTTTCTTCAATGTACTCATGAAGGTCCTGAGAGCTTTGTTGTGCTCTGCACACTTTGAACGGAGAAAATTTCAAGTCTCCGGGGCAGCTAAAATGATCAGGTAGCAAGTGAGGTGAAAAATTTAAGAGCCTGAGGTCCTGAAGATCTTCTACCAGATGCAATTAACTGATCAATTTAAAATTCTTACACATTTTTAAAAAATGGAATGAGCCATAGAAAAAAAGAAGAGTGTGTGTGTGTGTGTGTGTGTGTGTGTGTGTGTGTGTGTGTGTGTGTGTGTGTGTGTGTGAGAGAGAGAGAGAGAGAGAGAGAGAGAGAAGACAGATATTTTTCTGTTTTTTTCCCCTGTGTAAATGCAGCAGTTATTCATTTATTTATTATTGAATGAAATCTCAGCTGTCAGATTTCAGACAGTTCCACAGTCCAGGAGTCTCCATTTTCTAACCTTCCAGAAGTATCAGATTGCAGTTCCTAATACCCCCTTCCCTCCAGCAATCATCTGCAAGTCAGAGACTCTGGAAACTGGGAGGCAGCAACATTTGGAGATCTAAAGGCTGAGAATCACTAGTAGTTTTATTTGTTTTTTTAGTCCAGTCACATCATTTGATTCCTGCTCAAAGCTGAGAGTTTGTCTCGCTCAAATCCAGCTCGGTTCACATCTCTCATTCATGAAAGCCCACTTACCTCTCTTGAGGACCTTTTTGCGCACTTCGGGGTCCATAACTACTGGTTCGGGGGAGTGCAGAATCAGCTGGCTAAAGGGGTTCTTCCCTGAACCATGGATAAGATAGAAGTAAATAAAAGTGGGGATCCCAAGAATGACGAGCAGGAGCAGCAGCAGGAGCAGATACAGCCACATGTTTCCCTGCCTTTCTGTGTGTGAGAGTGAAAGAAAGCAGGAAGGAAGCGTTTGATGCTTCCCACACTATAACGCCTGCAACATACCATGTGACCATCCAGGCAATGGGCCAACTGAGAGAAAAGGTATTTACATAACCCTTTACTTAACAGGCCCACTTCACAGCGGTATAGATGGCTGCAGGAATATTTTACAAAGAGTTTTTATGCAATGCATGCTAGCTGATAGATGTTGGGGCTTGTAATGAAAAAAAGTTTTTTTCTGATGATCTCCTCATGGAAAAGGGAAGCAGTCAGAGAAAGCAGAGCCTGCCCACACTGGCATGTAGTTATGATATATAGAACCCTTATGGCACCCTTTGGCATGGGAAAAAAAAGGGACCTTGTCTGTTCGTGTTTCTACTTAGAACAGTCCATCGTTCCCTTTTAAGAGCTGACCCACGTCTTTTTGGCACAAGCACGGGCATGCAATCTTTTTGGCACAATTCATTGAGATGCAAAATAGCTCTTTGTTTAGCCTTCATTTGTTGTGGGGGAAGGAGGAGCACTGCAAATGGCACATCCTCTCCCCACAGCTCACCACACCCTTTTTAGCTGGATCCATCCTGTTCCCAAAATGGCCAGTCTGGACAGGGCTGACATGGCCTAATCACTCTTATTGATGGAGAAAAAACAAGGAAGAAGAATACCAAGCATGCCTCGAGAGGTGTAGTGGGTCCAGGGCTCACAGGGTGGCCACCTGTAGCAATATAGCCCAGGATGATTGTGTGGCCTGGGTAGTAGATCTTAGGGAGAGATGCTCTGACAAGTAACAAGATCTCAACCCATTTACAGCTTTGTAAGTTAGAGTTAGCACTTTGAATCTGGCACAGAAGCAGACAGAAAGCCCATGCAGTCTTGTCAGGATTGGGGAAATATGATTGTATTTAGAAACTCCTGCAATCAATCTGGCAGCTGCCTTCTGCACCTACTACAACTTCCATATTGCCTTCAAAAGTAACCACATACAGAGCACTAAAGTAAATTTTTCGTGAGATTGCCAGTACATGAACAAGTGCATCCTTTCCTAATAATATATCTGGTTTCAATCCACAGTTCTGGTTCATGATTAATTAGTAGAGCAAATCTGTTCTTTATGTGGACTTTAAATTAATCAGAAATTCGTTTAAATTATATTTTGGCACTAGGATTCTTTTAGAACTCTTCTTCTGCTTTACTCTGTCAGAGATATAGTGCAAAGCGGTGAAAGGGTGTTCACCCTACCTGCTGGTGATATCCAAGTCTCTTGGACAAACTGCCCTGTTACCTAATGGTTGGACCACTGTTCCATGGGGTGGTTGGAAAGGGGTAGAAAGGTGCCTAGAATGAGGGGTTGAATGTAATCTCTAATATGAGGCATGAAACATGTGGCAATGGAAAAAGGAACACTCTTTTCTTTTTTTTAAACTTTTAATCTTCACTGCATTTTAAAAAGAAATTATAAAAATAAGTAAATAATTGCCACAATATTAGCACATAGCCAAAATAACTTTCTACTGTCTCTTTCACAAAATACTAAGTCTTTAACATTTTTTACTTCCTTATTTTCCACCAGACATTTATTTTCTTCGCAATCTTAATAATACCTTTCTTAATTCTTATTTTACATCCATATTAACAATCTGCCTTACTTTGTTTTTACTTCTGTTGAGAGCAGTTCTGCTTCTAATTTAAGCCTAAGTCACTTGGTACAGGTTTGGAATCTTTCTTCCATTTCTCTCTGAGATAATTCTTTACTTTCCCCCATTGAGATTTGTGCTCCATTCTAGTCTTTCCTTTCAATGAATCTGTTAGTTTGCCCATTAATATTAGTTCCTCTAATTTTATTAAACAATCCTCCACCAAAGGTTCCTCCTTGTCTTTCCATTGTTTTGCCACTTGAATTCTGGCTGTACCTAATATGTATAAACAATTTTTTTTTCTCTTGTCTCGAGTTTAACTTTACCATATTGAACAAATAAGTTTCAGGTTTCATCTCCATTTTTATTTTTAAATCTATGGTGATTGTTTTTTCTATTTCTTTCCAAAATTTCCTAATAAATTTACAACACCACCACATATGACATAGTGTTCCTTTTATTGTCTTACATCTCCAACATTTAACTTTCTCATTTTTCGTCACCATTGCTAATTTCTCTGGTGTCATATACCATCTATATAATATTTTCATATAATTTTCTTTCAAACCTGTACTTATTAATAGTTTTTGGTTATCATTTCATACTCTAAACCAATCCTCTGTCTGAATTGTTCTACCTAATTCCTGCATCCATTTTATCATATTTTCTTTAATTGCTTCCTGTTCCATATTTCTTTCCAATAATAATTTATACAACTTTGTGATTTGATGATTTTCTTTCCCCCATATTATCTTGTCTAGTTCCGTAGGTTTTTTAACCAATCCAATTGATTTATTATCTATTTTCATTCTTTCTGAAACCACTGGCATATTATTCCTACTTGATTCATTCCTTGTTCTTAATCTTAGTTGTCCATCATCTTCTATGAGTAGATCTTTGTATGTTACCATTTATCATTCTTTATGTCAACTTCCTTTGAGAGAGCTTCGGGGGGGCGGACATCCACATTGCAATTCCACAATAAAATTTCCCTTTATAGTTCTCCCATACTCTTATTAATGATTTTCTTATTATATTATCAAAAGCTTTGTTCACTTTCTTTTTCCCATATCATAAGTATGCATGAAGTCCATATTTTAAATCTTTGCTTTCTAGTATTAATATCTTTTCATCCTCCAGTCTTATCCACTCTCTTAACCATTGTAGTGCTGCCGCCTCATAATATAATTGGAGGTTTGGGAGACCCCATCCTCCTCTTGTCTTGTCGTCTTGCAAGTATTTAAATTATTCTTGGTTTTCTCCCCTGCCAAATAAAATTTGAGAGTTGTTTTCTCCACAAATGAAATGGTTTGTTATTTATTATTGTCGGGGTATTCTGAAATAGAAATACGAATATAGGTCATGCCATCATTTTGATAATTGCTATTCTACCCATCAATGAAAATTTTAAGTGTTTCCATCTCTCTAAATTTTTTTCAATTTCTTTCCCTTTCTTCTCATAATTTTGTTCAAATAAGCCCTTTGTCTTTTTAGTTATTGTTATACTCAGGTATCTTACTTTATTCACTACTTTATAATCTGTTTTAATTTCTAATTCTTTCTCTTCTTTTCCTGTCATATTTTGTCAATATATTAGTTTTTCCTTCATTTATAATTAAACCTGCTCGTTCTCCAAAGTCACTGATTATTTCTTTAAGTTTCGTAATACTACATGATGGGTCTTCCAGAAAGATTACCATATCATCCGCAAAGGCTCTTACTTTAAAGTGTTGCTTCTCAATTTCTAAACCTTTAATTTGTTCCTCTTTTCTTATTTTCCTTAGTAGTACCTCCAATGTTGCTATGAACAACAGGGGTGAGAGTGGACATCCTTGGCGTGTTCCTTTAGAAATCTGACATTGATTAGTTTTCTCTCTGTTTATTATTATTTTTGCATTTTGCTTGCTATACATGCCTTTTATCCATTTTAAAAATTATCGAGAAAGGAACACTCTTTTCAATAGAAGTGGCATCACATTTCTCCAGCTGATTCACTGGTTGGTCTTCAGCTTAGCACTTCTCTTCTTGGCCCTATGAAAGCCATTAGCTGACTTTGGTTCTGAAGTTGTGAATTGGAGATCTCTCCTGTGAAGAGCACTAGATAACTTTGCCCATACAGTTGTAAATGAGAGGTCTCCCCACGTGACCTACTTCCCAGGGTTGTTGTCTGTACCATGGTAGCTGCCTTCAGCACCTGGAGGAAAAAAGATGCTAAGCTTTACCTAGCAAAGGGCAGCCTGAATGTTGCCATCAATTGCAACAGTCAAGATGGTCTACTCTACAGGATATTCTCTTGTGCTCACTACCATTCATACTTGTTGAAAAACAGCTCTGACAATTGCTTTGTGTTTGGGTAAGAAGTAGTTAACTGAAGAAAAAAAGAGTTAGTTTCTGGGATTTTCCCTTGTGTTGCATCACTTTGTAAATGGTAGTGAGTATAAGAGGGTATATTTTAACCATCTTGACTGCTGCCATTGGTATTGTCAACATTCAGGCTGACCTTTTTTATGTAAAGCCTGGCATCTTTTTTTTCCTGCTGCCAATGTGGGAATGATATTGTGCAGCACTACCAGGCCATCTCCTGGTGTTTTGAATTCTGGATACAGAAGCACAATATTCTACATTCATGAGGTTTTTTAAATAATTCAATATTAACAGTTCATGATCAGCACCACAATCTGTTCCTGGTCTAACTTTGGCAGAGAGGATTCAGCTTCTCCATCTCATGCTATGAATTATGTAATCTATTTCCTTTTCTTAAAATGTATAAAATAAAACAAAATGGCCCCTCTACCTATTCCCAAAAGAAAAGAACAAGAAACACTGTATAGGAAATGAAGTGTTTATTTCTCCATGAGACACATGGTTAAGCTCTAGAATTTGCCAATACAGTACTAAGATGGCAACACACGGTTTTCAAAGGAAATAAGACAAATTCATGGAGCATAATGGCTACTAATCAATATGCCCATATATTACCTCCGCAATATAGAGGCAGAATGCTTTCCATTACCAAATGAAACACAGTTGTTTCCTCAAGGCCTGTTGATGGGCTTCCCAGAGGCATCCAGTTATCCACTGGGAGAAATAAGACCCTGGACTAGATAGGCCTTGTGCTCCTAGGACCAAGCTGTAATAGCTCAGTTTTTGTGAGTGTAGTTCCAGCTGAAATAAATTAAGTATCTTTCTTGTGGTTCAATTTGTTCAGTTTCCTCTTCAATTTCACAATGTCTATGTAAACGTTGCGTCCAAGCACAGCTGAGGCACAAAGCAATCCTCCATTTAGAGCACCTGCAAGGCCACATGTGACGATATCTTGTCCTAGATTGCGGAGATGAAAAAATATACCTCAGGGAAAGTTGCAGGGTGTATTCACACAGATGCTAGTCTCACTTTACTGAGGCATTTTGAAGTCTAAAGTTCCTTGACTCCTGGGCAGTTCACAATGAAATATTAACTCATGTGAGGCAGGAACCTGAACACAGACTCTTTACCAGTTCATCCCCAAAACTATATTTAAAAAGTGATTAATTGTCCCCATTATTGTTTGGGGGGAAATAGTCATCATTAAAATTATAATTATAGAAAAGTAACTCTTTGCTTTCCGTATTCTCAAAAGGAAGTAAAAATTCCTTCTTGCCAATTTACAAAAAAAACACCACACACAAAAAAACCCAAATAAACAACTGAATGAAACAAAATGGACTCCCTTCCTCCTCCTTTTCTTTCCCCTGTCAATACACACAAAAGAGCAAGAGCCACAACAGAAGGCCATGCTTGGACTGTGACGTTACTGAAAAAAGTAATGAACACCATTACAGTTACACCATAAAACAAGCAGCCACCTACACATTACAGTTATAATGTAACTGTAGCCCTATTCAGGCATTTTGTCTAAAAGTTAACTAAAGACAAGGGGAAAACAGCGTATTAGCTCTGCCCCTCCACCAGTGTTCTCCTGAGGTGAAAGTGACAACTTGGAGGCACTTGAATATAGAGGCTCTTCACAGTATTCTGAAACCTGATTTTCATGGTTAATTTAGTTAACAATTTGATCGCCCAAAGGAGGCTGTAACTGTAATTATGTGCCATAATTTCCAGCTTATGGCCACCCTCAAAAGTTTCTCAGAAATGGTTTACTCTCTTTTTGAAACTGTGCAGATTGCCTAAGGCTCCACAAATGGTGAGGCATGTACTCCCATTAGTCATGTATTCTCCAAGTGATCCGGTCCTTTCTTAGCAAACCCATCAGGGATTCAGACTTCTGACTTGACAGTTAAATACTGCATACCCACTGATCCATACTATCTCTAGCACATACTTACTGAAAGAAAATACCATATTTTTCCATGTATAAGACTATACTTTTGTCTAAAATCTTTAGACTAAACATTGAGGGTTGTCTTATACACGGAAGTAAGGTGAGAAGAGAACAAACACAAGTGGAGGGGAAAGCAGGGATCAAAGTGATCCTGCAGGGCTTTGATCCCTGCTTTCCTCTCCACTTGCTAAGCCTTAGCAAAAGGAAAGCAGGGATCAAAGCGCTGCAGAATGGCTTTGATCTCTGCTTTCCCCTCTGCTTACTAAATCCCATGGGGCTTAGCAAAAGGAAGGGCAAAATTATCAATGCAATCCCGTGGCTGCATAAAGGGAAAAGGGATCAAAACAATTGTGCAGTGGCAGGATTGCTATGATCCCTTTCCTCCTCCTTTTGCTAAGCCCCGTGGGGTTTGGCATGAAGGGAGAAAGCAGGGATCAAAGTGATCCTGCATTGCTTTGATCCCTTCCTCCCTACACTTGCTAAAACCCACTTAGATTTCTTAATTTTGGGTTAGAAAATTAAGGGGGGGCGTCTTATACATGGAAAAATATGGTAATTAGAAGTAACTTGCTAGTTTTCAATAGTTATTTCCAGGCTGTGTTCCCCTTTATCTGTTTAAAGCATGTAGGAGATGAAAAAGGCACTGACCTGTTAAGTAGAGATTCTGAATGGGAGTCTTGGGTCTCATGGCAGCCATAACCAGTGGATCAAAGCGGCAGAGATCATGCTCAGCTCCATACATTTCACCCACAGGGGCAGCTAGATAGTACTGGTTGCTGAGAGGGGAAGCAGCTTCCATAAATTCTATCTAGAAGTACCAGGAAGATATAAAAAGCAGGCAATAATGAAACTAGTTTTTTTCCAGATAAGACAAAATGTGTTCTTCAGGACAATTTCTAAAGATAAATCAGATGCTTTTGAATAGCAGGTGCTGGACAGAAACTGCAAGAGGGGCCTCTTTTGTTCATGGCTTACTTGCAGGCTTCCTGGAAGCATCCACTCATTTGCTCATTTTGGGAAACAGTTTTCTGAAAAACAGTTTCCTGAGATACCCTGCCTGTGTCCTACGAAGGGAAATGGTTCATCTCCCTCTTACCTGAGAGCAAATGGAGCCTTCACAAGGTCCCTGCACCCCTAAGGAACAGTGGACTTTCTCCTGGAGACAATCATTGAAACACTCTTCACCACCCAGAAAAAGGGTAAAGAAGTGTAGCAATTTGTGCCCAACTTCTTCGAAAAGGGCATTTGTGGAGACCTTTACCTTGTCACTCAGCTGGGGGAACTTTGCCAGAGCCATGTCTAGCAGCTGCTGGGCAATCTCCATCTTGAAGGCGTCATAGTCAGCCCCTCTGTTCCTCGCACGGCCTTCAGACCATTCCTCAAACCACTTGAAGTGAGCCATGCTGATAAGAGCCATGCAAGAGTGACCTGCAGGTAAATCGAGGATTCATAAAATATAGCAATACATTTCTTGTCATCACAATATCCTGTTACAAGTAGGAGTGGCTGGATCTATTTCCCATCGATGTCAGTCCTGTCTGTTTTTCACTTTTAGATATTTCCTTCCATTTCCTCATCAACTGGATTTAAATAAAACACACAAATAAAGAAATTGTCACTATGACCAAA
The DNA here is from genome assembly GCF_051106095.1 of Pogona vitticeps. Lineage (NCBI taxonomy): Eukaryota > Metazoa > Chordata > Lepidosauria > Squamata > Agamidae > Pogona > Pogona vitticeps. Next base: position 99,475,531 of record NC_135788.1, read on the forward strand.
CATTTTCACAAAATGTGTGTTTTTGTATCACTGAACAAATTACATATTTTTCTTCATCTATTAACAGAAACTGCATGGTGTGGCATATTTTTCAACGTATAATATGCATCATTAAATCCATTTGTCTGGATATTTTGTGCCAACAACTATATTGACTAATTCTGAGACGTGCAAAGAATTGAACATTGCTTTGCTTCTCTGAGCCACATGTTATCCTAGGAAGTGCTAATGAAGTCAGTTTGCTAATGACTCAACAAAATCCTTGAGAATTGCTGTTATAATTAAGCCAATGTATAGTTTAGGAAGGGATTACCACTCTTGAATTGGCCTCCTCAGCCACACTAGATACTGTTCCAAGACCTCAATTCAGAGCACATTACCATAGTCTTCTGAGACTGAAGGATGCCTGCTAGCTTAGGATGAAATAGTTAAACATCCTTTGTTTGCTTATCTGTTTCCTTCTCCTTCTTTTGCCAATTCCCTGGGTTTATTTTTTTAGTTTATGATCCTCTTGCAACAGGGACCTATCAAGCCTTTCTCTTCTGAATTGGCACATAGATGATGCCGTTTATTTATTTTAAATGCCAGACATAACAGTGTGGAGATTCTTTTTTCCAAACCCTTCCTCTCCAAATGTTGAAAAAAAAAGATACCTGGATACCGTTCTTCATAGGTGGGATCCTTGGCTGAGGGGAATGTGATGTACACCATAGGGAGGTGTGTGCTCACCTTCTCTTTGGGCAGATCCATGTATTTTGTGGTTCTGCACACAAAGAAAAGAGAAATGTGAATTTCCTGTGAAAAAGGTGGCAGCTATCATGGAACATGGGGTATTTAAATAGATCAGCGCTAAACCCATCAGTAGCTTCTGCCAATGTTCCTCTTGCAGTTCTGTGTCACCAAAGCCACTCACTTCTCACAATACTTATGACTGAGACCGAGCTTTTCTGGACTCTGTGCTACTACTGCAGCTTGTAAAAAGCCCTTGCCCACACCACGCGCGAGAACACCCCCCCCCCGTATGTGCACCCTTGCTGCTAGGATTCGTGCAACAAAGTACTTACAAATTGTGACAATGGCACCCTACTTTCTGATTTGTTGCAAATGGTATGATGGGAGCACATGTAAGTACCTGGCTGTCCATTCACCCCATTCCTGCCTTTTTGGTGCTCAGAAGTGCAATGCATGTACAAACCTCTTTGTATTGAACCAGGGAGCCTTGGTGCCAGCTGGGAATGGGTGAAGGTGGGTGCCCAGGATTTAAAGACACTTCACAAACAAAATCAGACCTGGGCAAAATGCGGCCCTCCAGATGTTGCTGAACTGCAAATCCCAACACTCCTCACTATTGGCTGTGTGGGCTAGGATTGCTGGGAGTTGCAGTTCAGCAACATCTGGAGGGCCGCATTTTGCCCAGGTCTGGCTGCAGAATTTTCTCTCTACTTAGTGAGATGAGAAGATAGGAATCCCTTCCTGTCTGCCTCCCTCCCTCCCAAATGCCTGTAGGTCTTATAGAACCAGTTGTATAAGGCAAAACATGTAGTAACTGTTCCATGTGGTTAGCCACTGAGTGTACAAAGTTTAATGTACATTAGGCACAGATTCACTACCCCAAAACCACGGCAAAGATACATGAAATTTTTCACCTCTCGCTTTGCCCTTGAGTTGGTCCCAGTTCTGAAGAACTCTTCCCGGCAAGGCCATAAGGATAGGTTCTAAAGCAGTGGCAGGCAGCCTGCCTTCCAATGGCTGAACAGAGACCTTGACCTAGTTTCAAACCCTGCTTACATCACCTCCTGATTTTTGGCCCAGTCTCTGCTCACTGCCAGCACAGAGGGTCTCCAGTTGTCAGCATATGACCTTTGACACATCCCTGAGGGAATGTGGACCTCAGCAGAAAAATAGTACCCCATCCTTATCCCAAAGGTTTAGTGGCATCTAGATTTAATGGAATCTGTAGAGGGATAGAAGGCCTCCTTCCAGTTTCTGTTCTTCTGTTTTCATTCGCTTCAAGCTATTCTCCATTTCCCCCTAAACACCTAATTATCAAATGCATACCACTGTTAAACTTTGCCATTTCTGCAAGGGTGTGATGCTTTTGTTCAAGACCTGTGAAGTAGTGGGATTCCTCAACTTGTATTTAGACCAAAGTTGCACTTCCTCACTTTTATGTGTACTGAAGAAATACATGTTTTAGAACTAGGTTTTGGGGAAGACCCTACTTACATGCTGTTCAGATCATTATGTGGGTAAAGCCAGTAGTTGCACGACTTGATGCCAAGCTCTTCTTTGGTCCCTCGAAGGCCCACAAAGACTAAGAATGAACCCATGCTGTGATTGACCAAGTTAAGTTGAGACTGGATCGCTGCATAAATTACAGAAGAGGATGAGCAAAAAGGTTCACAAATCCACCGAATAACAAAGTCACAAACTCCTCTCCCAACCACTTACCCATATGCTCTCTGCTTTGATGCAAACAGGATATGCTAGTCCTCACATCATTTATTTTTGTTTCTAAAATCACATTTACATTCCACTTTCCTTCCAATGAGATCAAGGCAGCACACAGGGCTCCCTTCTTCACTACTGAACCCACCCAACAACCCTGTGATGGAGGCCGGACTGAACGTTTATCATGTAAGCTTCACAGCTGAGCAGGAATTTGAATCCAGGTCTCATATGTCCTAGTCTAGCACTCTAACTGCCATGCAACACTACCACTTTTCAGTCCCTTGTTAGAGCTTCTAACACAGTTGGCAACAAAAACGTCAAAATTGAGTTACAAGCAAAAATAAAATAGTCTGCTAAAACAAGGGTGATAAAAACAATAATGTAACTTAATTTTTAAAAAAATCACTAAAAGTCTGCCAAAATAGCTGGTCTTGACTACCTACCTAAAAACCACACACACACAAAAGAGAGGACTGGTTAAACCTCTCGAGGGAGAATTCTACAGGGTGCTGCCACTAAGCAGGCCCTTTTGTGAGTTACCCCAAACTGCATCTTCCTTTGCTGAAGAGGAAAGCAGAACAAGACTTCCACTAATGAATTAATGCCATGAACAGGGTCACATGTGAAGGGGTGGTCCTGATGCCAGACGATTTGGGGCTTTACAAGTAATGACAAACCCCTTGAATTAGGTGCTGAAACAAATCAAAACAAGACTGGTGCAATATCTAACTAACAAATACTGAAAAGCATTCTAGTTGCTGTATTTTACACCAGCTGCAGTCTCAACACAATCTTCAAGTGCAATCCTGCATAAAATGTATTGCAATAATCTAATCTGGGGGAAGGCATCAGAGCTATTAGTTTTTGAAAGGTATCCTCCACACAGCCTAATGGGCAGAAAGACTACCAGTCCCCTCATGCCTTGTAGTTTCAAAAGAGCTTAGTCTCTTCCACCCATTTCCTTGTTGTTCATGTTTAATGGCTGTTGCTGCAGAAAGAAAATTGCCAAGGCACATGTGTGTATACTGAAACGCTTCTGAGCTCCTGGATTTTTTTGGCTAAAGCTACTAAAATTTGGGGGCTAATTCCTGATTAACGTTGGTAGTCATAGTGGGCAGGGACCACAAAGTTCTATGCCTAGTTGAGAACTCCATCAGCTTTTGTGAAGAAATGGCAAAGTAGGCAGAAGCATGCCTGGAAGGGGTGGCAGTGGTAGAGTTTAGGTTATCTTCCTTCTTCATATTGAATAGATCCACTCCTGGTTCACTTTGGAAGCAGAACTACACTAGAGGCTTCCCAGAAACTTTTTGGGTCCATGTGACTTAAGGGCTGGTGGACTTCACTGGGACAGACTAACAGTGTTTGATTTACCTGGTTTGCTTCTGATCTGAGGAGGCAGCAACTTCCCAAAGGTATTGAACAGGCCAGCATCTGAGATCACCACAGGAGCATAAATTTTTACATCGCCACCATGTTTCTTCTCTACGCTCACCCCTAGAAAAAATTACTGTTAAGGAGAATGTTGCATACTGATTTGGTATGTTTTATCTAGGTTGCTATGAGACCATTACTGTACTCAGGACTCCATTGATCATGGAAGGAATGTAACAATCAGCCAACCATTTGATAAGGTCTGGAAAGTGATACAGTATAAGTTTCTTCTGTGTTCACTAATTGGCTTCTAACCCAACCTTCCTTTTAGCTGGGAATCCAACTGGTATCCTGAATTGAGTAGCCTTTGTCTTAAATACTGTGGCCTTCCTAACTTTTCTTCTCAAGGATTTTCCTTCTCTTCTGCCGCAAATTGCTAATTCTTTATATCTTGTTCATGGGCTCCAGTTTACACATACTTGTCAAAAATACACAGGGAACTCCACAAGTGTGGCCATTTTCTAATGCTAGGAGAACTGTCCAATGTAAGAGGAGGAAGGATGAGGGAACGTTTGTTTCAGTTTATTTTTTACATAAACTTTCCAAAAATTGGTACTTCCATTGTATCTGGGGTAGAAATGTCTTGAGATTGAAATATGGGAGAAACTGTAACTAATAGATTCACCTATCCAGGCCCAGAGGCTTGAATGCTTAATTCTTGAACATCTAGCTTTGAATATATTCAGTCATGTTATAGCTGGATAACATGGTTGAACCATGTTACTGCTAGATAATATAGTTTTTCTGACTAGAATCCAGATAAGGCAACACAATCCTCCTCTTCATGCTGCAAATAATTACACCAGTTGGATTTGCCATTGGTAATGGAGAAGAATTTTGTTTTCCTTTCTATGTGAAGAATTTCATGATTTTCCCCCCATATGCAGAAAGGAAAGAATTTGAATTTTTTTTAAAAAAATCTGAATTTGGGGGAAAGCAAAACGTTCAGGTTTCCCCCATCCCTAGAAAGAAGCCATTTCCAAATCCTTTCAGGGACTCACCTATAGCAGCACCGCTCTCCGAGACCAAGATCTCATTCACATGGGCCCTCATGAGCACAGCACCTCCAGATCGCTCGATGATGGGGATCATTTGGAAAGGGATCTCACTGGGGCCCCCTTTCGGGTACCATGAGCCATGTTGATAATGACGGACCAGCAGGCTTGTCATGAGGAAACTGGAATCTTTGGGAGGAACTCCTGGGAATGTGTCAGCAGGGAGGAGAAGGGCAAGGGATGGAAAGGCAGAAAGATTGGTCCTGATGGTTGACACAATAACATAATAGGAGCTCATCAGTTAGATTGCTCCCATCAGCTGAAGATGAAGGGTGGGAGTTATAGCCCAACAATAATTGGAAGGCCATGAGCTGCCCACTCCTGGTAAAGTGCATAATTGGCTCTATTTACTGTAATTGTGTCTGAACAAGTGGATTATAACCCACAAGAGCTCACATTGAATTAAATTGGTTGATCACCATATTGTTTCTGTTTTTATTTATTTATTTAAATACATTTATTTATTGTATTTATTGTCTATAGATCCTGGCAATGTGAACGAAGAGAAACACCAGGATTAGGGGCTTCAGTCTGTTAATCTCTCCGGTTTAACAGCAGCTCTAAAAATTAGGTCATTCAGTTTATAGACAGTAGAGGTCACGACAGGTCAACTGTTTCTCCAATTACCTAGGTTCCATCCTAAGCATAGGTTTCTGGGCAGAATTTATTTCATCCATCGTCTAGCTAGCAGAATCCTATTAGAGAAAGACAGTGAAGGTGATGCAGTTGGGGATGTAGGAATTTGAGGTAATTACGTTATTAGAGTGTACCTAATCGTGTGGTGAGCTTACAGCCATGGATAAATACCTTTGGAGGGTAGTTGTTACAGAAAACTAAAGGGAAATGAAATGCCTGGAAACCACCAGTATTTCACACTGCAACATTTTGTTGCAGCTCCTGATATTTTGGGTTTTGCTGAAAAAATGTAATTTATCACTAACCGGCTGGTTAGAACTCAGGTGTGAATAATAGGCTTAGTCATGCTTCTTGTCCCGTATTCTTAACTACCTGTGCTTCTCCAGCATCAGGGCAAAAGTTTTTCCTAGTCCTCTTACAGGGATCACAAATAGAATTTAGGACCTTCTGAATATGAAGAATATGATCTAGCACTGAACTGAGCTATGACCCCTGTGAAGATATTTCACTTCCCTTAATGATGAATTGAGGTAAATCCCTTCATGGAGGTTCTGTGGTTCAATGAGAGACAGAAAACAACAGGAATGCTGGTGAAACCTGGCTTGTTGTGGAAACAAGGAGAGCAGACAAAGTTGCTTCCTCCCTCCGCCCCCGCCCCCCACAACCTTTTCCTCACCATAGAAGAAATAACTTAAGACGGCTTGCAGATCCTTGTTGGTGGTCAGCTGCTCTACAATTTTGGTTTGGCTGGTAGAAGTCAACCTGAAAATAGGTGAGACCCAGTGAACAAGGCCCGATCGGACGAGGAATTTTGAAAGCCACATGGGAATCATTTTCAGGAAAACAAGCAAAGGCATGTGCTTCAATGTAATCTGCAAGTGAGAGAATGAGAAAGCTTGGTCAAAAAAAAATGGCTGCACGCTCAACTGAACTGAGACTGCCTGTAAATCTGTTTGTGAGGCATCTCTAGTTCTCTCAGAAAGCTAAGCACTGTAGATTCAAATTCATTGCATTAAGTAGGTCCAAGGAAAATGACATTACCAACATTAAGGGGCACTTTGTTACTGTAACTGCCAATAAAACTAACGATCATGAAGAATCAGGTCTCTGTCAACTCTGTGTGTGGGATCCAGTTCATGGCACATGCTATTCTCATTCATTTGCGTGAGTCTCTATTTGTGTGAGCAACTCCATTTGCATGAGCAACTAAACAATCTGCGTGTATGTGTGTGCCCTCCACAAAGAGTATGCAGTTGAGTTCTGCCTTTCAAAATAACTATCCAGCATTCTCTCTCACCGAAGACAGTCTCATGTACTCTCTGATGGCCTTCTTCTCCTCTGGGAACTGCTTCTCCAACTCCTCCACAAAGGCTTTCTCGGAGTAGAGTTTGTATTCCTTCTCCCCAAGGGATATAATATCATAGGGATCCTCCAGCCGAACCCAGTCAAGGTGCCCATCAGTGAGCTGGTCTACGATCATTCACATAATGCCACCCTTGTGCATTTCCCCAATATAATGGATACCTAACAAGTATGACGAACAACAGTAAGAAAGAAGTAAGGACCATTTTGGAGTTGGCGCAAGAAGTTGACTACATTAACTCTAGCCTTCTAGGGTGTGGCCTCTTTCTACAACTGCCAAAACTTCATGTCCTTACGCATAAGATGCTTCAGGCCATGTGTATTATAGCTTTAACTCAGTGATAGCAGGGGTGATTATATCATCCGTATCATCTGCCAATTCCATCAGACTTCACTGTACTCTGTACCAACATTGGCACATTTTCTCATATTCTGATTGGAAAGAATTTGAGAATATAAAAAGATGAATATAGGAAGAAACAGAAACTGACAATTTGACTCACCAAGATCCAGTGCTCTAAGTATTTAACGTTTTAATAGCTGGCTGGGAAAGTCTGTCATGTTAGGGTTTAGAGCGGTGGTTTCCTATATTGGGTCCCCAGATGTTCTTGGGGTACATACAACTCCCAGAATTCCTGGCCAGCACAGCTAGTGGTGAAGGCTTCTGGGAGTTTTAGTCCAAGAACATTTGGGGACCCAAAGTTGGGAATCACTGGTTTAAAAGCTCTTAAGCTTGAACAGCTTCCTGGCAGACAAGCAGAACATGGCCCTCCCTTTCTATGTTAGCAATAGCTGTACCTATTGAATTTGACCAATACAAAAGATGACCATGTTTCTCTTCATTTGTTCTGAAAAAAAAACTGAGCAATGCCCACCATGTCTTCAAACTTTGGATGGCAAGAACCGGGGTTTTAACAAATCAGCTTTGAGGACAAAGCAAATGGACAGCTCTGCTCAAAAGCTTTTGGTCCTACTACCAGCAGGTTCCAGAACTTTTGTAATGGGGCAGGCTCATTCTGACGAAGCACAGTTTTGTAAAAAAAAGGTTGGGATTCAATATTCATTGGGTTTTGTTGCCATTGGATTCAGCAGAAACAGCAGAGACATCTGGGCAAGTTGGCAAAGTGGCCATCTGTGATCTTCCACAATATATAATCTATAATCTTATAACTGCAAAGCTCAAAGTGACTCTATGGATCATCAAGTCCAGCCCCTGTCAAGAAGGCACAGTGGGGAATCGAACTCCCAACCTCTGGCTCCACAGCCAGAAACCTAAACCATTGAGCTATCCAGCTCTCCACTGACCCCAACCTAGTGTTCTTCCAGGTCACAATGACAGAGAATAATCAGAGAATATGTTGCGAAGTAGCCTCTTTTCTAGATGGATAGGTGGGGAGTGAAAAAAAAAGGGGGGGGGAAGCCTGAGAAAAAGTATATTCTGACACATCCCTACACTTTAACTATTAAACATATTTTCTCTCAAACTGCATTTCTAAACACATTTCTCTGAAAATTTGCCTTCACATGAGTTATTTGGATATGCCATTTGTCCAAAGATTCAGAAAGCATAAAACCTGGTAGATGACAAAATTCCAACCCAACTGTAGCAACCCCAAAAACTGCTCTGAATGAATGTAGCTGGCTGGGATCTCCTCTTCAAACAGTGAGGCATTCCAAATTAGTGTCAACTCTTACCGACATCAAATTCAAAGCCCTTCTCCTGAAAAGTGTGACAGCAACCTCCAGCCTGGGTGTGCTGCTCCAACACCAGAACCCGTTTGCCAGCTTTTGCCATGACCACGGCCACGGTCAGACCTCCCATGCCACTTCCAATGACAATTGCATCGAGGTTGGGTGGCACTTTATCTGCGGAGAAACCTGGGGAGAACCAAAGACCTTAATCGGAGCTGTTACGTGGGACAAATCCAATTCTATATCAAACCTAGAAAGGACTCCAAGCAGGCACAGGAAACTGTAGCCTAAAATGCCAAGAACTGCATGGTTAATCTGCTACGAAAGAAAGAAAGAAAGAAAGAAAGAAAGAAAGAAAGAAAGAAAGAAAGAAAGAAAGAAAGAAAGAAAGAAAGAAAGAAAGAAAGAAAGAAAGAAAGAAAGAAAGAAAGGGTAGGTAGGTAGGTAGGTAGGTAGGTAGGTAGGTAGGTAGGTAGGTAGGTAGGTAGGTAGGTAGGTAGGTAGGTAGGTAGGTAGGTAGGTAGGTAGGTAGGTAGGTAGGTAGGTGACAGACAGACAGACAGAGTGGTAACTACACGACATAAGGCTTAGCCCAGAGAAGTTTGGTGGGGAATTGTCTCTTTGTTCAAACGGCACTCATGGGGGGTTTTTTGCTCTAATTTTGCTAGCTTTGCTTTTCTCCACTCTTTGGCCTGCTACCGCCTGAAGAGATAATCATGAGGGACCTCTTCAGGTTTGCAGTTCAGCAATACTGTCCCCGGGCAGAGGAAGAGAGGTTTGAAAAAGAACAAATTACTGTCACCGTTTGCAAGGAAGAATCTTCTCAACAGTTTTGATTTTAGCGCAGCTTGGCTCTCCTTTTGAAAGACACACAGTTCCTTTTACAACCAAATCAAAGGTAAAAATTCAGCAGGTGCCACATGCAGAAATGAGAAATGAATTGATGGTGGAAACTAGAGCTGGTGAAAAACTGTCTGCTGTGAAACTCTGAAAGGCACTGTGTCTTACAGGAATAATATATGCAGTTTCCAAGTCCAGAGACTTTCTGCTTTGCAACAGTCACTGAGATAAGTAGAGGGAGCTGCCTGAAATCAGTGAGATGTCAGTTAATTACTCCTAAACAAAGCTAATCAGAGTACATAACATTTAGGCCACCCAGAATAGACCTTTGGTCTAGATGGGTGGGGTAGAAATCTAATAAAAAATTTAAAAAATAAAATAAAATAGGCTAAAACCAAATCAGGGTGAGCAGCTTGCAACCCTCCAGATTCCAGATGTTCTTAGATGGCAGCTTTTATCACAACTAGTCACCCAAGCAGAGCTTGGAAACACTGCATACCTGGAGGGAAAACATTATAGTAATGGAGGATATGCATTTTCTTTAGTGTGTCTTTTAAACCTTAATACAAACGACCCAGAAAAACTGTCTGATCCAACGAGGATCATTGTACAATCTGTTCATTCAGAGTCAAGCAGAGAAAATGTCCTGCTGCTCACAGAGCCATAAATCAGACTGTGACCCTTGGAACAAATTTAGCAAACAAACATACGTGTTGCTCACTGGCCCCTGCGGGATGGGATTGACAGAAAGGAGTGCCAATGGATTTAAAAACTGCAGAGCAACCCAGGCTACTTCCAGCTTTTGAGACACAATACACACCAAGCTAATGGTAACACGTGTGAACAGAACAAGACCCAAAAGGGAATGAACACTGTTTGCATTGTTTTAAAAAAATCAACAAAAGCTTCTCTAGCCTTTTACTATACAAATGCACTGATTACAAAGTCCAGCTTTGCTGCAGTGTCATAAACCAGTGTTTCTCTTTCTTTGGTACTCTAGATTAGTTCCCAACCTTAGGTAACCCAGGTGTTCTTGGACTGCAGTTCCCAGAAGCCTTCACCATCAGCTGTGCTGGCCGGGGTTTCTGGGAGTTGCAGTCCAAGAACACCTGGGTTACCCAAGGTTGGGAACCACTGCTCTAGATGTTTTAAATGTCACTTCCTAGAACCCTGATCCAGCATGGGCCATAATCAGGGATTCTGAGAACTGTAGTCCAGAATCTATACACTAAGATCTAGAGATAAATGGATTTGAGTTTTTGGACTACATCTCCCAGAGTTGTTGCCTGGGGGAATTCTGGGAGTTGAAGTCAAAAATCACAAATCTGTATTGCTACTGTCATAGTTGTCTATGAACCTTTTTTTCTTCTTTATAAAATCACATCACATTTATTTAGTTTAATTGGCAACTCTTAAGTGGAGAGTGTGTGCCACACAGGCATCCAAATGAAAGCAAGTCAAGAACCATCTCAAAGATATCAGATCAAAACATTTAAGCATGGCAACGATACAGGTGTGGGGCTTTTCCCTGTTATGTGTGGTTATGTGTGGAAAAGGCTCCATCTGCTCACAACTGGACCTTTATTAGACTTTCTTTGCCCTTCTGGAAAAACATTGTGTTGTTGCTGTCACTGTCAACAGTGTGGTGCATAGTGTTTGACAGCATCAAAGACAAAAGTCCCTGCCTCAAGGTGCTTGCAAGAAAAGCAATAGGGAATCAGTTGAGAAATTCAGGGAGGTGAAGACAACTATATGTACAAACCAGCCCTTTTGGGGAATATAGTAACTCCTAGAATCTGTCAACCAGCATTGCCAGCTGTAGCCAAAAGGAGTAACTATCATTGGGCAGCAAAGAGACTTACAACAATGATGTACTGTTGCTTCTGCCAGAATTAGCAAGTTCCCCAGTTATTTCTGTGGCTCATACTTATACCACTATAGATTTAACATAGCATCATCTATTTCCTCCAGTGAATAGCAGTAAGATTTTTTTTTCTTTGTAGGTACATCAATGACAGAGTGCTGTGGCTTTATTAAGCTAAGTGTGAGGACCAAACCACAGGAGAAACTCATTTTGTCTGTGGCAGCTCCGTCTACAACCCAGCTGGTTTCATCAACATGAGCTCACTTACCTCTTTTGAGTACCTTTTTGCGGGCTTCATGATCCAGGACAATTGGTTTGGAGGACTGCAGAATCAGCTGGCTAAAGGGGTTCTTCCCTGAGCCATGGATAAAAGAGAAATAAACAAAACTGGAGATCACGAGAATGACCAGGAGCAATAACAGCCACATGGTTGTCTGTCTCTCCTGTTGTGTCTCAGGGAGAAAGAAACAGGAAAGAGTTTGGCACGTGCAATGCCTGACCAAAACCACCCACTTATATACCAAGAAATCAGCCAGGCCTCTTGCCAAATAGGAGAAAAGGCACTTACATAATCCCTCCCTTTCAGCAACTGCTCTCTGACTCAGAGTGTTACCTAAGTAACTGTCTGATAAATAGGCATTATATTTTTGTAAAGAACACTGTGACTGTGGTTCTTCAAGCTGTCCTTTATACACTCAGTTTATAGTCCTATTGGCCGATGTTAAGAATCCATTTTGCCTTTTATTCAGGATATGGTGGCTATTCAGGATATCCTCCATAGTTCAGGAAAAAATGAAGAAAACAACTGATTTAAACCACCAACTAATACTACTAATTTAGCTTTAATTTGGCTTCAGTTGACTTCACCTAGTGGATAGACCAAATTTTAACCCCAGTTCTCTGATGGGGCTGGCCACTTTTCTGTATTTATCTTTTTCCCTGGCCAAATAGGAACTTAGATTTTCAAAAGAAGGCAATATGTATGTGTTGGAAAGAGTTTTGAATTTTAGTTAAATTCCTGCAGAGCAGAAGTGCATGTATTCACAGAGTAGAATAGCTGCAAATTCTCCAGATTAGACCACCCCTTTTTCTCATCAACTGGCACTTATAGTCTCAATAACTCACTCTGAGACATTAGTTGGAGAAAGAACCAAATGTTTCATTTACTAACAGTTGAACAGATCAAACAGCAAATTGGGTAAACCTCCTCATGAGTAAACCAGGCAAACCCAAAGACTCAAGCCCCTTCTCACAAGAGAAAAAAAAAACATTGATCAGTGTGAACAGAAGGATTTATCAAATGAGAGATGAAATAGACCACTCTGAAGATAAGAATCTTTTAAGTGTGAACCAGATCACTCCACATTCCCCTGTGTGGACAGACCCTAAATAAGGAAGTAAGACTGACAACATGAGCTCTTGGGTGAGGTGAAAATGTGGCACTGCTTTTCATAGGAAAGAGATTTTCAGCCTGAGCACTGCTTTTGTCCATATTTAAAAAAATTAAGAAATAGAAGGCCAGAACAAAGCAGGCTGTGCTGGCATGACAAATGTATGTAATAGAAATTGGAAAGGCAATTCTGAGCATGAGTAGGCAGACATTACAAGGTTTTCTCAGGCTTACTTCTGAGGAGGCATGGATAGGGAGCACATTCAATGAATTCACAATCTCTTTCTGTGTGGCAGAGAATGACAGCTTCCATAACTGACTCTCAAAGGAAGCTGGATAAACCTCTCTCTTATATATACTATATTACAATATTTATAATTCAGAAGGCTGGTTGATTGGAGGAAAACATTCAGGCTTGCATCTCTGTGCAATCTTTAGAAATCTGGAAATCTGAAACAAAGCAGTTGCTTTATCAAATCTTTACTTTTATCTAATGGGACAACAGTCATAAACATGGCCTTTGAACTTCATGAATGACTTTGATGCCTTTTATAGCATACCCTTCTGCAATGTGGGTAAAGGAGCATTTGATCAAAGATCATCCTAGCCTTTTAACAACAACACCCCTTCCTACAGGATGTGTTTGATCCAGACGTAACTTGAATTATTGTCTTATTCAACTATCAAATGTTTGTTTTAAGCCTATGACGTGCAAGATGCTATACAGAACATAGATCAGTCCCTGCCCCAGAGAGATTACATAACACATATTGCAGGATCAGACACAATCAGCCCACATCTGTCTGCAGGAATGTGGGGTAGAAGGGAATCTATTAAGGGAAGGCTTGGTTCAACATAAGAAAGCCTCACAATGCTTTCATTCGATGACCAGGGACAGTGTAGGCTTTGGGTCCCAGCAGCTGATGAATAAGAATTCCTATCATCTCTACGATGGCTAGGGATGATAGGCATTGCAGCTCAAAAACACTTAGAAAACCCTATACGGCCCACCCCTTATGTACATGAGCCATAATTACAGAAGCTGCCAATTAAAGTAGACCAGTGTTGTATTTAACAGGCAGGCGGCAATAGGCTAAAACTAACATTTTCCTAAGGGGCGTTGATGAGTATGTGCCCAAGGTGGGATCTGAACCTGGGGCCCTTGAATTCACAATTTGCTTTCCTGAAACCTATTTACTAGGGAGTGGAGCCCTAATGAACTGAGTGATGTTTACTTCCAAGTAAGCACATTTAGGGTTGGGGTGTGCACCGCCATACCCTGCTACCACACGATATGCATTTGAGAGGAATAATAGCAAAACATGGGGGGAAAGACTTTCTTTATACTCCAGTTCCCAGAATGCCCCAGCCAGCATGATCAGTGGCAACACGAACGGTATGCTTCTGGAAATTGCAGTTCCATACCCACAAACTCTCTGTGGTACGGCACCTGCTCTGTGTGCAGAAAGGTCAACCTGAGAGACCCACAGTCCAAGCAAAAGCAGGATAGGCAACATGCACCCTGTGAGCTGCATGGAGCCCCTGAGAGCCCTGACATAGTCTCCTCAGCCCACCCATCTACTGGCACGCCACTTCTCTAGGTCAGGGGTTGTCAACCCCCGGTCTGCGGCCCAGTGACGGTCCATGGGCTTGCTGGAACAGGGCTACGGATATGGATCTCCACCCCCCTGCATGTTTGCATGGGGTGTGTGCTGTGCTTGTGGTGGGTGTGTCATGCTTGGGGGGGGTGTTACACTCATGTGCATGCATGCAAGTGTGACATGCCCCCTGCAGGTGTCACACGCCCCTGCAGGCATGGTGCTCACGCAGGGGTGCCCCTGCCCCCCCCGTGCATGGAGCTCGCTCCCCCCAGCCGGCCAGTCCACAGCCCCAAAAAGGACTGCTGCTCCAGATGGCTCACAACACAATGTAGACATAAAATAAAAACATCAAAGGAAAAAGGAAAAACCTAGCCCTCTAAGTCCACCTACATCGCTAACATTACCCTCATACCTACAACACTTTTGGGGGGGGGAGGCTGAAAAGTCCTCCTGTTTCTTCTAGCAGGCATGCATGGGGGACCATTCTACTATGTTTTTGGGGCCTCCCAACACCTGTGGAGTGGGCCCCCCACAGCCCCATTTTTAAAATTTATTATAATCTCCACCAACACCATTTTGTCTATTGGAAGGTGCAAGGAGATTTATAAGAGGTTGAGGTTGTGTCCTCTAAGATTCAGGGATGGTCATATGCCAGTTCTGAACCTCTGAGGTTGCCCACCCCAAACTAAAAAGATCAGATATCATGTGACATGGAAGACTATGGATTATGACTGCACCCAAGCCAAAGACAGATATTATAGACAGCCCACATTTAGATAGGGGGAAATTCTTAACTGATATAGGTTTTATAGTGTCACAGCAGGAGGTTCTCTCATTGTCTGTATGAATATTAACATTTTTTTTAGTGGTTCATCTTCAGGATTTGAGCACAGGATTCCTCTGAAGTCCTGTTCACCTCAATCATCTCTCTCAAAGATCAATGTCATTGCAGACCTGATCAGGGTCAAGTTATAACTAGGCTTCCTTCAGCTTTCGTAATATTTACAGGAGACCCACTGACCTCAATGGGACATCAGTTAATAGTTATTAAATGATACCGTGCCTGGAGTCAACCCAGAGAAAATAATACTGGGGCAGATGACCCAGAGTAACTGTCTGAGCACGTGATGCAAGGCAGTTTCCAGAACTCCCTGTAAAATCTGTTCATTCAGTGCCAACTAGACAAAAGGTCAAGCTGTACATAAGGGCAAACATCAGATAATGGCCAGAAGAAGGAAGAATTTCATAACAAGATAGACTTTTTTCTCATTGGCCCTTTAGTGATGGTGTGACAGATAGGGGTGACACTGGAAGTCCAAAACCCAGGAATGGTCTCGGCCAACCTCAGATGTTTATTGCCATAATGAAAAATGACTGCACAGCGCATAATAATAAGGCACATGAAAATGTGGGCAGCAGCTTGATTTTGTAAAATTCAGCAAATACGTTCCAGCTTGTTTCTATACAAATGTACTCTTAACAAAATTAAAACCTAGCTTGTCGTAGTCCACTCATTCCTCCAGATGTTTTAAGCATCAACCTCCAGCATTCCCACCTGCCATAACCAATAGTGAAGAATTCTGGGAGCTGAAGGCTAGCAAATCTGGGAACCCCAACACTAAGACGACTATCATGTCACTTTAAAAACAAAACAAAACCAAATCATCTTCGTTACTTGCTTAATTTTGCAGCTTTGAACTGAGAGAGAATGCCATATTTGCAACCTACACTGTTTTCTCCCCTTCCAGTTATTTTTGCTACCATCCAGATGATGTAAAGCTCATCTCACTTCATCTGGTAACTTTTCCCTTGGCTTTGAAGGGCTTATTCATGTTCTTACTCATCTTCCTACTATTTGTTATGCCTTCTCTAAGGGGAGCAGAGTTGAGTGCTATGGCGATCAGCATTGTTTGAAGTTGCTCCAGCGAGACCCTCTCATTTGGTACCTTTTGATTTTAGCAACAGAACAAGAAAGAGTGCTCTCGCCTCCAAAACAGTGGTTTACTGTTTTTAAGACAATTGTTTAAAATGTTCTAACACACAGTTGTTTTATTTAAGAGAACATTTTAAAGGGAAAGTTCAGACTTGAATCCTGGTATGACCCCATTCTCTTTTCCCAACAGAAAGGGGGTGTGGGAGATTTTCGCTTCATTCTCAAGAACTCTGAATTTCAGGATTATCCCTTGCAACCATCATCTGATGAGTGGGATTGGATAAGACATATGACCTAATAAGGGTACACCTGCAGTCTGGCATTCATTCTCCCAAGTCAATGGAGAGGACAGAAGCACCACCCAGCCCAGCTACAATCACAGCCCCCACCCTCTCTCTGAGAGTAACATAGAGGTTGTGCAAACAGGGATAGGATATCATTTTTCCTGTTCATTTTTTTTAATGAAGACTTTCTTTATAATTGGAATGTAAAGCACTTGTGCATAAAGAGATTCAGATGTTGGGGTGGGGGCAAATGACATTGACAAATCCGTCTGTCTGTCCGTCTGTCCGTCCGTCCGTCCGTCCATACATCCATCCATCCAGTGTTTAGAATGCTTAGACATCTGGCTTTGAATGCCTTTATATTCAACAATATTTATAATATTGATGGTCAGAGGGTTGCCTCTCCCCCCTCTCCCAAAGGACTCCTCTTCTTCATTGCAGGAAGAGACAACAAGGTTCACTCCAAGCTGGGAACAGGTGTATGTATAGAATTTGTATAGACCTCTGGGTAGTTTGGGCGGCATATAAATTGAATAAATAAATAAATAAATTTGACCAGGCAAATAGATGGGACATTTTGTTCCAGGGCTTTTGTGTTTTGTTTGGTCTCGTTTTTGAAAAATTTAGCAAACGACCCAACTGCGGGAAACGTATTTTGGGAAAATGGACTGCATACACCACAGCTGAGCAACTGTGGAGGTTGATATTGCATAGGATCTGACTTGCCAACAGACTCAGGAAATCCAGCATTCCAGGATGTCCCCAAAGTGGAATGAAATCTAACCTTACAATCTAAACAGAGAAGACACTAAAGCTTCTTGATTTTTTTTCTTTGAAATTTAATATAAGTTAAACAGAAATGTAACAAAAGGGGCCCATTTCATTAGTAGCTACAAGGATGTAACCAGTTCCACAGAAACAAAGAAATGTACAGCAGTGTCTGGGTTCTCCAAGATTACCTCCCTATACATATATGGTATAAAACAGCGTGCAATGAAAGAAAAAGGACAAATGTGTAAACATATGAACAGTGAAAATCCAGGCAACTGCCACCCAAGACAATCTGTCGGAGAGGTAGAAACAGATTAAGAAGCAGGAGATAGAATGTTATTTACTTCCATGCTTTTTTTCCTATTCAGAATGATCCAGGCCTTCTGAAGCAGAGAAAGGTTTGGCAGTATTCATATTTGACCTCTGGCTTACTCTGACAACTATGTGCTATATCACAATACCAGTCATGAGCTTTGTATTCTAATTATCTGCCACTAAAAATTCTAGGGATAGCTCAGCATATCTCACAAGAGAATCCTCTACTTAACTGGGATTAAGACCCATTGTACATGTTTGGGGGTTAGATCTTAAAGGGGCATCATTATAGATTGCACCGTTAGCCATCCAGTCCAGAGGCAGAAAAACTGTGGCTCTCCAGCTGTTGTTGGACTACATCTTCCATAATCCACTTCCACTGACCAAGCACAAACAGGGCCAATGGGAAGGGCAGTCCAGTATCACCTGGAGGGAAATGCATTACCCACCCATTTTCTGCGTTCTCGGGAGCTGGGATCTGTAGTACTTTCAGTAGCACTTGCATCTCAGACACTTGCCCATTCATTGCCCCCTGGCCTCTTTCCTTCTCTACTTGATGTTTTGCTCTCTTTTGTTGCCTTCTTACAAGGGATATACCCGTATTCTTCCATGTATAAGACGCCCCCATGTATAAGACGCCCCCTTTCGAACCCCATATTAAGAAATATTAACTTATTCAGCCTCTGGGTTTAGAACACTCGGACATTACGAGTCCCTGTTGCATCTGAGCCTACAGGCTCCACCTCCAACAAAGTGTATTTCAGTTGGTTTCTTCAGCATCAGCTGACATCAGTTCCATAAGGCTTGTCATTGGAGGAATCTAAGTCTCCTGACTGTAGGAAGCTAAGCCTCATGACTGAAGGAAGCCTGTTTACAGAGCCAAGGTATGGGCAGTTTTGTTCTCTCCTCAGCTTACTTCTGTGTATAAGAAGCCCCTCAATTTTTAGTGTAATGATTTTAGGAAAAAGTATCTTATACACAGAAAAATACTATATGTAGAAGCTGGTAATTTTTGTCACATTCTTTATTTGCTACATTTCTATCTCCTCACCCTGATCTATTTTCTCCACTGATCTCAAGGCAGCATTACATGCTATCCTCCATTGCGCCCACCTGGTCTTCACAACAACCCTGTGAAGTAGGTTAAGATGAGACATTGATGACCCAGTGTTACCAAGAGACTATCATGTCTTAGTGATGTCTCTAGTCCATAGACCTAGTCCAGCAGTGGAACCGCTACACCTCATTGGCACTCTTGGAAAGTTCCCTTTTTTTTTTTTACTCTGTGCACGCTAGAAGATTTTGGGAGCTGCTTTTCAAAAGGCAACTATTCCAAGTTCTGTAGAGCAAATGTTTTATTAGGGTTGCTGTCCTCACATCCTGCTCGTTAGCTCTCAGAGGAATGTAATTATTTTTGGAAATAAACAGGAAAAAAAACCCCTCAAAGACATCTGGTCCATAAGGGATCTCATTTTTTAAAAAAGGGATTTAAAATAAAATAACTAGATCCTTTCTTGTGGCACAAACTACATATTTCAGTGGCTGCCACTTTTTATTTTTATTTTATTTTGCTTTCTTAGGGCACATAACAACTACCTTTCTTAACATGCACATTAACATTCCCATGCACCCTACCTCTCCATTCCCTGCAGCAGCTTCAGGGCAGAAAACAAGTAATTGGGTAAGCACTGCAGAAGAGAAGGTGAGCCCGGAGGGCCGCATTTGGCAAACAGTGCGTCTTTGTAGAATAAATCAGCAGAACATGCAAAGCAGGCCATACTGTGTCCAAATCCCTACATTAGGGATAGGTTACCTGCCATCTTTGAAATGTTTTGGACTACAGTTCCCATCTTCCCCAACCAACTCAAGCAATGTTCAGCAATCAAGGGAGGTTGTAGTCCAAAGTTTATCAAGGGCAATGACTTGCCAACTCCTGTAGTATACTCAGCCTCCTGAAAAAAACCAGATGCAAAACGCAATATGTTTCCTAATGCAACTAACCATTGATCCTTGGATTAGCACCAGAATTATTGTGGCAGGGCAGCAGCTATAGCAGAGAGCCAGGACTGCACCTGAGGTTTGCATTGACCAAATTCAGCTATAACATCCTCTGTAGTTTAACAGTAGTAGCTGCACAGGAAAAAAAAACATATAATTTCATTCTGATTGCTCTTTAATAAATAAATAACGCAATAATTATAAAGGATAAAAATTAATTCAGGAAAGCTTGAGCAATGTTTCCTTCTCCCATCAATTCATAAAATTTCAGCTGGGCTAACTGAACAGCAAACAAGAACTAATCACAAGAACAGAATAGAATCTACTGAAGCAAAATCTACAATATATACTTTAAAAGTGAGAAATAAGTAAAGTCATTATCTTCTAAAAAGTGAAATTAGTCAAAGAAACAAGACACCTTTTCTAGCACACACAGTAAATGGACACTGAACTGTTGGTCTTTTTAAGAAAAATACTGGTAAAAGTATCACAAGGGGAGGAAAACAGAATGGCGCCCAAAAACAATTGCACGATCAAACAAAATAGTAAAAAGAAGGAGAGGGCAGTTCCAGTATGGGCCTCTGTTTCACGATATATACGTTTCAAATAACTATAAGCAAAGAGACATTTATAAAAGCTAATGGTACCAGGAACACATGGGAGGGAGCAATATCCCCTCCTCCCCAAATCCACAGGAAAGAGTAACCAAAATACAATCACATCTAGAAACTGGGAATATTCTCTAGATCTTGTGTTTCTGTCATGATTACATGTCTAGGTTCCTTTTCTGCCCCAAGTTGTCAAAAAGGAGGAGAATTTTTAAAAAGCAGTAGTAACATTTCTAGCCCTTGTGGTTGTTCAGACAGTTAATGCTGGAAGCAAGATTTACATGTACATCCCCCAAGGATAAACAGACAAAGCTCAGATGTGTCCCTGCTAGGGATGTGCTGAATATTGGAATATATTTCTTGTAGGTGATACTGGGTCTTGCTATGCCGAGACACCTTATGGAGACTCCGCTGTTTGCTACGAAGATGTCCTGGGTTTCCATGAAAATGAGACCACTCGGTCTGTCTTTTTTCTGTCCATCTACCGGTTTTCACCTTTTCTTTTGTGCAATTCTGTACAGTTTAATGCTCTTTCTATGGAATGTTATGCACAAAAGGTGCCATTTTGTGTATGACTGTAACAATTCCACACAGATTCATTTTTTTTAATCTGGAAAAAAAAGGACCGTGAAATATCAAAGAAATTGTGTGAGATTTCTCAAGGGGTAGGGGAACGGATACAGACGTCCCAGTGGAAGTAGAAAAGGATTTCCCCCCCTTTCTCTGTTTTTTCTTCTTCTTCCCCCACAAAGAGCAAGAGGTTCCAAGGTTCACAACCCTAGAGTTAGGCATCCTTCAGTCTCGAAAGACTATGGTAATGTGCTCTGTATGGAGGAATTGGAACAGCGTCTAGTGTGGCTGAGAAGGCCAATTCGAGAATGACAATCTCTTCCACACTGAAGACAAATCCAATCTGTCCCCTGTCCAGCTCCCTGGTTTCACAACCCTAGGTCATGCTTATTTAAAGGACATACTGATGGAGAATTAAAACTACAGTGGTGCCTCGCAAGACAAATGCCTCAGAGGACAAAAAACTTGCAAGATGAATTATTTTGTTAATGGGGTTGATGACTCGCAAGATGAATGTTCCTATGGCTGTGCTTCACAAGATGAATGTTTTCCATTTTTTGTTCCTGCCTCATGTTTGCTGATTTTAAATGTTTTTCTATGATGTTTAAAAAGTAAAAGTTTTTTGATTGAAATTTTTGAAATCATCTGCACAATATGTATGGCTTTAAAGAGCACTTAATAAACCCTTTGTAAACCAAATTTGACTTTGTTCTGACTTTTCTTGCCCATAGGAATGCATTAATTAGATTTCAATGCATTCCTATGGGAAAACGCATTTCGCAAGATGAATTTTTTGCAAGACAACATTAACTGCAGAACGAATTAAATTCGTCTTGTGAGGCCACTGTACTGGAATTGTAAGGGGTTCATGACCAGGAAGGGGAGAAGAGAATGGGAAAGAATAATAGGAAGAAAAGAAAAATGAAACATGTTTAGCACACTTTCCCCAATTATGACCGCAGGAAAGCTTAGCCAAGCATTTCCACCTGTCTATGCCTACACAGTTTAGGGAATTGTGAAGAATGTTCTGACTTCCAATTTCTCCTGAAAAATACCCATTTTGGTACGCTGATTTTTGTTCAAAAATGACTTTGGTCCCTGTATACTATGTACATAAACCTGTGACCTAAATATCGTCTTGCGAAACGCGATTCCCCATTGGAATGCATTGAAATCTATTTAATGTATTCCAATGGAAAAAACACTGTCTTGCAAAAATCATCCATAGAAAACGCCTTGCAGAATGCGGTTCCCCACTGGAATGCACTGAAATCTATTTAATGCACACCAATGGGGAAAAATCATCGTCTTGCGAAAATCGTCCATAGAAAACGTCATCTTGCGAAGTGCAACAGCGATTGCAGAAACCAATCGTCTTGCGGATTAATCGTCCTGCGAGGCAATCGTCTTGCAAGGCACCACTGTACTTGGATGAAAGTCCCTCCGAATTCTAATATTATAGCCACCAGCAATACAAATCCATCAACTTCATTACACCATTGCAAATCATGCTCTTTGGGTGGTGTGCACTGCAAAGTCATCATCAGGTTTGCAGAGCTGGCCCAAAACATTTGCTGCTTAAGTGGGCAAGGGACAAGATTGTGCCAATTATGCATTGGTGAGAGACAGACAGACAACAGAGGCAAAAAAAGGACAGAAAATGCATCATTAAGGAAACAAAACAGAGAGAGAACAGATCTTCATAAAATTTGAAGATTTTAAAAATATTGTAACTTTAAAATAGTTACTATAATTTAAAAATAAATAACATTATATCTCATGATAATGGGGAAGACTGTAACAAGATGGCTTGTGTATCTAAGCCTGCTGTTAGGTACTTATTGTGGATGAACTACCTCAGGGCTTGTATTCGCGAAGGCTTTCACGGCCGGGATTTAATGGTTGTTGTGGGGTTTTCGGGCTCTTTGGCTATGTTCTGAAGGTTGTTCTTCCTAACGTTTCGCCACTCAGTGCTGTCCTCTGAAGATGCCGGCCACAGAGACTGGTGAAACCAGTCGGGAACAACAACCTTCAGATCACGGCCAAAGAGCCCGAAAAACCCACAACATTACCTCAGGGCTTGTTTTCCATTCTTATTACAGTTATAACTATTTTTAACTTACACTTGGACTGGATGACCTTTCCAAGAAAGAACCCCTTCAAATAGAGGACCAGCACCTGTAAAGATGGGCATATAGCTAACAGGAACAGCACTCTAGCCAACCTAGAGAAGCTGACTGGACTCTAGGCTGAGATACAGCTGGACAGTAGCAATGAGAGAGCATTCTCCAGGCCACCTGAGGGCAGCAGACCCTTTTAGGAGTAGATGCGGGACCCACCGTTCTGTCTTCCAGTAGACTCAGAAGGAAACATCCAGGGAGTGCTATATTTTCTCAAGCAGTTGCCTCACTCTACATAATGGAGGGGCTGGTCCTGCAAGTACACAATGCATGTTGAAACTCCTCCATTAAATTTCGTCTAAATTTTGAAAGACTCTGTGTGTGTGTGTGTGTGTGTCTGTGTGTGTGTGATTTTGCCTCAGATTATTATGAAACATCTAGAGAACAATCTTGAAACAACTTGTGATGGGTTGTATTGAGATCCATATAAACAACAGCACAAGTGTTTTTGAATTACTGTCCTTTAAAAAAACACACACCAGTTTTCACTTCCAATATCTGTTTGTTACAACATCTGATTTTATGTTTTTGGTCCTTTGTTACTTGGATATTGCACTTAACAACAGTTGTATGCCTAAACTGTTATGTACCCAATGTTTCAACCCATGAAAGGTATGTCGGTTTAAAAAAAAAAAACCAAATACATTTCTCCTCTACTTTCCCTTTGCAAATGTAAAATTCATGCATGTATAAATTTTGTGGAATATAAAAGGGCATAGAAAGCATCTGGAAGCCACTGATGAGATGAGATGGGAAGAGAAATTCGTATGAAAAGCCAAGGAGCAACATGCTTGATATAGGGTTGCTGGCAAAGTGAGGGTTGCGAATCATATTAATCCGATTGTATTTGGAGGGATTTTCCCACTAAACAGGTCCTGGGCCAGAAATGAGGAGGCCAAGAGTATCTTTTATAGAGCCCTCCATTATTTAGCAAATCCCGGTAGTAACATATACGCATATTTGATGG
This sequence comes from Pogona vitticeps, assembly GCF_051106095.1. Taxonomy (NCBI): domain Eukaryota; kingdom Metazoa; phylum Chordata; class Lepidosauria; order Squamata; family Agamidae; genus Pogona; species Pogona vitticeps. The sequence continues at coordinate 99,499,479 of NC_135788.1, forward strand.
CAGTGCTCCAAACAATGGCAGATGGCTAGGTCTACTCAGTCTTCAGATTTTCAATACTAGGTTAAGGGCACTGTGGGAAATTAAAATTACAATGGTTAATTCTGGCCTCTTGGAGCTGCTCTGTGTGCCAGGGCAGGGGCGGGGGCGGGAAATATCAGCCAGATACTGATATTTGCCTTGGCACTAAGTAATTAGTTACTGTTATAGTTGTAACTTGAAGCCAACTCTTCATATTCTTATTTCTCAAAAGTAACTATATTTCTTCCTATTCTTCTGGAGTAAAAAACACTCACCTCACACCTAACTTGTTGTCAACCTAAAATTCACACTGCAATATGAGGCACAACACCAGCTTATATATGAACCATGTGATATTCTTCACTCACTATGTAATGATACCACATTCTTGCAACTATAAAAGTAGTTACAGTTACATGGCAAAAGTGAAAATCATCCTTCACTATGTTATAGCTGCAATGCAATTTAGTTTCCCCTTAATTACTAGGAAAAAGGAATTACAAGCAACTTATTCTTTGTAACTACGTAGTTCCAAACTCTGAAAAGACCGAATCACAATGAAAATTGTAACTCAAATACATCATATAAATAGACAACCTCACTAAAAACACTCAAATGCCTTTTCCCCACAAAAATGGCTGTCTTTCTCTCACCTCTGAAATATGGAAGCACCATATCCAGTGTATAGGGAGAAATGCATTTGTAGAAACCAAAAAGAATTAAGGAACTCAGTTATGTGGTTTTCAGATGGCACAGACACCCACCAAAGCACCCACCTAACACCAGCAAAATGAAAGGTCCCTCATCTCTTCTCCATATCCTAAATTAGAAACATCAGGAAGAAAATTCTTAATTGTGTGGCACATACAATTCTGCTGTCTGACACTTTGCCTTTGCTTTCCTGACATATATTGTCTGAGGTGGCTTTCCTACCCTGGGAGGCAAGACCCAGGGATAACAAAGGGTCCAGGTTTCAGAAAAGAAAGACGCTGTTGCTCCTTCTATCCCTTCTGAGCTGAGACAGTCCAAAAGTTTCAGGGAAATGACTTTTCATTTGCGTTCCCTCCACTAGTACTATATCCACCAGGAAAATAGAACCAGCTTTAAAAAACAAAACAAAATTAAACCAAAACAATTCACCATTCCCAATAGCAATCGTTCACAATTTACTGACATAACCAAAATAAAATTAAAAACACTTGCAGGCTGGCAGAGAAACAACTGAAAATTCTGCCAGCCTGCTGATTTCTATTTCAGCCAGAGCCTGAACAAATTACCTGTAAGAGCTACAATCTCAGAATCCCCCAGACAGAAAGGCTGTGGGGGATTCTGGAAGTTGTAGTCCAAAAACTAATATTGAAAACGGTATAGGTACAGAGCAGGGACAGAATGTTCCATGTGTCTCCATGCTTCCTCCAGCCTCCTCGCTTATCAATATGGAATCCTGTGTACTCGCCTGCATGCAATTCAAACTCGCCATGAAATACAAGGTCACGTTGATGCACCGCCATCCCCCCTCCCCATATTTAATGCAATACTAAGTGCATTTTAACATCACTTGAAAATATTGAAGCCCTCTAGTTAGCTTGGGTTCCAGCAGGTGGAGTTATTGCTATACAAACATCTGCTGAAATAAGTACTGATGGTTGTAAGAAACAGGAGCGGCTGGAATAGTGGAGAATAGCTGAGGTGAGTTAGGAGTCCGTGATGCAGCTGATGCTCTCTTCTGCTTGATACGGGAAACAATTCAGCGTCTACCTACTTGCCCCATTCTACTCACAAAAAGTAACAAAAAACTAGTTCCAGTATCTTTCTGGCAAGTGGGGAATCTAATCTGACTGAAGCGAGAGATGGGGGAGTGTGTGAATATTGTGTGGACAAGCTTTCTGTCTTTGTGTAGCAGTGAAAAAATGAGTCCAAAGGTTCGACCCTCGCTCTGCACTGGCTTGTATTGCCATTAATCAGCTGCCATAGTGTGTGAGGTAGAAAGTATTGGTCCTGGCAGAAGGAGGGAGAACCTTGGAGCCCAGAAGCACTGCAGGTAGCCTTGTGGTAACAGCCAACATGGAGAGGAACCTGAAGTTTGGATTCTCTGGTAGCCCAATGGAATCCCTCCAAAGGTTCAATAGGCAACCATTACGTAGACGGTAATCTCTATTGCTCTCCTTGCCAGCCGTGTGGCTTTCCTGTCCTCTACTGGGAGGCTAATGGGATGGAGAACAACCTCTCAGCTGAACACAGGTGGGTTTTTTTTTAAAAAAAGACATTGCCTTTGAACTGCTGGATAGCTCAGTGGTTTAGGCCACTGGCTGCAGAGCCTGAGGTTGGGAGTTCAATTCCCCATTGGGCTTGATGATCTATATGGTCCCTTCCAGAGCTGCAGTTCTGGCATTATTATTGTTGTTGTTGTTGTTATTACTAGGCTAGATGATCCATTTGTCTCACCTGCTGTGTCTAGAAGCAGCTCTCCAAGAGCCCCAAGAAGGGAGAGGTCTTTGGAGAGGCCGAGGAAGATCCAGGTGGAATATATCTGTTTTTGGAGATCCTTCACCAAAAGTGGCCAAAAATAAAAAGAAGAAAGCAGTAATTTGCAATGGGGGATTCCATCTTCACAAACATTCTCCTAGGATATAAATATTACAATAACAATACTTAAAATTTAGCTTCGTTTTACAGACAGTGAAACTGAGGCTAAGGAACTCACTTGCTATGTATGTGAATGTGTGCATGTGTCATTACCACAGGATGAATCCAAGGCTTTAGGTTCCAGACCAATGCTTCCCCGGCAAGGCCACCCTGTCACATTTTCCCTCCTCACTAACGTTTTCCAGACGTGCCTACAGTTCTCCTTTAATATCCCAGAATGTCTTGCAATGGCATTGCACAGAACTGGTCTTGAGGGAGGCGAGGAATGTCTGCCCCCCCCTCTCACTCTTCCTCCAATTTTCTCCATGGAAAAGAAACCTAGGCTGGCGATTCTTTTGGCAATATTAAGATTGTGGTCCATCTCTGAAGCAGTGTGGGGTGTTTTTTGGCAGTGGGCTAGCTGTGATTGGAAGAGAAGCTGTCTTCCTGCCTGTCTGACATCAGGCGAGTCAGTAACTGAGACGACCAGGAGTATACGTAGCAAGGCATTGTGGGTACTTGGTTGCCCTGCTTAATCCAGCCCCACTAATCCTGTGTCCACCATACTGAGTTCTTCATTAAAGGGCTTCTCGTTGTCAGTAAAGGAATGGGGTGGGAAAACAGGGCACCATCCACTCATCTGTGGCAGTAGAAAAAGAGTTCTTTGTTGGTTGGAGGCTTCCTAGAGTGGAATGAGGAAGCACCTTCCCTTCAGAATTGAATAAAGCCATCTTAATTTCACCTGCATTGCTTGGGCAAGCCAGGTAGGTTTTAACAGTAGAAGGGGCAGAGCGCAAGCAGCAGACACTTTTGGGAAGGAGCAGGCAAGCAATCTGGATTCCTTGGCCAAGTGGGGAAGGTGGGAAAGCCAAGGCTCTGTGGCTCTGAGGGAAAAGGGCTCGCTCCTTTAGTAAACCCAGCTGACGGGGACCCACTGAGGCTCACTCTGCAGCTTCTCCAGAGCCTCCTGCAGCTGCTGGAATGTCCGTTCCATGTTGTCATTGACCAAGCAGAGATCGAAGTAATGCCCGTAGCCCCGATGGATACGGCAGCTCTCATCGACTGTCCGCTTCAAGTCAGCATCCTAGTTATGACATGGGGGAGGGGGGAAGAGCAAGTTGTAAGTCACAAACTGCAGCCACAGTTGAACCTGAGACTCGACTACTACAAACCTCTGGAAGCTTCAAGGGACGTTAGAGAATGAGTAAGATCAATCACTCATGGCTCCACCCCCAAACCTTCCATTGAAATCTCAGCCATCACGCCCAGGTCTCCACTGAGAGTTCAGCCCCCAGCTTCTCATTGCTATCCTTGTCTCCATGATGCTGAGGTTTCTGAACCTCTGTCCAGTTGATCCCACACTGTTCTATTCCATCTTTCATAATCATCAGCTGTGTGAGTGACTTTATATAAGACTGAGACAAGCGGAGAATAGGTTGGTTAAATGGGTCAATTGGAAGGGACTGGAATGAGCACTGGAAGGACAGATCCTGAAGCTGAGGCTCCAATACTTTGGCCATCTCATGAGAACAGAAGACTCCCTGGAAAAGCCCCTGATGTTGGGAAAGTGTGAAGGCAAGAGGGGAAGGGGATGACAGAGGATGAGATGGTTGGACAGTGTCATCAAAGCTACCAACATGAATTTGACCAAACTCCGGGAGGCAGTGGAAGACAGGAGGGCCTGGCGTGCTCTGGTCCATGTAGTCACAAAGAGTCGGACACGACTTAACAACTAAACAACAAGGAATGAGCTAAATAAGGTCACTTGAAGTCTATAGAGGTCTGATATGACTTTTGGCATGGTCTTCACAACCATATGTTATACACACCTCAAGTGACCTTGTTTGGCCTCCCTCCTTTAAAAGGAAGCAAGAAAAGAAATTCCAGGAGGTAAGGTAAAGGTTCCCCTTGACACTTAGTCCAGTTGTGTCCGACTCTAGGGCGTGGTGCTCATCCCCGTTTCCAAGCCGTAAAGCCAGCATTTTGTCCAAAGACAGTTTCAGTGGTCACATAGCCAGTGCGACTAGACACGGAATGCCGCTACCTTCCCACCGTGGTGGTACCTATTTATTAACTCGCAGTTTTACATTCTTTTGAACGGTAGGTTGGCAGGAGCTGGGACAAGTGACAGGAGCTCACTCCGTCACGTGGATTCAATCTTACGACTGCTGGTCTTCCAACCTTGTAGCACAGAGGTTTCTGCGGCTTAACCCACAGTGCCACCATGTCCCTCTCCAGGAGGTAGCTTCCATTTAAAAAAAAATCTAAAGGGCAAAATGCATCAGCGCTGCCATAATAGGCTTTAAAAACAAACCCTTGCTTTCTTTCTCTGCCCCTACACAGAACAGCAGAGGAAGTTTTAATTTCCCAATCTCGCCTGCACTTAAGAACAAGTAGATAGAGAGAGAGCCAGAAAGGTGGAGGTTGAAATGTTCTGAGATGGAATGGTTTGCACTGGCACATATGTTGTGTAGTTGCAGGGAAAAGGACAAACCAGCCCATCCCCAGAGCAGACCAAACAGCAGGACAAATGCCCATGTAGTCATATTCTTAATCAATGTGAGCAAAGACTTTACCAAATATTCTTTGCCTCCTTTCTGGGAAGTGCAAGGTGTTTGAATATTTCTTTCTCTCACAAATGTGAGAATCTTCGGCCTGACCAGGCTTACTTCCTCCTCGCCTTCTTTTTCAGGATTCTGTTGCCAAAACAGAGAACTTACTGTGAGCTGCTTGGTGGCCACCCCACTCTCCAGAGCTGCTTTGTTCATGGCTCGTAGAGTCTCAAAATCTGGTGCTTCGATGAAAACAACATAGGGGACGAACTCAGCTGTCCTCAAAACCTTCACAGCCTGCTCGAGGAAAAGACAGAGAGAGACCCCCCGCTGCCATCACTACCATGAGATGCACAACTATGCATTCAAAAAATGTATCCATTTTTAAAAGGCAGAAAGAAAGGACTCCATAAATCTTTATCCTACAGCAGAATGCTCTTGAAGATCTAGCACAACAACCATGTACTGTATCCTGATTCTGATATAATCAACCAAAGGAAACTCTTTTGAGAACCACCATCCAATGCAAACTTTGGAGAAGGTAGGAAACACTACCTGTGGGTTGACATCCAGAATGCACATCTTGCCCGACTCAACTACTTCATGGATAGAGTCGATCTTGGTTCCATACAGGTTCCCCTCATACTCGCCATGCTCTAAGTAACGGCCTGCTTTGATGTCGCCCTCCATCTCACTCCTAGTTACGAAACTGTAGCTCTGCCCAGACCTCTCCTGCTCCTTGGGCCTCCGGGACGTGTCTGCAATTAGACTGAAATGAGATCCAGACTCCAAAATCCACAGGTGGGCAATACTTTTATTAGGATCAAGTGTAAATGCACTAAATATGCAAGCTTTTGAGCTCTATAGAATAACCGTGTCTCACATATGGCTACCCTTTTCAGGATTTTGGAAGTAAAGAATACACAGAAGTGGTTTACCAATCTCTTATTCTGGGGGTGCCCTGGAACTGCACAACTTGCCCAAGGCCACCCAGGCTGGCTCTACACACAGGAGGCATGTGTGGCATCAAACTCCCAACCTCCAGCTCCACAGACAGATACCTAAAGCGCTGAGCTATCAAGTAAAATATTAGGGAGGGGAAAGGGGAGAAAAGGCATCCAAATGCACAGCCAAGTATTTGAAATGCAATCAAATCACTGGTTGGAAGATGGGGCTTTTCAAGTCATGTATCACATGATGTCTGGGAAGGAGACAAGATGCAGATCCCTCTTCTGCAAACAAAGATAATAAAAAGAGGCATCTGTATTGTTGTTTAGTCACTCAGTTGTGTCTGACTCTTTTGACCCCATGGACCAGAGCATGCCAGGCCCTCCTGTCTTCCACTGCCTCCCAGAGTTGGGTCAGATTCATGTTGGTAGCTTTGATGACACTGTCCAACCATCTCATCCTCTGTCGTCCCCTTCTCCTCTTGCCTTCACACTTTCCCAACATCAGGGTCTTTTCTAGGGAGTCTTCTCTTCTCATGAGATGACCAAAGTATTGGAGCCTCAGCTTCAGGATCTGTCCTTCCAGTGAGCACTAAGGGTTGATTTCCTTTAGAATGGATAGATTTGTTCTCCTTGCAGTCCAGGGGACTCTCAAGAGCCTCCTCCAGCACCACAATTCAAAAGCATCAATTCTTCAGTGGTCAGCTTTCTTTATGGTCCAGCTCTCACTTCCATACATCACTACAGGAAAAACCATAGCTTTGTCCCTTGTGAAAACCAGGTCCTTTGTAAACTTTAGCAAAGTTTTTGTAGGGTTTCTACTAAAGCTCACATCAGTAAATGCAGAGGCATATTGTTATTGTCTTTGTTTGCAGAGAAGGACAAGCTGTATCTTGTCTCCTTCCCAAATGGCTTTCCCACAGGTCATGCAATAACCTGGATGATTCTCTGGTGCACAAGGTCCCATTTTCTAACCTGGAATTTAGGTTAGATAACACTTCACCATAGCATCAGGTCGATGATCAAATCACAGCCTTTCAGAAATCAAGATGGTCACTATCTCCCCCTGCTGATGATGTGAAGTCAGAACATGTTTATGGTCGTCAGCTACAGTTTCTGATAAGTTAAAATCACTGATGTTTGCTCGCTGTCTCCCAGCATTTTGGAAGTTGTTTCTGAATCTTTTAGATTCCATACTGTAGTTACAAAATCAATTAACTTTTCTATCCAAAAAGATAGATCTCCTTCCAAAGAAACAGACCATGAAAAGTAGCCCTGAATGCACTCACCCTGACACAGTGCAGTGAACAGGGATAAAAAGAAAGAAATAGATTGGATTTTCAACAGAAATATCCATTTTGTGGTCACCAGGACTGGCAACAGTATGGATCTCTGGGAATCTGTACAATTCTAAGGCTTGTAAAGCATTTCTGGTGGAGCAGGGAGGGAATGCACACAAAACCATGAATACAATGTCCAAAATGTGCACAAATCAAAATGATTACGTTTGAAAAATTCACCTATGAACCCCCAAACACCTGTGAATTCCCATGCAAGAATTAAAAAAAGAAGTAGTCTTGCAATTCAGAATTGAATAGCAATAGAACAAGAGCACAGATAAGCTACTGAAAAAATCAACAAGAACGAAACCGACCCATGTCCATGTTCCTAGCCGGGAAATAACAGGAGTAAAATTATCCCATTCGTATAAACCCACTGGGAACAAATCAAAAGGTCAAGATGCCTTAACTCACATGGGATGGTAGTTCCATACTGCGACTGGTCAGACATGATAAGCTTATTCTTCAGACTGCGACGGCCCACTCCCTGGGCACCGATGAGCACCAAAGTTTTCCTGCGGAACGGAGGCATGCGGGCCACCTCTTCGTAGATCAGTAGTTCATGACGGTCAAACTCTGTGCAGCATGGGAAAGAAGTCACCATTAGTTTGATTGCAGAGGGGCTGTGGGTCATCTTAACCTCCATCATTTGACAGCAATGATCTGCCTACACAAATCTAGCTTTCACAGAACATTCCATATCTCTCCTAAGACCAAAATGGCATGTTGGACCCAAATCAAACTTGAGTAAAATTTCAAAATTTGATTCCCCATCCACACTTCTTTTGAAATCTGACTTTGAGAACTGCTGGTTTAGCTCGGTGGTTCAGGTCAGTGGTTCTTAACCTTTGTTACTCAGATGTTTTTTGGACTGCAACTCCCAGAAGCCTTCACCATCAGCTCTGCTGGCTGAGGTTTCTGGGAGTTGCAGTTCAAAAACACCTGAGTAACAAAGGTTAAGAACCACTGGTTTGGGTACCTGGCTGAGAAGCCAGAAGTAGTGAGTTCAATTCCACACTGCGCCTCCTTGACAGAGGCTGGATTCAGTGATCCATAGGGTCCCTTCCAGTTCTGCAGTTCTAAGATTATAAAAAGAACTGCTGGATTGCTTAATGATTTAGGTATCTGACTGTGAAGCCAGAGGCTAGGAGTTCAATTCCTCACTGTGCTATTTTGATATGGGCTGGACATGATAATCCTCTGAGTCCCTTTCAGCTCTGGAGTTCAAGATGATGATGATGAGACATGCTTTTAAAAAGTGACCGCTTAAAACCATTTTGCCAAACTGTGTTCTAATTAACCCTTTAAATCGATTCCCAAAACAATAAACAATTGACCATCAATAAGCAATGAAATAGTTGACGTTTTTAAATCTCAAAAATAGCTTGAGATGACTGCGAACATATGCAAGCAAATGTGCGTCCCCCCCCCCAAAGAACAACACTAAGTCTTTTTCAGGTTTAATTAATATTCTAGGTCTTTGTTTTCAAAATGAGTGTCTTTAGAAGCATGTTGATGTTCAAATGTAGCTGTTCCTTGATGTTAAGTAGAGATTTGTGTGTAAACCACAGGTGGACATACTCCAGACCTTTGAAGGCTTGTATATATCCATCCCTTTGTCTGGAGTTAATCACACCCACTTCCCACTGACCCCAAACATATATTTCTTTTTAAAAGCTTTGTTGCAAAGTGTCATTCTTAGCCTTAAAAATCATTAAGAAAAAAATAGTACATAAACACTACTAAGTGACTGGGGACACCATTACCAATTATGATGTTATTTGAAATGGACTGCCATGATGCCCTTATTACCTTCCAAATTAATGGACACCAGGCAACACTGTTACATAAAATATGCTGCTTTCAAACACTGCTCTGAACTTGCTAAAACTTATCCATGCTAAACTGCTTGGCAGTGAATAGAAACCTATTAATTACCTGTTGCAGGAACACAGTTGCATTTTCTTGAAATTTATTTATTTATTTTATTTATTTATTTATTTATTTATTTATTTATTGTATTTATACCCCGCCTATCTAGTCATTTCGACCACTCTAGGCGGCTTACAACATAAAGGATAACAAGTTCAATGAATACGGATTAAGTTCGTAAGTCGAGGTACCACTGTATACAAAATTCCTTGATTTACTAGCTGATATTTGAAGACAAGCCACAGATTTGAGAACCGGATTGGCTCAGATGATTAAATAAAACAGAAACAACATAAGGTTCCCGCATCTGTATACGGTCCCTCTACTCTTCTGTTGCTCCTTTCTCTGCATGGGTGGGGAATCTCCTTTAAACCAGGACTGTCAATTAACCATGGTTAATTTTAACATCCTGTGTTTGACAGTTTTCTAACAAGCTACAATATGGTTTGCGTTGGTTTTCAAATCACAGACTGTTTGGAAGTCATTAAACACATGTCCCAGCTGAAATATGGGAAACTGGTTAGCTGCAGCTTCCTGGTTTGTCATGTCAATTCACATTAAAGGGATGGACAAAGTAGATGTGAGCCAGGATTTGATCATTAGGATATAAAAGAAGGAGAAGCCTTTTCTGTGGTTTTTTGTACATCAGCTCTGGAAGGCTCACCTGAAAGAAGCTGTCTTTACAGATGCAAATGAAATTCTATCATGATGGGCTTAAATAAAACTAAAACTATGAGGGCTTGTAAGTCTATTTCATAACAAGAGCCCCCAAACTCTTTTCCAGCATGCATTTTTGAAAAATCCAACCTAGAGAGCCATTCCCTGCTTCTCTGCTGTCCATCTCCACTGCGCTTTTAGCCATCCTTTGCTGCTGCCTTCTGCCATCTATCTAAATATGCTCCTCTTTCTCTCTTTTTACATTGAGGATAAAAGCAGGATCAAAGGGTGGAGGGGAGGTCACTGCATCATGTATCAAAAGCACGTTGGGATGGTGTAGATTACTGTGAATACAGTTCTGCTAAGGTTCTCCTGTAGCTACATTTGCAGCTGGATAATGTAAGATAAAGTACAGCAGAGAAACGTCTTGCCTGCATTCTTGGTAGTCAGATACATCATCCTTTTCTTCTTCTTTCCACTGAGGCTTCCACACAGGGCACCTGTCAGGTAGAGAAAAGAGACACTGAGTCGCAGTGGAGAGAGGAAAGCTTGTTATTGTGTAAATAATGCCGTAGTGTAAATAATATGAACTCCACAAAATGATGATGGCTTCTGCTTCTTTGCCCAGACTGTTTAGGATTAGAAGCACAGGAGGGATTTTGTCTGTTTCTTTGTTATATGTCGATCAGCCAGTCTTCCTGTGCTTGGGCTCTGTCTCTATGTGTTTTATGGATATAATGATAGGCATCCTTCAGTCTCGAGAGACTATGGTAATGTGCTCTGTATGGAGAACTTGGAACAGCGTCTAGTGTGGCTGAGAAGGCCAATTCGAGAGTGACAGTCCCTTCCACACTGAAGACAAATCCAATCTGTCCCCTGTCCGGCTCCCTGCTTTTGCTGCTTTTGTGACTTCCTCTTTACCTCGGCCTGCTGGGCAAGGGTCTCTTCGAATTGGGAGAGGCCGTGATGCAGTGCCTGCCTCCAGGCTGAACGCTCAGATGTCAGGTTTTCCCATCTGTTGAGGTCTATTCCTAAGGCCTTCAGATCTCGCTTGCAGATGTCCTTGTATCGCAGTTGTGGTCTCCCTCTGGGGCGCTTTCCCTGCACTAATTCTCCATACAGGAGATCCTTTGGAATCCGACCATCAGCCATTCTCACGACATGCCCGAGCCAACGTAGACGTCGCTGCTTCAGTAATGTATTCATGCTGAAAATTCCAGCTCGTTCTAGGACTACACTGTTTGGAACTTTGTCCTGCCAGGTGATACCAAAAATCCGTCAGAGGCAACACATATGGAAGGTGTTCAGCTTCCTCTCCTGCCGTGCACGAAGGGTCCAGGACTCACTGCAGTACAGGAGTGTGCTTAGGACACATGCTCTATAGACCTGGAACTTTGTATGTGTAATAAATACTTTCAATTTATATTGTCCTTGACAAAAAAAAAAGGATGTCTTGGTCCATTGAGAAACCCCTGTTAAGAAAACTATGAGCCATTTTGAAAGTTTTTACTTCTGAGAATGAGTGAAATGCCCAGTTTGTTTGTTCCGTTCGTTCATTCCGTTAGTTCGTTCATTCCATTCAATCGTTCATTCCATTCATTCGTTTGTTTATTCCTTCCTTCCTTGTCAGCACCAGCAGTAAAAAAAAGAGGGGGGGTTGCATGTATGTGTGGAAAAACCCTTGTATTTTGCACAAAACCTTGTATTCTGCATGACAGACAAGATATTTTGTGCAAAATAACATAGACTGTACCCCACTTTCTCAAAGGCTATTCCAGTTTTACCAGCTAGAAGTGTCTTCGTTAGCCAGGGCTGCTTAAGACATTAAGTGCAAAGGACAAGGTGGCCATGTGCTCACCCACTCGCCCTGCCTGATTCAATGTACAAAAAGCCAAACAGATTAGCAAGGGAATGTTAGCTCAATCCTGGTGACAAGACAGCATCCTCCACTACACCTGAGGACAGCAAGGAAGGTTAGGCAGCATGGGGTACACCCAACAGCCATACTGACTAGCCCTGTGCATTTTGCACCTCTCAGCATCTGCCAGCCAGCAGCTGTTGCCTCTTTCTGCCTAACAGTAGGATCCTCTTTCACTTTACCTGAGGATGGAGTGACTTCAAGGTCACGCTTCACAAATGCCTTGCGCTTCTCTTCCAGCAGCTGGCTTGGGATCAGGCCCGCACTACCACCCTCCACATGGCACGCCTGCAATGAGAAAGGATCATTGAAACACATGGGGCAGGGCAAGACTGGGATCGTGAAGAGGGTATCTCCTCTCACATACACACAAACTCCTCTTAATTTCATCCATCTGCAATCTCCCACTGAGCTTGATGCTACCCACAATCAGTGGACCCGAGTCCATACCTGCCACCAGTTGGGATCATCCTGGTTGACAATCTGGAGAAGGTCTCCGGCTGCAAACTTAAGGCCAGCTTCTTTACATGGGATGAGGTTGTCAGTAGCAGGGTCGTAGTCAAAGTGGGCCTTCACAAAAACCTACAGGAGGGGAGGGAAGAATGTGTGAAGTGTGTTGGGAAGGTTTGGAGAGGGGAAGAAGAATCAGAAGGCTGGTGCAAGAGACCATGGGACTGGCCAACACTGGATCCCTAGGAACTTGAATGCCACTGTGGATGAATGTGTACTAAAAACAAGGAATTGAGAACATGGAACTTGATGGAGAAGTATTTCTTGATGGAGTTACAGAGGTCTGGGAATTTCACATTTTCTGGGTTTTAAACTATTACACCAAAAAAGTATCATGTTACTTATTAGTTGGTTGTGGAAGGAGGATGAATAGTTACATTTCATTTATAGCTAGTAAATGCTAATAGTTGATTCATCTCAGTATTTCTTTTTTTAAAAAAAAATACACGTGGTCAAAAAATGAATACACACCAGCCAATGTTTTTCAGCTGTAACTAGAAGCAAATGGGTGGCAACACTGGCTTGGCTGAGCAGCCCCCGTGCAGCTAGGAGGGTATGTTGACTTCAGCCCTAGCCAACACAACAGCCAAAATCCTGTTTGAGTAACCATACAGTCAAATCTGATTATGTCATCAGGTAAAGTTATATGGACAGGATTTGGGGCAATGATAAGGAAGGCCAAAGGTTGCAGACCAAGTACATATGGAGATATACACTTTGCCCAAAGCTAATTTAAAGCGTGGAAACAGGGGAGAGGTTATGCACAGACATACACATAATGCGTCTGTATATTTTTCAGCCAGGTTTTAGCAAAGCCCTCAGAGTATAAGGCATCAGGGCATGGTGGTGCTGTGGGTTAAACCACAGAAGCTTCTGTGTTGCAAGATCGGAAGACCAAGCAGTCGTAAGATCGAATCCACGTGATGGAGTGAGCTTCCGTCACTTCTCCCAGCTCCTGCCAACCTAGCAGTTTGAAAGCATGTAAATGTGAGTAGATAAATAGGTACCACCACAGTGGGAAGGTAACAGCATTCTGTCGCACTGGCCATGTGGCCACAGAAACTGTCTTTGGACAAAATGCTGGCTCTACAGCTTAGAAACGGGGATGAGCACTGCGCCCTAGATCTGGACACGACTGGACTAAATGTCAAGGTGAACCTTTACCTTTACCTAGAGTATAAGGCACTTGAAACAAAGGGCTGTCCTCTGACAAGCCCAAAACAGAGGACTCTTCTCTGTAAAGCAGTCCAAATGGCCACCCTATGGAGGTAACTGTTACTATAAGCCAGTACTTTAAAGACATAATGCAAGTTCTGCTATTTAAAAAAAACATTTAAAACTACATTTCCTTGCAAGAATAAGGCATGGCATCATTTTCATTAGCGATAAACGAGTGGTTACCATGGGAACATATTATTCTTATCAACACCACCTTCATTGTGAATTGAAAAGGAACCATCCAGTAGTCGAGGGCAAAGCCAGAAAGCTGTCAGAAAATCTCAGCAGCGAAAACATGGTTGGCACAGTCTTCATTTTACCAGTTGCCCCTCCCTGAAACAATGAATCCTGGTAGTGGAAGGCTCCAAGTGTGTGTGCCAGGAAGGAATTCCCTCTCCCCCGCCCCTTGTTTTTAATCACAGACTCTATTTATTTGCATCCGCAGGAGCCACAAACCACTGACGTCTCCTGGGAAACTGAAGCCTGTTGGTAGGAGCCATTTTGCTGGCTCGCATTCCCACCTGTCCCCATTGTGGGCTGAGGAGAAACACAGACTGATGTTTGCTGATGAACTCACACAGGCTGGGCACCTGTTCAGCAGTAAAGAAGAAAATCCTGATGGGAGTACCGTATTTTCTCCATACCCATTCCCCTGCAACCTGGAGTTACTTTCTATAAGGAATGGTGTTGGGGTTCAAATGCACCAGCACACAGAGATGAGAAATGTTCCTTTTAGGCCCTACAGTTGTTTGTGGGAATTCTGGAAGCTGTGGTCCAAAAGAGGGATATTTCTGAGCAATTCCTGCAATTTACACATGCTGTGATCTGGAAAGTGAGTGGGGATCAGCACTGATTCTTAGGGAAAGGAAGCTAGCACAGAAATGACCCAAGACACTTTGATGCATGAGACATAGCAACACATGTCCGCTCCCCATCCCACTCCACTCAAGCTATGCAAAAACGATTATTATGGAACCCAAGGGAGAAAAATCCCACAAATGCATGGCCAGGAAAGATGCTTTTAATAATAAATTATATACCACGAAGAGTTTGCTGTCCTTCCCAAAAGACCTGAGCAAGCCATCTCACCCTGATTTATGATAGAAGGTTTGTGCAGATGCTAAAGGCAGGGTCCCTCTTAGGACTCAAGTTAGAACGATCATCATTATAAAAGCTGAAACTGCAAGGGAGGCATGTGATAGGAGATTAACTTGAGGGCCATGGGAGGCATTACTAAATACATTTTTACAAATGTAAAAGCTTTGTTTCACTCAGAGTCAAACTATATCCCATGTTGTAAACACATGTAACTAGAGCCAGATGAAAAAGTGGCTCCCACTTTAAAAGCCCGTTTGGAAGGCTGGGGTCATTGTTGAGATCTGAGAAGCATCTCTGAGTGATGGTCGCGCGTCACCTCTTCCCTGCCTCTTTGCCTGTTTTTGACAGTACCCTCCAGCAGGACTGAAGTGAGAATGATATGCTTTGATGAGAGGGAAGCCACACAGAAAATTACTGAAAAGTTAACTTAGGGCAAAGAAAAAGTTAAGCATATACATAAAATACATTTTCCCTCCTTGTTTTACTCAGTCTCATCTTCTGCCCTTCCCAAGTGCAATGGTAGTTAAATCCAAGTTGTTGTTGTTGTTGTTGTTGTTGCTGCTGCTGCTGCTGTCAGAACTGACTTATATTGACCCTAACAAGGCTTTCAGTGTAAATGAGATGATTAAGGGGTGGTTTTACCAGTTCCACTCTTCCAGTGAGTTTTAATAGCTGAATAGTATTTGAACCCTGGTTCCCAGAGTCTTACTCTGTCACTACACCACATTGGGTATCCCATAATAATTATGTGCCTTCAAGTCAATTCTGACTTACAGCGACACTTTTCAGGGTTTTCTAAGCAGAGAATACTCAGGTGTGCTTGCCATTCCCTCCTTCTGAGGATGCCTTAGGATGGTACATCTTGCCCAAGGCCCCACAGGCTGGCTCTGTTTTCAGGAGACAGCACGAGGAATTGAACTTGCAGCCTCTAAACCACTAAGCTATCGAGCCGCCTCTTACATCTATTTTTGCCCTACTTAAAGTAGACTGATTAAAATACATGAGGATTTGATTTGAAGCCACAATCAATTTCTGACCCGTCTATTTTGGTGGGTCTACTCTAGGCAAGACTAACAGCAGGGAGTCTTGTGGCACCTTGAAGATGAAGATGGTGCATTTGGTGTAAGCATCTGTGGGTCAACTTCAGATGCAAGATCCTGGAAGTTTTTTAGGTATGGTTTTGAACCATTGGCTACAGTTACCAGTAGGTTTTTTTCCTCCCAAGCAGCCTTACACAGGGAAGCAACACCCTCCCCTCCACTGCTTTCTCCCATCAGGCTGTATCTAGCCGCCATCCATTTTATATGCTTATTGGCGTGAAATAATCTGCTTTGCTTCCACAAAGGAGCAGGATTATATCCAAATGAAAACAAGCCTTCCCCATCTCCATTACCACTAACGTCACTCTCCCTTTCCCGTGCAACCCTCCCCTTTTGAATCAGCACAGGCTTTGTGGCAGGGAGCTAGCTGTTGCTAACACATTATACAATCTTGTACGCTCCCTCTTTCTTCGTCTGGAGCATTTCTATTACTTCCCAGAACAGCTCTGATTCCATCATCCAAGAGGACACTGCAGCATTCTGCACCCACCACGCACGTATGCCTCAGAATCACGTCATCCTCCGATTTAGTCAAATTCTTTCCTGCCTTTCCCATTTCATGCTGAATCAGAATACTGAAAACCGGCCCCGTGCAATCTATGTTTACAAAGTATATACACAGAAAGCAGTGGAGTGTAAGGAAGCTGTGACCCTACTACGGACATGTACAAAGGGAAGCACCCCTTGCAAGAGGCTTAGAAACAGAATCAGGAATGCTTCTCCCCAGCCAACATAGCTAATGGTGCAAGTGAGGAATGATGGGAGTTGAAGTCATAACATCTGAAGGGCTACATGCTCCCCCCCCCCGTTGTAAAGCAAGAATCAAGCATTTCACTGGGTGTCTTGATGAAATGACAATAATACATGTGCTGCCAAGCCAATTCTGACCTATGGCAACCCTTTTCAAGATGTTCCAGGTACAGAATACTCAGAAGTAGTTTAGCACTCACTTCTTCTAGGGGTGCTTCTAGGGGGGACTGGGCAGCCTGCCAAGGCCACACAGGCTGGCTCTTATCCCTGTGTGGAATCAAACTCCCAACTTCTGGCTCCACAGCCAGAGACCTAAACCACTAAGCTATCCGGTCAGCTCAGGGAAGATCTATTCTGAGTGTCCATATTTAGCATAGTGGCTAGCTAGTCCAGGATCAAAGACGGCTTTCCTTTCATCTTTGACTCTCTTGACATGAAGAGATACCTTGATAAGAAATTTGCAAGTCCTGTAAGATTCCTGTATCACAGCAAATAAATTTTTTGTTGTCCTTTCAAAGTCTCCATATCTGCTTGCTCCCAAACTAAGCCTACAATCTACCAAAATTATGTCAAAAAAATTCAGAGAGGTGCATAATCTGGTAGGCAGCGGCATTGTGGCTGGCATTTTATCCTGAAAGATGGCAACAATGTCAGTTTGTGTCGAAATTCACAAAGATCAAATTCCTCAGACATCCCTAGTTACTTACAAGTGTCCTCCTATTTTCATCTGTGAATTGATGGAGAGTGTAAACTGTAATTTCACTCAGCATGCTGTCTAACTTGCTTCATTTCCTCATGTCATGTTTATGTTAAAATTAATAAATAGCCTTACAATTGCTCATAAATGGACCCAGCATGTTGCCTGACTTAGGCTGCAATCCTACTTTGACGGATAAAACAGATGGGTTGGGCAGCATTGCCATTAGGAATGTTTCTATACAACATGGCTATAGCAATGCAATCTCTCTTTTATGGCCATGGATCCTTTTGTATAGATTTGAAGTTTGGTGAAGTCCTTAGAAGTCTGTGCTAGAGCACTCTGGTGCAATCCTTTAAACTATAGTAAAGAATTCTAACTGCCTCACAAACCTACATATCCTATGATTCCACAGGAAGGAGCCGTTACAGGTAAAGTGGGATCAAACTGCCACACTGTGTAATATTGATATTCTATAGGAGAAATTAGGAAGTCAATAACATATCCAGATGCCATGTTTGCACAAGAGAGGGTCAATCACCAAACCAAAGCAAACTGGTTTGCACATTCTAGAGACGTGAAAAACATAACAGGATAATCAGATGTCCTTTACTGCTTAAGTTGGCTTTGCTTATAATTGTGACGCTCCCTGTAGCATCTGTTTTGACCCATGGTTACCTATTTATCTATTTTATCTTCTTATCTATTAAGTACTCTATTAAAATATAGGATTGTACTGTTCATTAGGTAACACTTCTGTGAGAGAGGTACAAAGGCCAACGTGAGGGTAGCCTTAGGCTGAGTGAAGCAACAGTAGCAGATACCACATAGCTTGTCCTCAACCCCCCAAACTACCCTGCTGCATGAGGTAAGCTGGAGGACACTCTTAGCCAGTGTTGAGGGGTAAAAATACAACTGCAAAGCTAGCTTCTATATATGGGGGAGGGAAGTTGTCAGATGCCAGAATATCTCTGGCCAGTTCCGCTTATGAGGTAATAAGCTTTCCCGCCAGTTAATATTTGATTCTTTCCTCTTCTCCTTTTTTTCCTCTCCATCTTGAAGTACTGCTATTTGATATAATAATTTCTTTTTGTTATATTTTTATTTGTTGTTTAATGTGTTTGTAAGCCGCCTAGAGTGGTCGCAAGACCAGATAGGCGGGATATAAATAGAATAAATAAAATAAATAAAAATTGATTCTATTTTTTCCTCATATCATTCAAAAGAAGGGGACCAAAGAAAGCAGAACTGGTGTTCCCTGAGAAGTGAGAACCAAATGGGTTGAAGCCCATGAGGAGCAGCTGAGGTAAAAGCAATGAGTCCTGAGTAGAAGAAAATGCTTGTGGCGATTTGGGGCTCCCTGAGAACCGGGTTACCAAAGCAGTATATGACACAAGTCCACAGGGCTTTTTTTCCCCCATGTTCAGGGGACCATGAGTGGGCCACATGTAATTGAGTTGACATCTGCTTATTAAATTCTTACGCTGCTTTGCCCAAACCACCCAAGCATTCACTCACTTTTGAACCTTCCCGCATGATGCAAGAAAGGGGTGAGTGTGATGGAGCAGAAGAGAAAAGCAGCTCAGCAACAGAGGAGCTGGGTTATGGGGACATTGTCACAAGGACAGGCTGAGGCAGCAAAATTTTCTCTCTCTCCTATTCATCACCCGCCAACAGAGGAGGAGTTACAACGTTCAGCTTCAGTTTGAAGAAATTAAATGAACAAATAATGCTGATGGCTTGTGTGTTACTTTCATGTGTTTTTACCCATTATTTCATTCTATTTTCACATTAAGCTATGAACAGTGGTTCCCCCCCACCCCCTAAAAAAGATGGATTGAAAGGTGTTGGTTTTCTCCAAATGTCCATTTAAATTTGCAGCTATGTTTAAACTATGAAGAGCTGAATAATATTTGGAAATGAGAAAAATCTATTGGATAGCTAAGTTCCCGCTTGCGTATTTGCTGGAAAGAAGGACCAGTTGGAGAAACGTGAGGTAGTTTTCTCAGGTAGCAAATATTTTTTGGGAAAGCAGCTGGTGTAAGAACTTTGGCTTCTGAGCAGAAAAAGTGAGTCAAAGTGTTAAAGAACAGGGACCTGACTTCCAACACAGCTGGCTTCCATAGGGTGCAGCACAGCAATGGTTCCCAACCTTGGGTCTGCAGATGTTCCTGGATTAAAACTCCCGGAAGCCTTCACCTCTAACTATGGTGGCTAGGATTTCTGGGAGTTGCAGTCCCAGAAGATCTGGGGACACAAGGTTGAGAACTACTGAGGTAGAGGAGACTGTCTTGTCACCAGCACTGAAGTGAGACTCAGCAACCAATCCAGTTGGCTTTTGTACATCGAATGAGAAGGGGTAGCCACCTTGTCCTTTGCCTCAAATAGGAAAATGCTTAAATCACTCCCATCTGAGATCTGCCAATCAGGATATTCTGTAATTTAATGAGTTCACTTCTCCAAGAACTCAGTCCATTAAAACTGGGTTTCATCTGCCACAGCTTTCTCCAGTCTTCTATTCAGAAAGACCAGAAACCTGAGATCAAAGCCGTGTGTTGATTCCACTATAATTGTAAACAGAGTAAAGAGGTTTTTTAAAAAATGGTTGACCCACTATTCCCAAAGGGTTTTTATTTTTTTTTTAAAGCAGAAAAATATTTTACAGATTCTATACAGTCCATCCAGGTAAGCTCCACCAGAGGCCTAAGCTGTATGCAGTTCAGCCTTTAAAAAAAAAAAGGATTGTTTCAGCCCCTGTTACTTAGCAGGCTACTGCTAGAGTAAGATTGCCAGGTCCCGCATCTCCTTGTCCTAGGTGGGACTGGCTAATGCAAGCTTATCTGTAGTTCCCACAGGGTGCTGATCAAGGTGCTGACTTTGGATTTCTGCTTCATTCCACTCTATTACCTTCTTGCCCTACAGACTATCCCCAGTTGAGACTGTCAGTTTTTATCCAGATGGCATGCCATTGGTGCCAAGGATGTGTGGGAGAAAAGCCAGCCAAGGGCACATAGAAAAACAAGTTGATCCATATTTATGGAGTCTTTTCTGGAGATTCCTCATAGTCTAATACTCTGTATATGGTTTTAAAAAAATTGTGGGCTTAGCTATGCAAAATGGGAATATTGTTAATATATGTCATTATTTTGTTTTGTTTTGTTTTTATTCCATCCTTCTAGCAAACAGGAACAAAGGCAAGTTTTAAAAAAAGGGCCAATGTGGCTTTGCTTTAATCAGTTTAACCAGCAACTGGTTCAAATCTGTCAATTAATTAACTTAAGATTGCACTGATTAACTTAGAATTTGTAGGGCTACAAACTGATGAGACATCTGTTTATTGCTGGAGACTATTTCAATTCTAGATGAGTTTCTGTGACCGTGTATGACAAAGAAGAGGTTAAAGATAGTCCTTTCTGCTAACAAGAAGAAATGGCTTGCATTACTGAAGCATAAACTATCATACATTTCTCGCCATAAAGGTAAAGGTAAAGATTCCCCTTGATAATTTTTTTTTGTCCAGTCGTGTTCCACTGGGGGCGGTGCTCATCCCCGTTTCCAAGCCATAGAGACAGCGTTTTGTCCGAAGACAATCTTCCGTGGTCACATGGCCAGTGCGACTTAGACACGGAATGCTGTTACCTTCCCACCAAGGTGGTCCCTATTTATCTACTTGCATTTGCATGCTTTCGAACCACTAGGTTGGCGGGAGCTGGGACAAAGTGACGGGAGCTCACTCCGTCGCATGGATTCGATCTTATGACTGCTGGTCTTCTGACCCTGCAGCACAGGCTTCTGCGGTTTAGCCCGCAGCGCCACCACGTCCCTTCAATTTCTCGCCATAGCTGGATAAAAAAAGCACCAATATTGACATTTTCACCAATATACATTCATTGAAAGACGAATGATAAACTGATCATGAATCTATTAATTGGTTGACAGTCCTAATATTATTACAAGATAACAAAAATGATTTTTGGAAGAAAATCTTTCTGAGGAAGCAATGGGGAAAAAGTACATCAATCAATCAATCAATCAATCAATCAATCAATCCAGGAATGGTGGGGAGAAAGAGGTAATGTAAATGAAGCAAAAATGTCCAAACAAGGCCAGATGCAATCTGCTAGATGTATGTTGTCCACCCTATTGTAGAGAAACAGGTGGATGAAGAATATATTCCTTTCAGTTATAGACAAAGAACATATTCTACTTTTGCTGTAGTAAAAGGTATGGGTAGCAATTAGCAACACCATATTTGGGAGACAAGGTGAAAACACTTGTTACAAGGAATGTCTCCTACCTGCCGTGGCGGGTGGGGCTCCTGGTAGCTGGGCAGGATCTTGAGCACAACACTTCCACTGGCATTTTTTAACACCTCCTGGAGTGCACGTGGGTCACTACCTACTTCTTGCCCATTCACTTCCTTGATAATGTCACCTACATGAAGCAACCCCTGCTGGTCAATCATGCCCCCATGCAGGATTCGTGCAATGACCAGCTCGCCACGTTCTACCCGGAATGTCACACCCTAAGGGAAAAGAAGCAAAGAAGGAGTAAGGGTGGAGGAGTTATTCACATTTGATAACTAGGTATGATGAGAAAGATCTAGTATGCATTATTGACGTTCACTGCATTCCCCTGCAAACTATGAGAAGAATAGTTTTTCTGTCATTTATCATCCCAGGTTGTGTCCTATGCAGTGAGGTGTGAAATGTTTTCCAATTATGTGTAGTAAATATGAGACTTGGAAAAGGCTAAGAGGGAAAGGCGTGGAACCCACCAGGTTTGTCTAAGTATCATACTTGCATATTCATTCATTTATACTATCAGGGGTTTGAAAAACCTGTGGTTCCTCCAGAACTTGTTTACCTTCAGCTCCCATCAACTCCATTCAACATGGCCAGTGGTCACAGACCATAGGAATGGGGGGGGCAGGTGTCACTGACATATGAAGGACATAGGTCCCCCTCTTTCATGGATTAGATGCTGTTTTGAAAAAAAATATCATCCACAAAGAGATTTGGAAAACTGGTCTCAGGATGGGGAAGGTATGATGTCACAGGCATCAGCCAGTCAGTGCTGTGTACACAGTTTCTGCAACAGACTCTTAGAACTAACTTCTCCTTGAACAAACAGTGCAGACAAAAACTTCATGCTTTGAACAAAATGTTGTAAACATTCTTCCAGAGTAAACCCCTGCTGAGAGAAACCCAAATCTGTATGCACTCTAGATTTACAATGCTAGAATGCTATCTCCTTAAAAAGGAAAAGCTTTACATCTGTAACATTAAGTAGAATGCCTTCTAATTGCAGTTTGGCAGTTTTCACCTTAATAAAACTATGGAGCACAACATGTTAATTATATGGATATAAATACCAATCAGTCACTTCAAATTACTGGGGAATGGTGGGGAAGCATGATATATTTATACCATTATTCTCTGTGCTAAAGTCACCTCTCCCAACTTCACTCTGAAATGTACACACAAAAGCAGGGTAATCCTGCACCAAGAAAGCCAGGTTCTTTAATCTAGATAAATTATGGGAAAGGAATTGTTTACCAAGACAAACAAGACATTATGCTAAGCATGTCATGTGCACAGCAAGTTTTTCAATGGCTAGCAGGCACATGTACATATTTGTGGGGAATTTTTATCACAGCCACAGCACGTGGGAAAGGAAAGTACATCCTTTCCCTCCCCAGCTGCACCACACCCAAAAACTGCACATCAGACTGCTGCAAGGGGGGAAAAATCCTTGGCATCCATTTTTCTTTTGATTTTTCTTACCCAGACAGGCGCCAATACTTCACCCACTCCTTAAACTTTCAGTCTCTTCCCATTTTCTTTCTCCTTCCCCTTAACCTGGTTGCTACTTGCACTCCACAAAACCCACTTTGGCTCAGAAGTGAGACAAACTATTTCTTGACACAGGGGAGGGTACCTCTGCTTCATTCCAGGGAATCTGATTCAATCAAGGGGCATTTTCCCCCATCCCAAATTTCAATCAGCCTCAAATGAATTTTCTAGCTGATGTCAGTCTTTATCAAAATCTTCCAAGTCAATGTAAAAATAACTAAGACGTTT
Source organism: Pogona vitticeps (assembly GCF_051106095.1). Taxonomy (NCBI): domain Eukaryota; kingdom Metazoa; phylum Chordata; class Lepidosauria; order Squamata; family Agamidae; genus Pogona; species Pogona vitticeps. Next base: position 99,522,924 of record NC_135788.1, read on the forward strand.
GTGAAATCTTAGAAGACTTGGGATTTTTATTTAGCATAAACTTGTAGCCTACTTCTTCAAGTGTAATAGTCTGGACTCTGGAGTAAACTGGTTTAGGCTTTGAAGAAGTCAGCTTCAGTCTACCAAAGCATATGCCAGATAAAACATATATCATTTAAGGTGCCACAAATCTATTTATTGGGTTTCCTTCAACAGACGAACATACCTACCCCTCTGAAAAAAATAAAAGCAACTGTATTTGCTCATATTAATGGTTGTTATTTTTGCTCTTCCACCTGACCCTATTGTTCCCCATGCACTGTGAAAGCCAAATGGAACACTCCTTGAGAAGGAGCATCTCTTTATGTTATTTTCTACTCACTATGTACACTGAAACTACTCCATCAATCAATGTTTTCTGCTACAGTTCTACTGAATACTCAGTTATTAAAAAAATATACATCCAAGCCAATAGCATTGGGAAGAAGCTTGCTCACCAGGTGTTCCCCGGCGGTCTTACGGATCCCCACCATGCGCACTGCATCTGGTGGCACTGGCTGGTTGTTGAACATGGGGTCCAGGACAGGACTGGGTGGTGGAGTCTCGTAGCTTTTGGAGGCAACAGAATCGTGGGTTTCCAAGAGAGACTGAGAAAGGAGTGAAAGAGGAGACTGTAATTCGCAGAAGATCAGATAATTTCCCCAATTTGGGCATCCTTCCCATTCTTCTGGAAAATATTTTTAGATCAGGACAATCCTGGGTCTCCAGATGTTCTTAGATTACAACTCCTGACCAGCACAGCTAGTGGTGTTCTACGAGTTTTAGTCCAAGAACATCTGGGTTACCCAAGGTTGGGAATCATTGCTCTAAAGTAGTGCTTCCCAACCTTGAGTAACCCAAGCGTTCTTGAATTGCAATTCCCAGATATCCAGAGCCAGCACAACTGGTGGTGACGGCTTCTGGGAATTGCAATCCAAGAACACCTGGGTTACCCAAGGTTGGGAACCACGGTTCTAGATCAACATCTGAAAGAGTCACCTGTTGTGGTAAAGAGGGACATGACATGCCTATGCTCCCACCTCAGATATCCTAATTTACACTACCTAATTGGTAGAATTTTTACTTAGTGACTAGAAGCCTTCCAGTGCTGCTGCTTTTACTGTTCCTGGTAAGACTAGCAGGGCTTTACTAAAATAAGACAAAGAGGAGACTCTCCAAGAGGCATGTTGTCCAGAATGCCTTAACCTTGGAGCTCATACAACCAAAGGCCACCGGTCCTGACCATTTAATAAAGGTTTCTTTGTGCAACAACATCAGCCTCCTCTCCATACCTTCGATGTTCAGCGGCTTCCTGCAGAGTTTGCAGTAGCCCCACTCCTGCTGGAAGTTTCAAGCCTGACCCAAATTACTTTGGTTCTTTTGTTGATTTATTTCTGCTTGTTGGGCAGGGTGAGCGAAATGTACTCCCGTCATTGGCTTTGCTGGCTGAAGCTGATAGGAACAGCAGTCCAAAAACATGTGGAGGGCCACAATGTTGTTCACCCCATTGCAATCTCTGTGTTCAAGCAGCAATCCAGGACTTACTTTCCACCACCCACCCAAAATACAGACCATAAGAGGGTCATGTGCCTTTCTTTTATAGAGGATATTTTTCAGTTTGAAGGACTGTCCAGTTCATGCTCATTTTAAGATAAAGAACCATGAGAAGGGACAGTAGTGATATTGAATTTACCTAAACAAAGATAGCATGCTGGACAGCTGAAAGAGCAGGGACACAAGGCCAGTTATTTAGTTTTTTTTCTTACTATTGTAAAGTGTCTTATATTTTTATATGACTCTTGAAATTTACATCTACATCTATAAATTAGCACACATACATCTTAATGCATATCTGCATCTTCTTTCTAAGTGATGCATTCCTCTTTGGGTGCTATGAATAAGTGACAACCCCAATCCCAATCTGAGCAGCATGCACTGTATATCTGGGACTCTTGGGGAAAAATCAGACCAGAAGGTTATAAATCCATTTTTTTAGAATGTGACATTTCCTTTTCCTGAATTCCTTTTATGCCATATAACCACATCCTCATCATAAACTTCTTGCATTGCCCGAAAGCAGTACAAAAGAGAAAAACAGTCAGATACGTCAAGGTTTAATCTATACCTGTGTCAAACCACCATGCTGCAAAAAACATATCTCTTCCCAAGTTATTGGGAAGCCAGACCAAAGCAAGAACTGAACAGCACTTTGTTCACAGTTAGGGATGAGTGAATCTGTCATGCTTGATTTTACTCAATTTTCCTAGCTTCAAAGTTTGTTCTGTCTTGTTTCTGTACTAGACTTTAATTCCTCCCCAACCCAAACACACACACACTTGTAGTGATCTTTGTCAGTACTTTCGTACTCATTTCTTTAAAATGTTCAAACTTTTATTCATATTTTTTCATGCTCTTTCACAAACACAAGTGTTTTAAAGCAATTTTCCAATGGAGAGCTTTAAAAATTTTATTTTTGGAGATTTTAAACGTGTGATTTTTGTGTGTTTTTTTTTTAAACGTATTCAGATGAAAATAGCAACCAGTCTGTAGTTAGCTTTGGGAAGTGCAGATTTCATAAACACAAATTAAAATCAAATTCCAACCTATCCGTCACATATGTATGCCAAAAACGTATGAAAGATGAGAACATTAATAACCCACCCCAACTCAAAGGCTTAGGATGGGTAACATTATTGTAAAAACCAATACAGAAAAAAAACCATAACCCCCCCCCCCAAAAGATAACCTAACAGCAATACAGCCAAGCTTAATACAAAAAGCAAAATGAAACCTCATTCTTCAGCTAACCCTCTCTTTATGTGCCAACAACCAGCAAACGTCCTACGAAGGTACACACAACAGCATAAACAGAATGAAGATCTTATATGTATACAGCATTTCAAGCTAAATCAGCTGAAAACTGTACTGAAAACAATGAATCATAAGAGCATCGGCACCTTGACGGGAGACAGCTACCTGCTGCATGCAAACTTACGTTTCTCATTAGAGAAAGATGGATAGAATCACAATGTTATTAAATGATTCATAGCAACAAACAAATGCCCAGACCGCTGAAAAAAAGGTGCAATGGGGCCAGATCCATAACAAACCCCACACATTAGTGTTGTTTGGCTGAACAAGACCCTACTAGATTGGTACAAAGAACATCATTTCCCAAATTATAACTCATTCCCCACCGCCATCACTCAATTGGACAAATCCTCAGATTTCTCATTTTGAATAAAGAGACAAAGAATGCTCTCCACTATTTGTGCAAAGCATTCTCCTCTCTCTCTCTCTCTCTCTCTCTCTCTCTCTCTCTCTCTCTCTCTCTCTCACACACACACACACACACACACACACACACACACACACACACACACACACACACACACACACACACACACACACACACACACACACACACACACACACACACACACACACACACACACTTATTTTACTGACAGCTACACTCCAAAAGCAGACCAGGCCAATGGTAAACACACCTCATGCAAAACCCAGATTTACAGTCAAAGCAGCATAAATGTTTTCCATAAATCTGGGCAGGTTTCCCATTTTTTCTTATCCCTCTCTCCCTTCCTTGTATCCTCCACCCTCTTGGGAAGGAGTCATCTTCTACCTGGAAGTGCGGTTCCTGGAGGATGCGGGCCAATTCTGCAGCCGTGCTATCTTGCTGGGCGATGCGAGTGATGTCTTTAAGGATCTCCTGGACCAGCTCTAAATTGTTGTCTCTCACGGCTTCCAGCTTTGTCTCTTCCAGACGCTCGTGGGCCTGCAGGGAGAAATAGAGGGAGGCAGGCGGACGGGCAGGGTAGTGAAAGGGCGAATGGGAGGCGTGGATTAGAGAGGCACACATAAACAAACAAAGCCCCCGCTAACCCTTCACCCTTCCAATTCGGTCTTGTGATCAGCCATAACCCGGGGTGTTGGAGAGCTAAAGGCAATGCAGACTGTTGGGAGTCTTCTATAAATTCTCTGAGAATGCAAGATCATGAACCTAAAATGAAATAAAATGAACATATGGGCTTACACAGATGATCCAAAACATATAGCCACAATCAGGAGTGTGGGCTGAGCCTGCAGAAATCGATCAATGCTTTTCAATGTGAGAAGAAGAATAAAGAGTAGGAGGTACACAACAGACAACATGAAGAAAAGGGATTTGAACTATTAGACACACACAAGACACAGGATGCTTGCTCAAACATACTATAAAGAGTATACTCAAACAAATTAGAGGCTTTCCCTGGCCTTCAGTGGAGCACAGCCAGAACTCAAACAGGTCCTTGCTCTGAAAGAGATGAATAGCTGCTTCAGATGAGCCTCAAGGAAGGAGAGGCAGACACAAAAGAGAAGGAGCTAAAAATAATAGACTCTCAAGCAGAAGCTTGGCATTACCAGTGGAGTCAGCAGGAAGAAAGGAGTGGCGGGGTGGCAGGGAAGCTTTATGAGTCAGGTCTTGTTTCCGGAACCCATTTTTGTATTCCAAGCCAGCATTGATATTTTTTGGCAGAAAGAGGGTTATATTTTTTCAATTATAGCTCTTAGAGAGTTCCTTTTCCTGGACCTCACTAGTTGCAGGGAGGGGAGGCCATGCAAATCAGGACCGATCCGATGTACTTTGTCAGTTTGGATCCTGAATCCATGGAACAGATTATACTTTGTAATATGCACAGGTTCCTGTGGGCAACTCACGATCCAATGAAAGGAACAATCTCATGACTTTTTAGCTGAAAACAGGTTGGGGAAGAGTGCCCCACAGGATGGAGCAGATAAAAGTTGAGGGGTTTGGTTAGCACTGCAACTCCCAGTTCCCCGTTCCCCCACCCTGCAGGCTACTTAACCCCTCTCCCTTCCTGCTATTTCCCTATTCAAAACACATCTGTTTCCCATATTTGGATGGTGTGAGGGGACAGAGATATGGGCCACAACATTTTTCTCTCAAGAAGAAAAGAAGCTATGAGGGTAGGTTCTAGATTGAAAAAATGTAGGTGAAAGGGTTAACTGGCCTGTCTTATTGCTCCTGATTTCCAACTCTTCCAAGTGGTTTCTGGTAAAGTTAAAACAGGCAAATACCTCCCCCCTCACAACATATAGAATACCATCCACACATTTTGACTAATTTGGCTTAACCAGGGGTAGGCAAGCTGAGGCTTCTCAGATGTTTTGGACCACAACTCCCATAATTTTTGACCACTGTTGATTATGGTGGCTGGGGCTAATGGAAGCCAAAGCCGAAAATGCTTAGCTGGCAACTGATTCACAACCCTTGTGAGTGTGAGCATCTTAGACAGAGAAATACAAATAAACTGAAGTATTTTTTTTATTATTTATTTATTTAAATAAATCTATTTAATTAAATGAATAGATAAATGTAGATATGGATAAAGAAACAAAATTGTAATTTAATGAAATGTATCTTTTTAAATCAACTAGGTATTATTATTATTATTATTATTATTATTATTATTATTATTATTATTATTATTATTATTATTATTATTATTATTATTATTATTATTATTATTATCAGAACTAATGTCTTATCATTTTCTTGAAATCAGGGAGGATGGGTGAAGTGCCAGATGCCTGAAAGTGAGCTAATGTTGTCTTTATCTTCAAAAATGGCAAAAAGGAGGATCCTGGGAACTGAAAACTAGTCAGTCCCCGGGAAAATTCTGGAGCAGATAATAATAATAAATGTTTTATTATGGTCGTTTACCAGCAAAAGTAAGCAGCATTATTTAAATTAGGAAACATAAAATCAATCTAAAAGCACTAAAAACATCTATATACATATATATATAACTACATTCATAAAGCGCTCTCGCACAATACTGTAAAGAGGAAATGCTACAAATAAATTACTGAAAGATCAAAGTTTTAGTGTTTGCTCAGAGGCTCAGGATCTATAAGTGGTTAATTGATGAGCATGAGAGAACAAATTAAGGCTTACAGATATTTGTGTGTCGCGTTTCAATATAAAGGAAACCACGGCTCATGTTAAAAATCTGGAGCAGATTATAAAGTGGTCACTCTGCAAATATCTTGGAAACACTGCAGTAATTCTAGAAGCCAACACAGATTTGTTAAGTACAAATCCTGCAAGAATAATCTTATCTCATTTTTTGATCAGGTAACTTCCCTCGTGGATGGTGGGAATGCTGCAGTTGTAATATACGTTGATTTCAGCAGAGCTTTTGACAAAATGCCCTATGATATTCTTATTAACAAGCTAGGTGTGAATTGAATTGAACAAATATCAGGTGGATACACAGGTGGTTACAAAACTGTATTCAAGGAGTGCTTATCAATGGCTCCTTCTCAAAAAAGGAAGAAATACGGTAAATGGGATACCACAAGACTCAGTTCTGGGCCCAGTGCCTTCAACATTTTTATTAATGACTTGGATGAGAGAGTTCAGGGAATGCTTATCAAATTTGCAAATGACACAAAATTAGATGGAAAAATTAATACCCTGGAAGACAGAAACAGATTTTAAAAAGATCTTGATATGCTCAAGCATTGGACTGAAAACAACAGAATGCAATTTTATAGGAATAAGTGCAAAGTTCTACACCCCCAAAAAAGAGAAACCAAATGTAAAGTTACAAAATGAGGGATACTTGGCTCAGTGATACTACATGTAAGAAAGATCTTGGAACTGTTGTAGATCACAAGTGAATATATGCCAACAAAGCGATGAAACTCCAAAAAAAAAGCCAATGCCTTTTAGTTATTTTAGGCTGCATTAACAGAATTGTCGTCTCCAAATTGTATGAAGTACTAGTTGGTCTGTTCAGTCGGTTGCTCAGTATATGTGCAGTAAAGAAAGCAGTATGCACAAGTCTGTAACTTCAAGGAACTGCACACAAATAAATGTCTTTATTCTTTCTCCTGCAAATGTCTCAGAGTGAGTTATTAAGTGCCCGTTAATGAGAAAGAAGTGCAATTTGAGAAACTTGCAGCTATTCTCCTCTGTGGGTCTCTATATTTCTACTGCATAGCAAAAGGAATTTTACTAGAAACTCTGCAATAAATAGTTCTCTTGCTTCCTTGCAGAGCCTGAAAAAATACTGCTTTCCAATATAATTCTCCAATTTCTTGGCCACTGTGGCCGACACCCATGCTGGATGAAGGAGACTGGGAGCCAAACCCTACCTCTCATCATTTTCCAAGTTCTGCAGAGTAACAACACCATCCTGAGCACAATGGATCTATTAGGGTGTTGGGAACTATATCCAGAAAGGTAATTATTCAAGCTCTGCCTCTCCATACACCTGGAGCCAAACGATCCATGGACCCACCTGTTTGTGGACCAAGATGCTCAACAGAATCAAAAACTAAGCATTATTTATAATTTTGATGGATAAATCTTTTTCCATTATCCCATAAACCAGGGATGAGGAACATCTGATTTTCCAATGTTTTCAACTCCCATTTCCACATTTCCTTACCATGAACCATGCTGGATAGGATGGAAGGAGAGGGTGGTAGGCCAAAATATGTGGAAGCTCAAAGATTTCTCACTCCTGCTCTGCATTAATTCCAAACTTATTCTCCAGGTACAGATCTGTATTTAGCCAAAATGGTACCATCCACACAGAAAAAGGAAGAATGTGAGCACACTTCAGAAAAGCTTAAGCTTCACATTGGTACAGTGGGGTCTTGACTTGAGAACTTAATCCGTATTGGAAGGCGGTTCTCAAGTCAAAAAGTCTGTAGGTCAAGTCTCCATTGACCTACAGTGCATTGAAAACCGCTTAATCCCATAACAGGCCGTTTTTGTTCCATTTTGGTTTTTTTCTGGTCTGTAAGTCAATTCTCAGGCTGCAAGTCAAACCTAAATTTTGCGGCCAGAGAAGTCTGTAACTCAAAAAGTCTGTAAGTCAAGCCGTCTGTAAGTCAAGGGTCCACTGTATTGTTTCAAATAGAGGAAAGAACCTTAAAGGAAAATAGCTGCAATGCAGTGGAATTGACAGTGCAATCCAAATATCTATATATTCAAAAGGAAGTCTCACTGAGCTATTCCCATCTAATTGGTGTAGCATTAAATGTTTCACCTATGGTCTCATTTGAAGGATAACTAATTATAATGATTAAGATCATTATAGAAACAAAATTATTATCCTGTTGTTTATCAACTACTCTGGATGCAGTGAAGAGTAGTGTACATATCTTTTAAACACACCAAATGGATAAGACAATTTCTTTTCTGGTATTCTGCTTCAATTTCAGACACTCAAGGTGACCTATAATGAAAAAATCAATCAACACAACAAAGAACAGAAAACTAAGAACACATACAACAGCAGAGGACAGCAGATAATACATAAAACCAGAGAACAGTTGAGGCAGAGGAGGATGATTATCAGTTGATGTGTGATGTGCAATGGTTTTAACAACAACAACAACAAAAACACTGCAACATGAGATGGAGAGCATACTAATGGGTAAGGCCAGTCTTGCCATTAGATGAAACAAGAGGAGAGAACGTCTTCCAAGCTAAGGGTTGAATTCAGTTTCAGAGAGGTTCTAGAGGGAGCTCAGCTCTGCCTTCCAATGGTGAATGCAGAGCAAAAATTAGGACCAACACATTTCAGCTTATAGTGCTTACTGCCATTAACTAAGACTTGGGAAGGGTGCTTCCACTGTTCAAAATGGAGACAAGATAACCTATCTAAAAGCTGGAAAATAACCAAAACATAGTATCATGGAAAATGGGATGTGGCCCTCTGGGGAAATCCAGAGGAACAAACTGGGATCCCAGGAGGGCTGGATTCACCCATGGTTTCCGTTTCTCTAAGACAGAGTGAGGTAACTAACTGCCTCAGATGATATCGGGAAGCAGCACCTGCCTCTGGATTGTTTCTTCTAAGCATCTTATCTGCTAATCTCACCCCTTGTTGAAAAATGATCCAAGGAAACTTGAGCCGCCAGGAATCTGTGCCTCTATCTTGAACTGGGTCCCCCTCCAGGCCTTGGTTTCTAAGAAAAGCACTTGGCACGTATCCAATTTCATTTACATGCCATCTTTCTCTCAATGGCTCACAAATTACTAAAAAAAACCCACCCAAAATGATTTTTTTAAAAATGGCTGAAATATTTTTGCTAAGCATAAAATGCACGACAGTAGGCCCACTGAAACAGTGGGGATTTGATGCATCAACCCCTCTGTAAGTCCCATTGATTCAAATGGGTCTATTCAAGTTGTGGCTTCACTTTAGCATGTAACTAGAATAGGGCTATTTGAATCAATGGAACCGATAGGGGAGGAGACTCACCAAATCCCCAATGATTCAATGGGCCTACTCATGTAACTTATTATGCTAAGCAATAGGATTTCAACCAATAAGTTAGTGCATCCAAGCTATAGTACTCAACAATAAGGACAGATCTTGCAGCTAAGCTTTGGCAGGCCTTGCTCAACTATTGTCCTGGAAAATACAATAACTGTCACACCTCCCAAGACAGAAAACCAGTTCTGGGCTAGCTAGACCTTAATGGATGGGAAAAGAGTATTTGTGTATTTGTGCAGGCACGCAAGAACTGTACATAAATCAGTGGAATTTTAGATATGGGTATAAGCAGCAGCAATTCCCTCTGGGAGAAAGGGAAAGAAAGAAAGGGAGTGTAGACTAGGTGGTCAGCTGAACTATTTAGCAAATTATTGCTATATTGTTATTTAGCTATTATAGCAAATTATTCATTACAACCAAGGTGTAAGCAATGTAGCAGAAGTGGATGGAGCTGAAGATGCAGGTTCTGTTCGGCTACTGTCCCTTACCCAACTACCCCATTTAACTGTACCTTAGCCAATGATCTTACTATTGGACTCTCCATGAGGCCACGGAGAAAGATGAGATCCAGATCTCCAGCTCCCATAGAGTTGGGAAGATCGCTGAGGTTGTCCAAGACCTGCTGCATGGCTGTGTAGAGAAACAAATATATTATCATAACTACACCATCCCTATTATTAAAATATTAAAAAACAACACGGAAACAGACATGGGCTACGTAATCTATTCATTCCCATTGCATCCAACAGACAAGAATGGTGCTGGTGGAAGGGAAGAAAAAAATTAAAAAGGCAAGAACCAACTAGAACAGAAAACAGAGGGGGGGGACCAGGAATATTAAAGAATTCACAGCCTTCCCCTTTAATTTGCACTCCTTACATGGGGGTGAGAGGGTGGGCAGTCAAGCACTGTGCCTAGTCCATGTGGATACACAGAGCATAAACAATCTACTGACATTTGTAGGCCTGGGTTGGACGTGGCAGACAGCCACCGACATCTGCCTCATCCCCAGCTAACAAACGCATTACTGTAGGATATCATAACCTACATTTTGCTTTCAGACAGTTGATGAGACAGGCAGGGAATTTTCAGAGAAATAGCCCCATGGAAGCCAGACGTTAGCACCGAAGGATTCTGAAACTCTCCCAGAGACATGTTTCTTGTTTAATCTCTGCCTAAACCAGACCTCAGCATCTGCTTTGCATGGAAGGTTAGCTCCAGATTTATGAGGATGCTTGGTTTGCCTGTTCACGTCTGTCCTGCCTGTGGCACAGTGTAGTCTCATCCTTTTGTCCTTTTCTTCTCCTCCTTCTTATCTCCACCTGCGGTAAGGGCAGATCAATGTGTCTTTCTCAGAGGGAGAAAAAGGCCACCGCCAATGCAGAGTAGTGGTGATACAGTACATCACTCGCAATTGTTATTGACCACAAGGCCCTGAACATTGATATTACACCACATTGCTCAGGACATTATTGATAACTACAGAGACAACCATACAGTGCTTACTGAAGGAAAGTCAACAAAGGTGTTTGGTGATGGTGTTAGCAGTGCGATCCTTGGGTGTTTCTGTGCCAATATCAGGCTTGCTTTTATGCAAGCAGTTTTGGTATGCTGGATCTAGTTAGGTTCTCATGCTGTATTTCCACAGCAAATATAAAACCACATTTCAGTTGCCTGGATTCTCGACCAGAAAACTCTGGAATACAAGCATTCTGAGAGCACACAAATCTATGAAATGGCAGCAGAATAAAGAATTTATCACAATACAGTGGTGCCTCGCTTAGCGATGTTAATTCGTTCCGAAAAAATTGCTGCTAAGCGATTTCATTGCTAAGCGAAACGCAGTTTCCCATTGAAATGCATTGAAAACCGGATAATCCATTCCAATAGGAATGAATTGCCGTCCTTAAGCGAAAATCGCCTTAGGAAACATTGCTAAGCGAAACGCGGTTCCCCAATTGAAATGCATTGAAACCTATTCAATGCATCTCAATGGGGGGGAAAATACAACAACAAATTTAAAAAGAGTCAGAACAAAGTCAAATTTGGTTAACAAAGGGTTTATTAAGTGCACTTTATGATTTCAAACATTTTAAACAGTAAACTTTAACTTTATAAATAACAGAAAAACATTTAAAAAAACAGCAAACATGAGGCTGTTTAAACCATCGTTAAGCGAAACAGGGAACCCAAAATGTAATTGCATGGTCCCAACCATCGCTAAGCAAAATCGCCCATAGGGACCATCGCTAAACAAAATGCAAAAACGCTCCGAAAAAGTCGTCGCTAAGCGATTTCATTGCTAAACGGAGCGCCCATTAAGCGAGGCACCACTGTATAAGGAACGACAGATTGTTATCAGGCAATAGTCAGAATCTGATAGCCAATTTATGCTTGTGTAAGGGAAACTACATGTTTGCTTGCATATCTCTCCATTTCTAATTATAAGATTCCATGGGGGACGGAGGAGTGCAAGATGAGAGGGGGAATGGCAACCAGTAATTGTAATCCATTCCTTCCAGTCCAAGACAAAGGAAAATGGCAGATTTTGCTGCATGTTAAGAAAACAAAGCATGCAAAGTGTGGTTCTGGGGGGAAAAAGATACGTCTTTTCCAGGATGTAAGGAGGGGGCATATTTTTAAAGAACAGCTTTAAATTATGCATTTTACTATAGCCACACACCTTCCCGTGAATGTAAATTTTTAGACTTGGCCACCAAAGAGGTAGTTAGGTGCAACGTATAGTTCACACAACAGTGCACAGTGAGAAAAGAAGTACTGTTGAGCATATTAAGCTGGTACAGCCATGCGTACAGAAAGGGATAGGGTGTGTGCATGTGAGAAAGGGAGTAGATCAATCTAGTTTCAATGTGACCAGGTAGATATAACACATCCTAGTAAAAAATGCTTTGCCCATTGCGAGTGAAAAATTAGAGACTCTTTGGCCAAATCAGTGCAGCAGGGAAATCTATCAATGCAAAGGAGATTTCCATTTAAGACCAGCTGTAGCATCCATCCCTGCACAAGACAGAAAATCCTTATTCCCCCTTCCGTTGTTTCTTCCTATAACCCACCTTTCCATCACTTCACTCACCCACCCCACTTCTCTTTTCCTCCTACACAACTCTTCCCTTTTCCTCTCCTGCCCAGGTCACTTTTCTCATGACTCACCCACACAGGTGTTCTTTCTTTCCTTCCCTCACTGACCAATGTGATTTTTCTTTCTGTCCCATCTCAAGGCAATTTCTTTTTCTTTCAGTATTATCTTCTTCTCTACCCACTTCCTCCATCTTTCTCTTTTCTCAATGTTCTGTGCCTTCTACTATCTAGATCAGTGTTTCCCATTCCAAGGGTCATAACCCCCAAGGGGATCACAAAGTATTTTCTGGGAGGGGGGGTCATGGTTCGCTTTATATGTCTTTGTTAAATAATTTCTTCCCTGACCTTTTGGGGTGGGAGATTAAAGTTAGTGTGTATGTGTATGCATGAGAAACAGGCCCTTTGGGGGAGGAAGAAACCTCTACTTTCTGAGACGGGATGATGTTACCCCTTTAAAAATGCCATTTTTTTTGCAAGCATGGGAAAGGGAGTCACAGGTTAAGGGGGCCACAACTCTGAATTTTGGGAACCACCTCTTTAGATCCTCATCCATCCACATCTCTCTCTCTCTCTCTCTCTTTCTCCTTCCATGGAACAAACGCACCAGATTCTCTTTTTCCTCTGCCCACAATCCAGTGATGTGTATGTGTGTGTATGCACACTTATGTATGTGCTCTTACTCTCCCCAGCTTTATTTCTTACTAGTCTTACAAGTCTGCCTTTCCTTCCACCTTAGTACCCTGTTTTCCCCAAAATAAGACATAACCTGAAAATAAGCCCTAGTATGATTTTGCAGGATGCTTGTAATATAAGCCCTACCCCAAAAATAAGCCCTAGTTAAGTGAAACCCCGCCCTCCACCATTGTGCAGCCACCAGAAGAAGATGACATGACTGCATTTGAATAAATGTAGATGGTTGTACATGGGAAAAAACATCCCCTGAAAATAAGCCCTACTGCATTTTTGGAGCAAAAATTAATATAAGACCCTGTCTTATTTTCGGGGAAACATGGTACTGATCCAGTCAACCCCTCTGCTTTCCTTCCCTTCCTTTGCCAGAATGCAGGGGCTTCACTGTCTCTCACTCTCCCTTCTCCCTCTTACCTTTTCAAAGAGCTGTGCTCCTTGCAGAGGGAGGCACCAGTCATGTTCTGCCTCTGGGCAAGAAAAACTGACTACAGTCACTCTGAAGAGATGAGTATGCCATGCTGGATTGCAACTTCTTATCTGCTGGTTAGGGAAATCTGCCTCCTTGTCACTGGAGGTGGTAATGCAGGCTACAGGCAGACATAAATACAGATGGGGGTATTCGTATTGGTACGAATACCAATACCCCTGCACAGCTAGACTTAACAAGGGACTGTCCACTCATGTGTCCAGCAGTAGCAGCAGCCTCAGTCAGCCTTCCAATTGCTCCTGGAGCATTGCTCTCTTTCCGTTTATCTACCCAACTCCAAGCAGGGGGAGGGAGGACAAGCCTCCCTGCACGGCTGCTGAGTGGCTACATGAGCGGAAAGAGAGCGGTGCTCTGTGAGCGATGAGGAGGTTGACCGAGGCTGCCGGACATGGGAGTGGGCAGCCCAGCCCTTGGGCCCAGACCCTCATTAAGTCCAGCTATGCGGGGGTATTCATATTCATACACAAATACGAATACCCCCATCTCTAGACATAAACAAACAAAAAACCAACCAATCTAGTTTGCAAACAAAATTACTGAAAGGTACGAAGCCCTAATATCCCTTTAGTATGCATATGATGTTTGTGGTGTCTAAATTTCCAAGTCTGAGAGTTACAGGGGAGACAGAAACACCCACAGAGGCACATCTATTCTCCTGTATTAGTATAGATAAATGACCCACAATGAGCATGACAGAATCCGCCACAGACAGAAGCTTGTAGATTATACAGGACTCTTCACTCAAAAGATGAAGAACTCTGTGTAACAGGTCAGCTTGGATATTTCAACCATAACAGAAAGTAGAGGGCAAAATGTTCCCCTGGCACAATCACCAGGGTACGCTGGGACGTAGAGGGACGCTACCAAAAAAGGCATTCCTGTGAGGAAATTCACACTCCTCTCCTCTCCCTGCACTGCCTTCACAGTTGTCCTTTGCAAAGATAACAAAAGAGCCTCCTCCTGATGCTGCAGATGCTGTGGCAACTGGCTCTGGGTACCACTGCCCTTACAGATCACTCTCAGTTCAGTTTTATAATGGAAGCAAAGGTGAAGTGACGTAGGGAGCTGCTCACATTTTTCTCCTCCTCCATCCTCATCTCAAAATGTTGAAACCAAACTCCCTAAAAAACTAAACAATGAGGAGCAAAAGACAGACACCCCCCTCTCTCCCTCCCACCAGCCTGCAATTTCCATCTCTTAGAAAGAGGGAGAAAAGCAGATCAGAAGAAGAACATCAAACATGCCAAAGAGGCCCAGCTTGTAAGTTCTCTGATGCTGCCTAACAGATGTAGCTTGAATCCTAGGTTGATAGCAAATGAAAACGGCTGATAACTTATACTGGCTAATTACCATCTCTTAATTATCTGCACACATACTATGAACACTATTTAATCTCCTGTCCCCAGCCTGTGTGCTAAAACCAAACTTCAGCTGCTCCCAGAATTTAAAGAATTTAGAATGATGGAAGGTTACAAATGTGACTGGAATTCTACTGATGTTTGTGTAGGATTTGCATACGTTGTGGCACCTGTGGCTAATTGACCAGGACCCAGGGCGCATCTTGGTAGCACAATCAATGTGTGAGCAAGACATGCAACTGACACATGTCCCAGAATCTCCTTATGCAACCACTAATCAGATTCTGATGAATACCTTGAAACTTTGAGCCAAATGCAGAAAATTGACATGAGCAACATTAGGTTTTGCTTTGTGTAACATAAGGCTAAAGTGAGACAATCACTTACACTTTTTGGGGACGTTCAGTGGATTGGAGCACCCAGCTGCCCACTGTGCTAGATCAAATCAAATTTGAACTTGCTCTAGCAGCAGAAATGATAAGGGGAGCTATTGTACTTGAGGCATACCATGAGAAGATAGGATTCCCTGGAAAAGTCAGTAATACTGGGAAAGGTTAAGATAGCAGGAAAAAGTGAAGACCAAACATGAGATGGATATTGACTCAGTAAAGGAAATATAGCATTATGTTTGCAAGACCCAAGTTGGACTGATAATGATAGCCCTCTCAAAAGTTACTAATTTTAAGGTTGCTGTACATCAGAAGTGACCTGATGGCACAGAACAACAATAACAGTAATTTGCTAGGGTTCTGAAAAGAGAATTGCCTGTTGACTCAAGTGAGAAACAGAAGGACCTCTCTCTCTCTCTCTCTCTCTCCCTCTCTCCCTCTCTCCCTTCACCCCCCCCCCCCGTCATGTCTGTGAGCTTCACATGATGTAGGATTTTTGCACAGAAACCATGAGCGCTCTAATCTCTTTAAGATTCTAACAAATTCTCTGGTGTTTGGGAAAACCCCTCCCTTTCTCTGGCATTTGCTCTCTTACATCCTCGTTTCTGTGGCAACAAGGGAGGGAAGAAGAGATCTACATTCAGAGTTACGCTAAACCAGGATGGATGAAACACAAATTTGGCAAATTTAGATAGCAAATGACACCGCCCATGGTCCTGAACCCAAACCCTTCAGCAGACCACATCTATCAGAATATACGCTGTTGCAATAGAGACTAGCAATTCCATGTCTATAAAGCCCAGGTGACAATATTTAACAGTGAGGAAAGAGCAATGCCAGCCCTACCATGAGGCACAGGGAGGCAGCAGCCTACAGGTGTTGAAGAGGAGAGCTGCGTATTCCAAATGCTTTGTCATGTGGACTAATCTTCTGCCCTTCATGTGTAATGAAGGATATTGTACTGTCATTAAGGCTGAGGTCAGATTTAATTGCCAATCTGATCTGCTTCTGTACGAGGAATGAGGAACAATGCTGCAGTGTTGTAATTTTAGGCTCTGGACTTAATGGTGTTACTGGGGAGGGTTTTTCTTTTCTTTCTTTTTTTTAAAAACGTTTTTTTTATTAATTTTCCAATCTATCTACATTGTTTGTGCTTATCAGACATCGTGTTACATACTTGCTTACAATTATTTGTTTTTTACATCTCAGTGTCTTCTGGATTATCCCCCAAAATTCCGACCATCTTTCAAACCATTCATATACAGATTTTAGTATATAGTATAGCTACTATCATAATATTGTTCTCTTATTATATAGAATTCTCAAGATCTTCTAATAACATTCTTATTGAAAGTAGTTCCAGATCCATGATCCAGCTTTGTATCTAGTTTAGTTTGCCTAAAATAAGAAATCACTTTCGATGGCAATTCATAGAGCTTGGAAATGTGTTCTTTCTTGCCTGCCTGCCTGCCTGCCTGCCTGCCTGCCTGCCTGCCTGCTTGGACTACAAATCCCAGCTGGAGTATTCTGGGAGTTGTAGTCACACAAAAAAGAACTAGTCCTAGCTTTTATAATGTGTATTACCCTGTAAAGGGGGGGGGGAATGAGTATGTCAGAGAAGCCAAAAGCAATGCCCTCAGAAGACTAGACTCCATTACTAGTCTGGCCTTCTAGTAGGGTCACCCAAGGCAGAACAGTCAAAGCTAAGACACCAGAATAAGATCCATCCACCCTCTTCAGGATTTATGATCACATCAGCAGAAGAGAATGGAGAGTTCCAATGCTGATGGGGGCAGAAAAACTCCTGAAGGGCAGTAACTGGGCACCAGCAACAGTAGAATATGACATTGGTGGAGGGTCTTTCACAGACAATGGCAGTGACACAGCTAACTCTTGTTAGTATTATACAGCAGAAGGCAATGGTAAACCCCTTTTAAATATTTCTTGCCTTGAAACTCTATGATGCGACAATCCAAAACAGAGGTACCAGTAACTCATTCATAGGCTCTCCATAAATTGGAAACAACTTGACAGCACACGACCACCACCACCATCACCCCATTACTTGCAGATGCCTCAAAATATGGTATGCCAGCCTTGCTGCACTGGTGGATCATCCTGCCTAGGGATATGCTGTATGCACCTCTGCCCCAAAAGTCTGTCTTGACAACAGCACTGCCTAGATGGGGACAGAGTCAAGGCAGTGCAGATTGCAGCATGCAAGGAGCCAGATGGTTAGCTCTTGTCATTTTATAATATGGAACTTGGCAAGAATGGAAATGTATTGGCTTTGCAACCTGATTACTTATCAATACTACCCAGAGCAATTTTTGAAAAAAAAAACATGTCTGCTTTAGGACCACACACACACTTTCTCCTGTGTCTTACTTCTTATGACCCGAGGAAGAATATTTTGGCAGGGGAGGACCTCCAGCAGATTTCTGGGAATAAGAATGAAGAGGCTCCAAAGCCCACCCTGATATGAAAAAGGAACACACGATCGATAAGAATATTTATTGCCATCTTCCAGAGACCTCATTGAAAAAATAGCACTGTGTGATCAATACAAGACAAAAGTGTTTTTGTTTTAAAACAGAAAACTTTGAGTCTCTTGTTAGCTTGCCTAGAAAACACGACTATTGTGCTTCATTTCCTATAACATTAGCAGACCAGTGGAACAAAAGAGGGAACACATCAAAGATACACATACTATATCAGATAAGGTCTGAAATACACATTTGTCTGTGTGTGTCTCTCTCTGTGTGTAAGTATGCACATTTGCACACATGAAGATACATTTTTCTGGCTTCCCAGATGGCCCCTGCCAGGAGCCAAGACACTGAGTTCTGTATCCTGATATTATTGTTAATATTCTTAGGAGCATTGCATTCTTCAATACATCTCCACTGTTCCCATTCTATGATGGGTAAATATGGGGGCAGGGGGAGACAAATCAATGGGATCTGAGCATGTTTAGAGGACAGAATATTGGCAGGGTAGATGTCAGGACATGAAAAGTTAGAGGGGGAATAGAATCAACTATCCTGAAAGGCTGGAAGACTAACTCCCCAGCAACCAGAACAGCAATGCTGCCTTACTGTGCCATATGTTACCACCACTGAACAGCAAATCCAGGATTCTATCATTGACCTGAACAATGATAGAAAGAGCTGACCTTATCTACATAAAATCAGATCAATAGCTCCTCTCATCCAGTCACATGTACCATGACCGACAGACAACGGCTCATTCACAAGACTAGTCTAGATGAGTTTTTTTTTTTTTACAAAAGGACAACTGAGGCAGAAAAGCGCTGGCTGAGACTCCAGTTTTTCCTCTATTGTATGGGCTTTTTAGTAGCAGCAGGAATATCTTTAATTCCTCTTTCTTGCACCACAGAACATAGCAATTTTCCAGCTGCTACCCCCCCTGCATTGAACAGCATAAATAATCAGTCAAACACTAAATTAAAAAGAAAATAAATATATGTTTATTCGTTGCTTTCTGTAGATTCCACCAATGCATCAGACGTGAGCAGAAAGGATAAAAGGTTAAAA
The DNA here is from genome assembly GCF_051106095.1 of Pogona vitticeps. Taxonomy (NCBI): domain Eukaryota; kingdom Metazoa; phylum Chordata; class Lepidosauria; order Squamata; family Agamidae; genus Pogona; species Pogona vitticeps. The sequence goes on from NC_135788.1 coordinate 99,541,845, forward strand.
TAATTAACGGAAAAAAGAGTTCTCTCTCAGCCACATGGACAAGAAGTGGCCCATCCTGCATGCAGCATTTTACTTAACTCACATGTAATTGGTCATGCTGAGATCAACTAACTCTGAACAAAGAGCAATAAAGTATTCTAATTAGGTGAAGTGAAAGGAGGGGTCTTTTTAGCCCAGGAACAGGAGGGATTGCTAATTGGTCCATACAGAGGCAGGCAAAGTTCCTTCCTCCCACATGACCATGTGTTACATTTGCATGCAGGATTGTAACCATTCTTCAATCCTTTTATGTAAATGGTTGTTAAATAACAGTGACTTTTTAGCCGCAAGGCCAAGCAACTGGGTTCCTCTAGATGTTTTTGACCCCAAATCTTATTAGCATGGCTAGGATTGTGGGAACTGTCCGACACAGGTGAAGAGTACTCTGTTGCCTAAACCTGCTCTACCTGAAAAACTGGTACCTTTTTGAAGAGTTCTGTTAAGTGTGTACTCCACCCATGATAAGGGGAGTCTGCTGGGATCCTCTGTCATCACTGTTAATATCCAAAAATTAGAGTCTGAAAAGGAGGAGGCTGCTTTATACAACAAACTGTCCCTCTTCTGACTGTTTTTCTTGTATGTTGAAAGGGAGAAAAGTGGGGAAAGTGCTAACACTCCTCATCATGTGCAGAATACACATGTTTAGAAAAAGCCTAAGCAAAGCTAGTGTTACCAGCACCAAGAAGCATCATCATAATTACTTATCTATATAGAGAAGGAAGTACCTCCTGGATGGGGCCGTGGCATATCACACCAGGTTTCAAAAAAGCTCATTATCATCACTCTCAATTGTGCTCACCCTTCTGCTTCACCAGAATGCACAGCTGCGAGAAAAGGGGTGTGACCCTCCAGGTGTGTGTGTGGGGGGGGTTGCAGCTCCTCTAATCTTACACCATAGACTGAGCTGGCTAGGATTGATTGGAGGCATGCATGGGCAAAAACAACAGCCTTGGAAGGCTGCAATTGCCCTTCCCTATTCTCCAATTTCACACCCAGACATTCTCAAACAATCAATTTACAATTTGCCAGTCAAAATGCAGATCCTGGGTGGTATTGAGATGTGACCCAACTCACAAACAATCAATCAATCAATCAATCAATCAATCAAACAAACAAACAAACAAACAACACACACACACACACACACACACACACACACACACACACACACACACACGAGCCTCATTCAAGAGTGGCAAGAGGCAAAGGAACTCCCACTGCTCCACAATCCATTCTGTGGATTGATTTTTTACTTGCTCTTTGCTGGAGTGCTGCTATCTATTAGAGGGTGCCCTTAATGAAATCCTGTACAGCTAGACATAAATATGTCTAGAACTTCCAGATAATCAAAATATCTCCACCAGACTGGATCCCAAGCTTTGGATTTCTATGGGTGAAGATTGGATTCATTTTGGGTTGTAATTCATGCTCACACTGTTTTAAGCCAAAGTTATGTAAACACACAAATTTTCAGATGTCTCTATTAATTGAATATCTTGGGCTACAGGTAATGCCTTATTTCAACTTTCCAGGTGATACACTTTGTGAGTAGAAAATGTCAATGTAGCCCAGCATGTAGGTATTTCTATTTAGGGACAGTTTGTTTAGGGATCACTACACAAGAATTGCTCACTGGATCTCCCTCCTCAATGGGCCCACTTCCTTTTCTCCTGTGGCCCCCAAATTGCTTGGGCCCAACGTACCCAGTTACCAGGAAACAAAGGAGCAAGGCAACTATAGATGTTGCTCTTTTTCTTTGCTCCTATCACTGCTTACTTGGGTAGAGGAAAGAAGCTAATAGGTAGTGTTGGGAATATTTTAATTCTCAATGCTTCTATCTTCAGGAAAGAGACATTTCTCTGCTCAGTGCTTCTACTTCTATGACAGATATTCCTCAGTACTCCACTGCCCTTCTGGTACAGCTTTTGATCTAGCAAGTGTGGTCTAAAATTATTCAGAATGCCCTTCTTCAGGATGACATCTTGCAGTGCTTATTGTGAAAACATTTTCATTGTCATTTGCCTATGTGCTTGAAACCCACCAAGAACACATCTGTCTTATTTGGTAACTGTTGAATTTCAGTCTGTTGATTGGTGAAGGGATGAATGCCTGCAACATAAATTGGTGGAAATGGTTACCACCCTCCATCCTGCCCATACTAGAAATCTGCACTCTAGCCTCTTGTTTCTTTGCTCTTCTCATCCTAACAAGAGTACCTCCACCAGCTGGAAATAAATTACTTTGACTGCCTCACTCTCTGTGCAATTACTTCACTTCCAAGACCCCACCAAGAGAATGAACATGTAGGTGTGTACTAGCCACAGCCACAATAGGTAGAAACAAGAAAAGGATAAAAGAAAGGAAAAGAAAGGAAGAAAAGCAAGGAAAATAGGAGATTCTTCTGTGGTCAAGGCTTTTGTATATTTCCAGAGATTCCAGCTCCCAAGTCAAACAAGGCATTTCAGTTCTTAGAATGGCAGCTCCTTTAAGAGATAAAAACACATCATTTATTCTAGAATGAGCTTTCTTCGCCTCTGTGTTGCAAACCAGCTTGCTTTTGCTTTGTGAATGGTTATCAGGAGATAAAAATAAATTTCATTTGTAAGTTTTGTTTGCTTGGGAAGAAAACCTTGGAGGAAATTATTTCCTTAGCTTGTCTTCCGGTTTTAACATCCTGACAGAGACCTGGTCAACTTTTAGGTCTCCCTCCCATGCCAGTGTAGCTTCTTGCTTTAGAGCTGAAAGGCTAGGCTTACATGCTTCCAGATAAAGTATCCATTTGTGCATTACCAAATAAGAAAATATGTGACACTCAGTGGAAGACAACATAGGACAGAGATTTGTATTTTAATAAGCACATGCTAATTTATATGTAGAGATGTGCATTGGGAAATAGCAACTCTGATTTAAATAGAAATTCAGGATATCTCATTATAGTGGGAAGACCATGACCACACAGCCCTTATGCTGCCTGCTGAATCTCCTGTGCTGTGCTCGTTGTTGACTGACAACACCAAGGCCTCCACCTGCTCTCCCTTCTTACGGTTTTTTTCCTTTAATCTTAATGCAAACTTGAGCTGATCAGCCCTTGAGAAGAAGGATGTTGTCAAACAGAGGAATGACCTAATTCTGCTGTAGGGCGGGGGTGGGAGGAGTTAATTACACCCAACTAGTTACTTACAAACTCTCAGTAGGAGCCCAGACAGCAGGGAGAGATACTGACCTCTTCTTTCGTTCTTCAAATAAGAGGAAGGGGGGGAAAACACCTGTCCTTTTCCTCTTCTTAATGTCTGCTAATTTGGATGGATGCTGGAGTTCAAGCAGGGAATGACAGACTGAGGAGTGGTGGGAAGACAAAGTGGAAGTGCATTGGTGTACCTGGTACATCCTGCCCAAGGACCTCCAAAACCTGGTAGCATCACGAATCTATGTAATGCCTTAGTGTCCTTGGCCATCTATTGATGTTCATTGAAAAATCTTTATGCCTGTTTCTTTATTCTCCAAAATTCAAACAGGATAGGTTTTCCTGAATAAAAGTAGCGACTAAATGTGGCGAGGCAATCTGATAAACAGTTCTGAAGTAGGCACATAATGACAGAGTGTTTCTGCTTATATTTGGGAGGTGAAATAATAATAATAATATTTTTTAAAGTTTCAAAGACTTCAATATAGCCTGTTAGAGACACCCATCCACTCAGAGATTTAACTTCCCATAGAAGAAGCTAAACACTGGAGAATAATGGTAGCACTCGCACCAACCGCTTTCGAGCAAAGCAAGTGGAGATAAGGAAGAGAGAACATGGAATGTCCACTCTAGCAGACAAGAATAAGAGAACCACATTCACATTGGAATAGATCGTGGAAATTCCTTGTTTGGATCCTTTCAGAATCCACTATGCTGTCTTGGAAATTCTGAGAATCATTAAAAAATAAATAAATGAATCCAGGTCTGCAATAAAACTAGAGAGCCCAGCATATAAACTTCATGTGTTGATTTTGAGGCTGCCTGCTCAGGGGCATGATCACATACTTTCATCCCAAGTATGCCATTAACTGGCTTAAGCAATGCTGCCAGGATAACAGCCTGTGTTTGCTATGTAGCAGGTAGATAGAGGGAGGTTTAATTGGGCAGTCAATGGCTTAAAGAATAAGACAAGGAGCAGGTAAAAAATTGACAAATGAGCCCAGAAGCTTGGAAGCAGAATTCTTGCGATTCTCGCAAAGCGATGATTTTCGGCCAGCTGATTGGCGGTTTCAAAATGGCCGCCGGGTAAAAAACATGGCTCCCCACTCTTTTCTGGGATGGATTCCTCACCGCACAAGGAGCAAAAATGGCTGCACTATGGAGGATCTTCGCTGGACGGTGAGTTTCAAGCCCCTAGGAATGCACTGATCGGGTTTTAATGCGTTTCAATGGGCTTTTTAAGTTCGCATTACGACGTTTTTGTTCTACAGCAATTTCGCTGGAACGCATTAACGTTGTAATGCGAGGCACCACTGTATTTGAAAAGTGCTGTCATATCTCCCTTCACTCTTCTTTTCTCAAGTCTAAACATCCTCAATTCTTTCGGTCTTTAATCATAGGACTTGGTTTCAGCACCCTGATCACCCTTGTTGCCCTCCTCTGAACTTGTTCCAGTTTTTCAGCATCCTTCTTGAAGTGCGGTGTCCAGAACTGGGCACAGAACTCAAGATGAGGCCTCACCAGTGCCAAATAAAGCGGGATTTTCTTAATCTTGCAGGGAAGCTGAATGTGGTAGTGCCTAGAAGTAACCAGTTTCAAATAATCTGTTACATGTAACCAGTTACTTATAATTACATGTCAAGTAACCAGTGTATAACTATATTATATTACAACTCAGTCACAAAGGGACTACTTGCACACTATCCAAAAAGGTAGGGCTGCTTTGCATAGAATTACATACACTAATTTATAGCCATATCTGCAAAATCATAGATTATTGTTATAATATAAACAGAAGGACAACACATCACATTAATGATGTTTTTAATGTTTACTTGCTTTTAATTAGTGTACCGTTTAATTGTTTTTTAATGTTTTACTGTGTTTTAAATTCTATTCTTTTAACATTATGAGCTGCCTTGGGTCCCCTTATCAAAAAGAAGGTGGCCTATGAATAAAACAAATTAATTAACTGACTGAGTCATTAATTCATTCATTGAAGTGGGGAAACTGTGAACAGATAATCTATATTCCTGCTGCGTTTGCTCTCTGGACACTAATAACAAATAATCAATTTCAAGTGTCCTGATCTCCTTTCTAAAGATTCTTTAAATCACACTTGGAGTGGAATCCTTTTAAAGGAGACCTGTGGAAGTCTCTGATTAGCAATCAGTGAAATTTTCCTCCACCCTGAGAAATTGGTAGTTCTTTGCAGAAACCTAGTTTAGCCTTTTTTTAAAAAACCAACAACTACTTTAGCAAAAAAAAAAAAAAAAAAAAAAAAAAAAAAAAAAAAGGAGGCAGCCCTCCCTTATTTCTTCCACATACTCATGCATACACTCATAAGAAACACTTAAGAATAGAGATTGGGAAACTACCTTTCAAAAAAAATTTGTCCTTGTGGCTTAAAAACTACACTAGTTGTTGTGCATACAGTGTTTTAAAAAAAGAACACGTTGCATTTCTTGTTACTCCCACCCCTTTTAACAACATTCCCTATACAGTATTTCTCTCGGTATTTTACTATAGCAACAAGCAGCCCAATCTAAAATAAATGAATACAAAATACAAAATAAATGAATACAAAATACAAAATAAATGAATACAAAATACAAAATAAATGAATACAAAATACAAAATAAATTGATACAAAAGCCAAACATGCCTGGATTACATTATATCATGGGAGAGCATATTGACACCACCACACCCAGTTCTAGATTTCCCTCACTGGTTTGTCTGCTAAGAAATCTCTAAACATTTGCCTCCAAACTCCTGAGATTTATATGTGTGGGGTATTCTAGCTGGACTAAAACTCTCAGAACCCTCCAGCCAGCATGGCCACTGTAACGTGGCTGAGCCACTCTGAGATCACCTCCTACTCAGGCCTCTCAGAATGCCCACCACGCCACTAAACACTCTTGCTGCCACCAACCTTTCCTTTAAATAAAAAGGACAAGGGTTTCTTTCAAAAATAAAAACTTGGTTTATTGATTACAAAAATAAAATATGAGAATCACAGAAAGATAATCACTTTGCAAATCACTTTCTTATTTTAAATCAACCTCATAGACATTCCCTCACTGACACTCAGGCACGCAGGCATCTTTCTCTCTCACACCAGATCTCTCCAGATCTCAATTAATCTCCCCTCACACACTCTTCACACACCCCTTTTATACCAGCTCCTCCCCTTCAGTTCCACCCTCCGTCACACCATTGGCTGATGATTTACTGCCCAGCTGTGATGGACAGGTGAGGTCATGGCTGCCCGTTACAGCCACCAATCCCAGATTCTTTCAAACACTTGTCTCCAATGCTACTGTTCAATACACTATGACTTCCCCAGGGACAACACGAAACAGTTATTTTCACATGAGATCTGGTGCTTCACACATTCATACTGAAAATCCTGCTAGTGACATTTTGAGATTTTTCAAGACCTTTAAAAGGGAGTCACAGCTGTGATATGTCGGCCATCTTGGAGGAAAGCCCTTCTACCATTACCGATCATCAGTTTACCACAAAGGGAAGTCATTGGCTTCCATCACCCCATACTTCACCAGAACACAGTGTAAAAGAGGTCATTTCTCCACAGCTTAATGCAATGGATAAACACATAATTCCCAGGCTATCCTGTGGGTTCCTCAAGTTAGAAAATTGCAACAACAAAACAATCTGGACATATTTTATAACATGCACAGCTTTGAAACATTCTCTCTCTTTTTTCAAAGTCTCTGAATCACTAGCTAGCATGATCTATGAATAAACTGGCTGGAAGATTATGAGAGCTGGAGTCCAAAAAAAGCAACATTTCAAAGCTCAGTGAAAATATGGGTCACTTTCCAAAGACGCATGAATACGTGTGGCTATGTATGCAGGTTTGCTTGCTTAGATCAAGCTGTTGCTTGTTGTGTTCAGAGACAATTATAAATGTATAAAATCAAATAAACAACCAAAATGGCTGAAACTTTTAGAAATGGCCTATTTCTAGCACTTGGGGTAAAGCAAGTTTATTTTGATTATAAGGCATAACCTATTATGTACACACATATCCCTATAGGTGTATACAATGGATTAGGGTTACATTTCCAGCAGGGTTGTAAATATGAGCATTGGTTTCCCCTAATCCCCCCAGATGTTTTGGATTTGATCCCCATTTCCCAATAGTTAAGTAGGCTGGGGATGATGGGACCTGTAGCTGCAGATTTCTGGAAGGTTGCAAGTCAGGAAAGAGATAGAACCAGGTCCTTACCTGTCTCGGAGTTGGTAGAGGCGACCGGCATCTCAGTGGTTGGAGAATTTTATTCAGTGCTGGGAACCAAAGTGGAGAATAATTCTTCTCTTTCTGATTCTGACTGTTAGTGATGCTGCAGAAAGAAGGAAGACTAAATTATCTAGGAAAGTTCAGTACATGTGGCCAGTAGCATTTCTCCCAAAGGAGACCATCTCACTTGAGTATATCAAATTCAGATACAAATTCAGATCCTTGTCAGCCTCTGGCTGTTTATACAGAACAGACGGGGTCTCCGCAGCATTAGCTGACTTCATTTGGTGAACGAGTGCTTTCATGCTGCCATGGATCAAACCACAGCAATCATAGAAAGACAGTTCTCTGCATTTTAAAAAGGAAAACACTGCTGGACTCTTCAGCCCAATTTGCACTGTCAATCACTAAACAGAGTGAACTTGTGGAAGAAAGGTGGAATTACACCTCTTAATCTCTCCCCACATTTTAAGTGTTTCACAGAAAAAGCTAATAGAGTCTACAACTCGTAAAACGAGACACATGTTTGTGCAATTTGGGATGGGAACTCTGATTGTGTAATTGTCCCCATCACACTAAAGCCCTAGTCAGGTTTAGACTGCAAGGAGTGCCCTGGTACCTCATCAATTAGATGTGATTAGCCATGGCAGGTTACACAGACCTTATGGAAATACCAATAAGATTCTATAAGGTCTGTGTAACCTGCCATGGCTAATAAGATTCAATGGAACTTATTCTACAAATGGTTTGAGTCATCAGACAGCGTTTGAAGAACATGCATTAAAATGAGAACTTAAATCTGGAAGGCAGAAAATAGTAAAAAGAGCAATTTGGAATTTTGATATGGCAATATGTATAGAATGGATGTTAGTATGTCATTGTTTCTCCTCTTCCCCTTAACCTCAATCCTCTTTTCTTTCCTGTTACCCTATGTTAAAAATAAATTATGTTAAAAAAAATTCTAGGCTAAAGATAATGGCTAAATTGCTCGTTCCTGTCAACTTAGGCTCAACAGGATAAAATCTTTTAATGAGTAATCTTGAAGCTCCACAAACTTTTCTCACTTCCAGCCGAAAAACAAGACTAGCAACTCTTTCTCCCCCATCAAAGTCTATGTAAGTTGTGTGAAAAGTTTCTAATATATTTTCCCTTAAAGAAGCAAAGAATACATAGGGCAAACACAGAAAGGCTGTCTGAGAACTTCACAGCCTACATAGTGCTTCACATGCTTAAGTAATGGAGCAGCCTCCCTAATTTTGAGATATTCATCCAATTTGTGCAAGTGTATAAACTAAGCAATTTTGCCTCCGAAAACAGATAATTTGGTACAGAAATGGGAAACTCTTGAGCACAACTTCTCATCATTGCGGGAACACTGTCAGAAGCACTAAGAAATGCTTCACATCCTTTCTCAATAGAGAAAGAATGCTGAAATACTCTGTGCTTGCATATGATTAAGATACAAACAAGGATTTATCACACAGATTGAAAAGGGAGAGCCTTTTGTTGCATGTAGGACCTCCGTGAAGGGACGTGGTGGCGCTGTGGGCTAAACCGCAGAAGCCTATGCTGCAGGGTCAGAAGACCAAGCAGTCATAAGATCGAATCCATGTGACGGAGTGAGCGCCCGTCGCTTGTCCCAGCTCCCGCCAACCTAGCGGTTCGAAAGCATGCAAATGCAAGTAGATAAATAGGGACCACCTCAGTGGGAAGGTAACAGTGTTCCGCGTCTAAGTCGCACTGGCCATGTGACCACGGAAGATTGTCTCCGGACAAAAAACGCTGGCTCTATGGCTTGGAAACGGGGATGAGCACCGCCCCCTAGAGTCGAACACGACTGGACAAAAATTGTCAAGGGGAACCTTTACCTTTACCTTAGGCCCTCCGTGCAAGCAAGAACACAGGGTAATCGACATTCTGGCTCTTGTGGAGGGCGCCCATGAAAAGAGCAGGTTCACCTCAACAGACATTTCACTTTTGTGTGAGGAAATGGAGAGAAGAGGGTTGGCATATCCTCCCTCCTCAGGTGTGGAGTATGAACATGAGGCTAACATCTGAATAGCACTACACAGACATTCTATATATAAAATTATTTACAACAGATCTTGGAGAGGTTTTTCTCTTCTTCTTCTTTTGGACTACAACTCCCAGTTGGAGGAATCTGCATTGTAGTCAATGAAAGTAACTTTTCTGAGCTCTGGTTTACATGTAGAAGTTGGGGGAGCAGAGCCAATGGCTCTGCAGAGATATTGAAAAGGTCTGAATGCATGAATCCAGTAATTCTCCATACATTCGCCTTGTGCATTTGCCAAAGGTGAACAAAGGGTTTGTTATCCCAAAATGACACCTATTTCCACCATCAGTTTCAGAGCTTGCTCAAGACATTCGCTGCCTGAAATATATGCTCTGTTCTACATATAGAATCTGACAAGGTTGGTAAAATAAAACTTACGGTTAAACTAGACAGGGCTGAAATATGTCTGAATGTTATAGTGTGAAATTTTTTCACCCCCTGTCCTGTACCTTGTAAATTAGCTTGCTTTGTGACTGGTTACTGATAGATATGCATGGATTGCATTTGCAAATCTAATTGTTCAAGTATGAAATTGTGTGGGTATGACATCAACATGCTGTCAACTTCTAACACCATTCTACACACATTGTGCAATTTGATCTTATTTCAGAATGGGGAAGAGCACCATTTTTACCACACCTGTGGAGAATGGATTACATTTGCAGTAGGGTTGTAAATATTTTCTCATCTCATACTAGTACTTATGCATGAAGCTAAAGAACTTCAAAATTATTCTCCAGGCCCACAAAAGTATATGATGTTTTGTTACACTTCCAACAATAAAATAAGAAGGGGAACGGGATTTTGTACAAAGCAAGCAAATTTCCTTTAATCTAAAGCTCTAATTGAAATAACACAACTTATTCAAAATGACAATGTTTACTGCTCTGTTTTATGGACTTGCTGCTTTGTTAGATGCTTCGGTGAGCTCTCCGTTGTCGGTTTTTAAACGTATTTTTCCATGTATAAGATGTCCCCATGTATAAGACACACACACACACACACACACACACACTTTTCTAACCCAAAATTAAGAAATCTAAGTGGGGCTTAGCAAATGTAGGGTAAAAAGGATCAAAATGCTGCAAGATGGCTTTGATCCCTGCTTTGTGCTAAGCCCTGCATGGCTTAGCAAAAGGAGGGGGAAAGGGATCAAACCAATTCCACAACTGCACAATCATTTTGATCCCTTTCCCCCTTATAGAGCCACGGGATTGCTTTGATTCTTCTCCCCACCTTTTGCTAAGCCCCATGGGACCTAGCAAGCAGAGGGGAAAGCAGGGATCAAAGCAATCCTGCAGCACGTTGATCCCTGCTTTCCTTTTGCTAAGACTTAGAAAGTGAAGGGGAAAGCAGGGATCAAAGCCCTGCAGGATCACTTTGATCCCTGCTTTCCCCTCCACTTGTTTTTTTCTCCTCAGTTTACTTCCATGTATAAGATGACCCTTAATTTTTAGTCTAAATATTTTAGACCAAAGTATAGTCTTATACATGGAAAAATACGGTAAATGGCTTCTTGTCAAGGATAATTTAGTTGTGCATTTCCTACTTTGGCAAGGGGTTGGACTTGAGGACCTTTGGAGTCCTTTCCAGCTCTGTAATGCTATGATTCTATTATTTCTAAAGATCAGAAGCACTGGGATTGTTTATGTCTTTTTATACAATCAACCAGTTTTTCTTTGCTTGCTTTGACTCTCAGTGCTTTGCGTCTCAAAGACAAGGAACCTGGTTTTATGGAGACCTTGAAAATTAAAACAAACACTTTGTTTCACTTTTTTATGGAGCCGAGGAATCATCCAAAGCTTGAAAATTCCACAGTGAGACGTTCTGTCAAGTAGAGACAAGCCTAAATTGACAAGACTGGAACATTTAGTGGGTATTCCCGCATCCCTACTTAGAGGGCTGATGAACAAGGTAGCTCAGAAATCACTGGGAAAAAGGAGGGGGTGACACTCCACCCCAGCACCTGCCCCCTGAGATGACATCACTCTTTTTAATGTTGGAGTGACTCTGGTCAGGATCTGTAATAAGATGACTCCACGGTGCCTGCTGAGCCTTGGCTTCACACAATTAAACCTTCAGAAGAGTTCTTGTTCAACCACCTGCTCTTATTTGCTTCCCGGTGTTTAGTTCATACCACTATCTCACCGAGGCCCACAGAAGTCTCTTCTCTAGTATTATTTTTGCTGCTGTTTGTGTAGTATTCCAACATAATGCTTTTAATGCCACCGTTTTAAAAGCATATTTTTATTCTGTTGTGAAATCCTTTGAGTGCCACTATACAGTATAGAATAAAATGCACATTATAAATCACAATATGGAAATTAGCAGTGCACCCTAGACAGTACTGAAAAGTAAGCCCCATTAGGTTCAATGGGATTTACTTCCCAGAATGTGTGTATACAATTGCCTCCTTAGTTTTCAAGGTGATGCAGTCTTTCATTTTTCTGTTTGTAAGGTCATTAACATTTAGTTGCATCAAATACAGGTCAAACACTTGACTGGATTTCAAAGTTATTCATTCAGTGCCAATTTTCCTGGAAGAAAACATTTCCAAAACAGTGGTAGCACAGATTTCCCATGGATTCATAAACAGGTTACATTTTTGAAAAAGCAGACACTAGCTTTCTTTCACTCAATGTGCTCCTAGCTAGCAGATCCTGCCTATTCAAGACCTTTTATTTCTACGCCAAGTAACTTTAGAGTATTACAATTACCCATACTTATCAGAGGAATGCGAAAGCTTTCGTTTAAAAATGAAGGAAATTGTTATTTCACTTTTGTCCCTGTCATCCTCACTGCTGTGTCATATTGAGATTACTATCCTTGCGATTTGCTCTGGTAACATAATTAATGTAAAAAAGAGCACAGTAGTCACATGACCTCCTTTATATAGGGCAGTCTTCTGTTCAAAGGTATCCTCTGTTTGAAGGACTGTTTGGTCCATGGCCTTCCCTCCCTCTTTTTCTTCTGTCAGCAGCCAAAGACCTTTCTTTTCAGGCAGGCTTTTAAGCGATAAGTGTCTCCGGAACATTCTTCCCGCCCCCTTTTTTTTTTAATTTAGACCTTTTTTAAAGAAATATATTCAAAATTATTTCTAATCCTGATTGCTGTTTAATTGTTTTTTAATATATAGTTTTGTATGGCTCTTTTAACCGTTTATAATGCCATTAATACTTATTACTTTATGAGTTCAATTGTTGTGAGCTGCCTTGGATCCCCTGTGAGGAAAAAAGGTGGATAATAAATAAGTAGAAAGCAATCAGAAGAGAGAAACCAGCAGGGACTCCTTGTCGAGTCCAACTTAAGTCACGTTGGCAACTCAACTCAGACTTGACTCTGGGGGTTTGGAGGGGGACTTGGGACTCAACTCACGACTCAGACTCATTTGTCCAAGTTGCATTGTCAAGTCCCTACAGGCCTGCCCACTCCATCAGCTTACCTGCCACCACTGCTGCCGCCATCTTCAGAGATAGCAGACCCAAGCTCCATTCCTGGAGCCATCCAGTGCCTTTTGTCCACACATGCACTGGCCATCTGATAGACTGGTGCATGTCCAGAGACAGTAGTCTGGCTCGGGGAAAAGAAGTCAGCCCGCTGTCTCTGAAGATGGCAGCGGCAGCAGCAGATAGGCTGTGGCAAGCATAGGAGGCCCGAGTCTTTGGGTCCCAGTCCTGAGTCCCAAGCCTTATTGGGGCGGGGGAGGAACAAGCAACTTGAAATTCAAATTCAAAGCCTGGGACTCAGGACTTAGTACCAAAGACTCACACTCGGGCTTGGACCTCAGATCCAAAGATTTGCCAATATCCCTGAAAGCCAGGACCTTGGAAATTGCCTGACAAGCACTGAAAGGGCCATCCAGTCAAAGCCAAGTATAAAGTTAAAAAAAACCATAAGGCAGGAGATTCTGGGACCTTGAAGTTGATCAGCTGATCAACATCCTCTACACTGAGCTAAGTTATATTGTATTTCTGTCAAAATTATAATTCATTTTAAGGGTGCAAATACACATATATATGTACTTACACCCCCTTCACGGATTGCTGCCTTGGCGTGGTGAAGGGGCTTGAGTAATTCAGAGAAGCTATGGGCTATGCCGTGCAGGGACACCCAAGACGGACAGGTCATTGTGGAGAGTTCTAAGTAAACGCGATCCACCTGGAGCAGGAACTGGCAAGCCACTCCAGTATCTTTGCCAAGAAAACTCCATGAACAGAAACAAAAGGCTAAAAGATATGATGCTGGAAGATGAGCCCCTTAGGTCGGAAGGGGTCCAACATGCTACTGAGGAAGAGCGGAGGACAAGCACAAGTAGCTCCAGAGCTAATGAAGTGGTTGGGCCAAAGCTGAAAGGATGCTCAGCTGTGGATGCGCCTGGAAGTGAAAGGAAAGTCCGATGCTGCAAAGCAAATTACTGCATAGGAACCTGGAATGTAAGGTCTATGAACCTTGGTAAGCTGGATGTGGTCAAACAGGAGATGGCAAGAATAAAGATTGACATCCTGGGTGTCAGTGAACTAAAATGGATGGGAATGGGCAAATTCAATTCAGACAATTATCATATCTACTATTGTGGGGCAAGAATCCCATAGAAGGAATGGAGTAGCCCTTATAGTCAACAAAAGTTGTACTGGGATATAATCTCAAAAACGATAGAATGTTTTCAATAGGAATCCAAGGCAGACCATTCAACATCACAGTCATCCAAGTGTATGCACCAACCACCGATGCTGAAGAGGCTGAAATTGACCAATTCTTTGAAGACTTACAACACCTTCTAGAACTGACACTAAAGAAAGAGGTTCTTATTATAGAGGATTGGAATGCTAAGGTAGGGAGTCAAGAGATAAAAGGAACAACAAGAAAATTTGGCCTTGGAGTTCAAAATGAAGCACGGCAAAAGCTAATACATTTTTATCAAGAGAACAAGCTGGTCATCACAAACACTGTTTTCCAACAACACAAGAGGTGACTCTACACATGTACATCACTAGATGGGCAATACCGTAATCAGATTGACTATATTCTCTGCAGCCAAAGATGGAGAAGCTCTATACAGTCAGCAAAAACAAGACCTGGAGCTGATTATGGCTCTGATCATCAGCTTCTCATAGCAAAATTCAAGCTTAAACTGAAGAGAGTAGGAAAAACCACTGAGCTACTCAGGTATAATCTAAACCAAATCCCTTATGAATACACAGTGGAAGTGAAGAACAGATTTAAGGAACTAGATTTGGTGGACAGATTGCCTGAAGAACTATGGATGGAGGCTCGTAACATTGTATAGGAGGCAGCAACAAAAACTATCCTAAAGAAAAGGAAATGCAAGAAAACAAAGTGGCTGTCCAACGAGGCCTTACAAATAGCAGAGAAGAGAAGGGAAACAAAATGCAGGGGAGATAGGGCAAGTTCCAGAAAATTGAATGCAGACTTCCAAAGAATAGGAAGGAGAGACACGAGCGCCTTCTTAAATGAACAATGCAAAGATATAGAGGAAAAGAATAGAAAGGGGAAAACCAGAGATCTGTTCAAGAAAATTAGAAATATTAAAGGAACATTTTGTGCAAAGATGGACATGATAAAGGACAAAAATGGTAGGGATCTCACAGAAGCAGAAGACATCAAGAAGAGGTGGCAAGAATACACAGAGAAATTATACCAGAAAGATTTGGATGTCCCAGACAACCCAGACAATGTAGTTGCTGACCTTGAGCCAGACATCCTGGAGAGTGAAGTCAAGTAGGCCTCAGAAAGCCTGGCTAACAATAAGGCCAGTGGAGGTGATGGCATTCCAGTTAAACTATTTAAAATCTTAAAAGGTGACGCTGTTAAGGTGCTACACTCAATATGCCAGCAAGTTTGGAAAACTCAGCAGTGGCCAGAGGATTGGAAAAGATCAGTCTAGATCCCAATCCCAAAGAAGGGCAGTGCCAAAGAACGCTCCAACTACTGTACAATTGCACTCATTTCACATGCTAGCAAGGTTATGCTCAAAATCCTACAAGGTAGGCTTCAGCAGTATGTGGACCCAGAACTCCCAGAAGTGCAGTGGGGTCTTGACTTGAGAACTTAATCCATATTGGAAGGCGGTTCTCAAGTCAAAAAGTCTGTAAGTCAAGTCTCCATTGACCTACAGTGCATTGAAAACCGATTAATCCCGTAACAGGCCGTTTTTGTTCCATTTTGGTTTTTCTCTGGTATGTAAGTCAATTATCAGGCTGCAAGTCAAACCTAAATTTTGCGGCTAGAGAAGTCTGTAACTCAAAAAGTCTGTAAGTCAAGCCATCTGTAAGTCAAAGGTCCACTGTACAAGCTGGATTTTGAAGGGGCAGAGGAACTAGAGACCAAATTGCTAACATGCGCTGTATTATGGAGAAAGCCAGAGAGTTCCAGAAAAACATCCACTTCTACTTCATTGACTATGCAAAAGCCTTTGACTGTGTGGACCATAGCAAACTATGGCAAGTCCTTAAAGAAATGGGAGTGCCTGACCACCTTATCTATCTACTGAGAAACCTATATGTGGGACAGGAAGCAACAGTTAGAACTGGATATGGAACAATTGATTGGTTCAAAATTGTGAAAGGAGTACGACAAGGCTGTATATTGTCTCCCTGCTTATTTAACTTCTAGGCAGAATACATCATGCAAAAGGCCGGACTGGATGAATCCCAAGCTGGAATTAACATTGCCGGAACAAATATAACAACCTGAGATATGCAGATGATACCACTCTGATGGCAGAAAGTGAGAAGGAATTAAAGAACCTCTTAATGAGGGTGAAAGAGGAGAGCGCAAAAATTGGTCTGAAGCGCCACATCAAAAAAAACTAAGATCATGGCCACTGGTTCCATCACCTCCTGGCAAATAGAAGGGGAAGATATGGAGGCAGTGACAGATTTTACTTTTTTGGGCTCCATGATAACTGCAGGTGGGTATAGCAGTCACGGAATTAAAAGACACCTCCTTCTTGGGAGGCAAGTGACAAAATAACAAACCTAGACAGCATGTTAAAAAGCAGAGACATCACCTTGCCGACAAAGGTCAGCATAGGCAAAGCTATGGTTTTTCCAGTGACGTTGTATGGATGTGAGAGCTGGCCCATAAAGAAGGCTGACCACTGAAGAATTGATGCTTTAGAATTATGGTGCTGAATGAGACTCTTGAGAGTCCCCTGGACTGCAAGGAGAACAAACCTATCAATTCTAAAGGAAATCAACCCTGAGTGCTTACTGGAAGGACAGATCCTGAAACTGAGACTCCAGTACTTTGGCCATCTCCTGAGAAGAGAAGACTCCTTGGAAAAGACCTTGATGTTAGGAAAGTGTGAAGACAAGAGGAGAAGGGGACGGCAGAGGACGAGCTGGCTGGACAGTGTCATTGAAGCTACCAACATGAATTTAACCAAACTCTGGGAGGCAGTGGAGGACAGGAGGGCCTGGAGTGCTCTGGTCCATGGGGTCATGAAGAGTCGGACACAACTTAACGACTAAACAACAACAAATGTACTTACACAAATTCCATGAACATCTGTGTTGTTATCTTGCAGCAATGCTTAAATAGCCACCCTACTTTAAAAGGAAACAAGGAATTTTCTGGTTGTTTCAGAAATAACTCAGTTAATTTCTAAGGCTATCTGAAGTGAGTAACGTAGAGCTCACTGATCATAACTTCGTAATCCTGTTTGGTCATGAAGCAAGAGAGACTAAGAATTCATTACCTCTTAGTACAGGTTAAAATGGGGGGGGGGAGGAATTGCTTCCCCCCCCTTGTCTTTTTGAAAATTGGGGGCACATGTTTTTTTCTCTAGTTTTCCTCCAAGCCTTTACATCTCTATATTTCAGCCTTTCATATCTTACGATACAAGGCTATTGTGAAGTAAAAAACTGGAGGTGGGCGAAAGCCTTGGAGAAAGACGGGGAAAGAATGAGAAAGAATAAATGAACAACCACTTGATTGATTGTTACTGCTTTAGAAGGTATTTGCATTCATAGTCAGTTATTATTCACCGGGAGAAGACATGCCTTAGTAAGAGATCTATAAATAAGCAAATAAATTAAAAATGTTGCTTGCCAAGCCACACTGGTGCAGCTCTATATCATTTGAAAGAATGGGAGCAACATCCTCTGTGTTGTCTGCCAAGACACTGTGAGGAATATTTCAAGAAAAAATATTAATAATGATAATAATAATTGCATTCTGTAAAGTCAATAATGTCGTACTGCAACCCTTTCAAGGGCTTTCTAGGCACAGAATACAGTACTCAGAAGTGATTCACCATTCCCTTCTTCTGTAGGCTTTCTAGGGCTGCCGCTTGCCCAAGGCTACACAGGCTGGCTGTATTCCCTCCAGGAAGGAACACCAAGGAATTGAATTGTTAACCTCTGGTTGAAAAATCTAACTTTTCTTCAAGCAGGCTACCCTAACATGAGGCAGAGCTTGCCTCAAACAACAGATATTGGGGGGTGGGGAGGGGAGCAGTGAGGAGTTGGAGGAATTAGTTCTGCGTGAAGCGGTCGGCCGTGTGTGCCACATGGCTCCCTAAATGAGGTCTGATGGTGAATGCTGCCCCATAATTAGTGTTTAATTAAAATTCATCTACTAGGTTATTTGGCCATTGTACATGGAATGAGAGGATCACCATCTTGTTCTTTACTTCAGATGACAAAATACCTTGGCCAGATCCTGCCTTGCTGCCACAGATGTGAAAATGACATTTATGGTTGTCACCTGTTTTATCTTAGTAGTAAAGCTTGAACCCTACAAGGTAGATTAAGCTGAGATGTGTTACCAGCATGCTTCTTGCCAAAATAAGGATCTGACCTTCGGATTCCCTGGCTGTAGACCAAGGTCTGAACCCAATCCTCATCCCAACTACAGCAGACCTCCTGACTTCTTTGTTAACTAGTATGTCAACATTTATGTAAATCCCACTAATTTAGTGACTCTACTCATTTTGGACTAACAACTGGATTTATGTCTGGTACAGTCCCGTACACATTCTTGCTATTTTCTTAACAATGCATTATTGTTAACATGTGTTAATGTATTGGTAACACAATGCCTTCTTAACATTTTTTTACATCTAAAACCCAGAAGTGGGGCCCTGTTCATTCACTGACACTAAGAGAGATGGTATATAGATCAAATAGTATTATGTAACAGGTTTTGGAACAATCCTTGCAAACATGAGGCTGGAGAAAGAGAATCTGAGGTAAACAAAACCTGCCATTTCATCAAGCCCATACTACTTTGAAGCTTCACTTTCTAAACAAGACTGTTAAAATAAATAGATACAATTCAAGGTAATTGCCTTGGTTGGTCTCCCATAGTGTGTCCCATTATTAATCCAGGCCTCACTGACAACTCAGGAGTAAAATCTCAGCTAGGCCTATTAAAAGCAGAGGGAAATAATCAGCCACAGGACCAACATGCCAACAAGCTACAGCTTCATCAATAAATGAGGAATCAATATTACACTAGGGGAGAAAGTGGCTCTTAGTGTGACATCAGATATATTCCTTTTCCTAATGAAAATATAGACTAGATTGTTGTGTGGAAACTGATGGCAGTGCTGACCTCGGGATTTGAGAAAGGGGAGGCTTTCAGCTTCAGCCACCAAAAACTAAAAAAAGGCAGGACAAGGATATGTAAAATGAGAATTCCAATAAGTTAAAATGGGTCTTATGATGTTCCATCCAAAGAAGACATGTGAAAATCTCTCCTTCTCAATTGTCTTGTATTTCCCCAAACTCCACCTGCATTTTCTTCCTGTCCTTGTTTTGCATCAATTTTTGAGACATCAAAATGTGATCATACCGTATTTTTGACGCACTTTTCCTTATCTCCATATTATAGAGCGCTGGCGTGCATTTTTTTATCTTCAAATATGCACAATATTTAGCTGCCCACATTTTAAAATGTTTATGTTTATGTATTTTTATTTATTCTATTTATTTATATGCCAGCTATATCTGAGAACGGGACCCCATGGCAACTTAGAATATAGCTAAAAAGAGAAGGAACACAATTAAAATGTACTACAATGATAAATATTAGAACAGAAGGCAACTCATTCTGTTATAAAGATACAATTAAAATGAAAACACTTTAAAATCACTTAGATATTTGCAGCACACTTTATTTCTCCAAAATACACTGTAAGCCATGCCAACATGTGAATTCTCCAGGTGAGGTGTGGTTCTTCCTGCAATGACTTGCAGGTGGTGTGGAAAAAGCTACTTTCTTTAAGAGTGTCAAATCTCATTAAAAAATCCTTTCCATTAGTAGCCTACAGTGGGAAGCTGCTAGGGAGCTGATCCCTCTCCTTGTTTGGGGTATTCACAAATGGCCAGCATTGTCCCTCTCTGGAAGTGGTCCTCCCTATAGGATGAAACAGAGTCTATTTGTTGAAGGAAGAGAATGAAAATTTCACAACTGATAGCTTCTCTTTAGGGCCATTCCCAAGACACTTTACTGTCTGAGGCAAAGAATGAAGGAATGGCCTGCCCCCACTCTTTCCATTTACAAAGTATTATTGGCTTTGGCATGAATCTTTCATCAACACTTGCCCTAGGACAGTATAGCTTTTGGATGCTAATGTGTAGACAGAAGTCACTTCAGGCCGTTAAGAAGCAGATAGCCAAGGAGAGGTATTCAACGCTTAAGGTGGCCACTTAAATTTTTCCCCAAAAGAGAAAACACACCATCCTAAAATGAAAATGAAATTTGACAGGGATTTGCTTGACGCTTGCATACAGTGGGGTCTTGACTTGAGAACTTAATCTGTATTGGAAGGCGGTTCTCAAGTCAAAAAGTCTGTAAATCAAGTCTCCATTGACCTACAGTGCATTGAAAACCGATTAATCCCGTAACAGGCCGTTTTTGTTCCATTTTGGTTTTTTTCTGGTCTGTAAGTCAATTCTCAGGCTGCAAGTCAAACCTAAATTTTGCGGCCAGAGAAGTCTGTAACTCAAAAAGTCTGTAAGTCAAGCCGTCTGTAAGTCAAGGGTCCACTGTATCTAATTCAGATAATATGTGCTGTCAAGCTGATTCCAGCTTATGGCTTATGGTTACAGGGTTTTTTAGGCTCAGAGTTCTCAAAGGAGGTTTACCATTCTCTTCTTCAGGTGCTCCAGGATTTTGAAGCTTGCCTTGGGATTGTACAGCTTGTCCAAGGCCACATAGACTAGCTCTTCTCCTGGAGGCACAGCTGGTAATGGATTTCCCAACCTTTGGTTCTGCAGACAAGTACCTAGTTCACTAAGCTATCTCGGCAACCTGATTCATACAGATACATTCAAGTCTAGATGTAATATCAATAAGCATCATTTAAATTGACATATGCAGTGCATCTGTGGAAGATCGGGCCCAAGTATCCAGTAAATAATGCACAATTACCCAACCAAAACTCTGCCCCCTAAGCTTCTTTATGGGGTTTTTTTTGTATGGGGCATATGCTACAAACCACATGCCTAACAAATGCCCGTGCTGTCTGCCAGTGGACAGAAGGAGTGTTATGAAAGATTAATCCGGCCAGCTGTTTGTGCTGTGAGCATCGTGGCAAAATGGCAGAACGGATGAAACTATTTAACTGTGTTTAGGGGACAAACAGAGAGCAACAGTAACTGGAGCATGCCCGCACATGTGCACAGACATACTGTAGTATTATTACCTATTGGAAAATACTAATCTCATCCTTTAAAAAGCACTCTTATTCCTGCATGTAGAGAAACAATCATACCTAATCATTCAGCAATCCCCACCAAGTCCGGGATACATCCGTGCATAATTATCAGCATTGGCTTTCCTTCTTGATAAGTTGGAAAAAGACATGAATTTATCTGGAAATCTTCACCTTCCATGAAAGGAGTTGGGAAAGCAGCTACAAGCTGACCCCACCCATGGAGGGAATGGGGGAGAGCAGCCTGCTAAGCTGTTTTCTGCTGCCAGCCAATAAGCCTATCATTACATTTCCTGTTATGTAATGCGGTACTACTGTCAGCCTGCTTGTAGCTCAATGTTTGTGACTTTCTGTTTTCACAGAAAACAAACAGATGCCCCCTTATTGTCAGTGATTTAAAAATATATATTCAGAAGCGCACCACATAGGACCACTTTGAGGATTAATATGACAGAGCTAAAATAAAATGTCAGAATCAATGCAAAATTTAAGCAATTTAGCTGTTTGACTTTGCATCTTGAAAATGAAAATTTAGAAAAAAAACCAGCATCGAAATCTGCAGCTCTTTCTTCAGAAATTTTAAAACATATTGTTAAGCATCAAGTAGTTAAATGTGTTCTCAAAGGTTTTCACAGGAGGAATCCGATGGTTGTTGTGGATTTTTTGGGCTGAGAACACAGCCAAACAGCCCAAGAAAACCCACAACAACCATCAAGTAGTTAGCTTATTTTTTTCACCGTAACCCTCATTCAGCTGTATCAATAACTGGAAGTCTTCAGACAGGGATGTTGAAATTACAGTATAAATTTGGGGGGAAAATATGACACTAAACATGTCCCTAAGTTGGAAGAATCCTCAGATCTGTTTCATTTCTGGTATAACACACATCTAGTAAAGCACACTGCATAAACACACACCAATTGTATGCAGAAGAAACAACACAGAAATCATTATGAATGATTAAAAATAAGAATTTCTATACATTTTCTACATATGATTCTCTATCATGTCAAGCATTCCAGGTCAAAAATCTGAAACTAAAAAAAGAAAAAGAAAAAAAATCTGAGGCTGTTTCCTAGTGACTCTGAAATTAATCACAGCATCCTGATGATACTGACCTCTTTTGATTTCACAAGTTTAGTAGAGCCTGGCTTTATTTATCAGGCATCTCTGAGTAGGATGAGAGGAGACCAAGTGCTGCTGGTCAGAGTTGATAATATTTGACTTGATCGTGCAAGGGTCTGGTGAACAACAAGGCTCCTTCCTGAGTTCCTATAATCCCTAACATTACTAATTAAGAGTACAGTTATACTATAGAAATAAATCAGGTGATGAATCAGGCTTTTTGAATCCAAAGTCATGTGGCAGTCACATGGTTTTTGGGTCGGTGTATACATCCTCTTGGGGAAAAGAATTAATCTGTTTTTAAACTATGTTGTGTATCATTGTTTTTAGAATCATTGCATTTGCGGCTTTGTCCTGCACCTACCCACCCATGCACTGACTGCCTCTCACAGACACTATCCACTGGTGCTGTGGTGTTATTTATTTATTTATTTATTTATTTATTTATTTATTTATTTATTTATTTATTTATTTATTTATTTATTTATTTATTTATTTATTTATTTATTTATTTTCTTGCAATCTGGCATAGCACTAGTATAGAATGACAGATAGATAGAAAAAGGAGGGAACCAGGACTGAAACTGACCACAGACATTGACTAGGCTAAACATAAACAATCAGGAAAGGTTGAAATGGGCCAGGGACACTGACTAGGCTTGAAACTGACCATAGATATTTTGACTAAATCAGCACTTCTAGGCTTGCAAAGGAGGGAGACAGACACACTCACAGGGGGTGGAGAAGAAGAGAGAGCACGAAAGCCCGCCAGTGAGTGGAAACCCCACAAACACAATTTACATTGACAGAGGCATTCACATATGCCAAAATAATTGAAAATAAATCAATTTCACAAGCAATTTAGGATAACAACCCACATGCAGAGGAGGAAAATAGCTTACTTTCGAACAAACAAACAAAAAATGCTTCCCAGACCCCAAAAAAATATTTTAAATATGCTAAACCTGATTCAGATACAGGGCTTTTTTCCCCCTGTATGTGCTCTTTAGTTTCCCAGAGAGTACAAATTCTGCATCATTTAACATGGCTCACTCAGGACAGGACAGCCAAGGCACAAGTTCATGGTCTTCTCTGGGGAATCAGTAAAAGAAACCTCAATTTTGATGGCTGGTTTACCACATTTGAAGGGATGTAGTCAACCTTCTTAATGTGAAATGAAGTGATAGAGGGGTGGGCAAAGGGCACCTTTCCTGATTTTGTCAAAAAAAAGGGGGGGATGAACAACTTTTACAGGGCTAGGGCTAATTTTATTCTCCAAATGCTACTGCAAGCTCTACCATGCCTGCTATCAGATTCAAATTCAAATTCCAAAATTATCTAAATAAACCTTGCTTATTCGTTATCTTTAATCTCTATAGATTGAGAGCAAAGACCAAAGTCCAGCTGAAATGCATGCGGGAGTTCCTCTTTGCCAATGATGCAGCTGTTGTTGCCCATTCTGCTGAAGACCTCCAACAACTTATAAATTGTTCTAGCAAGGCCGGCCAAGATTTTGGACTAACAATCAACCTGAAGAAAACACAAGTCATGGGACTGAGCATGGACTCACCTCCCTCTTTTACCATCTCTACACAAGAATTTGAGGTTGTTCATGTACCTTGGCTCAATGATCACTGACAATCTCTCCCTAGATGTCGAGCTGGATAAATGCATTGGCAAAGCAGCTATCATGTTCCCTAGACTCACAAAGGGAGTATGGCTTAATAAGAAGCTTGATGGCATATACCAAGATCCAGGTCTATAGAGCCTGTGTCCTGAGCACATTCCTGTACTGCAATGAGTCCTGGACCCTTTGTGCACAGCAGGAGAGGATGTTGACCACGTTCCATATGCGTTGTCTCCGACGCAGTTTTGGTATCACCTGGCTGGAAAAAGTTCCAAATAGAGTAGCCCTAGAACAAGCTAGAATTTTTAGCATGTATACATTACTGAAACAGCAGCATCTACATTGGCTCAGGCATGTTGTGAGAATAGCTGATGGTCGAATTCCAAAGTATCTCCTGTATGGAAAATTAGTGCAGGGAAAGTGCCCCAGAGGGAGACCACAGCTGCGATACAAGGTTATCTGCAAGCGGGATCTGAAGGCCTTAGGAACGCACCTCAACACTTGGGAAACCTTGACATCTGAGTGTTCAGCCTGGAGGCAGGCGGTGCAGCATGGCCTCTCCCAATTTGAAGAGACACTTGTTCAGCAGACCGAGGCAAAGAGGCAGTCCCCAAACCAGCAAAATCAGGGAGCTGGTTAGGGGACAGATTGTATTTGTCTTCAGTGTGGAAGGGACTGTCACTCTTGTATTGGACTTCTCAGCCACACTAGACGCTGTTCCAAGACAGAGCACGTTACCATAGACTCTCAAGACTGAAGAATGCCTACAGAGATTCGTTATATTTGCATCTTGCATTTCCTCTGAGGAGCTCGAGGCAGCATACAATTCTCCTCCTTCACAGTTTATTTCCACAACAACCCTTCTAGGTAGTCCAGGCTGAAAGAGGATGATCAGCCCAACATCATCCAGTAGGTGGAACAGAGAGATCTCCTGGGTGTTCGTCAACCTTTTCACCCACTAAACTATACTGGATCTCTTATGCAATGTATCGCGAAGGCTAGGACATCTGTCTCTTTAACACCACAGAAAAGGCACCCTTCACAAGCACAGGTTGTCAAGTCATGGTTCTCAGGCGGGGTTAGCATAGTTGTGCCACCCACATCTCTTTAGCACAATGATGAAAACAGAGCTATATGACCTTTGGTTTTCCCAGAAGCCCCAGCCAGCAGAGCTCATGGCAAGACATTGTGGGAGTTGTGATACTCCAAAATACTTCAAAAGATTCCCTATCCCTGGTTTAAAGGTGTGGGAACTCATGCAGGCCTCTCTTGCAGGTATCCCCTAAGATGACACTTCTCTTACAGGTATCCCCTAAGATGACACTTCTCTTGCAGGTATCCCATAAGATGAGGTGGGCATGGGGCAGCCCTCTAGATCTTGTCAGGCTGCAACTCCCATCAATCCTAGTGAGCATAGCCAATGGTGAGGAATTTTGGGACTTCCAATCCAACATCATCAGAGGACCACATTTTGCCCATCTCTTTCCTACTTTACACAGATGTCACTAGTCTGTTATTTTCAATATTTAATCTTTAAACTTGAGAGGGGCTTGTGATAAATGTTCTGAATGTGCCATTATTGCAGGCATTCTTTCTGTTTGTCATGTGACAGAACATTCTGCAAATGCTCAAAAGCATTGCTGATTAGCTCCAGCCATCATTAAGCCTTAGCATGGAGATCAATTTCAATGATTAAGTCTTGGCTCCAATTAAAATAAGCAGGAGATTATTCTTTAGCAAAACAAATTACAATCGCATAAAGAAACCTAACATGAGACTATGACATGAGAAGAATCACACAGTAGTTAGAGAGCTGGACCAAGATTAGGAAGACTTGGGTTCAAATCATGAAGCATTCTCTATGATCATGGATCAACCACACTCTCTTAACATGTTATGTGCTATCCAGATGCATTTGACTTACAGCATCCCTAACAGGGTTTTCAAAGTATGTGAGATGTATAGGGAGTGGCTTTAGCAGTGTCACCTCCCAGCAAGTTTCCATGGCCACCATGCAAGGCTTTGAACCTAGGTCTCCTGAGTCTTCCTACCTCACTGCATCCCATACAACACACTGGTTCTTAACACAGCTATCTCTAAAAATTACTGGGAACTTAGAGGGGATTATAAAAGGGTAGGATCTTTTCAAATTAGAAAGGGAATATTGGACTTTTATTTATTTAATTATTAAAAGCATTGCTGTTAATTCTCCTACTATACAAAGGCTTTTACGTCAATGAAATCTAATTTCTAGACCTGACTTACGTATTTTCAGGTCCTCTGATATTTTTTTCTAAGCATGTGTTCCAAACTAGGGTGAGAGGGAGTCAGAATGGAGAAGATGCCCTATTTCAATCTATAGATGTTTTACGAATGAGGCAAGGGAGGCACTCCCCCTAAATATTGGGGTGACCACTCCCCAGTTGACGGGGCCACCTGTGTCCCAACCTCACCGCTACTAAAACACCGGGATTAAGAGAAGCCCTGTTACATCATTACAATAACAATATGAAGATGTTCTGCCCTAAGAGCAGAGCTGTGTCATGCTGTGGAATAAAACCCGAGCCTTAAGGGAATAGGATGATCTGGGACGAGCATCAACCATTTTGTTCCATCGAACTATGATGTTTGGGAATCAGGAAAGACAACTTGACACATGCCAGGCTGATCAAAAAGCAAGGAGATGAAACAGGGAACAACGAGGAACGGCAATTACAGCAAATATTTATCGCCTAGTAGGGAGTAGAAAAGAGCACCAAAAGGCGGCGTGGTTGGGGAAAGAGAGAGCGAAAGGAGTCGGTGTAGTTTTATTTTAAATAAAAAAGCGATCTTCAGCGTAAACTCAGAAATGACTCTCTTTCCAAGGAGAGGGAGAGGCAGAAGGTGTGGGAAAGCAAGGATCAAGAATCATCCCGCGCCAGAAACGAAATTGCTTCATAACTCCGTGCTCCACCGGGGAAACAAGTGCGGCCAGGGCTGAAATTGACAAGCCCGGGATCGGCGCCGGGAGCTTGAGAGATGGAAGGATGAGGGTGGGAGGCGGAGGGAAAAGGAGGGAAGAGGGCATCAAAGCATCAGATTGTATAACCATGGAAACGCGCGCCTTCTCTCTTTTTTTGGCCACAATTAAAGGGGGAGGGGATGATGGACGGAGGGAAGATCTGCCGCAGCCACACTCACCTGCTCGAGTTGCAGAACCCTCTCGGAGGCTGGAGCGGAATCTGCCCGGGATGAAAGAGAAACCCTGACCTCCAAAGCCCCCCCCCCTTTCTGCGCGATCCGCGGTTGTGGTCTCGGGAAGAACACTAGGGCTTGGCTCCGGATCGGACTCGGCTCCCTTTCTCGGCTCGGCCTCTAGGGGGGCCTTAAAGAGGCAACGCTGCCCGAAATCGGATTCTCTCTGGGTCCCACCAGCACATACACGCGCCTTCCCTCCTCCTCCTTCTCTCTCTCTCTGCCCAACCAGCTCCGGCTGGCGTCAAAAAAGGGACTTTTTCTTGTGATCCTCCTCGCGCGAAACTCGTGGAACTGCAGCCCTGATGCAGTCAGCCCGGGATCAGCCGCTTGAAACCCCGCTGAAATGGTCGGCGGGAGGGAGCGGCGCGTGTTCCTGCAGAGGTGGTTGGACTGCAACTCCCATCAGCCCCGAGCAACTCAGCCGATGATGGGAGTTGGAGTCCAGCAACATCTGAAGGGGCACATGTTCCCCACTCTTGAGCTGGGGGGGTTGTTCTGCTGTCCCATAAGGAAGATTTTAAAAAACCGCTGGTAGGTTTTGCCACCCCTTTTAACTTCTCCACCAAAGCTCTTATTATACCACTAAGAGTGACAGATAAATGCTCGTCCGGTGATGCTTCTCCCGTTCCTTTCCCTCCTAACTGGGATGGACTTCATCTGTTTAATTTCTGCCTGTGATTTAGTTGTTAAAAACAGAGCTAAGAAAGAAAACATAGCAACTCTGCCAGTTGATAGAACCAAAAATGCTCTTTAAAAAAAATCCGTTTTATCAATGGAACCTCTCCGGTTTAATTTATGAGGTTTAAATTTAAAGTCTTTTTTAAAACCCGCAAAAGCGACGGGGTTCTTTCCAATGTGTATACAGCCAGCATATCCTGGTCGGTGCCACTGTGTTGAACAGAAGCAGCTCCGAAATAAACATCCCGGAGCTTACGGGATCAGAGCGCAGGGTCTTTTTGATTGGCAGGGGCTGTGACGTCAGCTGTCACCTGCTATCAGGCTTCCCTGCTCCTATGATCCCAGGTGTAATCCTGGATTTTCTCGGTCAGCAATATATATGGTCAAGAGCTCTGTGAAATGCAAAGTATTTTAAGACAGCTTGCTCCTTAATGAGCAATTCGCACATATTAGTTTTATAAAAGACTCAACTCTATGGAAGACAAAAACTGCCAGAACAGGGTTACTGATCTGGATCTAGGCAGCACATGTGGCTTTGAGTTCCCTTTAAGGGCAAAGGTCCTGGAACTGTCCTGATAAATATGCATAGTTCAACATTAAATAATGTGCCAGCTCAGCCCACCTTCATTCAACTAAACATCTGGGGAAAAGGTGACCGTGTGGCCCCTGACCCTTAGGTACTGAGAGCCTCTAAAATACAATTGTATGGAGCAATTCTGATCCGTCAATCAACATGGGTAGTTCTTGCCCCTAAGCAGGGTTGGTGGTATGACTGTATTTCCATCGCCCTTCAATATGTCACAGTGATCCAACCCCAGTGTGTGCCCAATTTGTGCCCCAGGCAGGTTGGACTGCAACTTCTGTCATCTCTCACCATTGGCCATGCTGACCATTGCTACAAGGATCCGGAGTCCAAACACCTGCAAGATCCTAGAACGGGAAAGGCTGGCATGGTTGATTCCCAAATTAGTCGCCTGCTTGGTCTGGAGCTTGGTGTCAATTTATATATTACGGAAAGCATGTCATTGAAGGGAACTCCTTAAGTGGTAAATGACATCTGGTTGTCATAGCATCCCTTTATGCCACTTGTAGTTTGCAAATTAGATTGTTTTGTTTTGCGCTTGGTCACTGAGAGCTGAAAACATAAACATGTACTTGTTTGTCAGGAATAAAAAAGAGTACAAATATTTTAAGGCAAAAAAAAGGTCAGTTTCAGAACTGAGTTCTGAAGCTGCCAGTTGGGAGTCAAAGAGGTGTTTTTACAGGTAGTAATCATCTTAGAATGGCAGAGCTGGAAGGGACCCTGTGAATCATCAAATCCAGCCCTTGTCAAGGAGGCACAGTAGAGAATTGAACTATCCAGCAGTTCTGGATAATCCTTAACACAATACAAGGCCACTAGCAGCTGTAGTCTAAACATCTGGAGGTCACCTAGTTGCTTATCTCTCTTATGCCAAGTATACCACATTGTCATCTGGTATTACAGTAGGACCTCCTATTCACTGGATCACCATCTGTGGAGTCACATATCCGCTGACTGAACATTTTAAATTTTAAAAACACAGAAATACATATAAATACATGTTCCACAGTGAATTTACTACAACTAGCCACTAGAAGAGACAATGCTATGTATAGTGTTGACTACTTCCACCGTTTTTGGCATTGGGGGAGGGGCTTTGGAATCTCTCCCCCAGGGATACTGTGTTCCTACTGTACAAAGTATGCACTGGTCATCAGCTTTGCAAAGGCTTCTCTTTTTAAATTACTGTCAAGTATTTACATAAAGAGAATGGGAGAGAGGCTCAACTATGGTTTAAAATGTATTCTCAAAGGCTTTCATGGCTGGGATCTGATGATTGTTGTGGGTTTTTCGGGCTCTTTGGCCATGTTCTGAAGGTTGTTCTTCCTGACGTTTTGCCAGTCTCTGTGGCCAGCATCTTCAGAGGACTGGAGTAGGAACTCTGTCCATGCTCTGTTGCTGTGGAGTTCCTACTCCAGTCCTCTGAAGATGCTGGCCACAGAGACTGGTGAAACATAAGAACAACCTTCAGAACACGGCCCAAGAACCCGAAAAACCCACAACTACGGTTTAAAACATTCTATACTTTTTCAGTGGCAGCCCCTACACTGGAGATATTTCCTTGATCTCTTGGTTGATCTCTTCTGCGCACGCACTGGTTGATCTCTTCTGCACACGCATACACACATAAGGACACACATGTGCGTGTGCACACACACAGAAAGAAAGAGAGAGAGTAGCTCAACCGGCATCATTTTCATGAGCAATAGAATTTTGGTGATTATTGTGAGGGAACTTTTTTCTTTTTTGACAACTTAACTAAATGGCACTCCCATGATTACTATTCTGTGTCAGCAGTTCTTAACCCATTGTTTTAATTTGAAAATCTCTAAGGCCACTAAAGAGGTTTGTTTGTCGTTTTGTTCTTCAAATCAAAATACATATTTTAATAGTATTTCTCTCTCCAGCACAGACATCCTTGTCAAAATCCATATAATATCGTAAAACAGAGAAGAACCCCTATAACTGGTATGTTTGAATGTGGTGGTAGGAGAAACCAGTACTTCCTTGTGAAAATCACAAGTCCCCTGAACTTGGTCATTCTTAGCCTATCCAGCACTGACAAAATGGTCTCTGTTTTGAAAACTGCATTCAGTTACAGCAGGTCTCTTCACATTGTTTTTTCTTACCCATCTCTTCCTTACACAGAGCAAAGGATTAAATAACCTGTTACTGTAGTTCCACCTACTGGCCATATATGGGAAGTGGTGCTGAATGAACACAATGGTTGAAAAAATGGAATGAAAATGAAGGGGGCAGAGGTTGGAAGGCCTCTCAAGATAATTTCCCACACTAGATGTTTTTTGCAAATGTTCAAATTTGTATTCCCTAACTGGATTTTTTTCCTGTAGATCCTAATTACAGATACAGCTGTAGTTAGGCTTCTTCCATAATTTAAAACAACAAAAACAGCACATGATCTAAAAACAGATGTTTGCCTCAACAAAAATAACTATTTTAGTATCTTTCCTAGTTTGATTCTGAAGTAACCACAAAGTTTCATGTTCTTAACATCCCAATATTCCACCTTGGATTGCACCTCAAAATCGTCTTCTCTCAACATTCTTCATTCTGTTTGTGGGCGAGAGAAAGCAGGGGTGACCACTTGGCCCGTTGTTTTCCATGCTGAGGAGAAATGTATTTATTTATTTATTTGTTCGATTTATATACCGCCCATCTGGTATATTCTACTACTCTGGTTGGTGGGGATCAATTCTAGGGATGGCATAGCTTCTTTCTCTTTTCCTGGGGTGGTAGCGACGAGGCAGTGGCAGCAGCTAGAGTGCTGGCAGCTGGGTCGCCATTTTGAGGTGCAATCCTATCTAGCCAAGATGGCCGAAGGACTGGTTGTGTTGTAGGGCTGTAACTAGAGCAGGACAAGTGAGTCTGTACCCCCAGGGTGCCTAGACTTAAAGGCGCCAAAATCTGAATGTGAGTCTGTCTGTTCATGATTGTTAGGAAAATATATGGCAATGCCTCCTTGTTCTTTTTAGTTTTACCTCTCTTTAAAAGCAGAAACTTTGTTTTGGGAAGGCACCACATTCTTTCTCTTGATGGGAATCATAACTACATCTCAGCACGGAGTGGGGAGTGGAGACACGGTCACTTGCTCTGGATGCCAAAAGTTCTAGTTACAGCTCTGATGAAGCCTGCTAAGGCTGTGCTGAATTCAAACACCCGGTTGTTATTGTTACCTGCTGTCAAGTCACCTCCAGTTTATGGCAACCCTATGAATGAGCAATCTCCAGAATGACATGTCTCCAACAGCATTGCTCAGCTGTTGTACTCTCAAGCCTGTGGGATCCTTTAAGGAGTCAATCCATCTAATATTTGGTCTTTCTCTTTCCCTGCTGCCGTCAACATTTCCAAGCACTATTGTTTTTTTCCAGTGAATCTTGCCTTCTCATGATGTGCCCTAAGCATGACAGCCTGAATTTTGCCATTTTTGCCACCAGACAAAGTTCAGGACTGATAGGACCCACTCATTTGTCTTGAAACTTAATAGGGGGAACATGGCTGCACGCTTGATCTCAGTGGTTGTACAGCCAAGAATTCCTAAACACAGCAAAGGCTGGTGGGAAAGGCATGAATTCAACACAAACTGGTTGCAATGTGAATCTACGTAAGTTTATTACAAAGCTTTGATTCAACCGTTTGTTGAAAAGGAGGAAAAGCAGGATTCAACAGGTCGGATTGCATGAAATCAGGAGGACAAGATCAAACAGTGGCCAGGATTCCACCGGGTTTGCTCAACATGGACTGCTTGCTCTCATCTATTGGCGAGATGTCCCTGGAAGAAATGATGGACCAGTCAATAAGATGGTGGGAACAGGAAATGCTTTAGCTCTCCTTTAGGCCACATCTATGAGGTGCATGATGCTGCTTGTAGGTCTGAAACCAACCCTTTGGCTTTATGTGCCAGTGGTCTTGTCCTCTTCTGGGACATTCTCCCAGTACTGTACCCCCAGAAAGCCATCTAGCCCATCCATCCGCCCCTCTCCGCTTCGTAGCAACCAATCTCATTTAAAAGTTTGATGGAATTATAACAAATAAAGTGACTTTCAGATTTAAGCTTCTAGTTACCATGAATTCCCTCTGCATATTCTCCAGTATTGTGGGGCCACCAACCTCCAACCAAACACCAAGGTGACACTAGGATGCTTTAAGATAGCAACCACGACGGCAACACAGTAACTGCAACTGTGACCAAGAAACAGAAGGACAACAACCTTAGGGGAAGAGAAGGGTGCCCTCCCACTTTGGGGGGGAAGTGGCCAATGACACCACTAATAAAAATTCCCACCCTACCAGAAACTTTTAGGAAATTCCTTCTCCTTACGGAGAAGTTTGATGATATCTTTCCCCCTCTTCCCCCAGTTCTCTGCCTAGAAAGAGGGTGGAGAACTCCAAGCAGTCATTTGTGCATGGCTATTATCCTAGTTCAGTGGATTAGGTATTTGGCTGCGGAGCCAGATGTTGAGAGTTTGATTGTTCGCTATGCCTTCAGGCAGAACAGCCAGCCTGGGTGACCTTGGGCAAGCTTCAGAGTCCCAGGGCACCTCCGGAAGAAGGGAATGGTGAACCACTTCTAAGGATTCTCTATCTGGAAAATCCTGAAAAGGGTCACCATAAGTCAGACTCAGAATTCACATGATGGCATGTGATAATGGCACATGATGATGATGATGATGATGATGATGATGATGATGATGATGATGATGATGATGATGATGATGATGATGATACTCCTATCCCATTGCTAACCACTATTCTGGAAAAACCTTACTTTATTAAAATAGGTGTGTATTTCTTTGATTCAACCAGCAACTAGACGGTTGTTAATTACTGTCCTGTGCTAGCTGTATTCCATATTTCTCCTCTGAGTGCCTTAAAGAAATTCTGCATAGATGAGTCTGTTTTCCCTCAGTTGCAGAGGTCAGATCTTTTGCAAAATTAAATTGCCTCATAAAGTGAGAGGAGCGAGGAAAATAATTCTCCAGCCTCCAGCCATTGTTAACTTAGGCAATGGGGGATGGATATCAAATTTTAAATGTCCAGGACAGTAGAGAAAGTAGAGGAAAGGAAAACAGAAGAATAGTAACCAAATATAATTTATTGTCCTTCATGGATTGCTGCCTTGTCGTGGCGAAGGGGCTTGAGTAACTCAGAGAAACTATGGGCTATGCCGTGTAGGGACACCCAAGACGGACAGGACATAGTGGAGAGTTCCGACTAAACACAATCCACCTGGAGTAGGAAATGGCAAGCCACTCCAGTATCTTTGCCAAGAACGCCCCATGATCAGAAACAAAAGGTAAAAGACAAGATGGTACATTTAAAAAGCTGACTAGACTTCCAGTTTAGTCTCAAGGTCTACCAAGACAAGGTACTGGTGCCATATCTAGAAGGAAGACACATAAGGCTCCTCCTTCATTCTAGCAGAGGCTTGCCTCAGTTCACTTTTGGAACTTGCTCTTGCTTTGTAAGTGAACAAATGGGAGATGGCACACCTTTGTTTGCATGTTTGATGTCTCCTGTTCTGAAAGATTTGTGTGCCTGGAAAGAAAATGTAAAGAAATATGCCTTGTCTTAACATTTGGTCTAACACTTTGATACTGATATTAAGATAATGTCCTCCACCACACCTAAGGACAGCAGCCCAGTTTAGGGGAACAGGACAGGTTGCCAGTGTGGCACTTAAAGCTCAAGGTAAGGCAATTGCTTAGGGGTGCAGGAGGAAGAGCCAGGTAACTGCAGCTACTATCCACTAGCAACTGCTGCCTGAGACAGTTGACTCATTCTGCCTAATGGCAGGGCCAGTTTCTTCAAATGTTTACATATTTGTTGTTGTTTAATCATTAAGTCATGTCCAACTCTACATGACCCCATGGATCAGAGCACGCCAGGTCCTCCTATCTTCCACTGACTCCCGGAGTTGGGTCAAATTCATGTTGGTAGCTTCAATGACACTGTCCAACCATCTCGTCCTCTCTCATCCCCTTCTACTCTTGCCTTCACACTTTCCCAGCATCAGGATCTTTTCCAGGGAGTCTTCTCTTATCCTGAAATGGCCAAAGTATTGGAGCCTCAGCTTCAGGATCTGTCCTTCCAGTGAGCACTCAGGGTTGATTTCCTTTAAAATGGATAGGTTTGTTCTCTTTGCAATCCAGGGGACTCTCAAGAGTCTCCTCCAGCACATATACAGGAACATAAACAGGCCAGCCAGATCAAACCAAAGGCTTCTCTAGTCCTTTTCATGACACTGGCAAACCAGATGACTCAGGAACCTCAGAAGCAGGGTTTGAAATCATGCAGCTGCACTGGTGACATATGACAGAATCTGGAATCCCTGTTTTTCTGCATGGGACAAATGACAGCTTTTTTGGGGGAGTGGATTACAATTTACACTGCTAAAATAGCCTTGAGAAAACAGTTCACATTTACACACACATATTCAAGCCCCAACCAATGGCCAGTACACTAGCTGCTTATAATGTCCAGTACTAAAAATGTAATTGTAGTTTAGGGCAACTTCTCTCAAGGAGAAACTTACTTTTCATGCATAACATTCCAAACTTGAGTATGGATCTTTGCAATGTGTCCGGCCACTGGATCTCTTACCAAATCTGAGTGAAGATGAAAACAAAGGCTTGTGAATGAGATTTTCACTAATTAGGATACAAGAATTATTATGCCATTACTCTGAATGCACTAATCTCATCCGATTGTGGGAACTAACCATTATCAGATGTGGTAAGTACTCGGGTAGAAGATTTCCAGGATAACCAGCTAGAGCTAGAAAGGGAGGGCTAGGAAAGGATCCTGGCTGGAACATTGCAGAGCCATTGAGGACGGTTGCAGTTGAGATAAACAAAGGCACATGTAGATCAGCGTATGGCTCGCTATTTGGATTGCTTTTGGTGCTGTTTGGTTTGAATCAAATTATGGCATCCACATGTGCTTTTACTTGGAGCAATCCATCCCACCTCTTTTTAGAGTCGTCCAGCAACTTTTTGGCACAGTGGTAGGTGTGATTGGGAGTTATCTTGTTCAGTAGCCCATGCCAATGGTTAGTTCACACCCAAATAGAGCTCCAGATGACGTTATCTAAGGTGACAACCGTGTGACATAGTTGGTGGGATAATGAGTATCCCCTCTATTTTTATCCACTCTTGCGTTTAAAAAATTGTAAACATATTTTCCTATTGATGCAGTGCTATTCTGGACAAATGAGATACATTGGTGGTATTATGTGTACCGTGCTAATCAGATGCATTGATATTTCTCTATGTCACTTATTTTATTTAACAAAATTAAAGAAAGTTTCCAACGCCTACTGAATGATGGCCGTGGGAAAAGGAGGGGAAAGGGATGGGAACTGGGGGTTGGACGTTGGCATTAATTGAAAGGGAGATAGATTGGAGTGGTCCAAAAACCGATCTGGACCTTTTTCATGGGAGAAAAAAAATGTTAATCAGTTTGAACAGAAAGATCACTCAAGTGAATGATAAAATAAATCACACTAAAAAGAAGAACCTTTTAAGCCTGAACCAGTCTGCTCCAGCTTCCCCCATCTGAATGTACCCAGAGTTAGAAGGAACATGATACAAGGCAGTTTAGTATGTCACTAGATTGTTTTCCAATACAGTAATATCTCCATACAATACTTTTTGAGTCAGAATAATTTTTCTTTAATACCATTTCGCTCATCCCAAAAAGCATTCTGTATGAGTGATTTTTGCCACCTCTCCAATACTCAAATTTATTCTTTTCTTTTAAAAAATCTCATTTGGACTAGGTTCTTGGGGAGAAGGAAAGAACAAAGTATTTTCTCCTCAAAGTTTTCGTGTCTCTGGGACTTGGCATACAGTTAGACTGATAATAAGAACCGCTGTTGAATCATGTTTTGCATATTAAAATCAATTCTTAAAATCCTGGCTACCCGACACATAGTGAAGGTTTTTTGAAGAGGCTGGCAGGGTTTTTTAAAATTTAACTCGCTTCTGAAATTGATTCTTTTTTAATTGCTTCAGGCAATGTGAATGCCATTGTCATATTAAATTACTGCCTTGTTGCGGGTGTCAGACATCAGGGACACTGTGTTTGTCTAAAATATTTTTAAAATATCTTTTTCACTTTAGCAGTGCATCATTTAAAATGTATTGTTTGAAAAAAGAGAGAAATGCAGGCAAATGTGCTGGTTGATGAAATTATTTAAAATCTCACATGTAGTTTCCCTGAGCAGTTTTATCAGAGTAATAATTTGCGAAGTGAACACACACAGAGAGATACAAAAACTATGTGACTGTAAATTGATTTAAAATGCACTGGAGGTGAAACAGATACAAATCAGCAGTGTAGCCAGGCGCTTATATTTGCATTCTTGGATAGAGTCAGAGATCAGATCTATAGGACACCAAACAAAGCTTCAAAAGGTTACGTTTTCTAAACCAACCAGGTTCTTGTTCAAAAGTACACATATCATTAAATACACAACAAACATGGTTGAATGACAATTGTGGTTCAGAACAACAATGTTGAATACACATAATTTCAAATTCACACTTTTAAAAGGTAAGCATTAAAGCTCTGAATCTGATCGGATGAATCTGTTAGTCTCTACTTCTCCTACATACTGAGGTTCTAAATCTGAAATTCTTTGCATCCTTATTAGGAAGATATTTGCAAACCTTGGAAACTTTAATCAAAATCAAGCTGAAGCACAATTCTCACCCAGCTATAATCATCTTACAACTCAAGACTCTGAGATAAAGAGGCATACAGTATATATGAATAGTAAACAAGTTCCATTTACCTTGGCCGGTTGATTGAATTGAGATATTGCTGGGCCTCATTGTAAAACTGCAACAGTTCATCCACCGATGCTTCCTTGCCAGGGAACTGAGGTGCATCATGTACAGCCATGCTCCCAAAATGGCCAAGAAACATGGCCAGGAAACAAGCGAATATAACTACAGTAAGCCAACGTCTAGGTGGAGCAACCATCTACGTTGGGAAAGAGAAGAAAAGAAACAGAATGAGAAAACCAAGGATGGAGATCAAGCCTATGAAGAATGGTTGAGGGAGCTGGACATATTAACCTGAAGAAAGAAGACTGAGGTGATATGATAGCCATCATCAAATATTAGAGTGGCTGTCAGATGGAAGGTTGAGAAAAACCTGCCTTCTGCTGCTGCAGAGGCTAGGACCGGAACAAATGCATTCAAGTTGCAAAAAAAGAGATTCTGACTAAACATTAGGAAGAACTTCCTAATGGTATGAACTGTTCAACTCTGGAAGGGATTAACTCAGCAAATGGTGGACTTTCCTTCATTGGAGGTTTTTAAACAGAGTTTGGACAGCCATCTGATAGGAATGCTTTAGCTGTGGGCTTCCTGCATCAGCAGGGGATTGAGCTAGATGAGTCTCGGGATCCGCTTCTACTCTATTGTTCTTTGATTCTACAAATCCCATCCTGGAAGGCAACAATGAACAGGTCACCATGGCTGCAACCCTTTAGCCACATATCTGGGAATGAGATTTATAAACAGGTATGTACAGCCGTGAGACTTTCTTCTGAGTAAGCACATAAAACATTAAGCTACTAACATATTTTTCTGTGTGTCTCTCTCTCCCTCGCCAGTTAAGTGATAAAGGTAAGTGTTGCCTTACACTATGAAATAATCCAGTGCAGCCACCCACCCCCCACTTTCAAAAGTTGTCCAAACCTGTGGTACTGTCATGGTAAGGAGACCCCATAGGATCAGGTCAAATTACAAATTATTCTTTCTTCTTTTCCCCCATGAAGCTACAGGTGACAATACCTTTGGGAGTAATATTCTCAGCAATCGTGACTCACAGAGAAATAACCCAAGGTTTCTCCCCACACCACCTCTATCCCCATTTTCACCCTGAGTTTGCAGCAAGCGGGAGACAGGAAAGATGCTGGCCTGGGTGTCTTCTTTGGTGTCTTCTCTCTATCTCTTTCTCTGCCAAACTCAGAGCATTTTTATACCTCTTTCTTTCTCCTCCCCCTCCCCCTTTTCCTCTTTCCAACCACCCCATAGCTTGGGGTGAACATTTTGACAACTCCACACTCAACAAGCGCACCCCTCCCTCCAAAACCATTAGAATGGCAAGTACTGGATTCCATTTTGTGTCCGTTGGCAGGGTTAAAATGCTTGTGATTAATTACTTGTTTGTCTTCCATCAGTCTGAAGGCAAAGTGGAGAAAAAAAGCTACTAACAGCTAAAAAAAGCAACAAATGTGTGCTGTGTGCTCATGTCAAAGATACATGGTGTGACTGTGGATATAATGAATATATTCTACTTCAGATAAAGTACACAGATTATAGAAAATCACAGATTATAAAAAGAATGTTCTTGATCCCATCCTTTGCTTTTAAGGACCCCAGTCCTTTTGAACAGCTGGCTAAACAGAAAGGTCTTTGCCTGGTGCCGAAAAGCCAAAAGTGTCAGAACCAGGTGGAGCTCTATAGAGAGGGCGTTCCAAAGTTGGGGGACAACAGCCGATAAGGCCCTATTTCGACATGCCATCCCCCTCACCTCTTTCAGGGATGGCACCTTCAGAAGGGCCTCCTGGCCTGACCTTAGAGGATGGATAGGCTCATGTGGAAGAAGGCGGTCCTTGAGGCAACCAGGTCCTAAGCCATTTAGAGACTTATATGTCAAAGTAAGCACTTTGAATTGGGCCTAAGCAGCAACCGGCAGCCAGTGTAAATTTTTCAGAACCAGCGTGTTTATGAGTCCGTGCGGCAGCACCACTTACCAGCCGCACAGCCTGGTTCTGTGGCAGTTGCACTTGCCGGACCATCTTCAAAGGCTGCCCCACGTATAGAGCATTGCAGTAGTCCAGTCTGGTTGTTACCAGTGTATGTGTGATTGTTGCCAGGCTCCGCTCATCCAGGTAAGGGCGAAGTTGATATATTCTCCACAGCTGTAAGAAGGCATGTCGAAGATACATGGTGTGACTGTGGATATAATGAATATACTCTACTTCAGATAAAGCACACAGATTATATAAAATCACAGATTATATTAAAGAATGTTCGTGATCATCTTTCATCCAGGAGACCCTGGAGCTGCTCAGCCACCACACATTCCAACACCTTGGCCAGAAAAGGAACGTTCGCTACTGGTCAGAAGTTGATCACTAGACCTGGGTCCAGATTAGGTTTTTTAGGAGTGGGCAAAAGATAAGGGGCGGTCTTATTTTTTGTCGACCTGGCATTTACCAACAGCATTTACCAACAACAAAAATTAATATAAGACCCTGTCTTATTTTCGGGGAAACATGGTAGAGTTCCATCCCACAAAAAAGTGGTTTCCTGAGAAGAAAAAACTGCTATTGATTCATCAGCTTGCTGAGTGACTGACGGACCAGTTTTAAAACTTATATCCTGCCCTTGTGGTGTTTAAATCCCACTTAGGGTGGCTAACACCAATTAAACCTAGTCATAATGTCAAGTCTTTAAGATTCCAGGAGACTCTTGCTGTAACAGTTTCTCACCTTTCTTACTTATCACCATTATATATTATTTTAAAATCTATAATATTAATGAAAGAGAATGTCTGCTTGCACATTTTTCTCTGCAGTGGCTCCAAGGTCATGAAACCCATAGGCTTGTAACTTTAAGTGGATACTGAGAGGACCGTGGGGTTATAATCCCCCAAATATTTTTGGGTTATTTTGCTTTCTGTTTTTGTTGTTTTGTATGTGTGTGTGTTTATTGGCCCACTTAAAATCTGTTTGTGGCCTGCATTATCATCTTCAGTTGCTAGATGAAGACAAAACTGAAGTTATGTCTGGGAAACCCATTCCTTCACAGCAGGGCCTATAGGCAACTCCATATGCTGATTTTCTCCGTAGGGCTCTGAACTCTTCAAACAATTTAAAGAGAGATGGAGGGATCCTGCTGCCTTGTAAAGGGGTAGAGAAGAGTGACCAAAGTAGAGGCTGAGTGAGCATCAGGTTGGAGGAAAAAGGAGAGAAAGACCAATAAACTGAAAAACAGTGAAGGGAGGGAAAAGAAGAGAAAGAGCACTGGTGGAGGAGTGAGGAATAAGAAAGGAAAGCTGTGAAGAAGGGAGGGGTGCTATTACATAAATACTTTATTGTTATGGCATAATCAGAGATGCTGACCAGGTTAAAAGAACTGCACCTTCGGTTCCAGAACTCAGTAAAGCCTGTTAATCCACCAGAGGATAACACACAGGACATTGTGGGACTAAATGATATCGAGGAGATCTCCCCAATTATGCTGAGGGGTGCTATTGTGTTTCCCTAAATTATAACGGTCCAAAGAGTGCAGCCCCTTTATGTTGGCTCAAACCCTCATCCTAGCTTCCCTCCCTCAAGTCTTTCTTTCTGGAGACAAAACACCATCTTTAGTTCCTTAGCTCTTCTTAGCTCATTTCCCCTCAACTTGCCCCCCCAAGGACACATTTCCCCCTAACGTCTGGTTTAAATTTTCATTCTGCTTTGTTGCCACATACAGTTAAAAGCGCAGCATAGAGAACTATTGTTCAGACCTAAAGGGAGGAAGTTAATCTTTCACGGTGCTGTCGGATTACTTACGTACCTTTAAAAAATGTGAAGGACAGCCTGCTTTGTATGATTCTCCTTCTGCCACCAAGAAAGAACCAGAGAAAGAAGGAAATAACGCTAGAAATTGTTTTGCTTCAGGGTTCACACTGAACCAAAATGCCTTTGTGTGGTACTGTAGCTCTATTTCAGTATAATGCAATGCAAGTCTATTTAGAAGCAACTCCATTGAATTTGAGGGACGTGCTGGCGCTGCAGGTTAAACCGCAGAAGCCTCTGTGCTTTAAGGTCTGTAGATCTTCAGCTGTAAGATCGAATCCACGTGACAGAGTGAGTGCCCGTCGCTTGTCCCAGCTCCCGCCAACCTAGCGGTTCAAAAGCATGCAAATGCGAGTAGATTAATAGGGACCACCTCGGTGGGAAGGTAACAGCGTTCCGTGTCTAAGTCGCACTGGCCATGTGACCACGGAAGACTGTCTTCGGACAAACACTGACTTTATGGCTTGGAAACGGGGATGAGCACTGCCCCCTAGAGTCGAACACGACTGGACAAATTGTCATGGGGAACCTTTACCTTTACTTTACCATTGAATTTAGTGAGGCTGATTTTCAGGTACATTTGTGAAGTCAAAGCCTTAAAGGTCAAACTAGACATAATGATATAAAATGTATAGTTTTGAAGATACATACCCAATCTATTTACAATCAGTGTATCTAGGCTATTTGAGAGACTATGTTTCGTCGGTCTTTCAAATCTTTGGGGGCGGCCTTTCTCTTAGTCCCATTCCCCTCACAGGTACACTTGGTGCAAACACAGTCCCTTCTTGGTGGCTGCTCCCAGGCTATGGAACTCCCTACCGTGGGAGACCGGCTGGCCCCCTCCTTCCTTTTCAGGTAGGCTTTTAATATTTAAAGTCTGTAAACTGCTGGTGAGGAAGAGGGTTTTTTTATAAGTAAGGCATTACCTCTGCTGGAGGTTGGTGGGTCTGCCTTTCCTAATCTCATGACCTCCAGAATTGTTTGGCTATGAGCCCCATCACTACACAGACAATGATCCTTCTGGCTTGGCATGATGGGATCTATTGTCCCGGCTGAGGAAGGCGGAATTAAATCTGTCAAATTTAAAAGCCATGCTACAACACTTGGAGGTGAGGTGGATCCCTGCCCAAAGGGCTTTTGGTTCATCCTCCATCAAACAAACAATAGCGATTGGAGAAGAGTGGGAACAAGGCAACAGAAGAGCATAGTACAGTAGAAGACTTAGCAGTGTGGCATGAGGCACTGGTGATTTGTATATGATTATGTCCAGGAGGCAGAAACAGTTGGATAAAGAGATGGAAGAATATAAGAGAAATGGTCAGGGAAAGAGACGAAAGTGACTGCTGGCAGACACTGTGTGTGGAGTGACTGGAGGTAGAAAAATAGATGTAAAGGCAGATAACAAAGGAAAAACAAAGACAGATACAGTTCTGTCATTTTGGCAAACCACATCTTCCTTTTTCTACCTCTGAGTGTTAAGATAATCAGGGGAGGCTTTTCTCTCAGTCCCACCACCCTCACAGGTGTATTTGATGCAGTCAAATGACTGACTGACCAAAGGGATTTTTTTTAAGGAGGATTATTGTATTCTGTTATTTTCCTTGTGCTTTTAATATTGCTCTGATTTATACGTTTTTGCATGATGACTGTTTAATTCTTTTTTTAATATTGCAGTAATTTATTGCTTTTATTTTTAACTCTGTTTCTTTTAATATTGTAAGCTTCCATGAATCCTTTAAGAGAAAGGCAGCATATAAATATTTCAAATATATTAAAAAATAAATAAGTGGTTCCTGTGCTCTTTCTATGCAGATGGTAAGGTTTTTCAATATACACCTATACATATTTTTGAACATTCTTGCAAATAGATGCATTAATAATGGAGACAATGTGCACTGGTGTGCATTTTAGAAATGCACCCAGGCGTTGACATTCTGAACATTTTCCAAATGCTCTTATCTTGTCAAGTACATTTGTTTTTCCACAGAATGCATAACAATCCATGTAGGAATTTCTGAATACTGATTAGTTCCATATGTGGTCCGGGGTGGGCTGAATCACATCAATCAGTTTTTAAAAAGCTCTCAACACAAGAAATTTATCAGACACACCTAAACCAAAGAAGCAAGAAAAGAACATTGGATTCTGACCCGTTCTCTCCCCAGCGCCCAGCTACTACCCAATTTCCTCCCCTACACATCCCCAGTGTGATCTTGTTAAAAAGGTGGAAATGATTAGGCAATCCCCCCCACACGTATATACATCAGGTCTACAACATGGCTTATTATTTTGTTAAAACAGCCACATATATACTACTTAATCAAGTTTTGGACAGATGCCTGTGTTTCTCAAATTTGTCCTAGAAGAAAATGTTCATTTTATTATATTAATTCATGGGGGAAAATATTATTTAGTCGGATTGGATGCAGATTCAATTATATTTAAAGAAGATCCATTGAAATCAAAGGAACTTGTGTTACTCATGTCTAACAAGTCTCATTTACCAAAATTCCATTGCAAAATTATGCCTGTAGAAAGCAAGCAGTGTAACTCACAAATTCTCCTCATTGTTGATTTATTGATGTGACAGCTAAATTAGCATTGGGGCA
Organism: Pogona vitticeps; assembly: GCF_051106095.1. NCBI lineage: Eukaryota > Metazoa > Chordata > Lepidosauria > Squamata > Agamidae > Pogona > Pogona vitticeps. The sequence goes on from NC_135788.1 coordinate 99,585,555, forward strand.
TGGGGGTGTCAGGAAGCCACAGTGTCCCACACTCCTGGATGTTGCCTGCTATTTTTCAGAATTAATCATATCTGAATCACACCTCCAGTTTTCCACTCTCAGATAATTACATGTCACAGGTTTTTCCCTTTTTTATATAATACTGAAAAACATATAAAATTCCCTACTTCCAATTTGGGTTTTTATTTTTGGTTTTGGTTTTGTTTTACTTTTATGGTCATCATTACAAGAAAAGTTGTTGCACTATAAATGCAATCAACTGTCTTACAACATATATCCAGAAGATGGCGATGCATTATGTATTATATATACCATGATGACTAAAATTAAGTGATCTGGGTCGCTCTTTATTTTGCATGCAAATTATGTAAGAATATGAGTATATAGGTGTAAGCAAGTTCAATGACTTATTTCTGCATCCCCAAGTAAATGCAAATTTAATAGAGAACTGTGGATGTTCCTTTTTTAATTAGCAGTCAAAGTTAGGAATGAGTGTGTATCGGGAATAGGCAGATAGTGGTGAGTAGAGATGGGCATGAACTGGTATGGCAATGAACCACAATCCACTGGAAAAATGAACCAGTTTGTGGTTTGTTTTTCCGATTCATTCCATCTTGTATTCTGTACAGCTGCTGATACTACAATTCACAAACTGGCCTTTAAATTCATCATAAATTCATCCATCACAAAGGTAAAGGTAAAGGTAAAGGTTCCCCTTGACAATTTTTGTCCAGTCGTGTTCGACTCTAGGGGGCGGTGCTCATCCCCGTTTCCAAGCCATAGAGCCAGCATTTTGTCCGAAGACAATCTTCTGTGGTCACATGGCCAGTGCGACTTAGACATGGAACGCTGTTACCTTCCCACCGAGGTGGTCCCTATTTATCTACTTGCATTTGCATGCTTTCGAACCGCTAGGTTGGCGGGAGCTGGGACAAGCGACGGGCACTCACTCCGTCATGTGGATTCGATCTTACGACTGCTGGTCTTCTGACCCTGCAGCACAGGCTTCTGCAGTTTAGCCCGCAGCGCCACCACGTCCCTTCCATCACAAAGACGCAGCCCTAAATCTCAGGGGTTGGGCCTGAAATCTCAGGGAATTCCTATTCCCTGAGATGTTGCAGGCAACACATGGAAGAGAGCAGGAAGGAAATGCTGGTAGCTCAGAGCAATGGTCCCAGACATGAGTAACATCCAGAACACCACTGAGAAGGAAATGAAATGCCTCCTCGAAGAGCAGTGAAGGAGGAATGGAGGACAGGTGGACATGTGGTGGAACATCACAATGACCAATTGAATGATTTTATTTATTTGTTTGTTTGTTTGTTTGTTTGTTTGTTTGTTTGTTTGTTTGTTTGTTTATCCGGCTTTTACCCCACTCATTTAGATTCAAACAGATCTACTCCGGGTGGCTTACTGTCCAAGCAATATAAAACAAGAATTAAAAAAGACAATATCCAAACAAAAAAAGAGAAGTAAGCAAAGTCCAAGATGGGAAAACACAGGGAACTAAGTGATGGAAGGGGGAAAGGCCTGCTTGAAGAACCAAGTCTTCAGCTTGTTCTTAAAAATTCCCGGCAAGGGTGCCAGGCAAATCTCAGGGGGCAAGATGTTCCAGAGGTGAGGGGCCACCACCGAGAAGGCCTAGTTTCTACTTCTCTCCTTCCGGGCCTCTCTCGGGGTCGAGCCCCTCAACCGCCCAGCCTGGCTAGATCGAGTGTCACAAGTAGAGCTAAGTGGGAGCAGGCGCTCTGCCAGGTATCAAGGTCATAAATCGTTTAGGGCTTTATATGTGAGCATTAATACCAATCATGTTTATGGCACTCAGTACAATGAAAAAAAGAGCCCGAAAAAGAAGACATTGGACATTCTGTTTTGTAGAACTGGGAGACTCTTGTTTTCAGGAACAGAAAAAGAAAAAAATTACTGGGGGTGGGTGGAGTTGGCTGAGACCAGAGACTGGGAAAGCATTACCTTTTTGGACTGCAGTCCACAGAATACCCTGGTCAATGGAACCATGACCATACTTGATGAGTAATTCTGTTCCCAGTCTGCTCTTCCTATGAGTGTGTAAAATCAGAGGCAGCTCTGCCCTTAGAAAAAGTGCAGAGATAGGCAACATCCTTTCTTTTAAACTCCATCCTCCCGCAGCTGGGCCTTAGGATTTATGGAATCACAGTCATCTTTGCAAACGTGAGGGGATCACCTCAAACAGCAGGTGTTGAGGGACAGCAGTGGTAGCCCCAGACAGTTCCTCCTGAGCCTCAGATTAAATGCTGTGTAGAGGCTGCCCAGGCTGCCCTGCATGTTTTATGACAGCCAGCTGCCGCCAGGCATGGTGAGGAACACTGTCCCATCACAAATACTCAACAAAGATTCATCTACCCATCTGTTCAGGATTAGATATGAACCAAAGTCCATTTGAAATGTATACGGTCATGAGTCTAGTTCTCAGTGTCTTAGCAATAATCATGTTCTACTAGGCATAAGCTTTGGTGGCTTGTCGTCTATGTCAGGAAGGATAAAGGTTGTTCATTAAAGCTTGTGCCAAACCACAGCTAGTAATCTTCAAGGTGCCACAAAGTTCTTTGATGTTTTTGCTGTGACAGACTTATACATGCCCTTTCCTTCCAACATATTCATCTGGAAAGTGCGTATCACGTCGGTCCTTTTTAAAATGTGGACCAAATGAAATTTTCCCATCTACCTGCCAGCTTCCGTGAACCAAATGGGGAGGTGCCATTTTCTCCACCTCAAGGAGCAAATATCTTGTACTGGTCCTCTATTAGGTTTAGGGCCTTCTTCAGCACAGTTAAGAAGCCCAGCAGGGTCCGTGTAACAAATAACAGAGGAAAATCTTATAATACAGATCCCATTAGACTTCTAAACTCATCAAGGAAGGCCCCAAAACTAACTGAGAACTGAATGTACTGGATTTTACAGAATAAAGCATGTTCATCTGGCATTCTGGGATTTCCCCCCTTCCCTTTTTATTACCTTTGGTGAATGACTGCTAGTTTTGTTTTATTCAAAGGCTGTTCCTGCCACCGTCAGTCTCTTTTTTCCTTGCTGGCATGAAAAAGTTATATTTTATCAGAGAAGTTTCTCAGTAATGCACCAGAATGACACTTCAGGAGCATGAAGAAAATGAGTATGTTTAATAAACCAGTGAAGACTAAGGTGGTGCCTATCCACTAATTTTAATACTTAAATATTTAAAGGGATTTGAGAGAATCTATGTGGCATAATGGTGTTCATCTTTGACTGGAGAAACCCATGTTAAAATCATCACAAAGTCACTCAGTCTAGTTGGCCTACTTCACAGGGCTAAAGTAAGGGACAGTGATATATGTCTGATTGAGATAACTGGAAGGAAGGCAGAAAATAAATGAAAATAATTAAAAAGGAAAGTTCATTCAGCACATGAAGACATGGCTTACACATACAGCACAGTGATATGGCTGAATGGATTGTAGTACTTCACAAGTGGGGGAGGGGTGCTTTTAGATCCTCTCCTGTATGAAAAGATAGAAAGTCGGGAACACAGGAAGGCAACTGAACTAGCGTATTTCTTTTTTTTGAAGGAAACTCGGTGTGTTGGGAAAATGGCATTACAGACTTGAAATATAAAGTGGTATGGTCCACATTGCTGCCCCTAAATTGTACTGCCTCCTTCTCCTGTGAGTATGGAACAGCGCAAGCATCAACATGTGCTAAATTATGGGAAAGTTAAATAACAGAAGCCTCTTAATGTAGCAGGATTTTTTTTCCAGATTTGGGAGCAACTCTTGTGAAGGAATTGCGAAATTCCTTTTCTATCAAGGTTTTCCAATTGACGTTAGAGAAGGATGTCCAGGTGGCACTTTTATTGTTTGATAAGCTGTACAAGAATGGGAAGTAATATTGGATAGGTCCAGAGGTGTTATTTCCAAGTTCTGCACTTTGTTTTGGTAACTGTTTTTGTATTTTGTTTTGCCTAACAACTTAAAAACATGCCAGTTGAGATTAAGGTTGGGAAATCAATTGAGCTTCTACTCTCTGTCCGGACTTTCTCCCACATAAATATGTTTTTAATGTCCTTTTCACCCAAAATGTAAGGAAATGTGTGGTAAATACTTCAAAAAATTTGAAATTAAAATCTACCTTATGTATGCTGGGGAAATTGAGTAGATACAATTATTACAAGTATAGAGAAGTGTTCTATATGTGTTCTGTATTAAAGTTGACAATAACCTCAGAAGATAACAACTAATTTAAAAATTAAGCACACTTAATTTTGTGCGAGCAAAGGAATTCAAATCTAGACTTTTAGAAGATAAACACTGAAAATCTTGATCATGGATAGATCCACCAGCTTTGATTTCCTTCATATTGGATTTGTTTCTTTTTGAATTTCTAGTTGTTTCCATTCAAAATACGAAGAGATTTGAGAATTTTGGTAAAATCCTGTAAAAACTAAACTGAAATGAAATTCTTGCTTGTCCCTATAGGGAAAGGGGGAAGGAAAACGCTGTTGTCTTCTCCATTAAACTTGCTTTTTATTGTGGATGTAGAGAGAATTCATCAAATATACATACATTCACATACACATTCACTCTTACTCACACATACATAAATGATGTATAAAATAAAGATTGAGCCAGAGAGTGGGCATAATAGGGTCTTTCACTGATAAGTCAACAAGGACGTCACTACAAATACAACCTAGGCCACCATCAAAGAGACGAACACCCCACCTTGCCCCAGGCACAAAGATCTTTTACAGCATCCCCAGCTGGCTTGTGGGAAGGAGACATGGCTTCATTGTACTGTTGTAATCTGAAGAAGAGGAGATGAAACCCAGGAAGAGAATTCTGAAGCTTCTGTATCTCACAGAAGATTAAGGTAGGGATAGGACATGTCTCCTTTAAAAAAAGACTTCAGCTCATCAAGACTTAATTGTTTTAAAAAGTGCAAAACAACACAACAAGAATGAAACGTTTAAAAAGAGACAGACGGGGCGCTTTGGCTGTGGCAAAGGAAGAGTGTCACCACATGTAGGAATCGTCGTACCTGTGGGGAAAAACAAAACAAAAAAGATAATGTTATGAAAGAGCTGGAGAAAGGAGCAAAGGGACTGTCAGCTCGAAATCAGAGCTTGGACGAGTTACCCTTTTTACTACATTTCCCAGAATCCCCCAGTCAGCATGGTCACTAATGCTCTTGAGCATTATGCTGTAAAAGGTAACTTTTTCTAAACTCTGCTCAAAATCCCTCCTTCAAAGACAAGGCCATCTGTACCTACAAACCTAGAGCATTGCCATACAGCAGTGAAGGTGCCTTTCAAACTATATTTCATTTTCTGTATATCTTCTTATAAAACATCCTAACTGAGCTGAAGAGAGGGCTGAACTCAGAACTTCTAATGCAGTCCATGATGGGTGGGGCAGAAGTAAAGGAGGAGAAGGTCTTTTCTCCACTCCCTGGCTTGCTTTTTTTCTTTCTTTCTTGGTATATCCCCCTCCATTGAAACTGAGAGGAAGGAATTAACAGCTGTGGGGGCTGCTATAGATTTACATGGCATGCTTGCTAGCTCATCCTCAACATGCCTCCTTTTCCCCATCTCTGACATCCTAGTTTTGTACTACAGGTTGGCTTGGCAAACATGAGATAGGTGAGCTCACATTCAAATGCAAACCAACCTATTTTGCCACTCCTGCATCATCTTCGAACAGCCCATCCATTAGGCCAAGGAACTTCATAACACTTGTGGTTATTTTCTTTTTCCTTTTCCCTCCTCCTCTTCTTTCCTTTTGTGTCATATTTTGTCCTGTCTTGTAAGCCTGAGAGCCAATGTGGTGTAGTGGAGAGAGTGATGGACTAGGACCCTGGAGAACTGAGTTTGAATCTATGGACTCTTGCTGGAGAGTGGCAATAATAAAAAAAACCACTCCTTAAATATCTCGCACATCTCTTGAGAACCCTACTAGGGTCACTGTAAGTTGCATGAGATCTTACAGTACATAACATAACGTAAACCAGAAGATAAGGATTCACTTGTTATTTTCTGTTGACATATCAACTGCCCTCAGAGGCTTTTTTGTTGTAAAACAGGCTATAAACGTTATATACCAACATATATTTCTCCTGTATCCATAGTCATGAAAAGAACTATAATGTGAGATTTCTAGGAATCTTCTGCATATGCCTGCAGTTCAGCATGGGGTTGGGATGAGAGGAGAGCATGCCTAGCTATGTCCAGAATCTTGCTTCCCTCAGGAATGAGTAACCTTGAGGTTCTTGGACTCAAATACATCTCTTCAAGGTCAGGTAGGTTTTCAGTCAGGTTGCACTATTAGAAACACTTTTGTTTTTGCATATTAAGTACTCAGGTCATCCATTTCCACCGTAGCAGGGTAATATAGAAAAGAAAATGCATCTCGGAGCATGTAAAGTATGTTCACCGCTTACGGATCAGGGACTGCTGTTAGCAAGAGCAATTTCCAGATCAGAAACATGTGGGTTCTGGACAGGACTGGTGATCATTTATACCTGGTGGTACATTTTGGTGGTCATTACGGACACGGTTCTGACGCTCTGACTCACCGTGATCTGGTGTTGTGGTCACTGCTGCTGCTGCTGCTACTACTGTCTCCAAAAATAAGCTCTGACATCAAGGCCTCTGGGCTGGATCGCTTGCCATACCTTGTGGTCAGAAAGGAATTAGTTAATGAATGTGTTAAGACAATCCTATTTCACCCCTTAGCAAGAAGAGGGGGCTGCCTAGAAGAAAGGCTGGTGAGTACACAGAACAGGACTTCCTCTGTAGTGTTAACTAGATTGTGGGAATGGGCTGGTTTCACCCATTTGGAATTGATGTGACGCTGCTCTTCCACAAACTGGCAATGCCCTGCCTGCAGTTCCCCATCATGCTCACTGCTGGGACAAAAGAAGTTGGGGTGTTCCAGAGCAACAGGGTCACACACAGAGCCAACCTAAAGAGATGAGCTTTTGCTCTAATAGCCTCCTGGATCTGGTTTCCAATTAGGTTTCTAGGAGACGAGAGCTAATGGGCTGTTCCAGGCAACCCACACTAATGGAGAAGGTGGTTAATTGGGCGTTTTACAGCTGGGTTCCTCATTCTCTACTTAAAATGCTGCAGGATACAGCAATCTATGGGTGCCGAGAGGTACACTCTGAATGCACAATTGCACACAGACCATGGGTGTACCTAAGAAGATCATGAAACCAACAAGGGGTCTGACAACAGACAGAAGGCTGCAGATGGGCGCATATATAATCCAGGGTTGTCAATAGAGGGATAGAGGTCTCAGCAGAATCAAACACTGTCTTAACCCTCCTCTCTCTCTCTCTCTCTCACACACACACACACACACACACTCTCTCTCTCTCTCTCTCTCACACACACACACACACACACACACACACACACACACATACACACACACACACACACACACACACACACACACACACACACACACACTTGATGTTGCCTTCACCTGGAGAGTGTTAGCCATGCATTCTTCAGATGGATGCCTGGCAGGGTAGGCAGCTGAACCCACCCACCACCTACTTCCTCTGTGCAGCAAACACAAAGATCTCCCATTCTGTGCCAACATCGAGGAGGCAGGTTGTGTATATGTCCCTGTGGTAAGTCTGATTTCAGTTCAAAGAGGGCATCAAAGAAAGGGTTGCATCCCTAAGCAAGACATTTCCCTGCCTGAAGTCAAATGCAAAGAAGATGTCTCCTCCCCTCCTCCATTGTACTATGGAAGCACATCAGACTGATGGTGAACAGTGCTTATGATGGAGGCAGCATTCTTCACCTCACCTAAGGGCAATGGGGCTAGTTTAGGGCAACCAGGACAGATTCTTTGGGATGTACTGCTCTGTCCTTCAATAGAAAGGAAGAATTGGGGGGGGGGGTGTTGCTCCTGCCCCTTCTGCATCATCTAAGATCTACCATCTGTGGCAACTGCCTCATTCTGCTTCATGGAAGGGCCAGTTCTGAGTTGGAACTGGAATGCATGCATGTGCACATTGCCCACAGGAAAATGGCATCTCCACCCCAGTTCCCAAACCCACCCCAGTGCACACACCTCTGCCTTGTCACCAAGTTGATGTAATGCCGAAGAGCCGAAAAGTATTTGGCCATCTCTTCTGGGGAGGCATCATCTCCAGGACTCTCTGGCTTGGGAGGGTAGGCATCGACTAAGGTGCCCAGACAGAACAAGATGCACAGAGTCACGGCAATCATGAGGGGCCAAGGTTTCACTGAAACAACCATCTAGGAGAAAAAGAGAGGAAAGAACGTAAATGGCCAGGTGGACTAACCTAAGCTAGCCGAGGAGAGCTCACCCTAGCACTGAAGGAGACTCCAGAGATTGCCCAGAAAAGCCAATGGTCTCTTAGCTGTCTCAACATCACAAACTTTGCAGATGCTGGCAAGAATATTTCTGCCTTGCCAAAGGTCTGAGAGTAAAAAGACACCCCAGGTTTCAGGGTAAAGCTGCCTAAGGGATGGAAAATATGTGACCCATCAGATGATACTAGAATGCAACTCTCATCATATTTCGTCATTAGCTAAGTTGGCTAGGACTAATTACATTGTGTATTCCACCAACATCTGGAAACCACCTGTTTCCCACTTCTGGCTGAAATCAGAGTTGAGGAACCGATGGCCTTCAAAACTTTGTGGAAATGCAGCTTTTCATTATTACTGACCATTGTCCGTGGTAGCTGGAACAGATGGGACCTAGAGTCGGCAACATCTGGAGAGTCAGAAACATCTGGAGAGCTACCTTTGTCCACCCCTAGCCTGAAAGTACCACAGAATACCACACACTAGACAATGCCACGTATTTTACCCAAGATGTGTGCAATAAAAACAAAGCAAGTGTTTAACATGCTTGTCTTTCATGGTCCAACAGGACATGATGGCAATAATTCCATACATTTAAACATAGAACTGCACCAGTTATAGTAGCAAATAGATATGGGGATCTGAATTTAAAAGCAAAACACAAGCACAGGAGAATTGCCACTTCCCACATTCTGGTTTACCCCCTAGCAATTCTTCTCCCAAAGGTCCAGGAGCCCCACACACACACACAGGGCGAAAGCACCTACCTATAAGATGCTGGAAGAGGCAAATGCAATTTTGCACTCCTCACTTCACCTATATACTCATCAACTTTGAAATGTTACTCTTTTTAAATACAACTGACCATACTGGCTGGGGTATCCTAGGAGTTATGCTGCAACCACATTATGCCTCCCCCCCAAGATCTGGGCCTGTTTACATATGAAATCTGATGTTTCCCCTTTTTATCCTGTTAGACCCTATCGTGCTCCACCACCTGCAGAATTATCTCCATTGTGTTTTCATCATCTCAGCCCTCATAAGTAACAACAAATGCAAGCTGAATTTTAGAAATTACGCATTTGCTTCCTTGAATCCCTCAATCTGTGCAGCTCCTTCCCTCCAAAAAGAAGAGCATCAGAGCAAAAGGTGGCACTCTCTGATCCTCTGTCTCGAGCTACTTACGGTGCAAAGGAGGTAGAAAGAAGTACAAAGCTGTATGAAAAGAGATAGTAGGACTTGGCCAGCTTTCAATGATCTTCAGTTTGCCGCCTCCTCCTTCTCCTGATGCCTTTGCTAGCAGCTCCTGCAACTGCTGGCTTATATCGTTGCAAGTTGGGTGAATCGGGGGGGGGCGGGGAAGAGACTCCTCCTCTCCCCCCCTCCCCACCTGCCTCCCTCCCTTCCTCTCTCCGCCACTCACTCACTCATTCATTCATTCACTCACTTACTCATCATTTGCAGATCAATCCAATTCTGTATCAGCCCACCTTGATTACCTCTGAAAGGAAACCATGCTGCACATACTAAGGGAACCAAGAGGTAACATAAAGGAGAACTGGATGAACTTTTGGAGGGGTAGAGTGGGCAGGCAAGAAGTAAAGAGAGATAGGAAAGATTGTGATAAACTTGAACAACTAGAGGTTTTGATTATCATTTATGGTGAAAGGGTGGTAAGAACCGATCCATCCATAAGCAGTTGTGCTTACAGTAAGAGTGAAGACATAGATTATAGTTTCAGAGTTAAGAAATCACAGTGCCCTCTGAAATGGATGCAAGTTTAAGATCATTCATCATCCACACCAGAAACAGGCTATATTCATATAGTAGCAGATGTAATCTGCCATCACATATCACAACAGCCATAAACATATTAAAGATCTTAGAATGGATGGCCACTTCCAGATTTCAAGAAATAGTATTTGCCATTTACCCAAAAATGGTATTCTCCACCCCAAATGCAGTTTATTTGTACTCTGTAGAGTTTTCTAGAAGGGCAATCCTCCATTTCTCTTTCCCAATTTATTGGAGTAATGGAAAAGATCTGTGGGGCCAGCAAGGGTGGATCTCCTATGAAACTAACAAAGCTTAAGCCTCAGGGCCCCTAATCCTGAAGGGGCCCCAGAAGTGACTTTAGTCCACATTTAAAAAAAAGCAGTGATCTGTTGTGGTGCAATCCCATTGAAGAAAATAATTTCAATAAACCAGGGTCATTTTTGACTGCATCTGCTATGACTGAGAATCCTTAGAAATTGACAACGTCCTGGTATTTAGAACAAATTTAATTTTCTTTTCCCCTAGTGAGACTGTCGCAACAGAAAACAAGAAGTAGTTTTGTGGCTCGTTAAAGACTTACAGGTATATATCATCAGTTTTCATAAGTCAACATGTGCTTTATCAGATGCATTATAATTAACAGAAACTGCATCCAGCAGAGGAATAAATAATTCTTTCTCAGGAATAGAAAAATAACTAGATAATGTTAGCGTAATATGCAGGCCTGATGCTGTGAACACATTCCTAAACTTGGCAAGTTCTGCCAAAATAATTTCCCTTGGAATCTGGTTGATCATTCTATACCATGGAGAGAAACTGGATGTTCAGATCCATTTATATGGCCTATGAAGAGTATCAGAAGACAGAACAGTTGAGAATAACTGTTCTTGTCTTGGCACTAGTTTGCCACTGCTTTCTCCCAGATGATGATAAAGACTGGGGCTCTTTTGATCAAGGCTAGATTCTTGAGCAGGCTAGCAAAAGTCCTGTCCCAAGAACTGTGATTTTCCTAAGAAGGCACTGTTCTGGTTCAGTCTAATTTTTCTTTTCCAAACTTCTTGTTAAAATGGCCCTTCTCAGTAGCCGAGTTCAGGTTTTGTGATTTTTCTGATACGATGTGACTTGTGCTGAAGAGGTAGGTGCTGAAGAAAAAGTTGGTTTTGGTCTTAATGATGTGGCAAATGGATAGGAGAGAAGGAGGTCCCTGAAGTAGCCTGAACTTAATTACCTAATTGACTGGTTGACTGATCAGTTGGTGATCACTACCATTTTAAATTGTGCCTAGAAAAAAACTAGGAAGAAATTTTAAGTGATGGTCGTACTTTTTGTGGAATACTCTCAGTGGTTAAGATATTTGGCTGTGGAGCTGGAGACTGGGAGTTCAATTCCCCCACTGTGCCTCCTACGAATAGAGCCAGCCTGTATGGCTTTGGGCAAGCTGCACAGTCTTAGGCCACCCCCAGAAGAAGGCAATGGGAAACCACTTCTGGGTATGAAAAAGGGCCACTCCATGAGTCAGATTGTACTTGATGGCATATGATTACTACCGTGTTTCCCTGAAAATAAGACAGGGTTTTATATTAATTTTTGCTCCAAAAATGCATTAGGGCTTATTTTCAGGGGATGTTTTACCCCTTTTCATGTACAACAATCTATGTTTATTCAAATATAGTCATGTCATCTTCTTCTGGTTGCTGCACAATTACGAGCATCCTGAAAAAATCCTACTAGGGCTTATTTTCAGGTTAGGTCTTATTTTCGGGGAAACAGGATAGTACTATTTCATACTCAGTTGATGGCTTTTACAATTATTTCCTTGAAACTGAAACTATTTTCTCTATACTGGAAATGATTGACACCTTGATACTTCCATTCTTATATTAACGAATCGTTGTCATTTTGTCTGTTATTTGTATCCTCATCTGACCACAGAGGTATGCATAAATACACAGGACAGGTCTGTGATGATGGATTTTGATCCATGAAAGCTCGCACTGAAATACAACGGTTAATCTTTAAAATATAATACATAACGTTTTGCTTCTCCCCTTCTTTGGTCTGTGGTGCCAACTGTTTTGGGCAGCCAGTACAGAATCATTACATATAAATTAGGAGCGGAATATATGTTTCAAAACATTATCTTGTTCTTTATTGAGGGAGGACAGCTTCCACACCCCATCAAAATCACCATGCACACATACACAGAGCGTTGGTTTCTTATTCCTGGCGAGGTCTACAATTATATACGTCAGCAGGCAATCCTTCTATCCTCTTAATTAGAAAGACAACTGATTTGCTAATTAATCATTGCTTTCATGTCCAATGCCCCATTAAAACTCTGATTGCACCAGAGAAATCTTTCCCAGCCTGATCAATAGTCATCCGAACTCTCACTTTATAGACTGATTAGTTGCCCATTTGTGGCCTGGTTTCAAGAAAAATGGCAACTTTACTGGGTAATATTTCAGGGTTTAGGCATCGCGAATCACAGGGCTGAACATTGTATCATATAACCCCAAGGCTCTGTGGGATTTTGTTCTGAATTAGACTTGAAAAAGCAAAGTTATTGACTTAGTGCCCTTTCCTCTTCTTTCTAATTAATTCTTGAATTCCGTCCTTAACACACAAGCACTTTTAAACACTAGGCTGTATAATGCAGTTCATTGGTTTTTCATGTCTAAGCACAACTAAGCAGGTTATGTCTCTTGGATTCTGTTGGATCTTGGCTTTCTTTCTTCAAGTTTTGCTGTTAAGATAGGCCTGTCCTAACCATGCACACTTCATTCAAGTTGTCCTCACAGGATTTGCTGTAAAGATAGATGCAATGCGTAAAAGTGGCCATTTCCTTCAGACTGTCCTCACAGAATTTGTTGTCATCGTAGGCTGGATCAAAATGTGCCTACTGTCTCTGTGTTTTCTTCACCAGATTTGCTTTTCAGACATGTCTGGATTTCACTGACATTGTTAGGACTCGACCATGATATCAAGGCAAGCCTTGTGTCTACGTAAAGCTGTGAAGGGATTGATTGTCCTAAAGGTTATCACACCTACCCTTTCCTGCTTTCATTTCCTCCACTGTCATTTTAAGGAGACAGCCATCAATATTGATTTCTGTCTTATAAAGTCCCCCAGGGGCATTTTGGAAGGGAGCTGATGGTCCAAGCCCCTCTGAGAGAGTGAAAGCTAGCCTTATAGGTAAATACACAAGGCAGGGAGATGATGTGGCTCCATCTGACAAATCCTATCACCGATATCACTTACGGCTCAAAACAGCCCTGACAAATCCATTCTCAGCAGCCCCCTGACAAAATTAATAAAATGCAAACTTAGTTGTAGTCTTATAACCAGCCGGTGAACTCATCCCCATCTGGTCTAATGGCTCCAGCTACATAAGGAAGATTGAAAGGTGCTATCATCTTACACATCAACAGCTCCCCATCATTAAATTGATGGATGGGGGGGGGGAGGCAAGTCAGCAAGCCTTGAACATCCTGCAGACTGACATCGGAAAGCTTAGCTTGGAGACGTTGCTTCTTTAGATATAGTTTCTGGAATTTCCCAACCAGTTTGGCCAACTATAGTCCAAGCTGCTTAACTTTTCCACGCTCTACTCCAAACACACCAAGATGTTACTGCTGAATAGTCTGTATCCATATGTGGAAGGTTTGTGCATATCACTCCAGATGTCAGATCTGAAAGTCAGATCTTCACTTAAACTTCAACTTTCCAGAGGTTGAGTTTGGATTATGCAAAGAACAATGGGTGGTTCTGAAGATATGGCCACATCTGTACCCAATGCAATAAACGAAGAGTACAGAACTCAGAATTTTCAATGTGTTTGATTTTTAGTGGTCCACATGGAGAGGATGTTTTGAGTCATCCTCAAGACTTAGTCTTTCAATAAAGGCTACATGGCAGAGGAAATCTCTTTGACCATGATCATGTCCCATGCCCTAGGCAGTGAACTGAGCATACTTAGGGATTGAAAAGAGTTTGACAGTTTGAAATACAAACACACACACACACACACACACACACACACACACACACAATTTTGCACTTCTTAAGAACTGCTGCAAGATAAATGCTCCTGTCCAAAATCACAATTGTGAGTCTTGGAGGAAAAAAACATGCAACAAACTGTATGCATTTTTGAAGCATGAAATGATTGGATATATGTATAAATGAAAAACAGTCACAAATCTCCAAACTGGGAGAATGGGCAGCAAAATGGCAAATGCATTTCAATATAAGGCAATGTGAAGTAATGCACATTGGGGCAAAAAATCAAAACTTGAGTTAATGAGTTCTGAGCTGTCCGTGATGGATCAGGAAAGAGATCTTAGTGTACTGGTGGACGGCTCGATGAAAATGTCAACCCAGTGTGCGGCGGCAGTGAAGAAGGCCAATTCCATGCTAGGTATCATTAAAAGGGGCATTGAACATAAAACAGCCAACATTATAATGTCATTGCACAAAACAACGGTAAAGCCACACCTGGAATCTTGCGTACAATTCTGGTCAATTAAAAAAGGCTTAGTGGAACTGGAAAAGGTGCAGAAGAGAACAACTAAAATGATGACTGGGCTGGGGCACCTCCCTTATCAGGAAAGTCTACAATGTTTGGGGCTCTTTAGTCCAGAGAAAAGGCACCTGAGCAGGGACATGATTTAGACATATAAAATTATGCAGGGGATGGATAGAGTGGATAGAGGGAAGCACACAATACTAGAACCAGGGGACATGCACTCAATTTGAGTGTTGAGAGAGTGAGAACAGACAAAACAAAATATTTCTTTACTCTGTGTTGTTCATCTGTGGAATTCCTTGCCACAGGATGTGGTGATGGCAGCTGGCCTAGATGCCTTTAAAAGGGGATTGAACAGATTTATGGAGGAAACGTCCATCACAGGTTACAAGCCATGATGGGGATTTATAATCTCCAGGCTTTAAAGGAAGGTAGCTCAAAATGCCAGATGCAAGGGAGCGGTATCAGGAGACAGGTATCTAGTTGTCTCGTGGGCTCCCAGAGGATCCCACACGCTACACCAGAACACAGAGTTCTAACGCCTGTCCTCTGAAGATGCCGGCCACAGAGACTGGAGAAACGTTAGGAAGAAAAACCTCCAGAACATGGCCAAACAGCCTGAAAAACCTACAACAGCCAAACCCGGTAGACTCCATCTAGCAAAACAGAGCAGCTAGCAAGAGTTTCTGACTAACAGCAAGGTGTATTTTTCCACTGAATTGTGGAGCACATGGATTGGATTGGGTGAAGCAGCGTATTAGTGAATGCCTGCTTTTGTCTGAATGCTTGCTCTCTTGTCTTGCCCACCTCCTCTGTGTGTGAGGGGGGGGGGGGGAGAGAAAGAATGTAGGAGTGTATAAATATCCACTTTGCCCCTGACTCTGCCTGATACTCCTAGGTCTGCCTACCCTTGGCTGCTATATTTTCCACCCCACCAGCCACAACAAGCACCAGTCACCACTGCTGTTGAGTCCTCCCCCAGTTTCCATATTACAGTGAGGACACTGGACTGATATTCACATATGATCCATCCTTCTTTACGCTCCTCTCTCCCCCCCCCCCCATCTCTCTCTTTTCCTGGCAAACCTGAGTCTGCCTTCTCAGTTGCAAAACCTTCTCTGAGTAATTAGCACTGAAAGCGGGGGCCCATTTGCTCACTCAGCTGTGTCAGCAATAGGAGGCAGTGGGGTAAATTATAGGAACCAACAACAAGGCTTATTCTGCAAGCTAGTAACGCAGGCCAGGTACTGTGGAATAATGACAGACAATCAGAGCATTGCTCGGCTCTCGGTGTTGCCTCCCCCACTCCCACTGGGACCCTTCTCTCTCCTCTCTGTATATTGCATTTGCCCTTCTGCCGTCTCCTTTCCAAACCCAAGGAGAAAAACACAGCAGAGGTGAACAGAACTAGCCGCCACAAATTGCTCATGATCTGGTTTGTTCCTACAGGCTGTGTTAGGTTAGAGTGACCAGAGATGCTAAGCAGGATGCTGTTGGTGATGTGTGGGTGCAGTCCTCTTGCTTTAAGAGCCTGGGTACAAAAATGGGGAGGTGGCAGGGCTGCCGAGTGTCTCCTCTGAAATCCTCCTTTTGCCAAAAGTGCAGAACACACGTTTTCCACTCGCTATTTTTCTTGGCATTTGGTCTTTCTAAACAAGGCACTTTCCAGATGATCAGAGGAACATTCTTCTCCCTCAGGGCTAGGGAACCATTAGCCCTCTGGTTGTTGATGGGTTCCAGTTCCCATCGGCCCTGGCCACTTGTCAGAATTTGTGGACGACAGCCTCCAGAAATCTGCAGGAATTTTCCCCCAGCCAGGCTTCGAGGAGGGGGGTGTTAATCAAGTCCTGTAGAGAAGACAAGGGAAATTAAAAGTTTACGTATTAGAGATATCCAAATTTGACAGTGCAGCTACTCTGTGTCCAGTGTGTTTGCTGTTGTGTTTCTCTGCCATATATGCATTCAAGATAAGGAAACTTTCAGGGGGGAAAAGAAGGGTCAACCCTAATTCATCACTACCACAGTTGGTTACATAGGCATTTCGATTTAAAACTTAAAGTGTTAAATGCTCAAACTCCTTGATCCGGATGAATAAACCTGCCATCCCCTTGCATAGAGCCCCCCCTTCCCTCCCTCAGAATGATCTCTCTGTGTGTGTCCTTGATGTGGCAAGAAAATATTCCAAATCCTACTCAATGTCCCTGTTACATACAGCACTGATGGTACCTGTCTGTCATGGGTTTGGAGGGAAAGTTCCATCCTATGGGGAGTGGAAGGCGGGACATCAGGGGGAGGAGCTGTACTATATATATATGTGGAGCTTGTGTGGAGAAGTTTAGAAGCTGGAGTTGGAGTCTGTGTGTCAGACTGAGTACAACTGTGTGTCAGTTGGTACATACCTGATAGGTTCAGGTTTCTTTATAGGTAGCCAGAACTGATAGGTTCAGGGTCTGTGCTTTACTTTAAAGGGTTCTGTGGGAACCAAACTGTTATATGTATATGTTTGGGACTTTGCCACGTTACAGTATCTTATTTACTTGATTTTTTATTTACCCTGTTTGTTATTTAAATAAACCTTGTTCTTTTGTTTGTTAAAAATCCATTCCTGGTCTGTGTGACTCCTTATAGGGAATGGTTGGTGGCAGCTTAATTATAGTGTGGCATACTCCAGTAGGTCTGGGGTTGTCACAGTCCCTTTTGTCAGACTTTCAGATCTTCTAGATGTCTGGGTGGGCTGGCATGGATCCCCCCAGCCCCCAGCCACACTGGAACAACATACAGCTGGATCTGCCAAGATATAACAATGGCATTGCCAATAGAAGGGCCGTTTGTGCATGTCTACATTCTTGAAAAGCCACCTTTGAAAAATGTATATCCAACATTATTTGCTCTTCTCATAAATTATTATTCTTATTTTTAACAACAAATACTACTGACAACAATAATGTAAAACAAGCACAAAAAACCACATGCGCGCACACACAATGTTAAAAGGCATGTAACTATGGTTGTAGTGCAAAGTGTTCCTTGTTAGTGCTCATTTGCATGTAATTGTAGGCTAGAGTAACATTTTCCCAATCACAGAATCATAGGCTGAAATCCTGCTGTTTTTTCACACAGGTGGAAAGCAAATGGTGTAACATTTACCCACTTCTAGCCAACAACTAAAGAGTCAGTACTGGGATTCTTGGGTGTGTATCAAGCCAGTGGGCTTGTGTGTCCCCAAGAATCACTGTAATTGCTCGCTGGAAGCAAATGAATGTTATGTCATTTGCCTTCTGCCTGTGTAGTTGCTCAACAGTACTACAGCTATAGAGTTACAGAGTTTGAAGGGACCACTTGGGGCTTCTAGTCCAACCCACTAGCAGTTCAGGAATCCACAACTTAAACATTCCTGGCAGATGGCCATCCAGCCTTGGTTTCAAAACCTTCAACAAAGAAGAGTGTATCACCTTCCAAGCGAGACTGTTCCATGGTCAAACTGCTCCTACCCAAAAGACGTTCTTCCTAATATTCAGGAAGAAACTCCTCTTTTTTGCAACTTCAATTCATTGCCACACACAGAGAGGGAGGGAGGGAGGGAGAGAGAACAGCTTGTTCTCCACGACACCCATCCAGATATCAGAAGATGGCTTCCTTTGTCACCTCTCTCTCTCTCTACACATTGCTTCCCATTCACTCCGGAAAAGAGTGGATGGTAAGGAAGTCCTTGGAGCCACATATCACTCCTTATTCTTCATTATAGCTTTACTATACTTCAATAAAAGTGGAGTCGAGAAACTTCATTTTCTAAAGTAAAGAAAAAGTAATCAAAGTTAAAAGTAATGGAAGATGTCACTATAATTCCAACACTCCCCTTGCCAATTTTTTTTATTATAATTATAGGCTGGAATCCTGGTCAGCACCAACAGAGTGGACAGCTCCCATGACTTTGTAACTGGGGTTTTCCTTCTTTGCCCTTCCACAACATCCACCATCAATCAGGAGACAGCAGGACAAGCCAGCTAATGTTCCTCCTCCATCCTTCAGTGCAACCGTAGGCCGGTAATTTTTTTAAAAAATTAAATTTTACAGTGACTCTGCAAATAGAGCCCTGCTATGCCTCATTAAGCTGCAATCCCCACATAGTTCATGGTAGATACTGAGAAAATAAATTAATTATATGCCAGTAGTTATTTGGAACTGGTTACATTCAACTCCTATCTCAGATATGACTGGGTGGGAAGCCTGTGCTTGTAAAATGACAGAATACTCTGTCATTTTAAGAGAGGAAAAGTTACTTTTTCAAAGTACAATTTCCACAGCTGCTACTCGCCATTCTGACTGGGGTATTCTGAGATTTATAATCCAGGGTATAAATCCAGTTGCTACTCATAACTAGAGCTGACCCATTAAATGAACTGCTGGAAGGTAAAACAATGTTTGTGCCTATCTGATTCAATGGGTCTAGTCTGGATTAACATTTGGATTTAGGCCTCCACTAATAAAAATATCTGCCTCCATAAGTCCTAAAGTTGCCAGTCCAAACAGTCCTGCTAACAGCAGCTTGTTAATTACAGTACTTGTATCAACCTTCTCATGGCTGAACTGATTTTGGAGGCAGCAGTTTTCAACCATGAGGTTATGCTGCATCAAAACTTGTCTCCAAGTTTATTCAGCCAACACGTTCTTCCCTTTCCTGCACTTCTTTTCGCATTTGTTTTCCTTAAATAATCAGCTCTAATATCTGTACTTTTTATTCTCATGTTCTGGCTGGTCATCATCACCACCACCACCACATTCTGTCAAGTTAATTTTGACTTATGATAGCCCTTCTGGGTTTCCCAGGTAAAGAATACACAGAAATAATTCACCATTCCCTTCTTCTGGGGACGCCCTGGGACTGTGCTGCTCATCGAAGGCCACACAGGCTGGCTCTACTTACAAGAATTGAACCTCCAACCTTTGATCCCACAGCCAGATACCTAAACCACTGAGCTATACATCCATCTTTAAGTCAGAGACTATTTTATCCTCTGTATATTATGAATTTTATGCTGCCTTGCTCTTTACGGTACTTCTTTGTTGGGCACCCTCTAAATCCAAGAAATTCTTAGATCCTGTGACAGTTCATGTTTCAAATGCTTCTGACTTTTGTTGTTGTTGCTGCCTGTGTTAAAGTCCACAATTTCATGCATATCTGGGAATGTATAACACTGTAGAATATGCATCATCAAAGGCAAAAAAAAAAGTTTTGGTTCCATATGATAGTCATCTTAAGGAAGCAGTGCCAAACCATTTAATCTTTATTGCCAGGCTATGTTTTTGTTATTGATTTTTTTTCAACCACATTTCATGATCAACTGGGTCTTTAAATGGCATTTGTTGGGTTCCTTGCTTTTTACTGATTGCCATGAACTTGTTTCCTTAGCATTCATTTTTACACCATGCTCATTACTTATTTTATGGACTTTATTGAGTAACCTTTGCAGACTATCTAAACTATCCGGTAGTTTTATTGTGTTATCTTCTCCATTGACAAGGATGGCATCATTTGAATCAGCAAACGCTTCTCTAAAGTTGTTTTCAGAATTAAAACTGAAAAGCCATTGCAAGAGTGTACACTCATGTTGTATTCCTGTTTGTATACCTATGTTGTCTATCCTCTGACCTTCAACTTTCACTGAAGTTTTTTTTACCTTGTACAAGTCATGAATTGTACAAATATTTTCTGAATCATGATCTTTGTCTATCAACATCAACTGGCCATCTTTGATGTTGTTGAAGGCTTTCTTGTAATCACATCATGCCACAGCAACCTTTCTCAAGCACACATATATCAATGCTTACCTGTTTCCAATTCATCCTGTCTATCCTCCTCTCAATTATTTGTTGCCTGCTGCTTCTTTACACATCCTGTATATTCTGCCCTCTTAATACCCATAAGAAAAACTGAAACAAAGCATTTATTATGCTTATTGTGCTGTAATCACTGCACGTTCTGTCGTTTTCCTTTTTGCACAATTTGAAAAATTTCAGTCTTAGTTGAGTTACAGAAATTATTCCTCTTATGTAGATCTGATTGAAAAGATTCCCTAAAAAGTCTGAATCATCACCTTTTAATAACATTAATAGTTCTGTAAAAACATCATAGAGTTTAGAACCTTTACCATTTCTTGTTAGCTGATTGCATTTTCTATTTCTGTATTTCTGGTCCATTATAAACATCTGATATTATAAATGGGTTGGTCTGTTATCATCTCTTTGTAAGTAGCTACTTAAAAGTTCTCAGCATCAGACATTTTAATTCTATGCATATACTCGCTTGCTCACCTATCAGACTGAAGTGGTGATGTAGACATGGAAGCACACATGGACCCTGTCCCTCAACTTCAGTGAGAAACTGGCAATGTTCTAGACCTCTGTGTGTCCGTGTATGGCTTTGTGTGGGTGCAATTATAGTACCTTATATACAGACTTTTCAGCTGGACATGCACATTTCTGGAATGCTGCCAAGTACCAAGGGACAGCTGAAAGCAGGGCTTAGTTGTGCACCCAGATGCTTATCCCCACTGTTTGTTTTTATTACAGTATTATCAATTGATTAAGAATTATGATCAGTAATAATAATCTATTATACGATCATATTCTTATTAAAATCATATATCACTTTTGTGCCCTATAGGGTCCCACAAAAATTATGTTAGCAATTTATATCAGCAAGCATAGTATATATTACATCTATACATATTTTGTACCTAATCATTGTTTAATCTGTGTACGTTAGTTTAAGTTGCAGAATGTTGAATTTCCTGAGACTGTTTTGACATTTTATTTATCTATACACTTTTTCTGCCACCGTATTTAAATTCTTGTTGCACAAGTTTGCATCCAGCACAACTCGAAAAGGGTTAACCTACACTAATTAAACATTTCTGAGGCTCTCTTGCACTCCCTTTTGCCCTGGGCAAGGCTTCAGGAGACTCAGGATGATGAGGAAGAAGCCTCAATCCTGCCAGTTGAGATACTGTGGCAATTCTTTACCCCTAAAAGCTCCAACTCCCCATCCTGAGGGTCCTATAGGCTTCCACAGAGCAAAGGGGGGCCTAAAGGAACCTCAAAACCTAAAACAGAGGGATAGGAAGCATTTAATTAATGTTAGTTAAATGTTTCCAGTATCTGATCTGAGTTGTTCCACGACACACAGTTCCACGACAGGATTTTGCCTACTGTTTACTATTTCAAATATCATGACTAATAAACAACTAAAAGGTGCAAGAGTCACTGGATGATCTTGGGCCAGTCTTTTTCTCTCTCTCTCTCTCTCCACACCGTTCTATAGGACGCACAAAACTGATAACTACAGTACTGCTTTTCTGCATGGACTAATGAAAGTCACAGCATTAGATGGGTTGTTCGCATCCTTGTGATCCATCAGTTTGTCTTGTGCTTCTTTTGTATCTCTCCGCTTAGCTTCACAAAGGAAAAAGGCACTAGATTTTATGCAGAGACTCCCCCCACCCTGAAATGTGGAAAATGCAATACCAAAAAAAGCTGTGGGTTCCTTGGTCTCATGCCGACGGTGAGATTTCTCACCGGGGGAGCAGGGGTGAGGACTGGAGAATCCTTGACAGGTTGTCTCCACCAAAAGCAAGGCAAGGACAGGGCTTTATTTGCCACCCCTTGGATGAAATTTAAGTAACTGGCAGCAGTTGTTGTAGAAGAGGCACTGTGTGTCTTCATTTGGAACCCAAGCCCTAAACAAGGAAGACGAGAAGAACAACACATTTGACGGAGCAAGAGGAATAAAAGTTTATTTGCTACAACAAAATCAATGTTATTTTCTAATTCCTTCCAAGAAGTCATTAGGCACTAAGTTAAGAGGAAAATCAATGATGAGGGAGAAAACAGTTTTCCAGTAATTAATTGCAACAAACAGGATTGATGACAAAGGAGTGATGAGGGCAACAAGAAGGAAAAGCAAGAACCCACCAACCATTTATATGCCAAGACAGCCCTGAGACAGGCCCACCACTCAGGCAAAAAAAAAAGTACATGCTTTCCAAGCAACCGATCCTTGCTTCAATCATAGCCTACAGGTAGGGCCAGGTAGGGCTGGGAAAACTCACCACACCCCAAAGTGAGAGGGAAAGCCTGAAGGAATTGCTGTTTGGTTGTCCAGGTAGAAAAGAGACTGATCTCAAGGGGAGCAGAAAAAGAACATTTGATTTTTGTGTTTTGTGTTTAAAGCCTGAGGTTGGGAGATTGATTCCCCACTGTGCATCCCTGACAGGGGCTGGACGCAGTGACCCATAGGGTCCCTTCCAGCTCTGCAGTTCTAAGACTGAAACTCAGATGTGGATCTCTGCCCATTCCCAGCTGGGCTGACTGGTATGGCATGCAGGGGGTTATGTTGTAGTGCATGCACAAAGTGGACAAGTTATACTGAAAAGCCAGAAGTGAGAGAAGAGAGCCGGGGAGAGAGTGGGTGACTAGATGCACTAGGGCCCATAGTGCCATTTTGAACATGTAGACTGACCTGTACCCATTTCTTAGCTGGCTGACCCACCGGCAAGTCCAGGCCTCTCCCCAAACCTTGCCTGCTTCACTCCAAGACTTGGCTGGTCTTAGGACACCAACTGAAGGCTCAAGGAATTGCTGTCCTTCTCCAGGTTTCCAGACAAGGAAACAAATCTCAGGGTGGCAGGTGTTGAATGAGGAGTGTCTCGGACTGGAAAATTGCTGTATAAAATACAAGTATATGTACATCATATTACCAGTTTTGTGGGAGCCATGAAGACAGAAAGGTGTTGCATATCACACCCTGTGTTTTCAAAACCTTTGTTCTATGTATCTTACTTTGTCTACATTGAAAAATAATGTGGTAAATGCTCCAAGACTGGGATGGTTTGATTCACATTATTTTCTATTGACTACTTGACATATAAGTCCATGTGAATCAGCCTGACGTTTTATTCTCCACTGCTGGGGCTTCTACTTTTTTTGGAATTGAATGCATTTGCTTTGGCTCAGGCACTGTGATCATCTTAGTTGATATGCAGGGGGTTGTAGGTGTTGTATTTAAAGCCATTCCAGCCAGTTCCAGCAGCAGTGAGAAAGGCAGAGTGGCAGGAAAATTGGCTGCTATTTGAATTCTCTCCTTCACAGACCTAATGCCCTTTTCCTTTCCTTTTTTTAAAGAGCTTGCACATCTAGCTCTAGGGCAGCTGGGCAACCAAAGGAGAGCAAAGAAAGAGGAGGAAGTTTTCAGCCAGCCTTGTTTCCAGCTGGTTAAGGTAGTTCTGCTCTAATCAGGACTCCAGCCAGAACAGAGCTACTTTATTGTAGTTACATGTTGTCATGTTGCCTCCAATATATGCTGACCCTATGAATGAGTGATCTCCAAAAAGTCCTGTCCTCAACAGCCCTGTTCAGCTCTTATAAATTCAAGGCTTATTGAGTCAATCCATCTCATATTTGGCCTTCGTCTTTTCCTGGTGCTTTCAACTTTTCCTATTGCTGTCTTTTCCAGCAAATCTTGTCTTCTCATGATGTGCCCAAATATGACAACCATAGTTTTGTCATTTTTGCAGGCTTGATTTCTTCTAGGACACACTTGTTCATATTTCTGGTAGTGCAAGGTATCTGCAAAGCTCTCTACCCACACCATATTTCGAAAGAATTATTTTTTTTCTCTCGTCTGTTTTCTTCACTGTTCAGCTTTCACACTTGTACATGAGTTATCTTAACAAACTATAAACAAGACTTTTGAGTGCCAGTTTCCTCTCCTATTTCTGCTGACTCCTGTGTGATGGGCTGAAATGAATTAATGTGAGGAAACTCACCTTCCCAGGTGCAACTAACTTCACTGTGGATCCATTCACAATTCTCCCACTAGGTGGTTGCACCCATACCAAGGTGATTATCTTGCTGACCTGCTCAGAGAAGGAGATTGTGTTTCTTGGCATGTCACAGCTTCTCGTCTCCCCTTGTACAGTATCTATAATTCCTTGCTGCCAGCATCTACACAGAGATGACAGGGTATGAAAATCTATTTGGGATGCTCATGTCATGGTAGGCCCTTTGCCAAAGAAGGGAGAAACTGATCATCCATGTGGCACCTCACGTCAATAAAGACCGATGCTTAACTGGACTCAGGAAGAGCACCCATTACTGTGTAAGGATATCTGCGTTTTCCTTTTTTGTTATATTGTATCATGATTCAGCTGTGTCAACCATCTACATACAACAAACCTTCTAAGGAGCCAATGGCCACCAGGACTTGAAGAACAGAACCTTTTTGGGCCAATTAGGAGAAGAAAATAGTCTGATTTCTCTGTGTGAGAAATGGCTTGAAAGCCTGGGTTTATTTAGTTATTTATTTACATTTCTATCCTGCCCAACTAGCAGGCAAGCTACTACTCTGGGTAGCTTTTTTCTTACCTGGCTCATGAGCCACCTCGATGTATATGCCTTGGCTGCAAGTTGCTCAGGCCTTGGATTTTTTTTTTAAAAAAATCTGCATGAATTGGCTGCGAGTCTTCTACACTATGTTCTGGGGATCCTGGAGATGTAGTCCAAAAAGTAAATTCTCCAAGCTCTTAACAGAAGCTTGTAATGACTTTGAATCCATCCATGTGAATGGGTATGGTTGCCCTCTCTTCCTTTAAAGTCAATGGGAATGGCAAAAAATATAAATAAAGACAGATGGATGGCAAGAACTGGGCTGGGAAAATGCAATTACCTTTACTTTTCATCTTGATCATGAGGAGCCCAACTAGGTTTACAAAGTGGTGCTTTGAACTCCATGGCAAAGGTTCATTCTCTCTCTCTCTCCACCACCTCCCTCAAAAAAAAGACTGCTCTACAATTATCCATGTCAAGTCTTCAGTTCATGTCATACTACTGGAAAATTATTTGGAAATAACTGTCTTATCAGCTAATTACATTGCAGTTATTTTTCTGAGGGAAGCACATAATGACAATGTTCAGGTCACCTTTGTTTTCTTTGTTATAAATTTTCTTGGGTTGCTGTATTCCTATGGTTTTTTTAAAAACCCGATAAAGATCTTGTGGTATAAGCCTAGAAACAGAGACACCTGGGATGCTGAATTGTTCCTTCAGCAGTTGGCAATCTCTGGGATAAGTCTTGTTTATGTCTCCTCTGCCAGGCAACTTCTGCACAGTTTCTGGATGGCAACCAATTCCCTACCTGCCCACAGAGTTAAAAGTCTCTTTAGCAAGGCCTGCCCCAAAGACCCAGCAGGTAGAATGAGCCAACCACGCTGGGAAAAAGTGATCAGGTGCAGCTGTTATGTGCGGTTTGTTTTTTTTTTAAGTTAGGAAAAAAGAAAGTCAGGTCATGCAAAAAGAGAAAACTCATCACCAGCTGACTTTGACATCAGGAGGTCAATTAGCAATCAATGTAATCGTTGTAAGAAAGACAGCCGGTTGTTTGCCCCAGAACCTCCTCTACTAATCGATTGGAGGACAAATGTGTGTTTGAACAAGATAAGGCAGAGTGGAATGAGTCAATTAAAAGGGGGCCCCCTTGTCTCTTCTGTGTACACAAAAGATGCCAATTCACCCTTCATAGCCTTCACAATGGCTTTCCATGGCTGCATTAGCTTTTTTAAATGTATGCACAAGGCCCAAAAGGTGAGAGATGGGGAGAGGTTGGAGGAAGCGGCCACCTGGTGGTCATTGAGTCATGCCCATTTTCTTACTCAAATGGCTGGCAACCCTCTGCAAATAGTCATCCCAACCCATTCATCTGCTTCCAGATGGCAGGTGATGACCAATGAAGCCTTTCCCGGACTTGAAACAGAGCTGGGTATATGGCTGAAAAGGCTACAGAAATACAAATGGGGCAGACAGATCATCCTGTCCGATGGAACTTTTTACTAAAAAGACATCACACATCAACCCACCCTAATAATCCCCCACCCTAATCTTGCTGTATTTTGTCTCCCTGCTTATTTAACTTATATGCAGAATGCATCATGCGAAAGGCAGGACTGGATGAATCCCAAGCCGGAATTAAGCTTGCCGGAAGAAATGTCAACAACCTCAGATATGCAGATGATACCACTCTGATGGCAGAAAGTGAGGAGGAATTAAAGAACCTCTTAATGAGGGTGAAAGAGGAGAGTGCAAAAAATGGCCTGAAACTCAACATCAAAAAAACTAAGATCATGGCCACTGGTGCCATCACCTCCTGGGAAATAGAAGGGGAAGATATGGAGGCAGTGAAAGATTTTACTTTCTTGGGCTCCATGATCACTGCAGATGGTGGCAGCAGCCACGAAATTAGAAGACGCCTGCTTCTTGGGAGAAAAACGATGACAAACCTAGACAGCATCTTAAAAAGCAGAGGCATCACCTTGCCGTCAAAGGTCTGCATAGTCAAAGCTATGGATTTTCCTGTAATATATGGAAGTGAGAGCTGGACCATCAAGGCGGCTGACCACCAAAAATTTGATGCTTTTGAATTGTGGTGCTGGGGGAGGCTCTTGAGATTCCCCTGGACTGCAAGGAGAACAAACTTATCAATTCTAAAGGAAATCTCATTTGTGATGGTTCTGAGTTTGCCTGCTTTAACTAGAAGCAATGGCCTGCCTCTAGCCTTCATCCACCATGAACACCTTGCTGTCGTCATCCTCTTCCTCTCTGTGACTCGTGATCTCCCATGGTGGGCTTCGCTTTTAGTGCCCCTGGCACAGCAGGGGAGGGGGTTAACTCGGACAAGATCTGCCTTGGTTTTGTCCCTCAGGGGTCAGAGAAAACAGTTGGAGACCAAGTTTGTGGCTCTGCTTACACATCCCTTGCTCAAGAAAGAGGACAAGGCAGTGGTTGTAACATTTCATCTTAATGGGAGCATGATTTTAGCTAGATTAGCCAGAGCTGTGGATATTGTTTATGTCACTTGGATTGCTAGAATCATATTTTCTTTACTGGGGGTCATACCGGAGACTTAGCAGCTCTGATCTAGCAAATACCACCAGGAACACTTCCCACCCAGCCAGCCACCCTCCCAGCACCACTAAGTGTGCAAAATCTTGGGGATAACATTGCAGCTAAACCATCATCACTTACAAAGAGAAAAACATAACCCCTTTCACAATGTAAATTGTTACTTGATTTTAGAGTAACAACTAGTCACTAAATATTGTGTGTGTCTTTTGGGCCATCAATTCCGAGTCAGCGTATAGCAAACCTAATAGATCTTTCAAGCACATGAGATATTTAAGGAGTATTTTTACCAGTACTATCACCCAGTGAGTTTCCATGGTTGAGCGGGGATTTGAACCGAGGTCTCCTGAGTTCTAATCTGTCACTCTGTCCACTGTACCATACTTGTTGGTGGTGGAAGAAATATCAAACAGTCATTGTCTGTCTGTCTGTCTGTCATACTTTATGGTATTCATTCAGATTTTTTAAAAAAGAAATGCCTTTATATGAATGATATAGTTACTTCTAAAAAAGGGGAAACGAAGCTATTTTTAAAAAGTGGTAAGAGTAACTAATTACTTTCTGAAAGTAATTTTCCAAGCTCTAAAAAGGGGAGCTAAATACTTGTCCTAACAGGAAGACCCAGGAGAAAGGCCTTTTCTATCCTCAGGTCTTCTCCATTTGAAGAAGAGAAAAGTCTAAGCAACCTCCTTCCCGTTCCCCCATTTACGATGAGGAAGAGGGAGACTGGAAGGCGATGTACTATTTGCAGACTCTGTGATTTCAGATTGTTTGGTATTTCACTGAGTAAACAGAAAAGCAGGAGAGGGGCTCATTTAATCGCTGCTGTTCCTCTTAATGCATACCGTGGTCCGGCCATTTAGGACAATGTACAAATGGCAGAATGTTGTCTAAAATATCATGCAGTGAACAGCTTGTGGACAGACTCGAGCGTGTTCCCAGTCTGCATCCTGAGATGAGCCAAAGGTAGGTTTCCATCCCATTTGCTAGGAAAGCAATCAAGAGCAATCTAACCAAAGGTTACAAGACAGATCTACAGAGTAGAAATCCTTGTTGGCTGAAGACCAAAGGGAGGGAAAAAGAACAAAAGGAAATGGGGCAGGATCAGATGTATTCTGAAGCTCAGATGCCAACAGATTAGCAACACTGCCTGGTGTGAAAGAGATAATAATAAGCTTAGACTACAATAATCTTATAACTGCAGAGCTAGAAGGAACCCTTTGGATCATCAGGTCCAGCCCCTGTCAAGAAGACCAGTGGGGAACTGAACTCCAAATCATACCCAGCTGCGACCATATCTTGATGGGGGGGCCCTCACTACTCTTGTCCATACGCTCGTAATCTCGAGATTAGACCATTGTAATGCACTCTACGTGGGGCTGCCTTTGAGGTTGACGCGGAAACTTCAGGGGGTCCAGAATGCAGCAGCCAGGCTTCTAAGTGGGGTGAGAAAATCAGTATATCTCCCCCACTCTGGCAGCCTTGCACTGGTTGCCCATCCGTTTCTTTGTTGATTTCAAAGTGCTTATGATTACTTATAAAGCCCTAAACGGTTTGGGACCTCAATATTTGGCAGATCGTCTTCTCCCACCCAGATCTACCCAAATCACCCATCATAGCCAGCAAGGACGGCTGAGGAGCCTGACGCCAAGGGAGGCCCGGAAGGAAAAAACAAGAAACCAGGCCTTCTCAGCAGTGGCCCCTCGGCTGTGGAACATCCTTCCAACCGAAATTCGGCTAGCACCCTCGCTGGGCGTTTTTAAAAGTCAGTTAAAAACTTGGCTATTCAAGCAGGCCTTCCCTCCAGTCAATTAAGTGATTTTCACCCTTATCTCTTTCTTTTCTTTGTCCTTATGGTATGCCATCTTGGTAATGTCTTGGTTGTAATCAATTGCTATAATTGTAATTTTAATTGTAATTTTAAGATATCACATATGTTATATTGCTGTGTTTTATTTGTAAGCCACCCTGAGTAGACACTGTCTAGAGGGGTGGGGCAAAAATTAAATAAATAAATAAATAAATAAATAAACAAACAAACAAACAAACTACTGAGCTAAACTACTTATCCATCAATAAGAATTTTTTTGGATTCTTCTTTTGCTACATCTTTATGTCACTATTCCCCTTGCGTAGTATAATCACAAAGGATGTTTTTGTAAACTAAGGATGTGGAATCCACTGCAAGATTCACTTCAGACTCCCTTTTGGAAAACAGCCTGATTTGGTTCAGAGTAATTTGGAATCCACATGATTCAACTTAAGTTCAAATCTCCTCATTTTGGCAAAATGTGTCTTTGCTGTTGTTGGAACCCTTTTCCCTCCAGCCATGGGATTCCTTCCAAGCTACAGTGATGCCTCGCAAGACGAATGCCTCGCACAACGAAAAACTCACAAGACAAAAGTGTTTTGCGATTTTTGGGGGGGACTCGCAAGACAAATTTTTCTATGGCCGTGCTTCGCAAGACAAATAGGAATGCATTAATTAAATTTCAATGCATTCCTATGGGAAACCGTGCTTCACAAGATGAAATTTTCGCAATATGAAACGACTCGCAGAACAAATTATTTTGGTCTTGCAAGGCATCACTGTATGTGCCTGAGAAATTAGACTTGCTAATGAAACCTGTGTTTATCTCCCAAAGACCATTCATAAAATTCAGCTAATTTGCACCATGCAAATGGAGGCAAAGTTGTGATTGGATCAACATATATCTTTCACCTCAGAAGCAAGCTCAGTGTCTCATAATGTGCTAATTGTGTCGTCTGGTTCTGCTCTGAGGTCTGAAACTAAATCCTGATTCAGAAAAACAAATTTTGTGCCTTCCACTGAGAGTCACGGAAAATTTATAAATAGCTACAACTTTTCCTTTCCGTTTGCCAGAACTTTATGAATCTTGCCAGCATACTGGGTGTGGCAAGCTAGCGGTTATGTACATATAAAACAAAACATTGGGCTTTGACCCAAAGGTCTCCTTCTTCTAATAAAGCTAGATTCTTCCAGGAGAGAGAATGAACGGTTCAATCCAAATTGTTGAATGAGTATGTGAAATTGTAGAAGTCAGATTTCAAAAGCAGAACACATTTTTATTTTAAAATCTGAAGTTCTGATTTTCAGGTATGCTACATGTATTTATAGTTAAATTCGGAGTCATTCCATTTGGACAACTAAAGGTCGGTGCTGTAAGGCCAGTAGTGTCTAGGAAAAGATGGTTTGTAGCATGATCTCAAAGAAAGCAGATGTCTTCTGCCACGGAAACCACAGAGCAAGATTTGGCTTGGTGTTTTTTTTCCTTTACTTTGATTTTGAAGGGAAAAATACCGCGCACATTTAACAACGTGGTACAGTGGTGCCTCACATTATGATGTTAATTTGTTCCAGCGAAATCGCTGTAGAACGAAAACGTCGTAAAGCGAAAATAAAAAAGCCATTGAAATGCACTAAAACCTGATTAATGTTTTCCAATCGGCTAAGAACTCACCGTCCAGCGAAGATCCTCCATAGGGGCGTCCATTTTCGGGTGCCTGTGCAGCAGAAAATGGCTCCTAAACACAGCAGGGAGCCATTTTGAGCACCCGGTGGCCATTTTGAAAACCCGACGATCAGCTGTTTTGATCGTCGGGAAGCGAAAATCGGTTCCCGAAACAGGGAACCGATCATCGCGCAGCGAAATTCCCCCATTCAAAACATCGTTTTGTGATCACTTTTGTGATCGCAAAAACCTCATCGTAATGTGGATTCATTGTTAAACGGAGCACCCGTCTTGCGAGGCACCACTGTATAGTGATTAATTCTTAAATTCAGATTACTTATCACAACAACACCCACTGCTCAGGGACAGTCCCAAAATGCAGACAGCTCTTTCTCAACAAACTAGTTATAGCAGTATTCGTCTCCACCAAATATAGATGAGAACTGTCACTAAGCTCAGTGCAAAACAAGGAGCTTGAAGCAGGTGGCAGATGCTGCCATCCTCCCTGCTGATATATTTAAAAAGTCCCAGTACCCCATATTTCCAAACAGTAATGCTTAAAGCATTCTCTGGGTGGTTTACAATTCAATTATGCAGGCTATACATTCTCTCATCCCCACAGCAAGCTGGATACTCAGTTTACCGACCTCAGAAGAATGGAAGGTTGAATGAACCTCGAGCCAGCTACCTGGGATTGAATCTGGGTGTTGAGCAGAGTTTTGGCTGCAGTACTGCAGTTTAACCACTGTGCCACAAGGCTCTTCTCACTCTTGTAAGGGCCACAATAGATATTCTGGGGGAAACACAGGGTTGCTTGCCTTGGGCATCCTTTGTAAGGATGATGGAAAGCACTATGAAAGAAAAACAGAAACTCTTTCAGAGAGTGACATATGAGTGAGAGATGATGCCCAGCTCTTAGCACTCCTGCCAATTCTTCCTTCCAGGTTTCCCTCCATGGACAGTTTCTCATTTCATTTTCCAGGCATGGCAATGGAGAGGGAAAAAATCCCTGGCCTCCAGAGAAAAGAATTGGCAGGTGTGGCAGGACGGGTTAAGCTTTTGCCAAGCTAATGCCTCGTTCTGTTCTTGTACATAAAAGAACAAGGAGAACCAAAATGATTAATTTGCCTTGCTCATTAGAAACACCTGTTATGTCATTGTCCTCTGGAATCATACCTTGTTTTGGTTCAAGAGACCTCTGAAAATCTGCTGTGGGTAAATAATGTATCCTCTATTATTATTCTCCCAAACAACAGCACATAGTCTGGAGAATCCCTTTATACAAAATGTACGGTCAACTGAGTTCATAGAGAACAGAACATTGTCTGGTTCCATTTACAACTGTTTCGAGACCAGGAAGGTCAGTCAGTTCCATCTGAACCTGAGGTACTTTTGCTTGTTTCAAGCATGATAGCTTGTCTCATCTACCTCCTGGAAGAGCTGCAGTCCTATGCCGGCTTACCTGGAAGTCGGTTCCACGGAACACAATTAATTGCTCTTCT
Organism: Pogona vitticeps; assembly: GCF_051106095.1. Classification (NCBI taxonomy): domain Eukaryota; kingdom Metazoa; phylum Chordata; class Lepidosauria; order Squamata; family Agamidae; genus Pogona; species Pogona vitticeps. The sequence continues at coordinate 99,618,147 of NC_135788.1, forward strand.
TTCTGAGTAGACACATATAGGATCAGGCAAATGTTACAAACACCTTTGGCTTGACAGATCATTTGGACTTCAACACCTAGAAGCCCCAGGAAGCAGAGAGAATAGTAAAGGATTCTGAAGGTTGGCGGCCAAAAGTCTAGAGGGACAAGAGCTCCATACCTTGGCTGTAATAGTTTGGGTTAGGACTTCAGCCCTGCGTAAGCACCCCTTGAGACATCAGGGATAAAAGGAGCAGGATGTGGATGAGGATGGCAACACCGAAGTTATTGTCTTTTATGAATGAAGTGATCAGTTCTTTGTGTTATCCAGATGTTGAAGCCCTGGAACAAAGACAATGGGTAACATTCTGAGGGGAGGAAAAGGAGAAAAACTGAGTGGGAATGAGAACAGAAGAGAGTATTTTGGAAGAGGGCATCGAACAGGAAAATGCCACTTACTACAATGTGTTTGTTTGTCTGTCTGCCTGTCTGTTTCCTGTCTTTCTCTCCAAAAGGACCCAAGGTGGTTTACATCACTAAAACAGTATTTAAAATATATAAACAGTTAGTATACAAATATTTTAAAAGAATTAAACAAGTCTTATATTGAAATTTTAACTACTGTTTCCCCGAAAATAAGACCTAACCTGAAAATAAGCCCTCATATGATTTTTCAGGATGCTCATAAGCCCTACCCCAAAAAATAAGCCCCAGTTAAGTGAAACTCCACCCTCCACCACTGTGCAGCAACCAGAAGAAGATGACATGACTGTATTTGAATAAATGTAGATTGTTGTACAAGAAAAAATAAAAACATCCCCTGAAAATAAGCCCGAATGCAGTTTTTGGGAGCAAAAATTAATATAAGACCCTGCCATGTTTTTGGGGAAACACGGTAAGATCAATATTAAAACACATTTAAAACAAATGAGCGCAACAGTCCATTTAAAACCCTTCTCAGACCACTAGTCCTTAAGGAAAAGCCTGCCTGAAGGGAAAGGTCTTTGCCTGCCTGCGAAAGGACAGCAAAGATGGGGCCAGCCTAGCTTCCCCTAACAACACACCTCAACCCTCCAGAAATAAATAAAGAAAAAGAAAACCGACCAAACAACAAAACTCAAGACTAATAGCTAAATGATGGCCACTGTCCTCTAAGATAAAAATTAAGCCATGGGTCAAAACACTACCTAAAGGAAGAATGTCCTTAAAGGCCTCTTTAAACAGTTCAGTTTTCACTAATTTCTTGAATGCCTGGAGAAAAGAGGGCCAGCCAGATCTCTAATGCGAGGCTGCTCCAAAGTGATGGGAGCCACCACCAAGAAAGGCCAGTTCCTAATGGAAACCCTCCTTGCCTCTCTCAGCACGGCCACCTATAACAACAAGGACTGGGAGGACTAGGTGGAGAAAGTGGTAGTTCTTTGGGAGAGATGGTCCAACAGGTATTGAGGTCTGAAACAGTTAAAGGCTTTACATATTAAGACCAAAAGCTTGGACCTGATACAGAAAGGAACAGGTAACCAATGCAGGCAAGCCAGGACTGGAGAAATAGGATCAAACTTATTCACTCCAGAGATCAACTTGGCCACTGTATTCTGAACCTGCTGAAGTTCCTGTATCAGCTTCACGGGCAGCCCTATGCAGAGAGCATTACAGTAATCAATCTTTAAGACTACGCTGTGCAAACACTAGCAGTTTTAATCACATACCTATATATAGTGGCTAGGTTCAATGACAATGTAAGTATGATAGTTGGTTTTAGGCATATCAATGACATTCCACATTTTCATGGGGTCTCTATGTGCTTTGTGGGTTGAAGATGAGGGTGTCTTGAGAACCTGTTATTTCTAAATTTTGATGAGAACTGACCTGATCCCCACCTCTCAACTTACCAGATAAATTAAAATTTACTTCTCCACTGAGCTTCTCCACTTCCTAGTGTTATATTGCAGATCTCAGCTTGATAACAGTATTGAAATTTATTCAAAAGTGCCAATTTCCAGGGAAAGCTCATTTAAAATATGCATGTTAATTCTCATGCAAATTTGATTGCTTGTTTAATTTACAGATAAATGCAAAAATGGGATAGAATGGACCAGTTCAATCCCAAGACATTTATTGCCGGAGGCAAATGATAACAAATTCCATTCTACACAGATAAATCAACCGGATGGATGCTTGAATCTTCCACATGAACAATGGCCTGTTGTCTTCTATCTCATCTGAGAGGGACAGTGCACTAGCTTGGATGAGGGGATGAAGAATAGTCTGTAATCAGGACTAAGAATGGCTTTGTCTTTAAACACCTCACCTCCAGCTATGCCACCTGAGGCAGTTGCTTCATGCTATCTAATGGTAGAGAAATCGGTGGAACAGACATATGTGAGTGAACTCATGGGAAAATCACGCAAACTGGAAAGTGAGTAAAACATCCCTAGTTGAGGGAGGGGGAGGGATAATTGGTGTATAAGACGATGAATAAGGGATCCAGAAGATGCTCATGTTCCTCTCCCCTATTAAGAAAGGACCACCCATCAGCTAGTCCCCCTATAAATCATGTCACATGGCACCAATGATAACAAGAAAACAAATATAGTGCCTAATGGGCCCTGTAGAACAGCAGCTGGTTACAGATAAACCAGTAAATGGAACTGGATTGTACAAGGGAAGGGGCAGGGGGAGGTCCAAAGATCACCAGTCCACTTGACCCATCAGAAATCTGGCCTAACGTTGACTATGAGAATTGGTTTAAGAATGAAAGGATGAGTAGGAGCTGCTTATGCAAGGTCATCCTGTCCAGCTACTACCCCTACTGCCCAGGTCCCTTTCCTGAGTTACATACCCTCTGCTCTTTCCAGGGGCCAACCCTACCATTAGGCAGAATGAGGCAAATGGCTCAGGTGGCATCTTTCAGAGCTGTCTCTCCTAAACACTCTGCCAGCTCCCATCTACTGCGTATGCCGCAATACCTGCTCTGTACCCAAGCAAGCCTGCTGCCTCACTGTCCCCTCGCTAGCCTGGACCTCTAGGTCAGGTGGCTTTAATAGGTGAAAGAGAGGTGCAAGCACAAGCTTGTTATCTGCCTCAGGCAGCCAAATATCTTAGGTCAGCCTTGCAAGTAATTCTTTAAAAAGTCACACCCTTTACATTAGTTTTTTTTTTTTATTGCTTTGGTGGCATACTTTTGTACAGAGTACGTGTGTGTGTGTGTGTTTGATGGTGATGGCATCAGTGTCACATTGGAGGCACGGCATGATCAAGAACCAAAAGTAGCATACTGGCTTTAGGAAATGAACCAACAGTCTAGTATTAAGCCAAGTCAAAGGTCAATAAATAGCGTACAACCTTTTGAGCTCTGCAGCATTCTTCATCAGGCACATTGGTAAACAAATCAAAAAACAGAGGTAGGGGGTCTGGTTAAAGACTAAAAGCCCAGAGTCCAGATTTAGTCATGATCCTTAGAAGAACCAGGCTGCAGACATTCAAACTAGGCTCTGTTAATCCATTTTATACCTCATGCAATACACATGCACAATCAACTTGTTGCCCAGAAACATACACATTCCTTATTAGAAGAAGGAAACTCAAGTTAAATAAAACTATACATCTTTTTAAATAGCATATTTTCCAGCTCTGTTGAATTGATGAGGGAAATAATTTTTAAAAAAGACAATAGAAGCTAAATTGGGTAGTCTTACCTCATGTCTGGATACTAGTAGATACTCTCTTGTAGATATTCTTTACTAATCTAATAATCAATAAAGTAATTTTTGGTTCAGAGATGCATAAACATAGCTTATCAAAGAGGCTGCATTTCCTCTTTGTGTCTGACTTGTTCAAATATAATTTTACAAAGGTCATAATTTACTCAGCATTGAAACCTTTTTTGCCATTATGGCTGATATCTCTGTTACGCCTGAACCATCAATCAAAATTTCTCTTTCCCCTCATGCTGACTAGAAATAATGCTTCTAGGCATGTGTTGCTTGTCTTTGCCTCAGTATTAGTAGCAAGTATTAGTAGCAAGTAATTCTTTAAAAAGTCACACCCTTTACATTAGTTTTTTTTTTTTATTGCTTTGGTGGCATACTTTTGTACAGAGTACGTGTGTGTGTGTGTGTTTAAACTAATAATTAGGGCTTGGAAGTAACAAAACTTATCTTAATTATCTTAACTATTTCTGGATATAACTGCTATAACTGGAAATTATAAAGTTACTTTTTAAAGAAACACTCAAGTTATTTAGGTGTAATGAACAACACTTACAGTACTTGCTTTCAAAAGCAAAACATTTCAGGACATTTTGAGGCATTTTAGAGGGATTTTGACTGCAGTTTTCCAGTTTTTATGTTTTAAATGTACAGATTTCATCTACATGTGCCATGAAGTTTGGGATCTTCTTTTTCCTTAAAGAATGAAGAACACTGGGAAGATAACAAAAGGCACTTCCTGTTTCCAGAATGCAAAAGGGAAGCGGCCACAGCTGCTTCAGAGACGTTATAAACAAAATTACAGCCTTGGAGGATTAATTAGCAGAATCCCAGCTGTCCCATTATCAGTAAAGATGGGGTTCATGGTGTTCTTAAAAGCCAAAGACGGGATGGAAGGCTCAGAAAACCATCAAATCATTTCCAACCTATGGTGACCATAGGAATTAATGGAGGCCCTATTATTATTACCAGTCCTGCTCAAACTGCACTTTAAAAGGCCATGTCTTCCTTTACTGAGTCAATCCATCTTCAGTCTTCCAGTTTTTTTTTCTCCCTCCTTCCACTTTTCCCAGCATTACTATCTTCCTAGTGAGTCATGCTTTCTCATTACATGCCCCAAACTACAATACCCTCAATTTAGTCATTTTGACTTCTAATAAGAGTTCAGGCTCGATTTATTCTAGCACCTACTCATTTGTCCTTCTGATGGGCAATGGTATTTATAAAACTCTCTCTCAACAACACTTCCAAAATTGGTCTGATTTCTTTTTTCCTCTCAGCTTTCTTCATTGCCCTGCTTCACATCTATGCATTGTAATCAGAAATACCATATCAGGATGTGTCATTTGGATGTTTTTGGACTCTGTTCCCCAGAATTCTCCAAGAATTCCTAGAGTATAATACTAGAAGTTCCAGCCTGCAGACCGACACCCACATCTTCAGACACACCTGCATTTTCACCACCTGGAGAAGGGCCTAAATTGAAGGCTCCAGCCTAGCTGTTAGAAACAGGAAGCTGCCCTGCTACTGTGTGGGAATCCTAGGGGTTCCTGGGATATGTAGTCTTGTTCCCTGTAGATAGTGGGCTCCCAGTCAGCACTGGGGCAGCTTCCTTTTTTAACAGGAAACTAGGTCAGAGCTAGCCTATGGAGCCTTGGTACGAGGCCCTTCAGGTGAGTGAAATATAGGTGTGAGTCTGTGGGCTGGACCTCCCAGAATTCTGTCCGGGGAATTCTTAGAGAATCCTGTGTGTTAAGAGTAAAAAAAAAAAAAATTTCCTGAAGCACCGAAAACTAGCTGAAGTAGAAAAGTGGACACCAAAGATTGCAAAACATAAATTTAAAGGAAAGGTATACATGTAAAGGTATACACGCTTTGGGTAGCTGTAGAATCCCAAATATCCATTGGAGAAGCAGGACCAAGAATGGGAGGGAGAACAGAATGGCACATCGTGGGAAAAGATATGGCTGGCAGACATATTGCCCAGGTGTACTCCACTGAGTGGCAAAGTGTTTTACATCTCACTTGTAAGCAGTAAAGCAGAAAAAATTGCCCTACACACGGACGCCCTATTATCACACAGTGCTATCATACAGATCAGTCTATTTTTATCTATACTATTTTCCACTTTATATTTCTGTAGAAATTATATATTTTCTCTACTTACTTGCACAGCTCTCCCATAATATGCTGAGGCACTCCATGCCAGCTGTTTCCCCATCTGGTGCCCTCTAGATATGTTAGACTACAACCCTCGTGGTTCCCCAACTCCATGCCCGTTGGTCACCGCAGTTGAGGACAGTCAAGGGTGCAGCTGAGCTTCAGCTGGAAAGCACCAAGCTGTTGCTTAGTATACAAATATGAAGCTATTCTTTTCCTTTCTTTGATTTAATCCTTTAAACCAATTTTTCCTTCAACCAATATTATTGAAGTAAAGCACAACAATTATAAAAACATATTAAACCCAACACACACAAGAATGAAAGGGGCTTGCCAAAAATGAATGATTGCACAAGGACAGGTTACCCAGAATGCTGCAGGAGCCATTGTCCGATGCTTACCTCAAAAGCCATGTTCTAAAAGGATGGCTTTGTTCTGGATGCAGAGGACAAACTGCCTTGGGTTTTTGTCCTGTGTTACTCATTGTTTCCACATTGGTAACACCATCAATTTCTCCTGTGGCAGAAAAAGAAAAGGCAGCTTGCAACCCCATTCCCTCCGCCCAACTCACATCAGGCGCGCACAGTTATTACAGCTTTATAAAGCCTGGAAAATCTACCAGAAGAACAATTTCATCTAGAACAACAACAACAAAAAAAAACGAGGGACATCAACATGAAAGCCTAGGCCATATAATAAATATTTGACTTGGAGGTGTCAGGAGGCCACGCTATTATTCCTTGGGATTGTTTTGTTCTTGAGAACTGGTAACCACGTTTCACATCATTTGTTCCCATTTGCAAAGATTTCTGTGGATGGAACTAGACCTCTTCAAAGCGATATCATTCAGGGCAGTCATTTGCATTTGAGAAATCAAACTTCAAATGAATTCCCTGCTAAAGTCTCAGAAAACAGTTGCAAAGCAAACAAGTTTGCAAATCCCATAAGATGAGCAAAGTTTTTGTTGAGTACTCAAATGCTTTCAGAGGTTGAAGAATTCCCTTTCTCTTAACTGTTTATGTGTAACACCCACTCCCCCCTAAATCAGAAGGAAAATGTAGTAGCCTTAAAAAGCATCTTGAACTAGATTTTAAAAACTTAACATATAAACCTACAGAGTCTCAAGACATAAGAAAGAATCTGGTAAAGAGGGAGGTACAGTAGTAAGTGGCATGTTAACCATTTAACAACCTTAAGACTAAGAGGCTAGTAGCCCATTTCCATGCTTGCCATGAAGTAAGGGGCCTCCTTCCTGTTTGGCCAGGATGGGAACATAGACTACTAAAAAAAAGGTAAAGGTTCCCCTTCACAATTTTTGTCCAGTCGTGTTTGACTCTAGGGGGCAGTGCTCATTCCCGTTTCCAAGCCATAGAGCCAGCATTTTGTCCGAAGACAATCTTTCCGTGGTCACATGGCCAGTGCGACTTAGACACGGAACGCTGTTACCTTCCCACCGAGGTGGTCCCTATTGATCTACTTGCATTTGCATGCTTTCATGGCGGGAGCTGGGACAAGCGACGGGCGCTCACTCCGTCGCGTGGATTCGATCTTACGACTGCTTGGTCTTCTGACCCTGCAGCACAGGCTTCTGCGGTTTAGCCCGCAGCGCCACCACGTAGACTACTACTCACCTTTAAAATCCAGTTGTTTAAAAATGTGCAAGCTGTTAACTTACAAGAATGATCTGGGCCCTATCAAAAATAAATTAAATAAAAGATAAATCAGTCCAATGCCACAGACTGACTGGGAAATTCTTCTGAAAGCACACATTTTGTAAGCTCTGTTCTTTACAGTAACGACATAGAATAAAATAATATTGGGCTAATCCTAACATTCATTCTACTTAGCATGGACCCAACAAAATCAACAGGATGTAGGTCAGTTATGCCAGTAAGTCCCATTCATTTTGGTGGGTTTACTCTTAGCAGATTGAATGAGATTAATAAAGCATCTTCACAGCGTAGAACTTTGACAGTGCATGAAGTAATGCTCCATGGGTGGGGGCTGAGCCACAGGTTTAATGGTTAAATTGAACTAAGCATGATGTGGTCCAGATAAATTCCTCAGAGATTACCAACCCGTACTCCAATTCACCATTTCATACATAAGACTGCCTTGGGAACATAATCAATCAGTCTGTCAATGGTGTGCTGTTAAATCAACTGACTCAACAGACGATATGACCCCTGAGAAGGTTTCCTAGGTATAAAGTACTCAGACGTGGTTCACCTTCTTCTGGTGGTGCTCTGGGACCAGTGCAGCTTGCCCAAGGCTACCCAGGCTGGCTGCCAGGAAAAAGCATTCGAGAAGCCAGATGCTCCATCTCACTGAGTTAGCTACTAGAAATGCATAGGAAAATAAAATCTTTTCACCACTGGAACAAGAAATAGACCAATATGCTTATAGTGTCAGGATATAACAGATGGAGTTTGTTTCAAAATTCTTGCCCTTAATACCTAGCATTAAAAGGCAGCTAATCTTTTCAGGATTCCTTTGAATAAAACGGGAGTTTGTATATGAATAAATGAAGGTTGTAATCTCTGTGGGATGATTTAGCACCAGCATGAGTTTAGCACTGCCTTTGTTTGGTTCTGCATTGCTATGCATTTCCACTGCTTTTGAACATGGGCTTAATTAACCTTCTCTCCCCACCCTCCCAAAAAAGGCAGATAGCTACGAAGGTAGCAAAGAAAATTGTCAGGTGGAAAATCTGAGTTGAGTGTGGATCATATTTTTTATCTCTGCCCTGTCTCTTGAAACAGGTCATTTAAAATGTGTAAGAAATGACTGCTACCAGAGAGACAGTATTCACATATGCACATGACATTGTAAAAGCCCCATTATCACTCAGAGGAAAAATAACGAGTAAAGATGGAGGGGGCCACCTAGTGTTCGTCTGCTGTCATTGCAATTCCTTCCAGGCAGTAACAGCAGACAGAAATGCATCCTTTTTTTTTAAATGGAAAACCTTAAAATATACCAATAGACTGCTTTTCTACGCTCAGCTTAGGTCATGGTGGAGAAAAAAGGGTCAGCAGAAGCAAGCCAGGCTCAACCACTTTTGATCAGTCCTTCGATAGCACAGCATATGGCACAGGAACATTTTTATAAACTCAATTTATTTATTTATTTATTTATTTATTTATTTATTTATTTATTTATTTATTAAATTTATACCCCGCCCCTCTAGAGCCTGTCTACTCGGGGCGGCTAAACTCAAGTTGTTTAGGCCTCTGGCTGCAGAGCCAGAGGTTGGGAGCTTGACTCCCTGCTGCACCTCCTTGACAAGGGCTGGACTCAATGATCCAGAGGGTCTCTTCCAGCTCTGCAGTTCTAAGATGATGGTGATGATGATGCCACTGCCTCTTCTTGCTCCTCTAGTTGAAGAGACCTATAGCCCATATCATGCACAGCTCATCACAACTCTGTGTGCAAGCATAGGAAAGTTGAATTACTAGGCCCAACATCTGCATGGTGTGACATGATTGCTAAACATGATCCCAGAGGTTCCATCTGGAGCATTTTCAATGGCAGTTTCTTACTGTAATGCAATGAAAATCAGTAGACTGAATGCCATTTGCTACTAAATGGGCTGTGCAAGAGGTGAGCGGCAGTGGGCCCCAAATAACCACAGGAACCTTTACATCCCAGTGTTCCATGAATGTACACTATGGTTAGTTCAGCAACAGCTGGTGCTTATTCATTCCTTTTTATTGTCTTTTTCGTCTATCACAAGAGGTCCCAGAGGAATGCAGAGTGTGCCTCGATGGTCCCCCATCCTCTGCATAACCAAACCCAGACTTACTTGGTCTCAGCAAAGTTGGAGCGTCATATATCTTCAGTTGATGTCTGGCAATAAACAGAGACCTCAAGTAGCTCCTGGGTAGTCCATGGTTTAGGTCTCGGGCTGCAAAGCCAGAGGTTGGGAGTTCGATTCCCCACTGGGCCTCCTTGACAGGGGCTGGACTCAATCCATAGGGCCCCTTCCAGCTCTGCAGTTGTACGATTATTATCTAAGATTTCTGAGCACATGTGGACATGAAATCTGTCTTTCTAGTTCTGATGAAGGCATCTGGAATCAGATCTTTACAATGCTACTTCTTTTAAAAATGCTATATTATTAAGTTACTTATAACTTTAAGCCCACCTAGCAGTTAGTTAAAAAGTGATACCATATTTCACAAAAGAAAATAGTTATTTCGATTAACTTTGGAAAAATCATCTGAACGCTACAAACTGCTGGGCTATCGTTCAAAAAACACTTTGTTTCTCCCCTTCATTGTCAGCTCAGTACACACAGCAGATCACGGAGCTGGAAGCACAAGCCAGGAATGGAACTGTATGATACACCCCCTCCAACAATTGGTGAGTTACCTATCCATATAACCATAACCATGACTAAAACACTGGCAGCAGCACAGCAAGCTCTGCCCAGTCCTTGCAGCCTTGATGATCACTGGTCTGTGGGGACAATAAATGCATGGGGAAAGAAACAAAACCAGAAACAGCCATGTCCCACGCACTGATTCAGACCTACCAGGATACTCCAGACCAAACAGCATTTGACTGATCTGGTCAGAATTTACAATTTGCACTTGGCTAGAGACATGCATTAGGACCATGGTATCTGTAGGATCAGTATCCACAGATTCACTTATCTGCTGCCTGAAAATATTAAATTAAAAATCCTAAAAATACATGTTTTCAAGTTGTATTACCAGAACTGGCCACTAGAGGGAACCAGAGACTATGCTATATGTCACATTTCTATAACTGCACTTTTCAGGAGGTGGTTTGGCACCGATCCGCCGCACATACCATGGTCCTACGATATTATAAAGCTCCATGAAAGCATCTGCCTGAAAGGACAGCATTGGTACAGGGAGAGAGGCAGAAGTTCCTATAAGCCATGTGTCTGTGGCTCATGCTAACCTCTTGGGAATCTTTCAGAGTCCTGCTCAAAGGTTTGCAAAATGCTACAGGATGTCCATTCTGGCCATTAAGGTTTGGCTCTGGCTACAGTACTAACAACTGGATTTGAAAGCTAAACCATCACTTGTAATCCAAGTTGGCAAATGCAGACCAAAAGTCAGTAACTTCATATAACGCACCTTACCCAACCTAGTGCCATCCAAATATCTGGGGCATCATAAAAAGAGAAATGGAAATGTGTTGGCCTTCGATACAAAACACACTCTCCTCCTCGTGTGGATCATGTGTTTATTTTCTATTAATCCTCTTGAAAAACCATCTGGCAATCCAGAAAAAAAAAATCAGCAGATCAGCAGGACTTGCTGAAAAGGGGAAAGCACTATACAAGTAACATGATTTAAATGGTCTCTGGTTCCAGAACAGCAGCGCCTTCTCTGGGCCAGCAGAGTTCTCCTAATTCTCCCCTAAAGTGGAAATAATCATACAAAATCATTGCATCCCAAATGACAGGGGGGTTGAGTTCTCCAAAGGAGACTCCCAAGCAGTCTACTAAGTTCTCAGCCTCAGCTGAAGTGTACAAAAAGGATTTTTAGGATCATAACTCACAGAAACTTTTAGTCAGCTTGGGATTCTGGAACCTGTACTATCAAACAAGGCAACTTTTTCTACTCTGAGCTGGACGTGTACCTCAATGTGCCATCGCCTCAATGTAGGCAGAATTCCAAACAAACCTTTTCAATTCCAAAAAAAGTTCTTCCCTGTGCACCCCGAGAGAGAAGCAGTGCTAGAGCAACTGTCCTCTGGAATCAGACCTGACTGGAGCAGCAAGAACAGGAGTGTGCTGGACACAGGCTGGCAGGAGTTTGCCCTTTCGACTTGCCTGGAGGAGTATCACATAACTATCACAAAAAAGTTGATACTGATAGGGAGGAAGAGCAATCCAAGACAAGGATTCAGTGGGTGTTTTTTTATAATTTCTCTATGAACTTTCAGATCCTCAACCCTGTTAGATATAACCTTCCCTGACCTGACACTCTCCAGATGTGATGGACTACAGTTCCCATCATCCCACAGCCAACTGGTTGTAGGTTGAGTGAAGTGATATTTCACCACTTCTGGAGGCCACCAGGTTGAGGAAGCTTGAGATAAAGAACTGCACACTCTATGACCATCGCTACTATCTGGATGCTCTTCATTACCATACAAAGCATAGTCAGAACCTCTGTGCCATAGGCAACTTAACACAAGGAATGGGGGTCCAGCCCCAGCAGCAGCATGCAAAGCGATATCAAAACCAGTTTGCTTCATCCAGTGGTCTTTAACTTACAAAATGGAGATTATGCAAAACAGAAAAAAAAACCCGCCATCCCTGCCCCTGGAGATTAAGATCCCGAACATCTGACAGTGTAGGTTCATCAACCATTCTGTGTCGCTCATGCCAGAACGCAGGAAGGCTGGCAAGTAAATTCCTCATCATTTGTGCGGTTTAAGAACAGCAGAATGGCTTGGGACTTTGAAGGAACTGTCCATTTAGCTGCCAACAGGAAGGGGCAATAGCTATTTAAGAAGGAGTAATGATAAAACAAAAATAAATAGGGGGATTAAAAAAATATAACCAAGTCCCTTCTTTGCCATTTCTCTCTCTCCCCCCTGCCCCAAACAAGCACCACACTTGAGGTCTTGCAGTTTCTGCTCTCAGCCGTCCGTGGCCAAAATGATGGTGGCCCCAAAAATCCCAATGTTCTGTCCAATGAGCTTCATTTGGTTCCAAAATTCAACTCGCTGGGACTCGTGCCAGTAGCCCAAGTTCCCGTCAATAAAGAGGACCACCAGAGGGAGAATGACGGAGAGGATCTGGGCTGCTAAGATGACGTAATAGCCAGAGAGGAAGGAGAGGGCGAGAACACCATACAGCACAAAGAGAAGTTGGAGGGTGATTTCACCACCGAGGATGCCATTGAGATAGGCCTGGCGGTCTTCCTTGCTGTGCTGAAGGGAGTATGCCTGAAAAGAATGGGAGACACACACTGAAAATTAGGAAAGAGAGGTCTTTCGGTCGACACCCCTACAACACAGGAGAGAGGAAACAGGCAGCCACTCAGAAGCCAGACTGGGATTCCTCACAGCCCTTGCCAAAGGGAACAGCCAAAGGGGAGTAAAGATGGGGGTCACAGGTCAACAACATCATATGGAGAACCACCTGTCCCCTTGACAATGCAATTCCCACCTCCTCTGATAAAAGGGCGACTCTGGTATAAACATACATACATACAGTGGTGCCTCGCATAACGAGTGCACCGTTTAACGATGAATCCGCATAGCGATGCGGATTTTGCGATTGCTAATGCGACCGCATACCGATGTTTAGATAGGGCAAAAATCACTTTGCGACGGTCGGTAAGCGTTTCGCTTACCGATCTTCGCATAGCGATTTTTAAAAACAGCTGTTCGGCGGTTCCAAAATGGCCGCCGGACACCCAAAATGGCTGCGCATGGCGTTTTCGCGCCCTGCCCTCGCTTACCGAGGGCACGAAAACCGCGGCCGGATGGGGAAACTTCGCTGAACGGTGAGTTTTGGGCCCCATTGAAGCGTTCCATATAGCGTTGTTTCCCCATAGCGACAGTTAATCTGGAACGGATTAACCTCGCTATGCGGGGCACCACTGTAGATACATACATACATACATACATACATACATACATACATACATACATACATACATACATACATACATACATACATACATACATACATACATACAGTGATGCCTCGCTTGACGACGTTAATCTGTTCCAGCGAAATCGCTGTAGAGCGAAATTGTCGTCAAGCGAAATAAAAAAGCCCATTGAAATGCACTGAAAACTGTTCAATACATTCCAATGGGCAAAATACCTCCATAGGGTGGCCATTTTCGGGTGCCTGTAAAGTGAAGAATCTGTCCCTAACACAGTGGGGAGCCATTTTGCACAGCAGGTGGCCATTTTGAAACCTGACAATCAGCAGTTTTCTGGTCGTCGTAAAGGGAAAAATAGGTTCGTAAAGCAGTTTTTTCCCATTCAAACATCGTTTTGCGATCGCAAAAACCTAATCGTCAAGCGAATTCGTCATTTAACAAGGTAATCATTAAGCAAGGCACCACAGTACGTACGTACATACGTACGTACGTACGCACGCACGCGCGCACACACACACACACACACACACACACACACACACACACACACACACACACACACACACACACACACACACATACACACACACAGAGTTTTGTTCTGGGATGTACAGTATTTTTCGCTCCATAAGACACATCTGACAGTAAGATGCAGCTAATTATGGAGTGAAAAATACGGTACATTGAAGGCAAAAAGGCAGGAGAAAAGGAAGGGAGATTCAAATTTCCCGCCCTTTCCCCCTGCCTTTTTGCCTTTGCAGTGGTGGGGACCGCCAGGAGGTCCCCGATGGCTTCCTCCAAGCCATCGGAGACCTCCTGGGGGTCCCCCGCCACTGCGATCTGAACCCCAAGAGGTCTCCAAGTGCTTTCCCCCGACATTGGAGGGAGCCCTTGCAGAAGTGTATTTGCTTCATAAGACGCACACACTTTTCACCCCTTTTGGGGGGGAGGGCGTCTTATGGAGCGAAAAATATGGTATATAAAAGAAGGACATGTGAGTGTGTGTGTGCATGAGAGACAGAAACAGACACACAGACGCGCACACACTTTCCCCTGTGTTCTATCCTTCAATCAGCTGGATTTTAGCACAGAGCTTCTTTTAAAAAATTTTAGTCTTTCCAACAACATCGCCACAAGGGTTTTTTCCCCTATTGAACAAATTTATGAATTTCCATTATGAAATTCTGATGTAGCTTTTTCTGATGTTACGTAGTATCATCAAGTTCTTCCAAGAATTTTTGAATGCTTTCATATTTGTGTGATTTCTCTTTCCTCTTTAAACAGTACACAATACGGAGCAAAGCGCATACTGTAACCAATTTCTGGTTCATACTGCACACAAAAAATGTCCACTACCTGTCTCTGCAAACCTTTTGAGACCCTGTTAACAGCAGACAGTTTGCAAGAAGGGAACTAAGGATCGGGTGAGATTCTTCACCATACATACCACACAAATGAGGTAGATGCCAATGAAAACTTGCCCAGTGGACTGCAGTGACCTGTTCCGTGGTTTCTGGCGGTAGATTTCACCAGCACCGCTTGCCAAGACCAGGAGGCCCCCAATGATGGCTATCGTCCGCGAATACATCCTAACCTGCCCATATGTTACAAGACAGGTGGGACAATTAATGAAAAGTAAACATATCAGCCTGAATACAACCTAACCAGGGCTGTAGAATTACTGCATGATATGAACTATAAACATCTAACTTCAAGCACATTCAAATGCCCAAGTAGTCAAATTTTTTATTAGCATGAAAAGAGAACATTCCTCCACTGTGGTCTAGTATCGACTAGTATTCATTTTTCTGAACTTTCAGATTTCCATTTGGACATACAATGTTCAGCTTATGATTCAGCAGAAACTTCTACAGAGATTTCCTTCCTTACCCCACTCCTTCCCTCCTCGGCACCTGGATTAAACTAGGACATCTTCCTCTATTTTTTCCCCATTCATTTCTGATCTGTGAAATTACAAGCAGATGGCTCCAGAACAGTGCAAGACCATAAACCAAGTGCTGGACACATCTGCCAGCCTGGCCAGCAATGAAGGATGATGGAGGTAGCAGTCCAGCAACATCTGAAGGGCCACCACTTGCCTACTTCTGTCTTAGACCATAGCCAAAACATGACAGAAATGCAAAACTTACAGGATTAATCTTGGTGCCCAGAGGAGGGAACACACAGCATGAGACAGTGTTGGAGTTTTGCATCAGACTTCAGTCAATGATGACACCAGATTTCTATGAACCTAGATCACTGATAGGCTTACTGCCAGACTGTGGGAGATTCTGTGCTCTTTAATTATATTTCACAGGCCTGAAATCTTCCTACCACTGCTCTAGGATCATGGAAACTGCCTTATACCAGGTCAGTAATAATGATTGCATGCTGTCAAGTCAATTTTGATTTAGGGCTGCCCTTTCTCTATCATTCCCTTCTTCTGGGGGCATCCTAGGACTGTGCAGCTTGCCCAAGGCCACACAGGCTGGCTGCACTGACATGAAACACAGTGGGGCCAGCCTCTGGCTCCATAGCCAGATACCTAAGCCACTGAGCTGTTCAGTCACCTTAGGGTCCCTCTAAACCAGTACTTTTTATTCTGATGGGCAGAATCTCCACTATGCCTTCCCAACACGTGCTATTTGATTCTTTTGACATGGAGACACTTGGGACTGGACCCAAGATCTCTAACATTCATAGCAGGTCCTCGCACACCCAGCAATAACTCCTTCCATCTCTACAACAGCCTTTAAGAAGTGGCAAGAAATGAGTTTCTCACCTTCAGCCAATCTCCATAGTGTGCATAGCCTCCAACATATGCTGCATATGTGCTGACAGCAAGTTGTAGGGCTGCCCCTATGGCAAACCACCGACGTTTCACCCCAAAGGACATGAAGCTGGCGCACAGCACCGCTGCGGCCATGTCGAAGTAGAGAAAGGGGACAGGGATGTCTGGTTTTCTGATCAAAGAAATAAACACAGAGAATTATTCTTTATGGTTCCCAAGCATTGCAGTATTTCTAAAAACCATAAATCAACCAGGGTACAAAGGTAATTGCAGGTAATGTTCCCCTAACAGCTGAAAGTTTTTAAAAGCAACATTTAAAAACCTCTGAAGATTTAATCATCCTGCCACAGAGAGCAGAGAAAGTTATAAAGCACGAATGAAAATACTTCAACGCTCCAAACGTTCTTTCGTTTCAGCTTCCAGGAACCCCAAGTGGCAAGGCCAATGCTAAGAGAGGAGTGCCAGGCAAACACAATTTAGGAGCCACTCTGGAAAAGGCCCTGTCTCTGGTAGTCCCCCAGCTGGACCTCCCATGGTTTGGGGGCCTCCAAAGGTAAAGTCCACAAAATGCAACAACCCTTCAGGCATGCTAAAGGAGGGGTGGGGGTTTCTGGATCTGCGAGTATGGCTTTCAGCCAGCTTTAATGTTGCAACCCCCAGCCTAGTCAATGGGGAGGAATGTCAGGAGCCGCAGCCCAGCAAAATCTGGAGGGCCCAAGGTTGTTCCCCTCTGCCCTAGAGCTGCTACTGACCCATTCACCTACCCAGAGCAAGACTCCACCAGTCTCCTAATCTACTACGCTACTGTGGCTCTCCAGATATCCCTGTCCCTTTACCCTATCCTTAATTCCTTTCCCATCCATAATCCCCTTCCGGTTTGCATATCCATTCTCTCACAGAGGCACCCTGTCTAACCCTGGGCTTCTTTCACTGCATTCAAGTCCCCCCTTCCCTATTTTTCCAACATCCCCTGTACATCTTTCATATGCCACCTCAGCCATCTCTCATTCCTAAAAAGCTCCCCAAATTCTTACACAGCCTCTGTGCTTATGCCCCCCCCCCCCACACACACACACTTGTGACACAGACCTCCCATACCACTATCCCTTCCCTCAAGGTTACAAGCCCTGGGCCCTAAGGTTTCTCCTCCACCTAGTCTCTCTTCCCCCAAGAGGAAGATCCCTGGCCTGCGGCCTCCTTACAAGGGATCCTTCCACCCCCGATGACTAGTCTTTTCCACGTATATGAGAAACTGGGGGGGGGGGGGGGACTGAAGACAAACGCCCCTCTGCACGTGCGCAGAGGCGCCCTCCCTCCCCTGCAAACGCGCTGATCCCACTCACCGGCGGGCCTCGGCACGCTCTGCATTGAGGAGGAGGCCGCTGAGGCAGTGCCAGAACGGGAAACGTGTGAGCAGCACCGACCCAACCCGCATTAGCAGGCGCAGCGCCCCGCGCCGACGCCGCCCGAACCCCCCATTACCTGCCGCCATCTTCCTGGAGGGCGGAACTAGTGGCACCTTTCACTGCCACTGGCCGGTCTGCTCCTGGTCCGTCGCTGCGTCGCTCCCGCTGACGTCCTGCTCCCATAGTTTTCCGTCTGGAACTCATCGCACGGCATGAAGGGTTCCTCGACTCTTCTATACGCCTTACCTTACCCGTAACAGCGACACCTTGTGTCCGCCATTTGAAGCTGCCGCCTCACAATTATTTTTTTGACCTCTCTCAAAACTTTTGTGCCGTTTACAGTGCAGCGTCTGAGTTACGACCGGGAAAGCTGCAGCGAGAGAGGTTTCACCAGTTACGTGATCCTCGAAAGGCACAAACTTTTGTCATTCTCTTGTAATAACTGTGTTGCGTGCAGAGTACAAAGTCCCTGCCTCCACGAGCTTCCACATTTACGGGCAAATATAGTGGTATTTTGACCAAACTCCGGGACTAAACAACAACAACAGTGGAAACAACACGGGCAGGCACGGAAAGGTTCAGAATAGGTTGGAATCGTGCCTTTGGGATCACAATGGATGCTTCACAAAAAGGGCGGCGAGCTCTTAGGGAACGAGGAAAGTTGATGGGAAAAGGTTCCACAATCGCATCCTCTTCCTCCAGAGGAACAAAAACAAACAAAACAAAACCCTAGGAAGTAATAATTAGCACTGTGATTATTTGCTTCAGCGTTCTAAGAGCACTTAATAATAAGCTTTAGATGCACATGCATTAGTTTGATATCCCCTTTCTCACAACAACTGAAATCATTTGAAAAGCAGTACACATTCCTATAACACTCAACACTTTCTTCAGAAAAGCCAATTTTTTTTAAAAAAAAATGTTCCATTCTAGTTTTTCATTCCTGTTTGCCTTCCTTAGCTTGGCTCATCTCTGCGTTTGTTTGCTGTACACATTGCATCGGTGCCTGTACAAGCTGCAACATTTTAAAATGATAATAATAACGTGGGATATGTTATGACACTTCAGAGAACGATATTTTGTAGATAAAGGATTAAAATTTTATTAACCCATTTGCTGATGAAGCCCATTTTTTTCCAGTTCAAGTAAGAATCTTTGCACACCAGAGGCTCATCTGAAGTCACCAAAATTCATGCACCACATTAAAGTAGATGAGAATGATGTGCCAAGCCAGGTTTGCAGCTGCTGGTGCTG
Organism: Pogona vitticeps; assembly: GCF_051106095.1. Classification (NCBI taxonomy): domain Eukaryota; kingdom Metazoa; phylum Chordata; class Lepidosauria; order Squamata; family Agamidae; genus Pogona; species Pogona vitticeps. The sequence goes on from NC_135788.1 coordinate 99,637,050, forward strand.
TAAAGACCCCCCCCCTTGAGTAATAAACGTTTTAGAGGGAAAACAGCTTGGGATGCCAGTTTTGGAGTGGGACTTGGGAGATCTAGGTTCAAATTATCACTGAGCCATGAGGTTGGGAGAGATGATCTTGATCTAGCCCTGGCTGCCAGCCTGACCTGCCCCACAGGGCTGTTGTGAGAATACAGTGGGGGTGAAAGAGACATTCACCACTATGAGCTCATTGAAGGAAAGGCAATCTACTAAATGAATCTAACAAATGGAAAAATAATTAAAGCATATAAGCACAAATAAATAAATAAAGCATATACGTAAGTACAAATAAATAAAGCACAATAAGCATGTGCTGTCAAGTCAATTCTGACTTCTGGTGGCTCTTTTCAGGTTTTCCTAAGTAGAGACTACCCAGATGTGGTTTACCATTCACTTCTTTTGAGGGTGCCCTGAGATTGTGCAGCTTGCCCAAGGCTATACAGGCTGGCTCCACTTGCAGGAAGCACAATGGGAAATCAAACTCCCAACCTCTGGGTCCACCGTGAATATCTTAACCACTGAGCTATCCAAGCAGCCAAAGCCACAGCTAAATGCAACTGAACTTTCTTACAATTCTCTGTATAAAAGAGCATGTTGCACTAAAAGTATCATCATCCTTTTCAACCTTCAACCAAACAAAGCTCTAAAGTGTATGATCCAATTGACAATTCTTCTGAGATGGAAAACAGGGTATCTAACATTAGGACTTCTGTTGGTCACATTCATACAGTGAATTCCTTCAGCTGTCTAATGCATTTGCTACTCTTAACTCATGTGCCAGTTCACATGGACAGAGGAGTAGAAGTGCGACAAGAAAAGAAATGTAGCCTCTTCTTGAGGGACATAGACAACCTGACCTCTGACATGTTTAGTCTGAAGTCTGTGTCCCTGTTTAAGAGAGAGATGTCTTAAGTGTGAATATAACTGCTGTTTGAATACCTGAACCTCCACTGTTTACTCAATAAAAGCCCCTTTGTGCTTTCACAGTGCACCTTTGTGCATCATCAAATGTAGCTTTGTATTTGAACGGCTCTTCCTCAGTGAATGGAAAAATTACTTTGGAGGATTACAACTCCCAGAATGAACCCAGTCAGCATAGCAATTTCCTCTAAGTGCTAGGTAAATTTAAAAGGGACTCACCCTGTTTGTACTTAGCAATACCAAAGTTGCTCAGTATCAGAACAGGGACTCAGGCAGCAGTCTTGAGGTGAATCACAAACCACTTCTGGGTTTGTGGGGCAAAGTGAATGAGCAGAACATGAAAGGGCAAACCAGGAGGGAAGGTCAAGGGGTACACAAGAAGTAGGGTGGCCATATATTATTCTATAGTGAGGACAGTCCTCCATAGGAAGAAGCTATCCTCCTTTTTGGTGACTTGTAAGTGGCCACACTACCTTAACCTATGAGTAGAGACTTTGATTGGTAGTACATGGATCTCCATTCTGAAGTAAATCAAGCCTGAGTGTTCATTGGAAGGCCAGATCCTGAAACTGAGGCTCCAATACTCTCATGAGAAAAAAAGACTCCCTGGAAAAGATGCTGATGTTAGGAAAGTGTGAAGGCAAGAGGAGAAGGGGATGACAGAAGATGAGATGGTTGGACAGTGTCACCGAAGCAACCAGCATGAATTTGACCCAACTCTGGAAGGCAGTGGAAGACAGGAGGGCCTGGCGTGCTCTGGTCCATGGGGGTCATGAAGAGTCGGACACAACTAAACAACAACAACATGGATCTACTCAGCCCGCTCATGTTTTCAGCAAAATGTCAGAGGTTGTCATTTTGTAAGAAAAGGTGCAAGCCACACTACTGATGAATAGCAGGCAGGATATGACATAGCAATTCTAGATGAACATCAGATGTGAGGAGAATGTCCATAAGAGGACATTTTGAAAGAAACTTTTAAACCATTCCTCTGAAACAACTAGTACCCTGTTTTCCCCAAAATAAGACCTAACCTGAAAAATAAACCCTAGTATGATTTTTCAGGATGCTCGTAATATAAGCCCTACCCCAAAAATAAGCCTCACTGAAGTGAAACCCCGCCCTCCACCATTGTGCAGCAACCAGAAGATGACATGACTATAAAATAAAACATCCTCTGAAAATAAGCCCTAATGCGGTTTTTGGAGCAAAAATTAATATAAGACCCTGTCTTATTTTCAGGAAAACACGGTAGTTGTTTTAAAGCAAGATATTTCAACAAAACTACAGCTACCTCTGTTTATTTTCTTTCCCTATATATTTATTTTCAATAAATTTCAGGAAATACAGGGCATAGGGCGTTTTAAGAAGTTATTGAATTCTATGCCTTATCCATTCATTACCCCTTTCTCTCAGTGTTGTGTCCCAAGGTGGTTACTTAGTCACGGTCTTGTGCAATATGGAGAGAAGTAGTATACTGTACTTCCACTTAAATAACAGTAATAATGTTGGATTGTGATATTTGCATGTATTAGTTTGGCTTAGCATTTGCAGGTTTAATGCAAAACTGTCTTTTTGTGTGCAAAATCCCCTCTGTTTTGGTATCCCTTGTCCTCCTTTCTGCCCATGGAGCAGAGGCCACCTTAGCCAGAAGTCCAGACTGAAGAAGAGGCCAAGACCGACAAGTGATCTAGAAGCTAGTACAAATGAGCTGACGAAAGAAACAAACTAGCAGAAATAACAGGCAAGCCAGAAATTTGCTTCCTAAGATATTCCATTTCTTTTTGGAAATTGGTAAGCGTAACAGAAAAGGACAAAAATGCTAGGAGAAATTGAAGACCAAATATGAAGTAGACAAGCTCAATAAAGGAAGTCTTAATAATATAGGTATCTGTAGTGAGTTACTGAAGGTGGAGGAACAAGGGCATAATGAAGGAAGGCAGTTGTCTCTCCATCAGGTTTTTAAAGAGAGAGACTGTGGCCATCTGTGGGGATGCCTTAGTGGTCGATGTCCTGCTTCAGAGGGGGTTGACTGGATGACCTCCCGTTACCCGTTTTAGCTCTACAATTGTATGATTCCAGGTCACTCTTCAAAAGCAGCATAAGTAGGAACAAAGTTATTTTATTGGTGTGGATGTGCAATGGCTTCAATCACTTCTGAAAAGTCAATTTTTATGCCAGTCTCTTTTCATTTTAAAAAAAATTGTAGTGACAACAAATGTTCGATGAGCACTGTAGCAGGTAATGGAAATTAATTACTGTAAAAACATTAGGAAGAGAAATAAGAAATAATTACTTAAAACTTTGTAGGTTTTGCTTACAACACTATCCCATCCAGGAGGTTCTCCAGTAGCCTTCTTGAGTGGGCAGCCTCAGTCCCAGATGTGAAGGGCTACCACCACCTGCAGTTCAGTGGCTCATTACAGGAGCCAGCAGTCCCTGGATGCCAATAGCTCCTGTAACATTGGCTACTTCTAAGAAAAGAGGCATGAAATCCCCCCTCAGATTTTCATTCTCTTGGGAATTCACTCTAGTGGCAAACATAGAGCACAGAAGGAAAGCATGTCCTCCTAATGGAGAGGTGGGCAGCTTCTGTTCCTTCAGATGCTCTTGGACTGCCATTCCCATCAACTGGAGGGAGAACATCTGGAGGGAGAGAGACGTCGCTTCCCATGACATGGCCTCGCTGGTGTTTGTTCCATGGCCAGGCACTACAGCCTTTGTCAGGAAGTATGGATTCAGGAGCATAAAGTTCTGGGAAGATGAAGAAGTGGCAGTTTCAGCTCTCCAGATGTCACAGGATTACAGTTCCTATCAGCTTCAGCCAACATAGCCAATGGTGAGGACCTGGATACCAACAACATCTGGAGAACACACCTGCTGACCCCTTCCATAGTGAAAGGTCAGGACTGAATACCATTGCAGTATGGCAGCCTCTAGTAACTTAAAGGCCTACAGATATCTTAGAGTACAACTCCCATGAAGCCTAAACACTGGATGATAGGGTTTGTAGTCCAAAACCTTGGTAGGGTACCAGACCGCCTGATATTACATTGCAGTGTTATAACATGTTTGTCCTCTCTTCCCTATTGGCTGCTTAGCAAAGTGGTGGGGGTTTGTTCACTTTTCAGCATAACTCCCAGTGTAACCTTTAAAAACAAGTTTGCACTCCAAGCACAGATACTCATTTGGCCCTCAAAATGCTACTCTTAATGTGGGCTCTGCAGAGTCCAACAGTCCTAACCTGGTAAAATCCAGAGCACAGAGCAGTTATTCCATGTCGTCTAAGAGTTGTAGTCCAAAAAAATAACTTATTAGTTTTGGTAGAGTTCCACTTACATAGAAATCCCATTTAATCTTGCCTGTCCCTGGTTCCCACATCATCACGAAGAAAGCATTACAAAAAAATGACAACATGTACAAAGCGCTTTACAATCTTTATCTCATCTGTCCTCACAACATCCCTGTGAGGTAGGTCAGTACTCCTTGGGAATGAAAGGGGGGGAAGTGTCCAAAGTTCACCTAGAGTATCCATGGCTATGGTAGAATTTGAACTCTGATCTGAGCTTGGGTTTCTAGGCCCTGGCACCTTTCACCACCTTTATAATCTGTTTCAACCCTAGGAGAGCTGAGGTCATGGCCTACATTGGTCATTGCTAACAACCGTCTCCAGATATATACAAATATAGCACTCATCTCTGATCTGTCTCTCCTTCTTGTCAGTCAGTACGTGTAGCCTTTCCCATAAGGTTGCCCCCCAGCATCTTGCAGGTAAGCCACACCTTCATCCAGGTGGGAGAGAGGCACTGTATCTTCTTCACTGATGTGCCACTCAAGCTCTGCCTTGAGGGATGGGCGCTGATTGTCAGGGAAGGCAAGGGAGAACAGCGCTTCAGGCTCGCAGACAAACTTGTACACGTAACGCTCACCAGCCACCTGGAAACAGGAAGAAACACAAGTTTGTTCAGCAAAACTCCCCTCTGGATGACCACCAGGACCAGGGTTATGATGTAACATGATGGAAACAGCCTGAACAGTCTGTGATTTCTTCATCTTAAGTGCCAGTTAATGAGAAAGGGGTGGACTATCTGGGGTACTTGAAGCTATTCTCTTCTGCATATCTCTGTACTTCTACTGCAAATCTCTGTTAGTTCTACTGGATAGCAAAAGGAATTTTAACAGCAATTCAAAAACACTGCAACATAGCCCATTTGAGTTTTGACTAACAGTTCTGGGAGCTGTAGTCCAGAAAAATAATTTAGTAACCTCTGCTCTAAATCCTAGCAAAAATCACCTTTTGCATGATGCCTTTTTCATAGTAGTAACGAAGAGAACGGCTCAACTTGTCATAGTTCATGGCTGGGCGGTTCTTCTGGATGCCCCAAAGTCGTGCCACCTGGAAGATCCATCACATGTGTAGAGAGGAGAGACAGGAAGAGAGAATGTGGGGAAGCCACGTTAAGACCTTGGTATCGTTTTTCTTTTAAACCCTAATTGGGCCTTTTTCTGGGCCTGCAAGCTGGAGAGTAAGGCTGAGGAGGAGGCAGCCTCTGTGTATGTGCAGAGTGCCCTCCTCCTTTCAGCAATGTCCCGTTGCACATTATGCAGTTCTGGGATTGCCTTGGAAAAAAAGATAATTTTATTCTATTTTTAAAAATTCAAATGAATAAACATTGCTGTAGGGTTGCTTTAAAAGAAAGAAGAAAAGGAGTGTCTCACCTCCTCTGGCTCAATGAGCTTGAATTCCATTCCCCGGCCAGTCCAGGCAATAAAATGGGAATTGCTGGGGTCATCCAGCAAAGCCACTAAGAACTGCCAAAGCTGCAGAGACCCACGGCGTTGATAAGGGGGTCCTTCACGGTACCCACCACCTTCTTGCTTGAGGTCTAACAAAATACAGCAAATATCATCATCATCATCATCTTAAAACTGCAGAGCTGGAAGGGATCCTATGGATCATCGAGTCCAGCTCCTCTCAAGGAGTCACAGTGGGGAATCGAACTCCCAACCTCTGGCTCCGCAGCCAGAGACCCTAAACCATTGAACTATCCATCGCTACTTTTTCTTACAAATCCTCCCCGTACTCAGTCTCAGTGAGACAAGCAATCACTTCAATGTGCCTGGAAATCAAAACTTAATTTCTAGACTTTAATTTTCCTAGAGTAGTATGAGAAAGGCCTGTAAATGGTCAAAACATTGGATATCTATCACTGCATCCAGTACAGTAACAACAAACCCAGGTGATGAGTGGTCAAGGCTTGTATAGGCGAAAACAGGGCCCTCAGAGAAACCTGAGGGATGCTCAGAGTTCATGGAAGAAACAGCATGCTTTGAGGGAACCCGGGGGACCTGGGTTCGGATCTCTCCTCAGCCAACTTGAGTCAGCCATGCTCTGTCAACCTGCTTCACAGGATTGTTGTGAGATTAAAATAGGGGGACAGCCTAGGATGAGATGAGCATTCTGGAGGACAAAGAACTCAGAAAAGTAACATTTTTTAAAAAAAGTAACTTTTGTGAGTTCAGGGGAAACAGCTTAAGTAACCAAAGGATCAGTCTTGTTAGTGAGACAGTGGAATTTGAAGCTAGAAATATGCCCTTGTTTTTCCACTTGGAAGGCTCACTGAGAGGATCTGGCCAGACTTTGTAGGAACAAGCACGCTGGTTCAAAAGAGATGGGGAATCTGTTACCCTCCAGATATTGTTGACTACAACTCCCATCATGTAGAATGCAGTCACATCAAAAATCCAACCAGTTCCCACTCCTAGTGCTTTCGGAAAGGGAGTATCTTCTAAACCTGGCCTTTCAGTTTTTATTATTACAATTATTTATTTATTTTTCATGTTTAAATTGTGTTTAGTTGACTGTTAGCTGGCTTAAATGTTATCTGTTAATAGAAAGGTGGGATTAAAAAACCTAATTAATTAATCTTCCATCAGCATTAGTGATCAGCATAGTCTCTGGGGCTGATGGGAGTTAGAATTCAACAATATCTGGATAGTCATAAACCATAAACTAAGTGAACCTCTGATCTATACAGTACTTGGCATAGATCATTGGCAAGGGAGATGGGGGAAGGAAATGCATAGTACTCCAAGATTCATGCTGATCCCTAATTCTGACCTCTTGTTGGGCCCTATCCTGTTGCTGCAAACAAACCATGTTTTATTTAGTCCTCTGTATAAAATATAGTGTCTAAAGCAACAAACCATGGCTAACATAAACCATGGCTTAGCAAGACATGATAACACAACCTAGAAGTACCCAGTTTTTGATGAGACTTGAATCAACTAAATTTTTCTTTTCTGTCATATTGGTTGTTGTCTGATCTTTGGAGGTAAGGTATTTGTATACAGACATACTACAGGACAATGTAAATTATAGACTAACTTTGAACATAAGACAGAATGGATTTCTGCCAACTCATGTTCTTGCAGACGGTGTTGCAGAAGAAATAGAACTTTTTATGAATGAACACTGGATACAGCTTCTAGCGGGTTGAGATATTATCCCTCCCTTTGCTGTTTAGCTTAAATACGCAGGTCAGGGCAAGATAACTACTGATGCAGTTGAAAGAACAGTTCAGTTGTGTCTCTGACCTTCAAACTTCTCAGGGACAACACAAACGTCATCAGGGAAAGGTTGCATCTGTTTCTCATAATTGTACCCTGTAAAAATGAGAAAGTATCAGAGATGTTTTGTGTTGCCTTTGGGAGAAGTGAGCAAATTATCACTCAGATTGGCTACCAAAACATCTATTTGAACCTCCAGATCAGTTAAATGTGACAATTGCTCCTCCCAAATTTCCATCTTGGCTAATGCAGCCATTGCTCCTCCCAAATCTCAGATTAGCTAGAATTGGTCCCATGATTATTTTTCAGTCCTATAAAAGCTTCCAGTCTCTCGTGGGCTATACTTGTTCAGCAGTACAGAAACTCTATAGCTGTCTGGGGTGATACATTTTTAATTGCCATTTTATGTGCACCAGGACTGACCTCACAACACTGAAAAAGAGTTCCAGAGCAGTCTTCCCTGAGGCTTGTCCATGGGGTTTTGCTGCCTGAGGTATAATTAACAGTATTTAATACCACTAACTTTTTTGACTCCAATCTATGGAGTCCTGAGATTTATCATTTGGTGGGGGTACTTTGAATTCTATGTTAGAGAATGCTAATGCATTCCTTGAAATGTAATTCTCAGTAGCTCACTAGAAAATCACAGTATTCCATACAATGGAACTATGAAAGTTTAACTGTCACATACGGTATATGTATAACTGCACAGTTTAGGTGCCCTTGTGAACAAAGAAAAGATCCTAAAAAGGTTTCTCACCTAATGTGCCATCAGGGTTGGAATGACCTGGAAATCCCTCCACATTCAGATACATTGAATGGCAGCTTGGAACATCTGTAGACAGATACAAAGCATAGGATTGAATAGAACGAGGCTCTCTTCAGAGGCAAAAAGCTACAGAATACTCTTCCTAGAAGAATAATTTAGCTCCTCCTATCCCTACACTCTGAAAAGTGTGATTTTTCTATACAATTGTTTCTTATTCATTTTCCTGGCATCTTGCTATTATATCACCAGTTCGATCAGTTATTATTGGTGGTGGTACTGTATTTGGATAAAAAGGCAGATAGAATTGCTTTGGTTTTTTTTATGATTACATTACAATTATTTTAGAAGGCTTTACCTTGTTTTTGTAATATATATTATATACTCATTTTGGTGTAAACTCCCTAGAGATTCCATGAGATCAAGCAATATAAAAATGAGGTGAGCACTTATTTGCTCATTCATTCACTCACTCATCTTGGGGGATTTTTATTTTAAGGTGTAATATAATAACTCCTATGAAATATTGATTCAGCCTAAAGGGAGTGGGGATAAGAGAGCAGGGCTGTGAGTAAAAGGTTTGAATCTCAGAAAAGGCGGGAGAGCAGAAGAGGCTGCAACTGCTGTTGCCAGTTGGACTACTAAGGCCCTTGCCAGCTTAGTTTAGGTATCGTTTTTATATGTTTATGTTGGAGGGGTGAAGCTACCTAGTAAATTCATGAATTTTAAATTCATGAATTGTATTGACATTTTATTTTAGGGGTTTGAAGACTGTCCTATGTTATAGATACTGAACCCAGTTGAGGAAGATATCCTGGGTTTCTGTGTCTGACTTTGAAAGCAAAAGGACACTTGAACGCTGCAGAAGCTATAAGCAATTCCTGCATCGATGCTGTTCCCAAGGAATTGGGTGCACAAACTCTAGCATTTTCTTGTTGTAACGGTTCATGTTGTCTGTTATTTGAATGAAAATAAGAAGAGACTTATTTTGCAAAATTGTATTTGCTAGATTCATCAACACTAAGCAAACAGCCCCACAGAATTTTAAAAAGTGTTACAATGGCCCAAATAAATTTAGGAAAAATGGTAGCAAGAAGTAATGGACTTTTCTTCCTTCCTCTTACCCTGTTTCCCCGAAAATAAGACCTAACCTGAAAATAAACCCTAGTATGATTTTCAGGATGCTCGTAATATAAGCCCAAGCCCAAAAATAAGCCCTACTAAAGTGAAACTCTGCCCTCCACCTTGGTGGAGCATTGTGCAACATCCAGAAGAAGATGACATGACTGTAAAATAAAACATCCCCTGAAAATAAGCCCTAATGCGTTTTTTGCAGCAAAAACTAATATAAGACCCTGTCTTATTTTCAGGGAAACATGGTACTAGTCCCAGCCTGGCAAAGAAAAGTCCACGTCTTAAGAAGCAAAAGCTCTACTTCCCACTAGGCTCTTCCCACCCTCCCCATCCCAATTAGTGGTGGTGGAAATAAAGAGACACTAATGTGTGTATTCCTGGCCTAAAAGTTTTAAAGTCAGACAAGCTCCCTGTTTCTTTTTTGTCCAAGAGCTGAGCGTTTGGGACGTTTATTCAAAGAAGGGGAAAAACAAGAAAAGTCTTCAGCAGTTGGCCATGTGTGGCGCTGAGGAAAGAAACTGTGGGGGGGGGGGCTGTACGGGGGGGGGTTTCTGGAAAGCAGCCAGAGGGACGGTGGTTTCAATGAGACACTAAGATGTCCTTTCCATACAGTTCAGAAGCTGTCACTTTCTCCTCATGCCTTTATTTTCTCTCTGGGCGGCCAGCCAAAAGCTGGCTTCCCTGTTACCAGCCAGCGGGGGTGACGTAAGCTGTCCCACAAGGAAAGCATGAGTGGGGCGGGGGTAATCTGACACCTTCCCCTCCCCCCCCCCGCCAGCCCAGTTCCTGGGCCTCCATTTTGTGAATGAAATTCCTTTCTGCTTCATTCAGCAACAGGCTGGCTCAAGGCCAAAAGAGGTGGGTGGAGGTTCAAGGTTATGCAATGCCAGGCCAAGCCCCGGGAAGCCATACAACTAGCTCTCTCTCTCTCTCTCTCTCTCTCTCTCTCTCTCTTTCTCAAGACACAATTTTGCTCATGGCAGTGCCTGTCACTTCAGCACCACCCATCTTTTTTCCACCCTCCTTACCAAAATTGACACCCACCACTCCTAGAAGGTAAAGGTGATAGAATCCTGACCCTCTCTCTGCTCCCACAGCAGCATGCCTGGATCGGATTGAGTGGCAGAAAACAGAAGCCGCCGTGAAAACAAAGAGTTCTGCTCAAAGGAAGACAGTAAGATACGTTCCTACGGGGGGGGGGGGAGTCTCTAACAAGATGTAGGAGCATTAAATTAATACTTCTGTGTACCCCCCCCACCCCCATAAAGCCATATTGAAAAGAGTGAGCACATGCAGGCACCTAAAGGATGTCTAAACAAATATTAAGACCCTCATTCATTTCTACAGCTGTCGTCCAAATGTTGAGGAGGGTAGTTCGTATTGTTAGCCTGTTGCAGGATAAATAGCAAAGGGCCTCATAGGACTTTAAAGATTAACCCTGTGTATTTTTATTTTGGTCGGTGTAGGTTTTTCGGGCTGTTTGGCTGTGTTTGGAACCTACAACAACCATTGGAACCCGGCGTGAAAGCCTTTGAGAATACTGTACATATTTTTATTTTGTTTTGTGTGTTGTTTTTTTTAAGGGACTACTACTACACCATCCAGGCTGCCATTTTCAAAGTACAGGAAAACACAGTTCTCCCCTATTAGCACAAACCAAATTCAACTGGAGAGAACTGTGCCTGCCACACAAGTGTTCCCCTTGCCAGAGGGGGAAAGGGGGGGATAGCAACCCTAATGTGACCAGTTCAGATTTTGAAAAGTTGAGCATTCCAAGCCACGGACCCAGATAGGCAGACCTGTATGTTGTTCCTCACCTCCATATGCTCAACTTTTTAGAATTGAATTGCTTGTTTATTTTTTTGAATCTTGCTTTTTCCATCCCAAAGCTAATGAAGTTTGCACAGCTTGTTATCAACTAAACAAAACAAAATCTCATACACACACCTGAATGAGACACTTCTTGGCCCTACCTGTATCAAATGCATAGTCCATCTGCTCTTGTTTTATCACCACTCCTGCTGTGTACTGGGAGCTGCCTGTGGTCCCCAGTACATTTGCCTGATCATACATAGGATCATGGAACTCCTGCTTGAAGCCCTGTGGGGGATAAGGCAGGCATGGGGCAGATAATGGGCGCTGGTAAGCAGGTGAGTTGTCTGATCCCATGGCTTGAGAGGCAGAGAAGGACTGGCCTGTTTCAGGATGGACCTGGTACAAAGAGCTAGGAAAAAGACAGAAAGAGTGTGTTGTTTCAGGGGCCAACTAAATAACATAGAAATGACCAACAGCCTGATGATCATCCCCCAAATGAAGGAGTTTAGGAAGAGGAATTTACACACAGCATCCTCTCTTTTTTTCTCAGCATAGATCTTGAATCAGCAAAGAAAGAATTCAAAAATGCTAGACGGGTTGTGTGGTTAGAACAGTGGTTCCCAACCTTGGGTCCTGAAGTGGTCTTGGACTGCAACTCCCAGAGGTCTTCACCACTAGTTGTACTGGCAAGGATTTCTGGGAGTTGCAGTCCAAGAATGTCTGGGGAACCAAGGTTGGGAGCCACTGGGTCAGAATGTTGGACTAGGACTGGGTTCTAGATCTAGATTCTGTTCCATTCTGAGCCACAAAACTCATGGGCTGATCTTGAATAGTCCTCATCTCTCAACCTGAGCTAGTTCACAAGGACTGTGAACATGAGAAAAAAAGTCCGACATATGCAACCTTCAGCTCACTGTGGCAGAATACTGTATATATGGAACAAATAAGTAATTTAATTTATATATATATAGACTTCCAATATTTATTTATTTATAGTTAGTAATTTAATTCAATAATTAATGTCCATTTAACTTCCTCTGTTTATTAACTTTCTCTCTACTCAAGTTGAACCAAGTTTTTGAAAGACAAACTTAGGTCTCTGCTATGCACGACTGAACTTTTCAGGAAGTCACAAGAAGGGAAATGCACAGCCTTCCAGATATTTTTGGACTGCAACTGCTACCATCCCTCCACCCTTGGGCATGCCGTCTCACACTGATGGGCGTTAGAATCCAAGCACATAGTGAGGACATATTTCTGATCTCAGTCATGCTGTGCTGAGAAGGTGCCGTAGGTTGGAAGCACAGAGAGTGGGAGGATTTGACACTGAACTACACTCCAGCAAAAAGAGAGAAGAAAAAGAGAAGCCTGGAAAGGACTCATTATAACTTGAATGAGTGACTTCCAGGAATACCAGGCATTGCTAAGTAGGGTTCAGAAAGAATATTGCCTGAAACTCTGCAATATTTCTGCCAGTTTAAGTTGACAGACAATACTAGGCTAGAGGGACTTCCTATGTTCCTAAAATAGTGTTGTATTTAGAGCAAAAATTTTAAAAAGCAATGCTTATTCCCTCTTTTCCAATCTGGAGTTCTTTTCATCTCTCTTTCTTTTGCTCAGGTGGACAATTTCCAGAGGTCTATACGCCACCCATGGGCATCTCTGATCTGGGCTGTACCTACACCACTCCCTTTTTTTCTTTAAAAAAAGAATATTTTGCTGAAAAAGCCTAGGTCCTTAAGAAAGTAACATCCCCAGACTTTGCCTATCCGTTATAAGTTTGCCAGAGCCCTAACCTGTGTATATGCCATAGAGGCAGAATTCAATTTTTGTGCAGAATATGAGCATTCAGGGGTCATAATAACCACTATACCCAGTATGGTGTAGTGCAGCGGTCCCCAACCTTTTTGGGACCTTGGACCAGCTGAGCCTTTGAGAAAGGCACAGGGGGGAGTCCCCATAGGTGTGCGTCAGTGCACGCACATGCGCTCCTGGGCGCATGCATGAAGCGGTGGGGGAGTGCCCACCCACCTGCTGGCACCAGCATGAGTGCTCCTCCACCCCTTTGTGCATGCACAGGGGCCCCTGCACACACGGGCACTTGGGCACATGCGTGAACAGGTGGGGGAGCGGGTGGGCATGCCCCCCTGCACATGCGCGAAGGGATGGGGGAGTGCTCACGCCAGCATTGGCACATGCATGTGCTCAAAGCAGCTGTGGGGAGGGGAGCACGTGCAGGGGGCGGGAGGTCTGTCTTCATGGCCCGGTCTGGCTCAGGCCATGGACTGGCACCAGGCCGCGGACCAGGGGTTGATGACCTCTGGTGTAGTGGACACAATGATGGATGAGGACTCAGGAGGCCTGAGTTTGAATCTCCGTGGAACCTCACTGGGGAAGTGGAATTGGTAAAACCACTCCTTAAATACCTCACTTATTTGAAAGCCCTATAGAGCCACTATAAGTTGGTTCCGACTTGATGGCACATAACAATAAATAATGCTTAACAGGCAGATTTCTCGGATGAGGCAATTTCTTCCTGTTTTAAGTCAATACATTGTAATCTACTCTGCATTTCCAAGAACTGGTGGATAGGGAAGCAAAACTTTTCAAATTATATCTGCCCATTCACTACAATACAGTGGATCCTTGACTTACAGACGGCTTGACTTCCAGACTTTTTGAGTTACAGACTTCTCTGGCCGCAAAATTTAGGTTTGACTTGCAGCCTGAGAATTGACTTACAGACCAGAAAAAAACCAAAATGGAACAAAAACGGCCTGTTACGGGATTAATCAGTTTTCAATGCACTGTAGGTGAATGGAGACTTGACCTACAGACTTTTTGACTTGAGAACCGCCTTCCAATACGGATTAAATTCTCAAGTCAAGACCCCACTGTAGCTTACCTGGGTTCCATAAGGTACGCCCGGCTGGATGCTGCTTGGGCTGGACCATGAGGGCTCGCAAAGTTTGTATCCTGCCTGGAGAAATGTGCAGGCATCAGTTATGGCAGAATACATAGCCCTCTTTACTCTTATCAACAACCTGCACTAAACCTAGCACACCTTTGGATAGCAGATTGGTTCTGAATTGGCTGTTCAATCTTTTATATAAACATCGTCAGACATGAGCTGACAATAAACTCCATTCCACATGTGGATGTTTATGTAACTGAAACAGCATCATCCATACAACAAAGAACAAAGCTACCAGCCTAAATTCTGATAGTGGACAGCTAATAACAGACCATTGGCTGGATATCTCAGTGGTTTAGAGCCAGAGGTTGCCTGTTTGATTCCCCACTGTGCCTCCCAGGAGAAGAAAAAGCCTGTGTGACCTTGGGCAAGCTGCTCAGTCCCAGGTTTCCCCCGAGGAAGGGACAGGTAAACAACTGCTGAGTATTCTCTAGCTGGAAAATCCTGAAAAGCATTGCCATATGTCAGAATTGACAAAGGCACATTGTTGTTGTTGTTGTTGTTGTTGTTGTTGTTGTTGTTGTTGTTGTTGTTGTTATGCCAAAGAGTAGAAAGGAGGAAGAAGAGAGAAGCAGGTGAGAAAAATGAATTGCTTCCAAACTGAAATGTTCTTATATCTGTCTACTCAAAAATAAGCCCCACTGAGTTCAATGGAACTTACGTAAAAGGTAAGCATTTCTAGGACTACAGCTTTAGTCCTCATTCCCATCAGGGAAAGAAACTACAAACATGAAAATGGCAGATCACCATCGGGTTTCCTGGCCTTTGATTGAGATACCTCTCAAGCTGTCACGTCTCAAAACGGGCATGGTGGCTTCTGTGCCCCTCTCCACCCTGCAATGCTCTAAATCTTTCTGGCAATCCTAGGCCTATAGAGAAAAAAAAGCAAGGTGGGGGGGTGGGAAGACTAGAAATAGATTTGGAAGGAATTTGAAGTAGGAAAATGAACAGCTTGGAAAAGTTACTTTTTGAGTGAGAGTTCCCAGAATTTAGCAAGCAGCACGGCCACAGGGGTATGCTGGCTGCTATACTGTGGGAGGTATAGTCCCCAAAAGTAACTTTTCCAAGCTGTAGTTGAATGCCCCCTTCTCCAGTGCTCCTGTGAGAATCAGAATCACATTCCCTGCACTGATGTAAAGGTGTTCTTCTCTTGTTTCCAGCCAGAAGATCCCATCATAACCTCCCACACACTATGTGTGGTTTTGCTTTCAGGCAGGGATGTGGAAAGTCCAACCCTTCATATCCAGTTGAACTGCAACTCCCACCAACCCTCTGCCTTGACTTTGCTGACAAGGCTGTTGGGAACTGCTGTCCAACAACATCTGGAAGGCCATACACTCCCCACCCTTGATATAGATCAGCCTCATCCATCTCAGGAGTGGAAAACATGTGGCACTCCAGCTCTTGGTTATCAGTCCGTGTCTAGAGCATCTACAGCAGGCAGGCATTAGAACCCAAGAACATCTGGAGGGCCACACTTCCTCCTAAGCTGTCAAGCTTTTATGGGAAAGAAGAATTTGGAAGGAGGGTTTAATGGAACAGACACAGCAGTGGCACTATATAGATGTTTTCAGACCAGGATTCATGAACCTTTTTCTTTCCTGTCAAGCAATGTGTTTCCTCTGGTGAAACATCTCAGGGGCCACAAGCTGGTCATATAGGAGGGGAAAATATCAGAAGAAGGCATAGCAAAAGGAAGTCAACGTGGTGTAGAGGGTAGGACCAGTGATGGGAGCAGAACATTTTCCAAAACACAGGTGTTTCCATGTTCCTTTCTTTTAAAAATATATTGTTTCATAAAGTTCATTAAGAGAAATAGATGCCAGCAGAATATAATGCAAGCTTGGCAGTTTCAAAATTGGAATTGATGTTTTTTCAGGTTATTATCCCTAAGGAGCATGTACACACAGGCAGATATATTTTATTCATTTGAAAACAGGAAGGTAAAATATAGCAAATGCACATATTAATCCAAAACAAGTTATGAAATCATGTTTAGGTCTGATTAGTAGGAAATACCAAACCTACGCAAATAAAATTGTGATTCACTTTTGTTTCACCTTAAGCAGCAACAGAAAATAGAGCTTAATTCTCTTTTCTTGGGTGGGCCTGAAAAGTTTATTTCCTTAAAGTCTATTAAGAGTTTTTGGTTACTCAGAAGTAGTCATAATTGTGTCTGTTAATGAGATGAGAGAAAATCTGGGTGGGTGTTAAATATTGGAGGGAATGGTTGTCTGGGGAGAGAATTAGGGCAAAAGATTGGCTAGGAGATTCTGGTGGTAAATGCACTAAAATTAAAAACTTGCTATGTTGTTGCATGCTCTTAACAGCAATCAGATGTCACATTGTTGTGTTCATTCTTTGGACTTATCTTGGTCTCATGTTTGAGGTGAGCTCTCTTGTGGGAGCTTGAGAATCTTTGACAGAATGTCTAGCTGTGTCAAGATGGCTTGCCTTGACTACAAACAAAATAATTGCTGAAATTTCTTCACATCCTCAAAGTAAAACCAAAAGAAATTCAGGAGGGTTGTTAAGCACAAAGCATAGAAATGGGGAAATAAAGATTCTTTCATAGGAAACTAAAAGTTTTTGGAATGGGAGGGCTTTTTTGCCATAGAAGTAACTCTTTTCTGCAGCTGAAAAGAACTTTGCTCTTCCTCCATATATGGGGTCATACTATATAGTGAAATCCTCCAAAATACAGAAGGACCCAGTATCTGCTGTGATGTCTTAAACTTGCAGGTATGACGGAACCCTATAAACAACATACAAGGAGGTGGGACATAGGTCACAAGGCAGCGACCTTACACATTGTATATAATGCTGTGGCAAACCACCGATAAGTGAAACTGTGGATACCGATACTGTGGATATGGGAGTCCTTTGTTGTTGTTTAGTCGTTGTCATGTCCAACTCTTTGTGACCCCATGGACCAGAGCATGCCAGGCCCTCCTGTCTTCCACTGCCTCCCGGAGTTGGGTCAAATTCACGTTGGTAGCTTTGATGATGCTGTCCAACCATCTCGTCCTTTGGGAGTCCTACTATATAACATTTGGAAAGTTCTTGACTCTGAAGAATGGGAAGCATTGAGCCAAAATTCTTCAGAAAATACTTTTTTGCAGGGAAGCATTTTGAGATTTTTCTTGCTCTTATTCCTCCAGGAAAAGAAAGTCATTTTGCAGAATTATCTCCAATTTCTCTGCACCATTTATTTTTATTTTTATTTTGCCAGTTGAAACCCTAATACCTCCCTCACCATGTCCTAGAAGACATGAGGTGGGCAGCAACGGGGGGGGGGGGGGAGAATACAAAATGGCAGCCCAGGGACCACACAACTACCATTATCACCACTTGCAGTGGAAGTGCAGAAAAATGACCATCCTTACAGTAAATAAACAAACGAACCTATGGTGCAGCACTGCTAATGGTGAGCAGAAGTGGTCAAAGAATTTCTGATAAATGGTAAAAGAATTTATCCTTCTTTTGGATAAATGTGATGAAATAGATTACACAATTTGCTGCCCACAGATACAATGGAGAGCTATGAAAGGCAATTTGTGTGTACAGCTATAAAATATGGATGCTAAGCAGATCATACTCCATTTAGAGCACTGGAACCTAGAATGACTCGGTTTCAAATCCACACTTTACTATTCAGTTCACTGTAACCTCACTCTTACTCTTCACTTAACCTACCTCATATGGTTGTCATGAGGACGAAAATGGGGAGGAGGAGAGCCATAGCTGCTGCTTGAACTCCTTGAAGGAAAAGGACAGGACATAAATGGAACAAAGAAATCAATAAATATAGAGATTTAAGGTATTATGCATTCTTGGTAATGTGAGAAATGAAAGATTTCAGAAAAAAAGATTTGGACCAGAGTTTGGAGAAGTTACTTTTTGGATTACAATTCCCCAAAGCCAAGAACCAGCATGGCTACCATGACATGGCTGTCATACTGGCTGGAGGATTCTGAGAATTATAGTCTGAAAAAGTAACTTTTGCAAGCACTAGTTAGCACAGAACACTGAGGAATGGTTAAGATAGTTTAAGCTATCTTAACAAGATTGCAGCAGGGAGTCTAAGCAAAGATGAAGAAAACCAGAGAGGAACATTACAAACCAAAGTAATAAGCAAAATGTCCTCCTTATATACCATCCCATAGCACTTAAAGCACTCTTTGGGCAGTTTACGATTTAATTATGCAGTCTACACATTGCCCCCACCCCCTGGCAAGCTGGGTACTCAATTCACCAACTTAGGGAGATGGAAAGCCAATTGAACATTAAGCCAGCTACCTGGGATTGAACCCAGAGCATGAGCAGAGTTTTGGCTGCAGTACAGCTGTTAGCCACTGTGCCATGAAGCTCTTCAGTCTTCAGAAAATAAAGCAATGGATGGAGAGGAAGGGCCAATTTAAAAAAAATACTATTTTTAGTTAGTTATTGCCCGGGTCCAGAGAGAGAAGTTAAACAGCCTGGTGGCACATTGTTCCATATATTCATCTGGAGACAGAAGAACCCACGATAAGCCAAGACAGGACAGCAGGTTGGTTAGAGGAACATGGTCCATGGGCACAAAGAACAATCGAGAGAGTAATGAGATCTAATACACTATGTGAATTTTACACATGCACACACATTTATTTTACAATCACCATCACAGTACAAATATTTGGGACCATCCACTGAAAATGAGAGCCAACATGTCTTAAAGAGAAAATGATTTATATAATGAATGAACTAAAACTTGGAAAAGTTACTTTTCCTAATCACAAGTCCTAGAACCACTCTGCACAGCTACTGGCTATGTTAGATGTAGAATCCTGCGGGTTGTTGAAAAGGACCCAGCAACAGATCTATGGACTCAGACTCCCTTGGCTGTTACACAGAATAAAGTCCTTAGGCAGCCAGCTCATCCATTGTCCTCTCAATTCTCTTTCCCTTTCAGAGTAACCAGGGACCTTCTCATTCTATAATGAGGAGAACATTTAGCAAAGTGTGGAAAAGTAACTTTTTGGAGAATATTTCCCGTAAATTTTCTAACCCCCCAGGGGACTCCAGGGAGACGTAGTTCAGTTTCTTTTCTGTGTTCTGGGTCTGAACTAGCATGGTATTTCTGAATACACTTTACCAAACAAGAAAGCTTGGCTTAACATGGCTTCTGTCTCCTCCAGTGTTTACCTGGCGTAAAGGCACTGTTCTCCATGGTGGTACTGGAAAGGCTGCCTCTGCCTGCGGGACCCGCAGGCTTCTGAACACGGGCTCTGCTGCTCCTTTTTGATCTTAGCTGGGGGGCTGTGAAGGGCCACTGAGAAGCAAAATAGTAACAGTTATAGTCCTTGTCATGTCGGACTATATAGGACTATAGCACGCTTTGCTTTGCCATCATCACCATCATCACCACCACCATGCAAATGTGAGTCATCAAAGCAGATTCATTCCATGTACACATACAGTCAGTTTATGTCAGTGAGGTTCAGGGCTAGCTGTGCCATTAAGCCAAAAAAACAGGATCCTGTACACAGCAGACCTCAAATGACCCATCAGCAGTCTGATCTGACTCTCAAAGTGTCCCCAAAGCTACCCCCCATGTGAATCTGCCCCCCTCATGCTCTTCACTCTACATAGAGTCACATTTATTTTTCTTTATATGACTGTATGGAAGGTTAAAAAAAAATGTTTAAAACAGTCATTCCCAGTCTTGGGCCCCCAGATGTTCTTAGACTAACTCCCAGAAGCCTTCACTACTAGCTGTGCTGGCCAGGATTTCTGGGAGTTGTAATCCAAGAACATCTGGGGACCCAAGGTTGGGAACCACTGGCTTAGATAAAGAGCAGAGATTACTGGTCTTCCAGATGCCTGTGATACTCACATTATTAAGTATACTGGAAAGGGCTGAAGGGAGTTCAAGGTCCAAAACATCTGGAGGGCCACATGTTGCCCACCCTAGCCTTGGGGTTGTCACAAGGGTGGCCACTTCAAACAAAGGACAGGTCTCCTTGCTCTTTAATATGTGCGCAAGAGGAAATTTTAACAGGTGTATCTTGCATAACAAGCTACACAGGCTGAAACTAATCCTTCTACACAACGATTAAAGGGACGGGATCCCTGTTCTCCATTTCATGGGGCTGTCCTACTGGTCAGTCAGGTCAGAGTCATTGCTCTCATTAGAGAACAATGGAAGGTGGGAATCATTATTCTCCCTAAGGAATAACTGTGTATGATGCTGGTTATTTTAATTTATATCTCTGCAGGAGCTTGGGAACTACAAGGACTATGATTCTTAGAATTCCTGGCTATGGTGCTAGCCAAGTATTCTGGGATTTGTGATCCATTAAGGCAAGACTGGTATTTCCAAGGTTAGATATTTGCAAAGTAAATGAGGTGCTTTCTAAAATTTAGTAGGAAAACCTAGAGGCGCGCGCACGTGTGTGTGTGTTTGTGTGTGTGTGTGTGTGTGTGAGAGAGAGAGAGAGAGAGAGAGATTGGGTGTGGAGTTGACCTGTTTTTTTTGGGGGGGGGGAATGTTTCCAGAGGCTTCTAGGAACAGGCATTTATTGGTGTAGGGATTCCCCCCCCCCCAAAAAAAGGCTTCAAGCTTTAATCATGACATGGACATAAGAAATTACCACTGTTAAATAGAGAAATGAAGTAGGATCTGTGTATTCTCGAAAGCTCGGCCATTTGAAGAGCGCTGAGGCTTAGGGCAGAAGTATTTTTAAGAACCCAAGCTGCCAGAGCGCTGAACTGCTGACTTCAGTGGAATGGATCAGGCTGCTAGAGTTCCAGACATTGACATCATACTCCAGCAGTCATATCGTATCCTTCCGGTCTTCCCCACTAAAGCCCTACCTTCCCCAACGCCTGCCATCTCCCCAGTCGCAGTACTTACAGTTTTCTGAATGAAAGTCAGGAACAAATTGCTCATCACTGTCTGGAACCTGAGCTGCAAAGTGCAAGAAAGAAGGGCAAGTAACATTTGGCATCCCTCGCAAGGCATTTATTAAAAACAGGCACTAAAAGAAATATGAGGTTCAGCGGGGGGGGGGGGGGGGAGAAAAAAGGAAAAAGAAAAGGAAATCTAGATGCCTATGAGTTCAGAGCAGATTACAGCCAAGAAACAAAAGCAGGTTCACCCCTCCCTTGGAACTGCAACCACTTTGACATAGTCTTTTCCCTAGGAGATTTGCTCAGGAGCAAGGCTGTCTCTTTCCTCACTTCTCTGAAACATTGGAAGGAAAGAAAGAGATCGCACATACTTGGCAATATTTCTCCTTTTGCTTTTACTGACCGTACAACACCAGTTGCTTAAACATTCAGATCAAGTGGGGAAAGGAGCAAAGGGCCTCCAAGCTGGAAACCCAGATGAAAAGACAAGACTGGGTAAGTCACTAGCCTTCAGGGATCAAGCCAAACACTGCCAGCCACAGCAAAATACACGCCGAGAGACCCAAAAACAAACAAACCAACCAACCAGGCCACAGCGGCCACAGATGACATAAGATGCAGAAAACTTGAGCAAAGGAGCCAAACCACAGCTTTTATTGCCTTCGCAAGATGCGTATTCAGGGACTTGAATCATCGCTGTAGCTCTCTTCCAAATCCTTTTCAGAGTTGCCAGAACTTCTCCTATCTTAGAAATCTCTGACAAAGCCATTGCTCCCTCCGAAATCCAGCCACGCTGGCTGTCTTCGGCCGCTCCAGAAAATAATGTGACCAGAGACTGCAACCGAGCATATGTAACAAAAAAACAAAAATATTGGGACACCTTTAAGGTTAATTGATTTATTTCAGTGTGAGCTTGTATGGATTACAATCCTGCTTCTCAGACAGATAAGAGTATGTACATTATTTAGGCCACAGAGAGGTGTGTGTGTGTTGGGGGTGTGTGTGGACCCATTGAAATAGGATACTGACCTGGGTAATGAACTTTCAAAGCGACAGCTATTACAAGTAATGAACATAATGATAGCATAAATATACTGGCAATAATAGGCTAGTGTACGTTTTTGTCAGGCACACAATGGCCTTACTGTCTTGGAAGTTTTGATGCAAAGACTTTTGCTTTCAGGAAGGCGTTGGCTGGGATGAAGCCAGAAAATAACTTTCTATCTGAACTGAAATTATAGAAATAATCAACTGATTAATAGGCATATTGATATAGAGAAAATTAGCTTATTAATGTGCCTGTGTAAACACACAAGCAATGTGCCATTGAGCCACTTCTGACTTATGCTTATCCTTATCAGTTGTTTCTAGAGTTAGGGTTGTCAGTCCCTCCTTCTGGCAGTGCAACTTGCCCAAGGATGCAAAGGGCTGGCTTTTTTCCAAGAAGACACTGTAGAGAATCAGACTTCCAACTGCTGGCAGGCGCTGTAATCCACTGAGCCATCAAGCCAGTTATACCATGTGTATGTGCTAAAAAGCCCCAGCCTCTTTTTAGATCTCTGTTTCAGGCTGTAGACGTTTACAGTGGCTTCACTGTGGCTCAAGGTTTTTCTAGAAATTGGGAAAAAGGGAAACTCAGGTGTAAGGACTAGCAAGGAATAATGTGCAAAATTACTAGGAAGATGGTTAGGGAGTCCACAATGCAATCTTAGACAGATCCTCTGAGAAGTAAATCTTACTGAATGCAAACCATTTACTTTCAGTTACATATGCCTAGAGCTACTGCCTTGAAAGTTAAGGAGCAAAAATAGGCAGCAATGACATATTTTGATATGGAGGCCAAAAAAAAAATGTAAAAAGGAAATTTTGCCAGGCTTTGAGTACATAATGCCTTCTTGAGGCAAGGGGCCCAGGGCTACATTTATGCTGGACTACAATTCCCATCACCCCCAGACCAGCTCCCCCCATCTCATTTGTTTGCTGAGCTAAGGGTGGTGATCACAAAAACATGGAATAACACATTATGAATATATGGAACTTACTGCCACCAGAAGCAGTCATGGCTTAGGCAGATTTCAGGAAAGATTAGATCAACCTTCCATAGCTCGATTCTTGCCAGATGTGATGGACTACAACTTCCATCATTTGCAACCACTAGTCCACTGACTAGAGAGTATGGCAGTTGACTAGTCATTATGGAGAGACTTAGGATAACCAGACTATTAAGAACTAAATTTGCAGTAGTTAGACTGAGAGATGGAACTCTTCACAATGTCACCTCAAATAGAAAAATCCATACCTGAGTGGGGATTCAAACAACAGTCTTCCTGAACTAACAACAACACCATGATAGCCATTCAGTCTATGATAAACAAGCATTCCAGAAATAGAAAAAATTGCTTTTTTGTGAGGGGGTGGCAGTGTTCCCCCAAATCCCTCAACTTACAGAAGTGCAGAATTACAAAAAAAAAAGAAAAAAAGAAAATGACATTCAAACCCACCCGC
This sequence comes from Pogona vitticeps, assembly GCF_051106095.1. Lineage (NCBI taxonomy): Eukaryota > Metazoa > Chordata > Lepidosauria > Squamata > Agamidae > Pogona > Pogona vitticeps. The sequence goes on from NC_135788.1 coordinate 99,660,656, forward strand.
CTCTGCCCAAAGACGAAAATTTTCTAGACTCTAAATCTCACACTACAACTCCTAAAGTGCTCTCACAACTGGAGCAAAAGGAAGGCATCTTCTGGCCTTTCACCTCCTGAACATCTTCTTCCATAATCAGAATGTTTGTCATTTCCTTTGAAAACAAACAAAACATAAAGAAAGTGCTGAATTTGAGCAACAGCACCTGTTCACCATCTTTATGTACACGCAGCTATTTGCTAAAGTTGTCCCACAGATGGAAGCTGATGACTCCAGGATTGCCATTTCATGGAAGCACGAAGATAGAAATTCACGGTTATTGAAATAAAAAGAGAGAATGGCCTAGGCTGCAATTTGCAGTGGGGGAGGGAGGTGGAAAGCAGAAGTGCCCGGAAAACACAGAAAGATTTCTACTGCAGTTACAAAAAAAACACAGTGATGACTGAAACAACACTAAAATTGTTGCAAGGCTGAGTGCATTTTAAAGTGCTAGCTGGAAGACTTCCCCCCCCCCCCACGAGGGAGAGACCATTTTAAAGATTAAAATCAGATGGTGGAGAGATCTAAACTTTGCCCTGTGTACACTGGCTACAATTCCTGACTGGAGGTACAAACACTTCTCCAAAATAATTTGAGTCAGTATCCTTGAGCATTCAACATTGCATGTTATTCATTCTGATAGCCAGCATGGCACAGTAGAACAGGGAGCCGAATTTGATCCATAGATTCCCACTGCAAACTCCTATCTAAAGCCCACTGGCTGTGAACGCAAGACAATTGCTCCCTTGCCGTCTAAGATACCTCACAGGATTATTACAGGATAAAAAGGGGAGGCTTCGGCATCCACTCCTCATGGAACGAGGACAAGTCAATAACAGGATAAGACTATGAAGTTGCCATCTTTGGAGTAAACATGAAAAAATATTCAACAAAACTCTAGAAACCAAGAAATCCAGGAGCAAAGCCACCTCCTACCAGCACAGATGAATCAAACAGAAGCAAAACCACAAATGCTTATATTGTTCCAAGATATCATGTCATTTCTGAACCTTGCAAAGAAACAATGGTGTAGGTTTTCAAAAGAGCTGTTTTCAAACAAACGGTGCAATCCTCTGAATATCTACTTAGAAATAAGCCCTATTGAATTCAGTGGGGCTTACTCTCGTGTGAGTATAGGATGGCAACTGGCATTTACATTCTGACCAGAAGTGTTCACATCTGTATGCAGTTTACAACTAGTGAGGCATTGAAGACTCTGAGGAGAAAAACACCCCAAGCCAGTCCTCATAGTTCTTACATCATTCCGGGGGGGACGGACACTAACTGATGTAGCCATAAGCCCCAAACTATCCATACCTGGGCAACAGTTTTATTGGCTCAATCAAAATATCATAAAATAGTGTGTAAGCTTTCAATTTGGCCAGAATAAATAGGAATTAAAGCAAGGGGCAGAAATACCAACTGATAATTATAATATAACATAATCTTAGAACTGCAGAGCTGGAAGGGATCATGGAGTCCAGCCCTTGTCAAGGAGGTGCAGTGGGGAATCAAACTCCCAACCTCTAAACCCACTGAGCTATCCAGCACCGCCATGTAGTCTGTGATACTGGACACCTAACAACAACACTCTGTGACTACAGTCTTAGGATGTAATGTAAGAGGAACTCGGTCTAGCCTCTCCCCTCACCATGTCCTCAAGAGGTTTTGGAGGGCAATTCCTATCTATTCCACCAGTGGAGGGCAGGGTGTGTGACAAATATTGTTGTCTAAAGATCCAGAAGGCTTCAGGTTACCGGGGGCTGTAGCAGTAATTTAAATTAGATTCTGCTGCGTGTTGTGATGGTTTTGGTTACATCAAGGTCTATCCCTGGGACTCCTAAGAAACAAAACAAATGGTTGAGCCATCTTCTTCCCCTCACCCCAACATGTACACCCAAACATAGTGTCCAGCTGCGATGTTCGAGCCCTCTCTATCCAGAGGCAAAATCAATAGGTCCCTTGGTAGATAGAGAACATCTTAAATCATATTAATTTTATTTTGCTTAAAAAAATGATACTCTGAGGGAAAGCAAAAAAAAAAACCAGCCACATGTTGTACGAATCCAAAAGTCTCTCTTCGTGCAATGTCTTTCTTCATGGCACTGGCTTTGGGAAGGCACCCTAGGCAGGAATAAATACTAGAGAAGATTTGTAATGAATATCCGTGCCTGTTTTTCAGGATTAATGTTGAGAGCCATGACTGGGAGGCTTCTCATCTCTTGCTTGAGTGACCTTTTCTAAAAGGAACCAGTTTGGCTCGGCAATTCTAGCACTTTTACTGTTGTCATATTATTATTTCAAACAAAATGAAGGAGTTTAACTCCTGTAACAACATGGCAACTTAAAATATTAGAAATTGCATGGGTGGATAATTTAACAAAGGCAGCATACAGCAGGAATAATATGGATACAATAACTGATTTCTTTTCAAACTGGGAGCTATTTGTTATAGCTTGAGATCATCATTTTGCATTAAAAATTTTAGTTGTTTTGATTTTGTATCAGGAGATTTTTGAAGATCTGGGAAAATAGAAATGCAGTGGTTGTATCTAATACTATAATGTAGATTTAATGATAGGGATCCTGTGAATCATCTGCTAGACCACAGCAGAAAAGCTTGTCCCGACTATCAATCATATTTATGGTCATGGATCTCCTTCAAAAATAATCATCAAGCTAGTGTTTTTCAATCCTAAGCATTTTTATTGAGAAAGTCCCACTGAATTCAAGAGGGCTTGTTTCTAAGCAAGCATGCATAGAATCACAGCTTTATAGTCCAGCTGAAAAATCAAAACCCTGGCTCCTTGTTTTTCTTTTAATTGATAACAATTGATTTTGTTAAAAACTCACCATCTCTGGACATCCTTAAGCCAAGAAAGCTGAAGATGTATTTACCTGCCCTGTTTTATAATCCAACTTGGATCGGAGAGTTGAATGAGGCCAGATAATGTGAATGCTCAACAGTTCCTCCGCAGACAGTGAAATTCCTCCACTAGCACACATTGCACACACTTAAGGTTGGTTGGCAACCAGCCACAGAGTTCAGAATTGCCCTTTTTTGATCAAAGCTGGGTGAGTAGAAGATCAGTGGGTTGAACTGAGAAGCTAACGGCACAGCGAAAGAGTAAGTGCATACAGCATAACTAAGGACTCCTTCAGATGTACCATTTGTTCCACTGTTCTTAGCATAAATGTCATCAATACCCAAATGGTGGTCTTTTTCTTTGTGTACTGTTTTACACACACACACACACACACACACACACACACACACACACACACACACACACACACACACACACACACACACACACGTGTACAGTACACACGTACATTCCTGGGTGTTCTCTCCAGCCTCAAAACAAGGGGTTTGATTTGTGATGTTTTTTGGTGCCACTTTATACTGAGAGGCAGAGATTAGCCATGTGAGTTTGAGACACATCATAGTGAAGAACTTTGCTGGAGACTGGCAAATGCAGTTATGTTGCAAAGTTGGTGGGCCACAAACCTTTGAGCAGCAACTATTGTGCTTAATCTCTTTAGTGTCAGACAATTAAGAGCTAGGCTACGAGTCTTCATAAGTCCCACGATCCTCCATCACCAAGTGACAAAAAGAACAAAAATACCGTACTATCTGGAAGACCTTAAATTACACTGTATCATACGATGGGATAACACCATATTTTTTGAAGTATAACTATTTTTAAAGCTACTTATGCTACTCGTGGCCTCACTAATTAGGTATGTTCTTATCATAAGCCAGTGGATTGCAACATTTTGATTTTTAAAAAAATATTAAGTAATAGCAGCTACTTTTGAAAAAGAAGAAAATAAAGAGAATTTTGAAAAATTGCAGTTATAATGGCACTAACAACTTCGGAATCTTTAGTATTAAAACTGTAAAGAATTCCTTTCCAAAAATAACTTTCCAAACTCCAGCAGCAGCCTGGGTTGGCTCAAAGCATTTTGCTCCTAAGATGGAACAGTCAATGGAACCCAAGTCAAACTACATGATATTGACATGTGAGACCAATAACCTCCGAAACCCCCTATTTTGCCCTGAAAGTAAAAGAGTGATAATAGACAATAAGTATCTAAAATGGTATTGCCAAAATCTGATGCTTCAGGTAGCCGTCTCAGTTTACTCAATGATAAAGCCAACCCCAGGCTACTCCCTTAGCCTTTGGAGGGGTGGGAAGCAATTTAATCCATTCTGGAATACATCAGGGTGCGCTCGCTCTCTCTCTCTCTCTCTCTCTCTCTCTCTCTCTCTCTCTCTCTCTCACACACACACACACACACACACACACACACACACACACACAGACACACACACACTGCACCTCCGTTTCAAAACATGGTACACAAAGAGCAGGCATTATTTCTCAAAGGAGTTGTGTACTTCCAAGAGGGTTCCAGGAAGCTCCTCGCATGATTTCCAATAGATCCCAGTGTCTGCCAAAGCCTTTATTCTAGGCATTGTTTGTTTTTCTGCTGCAATAGTTGGGGGGGGGGAATAAAGCCCAAAGCCTGCAGATGCCAGGCTCTGAGCAAATGGGATGCTTTCCCCGACTCCCTATATTAGGTTTCGTGTCTCTTTTCAAGCCAAGCTTCCTTTCAGAATGGTTAAAGGAAAGAATATGGCCAGAATCCTATTGCAGGCTTACACAAGTATAAGGGAAATTGTGTGAAGTTTTGGCAGCAAATTGCCACTCATTAACAGCTAGTTGCATTTCTGTGCATGTACCCAGTTAGGTGTGCAGTCAGGAATGCAACAAGCATCTTGTTAAAGAGTGGCAGTTTGTTACCAAGACTTACATGATTCCCCTTATACAAACATACATTGGCAATAGGATTCTAGCCTATATTGAACGTTTAGTTCATTTCTTTAAAAATCACATTTACTTAGATTATGTATAAGAATAATCTGATTTAAAAATTTATGGTTGAATGTATTATAGTCACATATGTCAGACTCTCATGATATCTTGAAACTGAATCCACAATTGTATGCTGAGCACACCACCTTAACACTGTCTTTTTTCAGTCGAAAGAGATAAACTGGGATCAAGAGTGTATGACTTTAGAAATCCATCCCTGTCTCACAGCCCAAATTGAGCATCCGAAAACAAGGGCAGTATACAAGATGCTGTAGGCAGGCAATGAAGGAACTGTTTTCTCGTCTCATACCTTGTATGTAAGCTTTCAGAGGCATATGACTTGGGTTATTTGTGTAGAGAGGGTGCTGGATAAGGCTAGATACATCTTTCATTCAATCAAGCCAAGAAAGTGGTATCTCTACATTATTATTTGCTTTCATCCTTATTCCCTGCTACGGACAACAGATCTCTGATTATCATGTAAAGAAAACCTCAAGAGTCTTCAACGCACGCCCGACTTTCAAATAAAGAATCAAACATCAGTTTTGTGATGCCCTAAATTATTATCAGCAATTACAGTCTTAGATTAAAAACTCCTGTACAATCTACCACCCACCCTGGAAGTAAGTCTGGATCACAGAATACACCCTAGGAATTTGCTGAGTTCAGCTTGGGAGTCAAACAGCATCGCAACTCGAAGTCTTGCTTGCTGAACAACAGGACTTCAAAGAGGCAGCCACATGAGTCTGTTTCATCACATATAAAAACCCAAACAGAAGTGAAAAATAAAGCAAAAGCATTAGCGGCACCTTAAAGACTAACAGATTTATTTCACTCCACTTCCTCAGACACACAGATAAAACGCTCATGCATGGGTTTATACATGAACGTTGATATAAAAACTTTTATAGACATGGGTTGGAATTCTAAGAGTTCCAGTTTTGAAGGGGGAAAAAAAGAAAGACCTTTGCCAAGGTCTGGTCAGAATAGAAGACTGATTAGTCCAGCAAAGGATTTGGACACTGGGGAATTCTGGGATTGGTAGTCCGAAAGAAAGGAAGGAAGGAAGGAAGGAAGGAAGGAAGGAAGGAAGGAAGGAAGGAAGGAAGGAAGGAAGGAAGGAAGGAAGGAAGGAAGGAAGGAAGGAAGGAAGGAAGGAAGGAAGGAAGGAAGGAAGGAAGGAAGGAAGGAAGGAAGGAAGGAAGGAAGGAAGGAAGGAAGGAAGGAAGGAAGGAAGGAAAGAAAGAAAGAAAGAAAGAAAGAAAGAAAGAAAGAAAGAAAGAAAGAAAGAAAGAAAGAAAGAAAGAAAGAAAGAAAGAAAGAAAACTCTGCCCACCTCTCACCCAGCTTTCAGTTTGCCTGAGTGAACAACCAGATTCCTTAGACAAGCCCACAAAATGAATGCAACATGAGTGCAACACCGCCTTTCCTCTTACTTTCCCCACCAAACTTATAGCAAAAGGCCTACTGCCTCCAAGACCTGGCCACATGCCTCTGGGTTGTCTGGTCTTCAGTAGATGGCAATGTGCTTTGGAGGCAATGTGCCGTCATGACTAGCTGCCATCAGCAGCCTTATCTTCCACGATTCAGACTAATCCCACTTTTAAAGCTATCTAAGATGGCAGCCATGACAACATCTGAGCTGGCAGCCATGACAACCACGAAGGTAAACAATTCTTCTGTTTAACTCTGTCTGTCCAGTGTAAACTGTTACTCCTTTTGTTTCTCCTTAAGGCTTAATTTCCCACTGTTCAGTTTCTCAGCAAAACCCCAGATTCTAATAATTATAAGAACCACACTGTGTGCGAGAAGCCTACACACAGGATTCAGGCGCAATTCTCCTCAGCCACTGTTATGGCCTCTCAAGTGGCTTTTACAAGCATGCTCCTGTCAAGGGGCTGTACTTTGCCCACATCTGCTTCAAGAGAGCAGATGTGGGCAAAGTACAGCCTATTGATAGTATCATGAGTTGTTGCTGGAGGTCCCTGGGACCCCTATGCTCAAAGATGAGGTGAATATTGGAAACTCTCGTTACTAGCCCTAACATGACTCCACATTCTGAAAACCTTTGCTAAAGCTTGTGCAGCGCCTATTTACTTTCTATATTCATTGAGGCTTATTCCCGGGTAAACCTGGATAGAATAATAACCTAAATTAAGCACAATATCTATCATTCTCCAACTGAGTTTTTTAGACACTAGTTTGAGAGCAGCACATTAAGATAAGGTCCTCCTAGAATGTGCGTTTGGCAGCCAGAAATCATATTTATTTACGTTCCAAATGCAAGGAGGTGAAATTACCATGTTAAGGATTCAAAATCACAGGACACCAAAATATAGTGCTTAAAACACTTAAACCTACTAGTATGCACTTTCAACTGTAAGAACTCATGCTTTGCAAATAAAGTTTTCTAAATCCCTTCCTATTTTTTCTCTATTCTGTGCAAGCCAATCTATTTTTGTGTGTACCCCTAATTTAGGAATTCACCACTTTTCAAAAATATCTTGACCAATATCAGGAACTGAATTATGGCAAAATATCATTTTAAAATAACTCCTCCAAACCTCATCCTTATAGTTCTTAAAATATAACTGACAAGCCACTGCCTATAGTAGTGTGTTCTTTAGACTGTAGTAAAACTGCAAAATAAAATTATATCACCAGAATACATTATGCAAATTAAATATCCTTGCATGCATTGACTCAGTGGTGTATAATGTATTCTCTTTCTAGGATGTAAACCTTAGTTTGAAGTCTTCATTAAGCCTGACTTAAATTAAAAAAATAAAATTATATCACTAGAATAAATCATGCAGTTCAATGTTACATAATTTTCCATAATGTATTCTGTTTCTAGGAAGAAGACTTGCCGTCTGGAACCTTTTGAAAAATGCCTTCCCAGTCTTTCAATTTTGGAGGGAAACAATGGGTTATAGAGCTTATAAAAATGTTTCTCCAAAACAATGCAGTCTAATAGCTTAGTTTTTAAAGAAAAAAGTGGAAGCTGTATCTCAACAAGTGCAGTGCCGTAAGACTCAAAATTGTTTTTTTTTGCACTTATCCAAGTAAGACGCGAACCAGCCACTTGACTGAAAGCGAACCATAAATTCTACTGTATTATCAAACTAGGCTGACAAATTTCTAGTTCAGATAAAAGGCCAACTCAGGCATGCATATATTTCTGAGTCATTGCTGTGGAATTCCCCACTTCAGCTTATGATCCGCTTTCTTTTTTTAAAATGTGCCATCCGTGCCATTAAGTGTCTACAATTATTTCATCTTTGCTGGGGCTCATGATCTTTCTTTCACTCTCCAGCTAAGCACAATTAACCTTCTGAATGAAAGTAAATAAGACAGAGAGACTCCTTAACCTTTCAAAACGCCACGTCTCTAGGCACAAAAATACAAAGCCCACTTCAAAACTGCAATTAACTACCATTTATATTAATTGGTCTCTTGGGAATTCGCAAGTTTCCCTTCCCCCGCTGATGACAGTTGAGAGAGCAGTGAAGAAACAGCTGAGAAACACCAAAACTGAACAAGCCTCCCGTAAAAAGAGAGAGAAGATGGCAAAGCCTTTCTAAAATAAATAATGAATGAAGTGTTTGTTTCCAAAATTTGAGACGAAGTGGTAGACCTACAGATTTCCAAGGGGTGCACCAAACACCCCCCAAGCCCACCATGCTGGAAAGGCCCCACACCAAGTTCCTTTCATAAGCAAATATCGACACAATGATACGATTCATATTCTTGAGTTTACCTAAGCCTAGAGACTCAGCTATGTGCACGCAAAACACGGAGAAGCAAGAGGGGGAGAAAGAGGAAAAAAGGAGAGTCGGAAAAAGACAGATTAAAGGCAACACCCAAAAGAGGAGGAAAGCTAACAAAACCTTGCCTTACCTTCGGTCAGCCAGGTTTCCTGAAACAGGTTCAGGTCATGGAATAGATCTGCAAGAGAATACGGTGGGCTGTGATGACCACAGATTCACAGTGGTGAGAACCACAGAGAGAGCAGAAGGCAGGAATTGGGGGAACAGGTTAAAGACTGATTAAAATCATCAAATACAGCAGATTGACTAGGGAGGTTTAAAACCACAGAAGTGGCACATCCCATCACCCCCACCTTGTCATATCCAGAACAATGTCCTCCAACTGCATAATCTTCAACCCCATTTCATGCAAAAAGAAAAAAAGAAAAGAAAAAAGCAATGGGGGACCCAACAAGGATGAGACTCATGACTTTCTTTATATGGTTGGACTACAACTCCCATCAGTTTGTCACTAATGCGGATCTGGTGTGTGTTGGAATCCGATAACACCTGGCTGGCTTTAATTTTCCTTACTTTGAAATGCAAATCCCTGTTCTACACCACTGTAAGCTTTTCTATTTCTCCCCATCCTCCACTCTTTTGTTTTCCTCTTCATGAAGATGAAATACACTGGATTTGAAGTGAGAAGCACAGCATTCTATGGCAACAGAAGAGTAGCATTGTATGTGCATCTGGGATAGAGTATGGCAGAGAGCAACTGAAACTACCCAGCTTATGAAGGAAGGACATTCCCAAGAGAAAACATAGAGGGAAGCTACCGGTGCTCTCATTCCTATGTGGGAAGCCAGTGTGATGTAGTGGTTGCAGTGCAGGGCCAATCTAAGGTCAAGTCCCAGCTCAGCCATGAGATTCAGTGAGTGGCGTGAAAATAAAACGAGGGTGGAACAGAACTGATGGCTTTCTTGGCTGCCAAAATGTGCTTAAGAATGGGATGCCAACTGCCTAACAAAATGCTGTATCCATGGCACCTGCCCCATGTAATGCCACACAGCAAAGCAGGAATCCAGCTTTGCAGACCATGGCCAGCCCAGAACAGGTCATCTTTCTTGTCAAATCTATAAGAGACATTCACCTGTAGAGACTGTAGAATTTCAAAAGAAAGCTGGGAGAGGCATCTTTTTTTGTTTGTTTCTTTGTTTGGACTACAGCTCCCATCATTCCCCCAATGATACAGCCATGCTGACTAGAGGATTCTAGAATCTGGAGTCCCAATGGGCAATTTTCATGCTCTCTTCCCACAGATGCTCTTCGAGTTGTGTAACATGACAGATACGATACTACTTGAAGACAAGACGTCAGGGTGCAGCTTATGCGCAGACAGCCCTGTCAGGGAATCAAAACTACCCTTCATTTTTGGAGCAAGGCATGCAAAGGAGATCAAACTTTTTAAAAGTATTTCTTGGAGAACACCAAGTGCTCTGAGTAAAAGTGGAGTTCATTAAGGTTAGGCATGGCGATCAGTTTATAGACATTTATGAGGTAAGAGATATTTACGCTGGGGCAGGAGCATTCTGAAAGGAGAGCTATCCCCTTACAGTATTTTTCTCCCTAGGTAAAACAAAATAATCAAATATTATTTACCTCCAACCAAGTACCTGCCCTGTATTTTGGATGTACTCCTCCTCCATCAGCCCCAGCGAACAAGGAGGGAGCACTCATGGGACTTGCCATCCCAAATATTTGAAGACCCCCAGGTTGCAGAAGGCTGCAAAAAACAGTGCAGCCACCTCTAGCAGCTCTTCTTGGTGGGGTACAACACTGCACACAAATCCAAGGGATGTGAAAAGACAGCAAGAAAAAGCTCAGGAAGCATTCGTCTTCAAGTAATGAAAACTGATTCATCAATGCCAAAAGAAAAAAGAAGAAAAAAAGACCATCGCACTAGCCTTCTCCAATATGTAATAACAATCATGTGGCATCAAATCAATTCTGACTTATGAAGACTCTTTTCAGAGTTTTTCCAGGTAGAGAATACTCAGAAGTGGTTCACCATTCCCTTCTTCTGAGCGCACGCACTGGGACTGTGCAGCTTGCCCGAGGCCACACAGGCTGGCTCTACTCGCAGGAGGCACAGTGGGGAATCAGACTCCCAAACTCTGGCTTAGATATCTAAACCATTGAGATATCTAGTCAGCTTCCTCCAATAATATTTTGGACTCCAACCCCCATCATCCCCAGCCAACCTGGTTAACAGTGGGAACTATATTCCATCAGATCTGGAGGGCAATCCTGTTTAGCAGTGTAGTCTTCCCCAGCCTGCTGCTTTCCCTGTGTTCTGTTCCATAAACATGCTGGTGGGGGAGGATGGGAGTCTTAGTCCAACATCGTTTGATGGCCCAAGATTAGAAAATGCTGGTCTTATCGATGGAGCACTGGACACTGAAGTCAAGCAAACGTAACCTATGGCAATGTACTTGGCCACAATATAAAGGATTCTTTTTAAGTCTTAGTTCCTCAGTTTCATAATGGCTACAATAAAATATCATCCTGTTCATACATAAGATTTCATGTCAAGCTTCTGTCAGCCAGCAAGGGCATGCATCATACTGCTCTGTTCCAATGTTCTCCTCAGACCAGTCTTTGGTACAATCTGGTGCCTTCTAGACAGAAGTGCTGGACTACAAAGCTCATTGATCTTGCAGACAGGCGCACAATTGCTTTCCCAACCAGACCAGGAAGGTCAGAATGATGGGCAGGCAGCTGCAGAGGTAGGGTTGCTTGTGTGACTGCTTAGTGATGCTGCATGATTCCTACAGGATGCTGACATTATTCCCCACACCATTATTGGAGTGATGGGAGCTGTAGTGCAAAGGACACAAAACATTCCAGACGTAGGGAGGGTATCACGGAGCATGCAATACATCTTTCTCTGATACCTACTCCCCCATACACACCTTCTGAGTCTGGGACATGGGGCACGCCGGGATCCATGGATTTCCTCCGTGCTGCCATCATAGCTCTACAATCCAGGGTTCCATTCCCTGATAATTTCTGTTAAAAAAAACCACAGAAATCAACAATATGGTGCTTTGTTGGAGGGCAAAACAAAAAGGGAAAACTGAACAGCAGGAAAAAGAGAAGTAACATAGGTTGTCTCTCTTTGGCCACCCACCTGTGCAGAAGTGTAAGGCACTTGCTGGTCCAAATAGCTTTTCATCCTCCCATCAGTCATGGGTGTGAATTCCTCACAGGCATGGAGGGCAGGCAGTAGATGCTAAAGGAGGAAGGGGGGGAGGAAGGAAAATGATTAAATGAAAGTGAAGGAATTTCACTGAAAGTGAAGGGACATGGCTTCATAAGGAAGAGCAAAAGCAAAAAAGCAAGAAGCCAATAACTTATGAGATAAGCATATTCATAAGAAAAAGGAACCATATAATTCAGATTTTTTTTTAAATTACACCATTCTACTTACATACAACTGGAATAGATTTTCAGGCCCTTGCTTTTTGTGTTTATTCACTGCAGTTGACGCACCCTGTGCAAAAGAGAATCACATGTAAGACAGAAGTTTTAGGTCGATGTCTGAGCAGGGACAAGCAAGGGAAGAATTAAGGCACTGGTCCATTTCATTGCACCTCCAAGTAGGGTTTATGCTCAGGAGCTGGAGAGTTTCTGTCTCTCACACACACACACACATCACAAGGATGATCTCTTAAGAGGAAAAGGTTACTATCAAAACATTCCCCCCCCCCAGCCTAGTCACACAGATCCCCTTTTAGTACAGGCCCAACTTATTTGTTGGAATACCACCTCCCCTCCTTTGGTTTCCTTTCTGGATCTTGGCCCCGCTCCCCCTTTGCAATTTTTTTTGTTCCCATTTAAGTCCTCTGCAACCTCACCCTCTCCTCTCAAACCAGTTTCTTTGATGCCCTTTCCTGGATATTATCCACCATTGCCATTTCCCTCTTCTTTTCTCTCTCCCACAATCATGTTTCAGGTTTTTCTCTCTCCTCCAGCTTTGGTGCCCAGTCTCCCAACCCCTAAATGTAGCTTCCTCCCTGCACGATTTCCTCACTCTCTTCTTTTTACACCGCCTATCAGTTTCACACCTCGGGGAATTCTAAGTTAATTCCTGGTGACTTTTGCTGACCTCTGCATGGATCACTCTCTGGCCCAAAATGTAGCTTTGCTTAATACTTCCCTTCCACCACCACTCAATCCCTTCCTTGCCCTGAATAAATGCTGCAATCTTATGCATACTTACGTAGGAGTAGGTCCCACTCGGCTCTCACTTCTGAGTAGACATGAATAACATGGGCTGTACAAGCCTATCAGCCCTCACGATGCTCTCTTGGTTTCTGTTGTCCACACTGAACCTCCACCCCAAAACTTAAGCCCTTCTACCTCTGCTCTTCCCTCCATTCCCATTTCTTGATCCTCATCCAAGATTAATTCCCCACCACTAACTAGGCCCCATAACTCTTCCTAATAGTCTTTTTTCCCCCGCCCAAAATGCCCGCTTAAACTTCTGCAGTAAGTAGTGAAAATGATAGTCCCGTTTCCATGAAAACTTCTCTTTCCTCCTCACCTGAGAGTGGGGAGGGAAAAGGGGGGTTAATTCAGGTCTTCCTGGTCGGCCGCCGCCGCCTCCACCAAGGCAGCTGATTGCAGATACCAGGGATACGCTGCTTCTCGTGGGACTGAGCCGGGCAGGGTTGCTCCCGCCTCCAGCCCGGGCTCGTTTCCTCTTTCACAGAAAACAGACTCTATTCTGTTTCTCTTTGTTTCATTGACTTTGTGAATGGAGGAAAAGAAGGAGGGGGGAAATTCCCTCGGCTCGCCGGGACATGCCCAACCAATCAAAGTTTAGAATGGCTCTCACCCACTCGGGGTAAGGCGTGGTTTCTGTGCTCTGAGCCAATCCTCACAAAGAGCTCGGAGATTCATTCACCTCTGAAACTACCCATTCATAAAAAAAAACCAAGAGCGCCCAAAATTCATTCATAAAAGACTTCCGAGGGAGGGAAGGTGTCACGGGTTGTAGACACGATGGCTCGGCTTCTAAACACACTCTACTACTCCCTCCTTTCCTCCGGGCCTCAAACGGGTTGTGCTGCTGCTCGGTTTACAAGGGCGTTCGTACCATTCGCCTCCTCTTCTCCTCCTGCCATCAGCAGTTAAAGGTGGGGGCGCGCAGCGGAGTACAAAACCACTCCTTGTGCAGTGTGTTTAGGTATTTTAGAAAACAAACAAGACGTCTATAACAAGACGACGCCCCTCCATTTTTTTTTTATTTAAATAGGTTATATTTAGAGGCCCCATTTCAGATTTCACAGGTTGGGGCAAGAACGTCAGCTAGGTTTAAACGAGTGTTTTTCTGTTGGATGCACATAATTATGAATGATTACTACTAATATCGTTACGAATGCTTTTTAGCTACAGTTTCGTTGTATGCCCTGTAGGGTTTTGTTACTGGGTGTTTTTTTTTTTTTTACAACGAATTACTTTTGCATTTGTTTGACACTCCTGCACACACGCTAGGTACAGAAGCCAATATTTAACTGTATTTAACGGCAATCAAACTCTGGCAGCGGATTCTAGGAGGCAGCAAGCTCAGTCTCCTGCCTTTATTCCTGGACGGCACAGCTCTTGCCCTCGGCCACACAGCCTGACCCACACCCCCTAGACCAGGGGTCTCAAACATGCGGCCTGGGGGCCATTCGCGACCCCCCCAGATGATAGTTTGTGGCCCTCGCCTTGCCTGCCCCCCCAAAGCGCCCACACATCCTCTTATGTCAAGAGTAAAGAAAAAGCCTTGCCTTGCTCGCTGGCTCTCTTCCAAGACAGCACCTCTTGCACCCTCCATCCAGAACTGCAGCCTACCAGCCAGCCCACCTGTCTGTCGGCTAAGGAAACTCCTGGGCGGCTTCCTTGGGCTCTTGCTCCGCTTGGCGGAAAATCTGATGCGGCCCAGCCTCACCCAGACTCTGTCTCTAGTGGCCCCCTGGTAAATTGAGTTTAAAATCCCTGCCCTAGACCATCTTATTGCCCTCTGGTATGGTGAAAGACCGCACCATTTGAAAGGTTACATTTTGAAAATAACTCCATTAGGTTTCTTATCACCTTACTACATTATGGTCACAATACAGTAACCAGTTATGTTGCACATTATTAGCACGTTGTCTAGTCACCAGCAGGGCAGAAAAAGAGGGGAAGTTCTCTCTGATTCCCTCTATTGGCCGGTTCTGATATTACGCCTTGGAATTAGTTATGGAAAGACAGCGCTAAAGAATCTTAGGATTTTAGAATCTTAGGACTGCAAAGCTGGAAGGGACCCTATGGATCAGTGGTTCTTAACCTTTGTTACTCAGATGTTTTTGAACTGCAACTCCCAGAAACCCCAGCCAGCACAGTTGGTGGTGAAGGCTTCTGGGAGTTGCAGTCCAAAACTCCTGAGTAACCCAAGGTTAAGAACCACTGCTATGGATCATCAAGTCCAACACCTGTCAAGGAAGCACAGTGGAGAATTGAACTCCCAACCTCTGGCTCTGCAGCCAAATGCCTAAACCACTGAGCCATCCCGCAGTTCATTAATAATAATCTTCAAACTGCAGAGCTGGAAGGGACTCTGCGGATCACTGAGTCAAGCGGGGAATCGAACTCCCAGCCTTTGGTTCTACAGCCAGAGACCTAACTAAATGTGCTAATATTTCCATTGCTGCTTATGATTGTTAAGACAATGGCATTATACCGGGGAAAAACACATGTTGAACGGTATCTAGAATGCACCAAAATTACCTTTTTAAAAAAAGTTATTAGGTGCTGCTCATTACAGTTAAGTCTTTATGTCTACAAAGTAACTTTTTATGTACATTACTTGTTACTTCAGTGCAATTAGTTACAAGTATCTATATTGTAAGTAGCTATTTCCATGCCCTGGAGGACACGCTCCCATCACCAGGTCTGAAGTAAAATTCAAACCCCCAATGTATCCACTTCTGTACTTCCAATGGGAAACGGGTGCCATCTAGTCCTTTGCCTCAGGCAGCAAAATGTCTTGAGCCATCCCTCAAGAAGAACATCCAGTCAGAGGGGACAGATGAAAACACAGGAGAAAAGAATCAGTAAATCAGACCAACATGGTGTGTGCATTATTTGTTTGTTTGTTTGTTTATAATATTCATACGCTACCTTTCGCCTGAAAGATCCAAAGCAGCTTACAGCATTTAAAAGGAACAAAGTAAAAAGCCAAATAATAAATTAATTGCATTTTAGAAAAGGATCTGGTTTCATCAGATCCTCTTTCTCGGTCATTCTGCATGGCAGCATATTGTTTTCTAGGCTAAGATTCAGGCTAAGGTGGAATATTTTGCTCTCATTCTTCCTGTGATCACAATACAATAGGACCACAGTATCCATGGGGGATCAGTTCCAAGTGTGCCCCTCCCCCACAGACACCAAAAAAGGCAGAGGTAGTGAACACTATACAGTATATAGCATTTTCTCTGGCTCTTTCTAGTGCCTAGTTCTAGTAAATATCCTATCGAAATACATATAAATACATATTTCTGGGGTTTTTATTTAATATTTTCAAGCAGTGGAGAAGTGACTCAGTGGATAAATTAATCAGCATGACAATGTCTGGCCTTCGTAAGTTGCTCAGGTGGGTGCCAGGGTCACATGTATAGCCAGATGCTTCCTGGGTTTCTCCTCCCAGCACTGTTGTTCTTGTACGATCTGTAAGTAAGGTATTTTCCTCCCAACATTGGATCAGACATGAGTAGCCTCTGAGGAACAATTGTTGCCTACACACCCAATCCAAGACCTTGGAAAGCTACATCCCCTACTGTTCCCTGCACATCCCAAAAATAATCTTCTTTTTAAAAGGTTTTTTAAAAAAACAACTAAAAAGGCTACTCATGCCCTTCAGTGCCCCAAAAAACATTTTTCAGTGGAAGAAGGGAGAGGGTGCTGGGACTTCCCAAACATCTCAAAATTACCTTCCATGTCCCCTGAGGATACAACAGGGATTTTTAGCAGCCTTTGTACTATTATTGCTAAACTTTAGAGTGATTTGTTAATGAATATAGAATGCTGTTTATTCCGTTTCAGACTAGCAGTCCCTCTAGCCCAGTGTTTTGTTTTGTTCATGAATTGTTTTTATGAGTAACCCAGTATTATTGAGCATGAGCAGTGATTCCCAATCTTGGGTCCCCAGGTATTCTTGGACCAAAGCTCCAAGAAGCCTTCACCACTAGCTGAGCTGGCCAGGATTTCTGGGAGTTGTAGTCCAAGAACATCGGAGGACCCATGGTTGGGAACCACGGCTCTAGGGTTTCAGATGGAAGTTATCCACAGCGCTACCTGCAGTTTGAACCTGGGCCCCTCTTCATCTGCTTTAGCACTGAGCCAATGCTTGTCTTCAGACTGGGGTGGGCGACAGAGAGAGAGCAAGGAACAGAGGTCTATTAAAATGTGCATGTTGGGATGGGTCTATTAAAATGGTGGTGCTGTGTTTGCTCAGATTTTGCTAATAAGCTTTGGGGTCAGTTAATAATGAAAAGTAGCTATTAAATTTTACTCTGAGTTATCACTACTGTACTTTGTTCCTGCTGTCCAGAACATCACACCCACACACCTACCCATTCTTTTGAAGAATGAATTCACTGGAGAAAAAGTCTGTTTGGAACATTCCAGCTTGAAAAAAGTGGAAGCCCCCAGCAGCAGGGAAATAAACTTTGTGTCAGAAGCAAAAAGGGCCAGATTGACTTGAATGGGTTTTTGCATCATGTCATCTGCTTAAAAAATGTGAATTCATCTATTTTACACCCGCAGCAATTCCCACAGTCTTTGACCATATAGTCGGGGCCTAAGTCAGGGACCTTACCATCATTTATCCCCTGTTCTATCTCCGGCTCCTTTCAACTTTACTGAGATTCATGCCTCTAGCTGAGATGTTCCCCCCCCCCGGGTATTCTGCAGATGTCCTGCATTACAGCTCCATCCTCTCTAGCCATTGGTCATAGTTGGTGTGGCTATTGGGATTGGAAGCCTAAAGCTCTTGAAGACTGGGGAAGGCCCTGATACTGTTGTTGCCAGGGGCAGACATCCTACAGCCCTCAGTCCACTTGTGTCCCTGTCTAAACCCAGTTTCCAAATATCTGCACAAACGACCAGTTCAGAACCTTAGCAAAATTATTGTGCAGACTCACAAGCGAATGTAGCCCTTGGCATGCTCTTGGACTCCACCTGGCAACAGCTGTCCAGGATTTCTAGCCCTATCAAGAACTCGAAGTGCAAAACAAGTTCTGTATCACTGAATGACATCCCCCTCCATCGGTCCCCCATTAAGGCAGTTGACAGCTCTTCACCATTGGCATCAAGAGAAGCAGAACTCTGCCACCAAGACATGACTTCAGTGCCCCCAAAGGGCAGCCTAGTCATATATCCTGACCACCGCCATCCTTGCATCCCAGCCTCCCACCTTTCATTGCAGGACAACCTCTCTTGGTATTCCTTGCCAGACCTTTTAAAAATCATATTCTGAGTGGGAGTCGCCCGAGGCACTTTCCCTGCAGGAAGGAAGCCATTAAATGTCTTAGCACTTTGAGAGATTAAATGCCATAACTTACGGCCGCTGAAGTTTCTGCAAAATGTTATAATGTAAGAAAACAATTAAAAAGAGTTATCTAAGGGTGGGCAATAGTTTTATTGTGATGGAGTGCACAGTTAATTGATTGCCGTCTTGTAAGCTTGGGCTAGAGACGCAGAGCGGTGAATGACAATCGCTCAGGAAGCGCAAAGAACCATCACTGGTATGTGTGTGTGTCTCCGTGTTTGATGACAGAGGGTGGTGTAGAAAGTAAGATACATACTGAGATTAAAGGGAAAGGGTGCATCTTGTTAAAACACCATCATTAGGAGACTAACTGGACAGATAACAGGTCAAACCAGACCTTGTAAAACTTACTTCTTCTGGCTGAGGACATTGTGGGAGTTTTAGTTCAACAAGGAACCATAAGAAATTCAGGATCAAACATTTCCATTGCCAGGTCCTATTTCTTCTTTTTCTTGTTGCTGTCTTACTGGAGGTGGGAGTACACTGGATTTTATCAGGATCTCACAAGACATAGTCCACTATCCTATTGCTAATCCCAACCAGACTGTTGACCTAGTGGAATTTACAGTACTGTTGACTTATCATTAAACAATTGGCCCAATAGGTCTACTCTGTGTCAGAGACTAGAAGTAGGATAGCTTAGTGCCCGTCTGTACATGGCCAGATCCTAGCAGATAAACATCATTTACTTCAAGAACCTGAAGGGTCATCCTTTTCATTTCTTGTATCTTGCTGTGGATTTTTCCTGCTTTATGCATGCTTTCTAGATTCCACACTCCTTATCTAACTTTCACCCTATGGGAGTCAAATTAATTAACCACCACCTGAATCTTGGCATGTCTGAGGTACATGGTGAGGTTACTCACCAAAGCTGGAGCACTGGGTGCCCACCCTGATGGGCAAATCTTGTTGTTAGGTGCCATTGAGTTACAACTGACTTAAAATGGTCCTAATAGGGTTTTCACAGGGACGTGGTGGCGCTGTGGGCTAAACCGCAGAAGCCTGTGCTGCAGGGTCAGAAGATCAAGCAGTTGTAAGATCGAATCCACGTGACGGAGTGAGCACCCATCACTTGTCCCAGCTCCCGCCAACCTAGCGGTTGGAAAGCATGCAAATGCGAGTAGATTAATAGGGACCACCTCGGTGGGAAGGTAACAGCAATCCGTGTCTAAGTCGCACTGGCCATGTGACCATGGGAGATTGTCTTCGGACAAAACGCTGGCTCTACAGCTTGGAAATGGGGATGAACAATGCCCCCTAGAGTCGAACACGACTGGACAAAAATTGTCAAGGGGAACCTTTACCTTTACCTTTAATAGGGTTTTCAACGTAGGTGAGATATTGAAGGTTTTACCAGTTCCTCCTTCCAGTCAGTTTCCATGAGAGAGATGGGGAATCCAGGCCAGGTCTCCTGAATCCTAGTCCATTATTCTATCCGCTACACCATACTCAATATTCTGATAAATATTACTTGAAGATATTTATATACAGGGCCTGGCTCCCAGGAGTTTCTTCCATATTTAGAATCAGGTAAAGTTGTCATATGTCCTCTGAACATGCACAGAAAAAAAAATCCATGAGACCACAGATAGCCATCCTTCACTTTTATGCATTCTGTCCTCTCTCCTGGAGGTGCTGAGGCTGAAGAAGGAAAAGATGGAGGTCCTCCAGGTGGGTACACCTGGTGTCTGCAGATTGGGTGCCTCCCTCTCCTTTGGTGGGGTTACTCTCTCTGCTAGTAATGGAGCTGACCCTAAACTCTGTCAATGGACAACCAGATAACCTCTGTGGACTGGTCCGCCTATTTTCATCTTGGTTGGATTAGCTGCACCCATTCCTGAACATGCAGTCACTCATCACATTGATCCATGCACCAGTAGTCTCAAGAATAGACTACTGTAATGCCCTCTACGTGGGGCTTCTCTTGAAGCTGATACAGAAGCATCAGCAAGTCCAGAGTATGACGGACAGACTATTGGATGGAGTTAGTAAATATCAGCATAACTCCCCAGTTCTGGCTACATTATACTGGTTACCTGTCCACTTCCATGCTGGCTTCAAGGTGATGGTTCTAACATATAAAGCCCTAAGTAGTCAGGAGTTGGCAGAACACCTTCTTCCAGTGAAAACTGTTCTCATCCCAGGTTGAATGTCTATGGGTGCTAATCTCTAGAGAAGCCTGGAGGGAGAAAACTTGGAGCCGGGCCTTCTCGGTGGTTGCACCCCAACTCTGGAACCCACTACCTCAAGCTATCCACCTGGCCCCCTTACTGGTTACTTTTAAAAAGCTTTTAAAACAGTGGCTGTTCCAACCAGTATTTTATTCTGTTCCATCCACAGAATTCTGATGAAACTATCAGCCCGCAAAATTATTGCACCACCTCTTTAAATGCTCAAATGCTTAAATATGCAAATGTTGTGATATTTCATTATGTTTTATTATGTTGAATTTACTTTTCAATTAATAGTGAAGTTGTGTTTTTTGTTTGTTGTTTGTTTTTTGTTCTGTGCCATGTTGTGAACCACCCAGAGTGGTCTCTGGCTAGATGGGCAGTAAGTAAGTAAGTAAGTAAGTAAGTAAGTAAGTAAGTAAGTAAGTAAGTAAGTAAGTAAGTAAGTAAGTAAGTAAGTAAGTAAGTAAGTAAGTAAGTAAGTAAGTGAAGACTCCTCGGAAAAAACCTTGATGTTAGGAAAGTGTGACGGCAAGAGGAGAAGGGGACGACCGAGGATGAGATGGTTGGACAGTGTCTGCGAGGCAACCAACATGAAATTGACACAACTCCGGGAGGCAGTGGAGGATAGGAGGGCCTGGCGTGCTCTGGTCCATGGGGTCACGAAGAGTCGGACACGACTAAACGACTAAACGACTAAACGAAAAAAGTGAGTGAGTGAGTGAGTGAGTGAGTGAGTGAGTGAGTGAGTGAGTGAGTGAGTGAGTGAGTGAGTGAGTGAGTGAGTGAGTGAGTGAGTGAGTGAGTGAATATTTCATTGAGTCACCATAGATAGAAAGTGACACAGAACAACAATAGCATTTTCTTCCCAGAACTTGGAAAGTTACATTTAAGATAATTAGTTACACTTATAGTACCAAGGCACCCCGACAAAATTTGTAGTCGAATGATTGTATTCCTGTATTTCAAAAGTACTGTAATTAAAATAGAAATTCCAAATGCAAGAGTGGATAATAAGTTCATTGCACTACTGAAATTCTAATGGTCCAAGAGAGTCTAAAACTCTGATTGGCTTGAAAACTCTTACTTTATTAGTTCAAAAAAGATATTACCCACCCTTGCTTTTGGAATTTGTGCAACAGTGACATGCTTTTTCATTAAAATAGACACAGATGCCATAAGTCTATAAGTTGCAATTTTATTGCCAGCTCTTCATATGTTTCTGTTTTAAAGGAAGGTCTTTTGTTAATTGTTTTAACCTGGATGTCCTGGTGTGACTATTGATGCAAACGTTTTAGCAGTGCTGTTCTCTTTTGCTCTGTTGTCAATGTATTGTCTTGTACATGATGTGATATTTTATTTCGTTTCTCAGATTTGCAAAATACCTTGTTAGTAGCAATTCTAAAATGATGGGGGCGGGGGAAAGCAAGGAAACCTGCAACCCTCCAGAGATTGGCAGACCACTGTTGGAGAGAAGCCTCCCATTTTTGCTTCCATAAATTTCTGCTTTGTGCTGTTCTGATCCACGCCAGTCCTGCTGATTGTTTTAAGTCATTCATGCATTTAGATTGCGCTCTTCTTCTACTCCTTCTTCTGACCAAAGACAAAACAATTCTATCACCCGTCTACTTGTCACATGGTGTGGCTTGCCCGTCTCCATTTTAACAATGTTGAATGTTCTTTTCCATCTATTATTTTTGTCTTTTCTCAAATATCCTATTTTCTCACTTAATCTGTTAGTCTATTAGCATCTGTCTTTCCATTGCTCTTTGAGTGTTGTGCACTTTTCCATTATGGATTTTTAGGGCTCAGGTCTGTGCAGCAGCATAGGACAAACTACCAACTCACATTGACGGCAAACTGCTCTTTTTAATTTCAGAGATCTGTTTTGGTTTTAAGGATTTTACTTTCTTTTCCCCACTTCTGCTCTCTAATTTTATTTCACACATGGTATTATTTGCCCTGGATAAATATATTCTTGTACATATTCTATAGGATGGCCATTAATTATAACGTTCATATTTTCTTCTTGATTTGACATTATGTTTGTTGTTTGTTTATGTAGCTTTAAGCCAACTTTCTTTGATTCAGTTTTCAGTTTCTTTGAACATACTTCATAAGTCATCAGTGTTATCTACTATTACTGCTGCATCATTGTCTTACATTGATATTGATTCCCTTATGTTCCCAATCTAGATTTCTTAAACACATTTTCTAATGCTATTAAAAACAGATTTCAGCTCGTTGAGTTTCCTGGTCTCCCCCAATGTTTAACTGACATTTCCCTTGTATTTTTGTGTAACTGAGAAGAGAAAGGGGACATAGGATGATACAATTTCTCAAGCAGCAAAACCTTTATGCTATGAATATATTCTTTCAAAAGAACACAAATCAATCTAAACATGAATGGGCTGCAATAGGGAGTAAGCATGCAAATGAAATTGATTATATTCTGTCCATAAGCAGAAGAACTAAGAAGAGCGTAGGGCACTGAATGACATTAGTTGAGGAAATGACCATAGAATGTTACAAACAAAAGTAAAATAAGCACAACATTTGAGAGAAGAAAATTAAAAACACAATCAATGTACAAAATGGGCAAGAAAATCATGCAGGATAAAAGTGTAGCATATGAAAGTGAATTGAGAAAGAAAATAAAAATTTCCAAGCATGCCACTACAGACTACACCAACAGTGTTTTAAATACAAAAAATGTTAGAAACAGGCCCAAACGTAGCTATCTATACAGTAGCTCCCAAAAGAAAGAGAGGAAAGAACATTAAAATGAAATATTTGTTTGACAAAAGAGAACTACTCAGCCAAGGGAAACAAAATATGACAGAATATATTGGAACTAACAAAACATTGAAATAAATCAACAGGATAAAAAGAAAACAGAAGAAATGATTGAAACAGTGATCAGAGTGAATAAAAAATATGAAGAGCACAAGAAGATCATTAGGGAGAAATATTGTTGTTATAAAGGATAAAGATGGAAATGAAACCAGAGATAGGGAAGAAATATTAAGAGTTCCTGAAAACATTCTGTGAAGGACTATCTAAACAGATGCCACCCGGGGAAGTTGTAGAACAACGAAGAATTATAAATGTGAACTCTGAAAATATATACCTGAATTAGTAAAAATGAAATATGAACTGATGTAAAAAATATGAAAAACAAAGGAGTAACAGCAGAAATTGATGGGAGGGATAAAAGAATAATAAGCAGTCGGCAATATGGTAATGAATAAATAAATAGAATTGACAAAGGTCTGCCAGAAGTGATTTATCCAATAAGGGCTGAAGTTCTGCTCTGGGCAGCCAGCTTCTTGGCTGTGCATATTGTGAAAGATGCTATCTTATGGCCACTCTTGAAGCACGTTTTGTCAGCTTTTACAGGTGGAAGAGGGAAGGCAATAATCTTATCACACACATTCTTTGCCTAAAATCAAAGCTAGGATGCCAAAGAAAGAAAAGGAGCTGTGGTTTTATCTACATCCAAATATGTGAATTTTTAAACATGCAATCACAGGACAATCCTCAATAATTCTCAGTTCTCCTGAGTTCAGTAAAGGTAAATCTGTTACCCCGTACTATTAAACAGCCCTACAGAGAACTCCAGCAAGCCCACAAGTTGACAGAGGGGTTGGGGCCTATTCCATCCACCATCAAAGCTTGGAAAAAAGTTACTTTTTTCACTTTCCCCCAATCCCCCAGCCAGATTGGCCAAAACCTTTTCAGACTACAGCTTTCAGAATCCACTGGGCAGCATAGAGCCAGCTAGCATCCTCTCGAAATTTACATCTTCCAAGCTCTGGACAATACCAAGATGCAGTTTCTAGGCTGTAGCATGTTGACGCAATGTTTGTTCTGAATGAAATCTTGGCACTCATTAAGCACTGCCTAGATCTGCCCTCCTTAATTAGACAAAAGGAAATTGAAGCAAGTCTCTAGAAAATAACCAGTGTCTTTAGAAAATGACCTCTTGGATCATTACCCGGCTGGGGGAGGAGGGGCAGAGAGTAAAGGCAGGAGGTGCAAAAGGAGATCCATTCCTTTGAACCTAAATCTTTATTCACTCATGTAGCATTTCTAGTCTTTATAAGTCTTTGCAATTTACAAACTCAACCTGAAGCTTGACAACAAAAACTAATAAATGAAATCTGATCAGGTGATTGGCAAATCTGACTTCCATTCTCTTCCTTGCAAACATGTAATGAGAGGCTCAAAATCCCAAGTACTAAGTCGGCTGGTTTCTATAACCCCCATTTCAGGCTGGGTGAGAATTTCATTTCCACTCCTTTCTAATAAGAATTTGCCAAAATGTGCACACATGGGAAAAATCATATTAGGGATGGAAAGATGTAAGAATTGGAAATTTAGAAAATCCCAATGTGGGAAGAAATGGAGATTGACAGATTTTTCCATCCAGGTCCAGCGCTTGGATGCTTAATCTATGTTTGGATCCTTCTGTGTTCAATAGCAAGAAATCCTGTTGCACAACCTTACATCATGCAAGGCTGAGGATGTCATCAACCCTGGCTTTTCTTCATACATTAAATATTCTCTGATCTCCCCATCCCAAAGGTCTTGAGGCTGTCTTGAGATCCCTTTCATCACAGGGAAACTGTTGGGAGCTCAGAGACGGAAGGCAAAATATTTTATTATCAAAAAACACCACCACTGAATGATCTACTGCCAGTGAGGGTGGGGGCAATTTTTAGAAATTAAAGATTTCCCCCCTGTCTCTCTTTTTCTGAGTATTCCCAAAAAGTAAGGTACAACTAACTCTGCTTCAGATTGATGAAGGTTGGCCTTAGATAGTTTCCTGTATTTCACTTGTACATGGATATTGAATGCAGCATAAATCATTAGCTTTCTAGGAAAGGAAGTACTTTCTCAAATGTTAGTGTAGTCATTAAACTGCAGTACTCCAATCAAGCCTCTGCCCACAACCTCTGTTTGATCCTGACAGGCACAAGTAGCTAGCTTGAGGATGACTCAAATTTCCATCCTTCCAAGGTTGATAAATTGAGTACCCAGTTAGCAGGGTGAGGGCAATGTGTAGCCTGCATAATTAAACTCCAAAGAGAGTGCCTTAAATGCTATGGGGTGGCATATGAGTTGAAATTTACAACAGCAGCAATAGTATTAGTCAAGAATGTAGTCTTGCTCCAAAGCAAGAGATGCCAGCAGGTGATTTTAAGAATACCTCGTCAGTGGATGGATCAGAGATAGATTTTCACTGCTCAATAGGTGGAGGTAGATAAGATTTTTGGATGGTTAAGGTCAGTGATTGGAATTGCTGACTTTTTTGGCCTACAGTTTGCAGACTTCTCAAGCTACATGGCCGTAGGCCAAGTAACATTTGCAAACTCTGGACAGGACCGAGGTTAGGTATGTAAAACATACAGAACTGCTAAATTTCTTGTTCTTTGCTAAGAAATGCTGTCCAGGCCTGGTTAGGAATTGGCATCACCTTCAAAACTCTTCAATTCCTGTGGACCTTCCACAAGGAACATTTTGTCAAAAACGTCCCTGTGCAAAACAAATGTCTTTGCCCTTTGTGAAATTAAACACATGCCAAGAGCAAGCAGAGAAAGGCAAGTTGAACAATCAAAAGGACACAAACAACCCATTTAGTACTTCTACTTTTCAAATAACCATACAAAATGAAACAACTGTTGCATTAGGGGAAGGGGTGATCGCCTTTTTTTTTTTTTTTTACAAAAAATGATCTTGCAAATTTAAAATCTGTCATCAGATTTTAAATGAATGAAAGAGCATTTAAAAAAATCTTGCCATATGACAGGAAAAAGAAATGGAGATTTCCCGTTCATAATGCAAGAATGAGACAAAGCAAATATTTACATGTCCAATCGATGAAAGGCCATGTGTCTTACTTTCTGGATACCAGTCCTCTCTTTGAAAAGCTACCAGATCATACTTGAAGGTATCCATTGTTTGCAGGGGTCTCCAGCTCGGATCTTCATTTTAAGATAAAGAACCTTAAAAAGAAAAGGATGTGTGTGTTGCATTTCTGCTTAAATTATAGTAATTATTTTCAAATACATTTATATTTACGCCTGTTTGTGGCCATGCTGGGAACAGTTATTAAAACAAACAAATTCATCCCGTTCTCCCTGCAAGTAAAAACTGAAATCTTGTAAGCTTGCAAAATTTAGATGCTAATTTAATAATGAACAATGATTAAAGTTTAAACAGAATATACCTTCCTTCCACCCAGCCAGTGGGAAAGACTGTGATTAATCTAATATCCAGGTGTTTACCTATTGATGGCAACTTCAAAGCCTCCTTTCCTATGGATCTTTACCTTTATCGCAAGTTGCACTGAGCCCTTCAAATAGAGAGCTTTAAAGAAGAAGAAAAATCAAGGATTGTTCTTTGTAAAGTAGGACACCTGGCCACCTTCACAGGGAGACAGACATTTTAACAAGATCCAGGAGCAGTCCAGTTTCCAGCAACTATGCTTCCCCTCCTCACTGGAGGAGCCACCAATAAAACCTAATCAATGGACTGCCTTTTAAGTTGCAACAGATCAGTGACCCAGCTAATAGCTCCCCTGCAGAAAAAGGAAGTGATAGTCAATAAAAGGGAGAAATCAATGGGAAAAATCTATTAAGGAGAGTGAGCCATTGGTGAGGGGGGAAGAACCTTTGGTTTAACAGCAACCTTTCTCTCTTTTTCTTTTCTTTTTTGGAAAGAAGCCACCAAATTGTGTGCAGGAGGATTTTAACTCTCTAAGAACCAGAGAGATGATGGCTGGGCAAGAAAGTACAAGAAGGCTCTTCCCACTGCTTTCTCAGAACTGGAGCACGTTTCTTAGAAGGCAGTGCCTCTGATTCCTACCATCTGGCTCTGTTCACAGTATAAATCATGGGCGAACAACTCTGGCCCTCCATCCTTTCCATCACAGGACACCTTCAAATAGAAAACCGTAAAGTAGGAGAACTAGTGTAGAATAGTGAATAGAATGTGGAACTAAGACTCAGGAGACCTGGATTCAAATCCTTGCTCAGCCATAGCATTTCACTAGGGTTGTGGGTGGCAAGGAGCAAATTACCCTTGAATATCTTGCATACCTCAGAAACTCTCATGTTTAAATCCAGATTTTGTTTTTAATCTTTCTTTTCCAGAGCTGAATGGGGTGCTAAACATGTGAATGGCTGCTGAGTGGGTGTTTTTTTTTTAATGGACTGTTGTACGTATTTTGGTGTTGCTTATGTTTTCATTGTATTCATTGATCATTTTAGTATTATATACTCATTGCTACTAATATTAAATACTGTCTTTTAAGCGTTGCAAGCTGCCTTGGGTCCTTTTAAAGGAGAAAGGTGTGTTAAAAACATTTTAAACAAACAACCAAATATGCTCTGTGGCAGAACCAAGAAAAAGAATTGGGGATTTTGCACTGCCACACCTTGTCCAGAAGAGGGCACTGTCCCAACAATGATGGTTTCATGCTGCTTGCTCACTCTCACTCTTTCTAAGCATGGATCTATCAACATCCTTTTCTCTTTCAGATGGAAGGAGGGGAAAGAATTCATACCAAGAGGAGGGGGAAGCTTGCATCCTAAGCTTATGTTCTGTTCTAAAGAAAATATGAAGACCACAGGATGCCCTGTTGGCTAGTCCTCAGTTCAGAGAAGTAAAGCAAAGTGTGCCACTTATATACCACCTCACAGCTCTTAAAGTACTCTCTGGGTGGTTTTAACAATTTAATTATGCAGGCTACACATTGCCCCTCCTCCGGCAAGCTGAGTTCTCAGTTTACTGGCCATGGAAGGATGGGAGGCTGAGTGAGCTTTGAGTCAGTTACCTGGGACTGAACCTGGGTAGTGAGCAGAGTTTTGGCTGCAGTACTGCAGTTTAACCACTGTGCCACGAGGCTCCTCAAACAGAAGGAAGAAAACCCCGATTGGCAGAAAGAGACACGATTAAGGCATTTGTCCCTCAGTCAGTTTCAGAGCTTGGGAAAGTTGTTAGTTATTTTAGACATGACTTCATTCTTACAGCTGAGGAGTTCGGGAAACTGTTGCTGAAAGAAATAAAACCTTTTTTTCTGAGGGGATGATGAGGGTTTGTAGATTGGAGACCTATGCGCTTTGTTCAGGGTGGGTCCTTAAAAGTTAATCTCAAAAGGCTACCCAATCCAACTCTGGTAAAAACAAAAATAAAGAGCCATCAGAGGGGAGAGCAGGCAGGGCTTTTGAAAGTACTCATCAGGGGGAAACAGCAACCAAAACTGAGCAGATCCATAAGTCATCTGTGGGTTGTCTCCCCCATTGCAATACAATGTTTTATCTTACTATTTCAGTATTTTAGTATTCCCCCCCTCCAGTTAACACAATACTTGGGTCAATATAGGCAATGGCTGTTCCCCTGCCTTTCTATTCCCTACCAACCAATGGCTTATTTCATTCCAAAGTTTGGCCAAGGGGGCTGGGGAAAATTAATGCTATGGCACTTTAAATCAGAAGTTCTTTCCATCAGAGAGGAGCCCAATCAGAATCTTTCAAGTAACTAACAGAGTAGCCAAAAAACCTGAAACCAAAAAGAGAAACTCTAGAATTAAAAATCCAGCAGGAAGTGGGATTTCAAAGGCTTTTATAGAAATATTTTAAAGGGTTCCTAAAGAGAAGCAAATTCAGAATTGTGTCTTTTTGCAGTATGGTTTGCTCACAAATGCAGATCTGCCTGCATTTGCCCCAAACTGTGATCAACTACAACCTGCTGGAGCAGAACATCTATGCTATCTGTATAAGCTACATATCTTGATTTTAGGAGTTTAAGGTACCATCTGCTGTTCTACCTAAGCAAAATACCCCTCGCCAAGCGTAACTGAAGAAGACCGTAACTATCAGTATGGCTCTAATTCCAGCAATATGTTCTGTTGCCAGTAGGTGGCAGCTCTGGAAGCAAGTGGAAGCAGTTTTTAAAGGAAGTGTTTTTTTAAAAAATATTTGCCTGTGTGTGATGGTTTTCCTCTAGACTTGTTTGGTTATCTGAGGGACATGGTCATACTACAGGCCACTTGAGCTAGGAGAGAACTGAGACTACCATTAGGCAGGGCAAGATAATGTCTACTGGTAGGAACAAAATGTAGAAAAATAACTTGACTGATTCTAGGTACTATGCACTTGACTTAACAGGGGGTGCAAAACTGCTGCTCTACCTTCAGGCAGCAAAATTGCTTGGGCTTAGCCCTGGCTCCTATCAGAGTTTGGAAAGGAATTTGTTAGGATCACAGTTCACATACACACACACACAAACACACACACACACACACACACACACACACACACACACACATACACACTCAAAAATATTTGGCTATCATTATAAGTGCAATTATAAAATGAAAACTTTTTTTTCTTATTCGAATGTAATGTTAGTTGTATAAAAAAATTAGAATGCTGCAAGCTAATGGTTTTTGCTAGAAGACACATCTAAATGGTGATGCTATTTTTTAAGCATGAGTGAAATTTTAAAACATTTACACCTATATTTCGAAGGAGGGTGGTTAGCTGTCCTTTTACCTTACAATCATAACATACTGGCAAAATAGAAAAGGGGAAGAAATTAAGTACAGGCAACTCATTGTAACTAATGAGTTACTCACAAACTATAGGGGTTACAACTATGTCCATGTGAAACGTTGGAGGGTAGATGAATGTACCTATGTGGCTCTAGAGCAGTGGCTCCCAGCTCTAGGTAACCCAGGTGTTCTTGGACTGCAGCTCCCAGAAACCCCAGCGAGCACATATGGTGGTGAAGACTTCTGGGAGTTGCAGTCCAAGAACACCTGGATTACCCAAGGTGGAAACCACTGCTCTAGAGCACTGGTTCTTAACCTTGAGTTACTCAGGAGTTTTGGACTGCAACTCCCAGAAGCCTTCACCATCAGCTCTGCTGGCTGGGGTTTCTGGGAGTTGCAGTTCAAAAGCATCCGAGTAACAAAGGTTAAGAACCACTGCTCTAGAGGGATTATTTGGCTAAATGAGACATTGGGAACATTCCTTTTGATTTGGCAACTTCTAGAATCCACAGCCACCAAGACCATTAATTATACTGAGGATTCTCAGAGTTGTAGTTTCAGAAAGTAACATTTCTTACCCTGACTGATGGGAAACATAGGTGTTAAGGGGGGTGGAAGGCAAGCGGATGTGCTCTGTGGAGAATATTTTATTATTTTAACGTACACAGGCAGACAATGGCTGAAGTCCTGTTGGCTGACAGATGCCACACAACTCAACAGAGAGACAGACAGATGCCACACAACCCCAGGGCTATGCTTTGTCCTGGGGGAATTAAAAACGACCTCTCTCTCTCCCTAGGTTCCAGGATCCTCTGCAAAAGCCGTCAGGAGTCACAGAGTGGGGTAGGGAACAATTTACGGTGCAAAAATCACTGCTGGGATCAGACTAGGATCAGTGGTGGCAATTCTGTAGCTTTACATCATTCCCTACCCTGTTCCACATCTCCCAAAGGTTTTCCCGAGACAAAGCATAAGCCTAGGGACTCCTGGAACATGGGTTGTGGGAAAGACTAGGAAGTTCTTAATTTCATTGGATGGCATCATGAGCCATGCTTCATTATGTTATCCAATGAAATGCTGTTATTTAGCACAGTTAATTACAACTAGAGTCGACTCATTGAATTCATGGGACTTGATTCACCAAATCCTCACTGATTCGGTGTTCCTATTCCAGTTGCGACTTACTGCATTAAGCAACAGGATTTCAGCCACCTTGTTAAGGGGATACTTCCAATGAGCACAGATTAAGGAAACACGTAAGTTTTTACCTGTGTTTAAGATGCCGGTACGACACTTCCCTGCCCATCCCCACAATTTCTCAGGTTCCCTTGAGAAGGAAACCAACATGATTAATGATGCCAGGGCATAGGCACTTGGTCAGCAGCTGAATAAATAGGCTTCCTGCCTGCTGAGTTGAACTGTGCTGGGCCACAAGGTGGAACTGAAGGAGTTATGAAAACAGACCAGATGGGCTCCATCAGCAGGAGACCTCCAGGGGTAGGGAGGTCTCTGTCTGAGGCTGCAGTTTGGGATTAATTATATAGAAAGAAACAGCCCCACCGGGGTCCCTCCACTGTGCAAACATCTGGAGAGCCCCTGTTCTCACAGATCGCTAATTACAAGTTTGGAAACCAATTGATAGAAAGTAATTTATTATGCTTATAGTTCCAAAGCAGTTACTTAATTGTTCTAGTTCCCAATTCTTGAAGGTATTTACTTTCCCATTTCTTAAGAGTACTAATATATTTCTGGCCTCTTGTGTGCGCTGTCATTGCGATTCCAACTTCAGGCGATCCTTTTCAGGGTTTTCTAGGTAGAGAATACACAGAAGTGGTTTACCATTCCCTTCCTCTGGAGGAGTCCTGGTACTGTGCAGCTTGCCCAAAAGGTCATACAGGCTGGCTCTTCTTACAGGAGGCACTGTGGGGGAATTGAACTCCCAGCCTCTGGCTCCACAACCGGATACCTAAATCACTGAGATATAGAGCTGAAAGGGATCATAAGTTTTCAGTCCTGTGTCAGAATAGGAAATCCACAGCTAAACAATCCCTGACATTCAGCCATTCATTCTTTGTTTAAAAACCTCTAATGGGGGGAAAAAACATCACCTTCTAAGGCACTCCATTCCACTGTTATACAGGGCCTAATATTAGGAACTTGTCCCTAATAATAACTTATTTTTATTTGCTTTTTATAAATCCAAATGCCACAAGCTGCTGGTCTGAGAGATAAAGCAGACTCTCTTCTCAATCCATTCGTTGTCAGTTCAATACCAGCCCCATAGCAGAAGCCAACAAATGAACTCCTTGATATTCCTCCCGAACCACATACTGAGGCCATATCCTCATAAATATAAAAGTAACTAAAAGTTATAGTTATAGTTACAAGACAAAGGGAATGAAGTAATCCCTTTCCCTAAGCAACACTCAAGGGATCAGTTGCAAGTAACTGGTTGTTTATAAATAATTACTTCTGGTGTAGTTAACATGTTACACAAATTACTTCTGTTGATGAGGAATTTAAGAGCCATGCTGTATTACAGTGGTTCTCAACCTGGGTGATATCGCCCCCCAGGGGGCGATTTCATTTTTCAGAGGAGCGATGGAACAAAAAGGGGTGATGTGGGGGCAAAGGAACAGAAGGGGGGCGAGATGGGGCGATGGAGTGAGCCAAACCTGAAAAGGTGGCTGCAGCCACGGTGCTGGCAGCGGATCCTGCAGGCGGATCGAGAGCAGCTGGTGCTGGCAGCGGATCTGGTGCCGCCGTGCCGCTATTATGTTGGGAGAGGGGGGGGCGATTATAACTTCCTCAATGGCTCAAGGGGGTGATTCTTTCAAAAAGGTTAAAAACCACTGCTTTAACAGATCAAATGTCAGTCTAGTCCAGCATTCGGCACATTGTGGCCATACAGAGTCACTGAAAGGCAGTTTAATGCCTCTAGGTCAACAGTAAAGCAAATGTAATACAAAACAAACCACTTACTCAGTCATAGCTACCATGGTTTAGTACTGCCAACAGCAGTGGTAGGTGCAGCAGGACACATCCTTGCCAAGCAGAAGGCCACGAGGCTGTGTGTCCTGACACACAAGCCTCTTTTCCTAATTCTGGTCACAGGGTGGCCCTCTTAACGGAAAGGGTGGGCTGAGCTTTCTCAGCGATGCAAAATGCACTTTGTGCTACTGTGCATACCCTTTACTTATGAGCTGCAATTGGGAATATCTGAGAATTCTCTTCACTTCCTGTATATGTCTACGAACTTTCCAAAATGTGCAAGTTTCTTTTTAAATGGAAATTAGTTGAATTAACATGGAAAGAAAAAGAGAGGAAAAACTAACACAGAGAAAGCAAAACTTACTGATTCATCCACCTAGGCAGAGGGCTGTCTTTTAAAAATAAGGATCATTTTTGTGGTGCTGAATTAGGACTACTGCTACCCCCCCACACACACACACACACTTTTCTTTTCTTTTTCCTAACAGGCTTCTGATCTCTAAAACTATATAAATGGCAGGCATAACGGGGTCTTCTATGTCCATGTACTGGATAGGTGACTGAGTTAGGCTATCTGGGTGCAGAGTCAGAATCTGAGAATTCAGATCCCCTCTGTACCTCTTGGAAGTAGAGCCAACCTGTGTGGCCTCGGGCAAGTTGCACAGTCCCAGTGCAAGCGCTCAGAAGAAGGGAATGGTGAACCACTTCTGAGTACTTTCTACCTAGAAAACTTGGGAAAGGGTTTCCATAATTCAGAATTTACTTGGTGGCATGCAATTAGTAAAGGTAAAGGTTCCCCTTGACAATTTTTGTCCAGTCGTGTTCGACTCTAGGGGGCGGTGCTCATCCCCGTTTCTAAGCCATAGAGCCAGCATTTTGTCCGAAGACAATCTTCCGTGGTCACATGGCCAGTGCGACTTAGACACGGAACGCTGTTACCTTCCCACCGAGGTGGTCCCTATTTATCTACTTGCATTTGCATGCTTTCGAACCGCTAGGTTGGCGGGAGCTGGGACAAGCGACGGGCGCTCACTCCGTCGCGTGGATTCGATCTTACGACTGCTTGGTCTTCTGACCCTGCAGCACAGAGGCTTCTGTGGTTTAGCCCACAGCACCACCACGTCCCTTTCTTCCTACCATAATGAGAGCCAATACAGGCATGAAAGCCTTCCTTGCCATGGGCGCTCTGGAAGGCTTTCTCCTACTACAGCTGATCCCAGTAGCAGCAGGTAGATAGGAACATCTAGATAATTTTGCTCCAAGGCATTGGGGGAAATCAAAATTCCAGCTGCCCACACCTGGCAAAAAGGGGGGCAGGGGGAAATAGGGTAAGTGCCATGGATAGGGCCATGTCAGGAGATAGTTGGCTGGTTCCAATAGCTTATTGGAACATGATAAGCATGAAAAGGTTACATTCTAGGAATTGCACCCGGAAAAGAAAACTTTTCCAAGCTCTGCACAGGACGAACATGGAGCCCAGATCTTTTTTTCCCCCATACAGTACAACTAGGAATGATGTCATTGGCTGAAACCCAGTAGTAAATCACAACTAGAGGAGGCCCATTGAAACAGTGGGGATTTGGCGAGTCAACTCCCCTTTGTGTCCCATTGATTCCATGGCCCCATTCTAGTTGTGACTCACTACTGGGCTTCAGCCATGGTCTCATTCCTTTTGGTGGATGCCAACTTGCTCCCCCTTACCGCTCCCCTTCCCCCTTTTCCTTTTTATGGAAACCTCCCCAGTCAGAGATCAAGATCTGTGGGCGTCCGTCAATCAAACCTCAAACCCCAATTTACTGCTGTTTAGAGAAGAGGTGCTGCGGCTACTGCCAGGACTGGTGGCTTCAGCCAGGAAAATGTCATCCATCTAGAATCTAACAGGAAAGATGATGGGCCATTGAGATTTGGGGTATTATGGAGGTGGGAGAGGGGGAGCAGCTGGGATTCAGGCCAGAGGGAGGCAGACAAAGACCTTCCTTTGCACTCCTTCAGCTGGTTTGTATTTGCAGAGGGATGGATGATGTGCAGCAAATGCTAATGCTTTTCATTGTGAGCTCTTTACCTGAAAAGTTACTTCTTTAGATGATAACACCAGGAATCCTAATCACAAACAGCCATGCTAGCTGGGGGATTCTGGGACATGTAGTCCAGAAAAGCAATGTTCCCAAGCTACAGATCACCCACCTGGATCGCACAGAGCTCTTATGCATGATGCTTAAACACCCCAGATTTGAATCTATTAGCACATTCAGCAGCTGGAACTCTTCAAGTTTGGCTTCTGATATATCACACTGTCTCGAATCACACCAGGGTTACTTGTAGACAAAACATACACCGTTTAGATTGTTGCCAGATGAGCAATGCCTGGAAAACTTAGTTTTAAACAAACTACAGCTCCCAGAATCCTACAAATAGTATGGCCTCTGACCATGGTAGCTTAGGAATTGTGGGAGTTGTAGTCTTAAAAAGTAGGTTTTACACACGCACACAATTATCTGGTAGTATCAGGTTGTACTTCTGTGCCTGAATGACATGGAGATATTGTTACACATGTTTTATTTTTTTTTTAAAAAAATTCCTATTCAAAGCAATCCAAATCACATGTTGCTCTTTATTCTTCTATGGAAAAATATAACTCATGCTACTTTTCAGTGCCAGGGATTTGATGACGATGAGCCAACCCACTAACTTTTTAAAAATATATGATACTGTAGTAGAAATCATTGATATAACATTACTCTGTATTCCAAGCACCTGGAACATGAGTTGCAGCCATCTGCCAGGAA
This sequence comes from Pogona vitticeps, assembly GCF_051106095.1. NCBI lineage: Eukaryota > Metazoa > Chordata > Lepidosauria > Squamata > Agamidae > Pogona > Pogona vitticeps. The sequence continues at coordinate 99,696,465 of NC_135788.1, forward strand.
GGAAATAAATTCAATTTGCTTAGGAGTGTTGCCAGTATAGACAGCTGAGATTTGGTCTAGGTGCTGCTTTAGGGAAATCTGGGACCGGTAGTCCAAAAACTCTAGCCCACACTCATCTATTTGGAAAAGCTACTCATGCCTTAAGGTGAAGATTAAGACAAAGAAGAAGGAGAGATGCAGCACCTAAAGGAAATGGATACAGATTTTAATGTCATTTGCAGGAACGCAAAGCTGTATCTTAAGGGTTGCATGCACGCGCAACCCAAAAACCCATGTGACTACCCCATGACTTTAAAGCAACTTCAAACCCCCAATCCATTATCCAATTTATTCAATTGTGTAACCATACCCTTAAGATACTGCTTTGAGTTCCTGCAAATTGGCACAGCTTTTGATCTGTTTTTCAGATGTGTTGTATATTGGTCAAGGGCGCCACTTGGGCTTAAAAAACATTGCAGTTGAGGCTTTGTCCTATGCCTGCCCTTGCACTGGCATTTGTGCTCATCTGGATGGGGTTTATCAAGTAATGGATGACAGGATTATATGTTTTCTTCTGCAAGGAAATCCTTATGTTTCTATCTGTAGTACTGAAATAGTGCTATACCACTTTGAAAGAAATAAAAAATTAAACAAATATTAAAAATAACACTGGCAGCAGGAACTGGCTGTGAGAGGTAGCAAGCATGACAGTGGGCAGGTGCAGAACAAAACCTCAAATGCAAGGTGTTTGCAGTCCCCCTCACCCTCATACTGGCAGCCTCTCATATCCACTTGCTGCCGCCATTGCCAGTGTAATTTTTAATATTTGTTTTTTTTCCATTTCTTTCCAATGGGATAGTGCTATTTCAGTATTGCAGACAGAAATATATGTATGTAACAGATTAGATTGCAAGGTTTCTCTGCAGTCCAAAACCCATGATCCTGGCATCTACTACTTGACAAACCCCACAAACACAATTTATGCCAGCACAGGCAAACATAAGTGCCAAAACAATTCAAAATAAATTGTGTCTACAATTAAGTTAAAATAAACAGCCCCAAGTCTGTTTAAATACTTCACTTTCAAAAAACAAACACATTTACCAGCAAAAAACTATGCATGCTCAACTGTATGTCATATAAACAGATATTTTAAAATCGATTTCAAGTGTGTTAAACCTGATTCAAACCCAGAATTCTTATTCTTCTTCTTCTTTTGACATATAATCACACCCTTAGGATGGCTAGGGCTTTCTGTGTTGTTCGGTTTGACAGAGGACCGTCGTCTGTTTGCAGGGCTGTCAAAAGATTCTAGAAACTTGCTGCCAATCAGAGTGCAGGCAGTAGTAAGTTTTAAAAGAACATCATTTAATTGGTAGGTTAATTTTTAAAAGTTTGCTTGCTTGGGTAGCAACCTCCAGATATTCCCAGCCAGTGTTGATGGATGCTTTGCTAAGCTCTGGTCACATGGATATTCCAGTCTGACTGTTTACTGTATTACGAATGCTGGCCCATCGGAACAACCCTTCCCTTCTTCCAGTCTTATTACTAGATAAAGCAAGCTGATTTTGCGCACTGCTAGAATTATGCTTGTTGAATTGTTCCAGGCTAGGAATGTGCTTCACTTGCCAAGTTTTGGTTTCACTCTGAGTCCAAATCCATTGCTATAAACTTGACATTGTTTTCCAAGTGCTGCATTCCATCCTTTCTTTTTTCCTGGCTTATGTGAGAGATGGCAGAACAACAAACAGCCTCTGTGAACATCTGGACACGCTGCTGCTTTTTAAAGCCCAAGAGCTCTGGGTTTTCCAGAGATCCTGCCTACTTTCTCCCTTCCATCTGGTCTTCTCCTCCATCTGCGGGTGACTAGCAGAGATTAGACCCCTGCCCAACGTATGGGATTAAGGTCTGTAGCCTTAATTTCATCCCTATTTATCACGGACATATGAGACGTCTTAACCAAGAAAAGAGTGACTGATGCTAACTTTCCACACTGAATCAGATCTTGGCAACATTGCAAGGTGGTTTTTTTTTTAATTGATACATTTCTACATTTTTCTGTTGAAATGTCTTTAAAAATAACTTCTGATTCTTTACTAGTAGAAAGAAAGACCAGAATAGACACCTGCAAACTTTGTTTTCATAAAGCAGTGTTTCTCAACCTGGTGATAATGCCCACCAAGGTGGTCGCAAAATGTTTTTTTTGGGGGGGGAGAGGGATGTTGCAGATCACCTTACCTGTGTTGTAGGCCTTGTTAAATAATTTCTTCCTTTACCTTTCGGAACCCGATATTAAAGTTAGAGTTTATGTTTATGTATGAGAAACAGACCCTTTGGGACAGAAAGAAGCCTGTATTTTCTGATAAGGGAGGATTTTACCCCATTAAAATGGCTTTTTAACGCAAACATGGTAGAGGAGGGTGGCAGGTTATTTGGCTAGAAGCCTGTGCTGCAGGGTCAGAAGACCAGCAGTCGTAAGATCGAATCCACGAGATGGAGTGAGCTCCCATTGCTTTGTCCCAGCTCCTCGCCAACCTAGCAGTTCGAAAGCATGTAAATGCGAGTAGAAAAATAGGTACTACCTCGGTGGGAAGGTAAAACAGCGCTCCCTAGTCACGCTGGCCACGTGACAACGGAAACTGTCTTCGGACACGCGCTGGCTCTACAGCTTGAAAAACGGGATGAGCACCGCCCCCTAGAGTTGGACACCACTGGACTAAAAATGTCAAGGGGAACCTTTACCTTTATCTTACAATTTGGAAAAGGTTGGGAACCACTGGTATAAGAGGGGACCTGGACTTCTCTGTTTCTACTCTTGATCCTCCATGTTCATGGAGAGTTGCAGTACAATATCTGGAAGGCCACAAGTTGCCCACTGCTGAAATAAAGGATGTCTCCAGATAAAGGACTTTCATAAAGAGCACTGTATGGGGGTATTTATTTGTTTGTTTATATCTTGCCTTTCCTCAAATGACCACCAGGCAGCATGCATAGCTCTCTTCTTCCCTGCAACAGCCCAGTATGATTTTGTGTTTCAGGTGAAATCGTATGAAAACATGGGCCAGACATGCAGAAAGGAAGGTCAGGCTTAAAGAGTGTAAGTTCACCTAGTGAATTTCATGGCTTGGTGAGGATTCAAACCCAGGTCTCCTAAAGGATAGAGGAAATGTTCAGGAACAGCAGAGAAGAGAAACAGGGAGAAGCCGAAACCTGACCCAGGGGTGAAGAACCTGCTACTTACACACACACACACACACACACACACACACACACACACACACACACACACACACACACACACACACACACACACACACACACACACACACACACACACACACACACACACACACACACACACACACACCGAGAAATATAAGACAAAATGTCTTTGTGTAAGGAAAGGAAATGACACATCGTAACTTGCCTCTGACTCAGCTCAACCTTGCAATGGATACCCACCATATTGTCTCTATGATTCAGACCTTTCTGCCCACAGAGCAGCTGTCCAGAGGTGGGAAGGTGGTGGGGTTGGATTTTCAGTGATTTTGAGTCAGACAGAAACCCCTCCACTGGTGGAGCTGTGAAAAAGAAGGAAGAGAAAGGAATTTCCTGCCTCTGCCTTACACAGGGCTACAGGGATCTCCGCCAGCCAGCAGAGACAAAAGCCGTATATTTCCCAAGAGGGCCTTATCTCCTCCCCACCCCCAAACGCGATGGTGGACATATGGCAAAGAATTATAGTCCCAGTATGATTTAGTGTTTCAGGTGACATCATATTAAAACAGGGGCCAGACATGCAGGGAGAAAGGAAAAAGGGGTCTCTCCCTCAGCAGCAGAATAATATTGGTAGGAGTAGTGGAAAATTCCATCGCTTGCCTAGATGGGCAAGATCTTCCAGTACCACCCCCAGGGTATCAGATTTAAACAGAGGCTTTGACGGGTCTCAGATGAGGTCATTCTGCCACAATCGGTTCTTGAAGAACCAGCACACGGCACCTGTGCCGGAGCACGACCTAGAGGGTGTTCGGTTTTGTAAGGAAATTGAACCCCCTCACACATGGCAGGATCATGGGGGCAGGAGGAGAATCTGTGTGCAGGTGCATCGCCTCTTTACAACCCTCCCTTCATGCACAGGATGTCTGTCCTCTCTGGGTTCTGTTGTCTTGGGGGGAGAGACCTTAGCCATTAAACAAAAGTCCATGTCTCCCATGCAGAAGGTCATGGGTTCACTTCTCAGCATGTCCAACTGCAGCTCTGTGGGGTTCAACTTCAGCAAAGATTTCAGGAGGTCATGGATATATATATTGAACTACAGCTCCCAGAATCTCCCAGTGGATATAGAGTCAAGTTATCATTTCATCTGTCCTGGAACTGACTCGTTGGTTAATAAACCCATGAAGCTGTGGCATGAGCAATCGTCTATCGTTTCAGAGTGGGAGTATCAGTAGCATGCCGAGGGGAGTAATACTCTTAGGTAGATCTATGCAGATGTGTGTTTTTGGGGATTTGGTTTCTGACCAGCCTGCCTGGGGAACTCTGGAAGTTGTAGTCCAAAAACATACGTAAATCTGCAGAAGTCTAGTCTTGGGAAAGATATGCCATCTGGAGGTGCATAAATTGTTATGTTACTAAATCACCTTACTCATTGCTTTTCAAAAAGAAAACTGTTTAAGATTTGTAGGAGAATGGCATAAGTTCTGGAAAAAAATTAATTCATAAGGTCTTTAAATGTGCCTAACAACTGCGTGCTATACCCCTGCACCCCACTCATAATCTTTATTTTGAAATTTAACCTGGTTTCACACTCATTACAAGAAAAAGGTAATGATTTATACGTTGCTAAATCACTTGCTTGATAGGTAACTAAGTTCTTTGTTACTTGGGGAATGTGAGAGGTAGACAATGAAAAAAGGCTGAATGGGGGAAATCAATTTATTTGAAATGTGGTGCTGCAGGAAAGCCTTACAGGTACTGTGGACTTTGAAAAAAGAAAAATATATTCATTCAAAATTATCTCAAGCCTAAACTCCCAATAGAAGTTATAATGACTAAACTGAATCTATTGTACTTTGGTTTAACATAAGAAAACAAGACTCACTGGAAAAGACAATGATGCCGGCCACAGAGACTGGTGAAACGTTAGGAAGAACAACCTTCAGAACACAGCCAAAGAGCCTGAAAAACCCCACAACCATTAGATCATGGCCGTGAAACCCTTTGAGAATACAATGCTAGGAAAAATTGAGGGCAGCAGAAAAAGAGGAATTTTATATTTATTTATTTATTTCATTTCTATCCCGCCTATCTGGTCTTGTTTGACCACTCTAGGCGGCTTACAAACCGACAACAGTAAATTCTAAAAGCATTATAAACAAAGATAAAGGTCAAAAGAATATAGAAAGAAAAAGATCGTCAGGGGTTAGCTGTTGGGAAGGCCTGCCTATAACTAAGTGTTTTTAATTGTTTCTTGAAAATGCCCAGTGAGGGAGCGGCGCGAATCTCAGGAGGTAAGTTGTTCCAAAACTAAAGATGAGATCGATTGACTCAATAAATGATACCACAGCCTTTAGTTTGCAAGACCTGAAAAGGACTGTAAACAGCAGGATCTTTGGAATGTCAGTAATTCATAAGGTCACCATAAGGAAAAAGTGGCTTAAAAGCACATAGGGACATCAAATTACTTGCAACATGTTATTTTTGAGCTCTGCTGAAAACCAAGGATCTTGCTGTTGCCACTCACTGGGACATAAGGATAGTCCACGCTCATCATTCCAGCCGTTCTACCACTCTATTTCTGGCTGCAGTTAGCCAGTCCAGATGCTATAAGGATGCTCACAACCAGTGTGTGATGTTGTTGTAACATATTCTCCGTAGGGCCATCCTGAAGGTACTTCAGCAAATTCAGCTGATGCCAAACTATGTAGCCTTCCCTTTAACTCAGAGATAAACATCACACTACTCTCCAGATATTACTGGACTCTCCCCATGAGAGTTTGAGTAGGCCTTAGGTGTGGCAAGATATTCCCCATGTTGGTAAGATTTAACTTTTCTTTCTAGTCAGGTTTTTTGCTTGGAATGGGCTGAGAGGCGCCATTTTGTCCTTTACCTCAGGTAATAGAAAGGCCTTCAGTCAACCTCTGTTAAGTTAGGAGCATGGCTGAGAAGAAGGACCAAAATGCTTGTATAAAGAAGCATCTCTTTGAAGAGGACAAAGAGGACTAGTGTCCTGTTAGCTGTATGGGGGAGAGATGATCAACAACGGGTCTGACCGTCTCATCTGCAGCCAGGTTTTCCTCTTACTCAAGGGCAGCACTAATATTTGCCTCAGGCATTGAGCCTTGCATACTTAGAGCGGATCAGTTCTCTCTAGAAATATGTGGGCACCTGTTGCACATTAACCTTTGCCCTCCTTAACTAAACATTAGCCTTTGACAGTCATATGATAAGACAGATCCATATCTAAGGGGAGAAGGGGGAGTTTAGTCTCTCCAGTGACATCAGCAAGAGGGACAGTGCTTGCTAAAACGAATGATGTCGCTGGAAGACACAAGATCCCATCCTCTTCTTGGCCATTTGTCTCCTAAAGAGAGTCAATGTGGTCTGGGGGAGGATGTGGGAAATGTCATCCAATTGACATCTTGATGTGAATTGATCTCATTTGTATACCTTCAATTTCTGCACAATCAAAACAAAGTGTGGAGAGCTATGGATAGATAAGGAAACAGTGTGCACAGAATGTGTATGTTAGAGGAGAATGTGCATATCATCAAAAAATACTGGGAGGATGCATCTTCATTTAGAGGGAGGGCACAGCGGAGGAAAGGGAACACAACAAAGTAGTGCGTCCATGTTCTTCAACTTTTGTTTATTGACAAGTAGTTAGATAGCTCAGTGATTTAGGTCCCAACCTCTGACCCTGATTGTGGAGCCAGAACCTGGGAGTTCAATTCTGCATGGCGCATCCCAGAAAACCAGCCTGTGCAGTCCTTCGCAAGCTGCACAATCCCAGGATGCCCCCAGAAGGAGGAAATGGTAAACCACTTCCGGGGACTCTCTACCTAGAAAATCCTGAAAAGGGTCTCCATCAGGCAGAATTGACTTGACAGCACATAATTACTAATAGCCAGATAGTAAATATTGCAAGGGACGTTTTGTGAAATGCAGATCTTTTGTTAAAACCAGATCCAGTTTTGCAACATTACAGGTTCTGGAGTAGGAGATAAAAGGGAATCAGAGTTTATGAATACTGTACTGACTAGCCAAACTGCAGCTTCAGAATCCAGTGTAGGACAAAGTAGCACATGGCCAATGAATTCAACTCAAAACATGGGGGGGGGGGGGGACATTTTGTTTTGACTACATGACCTGCATGAGGATTTTGAAAGTTGTTATGCAAAAAAGGCATTTTTTCAAGGTCTGGCTCAGAGCTGTTGTACAAACTTATACAGTGCAGGTGGAAATGGATTGTGTGACGCTGCAAAATGTATGTGCAAGCATTTTCAACACATGAGATATTTGTGCAGTTTCCTATTCAGGTGTTTTCAAACATACAGTACTTGTTCTGAGCATATTGTAAAAGTGTGTGCCTTTTGTCTCATTGACTAATGTATGTTTGTGCACTTTTTGCCTGATGTATACTGTACGTTGTTATTTTTATTTGTATCTATTCATTTACTTCATTCATCCCCTACCTTTTAGCCAAGAAGCACCAAAGGCGGCTTACAAAAGGTTTTCCAAATGTGTACATTTCCTGAATGCATTTCAGTGTTGCCACATAAATTTCATCATCTCATTAATCCACAAATCTGCAATTACAGTTTTTATTCAGATCCATGTTATGATCAAGGATGTCCCTCTCTCCTCTCTCTCTCTCTCTCTCTCTCTCTCTCTCTCTCTCTCTTTCTCTCTCTCTCTCTCTCTCTCTCTGTGTGTGTGTGTGTGTGTGTGTGTGTGAGAGAGAGAGAGAGAGAGAGAGAGAGGGAATGACTAGGAAAGAATCCTGCCCACAACTCTGGAGAGCAGCTGCCAGTCAGAGTTGACAATACTGAGCTAGAGGGGCCAATGGTCTAATGCAGTGGTTCCTGAACTGTGTACTGCAGTGCCCTGGGGCACCATCAAACCCAACCGGGACACCACAGAATTTTCAGGTGTACTTCTGCAGAATCCATAGAAGTACTACTCAGACCAGGCTTCCTCCCTCCCATCTCCCCCTCTCACCCAAAGTATCATACTGAGAAGCCACAGCCAGTGGTCAACAAGTCAAGGAATCTGTGAGCCAAAGAAGTTTGGGAACCACTGGTCTAATTCAGTACAATTCAGCTTCCCATGTGTTCATATTTTTTTTCCATCTTTAGAAGAGATGTGTTGTTGATGCCTCTCCAAAGAACCAATATTATAAAAACTTGTCTCCCTCTAAGTTATCTGTATGACAAGTTTGTGAGCTACCTATTTTGCTGACCATAGCTGTATAGATCAGATATTTTCAAAACTAGCCCACCGAACACCACTATAATGGACAATCCAGAAGCTCATTGGATCATACCTCCCCCCCCCCCCAACTTCTGTCTGGAGATGGAAACAAAGCTGAACACATTAATTTCCCCAGTGAGAGGTGGCATTTCATCTCCCCCTTTTTGAATGGCTTGCCAGGTGAGTCGTGCAAGTCTTCATAACCCCAGGATGTGCAATCACTATTAAACCGTTTTTGGAGAGAGAGTGGGTTCGAAGTTGATTTGGAAAAACATTGCCTAATCTGACCCCCCCTTTCCGCCCACCTTCTCTCCCCACACCCCTCCCTTTCTGGAACAGCTATTGAGTACCAGACCCAGATCCACCCTGCTCAAAAGAAGTATTGTCTGCCTCAACATACTTTGGCATCCATTACTGTTCAGGGAAAAGGAAACCAAGAGGAAGGAGTAATTTAATGTTGTGTCATATGATTGTAGTTCATCCAGACATATTATGCTCACTGTGGCGGGACTTGTTTTTCCTGAATCCCAGAGGGACTACAAATTGAGCTGGATAAAGAGCAGCCATTTGGGCTGAGAGAGATCTGAGGGATAGGCGGCTTCTAGAACATTCTGTCATGCCTGCTGCATTTTTATATATATGTATTTTGCACCCTGCTTTCCTCCTCCCTCACAATAGGCCCAATGGGAGGATGAACAGAAGACATCAGAAGCTTGAGCAGGGAGAGATGCAATTTACGGTTGAGAAGCCAAGGAAAAGAGAGGGTGGGTGGGGAAGAGCGTCGAAAAAGCAGCAGGTGGTTTAAATCGACTTTGCCACGGATGTGTCATAAGTTTCGGAAAGCGAAGGGAAGAGAAACTGAAGCCGCCGCTTTCTGTTTCTTACTGGCCTGGCTCCCCGATGAAATGCAGTCAGATCCACTTAAGTAATGCCTCCTGGAGAAGGAAGTGTCATGTTTTTATTGGACACCTTTATTAGGGCAAATTGGCAAGAAACGCGCCCACCGGCAAGTATCCATTCCGGAGGCCTTTCACCAAGCCGTAATCCTGACGGCTACAGGGGCTGGTCTTTAAATTAGACTCACAGATATTTTTCAGCAGCAGGAATAGAGGGAGAGTAGGGATGAAACCATATGTTTTGCTGCTGCTCTTGCTGCCTCAGATTTGGGTTTGCAAACCACCATTCATGGCCAAGATCTCTCCCCTTTGGACCAGCTTGGTTTCCTGACGGAAAACATCCTGTATGGTTTAAACAAAGATGGTGCCAAGCTAGACTTGCTGTATGTGTGAAATTCTTGCGTTAGGAAGCCACGGTATCACAGGCCAGCTTTGCTGACATCATGGGAAATTTTGAAAAGATTTGTATGGCCTTAGTCCCCAGAACCACAGACACTCTGGAAAAGTCCAAAAATCTGGGGTCTTTCATTTGACAATGCCACCAAGCAAGTCTAGGAGTGGAATTTAATTGCCCCTTTAATTGTTCTGGTCAGACACTGTTATATATATTAAATGATGTATTTGCTATATTTGTGACCCACTTTCCCTCCAATTAGTTCAAAGTGTGTTTCCTCCCTCTGTTTTATCCTCAAACAACTCTGTGAGGGAGGCCAGACTGGGAGAACATAGCGCTCTTAAAGTCACTCGGTGAGTTTTATGGCTGAGTGGAGACCATCATTAATGCACTGCATCAGTTATAAGTAGAGATGGGGGTATTCGTATACAAATATACCCCAACAGGTATAGATAATGAGGGTCCAGCCCCTGGGGCCAGACCGACCACTCACGATTCCGTCGCTGCCACCAGCTCTGCGGAGCCTTCCTATTGCTCCGTTGTTCACAATAGATTAGCCAGTCCAGGCAGAAGGTGGGATGACAAGCCTCTTTGCCAGGTTGCAGAGTGGCTAATCCATTGTGAGCAACGGAGAGATAGGAAGGCTCTGCGGCAATGGCAGAATTGTGAGTGGTTGGACTGGTCCCAGGGGGCTGGACCCTTGTTATCTGCACCTGTGGGGGGATATTTGTATACGAATACCCCCATCTCTAGTTATAAGATTTTTTTTATTTGCCCTGTCTTCTAGAGATTGTGAAATTGCCAATAGCTGAATTTGAAACTCAGTGGCTAACTTATTAAGCCACTTCACAATGTCTAAAATTCCAACTGGAAGGAGCCTCTACAGCAAGAAGGGTCACTTTTGGTCCATTCCCAGTGAGCACACTCTCTGAGAACAGACCAAACCGCAGCGATCCTACCCATACCAAAAAAGGAGAAGTCCCTCACAGGGGCTAAGAAAAGTGAAGGTAGGAATGCACCGGTGATAATTTGGTTTGCTCCAGCCATTATGTTAGCCAGAAAAAGGAGCAAGCCAACCCATCCCTGCAGCAAACCAAACAGTGGGCTAAATGCCCGTCTGATTGCACCCTAACTCAACAAATAAGACACGTAAAAGGACTAAGAGAAATCCTTATAGTGGAAGTGTCAGGTTGCACAATGTTGTTGCTTGAATATTTTTAATTACCTTTTTTATTCAAAAATGAGGGGGAAAACCCTAGAATGTCTCTTACAAAACTCCAATAAGCTCATACACAAGAGTGCATTAGTGCAAAGGGCAAGTTGGTGTCGTTTTAAGTGTCTAAATGCAGCAGTGAGATTTCTAGGCTTGGTACTGAAAACATTGTGCTGCTTTATTCCAGAAACATACAAATGGAACATGCAACAAATTGCTTCAGTATGGAGTGCTCCAACTCAATGTTCCATCATATCCCATCTTCTCAGATACAGTACTTCATTCTGTTTCTGCACTTGTCTTCTTTCACAAGAAGGATATGGCAATCTGCAGCCACTGAGCATGCTCATTCTAGGAGAAGGTCAATTTCAGTGAGAGACCTTAACACAACCTCCACATCCCTGGCTCAGTTGCAGAGTCTGCGTAGATTTTCAGCAGTGGGGGCAAAGTGGAGGGAGACAGGCGGGCTGGGTTGGCTTTGGTGAAGATCCACTGGTTCTAAAGCTTCCTTATTTCCTGACATGCAACCCCCCCTGCCCAAAAAACAGGGTGTAAGCTATAATGGTAGAGTAGTTCATTCCATCTTATTGATTGAAGGGGGGGGGGAGTGGAGAAAAGCTCCACCCTACCCAAAAGGAAATGTCACTGTGAGAAATTATATTGATGCCCCTCTCCATACAAATTCCTGTTCCCATTTTTTTATAAGACCATTATGTGAAATCCTAAAGAGATCCAAATGAATAATGAGTAAAGTTTAGGGCTGAAATCAATCTGCCAAGATAAAAATATCGTGAATTAAATCAATAGTTATTTAGAGTGATAAAAGAAGAGGTTGACTTTCCTTTTCCAATATTTTTAAAAAATTACTATTGCAATTACAGATTGGAGTAAGAATTGACATTATTCTGATGTGAAACTGAGACAGTGTGTAAGGACCTTCCATCATTATGGTTAAACAACTATTTATCTCTATTACCCCAAAAATAATGTTTATTTTCCAATTGTCATGCATGCATGTGTGGGGTACGGATACAATCTGAGATATGCAGAAGTGGCATTTTGCCAGCTTCACAACTGCTCTATCTGTATGTGTGCACTGTTGGAAACAGTACAATCTTGCATGTTTCCCCTAGGTTTTTGTGGTGACCACACTCTGTATCTGCCATCCAACATAAGATATTTTTTCCTGCATTTCAGAGTCCTTGAGACCGCGCTTGCCTTCATGTTGTTTTGTTCGTTAGCCACCTTTCTCCTGCCCTCCATTTGACAGGGATAGATGTGTGGAGCTACAGTTTCCCACTGTACAAATATATAAAAGAACAAAGCTATAAATTATCAGTAAAAGTTGTTTTTGTTTCCTTTAAGCAAGGATCCAAACATAAAGAGAAAGCTTCAATGTGGAATCTCCTCTAGAAAACTGGTGGTCCCCACTACAAAAACCTCCTTGTTTTATCTTAGAAAGAATAAGTAGCCCACAACCTACCCCACAACCCTCTGTTGTTGTTGTTGTTGTTGTTGTTGTTGTTGTTGTTGTTGTTGTTGTTGTTGTATGCTGCCAATTTGACTCATGGTGATCCTAGGAATGAGCAATCTCCTAAATACCCTGTTCTCAACTGCCCTGCTCAACTTTTACAAACTCAATTCTGTGGCTTCCTTTAAGGAGTCAGTCCATCTTGTATTTGGTCTTCCTCTTTTCCTGCTGCCTTCCATCTTCTAAACATTACTTTTTTCCCCCAGACAGTCCTGCCTTTTCATAATGTGCCCAAAGTGAGACAGCCTCAGCTTCAACATTTTTTGCCTCCAGATTAAGTTCAGGCTTGATTTGATCTAGGACACTTTTATTCATTTTTCTGGCAGTCCAGAGTATCCACAAAGCTCTCCTCCAGCATCACAACCTCTGCTGGCTGGAATATCCCAAGGGAATACACATAGGTATAACCAGATTTCAAGAACTTCATTTGTGTATTTTCAAAATTCCATTTGTAGTTTTACAATACATTTCTATCTAGCTATGATGACATCCAGTCTCTAATAAGAGAGGAACACCCGTGAGAAGTTCCACATTTTTATCCTTTCCTTTCCATTTGTTCTGTCCAAATTTGATTTTAAATTTTGATTCAGGAATGCAAGACACAGCCAAATGTGCAGAAATACAGAACAAGCTGGAACCATCCTGGTAAGACCATGAATAAACTCAGAAGCAAAGTGAGAAAGCAAAATAAAAGAAGAGTAGAAGGAAGGCTTTATGGGATGCTTTTATAGCTGCTGGCCAAAGGGTGGAAGAAACCTGGCTGTCAGGGGCATGCTTTCGGCCCATTGGAAAGAACAGAAGGGGGAAAAAAAGTTCCCAGGGCTCAGTCATAACCTGGAAATAGAGGTTGGGGTGAACTCCAGGCTGTCCTGGCTCACACAGTAAAATCTAACATTTTCCCACTTCCTCTGTTCCTCTGCGGTTTCTACGATTAGAGACAGATTGAGCACTGTAGAACTGTACCCCATTACTCCCTCCTCCTCCTCCTTTGGATGACTTGGGCTGTTCTCAGTCCAGGACTGACACTCTCATGTGCTATGGCAAAGTCATTTCCCCTCAACCACTCCCAAGGACCCTCGGGTGATACTGAATTCCTGGTCAAGACTCATTTCCAACGATTTCCAGTCCTTTGATTGGTAAGCATTTTCTTCTGATGTATCACGTCTACATTCTTTTTGTGGCACCCGTCAGCTACAGTTTTAGGAAGAGCCAATATTTTTAAAAGGGCTAGATCTGGCTTCCAGCTACCTTTCAAGAATTTGAGTGAACTATAGGTACTTTTCCCTCTCATTGTTCCTGCAGTAATTCTGAACTAGTTTTATCCTGGTGGATTTAGAGTTGAAACAGTCAGATCTTTTGATTAGTAGTGACTCTGATGTGCAGGGCAGAAATTGCACATAATTAGAACAGGGAAATCCTTAAACATCCTTAGACATACAAAAAAAATCATGGGCTTATATCCTGTGGCTAGTCTCAAACATTGTACATCTACAATGGATCTGCTCTAGTTGGGACCATCAACTGGATTTAGGCCATAGACATAACAAAATCTCCTCACCAGACAAAAAGAAGCAAAAACTGACTTTCTAGTGTAATGATCAGAAGTAGGCCAAAAACACATAGGAGATCCCTTTTATAATTTATTAGTACAGTGTTTCACTTTCTTTAGGTATTGGTACAAGTGAATTCTACATTAGTAGAAGGGACAGCTTGGCCTAGCAAACAGGGGGGGGAAATAATCCAGCTATTAAGACTCAGAAATGTGCAGACTAATTTAACAACATGGAAGTTGCCCAGTATTTCCAGAAGAGTTCTGAGTTCTAAAAGTGTTTCACAAACAAATATCAGGTCAAAGTACAATTCACACTTCAAACCAACAAAGTAACCTATTAATCACGGCTGATGATATTCATGCAGCAAATTCTATTATGCCAGCTCTAGTCCAACACTAATTGTGCTATTATTTCCTAATTAAAATACCTGGCTTTGGACAAGTCATAACAACTCTTAAATTGATTCATCAAAGCCTTCAGGAAGAGTTTTGCCACTGTTTGAATTGGACACATTTGCCTTTCCCCTATGTGAATGCAGTTATGTCCACTTGGACCTCTAGGCATGTTTGTTGCCATGGTGTGTTCCTACAGCCCCATTAAGGAGGCCTCCCCTCCACATACCAGGTAAAGAGACTGCCCTACACCAGAAGAGGGGAGGCACAACCCTATAACCACCCATCAAGCTACTCCTGCAGCTTCACACCGTATTGACTGCAAGCTTATGTCTTGGTTATAAAAGTGTGCCATCTTGTGACTAAAAATGCTACTGCAGACTTCAAACGTAGTGACACATATCAATTAATGCACCTTAAGAACCAAATATGCACATTTCACAGTTCCATTAGAATGCATGACATGTTTCAAGTGTCTACAGTGAAAATCCTATTGCCCTGTTGTGCTATATTCTGTTGTATAAGTAGTGGAGCTGCTTTCAAGCTTGCAAAAGCAGGTATCCAGTATCTACTTGCAGAAGCATAATCCCCACTGGAACCAATGAACCTATCTCCTGCAATGGCAAGCTGAGGGTCACAGAACATTGCCTGTAGAGCCTTGTGCTCTGCCCACATTGCCAGAAGATCCCGGCTGTTGTTTTATGGTCTTGGAAATACATCCCTGAAATATATACATATACGCTTGTTTATTATTATACATTACTAGTGGTAATCCATTTTTTTATAACAGTCAGCAAAGCTGCCTAAAGACACAATCTTATAAACACTTATTGGAGAGTACAGCCCGTTGGTTACAACAGGACTTACATCTGAGAAAACACATAAGGGCCAAATTTTTTGTTGCAAAATACTGTATGCATAATGGCAATCACACCACTATTTTTCACATTTTGCTTGTCATCTGTCATGTGCCCGGTACATGTGACCAAGAGCACAACCAGTTGCACAATTTGGGTGTGTCAGAGGGCACACAATGGACTGTCAGCAAGATTGCACACACTGCTTCCACTATTCCCGATTCACAATGCATGACGCCAACAGGATTCCAGCTATAGGATTCTACTGTACATGACATTACAGGGAGTTATGTGAGTTTTGCAGAGCCTGAAGTGCTTTGTGTTTCGCTCTTATGCACAAACGTATGGAACTCAAAAGAGGCCAATTATTGTACAACCTGGTGGTCCAGGTTTCCAGTGTGACATAGTGAGAACTGGAGAAAAGCTAGCTGTAGCAGATGCCTATTGGCCGTTGCCTATGCCATCACCGCCAGCTCTTCTCAAGCCACAGAGCAGCTAGGGCTGGTTTTGCTCCTTTATATGAGAAGCATGAATGAATGTTAAGATAAACACACAATACATGTCACTATAATATACTGTTTGGAATGGAGAGATCTTATCCAAACAGTGAGGGGCAAGAATGATCACTGACCCTATTTTCATCATGCCTGGTTGGTATACAAATCAGTGGGATTTCTATGCATCTTTAGTCAGAATTAAGTCCTGCTCCATTCCATAAAACATACTCTCAGGTAACTGTGCATAAAGCTGAGATTTTAAAAAGGGCAGACTGCTTAAAATGTTACATCTGTTTTGACACAAAGATGGTAAATGCAGTAGCTTCTGAGCTGTTAAAGCAGGGCTGCCCTCCATGCAAGTCCTCAGCTTCTCTGCAGCTTAATACAATCGGGTTGCTAGAGTACTGTTGCTGGCTAAGACTACGGCCAGGGTCCCACCAGCAGACATATGGTTTTGGGGAGGGATGATCCCTGCCTCCTCTAAGCTGGAACGAGTAGTGTGGATCCTTATTTGAGGCCTAAAAGCTGTGGCCTAAAGAAAACAGAGGCTTCACTGCTTCAGTGAAAACGTTTTCCAGCTCAGATTCACCAGATCAGCTGCCCTGCTGAGCATTACTTCCAATAATGCCTTATCTCAAGAGACAGTGCAGTTAAGAGTGCTTAAAATGAAGACAGATGTAATACAGAAATAGATTTCATGAAGCGTTCTTTATTTGTTTGTTGTGCAAGGCCGGCTTTGCAGATGAGCTAGCTGGCCAACTTCTGCCTGCATTTGTAAAACGGGAACTAGGAACCTATGACCTGAAAGATGCTGTTGGACTCCAAGCACCATCAGCCCTGTGTTCAGGGGTGAAAGATGGTAGGACCCAGTGTCGAACAACATCTGAAGCCATGGGCAGTTTGTAGACCAGGTTGGCGGAGAACCTGGCACCAAAATTCCCAGGTTATGTTCCCCACAAATATGAGCCATCATTGTCCAGAGAGCTGCAAGTTTTCTTCAAGCACTATTTCACTTCTTTCAATTCATTCATTGCTCTTTTTTTAACAGAAGCCTTTTTTGGCAGAGAAAGAGAAGTTTTTTGTTTTTAAGCAGAAAACAGAAGTTGGCTGTGTGAGAATTTCTGGGTGGTGTTTAACTGGGGTAACCAGTCAAGATCGTACACAGCCAGCTTCCTGCCTTAGACCTGCAGGGCTGTTGTTGTTAGTTTACACACATGAACTGGGAGGGAGGGTTAAATAGGGAGTGAACACAGCTTCGAAGTGGCCTGTCACTCTGTTAAAATGTCATGTCTTCTTAACATCAGAATCATTGGGATTCCACCTATACACGGCTTAGCTCCATTTCCCCTTTTAATTGCTCGCAAAAAATTATTCAGTACCAAAAAAGTGGCAGGGTGGGTAGGTGGGGGCGGAGAGAAGAAATTTGCTTCGGAAAGCAAAGGCAGATATTTTCAAAATGGCACCTTCCACCTTCCTTGGTCACATTACAGTCTTCCATGGGTGGGAATAACGCCATCTGGTTAGGAAATGATAGGCCAAGAGACTGGCTTATCATCCCTTCAAAGTCACCAGAGGAAGGGCTATTCTGAGCTGGGAGAGGCCGCAGAGTCCATATCCTCCATGTTCAGGTCCTGGGGTGACACCGGCTGTCCCCCCTTCACGCGTTTCCATTTCATCCTGCGGTTCTGAAACCATACTTTAACCTGCATGTGAAGAGGGAAAAGGCATACATTGAGCATAACGTGCTTTTCTGTGTACACTGATATTTCTCTAGAGTTAAGAAGGATGTCTTAAGAATATAGGCTTGCCTATCGAGCACATGGCAGGGGGGGGGGGGACTTCCTTCTCTGGTGTAGCTCCCAGACTGGGGAATGCATTCCCTGCAGAGATGTGATTGATTTCCATTCTGACTGATTTTAAAAAGAATGTGAACACACGGCTTTTCAGAATTTTTAGGGCAGATTAAACATACCCCCCTGATGTTTAACCTGCCCCCCTGTATTGCTTTTAATTGTATACTTGATTGTAATGTTTTTTCTACATTTAAGTTGAGATTACATGGGTAAATAGCACAGGATTTGCTGCAGAAGTAAAATGGGTGCATTCATTTAAAAAAGAGAGAGAGAGAGAGATCACACAACCCAAGGGCCAATAAAAATCATCCTGGCCTTTTTCTGCTTTTGAAGTACAGCAGGACCACAGTATCTGTGGGGAATCAGTTTCAAGCCCGGCCCCCAGATACCGGAAAGCATGAGTATAGAAACCCTATATATAGCATAATCTCTGGCCAGTTCTGGCAATACACCTTGGAAACGCATATTAGAGTGTGTGTGTGTTTGTGTTATTTAAGGTTTTTTGGCAACAGACAAGTGAAGCTGTGGATATTGATCCCACAAATGCCACAGTCCTACTGTAGAGGTTTTTTCCCCCTTCTGCTGTTGGATGCTTCTATTTTTTTTCCCAAGCTGGTGCAATTGGAGGGGTGTTTTCCTCGTGTGATCAGTTGTTTGAGTCTCCCAAAAGATGGAAGGGATTGACTGTCATAGTATTCTGGTGAGGCACTAAACTAATTTGCAGTCTGAAGCAAGGAAAGAAAAGACCGACTGCCACCATCAAAACCGCCATGGTTTTGCTATCCTGAATGTAAAAGGCCTGAGCAGTGCAGTCATTTAAGTGCACTGAACCCTCTTCCTCTGAAGAAAGAACAGCATCATGAACACCCCCCTTTCTGCTCTTTTAACTCAAACCTGCTTTTATACCCATTATTTAAGGGGGAGGGAAGATGACATCCAGTCATGGACTTTCCACATCATGTCTGGCTTTGGTCTTGTGTGAGAGAAGAGATGATGTCTTTGAAAAGTTCCAGCTGTTTCTGCATAGAGAAGGACCACAAAGGTAGCCTCTTTTTTTGATGCCAAAACTGTTCGTATGCTATGCCTCCGTGACAGCTCATGACAACAGCAGGAGGAGGAGCTAAGCAAATACTGGGTTTTCCAGCGGTAATTTAACAGCAAACAGCCACCGGTGTTTAAACCCTACAGAGCAGTAGCTGCAACACAAACCAGCAATAAACTGCATACAAGCATTTCTAAGGCGAAGGCAAGGTATACTTTCAAGTGCATCAGGAGCAGAGCTAGTTGAGATGTTAATTCATTTTGCACTGAATGGAAATTTAATAAATTTGCCTATCTTGAACCAAAGCACAAAATAGACTCAAAATCAGTGCTTTTCTAAAAACTGTAATTAAGTATAAAATCAAAAACATTAAAAGGTACATTTGAAAAAGATAAACATACATTAAAATGCGTATGTTATAGTTCTGAAACTGTTCACATGAAAAGCAGATTTAAAAAATGAATCCAAAAATCCCTTGGTCAAGAGGAAAACCTGGTGAAAAAACTTTGTGCATTAAAAATACATTCCAATACATATTTTTTAAACCATGCACATAAACATTTATTTGAATGTCCATGCAAAGCAAACAATAGTAACTCACAACCCAGTGCACAAACTAGATGGAACTAAGCCAATAGTAGGAAAATAAGCAAAATCAAGTTTAATAGATGTGTCTGTCTTTAGCTGGAAGCGAGCAACTTTTGGTAGTCATTTGAGTCATTTTGGTATGGCTCAGGAGTGGGTTGAAAGACCGCCTCCACCTAAAGCTGAAAAAAGCATTCCACTGTATTCAAGAGTTTTGATGAAAATACTGCCTTGCCGGGCTGTGGGTGGGTAGGTGGGTGTCATGTGTGGCCTTTGGCCGTATGTGACCCCCCAGTCTAAATGGAAATGGTACCAAACAAGCAAGCAAGTATTATTCATGGACTCCAGGTTACTTTTGCAAAACATACCACTCATTGCTATATTTGGAGGTGAGGTGCAGTGTCAGGGCCTATTATTCAAGACTTTTTGCTGCCAGAGGCAAGGGGTGGGATAGCACTCTCTCCTATTCCATGGAAAAGGGGGATGTCAATTAACTCTTACATTTAACACCGTTAAGGAGGCTAGCATGCTTCACCATTCCTAAGGGCAGAAAACCTATACAGGAAATGAGGGCAGGCTGGGTGACACACTCAGCTCTTGTTATCTGATAAAAGACAACACAAACAGAGGTGGAGTCTCAAGACTAGGAGGAACCTCACCTGTCTTTCCGTCAAGTCGAGGTTGACTGCAATCTCGTATCGCCGGAGCCGCGTCAGGTAGTTGTGGTGTGCAAATTCTGCCTCCAGCTCCCGCAGCTGGTCCTTAGTGAACGCTGTGCGCTCCTTCCGAGCTTTGGAGGAGCTGTTGGCTTCGGCCTTGGTGGAAGTGGAAGTGGCGCTGCCGTTGCCACTGCCTGTGTCCTGGCTCTCTGGAAGGTGTGGAGAACAGAAAATGTTCCATTTGAACCCTTTGTCTGTAATTATAACCCCAAATGGGGCAGTTTTCTCAACCTCTTCCTTCTGTCTTTTCTGACAAAGACTTTGCTTTACCATACCAGAGTTGTTCGGAGTACTACAACTCCCAGAATGCCATAGACAGCAAACCAAAACATTTCCCATCTAAGTTCAGAAGTGTTTGGCTTCTATAAGTGACCTTGGAACAACTGTTAATGATAATATATGTTGCTGTCACTTCCATGTGGCCAATATCTTGTTATGTAAGTTACACCTGCAGAAGGATGATGATCTCACTGTCAGAGGGAGATTTTTGGTGATTAAAGGCTTCCTCCTTCATCCCCAGTCTTTTCTGACTCATGAGTTATCCCTTTTGTCTGAGAAAGCTGTGGGAGCCATAATAGATTACATCACCACCCTGTTTCCCTGAAAATAAGACATAACCTGAAAATAAGCCTTAGTATGATTTTTCAGGATGCTTGTTTGTAATATAAGCCCTAACCCAAAAATAAGCCCCAGTTAAGTGAAACTCCGCTTCCCACCATTGTGCAGTAACCAGAATAAGTTGACATGAGTGTATTTAAATAAGTGTAGATTGTTGTACATGAAAAAAAATCCCCTGAAAATAAGCCCTAATGCATTTTTGGAGCAAAAATTAATATAAGACCCTGTCTTATTTTCGGGGAAGCAGGCAGAGAATCCCCCCCCCCCATTTTCAGTGACTGAAGTCTCTGTCCTGCTGCTCTAGTGGTTTCCACGCAAGTCAGAGAAACTGCAGGATGGAAGGAGGAAGTCTATAATTATCTAAAATCTCTCTCTCCCGGTGATCTTGTCTCCTTTCTGCAGACTTAACTTATACAACATGATATTTGCCAGTGACTGTTAACAATGAATGGCAACTTTTGTATTTCTGTTTTTGTACTTCAAATTTCACTCCTACCATCTATAAATATCTACTTGCTGAGGTTACACTCCATGCCTCTGATGAGATGGGCTTCACTCCATAGAACCTATGCCACACAAAGTTTGTGTGGCTTTAAGTTGCCACAGGTTAGCCTGGAGTGTATCTCCACTATATAGTTATGTCAGTTTAATACCTTTCACGTGGGACGTGGTGGCGCTGTGGGCTAAACCGCAGAAGCCTCTGTGCTGCAGGGTCAGAAGACCAAGCAGTCGTAAGATCGAATCCACGCGACGGAGTGAGCTCCCGTCGCTTGTCCCAGCTAGCGGTTCGAAAGCATGCAAATGCGAGTAGATTAATAGGGACCCCCTCGGTGGGAAAGTAACAGTGTTCCGTGTCTAAGTCGCACTGGCTATGTGACCGCGGAAGATTGTCTTTGGACAAAAATGCTGGCTCTATGGCTTGGAAACGGGGATGAGCACCGCCCCCTAGAGTCGAACACGATTGGACAAAAATTGTCAAGGGGAACCTTTACCTTTACTAATACCTTTCACGATTCCATCCTATGGAATCCTGGGATTTGTAGTTTGCTTCAGGTGCTTAGAATTCTCGAGAGTGAGGAAATTTTAGTGCTGCGGTTCAGGGGAGCAACAGGTAATTCTGAAGGATGGAGCCACAACTGCTTAAAGTAATGGTGAACTAATGTAACTGTGCCGTTTAGTGCTATACACTCTTTCTAGTTTTGCAACTGCAGAACAGAGTTACCCCTTCCCACCCTGAATATTGAATTATTTGGGAAAGGTCAAAAAGTTGGCTCCTCCCTTTGCAAAAATCCAAAGTCCAGGAAGAGAAATTTACATACAAAAAGAGATGGCTTGTAATCCAGAACACACTTCAACAACTACAGGAAATACATTGAATGGCTAATCACCGTAGCTAGAAAGTTTCTCCAGGAGAAATTCTATAGTTACCTGAACTTTAAAACTAAGAAAAGTGTACATTAAGAAGTGTTTTTGGCTTTCACTATATCTTAGCTAAGTTTGTCTTGGCCTGAAGCAACTTTAAACATTGCATTGTTGTTTTTTCAAATGCCAAATTCCAGTGCTAAAAAAATAATGTGTTCCTTAAATTCTTCTTATCTCTACCATTGATCACTATTTTTGGCTGCAAGTCATGTCTGAAAAAAATATCTTGCAACAATCCCCAAACTACTTGATATAGATTAGGCAAGTTTCAAAAACCCCATTCCTGTGGTGCTGAATTGAATTAGACTTTGTTCATGAACATGTAAATTTTGTTTCAGCTTATTTTTAGAGGAGGTGACTAAAGTTTCCACGTTTCTTCATTTTGAATATTTTTTTAAAATGCAATGTGTGAGAAACCGAAACTGACAAATGCATCCATCTAAGCCCAGAGCTGGTTTTGAGTACTCCACTCTTAAAAGTCTAGATTCCCCTCCTTAAGCATTCAATTACAATCCTCCTAAATTCAGTTTGCCATACACCCGCAGGCTCCTCATTTTAACACTTACCTGGCACTTTGATACAACCTGGTCCTTTCAAGGCTGGATACAACAGTACCAAAAATTGGAAATCATAAGTTTGGGACAAAAGATTTTAAACATAGAATATGGGACAGATTCTCCCACTGGGAAATTAAAAAACCCTCTGGGCTTCCTAGCTATATTCTGTTCATCTTGTCTCCCCAATTCCAGGATGGGCTCTGATATTCAGAGCAGACATTGACTCCAATTAAGCATTCATCATGACCTTTCTTTGTCTGTTGAACAAGATCTGAAGCATGAACTGGGGGATTTCTAAAGGAAACCCGTCATCTCAGTCTCAGTATTTTTGGCCTCAGATGGGGGCTGTTGGCTATATATTTTCCTGGCTTGGGATGCAAGTCTGGGTTATATGAGCCAAATGTTCCTGCTATCTAGCATTAAAATACATCCAAAAGAAACTTACTGCATGTGTTTCAGCTCATAAGGAAGAATGAAAGAGGAACTGGAATGGACAAAAGGAAGCTGTCCGATACCCAGTATCTCAACCAAAGGCAACCTAAGGTTCAAGGAAGACTTCAGCAAACTCCTCTGCACTTTGACAAAAGCAGGCTTAGGGACAGCAATGAACAGAACCGTCCCTACTGTTTGGCAGAGTAAGGCAAGCACCTGAAGCAACGAATCCAATTGCTCCTCATGGTCTCCCTGGCAGTTCCCCTGCCTGGAAGGGGAAAGCAATGTGTTCCACTGATACTGTTCTGCACCTCCAAAACAGGCCTGTTAATTTCAAGTTTTTCTGGCAGGCCCTATTCCATTCCAAGCATGGAAGGAAGATTCAGCTTGCCAGTACAATTGGTCTCTGTACATAGCTGCCATCTTGTCCTTTGCCACAAGCATTAAAATGCCCTAACCTGACCTTACCAATAAACAGCAACAGGATTGCAATCTGCAAACCAACATAGCAACTTCCTCAAAAATGCTCCTGTCATTTTTCCAGGGAATTCTGGGAACCTCAAACTCCCAATCCCCTACTGCTGCATAAACTTAAGCTGAGATGTGGGGCAGGGGAAAAGATCTATGGCCCATTGCAAGCAACAATGCCCAAAGGATGCTTAGTTACATGTCCAAGAAAGAGAATTTTTTTAAAATAAAAAGTGGTTTGTATACAATTTCCATGTGCAAACCTACATGGATACAAGCTAGTTAGGAAATAGTGTAATTTGCATAAGATGCATTTCCCCATTGAGAGAGATGTGACCAGTGATCTATGGGTCTGCTCAGCTGCAGTCCTGGTACTAACTAACTTGTCTTGGCCCATTTTGGCTTTCCCATCTTAGAACTTTGATCTGTAACCAGGACTTGGACTGGACATTTTTTTAAACAGAGAGAATGTTTTCAAACTCCTGGCCACCCTAAGTGATTTTGTGGAATCTGTCTCATGCCACCCCTCATTTCCTGAATCTTTAAATGCAAAGATGCTGAAAATTATCCATGATACCTCCTTCATGCAAAGTAGCAATAGTTCTGGGGAATGCGCTATAACTGTGGTTTTCAACTAGTGGCACATGGATCATTGGTGGGATTCAGAGTTAATTTTGGTGGGCTATTGGCTTTCCATAACAATAAGAATGCAAGTTCCTCAAGCCTTATGTGCTCCTTTAATTATGATGTACCATCTCATACCTTATTTGAAACAAATTATTCATCTGGGACATTGAGCATCTACTAGCATGTCAGGGTGTTTCTTCTAATCCCCTACTCCCCCTACTCAGTAAGGTACCATAAACGAGAACTGTAACAACAGAACACCTGTAAATGTGTAAACATCCTTCCATTTGTGTTTTATTTCCGGGGGGGGGGATTAGCTTTTGGTTTCTATAATAGTAATGGCGTGATCATATTGGGAAATCAATTGCAATTTGGATCGTTTGTGGGGTGATCCAGTACAGTTTATTTCCTGGTGATCACACAACATATAAAGAAATATATTCTGGCCTGACCTCAATCTGTGCCCAAGCTGGACCTTTTTGGGCTTCTACTTTTTGAATCCAGACTGGAATGATTCCCCAGCAGATTGAAAGATAGCTTTAAAGGAGATTAAAGGTAAAACTACCCTTTTTGGTGCAATCAGGCATGGGCCTTTGCAGCCATCTGATCATACCCTGAAGGTCACAGACAGAATTCTCTCAATAAGCTACAGATTGTATAGGAGGGAATAACAGCAGTTAAATGGTATCATGATCTAGTGTTGATCCCCTCTGAGTTGAGTTACCCTGGAATTGTGATTACCTGGGTTAAAGGCACGCACCTGCCTTTAAAGGTTACAAAGCCCTGTGTTGTAGCTGTGGCTCCTTCTGCCATGATTCTGTGAGTCTCCTTCATTGGCCACTTTCTTTCTCTACCTGTCTTAAGTGTGATTCCTCTTTCATCTTGCAAGAAGCACTGCAGATGAGCAAGGAAGGACAGCAGCGGAGAAAAAGGCCAGGAAAAGCCCCAGGTTGTTATGTCTCTTGAAGGAAAAGTATGCCAGCATCACCGAGTTCCAAACTGGAGATGGTCACACTGTTAAATGGAATCTGTGTTCTTTTTTCAGTCACGTTTTCTGTCCCCCTGAGCCTTTTGGTTCAAAAAGTAAGGTCTGAGGATCGATAGCTTGTTTATAGTTACATTTTGGGTGCAGTTTTCATATCTGGAATTTGTGTTGGTTCTATGATGTGAAACGAGGCAGAAGCTTGTAGTAAAGCAGGTGTAGCAGGTACCATGAGAAGGAGCAATATTCCAGTTTCTGTAACACTTCTATCCAGCAAGATTGTTAACAAGGACAACCCAGTAGCTACCCAGATCTATAATTCCCGACATTAAATAGTGGGAATGAAATAGCAGGAAATGCTATTTAAACTAATTTCTAAACGGATTCCATTTGTAAGGTAGATGTGCCCAGTCCCTTCAATATCATATGGGCAGCAATCAAATTCAGTGCAAATTTGCTTTTGATTCCACAGACCACTTTGATTCCCTGTCTGCATTCTGTAACTGGAAGCTTTCCTGTGTTCCTTATTTCCAATGGGGAGCAAACTGGTTGGGGCACAGGACAAGGCCTTCTCTGTGGTGGTGCCCAGGTTGTAGAATACTTTCCTGTCAAAAAAACCCTGATTGATTCCCCTCATTATTGATATTTAGGTGGGTTGCTTTAATTAAAACAAAACACAGTGCTCCATTGTGCAATATCACCAACCTCAAAACCAGCCACCTTTTCAAAAAATTGCCATGTGTTGGAGATAACCATACTTTTTAACTGAAATAAAGAATGTACTGTAGCTGATTTTCTCTGACCTCCTTTGTATCTCTGCGAATTTTGTTTCCCTTCAATAATGGTGATGATGATGATAGTATATTTAAACAGTTTTAGTTTATATTTCAACAGATTCTGGGCTGGAAGCCAGGATACATATGAATAAAACCAGACACTTAAACAAACACATTTGAGAACGGCTACTTAAAATTTCACCTACCTGCATCTCCCTTTTTCCTTTTGGATGTTTTTTTCTCCATTTCATTTGCCACATTCTTTGCCAAGATGTAATTTTCACTCGTGCCCATGGTGGCATCCACCATGTTAGGGTTGCTGTTCTCCGGTTCCCCCGTCCCTAAAGCCAGCTCTGCGGTGAGCCGCCTCTGACCCTCCGATGCGGTGAAATGCCAGGCCGGGTGCTGGAAGGAGGGATGGCGCTCATCTGCAAAAGCCCGCTCATCACGAGGGATGCTTTGGGGGGCTGCAGCCAGACAGGAGGTGGAAAAGTCTGAATACACCCCAAAGTCTGGCTTATGGTGGAAAGAAAAGGGGGCTTGTGGGTAATGGGGCAGGGCAGGCATTCCTCCCCCAGCCTCGGCATGCGGGTTCCTCAGACACCCCCAAAGCGTAGCCGTGGGGTGAGCGTTTCTCATGCAGCTTCCTGCAGCAGGTGGATCCATCTAGCTGTGGGAACACTCTTCTATCATAGAAGGCTCATCAATGAAATCACAGTTGCTAGAGGAAGCGAAGGCTCAGTTTTTGCCAGAAACCAACCGAATCGAAAGGAGTCCCTTCTGGTGAGTAGAAAGCTCTCCAGCGTGTTCCTTTGGCTCTGTCATGGGTCTGTGGGTTGAAGACGAAGACCAGGAAAATTCTCCATAAATCTTCACCAGGAGAACTTCACCTCTCTGTTGTTGCTTCTAAAGCTTGGAGCTTCCTTGCTGTGAACTGCCAAAGTCCAGAGAACACTTTTTAAATACTTTGCTGGGGTGTGAGTGACAAGTTTAAGAAGGGAAATGTGAGAGACATTGAGGGTGAGAGGAGGAGGAGGAGGAGGAGGGAGGGAGGGCTTAACCTGCAAGCTCAACCCCTCCAACCAAAGCCAAGCATGTGGCTATTAATCACCCGAAACCTTAGAGGCGCATCTAATGTGAACTGCAGATGGAGACTTTTAAAGAAACATTGTCTGTACTTTAAAAAAAAACAGAGGAGGAATGCACACACACACTCATATAGGCAAGGGGAGTTTAATGTTTCCTTCTCACACTCCAAAGTTATTTTTATTGCATAGTAAAGAAACAAAAATCCCACATTTTCAATTTAGAAAAATTTGTACCAGCTCAAGGGAAGTAAACCAAAAGGGTTTAAAAGGGACTAGATGTGTGTGTGTGTGTGTGTGTGAGAGAGAGAGAGAGAAATATGCTAAAAGAGTATAGATACTTAAATACAAAGATTTATTTAAAAGCTGGGATCTTATGCCTCCAACTCAATGCAAAAGGGATTTGATGCAAAGACTTCAGGGCAGGGATGAGCCTTGATCAAAGACTAAGAGAGAAATTTGAGTTGCCCCATACACCAGTTCTAAAATGCTACAAAACTTGTGGTCTTTTGGTTTAAAGGCATGCTTTCCTGACGGCTGATTTTGTGACCAGTGGGATCTTTGTATGTGAGTTTGCTAATGACTTTTCCAGAGGATCTTGTCAGGAGTTATAAGAAAACCCGTCCTATCATAATTCGTAATTTGCTCATGCTTTATAAGTCACAAATACATCTTTATCAATTGGAGTGAATGTTCTCTGTTGTTACTAGCTTTAAAATGGCCTTTACATATTCCCACATGTGTATCTTGAAAATGAATTGTGTGTCATTTGTGGTTCTTTGATGTGTTCCACTGCAGCCTTGAGTGGCTGTTAGTTGTCGCACAAACAAAGGTGGTGGGATCTGGATGTTTGGTCCTGCAGGATGCATACACAGAGAAAATATTGATGCCTTTGAAATTAGTCTCAGTTTGAATTAGGAAAATATTAAAACCTATTGGAACTCAAGCACTCAAGAAATACAAACCGGGCGGATTTTGATTGTAAGCCAGTTTATTCCAAGTGTTGGACGTATCATGGTTACTAAATGCTTCTTTGAATTCCACGGTGTTTCCATGATAGCAGGATGCATGGTTTTCATAGCAAAAAAGAAAAAAAGTATCTAAATGATTCATGAAAATCTAAATAATCAACTTTAAAAGTCATCATATAATATCCGAGCTTTCGTGGACCAAGGCCACAAAAGCTCAGGTATTCTATGATGATTTTTTAATGGTCCATATAGGTACTGCCTACTCTTCCATTTGCATTTTATTTTCTGCATGTCTCCCTTTATTTCAATGCTTTTCCTTGTTTCTTTAAAATATTCTAGATTTTCATGCTGAGTAAATCACACCAATCAGTAAAGAAGGAAGGCTGTACTTTGACTCAAAAGATCAATTTTTGGAATGCCCCAAGTTGGGGGCAGGCCGTATTATGCTCTCAAGGTGCCAATGTACTGCTCTTTCACTCTCCCTCTTTCTCCCCCCGCTCTTTCTCAGCTTCTCTCCAGAACCGCAGCAGCAGTGCCTGCAGCTGCTTACACAACACCAATAAAAAATCTGTAGCAATTTACAGATTAACAAGTTTGAGCTGTTAACTGACAACTAATCTTCCTAACAAAAGTGATGGCCCACCATCAATTAAATACTCTACACCCTTTATTTGGAGATGAAAGTAGGACTTTAGTAACAGCAATTTCAATTGCTCATTGAAGATCACATAGACTTCTTGTTCCACTGTAAACCTGTACTCCAAGAGCTGGCTGAGTTTTAGTCCAGGACTCCCCTGGATGCTGGAAATTCCATGTGCGAGAATATGTTTCCCCACCGCACATTCCCTGCAGAAGGAGAGAGGAGGTGGGATGACCATCCAACCTTCTAGCCAGCGCTCCTGGTTGCCTCTCAGCACAGGGAAGAGAGAAAGGAAGGACAACTAAGCATCTTCAGCCAATGCTTCTAAATATTGCTAGAAGCACAGGCTGAGAACCTTTGCTTCCTCATACCGTTCTCTACATGGGAGGAGGAAGAAGACTAGAGAATAGCGCCTGCTCCGTGGATGAAACTCTGCAGGGAAAAACTCTACTTGGTACTTTGCCTCGTCGTTTAGTGGTGTCCAACTCTTCGTGACCTCATAGACCAGAGCACGTCAGGTCCAGCTCTCACTTCCATACATCACGACAGGAAAAACCATAGCTTTGACTATTCGGACTTTTGTTGGCAAGGTGATGTCTCTGCTTTTTAAGATGCTGTCAAGGTTTGTCATTGCTTTCCTCCCAAGAAGCAGGCGTCTTTTAATTTCATGGCTGCTGTCTCCATCTTCAGTGATCATGGAGCCCAGGAAGATAAAATCTGACACTGCCTCCATATCTTCCCCTTCTATTTCCCAGGAGGTGATGGGACCAGTGGCCATGATCTTAGTTTTTTTGATGAGTTTCAGACTGTTTTTTGCACTCTCCTCTTTCACCCTCATTACAAGATGTAGTACTTTAAGCATATTGAGAAAGAGCTTCAAAAAGTTATTTTTTAAAAAATAACAAGGCCCAGAACCTCTTTATTCATCATACGCTCTGCCCATGCTGTTTGGGAGATTCTGAGGTTTAGAGTTCAGAAAAGTAACTTTTTTTACTCTGTATTGGAAATAGTTTGATTTTGAATACATGGCTATTTATTGAGGTAAGAATGGTTTTAAAAGTTTGATTCAGTTTTTGGTAAGAACATCCCAAATTTCTAAATTTCTCCATTCTTTCAATGGAAAGGACAGTGGCCCTCATGAACCTCCCTGTATTATCTCCCGTCCTCCACATACACAAGTGGGGTTACTGGGACTCACAGCAGCTGGCTTCACTGTTGCCCCATCACTTTTGCGTCAAGAAACTACAAACCTGTTGGGGATCACTCAGCAGAGGAGGAGATTTTAGCTTTTCCTTACCATCAGACGCTGAAGCAGCAGACTGATGCTTCTGTGCACCTAATGGTGCATGGAGTTGAGGCTGCAATCCTGACCAGAGGCTATGGATGTAGCCTCTCCCACATCCCATAATCTTTTTCAGAACTATTGGGATCAACCTCCCACTGAATTTGTAGGGTCCTAGGCAAAGAAAGCTGACCGCCGAAGAATGGATGCTTTTGAATTGTGATGCTGGAGGAGGCTCTTGAGAGT
This sequence comes from Pogona vitticeps, assembly GCF_051106095.1. Lineage (NCBI taxonomy): Eukaryota > Metazoa > Chordata > Lepidosauria > Squamata > Agamidae > Pogona > Pogona vitticeps. The sequence continues at coordinate 99,726,554 of NC_135788.1, forward strand.
CCCCTGGACTGCAAGGAGAACAAACCTATCCATTCTAAAGGAAATCAAATCTGAGTTCTCACTGGAAGGACAGATCCTGAAGCTGAGGCTCCAGTACTTTGGCCATCTCATGAGAAGAGAAGACACCTTGGAAAAAAACTTGATGTTAAGAAAGTGTGATGGCAAGAGGAGAAGGGGACGACCGAGGATGAGATGGCTGGACAGCGTCTGCGAAGCAACCAACATGAATTTGACACAACTCCGGGAGGCAGTGGAAGATAGGAGGGCCTGGAGTGCTCTGGTCCATGGGGTCACGAAGAGTCGGACACGACTAAACGACTAAACCACGACGACTATATCTGTCTCCATCCTCTCTGTGTACCTAATGCTGATCTGTAATATAGTTTAACTAGACAAGCTAGCAAAAAATAATTTGTAATGAACTCTAATTTCAAGTAATATTTGCATAGGGATTGGCTTTTAGAAAGACAGGTGCACATATGAAATCTTGCACTCTGTCCATGCTCTTTAGGTCTGCCATCTTCTTGATGCATCACGTAAGAAGGTACAAACAGTAGCAATGCTACGAGGTTGAGGACTAAGGCATCAAGCAAAGTGTATAATGAATTTATTGAAATAATACTGTTATAAGATGTCTGTCCATAATTTTACTTCCAGATTTATGAATTCAACTCAGGGCTCTTATTTCAAGAAAATGAGTTCAGGGGTTTATGCGTGCTTTAATGAATGTTTCTGGTTTGGATAATGGTATGATCAAGGTTTCAATAAAATTGTGATCCAAATACAGACACATCTGCTGAATGTAAAATACATTTTAAAGCAGAAAGAAGAAAAAATCGGAAAGAAAGTTCAGCATAGCCAGAGTGAATAGGAAAGCATTGTGGCTACCATTTCTGGCAAGTTAAAATGGGTAGGGGGCTGCATTTTCTCACTCCAAGCCTTAAGTGGACTGGGTGGTAGAAAGGGCATGGCAACACCACTTCATATTCTCAAATATTAAGGAATCTGTTTGCAAGTGTTATTTTACTGATGTGTTTTCGCATCAATCAAAGATTAAAATTCTCACATTTGTGACTAGGAGAATTTGCTCAACAGAGCTTGGAGTACGTATTGGGAGGGGGGATTAACTGCACCTCCTATAATTCCCCAGACAGTATAATGCAAGTAGAATTCACATATTTTCAGTGTGGGATAAATTAATCAGCAGAGTTTGGAACTGTTTTTTTTTTTTTTGAGGGGGGGGACTACAATTCCCAGAATCCCCGAGCCATCATGGCCTTGCTAGTTAGGGAATCTTGCAAGTTATATTTCAAAATAAGGACCTTTCCCAAGCTGTATTGAAAAATGAGGAGCAAGAAATGCCGGCAGCAAGATTCTGTGAGTTTTATGAAGAAGAAAAAAACTTTTTTCAAGCTTTGTTGGTCAATCAGGAACCATAAAATATGTTCCATATTCCTGCTTCTCCTCCATCTCATCACCAGTTAATAGTTTCATTGCAAGTGCCAAAAAGACAGAGAGAAATGTCCCCTCTTATTTCATGGTGGCATCTGACCTTTGTATCTTCCGTTTGTAGCATCTGAGTCTTTGGCCCAAGAGAAGAGCCATCCTGGGGCTGAACCTGGAGAGGAAAACAAATAAAGCTCTCACACAACCTGTTTTCCTTCTCTGCTGGGAGGCTCAAAGCAAATGGCTCCCCTTTGTGAAACACCAATAGTTGATTTATGAGGTCTTGTCTGTTATGTCAACACAGGCTGCAAGGGAAGGTCAGCAGCCACGCTGGAGCAGTGTAGTGGGGAGAGACGCATGGAATGGGAAGATGACCTGGAGAATACCTTCTGATTGCCATCCAATGAGACTTAACAAAGCAACAAGAAAGTCACTGGGTGAAATCCAGTTGCAATCCACAGCTAGAACAGACCCATTGAACCACTCTGTATGTAGCATTGATTCAATGAGCCTGTACTAATTGTGGATTACTACCAGATTTCAGCCATTGTTTCTCTTCTATTCCTTGCTAGCATCTCTACAAGAATGACTTTGCTCAAACAACATAAAGCAAACCTTAAGTAGGTTCGCTGACTGAGCAACATGAGATATATTGCCAACCCCTTCTGTGGCTTTAATCCTAGTCTGACAAGCAGAAATTCTCAGACAGAACTTTACATAGGAATAGAATCCAGGTACAGAATGAGTAACTGGGTACTGTATATGGCAACACCAAGGGGGAAAAAAAGATATTCCTACTTCATGTCAGCACAACAAAAGGAGGTGGTAAATATGTAGGAGCAGGAACCCAATCACATATTCACAGCAAAACTTGAAAAAGTTACTTTCTTGGCTATGCCGATTGTGACAATTCTGGGAATTACCAAATGGAAAAATAAATTTCCAAGCTCTGACAAGGGTGAACAAATTTGCTTACAAGCCAATAGCGTCAGGTCATGGACGGAAAAACATTACACTTTTGGACTGTAGCTCCCAGGAAATGCTAGCCAGCTTGGCTACTGGCCAGGTTAGCATGGGTGATTCTGGCGACTGCTGTCCGAAACAGCAACAAACAAACAAACAAACAACTTTGCCCATCTCTGCTCCAGACAAGTATCCAAGCAAGCAGAGGTGATAATGTGCCAAAAAGAAAGGCAAATAACTTCCTCCCCAGCATCCAGAGAGACAAACTAGTAGGACAGCCATATGTTCCTTCTATATCTGGATAGCTCAGTGGTTTAGTATCTGGATGCAAACCTAGACATTAGCTGTTTGATTCCCCACTGTGCTTCCTAGGGGAAAAGCCAGCCTGTATGGCCTTTGGGGCAAGCTGCACAGTCCTAGGGCACCCCCAGAAAAGGGAATGGTAAACCATTTCTGAGTACTCTCTACCTGGAAAACCCTGGAAGGAGTCACCACAAGTCAGAATGGACTTGATGCCACACAATTATTATGATTATACCTAGGATAGTCGTCTGTGTGAAGGTGTCCCCTGCCTGAAGGACTATCTAATTACATCCCTTACAGGTAACTTTTCATGACATTTTTATTATATGTGGTGTCTCCCTCCATCTGCAGGGCTATAAAGGGCAGCCCCTGTTCTCTAGTAATTAGAATAGGCAACCAGTTGCCCTAGCCTGTTCCTTTGACAGCTGTTGCTGTCACACACTGACTCTGTGGGAAAGCACTTTTCCTCAGCACCACCCTGGATGTGTGAGTTGGAGGGGAAAGTGTAAGGGCAGTGTTTATCCCCTCCATCTTACTCTTCTAAAGCCATTTGTCATAAAGAGATAGGGACCTTTAACCTCTGGAAGTCACCATCTCCCCCACCAAGCGCAAAACAACTGGAAATCATTATTTTGGTCAAGCGTGAAAGCCACAACCTGGCTGTGTGATCCCAGGTTTATGTGTGTGTGTATGCACAGCATATGTGTGTGAAAGGACAGACACACGCAAGGACTGCCCTTAAAAGGTTTATTTTTGCTTTTCTTTTAGATCAGGCTAGGTAGGTGAAAATCTATCAATTTCTCTTTCCCTCACCTTTAAAATTTTCTAGACTCCATATTTCCATTCCTCCCATCTCAACTGAAGAAATGTACAAACATGGGTAGATTCATCTAAAATGCTGAACCAAAATAGACTGAGCCAAAGTTTGGAAAAGCCACATTTTGGACTACAACTCCCAGAATTCCTCAACTTCTTGGGGGATTCAGGAAATAGTGATTTTAAAAAGCAGTGCTTCCAAACCTGTGTCTACCTGCCTGACAGATACTGTAGATGTCTCCTTAATCCAATTTTCTGGGAATAAGCCCCAGTGAATTCACTGTAAGCTTCTCAAAGAGCTACTGCTATAAAGGAAGGATTTTGGGACACCAAGGGCCCATGCAAGAGAATAAGCAAGAATCCTTTCCAAAGGAAAAAAAGGTTAAAATACAGTGGTACCTCACTAGACGATGTTAATCCGTTCCATTGAAATCATTGTCTTGTGAAAACATCATCCAGCGAAAAGCGTTTTCCCATTGGAATGCATTGAAACCTGTTTAATGCGTTCCAATGGAGGGGAATGGTTGTCGTCCAGCGAAAATCGCTCATAGGGAAGCCATTTTGCAAAGGGCCAATCAGCTGTTTAAATCACTCTCTTGCGAAGCATCAGTCCCGAAAACACCCGTTTTGCGAAGATCGCCAATAGGGAAGCCATTTTGCGAAGCCACTGATCAGCTGTAAAAATGGTCATCTTACGAGAAAAAAAAACGATCTGCGAAGCACGGACCAAATCATTGTCCAGCGAAATCCCCCACAGGAAAAACCGTTTTGCGAATCGCTATCGCGATCACAAAAAGTCAACATCTAGCGAAAAAAACGTTTTGCGGGGTAATCATCTTGTGAGGTACCACTGTACCACGTTTGAAGTAAATGAAGTAATATACAAAATCACCCAAAGAGCTCCTGCCATATACCGTAATCCCATTAAATGTAGAAATTGTAGGGGCAATTTGAGAAAGAACATCTCATCTCCCTCCTACTTTTGCTACTTGGTGTCAAAGTAATGTATTTTTAACTTGGATTCACATCCAAACAAACCCTTCATTGTTAAGAGTGCGGGGGGGGGGGGGGGACCTGTTTTCTTTAAGGATTTTTTAAAAAAAGAAGTTGAAGAAATCAGCTTTCCTGATTTTGTGGTGGTGGTTTGGTTTGGTTTGGTTTGATTTGGTTTGGTAGGATGTTAATTGAAAGTTTCTGACTGGGAAGTTCTAGCCCAGGCATGAAATTCAATGAAAAGCACCATAGCACTAAATTCTGGAACAAAAGGAGATAAAAAATAAATCATGGCTTCAGAAGTTTTTTTAAGAGGCATTGGAAGTCATGGATTTTGTCAATCAAGACAAGCAAATATTACGCATATTGTGGGGAAAATACTGGTAACATCAGCCTTTAATAAGGTACATTACAATGCCTGGATAAATCCTACTGTTGTCTAAATGTTCCACTGTCACTAAGTGGCAACAGGTTCAGGAACATTTCCGACTTTAGTTTTCTTAGAAATATTAGAAACCTTTGTATACATCCCCAGATATATGTATTTTTATATGAAATTCTGTTCACTGTGAATGTTTCTGCTTGCCATTTTTATAACATAAAGCATTTTTCAATGTAATGGCCAGGATTCTATTGGCTACCTACATGCACGCAATAGGAATCATGGAGGTAATAGTGATTCATTGATGAGATATCTGTCACATGTATGTTGTATACCCAGTTGTGCACCAATTACACACCTTGCACAAGCCCAACACGGATTGGGAATCTAGTTCATTGCTCACATCAATTTCTATCAATATATGCCTATTTACATGACTGTCCCCAAATTTACACAATTCTCTATGCATCTTTTGAGTGGAGACCACCACTGCAACGTTCAGAGAACTGAAATTGAAAGCATGAGACTGCACTTTGGGTCACACAGTCTTTTAAAAATGTGAAATTTTCAGAAAGGGGAAACGTTCCTTTTTTAAACTATATTGACCATACTTGGGGGGATTCTGAGAACTTTAATCAAAAAAAGTAACTTTTCCTATCTCACATAAATTCTTTGTAAATTTAATGAATTTCTCTAACCTTTTTCATTGTGACCTGAGTCACGAGCACAGGAGCTATAATAATGGGAATGCAGCCCTTCAGAACCTAGCATGCCTCTTTTTTACTTCTGGCTTTTGCCTTCACTTTTCCGCTCCTTGCCCTGAGTGGGTTAAGAATCCAAAATTAAGAATTCAAAATCTTTGAAAACAATATTGTGTAGCTCATTTCATCTCAGTCCCAAGGTGATCAAATGATCCCTGTTTTTCACCCATTCTACTGATCTCTCGATCTCTCTCTCTCATTGAAGTTTTCTGACCTCATATTTCTGTACGCTGCTAATTTAATGACAATGTGGCTTGTCGCACAAAATCGCTATTTCCGGCACTAATGAAATCTACTTGGCTTCCTAATGTTCCCACTCCTCGTTCTGAAGTCACGGACACAGGAAACATGAAAATGGAGTTTAGGTAGAGCATCCTTAGCTGGACAACAGAAATCAAAGTTGGGGGAGGAAAGGGGGCTTTGGGGGTGCTCAGAAAAGGCATGTTTTGTTGTGGTGGTTTTTGGACTGCCTTTCCTGGAATCACCCAAACTACTATGGCCAGGGGCCTAAGGAAGTAACTTTTTCAGGCTTTGCTCTGGTGGCCTCCCTCTGAGAAATAATGCCTGCAAAGAAGTTAAAAAAATGAAATATTCACAGGGTGGTCGTGTGTCCTCCTTTACAAAGAACCATCCTCTTTTTGAACATATCCCCTATATCAGTGGTTCGCAAAGTGGGGTAACCCAGGTGTTCTTGGATGGCAGTTCCTAGAAGCCTTCACCACCAGCTATGCTGGCCGGGGTTCCTGAGAGTTGCAGTCCAAAAAACATCTGGGGTACCCAAGGTTGGGAACTGCTATCCTGTAAGAAGGGCTGTCTGGTCACAGTCTGGTTTAAAGAGAAAGAATCATAAGGGAGGAGACCAGGGGCTTGGAAATTGCCCATTTGTCGTGAGCACCTGGACAACCGATTCAGCAGGCACAGGGGTTTCCTAGTCATAATTTTCCCAACTCAGGTGAAATTTACTGTAACTCTACCTCAATTATAAAAATTGCCTCTAATTTTGCATCTGTGCACGGGAGTCATCAAACACCTTAGAAAAGACTCAGGGCTCATACACTGCTCATTTTGGAGCAGGCTGGCACAGGCTAAATAGGGTTGCATGGGATCTGGTGGAGGTGCAATATGCCATTTGGTGCAATCATTGCATCCAAATGGCATATCAGAGCTCAAATGACCCTATTTGCTCCGACTCCTTTCATTCTGAATGCCTGATATTGTGAAGTGACTTAATAAGCAAGCCACTTCAGGATATCAGCAAAGCAAACACTTCCTCTGTTCCTTGACAGAGAGACAGAGGAACAAAAAACAACACCTTCAGATTCCACGCCCATCCGCAAGTGCGCTCTGCTCACCCGCGCATGCGTGTGAGAGAGTGCCACACCCATCCGTGAATATGCCATGGCCATCTGCAAGCGCGGGGGGTACCCCGCCCCCCAACCAGTCCACAGTTCCAAAAAGGCTGGGGACCACTACTTTAAAACAGTGGTCCCCAATGTTTTCTAAACCACAGACTGGTTGAGGGGGCAGGGGTCTGTGGGGGGGCAGGGGGACATGGGGGGGCAGGGGGTGCTCATGCCCATGCATGCATGGGCAGGGCACACTCACGGGTGGGTGAGGTGCTTCCACACATATGCATGGGGGATGGGAATGTTCAATTTGCTGGTGTCATAGAGTGGCTCACTTATTAAGCCACTTCATGATATCAGATACAGTACTAAAAATGGAAGGACCCTTGACAGCCAGAAGGCTTGCTTTTGGTCTTTTCCCAATGATCACATGTGCTGGAAAGAGACTAAACCAGAATGATCCTTGCTGCATCAAAAAATAGAAGCCCTTGACAGGAGCTCAGAAAGGTGCAGGAAGGAACACTTTAGGGTCATTGTGGTTCACTCCAGCAACTACGTCACATGATCATGAGAAAAAAACATGTGAACCAGCCATTCCCCATGGCAGACTGACTACACAGTGGGACAAATGTCTGTCCAATTGTCCTCCCACTGACCTTTTTCTCTCTCCTTTTTTTGGTGGATGCAGGTCCTGTAAGGGGGCAGATGCTGTCTTACTGGCCACCTTAAACATTACTCAGGACCGTTTCAAGATGATACGCTGTCAGTTGAAAAGCTTCCTTTCGCAGTCTTGCCAGGTGCAAGTCAACCGAAAATTGGCAGAGGCCGACAGCATTTTCCCTTTTCCAACATGCCCCCTCCCTCCCTCTCCCCCCCCCATGCCTGTATGGTAAGTTGCTCCAGAGTCAACTCCTTCTCCTCCACCAGGAAGTGGGGTTTATTTCAGGGCTCATTTTCGTCTGACTTCACCTCCCAGCTGTTGGGCATTCTAATGGTTTTTGTCTGTAAGCTCAAAAAAGGCCTCTTGTTCTTTCCTGGCTTTATCCGCCTGCTCTCTGGTTTCAAATGTGTTCTAATACTGAGTGACTTTATCCTCCTCTTCTACAAGGGGGGTAGGATTGGAGATGGAGGAAGACGGGTGTTGAGAATTTCTGGAAACCTGTAGGCCTCAGTGAGTCAAGCAACAGCAAAATAAACTCCTTTTCTTTTCTCTTCTTCCTTTGGCTCTGACAATCAGGGGGAGGGAAAGTCTAATGGTCTTGGAAACGGATGTTCAGAATCACTGTCTGATTCTGAACATCCATCCGTTTACCCTCAAAGAAGAAGGTACCTTAGAACATGGCAGAATTCCTCACCACCCCAACCAATGTTGCACAGATTGATTGACTTACTACTTATAGCCCACCTTTCCTACAGTCAGGAAATGGCTCCTTTCCTCATCTCTCACTCGCTTTCCCTTTTCTCCACTTTACCCTTAAAACAACAAGCTTGTGCAGGAGGCCAAGCCTCACTTTATCATGAGAATAACAAGCCTGTGCAAGGGGACCAGCAGAATTTCATGATGCAATGGGAATAGGAATCTTCATTTCCTAAATCCCTGTCTACCATTGCAACCACTACACTTCAATGTCATGGTGCTCCAGTACCTCTCATTTTAGATGTTTAGGACTGAACTTACTCTAGGTTTGACACCTATTCCTTTTAAGTTTTTAAGGAATTGTCCACTATAATAAAGAACAGTTAGCAAGCGTACATCTCACCTCTCCTCTGAGTAAACTCTCTCCTATGGTTGCTGTAGGTTTTTCGGGCTGTTTGGCTGTGTTCTGATGGTTTTTCTTCCTAACGTTTCATCAGTCTCTGTGGCCAGCATCTTCAGAGGACAGGAGTCATAACTCTGTGTTCTGGTGCAGTTTGTGGGATAGTTGAGTATTTACAGCTGTGGGATCAGCTTTTGTCCTTTTCAGGAGATTGGGTGATTGTGGTGATCAGTGTGGTTTTTGTTGTGGGTGTATTGTTGTGATAAGGGGGAGAGATGATCTGTCACTGTGATTGATGGGTGTCGTTAGCTGGTCTTTTGTGTTCAGTGATCACCAGTCTTTGTGGCTGGGTAGAGTTTGTTGACCTTTTGCAGGCGGTATTTTTCAGTGCTGGCAGCCAGGCTTTGTTGAGTTTTAGACTTTCTTCCTTTTTGTTGAAGCTCTGCTGGTGTTTGTGGATTTCAATGGCTTCCCTGTGCAGTCTAACATAATGATTACTGGTGTTTTCCAGTACTTAGTATGTATTTTGAAACAAAATTTCATGTCCAGCTTGTTTCAGGGCATGTTCAGCTAGTGCCAATTTTTCTGGTTGTTTTAGTCTGCAGTGTCTCTCATGTTCTTTGATTCTGGTGTGGATGCTGTGTTTTGTGGTTCCAATATATACCTGGCCACAACTGCAAGGTATCCGGTATACTCCTGCAGTGGTGAGGGGGTTCCTTTTGTCCTTTGCTGACCGTAACATTTGTTGTATATACTGTACCCAGAGACTCCTCTCTTCTGAAGATGCCAGCCACAGAGACTGGCAAAACATTAAAAAGAAAAACCCTCAGAACATGGCCAAACAGCCCCCAAAACCTACAACAACCATTGGATCCCGGCTGTGAAAGCCTTCAAGAATAAAAATCTCTCCTACACTGAGTCGCTTGATGGATAAAGAACTATGTAATGTTTCTGCTTTGTGATGAAATGCTTCAAGACTATATAGGTAAGAGAGAACCAGTGCTATGTAGGTTAGCAGTTAAAGCACAGGTTGGAAATATATGACCTACAACATCAACCAAGCATGGCCAAAGGCTGGGGATAATGGGATCTGCAGTCTTTTCACTAGATTTCTCCCAGAGGAGTAGAAATTCACCAATGTTTTCCGACGTGGCTTGCTCAAGTTTTGAAAAGGCACACAGCAATATGGGTTTCCTCCAGCAACAGAGTCCCCGTCAGCAGCCTTAGCAAACAGACTACCATGGGGAATAGTGATCTCTTTCCCCCCCCCCCCCTCAGGAGATACAGTATTTCAGCAGGAGCTGGAGAGGGTGCAACATTCCTGCACTCAGCAAGGATATGAATGGATGATCTTTAAAGTCCCTTTCAGATGCATCATTTACCACAGCAGAAGAGAGGCTAGCAGAGCTCTCAAGAATCTGCACCCAGATGCCTTACGGGGGGGGGGGGGACATTTTCCCACACTAGCTATTCCAGGCAAAACTACAAGTGACTCAATGGTCTCTTGCTTAAAAAACCATCTTGTTAGCGGGGTCTAAAATAAAGTGCCTTCAACAATGGCCTCCACTTTGTTTTAGAGGAATATCATGTCCTCTTTACACAGCTGAAGGTGAAATTATGCCATTTCTTTGTCTGCTTGCAGAAGGATAGCAAAGATTAAGCCAGCCTAACCTATTGTGGAAGGGAGTTCCAAAGTCTGAGAGCAGCAACAGAGAAGGCCCTCTCCCATGTCCCCACCAAATGCACCTCTGAAGGTGGTGGGACTGGCAGAAAGGTCTTTCCTGATGGATCTTAACACCGTAGCAGGCTCATAAAGGGAGACATAGTCCTTGAGATAGCTTGGACCCAAGCCATTTAGGGCTCCATAGGTTAGAACCAGCACTTTGAATTGTACCCAGAAAGAGATTGGCTATCAGTGAAGCTGTTATAAAAGGGGATTATGTGAAGGATTCATGACAGCTGGCAAGCTGATCTTAGTAGAGCTGGTGGATATCCTGACTGTTCGGACTAGGGCATAAATGACTGCTCCTCATGTTCAGACTCCTGAGGCAAAGGGTTCATCCTGTCTTATGGCTCTGGTCATAGGAGACACGAACAGTAGGTCATAATGGCGATTGCTGAACAGGCACCACTAGTAAGAGGACTAGAGTTTGCCATCCAGGATAGGTCCCAGTAAGCCCCGGGTGCTTGGCAGTTGCAGAAGATACTACATGCTGATGACAATCCTGGCCTCCACAATCTCTTCTTCTCTGTCTTTTCTTCATCAGAGTATTATTTAGTAATTACATAAGAAGAGGGCAGTGGGCCAGTGCTGAGCTTTTGGCTACTGAAAAAGAGTAACTACTTTGGTATTTTTTTTTAAAAAAAGTAACAAGGAATTGTTTGTTGTTCCAGGAAATCCATTCAAGGATCAGTCGGCAGGAAAGAACGTTAGTCACTGAAACCTTTAATGCTGGCCTCTGAGTGCAGAAGACTTCTAGTATTATTTGTATTTAACAAAAGAAAACAACAACACTGAATTTGAAAAAAGAAGTGGAACTAAAAGTCTGTATATCAGTCTATATGTCAAGATGTAGTTATTTGGAAAAGTTAAGACAGAGAGAAGACACTGTGACGTTCCCTCACTAAAGATGGGAGGCTGGTAACCCAGTTTGCTGTAGTATTTAATGCAGTGGTCAGGGAACAGGGGTAAATTACCCCAAATGGGGTAAAAATGAAAATCCTGGGGGTAATGAGGATGAGCAGAGCCCCAGTATTGATGCTCTCATATCCAAGATGAAGCAACATCATTTCTCCAAAATCTGAAGTTTTCAAGTAAGTTGAAGCTTTCAAAGTAATTTTGAATAGATTCAATAAGATTTTGAATTCAAATAATGTATGATTTCCTTCCTTTCAAATCAAGGGGGTAAAGTCAGCGTATATAAATTTTTTGGGGGGGCAAAAGGTAAAAAAGTTCCCTGATCCCTGATTTAATGGGTATAAAACCGGTTTCTTCCTTGACAGACTCTGACCTCAGAAACAACTCTTAATATTTCTATGACAGCCACATCCATCTCCTTATCTCTGTGACTAGGGGCCTGCAACAGCTTGACAATCCCATTCCTGTGTTACCCAAGCATTGTCATTTTTATCTGTTATCTATAGCAACATCTGGTAATGAGGTGTATAAGGATGTACAGTAGTAAACTTCGTGTTAGCTCAGTTGTTTAGGCATCTCTTTACAGAGCCAGAGGCTGGGAGTTCAATTCCTTACTGTGCTTCTTTGACAGGGACTGGGCTTGATGATCCACGGGGTCTCTTCCAGCTCTGCAGTTCTAGTGCTTCCCTGGCCAAGTCTTTTCTGATGTCTCTCATATTTAAGACCTAATCAGTTTTAATAACAAAGCCATAATTTGTCTCTTTATGAACTACCTCACCTCCACCCTTCAGCTCCTTTCCTAACCCAGCTGTATCTGGCTGTATTCTCAAAGGCTTTCACGGCCGGGATCTGATGGTCGTTGTGGGTTTTTCGGGCTCTTTGGCCGTGTTCTGAAGGTTGTTCTTCCTAACATTTCTGACTCCTGTCCTCTGAAGATGCTGGCCACAGCAAAACATTAGGAAGAACAACCTTGAGAACACGGCCAAGGAGCCCGAAAAACCCACAACAACCATCCTATCTGGTTGCTTTGCTAACTAAATCTCTCTAAGCTTTATCTGGCAGTACAGTTGTCAGTCCCTGCATCTAAATCTTCCTTTACCTGATTGTCTATTGCTTTGCCATGACATAATTGCCCAAGATGCCTTTCAGAAGCTCTTCTGTTCACCTGTCTGTCCCTGGCCTTGGCCCAGCTGATAATTTATCTGCCTAGTTCACATTACTCATTACACATGGTGGTGCTCAACTTCCAGCATGTGCTTAATTTGCCCTGATCCAGGAAATATAATCTAGACTTGGGTATGTGAATTCTGCCAAAGCCTGTTATGTGGGCAACATCCTGTAACCTGGCCTTATACGTGGGAACCTGCTCAATGACTTCCCCATATGGCATCTTGTGCACCAGAAGCCTGGTATCATTGTGTGTGTAATTATCTGCCAGCTAGCATCACCCTCCACCCCCCTCCCAGGATTCTCTGGAACGGAGGTTCACTTGAAAGAGTATCCAATTTAAAAAGCTATTTGGATATCAATGAGGAACAGTAAAATATGGAAAATAGAAAAGTGGTGGGTGTTCTTCCCCTCCCATTCCCTACATCCTTTTATTACATTTTTTAAAAGTTGGAACATTTGCTAAAAATACATTTGCGAAGATCATCACTCTAGCTTAAAAAAAGAAAAGAAAATCCAGATTTTATTATTTTTATTTTAATATCGTGATGTTAACTTGATTCATGAGGCATCTGGGTCACTTCCATTAATGCCATCACTTCAGAGAAATCATTTCTGCCACAAGAGCCTCAGATTATTCCCTATCTTTCTGAACGAAAAGGAAGAAAAGCGGACATAATGAAATGTCTAATGGGAAACTATGAAGATAATTGATGGGACTGCCTGGCACATAAAACCCAATGACTTTGGCCTCCAACCCTCGCTAGAAACTGTAACGATCTTCAAGGGGCGCATTAGAAGGGAGAGAAGGGAGATTGTGGAGGCACTAAAGTGGCCAGGTTTCAAGATCTCTGGAAACTGTGTTGTAATTTTTTAATTCCCTGATGCTATGGGACATGGAGCCACCATAACTCACAACGTGTCCTCCCCAAGGTCCAATCATGCACAGAAATTACCTATTCCAACATTCATGTTTCCTGCACTGGTCAAAGACAAGCCTCTCTTATACCAGCAAGTATGGATGGGAATTTTATTTTATTTTTTTGGACTATAAATTCTATAATTCTCTATTTTGAGAGTTCTACCTGACGAACACCTACATGTGGTTCATTTGGGAGAAAGGCCTAAACTGGAAGGTTTTGAGGGCCAGCTAGGCCTAGCTGTACCCAGGTTTCCTATTCCTGGCCCAGCAGTAGCTGGGAGCTTTCCTTCTGAACAGGAAACTAGGTGGAACAAGGCCCAGCTAGGCCTCAAAGCCTTCCAATTTAGGCCTTTCTCCCAAATGAGCCATATTTAGGTGTCTGTAAGGTGTCTGTCTAGCACATAGAACCATGTGTTTATTTATTTATTTTTATACTGCCTATCTTGCCAAGGCCACTTTGGGCAGTTCACAACATAGTCAAACAATAAACACCACTACAAATACGTATAAAATAACTTCAATATATACATATAAAAAATGTAACAACAATTGAACATACAGTATTGATACCTTAAATATTTAAAATGAAGAACGTAATAATATGAGCTTTGTAGTCAGAAAGTCCCTACCCACAAGCAGGACATTAATGTAATACTGTACTCTTATTCTACTATTATTCTCCAGTAACTGATAGTTATTCAGGGGCATGTTGCCGCAAATTCTGGAATTAGGATTTCATATGGTGAAATTTATCGCCCATAAACTCGATGTATTTCCCTCTAAAGTCAGATCTTGAAATGTTTATTTGTTTATTGGCTACAAACCTCAGAATCCTCCAGTCAGTAACTTGTGGGATTCTGGGAAATGTAGGCCAGAAAAGATCATTTTCCCCAGCTCTGCTGAGGGCCATCCAGTATGGCAGCTCCCACCAAACTCCACTGTGAACTCCACACAGAAAGGCAGTGTGGTGTGGCCATGAGAGTGCTGGATTAGAATTTGTGAGTAACGAGGTTCCTGTAAAGACTGTGCCATATAACTCATAGTATGATATTGGCCCAATCACAGTCTTCCAACCTTACCACCTACAGCACAAAACTGTTGGTATGAAAGTGAAGAGGAAAAGAGCCAGATATGTCACACTGACAGCTAATTGAAGGCAGAAGATAGATAGATAGATAGATAGATAGATAGATAGATAGATAGATAGATAGATAGATAGATAGATAGATAGATAGATGGACGGACGGACGGACGGACGGACGGACGGACGGACGGACGGACGGACGGACGGACGGACGGACGGACCACAACTCCCATCGTCCTCCACCACTGGCTGTGCCGGTGGGGCTGATAGGCACTGTTGTCCAACAGGGCTTGGTAAAGGTTACTTTTTTTGGACAACAACAAGCCAGATGGGATGTTCTGAGAACTGTAGTCTCAAAATGGAATTTTTCAAAGCTTTGGCGTCCCACAAAATCTGCTTAGTTTTACAAATTCATTAAGTAGTGGGAGACTTTCAAAGATTGGTTACAGAACAAATGTTGCAACTAAAATCATTGAAAGGCCCAGATGACTGATCACTGGCATCTCCAGTTAAAGGATCTCAAGTCGTAGGTTGGGAATGATCTAGAGTTGCCACCGAATTTCACTTCTGGTGAAACTTGAGAAGTCTTTGGACGTTCCAGCTTGGATGAAATGTCCAAGGAATTTCAATGAGGGCATTAAAAATCTAACAAGTGAACATTTGCAAAGTAAACCAGATTTTTACAGCGGCAGTAGACAATAACTTTCCTGCAATACTCTGTTATTGTGCATCTTTTTCTCCATAAATGTTTATGCTACAACAAAGCTGCAAAACGTTATGTTACCACTGTATTATTTTGGTTTATGCAGTTTCTAAACTCAGGCTAACTACCCAATGTAGTGTAGTGTTTATAATGACGGACCAGGACTCAGGAGGCGAGGGTTCAAATCTCCACTTAGGCATGAAAACTCCCTGGAAGTGTGGCACTGATAAAACCAATCCTTAAATATCACACTTACCTAGAAAGCCCTATTCAGATCACTATATGTTGGTTTTAGCTTGGTGGCACTTCACAACAACAGCAAAACACTTGCTTCCTGAAATCAGATTTTTTTATTCTGGTCATGCGTATTTATAATTTATTTATTAAGTTACTTCTATGCTTCTCCGTTCTTCTAGTGGACTCCAGTGACATACATGGGCCTCTTTCCCCCTCCTTTTATCCTTTCGAGAACAACCTTGTGAGATAGTCCAGGCTAGAAGAGAGTCTGCGACTGGCCCAAGGGTGTGGGAGACAATATGGAGCCACCAGTCACTGAATTATCCTGGAATTTAGGCTTCTTGGTGCAGTATCTAATTAGGGCTGTGCACTAGAGTTGGACAAATTCTGGATTCTGAACCAAATCACCTTGATTTGGACTGATTTATATGAGATTTAGACTGAAGCAGAATGGCAAGGTTCAATTCCAAGGCAAAATAAGACAGCTTAATAATTGATCAGTTCTCCACATTTTATGTACCATCAGTACAAAACCAAAAAAAAATGCTATAGCCATTTTGATCGTTCAGTCATTTGACTCCACACTTTAACAAACTGATTTGGATGTCAGGCACAAATAGCTTTGGACTAAATCAAGATATATCTCTAACAGCATAAAAACTGGACTGAGATACCCCTAAAGAACCCTATTTCTATGTACAGAGGCTTACTATCTCATAATACATGTAAAACTGAAATTGGATTTATTTCCCTATTTATTATTAGGACAATGCACTCTAGTATCATTGGCATTTCTCTCAAGACATCTTTTAGTAGCTTGACTGCACAGGGATCTGGCTTCATTCCTACCAGTGAGGAGATGGTTAAATTTGTACTGAAAATAATTGAAATTGATAAATTGATCTATCAGCAACGAAAAAAACAGTCGGCTTCCATCTAACTGGGAGGTGGGGATTAGGCTGCTATTAGAATTTCAGAGTCATGACATCCCAACAGGAAGCAACCTTGTATATGAACTGTTGGATAGCTCAGTTGTTTAGGTATCAGAGCCAGAGGTTGGGATTTCGATTCCCCACTGTGCCTCCTTGATAGGGGCTGGACTTAATGATTTATAGGGTCCCTTCCAGCTCCGCAGTTCTAAAATTCTTCTACTGTATAATGAATATTCATCTCTAACGAATAGTCAAACATGAGTATAATGGGGAACAAAAGGGACTCCTATTATAAGAATATTTCTTAGAGAAAAGTAGGTTCATTACATTCCTCTCAACCATACTGCTTGGAAATTATATTTTGTAAAACTACAGCTCCCACAATCCTCCAGCTTGCATGGCCACTGGAGACTATGGGAGTTATTTTTCATAAAAAATCTCCCAGCTCAGAAGCAGACAGAGTCACTTTCTGTGAGCAGAACTCTTTTTTGATCCAGGACTTGTCACTACTGCCATCACTACCAGTACACTTTTATTTTTCCAAGCAACAACCCAGCTCCATTGCATGTAGAGACTAAGGCACAGCACAATGTCTCTTTGTAAGACTTTGCCATAATAACCACCCTTTCCTCTCCGATACTGCTGGTGCTCAGTGTTGTACTGCTGCTGGACCAGAATTCCCTTCAAGTCAAAGCCCTTTGCAGACTCCAGAATAGCTAGCTACCAAGGATGGGGATTTGAGTCTCTGAACATGCTGTCAAGTTGGACTTCACTCGCACCAAATTTAAGGTGGACTGCATTTTAATTGGGAGTGGTTTCAATGAACTGGACATACCTCATGACTCAGAACTACCCACCCCCTCCTTTTTTTCTGAAGGAAAACATTGTTTTTAAGAGGGACTCAGGACTTGGTACCAAAAATTTGGATTTGAACTTGGGACTTGGTGTCAAAAACTCCGACCCAAAGACTTGCCAACATCCCTGCTCGTAGCTACCCAGTTTTTCCAAGGCTGCAATAATACAATGGGACAGCCCAAGGCATTTTGCAGCCTGAGGCAAAGGGCATGAGGACACACATTCCCTCTTTATTCCACTTTATTATAGCAGTGGAAGAGGCTTACATTGCTTACATGAACATTGGCCAGAGTTTGGGAATATCACTTGTTTTGGATTACAACTCCCAGAATCCCCAGCCAGCATGACCGTAGGCGAAGGGAAATCCGTTCAAAGGTTCCAAGAAGGGGTTACTACTGCCTCCGTTACCCAAAGCTAGTCCTAGCAGTGGTCAGAGCAAGGCAGCTGCCTCAGGTAACAGAGGCTGGACAGCAGCCAAAGCAACAAGCACACTGCACAGCCCATCCCCTTCACTTTATTTATTTATTTATTTATTTATTTATTTATTTATTTATTTATTTATTTATTTATTTATTTATTTATTTATTTATTTATTTATTTTTATTTTATACCCCGTCTATCTGGTCGGGTTAGGACCACTCTAGGCGGCTAACAACATAAAATAGACAATATATATATATATATAACAAATTTATACATGGTGAAAACATAAAAACATTTGCACAGAAAAGGAGCAGATGATAGAGAGGAAAAAGAAGAGGGCATCAGGAATTGTCTGGAGGGAAGGCCTGTCGAAACATCCATGTTTTAAATTGATTTTTAAAGATACCCAGCGAGGGAGCCACACGAATCTCAGGAGGTATGTTGTTCCAGAGGTGAGGAGCCACCGCCGAGAAGGCCCGATTTCTTGTCTTTTCCTTCCGGGCCTCCCTCGGTGTTAGGCTCCTCAACCTCACCTCCTGGCTCGCACGTTGTGACACAGGTAGATCTTGGTGGGAGTAGGCATTCCGCCAAGTATCGAGGCCCTAAACTGTTTAGGGCTTTATATGTAAGCATCAACACTTTGAAGTCGATGTGGAATCGGATGGGCAGCCAATGCAATGCGGCCAGAGTGGGTGAGATATGTTGATATTTTTTCACTCCGCTAAGTAATCTGGCCACCACATTCTGCACCACCTGAAGTTTCCGCAACAGCCTCAAAGGCAGCCCAACATAGTGGTCTAATCTTGAGATTACGAGCGCATGTACCAGGGACACAGAGTAGTTATGATAAAGTAACTTTTTGGACAACAGCTCTCAGAATTGTGGTCCTGCCCCCAATGAATTCTTCCCATTAGGTACATCTTATCACAGCAGAATGTGTGACCCTCCAGGTGCTGTTGTACTACAAATACCATTATTCCTGACTACGGACTATGCTGGCTAGGGCTAAACGGGGCCTGTTCCTCTATCAATAGGAAGTAGATCCAGTCTTTGGTAACTCAGGTGTTCTTGGACTGCACTTCCCAGGAGCCTTCACCACTAGCTGTACTGGCCAGAGTTTATGGGATGAAGAACATCTGGGTTACCCAGGGTTGAGAACTACTGCATTCCCTGAATCCAACAATCCAGTTTAACATTATGTCATTTGAGTGTTTCTGTGCATGGTCTCTAGGTGGCGCTGCTCCACAACAATTGAAAAAATTTCCTTGGTCATTTATATTGAAGTCATAGGAAGGAAAGCTTAGAAGAAAAGGTCTGGTGAGTATAGGAAACGTGTGAAACCCTCTGGTCTGCTCTGTACCTGTATAAAAGGCATACAGGTCAGACACGAACTGACCAGTACCCTCAAGGAGGCATTCTGACTTGCTTCAACCTCAGATCAATGACATTGTCTGTGGATTTCCAGATCTCTGTTTTTCAGAAACAGAAAAATCCAATGAATGTGTTGCTGTTGTCATTATGAGCCATCAAGTCGTCACTGACTTATGGTAACCCTATGAATGAGAGATCTTCAAAATGTCCTGTCCTTGACAGCCCTGCTCAGTTCTTTGTGAGCTTTATTTACTGTCCAGCTTTCTCACCCACACATGGTGATCAGAAACATCCCAGTGTGGATGCCCTTGGTATTGGTCTCCAGTGACAAATCCTTACACTTTAGGATCTTTCCTACTTCCTTCATTGTTGCCCTTCCAAGTCTTAGTTTTCTAATTTTTTTGGCTGAAGTGCAAACGGGTAAGCCCTGGGAGAATCTGTGCAGCCCCAACACTGGATGATCTATCCACTGAAAGCCCACACAGCCATCATCCTTCCATAACCTCTTATGCACACTCAGTCCCAATAATAATAATATTTAAGTAAAGATTAGTAAACTAAGCAGAGAATAAGGAAAAAGAATATTCCTAAACACAAAATACTATCTAAAAGCAACACAAGTCTTCCTCTTTGTCCTACAGCTTTGTAAAATGGCCAGGGGAGTACCTACAAGAGAATATATATATTGCATGGTGACCTGAATCTGATCCCTTCCTAGAGTCTCAGAAGTTTGAGTATCCAGAGGAAATTTAGAGCTTTTGTTGGGGGCTTCAGTTGTACCTCACCCCCCTCCCTTGGCCTCAACAGCTCAGCCCACTGTGTTACTTTCAGTTTCCCTTTTCCTTAATTCAAATCACTGACCATCTTTTTAACCCTACAAGTGCCAGGCTACCAAGGACTCATTGGGTCTTGCTTCTCCCTGGGAGTAAACTGTTAACTTCTTGCTCTGCCCTGTATTGTCTCATAATTGTAAAAAGTAATTTTTTCTAATCTCTATCATATCAATTTACAGTGTAGAATTGATTCAATTCTGTATTCCCAGGCTGTACAGTTCTCCACAGATTGGTCTCCTCACAAAAGGATAGCTTTCCTCTCAATGGAGTCAAGAACGTCTGGTTTATGGTTTTGGACTACATTTCCCATAATTATTCCAGCAGCTCCCACAGTCTCTTATCAGTAGTCTTGACACAGACACGTCACCTCTCCGTGCCTTAGATCTTGAAGAGATCTCTACAAGTAGATCATGTTGAACAGGTGGTCTGTGCCAGTGCAAGAACTTACTGTTTTTGACATGCATCTTCACACAAATCATGGTGTTTATCTAGGTCTCAATAATAGGACAGCCCTGTGTCCTCTTCTAGAGAGGCTAGTTCTCTGTTTGAAGAGTGCTCTCGTCCAAATCTGATTTAAAGATAAGGAACCACAGGGAGGGAGCCCAGGGACCTTAATGTTGCTCATCCACAGAGAGCACGTGGGCAGCGGCAATCACCTGGTTACAGATTTTCCCACTCAGGAGATATGGATTATAATTTGTTTAACTTATATAATTATTTATAATTTTGCTTCTATCTATCTATCTATCTATCTATCTATCTATCTATCTATCTATCTATCTATCTATCTATCTATCTATCTATCTATCTATCTATCTATCTATCACGGCATATGTCAGTTTCATGTTAATCAGTGTCCCCTCTTATGCACTTGTTCTGCTGATGAGAAAGTGTCACCCTACCCATCAAAAGCAAAGCAAAATGTGCTGCTCATATACCACCCAACAGCACTTAAAACACTCTCCGGTTTACAATTTAATTGTGCAGGCTACACATTGCCCCTGCCGCTCCAGTGAGTTGGGTATGCAATTTGCCAACCTCAAAAAGGATGGAAGGCTGAGTAAACCTTGAGCCGGCTATCGGAGCCTGTCCTGATCAAACTCAGCTCATTAGAAGAGTCTTGACTGCAGTACTGCAGTTTAACCACAGCTTCACAAATCTCCTCCACATCAAACTATCTGGATAACTGTGTGACTGGGAATAGGAATAGTCATTCCTCTCTGGGGCCACTTGATGGCCTGCCTGGGATTGACAAGGTGTGAGCAACTACGGCTGAATTGCATAAAAGCCTTTTGTTGTTGTTTTGTTGTTGTTGTTTTGTTTGGGTTTTTTTGCGACAGGGCACACAGTTCTAGGAATTTTATTGGTTAGGTTGTCATCCCAGGTCATGGGCGGCAGAAACCTGGTGGTTAGGAGGAGGTGGTTAAGTGTGCCCCGTTGGATTTCTGCACTCATCAGATCTGCCCAATGAGAAAGGGAAGAAATATTTCCTGTGATTGCATCCAGGTAGGGACAGTCAGGCTAGCAACTTCGCATTGGTTGCAAATCCTGCTTGCAAGCCACTAATGGAGGCCCAGAGCAGTCAAAACCTATAATTTTTGGTTTGACGGGCGCATGGTTTGGGACTGCAGCGGTCAGAGAAGAGGTGTCTATTTTCAGCCATGTCGTGGGCCTGGCGGATGACCACAAACAAAAAAATCAGATGTTCCGAAAGAACGTGGAGTGAGCTTTCTGAGTAATGGATTGCGTGTTGCCCTTGACATGCTGGTCTAAACATGTGAGAAGAAACATGAGGAGCAAATAGAAATGGCTGCATCTAGGTCTATGGCCAAGAGGAGCCAAGGAGAGAAAAACCCCTAGCAGGGATCCTAAGGCTGCTGATGGACTGCCCAGGTAGCCACATGAGGCTACCCTTGATCAGGGATGGGCCATTTGTGGCCCTCCAGATCTTGCTGGATTGCAGCTCCCAACCTCTTCTACCATTGACAGCAAAAAAGCCTTGATACAAATCATACCTTTGAATGACCACTACAGCTGCCAGGATCCTGCACCCAACATGGCCAAGAGCTATGCTGAGTGGAGGATTCTGGGAACAGTAGTCCCAAAAAGGAACTTTTCCAGACTCAGGCTAAGAGGCACAGGCCAATAATATCTGGAGGGTAAAGTTATGGGTATCTATATAATCCACAATTTAACTGATCTGCCTCCTCACTTTCCCATCGTGGTTCATGATTGTGAGTGTCTCTGTGTTCAAAGGCACTCCTTTTTCTTGGCTTTAGATCCATCCACTCCTTTTGTGCTTTTCAAATTGCTTGAAAGCTTTCTGTGCATTGGATAAAGCTCATTTAAGCAGTTCTCTGCATACGTTTGCCATTTTGGGTCCTGCAAGAGGAAGAGGTTGGGTACAGATTAAATTATTAGATGTACAAATAAATGTATAAATAAATACATTTCATAGGTGCATATTTTCCAAAGTGCACATGGGGGAGGGGACTCCGTTCTTTGCAACCATCAATGAATGGTTGCATTAACAGAGCACAAAGTGTGCCAGCCCTACTGATGATTGGCAGGTTTTGTTGGAGAAAAACCGATTGGACCAGAGACTGAAAACAGATTCCTCAGATATCCCTATGGAGGTCCAAAAATTGCCCATCACTCCTTTAAACCTTGGTTTAGCATGTGAGGGTTGACAACGTTGTCAAAGCTAGGGGACAGTTTTCTGCCCCTGGGATCCTGTAAGGTAAGGCGAGATCACCTCAAATGCCATTGCCACCCACCAAAACTAAAACCGGAACTGCACTTCTGGTTTTGAAAAACTGGTTTTTAAAATAATGCCAAATGATGCAGGAAGGAGAGGCTGCAGCATGATTAGGATCAGTTTAAATAGACTGTGAGATTAACGTGTGAGATTAACAGTACAGATTAATTATGGTTTAGTGTTCTCCCCTAAACCGTAAAACTTTAGTTAATTTTAAGTGGAAATGAGCCTGTTCCGTGGACCATGGTTTCGAAAGCGCTTGGGAAAACATTATGGACTGCAATTCCCAGAAATCCTGGATTCTGGGAGTTTTAGTGCAAAAACATCTTGGGACCCAAGGTTGGACACCACAGTTCTAAATGAACCCTGAACTTTCCCATATTGATGCCCAATAAAATGGAGGACAAATTATGAGCAGAGGCTGTAATTTAGTAAATCCATAAACCTCCTCCATCCACAAAACGCACACACCTTCCCACAACTTCTAGCATAGCCTTAGCCTTCCATCTCAATGGCATCCTGAAAACAGTAGAATGCTACAAAACTTTGTCTGATTAGTAATCACTTAGTCCCAGTGCAAAATCCGATCCCTTCCATAATACAGTGTTAAATTTATGTACACCAGCAAATTAAACTCTGGGTTAGAGTCTCACATTAAAAAGGGCCCCTTTTGAAAAAAGAAACAAAAATCTATTTATTTATTTGAAAACACCAAATAACAAGGAAACAAGTGGGTAAACAGAAAGCTGGTTTTGCAACAGCCAACATAGGGAGTCCATCTCATCTCAATGGAGAAAACTTTCATTTTCCTGGCCATTACACTCTGGAATTTTTTCTCTTTTGGATTACAACTCTCAAAATATCCCAGTCATCTGAAGGATTCTGGGAACTGTAGTCCAAAAAAGTAACTTAATCAAGCTCTGCTGAATGCCACCACAGAGAATTCCTCCTTCACACTGTGCCCAAACAAGCCTTAAAATACTGCAGTAGGTAAAAATAATATAAGAATAATATGAATATTTTGCTAATGCTTTAGGCCAGTGGTCCCCAACCTTGGGCCTCCAGATGTTCTTGGACTACAACTCCCAGAAGCCTTCACCACTACCTCTGTTGGCCAGGATTTCTGGGAGCTGAAGTTCAAGAACATCTGGAGGCCCAAGGTTGGGGACCACTGCTTTAGGCCAATGATTCCCAACACTGACAGGTTTTCCTGAAGCAGGGAGAGGGGAAATTCCAGACGTGTCCAGGTAGAAATCCCATCATCCTATGGCTTTGCTGGGTAGGTAGATGGGCAATGTAATTCAACACATCTAAAAGATAGCAGAAAACTGCCATCCATGTTTGTCTCAAGCAACACCCAAGAATTCATCATGCCTGTATTTCATCATAATGAAAATAGTCTGCCTCTTGCAATGTATATATTATATTATATACTGTCAAACCAAGAACTCTATAAGCAATCACCTCATATTTATTACAAGCAGACAGAATTCTAATTATGCCGATTTGTGTCGCCAAACACCTCCTCTAAATGGGTCTGGAAATGAAGGGATTGGTTTGTAGTAGTAATTATGGTTTACCATGAAATTACTTCCCCCCCTCCCCCCACCATTTCATCCAGGTTAAATTGGCCATGGCTGGGTTTATATTTATATTTATCCAACTAGGAGCACGCAATCCAAACAACAGGAGACTGGGTGGAGCGCCAAGGAGCACTGCAATTAAAGTGAGGGCAGGTTTGTGGCTTTTTTTTTTCAGAGGGGTTAATGCTACCGGCTCATTTTGCAGGTGAAAGTTTCAAACACAGAAAGGAAATAAAAACAAAGGTGTTACAGCCTCTGAGCATGTCTGGAGTGCCTTTCCCCCTCATTGTCAAGCAGCCACTGCTTTTTGCTTACCTATGAGTTTGTGGGAAGAACTTCAAAGGCAGAAGGAGGTTTGAGGTAAGAACATAGGACGGCAGCTGGGAGTGATGGGAGTCGTAATCCTACTTGTCTGGAGGGAACCAAGTTGGGAAATGCTCGTCTACACTGACAGTCAGCTGTCTAGAATTTCATGCTGGGGTTGTTCTTCCCAGTCTTAATGGGAGAAGCTGGGGAATCAAACCTGCCACCTTCCAGGGATGGAAGAGTTGCTGGACTTGCTGTCAAGTTGGCCTTAAGTTGCACTGGTGACACAACTCGGAGGGCTTTTTTTTTTTAATGACTTGGAATCCACCCACCCCTCCCTTTTTCCAAGGAAAAGAGATGGTTTTTAATAGGGACTCAAACCTGGGGCTTGAGACTTGATACCAAGGACTTGGACTCAGACTTGGGATGTGGTACTAAAGACTCAGACTCGGGA
Organism: Pogona vitticeps; assembly: GCF_051106095.1. Classification (NCBI taxonomy): domain Eukaryota; kingdom Metazoa; phylum Chordata; class Lepidosauria; order Squamata; family Agamidae; genus Pogona; species Pogona vitticeps. The sequence goes on from NC_135788.1 coordinate 99,751,587, forward strand.
TTCAGACCCAAAGGGCAACATCCCTTCCACCTTCTATATCAAAAACATGTGCGCTACCTCTAAACCAGTGGTTCCCAACCTTGGGTCCTCAGGGGTTCTCAGACTGTGACTCCCAGAAGCCCTGGGCAGCATAGCTAGAGGTGAAGGTTTCTGGGAATTGCAGTCTGAGAACGCCTGGGCTACCTAAGGCTGGGAACCACTGCACTAAGCCACGGTCCTTTGATCCTTGAAATTATCTTCTTTTTTTAACAAATTCATACTCAGAACATAGTTATTCACACAGGCTTTTCAACAAGTCTTGATGCAGATCACATCAATGGTGATGAGAGAATTCTCTCTCCCATTTTTTCACATTATTCATTATATTTATTTAATTGATAAAGCACAGTACACATGCAAATTTGATTTATGTCTGATTGCTCCTTGTTTCATTGTGTGTACTGTTTTACTAACATATATCTACCTGTCCATGCAAAAAAAGTCACACCAAAATGAAATCATGACACTGTTTTATATACCGTATTTGCAGGCCTACAAGATGACTTTTTGGCCCTGAAAAACATGCCTCCAAGTGGGGGGGGGTCATCTTGTACGCCGGGTGCATGTCTAGCAAACCCTCCCTCTCTCCCAGCGAAGTCACTTACCTGGTAGTAAGACCCAGTAGAGCCCCGCTCCTAGCCTGGGAACAGCCTGACTCTAGCGCCAAACAGCTGACTGTCGGAACAGCAGAGAGGCCACAGTCATTTTGAGATGTGACCACATGGCTGCTGCCTCTCCAAAATGGCTACCATCTCTCCAAAATGGCTGCCGCCTCCAAAAAGGAACCAAAAGGGGCAAAAGGAACTCTCCCCATGATGCAGCCAAAGCAGAATCACGCATGCGGAAGAGGGGGTAGTCTTATACAGCAAGTATATAACAAACTCTACATTCTGAGTGGGAATGTTGGGGGCCGTCTTATATTCCCAGTCTCCTTATACACCGGCAAATATGGTATACAACTGCATTCAGTCAGTTTACTGGGTAGCTTCAGCAAAGGCTTCTGTTGTGCTGTTAGAAAAGGAGTCTACCTTTTCCCCTCAAAAGAGCTTCTTGAGTAAGAAAAAAAGGAATTTAGCCGTGGAAAACAGGGGTTTGAATAGAATAGGACATCATATAAACCTCAGAAAAATTAAATGCACAAGGCAGGGTGATGCCTGTAATACAAGTCTTGATTAAACCTGGTCTTCAATCAATGTACACAAACATGCACCAGTACAATTCCTTACCAATTGTACGATCATATTTTTTTAAAAGAAATTCTTAAGACTTCCCTTTCCAAAGATTACAAAAATAGGGGAGATCCTATCCCTATATCCTGCAAAAGTCAACAAAAGTGGGCCAAATCTTTAGGAAAGCCAGCAGCTCTTCAATTTCATGAAGCAGGGCCAGGGAACCTGTGGCTCCATAGAAGTTGTTGGATTCCATTTCCCATTAGCCTTCACTGGCCTGCCTAGGTAGGGTAACAGGTCAACCATATCTCACTTCCTAACATTTCAGTGGATGGAACAATTGTGGTGTCAGAGAGAGGCCAGACAAGTGTTGGGAGAGGGATTGTTTTTCTGAGCATCTGCCCCACCACTGCCAGGAGAAGGCTTCTGAGTCATCATGCTGGTGCTCCACTCGCAGCCTTGCTCCAAAGAGCACTGTGAGTTCAACATTGAGGGACTAAAAAGCTAGAATCAAGGAAGGGGACAAGGAAAAGAGCTGGTAAGTACATGTAGTTTGGTCCATCAGGCTATTTGGAAGAACGGTCATGCAAACATCACATAAGCCCCAAGCCACTAAACCCCAGTACATGCCAGGATATGGGTGCAGTCACTTGTAAAACCATATCACAGGCAAAAATTAAACTTTCTCCTCCCACATTGGTCACTGTGAGACTTGGTTCCCTGCCTAGAGACCCAGAGAAGCACAGCAATTCACAAAGACTTCAACTGGTACCCTGAGACCTAGCAACTCTATTGAGATATGATAACATTGTTAAAAGCTGCTTCAGTGCTAATTGCCTTGATCTCCTACCCAAGTTTGGGGAGAAGGTCTCAAAAGCATACCCCCAAACCAACAGAGGTGGAAACAGGACACAGGGTGTTTTGATTCCAGGGTGGGCAGCTGTAATCCTCCAGATGTTTTTTGGATTATATCCCCTGAAACCCCTCATCAAAGGGCCAAAAACATGTGGAGGGTCACACATTCCTCATCCCCTCTTCTAGATGGAGGGTTCAGGATGCTATCCATCAAAGGATATTGTTCAGCTTGTCCATCTTTTTCTTCCTTCACAAGTTTTTGTTGTGCAACTCTTGTGCCTAAAGTCCAGTTTCAAAGGTGCAGAAGTAGACGTTGTGGTGAGGCCCTCTGTGGCTGCCAGTGGAGGATGGACAGGGGAAAATAAAAGTTTTGGCTATAGAAATAAATTGTTATTTATTTGTAGTACAAAGTATTTCAGGCTACCTTATTCTTGAACGGGTTGCTAAGAGTAATTAAAGTTACAAAAGACCCGTTCCCACTAGAAAATGAAAATTGATTTGTTGATATAAGTTGACATAGCTGACTGGGGGATTCTGGGAGTTGTAGTCCAAAAACATAGCATGTCCACGTTCCAAACCTTGTACTGCTGCTGTTGCTTAAACTGATGCAACATTTTCTATCTGAAGAAGCAACCTTGAAGTACTCACAATGCATAATTAATGAAACAAACAAATGGAAAAATATTTTCAATATAATAAATTAAAATCTACTACCATCGGGAAAAGGAGATGATGGGGTATTTTGCCTTAAGCCTGTGAAATGTTCTGGAGGTATTTTATTTTGTTTCTAAAAACACATGATTTATACTTACGTTTTGCAGCGAATCACTGTGAAGTGCAATCAGCGACTCGGGTTTGTTCAGGCAGTAGAAGAAATGTGCATACAAAGCCTGTGTTGAGCTTTCCTAGCACATCTATACACCCTGTGTGTATGAGATAAGATATTAGACAAGAGGCAGTGTGATGAACTACTCTGATGTGTCTTGGGGTGCTTAGTTTCTTATTATGTTCTGTCTTGATCTTTCGGTAGGTGCAGTGGTGTTTTTTTTCAGCTACAATGATATGCTTCATGTGTGTTCCCCACCATCCGTGCGAGAGTTCGCTTTCTTTCTTAGTAGGTCTTCATTTTACTTCCGGTCTGTCTGGCTGTTTCCCCCACTCTGCCTTCATCACACAACAGCTGAATCTTGCTGTTCCCTGCTTCTTCTGAAAGTATTTGAACATCTTCACTCCAACCCTACCATTATGCTCTCTCTCCTTGGCATTGCCCATGCATGCTGGTGCTTTAAGAGGTAAAGGTTCCCCTTGACATTTTCAGTCCAGTCGTGTCCGACTTTAGGGGGAAGTGCTCATCCTGCTTTTCAAGCCATAGAGCCAGCGCCTGTCCGAAGACAGTTTTCCGTTGTCACGTGGCCAGCATGACTACAGAACGCCGTTTTACCTTCCCACCGAGTAGCTCTCGAACTGTTAGGTTGGCGAGGAGCTGGGACAAAGCGACAGGAGCTCACTCTGTCGCGTGGATTCGATCTTACGACTGCTGGTCTTCTGATCCTGCAGCACAGGCTTCTGCGGTTTAGCCCATAGCGCCACCATGTCCCTTTATGCTGGTGCTTAACATGGTGCTTAAATGACATGAACACCATGACTGACCCTGGGCACAGAGTTTGGGATCCAGATGCAAAATTCCAATCTTGTGATATCTTTGATACATTTGATGCACTAAATATATTACGAGGTGCTATTTATTTATTTCATTCATTTTTTTTATTTTATTTTTTTCATTTCATTTTATACCACCCATCTGACCAAGGGCCACTCTATGATGACATGGCAACATGATGAAGAGGAAGCATGGTATTAAGCATGAATTATCACATTCCCCCTCTTCCCCACCTTGGCCAGTGTCAGCATAAAGGAAGTGAAGGATGTAAGCATCATCTGCAACCTTGAAAAGTCTTGAGACATGAATCCACAGCAAGTCCTATTAAATATCCCTTTTTAAAAAAAAAAATACATGAATCAGATCAGGAAACTGTCCAGCTACAACTTCAGCTTAGCAGGACCTGAGGAAAAAGAGAGGCCCATTGCAGAACACCACCAGTTGAGCTATCGTAATAAACCTCAAACAAAATATGCCTCAAATTGGTCAAGCCATGTGGGGGGAAAGAACATTTACAACCCACACACTGTGGCCTAGCAGGAGGAGGACTGTCCCTGAGAGGTGGCCTCAGGACCAGTGAAATTACTTTGCTGTGGTTTTGCTTATCACTTTGCAAAAGCCAAGAAGGCTCCAGCTACATGCAAGACGGTCACGACTTCCTGTTGCTATTTCAGCCTGGCTCCATCGTACAAGACAAATGACTCCTGCAGCAATAAGAACAACAACAAACAAACAACAACAACAATAGGTGGCAGCTTGGAGCCGCTTCAAAACTTTGGCTGACACGGGCTTGTCCAGGCAATGGAAGAAATGTGTGTAAAAATTTACTGCCTTGTTCTAGCTCATCTATGCACCTTGTTTGCATGAGGCAAAATACTGGGCAACATGCAGGGACCTAAAAGTTGCCCAAACTTGTGGGGTGGGGGGGTGCATAAGGGCCATGTTCAGATCTTAGGAACCTCAGTGTGCGGTGAGCAAAACCATCCAAGCAAAACCACGTGTAAAGTTGTTTCCAATCTGGAAAACTCACTTTGGAATTGGAAAAAAAATGTGTGTTTGGTTAAATGAGGCATGAAGAGAAGATGTATTGGATTAAGGAAAATCCCACTTCTTGGAAGAGTGATTCTCCCATTTTGGGGGAGTAAACATTCCCTACAATGTTGAAAATCACTGGTGGTTATTGGAATCCTCATTGTCTCCTGAGCCATACGATTCCCACAGCTTTAAGAATAGAAAAGAAATGGCATTAACTGAGATTGTTAAAAACCAATTTATCTGATTCATGATCTGCAACTCTATTAAAAGCGTGCATGAATCTCATAATTTACAAGAACTTGCAGGTACCTAATTGTTTTCTTTTTCTTTCTTGGGTTTAAGTAAATTCTCACAGGCGCACAGGCATATACTTGAACATTGCACAAGTACTCTTTAGTGAATGAGGAAGATGCATTATAATGTGTACAAATTTTTTTTGCAAGTACAGTGGTGCCCCGCATGACGACGATAATCCGTCCCATTGAAATCACTGTTTAGCGAAATCGTCGTCATGCAAAATCCGTTTTCCCATTGGAATGTATTGAAACCCATTTAATACGTTCCAATGGGGAAAATACCTCGTCGTCCAGCGAAGATCGCCCATAGGGAAGCCATTTTGCGAGCACCAATCAGCTGTAAAAATGGCTGTCCTACGAAGCATGAGTCCAGAAAACACAGGGCAGCCATTTTGCGAAGCTGACGATCAGCTGTAGAAATCGTCATCTTGCGAACAAATGGTTCGCGAAGCACAGACCAAATCGTCAAGTGAAAATCGCCCATTGGAATGACTGTTTTGCAAATTGCTATAGCGATTGCAAAAAGTCATCGTTATGCGGATTCGTTGTTTAGCGGGGTCGTTGTCTTGTGAGGTACCACTGTAGATTGGTTAGGAAAAGTACATACCAAAATATGTACACATTTCCATGAAGGAAGCAGGGAGGGAAGCCCCACAATCCAGTGCAAAACGTGAAAAGACAAGGATGTTGAGCAGGATTCTGGGAAATGGAATAGACCGATTTTCACATCTGTCTCTTTCTGTGTGTGAATGAGTATATATGCGAGAGAGACTGTAATGAGTCAAGGAAGCATGCCGGATGTGCACCCCTGCCTGAGTATGTTGGTCCCACCGACATGGGATGAAGCCTCACCCACTTTGAGTTACAGCTCCACCCACTTCTGCATGTGCCTTTCCTCCTGTGCTGAACATGCTCACCTGGAGCCACTTCAGCCCTCGGACAACACTCACACACCAAAAACCCTTAATCAATTCTGTCCTAAATAGAAATGCTACCCATGTAGAATAAAGGCCGCAACTAAATAAAAATAGGGAAAAACATCCATGTGGCTATTGCTTTTCCACCCACTCCATTGCTCTTTCCCATCCAGATGCACAGCAGGTGGAATCAGGGGATACATAACCTGTTGTGTTGTTTTGCAACTACCCATATGGGGAACTGAGAGACTTTCCATATGAGGAACTGAGAGACTTGCCCAAGGGGACCACCCAGTGAGCCCATAAGAAAGAGATGCCAATTTTCTTTTAGTTACTGAACAGAATATAGAAGTACTGTAGGCAGTGTTTCATTTTTTTTCACTTTTTAAAGAACCCAAACCAAATCATAAATAATACCCTGACCTCAATACTCCTGCCATGGTTTCCCAGTGCACTTGCAAACATTTTTTGTGGCCCATATGGATTTCTGTGTCCCACATTGTAGTGAAAAAGCAGAGCAGTACAGCAGGATAGTTTCTCCTGGGCACATGGCAGCTGTAGTACATAGTGCCTATGATATTTAAAGCCCCCATTCTTGCTTTGCAGCTGAATGATCCTCAAGGCATCTAACAGTTGCTAACAACAACTGCATGCTATCAAGTCAATTCTGATTTATGACAACCCTTTCCAGGGGTTTTAAGTACAGAGTACTCAGGAGTGTTTTACAGTACTATTCCCTTCTGGATGGTGCTCTAAGACTGTAGCACTAGGAAGAGGCTACACCGGCTGGCTCCTCCCCTGGGACGCAACATGGGGGATCAAACCACATACACAGCTCTGCAGCCAAATACCCAACTCCGGGTGTGATGTGGGGGTGGTGTGGGATCATAATGGATAATGTTGGAAAGGGTCTCTTCACGGGATGCAGACTCCTCTAAAGCTCCTCTCCCCTGCACACATGAGCTGGTCCCCATCTCTCCAACCCAACTTCAGAAAAAGAATAGCCCTGCCACTGGAACAAAAAAAAATCCAGATTGGACATGAAGCAGGGTCAGGCTGGTTCAGAATTTCTGTACTTCGTGGAGTTATCAGAGCAGTTTCATAACCTTTTTCAAGTCCCGGCCCCCTTTTATAATAACCAAGTGGCCTGTGACACCCCTCACAGTGTTTGCATGAAAGACATTTTTAATAGGGTATAGTCATCCCTTCTCAGAAAGAATAGCTTGAAGCAGACTATGTCACAAGTGATCAAAAATGAGGATTATATCACCATCTGATCGTGTCCTCGCTGAGTTATCCAGCTAGCTCTTACACACACTCCCTGAATACCCATCATCCAGGATCCCTTTGCTGATGTTTGGACTACAACTCCCAGAATTCCTTAGCTAGTAATTACAGTGGTCATAAGTTTTGGGGAATTGTAGCCAGGAAGGAAAAAGCTTTCCCTTAGATCTGTTGTTAGTAAAAGCATTCAAACGCCAATTCTCTGCACCTAGTCTGGCTGTGAATGAGACCAGGGCTTTGAAAACTGTCCCGGTTCTTCCTGGAAGAAGAGGGTGCTGCCTCCCAGTGCTCATCCATGGCAGAGGGCAAAGAGGAAAGTGAGCTCTCCTTTAACTCTGCAGGCCCACAGCTGGTTAGGAAGGAGGCTAGAGATGAAGTGAGGAGGAGAGAATCCTGAAAGTGGCAAACCATCCTTCGCATGCAATCCCTTTCACTGGAAAATTCAGACGGCCACATTTCCAAGCTCTTGCGCCAATGCCTCCCGCCATCACAAAACTTGTCTGTAAATATGGGTCCTTGGTAAAGCCCCTGGCTGTTCCCAACGCCCTGTGGTCTAAGAGGGGCTTAAAGGAAAACAGACTTGGACTGAAATTCCTCTTGGCCAGTGCTACCTCCTAGACTCCATCTTACGTTTGGCTTCAGAACTACTGTTTCCATACAAGTTTTCTCAGGAAGCCTCTGTGGGAGGTCTACCCCCTCCTTTTCCCAAAATGCATCTCCAAATGTGTTTTCAGTCAAACCCATGTCAAACCCAAACCCTTAGACCACCTACTGCTGCCCACTCTCCATTTTTCTCTCCGACACACACATATATTGGCTTCCACTCTAGTTCTGTCTCTCCTATACTGTCCCACTAGAAGCTGGGTTGCTTTTCAGATCTGCTGGCAAAGCTGCAACACCCCTTTTGTTTTCCAGAGAGTAAGAGAGGAAAGATGTTCAGTGTGGAAATGGCTGTTTCTTGCCATCTCCCACTTTTTCCACAAAGAGAGTTCATAGCCCAGGCAAACTGGTGGCTTGGTTCTAGAGGTCACCTAGTCACCTGGCCAATTGGTCATACGTAAAATGGATTGAATCCAAGGGGACCTAATGAATTAAGCTAAATTAAGTTGCTTTGATCTGTTCTAAATAGACTAGTTCCATGCATGTGTAGCAGTAATTGGAATCATGTGATCTCTCATGAACTTTCACCTCACCAGTAGGGGTCAAAGAAGTGAAAATAGCATTGCCATCCCTGGAAACTTAGAGGATTGATGATTCTCTTTCCAAACAAGATGCACCCTGCCAGAGGACATATTTCTGAGCAACCACACTCTGGACCAGACTTTAATTTGCCCTTTGGCCGACCTTTTTCCTAATACACATATTTTTCTCCACTTTCTGTACTTGTGCACACTTTGGAAAAGTTGCTTTTTATTAATAGAGGGCATTTTTTCAGTTTCCCCTAATACATGCGTTCATGGTCACTTTTTTTAAACTTTCAGAATGAATTGCCAAATTCTGAATAGGGCAGATTTTGATATGCCAGTATAAGCTTGGTTTCCTCCCAACTTTGGCAGATTAAAAAAAAATGTCCTGATGAATTTCTCCTGTATTCCCACTATAACAAAGGTGTGGGGGATTCCACCATACATCTAAAATGTAGTGGCTCTGACAAGGTGCAGAAATAGTTCAGTCTTGCCAAGGACCCTTGTCATATTTAGAATTATTGATAGACTTATAAAGAATAATTTGAGACACAGCACCCCACTTTCTTCCAGCTCCCATTTTGTGGCAACAAAGGAGGGAATAGAGCAGGGGTATAAAATGAAATTATTCTCAGTAGTGTGAACACTCAAATGATGTGCAGAAGTGAATCTGCTATATTTGAGGTGCAAAGGTTGGAGCCAAAGGACCAGCATCCAACATATAGTCTAATCTTGCAAAAATTGGCCATGTGAGTGTGAAGGATATGGGGAGATGTAGTCCCCCAAAAAAGAGTGTCCCAAAACTGAGTACGATCTGCCAAGATCATCATCATCATCACACTGCAGAGCTGGAAGGGAACGTATGGACCACAGGCCCCTGTCATGGAGGCACGGTGGGGAATTGAACTCCCAACCTCTGGCTTCATAACTAGACGCCTAAACCTCTGCTACTTCTGCTGCTCCTTCATATTTCCATTTAGAAAGTCTGACGAGGGTACATGCACATACAGTCCAATAATTGCACAAGCCAGAAAGAAGATGGGCCAGCTTTGTCAGCTGCATTTTTCCACTAGAAGGTTTAATCTGGAAAGCAAAGAGGAACTCATACTAGCCTAAAATGGAGCACTGTGTACATTTGGCCAAAACTGTGCATGTTAGCTAGCCAATAATTGAGAACGAATGTGTTTCCTGTGTGGTGAAGATGCCTCCTCGGCCACAGGAGTTGAGGCTGAGTGCGCCTGTGTGGTCGCCGGGACTTCACTTAAGCAAGAAGAGCCTAGGAGCTATGAAACTGGATTTCGATCTATGTCCCAGAATGTACAACTTAAAAAGAAAAGAAACAGCATCTCTGAATGTAGACAGAATGTTCTAAAAATAAAATAAAAAATCAGTAATCACAAGTAATCATTATAACATGAGACTAATGAGCCTTGTTCCCAAAGGCTTATTTTCCTTCCAGTAATGGAACTCAGCCTGACTATTTGACATAATAATAGACAAAAATGTCTTATTCTCATGTCCCATATGTGAGAATGAGGCTTCCTGGCACATGTAAGTCATTGTACCTCTTCTATATTCAGTTTTACCAGGAGAAGAAAACCGGAGAGATGTTCCTGAACAATAAAGCAGATTAACTTTGGCCAACCTGGCTTGCCAAGACTAAGTGTCTCCCTACTTTAAAGGTTGATGAGAAGCAAAATTGTTGCTGAATGCAATGCTTCCGTTTAGCCTGACAACTACATCATTCTCCGGGGTTTGACAGCTCAGCACCTTTTTGAGACTTGTTTTGGACTACAGTTCCCATAAGTCCCAGACAGTATCACCCATGTTTATGGATAATGGGACTTGTATCAGAAACATCTAAAGGGTGCACAATTGCCTTTCCAGATTTCAGTCAACACTCTCGGTTCAGGATATTCGATCCTCCCAGAGCTGTTTTGGGATCATCCCCTCCGTTTTAAGATTCCTTGTGTTTCTCTAAAGGTTTAGGTGGGGCTACTTCCCTCCAGTGCGGAATGGGTGCCAATTTGGCTATATAAGCCTCCATTCTGCTGGGACTCTGTTCATTTTTAGTGTACGGAATGTGGCCGTACTAGAAAAAAATAAGGGTTCCACCTCACACTTGAGGCCAAATCAAGTTGTTTCAGGAAATGTGTAAGGGAAGAGGTAAAGTGCCATTTCCCAGAGCTTAGTTTTTAATTTTTACATTACTTTTTGGAGCACAAACCCCACCCTCCATCTCCCAATTACTCCAGTAGTATTAGTGACTATAGTATCTGGGAGATTCTGTAATGAATTCTCAGAATGAAAAGACAAAAGAGACATTGCGCTTTTCTACTTCTTTCTTCAGTCTTCACAGTGAGTCTAGGCAAGATTAATTTGCTGAAGTGTGTATTAAGAGATGGGGAACGGTGACAGTTTTGCTTTTGTCCCACGCTAATAATTTAAAAAGAGAGACCCTGTTTGCTAATGTCATATTGAAGTTTTTTGCATGCCGAAGGGGATCCACAGAAGCGTCTTTCAAGTTTGCAAGGCTGCTCTTCACATCTGACCAAGGAATGAATTGTGCAATCAGAGGAATACCCTGTGAATGATGAAAGCTGGGAAGACAGCTCACATCTCTGGTGCAGTTGCTTCGTGCAGTCATGTAAACCAGCAGGATTTGAGCTAAACTTTTGTAATATCCTGTAAATGAAGAAATGTGGGAATTTTTGTAGACTCATTGAAAACAAATGGAAAGAAAGTTATTTTCCACATGTACCAGAAGGCAAACCTTGTTACTCAATGGCAAGACGACTCTGTAAGAATTGAGGAGAAGAACCATTGAAATTAAATGCTGAAGAACGCCTTAAGAGAAACAAAGAGCTTAGAAAAATTACTTTTTTTGGAACATGATGCCTCGAATCCCTCCTCCCACCTGGAATACAAGGTCAGCAGAGTGAACAAGGGTAGGCAGCCATGGCCATTACTGGAGAGTGAGGGCCTGTTTACATGAAAGCAATAGTTCGGAATATGTATTGGTATAAATTTAAATTGACTCTAAGTCACATGGCATCATATGGAGTTTGAATCACAGTTTGTGTTCCCTTGAGAAACAAACATTTGGTTTTTGAAGGGGCACCCCTGCCAGTTGCATGCACTTTCACTCCAACCCAACCAAGGCTGGAATTCAGAGAGGCAGGCGGGCAGTGTTTATGTCTAAATGTATGTATGTGCATGTGATCAGAGGAGGGAAGTGCAACAGGAAACAGTCAAGCAAGCCAGCGCTAGAAAAGCCTTCACATGTATAGTGGCACCTTGCAAGCACTGATGCGTGCAGGAGTGCCTGGTAGCAATGGGCAACTGACACACTCTGCAAACACATAAACAAAACACACGCACACACAGCCGAGGCGGAGGTAAAGGTAAAGGTTCCCCTTGAGATTTTTAGTCCAGTCGTGTTCGACTCTAGGGGGTGGTGCTCATTCCCATTTTTCAAGCCATAGAGCCAGCGCTTGTCCGAAAACAGTTTCCGTGCCAGCGTGAATAGGGAACGCCATTTTACCTTCCCACCAAGATGGTACCTATTTATCTACTTGCATTTACTTGCTATCGAACTGCTAGGTTGGTGTGGAGCTGGGACAAAGCAACGGGAGCTCACTCCGTCACGTGGATTCGATCTTACGACTATTGGTCTTCTGACCCTGCAGCACAGGCTTCTGTGGTTTAGCCCACAGCGCCACCACGGAGGAGACATGGGCTAAAACCAGCCGGCCAGAGGGGGGGGGAAGAGAGGCAGCATTGATGGCATTCTGCCTGCCTGCCCGCCTGCCTTTCAGCCACCAACTCTGGGGTTTGCGCACCAGATCAGTGAAGAAATGCCTCCTTGGGTTGATCCGGCCTTATCTGTCCCCTCACTGCACCCCCACTCTGGGGATGGAAGATGGGTGAACAAGTGAGCATCAGGGGGCTCCTACAAACTGCTTGGCAGCCAGGTCTCTCCTCCACCATCACCTCCTGATTTTAACACAACAGCAGGGGTAGGTGGCTGATGAATGCTGACAGAGGTGTTCACATAGGGGAAATCAGTTTAAATGAGTAAATTCTGCATCCGAATTAAAATAAATGGACATCTGGTGGAGGTATAAAAAACTCGCTGCCGCTCCAAAAAAAAAAAGAATTCAGCGATTCAAAAGAGGCTAAAGAGTGTCGGGTTTTTTTAAGCAATTAACCATTTTCTGAGTCAGGTTCATCATCAAGCCAAACAGGATGTTGGTCAAGGGACTGTGAGAATTATAGTGGCAATTGTGTAATTATCATAGACTATTAGGCATTTTTGTGTCCTTTCCTTTCCATGTGGCTGTGAGTGCCAGAGGCCAACTTGGAACAGCAGTGAACACTAAGCATCCTCCAGATATTGATTGCACCAGTGAGGAAGGCTTGATCCTCCGATGAAGCCTATGATCATGACCTTTCCTTTCATCTGGATGTGCATGGGCTGGGAAAAGATGTGTGGAATTAAAAGAAAAGAACGTTTCTAGTTTTTCCCTGGAAAGTATAATGGAATTCAGAACGAGATGGTTCCTTCCAAACCGCATGGCCTGAACATTGGAAAATAATTGTATGTGTGTGTATGTGTATTTGTGTTCACGCATGCATACAGGGGGACAGAGCCCGTAAGTTCAAACAGATTTCTGTGAAAAGACAAGAGGGCTAGAGTTATTTCCCCGTTGTTGATACACAGCCTGAGCTGCCCACATCCTCTGTGATTCCAGCCGCAGGCACGAGAAGTCACTATAAATTTCTTCCTGTGGGTTAACAAGTCAAGAAGAAGCCTGGTTGTGGTCAACAAATTGTTCTCCAGGACGCAAATGGGAAGTATTGCTGAGGACAGAGGATGCTGCCTTGGGTAATAATCACTAGGTAATAACAACGCACCGTGGTAGACCGAGTTCATTGGTGTCACTTTAGCAGATGGGCCGGGCAGGCCATAGCAGGCAGACCAGAATGATGGAGAACACTCCAGGTTTTCTTTGTGCCGGAAAAACCAAAGGTCCCAGGCCTTGATTGGAATCCATGTGATACGACTACACTACCCAAGCTAAGCTGGTCAGTGTCAGGCCAGCATCTGGAGGAGTGATCACTGACCACATGGAAATTCCATACAAGCTGCTTTGAGCTGTAAGATCTAACAAAGGTGAGATGTAGTGAAAAGAATTAAAAGCCAAGAGGTCCGCTTTCCATATATTGGACTCAACAGCAGAAGGGAAAAAGAAAAGAGCGAGACAGAGTTCAGAAATCACCCTTCAAACTCCAAAGACAGGAGAAGGAAGGGGTGGGTTTGCATCTAGATCTTTAGGTAATTTACACTGCAGTAATTTGAGTCATTTAAATGTCATTACCTTCCCACCATGGTGGTACCTGTTTATCTACTAGCATTTTGCATTTTGCATGCTTTCAAACTGTTAGGTTGGCGGGAGCTGGGACAAGCAACGGGGGCTCACTCCGTGGCGTGGATTTGATCTTACGACTGCTGGTCTTCTGACCTTGCAGCACAGAGGCTTCTGCAATTTAATACGCAGCGCCACCAGTCACGCTGGCCACATGACCACGGAAGATTGTCTTCCGACAAACGCTAGCTCTGTGGGTTGGAAACGGGGATGAGCACCGCCCCCTAGAGTCGGACACGACTAGACAAATTGTCAAGGGGAACCCTTACCTTTACCTAATTTGAGTCAGCAATCAAGAGCAGCACATATTTCCAATGGCCAAAGGCCTACCACAGCCATAAACAACTCTTCTTTTGCCCCAAGTTGGGGTTAAGGAATAACTTTTTAAAAGTAATTTGTTCCCATATCCGGTTACATTGTTTGACAAATGACATAATTGTCTTTTCATTTGAATGCAGAGAGAGTAACTTGTTACCTGCTGTGTTGCTCATTATTTTCCTGTTATCTTTTTTACTATTTGCTTAATTTTGTTATTCAGACAGATAATGTTATTGTGGTTAAATGAACTACTTTTTTAAACATATTGCTTAAAATTTTATTTAATGAGGGGGAATGAATTAATCCTGAATGAATTGTTTCCACTCTTATCTCTATGTAGCTGATGGCCACCTGGGAGATGTAGGTGTAGCTGCAGAAAGACAGAGACACAGGGTATGGCTACATTAGCAATAGGGAGTGACCTAGTCTAGGTTACTTTGTAATGGCTTGGAACAGTGGGGCGTGATTAGATCGCTCCTTCCATTCACATGGAAATCGGCCCTGCAGCCCCTGTAGTTGTGGTCTAGCCAGTCACATGTTGGTGTTAAGAGAACTCTGATTTGATCTGTTTGTTCAGGATGACCCCCTGCCCTTCTCACTCCTCACCTCCTACCTTCTCTTTTACAATAGCCATCAGCCAGTTGGGAAACAGCCTGCTTCCATTTGCTTGTGGGTGGGCATTAATGCTGGGGTTTCATGCACACAAAGAGACAGGGTACAGAGTGCCATTTTTCAGCCCCATGTTTTCCTGCTCATTTAGAAAAGTGTCCTCTGTTGCACAGGCACAGGCAGATGTGCATTGCACAAAATGGAGATGGGATATCCACAGATTACCTCCCTGTCTGGTGACATTGGCATACCAACAGTTCAATGTATCTTCCCACAGAAATTTAAAAAAAATGTAATGGTGGCGCGCGCGCGCACACACACACACACACACACACACACACACACACACACACACACACACACACACACACACACACACACACACACACAGAGTGACATGTTTCCCCCAACATATTGATGTATCAAGCATGAAAAATAATTAAAAACAATATGTGTGCAACAGAAGAAGTGGGGCAGGTCATGCGCACAGGCAATCCCAGTAGGGATTGCATCGATACAAAAAAGGTACAAAGTAACACATTTCTCCTGTTGATGGGGAAATGTTCTGCAGTTACAACACTGGCCGGGAAAGTGCCTCAGTCTCGACTCTGTTCCATGTGACCAGAAAAGAAACTAACAAACTAACTGGGGGATAACTAGATAACATTTTCCTTGTGTGACCAGGGCCTTAGTTAAATATCACTCTTGATAGTACGGGTGGTGCCATTTTGGCTAAAAACCAGCAAGAGTGCAAACGTCCTGAACACTGGAAACAAAGACAATACTGACAAAATACAGGTGTACCCCGGTTTACAAATTTAATGCGTTTTCCTGGACGTTTTGTAATGCAAAAAATTCGCAAACTGAAACATGGTTTCCCATAGGAATGCATGCACGGGGGCGGCCCTATAAACCTCCCAGGCGCAATGCAAACTTGCTTCATATTGCAGAAAAAAAATCGTAAACTGAGGCAATATTTTCAATGGATTTTCGTTCGTAAACCGAAAATTTGTTAACCAAGGCGTTCGTAAACCGAGGTACCACTGTAAACATCATCACATCAGCCAACAAATACTATGGAATACTGACTGCTGCTCAGAACCTGAACTAAATATAAATCATACTGATATGCTTAGAGTCTATCCACCATCATAGTTGGCAGAAGAGAATTATGTTGGGGGAAGAGTAAATATGTAAGCTTCTTCTCTCACACACTCCGCTCCCCCCTCCTGACCCCAGCATTTCTGTCTCCATTGCAGCCATGGATGTGTCCCAGCTCCACTTTCTGATTGGTCAGAATAGTTCTAGCATCCTCAGTCAGAAACTGCTGGAAACTTCTGAACAGCTTACACTTCATTCAAGTCCACATTTTCCCAGTTCTTGTGACTTTTATTTTGTGACTTCAGCATGCTGCAGCTGCCGCTTTTGGACCTACACGCAGGTGGTCCAGACATTTAACCTTATATTTTAATTCAGAAATTTAATGAGTTTTTTGCCCTTGAAACTAGAAAGAAGTAAACTGCGGATAAATAAGACTTGGGCAACCACAATACTTAACTTCTAACAGTTCGTTATCCAGCAAATTAATAAAATCCATTGGAAATCAGGAGCCATGTTTGTAGGACTCAGTACCTAAAATATGAAAATCAGCCTCCTACCAATCTTAGAAGCACAAGAGATATTTGTGGCTATTTAACAATTATGGTAAGGGACTCTGTACATGCTCAAGGGTACTTTGCATTTTTCTGGAGTGCAAAAGAAATCCCACAAAATTAAGCTGTGGTTGGGGCTCTTTACACCAAATTCCTCTGGCACTTTCCCCAACTTTCCCACAAGTTAAATCCTTGTCGTGGCCTCCAAACTACCACACAGACATATTTATGACTCCCATATGTTTACAGAAAAGCAGAGACCTCACAATTTCCAAGGTTGATTGAAAAAATGTGTGGTGCTGTCAGCAGAAGATTATGGTTGAGATAAAAGGCAGAGAAAACTGTGCACAGATGTTTACTTGGTCCTCAACAGAAAGGAAGCCAAAAGTCCAAATCTTGGACCAGAAGAGGGCAGAGGGGTGTATAGAACATTAATTGCATTGTGTGCCTGGAAATTTTATCTTTTGGACTACAACTCTTGGAACCTCCTTACTCCCCCCCCCCCCCACAAACATGGTCCTATAGTTGGAAAAAAAAAAGACCAGACCAGAAAAGTAGCAGGACCTGTAACAAAATGATGCAAATAAAAATGCCTCTTCACACCCTCTAGTGGCAAAAAATATTTAACATATTAAAATTTTTAAAGTCCTAGGTTGCAGGGTGGGGAGCTTAAGAATTGACAACATGAATCCTTCACATTGTGAAGTGAGTACAATGAGACTTTCTGAATTGAAAGTGTTCCAATTTTGTTTTGTTGTGTTGTAGGATGCAGTAGCTACCAACATGAATTTGACCCAACTCCGGGAGGCAGTGGAAGACAGGAGGGCCTGGCGTGCTCTGGTCCATGGGGTCACGAAGAGTGGGACATGACTTAATGACTAAACAACAACAGGATGCAGTAGGAGCACTGATGGGCATCTTGGTGCAGGGGATGCAGAAATGCTTCTGGGGGATGCACATGGTCTACAGGTAACATGTTGCCCATCTTTGCATTAAAGACTTATATTATTTCTTTGCTTGCTGTTATACTCTGAATAATTTGGATTATTTTGGCCTCTTTTAAGACTCATAGAATGCCCCATGGTATGAATTAACTGCAAGATACATGGTTTTACAATAAATTGACAACACAGCTGGGTTTCAAACACTGTGTAAATATTTCTGTTTGTCCCATCACAAACTATGAGAGTTTTGTTTAAAACTTGCACACCCATCTCTACCTATTCCCAGCTGGCAGCAGGACTCATCGGCTCAGTGTGAAAGTATCTGTCTGTGTGGTAAACTGGTGCACCAGAAAAACAAGCAGGAAGGGGTTGGCACAAGGCAGAGCATACTGATGAGTGCATACTATACCATTTGGAGGAATGGAGAGAGTGGAGTGCCAGCACTGCGACTCATGAGCCTTCTTGATGAACAAGGCCTGGAAGAAGCAATCCAGGTCCTGAAATTAAAAAATCCCCCTTCAACTGGTATCTAGGCTTTCACAAGCCCCAGCAGCAACCTCAGGCCTAGGAAAGCTCCCTAAGTATCATATTATACGCTGTAGGGACAGTTGTGTGGGAGGGTGGCAAGAATGATTGCAACCACTTCAGCTGCTGGGCAACCTCAAATGGTAGGTTGTTGTTTTCTTAGCTCTGGTTTGCTACATTGGATTGGTTCATTCAGGCACATTCAACTCATGCCCAAGTCCACAATCAGCTGGCTCAAAGGTGGTCCTGCCGCCCGCTCTACAATCTTGCCTGTTGCACCTCTATGACCTCATAAGGAGCCACCTCCTAGACTCCAGTTTTGTCCCTCAATCTCAGGCCAAAGGATGCTTTTCTCCTGCCAGCCCTAAGTGGAAACCCTACAGTATTACGGGCCACTGTGGAACATCAGCTGTGGACTAGTTGCTCCTTCTTTCACTTACTCCACCAAACCCATTTCTGTGTTTTAACGTTGACTTTCTCGGCCCCCAATTCCTTTCCCTACTGCCTTGCTGGAGCCACAGTCAGAAGAGAAGGAGCCAATCTGAAGTCCCTACAAATAGCTTCACCCCTGAAAATGAGGGTGTAATTATGTCAAATTGGAGACTTATTTCAGGCTTTAGGAGGTTAGGGAAAAAATAAACCAACAAAGCCCAAGCTTTTTCTGCAGGCCTGGGTTAATTCCACACGATGAGAGTGAAACGGGTTGTGTTGTGTTTCACAGCAGAGGGGAGGAGGAAGGAAGCAGAGAAGCGGAAGGAAGGGAAGGAGGAAGAGGGAGATTAGATACAAATAGTCTTGCAGGAGCCAGGCTGTCCCAAGGCTGTTCCCGCAGGGGGTGTTCTGCACCGAAAGACTCTGAATGCAGCATGACCTCATTGTGTTATTTGTCTGCCCAGGAGTGATCTGTTTTCTTTAAGCCATGGAAATAACCTCACTTCACAAGCACTACAAAAATTGGTAAAGCACCAAAGGCCTTAGCTGTTTTGACTTAGGGGCTCAAGAACCCACCATGTAAACAAAACTATCTGGCCCCAGCTTGTTGGGAGAAAGTCAGAAACAACATGGATGGACTGGTCTAGCTGGGAGAGGAAAGGAAAGGAAGTTATTAAAAAGTTACTTCTTGGGTGATGATCACAGCATCCCCAGTTTGGCTTAGATTGTAATAGCAGAGGCTTGCACAAGAGAGATCAGAAAGAGGATGGGTTGCCCCACATCCCCACGCAGACACCCCAAAGTATTTTGCAGCCTGAAGCAAAGAACAAGATCACTCCCCCTGGATTGGAATTGCAGGCAAATCTTTCTCCAGCACTCTTGACTGGATAGTATCTCCCACCACATTTGAGGCAACAGGTTAGTTTGCTGGGAAACAGCCAGGAAGTTGATGAGTGCCAGAGAAGAAGGTGCTTTGCATCTGCCATCTGAGGTGATTGCCGCACTCTGCCGAATAGGAGAGCCAACTCTCCAAGGCTCAAAATAGGACATGGACAGGTTCAATACCTCTGACATCTATCCCAGTCTTTAGTCTTGGGTATGAAGATAATTGAATTGTGGTGCTGGAGGAGGCTCTTGAGAGTCCCCTGGACTGCAAGGAGAACAAACCTATCAGTTCTAAAGGAAATCAAACCTGAGTGCTCACTGGAAGGACAGATCCTGAAGCTGAGGCTCCAGTACTTTGACCATCTCATGACTCCCTGGAAAAGACCCTGATGTTGGGAAAGTGTGAGGGCAAGAGGAGAAGGGGACAACAGAGGATGAGATGGTTGGACAGTGTCATCGAAGCGACCAACATGAATTTGACCCAACTCCAGGAGGCAGTGGAAGACAGGAGGGCCTGGCGTGCTCTGGTCCATGGGGTCACAAAGAGTCGGACACGACTAAACAACTAAACAACAACAACAATGAAGATAATTAAGAAAGAAGGCCTGTATGTTCTACACAGAGTGCTCTTTTCTGAACACTGAGAATAGAGTTTGGAAAAGTTAGTCTTTGGACGACTGAGGGATTTGGGGAGTTGTCATCCAAACAGTAACTTTTTCAAACTTTGGTGGACTTTTGGAATCTACTATGTGGCAGCATACCTAACCACACACATTTGTGGACTATCATCTGTCACTCCCTAGCATGTGCTCGGGGACCCCTCTCACTGTGTTTCATGTAGCTGCCCAATCCTCTTCGGGAACATAGAAGGAGCCTCCCCAAAGAACATGAGGACTGTGGACACATTTGGACATGCCCTGGGCAACAACAGCGCTCACTTGGCTGATCCTTCCTTCCGTCCTGGAAAAAAAAATGGACTTGCTTGTGACATGAACAAATAAATTCTTAAGCAGAATTTAGCTTCCCAAACTTCCCTGATCTCTTTGGCCAATCTACCGCAGACCTGTGTGGTGGACCCTGCCTGAGAGCTTATAGAAAGAACCCAATTACAAAAACAGTTGCGTTTTTTTTTTTTAGCACAAACAAGTGTTGCTTGAGTTCAAGGCTGGACCTACCATTAAGCAGAGAAGGAACCTCTTCAAGTAGTGCATGCTGGGATGGAAGGGGCAATAGCTGTAGTGCTTTCACCCATTCTTCCTGGGCTTTCCTTTCTCTTAGAGAGAGGAACATTGTCTGCGTGTTGCTTGTGGCCTGTCTTGCTACACCTCTTAATCTACTTGACTGCCCTAAAGGGTAGTGGAAGATAATACACCATTTCCAGTATTGAAATAAGAGTTAAATTAGACAATATCATTAGCATATATTTTGAAACTTCATTAAGTAGGGATATTTGTTTATTTGAACAGGACTTTGTTTTTAATCCCTGCATGTTGTGAATTAGGCTTTCATTCTTTTTAGAATTGCGATTGGTCATCCTGAGATAAGCATGGACTCTGTTTGCAAGCCCGATTGGTCAAGCATGGAGTTTTGAAGGAATCTATATTTATGGAGGGAAAATACACGATCCGCTTTTGAAAGTTAAGCTGAGATTTCATATAATGTGACTGTGAAATTCATCTGCTAGCCTAGTCGCTTCTGTATGTGGATTGAAAGGACAGAGTCTTGTCATGCTTAGTAGTCAGGATTCAAGAAACTACAGAGTTTCCTGGCCTTTGGGTTTCAGATTTGTGGGCAGATCAGAACAAAAGTGACTACGGTTGTTGTGGGGTTTTTTTGGGCTCTTTGGCCGTGTTCTGAAGATTGTTCGGCCAAAGAGCCCAAAAAACCCACAACAACCATTAGATCCCGGCCGTGAAAGCCTTCGCGAATACAAAAGTGACTACCTTTCAAAAGCAATGACTCCTTGGGCGGGAATCTAATTCCAATATTTGATCTGCTTTTATAAAAATGGGGTGGCCATTCATTCATCACCAGAAAGAGGAAATGCATTACCAGTAATGGCGGTGAGTTTGTATCAAATGTGCATATGCTGATTTACAGAAAGAAACTTAGAATTTAAATACAACTGCAGTGCCGTTCACTATGGAAGAGAAAGCCTCAGGTCAGAGCTCAGAAGCAATCCTGTGGATTTTTAAAAACTACAACTGCCAAAAATCCCCCAGAACAAGGAGAAAAGTTGGGTTTGGAGGAGGAATTTGCAGGAAAGAAGGAAGACAGAGACACAGAGATCACATATCACAGAAAACATAGGGTGGGCAGGCATCTGTCTTATTGGACAGAAGAAAGTCCTTTACCTGAAAGCCCAAGGCAGGAGGAGGAGGAGGTGTTGCACAACAGTTTCCAAAATCCCCACAAGCCAGCACGACTGACTTGTTTTGAACTCCATTTTTTATCTGGCCATGGCAGCTGAGTAGGTCCAGGTCTCAAAAAGCAGAGGCTGGGGTCATGCAGTCCAAGTGCTGTGTGTTATTCATCCTTGAACTACAGCAATTTTAACTAGTGGATGTTTACTTAATGTGTATGTATAGACATAGGTATCTATATGCATATTTATTTATTTATTTGGCACATTTATATCCCACCTTCCCTCCAGTCAGCTCAAGGTGGTGTACTTGAGTCTTTTCTTCCTCACAACAATGCTGTGAAGTTGGTGAAGCTGATAGGATGTGACTGGTCCAAGGCCACTCACTTTTGCTGAGTTTTTGGTCTCCTAAGTCCTAGTCCAGCCACACTCTGAACTTCCACTTCCACTGCCTAAATGCCTCCAGTGGAAGACAACCCACCACCTGTAACACAGTCTTCATTCTGTTGCGGAACACCTCTGATCTTTAGGTTTCTCCTAATGTTTATCTTGCCTCTACTTCCTTGCCACTTGCAACCTTAAAATCCCAATTATGTCAATAGAAGAGTTGAGCAAAGACTTTCTTATATGTGTCTACCCAGGAGGAGGAGGTCCCACTGAGTTCTGTGGGCCTTGCTCAAAAATGAGTTGTGTATTATGCCTTCAGATTTAATTCATCCTGCTGGAATCAGGTCTGAAAAACGCTTCCTTCTTACTGGATCTGTCTGTGTGTCTTCAGAAAAATATTCGCTCTTGACGTAGTTTGACTGGTGACAACTTGTGGACAGCGAATGTTTGCACCAGCTTAAGTGCATTGGTATAACGTGGAGTATTGAGTAGCCATTAATTTACAAGCCTCTGATCAAATTTCCAGATGTGTGCCAAGGCAGGCAATTGAGAACACTACTAGGAATTCAGTTGGGGGCTAATTAATTAACTACTAATTGAACCAGTGTACTTACACATGCATAAACACTCATTTGGTTCAGGCCATGGTGTCTGTTCTACCTTCATAGGGAAGGGCTGTCTATACCTCAGTTAAAGATCATAAACCTTCAGGTCACAGATTTACTAGCAGATATCCAGGTGCAGACCAAGACTTTTTGTTGCCTGAGGTAGGTTGATGCCCCTCTCCCACTCCAAGTGTAGACAATGTCCAGAAAGCAGGGCAATCTTGTTTTACCACTAGTAGGACAATAGCCTGGCTTAGACAGCAGAAGGCAAGGCAGGTGATACACAGACATCGCTGTGTCCACCAGCATCATTCTGCTATACTCCACCCCAACAGAGAAATCTGCCACCTGAAAAAAAAATAACTGTTGCACTATGCCATGTAGTAGGGCTGGCCCCACTGATCACTCCAGCAAAAAGGTTTGGGAACAAATGAGTCCCTGAAGAGATTATTTTAATATCTGAGTGGACAACACTGGGGCACAGGAAACTTGGTAAAAGACAGCTTCCTATGAATACCTGTGGTCTGTGAGGTGGTTTACTTATTCAGCTGGATAAATACGGTAGCTTTGCTATCCAGCCCACACTGATAGCCTGTGTCACATGGCTCTGTAGGCTGCTTTTCTTTCCCATCACAGTATCTGGTCTGTGCTTTCTTGTGTTTCTCTCCACTGTTATTTGAGGCCCAAAATCTGCTCTCTTTTTTTTTTGCAAGTGTGTACAATTTTGCACATATTTCTCAACTCATGGGCATTGCTTGCATGCCTTCTCCCAATGACCTGTAGCACTCTTAAATCTGTGTTTTTAAATGTATACATTTTGTTCCAGGCATACTTTTCAACTGTGTGCATTTTTATCAGATGCGTTCATAGCTGTCCAGTTCCATGCAGATTCCAGGAGGCAGAGTTCATCTAATCCATGTCCATTCTGGACTGCGCAGACAGGAAGGGGGTGGCACTCCCTAAAACGACCCCTGGAGCTGGTTTTTCACACATCTCTAATCTCGGCAGACAGTTTCAGCTGGATGGCTGCCCATTTCCCCCCCAGCCTTCTGAACCTGTGACATTTGCGTTCCAAATGGCAAAGAAACAAGCAAACAAATGGGTGATTTTTTTTCCCCATGGACATGACTTTATTAACTTAATACCTTTAGGGATATATACGTATATCTTTGAAACATCTGGCTATATATGATGAGAGCAGGACTGCCCAGTTTGCTAGATGTAGAAAAACAAAGAAACATATAGTATAAATACTTTTTACAGCAAAAATAAATATAGCATTTAAATCTCAGGAAAAGTCATCTTTTTTTCCACAATCAAGTCCATCAACTGGAAACAAAATTCACTGAAGCTGTAGAAAAGTGTCATCTGTCTTCTGAGTAGAAGCAAATGGTGAGACATGAGCTACTGAGAACAGATGTGCCCAGATGCAAATGTTGGGCTGTATAATTTGCAGCTTGAAATATTCAGCCTAAAGATTTGAGGAAGCTGGCTGACAACTGTTGAAGCTCAAAGGCATAGATATAAAGGAACTCACAATGTATCTTTCTTGTCTTTCCCAACCTGGCGACCTCCAGACATATCAGACTACCGTTCCCATTATCTCTAGCCGATCTTAATTTGCTGGTTGGTTTTGTTGGAGTTATAGCCCATCACATTTAGATGGTGCAGGCTTAATAAAGGCTGTTTTGTTTCTTAAATTTTTTTAGCATGCAGTAGAATTTTTTCCCACATGCCAGGTTTCAGTTATGGAACAAGAAAATCAGAATATAATAAGGAGAGCCCATGAACATATGAAAAGTGCATTAATATTCTTCTCAATTTCTTTGGAAGTGGACAGGACTATTGGATTAGAGGGCATTACATCCCATGCAGGAAATCCTATTGTGATTTTTAAAGCAGGATTAAGCCTTTGGCACAAGAGCTGAGTAGGTTAAAAAGAAACAAGCAAAGGAAAATATTTGTCTTTGTTCAAACATTGTTACACTGAAGACATCATGGCAGGAATATGTGCAGCAAAGCATAATGTGATCCAAGCTCTCATGTGGAACATGTCAGAGAACAATTAACCACACATTGTAGCCCAAGAGCAGGAAACTTTTGACCCACTGGATGTAGTTGAACTCTGAACCCTCTCAGTCCCCACCAACCTAGTCAATGATTGGGGATGATGGAGATGGTAGTTTGAGACAGACAGATTATCTAGACTCATGCACAGTGCATGTTTTGGATGCGACCACACATCTGGAATTAGGGAAGAAGGTGTCCAGGAAATAAGTCACATAACCTCTATGGTCAAAATCCTATTCATAGTTCCTGTGAATCACTAGGATTTACATAAATGTTGACTCACTATTCAATTATTGATTCAATTGATCTCTTCTAGCTATAGGATGGGTAGAGCCTTGACGCTGCTGATTACAGAAACTCACAAGGAAATATTCTTCCTATCTTGCTTTTCTCTCTGATTTAATTATGCTTTTAATAACAGCACAAATTATAGCATCTCTAAGCTTCCTGGATTAACCCTAGGAATAGGTCGAAAACAGCCTTTCTCAAGCAGATTGTTTTGAACCACAAATCCCATCATCCATGCTCATTGGTCATGCTGACTAAGACTGATGGGAATTGTAAATCACACTATCTGAAAAAAGATCACAATGTGGAAAATGAGGATACCCACACTGGTTCTCACGGTGAGACAGCTGGATTCAATTTTCTGCTCAGCAGTAACCACATGAATTATTCTAACTCACTTCCCCCATTTTCTGTAGCAAAGAGCTCTAGAAACTTGTCTGCCCTTTTCCTTAAGAAGAGAGTGAGTTTGGGATTAGCCAAATTCTTGAGAAAGTTTTCAGAATATATATTCTGCAAACAGAAAATAACAATGCCCTGTGAAACATTCAGACCATACTTATCAAGCATCTGCAATATAGAATCTGAGCTTGCTTTACAGATTCTCCCCCCCCCGCCATGATTCTTGTTCTCACCTGGAGGGGCCACAATTATTACTAAAACTAGAGATGCTTTGCATATGGTCTGCTTTGCTATTGATTGTGTTTGCCTTCAGCAAGGAGTTTTAGCTCATCTGCCACAAGAGATGCAGTACAAACACGAGCTCACCCTATTTTTAAGCATGACTCCTTATATGTAATGAATGAAATTGTCCTCTTTTCCCCAGAAAAAGAGATACCTGCTTTACTGCAAGGTTGGGGAACCTGCAATCCTCCAGGGAATGTTGAACTACTTGTTCTCATCAGCTACCATCAGCATGATCTGTGGTCAAAGTGGATGAGAGTTATAGTCCAACATTGGGAGGATCAGGTGTTCCCCCAAATTACTGAGATTATGATCAGGATTACTAGCAATGATGTTTGCAGAGGGGAAACCTATCACTGCTTCTTTCATCCTCCTGTGCCTCCACAATGACGTTTGTTCCTATGCCCCTATCTTGATGTTCTGCCCATTTGCTGCTGTCCAACTTGCCATCTACCTCACCATTTCTGATGCTTTCTGATTCTACATGCCCTAGCAAAGTTAGCTGACTATAAAATATATGTGCATCTATTTTTATGTGCTATCAAGTAGCTTCTGATCTCCGATGATCTTATAAATTAATCACCACTAAAAGGTCCCATCATTAACTGCCCTGATCTTGCAAACTAAAGGCTGTGGCTTGCTTTATTGAGTCAATCCACCTCATATGAGGTCTTTTTTTTCTCCCACCACCTTTCCACTTTTCCTAACAATATTTTCATGTACAAAATCACACAACTTTTAGAATCCCCCAAACCTAGACAATGCAATATATGGAGTAATGACCACAGAAAAAGAAGAAGCAAATATGTGTCACTGAGAGAAAGCATGAAATCACATTGCTTAGGTACAGTCCAACGGCTGCAGAACATAAGGGAATGTGTTGATCAATCCATGAAGAGCAAAAGGATTAAAGACAACAATAGGAGTGTGCAGGTGAACACATACCCTTAGGGATATTACATTGTTCAAACAGATTAGTGTTTATTTTCACAGAGACACTGTACCAACACTATGTAGTTACAGCAGCTTAACTGTCATGGCTCCATGCTATAGAATTCTGGATTTTGTAGTTGGGTGAAAATGCTTAGACTTTTCTGCTAGAACAGTGGTTCTTGACCTTTAGCTCTCCAGATGTTGTGGGTTTCAATCTCAAATCCCTGGAGCTGCTAGCCAGACCTTGAAGGATTGATCCAAAATGCCTGGAGGACCAAAGGTTGAAAACCATAGTTCTAGAGATTGCTCTCCCAGAATTCAGAGCAGATAATTCACTAAACGACACACCCCAAGATTCCATAGGATGGGAACCATGGCAGTTAAAATGGGATCAAAGTGCTATAGCTGTATAGTGTCGATACACAGAAAGGCTAGTTCTTTGTCAAATCAAGGAAGCACAAGGAAGTTGAAGAGAACATAAAGCCCTTTAGCCTTCCGAACCGAACAAGCTCTTTATGACATCTGAGTAACTCTGCTTCTCAGTCTTAGAACAGCTTCCTCATGCTTAGTTCCACTCTTTCTACTTCTCTCTTTTTCTCTTTCTCTCTCCCTCATCCAACTTGCTCAAGGAGAGTTCAATAGCTGTTTGCCTGCATCAACTCTGACCTTTTGGCCATGAGAGCTACAGTGGTAGCGATGGCCTCCCCCCCCCTCACTTGATCCCATTTGGACCTTGATGCCATCAAAAAGGGAGGGTGGGTCGAGACAAAAAATAAAATTCTCCATTTCTGGGCTGAGTTTTGTCGAAGCTCTCCACTAGTAAGAATTCTCAAGCTCTGGTTGGTGGGCTTTACTGCCTCTGGCTCTGGAGAGGTGTGGCTTTTTGTTCTTTTGGCGCCGGGCAGTCTCTTTGCTGAAATCCTTGAGCTGGGAGCGATTGTGGTAGCGAGTGTACCGTTTGCATTTGCAAGCAGTGATGGTTCTGATCTTGATCGTCCGAACATCCTCGCCAGGGCAGGCCAGCTGGACACGCTGAGAACGGCTGTGCGCCGGGATGCAGCGATAATCCAGAGCATTCTGCCGCCACCATTTCCCTTTGCCGATTGAATTGGGGAGGAGATGGGATGGAAGACATTGACCCGAGCATACCAACTCCCTTATTGGCTTAACACTGCGGCACAAACCTTCGGTAACATAGCGGGTAGAGTATACTTCCCGGCAGCTGAACTCCAGATGTTCTAAAAAAGAAACAGATGAGGCATTTACAGATTGGAGGTGCATTGGTGCTGTCAGAGCCATCTTATGCCAAAGGAGGCACCACTCAAACTATCCCGACTTCTTTACGGAGCACATCATCAGGATACACAGACTATAATAAAATACATTAATTCAGCTTTATCACTTGGGGGATTTTTTTAAAATACAGTAAGCAAAGCAGTCTGGCACAGACATGAAATTATAGTTAATTTACGCAGCATGGAGGATACTCCTGTTCAGAGTTCAGTTAGACAGTCATGTCCTTCTGAGGATGTCATGTTCCACCATCCCTCACAGCTCCACCTGGCTTTCCTCCCTCCCTCCTCTTAATGAACAGATCAGAATTCTATATTTGCTGAGCATGCTGAGTCCTCACAGAGCTCAGGGGCCTCATGGTGCAGTGGTTAAGCTGCAGTGCTGTAAAGCCTTTGCTCATGACCTGAGTGCAATCCAAAGGGTTCAGGTAGCCAGCTCAAGGTTGACTCAGCTTTCCATCCTTCTGAGATTGGTAAAGTTGAGTACCCAGCTTGTTGTGGGGCAACGTGTTGTTCGCATAATTATGGTGTAAAATGACCAGACACTGCTTTAGCACTCTAGGGTGGCATATACAATAAAACAACAAAGCTGGCGGGGTATAAATACAATAAATAAATAAATAAATAAATAAATAAATAAATAAATAAATAAATAAATAAATAAATAAATAAATAAATAAATAAATATTATGGTTCCGGCCATACACTTATTTATACATCTGCAAACCTTTGGCTTGCCACAAGCTTGCTGACCCCTTGCTTGCATGTGGACGGTACCATTTTAGCTGCATAAAGACTGGTGCTTGGAGATGGAGTTTCCTAGTGGGCTAGAGATGAATTATGAAAGTTACTTTTCTGGACTACAAGTGCTTAGTCAGCTGTTCAGTCACTGCTATGGATGGGCAACTTCAAGCTCTCTCTCTTTAGGATGCTTTGTCTTTAAATTGGACTTGGACGGCCCAGCCTTTCAAACGTGGGACCCTTTAAAATTGAAAGCTGCCCTCTTGTAAAGTAAGGCACATGCACGTTACAGTTCTCAGGCCCCAATTTCTGGCAAACATCATATGCAGTCTCTCCTCAAAGCAGACAACATCTAACAGAGCAGCAGAGGCTTAACTAGCAATTTGGGTACTCTGGGCAAAGCAACAGCATCTTCCACCAATTCCTTGCCTTGGGTGAAGGTCATGTGTGCTACATCTATTCCAGACCTTATAACTGTGTGGTAGGGCAGAAGATGGATGTGGTATACCATGGTTCTCAACCTTCGGTTCCCCAGAAGTTCTTGGACTATAACTCCCAGAAATCCTGGCCAGCACAGCTCGTAGTGAAGGCTTCTGGGAGTTTTGGTCCAAGGACACCTGGGGACCCAAAGTTGGGAACCACTATGTATCAGAATGCCCTGCTTTTGGTTTTTGTTTTTCCCTTTAAAAGTATAAACATTCTCTTTTTTGGAGTGGGGGTTGCCATAGTGGCACAATGTCATGGAAACAGCACTTTGCTTCCTGCTTGAAGAAGTGCAAGAGCTTAGGCTAACCCATCCAATATGGGAGATCTTGCTATTTATATTTCTGAGACTCACTTCTGGACTTCTGTGCCCTTGGAATTTTAGCACCTTAGGCCAAAGCTCCAGTTGCTTGGCCTTAGATATGGCTTTGCTGAGCAGTGGATTTGCACAAGTGAGTTCCCTTCAAATCAATTCCTTGAACGTTGAAAAGAACATAGGGACAGCTGCCTTTTGCCCACCACCAACCTGAAGGGAAACTAAATTAGAACCCTTTTGCACTCTGACACACTAGAACCCAGATACTGTACAGGTTTACTACAAAGATGGGCCCAAATTTAAAAATTCAAAATCGAATTCATTAAAAAAATCACTAATTCTTCAATTCATATTGGTAAGAATCAATGCCCCCCCTGAATACGAATCGATGAATTTTTAGCAATTTTTGATTAATCAATTCAATTGTCTATAAAATGGGGGGGGGGATGCACCTAGAGACACCAAAATTGCTGAGAAGCTTTCTCTGACTCTCCTCTACATTCCCTCCCTGTTTGGTGGAGATTGGGTTTCCTCAAGTCAGCTGCTAAAGGGCATAATCATAATTTGCCCTCAGCCCAACTCTGCAGCACCTGGGAGAGCTCCCAGGGCAGGAGATTCTGGTGTAATCACATGGGAAATAGATTACAAATTGAACTACTTAGGGTGCAGTCCGATACAATCTGTTTACCAGCAATCCTATGATGTAAGCTGAAATGCACTCCAGCCTGATCCTGATCTGTGTCTCAGCTGGATCATTTTGGGTAGAACTATTACCCTTTGGGGCTGAACTGGAACAATTCCTCACAGATGAAAGGGCTGCTTTAAGGGAGATCACTCCTCCTGAAGTGATCTTTCTGGTGTGATCAGGTACATGCCTTTGCACCAGTCCGATTGCACCTTCTGATTCGGCTGTGGCTGAAGATGAACCAAGGTCTTTAGTACTGGCCTTGTACAGTTATGCATCCATGTTAGCCATCATCTGGACCATGTTTTTGATCCTGACAGGGGATGGTGGGAGAGAACCAGAGCTTCCCAAGAAGGAAGGCAGGCAGGCAGGCAGTTAAGAGAAAGAATCAACAAGAGTTGAATGCCTAGATATTTGAACAGGTAACTTAAAACATCAGTGTATATATTTCTGATGCTAAGAAGTGAATGTCATTGGTTACGTGATCACAATGACACACACTGGCAGCACAGCCCATCTGGAAGGTCACCAGTTCTGGGCTAGATGGACAACTCCTTTGACCTGATATAAGACATTTTCCTATGTGGGCTATCGCATAGCAAAAAGATCCTTTCCCCGGTTATAATGGATGTTCTAGGGCTCCATGTTGCAGTTTTGCACCAAGATTAAGGAAATCCAGGTTAATGCCTCAAGGTCACCCAATGCGCCACGAAAACACCTTGGGTGACCTGGAGTTTATTGCCCTCTCTCAGCCTGGCCAAACACTTCTTGCGAGTGGAAAAGAGTGTAGCTTTCAATACACTGGAGCAAAGGTGGCATGGAATGCCTGGAAAAGTGACTTTTGGAGACTACAGTTCCCAGGCTGGAAAACCCCAAAAAGGGTTGCCATTAGTCAGAATTGACTTGGCAAAACATGATTACTTTATAAATAATAACTAGTGGAGTGTAGTGGATAGAATAACGGACCACGGGATCTAAAAGCCCTAGGTTGGATTCCTGAACTCTGCCATGGACACTCAGGGGAGTGGGGCTGGAGGAACTGGTAAAACCACTCCTTAAATGCCCCACTTACCTTGAAAACTCTATTATTAATAATCATGGGCCATCAAGTCAACTCTGACTTAAGGTGACCATTTTTGGGGGTTTTGTAGGTAGAGAGCACTCAGAAGTGGTGTTTCATTCCCTTCTTCTGGGGGACACCCTGGGACTGTGCAGCTTGCCCAAGGCCACACAGGCTGGTTCTTCCCCCAGGAGGCACTGTGGGGAATTGAACTCCCAATCTATGGCTCCACAGCCAGATCCCTAAACCACGGAGCTATCCAGCCAGCCATGAAACCTCTATTAGTAGGGTCAAGGTCTCTTTCTGTTTGCATCTTACCCATCCGGTTCAAAGGAAGCGCGGGGTACCTCTCCCCTTGTTGCGCCCTGTTGCTCATGGTCTCGTTCTCGTTCTGGACAAAGGGTGACTCCTCCGGCATCTCGGTATTCTCCTGGAAGTCCGGGACGATCTCCGTGGCGTCGTTTTTAAGCACTTGCCACCCTCGGCCGGAGGGAAGGACGGCTTGGAGGAAGAAGAGGCAGAAAGAGCAAAGCGCCCGAGAAGTCTGCATGTCCGCAGAGGTTCAGCTGTGAAGCCTGGAAACAGCGAGCCTGCTTATTTTTCTTCTCCCACTTCCCCGATCCTCTTTCTGGATCCTAAATTCAGGATCCGCATTCATTTCTCCTTTTTAAATTCCACCTTCGAAGCCAGCCAGCCAATGAGAGGCGAGTGGGCGGAGCCGGGAGTAGTATGTGGGGACGGTGGGCGGGGAAAAGCCCATTCATGCCCATTTTCGCCTGCACGCACAGAGACAGGAATTCGGAAAGGGAGGGGGGAAAACATCTGCAACTTATGTTTATTTCTTCGCCTTCACTTTTCTCACTTGCTTCTCAAAATTGAGTGGGCGGGAAAAGGGAGCTGGCCTGGAAAGCCAAAGACCGTCGGGCGGGGGCAGGAAACAAACAAGTCAAGGATAATTTCCTTTATAGATTTAGGTTTGTTTTCACTTAGAACAAAACGATCTTTCTCCCCACACACACAAACACTTCAGATAGCTTTCTTCAGCATTTTTAGACTTCATCTGCATAACTTCCTGACTCCAGTCCTGGGTACAAACGCTTTTAAGTCTTAATCTTTGTTAAATCGGGTCCCCACCCCCATATTGTAATCGATTTTGCTTTTGTTTGTGTCTGTTAGTTATTCTGTTAGTTACTCAGTTCTGGGAGAAAAGCCAGCTATGAATCACATAAACAAATAACTAAATGCATTTGTTAGTCCTAAATAGAGCAGACCCATTGTATGAATGGGGATTTATGCAAATAGCAAAGAAATTGTGGTAGCAGAAACAGTAACAACTTTGATTTGGAGAGAGGTTTCATTTTGTTTGGCAATAAGGACCACACGGCTGATGAAGTGGGCTGCAGTCCATGAAGGCTTATGGGAAATAAAATTGATTAGACTTTAAGATGCAACTATGGGACTTATTGGTAATTAATACTGCAAAGGACTACACACTCCACCTGAAATCAAGTAACTGTTCATTTACAAAACTCTCATTGATGGATGTAATGGATTTACTCTACTTAGACTAGGTTGGATTTAGCCCTCCAATTATATAATTGGAAGGATCGGGTAAGTGATAACTAGAGAGTACAGCTTGAGAGAGAGAGAGAGAGAGAGAGAGAGAGAGAGAGAGAGAAATCCTGCCCCTCCGACAGCTCTCTCTCTGGTTTAATAGAGCCAGACGCATGCTATCTTTAAGTCTGACAAATGTATTACATGGTGGGTTTTTGGGATTATAACCCACTGTGTGGAATCTCATGTAAGAGGTCTAGATATACATACAGTGCACCTCTCTAAAATGATACTCTGTGAAGTATCATTTTGAAGACGTGGACTGGACTGGACTCCACAAAACTTTTATATTGTAATTGCCAGAATCTTATTGGAGTTGATATAAGGTTTGCATAATTTGCTAGGGCTAATTGATGAGATGCTGGGGCATGTTTGTCACAAAACTGGGCATATGATCAGACACATGACCAGGACGTGGTCTGTGCTTCACCAGTTAGCGACAATTAGCCATGGCAGGTTTTGCAAACATTACACAAACATGAAAAGGATTGCGGCCAGTGGATCATTGTTTTTTTGCTGGAGCACACTAACAAGGCAGACTCTATGGAAAATGCTATAAAAGGGCCAGATTCACAGTGTCAAAGCACCAGGACTTGTTTTTTTAATTAACTGGAATGATTTACATTTTCTCCCCACACCCCTTTTTGTTTTGTCTGAGATTAATTGCAGCTCTCATAATAGTGAGAAGGGGTGGCTTTTCACCACAGCAATAGTTGTGAGCAACCCCTTGTGTAATGCACAGAACATGGAAACTTGGGGGGGGGGGTTAGTGCAACTCCCAAATGCCCCAACCAAATACATTATACTTTTTGTTTTGTAGTCCAAAAAGCTAATATTTCCAATCTTTGGTAATGCAAAAGATTTTGTTGTGGCTTAATTTTAAATGGGCAATTAAGACCCATTAGCTTTACAAAAGACCTACTCCCTGATAGCGGCAAAACTACTAGAACTTGTTTGTGGATCAAAACAACTGGCTAAATTTCCAAACCCTCCTTGGAGGTGTGCTGTACGGGTTGCTGTGATCAGCACATGTGTCTCCAAATGTACCCCTATTCCATTCCCCATTCCTCTTCTTGTATTGCAACAACCACACAAAGCCCTCTTAGGGACATGGGCATATCTAAGATGAGCCTTTCCCAACCTGGGACCCACAAGATTTTTTTTAACTATATATTTTGTAGGGTCGCAAACATTACCAATAGTTGAGGATCAAATGTAACTATGGTCCAAAAACATTTAGGACACCATGTTTGAAAGGGCATGCAAGATATTCAGATGTGTTTCTGTGTGTTCATCATAAGAATTTCCCTTCATTCTCCAGGGCCAACCTGGCTGGTCTCCCATTTATACTGCACAGTTATAGCAGTTTGATACCACTTTAACTGCCATTGGGTCATCCCAAGGAATTTGGGGATTGAGTCCATTTGATGGCAGGAGAGGATAAACAGATTAAGAGCAACATAAGAAAAGCTTTAGTAGTGGATCAGAACAAACGTCTGAGAACAAACAGTAGTAGTTTACAATTTCTTTCTTCCAGGGGTGGCCTGGGACTGTGCAGCTTGCCCAAGGCAACCTAGGCTGGCTCTACTTACAGGAGACACAGTGGGGAATCAAACTTCCAACCTCTAGCTCTGCAGCCAGAAACCTAAACCACTGACAATACCACTGATAAACTATCTTATTATGGGATGTTTATGAACTCATTAACTGCTCATATATTTTAGTCACCCATTGTCACCTACAGATATATATATTTAAATTACAAACTACAGAGATATATTTAAATTACAAAGATCTGTGTTTAGTGTACCAATGGGGAACAGAAACATGTATTTATACTTAGAATATCTGGCCCACATCTGGATGGAATATTTTGTAGGTGTGATGTATAGTTTAAGGAAGTTAGGACGTAAACACCTTTCCTTCTTTGCTTCTCCAAACTCTGGCCTTTACTTTTAAAAAAAATCAGTCAGTAGGTGTGTTTGTGTAGAATATGTAGGATGAGTTAA
Organism: Pogona vitticeps; assembly: GCF_051106095.1. Taxonomy (NCBI): domain Eukaryota; kingdom Metazoa; phylum Chordata; class Lepidosauria; order Squamata; family Agamidae; genus Pogona; species Pogona vitticeps. Next base: position 99,786,346 of record NC_135788.1, read on the forward strand.
GCCTTCATGGCCATCAGGTCAATTCTAGTGACCATTTTCCAGATTTTCTAGGTAAAGAGTACTCAGAATTAGTTTACCATTCCTTTCTTCTGGGGGCCTCATGGGATTGTGCAGCTTGCCCAGGGCCACACAGGCTGGCTTTTCTTGGTTGAACAGTAAGGAATGAAACTCCCAGCCTCTCTCTCTCTCTCTCTCTCTCTCTCTCTCTCTCTCTCTCTCTCACACACACACACACACACACACACACACACACACACACAGAGAGAGAGAGAGAGAGAGAGAGAGAGAGAGAGAGAGTCTTTCACAAATGTCCTCCAATGCAATGTTTTTTAATATGTGTTCTGTCCGCACTATATTCTTGGATGGGACCCTAAATCTGACGCTTCTTTCACTTACATTTCTTTCTTACATTTCTCTTCCCTTTGCTCACCTTGCATCAGACAAATTCTTTCACTTGTGTTTATCTGGCTTTGTTTTTCCTGCCTTTTTTTTTTTTTTTTTTTTTTTTTTGCCTGTTTGCGGCCTGTGCTTCTCAGGAAACCAGGCACTGATATGGAGCATCAGCAGCCAGCTTGACCTGAACATTTAAACAAACATTCCATCACCCTCGTTTCCTTTTCCTGCGAGACAGTTTTTCTTTCTGAGAGGTTTTCACACCGAGAAGCTAATTGTAGAATTCCAGAGGGAATGTGGCGCCCTGAACACTCTTTGCACAGCAGAAAATGTCTCGTTTCATGTGTGCAGGAACACACACAAAGGAAATTTATTATATCTCATTGGGTTTCTACTGATGGTAGCTCCTTAACAGATATTGGGAAGGTAATCTTTTTTAACTACAACTCCCCAAACCCCCCTGCTAGTTCCTGTTCAGACTGCTGATCCAGGGATGAAAAAAAATCAGCTGCCAAGCAAGTGGTAGCCAGCAATATCTACACACATTATATGGGAATAGGGCCATCACCATAAATGCTGCTGCCTGAGGTGAAGAACGAGTCTCCTCCCTAATATATGTATAGAAACCAGCAAGACTGGCAACTGAATTCTACTTCACCAATCACAATTATGCATATATATATGCATATAGTATTTATATCCTACATTTCCTTCAGTTAGTCAAACCTACATACATGGGCTTCCTCCCCCTCAGTGTATCCTCATGATAATCCTCTGAGGTAGGCCACGTTGAAAGAGTATGGCTGCCCCATGGTCACTCAATGAGTTTCATGAGCAAAAGGGAATTTGAACCCAACCTCCAGAGTCATAGATCATTGTTCTAATGAACCTGGGGACAGCAGGTTGGGGCAGTAAGTCTTAAATGTCTGGAAATTGCTGCTGGCAGTCCCAGCAGGCATGGCAAGAAGTGAGAACTGTTTTTGGAAAGTGTTCTCCAGGACCAAAGGGGTCCTAAGGCAGGCTAGGAATGTCATCAGGTTGGGGAATAGGAAACTTCCCGGACCACGTCTGATGGCATCACCGGACTTATATGGTATAATTTTATGTTACTGGATTACAGCCCATGAGAACAGGAGTTTGGGGGTGAGTAGAAGAACAGCCAGAGACAGCATGGCATAAAGCATGCACCGGGTATGCCACGGACGTACAGCACTCAGGCACGGCTGTGACTACAGGGTGGGGCCACTGGACCTTTACCCAGGATGCCCAGATTTAAAAGTGGTGGCACTGCGGACTAAACTGCAGAAGCCTGTGCTGCAGGGTCAGAAGACCAAGCAGTCGTAAGATCGAATCCACGCGATGGAGTGAGCTCCTGTCGTTTGTCCCAGCTCCCGCCAACCTAGCGGTTCGAAAGCATGCAAAATGCAAGTAGATAAATAGGGACCACCTCGGTGGGAAGGTAACAGCGTTCCGTGTCTAAGTTGCACTGGCCATGTGACCACGGAAGATTGTCTTCGGACAAAACGCTGGCTCTATGGCTTGGAAACGGGGATGAGCACCGCCCCCTAGAGTCAAACACGACTGGACAAAAATTGTCAAGGGGAACCTTTACCTTTACTAAAATCTAAAGGTAAATCCACCGGTGAGCGTTAGGAACATAAGCAGCAAAGCCTTCTTGCACAAGGGAACTTTTTGAGCAAAAAAAGAAATAGCTTCATGGGGGTGATGAGGCCTCCTTCCGGAGGCCACCTACAGGTCCCTGTTTGCCCAACCCTGGTTTAGTTGCTCCTGTTCCAATACAACAACACCAAGCCCCACTGTATGGACCCAATGGGAATTGTAGTCCAATACATTGAACAGGCATCTGGTTGGTTAGCACAGGTGAGCAAGACTAGGGGAATAGCCAGTTTTTAAGTGGTGAAAGCAGCCATTTTCTAACAAAGGCAAGACTGGCAAGCTATCACAACGCAGCTTTCCTGATAATGTGAAATTATTTTCCAAAACTCCAGACAGCTCTGTTCAGTAAGGTATTTCTCTACCCTTCTTCCACTCACTTTTGAAGACTTCTCTTTAACTGGAAGGCCTTTGAAATAGAAGCTGCAAGGTTGGCTCTTAAACATATTGTGCTGATGTCTCTTCGGGTGTTCGATTTGTTTTGAAATTACGATTGTTCTTGTGCTATTTTATTTTGCAATGACTTGGGGGAAAACACTTTAAAGGTGGGACAAAATGTTAATGCTAAACATAACAGGGTGATGATGGAGATGATGACAATGGATTTAATTTATACTCCGCCTTACTACCTGAAAATAAGTCTCAAGATGGCTTCCCAATAAAATGAATAGAAGGAAACATTATTTATATCAGGTAATAAAATAAAATAAAATAAAAAAAAAGACAAAAATGTTTTGGCATTTTTAAGACAGTTATATTTTAATGTGAGCTTTTGTGAATCAAATCCATTTCCTCAGACATAAGAGTAAGATTACATGGCAAATGTTTATATATTTATACGTGGCATCAAGATAGAGAGACAGTGGTTGGTTGGGTAGAAGACATAAGTTGCAAATTGTGTGAGTCAATGTGGTATTTCACACCAGGTATTCTGATCTTTTTCCATTGAGGCTTTATATTGTAAAAGGGAAAATATTTATATATTTACTTCATCTTATATTACATCCTTTCCCCTGGCTGGATGTACTTATAACACAAAGGGGGGGGGGGGAGAGAGAAACAGGCTCAATTAAATATGCACAATAAACCACAATATTAAGAGCTTTAAAATGATTTTCAGATTAAAACGAACAATAAATCAATGTGGTTGAATGCCATTTAAATGCAACAATAACAAAAAACAGCACCTGCTGTTAGAACATCCTGATCAGTGGCAAAAGGCCTGTTTAAACCAAAATGTCTTCACTGAGAGCCAATCTAGTTTCCCTCAGAAGGGAGTTCCATAATTTCAGAGCAGTCACCAAAAAGGCCCTCCTTCCTGTTCTCACCAAATGTACCTGTGATGGTGATGGGATGGGAAAAAGGCTGTCATTTAAATTTTAAAGTGCAGTTTAAAAACATAAAAACAAGTGATTAAAACAATAAAACCCTTTGAAAACCCATTGAAAATTTAAAAAATCAAGAGTGTTGATGATGATCAGTGATGCTTCTTATGCCCTCCATAGGGTTGTGACTACACAGCAAGGAACATACAGTTTGAACTCCTGTGATCTGCAGCTCATCATATCAGATTTCCCTGAGTAAATTGCTGAAGCCGTCCAAATGTCAAGAAGTTCAGCAAAGCAGAGACAGAGAGCTGGGTTTGCACAGAGTTTAAACAACAGAAGCTGCCTTAAAGTGCTAACAATGTGCTAATGGGCCATTTACACCTTTCTCTTTTTCTTTATTTAGTTCTCCTAAGTGTGCTAGCATAGCTCTGTTCCAGTGCTGAGTTGAAGATTGTGTGTTTGTGTGTATGTGTGTGTGTGAGAGAGAGTGCACCCATGAGCACCCCCTTTCCAACAGATCAAGTGAGCACATTGACAGAAAGTGGGACAAAAGTGATGTCCATCCAATGGCAACAAACATCCTTTCCCACATTGAGCTTTACATCACATAGTTCTCAGGTTTTAATAATCAATTAAATATGCCTACTTGGATACAGGACAAATTTTCTGCGACTGGAGAAATGCAATCAACACAGCATTTATGCCCCATCAAGTGTACAAAAGACAACCTAGCAAATGGCTGAGCTAATACTATAGGAGTGGCCCACTTCTGGTCAAAAACAATTTAATTATCTTAACATTTAATTTGTTTTTTTTTTTAATTTTACCTATATTTCATACAGATCCATAATTTTAAATTGTACAACACTCTGATACGAATAGAGAAAGTAATGTATACAAAATCATCTGTGTTCAGCTCAAAATAAACTGCAGGGGGAATTATGGCCAATGAAGTCATGCCCAGGTTCAAGAAATGAGAGGTTTTGCATGCAAAGACTATGCACACTAGTGACACCTAGAGGTGAAAATGTGTGTTCCAAGTAAGTAAAGGTTTCACTTGACAATTTGTCCAGTCGTGTCCAATTCTAGGGTGCGGTGCTCATCTCCGTTTCCAACCCAGTGTTTGTCTGAAGACAATCTCCTGTGGTCACGTGGCCAGCGCGACTAGACACAGATTGCTGTTACCTTCCCACCGTGGTGGTACCTATTTATCTACTTGCATTTTGCATGCTTTCGAACCGCTAGGTTGACAGGAGCTCCTGTCAACCTAGTTCACTCACCGGGCTTTGTGTGGCATGCAGGGCAGTTGTCAGTAACATCGCACCACTCATAGAAGTAGTGCAGCTGGCAATTCCCCACCTCCCTGTGCCACTGACCACTCTGGCTAGGAGGTGAGATGACAAGTCTCCCCACTCAAGCTGCTTACTAGTCAGAAGCTCAGGGAGATGGGGAAGCCCCTGCTGGTTTACTTCAGTGATTGGTGAAATGTTACCAATGGCCTCCACAGACACCACGCGAAGCCCAGTGAGTGGACCGGGAGGGTTCTGGGGGGAGGGTCCAAAGGGCCCAGCCACCAGCGGTGGCAATATTTGTATTTATCTCCTGCAGGAGATGATACAAACATCTCATCTCTAATTTCAAGATATCGTATGATTAGAGAGTACAAAATTTGTAGGCATGGACCCTAGCACCAACATTCAAACTCGGAATTTGGAATTGGAATTATAGCCCTTTGGAATTTAGAATTTTAAAAATTCAGAATGTCCGGATATCCAGAACTCCGTTACAGTCAACATGAATACTAAATACGTAGTCCTTCGTTTCCCATTTAGAAAAAAACCACAGGCAAAACATTTTAAAGGATTTCCTCTCTTGACACCTTCAGTGACTGTACCACCAAAAAAGAAAGAAAGAAAGAAAGAAAGAAAGAAAGAAAGAAAGAAAGAAAGAAAGAAAGAAAGAAAGAAAGAAAGAAAGAAAGAAAGAAAGAAAGAAAGAAAGAAAGAAAAAGTGATCACCAACAGCCAGCAGTGTCTATGTATTAGGAAATGACTTTAATGAATCCAGAACAGTAGGAATAGCACCAGGAAATGCCAGCAGCATTAGGATGCAGAGGACAGGGCACATTGGAGGGTGGTCAGATACCCTGGGCATCACTGGCAGGCAAACTGGAGCAGCAGATAGTCTGTGCTAGGTGGAAACTGTGCCAACAGCATGGGGCAAGGAGGGCAGAGCAAATGGGCATAATCTTGGGCATAGCAAATGGAAGAATGAAGGGACAGCACATGGAAGCATGGCATACCTAGTTCAGTGACGAGTGTGTGCCGTTCTCTCTTACTTAAAGGAGACTACAGGGAAGCCCAGCAAGGGTAGGTTGTCTTTAAGGAAAATTAATTTTTCAATAGATCCAGGTTCCAGGCATGAGCAGTGTGAACTGACAATGTCCCCTGCCTAAAATAACACTCTCTCACTGGGCATACTAGTTGTTGGGCAGTCCCATGACCACCCTGGACAGATCTCCCCAAAGACATTTTTTCCAAGTAAAACAAGGGATTGGCATCTTTAGGCTTGCAGGCCTCCTGCATGTATACCGGTACTTCTGCCATGTCTTTCCTCTGGGGTGGTATTTCTGGTGAACAGATCCCTGCCATGCTTGTCAAGACAGTGTCCCAGAAAGCTTGCCCTGTTGTTTCAGGGGTGAGGAGCTTAGACTTTAGAATACTACTGCTGGCACTGTGGTTTGGGGGGGCTATGAACAAGGCTAGTTTCTTTGTGCTCTATGTGACCCTCTCCATGCTAGCTGGACCTTCTTCACCAGATGCTGCATTGATGGAAAGTTGGCTGGCAGTCCTCTGCTCTGGCTGCTGCTTAAAATCCATTGGCCACTGGTTAATTGGGAGGAGGGGGATAAGAGGGTTGCTAGAACATACTGCTCCTTCTTCCACAAGGGGGCAAACTTGTAGTGGAGCAGGTGCTTGCTGGCCTAGGCGACCACTTTAGGCCAAAAAAAATGCTATTCTCCCCCTATGGAATCCACCCACCCACATACACTGCTCCTTCATTATGCCTTCCATCATGCCAGCCATGCCATAGAACACTTGGGCTCACTTGACTAAGGACAGCTGTCTCCCCACCAAAGACTTAAGTTGCAATTTCAACGCTTTGGAGAACATAAACGACTTCACCCATAAAGTCCTACTTCTCCACCCAGAGGTGCAGCCACACCAATGGAAGCCTCCAGTGACAAGTCATGGAATTCATCCATCATGTACAAGGAGGCTTTTATACACCGCAGTAGCGCCACTGCATCTATAAAGTCCAGTATACATACTGTATTTGCTGAGTGAATCTGGTACTATGGCCACATTAGTGTGAATTGCAAGTGTTGCCACCTACACAGTAGCATCTGTGCCATAGATCCTCTTCAGCTTGAGCGCAGTGATTTTTGAGCACATGGTAGCCTGTTGCCAGAGTTGTCGGTAAGAGAGAAAGTGATTTAAAAATGAAGATAATTCAGTGTTTTCAGAGTACAATTTAGAATTCTGGGGGTTGTCCAAAAACACAAATGCACACACCTCTAATAATCCACCTTTTAAATGAAAACGATGTACAGTTGCATGTTTCTGCTATCCAGAAAGAGTTATGGCACCATCTGGCGTTCAAAGACAATAGCTGCAAAAATAGTACTTCATACACCAAGAGCAAGAGGCAATAGAATTTTTTTAAAAAATTATACTTAAGTAACACTTTTTTCCCTCTTCATTTTTCCTTAAAGATGCTTTAAATCCAGTTCTTTCACCCGTTAGACATGTTGAACTACAACATCAATCATCTCCAGCCAAACAAGCTCAGAAATAATAGGAGCGGTTGTCCAATAAATCTGGAACCTCTGGCTTCACCATAGCCAATCACAGATGCATTTTGTGGGGACATGGGAAAAAAATCTTCTCTGTTGCTGCTCCGACTCTGGAACTCCCTCCCTATGGGAAGCTAGGTTGGCTCCATCTTTGCTGTCCTTCTGCAGGCAGGCCAAGACCTTTCTCTTCAGGCAAGCTTTCCCTTAGCAACTGGCTGCTGAGGGTGTTTTGTTGTTGTTGTTTTAATGGATTGTTGTAACTTAGTGCATGAATGTGTTTTGAAACTGCTTATGTTTTTTTTGATATTGCTCTCGTTGATTCTTTTAGTATTGTATACCTGTTGTAACTAAACTACTGTCTTCATTGTTGTAAGTTGCCTTGGGTCCTTTTTAAAGGAGAAACGCGAGTTTAAAATATTGTCAATAAAATGGTAAATGAATAAATTTATGCAGTGTATGATCCAATTTGTTCCACCACATGGAGCGTCTCCCAACTGCCGTGGCCATACATGGGCATATATTCTCTGGCACTCTGGGGCTAGTCACCACCATGTGCTTATCGCTTCATATGAGATGCTCGGGCATGGAGACTAAAAATGCTCTAAACTAAAGGCTGTTTTGCGAGCTGAAATAATAAATAAGTACCGGTGGCATTTTCTATGTGTCTCCTGGAAATTAGAACCGTTCCAAAAATTTATCCCTGAGGATTTTCAACGACTTGCATTCAATCTGAGAAAAAAGAAATTGCCCTTGAAAAGGATTTAGGAAAAGGAGAAATTTTTGAGGAATTCCCGTGGATGAGGTTCACCTTACTTCTGAGGTAGGTGAAAAGTGTCAGTCAGTCCTTGTGACAGCTGGTAGCCTCCACAACTGCCCCAGATGAAAAGCATAGACAGAGAAGCTGCAGAGTGGTGATGAGATAGATAATAGAAAGAAAACCAACAGGACAAAAATAACAAGGAACCCTTGCCTTTATTTGCATACAGATATACTGGAAATTGTGTAGAGTTGAGAAATGGTGCCCCAAAGTGGATAGGTTGGAACTAGCCTCAGAGAGGTAAATCTGAAGACAAGGGTGGGTGATACCTTTATTAAATCACTAAAAGATCACAAAGATAAGCCAGCTTTTGATTCCTACAGAAGTCTTCATCAGGCTGGGCATTACAGAGCTGGAGGTGATGCAGAAGAAACATAACAGTTCCAAAAATCACAACGAGGTACATATGCCAGGTTGCTCTATTTAAACCAAGTTTTAAAACGTGAACTGCCTTCAGTTAAAGGGTTTCATTTTAACACCAGGACACAGGTTAGAATGTTAGATAAAGGATTCCCAACCTCTCATGATCGACTCCTCTCACACTGTGTAGAAACACAGGGCTCCTTTTTAGCTGGGAACAGAGACTGAGGGGCTCCACACTGGCATATAGAGATGATATATGGATCACTGATAGCATGATTTGGATTGGGGAGGGGATTGTATCTGCACATGTTTCTACTTAGATCAAGCCATCCTTACCCTTTAAGAGCTGCCACACACCTTTCTGGCCCAGCAGTAGGGCATCCATTCTTTTTGGCATGATTCATTAGCTCCTTGTTTAGCGAGGAGACAGCAGCCTCCAACAGCTTCCGCTTCCAATTGCCCTCCTAACTGCAGATTCCAAGGGAAAGTGAGAGAAAAAGTGGAAGGAGGAGGATGGAAGGGAAGTGGGGGTATGGTGAGAAAACAGAACACCACCAACAGTGGGAGAGAGAAAGGGGACATGGAAGAGAATATTTTCACTTCGTCGCTTCCCCTGACCCTCCACAGACAATCTGGGGAAGCACTTCTTTGATAGCTAATTGGGCTATAAGGGGTCGTTTGCTGTTGGGACAGAAGGAGTATGTCAAATGGCATATCACTTCTCCTCCTGACCTCAACAGACCCTCAGGAGCCCAATCCAGCCCACACAAAAATGGCCAGTCTGGACAGATTCACAGAAAGGTGACAAACCCCTTATCAGATAAGATACCTTGAATCACTGACTGGGGCAGTACCTATTATGTAACAGTTGCAGTATTTTCTCAGTTCATAGTCCTGCACAGATGATGTTAACATCTTTACCCCATTGTAAGTACTATTATGTCTCTATTCCCAATCAAAAAGGCATTATGTATTTCTATATACTGTACAGCAATGAGGTGTTGCTGAGTCACTGACAATCCTTGGTCCAACAAGATTGGGAAGGAGATTCTAATCTACATCCTAAAGGTGAAATTTGAGATCTGATGCCTAAGCATTGACCCTACAGCCCCCACTTTGGAATTGGCTTTAAACACAGCAACCTGACATGTTCGTCTAGGCAACCTTTTTCATGCTGGGGACCATAACAACGTCTTAGCACAATATATGTACAAACAGGCTGCTCACCACAACTGTTTTGTGCATTGCCTGGTGTATCAAAACCTCTGAAAGCTTTTATTTACTTGAGGCTGTGCAGTAACTTCAAAGCAGACAAAGGATGAGAAGGATTCCATTAGGCAGGTGAAGGATTCTGATAAGGAAACTCCTGGCTTAGCACATATTGAATTGCATGTAAGATATGTGCAGCACAATCCAAATTAAGGGTGCAAAACCATATTTGAAGGAAGAGCAGAAGCACCCCAAGCCATCTCATAGACTTCAGGAGTGTTGTCATATCTCTTGACTTTACCAGTTCCCTGACCAAACCATTTGGTAGAACGTCTCTACCTGGTGCTTTGGGCAAAACCTTGCTTTTCTTTTACATTTCCTTCTCCAACCCCATCCTGAGGAGCAGCAGAAAAAAAGAAAGTGCTCTCAACTAACACCTGCTGAAGTCGGTGAGTGAAGACATTCCAGTTATCTCTGCTCAACAATGATCAGCGATAACAGCGACTTTTCTCCCACAGCTCAGTGAGCTACGTATCTCACTGTGGAGACAGCAGGTGGGAATCCAATTCTTCACTGTCCCTCCTGCAAGTGTTGTAGATTTAGCTAGTTTTAATAGATATATGTACCAGGTATTTTAACATCTTTCCCCGGGGTTCTGGACAGTTATATAAATCTGCATAACTGGATTAATATGGCTACCATTAGAATATCATGCCCACCTACTAGCCTCAGTTCCCCTTCTGCAGAATGGACACTGTATAAATGCATGCTACACGATTTGCAAATATTAAAAACTGTTACATTAAGAGGCTAAGTGTGGTTTTCAGCTAGCCAAATTGAGCATAAGTTGCCACCTAAAACTCTCTGTAAGTGGACAGTAAATCAGAAAGGGCCATTTTGGGGAATACTTGCTCTAATAATAATAATCATGTGTCATCAAGTCAATTGTGACTTATAGTGGCCCTTTTTCAGGGTTTTCCAGGTAGAGAATATTCAGAAGTGGTTTACCATTCCCTTCTTCTGAGGGCGCTCTGGGACTGGGCAGCTTGCCCAAGGCCACAGGGAGATGGCTCTATTCACAGGAAGCAAACTCCTAATCTGTAACTCTACAGCCAGATACCTAAACCACAACCGCTCCGGGGGGGGGGGGGGATTCTCCAAACATATCTTGGTGGCACAGTTTTGTGGCACTATAAAATCCCATTTGCCCATCTCCTGGAACAGGAGGTGGGACAAGGTGAAATGTACCTTCAGCAGCAGTTCACCCTTTAAATATGGCATGCCTTCCCTGCACCATTTAACATCCCAAAATACTGATTATAATTTTTTTTTTCAAAACTAGTTGACTTCTAGCAATTGCAGGTTTCATTTTCTTTTCCAGAATGTTTGATAATCTATGTGGCCTCCAGAAGATCCCGAGGACAGAAAACTGGACCCCAGGCCACCCTTGCTATAGACCTCGCATTTTTTTCAGAGATTTGTGGCTTTAAAAAAATAAAATAGCCCACTCTGCAAAAATTATTCAAAGGTGTCACTCTTTGGGAAGGCAGTGTGACAATAACAAAAAGGTATTTGTCAGAATGATCACTGAGAAACTCCTTCTGAGATATTTCAATGCAACATTATCACACAGCAAAGAAGGAATACAGAAGATGTCATACATCTCTGGATACCCAGTGTGGTATAGCGGATGGTGTAAGACAGTGGTCCCCAACCTTGGGCCTCCAGATGATCTTGGACTACAACTCCCAGAAGCCTTCACTGCCACCTCTGCTGGCCAGCATTTCTGGGAGTTGAAGTCCAAGAACATTTGGAGGCCCAAGGTTGGGGACCACTGGTGTAAGAGACTGTTTCAGGAGGCCTGGGTTCAAATTCGTACAAAGCCACAGAAAATCACTGGAGAACTGGTAAAACTACTGCTTAAATATCTTACTTATCTTGAAAGCCCTGTTAGCATCATAAATCAGTTCTGACAAAAAATGTACATCTCTACCACAAACTTGGATTTCATGTTACAATGTTAAATTATGCCAATTAAACCTCTAAGACAGCTTTTCAACATTATCACTATTACTATCAATGAAGTTCAATCAAGCAGCAGGAGACTGTTAACAGCTCTTATCAGTTCTCAACAGGAGATCACCAGCAGGCATCTTGAATACTGGAAAACACTGTCTGAATACCAACCATGTGGTACCAGAGCTGAAATCCTGAGAGTGTCAGCCTACCAAGACCATAGTTACACAGCCTAGATCAATGGTTCCCAAACTTGGGAAATCCAGGTGTTGTTGGACTACAGTTCCCAGAAGCCTTCACCATCAGCTGTGCTGGCCGGGGTTTTCGGGAACTGCAGTTCAAGAACACCTGGTTACCCAAAGCTGGGAACCAATGGCCTAGATGGCCATGACCACAGAAATCCAGAACTCAACCACATAAGCTTTTTAAAAAAAGAAATTGCTTTTGACACCAGAAAACCTGAACACAGCAATATCAACAATATATATAAAATGTTACTTGCATTGACAGCATGTTTTCAAATGGCTTTTCATCATTGCTTCTGTACATATATATATTATTTTCCTATAGATGTATTTTATATATCCAGATTCATATGAAACACACAAGTTATAGAAAATATTACCTTGTTACGAGAGAGCGAGAATGCTTCTGCTTATTTAAGTTAATGCTAATGATCCCGTCTCAGACTAGATTTCAGATGGGAAGACAAGAGGGAGAGATGGGTGCCGGTGCTGGTGCTGTTCTTTTAAAATAAGTGAAAGCAGAAAGGGCCAAATTTGCAACTTTTCAGGTGTTCTGATCTGTTCCCTCTGCAATCTTATAGTCTTGCATTCACATCAACTAGCTTTCTGTTCCTGCTGCAGATTCTCAGTGGCAGCCTGGTTTTTCCGTAAGAAAAACACCGATGGGGAGCTCCTGTCTCAAGAATAACGCTGCACAGCATCTCAGCTACGGAGATTAAGAAGGGAACCGAGCGCTGGCTTTAAATATCTGAAGTGTTGTCATGGAAAAAAAACACAGAGCCAATTTGTTCTCTATGCCTATAGAGGGCCACGGTTAGAACTAAAGAGTGGAAATTACTGTACAGGCAAGCAGACTTTGGAGCAATGTTAGAAGGAGTTCTCTACAGCAGGAGCTATTTGATCCTAGACTAGAGAACTTGAGAAGTGGTGGCTTCTCCTTCATTAGAAGTCTGTGTGCAAAGGCTGGATAGCCATCCGTTGGGGAGGTGTGGCTATTGATTCCTCCACAAATCAGGGGGCCAGACTAGATGACCTCTGAGGTGCCTCTGACCCTTACATTCTACCTTTCTACAAACAGTAGGATACAGTTGTGCCCCGCTTTACAATGAAATCGGTGTACGACGATCTTTTTGCGATCGCAAATGCAATCGCAAAACGATGGACTGAATAGGGTTTTTTCGCTTTGCGATGATCGTTTCCCTGCTTCGGGAACCGATTCTTCACAAAACAATGATTTTCCAACAGCTGATCGGCGGTTTCAAAATGGCCACCGGGTAAATAAAATGGCTCCCCGCTGTTTTCTGGGACGGCTTCCTCGCTGCACAGGCACCGAAAATGGCCGCCCTATGGAGGATCTTCGCTGGACGGTGAGTTTCCAGCCCACTGGAACACATTGAAGGGGGTTCGATGTGTTTCAATAGGCTTTTTATTTTCACATTACGTTTTCTTTCTACAGCGATTTCGCTGGAACAAATTAACGTCATAATGTGAGGCACCACTGTAGATGGAAATTACGTGGGGAGGAGGCAGTGCACCAAATGAGCCTGGCTCAACAGGATGGGGCCATATGAGCTGAAAATATCTAAGGACTAAGCAAATCAGGAGTTTAACCTGCAGCTGATTTGCCAACAGTGTAGGAGTCACATGTCAAATCCAGCTGGCTAGTGCCCGAGGTTTGCAGTTCTGGTGTGTTGGCAACACAAGGGCTGCCTGGCAACTAGGGGTAGTCCAACGAAGATCCCCGGCAGCCATTCTGCACAAAAGCACGTGGACCCAATCCCAGCTCTCCCAAACCAGTGCCTTTGGCAAAATATTAACAGGCAGGCAGGCCAGGGGATAGCTCTTGGCTCTTCATGTGTAAACTGAAAAGCTCTCATTTAAACTTCAGTAGGAGCAGCACAAGATAGTCTGCATGAGGGCCCAGAACACCACAAATGAAAGGAGGTCAAGGAGGCGCAGCTGGCTTGGGAGAGTCCTGGCAATAATTTTCAAGAAGCATTCACAGTCGTGATACAAAGTGCTTTAAAAAAAATCCACACGCACACGTGCGCGCGCACACACAAATATTACACTGGGCAGACTCCAACATAATGGCACAGAAAAAAAAGCCAAAGCTTTGTTGGTGGTGGTGCTGGGAGACCCACCTCTAGGAGTTATTTCAATATTGCAGCAACTCTCTGGTGCCTACCGAAAGAAAGAAAAAAGAACAGGCTCTTTCCCTGCCCACAGCAGAAGAAACAAGATGGCTTCTCTTGCCTTCCTTGCATGGCCTGGCAGTTGGAGCTGTCAACCCAAAAACAACGAACAGAGTCCTGGGAAGCCGGGCAGAGAAGCCGAGCCACGAGGCAGCGGTCACGGTTTCTTCAGCTTGCCTTCCTTCACCAATCTCTCGTTGAGCTGACAGAGCTGCCTCAGGAAGCCATCGTTGGGGCCAATCTCCCGCTTCTGTCGGACGGCGCTTACGGCAGTCTTGACATCCATGTTCTGCCGCAGCATAAGGTAAGCAATGACCAGTGTTGGCGAGCGGCTGTAGCCTTCACGGCAGTGGACAAACACCCGGCCTAACATGTGGAGGAAAAGAAGAAAGGAGCAAGAAAGGACATGTTTTATACCACAGTTTGCAAGGCTCATGAGCTACCCAGGACAAAAAGAGAAACCATCTCTCTCACACATAGCTCCGTGGGCAGGTCTACACACACACACCAATATACACACATGCTGGCTGGATAGTTCAGGGAATTAGGTACCTAGCTGTGGAGCCAAAGGTAGGGAGTTCAACTGCCCACTGAGCCTCCCAGAAGAGACAGCCTGGGTGGCCTTGGGCAAGCTGAACAATCCCAGGGCACCCCCCAGAAGAACAGAATGGTAAGCCACTTCTGAATACCCTTTACCTAGAAAACCCTGAAAAGGGTTGCTATAATTCAGAATTGACTTGATGGCACACAATTATTATTATTATATATACACCTATCCATTTTGACGGAAATCAACCCCGAGTGCTCACTGGAAGGACAGATCCTGAAGCTGAGACTCAAATACTTTGGCCATCTCATGAGAAGAGAAGACTCCCTGGAAAAGACCCTGATGTTGGGAAAGTGTGAAGGCAAGAGGAGAAGGGATGACAGAGGACAAGATGGTTGGACAGGGTCACTGAAGCGATCAACATGAATTTGACCCAACTCCGGGAGGCAGTGGAAGACGGGAAGGCCTGGCGTGCTCTGGTCCAAGGGGTCACGAAGAGTCGGACATGACTAAATGACTAAACACAACAACATACACCTATACCCATACCTACATGTATACACAAACACGTTTTCTATATAAAAAGTCAATATCTATGCCTATATCAACACGACACTGGATCCTAATGCCAAGGGAGGCAGACTATGAAAAATAAAGCAACAAGAGCCTTGCGGCGCAGTGGTTAAACTGCTGCATTGCAGCCAAAACTGTGCTCGCGACCCAGGGTTCAATCCCTGGTAGACGGCTCAAGGTTGACTCAGCCTTCCGAGGTCTGTAAAATGAGTAGCCAGCTTGCTGGGGGAGGGGCAATATGTAGCCTGCATAATTAAGTTGTAAACCGCCCAGAGAGTGCTTGAAGCACTATGGGGCGGTATATAAGTAGCACACTTTGCTTTTGGATGGATTTTTAAAGAAAAGAAAAATCATGGGAGGCAGGATGCCTAGCTCTCCCCCAACCAAGAGGAGAAACAGCTTCTGTCTACCATCAAGCAGAGTGAGGCAACCATCTCAAAAAGCAGATGGTGTGTGTGTGTGTCGGGGAGGGGGAGCCACTGTATGCCACATGGCCTGTCCTACAGCCCTTATGTTGGCCTACTGTCCTTCAGGGACAATGGAGGACACGCTCTGATTTTGAAAAGTTACTTTCAACTTCTGGTTCACTTTGTTTCGGTATCCAAAATTGGAGGAAGGGAGAATTGTCATTTTTGTCTGTTCCCTCAGGTAACAATCTCTTGAGCCATCTCTGCTTTCAACATCTGCTGCTCCACTCCAAAGTTCTTCTCTGCCTTTTGGAAAGTGACTTTTTTAAGGTATCCCTTCCTCCACCTGCATGGCTGCTGGCCACTCCGTCTAGGAGATTCTAGAAGTTCTCTGGAGATTCTCTCACCTCATCGACTCCAAGGGTCAATGGGGTGAGAGAATTTCCCCAAGCTCTGCAAAAGCCAGCCAATGCCTGAAATCCTTTTAATTAGCACAGTAAGTCACATTAGAGTATGCCCACTGAATCAAGGGGGAATTTGGTGAATCAACTCCTTCATAATTTCCATCAATTCAAATGGGCCAACACTAGTTGAAACTTTAGTGTAAATTAAAGCTAGATTTTGAGTTTGTGGATCAACAGTTAATTCACCATAAACCCATTGATTTAATGGGCCTCCTCTAGTTATGATTTACTTCGCTAAGTCAAGGGATTTCAGCCAATGTGATGCAAAAGAACAGCCAACAAAGATTGCACGGCTGTTTTTACTTTTCCACCCGGAGAGCTTTTTCCTGAGAGAGCTCAAACTTCTATCTTTATATATAAAATGGGGCTACAGTACATCTGTTCTTTTTTATCTAGCAAAACCAAATTTCTTCCACATATTTGGATGGGGAAGAGAAGGTGAATCATCTAAAGCTCCTTCAGAACCCCATGTGTGCAGCACACAAACAAGAATATTGAGTGTACATATTGGGGTGGGGAGGAGGGGGAGGACAATTCTCCTCTTCCCCCCTCCCAACTAAATCCACAACAATTAAATCCTTCATGATCTCCTTTGAGCTTTTTTGTCTGTCAACTTGGAAGAATCACCAAGAAAATCCTCAATCCACATCGCGTAGAGTAATCATTTGCAACTCCTTCTGCAATATCTCCAGAATTCAGAGCTGAGGAACGTTACTTTTTGACCATGGCCTCCATCATTCCCAGAAAATCTGCCTCTTTGCTGGGGATAATAGTTATCGTAATCTAGGAGTACAGCAACTTCTTGAATCCAATCCCATTCCATTGCAGTGGCGACACCTTCCTTAATAACTGAAGTTTAAATACTGTACACACACACAGAAGGAGCAGGGAAAGAACATGGTTCCATTTTTTAAAATGCAGGCCTTTCTGGCAGCCAAGTCATATCTTGGCATTACCCACACCCAGCCAAGCCCATTTTGGCTTCTGCGATGGAATCCTCTCCTCCTGATGCTATTGGAATATAAAGAAGCCCATGTATGGGTGAATGTTTTGGGATGAAGAACCGTCCTGCTCTTTTCCGATCCTCCAGTAGAAAGTACAGATGATGAAACACCACTTTAATCTTCATGCCCCGAAAATGGGGTGTTTTCCACACAGACCTAGCCCCTAGCATGGGTACTCTGAATCACTGTCAAATAAATAATAGTAAACAAGTTTCAGCCACTTGCCAAGCGCACTGGTGTTTTTGCAAACAACAAACAGCCAAGAAAATCGTCCCAACAAACCTATTGATTTTGGACAATGGTCTAAGTGTTGTTGTTTTTTAAATCCCAACCAAAAACAACAGACTGGGACAAAAAGAGTCCTGTGTCATGTTTCAGAAAACAATGAGTAGAGATTGCCTCTCCTTATCATTCGGTTTGCCCCACTGAACTAAACACTAGAATTCTCACTGGGGTCAAGAAGTACAAAAGGTATATATAAAAGCCTATCTTTGAGCAGAGCTTTTATGTGTTAAATGGGAGGACAAGCCAACAGATGCATCTAAAGAATAATTTTTAAAGTAATATTTTTAATGCTTCAACACTGCTTTCTGAAACATTATTTTCTTAAGATTAGATGCATTCCTTCCATTTAACATGAAAGTAGAAGCACTTTAAATCAAGCACATTATTTCCAAACTCTGTCCTTCACCCTAACCTCAACCACACTCCTAACCCTACTAACTTTTAATATACTGTATTGGAATTCTCATAGGGGTCATCCAATGCTGAACACTTCACTCAAATTGCATTAACCTTCACACCACACTGAATCCTTTAGTGGCCATGTGACTTTGGGCCCAGATCTGAACACTCCCTGATCTGAATGTAATACTGGTGCAACTCCAGAAACAAGGGAATAGTCTGGGTTGGCCAAGAAGGACAAAATCCATACAGCAACAGTGCAGAGTTGCTATCAACATCCTCTGTTCACATTCCCCTCCCAATTGTAGTATGAAGAGATTAGCAGGAGTTGCTTTACAAGCTGTGAAGCCACAGGATGCTGAAGCTGAAATGCAAAACTCGACTTTCACAGCATTTATCACTCCCCCACCAAAAACAAAAAAAGCACAGAATCTACCACCAGCCGCTAACTGAAAGCTATCTACTGCAAGCAGACAATAAACTATACTTCTGGGCAGAGATTAAAGTGAATATAATTTACAAGCGTCTCCTGTTAAGCTTCCTGCGCTGCCTTTGATTCCCATCCACACATGGTACGACCCTTAAACTCCACTCCTCTGCACAGCGAAAAAAAGTAAAAGTCATACAGATGAGCAAGGGGGAAAGATCATAGGATCCAAAACAAGAAAGGACTACGTCAGTGAATGAACACAGCCCTTCAGATGTTGCTGGACTGCAACTCCCATGACTGAACCAACAGTGAGGATGATGGGAGTTGTAGTCCAAGAAGATCAGGAGCTACACATTCCTCAGTCTCCTCCTGAGGCAGCTAAACAATTTTTTTCCACACTGTGGTTGAAATCCTGTTGCTAATTATAGTCACAGTTAGAATTTTTGTTGTTTAATTGTTAAGTCATGTCCAACTCTTCGTGATCTCATGGACCAGAGCACGCCAGGCCCTCCTGTCTTCCACTGCCTCCTGGAGTTTGGTCAAAGTTAGAATAGGCCCATGTGAATCAACTAAAATTACAAAGGAATGGACTTAGCAAATCCCCACTGATTCAATGGTCTTACTCTAGTTGTGTCTTGTTATACTAAGCAACAGGATTCCAGTCTATTGTTCTAAATCAGCTTTCCCCAACCTGCTGCCTGCCTCCAGAAGTTCTTGGACCTCAGCCTCTATCAGCTGTAACCAGCAGAACCAACAGTGAGAGTTGTTAGTCTTTGTAGTTGAAGGAGGAGGCTCCAAGTTGGGTAGGACATCTTACCATCTTTCTGCGCTAATGCCTTTTCAATGAAGTCCGCTGCTTCCTCAAAATAACGGCTGAGGTTGAACTCCTGGGTGTCGTTGGCTTTGATGCCGTGGTAGGTGATGCCGCTTCCTTCGTAATATTCGGCGTTAGTATTCACGTGCATGAAAGACTTGCCCTCTGCTGCATTCAGGATGTGGGTGATACCCAAACGTTGCAAGCGCATAATATTTTTTGCTATGAACCTGTGAAAAGGGGGGGAAAATCTGTCACGTAGGGAAGAACAGAGGAGATCAAGAGAATCTCAGGAAAGTTCTATTAAACTGTTGCATCTATGGGCTTTGAAATCTAGAGAAACAGAAATGAGACCTTCAACAAAGTCCTGCAGTGTAGAGTGGGCCTGTGAGAAATACCGTAGATTAGTGAGAAATAGAGGAATTTTGCAGGATCTTGTAGAGACATAGTGATTAAGTAGATTGCTTCTGTAACCAATTAGTACATGCATTCATTAATTATGTAGCTGACATTAGGAATTTTAGGGGAGGTCCGGGAAGCCAATGGAGAACATACAGATACGGGAGATGCCCTATTGTACTGACAAAAAGATTGAGTGAATGAACCTGGTAAATAATGAAGAAACATAATGGGTCAGTTAGAATGACTGCAGTGAGGTTAAGGGAAGGGAACATATACCAAATAAGGAGAGAAATAAATAAGAGTCTGGGGTCCAGGTAAAGAGAGGAGTGGGAGATGTAAACAAAGGCAGGACTTTCTGTGATCAGTTTAGGCACATTGGATAGGCTGTACACCGTGGAGTACCTAGACCAATGGGGAAATGAGGGAGGGACTGATACTAGAGCAGAATCAAACCAGATTTTAGTATAACCCTTAGCAGAGAAACTAGGCCCCAGACATTCGCGCATAGCTCAGGCAAATAGAGAAGCATTCACAGATAGTATAGGATTTTCCTTTAGTTACTCTTCCTTGCACCCCTTCACCTTTGATCTAGCAGATGGCCAGCTAAGGAATGTGACCAAGGAGGAACCAGGCGATAATAGTCGGAGCATCACCAGCAGGAGAGCCAAAGAGTGAAGGCCATATATCAGGGCCCAGGGAAGCCTACACATAAACATACCAAAAGATAAGATTCTTTTCCCAGACATTTAGACGCTTCCTGAGCATAAGCAAAAGACACATGAGCACACAATCTGCATATCTATAGGTAGCCAATAGGTTAACTTAGTTGGCATCATTGCCCAATGAGGAACTGGATCCAAACTTGGGGTACAAATGACCAATAGAATTGTAGTACCTTTATGACTCTTTGTTGGT
This sequence comes from Pogona vitticeps, assembly GCF_051106095.1. Lineage (NCBI taxonomy): Eukaryota > Metazoa > Chordata > Lepidosauria > Squamata > Agamidae > Pogona > Pogona vitticeps. Next base: position 99,806,682 of record NC_135788.1, read on the forward strand.
ATCATTATAAAATATATGTACACTGTATTTTTGGGGTCTTCTCTGCTTTTAAGAGAAGTCCCAGCTGACCTTTTCTTTGCCGCTATTCAAATAAAATTGGGTCTATGGTTCAGCTGTTGCATCTATGCCTGGTTCCTTGCTAGAGAATCTTAGAACCCAAATTTGGCTGGTAACAGGACAATGCAGCCAGGAGTAGGGGATAAATATCATGCTACCTGTAATGACAGGTGTGCCTACCCAGCTAGGACACCTGCCTTTGCAAAAGTGCTTTTAATAAAAAGAATGCTGTTTGTATTCGTGGTTGTCTGGTTACTGCTTTTAAGTAACAAGGGGTGAGCATTTCTCACAGGCCTTCCAGCTATTGCATTCAGTTCCTCTTCCATATTTAATCCGTTCCATTTCCTATCAGTTGCTCTTCAACAGGATACTCCATTCCGTTCATCCTCCATAAGGAAACTCTATTGCAGTGGCCTCCAACCTTGGGTCCCCAGATGTTCTTGGACTGCAACTCCCAGAAATCCTGGCCATCACAGCTAGTGACGAAAGCTTTTGGGAGTTTTAGTTCAAGAACACCTGGGGATCCAAGGTTAGGAACCACTGCTCTATTTTATTCCCATTCCATCCTGATTTTCTATCCCTACCCACAATAGTCAAAATCTCATAGCCACTAGACAGGTTTACTGTTCATGGGGCTGTTGCCTTTTATTCCCGCTGCACTAGTTGTTGGGTTTTTGCCCCTCAAGATGCACTGTACTTTTGCAAATTGTCAGGATTCCCCAAAACTTGCTGACATCCCCTGGGATGCATGTTTTGACATTTTCAGATGCAAGAGCAATGGCACTACAGCATAATGGCACTTCGGGGGGGGGGGAAGTGGAGTAAGAATTATTGGCCTGAATCCTATTCTCAACTTATGTAAGAAGAAATTGCCCTGCTAAGTCTTGGCTGCAAATTGTTGCTCATTATTGAGGTGCATTCTTGGGCATGCATCCGCTTACAGCCAGCAGCTGGTAGGCAAGACATGTGCAGCTTCCCCTTACACAAGCATAAATGGACTATAGAATTCTGGCTACTTAATTTTACCCAAGAAACTGGTTTGACTTATGTGGTGAACAAGTCCCATGCTTGGAAATGTTACTTTTTTGATTACTGTTCTCAGAATCCCCAAGCAGCACAGGAGTTATCTGAATGAATAACCTGTACCAGGTCTTTTCAGTTTTTCTGCCTTTAGGGAATTCTTTCGAAGACATTTTCCCAGTTACTGCACTCCTGTATGCTACAAGGGGTTCTGGGATTCTCTGTGAACTTGGAGGAAAGGACACATTCACTTAATGCAGCATATTAGCCACAATTGTCAGGTCTCATTTGGTTATGAGTAAAATTTAGAACTAAATTGTACACTTCAATAAATTAGTTGCATGTACAGTATTTCAACCGTACTCCCAAGTTGGCACATAGGAGCTGGCCCAAATGAGGTCTATCATATCCAGCTAAAGGAAGGATTAAATCCTTCCTCCTACCTGGTTTTCCTCCTAACTTAAACACACACAGAGAGAGGGAAGGGGTGGCTACTGTATAAGGAAGATAATGTCAATGAGTGCTAATGGTGTTCTTTCAGGTGAATGTAAGAAAAAAGAATTTAAAGAAGGATTTAAGGAAGAAAAACAATTGGCACGGAGAGCCTTCTTGTACTGTATTTAGAAGGCTTTGTTCAGATCAGGCCAGAAGCACTTATGGGTAAAAAAAGGAAAATTTAGTTGCCCATCAGGCATGTGACTGTAGCCTCTACTTTAAGCCTTAGACTATTCCACTCCTCTCTGGACCACCCTCTGCAGCTCTGTTTTTTTTTGGGGGGGGGGGGGGAGAAACAATCTACACTGGTGGACTCATTGTTTTTGAGGTCAAGGTTGTCTAGCATTGCTGAACTTCCAACAATTTACAAAGTGATGCTCTATTCCCAAAATAAACATCATGCACAATGCAAAAAGTGCATGCTTGGAGCAATTTTGAACTTCAATTAGATCACTAAAGGGCAACTGCCTCCCCGGCTCTTCGTTCATTTTGCTCTCTATAATTGTATCTACCTTGCATTTTTAGTTTATCTTCAGGCTCAATAATCTTATTTTTAAAAGCAACTCATGTTAACAATTTAAACTAGCACCAAAGTAGGCTCCAGAAGACGCTAGGCAGCAAGGCATTGTAAGTGCCCCCACCCTTGCATTTAAGTGCGCCTTTCCCCTCCATTTCCTCCCCTTGCAGGCCATCACAGATCATGCCCTCCCACCACGAGCTTACATTGCAGGAAATATTCTTTGAGGCAGAGTGTGTGTGGTTTTGTGGTGACACGTAGAAAGTCTATTTGAGGTCTGAACAATTGCTGCATCGGGGTGAAGAAAGAGAAATCCAAGGAGGCATAAGGAGCTAACCATCAACCACCAATACATAGGGATGGGCAATCTGTGCCTTCCTGTCTGGTTTTGCATTGCCACCCTAAATACAACCTTACTACCACTGCAACTCAGCAACACAGGAGTAAAAAAATACTGTAGGTACATAGTACACATGTAGCTTGTAGTTTAAGGGGGGGGGGTGCACTGGTTTTGCTGCTGCCACAGAATTTCAGCAATAGCCTTGACCATTTCCAGAGGACAACCTTCAGCTCAAGATCCACAAAAGTTGCCCATTTCTGATCTAATGCTGATAAAACAGAAGCTTCTTAGCAATGTACAACTACTGAACAGACAGGACCAGGTTGGTTTCAATCCTAGTAGGTGTTATTTCCAGCATGGAAGGGAAGTTCCAACAGCTGTCCCCTCTCTGGTTGATGGCTGCAGTCTAGCTGGCCTTCTCCTTACCCAGGTAAAGATCTAGTCTGCAGTTGGACTAGCTAACGTTTTGGGTCACCTTTCAACTCTACAAGCCTATGTTTTTCTGGCAAGGCTACAGGTTACAGCCTCCCAGCAGCCAATGAAGCCAGACCTATGGCAAATCTTCACATGCACTGTCATCTCAGCACTTGATCTAATTCCATCGGCAAACACTGACCAGGCCATCAGCTGCATCTTTCTTGAATATGAGCTATGCGACAGAGTCTTCCACTGCACCTGGGGGGGGGGGACCAACTTGCTTATGTAGCAGACAACAGGCCATGTGTCATACAGTTCTCTCTGCTGCCAGAGAAGCCTGCCTCATTCTGCCCAATAACCGTTGAAAAGAAACTCCGTATGGCGTACTAAACAGAATTTCCAAGAATGGAAAACTCAATACAATGAATGTATCTAACATAAGATTGTGATTATTTATAATTGCACAAGCAATTGTGTATAACTCAATCATTAATTAATAACAATACTCCCTTGCGGCTCATGTGGGAATGCTTGTTATTGAGAACCTGGATCGACACCACTTTAATAGGAGGAGGATTCCTAAATGAGGATGACTCCATTTCTTTTTCAGGGGTTTCAGATATTATTCTAAAGACTTGAAGACTCTTGATAAAAGACTACAAAGCCAGCGAAGTGGTGTATCAGGAATAAGAAGCTTGAAGCTCGTTGAGATTGTACATTTTAGACTGCTTTTATCAAGGATTATCGGGAACTAGAGACGACTTATTCCAAGCTTTATCAGAAACTCAACATGGACATTTGACGTAAGAATACACTATGTGCACCTTGGATTCTTAATGTGGAGTACGTAGGATTATATATGTATTAATTTATATGCAATACTTTACAGTTGGTTATATTATTTGTTATATATTACTTTATGGCGGAGTTATATATACACTATTGCTTGTGCTGTTATAATTACATTAATTGTATTGAGTTTTACATTCTTGGATATTCTGTTTAGTACCCCGTGCGGAGTTTCTTTTCGACTGTTGTTGTTTTCTCTATTCCCAACTTCCTACATCACTCTGCCCAGCAACGGAACTGTCCCAACATGCTGTGGTGGTTTGCTTTCCCCTTCCTGTTCATTGTTACAAACCATCCCTCTCACAAACACCCTTCTGCGGTGTACGTCTGTCCCATGGTGGCATATTGGAAAAACAAGCAGGGAGGAGGAGGAGGAGGAGATGCCGAAAATCAAGCCAATTAACCTTTAGACCAGGGGTCTCAAACTCAGTTACCTGGGGGGCTGCTGGAGGCAGAGTCTGGATGAGGCTGGGCCGCATCAGATTTTCCACCAAGTGGAGCAAGAGCCCAAGGAAGCTGCCCAGGAATTTCCTTAGCCCAGCTGGGGCTCTGAGGAGGAGGAGGAAGAAGAGGGGCGCGCGAGCCCTCGTCGCTGGCCATGACCCCCTCCAGCTCCTTCTTCACTACCACCACTACCACCACCAGCAGCAGGATGAAGTGGAGAAGGGAGGGAGCACTGGTGACCGTCTAGCTAGTGGGAGGAGGGCATGATATAAAATTTTTAAAACCCTCACAGAATTCGCCTTGCCAAAGGAGAAAAGCCCCCAATGTACCCACGAAATTAAACAGAACGGGGCGGGGGGCCCACAGGTGTGTGTGCGTGCGCACACACAAGCACACACACATGGAGGTCTGGCAACCTTCCTCTGAGGGCCCCCCTCAAAAAAGGTGCACTCAGCAGCAGCTGCCCCCACCATGACAGAGGAGCAAATTTTGACAGGTGAGCCCAGGCAGCCTCTAGAGACGAGGTGGCTGAAGTAGGACGAAGACGAGGAGGAGGAAGCACCGCTGGGTGGTGAGGCGGCCGCTGGCCAGGCTAGTGCTGGAGGTGCCGAGAGAGAAAGAGAGCCAGAAAGCTGCTTCCCTGGAAGAGGCGGCGGCAGCTGCTGTTGGCGGCTTGGAGGCACTCTTCGAGGATGGACCGGGAGCGAGCTCTGCTCGGCGGCAGCTCGGGCACTTGGGGAAAAGGGCCAGCAGCACACCTCGCTTGCCGGCTCTCGCCCAAGACAGCGCCTCTTGTACCCTCCATCCGGAACTGCAGCCTGCCAGCCACCCCGCCTGTCTGCTGGCTGGCAGGCTGCAGTTCCGGATGGAGGGTGCAAGAGGTGCTGTCTTGGGAGAGAGCCGGCAAGTGAGGTGAGGCTTTTTTTTGATTCTTGACAGCAGAGGACGCGTGGACGCTTCAGGGGGGGGCCCCCGGCAAGGTGGAGGCCACAAACTATCATCCGGCAGGCCGCAAATGGCCCCCAGGCCACATGTTTGAGACCCCTGCTTTAGAGCATATCTGACTCCCAGGTTATTTATTATTTATTTAATTTGTTTCTTCGTTTCATTTTTATATGGCCCATTTGGCCAAAGGCCACGCTGGGTGGTTTGCAACAAGAAACACACTGCAAACATGCCTAAAATAAAGAATGTACAACCAAGGTTCCCTCTAAAGTGAGCGACTGCATGAGTGTGCATGACTCCACCCCTCTGCGCTGCTTTCCTCCTCCTTCACACACCCACAGTGAGTGCTTCCAACCCCTTTGGGGTTCTGGTCATGATGGAACACTGCATGGAGGCGACAGAGTTGCGCAGGGGGGGCAGAGTCACGAGAGACAGGGTTGGAGCCCCATCTAGTGGGGCTGAAAATTAAAGGGAACGTTGAATACAACCAACTTAAAAATAATTTTTAAAAATTTAAAATAAAGAATAGAGTTAAAAGACACCAGAATACAATTACCATGAATAGACAATTCAGATAGTGTTCTAGTACCCCCCCACACACACCCATCATGCACTTGTAGCAAGTTCATCAAACAATTCCCTTGACCTTCCCCACAAACTCCCACAGAGAACGAACTGCTGGTGCCAAGGAAGGGACAAGAATTTGGAACACAGCCCCAGTTACCAATAAAAAAAGTTCAGAAAGCCCACAAAGCTTGAATCAAATGTCATGTCTTCTTCCACTGAAAAGTGCTGCATTGACAAGACCCAAAATGATGAAGCAGCTTTTTGGTTAGGATCTATTTGCATATCCAGAGGAAGGGCATCGAGGAGAGGAGACGGAAGATCCACACCGTCTTGTGGGCTTACACTGATGCTTATGCGTTTACAGTATTTATTTAAGAGACGTCTGTGCTACCCCACAAATGGTTCTCCGAGGGCCCCCACATCAAAACCATGTGAAATATTAAAATTCAAACTCCACATTTCACAGCAGAGAGATAAAAAGCATTTTTAAAACCAGTCCTAAAAGCTCTAACAGCACAGTCTTTAAAAAAATGCCAAAAGTCAAGGAGCCTTTAAAAGCTGAAATTACGGTCATTAGGAAGCTTAGGAGAATTGGAAAATCTCTCCTCGGTGCCACAAAGAATACAAAGAAAGTACCCAGTGAGATTATCTGTCAAGGATGGTCTACAACCAAGGCACTACTACTGCAGAAGCTCTCTCTTTAGTAACCAAATCTGACTAGGCAGGGGTACCTAGGAAAGGTACCCAGTGAAAACATCAGTCTGGCTAGGAATACATACCGTGTTTCCCTGAAAATAAGACAGGGTCTTATATTAATTTTTGCTCCAAAATGCATTAGAACTTATTTTCAGGGGTTGTTTTTTTTTCCATGTACAACAATCTACATTTATTCAAATACAGTTCTGTCATCATCTTCTGCTTGCTGCACAATGGTGGAAGGCGGGGTTTCACTTAATTGAGCCTTATTTTGGGGGTAGGGCTTATATTAAGAGCATCATGAAAAATCATACTAGGGCTTATTTTCAGGTTAGGTCTTATTTTGGGGGGAAACAGGGTAGGAGGAGGTGAGAAGCATAACCTCAGCTCATAACCATAGACACATATCCTCCTCTGAATGCAGATGCATGCAGAAAAATGGTGCCCGTATGCAATTCGTGTAGGGGCAGTAAGCACACCAAGATGCAGGGTATGTGTGTTATTCTCCCTCTGTGTGCCACTAACAATTAGCAGGACTTGGATCCAACATTTCAGTTGATCACTACTAACTACAAGAGTTAAGAAAAAAGCGCAAGAATAAAGGTACATCCCATTAACTGAAGAGATATTAATAGCAATGTAACAGTTTTATCTGAATGGGGGGAAAGCCTCTTTCACTGTTTCGGACATTTAGATACCACTCTATCAAACCATGGTGTACCCAAAACACTATTTAGACTCCAAACTGCAGAATGTGCTTTCAAGTGTAGAAGCAAACCAGGGTTTATACTGCTCAAACATCAATGGGGATTCCTCCCTAGGGCTGCAGAATTTAGGATTGCAGAGTTACAACTGTGCATTTGTTCAAAACATTTAAATATTATATTTTAATCCAGTTTTAAAATCCATATTTTAATCTGTCCTCCAGTTTGACAACCCTAGAGGTAGCTTCCACTCAGTATCTTAAGACAAATATTACAACAGGATCAAAAAAAATTAAAATACAGGGTTATAACAGCAGATCAAATTAGGATAAAACCAACTCTATGCAATTCTCTCTCTCTCTCTCTCTCTCTCTCTCTCTCTGTGTGTGTGTGTGTGTGTGTCTGTGTGTGTGTCTGTGTATGTACTCAGAGGGTGCACTGTCCTCAATTACAGTATTCCTAAACAGTGGATGTAAACAAGTCAGAGGAGGGGAAATCTGCCACCAACTCGAACTGCAGATCTTTGCACCATTTGAATGGTGAGGCATTGATACAGCCTAAAAAATTTCGTGACAAATTTAGAGAAGACTCTCATGTTCAGATCCACGACGACAAACAGTTCCAGAGGAGGAGAGGGAGGCCTTCTTCTGTTGCCATTACCAAGGGAAGCTAGAAACACTGGCCTGGCCCAAATATGGAACATGCTCCAGCGTCAAGCCTTATAATGTTACTCTAGCTGCCAGATCAACATTACCCTCAGTGGAACATTATGCTAGCAAAGAAACTGCCTGTGTCCAGTTATAAGAAACCTCAGCAACCTTTATGCTGTAGAGCTTGACTAGAGACAGATGATATTGCCTCAGGATAGAAATGTAAACGTTCATGCCAACAGGCATTAATTACTATATCAACCAGAAAGGGGGGGAAGCAAAAAACACAGCAGAGGGAGAGGAAAAACCCACATATTAATAAGATTAAAACAGAACATCCTTCAGCAGTGATAAGCAACTGAAGCCACCCAAATGTTCTGGACAACAACCCCCATTTTTTGACCTTTGGCCAGGTAGATTGGGGATGATGGGAATTGCTGTCTAACAGTGTCTTGGGGGGAGTTCTCCCCCTTCACATTCTACAGCCAACTGGCACAAAAAGAGCTCTAGGTTTTCTCAGTCTGTTCTCCTTCCTGAGAACAAGCTAAAAAGTTGGTGCCAAAATCTTTCAAAGGATCTTAAGCTCCAGTAGTTTATTCAGAACATTTTAATCTCACCTCTCCTCAAAAGCAGCCCGGGGCTCCCTTTCTTAACAGTATTCCTGCCAGGTAGGCCAAGGAACCTCATAGGCAAGTGGGGATTTGAACCTGGGTTTTCCCATGTTCTTATCAGCACTTTGACTGGAAATGCCTCTGCTAGAGAACTGGAACTATCTTTGACTGGACATTCTGCAGAAACAGATTTTCTCTTTCAGCAAATCCCAGCTCCAGAAACAGAACTAACTCTTGTTAGGAATGCAAGAAGGAAAAGAAAGGTTAAATCTCTTAGACTCTGATTTCTTTTGTTATCAAGCTGATATTATTTGCATTCTATTAAACCTACAGATTTCAATGGAAAGAGGCATGTAACTTCGCTTTCCAGTTTGGTTTTTAATGACAATTATGATGTGCTATCAAGTCAATTCTGATTTATGGTGACCTTTTTTCAGGATTTTCTAGGTACTGTAGAGTACTCAGAGGTGTTTTACTTTCTTCTGGGTGTGCCCTGGGATGGTGCAGCTTGCCCATGCCTACACAGGCTGGCTCTTCTTGGCCAGAAGAAATTTGTTCAGTGACACAGAAGGTGCAGTAAGTGAAAGAACACTGTAGGAAGTTGTTAATCTGACTTCTAGATAGTTTGTTTTTTAAGAAATCATAAAAGCCATACTCATACAATAAGTCATGGATAAACTGCATCGTGGCCTGCCATTCCTTCATATTCCTCCTATACAGAATCTCGCTTAAAACTTCCTACAGCAGTTTTTTCCTGCATGAGTCTAACATGCCATCATATTATCATGTTAAAATTGATATGTTTTCCTTTGCCCCATTATTTCATTTACTGTATCTTCTGTGCCACTGAACAAACTTCTTTTAGCCAAGAAAGAATAAAACAAAGTCCGTATTGTATAGCTCAGTGGTTTAGGTATCTGGCTGTAGAGCCAAAGGCTGGGTTGTAATATCAAAGTTTCCCACAAGGTGGAACCAGAGAGTATTTCCTTGGCCTGTAATAGCCACAACTCAACATGTAGATAATGTGCAATTACATAATTTAATTACATGACTAAAGCAATGACTATAATGGGAAGTAGGGACGTGGTGGCGCTGTGGGCTAAACCGCAGAAGCCTGTGCTGCAGAGTCAGAAGACCAAGCAGTCGTAAGTTCGAATCCACGCGACGGAATGAGCACCCGTCGCCTGTCCCAGCTCCCGCCAACCTAGCGGTTCGAAAGCATGCAAATGCGAGTAGATAAATAGGTACCATCTCGGTGGGAAGGTAAACAGCGTTCCGTGTCTAAATCACACTGGCCATGTGACCACGGATTGTCTTCAGACAAACGCTGGCTCTATGGCTTGAAGAGCGGGATGAGCGCCGCCCCCTAGAGTCGGACACGACTGGACAAAAATTGTCAAGGGGAACCTTTACCTTTACTATAATGGGAAGTGGGCTGTTAAGACTGAACAACACAACCAGTTCCTTTTGAAATACAATGTCTAATCTTATGTCTAAATATAAACCAAAGACATCTCTTTTTCTTTTTTACACCAAAAAGCCTTGATGTCACTCCAAGTGGGAATAATGCTATGATGATGATGCAGCATTCCAAGAAGCATGCTTGAGCTTAGTTTGCTCCATTCAAATCTCTTCTCATAAATGTGTACTGTATGTGTGTATGAATATTTGTATGTATTAAATGCCTAATTATATATACATTATATAAAGGTGCCTGGAAAGTCTTTTGCTAAGGTTGTGTTGTGCCCTGTAGTAGACCTTCAGGAGAAAGAGAACTTCCACTGTCTCACATTATACCCGAAATGTAACCTTTATATTTTAATTTTGTTTCAACATCTGTTGCCTCAATCCTCCCTGGATTGTTTACCTCTTTCCTTTTCTTTCTGCAGATGCTGCAGTTCTTCATCCCCTACTTCTAGCTGAAAGAGGTTTGACCTTTTATTTCAAGTACATTAATTAAAATGCGTAGAATTCATTGGCGCTTTGCTTAGCTAGCAATCCCATATCAACAACCTTGTCAATATTAGCACCAATCAATGTCAGATAGCAGATGGGCAAAAAGGGACTTTGTATGATACATCACTGAGGCTCACCAATATTTAATCCAGTTCTGGTTTGTCTGAGAGCTGGTGAGGTGGGGCAACCACTGTCTTAAAAGATCAGGGTTTAAACACCTCTATTACAGACTCACTGTGTGATATTAGGCAAATCAAGGTGACAGGTTGAAGTACAGTCGATCTATCTCATAGTCTAAATTCAGACATCATGTCAAAATAAAGTTGAAGGAGCTGAATCACAATTTAGTGTGAGGTCTGAAATGAAAAGGTACAATTTGCAATCTATCAGCAAATTAAAATCAGGGCTCAGATAGACAGGTAAATTGAAGCAGACTGCATTGGGCTAAATAGGGTTGCTTTAGGTCAAATAAAGTTGCATAGAGATGCATGGTGTGATCCTTGCATCCACATGCAAAGATTGGGTGGTCCTGGGTCAGGATGCTATATTGCATCTCAAGTGACCCTGTTTAGCAAAATCTTCTTTCCCTTTAAAAGGAAAGATTCTTTCCCTTTAAAAGGAAAGATTTCTCAAGATCCTTAAACAGCTGGCTAGCTGTCCCTTTTGAAAAGCCTCTTAACAATCTTATTAACGATCTTGCCTCTCAAAGGTCTGGAGGAATGAAAAACTCCCAGCTCTCATTTGAAGGGAGGGGAGAGAAGGTTTTGTATTTCTTTTTAATGGTTTGTTAACTGGCACAAGTACATCAGTGATAATCTGATAGGACTTGAAAAAAAATGTCAGGGCATAACCAATACATTAAAAACAATTAAAAATAAATGCAAAACTTCCACTTCCCTGCCCTGCAAAGAAGAAAGCAGATTTTTTTCCATTTCTCAAGACTGTTAAGAGGCAAGATTATTAAGAGGCTCCTCCTAAGGGACAGACAAACAGCCACTTTGGTTCAGTCTCAGCAAGAGATGGGGGTATTTTATTCGTACTGTATATGAATATTCCCATCTCTACATATCCTGGAATCAAACCAAAACAGAACGATCCTATCAGCACCTAAAAAACAGTAGCCTCCAACAGGGAGACAGAAAGGTGCAAGTAGAAATACTCTGGAGATGGGCTGGTTTGTACTGGCACCTACATTTTCTGGTCATAAGCAAAAGGAGCAAACCAGCCCCTCCCCAGAGCAGACCAAAGAGCAAGACAAATGCCATGTAGCCAGGCACTCAGTTCATGGAACTGATTTAAATCAAATCAATTCAAATCACAATTTAATTTTAAAGTTAAATTGTGATTTAAATCAATTCTTTTTAAAAAGCACACATTTTTTTCTTCCCTGAAATTATGTTTCAGCATGTTGTCTAAACTGACAAATCAAACATCTATAGTTCTGACACCAGGAATCATTGAATCTGGAACCTGGAGTGCTGATTAAATTGAACATGGAAAGAGGTAAAACCAGGGATTGGCTGTATTTCCGAATGCTTAAACCAGATTTAGGGTTTTGAACCGTGGTTATCAAAAACCATTGTATGGCTGGTTAAAAAATTGTGAGAACTCTACATATAAATACCTCAGCTGCTTCTTAAGTTTCAAATAAGCTAATGTTACTATCTAGTACAACCTATTCTGAAGAAAGACCTGCTGAACACAGTGGAATTACATCCGAATGAGCCTATAAATACAGACACAGTCCTCAAGACCAGTATCTGCATTTATCCTGACTGTCCAAATAGAGGCACTGTACAGTACTTCATGACAGACTGACCTAATTTTGAAGATAAGCACCAAATACATTGTATTGTTTTAATGAAGTAAATACATGCATAACAGAACTGTGTTTATATAACGTAATATTTTTGGACAGCACATCTAGGTCTCGGTTAAAACTGTGCAGCATGGTTTGTGGTTAAGTGTGTGGACTATCAGTTTAAATATTCATGTCCAAAAGACTTGAGTATTTTTGTAATCTTATTTACCAATGAGCTGGCTGGAGAGCTCATGGTTTACGTAACCGGCTGCGGAACCAGAGGTATGGAGTTCAATTCCCCATTGTACCTCCTGTTAGTAGAGCCAACCTGTGTGGCCTTGGGTAAGCTGCACAAGAAGAAGGAAACAGTTAATCACTTGTGTATTATCTACCTGGAAAACTCTAGAAAGGATAACCATAAGTCAGACTTGACTAGATGGCACACTATTATTGTTATTAACCAACAGCAAACTCATTCTCCAGATACTTGTATAGTCAGCACTGTATTATCCACACACAAGAGGGATATGGTGGGTTTAAGAAAAGGTTTGCAAAAATCCAAAAATATCTAGAAAAAACAATAAGCAAGGAAACCAGAAGACAATCATAATGACTGGGTATGTTCAGCAGCTGTGGAGTGCTTACTGTTGAGACTAATAGGCAAAGCCTGAAATCAACAAAATACCAAAATAATAGATGTAAAAGAACAATTTCTCATTATCCTCATTAAAATGGAGATGGCAGGGCCACGCCATGAGCCAGATAGATGGGTAACGGAATAAAGATATATGTCAACAGTGACCTTTGATAAGAAGAAGATCACAAACTAGATGGATGGATGATTTTAAAATATCAAGCAGGACTGACATGGATCAGAATAGCACAGAACAGGAATTTGCGGATCCAACATAGGATGTTAATGGACTAGTAACAAAGAATATTGAGAAAAATGCAGGGAGGAGACAGAGAGAAATGTAATAAATCCAATAACTCAGAAAAAGACACAGCTGGCTGGCATCCTGAACTAGAGCACTGCACCCAATGCATCATTTTGTTACATGTGTCAGTACACTTTTGGAGACTTTTTGGAGTATAACCCAACCAGCTTGATCACGGCCATACTAGCTGGGTGATTTGGAGAGGCAACATTTCCAGACTCTGAGTATACTTTTGTTTTCCTTGTGTGGTTTCACATCTATCCCTCTAAATCTTCCACAAGCCCTCTTGAACTAAAAACACCCACTCCCAAACTGGTTGAAACCCGCTCTCAGCTCACCTCACACAACATGCCTGGCAGATCTCTGCCACAGAATCACAGAATAATGGAAGGGACCTATAAGGCCAATGAGTCCAACCCCTCCGCTCAATGAAGAAACACAAAGCAAAGGATATCTGCCAGGTGGTTGTCTAAATGTCTCTTAAATGCCTCCAGTGTTGGAGCACTCAGCACCTCTTGAGGTAATTGATTCCATTAGCGTACTGCTCCAATAGTTGGTAAGTTTTTCCTGATGTTCATATGAAATCTGGCTTCCTGTAACTTGAACCCACTGTTGCATGTCCTGCACTCTGGGATAATCGAGAACAGATCCTGCCCCTCCTCTGTATGACAGTATTTCAAATACAGTATTTGAAAAGTGCTATTCTGTCTCCTCTCAGTCTTCTTTTCTCAAGGCCCAGTTCTTTCAGTCTTTCCTCACAGGGCTTGGTTTCCAGCCCCCTGATCTTTCTTGTTGTCCTCCTACGAACTTGTTCCAATTTGTCAGCATCCTTCTTAAAGTGTGGTATCCAGAACTGGACACAGTCCTCAAGATGAGGCCTAACCATGTCCATGTTGGAACTTTCATTCATAATTTTTATACCCTATACTTGGGGAAGCAAATTTTATTCACAAAAGCTTGTGTTGAATGTTTGATTTTTTTTTAGTGGTCTAAAATTCAGTGGTTCTTAACCCTTGTTACTCAGGTGTTTTTGAACTGCAACTCCCAGAAACCTCAGCCAGCAGAGATGATGGTGAAGGCTTCTGGGAATTGCAGTCCAAAAACATCTGAGTAACAAAGGTTAAGAACCAGTGGTCTAAATAAAGGTATCACCTCTTCTACATCTGGAGCTTTAAAGAGAAGCTTAGACCCTAAATGGATAAATTGTGGCAGGACAAGCTTTCAGCAGATGCATAAAGGCACAGAAGACAGGGAGTACGTCTCTGCCCCTCCCCACCCTTCCAGAGGATAGGTCAAAATAACTGCAAGACGGAAAGAAGAGAAGCAAAAGATCCATCCTGGTTGATTGTGTCATACTCATGTCACAATCACAAATAAAATATAAAGGAAATAAAGTAAAATTTCAATCTTTGATTGAAGAGACATTGAAAACACTTTTTAAAAGCCTGGAGAAATGCAATCACAATGGTTGATGTATGATAATCTTTTTCTTTTTCTTTTCTTGCTCTGTCAAGGTGCTCTGCACTGGGACTGTATCTTAGGCATGCATAAGGACACGTGTTGAGTATAAAAGGCCTCCGGTTTTATTCCTGGCATCTCCAGTCAAAAGGTTCAGGTACTCAGTGTGGTGTAATGGATTGAGTGACAGGTTGGGGCTTCGGAAACCTGGGTTCAAATCCCTTCTTGGCCATGAAAACTCACTGCGGAGCGGCACTGAATATCTCATTGACTCTGAAAGCCCTATCTGTTTCTTTCTGCGGAATTCAACAGATGATTGAAACTACCTGTACCTGAAAGGCAAGAGAGTCAGTATTCATTAAGACAAGACTAGGCTAGACAGAGGGAGAAAGGATTTGGCCCAGTTACAAGGCAACTTCCGAGTTTTTGAAGCTGTGCCATTTAAACTCTAGAAACAGCACAAAAGCATCATGCAAGGAGAGCAACTACTCTCTGGCTAGTGTCACTCAGCCTCCTTTTTAATGTCCAGTTTGTGTTCATTCATCCGCACTGGGCCTATTGTGTTCGGTGTGGAAACATTTGAAACGATAATGCACCACTGATCTGAGTCTGAGTTATGGAGCTGCTTTTTTAAATAAAGAGATCCACCAAAAACACCACCGCCAGCACCACCCCTACCCCAGAACAGATCCAACAGGAGGGATGTGCATGAGATACATCACCTCTCCCTTTCCCCAGTTCCAGCACCTATAGGTGGTGGCCACTTCTACAAAGGCTCCGTTAAAACCAAAAACGTATACAGGGAGCTGGAGGCTTCTTCTCTTCTTGGTTCCCATGGAGACCCTAAGCTAGGGAAGGGCTCTGCCCCTCTTGAGTAGACCTAACTCAGGGCTGGTCTACACATGCAACAGAATGAGGAGCAACCATTCTGAGGTGACGCTGTGGACGTGCCACCATGCCACTTCTGGCAGATGAGAAAATGCCTTCATAATATATCTCCATTTTCAGTTTTTAAGGGAAACTAGCATAGCAGAGACCAAGGAGTCAGGCTAAATCTATTTGCTTCAGGTATGTTCTACTCACAAGAAGTTTGAGATATATGTTCCACTCACACACACTGGAGACTGTTTAAAACAATGCCCACATCCCATCTCATCCCAGTTTTGTCCCGGCTTTCTTTTCTAATACCTCAGGATATTCATTCTTCTTTATATGTAGATCTAGACTTTATTTTCTTTTGTGGCGATTTAGGCTTTTGGGTGCAGAGCCAGAGGCTAGAAGTTCAATTCCCCACCGTGCCTCTTTCACAAAGGCTGGACTCAAGGATCAATAAGGTCCCTCCCAGCTCTGCAGTTCTAAGATTATTATCAATATTTGATAGAGAAATTGAGTGTCACAAAAAATTATCCAGGCCACAGCCTAGCAAATACAAAATACGCCTGCCTCAATAAGCCAGCTGGCCTGCAGAATACAGTACCATTGTCTCTTCTGACCACAGCAGACACCCTAGCAGTTTTTCTTTCTTCTAACTGTATGTGACTTTATGAGGGGAGGCTGGATAGTGCAGGGACAAGAGCAAACATTTTGTATGCAGCCAGTCGCTGTATCAAATCCCAGCCTTCTGAGTTCAAACAAAGATCTCCCAACCCCCTTCTTAAGGCTCAAAAAGACAAGTGCCTGTCAGAGCCAAAACAACATGATGAGTCTATATAATGGAGCTTCATAAAAATCCATGAGCCGCTTTCAAAATTGCAGTAACAAGCTGACACTTTTCAAACTTAGCTACCAGAAAGTGGGGTGGGAGGAAAGACCACAAGGACAAAAGACCAGGGCAAAGGTTCATTTGAGAATTCTTCTTTTACAACAAAGGCCTTCTAAAGTGTGTATCATGAAAAGAAGCAGAAGGCAATTCTCATTTGCAAACTCCCGTCTAAGCGAATTGCAGAATTTTCTCTTCGCAATTATGTCTCAAAGGATCAGGATCTATTCTTTCCCTGTGTCTTCGAAGTCTGCATCAAAGCATTCTCTCAGGTGGTGGCCAGAATTCCTAGAAATGCTACAGACTTGGAACACGTTAATGCAAGATGAGAGGCCCAAGCTAAAGCCAATTTTACACTCCAGCCAGAAAAGCTTTCTGCTACAATTTGCAACTGAGAAGAATAAAAAAAAATGTTGCATTATAAGTGGCGCTCATCAAATAAACCACCACACTCACCCAGAAGCAGATTCCGGTGCAATGAACAAGACCCAATTTCTTAGAAAGGTTTAGGATCAGGACGCCAAACTGTTCACCAGCTGGCCAAAGGCCTGGCTAATCTATCACTGAATTTCAGTTTTGTCCCTTTTATTAAACACAAGTATATCTGTATTTTCATTTACAAGCATGGTTCTATTGCCTCCATCCAGGATATTCATCCACCTGCCATCAAACATTTGAAGTAGAGATGCAGATATGAAATGCATTTCTCTTTAAGTATGACTGTAGCACAACATATATATCTTGGGTACAGCATATGCTTCCTATGCAGAAGGTCCCAGATTTATTCCCTGGGCATCTTCCATTAAAAGGAATCTGGTGGAAGATTATGGATTGAGACCTCTCCCTAACTTGAGCTACAAAGAAATCACAACCAATCAGACTGTACCAGGCTGGATGGACCGATGATCTGACTAAATATAAGACAGCATCAAATAATAATAATAATAATTTTAGAACTGCAAAGCTAGAAGAGTCAAGTGCAGCCCCTGTCAAGGAAGCATCGTAGGGAATTCAACTCCCAACCTCTGGTAGAAGCTCCAATACTTTGGCCATCTCATGAGAAGAGAAGACTCCCTGGAAAAGACCCTGATGTTGGGAAAGTGTGAGGGCAAGAGAAGGGGACAACAGAGGACGAGATGGTTGGACAGTGTCATCGAAGCTACCAACATGAATTTGACCAAACTCTGGGAGGCAGTGGGGCCTGTCATGCCCTGGTCCATGGGGTCACGAAGAGTCGGATACAACTAAACAACAACAAAAAGAGGTGGGCATATTGCTGTCCTCCAGATGTTGTTGGACTGCAATCCAGAGCAGCCTAAACCAGCACAGGGGTGAGGAACGATGGGAGCTGAAGTCCAACAACATTTGAAGTGTCACACTTTGCTCACCCCTGCAATAGATCTTTTAAATGAGGAAACTACTGTCTTCCAAAGAGTTTGGGTTTCAACTCCCAGAAGCCCCATATAGCATATGGAATGGGAAGCAATTACAGAGGTCTAAAGGGTATGTGGGATAAGCATGCAGAACAGATACACTCCTGGCTATCTAGGAACCCGCAAGCTTTTGTCTCAGTCCCTCACTTTCATAATGCCCTGAACCCATTTTGTAAGACCCTAAAAAAGGATCCAGACTGTTACAACCTTAATGTGGGCCCCTCTGGTCTCAGTCTCCCTATCTGTAAAGTGGGAACAGCCTCCCAGCACAGAAAACAAAACAGGGCACAATGCAAAAAAAGGCCTCAGGAAAAGAGTTGGGCTTTATAAATCGGATTTTTAAAGAAATACCTTCCAAGTCAATTGTACAAACCACGAAGAGAAGGAAACCCGGGTAGGTTTCTAGCCTATGACTGGAGGATGGCCTGTAAGTCCTGCGATTGGGCCACCCAGGGCGAGAGCCGGGACTAAAGCAGCCCGTCATCATCATCTCGCCCCCTCAACCAGCACCCTTCCTCTTTTGTAGCCCACCCCGCCGGGACCATCCCCACTACCTCCCCCCACACACACACCGGCGTCCGATCCGGTTCCTCTCTGGCTAATCCCTGGGCCTACAGCCAGCCCGAAGCGGAGTGTGTCCGGCGGGGGGGAGGGGTGATGTCTTTCCTCCCCCCCCCCGAGGCCAGGAGAAGTCGGGGTGGGGTGGGTCGTGGGGAGAGGCAAGAAACTCACGCGTTGCCCACGTGGACGCGGGGCAGCACCTCGTTGCTGTGCGCGCTGGGGAGGCTGTAGCAGCCGCTGCCGTTGGCCAGCAGGTCGTTGAGCTCCTCCACCGAGATCTGGAACTCGGACATGGCTCGCTCGCCCCGCCGAGAATGGGCAGGGCCGCCTCCCTGCTCCCTTCCCCGGGCCCGGCCTGATAGGAGGGGCTGCGATCAGCTGGTGTGCGGCGGCCGGCAACTCCCAAGCGGAGGCCGGGAGGGAAACCGAGAGCCCGATCGGGTGGCGAGCAGCCCTGGGCGCGCCGCCAGGAGAGATCGGCCGCCATCAGGACCCCGCCGCCGCCCGACTGGGTGGCGATCTCCATTCGGAGCCTTAGGCTATCTTTGCCATTTTAAAAGTATTTTACTCGGGATGAACTCACCTCGCTTGGTTGGATTGCTCTACCCTCCGGCCACATCGTGTTTTATTTTTTTAATCCAGATTAATTAAAATTCTGATGTTTACCACTTAAAGCCACAGGTGCCAGGAATAGCGTTTTACCTGGAAATGTCAGGTGTGCTGAGGCGGGCTCTGTGTACTCAGTGATGACAAAAGATGTCAAAAGCGTTGCCTTGGCACCTCACACGACCTGGTGGTGGGGGGGTGACGCCTGGTACTGAAACTAGATGTTGACACCGGCAGGCGAGGGGTGGGTGGGAGAGAGAGAGGCTTGGCTTCGGTTGAACCTGAGCCGTCACCTTCCGCCTCCTCTAGATCTCACGGTCGGGTAAGGGAGAGAAATGCCCTCGCCTCTCATTTCAGGCCGGTTTTGAACCACCGCCACCCCCCAGCTCTTTGGGGGAGATGTGTCTGGGAATCGTGACAGAGCCGTTTTAAAGTAGATCTTGGGCTCTCATTTCTGGACGAGCCATCAAAACAAAACGTAGATCCTCTTCCCCTTGTTGTGGAAGCCAGTCACTGGGGTTTACTTCTTAATTAGAATCGGGTTTTATTTTTTAGTTCAGGGTCCTTCAGATGAAAAAAAAAAACTTTAAAAACGGACAACTATTCTCCTACCAGAGGGGAGTGGTGGGAGGAATTGTCAGCTTATTTGATTGGAGAAAAGCTTTCAATCCTAAGCATTTTGTTTTATTTTCGAAGTAAATCCTGCATATTGTTCTCAGTGCAACTTCTGAGAAAACAGGCACTTGCGTTTTCCCCTACTGGCTCCATGCGCACCTTTTTACTCCAGAGTAAGTGGTGTAGCGACTATAGTTAATGACACCTGCCCAGGCGCCTGTCTCTGTTATTCTTACAGACCATTTACTTGTTCCAGTCCAAACCCTTATCACAGATAGATCCAAGATAAACTATAATTCCAGAACACAGAGTTCTAACTCCTGTCTTCTGAAGATGCCGGCCACAGAGGCTGGCGAAATGTTAGGAAGAAAAACCTCCAGAACAGGGCCAAACAGCCCGTAAAACCTATAATGACCTATACTTTCCTATCTTCAGTCATAAGAAAATGAGTATTGCCAAACTTCTCCCTCTTTTGCAGACAAAAATGAGCACTAGTTTAACCCTGAAACTTCTTCTGATTTTATATGGTTGTATAAAATTATACGCTTTTACTCTGAGCAATATATTGAGGGGACAGTCTTATTTTTCCCTCTTCATCTTTTCTTCAGGCTTATTTTCCTAGGCTGCAGCCTTGTGCCTCTCCCAGTAAGAATTTGCTCCTTCCTACTGTGGAGAGAATGATCCATCTTCTGACTCCTCCTTGTTCGTCTCTTTCCAGTGTCTCTGGCTCAGATGTTGGGGTGGTGCCCTTATTTTGTTTTTGCTAGATCCAGGGCTCGCCATGGCACAAGGAAGCATAGTGCCGTTCCCCACCTTGAAGCTACTGTTGATTGGAGACAGCTCAGTGGGAAAATCCAGGTACATGGAAAAGCAGGGGCAGAGGGTTATGGAGGAAGAAGGGGCTGGCATGTCACTTTAAGGGAAAGACATCAGAAGTGTTTCCATGTTGCTCACCCTTTTTCTCTTTGTCCCCTCTTGCAGCCTCTTGCTGAGATTCACTGATAACCAGTTTCAACCATACCTCAATCCAACCATTGGTGAGCACTGCTGGTTGCCTCTGTCTTTTGAACTCCCTTGCTGTCACCTGCATTGGCATCTGGGCTTCCTCACAGAGTCCCTTTTGCATTGTTTACATCAGGAATCATGGGTGGGGTGAACTGAGCACTTCAGACTCCTCTTTTCCGTCTTGGAAACGTTTAAATAAAGAGAGTGCCCATGGTCCGGTGAAGAATGACTTGCCTGGGTGGGTAGGAAAGTGGTTTTACTGCCAAGGTCATGACTTGTGGAGTGGATCACTGTTGTGCATATGCCTCGTTTTATATACCCCGAGTTTAACAATGGTGATGATGATGCCTGGTTTTATATTTAATCCAGCTAACCATTTCCTTTAATCCAGTTTCCTTCAAAACTCAAGTTTACATGGTTTTGTCCATGTTATTTTCCACCCAGGCCCTGTTCTGATCTATTTAGCTTCAGCATAATGTGCCCGTAAGCCATTTAAATGGATTGAAAATAGTCAAAACTCTGGTACCCCTAAATGTTTTTTTTGCCAAACAACAACTTGAATTGCTTGTTCAGACAGGCAGGATCAAAGACTGCTTTGCCTGCAGGTATGAACCAGTCTCTTCATGTGACTAATATAACCACTGTATTTTTTAAAATGAGGGTTATAGGTTAGATTTAAAGCAGAGAGGAACGGTGCAAGCTGCAGCTCTCCATGCTGCTTTCTAGGCATTGCCCCACTTTTAGAAGAAGACTTTAAAAGAGTATTGCTTAGAAACATTAACAAAGAGGTTGTCATCTGGACCCAAGTTTACCTAGAGTTACTTGATCAGCACCAGACTGATGAGTTGGAGGTACCAGAGATCAGAAGAGTAATGTTTATAGTGGAGGCACACTACACCCAACCCTGCATGGATCATGCCAACCAGAAGACAAAGTAGGAGTGTGCTTGTTTGCTTTTCACTGTGTCAATTTGGAGCAAATTCTCGTTGTTTCATGCCATCAAGTCACCTCTGACTTATGGTGACCCTATGAATGAGTGATCTCTAAAATCCTATCTTCAACTGCCTTGCTTCTCTCTCATAAACTCAGGCCCATGGGGATCAGTCCATCTCATATTTGGGCTTTCTCTTTTCCTGCTGCCTTCCACTTTTCCCAGCATTGTTTTATTTTCCAAAGAATCCTGCTTCCTCGTGATGTGCCCAATTGGGCAGCCTCAGTTTCAGCCTTTTGAAACTGAGATTGTTCAGGCTTGATTTGACGTAGGACCCACTTGTTTGTCTTTCTGACAGTCCAGGGTATCTACAAAGCTCTCCTCCAACATCATATTTCAAACAAAACTTTTTTTTTCCTGTCACCTTTTTAATTGTCCAGCTTTCATACACGGTGATTGGAAGTACAAGAGTGTGGATGATCTTGGTCATGGATGGGTTTCTGGCGATACTTACACCCCTAGGGTCTGAGCCTTTACTGACCACCAGCCCGCTCCTCTTTTCCCACCATTGTATTGCCTTTTATTTGTTTCCAAAATTTCCTCACTCCCACCAGTCCCCTTTATGAAATAACGTGATTTATTTACTTAACCACAGATTAATTACTTGAGTGTAAAATTCCAGCACTCTGTGCATGCCCTCAAGAAATAAATTAACACCAAAGTAATGTAGTCAAATAGCTTGGCTTTTCTGGACCAGATTAACCACATAGCTCTGCAAGAACAGATTCAGCACACCAAGAATCTATTCTAAAAGAAAAAGCTTTATTAAAAGGTAAAAGCATAAGGCAAAAGGTTACAAAATAGCCACACTTCCAAAGATTTCATTTCAGGGTTCAGGCAAAGCATAAATCAGAGTACAGGCAAGCTTAAGCTAAGAAGTTGTTGTCCGTTAACTAGAGATCCTGAAGCTAGCTCCAATACTTTGGCCATCTCATGAGAAGACTCCCTGGAAAAGCCCCTGATGTTGGGAAAGCGTGAAGGCAAGAGGAGAAGGGGACGATTTAAAATCATGGCTCTCCTTCTTCAAGGTACAGGCCTTCCTTGCTACCCACAGAGAGAACATCCACACAAGAGTATGGGATGACTTTCGGAACACTGTAAGGTTGCACCCAAAAGCAGACCATTGAAATGTGCCTTTTTTGGATTATACATCCCAGAATCCTTCAGCCAGCATGGCTACTGGCATAGCTGGCTGGTGGATTCTGGGAGTTATAATGCAGAGAAGGAAGGTTTCCAAACTTTGCCTAAGACCTTGAGAAGGAAGGCAATTCTTCATTATTCAATTTGGTATTCCTGCTTCATGTTTTATCTGTTCTTTTTATCTCTGTTATTAATGGCCTATGGATATAAAAACTGTCCTGAACCTTGCTTGTTCACGATTTAACTTTTTAACATGACATGAAACCTTCTGAACTGCACGGCAGGCTGTAGATTTTTTAAAAATAGAAAAATAAATATGCGTGCTTATGCGACATCCAATTCATCACTTCTATAGCAAGTTACAGTTGTTCTGTTTGAAAGTAGCTCAAATAAATATGAGCTTAAGAGTTCCATCTATTTCTCTTTATATTTCTTAACTGTTCAATTTCTTTGGATTTAACTGTATTACAGGTGTGATTTTTTATATGTCTTCACAAAAGAAAATTCCACCCAAGTCAGTAGAGCTTACTTTCCAGTTAATGCACAAACATAGATCCACTGAATTCTATATATACTGTACACTGTTTGTCTTTTGCATCCCATCTTTCTTCCTGCCAGCTAAAGTCTGTGTTTGTAGCTTTCCTTTTCTCTGCTTTATTTGGACACAACTCCCCTGCAAGGTAGGTCATAGTCAGAGGTCATGACTGGCCCAAGGTCACCCAGTCAACTTCATGGCTCCTTGCGAACTCAGATCTCCCAAATGCGAGACATATAATCACAATAGCACATTGGCCTTGTATGCTGTGCTGTGAAAAGGCAGAGTAGAATTATTTTGAACAGTCAGAGTCGAGTTAAGCTCACTAATTGCCATGGGCCTTGTGTTCCTTTGACCAGTTGCTTGATAAGCAAGCATTCCATTTGGAGCAGCATTTTCCAGCACAAAGATACGGGGGAAGGTTTACCTGTTGAATTTGTTTGCCGCTGATGTGGCCACCAGTACAGGCTCTTGGACCTCTTGCTGGGAGACTGGTGTGTCTCATTCTGACTGCCATATGTTTCCCTCTCTCTTCACTTGCCAGGTGTTGATTTTAAAGTGAAGAAGATGGTGGTTCGTGACCTTCCTCTGCAGCTAGCGATATGGGTAAGGCTCACATCTCCTTGTCAGCACTGAATATCCCTTCCCAGGAAGGCTTGGCTGGCCCACTTCCCACTGTCCTTTTGCCGATCTTCTGTCCCACTAGGTTTCTGTTAATACTAGCTGCTGAGGGAAGGGCTTTTAACATGGGGAAAAGATGTCTATCCTTTTTTTTAATCAGATGTGCTTTTAAATTGCTCTTCATCTTGTTTTTTCAATAGTATCATTTGTTCAATAGTGTTTTAATATTATAATAATGCGTTGTGCTTTGTTATATCCGAGGGTTGTGTGCGTGTTTTAATTATGTTGCAAACTGCCTAGAATCCAGAGCTGGGAGAAAGATGGACTATTAAAGAGTGAATTAAGTAAATAAATAATTAAGCTAAAATGTCATAAATAATAAATTTCCATAAGTGAACACTCTCCACAAAATGTTAATAGGTCGTAATATCTTTCAGCTTCATAAGTTAACTGAGGAACTTTTGGTGACCGGAAAATTGGAACACTGCTTTTATAAAATGTATTATCGGCTTCCTGCAGAGTCATTTGAATCCTCTGGGTCGGGACACAGACTTGCCTAGCTACTGAGATTTCTGATTGGTTTGCTAGAGGCGGGGAAGCCCTTCTGAAGTGGAGGTGGGAGGCCAAGTTTTCTCTCTAGTGCCCCCTTCATTTATATATTCACTGCCCCATGTCAAGTAGCATCGTTCTGCATCTGATCATCCCCATGCCAAATTTCATGTATTTTTCCGTGCATTGCACTACACTGCTGCCAATCAATCAAACGATAAAATGACAAGAAATTTTACCTGTAGGTTTTAGCTGGTGGATCTTTACCCGCTGTGGCCATTCACGCAGTTTCATTTTGCTTATTGTTGTCGCAACTTTAAGACAGTTTTGCCATTGGGGGTTGGGGACTGGGGGTAAGCCAGGCGTTCTGAAGAGGTTTGTGAGACCTCGTTTGGGGGCTGCTGGATCTGTGTAATTCCCTAGTGACAGTGGATGGTGACACTGTAGCTAATAACATTTTGACCTATTTTCACCCCCTCTGTAGGTTGCATCTCTGTCTGTTTGGCTCTGTACACTTCAGTGACTAGGAACACACTCTAAGGCAGGCTTTCTCAGTTTCCCACAAAGTGGAATATAAAAGTTCTATACCCACACCATAAGTACAGTATATAGAACCAAGATTTTGTTATGAAATCCTTTTTGTTAACTTACAAGTGAACCTTTTAACAAATTTATTACATCATGAAGTACTGCTGTTTGGTGCTCCGACTAGCCATGTCCTTTTCCAGCAGACTCCCATTTCATTTCCCCCTTTCCTCTTTCCTTCTGTTTTGTTCTTTCATCTCCCAGAGTTTTCAGAGCCAAATGATATTGTACAGATAATATGTCCTCAGATACATGATTTAGGCAGTCACCTGAGGGATCAGATTTGCAAATAAAGCCTGGTTTAGTTCCCAAAGATCCATTATGAGACAAAACAAGGTAATTTGCAAATAACATTTCTGATGTAAAGGTAAAGGTTCCCCTTGACAATTTTTTTGTCCAGTCGTGTCCAACTCTAGGGGGCGGCGCTCATCCCGCTCTTCAAGCCATAGAGCCAGCGTTTGTCCGAAGACAATCTTTCCGTGGTCACATGGCCAGTGTGATTTTAGACACGGAACGCTGTTTACCTTCCCACCGAGATGGTACCTATTTATCTACTCATATTTGGATGCTTTCGAACCGCTAGGTTGGCGGGAGCTGGGACAAGCAACGGGCGCTCACTCCGTCGCGTGGATTCGATCTTACGACTGCTTGGTCTTCTGACCCTGCAGCGCAGGCTTCTGCGGTTTAGCCCACAGCGCCACCACGTCCCTTAACATTTCTGATGAGGAGTTACTTATTACATTGAGTTCTGTCCTCAGTGTTCTGTGGCAACTGAGCATGCTCAGAAGTTTTTCATTTATTCCAGATACTTTGGTTCCCTCATACGTTTTTATCATAAAGTTTTTGGAGAATTCAGAAACCCCAGGATTCCCAAAGTCTACTGATGAGTGAGAGTATACAGCTTCATACATACTTGGTAGTAGCATTGAGGGAAGGAATACATTAAAAATAATACAGAAAACCACATAATGACTACTGCATAATACTTCAGAAGTGAAATTGTCTTGATGCCCTTTTCACATTTAATGTTACTTATGTTGGTGTGCCTGCAAAACCTTGCAGTAAAACTAGAGCTTTTTCCTTTAAAAATATTTCTAGGACACATCAATGCTTATCTTTTGGACTGTGGCAATGGTTTTTGCTGCAGGCTCCTCAGGCCATCCCCTGGAAATGCTCTCCAAGCCAGAACACATATTTGGAAGTGAATGTTCATATTTGTGAACATTAATTTAGTTTTATAATATTTGTGTTCCAGGGTTTTGAATGACCTTTCGGTTCTAAACACTTTTGTTTCCTTCTCACAGGACACCGCAGGGCAGGAGCGATTTCGAACGCTGACTCCTAGCTATTACAGAGGTGCTCACGGTGTAATTTTAGGTAGGTGGCAGACAGAGTAGGGTGGGAATTAGCACAACTCTGAAGTCAAACACATTAAGGCAGAGGCAAATGGAGGTATTTCTTTTCCTTCAAAGGTAGCTGGCACTGGCAGACAAAGACCAACAATTAATCATGTTGTGTGCCCCCACGCCATGAAGTTGTTGGTTGGCAGCCATAGTTGTTCCCTTGGCAAAGAGTATTGTATTTCTTCAGAGTATTTCTGATATAAAAGCTGCAGCAAGCCCCCTTACCTTGGCTTCTGATACATTTCCAATTGACATTGTCTAAAGCATAAAATTAATAGACCTTTGTAGAATGGGAGGCCCTTTTCCTAATCATATTGATCTCCCTGCTGCATTTTGACATTACCACAGTATTCCTCCAGGGGCTTGTGTTAGGGGGCTGTGTTAGAGGATTGAGTTTTGTAAATTTCCCAAAGTGATTCGGGCTTGCAAGGTTAAAAGTTGGATGGTTCAACAGCCCTAATTACAGGCTGTCCGTGTGCCTGTGACATTCACACAACCACATTCTGTGTGGCAATTATAGTTATACGTTGCTGGTATGTGGTAGTACATTTTTCCAGGAAAGAACTACTGCCCCCAGGGAACCAAATATTCCCTGAAAGGACCAGCTAGTAATAGTTAGAATAAGTAAGCATTACTTGTCATGCTACCACCTCCCAAAGTATTATCTCATGTTTTGAGAAGTTATGGGGTTTTCCCCCCAAGGCTAAGCCAGTTTTTTACTCTAAATATCATGGTCTTCTAGGCAATGCTCAGAAACATAACTGAAAAAGCTAACTTTTCGTATATTTTAAAATCATTTTTCAAAACCGAAACAAATGCCCCCAGGGATCCAAATATCCCCTGAAATGACCAGCTAGGAATATTTAAAAGTAATAAGTAAGCATTGCTTGTCATGCTATCACCTCCCAAAAAATTCACCTCAGGTTTTGGAAAGTTATGTTTTTCCCCCAGGCCCTTCTTACTTAATTTTTTTTTATTATGTGTTCATTCAGAACTCTATTTTGAGCAGCCTTGTATGTTAGTTTACTTATAAAGCACAGAACTGATGTTTTTCGCCTTTTGCTTACCTGCTGCCATCTCCCACTTGAATATGTTACAGCCATCTTGTTCCCAAATAACTCTTGCTGCTTGTGATGGCAGTGTCTGAACCTACGTGGTATTGCATTTTGAATGTATTTAAAATAACACAATTCTGACAGTAGAAAAAAGGTGACATATATTTTGAGTAAAAATAATGAGTAAATAAAAATTAAATGAGCATCTGTATCCATCTGCAAAATGTAAAAATTATTTTATATTCTCAGAAATGGGTAATCCGCCCCTGTGCATATCACTCAATGTAACCTCAAATCTACATAACATAACTAGCCTAATCCAGAGGTGGGGAATTTGTGACTCGTTATTCTTCACTGGCCAACATCTGGAGGGCCACAGTTTCCCCACTTTGGCACAGTTGAAAACATTTATCATGTTTTTGTACACCTGTTTTTTCACCTTTTCTTACTCTCCATCTTCAGACATGCAGAACAATGCAAACTATGGTTTTAAGGTCAAGCCAGGTTCACTCTTTATATGTAACATCCAGCCTGATGTTCTTGAAATGTGGAAGGCATGCCTTCCTCCATAACTCTTGGGGAGGACTCAGCAATATAGATTTGTTTGGGGCCTATGACACTTAAAAGCCAGCCTGATTGCATCATTCATTCATACTAGTGTGCATAAAAACCAGCATAGGGAGCTGCTCCCATACCAATCTAGAACAGCTCTCCACAAAGCTGGTCCTTCCAGATGTTGTGAGCTGTAAGTCCCATCAGCTAGCAAGGCCAATGGTTTAGGACAATGGGTTTCATAATCTAACAACATCTGGAAGAACCCAGGTTGAGGAGGGCTGCACTAGCAACTGTTGAGATAGCTTAGTTTAGGTATATGGCTGCAGAACCAAAGGCTGGGAGTTTGATTCCCCCACTGTGCCTCCCTGCCAGAGGCTGGACTCAGTGATCCATAGAGTCCCTTTCATTGCTGCAGTTCTAAGATTTTTAAAATCAACATTTCCCACTCTCATTGCCTAACACAGGGTAAACAATGGGGCTCTCTAGTCTAGTTACTTCAGATTTCCTAGGGGAAAACATGGGGTGACTATTTCTCCCTCCCAGTCATACTGTAGCGCTGTTCTGTGCACAGGCATCTTGGTGCAGAACAATTGTGTTTGCTTACTTTGTGGCTCCTGTCCAGTTTATGATGTCACCAGGAGAGAGACTTTTCTGGCACTGGATAGCTGGCTGGAGGAGCTGGAGATGTATACAAAGAAGAATGTTGTGAAGATGTTGGTGGGCAACAAAATTGATGAGGTTAGTTGTTGGACCCTTAGCTTGTTTGGCAGAGAGCCAAAAAGTGAGGACAATTCTCATCCTGTATTGCTTAGGTCAACGATTGCCTCTCTCGGTGCTTTGGACCCCCAGCACCCCAAACCATTTATGTTGTCATCCAGGCCTTCTGAAGTCAAAGCTTTCTAGAGGGCCAAATGTTGAAGTCAATGTCTTAGATCATCATGTTGATCGTGGTCTGCATCTGATGGCCACGTGGCTGTTCCAGACCAAATTTCACCCCATTGTCCTTCCTTCCATATATCTGTCCTTCCATAGTCAGGGTATCGCAGAAGTCCCTGACAGCTCCCAAAAGCCACACCTGATCCCTTAAAGTTTGTCTTAATTGAGATCTGCACTGAGTGAATACTAAGTGGATGATGGTCTCAAGGAAAGAAAATTACCCTTCCCCCACTCCCCTGGTGCAGTGAAGTACAATTGTCATGCTGTATGTTTTTTGCATATAAAAAAGAGGGATTGGTGTGAGTTAATGAGAGCTGGGATACAAAAGAAGAGATGCTTAACTCCTCTTCTGGGACTACAGCTTGATGGTCTTTTTCCAGCTCCTCATGAGGAGACAGAGTAACTTTGAGGTAGACATGCAGAAATCTCTTTGGTAGAGAAATAACAAACAGGAGGCTAAGGGAGGTGCAGAGAGAGGTTCATAAAGCAAATACAGACGTATAGGACTATAAGAAATCCAGTGGCTGGGGAAATGAAAACAGTAACTAACAGCGGAAGTTGCAGTTGGGCATAGAGAGATGTGGAGTGGCATGGAGAAGGGAAAAAATACAGGGGGTTAAACAGGGACAGATCCACAGAGAGTGAACGAATAAGAGAGAGCTATGGTATGTGTATAAAAAAGTGTTAAGAGAAAATGGATTAAAGAACTAACAAAAGTGGGGAGAAGGACTTCCCTATGGTTGGTGTGCTGTGGTGTAAAAGGCTCTTCAAGTCATTGTAGGTGTACATTCTGATAAAAGATGCCAGTCACATCTTAGATCTGCTAATAATCAATGGAGACTGCAGGCAGCCTCTGGTAGAGCTGAAGTGCGGACTGCATTAATAGCTAAAGCAAAAGAGCTCAAAAGGCTGCCGGTAATTACCTCCCCTCCTTCTCTCTGGGTCACTTGGGAGCCTTCTCCGAGCGTGCAGGGGCCTGCCGGTTGTTTGCTCCTGTTGTTGCCGGCCTCCTACGCCTCACCAGAGGCACCAGCTGCCTCCGTACCTCAGGTTCTTTGGCAACAGCTGGGCTCCCTGTCTTTCTCCCTTTCTTACTTAGCAGCCAATCTGTTTAGTCTGCCTCCAATGCCAGCCGGGTCCCTTTTGAGAGGCTCTTGTTTTCTGTTGCTGCTCCAGGCTCCACATCCCAATACAAAAAGCAATCAAGACAGAATCAAGAGGGAGATAGAAAAAGATGCATCACCGCTGTTTCGGCTCTCTGCTGCCTTTCTTGTTCGTTCTTTTTTCTTTCTCAGCATCTCTCTGGCAAATGGTTTGGGGGTTTGGCTTGTTGTTGTTTTGCTATAAACTCATCCTCTACAGAACAAAGTCCAAACCAAGATTAATTCTTGGAGCACAACTCCAAAGAAGTTGTGTTTTGCCTCAGAGTTGTTTCCTGTTGGCAGAGTAAGCTGGTGCCCTTAAGAAGCAACTTAATCCTCTGAAATATCAGGGCCCTTTAGAGGAACAGACCAACTCTGAAATGCAGACACCCTGAAACTCATTTCTCAATCCCAACACTATCTGAACCTTCACCCGTACTGGATTATTCTAAGATAAATGGCCCTGGGCCACCTCTTCGTCTGGAGAATTTCAGCATGTCCAACAAATGTTCTTTGAAATAATAACTCCTTTTACTGTTTGAGGAGGATGCTTAAAATAACAGCAAACAAAGCACAAAACATCCCTGCAACTTCTGCTCTGCAAGATGGCAGGGAATAATTTGTAAAGGGGTAATAGAAACCTCAATATGATATAATTACACAGTAGGGGGAACCATATATCCTCCCCCTCTGAGGTTAGGCATTGTTCTGTGCCCTCAGAATGAGGCTCAGGAACATCTTGGACCTTTCCAAAGATCATATGTTTGAAGCCCTCATAATAATTTTACATATACTGTAAACCTGATATATTAATACATATTATAATATAATGACAGCAATAATGACAACATCCTAATACTGTATTTGGGCTTCCTTGAAAATTTTAATGAGCTGGTTATTTTTCCTTATTGATTTTTTTCATTGATTTCTCCAACATTGACCTAAGCCAGGGGTAGGAACTGCTGGATAGTTATGTGGTTTAGGTATCTGGGAGTTCAGTTCCCCACTCTGCCTCCTTGACAGGGGCTGGACTTTAGGATCTTTTCCTGCTTTGCAGTTCTGAGTTGTTGATGATGATGATGATGTAAATGTGGAGTGCCCACGTCCAATTTATTTTCCATCTCCCCTTGACCTCCATGGTCTGCAACTGTCCCTTTTCGAAACTGGAAGTGACAAGAGTCACTTCAAGTTTTAAAAGAGGACTGTTTCAGATTTTTTTAAGGGAATGGGCAGAATAATCTTAAAATGAGGACTTCTGAGGGGATTCTCTATTTTGGATTCAAAGAAAAACAAGTAGTGGGATATTGTTTGTGGAGGTTGTCCTGGTGCTTTGACAGGCTGCATAAAGTCCATGGCCAACCTGATTCTCACCCCTAGCTTGGATCATGACGTTGCTGGGAGTATCTCAGGATTTTTATTCCCTCCTTCAGCCCTTGGAGCTTCTCCCCAAAGGTTTTAGGGTGCTTGGGGGCTGCAGCAGGGAGGGAGATTTACTCCCCTCACACACATTTATTTGTTGTTTTTTAAATGGTCCTCCTCCAATCACACCCATATCTAACAGCCTTCTCTCCCTCTCTACAGCCTGACCGTGAGGTAGAAAGACGGGAAGGCTTGCTGTTTGCTCAGAAACACTCCATGCTGTTTGTGGGTATGTGGGGAATATTGTGAAAGGGGTGCTGTGGGTTTGGTAAAGAGTGGAGAAGAACAGCTTATGGAACACAGCTACCATCACCTCCAGCCCTAGTGGCCCTAAGATATGAAAAAAGAACTGCAACATCCTAAAATGGGAACTGCTTAGAGAATTGAGGATGAATGTTGTGAGGTGATATGATTGGGCTTTCGCCTTATATTAATGTTTCAGGGAGTCCCCACAAGCACGCTGTAGTGAACCAAAATGATTGTTCAAAGTGGACCTAACGCAAGAGGGGCGTAAAGCAAGAATGGGTAACTTGTGGTTGTCCAGGTACCACTGTAGTGCTACCCCCGTCATCCTTACACTGCATATCTATGGACAGATGATGGGAGCTATAGTCAGAAAGCCAGATGCAAATTGCCCATCACAAGCTTGGAGAACACTGTCTTTTGTTCAAAATGAAGGATGTTTCTTGATGTTTTGTGTGTTTGTTTGCGTCTTTTGCATAGAGGCCAGCGCTAAAATGAGGGATGGAGTCCAAGAAGCCTTTGAGGAAGTGGTCGTAAGGATCCTGCAGACTCCAGAACTGTGGCATGTCAGAAGGGAGGGAGGGAAGTTGGCAGGGAACCAAGGACTTAAAGAAGCTGATGCCTGCAGTGGTGCATACTGCACTCTTATTTGAAACCCAACCATCTTCAAATAAAAGCTGCTCAGGTCAACGATACCTCAGAGGTTGACGTGTCCCTCTTGCACTGTCATCATTCCTGCCTTCTATCTTCTCTCAAGAAGATGGCCATGTTGGTATATTATTGCCTGCTCCCCTCATCCCTTTGCCAAGTTGAGACAATGCCCAAGGGTAGCCAAAAACAAAAACAAAAAACAAAACAAAACTCCAGGGTGGGTGTGTTGTGGCCCTTAAGAGATAGAGCTCCCAGTCAGCCCTGGGAAACATGGTGCATGGTGTGGGGTTGTGGGGCTTGCAGGCCATACGGCCACAGTTGCTCATCTTTCCTCTGATCAAGAAAGCACTGGAGATTTATGGCATCTTTGCAATATCTGTTCACAAACGCACAAGTAAAGGAGTTTCACAGAAGACTCTGAGTATTTTGGATGTTCAAGAAGAACTCTATAAGTCAAATCATAGCTTCCTCCTCCTGCCTTCATAGCTGCCCTTGAACCATCTAGCTCAGTAATAGGGTTCCTGAAGCCCATGCCTTAACTACAATGTGCAGTATCCCCAGTCAGCAAATGGCTGGGAATGATGGGGACTAGAGGTGGGCACGAACCACCAGATCCGTGGGTCATGCCAATTTGTCCATCTGATGAGCAGGTGTTTGGCACTTCCCAGCCCGACTTCAGCAGCCCCGCTCCGAGGCAGCAGCAGCCTGGCTTCTCTGCCCCATCTCCTTTGAGTGCTGCCTCTGAGTAAGGGCCAGCCAGGAGGAGGAGGAGGAGGAGGGGCTGGGAAATGCTGAACACCTGTTCATGCCCATCTCTAATGGAGACTATGGGATGCCAGCTTGAGCAAGCTGAGCTACACTGACTGTCAGAAAATCTCCCCCCAAAAAAGCCTTTTCTAGACCCACCCAAGATACTAAGGATTGAAGTTGAGACTTTCTTCATGCAGAGCTAGTGTTCTGCCATAAAACTGTGAACTGTTGGATAGCTCAGTGGTTTAGGTATCTGACTATGGAGCCAGAGGTTGTGAGTTCAATTCCTCTCTGTGCTTCTCTGAAAGGAGCTGGACTTGATGGTCCATTGGGTCCCTTTCAGCTCTGCAGTTCTGTGATTATTCTTATTTCTCAGTCTGGCCAAAGGAAGGAGTAATGTCTAAGTCATAACCATACTACCACAGAGTCATGTTTACAAATTCATCCAATTTTAAATAGAAAAAAATGGGTAAGAGTGGGATTAAAGAAATAAATTCCAAGATTTTTATTCAGGGCCAACTGGTGTGTCTGGGGCAGCTAACAAATTGTACAACTAATAAAACACAATAAAATAATAAAAGAACAGCATGGCATAAGATTCTTTAAGGCAGGTTAAAAGACGCAGGAGCTCAGCACCATCAACCATTTTATCCAAACTGTGCAACATGAATGTCTGTTTTGTTTGTGTTTTAAATATTTTGCATCGACTTGTGTGTTATTTGCAAAAAAATAATAATATTTTTTTCACTGCAGTGTGGATTTTGATATATGATCATTTAGGTGCCGTATGAGGCAAGAGAATACAAAAAAAATATCCCCGCCCCCATGAAGGTTAAGTCTTTGCCAAACAAAAAACAAACTGCAAGGAAATCTTGTAGATAACATTTCACTGAAGGCCAGTGAAGCTTCTTGATTCATTTGAGAGCAAGGAGTTCCGACTTTATTCAATTATTTACATTCCCCCTTCTTCCAATGTAAAAGGGGAGTGGCGGTGGAAACACACTATATGAATTAAGCAGAAAGACCTAAAAAGACAACAAGGTACAATATTAAATCTGAATTAAATTACATTGTTAAAAACAAGCCCTGAAATAAAAATTTAACAACTATTTAAAAGCCTGAGAGAAACAGAGTAAGTGCACTACAGCAAGTCTTAAGATGATGCAATAAACTGCATGCTGAGAAATAAATGGGTATAATTGTGTTCTTTTCCATTTTGTAAGATAAATGTATATAATACTGAACAGTGTTTCCAGGTTCATATCTATAAATAAAGTATACACAGGCCTCAACAGATGGGAAACTTTAACATCTGAGCGTTCAGCCTGGAGGCAGGTGGTGGAGCATGGCCTCTCCCAATTTGAAGAGACCCTTGTCCAGCAGGCTGAGGCAAAGAGGCAATCCCCAAACCTGCAAAATCAGGGAACTGCAGAGGGGACAGATTGTATTTGTCTTCAGTGTGGAAAGGATTGTCACTCTCAAATTGGCCTCCTTAGCCACACTAGACGCTGTTCCAAGACCGCTATTCAGAGCATGTTACCATAGCCCCTTGAGACTGAAGGATGCCTACAACACGGATGTGTTTAGCTCTTTATGGAAATGTGATTTTAAGAATGGATTGCATTTTGCTTGAATGAAAACTCCAGTCTCCTCTTTCCAACCAGACTGAAGCATATTTCCCTTTATCCAGGCTTCTTTCTACTCTAACTTCTTGGGACTTCCCCCACCCCCCAGCCCCAACTCTCCTTTCTAGTCCCTTCCAGCAGTAGTCTTTTTCCGTGGCTTCTTTGTTTTAAAGTGGTGGTTCTTTCTGGATGCCAACTCCTCAAATCCCTGCCATGTTGGCCACAGTTTCTGGGAGTTTATTGTATCTGGAGAGCCAAAGGTTTAGATCCACTTTTTCCAATTGGAAAACAAGTTCCTTTGTGACATCAGGAACCTAAAACACCAATCCTTGTCAGGTCTGGAGATACTTCTTCCCTTGTCCTTCAAGGAATATATTGGTTTCTAGGCAAAGTTAGGGTTGATGTCACAAAGGCACCTGTGGGTGAGCAACTTGTCTAATTGCTGGCATTGCAATTCATCTGATGTATCCCTTCAACATGTGTTCCGGTCATGTTGAATCACTGGCTCTTTGGAGGATAGGGAACTCATTGTATTAATTTCACTCTGGAGCATTTTCTTGACTTTTATAGATGATGTTTATGAGCTTTTAAATAACGTGTCTACTTCCTTGCAGTGGTTCAGAAAAATGGATTATCTGTGCCCCTACTGTAGTAAAAAGACTTATATTACAACATTGGCAAGTTAAATGTCCACCTTCTGTTTTCTGATTGATTTAGCACCTCAACTCTGTAAACATAATGCACAGCATATAGATGACAATTTTGCATGGACATTTTTTAGACATTTGCAGCCTTCTATAAGAACTTCAGTAAAGATTCTTTTATTATTACCATTGTATATCTATCTTTGTTGCACATCTTTTGGAGAGTTTTACATGATTTTTGGTATAATAAAAATGAATCAAAGGGCCCCGCAGCCTCATGGACTTGAAATACCCCACAATAGCTTTCTGTCAACCTGGGGTTTTCCAGATGTGGTAGGTGCCCATTCTCATCATCCCCAGCCTATGGAAGCTGGTGATTCTGATGTTGCAGCTGGGTGGTGAATCCACTCCATGTCTTAGTCAGAACTTTACAGGAGCTCTTCAAGGTGCTGAATTCATGTTTTCAAATTGGCTAGCTCAATTTAAAATTAAAATGTGAAATAGATCTGCTGGCTTGGTGACACTAGTCTCCCACATGAGAGATTTCAAGTCCTGCAAAGATATGGGCAAACTACATGTGACGTGTGCATAACATGTCCCCTCCACTCCCAGTGCTGTCTTTTGTTAGAAAGCAGGTTCAACA
This sequence comes from Pogona vitticeps, assembly GCF_051106095.1. Taxonomy (NCBI): domain Eukaryota; kingdom Metazoa; phylum Chordata; class Lepidosauria; order Squamata; family Agamidae; genus Pogona; species Pogona vitticeps. Next base: position 99,842,613 of record NC_135788.1, read on the forward strand.
GGCCACAATTTAACTTCTGTAGGAGGCAAGGACAGTTAATTTGGGAGAGGGGGGTTGTTGCTCATCTGATTGGTTCCTTTCTTTGACTACTGTTATAGTTGTTAAAACTACTTGCACCCAATTGTACCAAAACATTCCTTTTCTCCAAAATAAAAAGGTTCCTTCAGAGAGAGAAGAGGGCTTCAGATGCAACCCACCATATGTTCATTATTATCAATGTCAGGCATTTAGGGTGCATTATAGAAAGGTGGAATACAGAATAGAAACAAAAGAAGTAGAGAAATAAAACAAGATCAATTTAATAGGTTTCCTGGTTATACGTCAGCCAGAATTCAGTCGTAGACTTACACTTGTTGCATCTAATAAAATCAGCAACCTTTGTCTATATTTCATCTCCCAAAGCACCCTAAAAATCTGTTCTAGAGGGCTGGGAAATGTTTAACATAATGGGGAGCTGCAGAGGGAGAGGGAGCAGAAGAAACTTGCAGTCCCTCTGCAGTTAGGTTGGAAAATTTAACATTAGACACTGACTGTTATCTCCAGTGTAGAAGTAGCAGTTGCTGGGACAATGAGCAGGAAGACAATCTTGTCCTTCTGTTTTTGGAGCTTCCTGTAGACATCCAGACAGTCACACTGTGCAGACAGAATTTTTTTTAAAGTACCGGTAGATACTTAAAGTACCACTGTTTTTAAAGTACCGGTAGATCCACTGAAATCAGTGGCTGAAATCCAGTAGTAAGACACAACTAGAGTAGGTCCATTGAATCGGAACCTATGGAACAGTTATGGACCATATCACCACTGAGTCAATGGGCCTATTCTAGTTGCATCTTACTGCTGGATTTCAGCCTGTAAGTCTTAAACAACAGCAGCAACAATAACCATCATTATTATCTGCCAATTCTGATGTATGATGGCCCTAAGTAGAGAGTATTCACAAGTGGTTTACCATTCCCTTCTTTCTCCAGTTACACTCTTGAGTTTGAATAAATCTGGATCTAACCCAATGCCTTCAAAATCAGCTGGAGGGAAAAGAAATACAACAGGGACACAATAGGGCTGGCCAGCGGGCAATATCACAGAATGCTGCAATGATCACTAACATAGGCCTCTTCAGAAAATGTTCAGATAAACCATTTTTGTACTTTGAGTACATTTCTCTAAGACCCAGTTTTTGTCTCTCCTGTCAACTCAGCATATTCTTAGAAGGTGAATGTGCTGTAATCTGCAAAAGAGGGACTTACCGGTAAAATACTGGGATGGCACCTGCAACAGGAATTTTACAGATCTTTTGGCTGAGTGAGGGGAAAAACAAGGGCAGATTTATCCCAAAGTACAGTAGAAAATAGATTTATCTTTTGGCAATTATCCAACAAGTCTGGAGCATTAGATCAACAAAAAACAAAATGAAGCACAGTAGCACCTTTAAGGCTGATAATTTTATTTTGGTATCAACATTAATGGATTGCAACCCACTTCTCCAGACACAGATGGCATAACTAGCCTTTGAGGGTGTTATTCTCACCCTTTTCATAAGCAGGCCAGTGATCTTCCTTTAGTTCAGTGGTTCCCAACCTTGAGTAACCCAGATGTTCTTGAACTTCAGTTCCCAGAAATCCTGGCCAGCATAGCTAGTGGTGAAGGCTTCTGGGAATTACAGTTCAAGAACATCTGGGGACCCAAGGTTGGGAACCACTGTTCTAGTTGTTTCCTGTCCCTGACAGTCCCTGATAGACAGCACCTAGAATGAAGTGGGCCGTTTCTTTGACACAAAAGTCAACTTTCCCAGGATAAATGTCCCAGGCAGTGTGGGAGTACTAATTAGGAATGGGACTTAAAAGATCCAGCTTTTAAGCCACTGCTAAGCCACCACCACTCTCAAGGCATCATCTTAACCATACCCCTCCCCCCCCCATGTACAGTTGAGTCACAAGACTCGCTGTCAAGTTGGACTTAAGTCACACGAGTCACACAGCTCAGGGTTGTTTTTTCAATAACTTGGACTCACCTCATGACTCAGAATCCAGCCACCCATCCCTTTTTTATGGGGAAAAAGCTTGGCTTTAATAGGAACTCTGATTTGGGGCTCGAGACTTGGTACCAAAGACTTGGACTCAGACTTGGAACTTGGTACCAGACTCGGACTTGGGACTTGTTACGAAAGACTTAGATTCAGACTTTGGACTCAGACCCAAAGACTTGCTAAGATCCCTGACGCAAGGACAGTCTGGCTGATCTAACAAGGAAGTTGTCGAGGCAAGAAAACTAGGGAAGAGGGGAGTGTGAATTCACTGGAGAAAAAGGAAGGTGTAATTCTAACAAGCAGTCCATCAGAAGTAGCTTGTGGTGGTCAGCCCATTGCACCTAAAGGCTATGGGTTTTTGCATGACACACTCAACCCTCCCTTCCTGTGGCATTTTCATAACTGATGATGTCACAGCCGGGCATCTATGACAAGCCTCAGGCAACAGGGAAGGGTAGTTCAGAAGGTGATACCTTAGGCTTTGCCTTTTTTTCTTGGGACCTGGTACCAAAAGGCTGTACCAAAATGAGCAGCTTAGAAATCTTGACATTCCCTGTGGTTGTTGCCAATTCTAGGCATAAACTCACCTCTGGAAAGAAACAGTCCCTACCGGGTGAATTCTCTCGCCGTGGCAAAACAGAATTGGGTAGGCTTCTTGTGATCTTAAACTTGTTTAAGCATTTGAATTGTACAATGCCATCTTATGTGTGCTTATTTTCAAAAAAGTCCCCTCTCCCCAGGTTCCATTTAGGATGACTCCCAGGTATGTGCATGCTCAGCATCATAGTTTCAAAATGGGGATATAGATGCAAAGATCTATAGTGAGCCCACACGCACCCTGCTGAAAATCAGGACATCATTTTCTCTGCTGCTTCTCACTTTGATAAAATTCCCAGGGCAATTCATATTGCAGTTGTAGAAAATAATGTTGAATACAGTGTGAAACCCACAATAACCCTGCAAGAAACACTAAAAGCTGAAGGAAGCACCACACATCACAATTGCACTCTAGCTAAAAAAAAGGAGGGGGGAAAACAGTTTAAATCTTAGGGTGTGGCTACACTAGCAGCAAGGAGCAAGCTAGAATGGGCTACTGGGGAAGAGCTGGGCTTGATTAGAATGATCGAATCAAGCCAGACCATTCACACAGAAATGGCTTCTGCCAATATCATGGTTTAATAAGTGAGCCACTTCAGGATATTGGCAGATTAGTCACTCTCCCTGCTTGGCAGAGGGCAGGGGGAGTGGAGGGGTGGGGTTGACTGTATATATAGACTATTGCTGATACGCTGCATCAGTTATTAATTTTCAACAAAACAATCTTTTCTTTGCCTTCTCTTAAAGGGCTGTTGAGAAACTCCCTACAGCTGAAGCCATCACTGTGGATTCAACAGTGGGCAGTTTCTCGACTGACCCTTTAAAGTGAGGCAAAGAAAAGATCTGATGTAGTGCATCGGCAATAGTGTACATGCAGGCAAAATGATTTTTTCCCACATGCCCTGCCCTCTGCCAATCAGGGAAAGTGATTAATTAGCCAATATCCGGAAGTGGCTTGTTTATTAAGCCACTTCATGATATTAATACATAAATTGAAAGAAGACTTGCTTTGGATTGGTTCTAGTGATCACATGTGTGGTTAGTTCTGGTATATTCTTATAAAAACAGGGGCATGCCTATAGATGGTGTTCTGGTGATGTAGGCAATTGGGCCATGATGTTCAGGACCAGGGAAACATGCCCCCACATTCTTTCCTCTCCCAATTGCCCTCTGAATATTTTTTATTTTTAAAAAATGTGTTACATATATGAGGTTAGTGCTAGATCGTCCTACCTCCTTATCACTGGGTCTTTGTTTTTATTATTTCCCATATTTAAACTCCATAAAAGGATCAGTAGAAGTGGGACCAGAGAAAGGGAGGAAAGAAATGGGGGTGGGCTGGAATGTGAATTGCATCAGATTCAGTACGAACAGCAAACTTCTGAGTGAATCTGTAGCCTCTGTGTGAGCACTGACTGCGATTTCAAATGTAATGCAGGATGTGAATCAAATCCAGAGCATTGACATCCTCTGTGGGATTCACATAATGGTTGATTTGCTATTTAGCAATTGATTCTGGGAGTTGACTCTAATTTGGACTCTCAAGAAGAATGCTGGCTATAAGGTTTCACTCCAAGAGAGTAAGGAAAGCATCATACCTGCAGAACAGCAGAACCAAGAAATCCCTTCGTCAGCATACCACTCAACATTACAAATGGTATAGGGCCATAGTTGAAGTTTTTCCTATTTTTGTCTTCATTTCATGAGTTATTATCAAACAATGCTTTGCTGCTATGGATGCACTGTACATTTTGTATCTCCCTTCCAACCTTCTAAGCACTAACTTCTTCATACATCTTATTGGCATGTCTTTTTTGGGGAAGGGTTTTACACTAACTTTATGTACACAGACATCCATCATCAACCTTTTGGAAGGTTTTGTTACTTTCAACCAAAATGTATCAAATTACTAACAAAACTGGTCATGTTACTAGGCAAAATTAAAAAATTCTCTGAGTTATAGACCCAAAAGATAATGTTTTTAAGATGTGTTTATCTCAGAAGAGCTTGGAAGAAGTCAGTAGAAGATATGCATTATCTTAGAGTGGAGAGAAGCTTAGGTGCTTTAGCACACTGGTTCTTAACCTTGGGTTACTCAGGAGTTTTGGACTGCAACTCCCAGAAGCCTTCACCACCAGCTGTCCTGACTGGGGTTTCTGGGAGTTGCAGTTCAAAAGCATCCGAGTAACAAAGGTTAAGAACCACTGCTTTAGCAGATCAGATCTTGTGTCAATCTACCTTTGTCCTTTCCCACAAATGTTCCTTCTTCTCTCACCAGCAAAGTCTCAGGTGGATAATAAACCACCAAGTGCCAAGGCTCACCGCTACTTCAAGGTCACCAAGATACAAGTATGTGACATTCCATGTTGAACTACAACAATGTGCTCCATGTTGGGTTGTCTTTGGAAAGTGTTGGAAGCTTCAGTAATGGTTGGCTGGGCCTGGTTTGGAAACTACAGAAGATTAGCCAGGAACTCTTGCTGAGGGCATGTGACTCTTTCAATAGTTTGACCGGTTACCTCTGGATTTCAGGACTCCATACCAATTGCTGACTATGCCCCATAAAGCTCTATATGAACTGAGAGGTTATGCTTCTCTGTTGTGAGCCAACTTGCTTCCCTGCACGTCAAGGAAACTTGATCTATGAGTAGAATTATTTGTATTCTGCAGCTTCATAAATGCAGAATTTGTTATTCTGTGAGAGACCATATCTTGGGAGCAGAGTATACAGTGTGCTTTGTGTGTGAAGAAACCCAGCTCCAGCCCCAGGTATCTCTAGTGAAAGTACCTAAGTGGCAGAGCTAATAAATGCTTCTGTGAGGACTCAGGAGGCCTGGGTTCAAATACCCACTCGACCATGGAAACTCACTGAGGGTGAGAACTGGTAAAGCCACTGTTTAAATACCTCACTTACCTTGAACACCCTATTAGGGTCACTATAAGCCAGTTCTAACTTGACTGAGCATAATAACAAACAGGAGACTTTAGACAGCTGTGGCTGGTATAGAGTCAACACTAGTGTTTAATATGTCCAATGGTCAGACAAGAATTCAAACTCGGAGAAAGTTACATTAATAGACTGCAACTTCCAGCATCCTCCACTCCACATAGTGTACTTACATGTTTGTTACTGAGAAAAGGAGCTAATTGCTAGCTGGAAACAATGAATTACTATACTACTGATACGATAGTATAGTAGCATAGTCTTTGGGCTAGGAAGTGCAAGTTTATCCACAAGAACACCGGAAGATCCTGGGTGCTGTAATCCAAAGGAAGTGATTTTTCCTAAGATTTGCTCAGCATGAAGTGACTGTATCTTGTCCTAGTGCATATTTCAACATTTATAGCCTAGACTGATCCATCTTTGCTTTGTAAATCAGATGTCAGTAAAGTTCCAGTATGAAAAGCTCACAAAGCTGTTATCTATATGACTGAATGAATGTTCATATGCATGTATATGTACAGTGGTGCCTCGTAAGACGATGTTAATTTGTTCCACGAAAATCGCTTTTAAGCAAAAACATCGTCTTGCGAAACATGTTTTCCCATTGAAATGCATTGAAAACCTGATAATCCGTTCCAATGGGAACGGATTGTCATCGTAAAGCGAAAATTGCCATAGGAAACATCGTTAAGCGAAATGCGGTTCCCAAGCGAAGAAAGCCATCTAACGAAACAGAGACCATTAAAAGACTCGTATAGCGAAGCAAGACCAAGCTGTCAAAAACATCGTAAAGTGAAAAACAGGGACCTAAAATTTAACCGTCTTGCGAGGCAAGGTCCCTAACATCGTAAAGTGAAAATCATCCATAGGAAACATCATTAAACAAAGCGCAAGATCGCTCCAAAAACCTCATCGTAAAGCGAATTCGTCATTATGCGAAGCAATCGTCTTGCGAGGCACCACTGTATATGTATTAGTTACATTTATATTCCACTTTTCTGGCAGTGAGGTCAAGGCAGTAAAGATATGTATCTGATTGTTTTAAGATCCAAGACTAAAATTAGACAATCCAGATAACTATTGCTGGCAGTGGGAATTCTTCAAATACTTGAAAAATATTTGATTATCATCACATACGCTTTCTCCTCCTTCCTCTTAGCTTTTAAATGAGCTTGTTTTGTTGGATGAGTAGCTTATTAGGAGGCAAACCTGGGCTTTGTTTGCAAGCACAATTGCTCAGGCCTGAAAGTCTGTGGAATTGCTATCAGTTATCATTTGACTTGACAATAAATCCAGGAATAAAGGAAGTTTGACATTAAATGGAAATTCAAAGGTTAAACCAGAAAGGTACATGTTTCTGGTTCAACAAAAGAGTATTTTTTAAAAAAATAAACATGTTGGATCCAGTACAGTAGAAACATTAAACATTTAGAGAAGTCTTCCCTGTCCACCAGATGTTTCAGATTTCATCTTCATTAACCTGAAACAACGAGGCCGACGGACCAGGAAGGCTAAGAGCTGTACTCTAAAGCAGTGGTTCCCAACCTTGGGTAACCCAAGTGTTCTTGGACTGCAGCTCCCAGAAACCCAAACTATCACAGAGGTTGGTGAAGGCTCCTGGGAATTGCAGTTTAAGATCATCTGGATTACCCAAGGTTGGGAGTCATTGGTCTAAAACACTGGTTTTCAATCTTGGTCCCCAGATGTTCTTGGATTAAAACTCCCAGAAGCCTTCACCACTATCCCTGTTGGTCAGGATTTCTGGGAATTGTAGTCCAAAAAGATCTGAGGACCCAATGTCCGGAAGCACTAGTCTAAAATATCTAGAGGACACCAGGTCAGGGAAAATTAGTATAGAGGAAGCTGCTATTTAGTAAGCAGTGTTTCTTCAAAAAGAGGGACAAGTGACATAAGAGGTCAATGTGCCATTTGGTAGTTTTTTTGTGTTGTTTAATTTTGTTTTGTTTTAATCTGAAAAGCATTGTACCATGTTAGAGGAAAAATTGGTTTGAATTAAACAAGACCAAGTAGAGCCATATGGTGTGGTGGTTAAACTGCAGTACTGCAGTGAATACCCTGCTCATGACCTGAGTTCGATCCTAGGATCAGGTAACCAGCCAGAGGTTCGCTCAGCCTTCCATCTTTCGGAGGTTGATAAATTGAATACCCAGCTCACTGGCAAGGTAGGGGGCAATGTGTAGCATGAACAATTAAATTTTAAACCATCCACAGAGTGCTTTAATTGCTGTGGGGTTGGTATATAAGCAGCACACTTTTTTGCTTTAGTAAAGGATGTTTTTTTAAAAATATATATATTATTTAGATGTTTAATCTTAGAAAAAAGCTAATGACGTCTCCGTACTCTCTTTCCTTCAGAAGCTAAAACTCCCCAAGATTGTGGAGGAAGAGAGGACGGAGACGCCAAATGAACCTGTGCCAGTAGCCCATGTAATTAAGATGTTAAATTAGAAAAGAAAAATAAGAGATATATCTAGATTTTGATGGTTTCTCTTTTGAGTTTCAGGAAATATTCTCCTTAGTGGATCCACTGACCAATATTATGAATGTGGACAGAAAGAGAGATTTCCTAATTCTAAGAGGGATGCAAAATTTATTTATTTATTCCGTATATTTATATACCACTGATTTAGTGCTAAGCACTGGTCTTAGCATTTTACAACAAAACAATAGAACAATAATCCATGCATCCGCCCAATAAACCAACATTAAATGAATGATAATTAAAAAGAGTCCCCCAAATGATGGCAGAATCAGGGGGCACAGATTAAAATTAAGAGAGGCTGTCTTTAAACACTTCTTGAAATAGAACAGTCTTTAGCATCCTCTTAAGGGATGGGACTTCTACTGGGAACCTGTTCCTTCTACTGGGAACCTGTTCCTTCTACTAGGAACCTGTTCCTTAAGGATGGGGCCACCACGTAGAAGGCACAATTTCTAGTAGCCATCCTCTTTGCCTCTCTTGGTGTGGCAACCCAAAGAAGCAAGGCCTGTGAAGAACACTAAAATAAGTTGAACTGGAGTAAGCCCATTGAACAGAACTTATGGAGGAACTAACCAAATCCTCGCTGATTTAATGGTCCTAGTCTAGTGTGGATTTCATCCTATATAGTGGGAATGTTATGTGAAAGTCCACTCTTTGTTAAGTCTCATCTCGTGGCAGTTTGCTATAGCTGCAAGGAAAGTGTTCAGCTGTTTTAGAAAGAAAAAGTGTTAACCCCACATGTTTTGTGCATGCTATTTTCTGCTTTTATTGTGGTTTTTATTGTGATGGCGGCTTGTGGCTAAATAGCCATGTATTATAATAACTGAATGCCATCAGAACAATTCTGACTTAGGGTTTCTGGCTTTTCAAGGTTGTCACGGCTACCCAGGCTGGCTCGTGTCCTGGGAAGCAAGTGGAGAACTGAACTCCCCACCAAGTATCCAAGTCATACAATTACTACAGCTGTCTCAGGCCCTCCTCCGCTTCACCAGTCCCATGCATTATTTCAGCATGTCTGCACTTAATATCTTCTAAGAAAAGGTTACCTAAGGGCTCACATAGAAGAATGTCTATAAATGCTAAGCGGTCGTTCCATGCCCAAAGCTATTTGCTCTAATTAAAGCAAAGACACTTGGAGACACAAGTACATTGATATTTTTAAAAGAACACAGTCAAAGAGGGGTGGACAAAGTGAAGGAGGCAGGCAGGTTTTAAGCCACCCCGCCCCACCACAAGTGAATAAATTGCAAAAATATCCTTTTTTTCCACCAGTGGCCTCCAGTAGTAGCACAGAACCCATCTGTATTCCTCCAATCTCCTGCCCCAAAATCAAATGCAGAAGTAGAATTTCCAGCCACTTCTAGTCAAGATTGTTTGTTTGTTTCATTGTTTTGTACATTTCCTGTCATTTCTGGGCCTAACGTAGTCTGAGGTCCTGCAATAAAATATCCAGTCACAGGTCCCCGGTTTGCCATTAAGATACAATAATAGGATTTGTTTGCAGTGAAGAAATTCAAAAGACGGCGAGAAAGACAATCCTGAATTTGTCATTTATAAATAGTAATAATAGGAAAGCAAAACTCTGGAACAAGAGTATATCATGCATGTGAACAGAAACGGGAAGATAGGACTGGCGTGCTGGTTGATTTGGGGGCAACATGGGGTTTTGTAGCTTATCTGTTGGGTGCAGAAGGTGTGGTAATAGCATCTTTAAAACAACAACAATTAACTCACACCATCAACATCTCTTTCTCCAGGATGCCCAAAAGAAAATTGGGCTGATTGAAAGGGAAAACAAAGCCCTTTCAGCACGACTAGCTGATATATATCGCGGAGCGGGCATGGTTGACTGCTGGAACGAGTACCAACAGAAGAGGTAGGTGCTTGGGAAGCATTAATGAATGCTTCCAGACAATCAGAGGTTGGGAATGTGATTGGGTGGAATACAACTCCCAGAATCCCATTTCCATGCTGCATAGGGGATTCTGGGAGTTGTAGTCCTAAACAGTAATACTTCCAAGCTCTGCAAACAGGAGCTTCATTTGTGCATTTTTTAAAGCAGATTGACAGATTTGGTGGCAGAGGAGGTGAGGATGGAAGACGGCAGCAGTTCCCTTGCAACCTGTGCCTGCTGTAGAAAGTCTGGCATTTAGATTCCCAAGCGGACCTTTGGAATGGAAGCTTAATGAGATATGCTGCTCAGATGGAAGAGCAGGCTGCTTGTGTGACGGTTTTGAAAAGCCTGTTAAATAAATGTCCCTCGATGCTTCCAGATGGAAGGCGAGGTTCATAGTATCACCTGTCAAAAGGAACAATTGCAGCAATTCTGCCTGTTCCTCATTCACCAGATTTGGGGAGAGGGTAAGGGAAAAGACAAGGAAAAAAAGGGAGATTTACCAACCCAATCCTCTGTAAAATTAGAAGAAACCCAAAAGCAGATGGTGTTCCGAATGGAGAAGAAGCACCAGATTGCAGGGCACTAAAATAGGTGCAAAATATCCTGATGGGTTATTTCTTTCAAACTTATACTATGTAGTATAAATGATCATAGCAAGCCTTTTTGTAACTTGCCACAGCTAAATGGATGTGTATATTATGTCTTTACATTTGTTAGTGTAAGACACAGCTATTAGTGCCACTATTTAGGTTAATACAGATTTAGTCGTAATTAAAAGTACACTTGTTCAGATCAGTGGAATATAAATTAGTCATCATTGACTTAAATTCCAATGATTGCCTCGTCAACTCTAAGCAGAGCTTGGAAAAGTTACTTTTCTCAGCAACAACACCTGAAATCCCACAGCCAACATTGCCAGTGGCCAATAAAGTAACATTAGCAAGCAATGCTTTTTAGTATATTTAAGTCTGGATCTAAACCCTAAAGATCCTCAATCTGTGCGCCTTCTTTCACCAGCTTGGGTTTCCAGCCCAAGCCAAGCTCCTCCCTCTCCTTTCCTGGGGTGTTCCCCTCGTGCATGTGTCCTCCCATGTGAAATAGAACCTATTTGGGTTTTGCAGCTCATTTCGACAGAAGCAGAATGTCGAACTCGTGAGGATTACTGTGGAGAACCAGGGAATCCTTAAGAGGATCAGAGATCGGAAGCCAACCTATGACCGGAGACAATCTGAGTTGGATTGGCAGGCAAGACCATCCTTTGGCATAGTTCTCAGACAACACTCCATTATCAGTTCCTTGCTTGTAGTAGCTCCAGGCTTGGAAGGACCAGCCAATATAATAGTTTTGCCTTGATGCTTGATAGGATGCCAGGCAAGTCTCAAAGGTTGCAGGACTGACTTTGGTACTTCTTAGAGGCCTGCAAGCAGACATGGATACAAAACAGTGGCATAGGGCCATGTCGAGCCACATGCAAAATGGTACCTCAGAGTCTGATACTGATTACAGTGGTGCTGTGGTGCCAAACTTGGGGACAGAATTGCTGTTTTTTTTTTTAATTAACAGGAATAATAATGCTGATTTCTCTCCCTTTGCTGGGCTTCCTTAATACTTCTGAGTTTAGTTGCTACCCTTATAGTAGCTGGACTGGGCACATACGGAATTGATTTCTCCAAGAACAATAACCTATGACAGTGGTTCGCAACCTTGGGTCCCCAGATGTTCTTGGACTAAAACTACCAGAAGCCTTCATCACTACCTGTGCTCGTCAAGATTTCTGGGAGTTGTGGTCCAAGAACATCTGGGGACCCAAGGTTAGGAACCACTGCCCTTGCACAGCCCTTGCTTTCACAGATGACGCAAGACGTATTTAAATGACCTGCCGTAGAGATCATGAACATTAATGCAGAATAGAACATATTTTCCTTCTACTCCGTTTCTGCTATCTGAGTCTCTTCTCCCAGTCCATTTCTGGAAGAAATAGAGAAATTGGGAAGAGACGGGGTTTGTGCCATTTAAATCATAGGCTAATGAAGTAGGGAAGGGTTAAACCTCTCCACTGTTGTGATTTTTACCCAACGAAAGGAAGAACTTATGAGAAAATGTATGCAGTACCTTGAGCTTCTATTAACTTCCCCATTATATCAGCACCATTTAATTTTTACATTTCCAAATTAAAAACAGAACTTCTATAGTTGATTAATGTTGGGGAGGGAACACACCCAAACCCCACAGCATTCACAGTTGTGATTATCTGGGAGGGGTGTGAAAAGAGGGATAGTGAGGGGCTGTTTCAGAAGCTCCTGTGTGGGAAGTAAATGTTCTAACCCAGTTATTAAGCAACAGTGGAGGCAGTGAGTTTCAATCCCACACGCCACATTGCAGCCTCCACCCCACCTCATCCCTTTCTCACCAGTTCCATTATTGCAAAAAAGCTGCCAGCCCTAATTTCTTTGTCGGGTGGAATAAAAACATCTTCCCAAAGTCGAGTGACATCCCCTTGATGTCAACAAACCTCCCACAGAAAGGGAAAGCAAATGACACAGCTGCCAGCTTTGTCTTTGCAGGAAAAGTTTTGCCACATGTTTCTTGTGTGAAAACAAGAGGCTGTGGAAAATGCTTTATCATCATTATTTTGAAAGGGACTCCCAGTTCTAGACCACATCCTCCCAGTATTATGAGAGGTTGCGCTCAGGTGAAACCTCTTTCATTCCACTGTTTTCTCTTCTTTCTTTCCTTTGATCCACCCAGAAAGCAAAGGCTAGGTGATTCTACAAGAACCCAAAGAGTTAATACCCCTGGAATAGCTATGGTGTGACAAATCAGAGAGACATTTCTCAACTTATTGCCAAATAAGACTCAGGAGAATCTGCATGTTTTCTTAAAGCATGGATGGGGACTGTGTGCCCCTCCAGACGTTGTGGGGCCACAACTTCAAACTAATCAGTGAATAAGAGATGGTGGGGCCATGGGGCATATGCAATAGGTTGCATATTTTTCACTTATGTTTTAAATTCTTGCAATGCTTTGTGAGTCTCTAAAGGAAAGACAGTGTGCAGTCTCTTTCAACTACCTGTAGAGAGGTAGTTTGTGTCTGCTTTGGGTCAAGGTTCAGAAGATTTCATAGGATTCTACTTACCAACTGAATAGCATCCCTGATTTTTTAAATTTACCTTTGTTGTCTTCACCTCTGCAGAATTCAAGGAAGTATCTGAGAAACAGCACCTGCTTTCTAATCTCAAACAGCGAGTAGGTATAAAGCACCATCCAAACAAAGGCATTTGGGGAAGGAGGACATGGGTATAGGGAAACTATGCAAACGTTTAGGCAGAGGAGGGAGGTCTAGGGATCTCGTGACTGGAGCAAAAGAATAATCTCTTTGGCAATTTTGCCCTGTGTCCCCATCCGCTCAGTCCACACGCTGCCCCCCAGAGGGTGATAAACTGAGGGAGACCATATGGCCCAAGAGAAGACTTCCAAAGCAATGAAGGGCCCAGATTTCTCTGATGACACATCTAATATGTCTTTCTAACATTTCTCCTTCTGATTTATTACAGAAAGCGAGGCTATGCAAGGTATAACAAGGGATTTGGGGCTGCTCGAACATAACAGCTAGTTGATGGCTCTGTCAGTGACTGGCTGATAATCTTTATTGAAATATTAGAATAAAACATGAGTGTTGAAGGAACATTTCTCTTTTGCTTCTGCTTTTTCCTTGGGGAAAATCCCAAGGCACACCAAACGCACATTTAACTTTCCATGGGATTCTGTTCCAATTCATGAAAGAAATAAGTGGAGCCATAAGAAGTGCAAAAAACAGTAACACCTTAAAGATTAACAAGTTTTATTTGGCTTACATTTTTATGCACTGCAGCACATGTCATCTGATGCACAGTTGTCTTTGCGGGCAGATACTTATACAGATGCTTGGATGAAAGAAGAACATACAGAAATTGACATGCAAAAAGATACAGACCTTGATCATCATTATCTTAACAGTTGTCACTAAAAAAAATGCAAATGGGTGACGATATAAATATCCTAGCACAGATAAACAGATTCACACATGGGTCGTGATAAAGAGACTTCATCCTATTCAAGTTACAAGAGATAATCTGACCTCTAGAAGAATTCTCGTGGATGTGAGGTTGTAATGCCAAATAAAACTTTTTAAGTCTTTAAGATACAGCTAGAGTATTTTTCGTTATTTCTGCTGTGGGAGAAAACACAGCTACCACCTTAGACATTTTTGCAGAAAACTCAGTCCGTGTCAGTCATATCACTGAGAAGAAAATGTTGTGCTAGTATAGACAAAATGGCTGCTACTTAAGGACATGTCAATACTGTATGTTGTGACTTTGAGATATTACATGCAGGAGTTTCATTGTATATAAACATTCTGCTCAGTCCTCCTTCAATTTTTTTTCATGCATAAAGAAGGGCCAGGTCTGATAACAGCTCTGATCCATTATGCAAAGAATATAGCTGAATCACTGCCTTTACTTTCTGCATTTGCACAGAGATAGAACATGAGAAAACAGCCAATGTGCACATAGCTAGATAGTTGAATTGTGGGATGTTTTTCCTTTAAAAAACTGATAAAGTTTACGAAATATTTTATGGATACCATACTCTGTGTGGATAAGCTTGTAAAAGTAGCCAGTCAGTGATGCTAAAATAGGCAGCTAAAGGGTAAGTGGCAGAAGACTGACCAAAAATGACATGGAGCTTTTTTGAAGGTCCTCTTATTGTGACATATTACCATTTTGCAGTTTGCTATTATGTTTGTCATACTTTTTGCAAAGAATCATTCCTTTTCAGTCTGACTTTGATGTTGTGAAATTGAAACAATCTAGAAACCAGAAGGGACCTCTTCTTTTCTTAACATCACTGCATGGATGCTCAAGTACTGTAAGTTCTTACTCATCTTCTGCAGCCAATACAGACCGTCTTATTTGCTCAAGAAATCACAGATTGTTTCATTTTTGAGGGAATATTGTCACCAGTTTTGAGGTAGATGTTATTACCTTAATTCTTTTGAAACCTTTTTTTGTAACAATGGGCAAATTATAAACAATCTCAGACCTTGCACATTTGCTCCATGAAGTATTGAAGCAGCTATGATGCCTTTTTAAAAAAAAAAAAAATTCATTTTTAAAGAAAATTGCTTTCCTGGTTCTGTTAGATTTCACCAGTCTTTAGAGCAAATATTTACTCTCACTGATAATGTGTATTTGCAAATCAGTGGCAAACATGGCACAAAAATATGTTCCTTTTTTTTTTTTTTTTGGACTTCTCAGTGGCTGTCAATATCTTTCACAGGAAAGCCTACCCTCAAAGATCTAGGTATGGTGCATTCCTAGTACAAATGAGAAAATCAGGAACAAGAGCATGGACTAGGGCTTCCTCTGTTGTGATACCCAAACTGTGAAACTCAACAGTCAAGTTTCAGGGATTTTTAATCTGTCCACCAGTTTTCAAAAAAGCTAAGACTTCAATACCCATGTCATGGGCAGAACCTACTCGAAGTCTCACAATATATGACAAAGTGGCTCTTCTTAGTGGCTCATGAAGATGTAGTTTTGTGTTTAGAAAGGTTCTTACCAGGAGCCAGTGTGTTTTAATTCTTATAAAACTAAACTGAGCCAAGTGACCTGCGCTCAAGCCTCACTTGGAGATGAAGCTCACTGGATGACCTTGGGCCACCCATATCCCCTCAGTCTAACCTACCTCACACTTTTTATCAGTCTAACCTACTTTCCTCACTTTATTTTATTGTGAAGATAAAGCAAGGAAGACAGACGTGTACATTAATTTGAGTTTACTGGAAAAAAGGTGGGCTATGAATACTATGAAATAAACACTCTTTATTAGATCTTTCAGTATATATTTTTTATCTAATCAGATTTCTATTGCCAGAACCAGTAAAGATCCACAAGGTCTGTCTCTGGGTTCCTACTGATCACATCAAATATATTGGGTAAACTTCCTTTTATAGGAGAGGTGAGGAGGCTTTGGCCCTCAAACATTTGAACTACAGCTCCCACAATTCCTCAACATCGACCCTGATAACTGGGGCATCTGGGAATTGAAGTCCAAAAGTGTTAGGCCAGAGTAGTTATGTTGTACTGAGAAGTTCTCACCCCCAGTCAGCAGATTCCTCCAGCCCCATGAGCCTCAGAACTACAGCTGCAACTCTCAGTTTTTTAGAAGTAACCTTCAAAGTCAGAAACAGAAGCTTGTGTTCAGTCATCATTAAGGCCTAGTTGAGAAAGGATTAAGTCTGTTATCATTTCGACACGGTGTTGAGAGCCAGCATGTGTCTATGTCTCCGTACCAGTTCCTGGCTCAAAAAGGTCTCAAAAACAGCTGGATTGCTGCTGTTCAGTTCCTCCTGCCTGAGTCTTCGCAATGATTGAGCAATGGTTCTATTTGAAGGAGGAGAGCTAGCTGCTGTTTCAGGCCCAGTACTCTATCCAACACAGTGATGTATTTATGTTATAAATAAAAGATATTAAATCAGGAACAACAGAGAGCCGCTGCTCATTTCAAAATTATTCTGTGCCATATGTTCCTGTCAATACCGTCTGTAATTAAAACTGTTTAAAATTTGAAGAGGGATTTTTCATTGTACACGATGGGGGGAGGGTAGGTATACAACAGTAAAACAAGATAGATTAAACAAAATGGACAATTATTAAAAATAATAGAGTGCTGTCAAGTGAATTCTGACATATGGCAAGCCTTTCCAGGATTTCCTAGGGAGACAGTACTCAGAAGTGGTTTCCCATTCCCTTCTCCTGGGGGCACCTTAGGACTGTGCAGCTTGCCCAAGGCCACACAGGCTGGCTCTTCTGGAATGCATAGTGGGGAACTGAACTTCCAGCTTCTAACTCACTGAGCTATCCAGCCAGCTGAACAATTTTAGCAGTGGGTTCCCAAAGCAACAAAACACACAAATCTCATTGCCAGTGAGAAACAAACTGCCTAAGGCTGCAATCTTACACACACAGGTTAAGTCCTGAATTTAATCAGATTTACTTATGAGTAGATAAGGTAGAAGTATCCAACTAACAAGAGCAGGATAAGCCTGCTCTTCATGTGTTAAAGCAGTTCAACTTGCATGGCCAGTGCTATCATGACATGGAGAAATCTGCTGCCTTGCTCAGCTGATTGTAGGTGTCATAGAACAGCAAAAAAAATGCTGGTCATTTCTGTATTCGTAATGCTAGGGAGAAGACATTTTCTTTACCTCAGGTCAGGTACCAAAATAACTTAGCTGGCTTGGTAGTATGACACTGATGTGGTAGGAAAATGGGAAGAAAGGGTCCTGTGGCACCATTTGCGGTTCTGCCTCAGGCAGCAAAATGTGTTCAGTGGGCTTGACTGATTAAGCAAATGAAGGTATACAATTTGTTTTTACAGTTTCCACAGTCTTGCATCAGGGCAGCATGAACTGTACAGATATGTAGCATACCTGCATTCTATTGAAAGCACTGACTTTAATTTTTTGAGAAAAAAGGGTGCCAACTCTTTCTTGCCTCATGGAGCACTTCAGCACCGTAACTAAGAAGTGAACATACAGAACCTTAGGAGGACGTTAACACACTTATTTGTTGGTATACCAGGAAGCTCTACAATGTTCTGTATTGTAAGTGTATGCGGCTGATCATAACAAAGCCAGGCCCATCACTGGGTAAACTAAGTTAATTCACCTTAAATATCATGAAGTGGCAGCACATTGCTATGGTAGGCATTTACAGAATTTGTAAATAAGTTATAAGCAACATAGTAACCTGTAGTAATAATTTTACTGTTTAACTCATTTATTATTTAGTTACATGTTTACTTGTTTCATGTTGTGAACTGCCCAGAATAGTGCATTGCACTAATGAGGTGGTATATAAAAATAAATTAATAAATAAATACCTGGGAGATGACAAAGGTCTAATGAATTCACATCCTCGAAGCAGAAATGGAAAAATCTGATAGAGGGGGTTGAACTCAGAATCCAATAGTCAGCAGCATAGTGACTCCAGTAGCTGTGGGATTCTGGGAACTGTATATATTTTTAAAGCCTTTCCTATTGCTTTCCAAAAGTAACACAAGTGGAATCCAGCTATCTTTTGGGATAGGGCAACATCTTCTAGCTACCTCTTCCAGTTATTCTGCAGGAATTGTTTATCTGCAGGAATTTTTCAATTTTAGGTTTTCTGTCATGTATTTACCAATCCTAAGGTTTAAAAAGACTAACAAAAATATGAGGCAATGCAATGAGTTACAGTACTTCTAAATTCTGCAATGAGCTGTTTTTAAAAATAATATAATGAATAATTATTGTATTTTTTACTGCCACAGAAGTGAAAAGAGGAATCTGTTCCCTCCAGTGGCAAAATAATTTTATCAGCTAGAGTACTCTGCACCATGATGGTGGGGAAGGGTACTATTTGCAGCCATACCTAAAAGCAGGCCCTGATGTCCTGGCAGCATAGTCGTTTTTACCATAAGTCTTTCCCTGACATGAGACTGATCCATTTTTGTTCTCCAGTGATTTGCCTGCTTGCATAAAACATGTGCTGTCCGGTCACACTGTCAGAATATCACGCTATGGAAAAATGAAGACGTTTCATGGATGAATGCTAATGTGCAGAAATCGAAGAAAGCTAAACAGGCAGCAGCATGTATCTGGTGACAGAACAAAAGCATTTACTTCAGGAGCAACAATTTAAAAAGGATATCAAAGAGAAAGAACAGAATTCTGAGTTCTTCATCCAGACAGTCTGCCATGGGGAGTGGGGGAGTGGGTTGGACTCAACCTCTTGCACTGAATCTACAAACTCAAAGAAATACTATGCATTGCTTCACTTAAATCACAAAATAAAATATTTACAAAAGGAAAATAACTGTGATTTCCCCCAATTTTCTTCCTTCAAATGACCTTGCCTGTATTAATTTGTTTGTGAAAGAACACAGTAGCACTTGTCTGGAATTCCACCCTGCTTCTCAAAAACTCAGGACACATTCTAGAGCTAGCCTGGGGAATATGAGTCCCTTGTGATTTTGCTGGGTGGTAATTCCCACCACCCCTCACCAATGGCCATGATGGAAACTGAAGTCAAAGAGCATTTGGAGGGCTACCTAATTCTTATCCTGTATCAAAGGTCGAAGGTAGACTTTTATTAATAGGCTTGTTTCACTTCATTCATCAGTAATAGAGAACCTCTTACTTGGGACACAACACGTGAGGAGGCTTTATACAACAATTCAGCTGTCTTCATGCATGTACCCCACATGCAAGGAGAGAGGAATTGTGTCCCTAGTCTTGCCTCCTCTACAGTATTGTTGTTTTCTTCATGTGGAAGTATTGAATCTGAAGAGGGTGTTTTTTTCATGTTCACTTGTTACCTGTATGTACAGCCTTAATGGATAGAATCAGACTTCTTCCTGAAACACATCTTTTGTGTGAGGACACTGATGATGGTGGAGTACAGTACTCCCTTCCTGACATGTACCTTATTCCCAAAATATGTATTTAGTTTAGGTTAAAAATCTCATTTGGAACCAATGTAGCCAAAGTAGACAACCTGCTTACTCCAGACATTTTGAATGACTCCCACAAGTCCTCACCACTGGTCAAGCTGGTTGGAGCTGCTGGGACTTTTTGAACTACAACCCAAGGAGACACAGGGTTGCCTACCCATAAGCATTCTAGCTATACATGGCTTCAGGAAAGAGTGCAATTATAGTGACGCTGGGAGGAAATAAACATCCACTGACCATGTATAGAATTCTAAGCAAGATCCTCCTCACCTCTTTACACCCTCAATTAAGGGAAGGCAAGAGGGAATTGAACACTACATATCAAGTGAATGTCTAATTCCTGCTGGAAGTGCATTGTGCGCAGGGTCTTGTCCCAACTTGTTGGACTGAAAATGGGAAAAGTTCCTTTCAAAAAAGAAGAAAACTCCAGCTTCCAGAAGACTCCAGCTTTGTGTTCTGGCTGGGCTAGTCTCCTTTCCCTCACTCTCTGCTCAAACCTCACCATTCACCTCCATTAATTGGCATTCTATTCTAGTTCTAGGGATATTAAAATGTCTCTGCCTTGATTTTGTTGCATCAGTCTAAATCTCATCTACAACCCCATCCTATCCTTTATTGACACCAGGCTGTGAGACTCTGCTGAGGTGTTACCACCCCCACCCTCACTATGGAAATTCATGTTCTTTTTCTATACAAATGTTTGATAATGCCCACATTTATTTATGCTCTCTTCCTACCATATGTTTTGTACACATTTTCCCATTGACTAAAGTGTATCCGTGCAAATTTTTCCAACTATACACATATTAAACATTCATATTACCAAATCGTAAACAGGATTTTGCACATATGAAATATATCACCAGCTGCAATATTATGCAGATTTCTGAGGCAGGGTGCACTCTGTTTCACAACAAATCTTGGAAGATGCAAAATGGACAATTTCAGCAAAAATTTCATATTTTTGAAATTATTTTCCATCCACATTGAGAATACAGTACATCTCAATTTCTAAGCTATCTTTTGGGGAAGCTGGCGTGTTATTGGCAATCTTCTCCATGAGAAATTCTGATCAAACTCCAATGAACTAGTGAGTTCAACCTCTTGTCAATATAATTTTGCAGCCACTAATCTAAATAACAAGTACATTAATCACTCCAGCATTAAGGTTTGTGATACAGGTTTTGGCTGACACACCTAACAGGCTGAAAAACAGCCAGTGCCAAGTTTTACTCATTGGGACAGTTCTTACAAAGAAATACAACACAGAAAAATATTACAACGGAATAAGTTCAGAAAGGATTTTCCAGGAGCTGGGAGAAACCCAAGCAAACAGTGAACATGAAGGGTTGTGTGAAGATACAGAACAACAAACACCAAAGCAACATCATGTGCCAAAACCCCTGCATTCTGCATTGAGAAGTCTGCAAATGAAGACAACTTGCTTGTACATGTTTACACTGCATAAATTAGTCTGCTTCCAAGATCTCAGCTTGTTTTGTTTTGGGTTATTTTGTGGAATTAAGTAGCAAAGACTGGTGGAATAGGAAGTGTACTGAGATTGAGGATAAGGTGACTATGGATTTCATGGCTACAGGGGCTCTTACGCACCACACCACACCTTAGAATAGCCATGTGCAGCTTCTATTTTTCTACCAAGACCAAAAGAAAAAGCAACAAACACATATATTTTCCATAGCCATAAACATCAGAAACTTGTCTTGCTTTTAAAAAATAAAAGAATATGCATTTTGAAATGCTGAGCTCTGCATCCAGTTCAAGGCATACACATGCAATTTCATGGGTCTGCAAGACACCCACAGGCCTGGATTAATGCTGGATTAATGTCACTCCTGCCAACTGACACTTGTGATTCAGAGCCAGGAAATATTATATTATTTTATTTTTGGACCATAATTTCCAGAATCCTCCAGCCTCCATGGGCTCTGCTATGAGCCCATGAAAAGATCTGATGCATTTACAGTGATATCTGATCAGGAATTTTCCTGTCAATTCCCTGTCCTCATCCTCATGCTGTTTTCACAAATTCAGACCACTGGACTAAACAGAAACTTTTCCAGAGTATGTAGCTGGCCTCCAGAAACATCTCAGCATTTTAATTCTTGCTCAGATATTCTGTACTTTAGAGATCTCTGGGCAATTTGCTCATTTGGAATTTCTGGTATTCTGGTTAGGACAAGGGAAAATGTCTAGTAGTGTAAGCACCTGATTCAGCATGCCATTCTGGATAGCATTCCCCAACCTAGCACCTTCCCATACAGCATGTGCTAGGGTCCCCATCATCCCCCTGCCCAGGAATGATGTGAGGTGTAGCCAAACACATCCAGAGAGCGGCAGTTTGGGAAAAGCCATTTTTGGGCAACTAGCAGATACAATAGAGGACATCCCACTTTGATGACTCTGAGTATATTAGTTCCGACTACACTGTGATTAATTTCGAGGCAGAAATTTAAACACTTCGCTGCTCTCCCCTGCAAAGCTTCCCTTTGGCAAAAGTATGAGTGATCGCCATCTGGATAAGACCTCTCTCAATTCTATCTGCCCAACCGGGTTTTAAAAGAGAGTTTCCGATTTTGTTACTTGAAAATATAACTCTTCAATGGAATTGATTGTTCATCTATTTTTAATTACTGTCATCTTAGATGAAGCTTCTCTTTCTTGTAATACAAAATTCGTACCATTTCCCTCAGTATCTAGTCTTTGGGTGATTCTAGATGAAGCTTTCATCCTGCCTCAAACACAGGACTTTATGGGATGTGGAAGGCAAGGAGCTGAGGACATTGTTTTCCAGTTGTGCCCCTCCCACTGTTCCCACACTGCTCCATCCAGCTTTTCAGAAACAAATGTCTATTAAGGAGAAAAAGACAGAATAGATGCCTGGTGCCTTGTAATTTGTAGTGCTAAAAGCTTTCCATCTGGATACACCCTTTATCTAGGCTGCCACATTTCAAGCCCAGATTGCAAGTCTTTATAGAGAAAAGAAAAAGGCTTCCACCCAGATACCTGGAATGTGAGATCAGACCACTCTCCAATGGCTCACACCACTGTATCTTGCAGTGATTTTTTTCATTACCTTCGAAGACTTTTCATTCCTGTGAAGGTAAAAGGGTTCATCAGAACAAGTTCCCAGGTTCCCTTTGCTGCTCATCCAAGTGAAGCTGGCTGTTCCACTGGGCATTTCTTTCCCTTTTGATCATCCTTCCTATTTACAGCATACCAACAAACAGGCAAATCTTCTTATTTTGTTTGGCACAGCATAGTTGACTACACCCTGACCCAAGAGATTGGCACCCAAAATGAGTCTGTACTTAGTTTCTCCAATATGGCTTTCAACTGGTTGCATGCACTGGGGAGATCTTCCTTTACCAGGACACTGTCAATTAGGTGGCCATACTGTTCCTCAATGAAAGCAGCTGAGTTTACCATTTCTTGCTGCTCCTCATCCTGCAAATCAAGACAGAAAGAGATAGGACAGCATAGTGGTTAGACCCCTGTGCTGGGAGTTGAGTGATGCTGGTTCTAATCATGAATGAGCCATGAAACTCATTAGATAACTTTAGGCCAATCACATTCTTACAGCTAAATATAATGCACAGAACTGATGTGAGGATAAAGTGGGAGAGGAAGTGGGTACAAGCTGTTTTGCATAGGGAAGGTGGGTCAGGGGACCACAAGGCTCTCGGTCAGCACTTCCAGAAGAGTCTGGGCATGCTATTTGAGACAAGGAAAGGGAATCTTAATCCAGATTTGTGTGAACCAAACAGGTGAGGAATCGGTGGTCCTGATGACTCCCAAATCCCATTAGCCCCATTAGGCTACATATTCCCTATAAAGTCCCAACAACATCTGAAGGGCCACAGGTTCAGTCATCCCAGCTTCCATGTGCAATCCTTACAAGAGGGACAAAGATGTCATCTGGAGAAAGAGATGTCAGGACGTTCTTCTTCTTCTCTGTGACAAGAGGCTTCACAAACACAACATAGGGCTTGAACTCTGCCGTCCTCAAGTGCTTCACAGCCTGAGAGCAAAAATAAAGGAGCAGCACAAATAATTGAGTTTATTTCAGTAAGGAGGCTTAACATGGCAGTAAGGGAGTCCCACCACCCTATTCAGATTTGCTTGTTATTACAGTTGTGCCTCGCTTAACGGGCGCCCCGTTTAACGACGAATCCGCATAGCGATTATTTTTTGCAATCTTTTTGCGATTGCATTGCGATGTTTCTAATGGGAAAATATCGCTTTGCGATGATCGGTAAGCTGTTTCGCTTACCGATTTTTGCATAACGATGATTTCTCAACAGCTGATTGGCGGTTCCAAAATGGCCGCCGAGTAAAAAAATGGCCGCCCACTGTGTTTTCGCGCCCATTCCTCGCTTACCGGGCAGCGAAAATAGCCGCCATATGGAGGATTTTCGCTTAAAGGTGAGTTTTTTGCCCATAGGAACGCATTAAATGGGTTTTAATGCATTCCTATGGGCTTTTTCTTTTCGCATAGCGTCGAATCTGTATAGCGACGATTTTTGCTGCATGGATTATTGTCACTATGCGGGGCACCACTATATTTTTTTACCCTTCTACAAAGTGTCGGCTTTGGATGTGGTTTTAATGGCTTGATAACAACAGCAGAACTGTGAAATCTTCAGCTGCCATCATCCTTCCAGAACTTGGAAATATGACTCTTTGGACTACAACTCCCAGGATACCCAGGCCAGCATCACCGCTGGCATCTAAAAATGCAAGATCTTTAAGTATTGTTTCCTTCTCAAAGGAACTCAAAAAAGAGAATTAGAATGCAATAGCTATGGAATTTCCATCGCACCATACCACCCAAATTTGAGCTGATGGTTTAAAAAATGTTCTTTTTTTAAAGAAAAAGGATCACAGCACCCCTACCACCAAAACCACTGAAAGCTCTCTCCCCACTGCCACTCTCTAGGGGCTAAATCATCCACCAATCTCCGTGGTGTTGTAACAGTCACCCCCAATTTGTTCCTTGAAATTGTTGGAAGCAGCCATTACAACTCTCTCTGAAAAGGGGATATTGAGAAGCATGTATCTTTATTAGGAACTTCCAAGTGCATGTAAGTTATATCTCAATATATCCCATTTGTTGTAATTAGTTGGTATTTACATTGCTCCAAGGCACAAAAGAAAGTAACAAAACCTGTTTTCACAGGCATGTAAAAATGTAATGTCACAGTGATTGTTGCTGTGTTCCTTAGACTGCATTGCTAATTTCTTCCTGAATGCATTGCCTTGAACAAATAAGGACATGTTTGCATGGTGTGTGGGTACGCATATGTGTGAACAGCAGATTAAGGTGAAGAGCTGAGTCTGCAGATTGGTTTAAAAAATAATTTAGGCTAGAATAGAAGAGAGAAACTGCCACCCTATAGGTCTAATCGGGTCGACAAAGGATCCAGGAAATGCCTTGTTCCTCTCTGAAGACAGTTGCTTCCTTGGGATTGGGGTGATTCCCCCTATGCCTATCACAGGGGTGGGGGCAGGATGGCCATTTGACCCAGGCCTCACATTCACAGAGCCACAGATTTAAAATATTCATGATTTTGGTATTTCTTCTTCAAAAATGAAAGTGCCTTGGGCCTCACTTGACCTCTAAGAGGTTCTGCACCTTTTGCCTTCCAAATGCAGTGGATAGAGGAGTCTTTCTGTTTTCCTCAGGAACTTTTCATCCCCCCTTGCCTCCAATTATTATTTATTGCATTTAATTTACAGTTGTGCTGCAGATCCTGATGGGCAGTGGGGGTGGAAAATTAGCATCTGGACCCTCTGAACTTGCCTGCCCCTGCTAACAGGACAAATGAATGGTGCTACCACATTTCCCCATGGTGTCAGCTGAGAGTTAATGATGGGATTCTATTTTTCTTCTGCTTGGGTTCTCAGCAGCCAGCAGCGGGTTGTGCTAGCTGAGAGATGCCACTACTATCTGTGATTAGAGATGGACACAAACCTTGGTTTGGAAGTTCATGCTGGCACAGCATTCCCTTCCCCTGCCTCTCTGGCCAGTGAGCCACTCACCTTTCAGAGCATGCTCCTCTTCAGCTGTTCAACCAGTCCGCCAACAAGTCCACCTGGATGAACAGGTTTGTCTGTCCTGCCTCCTTGTCCAAGTGGTTGATCAGCCAAGGAGGTGGGGCAGGGAAGCCCATGCTTCTGCCAGAGACTGGTTGAATTGCTAAAGAGAAAGGGGTGTGTACTGGCTGGTGAGTAGGGGATCCAGTTGGGGAGGCAGAGGAAGGGAATGTGTGGCACCTGCGGTGCCACACATACAAACTAGCACAAACCTCTGAACCAAGTTTTGTGCCCATCTCTATTTGTGATTTGAAATCAAGGTAATAAGGGGACCAAAAAAAGTCCAGAGAGCCAATTTTCCATCTCTAAGACCTGTTATGGGTCCTAGGCAGGAAAAAGGGTGCCTGGGGACAAACTGGGAAGCGGGGAGGAGATGCAGAGAGAACATAGCAAGAGGAATTGAACATTGAGGAAGGAGAAGAGCCAAAAGGCATTCATCTGAAGGGCTAGTACAAGATACTTTTCTCTTTTAATAAACTATTGATTTATTGTTCTGATGTATTAGATGTGTTTCTCTGAAACAACAGCACCTGAAGCAACACAAACAGCTAAAAAATCAATCTAGTGCAAAAACAAGAACATCAACTACACCGAACAGCACTCATTGTAAAATGCACTCCTTCATCAATCAAACGTTGAAACCAAAACACCAGCTAGAGAAATTTTAAGATATCGTCACATGAGCAACAACAGCAGGGGAAGAGGTGACATTTGAGAAAGTTAACAGTTCATCAGCCTCACTACATGGACCTCCTAAATGAAAAGTCTCAGTCTGAAGAATAGAAAACAGAGAAGTGATTCACCAGACCTCCTCACATGTGTGATGTTGGATTTTCAGCCTTATTCAGACAACCAGTTCAAATCACTGGAATGTTAATCATGACTAATTTAATTCCCATTTTTTTTTCAACTAGTTATACAGGTTTGTATTTCTGGACTACAATTCCCACTATTTCCAGAACTTTCACCTGCCATGCTGCCTGAAGAATTTTAGGAGTCATTGTTATAGTCTGAAACTGTAAGCAACACTACCAAACAAACAAAAAAGCACCTACTTTCAGAAAGACAACACATCCCAGTATTTCCCATCAGCATGAAATGCTTGGGGAAGCACATATGAGTAAATGTGTTCCTAGATATATTTGAGATCCAGATCATTTAAAAAATAAGTACTAGTGCCTTAAATTTCTCTGGTTAAGATTAAGGGTTAAGAACACTAAAAGCCAAAGTATACATTATGGATCGCCCATCATTGGAAGCAGAAGTCTTCTAGTCTATGAATAATATGATTTAGGCAGACTTTTGTGATTGACTGATCATACTTGAAATGCAACCTGTGCTTACTTCCTATTGGCCAATCATAAACAAAGCATGCTAATTTGCAAACTTCAGAAAAAATGTGAAAGGCTCCAGCTGTTGTGACAATCATGTTTTCCCCTCTAAAGCAATTCACTCTTTTAATGACAAGCCATCTCTAGTGTACACTTTGGTTGTGAGTCATCCTGTCCTTGAGTGTCAGGTGATTCTCCCTTCTTCTGGACTGACTAGCTGGGCCCATTCCAGTATGGGACCTTCGCCTGAACAATAGTGTATGGGACCCTGCATTTGACCCTGCTGAGGTTCTGATATGGATCTGAGGAGGACAGGTGTGCCACAATACAACTGCAATTTACACAGCAAAAAAACGCCAAAACCCTGTTCTTTTCAAAGAGGGACATCCCTCTACACCCCCTTTTTCTTTTCTTAGAAGGTAAATTGTAGGTGGGTGGTCTCTAAAGAACAAATCTGTAAGACAGATTAAAGAAAACCACAGCAACAAAAATATTTGACAGTTTACCTCAGGCACGACATCAACGAGGCAAATTTTATTTTTGGCCATGACAGACTGTATTGCCTCCAGGCTTGTCCCGTAGAGATTCTCTTTATACTCTCCATGTTCTACAAACCTGAGAAGATTTAAGGAATTAAGTGTGGGAGGAGAAAAGGACAGAAGAACACCTAGCTCAGAATAGATAACAACAGAAATGTGCCTCGGGGTGGTGGTGGTGAGGAAAAGCCCCTTCTCACCCACCAAGATCTGCCACCAGAACAGCCAAAAGAGGGACAAAAGCAGCAGAACAATGGAGGAGCCAAGGTATGCCAGATCCAAACTTCATCAAGACCTGGGGCACTGCCACTATTCTGATGCCAGATTAGGCCTGGTTGAGGATAATTTAAAGTAATGTCCAGTATCTCCAGGTTGGGGAAAGACTGGACTTAGCTGCCTAGTGTCAGCTTAGCTACTCCTCAGTCATCTTGGCAGTTAGGAATCTGCTTTCCTACAGCCAATAACAGATCAACAAAACTGATTTTGCACATTCCACTGCTGTCAAGAGTATCAAGGGTTAGACATCTAAATCCCATTTAGGCAGAGGCAACAATCCAACTTCACACAAAGATGACAACTCTTACATATTGCTTATTTTTGAGGTGGCAAATTGCTCATAGCAACAGTCATATACATTGAACACAAAAGCCCATGAGTGGTGGGGAGAATGGGTGGGTGTGAGCGAGATACTCCAGGCACCCCTAAACAGACCATCTACCCTAGTCCTATGCCCCCTGGTGAGCCCAATGGAGATTCCAGCACTGGGGGGCCAGGAGGGCACAGAAAGGGAAACAGAGACTCGAAATGGGAGAGAGGAGCCAGTGGTGGATGAGCTGCATTTGGGCAAGGAGGTGGATGCCATGCCCTAGGCAAAGAGGGGAGTCTGATATAAAGGAAGAGGAGGAGGAGGGGGAAGATTCATGTCCTACTGGATCTGCAAGAGTGGGGAGAGCTGGAGGAAGAACTGGACTCAGTGTTTTGCCTCCTGGAGAGGGAGGGCATGTTAAGTATTCAGAATCCCTGGAAATAGGTCGAGGTCCAAATGGGAATGGACAAGGGTGTGGCCATGGTGTGCCAGTCTTCAGCCTGTCATTTACTCTGGCCCTCTCACCAACCCTTTGAGGACCATGCTGACCAGCAGGGCACTCAGCCCCTACCCAAATGCACTGGAGGAGGAAGCACCAAAATGAATGGGGGAGGCACCAGCAGGAGGGACTTGAGGGGCCTGCATGCCAGTAAGCACAGGAATACAAGCTCTCCCTAAAGGGAATTAGTTGGTTCGGGGCTGTTTGGAAGACTCTGTACCAACTATGGATTGTGGGTAGCTCAAACTCAGTTAGTGGAGCTTGGCTTCAGGTAAAGATCAAACTCAGCAGGGAGCTAGTGAAGCTAACTCAGCCCTCTTGTGGCACGTGGTGCAGCACCCAACCTTTTCTTGTGCAGTGGACCCTCGACTTATGGAATTAATCCATATTGGAACAGTGGCTGCAGGTCGAAATGTCTGTAGGTCGAGGCTCCATTGACCTACAATGCATTGAAAACCGATTCATCCGTAACCACTTGTTTTTGTTCCATTTTGACTTTTTTCCCCCGGTCTGTAGGTCGATTCTCCAGCTGCAAGTCGAACCTAAATTTTGCAGCCAGAGAAGTCTGTAACTCGAAAAGTCTGTAAGTGGAGCCATCTGTAAGTCGAGGGTCCTCTGTACTTTGCTCCCCTACATTAATAAAATCTATTTCCAGCAGCAAAGAGGGCTTCACCACTGCCACACCATGGATGCGGATGGTGGCACTCACAGTGGGGAAGAAACATTTTAATATTCCCTGTGTTCTAATAAGGATTGATTATTCATGCAGAAACTGTTTTAAACATATGACTCCCCGAACCAGTTGTGAGGTGGAAAAAAGGAACACATTCACTGAGACCAGGAAGGAATGTGCCTGTAGATCATGACAGGTGTTAATAACATGTGTAACTCTGCTGGACTTTATTGTGGATTATATCTAGTCAGTGCAATGTCAGCTAGCAAGTAACTGGCTGATAGCTGCCAAAAATTATTTGGGCCAAGGAATGTAAGAAAACCCAATTTCCCCTCACTTTTTCTCCTCAGTTTATTAAAGAAGCTTCCATCAGCATAGCAAATAGGGCAGCGCTACTGACATCAAAGAGCGTCTGTGATGCAAGCCTGGCCCTGAGACGTGCCTTCCGTTTCCATCAGCACAACAAAGCAATGCCTACTTGTTATGCTGTATATCGCTTTCAAATGACTGCTTCGAAACAAAGTTGTACTCCACACCCTCCTTCTCATGACTCTTCCTGGATCTTGTGGTATCTGGAAAGGAAAGGAAGCCAAGATTAGAGCATATCTATATGGCCACAGGGCCAGTGATGGGAACTGTAGTCCAAAATCTCTAGTGGGCACCTAGCTGAAGAAGGTTGACCCTGTTCAAAGTCCCCATTGGTTTTGGATGGCAAAGGAATGAGCCGTTAGGGCAGCTGCAGTGAAGCTGAAAGAAAGGGATGGGCTTGAAGAGCAGCCTTCCTAGCAGAATTTTATGTTTTCAAGCTGAAAAACAGCTCAGGAAAACACACAGGACATGTTGTGATGTCACAGTTGTTGTCGTTTAGTTGTGTCCGACTCTTCGTGACCCCATGGACCAGAGCACGCAAGGCGCTCCTGTCTTCCACTGCCTCCCGGAGTTGGGTCAAATTCATGTTGGTAACTTTGATGACACTGTCCAACCATCTCATCCTCTATCGTCCCCTTCTCCTCTTGCCTTCACATTTTCTCAACATCAGGGGCTTTTCCAGGGAGTCTTTTCTTTTCATGAGATGGCCAAAGTATTGGAGCCTCAGCTTCAGGATCTGTCCTTCCAGTGAGCACTCAAGAGTTGATTTCCTTTAGAATGGATAGGTTTGTTCTCCATGCAGTTCAGGGTCCCTGCTAATCAGTGCTCTCTGAATAGGTCCTTCTGGTTCAACTTGGCAAAACTTACTCGTTAGGCCCTTGGTCCTTCAAGGGACACACATTATAATAGTCGGGGCCAATCTCACTATGAAACACAGCGAAGTATTGCCCCAGGAACCAGATGATAAATAATATGGGGGGAACAACCCCATGGCCATTGCCTTCTGTTGGAAGACAGCGCTGTGTATCGCACATAGACTGCCCTAAGCTAGCCTGTTGCTCTCAGGTGAGTTGAAACCTGCTGTCACATCTGGCATGTTAAATAAGATTAATCCATTAGTCCAATATGCTTGTGTGGGTGTTTGGGCCAGCACACCATCTTTTTTTCCCCCTCAGGCAGCAAAATATCTTGCACCTGCCCTATATGTATGTCAACTATATGGCAAGTGCGGTTTCTACAGCACAGTAGCTTCTGGATATGCATGTGCAAAATCTTTGAACAAATTAAAAACAAAGCACATAATAACTCATCATCATCATCAACAACAATATTCATGGAGAATCAAGCCTCTCTGCAAGAAATGCTTACCCGACCCAAAAAAAGTCTGTGGTTGGGTTTTCATTTCATGCGGGGGGTTTTACAGTGTTAAACTGCCAGCAGAGAGAAGCCAAAGCTGTATATAAATTGCTCTAGATATTTATCAAGGCTATAATTACTTTCAAAAGGGGAAACTTTACAGAAGGAGAAAAGTTACAGGAAAAATTGAAGGAGATGTTTAGAAGGGTCAAAGAAGCTTAAAGATTATTTAAAGCCATTATAATAGCCACTATTATAGAGAATTTAATTTTAATGATTGGATTAGCATACTTAGTTGAACTATAAAATAAACATCAATGATTTGGAAGGAGGATTAAACCACTCCCCAGGCCCGGAGACTGCATGAGCAATTAATTAAACAGAAGGATTACTTAAAAAATAAGTAATTACTGATTTTAAGATTAAATGAAGTCCTAACCTGGACACAAATTAACTAACTGTATTATATATAGAACAGACAGAAAGCTTAGAACATTTGAATAGAGTTTGAAGCCATTTGGAACCATTATATAGACGGCAAGAGGTTGGAAAGGAAAATAAAGGAGGGAAACCTACGGAAAATTATCTCATAGTAAAATTTAGAATTGGGTTCTAGATCAAAGTCTGAACTCTCCCTCAGACCAAAAATGGCTAAACTGTGGCTATCATACTTTGGGCATTTTGTGAGAAGACAAGATTCTGGAAAAGACAATAATGTTGAGAAAAGTTGAAGGCAACAAGAGGAATACCAAATACGAGGTGGATTGACTCAGTAAAGTAAGATGTGGGCTTGAGTTTGTAAAAACTAAGCAAGGTTGTGGATGATAGGACTTTCAAAAGTTTTCTAATTCATATGGTTACCATGTGTTGGAAGTGACTGGATGCCACATAACAACAGAATTTACTCACAGAAAGCATAATGATTTAGATTATAAATATGAGAGAAGGAACCTGTACCAAAAGCAATCCAATACTGAAAATTCCTCCTTCTGGTATGAAAGGACCACTGATATATGGACATGAAACAGAAAACAGAAACATTGTGAACATGGAGAGTAATAGGAATGTCAGTCTTTTTCCATCACAATCGAATTTATGGTTAGCTTGGGCAAAATAGAAGATAGTGGAATCATGATTTGGAAATATTTTTAGATTATAGTTTCCAGAAGCCCCCAACACAAATGGCCAGTGATTATGCTGGTCTCAGGATTCTGGAACTTACTGTCCAAAAAAAGAAAATTATCCCAAACAGTGCCTTGTATCCTAAGCTACTCCTCTGTTCATATAAACAGGAGGAAACAGCCACCAACTCCTGACCTCCTCCTCACCCACACTTCTCCTGTAGCATATCCCACATGTTGCTTAAGGGATTCCCTGCTTCTAGGACAGTGGTTCCCAACCTTGAGTCCCCAGATGTTCTTGGACTGCAACTCCAGAAATCCTGGCCATCACAACTAGTAGTGAAGCCTTCTGGGGGTTATAGTCTAAGAACATCTGGAGACTCAAGACCACTGTTCTAGATTTTCAAGGGAACTGTGGACATAAGATAATGCAGAAATAAAGGTTATGATCCAGCACCTTTTCCAATGAAGCACACTTCCCTGGATTGAAGCCCAAAGAACTCAGAAATCATTATCTGTTAATAATAATCTTGGAACTGCAGAGCTAGAAGAGACCCTA
The DNA here is from genome assembly GCF_051106095.1 of Pogona vitticeps. Classification (NCBI taxonomy): domain Eukaryota; kingdom Metazoa; phylum Chordata; class Lepidosauria; order Squamata; family Agamidae; genus Pogona; species Pogona vitticeps. Next base: position 99,875,258 of record NC_135788.1, read on the forward strand.
TGAACCACTGAGTTATGTCTGGAACTTCCTGCCACCAGATGTGTTGATTAGCAGCTAATCTAGCTTTAAATACAATGAGACAAGTTTACAGAATTATGGGTCTACAAAGCCCAATGTTTACAAATAACATATCTTGCAGAAAAATGCATGGCTTTCCAGATATTGCTAGACTCCAATTGTCTTCAACAATAGCCAGCAAAGCTTATGGTAAGGGATGAGAGTTGCAGTACCACAACATCTGGAAGGTCACAAACTCAATTGTGAGAAATAACGGGAGTTACAGAACAACCAGTGGAAGGATGCACTTTGCTCAAACCTGTTCCAAACTGTGGTGTAACTAAAATAATTTTGTATCCTGAACTTAGCATTCATATGCACTCTGTCTGGATGGCATGTGTATATTATTTCCATTGTGATGCACGCAACTAACTTGAACTTAGCATTCATATGCATTCCATTTGGATGGCATGTGTATATTATTTCTGCTGTGACACACACAACTAACTATTCTCTTCCTGAACCTATCTCTTGCTATTCTACATTCCTGATATGTTAGATCAAACAAACAAACACAAAACCTATGTGCTAATCTTGAGGTAAGAAAACCCACACTCTAAGTATATGAAGTATGTGCATAAATTCAAAACACGAGGTACTCATAACTACAAAATAAAACAGAGTTTGCATCTGCTGCCTTAATGTTAAAATATTTAGCTTGGGGAAGGCACAATCCCACTATATAAAAGGATAGTACATGTTAAAATAATAATAAATTAAGCTCTTGGACTTCCTTGTCCAACTGCTCCCCAGCTAGAAAACATTCTTCCAAAGAAGAATGAAAGAGGAATGTTGAAAAGAGCAGCATCAGCAACTGGGCCAATTCCTGGTGTTTTTAGGGGGCAAATCATACCCTTCCCCCTGAAATCCTCAGGACCATACCAAGTTTGCCACTACCAGACTTGGTGCCAAAGTTGCTTTTAAATTCAGCAACAACTGCTGCAGCTGTCTGTGGTGCAGAAATATGCTAAAGCAAGCAAGAAAGATAGAAAAAAGAAGAAATTACGTTTGCGGGAAGGTGTGGCAACATATCTCACAGTCTGCAGAAGCACAACACAATGGAGTCCACAAAATCCTCTTTGAGGTTTGAATGTCACCCACTTGCAGTCCCTATTTTGCCCACCCCTGCACCAAATGAACCTTGACCTGATCCAAAAGTATAAATGGTTCTGTTACAAAGTCCTAACTCAGGAGTAAGGAAAGAGTAGCCTTTCAGATGTCACTGGACCACAACTTCACAATATCTACTTGACCACTGACCATATTGGTTGAGGTGGATGGGAGATGTAGTCCAACAACATCTGAAGTTCTCCACCCCCTGCTAAAACTTCATACTTGCTGCCTTTGTACAACATCAAGGCTTCATCTTCTTAAATCTGGCATGAATTTAGAACTCAAATCTAAATGTGTGGAAAATAGGAAGGGGGGGGGAACTATTTAAGATGCTTCCCTCAACAGGTTTCAAAGCTCTGTTGCTGTTGCTCAGCTCTAAGTATCTTAATTAACTTGCAAATGAAGTGCAAAGGGGAGTCAACTGTATTCCTTTCATTTTGCAAATTCAGCTGCAATTTTGGGACAGTTCACCTAACCGACAAGAACATTGCTTATGAAACAACAATGAAGGTGAACTTTCCAGAATAACACTAAGTTAAGAAATATGTTTTCAAAGCAGGCACAAGGGGGAGGTGGGGAGAGCAGGAGGAAGAGAAAGAGGGAGAGGAAGAGATCAGAATAGCTGATTCCAAAGCAAGAAATCATTGGCTTCTGACTTGTCAATTTGAACTCTGCCCAGAGGATACAGAGTCAAGGAAGGGCTTGTGTTGACTCTCAGCACCACTGAAACTCTTCAGACATTGCATGTGAATAGAAGCAAACCTTTTTAAAACCACCAGGGCCTTGCTTTTCTTAACACAGAGATGTTAATAGTGTTACCACATTGCTGGAGTGCCAGTTCCAACGTAACTCACATGCCACTATCCATGCCCAATAAGAGAGGAATCAGCAGGTTTGAGAAACCCCAAAGTTTGCAAAACGGGGGCTATTTTAAGGTTAAAAAGAAAAGACAACCAATAACCTCAAACATCTGATGGGATTGGGCAGTTTTTAAATACTGGCCTCTAGTCAACTGCCTGCCTCTATAATTTATTTTTCAAGAGGGAGCTTTTCTTTTTTATTATATATTGTTATAAGCGTTTGGATTTTAATATTGCAAAATGCCTTTTGGGGGGGAGGGAGGTTTGGTCAGGATACCGGGTTTGAAAATCTGACCTTTTTTGGCGGGGGCTATAACATCCAGAATCCCTCAATGCCATGTTGGTAGAGGCTTGTAGGAAATCTACACCCCTTCCAAAAAAAAAAAAAAAAAATTCCAAAGTTCTAAGGATATCATAATTTACTAGAAGAGCATCCATGTTTCCTTGCTGGCTTTGATCAGGTTGGCTAATGAGATCCTTGGAGGCTGTCCATGGTATTGAAACCCCCAAGCCAAATCAGGTTGGGTGAAGATGTTCTGATAAACATATACAAAATGATGCAAATTTCATCATATGCAGGTTGGAAAGCGCCTACAATGAATGACAGAAAAACACAACTGGGGACAGACAAACTAACAGCCTGAAACTTTACCTAATGAATGGCCGGTCCAAAGAGGAATGTTATTTTAGTTCACGTTGGAAGAATGTACTTACATTTGCAAATTTGTTCATATTTGAGCAGGAAAAGGTTATAAATGTAAAGTTTGTCTAATTCATATATATGAGGAAAGGGACTGATTTTCCCATCCCAGGACCTGATCCTGAATTGATAGAGAAAGGATGCAGCTTTTGTCTTGGAAGTTTCAAAAAGCATACCCTACATCTAACAACATGTGAATGTCCAGTCCATTTCCTCCCTTCCCTCTCCCAACTTGCTCTGCAATACACCAGAAATTTTGTTCATTACACCTGTTGAGAGAGGCTTGTGGACTTGGATGCTGTCAGTGAGGACCAGGAAGAAATTCTCCACTTGGCACATTATGTACAGCTCTGCAACTCACTGCTACTACTGGCTTGGCTCACTGGCCTGAGTCACTCAGATCTATTTTGCCCTGCACACACTAATAATAACAGTGTGCTGTCAAGTCAATGCTGACTTATGGTGACTCTTTTTTCAGGAATTTCCAGATAGAGAATACTAAAAGTAGAGGCATTCAATGTATTCGCGAAGGCTTTCACAGCCAGGCCAAAGAGCCCGAAAAACCCACAACAACCAATACTAAACGTAATTTACCATTCGCTTCTTCTGAGGGCATCGTGGAACTGGGCAACTTGCCCAAGGCCACACAGGCTGGCTCTTCTTTCTAGTGGGGAATCAAACTCCCAACCTTTAGCTCTGCAGTCGAACACCTAAACAATTGATTGATTGCATATTTTAAAAATGATTGTTTTCGATACTTACGATCCCAAAGGAAGCAGCAAGGCACATGATGACAGCCACTTGGCTGCAGAACTGCCACTTCCATGCCCACTGCACTCTGTTTAAAATGCCCATGGGACAAGGCAAACACTGATGGCAAAAATACTGTAATAACAAATAGGCTGAATAGATTCCCACAGGGCAGAAGTTCTCCCTTGGTATGCAAAGGCATGCACATCTGACGCAAGTAGCTCAGGTGCACCTACGACCCTTCGAGACAGAAATGGCATTTGTGATCCCAATGGAGAAGAGGACCCACCTGCACAGCTCCCAAATCATCAGAAATGGGAAGCCTGAAATGGGCAGGGGATCAGGCTGTATCAGCCCCTGCATCCTATAGACACAGCAGTTTCTTTGAGGTCATGATCATTCTTGCTGCCGCATGCCATGGATGGCTACCTTGTTAAATCATCCATCATCTAAATACAGTTTCATACATTCACTCCACAGCCAGCGTGGCAAGTTGTGTGTGAATGAAGAGATACAGCAAGCAATTCATTTTTGCACCTGAGAATTTTCCATTTGATTTCTCCTCTCTCCCAGATCTTGCTGCTTTTACAGATTAATATCTCTCCTCCATCACCCTACATAGCTGTCTGAATTCTTTCAGCAACAGCCGGAGTTTGGGAAAGGTACATTTTCAACCACAACTTTTTGTGTGGGGATTTTAGAAGGTACAGCTCACAAAAGGAACTTTTTCAAACTCTAGGAAATTATTTTCCACTGAAATATTTCTCTGATTTCATACACTCCCCCCCCCCAAAAAAACCCCAAAGTTTAATTGGGCATAGGTCTCAAACTTTTTCCAGAACCAGATCTCAGCTTGGGAGTTCAGGAAGAAAAGTATAGCAGGAAAAGTAGCAAAAGCAGTGAGCTCCACCCATGAAACTTGCCTATATCCAGTTCAGAGGGCTGGGGAGAGCTCTTTCACACCCCATTCAGTAGAAATCCCTGGTGTTCTGTAGGGCAGTGGTCCCCAACCTTGGGCCTCCAGATGTTCTTGGACTACAGCTCCCAGAAGCCTTCACCACCACCTCTGCTGGCCAGGATTTCTGGGAGCTGAAGTCCAAGAACATCTGGAGGCCCAAGGTTGGAGACCACTGCTGTAGGGCTTTCAGAGGCCTGGGAGGGTTATTTCAAGGAACAAGGGGCAGAAAAGAAACAGGGCCTGCTCAAAATGTCAAGCTGCCCTTCCCAATACCCTATACCAGACCTGAGGGCCACATACAGCCCGCGAGCCATTCCTGTCCAGCCCGCAGACAGTTTTGAACATCAAAACCATTTATAGCTTTTTATCTAAAGTTGATCAGTTGCTTATCTTTAACATACCGCAAAAAACCTCTTTAGTATTTGTGAATATTAACAAGTTTAAAATAAAAACAATCATAACATGTTTCATGTTATTTTTAAGTAAAATTGGTTCAGCCCCCGAACACAGTTCAGATTTTTAATGTTTCCCCCCCCCCAGAGATTAATTGCCCACCTCTGCCCTATACAGAAATTTAGTGACTCTCAGCCAACTTTTATTTTCATTGCTGGTGACAGGACAACAGCCTTCACCACCACATGGTGAGGACAGCAGGTCAATTTAGGGAATAAGAGTTTACTACAGGGTGCACCCAAAAGGTCATCCAACAGAGGAGAATGACTAAGAGGTTCAGGAGAAATATGCAGGGCCTGCTGCTGCCGCCCCCCCCCAAACACCCGCCATTTGAAATGGTTGCCTTGCTTTGTCTAACAGTAGAGTTGGCACTGTGGTATGTTCATCTATTGGTTCAATTGTGGAGCACCGAAACCTGGTCCAGCTTAGTGTATCTTTGTAAGTTATTAGCTTTTCTTCTTCTCTTTCCTGGAAACTACTGCACTCCAATTTAGGTTGTTGGTTTTTAATACTACTGAGTTCTATTTTATCATTTTATGCTTTAAGCCAATCAGAAAACAATGTTAACAGCTGACTGGACATACATAAGACAAGCAAACACATAAGAAAAATGTTATGGAGGTTTCAGAGGGAGGTGATGGCTGGGTGGACAGGGAGAAACAGGTTTCATTAAAATGGTGCTCACGTGGCACAGCAACTCCGTACTCCTGTGGGTTTTCAGCTACCACCTTCTGCTTGAGTTCATTTAGCCGGGACCCCAAGGAACCTGAGAGGTCAGAGAAAAAACATAAGTGGACAGAACATAAGGCATACAGGTGCTCTGCAGAAGAAACCGTTTAAAAAGGGAGAAAGAAAAGGAACACAAACTGTAAAATAGGTATGCACTTGTGATTCTCCTTGTTTTACTCTAAGGAGTAAACTTGAAAAGATGCCATGTTGGTCCATTGTGCATGGATGGGGGTGGAGTGTAATATTCCCTTTGCTATTTATATTTGCATAAGGAGAAGAAAGCCCCAATTTTACCTACCAGGAAAGTCCCCTGTGCACAATACAAACAGCAAGCACAGGGTCCCTGATTGAGGTCACAGTACAGGAAAGTGGGAGAAAGGAGCTACAAGAAGGAGCTACAGTACAAGAAGCCAGATTTAGGTTGAATAGAATGAAAAACATCTTAGCTGTTAGAGCAGTACAACAATGGAACCAATTACCTCAGAAGGTGGTGAGTGCTTCAATGCTGGGGGCATTCAAGAGAAAACTGGACAACTATCTGCAAGATCTGCTTTGATCTGGATTATTGCATTGAGCAGGGGATTGGATTGGATGGCCTTAAAGGCCCCTTCCAACTCCATTATTCTCTGACACTATGACCTTTCGCTCTCCAGATGTTTTGAGCCAACCTCCAGAAGCCTCTTTCAGCATAGCCAATGGTAAATGATTGTGGAATCTATAATTCAAAACATCTAGAGATGTAGGAGTTCTTGGCCTACGGAGCCGTCTCACCACATAGTGGATTTCTCTCAGGCATCTGCTATAAAACTGCGGGGAACCTAGGGCTACAAATCCCATTCTCCTGGGGTTCCAAAATGGTTATATGGGCTTACCCAAATGGGCACCATCTCCTTCTCTACTGTCCTTTGGTAACTTCCCAGGTTTTTTACCAATAACCCCACACACACCCATTCTGAAAGGTAGAAATGTATCTCCTCAGAGTTAGGGCTCTTCCAGAGAGGGCAAAAGTTTCACCCAAAAATTGGCTGTGGTTGGATAGCAGGAAAGCAAAGGAGACCATGTCTTACTGGAAGTTAAGTCCAAACTGAACTTTTAAAAGCAACATTTCTAGAAGTACTCCTTTTTGAGAGCTCTTTGAAATCCTTGTTAGAAATCCACTTCCCTGCTGGAGCTTCTCTTCTGCAGATATTTTTCCAAAAATATGTAATGATGCTACCTACAAGTTTCCAACTGGGAGGCTCTGATGTGGAAACAGAACTGTGTAACAAGCGTCAAAGTACTAAACTTCTTCCCCAGAACAAAATAAACTGTGCCTTCAGGAGTAACAAAAATAGGGAAAGGCAAAGAGCAAAGTGCTCAGTAGATGCATGCATGGCAAGAGAAGTAAGGAAACCATAATGTGGCTTCTATTTCTTGTAATGGAGCAAATAGTCTGTCCCAATAGTTCTTAGTTCCTGGCAGCCAGAGCTTTAAACAAAAAATTATACCATCTACCACTGGAATGTGTCCCCAAGAACTGGTCTGAAATTGGATTTGACCCTCAGGGTGAAGTAAATTCACCTCCTGTTCCTATGGCAACTCATGTCTTGTTAAAATCATCCAGAAGCTCTTTTACTGCAGCAAAACTTTGGGGAAATTGGACCTTAAGCTCCAGCTTGTAAGTTCTTGTATTCTTTTTCTACAAAACAACTCACCAATTAAAACCACCAGCCTTTTTCTGTCTCCTGGCGGCTGCTCGTATTTGGTGACTTCTTCATATGTGAGGAGTTCTAAGGGCTGGGTTTGCTCAACTTGCTTTACTTCATTCTGGCCATTCTGTTTTTCCTTCCGGCTGAGCCGGAAACTCCGCCTCAAGCCAGCTACAACACCAAGAAAACAAAACAAAGGGAAACAAAAACCCATAATCATCATCATGAGCACCATCCCTGTCATTATCATCATCAACATCAACATCATTTGTTGAATGCCTTTTTCTGGAAAAGACACAAAATGTCACACAGCACTTAAAATATTGTTTGTTGCTGTTTAGTCATTTAGTCGTGTCGGACTCTTTGTGATCTCAATATCGCTTAAAATATACAAACAGTTAAAATAAAATAAAATAAAATAAAAAAAAATACAATACATTGGAAATTTAAAACAACACTTTTGGCGAAGATTGACAAAGTAAAGAGATAATCAAATAGCAGATTAGTAGAAATAGCAGGAACTAGTTCAAATTCTAACTTTGCAATCTCATCTGAGCTCCCTAAATCTGCTCCAGAAAGCAGTTGAGAAACCTATAAGGGCTGAGCAGGAGTTGAAGGAAAGAGAAATTCCTGTTACACAAGCAAAAAGTTGTTGTACGTAACATTGGATTTAGCTTGACAGCTCTAATGTTCTTACATACACTCTCAGTGACTCTTGCATTCTAACAAATTAAATCCTACTCCTCCATTTGTATTTGCAACATTTTTCAACCAAATCCCCAAGGTGATATGCAAGTATATATATTTGCATTATATGAGCCAGTTTGGATTCAAGCCCAACAGTTTCTCACCTATATACTGTCCGTTGAAGTATCCCTCACAATCACAGTCCTCTGTTTGGAAATAACAGAAAGAAGGGGAAGAAAAGTATCAACAAAACAGAAAGTATACTGTGCCTATTTCAGCAGAGAAAGAGTCTCATGTTGCATCTTTGGTGCTTTGGTAGGAAAATAAGGGACTATAACAGAAGAGCCGAAAAGAGGTACTGTTGTTACATGTGAGTATGTGAAAGAGGTTAGGAGGGGCTTCAGGTTAGTGGTAGATCATATACACCCTGCATGCAGAAGTCCTACTCTAGGGGATAAGGCGGGGTGGGCAATCTTCAGAAGGCTAGATGCTGTACACACTAAACGATGGGCACAAATCAATGCTTTGTGCTGGTTTGTTTCTCGATCAAACAGGAATTTGGCACTTCGCAGCCCCATCTTCTCCTCCTCTTCCTCCTCCTCCTCTGAATGATTGCCCACTAGAGGAGGCAGAGCTGAGAACCACCAAACACCCGTTCAGCCAAGAAACAAACAAGAATGAACCATCAGTTTGGTAGTTCAGGCCCATTTCTAGCACATGCTTCTCCGTGAATGTCGGATGGCCATATCTGTGACACCCCAATCCCAATCTTTTTCTTATAGTTTTTTTAAAATTGGAAAACCCTCTTGCACCTTCTAATGGACAACTTTTTCATATTTTAAGGGAAACAGCGGTAGAGGCTGGGGGTACTTGTGGGCCCCCAAAATACAGCACAATTGCCTCCCAAAGCCTGGAAGGAACAAGGGAAACTCTTGAGCCCTCAGTTTTTTTTCCATATAACTTTTGAAACTTTCAGGGGAGTATGTTGGGGTTCTTGGGATAGGGCAGAGATACTGGGTGGTACAACAGCTAAAGCAACAACAAATATCCCCATCATACTTTAAAAATGGGCACATGCATTATGGCATACATGCTCATAGATTAGAACCCACTTCATCAGATAAATGAAGTGATATCCTGAGCTAGGGGAGGAAGAGGGAGGGCAGTAGACATTAAACAGCGAGGTGATAGAGAGGATAAGCTGTAACAGTGACATTATTAACACTGAGCTCACGGAACTGCTGATAACACAGAGGTCCTGATGGTATGCGAGTTAATTAATGCACAGAAACAGGATTTCAAAAAAAAAAACTTCTATATTGATTCAAGCCACAGGGAATAGAACTGATCTTGGTGAGGAACAGCAACTCAACAGTTTCTCATTCCAACCTTCCTTTGAGGTTTCCTGGCTCAAAGATTCCTTTCAAGTGTCTTTGCTCACGAATGGCTACCTTGAGGCCATTAAGACTGGTAACAGAATGCCAAGAATGCTTAAATACTTCCTCGCTGTGTTGTTGTTTTCAAATATTGCCATTGTTAATTCTGTTTGCTTTTCTTCTAGTGCAATATGCAACATCCATCATCTCTTTAGGTGATGATTTCAAACTAGATCTTCCTACTTCTAGTCCAGGGTTATGCAATTCTAATAGATCGAGACACCAATTTTGTTCCCCTGGCAGGTCACTGCAAGCTGCACAGGACCTCACTGCCACCACCTAAAGAACCATTTAAACAATTTTAAGTTTTCCTGATTGGCAATAACATTCAGTGGCAACCTTGTGTAATTTTTTTAAAAAACAAGATTTTTCCTTACTCTCAGTGAGCATTCCCTACTTGTTTCTGAAACTCAGCAGCTGGAAACTACTATAAGTAATTTAAAACAAGCAAAACACACACTTTAAACATGTTTTCCCCAGCCTGGGATGCTGCTGAAATTCAGCTGTACAATTTATCTTTGAATTCTGGCAGCACAGTCTTGGGTGGGAGTGGTGGTAGATTTCTGGCAGCCAGAAAAACAACCTTAGGAAGCCAGATGTAGCTCACAGTCCACATGTTGCCCATCTGTACATCTGTACCCAACTGGGGAATAGGGACAATTGGAGTCACAATCCAGCATGACTAGAAAGCACCAAACTGGGCAGAGAGAAAGAGTCTTTTGTGTTCCTGCTGTTTCAGACTCCATTTCTCAGAAGTCCCAACCAACATGGCTCAGTGGTAAGGGATTACAGAGCTATACTCCAAGACCTCTAGAGCAGTGGCCCCCAACCTTGGGCCTCCAGATGTTCTTGGACTTCAACTCCCAGAAGCCTTCACCACCACCTCTGCTGGCCAGAATTTCTGGGAGTTGAAGTCCAAGAACATCTGGAGGCCCAAGGTTGGAGACCACTGCTCTAGAGGAACAAATGCTTAGGGAAAGCTGCTGTAACCACTCTGGCTCTCACATTAACAAAATGTGCAGCAATGAGAACAAAGGCCGCTGAAATAAACTGTGAAACTGCCATGTTTACTGACAGATTCAAAACCATTTCCTTTCCCCATAGTCGTTTTGTGTATGTGTGTTCTGTGTTGTCAAGTTGAAACCAAAATTACAATGACCCTAATAGGGCTTTCAAAGTAAGTGAGATATTTAAGCAGTCATTTTACTAGTTCCACTCCCCCAGTAAGTCTCCATGGCCAAGTGGGGATTTGAACCCTGTACTCCAGAGTCCTAGTCTGTCACACTATCCACTGCACCATACTGGGAATCCAGTATAGTTGTATAGTTATTATATTTAAAAAAGAGAACATGTTCTGCCTTGTAAGCTCAGCATCTACAGGAGGCATTCCTTTTTAGAAGGAGCAGGCTAAAATCAGATAGGGGGAGGGGGGAATAGCAGTACATCCATGGTTCAACAGGAAATTACCTGCTGTGTTAAGCAAAGCTCCAAGGAGCATCACAATTGCTTTTAAGAAACAGCAGGCATTTAATCCATGTGATTAGTACAAAAAATTACATGGTAAAAAACACAGGACAAATAAATAGCTAGGAAAAATTAAATAAGATTGACACAAGAGTCCCCAGATGGCAAAAGGGAGAAATGTCAGAGGTTCCTCTACCAACTCCCATCAAAGGGCACAGCCTATAAAGCGGTTGAATGTGCAGTAGAAAGAAGAAACCCAGCTCAAGCTAAGGAACTACGAGTGAATTAAGGCAGAAACACAAATAAACCCAGACTTGAGCTGGACTAGGAAAAGGAAGGAAATTAGATTTAGAAGCAAATCAACCAACTCATTTGGCATGACAGCCACATCATTCCCAAGAGCCAATCCTGCATAGACAGGGTGAAGTGCTGTTAGATCAGCATTTGCAGCGTTGCCACAAGACCTCAGCTCCTGAAATTACTTCTGCGCCAGCCTCTCTCTCCACCTTCAATGTGTTCTAGAAGGAGAGGGCAACTCCATAAGGTTCTTTGCTTACAACTCCCTTTGGCCGTAGCCAGCACAGCTATTGGGAGCTAAAGGCCAAGAAATCTGGAGTGTGACAGCTGCTTGCCTCTCTTTAGAACCTTAGGTCCCCAGATGTTCTTGGACTAAAACTCCCAGAGGCCTTCACCACTGCTTGCTTGCTTGCTTGCTTGCTTGCTTGCTTGCTTGCTCGCTCGCTCACTCACTCACTCACTCACTCACTCACTCACTCACTCACATAAGCCTCAGCCAATCAGGAAATAAGGGACTTTGTATCTGGTGTCTGGCATCTTAAAGGTACCAATTTACCTATCCCTCTACATCAGTGGCCCCCAACCTTGGGCCTCCAGATGTTCTTGGACTTCAACTCCCAGAAATCCTGACCAGCAGATGTGGTGGTGAAGGCTTCTGGGATTTGAAGTCTAAGAACATCCAGAGGCCCAAGGTTGGGGACCACTGCTCTACATCACATCTTATATGTTCCCTTTATCATATAACATAGCACCACTTTAAACCAAAAGTGAAGATTTTTGGCCTTCTAGATGATTTGAACTTCAGCATGATCAATGAGAAGTGACTGTGGGAAGTGCAGTCCAAAACACTTAGCAGACCAGAAATTCATCATCCCTACTTAAATAGAGATTAAAAACAGTAGTTGTAAAATTTTGGAAGGAAGATCATCTGAAGTTTACTCACATGCCTATACTTTTCTTCCAACAGAGAAATTTAAATAAACAGGATATATAGGCTGGATATTAATGAGTAGCATCCACCCTTAATATCATAGAGCTTATAGCTGGGTAAATGTTCATCGAATTAGGCTGGAAAGCATCATATGAAACAAGGGAATGCAGAAAGTAGTCTCCAGTTGTTCTCTTTTTATTTTTTTCGCTCACAGAATTGATGGTTGCACAGAAACATCCCCATCGTCATCTCTATCTAGAGCTCATCTTCCCTCGTCAAAACGTGAACAAAAAGTTATTTGAAAAACCTGGATTTTGGAAGCAAAATCAATTATGAAAAGAGATGCAAACAAATACCCAGATTGTGCCATTTGGGCTTGTCACAAAAGCTGTCTCAGAATCTGGATTTGCTTTACTCTGCGTTAGGCTCAAGGGGACAGATTTTGTTTGGCAAGCCACTTATGTGATAGAAAAGGTACCGCTTGCTCATTCCAGAATATGGGGAGAACCTACCTTTCTCAGAAGACTGATCATCTGTGGTTAGCATAAAAAGACAGAGGCAACAAAGTTAAAACAAAGCCCCCCAAAATGTTCCAAGGCATCAAGGGTCAAATTTTGAATATTCATGTGCCAGGAAGCCCGCTCTGACATATACAGAAAGAGGGACAAAGAAGCAGCAGTAGCTGTTTTCTTCTCCTAGTCTGCCACTATCTCCTACCTAGGACCAAACCACAAGAAATAGGTATACACACAACTGCCTAGTATGGTCATAGACCTGCCACTGGGATTGTAGAAACTAAACGTGGATCTTTCCATGAAATGATGCTCAAGATACCTAACTGCAGTCAAATAGAAAACAAAACTAAAGGTATAATGCTGTCTAATCAAGGACAAACATTTAGAAAATCAATCTAATTTAAAACAAAATAAAAATATCTTTAAAAATGCTAATCAGAGGCATTTGTTACAAGAAATCAAAATCCTTTTAATCAAATCACCTAACTGGTTAGTAGATCAAAACAGTTGACCTTAACTCTATATATGCGGGCTCTCTCTATATGCTGGACAACAGCAACCCCGATCCCCAGCCACTATATGGGAACATAAATTAACACATCTGGCAGACAAGACAAGCTAGAGAAGCTTGAACCAAAACACTAGACCACACTTAACTGCAACATTTACACAAGGATTAGCCTATTTGGGTCAATCCTGATGTTCTTAGACTGCATCTCTCATCAATCCTCACCACGGGTTATGCTGGCTAAAGTTCATGGGAATGGCAATTCAACAATATCTAGAGAATTACATGTTCCCTTGCCCTATTCATTGCCTTGGGGTAGCCTGCCACACATATGGGGTTTAGAAATGCATGTTTATAAGCAAGTTTCCAAATGGCCATTTCTGGGCTTTTCTTCTGGTGCCCTCTCTTGATTTTTAATCATATTAGCAAACAATGGCTGCTTGTTGTGGATGCCACGGGAAGAAGTTCAGGCTGAAAAATGACATATTTTCTTCAGCACCAGAAAACACACATTTTAAGGTCTTTAGACATCAATTCCCAGAATTCTCTAGTGAGCATAGTTATTAGCCATGATATCTAGGGTATTCTAGGAGCTATACTTCAAAAATATAGGTTTTCTCATCTCAAATCACTACGAAGTCTTTTCCCTCATTGCTGTCCACTCCCCATCGTGCTACTTAATTTTTTTGACCTGCTATAGTTTCCGCAAATAATTGATGCAGGCTCCTCATAACCTCAGGGTCACATCCTTTAAACGGCTACATTATAAAGCCTCAGCAATGAACTCAACAAAGAACTAGATGTAGTTGAACACATGCAAGTGCTGTCAAGCACACAAGAGAAAGATTTATGGTGACTCACAGAGTGGCTTTGTGACACTTCTGGTGTTATGTAGTGCACCGACAGTTCTTCTGTACATCAAACGCCTACATGTGAAAGCAAGAACGATGTCATTCAAACAGAAAGGAAAAATGAGAGCCCTCAATCATATGTTAATGCAGATTAAGTTCGGTGTGCTCATTTGTTCCTACCAAAATATACGGCACTTTAAAACCTACCCTATACTTTACTTCATTCACACTTTTAAAAGGGGAGGAGGCTGTAAAATTGCCACTTTTATTCTGAAGTGGAGAAACTCGAAGAAAGTGTTTCTGATCCAGATCAGACATCCACACCAGTTTCCTGCTGAGCCTGTGCTATGGGCACTATTTGCTCTCAGAAGTGCTCTTTATACCCAACAGAATGGTGGGTGGGTGGGGAGGGACATTTAGAGTTAAATTCTCAGATGCGTGCTCTAGATTAAGAAGCGTGGGATGCTTCCTTCCACTTCAAATAAGTATTGGCAATATTATGCCTATTTTTTTAAAAAGAGCATGAGTAAAGCAATCTGCAGGTTAGATTTTAATTCCCATTGATTCGAACTGCAACTAAGTGCACTTAATTCAGTCTGGACTCTGATCCCTCATATTTTTTCCACTGAGAAGTAACAGACCACACAGCAAAAATATGGCAAGTGTTGGCGCTCTGTCTCACGCACACACACACACACACACACACACACACACACACACACACACACACACACACACACACACACACACACACACACACACACACACACATGAACTTTTTATTAAAAAGCAGTTTTAAGTAACCAGAAACTTAGGCATTTTGTGCCTCTCCAATATAAAAAGAGGTTACCTACCTGTTCTACCATGGTTCTTCTAGTGGATCTCTGTGAATTCACACAAATGGGTTTGTTCTGTGCCTGCGCAGGATGATTCAGAACTTTCTAGAGCTTAAAAAAGATTTGACAATGATACATTCCGCCCCCCTGTGGAGCGCAAGCTCCGCCCTCCAATCTTCCCCTCAGTTCCTTCCATAGTCCGCCGCTGTCAAGGTAGTATATTGGAAGACAACATGACGGACAGAGGGGAGGAAGGGAGGGATTGGGTGAATTCACAGGGGTCCACTAGAAGAACCATGGTTACAGGTAGGTAACCTCTTTTTCTTCTTCGTGTCCTATGTGAATACCCACGAGTGGGTGATTGACAAGCTCACTTACTGGATGGTGGGACATCACGGTAGTAAAGATGTCAAGATTGCTCTGCCAAATGCAGCATCATTCTTCGATCTTACATCAAGGCGTTAATGCTTAATGAAGGTCAATGGGTTGGACCATGTTTCTGCTCGGCAGATGTTTCGTAGTTCTATCCCTCGATGGAGAGCCGTAGATGTTGATAATGCTCTAGTGGAATGTGCTTTTAAATGTTCAGGGGGTGCTTTGCCTGAAAGTTCATATGATATTGTCTGTATGATACCAATGTTTTTATCTTTCTTTTTCTGAGTGGCTTCAATGGAGTGACTCTTGGTTTTAGATGAGGATGTCGAGCTGGTCTTTACTGAAGGTTTGGGTGACTCCTTTTGCCTTACTGGAGTTGGCACCAGGCTGGATATTGATCGGGCCATCAGGCTCAATACTGATTAGACTGGCTCTGGGCGCCCTGAGTCCTTCGTTGTTGGTGAGGTAAGTGTATCCATGGTTGGGTGAAGAAATTTCTCCCAGAAATATGACCTTAATCATTGTAATCTGAGTTTTATTGCTGGTTTTGTTAACTTCTTACATTCAGGACACAACTGGGTTTGGTGTTCTTCCCCCAAGCAAAATAAGTATTTGTTGTGCCTGTCCGTAAGCGGGATTTTCCCCCCACAAAGATCGCATTGTTTAAACAGTTCTGAGGGGCCGTAAAAATGGGAAGAAGGGGACATCGTTGTTGGGGGGAGGAAACACAGGAAGCCAAAAAAGTTGTATGTGGGGATAACAATAGAAGTTAATCACAAGGAGATGTAAAATAATGATGATTATTATAGAATCTGAGAGTTCAATTATCAAAAAGGATATTTTCAATGAGTAATACTCACAGTTAAACACTCTAGTTGTTCCCAACATCCTAACCACACGGTGGAGAAAAAGGAACTGAGGGGAAGATTGGAGGGCGGAGCTTGCACTCCGTGGGGGGATGTCTCATTGTCAAATCTTTTTTAAGCTCTAGAAAGTTCTGAATCCTTCTGTGCAGGCACAAAACAAACCCACTTGTATGCATTCACAGAGGCCACAAAGAAGAAATTTTTATTCACAAGACCTCAGACTGGCATACATGGTTTGTCCTCTCCAGTTTTATCCACACAAACATCCTTTGAGAAAGGATGTAAAAGCTCAATTCTCTGATCCTTGCAGACAATGATGAAGGACTGAGGAATTATTCTCCTCGCCCTGTGAATGCGGCATTCCAGAGAAGGGAAGGTGAACAATTTATTCACAAAATAAGCAAAACTGTTCAAGATAGTATTTTTAACACAAATAACTGAACTAGAGTGAAATGACAACAGTTGTTGCTTTATTGTGTTGACTTTGAAGCCTCAAATGGGCTGTTTGTGTCTCTTTTAACAACCATTCTTCTGCACTTGCTGTGTTTGTGCATTTTGATTCTCAAAGGAAAAGGATGCGAGTTCTGCATACAAGTGTGCACAAGTAATGAAGAATTAATGAGGAAAAAAAAATCACCCTCCTTGCCTCACTCTCTCCTAGCTGTGAGGAATTTCATAGGGCTTGAAAATTCCTTGTTGAGGCAACTGATCAATAGCCTAATTCAAGACAAACAAAGAACTGAGCAAGTATTCCCCACATTCCTACTTGTGTGGTCGGCTAGAATGAGATATGACTGATGATTACCCCACAATCTTCACTGGACTGAGTAAGGATTTGAACTTGGGTCCACCTAGTCTTTGTCCAGCTTTCTAACCATGAAGTCACACAGTTGTCTTTGCACTTTGTTTTTCTTCTTATACCTGCTAGCTCTCTACCTTCCTTTTACAGAACCTATCAGAACCCTCTCCCTCTCCTTATTATTATGGAGTCTTTGACCACTCCACCACTTTTCCTCTTTTCTCACTCCTTTTTTTAAAAAGAGCAGATAAAGTTTGGTCTTAATCTTCTGGCTGCTGACTTCCCTGGAAAACGTGTCCTGTGTGCCTCTGCATAAGACAGTCACGTAACAAAAGTAACATGTTAGCAAGTAATCAATAGCTTTTCTTCCTGGTCCAATAAAACTACCTTCTTAGACACTGAGATGTCTGAATCTCAAATAGGCCCATCACTTATTATGAAAGGAGTAACATTCAACTTGGCATTCAGCAATAACTTCCCAGGGAATTAATAAAGCGGGATGGATAGACATAAAGCTTGTGCTATTTATTTTGTTTTTATTTTGTTTTTCACTATAGCCCCAAAGTGCCCCAAGAATACATTTACGAATTAAAAAATTCTAAGCCCAGAAATTTGTTGAACACAAAACACTCAGAACAAGCACATATTCCTTCCTTGTAAAAATGTACTCTGGACACCCTAAGCTTTCCTCCTTTCAGCAGGAGAAGGAACAGGAGTTATGTGGCTGCTACCATTACTAAACAACAGGAGTCACAAATCTTTATTCATCTTCCAGAGACCTCCCAGTAGATTTAGACATATCTTCTGTTCAGTGCTGGTACAAAAAAGCAGACAATTGACAGGTTTCAGGAATGAGGAACTTGTGGCCTTCTAGATGTTTGTGGCTATGTCTCCCACACTTCACCATTGGCCATGCTAGCAAAATCTCTGGGAAGATTAATTACAAAACATCTCACAAACCAAAGGTTCTCCACCCCACCACCTGGTTTAAGGAATAACTCACATCCTTTATTAAAGCCTCTGGCTGGCTCTAGACATCTGTGCATGCAGTTGTTCAATGTGCTTCTAGTTATCCTGATTAAGTCTGCTCAGCTCTATTTAGAACTGTCCATGGTACTGATTTCAAGCCTGAATTCTGACCCTACTTTCTAATTTTTCCTTCAGGGACAGTCACCTAGAAAATGCCATATCCACAAATTTTAGAGCTTTGAGTTATTTTCGGACCACAACTCCAAAAATCTCCAGCATTCTGGCTGGGAGATTCTGGAGTTGTGATCCAAAAAAGTAATGTTCTCAAACTCCGAGGAATTCAGACACAGGATCTAAACTGTGTAACAAATCAATACATTTGTTCAAGGGATGTGAATCCGAGGGTCAAAGCACAAGCTACAACAACACGTAGTAGGCAGCTATAGAGTCTTTAATCTGCATGAGAATAAACTGCTGCACTCCCAGTTCAGCGTGCACAGCTCAGGCCTCCTCCCACCTGAATTTTATCTAAAAACTGGGGCGAGGAGAGGTTTAAAAACTAGCAACAAATAAATCCCTGACTGTCAGATGTTCAATTTCTTCTTTTAACCCATCTGGAAGGAAGGAGCAACTTTTAAAATAAAAACCAAATGAGATGGAAGGCTTAAATTTCCTCTAGGATGAATACTGATTCCGAAGTATACTAGGGTTGTGCACACTTATTTTTGAGTTTATACAAAGAAGGGGATCTCGTGATACATATTTCAAGTCCCATGCAGTTTGGCCCACAAGGGGTAACTCAGATCTTCTCTGGAAGAAAATTATTTTCACAGTCATTTAGCACAAGATGAGAAAGACATTTTGTACTTCCTTTCTACTGTAGGCTTTTCCTACACCCCTGTACAGAGTGCGTACAGAACGTAAATGAAGTTAAACCTATATGCAGCACTGCAACATTCTTTGCTTCTGGGTTTCATCCATTGTATTTATTAAATATTTGCTGCAGGCAGAGGGGAGGACAGCCTTTCCAAAGATGAATAATCAAAGAAAAACCCCATGATTAAAGGTGGAAAGCAGCCAGTTTGCAAAATGCTGAACACTTATTTCTATTACCACTGACTGGTTCCTTTCTTAGCAACAAAAATCAATTTTTAAGAAGAGAAAAAATTGCAATGGCAACTTGCATCTCTCTATCCAGAGGAGATGGATTGTGTTGTTTCAGCACACTCAGTATGGCTGCAGAGGGGTGGGTGGAATTAGTCTTCATAATAAGTATGCAAAATTTGCCACAGCCAGCTGAAAGGATCCTGCTTTTCAGGTTATACAGAAATACTTGGCTCCAATGCAGAATATGACATTTAGGAGGATTGGAATCTAGATGAAAACAAGAGCATGAAACCATCATAATAATACAACCAGTGCAATGTAATGTTTAGAGTGATGGGCTGGGATGTGGGAGACCCAGGTTCCAGTCCACACTGAGTCAGAAATTTGCTGGCTGATCTATAGCCAGTCCCTCTCTTTCATTCTGACCTATCTCAAAGAATTGTTGTGAAGACATAGTAAGGAGGAGAGCCATATATGCCATATTGAGCTCATTAAAGAGAATGCTAGGTACAGTGGTGCCTCGCACAACGATGTTAATTGGTTAAAAAAAAACGTTCTGTGAAACATCGTTCTGTGAAACACCATTTCCCATAGGAATGCATTGAAAACCGGTTAATCCATTCCAATTGGAACGGATTGCCGTCCTTAAGCGAAAATCCCCATAGGAAACATCGTTGAGGGAAACGCGGTTTCCCAATTGAAATGCATTGAAGCCGACACTGCTGGCCCCAACTCACCTTTCCTGAAACTGTTTGGAAGGGATCAGACCCGCCCGAAGGTTTGTGTCTCCCATGCGTTTGGCCTGCCACCATGTTGGGTCATCCTGGCTTACTACCTCTAAGATTTGCCTCTTCTGAAATGGCAGCCCAGCCTCTTGGCAAGGGATGGCTTTATCTTCTTTCGGATTGTAGGAGAAGAGAGCTCTCATATATACCTGTTATATTAGGGGAGAGAAGGAAAATTACAGCCATTGCTGTGGACTGCTAGTGATTTGTATTCGCGAAGGCAAATGCAGAAAAATCACAGGACATTACATAGAGCACATTCTGAGTTAAAATTCTACTTTTATTCCTGGATAAATACAGTATAAGGTAACAATATTTTTTAAAAACCCAATACACAAAATGCATTTTTCAGCCCCAACTACAGCAAACCTAGAAAACGAAGAGGAGTTTGGTAATTCAATGAGTATATAAATTCCATTGATTTATCAGGTCTAACCTCGCTGGGACCAGCAATTAAATTTGGGCCACAGTTTTTAAAAATTTGGCATGCACATTGATACAACAACAGAGACAAGGTTAGACTGAATGAATTCCACCCTTCACCATTCAGTTTGCCACTCCGACTAACAGGAATAGCCATTACAGCTATTATGGATGTGTGTTTTTATTACTTCATTTATAAACACATACATGACTGAGAATTTAAAAAAAAAAAAAGAATGCAACTGAATTGTGCACCTAATTATAATTACATTTCTCCTTAATAAATAAAACAGAATTATTAATTAAATACCCTGTTTTCCAGAAAATAAGCCTTAATGTGTTTTTGGAACAAAAACTAATATAAGACCCTGTCTTATTTTCGGGGAAACACTGTATTATTTATTGCACCTACATAAATACAACCATTAAAGTAGTAACAATAAGTATCCATTATTTATTAATAACAAATGGTCAATTAATATCTATAATTATTCCTCCTTCAATTATTTTGGGTGTAGAGGTTGATATATTTTGAGAGGTTTTCACAGGAGGGATGGTGGTGACTTCCTCTTTTTCTCCTTTTACATTTTTTAAAAAAATCTATATTAATTACAGTGGGAGCTGTTCAAAAATTCCCACCTGTGATAACCAATAATTATTTAATATAACACTACATGGATGCATGGAAGAAAGAGATCCCACATGGATCTCTGCTCATCCCTGGAGGCAGAAGGAGAACAATAACAAACTAAAAAAAATTACAAACTAAAAAAAAAAAACACCATTGAATGCCCTTCCAGGGCTGCTGGGCTGCCTCACTGGATTTGCCCCTTTAGGCAACAAAATTTTATTTATTTATTTAAAATATTTTTATTCCACCTTTCTCCTTTGAAAGGACCCAAGGCTTACATAATTTAAAGACAATATTTAAAGCTGAAAACAGGGAGTATAAAGAGGCAGCTTACATCATTAAAAGACAATATTAAAGCTAAAATAAGAAGTATGCAAATATTTAAAAGGGACAAACAAACACAACTGTGAGAGATGTTAAACCCACCTAGTAGTACTAAGGACCCAATCAGAGCAGTAGTACATAACATTCCATCTAAAAGGCACTCATATAGTTTATATAACTAACTTAATTAAGTTGGCTTTGGATAGCATGCCATAGTGGACTTTTTCTTGTTTTATTCTACTTTATTTATAGAAGAGATAACCTAGCTAAGAAAGCCAGTAATGTACGAAAGAAGGGGAGATCCTATAGCCATTGAAATCCACAAGCACCAGCAGAACTTAAACAAAAAAGAGGAAAGTTTGAAACTCAACAAACTTGGCTTCCAGCTCTGAAAAATACAGTGTACAAAAGGTTAACGACCTCTACCCAGCCACAAGGACCGGGGATCACTACACACAAAAGACCAGCTAATGACACCCATCAATCATAGTGACAGATAATCTCTCCTCCTTATCACAACAATACATCCACAACAAGACACACTAATCACCCACCCCCTGAATAGGACAAAAGCCTATCTCACAGCCATAAATACTCCACTCCCAAGCAAACTACACCAGAGCACAGAGTGCTGTCCTCTGAAGATGCCAGCCACAGAGACTGGCAAAACGTTAGGAAGAACAACCTTCAGAACATGGCCAAAGACCCCGAAAAACCCACAACAACCATTAGATCCCGGCTGTGAAAGCCTTCATGAATAGATCCTATACAGTTTCTAGGCTTGTAGTTTGCAAAAGTGCCACAGCAAGGCTGGCCTTTTAATGCTTTTTCCACCATACATCAGGAGTGCCTATGGCACACAGAAAAGCTGGGCCTTCTTATGCATTAACTTCTACCTACATTACCGTCACTAATAGTTATATTCATCGCATACATATGGCTCCTGTTCTTTTCAGTGCTTTTCAGATTTGACTGATAAAAGTTCTGAGTGAAACAAGCCTCAAGCTACTGCAATACTAGATGGAATACAAAGTACCCATCATGATGCTTGGGTTAATAGCCCCCAAGAGTCTTATCCTCCATGAATTTGCTCAATCCTCTTTTTAAAGCCTTCTAAGTTGCCCCCCAACAGCAAATTATGCTGTTTTAACTCTGCTCTGTGTGAAGACAACACACTTTCTTCTCCACCTCCTGCACCACATTTGCCATCCACCCTCAAAGGGGAGGAAGGACGTTTCCAGATGCCAGCAAGCAATCTTACCTTGCTCTCCTTCAGGCGATCTTCTTCTTTGGTGGCTGGAATTATTTTCAGCGTTATCGATCCTTGGGACTGAGCCTGGAAGGAAAAAAACTTTGTGTTGCCCTTTTTAGGGAAAACCAGACTGTCAGCAAAACACTATGAAGAAATTTGACTCTTGCTTAATAAAGCTCAGATTACTGGTCCACCTAGTTTGGTTATTGTCCGAACTGGCCTTTCCCAACCAAGGGCGCTACAACCCCATTGTTCCCACCCAGTACAATAGGAGTTGCAGGCTAACTCATCGGGAACACATCCAATTGGATGAAGCTCGACAACACTGACTGGCTGTAACTTGCCAAGTCTCCATCATTTCAAACTGCATTTTTAGGCTTCACATGCCTCTGGTCAGCAGACAGAAGAAATCAGAAGAAAGATGAGTCAGAGGTATCCCTCTGTACAGAAAGCTTTAGTTAAGTGGCAAGAGGTTTGTGTTAAGTGTTCATTCTTCTGAGACAACCAAACAAGACCAATGTATTTAAGCAACAGACAAGCATTCTTTTAAACAAATGGTATGGGATAATAAACAGCCTATCAGAATTGGACCAGGGTTGAAATTCCATGGTCAGCTAATAGGGACCAATTGGATTGGTCTCTCTCAGTCAGCTCACCTCTTTGGTGTTTTTGGAAAAATAATATGGGATGCACTCATAGATAATGCCTGGAGATCCACTGGAAGAAATATAGGGTGTTAAGGTACTGTGAGGCAGCAGCCTGAGATGGCAGAATCATGATATGCATCCTTCAGTCTCGAGAGACTATGGTAACGTGCTCTGTATGGAGGACTTGGAACAGCATCTAGTATTTTGACGCTGTACGCGAAGCTGGAGAATACTAGATGATATTAAGAAAGCAGCAGCTGCCACTGCCATTTTCTGGCTGTTTCATACCTGCAGAGGACAGATAACCTTTCCTGCACTTCCCAAGGCAGCTTTTTGTGCTCAGGTGCAGCAGAGAAGGCTGTGCCATCTTGAAATCAGGTTCTGAGACTAGCACAGTTGGCTTCTGCAACTGGAAGGTAAAGGTACCATCCAGTCTTTTACCTCAGACAACAACATGGCTGCCAGCCCTGACAGAAGGCACTCCTATCATTTCACAGCGAAGAAAAATGTAGATTTGGTGCAACAGCCAAATCTATATATCTCCTCACACCCAGCAATGTTATCAAATACGATTTCAGTTTATTCTTTGTGCAGCAAGTTTTCCAAGCTCTACCTTTGCCAATAGCATTATTACAATTTCATTGTCTCTTGTTTTTAATTTGACAGTGCTTTTTAGTTGATTTATTCTTCAGCTACTCACTGACCTGTGTCCACCTTGCAGTTCAGTTCTGCAATTAGCATTCTGCAAATTTTCCCCAACAGAAAAAAGCCATATCTTAATACAAGAGGGTTCATTTTGTATGCAAAAGGTCCGAAGTTCAGTCTGCAACACCTCCAGCAAAGGCCAGAAAAGATCTTATCTGAAACCCTGAAAAGCTGCCACCATACAGTGCAGTAGACCAGTGGTCCTCAACCTTGGGCCTCCAGATGTTCTTGAACTACAACTCCCAGCTTTTACCACCACGTCTGCTGGCCAGGATTTCTGGGAGTTGAAGTCCAAGAACATCTGGAGGCCCAAGGTTGAGGACCACTGCAGTAGACTCTATCAAGCTAGATGAAACAGTAAAGTAAAATACTAAACCATTTTATGAAACCATTCTATGTTCACTATGAACAACTTCAGAATCTTGTATTGGGGTATAAAAACAGCACATTAAGAGCCTTGGGTCTTGGGACCTAACTAAAGGACATGCTTACTACATTTGTAGAAGAGGTCCTTCCTGACGTGGCAAAAAGACATCTATATCTTTTAACACCCACTTTTCTTCACTTACATACTTTGTATTCAACTAGGTTTTGTTTTGTGACTTGATGATGAAAGGTAATCATGGAGTTCATTTATAAGTCTGAGGAATCTCATGCTGGGAGGAATTTCCAACTACCGGTACATTTATTCTATGATTCTACGAATTTCCAGGTTAATTGAAAGATTTACACATTTCCTTTAATGCCTAATTTGACCCTCAGGGTCAACTTGTATAATTTGCTTATGATTGCAGTCTAATCCATATATATCTAGGTACAGATTCCTTTGAATAAAATGAGGCTTAATGTACACTGGATTGCTCTGCATCACATACTCTGAGACTGACGTACTGTAATTATAAAAAGCATGCTGGTATAGTAAAAGGCAAGGTGATGATGAGGAGTGACTAAGCAGGATTTTTTTTCCAGGGTCCTGCAGTAATTCATTAACCCTGTTCATCACTAGCAGATGCAAAGAGAGGAGGAGATAGTAAGCAAAACAATTCAGTTCATAAAACGCTGTGTAAAATTAAATTATAAAAGCCAAAGTAGGCATTTGAAACCAATTCTTAAATCCATACTTTATTGGGTGAGCCCATTTAAAAGGCATTAAAAGTGTGTTAGCTTTTAGGAGTACTATCTCTTCATCAGTGATTAAGTGATAGTATTCTCAAAAGCTTGCACATTTTTGTGTCTTTTTTGGTGGCCTAATGAAGGCATCACCTCAATATGCTGTTTGGAATTCAATTTTCTTTCTTTTCCTGAATTAACATCATCTGTACACACTGCAGAAACCAATTCTTGGCAGAGATATATTTAAAAACACAAATACTAATCCTTGGTCCTATTTCACTGGAGGTCCTTAAATAGAGGAGGAAGAGCCGGCTGCCAGGGATAATGAACGTGCATCCTCCACTGCAGATCTGTCATTGGGGAGGGGGATGTCCAAGAACAGGGAATATCCATGAACTTTGCAAGTCTAGGATTTTAAACATTTGTGTTTTGAGCAGACCTTGGAAAATTTACCTTTTTTCCCCAACTATAATTCCCAGAATCCCCAACCAGCCCAGTTATAAATTTGGGGGATTGTGCATATTATGTATCCCTCTTGGCTCATCTGGCATGAATTTTTGCAGCCTATATGGCTCTCTTGATCATGGCACCCTTAAGACCATGCTTATCATGGTTCTAGAATTTGGAATCTTTTTTTCTTTTGATTTTTTTACTGCTTTTCTATTATTATGTTTTGTTGTGTCTGCCACTCCGACCAGTAACTTTACTACTAGTTGGGTAGGATTAAAATGTAAATAAATAAATGAAATGAAATACAGCTGCAAAAAAGTAATTTTTCGAACAAAGATCTTGCCTCACTTTCTCTGTTCTGAAAATAACAGCCATTTTCCATGCACTGTCCTTGCCGCTAGAAGGGTTTCCCCCCCTGATTAATCTTAAAAACATCGAGGTATAAACTGCATTTTGCACACACCACATTGTCACATTCTCCTAAACAGGTACTGTCACTGACAGTGAAAAAGAGGAAGAGATATGGAGAAGGGCTTTGTAACCTGAAACTCTTCGCACCAAAGCTTAGAATTATTTTCAGATGTCTGAATAAGAATCCTGACAGTTTGGGTTCCTTTGCTATGAAAGGTCCCATTGCTTAAAGAACCAAAAACAGAAAAGGAGACTTCTTCCCTCTCGCACTGAGTGAAAGCTTTCAGTGACTGAGATTTCTTGCATTCAATACATCTCTCATAAACCAACCCAATCAAAGGGACTGTTCCATTTTGCTTTCTTGTTTCCAGTTTGGGTAGTAAGAGATGAAAGGATGTTCCCCTTCCCAGTGAGGCACTTAGCTCATTTTTGCAAGTCAGTAAATGACAAATGTTCAGAGGACCTATTTATGTCACTTTGCAAGGCATCTGATGCATTAATAAACAACACATATATTTAGGGCACACCATTTTACTGAATAACATCAGGCAAGCATTTAATAGTTTAATTTAATCTGATTATTTTAACAAAAAAAAAATCCTACCGCATTTCGTATGCACGTATATTCAAATGCAAGTCTGCACAATGGGGCTAAGGAATCCTTTCTATGTTGAAGGGTGCTGTCCCTCCAGAAATTTACAAAAGTTATTTTTGGACTACAACTCCCAAAATCTCTTTAGCAAGCATGCTTGTTAGACTATTCTGGGACTGTAGTCTAAATAAACTATTTGATTTTGTCATGGTCTAATTTGCTAAGAGATCATCTTTTGAGTACGACATACCAATAATGGACCTGACTGGAGTCAAAAACGTATATAGCCCAGCCCAGTGTGGGTGGGAAGCTACTCTTCTCTCTCTTTGTCACTCTATTTCCTCCTCCTCCTCCTTCCTCTCTCTCTCTCTCTCTCACTCTCTCTTTCTCTCTCTCCCTCTCCCTCTCCTTCTCCCAGAAACTGCTCTGAGCAAACCATTTGTGCTACAACAGCTGACAACTGGACCTTTTTCTGAAGCTGCAGTAATTCTGCTCAGTCCACTGCCATTCATTATAAAGACACACAAAATAAGGAGAAAAACCGAAATGATTTATGTCTCTTAACATATTCATTAAAACTCATTTATTCTTTGATTTCAGAGCACTCTACTTTTGGAGCTTAAAATGGTAGTAGAAGCTTTAGGAAAAAAGCATATTTTATAACAAGATATTTGTAAAATAGCTTACCAGAAAATAAATATAAAATGCATACTGATTTCCATGCAGATTTTCTCAGGAAATACATGCAGATTAATGTAGAACAACATAAGACTTATGAATTAACACATCAAAATTAACAAAGACCAAAATAGCCTGATAGGACTATTCCTTCCTTCCATCCTTCCATCCTTCCTTCCTTTATTTTATTTTATTTTATTTTATTTTATTTTATTTTATTTGCTGATTTTATTCCCATAGGGGACCCAGGTCAGCTAACAACAACTAAAATTATAAAACAATCAACTGTTTAAAATAATATATGACTATATTAAAAAACAATTAAACACATATCAAGATTTAAAACAATTTTTAAAAAACACTTGAAAATCTGTAAGTTAATAAAGAACATATTTTTGAGAAACCTGCTGCTTAAAAGCCTGCTTGAAGAGGAAGGTCTTTGCCTGACAATGAAAGGACAATAGGGAGGAGGTCAACTTGGCTTCTTGGGGCAGTGTATTCCGAAGTCTTGGAACTGAGAAGGCCCTCTCCCGTGTCCTTGTCAAACAAGCTTGGAAGGTAGTAGCACAGAAAGAGGGCCTCCCCAGAAGATCTTAAAATCTGAGAAGGCCTGGCCCCAAGCCAGGGTTTTATAGGTAATAGCCAGTGCTTTGAACTGGGCCCAGAAACAGATTGGGAGCCAGTGAAGTCATTTTAATAAAGGAGTTACATATTCCCTGTAACCAGCAATAATCAGCAGTCTGACTGCAGCATTTTGAACCAAATGAAGTTTCTGAACACTATCAAAGGCAGCCCCAAACAGAGTGCATTGCAGTTATCCAAACAGAATGTAACATTTGTCACTTTAGTCTGACTGGACATCTCAAGGAAGTGGCGCAAGTGGCGCACTGGCTTTAACTGTGCGAATGCACCCCTGGTCACTGCTGAAACCTATGCATCCAAGCTCAGGGTCCTAGGAAAACACTCAAGATACAGACCTGACTTTTCAGGAGGAGTGTAGCACCATCCAGTACAGACTGAATCCCTAGCCCCTGATTTGCCTTTTGACTGACCAGGGTAGCACCTCTGTCTCATCCAGATTAAGCTTCCATTTCCTCATCCAGTCCACAACAGACACTGGTCTAAGCACAGGACAACTTTAAAGGCCATTAAACTAGAAACATCAAGGACAGAATTCGGAGTCTTCTTTGTCCTGTTATCTTCCAAACCGCCAAGCTAAGGGTTCTCCTTACAACTTGGGAAAGTTATCTTCAGAACCTACAGAAATAAGTTATACAAAGTTATCTTCATCCTCTACAGAATTCTAGTGGCTATGCTTGCTGGAGGATTCTGGAAATTCAACCCCCCCCCAAAAAAAACCCCTCTTCCAGATGCTTGATCTTCTCCTTATAATTCTCAGAGACTGCAACACGATAATGTTCTGATATAACGATATACACATCCATTTGTAAGATGTTGGTTTAAGGCATAAAATACCACTGTGATGTTCCCTAGAACATTCTGCTTTCCAGAGCGGGGGGGGGGGGGGAATGATATTTCCAGCTTTTTTTCTGTTGCTTTTAAAAGCAAGGAAGACAACACTGATGATTCAGGTGTCCTTGGCTACTCTACAATCTCGAAAGGACAACTTTTGTAGAGTTCATGTTTACTTTTCAAGATACATCCTCAACTTCAATGGTAATTACAGCACCATTGAGGAATGCCTTTGGGATGAAGGCTGCATTTCTCCATGCTCCCGAGTAGGAGTTGCTGAGCAAGTCATCTCTTCTTTGCAATGGAAGAAGTTGCCTTGTCATTCTATAATTAATGCTGTGCCAAAACTGGCATGTTAAATACAGTTTCTGCATCACTAGGACAGAAGGGAAGTCATGTTCCCAACCAAAAACCTTCTCTGGAAATTACTTCTCAGTAATGACATTCAGCACTGCAGAAACAGTGTTTCATACCCTCTTGGAGTTTGCTGCCTTTCCAGACGTTAGAAATAACTTATAACTTACAATAAACAATTAATTGCAAGTAACTATTTGTAGCTAGTGACTCCCAACATTGCTGCTACTTTTCCCACAGCTAAAGTATCATCATTATGTTATTACTGTAACTTGAGAAGGAGTAACTATCCTCCTTTTCCAGCAGGTCTCACTAAACAGTCTGGGTTTGAGATTTTATAGTGAGTTCTAAAATGACTAGGGGAACTGTGGAAAACACAGCCATACACATGTACATTGTGCGTTAAAAGTGGGGTTTGAACAGCTGTATAGTAGGGGTCACTGCAAAACAGTCAGCCGGATCTCCAGCCAAATCTGAAAGCAGGATCAAAGTAACACTTCCTTGAAAAAAAAAATCTCTTTCATAATTACTTAAAACATGAGCGTGGATGTAAACGAATGATAAGAAATACATAACATTGGAAAGAAAACCATAACATGGTGGGGGGACGGGACTCTTAAGAGTCTTAAAATGTGGACAGAACAAATTGGTACCTGGCCAAGTTAATTCACCAGCAGTGAATGGTCATGGCATTTTGACTACCCAGTAAAACAGTATCCAAGTAAATTATTATGGAACCAGTTAGCTGTTACAGCAAATGCAAGAGCCCAAGTAAAAAAAAATATAAAAAAGGAGTTGCTTCCTTACAAATTTGCTACCTTAGTACAGTAAAAGGAATAGAGATTTCCATTAAAAAAATTCTGATCATTTATATAGATCAGCAATTTACTACACAAGCAAAATTCAGTTTACAACTGGAGGGAAATGTAAAGAACTGAGAGAAATATAAATATAGGGAGATAAAAGACACACACATGACATGACATGACATACCACATACACCAGATAACAACAATACTGATACTAGACACCAGACATCAAAGAGCAGTAACATGAAGCAGCAAAGTAGCAGTAGAAAAGACATGATGGATTTCCCCCCATAGAGTCAAAGTGGTTTGGCTGGGTGAGCACTTGGAATATTTTTCTGTGTGTATCTTTATAAGACGCTTAAAGGCTAATCAATGTATTTTCTTTCATAGTCTTACTTTTAAGAAGTTTGATGTTTTGGAGATATATTCTCTGCTCTTGATTGTGCCTTTTTAGGCTTTAAGCTCCTACATTATTAAAAAATAATGAAAACATATTTTGCAATATTTTTATTGTACCTTTTACGCTCCTTTATTTTGTACTGAAATCTAAGCATTTTCCTAAGACTTAGGTTTCTACGTATGTTCAAATATTTGTGCCTATAGTTTTTTTCACAGCTGCAAGATTTTAGCTGGTCTTTTACATGTCTGCGCCCACAGCTTTTTCAATGCTGTAAGTTTGATTTCACTACATCTGAAATGTGCTTGCAACTTCTCAAAACCGTACATGTTTTCAACAATTCTTAAGTATTTTGATAATACAGAACAGAAAAGCAATACAAAGCCTGTAGACATAGATAAGCTGATTTTGCCTGGAATCATTCCAACAAGGAAACTCCTTATTTTTCCCTAGATACCCAGATGGATTCTGATATGATTGGAATGTTTTTTTCCCCATTCTGGAATTAACCCTAAATGGGATAAATACCAGCTGAGATGAACATAGGCTTCTGATTTTTCTCTCTTTCTAGAGTTCTATAGAAGCTGTTCAGGCATCAGACTTTCTGACAAAATAGTAGTAGAGGAATAATACACAGGACACAGTTCAAGAGCTCTCTTGTACTATAGCTCATACTCTGTTCTAAGTGGTGAGGTGGTGGTGCCCCTATCATTACCAGCATGCACGGTTACTAGTTGGGGTAATGAGGGGGGTGTCGTCCTAAGATTCAGATAGCAGTGAAGGAGAGAACAAACTAAACTGATTTATACTGGAACTACTGAATTCTAGAGCATAGGCAGCTTCCTTATACCAGGTTAGACTATTTCTCCACCTAAGCCAACATTGTCTGCACTGACTGGTAGCACCTATTCTGGTCAAGCAGGAATGGGTCTTTTCCATCACCTGCTGCCCAAGATCTTTTTCCATGCAGATGCTGGGGACTGAAACTGGGATCTTCTGCATGTCAAGCAAATGCCCAGCCATTAACGAGTGGCTCTTTTTTCAGCTGATTTTTCCATGCAGTTACTTCTGACGAAATACAGTGGTGCCTCACATAGCGACGTTAATCCGTGCAGCAAAAATTGCTGCAAAGCGATTTCGTCGCTATGCGATTTTAAAAAGCCCATTGGAATGCATTGAAACCCCTTCAATGCATTCCTATGGGCTTAAAACTCACCTTAAAGTGAAAATCCTCCATATGGCAGCCATTTTCGCTGCCTGGTAAGCAAAGAATCCGTCCCTAAACACAGTGGGCGGCCATTTTTTTTACCCGACGGCCATTTTGGAACTGCCGATCAGCTGTTGGAAAATCATCGCTATGCGATGATCGGTAAGTGAAACAGTGAACCGATCATCGCAAAGCGATTTTTCCCCATAGGGAACATCGCAATGCAATCGGTTTTGCGATCGCAAAATCTTCATCGCTATGCGGTTTCATCATTAAACAGGGCGCTCGTTAAGCGAGGCACCACTGTACTGTATTTTTCCATGTATACGACCCCCCCAATGTATAAGACAACTCCCTAATTTTGACCCTTGACAGAGGTGGAGGAGCAGTCAATGGGCAGCCACAAGGGGCAGCCCAGCGTGGCTGCTCCTCCACCTCCGTCTCCTGCTGCTGCTGCCTCTGCAGCCCAATCACCTCCTCCAGTGTGACTGCCGGGGCTCACCCCCAGCTCACGTTGCTGCCTCGTCCCTTGCCCAAATGAAGCTCACGAGTGGCACTAGAGGAGGCGATCTGACAGCGGCGGTCGCAGTCAATAGATAGCAGTGAGAGGCGGTCAAGCATGGCTCCTTTTTGACTCCATCTCTGCCTCCTCCTGCTGCTGCCTCCGCCACTGGATCACCTCCTCCAGCATCACTCGCAGGCTCCCTTCAGACAGGGGACAAGACGGCGATGTGAGCTGGAGGTGAGACCCAACAGTGGCACTAGAAGAGGCGATCGGACGGTAGAGGCAGCAGTCAATAGGCAGATGTGAGAGGCAGCCGAGTGCGGCTGCTCATTTGCCTCTGCCTCCTTCCATGTATAAAACAACCCTCAATTTTTCCTCTAATTGTTTTAGGAAAAAGTGTTGTTTTATGCACGGAAAAATGTGGTAGATGGCAGGAGATACAATCATGGATCTCTCACTGCATGTTTACTTTGGCCCTTCAACAAAATGGTCTTTAGTATGCTGGAGAACCAGTGTTGGGAGAAAATTAGACTAGCCCTGCAATATTACTGGTTTATCAGGCATACATCAGAAGGAGTAGACATATGCTTCTTTATTTCCATGTACAAAAACCAGATTCCCAGAAAGTTCACAGGTCAGTTACAATGGGGCATATCCCACATATTTAGGCAAAAGCTGCACTGCGCTTAGTTTCAAGTAGATCTCTCTAACATTGCACTGTAAATACTGAAAGCTTAGTGAGTTAGCATTTAAGAGTGGAATAGTGAAAACATACCAAAATTTGGCTAATCTCTTCTGGACGTTTGTGAAGCACAGCAATGCCATTGACTTCTCGCAGTTCATCTCCAACATGGACAAGACCTAGGAGGAAGAAAAGAGAAAAATATTAAAAAGTAACTATCCTTTCTAGAACAGGAAAGGTTCCACATATTGCACAGATGGCTGACGATGGCCCTTTGGGTGCTGGACTGCAACTGCCATTATCCCTCACTGCCAGATATGCTAACCAGGACTGAAAGGAGTTGCAGTTCATCAACTTCTACATGGCCACAAGCTGCCCACTCCGGAAGCCATTCTTGTCAGAACCTCTTGTTGATACCCACCCTTTTGCTCTTGCTGTCAAGACCTAGCTGCAACGCTCACTAAAGATACAAGATATATTCCAAAACATTCTTGCCCTTAACTAAAAAAACCTTATTTTCATGTACCGAGACATCCCATCAAAAATAGTCAGCAATTGCAAAATTTTAGACATGCTCCTCAACAAGTGAAAATAACAGCACTTTTCACCAGAACCAGTATTAGTACAAAAAAAAGTTGTATACAGCATAAAACCTCTGTATTTTCACCCATAAAGCTTTGTATTTTATATAAAATACAAGTGTGGGTTCTTTTTTTTAACAAAATACTTTTTACACAAAATGTGTTTTTTGTTCAGAAAAGGTTCCAAAATGTAAGAAATACACAAAAACTTTCATAAACTCACTTTCCAAGGAGGAAAAAATTGAAGTTTTTTTACCTGTGGGAACTAAGTAACTGAAGGTTTCTCTCTAAGAGTAGGCTGAATAATATCATCTTGCGTAATGGCGCAGTCAGATTCTAACAAGAAGCTGCTAAGCTGGAAAGAACTAGAAGAGCATCTCAACTATTTTCAGATCTATGCATACAAAACATATGTTCAGTGCTACATTCACTGACAAGACTGGGAGTGGGGCAATATCACTTCAAGCCCTTGAATTGGTCCAGTGAAATTATTTAGAGCACCACTCCCCATAAAATCCTAAATCAATCCAAGGAGTACTTCCACTTTCTAACTTCAGCATAAAGGAGAAAAACACCTGCTATGTGAAGAATCATACCACTGCGGTCAGCTGCTCCTCCCCTCATGATCCGGGCCACAATCACAGCCCCTGTGTGCTCATCCCGCCTGATTGTTGCACCCTAGATTGGAAAGAAGATGCCTATCAGTTTGTGCTTCTTGTCTAGTCCACATATAGGCAGCCGTGCACAATTAAACCCAAAGTCCACTCCTGCAACCTAATGCCCTCCAAACAATTCCCATAATTCCTGTGACCAAGGCTGCTCAGGATTATAGGAAGTTCAATCAAAAACATACGGAGGATGCCAAGCTAGAGGAAGCTGATTTAATGATTTAATAGAAAGCCTAAGCACATTATTCGAGAAATCCCACAAGGGCTTGTTTCCAGCAGCATTCCAGGGGCACTATGATATATAATAGCCCAGTGCTAGATTATTTTTCTTGATGAAATTTTCTAATTTCCCTTAAGAGCAGTGGGTCCCAACCTTGGATAATCCAGGCATTCTTGGACTGCAATTCCCAGAAGTCTTCCCCACCAGTTGTGCTTGCCAGGGTTTCTGGGAACTGAAGTCTGAGAACACCTGGGTTACCCAAGGTTGGGAAACACTGCTTTAGAAATAACTAAGGTGAGAATCATCTCCAGATTTTACAGAACTAAATTTAACTACTATTCCAGAAATGATCATTTTAACCTACAATATTTTACACATATTGGGAGCACAGTACCTGATAGAATACATCTTCAGAATCTCTTAAGATCAATATCTGAGGTCTCCTTCCCATCCATAGAATGCTTATCCCAGGGAGCTTTATCTGCTTCTGACACTACTGTCTCTTCAGCACTAGATTAAAATGTTTCTCTGTTCATCGACATATGACTAGCTAATTTTAAAATATTAGAATTATGCCAGTTTATTATCCCTATGATTTTACATAATTGACTGGATAGCTCAGTGTGTTGAAGCATTTGGGTGCGGGGTTATTACCCTGTTTCCACGAAAGTAAGACCTAACCTGAAAATAAGCCCTAGTATGATTTTTGCCGACAAAGTTCCGCATATTCAAAGCTACGGTTTTTCCAGTAGTGTTGTATGGAAGTGAGAGCTAGACCATAAAGAAGCCTGATCTCCGAAGAATTGATGCTTTTGAATTGTCCCCTGGACTGCAAAGAGCTCAAACATATCCATTTTGAAGGAAATCAACCCTGAGTGCTCACTGGAAGGACAGATCCTGAAGATGAAGCTCCAATACAGTACTTTGGCCATCTCATGAGAAGACTCCCTGGAAAAGACCCTGGTGTTGGGAAAGTGTGAGGGCAAGAGGAGAAGGGGACAACAGAGGATGAGATGGTTGGACAGTGTCATCAAAGCGACCAACATGAATTTGACCCAACTCCGGGAAGCAGTGGAAGACAGGAAGGCCTGGTGTGCTCTGGTCCATTGGGTCACGAAAAGTCGGACACAACTTAACGACTAAATAACAACAAATGATTTTTCAGGATGCTTGTAATATAAGCCCTACCCCAAAAATAAGCCCTAGTTAAGTGAAACCCCACCACCCACCATTGTGCAGCACTGAGCAACAACCAGATGACATGACTGTATTTGAATAAATGTAGATTGTTGTACATTAAAAAAAAAATAAAACATCCCCTGAAAATAAGCCCTAAGGCTTTTTTGGAGCAAAAATTAATATAAGATCCTACCTTATTTTCAGGGAAACACAGTAGTTCAATCCTCCACTGAAGAGCCAGCTTGTGCAGTCTTAAGACAAACTGCATGGTGCTAGAGCACCATGAGAATAAGGGACTGATCAACTGTTTCTGAGAACCTTATGCCTAGAAAATCCTGGGAAGGTTGCCATAAGTAAGAATTGATTTGGGAGCAGATAACCTACTTGCATATAATTTGACAT
This sequence comes from Pogona vitticeps, assembly GCF_051106095.1. NCBI lineage: Eukaryota > Metazoa > Chordata > Lepidosauria > Squamata > Agamidae > Pogona > Pogona vitticeps. Next base: position 99,910,695 of record NC_135788.1, read on the forward strand.
CTTTGGTATATTTTTATAATTATACGATATATAGTTTTGAGTTTTATATATTTTATTTTTTGCAAGATGCCTTGTGCCTCTCTTGCATTTTTTTAAAAAGAAGCAGGCATCTAAGAAATTCAATAAACCATAAACCATAACAATCTTATTTTGTTTGAGGAAATACTTTTGGGGGTCTGTCCTTCATTTATTGCTGATCCAGAGGGGCATAAATAAGGCTGTACCAAATGTTCTCGTAAGAAATTTATCACATTCACAGAAATGAGAGAAGGGGGGAAAAAGAGAGGAAGAACAAAGTGGATTGAAGAGCCCTTGATGAGATTTGGGAGTAGCTTTTGGGAAGTGAACTTACATTTCTCCTTCTTAGCCTTTACAGAGAAGTGGAGAAATTGGGGTGGGGTGGGGGCTGCCTAGAGAAGAGCAGATGACTTTCTTATTGGAGGAGGACTTACATTTTAGCAGGCACAAATTGCAGCAAATGAGAAGGTTTTTAAAATTTACATTAACCACCACTGCCATTATCACCACGTTTCTTTATTGCTCTAGCACTAGCCTCATCCACATGTTTTAAAAGCATGCACATACCATGTGATGAGTTGAACACCCTAACCCCATCCCCTCTGTAATTTTCCTCACATGACAATGCATGTCAGAAGAGGAACCTTCGTTATGTTTGCAGAGATTCCAACCATGAACCAGCTTTTTTTAACATTCTGGTTGATGAGTAGCGCCTCCACAAGTAAGAAAGGATGTTTTCTTCCAACTTTTGCTTCAATGTGAAAAAACAGTCATCGGAGGGGCAGAACTAGCATGTTACTTCAACACTGGAATGTGGCTAGCATTTGCTGCTATCTCCTATGGCAGTAGTGATCATCCTCCATTAGAAGCCATCTTGCCCACATCCACGCCCACAGTGCCTCACATAAAAAGAGCCTGCATTTTGTAAAACATTTTGGAGCAAGACTGACCTCACAGGGGACATCAGGGCTGTCACAGAAAAGCAGGAAAAAGTTGTCTTAAAGAAAGAATGAGGGGGAGTTGTAATAAAATCCTGACGGTGTTACTGTCCCTGCTAAAAATGTAAGCATTCCTGCACTTCATCTGCCCAAGAAAGGAGGGTCAATCCAAAACATTCTGGTCCCTGAGGCAAGGAGTAGCAAATAGCAACTCTCCCACAGCAAACCAAGGTCCATCCAGTACTGAAAACCAGTCAAATTATTTTGGCACATGAGACAGAAGATTCTACAGGCACCTCTTTGCATCTGAAGCAATAAAAATATGACAATGATAACTAAGTAGCTAACAATTTGCTGCCCTTTCATGAAAAAACCTATATATGGTACTTCCCTCACTCTGCCTAATGGCAGAGTTTTGCTTTTACTTTAAAAAAAAAAACACTGAAGCTGAGGATAGAAAAAAACTATTTCAATTTTATTGTTTCTCCCCAAATAGCTGCATTGTGTTGTGCTGTATTTATGCCGCCTTCTGACTTTGGAATTTTTGAGAATTTTTCTAACACATTTTTCCAAACATATGGATTTATTTTCAGATTCTACCTAAATTCCACAACTTTTCCCATTACCTCAAGTGCTTTAAAAGCAACAAGGAGTCTTGTGGCACATTAAAAACAAGCAAGCTTTATAAGGCATGAGGTTACATGGCCTGTAGCTCTTTTTTAAAAAGATGCAAATGTGTTTTCACATACAGTATTTTTAAAGATGTATATTTTCAGACATTCATATTTTGAAATGGGCACATTATTTCGTGTGCATATTATTTCTCCAAAAGTTTACAAATACGCATGCTTTTGAAGTGATGTGTGTTTGGTTGTGGGTTTTTCGGGCTTCTTGGCCGTGTTCTGAAGGTGGTTTTTCCTAACGTTTTGCCAGTCTCTGTGGCCGGCATCTTCAGAGGACAGCAAAGCCTTCGCGAATACATTAATGTGTGTTTCTTATTGCTACAAGTCTACAAGTCTCAAAAGATACAAAAATACTCAGAGTGCTTTGTTAAATACAATTAACTATTTTTCTTCTAAAACTCCAGCCATTCATGACTGCACGATAGCAGGACAATGCTCTTGATATTGGAATCCTACCATTGCTCAGATATGAATAGTTTCATATACAGTATCACTATATTTACTGTTTTTAAAGAGCTTCCCACATTCTGCCCAATGATAGGGCCAGCACTGCAGAACAGTCATATGAGTTCCTCAGCTCAAACCTAATTGTGCACAAAGCACTTCCCCATCTTCAGAGCCCAAGAAATGGACAAGAAAGTGTTGAGTGAGACCCTTCTAAACAGCCCAACTTCTAGCTCTTCTTCACTCAAACAGAGCGTGAATGGTTTAAACATCAAGGTTGCAAGCCCACAACATTTCTAAAACTAAAAAAAAGTCACCAATGGGAAAAAAAGGAATGGTTTTAAATTCAGAATAAAGAAAACAGATATACTTAATCAGACAATGTCAAAATCACAAGAGGGCACCTCTTTCAGTGTTTCAGAGCCAAATTTAATCTTTCAGTGGTGGGCAGGAATAAATGCAGATGAACATAACTAAAAATAGCAGAATATTTAAAGCCCTGGTTGCCAATAACTAAGCCAAGAGAGAGGTACTTCAGTATTATGAAACGAGGAAAAAAATCTCTACAAAAGGAGAGTAACCACCAAATTATGGTGCTGTGGTAAAAGACAAGAAACTGGCTATTTGGGAAAGCCCCAATGGACTGATTGCAACCCTGAGAAGGGTCACAATGGAAGATAGGGTACGAGGTTCCTAAACTCTTGTGTAAATTGATTCATTTTGTTGTTTAGTTGTTAAGTCATGTCCGACTCTTTGTGACCCCATGGACCAGAGCACGCCAGGCGCTCCTGTCTTCCACTACCTCCCGGAGTTGGGTCGAATTCATGTTGGTAGCTTCGATGACACTGTCCAACCATCTCATCCTCTGTCGTTCCCCTTCTTCTTTTGCCCTCACACTTTCCCAACATCAGGGTCTTTTCCAGGGAGTCTTCTCTTCTCATGAGATGGCCAAAGTATTGGAGCCTCAGCTTCAGGATCTGTCCTTCCAGTGAGCACTCAGGGTTGATTTCCTTCAAAATGGATAGGTTTGTTCTCTCTGTAGCCCAAAATCTGTTGCAGCAGTAAATGAACTGGGACAAATTGGTTTTTCATGCCCATCATTCATCCTAATCCTTTTCCTCCATCCATCACAGCCTACCTCTCTTACGTACATACCAGTGGTTCTTTATTTTTCACCAGACGAACTATTTTCACTGATTCTTCCTCAAAGTCATCATCGATATTCTCAGGCAAAGGAGGCAGGACAGGGTCAAAATTCTTCTGGGCAACAGTGTCATGTACAACAAGCATCGCCTTGGGGAGATGAGGGGAAATGGAAAGGGCATGAGAAAGAGTAATACAGCATGTGGAAATGGGAATGTCTTATGGTATACTTCACCAATATGGCCGCTTCCAAGTGTATTAGACCACAATCTTACCCCAACATGCACACACATCAAGCAGAATGGCCATCTTGTGGGAGAGAAACATTAGGGACAAATCAGAAAGGTGCCAGGTTACAGAAAGCTGTACTGGAGCTTCCATTTCAGCAGGTGTCCAAGCAAGCTGTCTCAGTACATGGATGCTTCAGCTGACCTTGGCAAACTTCCTTGTCAGTCCAAAGTTTGGGAGGCTCTGACAGATGCATTCCCAACAAGACAGCCCCCCTTTAAGATCTGAGCTTCCAGCAAAAACTATGCAGCCACTCTCTTTGCCTGGAAACTATTTCTAGAGGACAAGACAAGAACTTTAATTTGTTTATACACTGGTTATCTTTTTTCAAATTGCTATCCCCCTAGTTGCGGCTGGATGAACCTTGAATCCTGCTTTCACACTAATCCTCTGAAAATGCAATTAAAAATAATCCAACAATTATCATCAAACCACAGAATATCGACAACAAAGAGCAAAACCCTCTCAAATGTTTCAGCAGCACCATTAGTTCCAATAAAGTTATCAACAAGTCATCCAGCCCTGTTTTGAACCACAAATGTTTCTTTTTAATCTTGTTTATCTCCAGGACTACAAGTTAAATAGGTGATAGCTAGGAAAACAAAGAAATAAAACTCATTAACACAGAAAAGTATACATAAGATTGATCTTTATCCCAGGGTTTATCCTTCCAGAAAATGAGGGTTTTGTTGTTTTTCAATCGAGTTGGTTGACTTTCTCCCCTTAAAATAAGCTCTGGAGCTGTACCTTAGTTTGGTCATCAGCTGCATATTCCAAATTATTCTGAACCAAGTGGAAATTGAAAGTACTGTGAGATTGTTTCCAAACTAAATTGCTGCTAAACTAAATTTTGTGGCTCTCAATTGATCAACTATGCAATAAAAACATAAACATCCAAGAACTGGATGTAGCTGGGATTGTGACCCTGCAACATACAGTAGAACAGCCCAGTGTAAACTTGAGCCTGCTCAGTGGGCTGGAATACTATGGGACTGCTCAAAGGGGGCAGGTAACTGGGGAGGAATAGAATGGATTGGCTGGAATCTTGAGCAGACACATTCCATACTGCAACATTTTGTTACAGAACTTCATTTTCAATTCTAAGATTGTTGTTTTAATATACTCTTTCAAGGTAAAAAGGCAGCTATCTTTTTCTGTAGTGGTCACGGAATGAGAAGGCTGATGGTTTAGGTGATCACAAGTAATTAAGAAAGCAATTAGTCTTAGAGAGAGAAGTTAAAGAAGTCAGTCACACACAGAGATGTCCGCCAGCAGAGTCCTCCTGCCTGTCCACCTTTCTGGGGCAACGCCCCCAGGAGGACTCCCTTTTATTAAGCTTACAGATAGCTGACAGTATACTGATAGGGCACGGTTACATAATGCCAATTAGGACTGGCCAAAGAAAGGCTTTGAAGTAACCGTATTTTTCGCTCCATAAGACGCACCTTTCCATAAGACACACCAATTTTATAGGAGAAGAAAACAGGAAAATATAATCTGTTTTCCTCGCTCCATAAGACGCACAGACTTTCCACCCCCCTGTTTTGTGGGGGAAAAGTGTGTCTTATGGTGCAAAAAATACGGTAGCTCTCTATCTCTATGAGAAAGGGGAAGAAGGGGTAGCCACTCCTCTCCAGAAGCAGCCGGGTCATATCCAGGAGAGTATGCTCTACACTGAAGAACAGACAACAGCTTAGCAACCTTGGGGAGGGCGCCCCCCCCATTTTTCTTTTCTTTTTTTTCTTGTCTTGGGGAGGATTATTCTACTGTATCCTACAATCTAGTATGTCATCAAATGTTTGCATTAGTGGATATACGTAAGACTGCCTTGCAAGCTGATGCAAAACAAGAACAAAATGAACCTAAAGTCAAATAGAGTGCAAGAGAAAGGGAGTAAAGCTGAAATTTATAGAACTGAAGGCAACTACCACACAGAGATATCAGAACCCAAGGCTTTTCTTATTCTATCTCTAGCTTTATATACAAGCTAAGCAAGCTAGAACTTAGGGCTTCAGATTTTGAGAGGCTTCGAAATATATTTTTAATATAATCTTTTGTTAGCACAATACACTTTGAGGTGTATCATTAATACAGCCTCTTGAAGCTGATATAACCAGCATGCCTTAACCCAGATCTGTAAAATTCCTCCTCAACAACCTGCTTTTATGAATCTACAACAAAAGGCAATGCAGATATTTGTGGTCATGAGAGCAATAATTTCCTTACCAGACCCTGGTAAGAGACCATCTGCCTAGTGCACATGTTGTGTGTGTGTGTGCGTGTGCGTGTGCAAAAACTCTGCCTTCTTTAGACTCCTCTCTTTATTTCTCCCTTAAATTGCCTTTCCCCGCTGTTCCTGCATGTTTTATTAGACTGGAGATAAATCTAGAAAGAACATAATATCAGTGCTTGCCTGGTATCATTAAATATTTCATACAATGGATCTAAGCTGGCAGCCAGCCACAAAAGCTGCATCGGACTCAAGCATAAAGGAAGTACTTTTCCACAGTTCAAAGAATAAGTTGACTTCTGAACAAGCAAATGCATATTGATGGAAGGGGTGCAAAGTGGATAGGTGGGAACAATACAGATCTACATCCTAGAAATTCTCAAACGGAGGTATTAGAAGCCAATAAAAAACTGAACCTCGGCCAAGAATTTGATGTTCCAGCATCAACTCGGCCATCTGGGGTTGTATGAACAGGAAAAGAGATTTGAACAGTGTCCAACCAGCAGTACTTCAAGCAGAGCTAGAAAAGTTACTTTTTTTACTCTTCAGCTTCTGGGGGATTTGAAAAGCTATGGTTCAAAAGGTAAAATTTTGCAAATTTTGTCTCTCAGGCAAGGTGCCACAAAGATCCCCCTTGGAGGCCACTGTTCATCATTGATATGTACACTACTTTATAAACATACAAAGTGAGCAGAAAAGACATGCTCTGATAAAGGTACGATCAAAAATTTAAACTCTGCTGAGGGGGAGTGGAACACAATTGCACATAACGATGAACCAAAATTATGGGGAACTGTGGGCGACTTAGCAACAAGCAATGCAGACATGTATACTGCTTAATTCTTTCCACTGGCTATCAGCAGGAGTGGCTATTGCAAGCTAGGAAATTGCTTGTCAATGGTTCGTTGAGCCCCTACTAGCTATTTTTCGGCTATACATGCAACAATTTCTAGCCAGCAGAGCCAATAGTGAAAGAGGATAGACATTTCAGTGAAGCCATATTCAAACATTTAATTGAACACTACCTGAAAGGCCATACCTTCACCATCTCTAGGTGAACTGGAATTCCTGGCCTGCCCATCCCTTACCTTGGAAATGTTCCCCTTTTTGGAATTCTAAAAGTAGAAGCCCAAAAAGCACATGTTTCCAAACTCCGGCCTCACCCAACAAAATGGCTTCAGATTCTCTCTTGTTAGATGAGCAACAAACCAGGTATCCCGGTCCGAATACAATACAAAATCAAAAGAGTTTTCACGGTTTTCTTAACCCATTGCCAATATCAAAAGAGAAATGTGAGTGATCCAGAAAACCTAGATCACCATTGTATTTGCTTGTTACCAACAAACCATTTTTTTTTTTTTTTGGGTAACTCTGGCTTAGTGCTACTATTTGTTCGTCTAGTCCGGTGGTTCTTAACCTTTTCGAAAGAAACGCCCCCTTGAGCCATTGAGGAAGTTATCATCGCCCCCCTCCCTGCGGCGGGGCGGCAGTGGAGGCACCAGATCCACTGCCAGCACCAGCTGCTCTGGATCCGCCTGCCAGATCCGCTGCCAGCACTGCGGCTGCAGCTGCCTTCTCAAGTTTGGCTCGCTCCATTGCCCCCATATTGCCCCCTTTCTGTTCCTTCGCCCCCGTGTTGCCCCTTTTCATTCCATCGCCCCCCTGAAAAATGAAATCACCCCAATATCACCCAGATTAAGAACCACTGATCTAGTCCAACACCGTCTACTCTGTTAACAGCTGGCAGACTGTCTTTACCACTATCTGCTACCCTGTTGGGTTTTTTGAACTGGAAATGAACTTGGGATTGTCTTCATGCAAAGCATGTGCAGTTCCACTAGGAAAACAGGAAGAGAAGGGCTTTGGTTCAGACATGGTAAAGACACCAGCAACCAGGAGTATCTTTTAAGTGAATGCAGTTGCACATACCTAGGCTTTGTTTGAATTTACATCACACACAAATTCATACACCAGTAGCTCATTGGCCATTTTAAAGCAGGAAAACATCGTTCCAGTGGAAATTATAAGGGATTGAGAAGCAATGGGAAAAGAATGCTTAACTGCTCTCAAACTCTTTTTTTAATCCACTCTGAATTACTTTGCAAGCAACTCTCCCTACTCCTCCATAATTCCAATGAGTGTTTGTAAAACAAAATATCCAAAACATACATATGAAAAATGTCATTCTGTGAATGTTATATAAGCACACACTTTTCATACTCTAAAGATATATTTCTTCGATATACTTCTCTCTGTGTGTCTGTATGTGTGTAATTACATATAGTTATATACATGCACTCTTCTCCCCCATTCCTCCCACTCCCAGCCAGCTGGAGAAGATCTTATTGCCTTTATTAGGCATAATCAATTTTAATTTCTGTTTCTTTTGCAAATGATCTGAACCACTCAATAAAAACAACTCTGTGCTACCTTGAATTCCTGTCTCTTTCTAAATCCGTTAAAGACCTCTGCAATTTGAGCTCATTTGAAAATCACTCTCTTCATATCTTATAGCGCTCGGTAGAAGTTATTAAAACCCCATTTATTATCTGCCTATTCAACTCTAAACGGAAGGCGAACGCACACCTCCCTCCTGGAGTGGGAGAATAAAGGTTTCATGCTAACAAGGGGGAGAAGCCATTTATATTCTGCATCAAATGCTGCAAGACATGAAACAATGGGTTTAAAGGAATATGTAGGTTCGAATAAACACAATGAAGAGAAGAATAAAACTATCACTCAGTGAGGGATTAAAACCAACATTTGGCTGGTTTCAATGCCACAAACTCCAAGTAATGATAAAAATGAGATTTCTTCTGAACATGGACAGACTGCCGATTCATGTTCTGTGATTAAATTCTCTCCCCTCCACAACACAGAACCAAGGACTCTTTAAAGTCTTTCCCTATTTCTGCCATACAAGACATCCAAGACAACTTGCTAATAAATCCCAAAATAAAACCTATCACGCTCCTGGCTTTATATCATAAAATTACTAATCAGCCTCAACCAAAAGCACAGGAAGAAAAGCACATAAAGAACTTTAGAAACTCAAGTAGCAGCAGAGCCACTGCGTGCCCAGCAAGAGCAAGAAACAGGCAGTTAAACAGTCATATTTTAAAATGTCTTTTAGAACAGTCTCGTCCTCCCCTGGAGAATTAGGGGTGAGCCACATGGCTACATATTCAGAGGAAGACAATCCCAATCCCAGGGGCAGCTGCTGACAAGGCCCACACCTGTGTGCCTTCTGGCCCCACTCCAGGGGTGATGTGAAGGATCAGGAAGGCTCCATGATAGCCAGGTAAGTGACTGCAGAGAGCACCATCTCAGTTGCACGGCCCACTCTGGCACTCCTTCCCCAGTAAAGGTTTTCTGACGCCAAATCTGAGCTCTTTCCAATACCAGACAATTGCTATGCTGTTTTCCCGTTACAGATTTCCTACGAATGCTCTACCCAGCTTCTCTATTCCTCCCTCTCTTTTCCCTCAACTCTCTTCCATCCTGTCTTACATCCCACTGTTTGCAATGATGTCCCTTAATCTTCCATAACATATTTTATCTCTTCACAGGGATAGGAGGGAGAGGAGCAAGCCAATTTTGAGTAGGCAGATGGGAGAGAGTGGAAAGTTAAGCTCCAGTTCCATCTCGTCTCTCTGTTCCTACTGCACCCACTGGCACTTTTCAAATACAGTGGTGCCTCGCCTGACGGTGTTAATTCGTTCCAGCGAAATCACTGTAGAGCAAAAACGTTGTCAAACGAAATAAAAAAAACCCCATTGAAATGCATTGAAAACCGTTCAGTGCGTTCCAATGGGCTGAATACCTGGTCGTCCAGTGAAGATCCTCTTTACGGCAGCCATTTTCTGGTGCCTGTTAAGCAAAAAATCAGTCCTAAAAACACCGGGGGGCCATTTTCTTCAGCTGGTGGCCATTTTGAAACCTGACAATCAGCTGTTTGCTGATCGTTGTAAAGCGAAAATCGGTTCCCGAAGCAGGGAACTGATCATCATGAAACGAAAGAAACCCATTTAAACCACTGTTTTGCGATCGCAGAAGCGATCGCAAAAACTTCAACGTTAAGAGGATTCGTCGTTATACATGGTGATTGTCCAGCAGGGCACGACTGTACAAAACCGACCACTAGCTGTGATGCACACAGAAATGTGTCAATGTAGCATGTCTGTTCTTCAGTACCTCTGTTTTGTGTGCGGTTCGTATACCAGCCAGAATGGCCACTTGATGTCTTTTAGGGTACCTCTAGATGATGCTTTTGTTGTGCATCACCCTGCTATGGAGTGACTTCTTTTCCCACAGGTCCAGCTGCAACTTCTCCTCCCTTCTTCCTTCTGTTTTATTACCTCAGAAAAATGTTAAGGAAGCAAAGACGGAGCAGCTGAACAATGCATTTTGATCAGTAGCACTATCAGTCATTCTGGATTGGGTGGAGTTTTTTTAAGCATTCTATAACTGATCCACGCAGCAATGCCAATTTCACCACCACACCTGGAGGGGAAAGAGTGCTCTTGTAGACCTAAAGCATGGGAGGTTTGTAGTCCACAAAGCCGTAGCACTCTTAGTGAGCCAGAATCCTCCAGCCAGTGTGGCTAGTGCTGTGCTGACTGGGACTTGTAGTCCAAAATGTAACTTTTCCAATGACATTCCCAAATGTGGGGGACCAAGATGTGCTGGCTAGGGCTTCTGAGAGTCGTAGTCTAAGAATATCTCGGGCCCCAAGTTAGTGAGCTGCTGATTTAAGCAATGATAAATTACTAGACCTAATAAAGAAGGGATAAAAACACAACTCCCACTCCCTCCATTCAGGAAATTACTGGGCTGCACCACCCCCTTTTCCCGAACCATTGAGTATGCAGCCTTTTACCCTGAGATGAGGAGTTGACAGAAGCTGGAGAAGTTCCTTTTCATCGTTATTCATGGGTGCTGTCTGCAATTCTTCTATCACCTTAAGAAAGACAGGAAGAGCATGAGTAACCCATCTATGCACAAGACAGCATCTTATTTTCTGCTTGCATTTTTAGGTCAATGTTTTCCTAATCCCAGTGTCACACTTCAGAGAAGTAGCAGTAATTGCAAACACACATCAGGAGGACCTAAGTCTTCATGAAGCACAGAAACACCCTACAAGATACCCAGGCTTGGGAAATTACATAGGACAAGAGGAAGCTGCCCGTCAATGCATTCATCTTGTTCTATATTGTCTACAGCAGCTGTAGCGATCCCAGATATTGTTGGACTTCAACTCCCTGATTCCCTGGGCATCAGCAATGCTGGGTGGGGCTTCTAGGAGCTGAGATCCAAGATCATCTGAGGGATCAAAACCTGGGAACTATTGATCTACCACAATAACTGGCCATGGCCTATCATAGTCTCTGATAGCAATCCTTCCCAGCCCTATCTGGAGACATCAGGGAATGGAATTTATGATCTTTAGCCTCTAAAGCATATGCAAAAGGGAGAGCCGACATTTTTTTAAAGACCACAGAAAATAAATGGGACTATGTTGTGAACCTTTATGTCACTGATAGCAATTCCACAAATGCCAGAGCATTCAGACTTGCAGTTAAAGCCCATATTTACTGCCTGATGACCAATCAAAAGACAAAGCAACCTAATTTCCTTGATGCTGGAGGTAGAAAAGCTCATGCCACAATAGACTTCCTTCATCGCTTAAGTATGATGTTTCTAAGGGCAGGGCACAAAGAGGTACTTCCCAATGCCTCACATATGATGGAGGAAGCATCAGCCAATACATGGCTGTGGTTAGTTAGTAAGGCATCCTTCAGTCTCAAGAAACTATGGTAATGTGCTCTGAATGGAGGACTTGGAACAGCGTCTAATGTGGCTGAGAAGGTCAATTTGAGATTGACAATCCCTTCCACACTGAAGACAAATACAATCTGTTCCCTGTCCAGCTCCCTGATTTTGCTGGTTTTGGGACTGCCTCCTTGCCTTGGCCTGCTGGACAAGTGTCTCTTCAAATTGGGAGAGGCCATGCTGCACCGCCTACCTCCAGGCTGAACGGTCAGATGTCAAGGTTTCCCATTTGTTGAGGTTGATTCCTAAGGCCTTCAGATCTCACGTGCAGATATCCTTGTATCGCCGCTGTGGTCTCCCTCTGGGGCAATTTCCCTGCACTAATTCTCCATACAGGAGATATTTTGGAATTCGACCATCAGCCATTCTCACGACATGCCCAAGCCAACGTAGACGTCGCTGTTTCAGTAATGTAGACATGCTAAAAATTCCAGCTCGTTCTAGGACTATAGTGGGGTCTCGACTTACGAACGGCTCAACATACGAATGTTTCGACTTACGAACCGCTCTCATAGGAATATATGGACTCGACTTACGAACTTAGATTCGAGTTACAAACTCTTTTTTTCCTTTTTTTAAAGCTAAGTCATCTTAGGTTAAAAGGAAAAAAGAAAAAATATCCCCCTCTAGTGGCAGAAGGAGGAATAGCAGCTTCCCATTAGTTTCTATGGACGAAAAGAGCAGATACGGATTAAATGGTTTTCAATGCATTCCTATGGGAAATGCAGATTCGACTTAAGAACTTTTCGACCTGAGAACTGCCTTCCAATACGGATTAAGTTCATAAGTCGAGACCCCACTGTACTCTATTTGGAACTTTGTCCTGCCAGGTGATACCAAAAATGTGTCAGAGGCAACGCATATGGAAGATGTTCAGCTTCCTCTCCTGTCATGCACAAAGGGTCCAGGACTGACTGCAGTACAGGAGTGTGCTCAGGACACAGGCTCTATAGACCTGGATCTTGGTATATGCGATTAGCTTCTTATTAAGCTATACTCTTTTTGTGAGTCTAGAGAACGTGGTAGCTGTTTTGCCAATACGTTTATCCAGCTTGACATCTAGGGACAGAGTGTCAGAGATCGTTGAGCCAAGGTACACAAAGTCATGAACAACTTGCAATTCTTATGTGGAGATGGTAATAGAGGGAGGTCAGTCCACGCCCTGGCACATGACTTGTGTTTTCTTCAGGCTGATTGTTAATCCTTGGCAGGCTTTACTAAAGCGATTCATGAGTTGTTGGAGGTTTTCAGCAGAGTGGGCAACAACAGTTGCATCATCGGCAAATAGGAAGTCCCGCATGCATTTCAGCTGGACTTTGGTCTTTGCTCTCAATCTAGAGAAATTAAAGAGTTTTCCATCTGATCTAGTCCAGAGATAGACACGTTCTGTTGCAGTTCCAAAGGCGTGCTTCAGCATGAAAGCCCTGTTTCACTCTGCTTTGGATGTCAAAGCAATCTGATGTTGAGCCATCAAAAACTACAGTGCCCTTAATTTCCTCATGAAAGGACCTGATGATGTTAAGGAGTCAAGGTGGACATTCAATCTTGGGAAGTATTTTTAAAAGGCCATCCCTGCTAACCAAATCAAAGGCCTTTGTGAGATCTATGAAGGCCACAAAGAGTGGCTGTTATTGTTCCCTACATTTATCCTGCAACTGTCTGAGGGAGAATATCATGTCAGTGGTGGCTCTATTAGCTCGAAATCCACACTGTGATTCTGGATAGAGTCTGTCTGCAAGCACCTGGAGTCTCTTCACAACATGGGCAAGCAGCTTCCCTACAAAGCTGAGAAGAGAGATGCCACGGTAGTTATTGCAGTCGCTTGTCACCTTTGTTCTTATACAATGTGACAATGTTTGCATCCTTCTTGTCCTCTGGTACTCCACCTTCCCTCCAGCAAAGACAAAAGATTTCATACAGCTTGGTGGTGATTATCTCTTTACAGGATTTCAGCAGGGATGTTATCCTTCCCAGGTGCCTTGTCGGAGTTGAGGGAATCCAAGGCCACTTTTATTTCTGCTAAAGTTGGTTTGCTGTCCAACTCTTCCAAGACAGACAGGCACTCCATGTTATTTAGTGTCTCTTCAGTTACTACATTCTCTCTGGAATATAGCTCAGAGTAGTGCTGCACCCAGCGTTCCATCTGCTGTGCTCGGTCCTGGATAATCATGCCTGTAGCAGACTTCAAGGGAGCAGATTTCTTCTGTATTGGACAGGGCTGTGGTGGAGAGTCCTCAAACAAGCATTTTACCATTGCCTTGCAGTGTCTTTAAAAGGCTCTCTAATAAATTCCTACTTCTAATGTGCTATTTGTATCTTATTCTTCGGGCCTCAGTTTTTCCAGTCTGAATTACCACCAACAAATGTCAGAGAGAGGTGCTCCATCCTAGTTCTTCCATCTGATGTTCCATTTTTGATATGTAGAGAATTAAAGGGTGTAGATCGCTACCTGCAGCCTAAATTGCTACAGACAGGATTAACACCCTTGTGAGAATTACATCAGTGAGTTTCATATTTGTGAGCCTGACGATAAACATGGATGCACCTGGGGGAGGGAGAGTCAGGAGCAAGAGAGAGAGAGGAAGCCCATCAAAGGGAAAACACTTTAGAAGAGGGACAAGCTGTATGGGCAGATCACGGAAAGTTATATTTTAAATGTATTATAGTAATAAGCTCAGCACTTCCCAAGATACAATCAGTTATTGCAACTGTATATAGTAGTTACAATTATTTACCTTTAACACCAGAATGCAGCAGCATGAAGAGTAGAATGAGCCAATACTAGAATCAGTACCCCTTCATCATTTAATGAGGCCATACTGATTGTAAAAGAGAGTCTCTTGTAAAAGTTACATGAACTGAACAATGTGTGCAGTTTTACCTGATTAACTTGCAGCTGTAATGTACTTATATTCTTGCTACTAGGGAAAAGGAATTAATTGCATGTAAGTGGTCAGTTACTTCCCAGCAATCTGTAAGAGTGTTCTACATGCACTAAAAGCCTGGAAGCCAAGATGAGAAAATTATAGTGTGTAATATTAAAAGAGAATACAAACTGAGCGAACATATTGTTCTCTTTGTAGTTTTATTCCCCTATGTTTTACTGTGTTCTACTGTGATGGCCTATGGCTAAATACAATTAAAGTAATATATGATAAATGATGACTGAGAGAACTGGGCAGAACAATGACAATTCATGGGACACAATTCCCCATGGATCTAAAATCTATAGAAAGAAAAGAGTAGGCTGGATTGGAGGTGGTGTTGCTGATGTGTCAAAGACAGCAGTGTCTCCAATAAATTGGAAGTCATCAAAGAAGCAAGCTTATCTGCACAATCTGTCTGGTAAGACTCTCATTCTTTAAGAAGTAAAAACAAGAGGACTGCCTTTGCAGCACCAACAAGTTGGGGGCAGAGGTCAGCTTCTAACACAATACAGAAGAAAAGTTTGGGTTGTGGGTGGCTAGAAATTTCAACCCAGGAAGAAAAAAATTGTATGTTTAAAGAGAAAATATACCAATTTAACACATGATCTGTTACAATGTGACTCTTAGACACAGAAAGAAATGTGAAGCCCTTTTGTACCTCACATTATGTACTTAAATCACCATTCCAATAAACATGTGACATTAGAAGTGGTTACTTAAGTTCTAGAAGCTCCTTTATGATTTTATCAAGGACTACTGAGGATATATGTATACTGCACACTTATAGGAATTTGATTCCACTTTAACTACTATGCCTGTATCCCAAGGAATCCTGGGATTTGTAGTTTGGTGAAGTACTCAGAAGTCTCTGCTGGAGAGCTCTAGTATGCCACGGCACAGAATTCTGGGGCCCTCACCAAACTACAGATCCCAGGATTCTGCAGGGCACAGCTATGGGAGTTAAAGAGGAATTAAACTGCTAAAACTGTAAAACTGCCATCTTGAATGTTTTCATTACATGTCCTTGCGTTGCTTTTTAAAAGCTTATTGATTAACATATATTTATTGTTTATTTTCATATTACTGTGACATTTATGTTGCTACTACAGTGGGGTCTCGACTTACGAACGACTCGACATACAAACGTTTCGACTTACGAACCGCTCTCATAGGACTATATGGACTCGACTTATGAACTTAAATTCGAGTTACGAACTCTTTTTTTCCTTTTTTTAAAGCTACAGTAAGTCATCTTAGGTTAAAAGGAAAAAAGAAAAAATATCCCCCTCTAGTGGCAGAAGGAGGAATAGCAGCTTCCCATTAGTTTCTATGGACGAAAAGAGCAGATACAGATTAAATGGTTTTCAATGCATTCCTATGGGAAATGCAGATTCGACTTAAGAACTTTTCGACCTGAGAACTGCCTTCCAATACGGATTAAGTTCATAAGTCGAGACCCCACTGTATTTAATGTTGTTATTACTGACTTATTTTGTTGTGGACCACCTACAGTGGACTTTGCAGTCTAAAAATAAATAAAGTGCATATACTGTATATATTTTAGAGACACTTGTGAGCATGAGTTGGAAAACTTTTTACTGGCAAGGACCATATTGCCTCAGCAGATGTTTCTTCAGAGTAGCAGTCTGGACAGGGACCACTATTGCATGAGAGTACAGATGGGTAAGAACCAAACTATGAACCAGAAAAAAAGTGTTCATGGTTTGGTTTGTGCAACCCATTTTGCCAAACGGAAATGAAGCACCAAACTTTTCTCCTCTTGGTGCTTCATTTTGCTTCAACAAAATGGACACCCGCCAACCCCCATCTCGCTGTCCCCGTCACCTCCCAACCTGATCCTGGCACCAATTCCTCCACCGTTGATATCTTCAGAGACAGTGGCCTGGCTTCCCTTCCAGGAGCCAGGCCTGCTGTCTCTGAGCATGCACCTGTCTTTCAGTTGACCAGCTGGGGATCACATGCATGTGTACAGGCAGCATCCAGACTCCTGGAAGGGAAACTGATCACTGCCTTTTGTGCATTCGTTCACTCCTCAGCTGATCAGGTCAATCAGCTGGAGTTCAGGCACCTGCACACAGGCAGTACCCGGGCTCCAGAGGGACCAACAGTGGTGTGACAGAACAAGGCAACACCCTCTCCACCAGGGATGAATTGAAAACTGAAGCAGTGCACAATTCAGTTTTCTGGTTGGTTCATGGTGGTTTGTGGCTAACCCCAAGCCATCGCAAACCACCATTTTTCAGGTTCATGCCACCCTCTAGATGTGAGGTATCAGCATGTACCCAGCAATGCTTACTCTAGTGCTAGCCCTAAACATACTGTACATACTATGTGAAGAGACTTACATCTTCAGCTAGAGCCGAGGCACTGTGCAGAACTGGAACTGGACTCTGCCGTTCATAATGACAGAGCTTTTCATGAATCTGAAACAGAAGAGAGCCATAAAGGTATAAGACATGAAACATTCAAGGGTTGGTGGTCCCCACGAGAAGCTCTTCTTCTTACTGCTGAGGTAAAGGCAGCACCACAAACAGACTCCTCCCTTTATTGTGTGCACATTTTTGTTTTACCTATTGGTAGTCCTTTGTTGTTGTGCTGCTGGACACTGTTTCTTTTAGGCTGATTGTTTATTATACAGTGGTGCCCCGCATAGCGAGGGTTAATCCGTTCCGGATTAACCCTCGCTATGCGAAATCGTCGCTAAACGGGGTAAGGGAAATGTATTGGAACGCATTAAACTTCGTTTAATGCGTTCCAATACCTTTGTTACTTACCCGTTCAGCGAGGATTCCAGGTGCCGGCAGCCATTTTCGCGCCTTCGCTAAGCGAGGGCAGGGCGCGAAAACGGCTGCCGGCAGCCATTTCCGGGCTTCCGGCGGCCATTTTGGAACCGCCGATCAGCTGTTCGGCGGCTCCAAAATGGCCACCGCAATACCCGATCTTCGCAATGCGGGTTTTCCCCATTGCGACGATCGGAGGAGTTTCCGTATAGCGATCCCGAAAAAGGGATCGCTATACGGAAACATTGCTATACGGTGCACTCGTTAAGCGAGGCACCACTGTATTCCTGACAGTTCCAGAGGCACAAGATAAAGAAATAGTATTCAGGGATTATTAAGATTTATATGTTCTTCTGTATTCATGTGATCAGGAATGCTTCGAAAACATTTAATATATTAAATAGCTGCTTGTAAAAGCTAAAAAAATAGCTAATTGATAATAGCACACCAAAAAAATTGGAATACAAAAACATAAAATCCAAAAGGGCTGGGAAAAGGAAGAGGACTCTGCATCACAGTGGGCATCATCCTCTTGAAGAACAGTGTCTCCAGAAATTGGAAAAGTTACCTTTTTGGAACCAAAGTGCCAAGAAATTTAGAGTCAATACAGTTAGTTATTGGGATTCTGAAGATGTAGTCTGAAAAATCAAATTTTCCAACCTCTGAGAATTTCAAAGTCAATGTGTGCCACCACTGAGGGAAAAAAACTTTTGTCACCACCCACCACACCTTAGCTGGTGGAAGACACCAAAGAACTTCAGATGAACTTAACATGTAGGGGGATGTGGGAATGCAGATGGTTCATAATCACCATCATCACCACAGCAACAATAACAAGTAATCATTATCATGAGTTCCCATCTTCTTTCCTTATATTCTTCTTCATACACTTTGTTATATCCCATTACAGTGGTGCCTCGCAAAACGCTGTCTTGTGAAAACATTGTCTTGCGAAATGCGGTTCCCCATTGGAATGCACTGAAATCTATTTAATGCGTTCCAATGGAAAGATCATTGTCTTGCAAAAATCGCCCATAGAAAACATCATCTTGTGAAATGCGGTTCCCCACTGGAATGCATTGAAATCTATTTAATGCATTCCAATGGGGGAAAATCGTCGTCTTGCGAAAATCATCCATAGGAAACCATCGTCTTGCGAAGCGCAACAGTGATTGCAAAAACTAATCATCTTGAGGATTAATCGTCCCGCGAGGCAATCGTCTTGCGAGGCACCACTGTAGTTCATATGCCAGTGGTCCATTTCTCTTCTGTATGTCAGCCTATATATCATGTCAATCTGAACCCTTTCCTCTTCTGATTGTAAAACCATTTTTATCACTTTCACTCCTTCAACAAATCCTTTTCTAGACTACTCTGTCCTCACTGTGCCTCTGTTTCCACTCCCAGTGGATTCTCCTCTTTTACCCTATCTCCAAGACTCAATCTATGATCTCTGCACGTCAACACCAGGGTTGCCATTGAAATTTTATTTTTCATTTCCCTTACTTTCTGTGACCAACATTTGTCAATTTCCCTGACCACCATTCAAATATAACCACAAGTTAAAAATGAATAGGTCATATTGCATTAACCCAAGTCTTAATGAAATATTCCACTCTACAATTACACAAGTCTCAACTGCAAAAATAGTTGTCAAAGTAAGAGATTTAATACCAGCTTCTTTCAACATTAACTGCAGCAACATCTGTTTTACAATTGCACCAAAAATTACACCAAGATACAAACTTCAATTCAAGTAAACTCTGAATGCTAACAAATGATATAACATTTTAGCAGGAGACAAAACATCAATTCCATACACAAGCAGGACCCCAAATTTATCTTTATATTTATATGTATGTTAAATGCAGTACTAGCAGTTAGGGAGGAAAACAGTTAGATGTTTAAAATTTGTATCTTGCTAACCGTTTAAACTAGCCTTGCTTTGCAAATGCTACAGGCAGACTTTGGAAATTATGCAGGGACAAAGCTCAACAAACACATTAGGCTGATCCTGGGGATGGAGCTAAGAAAAGGTGGAGCAGGGAAAGGGCATCATTAAGTTTTACTTGTATTCTGCTACTTCTCTATTCCAGTTGCCACAAGAACAGATCATGCTCTTGCAGCAGCAGGTCAAAAATCCACTGCTTTAACATATTTTAATCACAATTCTCCTGACTTTCTCTGGTTTCAGACCAATTTCCCTCACTTTCCCTGACTTTCCAGAAAGTGGCAACTCAGCATTCACAGTGTTTGTTTGTCCCGGAGTTCAAGTAGATGACCCTATGTCACTTCTGCACAGCTCCCAGCACATTATTGACCAGATCCCAGAAAAGTTACTTTTCAGGAATAGAGTTTCCAAAATCCTTCAGTCAGAGGACTTTAATGGTCTCAATGACCACGCTGATTGGGAGAGTCTAGGAGCAGAAGTCCAAAAGGTAAAATTTCCAGGCACTGCTGCTGGTGCTATATGAACAACAACGGTTGATCATGGACATCATCCAAATGTTTGGAACTACTAGTGATAACATAAGTCACTCCCTCTCAGTCAACATCCACTTCCCACCCACTCCCTTTAATATACAGAAATTCTAAAAGCAGTACAGTACAATAATTTTTCCCAAACAATCAGTACCTTCCAGCAAAATGTGTATCAATTGTTTTGTTACTAAGTTAAGCCATGGTATTTAAACTCTGAAAAGCAGTCTGCACACCTTTACTGGCAAGAAGTGCCATTAGAATTCATTTTTTCATTTGTCAGTTGTTCACTGATGTTCATTATTCACAGTTCCATCAATTCCAACTAGAGAATTGGCCAGCGTTCTATTACCTGTAAATTCAGTACTTTCCATCTGAACAACATATACACAACCGATTGGGGGGGGAAACCCCATTTTATAGGCAATTTAAAAGGTGTAGAGGCACAGCACAATGGATGTCTAAACAAAACAGAAGCTTCTGTGCTCTCACTCTTTTTATCCTCCCTGCAACTTTCCCATGAACTGCTGGTGCAGTTCTAGTGTTTCAATTTTTCATATCATTAGAAACTAATGAGACAAATTAGAAACAAACTGATTTTTAATTTTCATCTGCTGAAAATTTTCATTTTCACAGTATAAACAAAATAAACCAGGGAAACTCATTTGTTCGGTATTTATTTTTTAAATGAACCCATGCACCCCTTCTCAAGAGTGTTATATGGAGGTTCCACTCTATACAAGAAATTAATGCCCTGTCATATGCCAAGTTGTGCAACTGGCATGTGACTAGGAGTTCAAATGGCAACTCATCAATTGACAGTAATTCACTGCTGCAATTTAGGCCCTTAAACATATGCCAATGTATATTTCCAAAAGGAATCTGACTATTATGTGATAGAGGGGAGGACGCCTGCACGGCTGCTCCACGATCACATTCTTAGCTAACATGAGGTCCTGAATGTATAAGCCAGGGCTATATCAGGAGGACAGATGGATAGTGCCTGGTGTAGTTCTATCTCAGCAACTAATAAAGCCCAACTGGGTTAGTACTTGAGCCAGACTCCACTTTTGCCAATTGAATGCAGAGATTGGAAACTTCATTTCTGGATTATAGCTTCTAGAATTCAGAACACAGTTGGGGATTCTCAGAATTCTAAAAGCATAACTTTCTCAAGCTCTAACCCAAGAGATCTGGGTGGCGGGGAACAGGAAAGCAAATAAAAAAAATCTGCACATGATCAAATTGAAAATGCTACATCAAAATTCTGTGCATTTCCATTTTACTTATATGCATCAAAATCCAATGTTAGTTCTGGTAATAAAAAGAGATTCTAGGATTAAATGCAAGACAAGGTCAAGTCACCAGAATAACAAGACCAAGTAAAAGTTTTTTTTCTCAAATCCAAAATATTTACCTTCATTAAATAGCTGAGACTTCTCTCACTAAAGATGTCTCTAAGGAACACCATTTCCTCCTTGTGATTTGAGTCTGGTCTTAACTGTGATGTCAGGAGGGCAAGGGTCTCATGCAAACCTAAAGAACAAATACACAAAGAATTCACTGGGGTATTCATTAGCTTGTTACAATGCACTGCAAGAGCTTTAGGCCAAGTCCTGTAGGCAACTTCTAACACAGCTGCAGAGGAAAATAGGAGGTGAGGATAAGAGAAGACACTTCAAAGAATGGGTTCCAAACAAATGAGGATTTTGAGCTACAATCCTAGCATTTAAAACTTTGCAGCTCAGACCTGATCTTCCTTGTGCTGAAGTTGCAATTTAGACCAGCTAAAGCTCAGCACAGTTCAGAACTTGAAAACATTACCTTTTTGGACTAAAAATCCCATGCTGGCTGCAGGCCCTAGAATCTGTCATCACAAAATTAAATTTTACCAAAGGTTGGCCCAATCACTGTATGGCTTGCAAACAGAGGGGTGAACTGAATTATTTTGCATTCCTACAGATAGAACTGAAGAAGCAGGATACGTCAACATCAAATAAAGTTAACTTCAAATAAATCAAATATGTTCATCTTAACCATGTCACAAGATTCTTTGTTTTTCTGCTTTCAAATCATCCTTTCAGCTGTAGCTCTTAGGAGTAAGATTTAGGAGGCCAATATTTCTTAAAATTGAATGACAGCCCGTAAAAGTGGCCTACCTTACAAAGCTTGAATATACATTATACTGTACAAACATTTGGGTTCTATTGTTCAAACTGTGGTTTGGACAACATTGACTGAAATCCAGTAGTAAGTTACAACTAGAGTAGGTCCACTCAAGAAGTGGCAGTTTTGTGCTTCTTAAGGAATTTCTGCTGGTATTTCTTATTGTACACAAGTAACAATAAGGCACAAAACCCAATAATGAAAATTGAGTAATTCACTGCTGTAATTTATGCAGTTCCACATAAGCCGGGACATGGAAACAACAGGATTCTGGCCAATGATTTTTAATGCTTTAATCCAGAGTTTCTTTCTCTCTCTCTCTCTCTCTGACACGCACAAATATTTGCAGCTGCTTTTAAAAAAAATCTTTAATATCTCTAGTTAAAGAAGAAAACGGGACAAAGGGGAGGGATCAAACATAGAGACTAATTATTATAGGTGACAGCCCATTAGAACACACTTGAGTTTTATGGCACCTTGAAGACAAATAGACTAACTGGAGCATGAAGTGTTATCCTCAGCTAGAGGATGTACAGATTAAAAAAAAAATACAAGAAACAGAAGAGTATCTGCCAGCTGAGGATAACCATGCATCTGATCTGTTGGGCCACCACCCACAGAAGAGAGAAGAGTGCCTTTCACCATGTGAATCTATCTGAGACTTGAGAATATCTTCCAAGGACCTGGTCTGTCATTCCCCCAGGAGATAAACACCGAGAATTCTTTCAATCATGATGCAAGGGATGATTTGAATGCAAAAAACCCTCCAACCCACCCCCATTAGAACTGCTCAGGCCCAATTCTGGTGTCACTGAGGTCTTTTTATCCCTTCTGCTGAATTGCATAGTTGTATTTTCACTCTGTTTTACCAAGCAACAGCCTGCAATCAGAGGGGAGCAGAGAACTCCTACCTCAGTCCATGGGCTATCCATTATATCCACTTTTAACTATATGGTTATTATTGGTTTTACGTCACTCCTGCTAACACTGCTGGATAGTGGTTTAGGTATCCGGCTAAAGAGCCAGAGGTTGGGAGTTAGATTCCCCATTGTACCTCCTTGACAGGGTTAGACTCAATGATCCTCAGGACCCTTTTCAACACAGTTCTAAGATTATTATGACTCAGTATTTCTGTTCTGAAGACAAGAGAGCCTGGCATGCTCTGATCCATGGGGTCACGAAGAGTCAGACACGACTAAACGACTAACCAACAACTTCTGTACTGACAGGACATATTCCCAAATGGGACATGTGAGACTGCTATAGATTCTCTGTTCTGTATGGCATGGAAATTTGGGATCTTAATAGGCTACTATAAAAAAATTGTATTTGAAATGTGGTGTCTTGAATTGATAAAGTGACCAATGAATAAGTACTAGAACAAATGAATGACATCCAAGAAATCATAATATTTTGAAACAAGATAATGACAAATGAAAAGTGTAGATTGTTAGAGCTTATCATTCAAGGTAAAATAAGCAGGAAATGAGGGAAGAAGAACATAATGGTAGGAGAATCATGGAGACAGCTTTGCATGTGGCAGTGCATCACTGCTATCCAGCCTCCAGAAGGAAAGGGGAAAAAGAAAAAGAGACATGCTTGAATAAGTCTTGACGCATAAAGAAACCATTTTTAGTGTCAAAACAGAGAACCCATGTCCTTCTAAAACAAGACTGAGTGTATTCCACTGATTTATTGTAGTCAGGTTCCTTTTCTTTCTTATTTATCCTGATAATTATAAGATACTATAACATTTTTTTTTATTTTCCTACAGTGAATTCCAGGCAATGTACCCGGCTCTCCTCACTTCAGTCTCATAAACTTTATAAGTAGTGTGCCTGGCCCAAGGTCATTCAGTGGGTTCTAGAACCTGAATTTCTTTTGCTACCATTCCAGCATTCTAAGCAGAGCACCACACTGGCTCTCTCCCAATTTCCTTAAAACAGAATCATTGTTAGAGAACATATTAATGTAGCAGAAAGTTCCATACCTGAATCTTCAGAAAGGACAGGCATGGTTTGTTCCTCACTCACTAACTACAGATGAAAGCAGTCTTTCAAAGTAACAACCGGTCTACCTCCAAGGGCTAGGGCATAAACAGGAACAAAATGCCTGAAAGTCAAAGAAAAAACTGGATGAGAATCACTTTTATTTCTCTTAAAACACAGCAAATAATAAAAAAAGTGAATATGTCTGTTTCATTGCCCAGCTTGAGAAAGGAGAACATTTTACTTAAATCTTGCTGCTCATCTTTGCTTTTCTTATTTATATTACTTATTACATTTATTCATTAAATTTATATTCCAAGTTTCTGCCAGAAAGGTCCATTCAGTAGCAAAACCAAGATAACAACAAAAATGCAATTAAAACATAAGAACAGAACATTACTCACTCAGAGGGCAGCCAGCTAACATGACCATAGAGTGGGCTTCACATTTTCCTATCACTGTTTTGCCACAGAGAAAACATTATTCTTTTTCCTATGTGGGACCATTATCCTTTGTGAGAATGTGGTTTCACAAATAAGACAAGATTTAGTAGGACTGATGATTCCCCACAAGGCTTGGGAAAGTTCCCTCTTTTTGAAATACTCTGATTCTCAAAGCCCTCCAGCCACATGAACCCCATTGGCAGGGGATTCTGGCAGGTGTGGACCGAAACAGGGAGTCTTCCAACTCCAATGGCTCCATCATCTACCCCAGTGACATGCGTTGACACCATCTGGAATATAATCTGTTTTAGCAATCTTCTGCATGTTTCCACACAAGTAAATCCTGGTGTTTCCAACTGGACTTATTCCCTAGTGCAGGAATGGACAAAGTGTTTTGTCTTCCATGTTGCTGGACTGCAACTCCCCATTAGCTCTAGACAGTGTCTCTAATGGTAAACAATGCTAGAAATTGCAGACTTACATCTAGAAGCTAAATTTTGCTCATTTCTCTTCTGGTGGATACTGAGAAGGTGGAAATGACATGCATTGAGAGCATGCCCACATGTCTCTGCAGAATAAGCCCCAATGGAATCAGACAGTCATCTATTATGCAGTTGCTTGAAAACAAGTTTGTTACATTCTTCTAGGGCTGAAAGAGACAGTTTCCAATCTGCTTGCCTTCAAGCCCTCACAAGTCCTAGGATGGTCTCAAACTGTCTCATGTGATTCAGCAGCAGCTTTGCTATGCCATGGCTTCTGCTCTCAAAAGTCCTGCATCTTGTCAAGTCAATCTATCCTTCAATGGTGCGTGCCATCTCTTGATGCATCTCCATTGACAACTCATCTCAGCTATCCCAGGCATGAATGGCCTGGTTAATTTATTTTCCCACCAGTTTGATGACAACATTCCCTTCTGCAGACTGTTCTATCCACACATTGAAGAAAAACAGATCAAAACGGATGGGCAAGCATTTCACTCCATCGTTTAGAAGAATTCAACAAAATCTGAAAATGTCTTCAAATGGATAAGATTCAACAGCCTTAAATTTCAATGTGAGAGAAAATGAAATTGATGGATTTGCTATCTAGCTCCAGATTTCACTGTTTTAATTCATAAAATCCAAAACCAGGGTTGGATTTATTGGCCCACTAAAACAGTTTTTAAAATGAGTCTTCTAGTCCTCCTGAACATCAGGCTAGGCATTACAGAACTGGAAGGAGGAAGCAGAAAAATCTAAAATTCAAGCCTGGATGACTTTTAGATGTCTCTTTTTCTCCTCATGCTCCAAGTTTTGCATTGCCCTGCCTGATAAAGGGTCTCTAAAGGACGCATGCCCTAATGAAACTGCAGTGGTTTAAGAATTCTGAATTTTGCCCACAGATCACACAGCTAAATAATTTTTGTATTTTATAGGAGTCGGGATTTGGATACCTGTATATTCAACCTTCTAGTAAAAAATTAGTGCTGCCATCTTTTTTTTCTGAAGGACTCCTCCTCTTTAACACCAGAAAGTACAATATGGTCCTCTCTGCACTATTTAAGACTTGAAGAGAGTTTCTTGAGATCCTATTCTTATCGAAATGTTGATCTATAGAATCTATCATTTCGCACAAGTGGTCTCCATGATGCCTTCAATCTTCTGCTCTATCTTCACAAAGGAACAATGTGACTACTAAAATCCCAGTAACTGACTATGTAACCCATGTGGGAAGGTTTTTTGACACTGTATTTCCTCAACTTGAATCATATGGTTGGCTCTAAACACAGTCATTGCTAGAGGAAATCCAGTGAAATCAATGGTTTTATATTTTATATTAGTCCTGGCTAACTTGTTTATTTATTTATAAATATAGAAACTACATATACCTGAAGAGCTCAAAGCAGCATTAAAAATTCATAAAACATACAAAAGAAAACAATACATAAGAAAAAAACACAACATTTCTATTATTCATAAAATAGATAGTAAGTTTTCAACATATGTAGGTGAATAAAGGAAGGCAATTAGCTTTAGAGAAAGTGCACAGGAGTCGACAAGCAGATGTCTGAGCCAGCGGAGCCTCAAGGAAACGCCCTGAGAACTCTTTTTATTGACTTAGCAAGAGTTACATAGTATGTTGTGAGAATTCAGATAGGATACTAGTTACCTAATCATAACCAGGGTTGGATGAGGAAACTCTTTGATCTAATACTCTATCTCTAAGCGAAAGGGCAGAATGAGGGGTTACCCCACTCGCTGGCAGCTCCTGCTCCTGCCAGGAGTGTGTGCATGTCACTGGAATAGAATGCAACTAACAACCTTTAGGCAGAAGTTTCCCACAAACATACACCTAAAGTTAAGAACAGTCAGACCACAACTGATGGCAGAAAGAAGTTTTCCATACAATGGATGCTCCCAGTCCTGGACAACTGCTGAACAGATCTCAGGAATGGATGTCCTTACCAGAAGTGTTCTTCCAAACCTCTTAAAGTGCAAACAGGTCCATTAGGAAGACAATGATTTTTTTTAATAACCAGATAATTTAAGACAATATTTGAAGCTAATTTTCAGTCCAGACCAGCCTGTCTGATTTTTTAACTGATAGAGAATATCTGTGGCTTTGTACATATCTGAGATTCACTCCTTCAGAGGTCCTTTGTGTAAACTAGTCTCCCCCTCCAGATGTGTTGGACTACAACTGTCACCACTCCCAGGTGACCATGGGGGTTGTATTCCAACATATATTAAGGTGTCAAGTTAGGGGAAAGCCATTCTCTGTTGCTGCAAAGTACAATACTGCACTGCTGCTCCCCTACTGTTGCATCATCCACCACAAGGTTTTGTGCTGCCCCACGGCTGCTCCTGTCCACATCTAGGCTTGAAAAGGAAGAAATATGTTTTGTAGGAGAGATGGTGTAGTGGGAGTAGCAGTGGCTGGCAAGGATAAGCTCTCTTGTGTTAAATGATCCAAGCTTTCTCAATTAAGGGGCTGGATATAGTTGGACAGAATGTACATCTAAACTGAGTTAAACAAGGAGATCTGTAAAGGAAGTCATTTATCTCTAGAAATGAAGGATAAAAAAATACATTTTTGGATTATGTTATGGGATCCTGAGAGCTGAAGCCCCAAAGTAACTTTTCCTATCCCTGTTTTTCTCCACTAAAATATAGCAAAGCAAAAAAAAAAGTGTGCTTTATATACCGCCCCATAGCATACCGCACCAGTTACATCTTCAAAAAGAAATTTAAAAGCTAAGCCCATAGTTTTTATCTATTGAATTTGCAAATGAAATTCCACCAAGAAAGAACTATTTTAACATTCTGAACCTAAGGGGTCACCAAACATGGGTATATTAGCCTCAGACTACATTCTTAAGCGCCTGGATCAAATGCCTACATTGCCAAGCCCTCAGGAGCGTTCTAACCTTATTCTCCCCACCATGACAGAATGCTCTCATTCTGAATGTCTTGAGCCTTGCACT
Source organism: Pogona vitticeps (assembly GCF_051106095.1). NCBI lineage: Eukaryota > Metazoa > Chordata > Lepidosauria > Squamata > Agamidae > Pogona > Pogona vitticeps. The sequence goes on from NC_135788.1 coordinate 99,938,537, forward strand.
ATTACATAACTTATTCCAATTCCATCTTCTTATTTTATTAAAGGATTCAGCCAACCCACTTCTTTCCAACTATGTCAGTTCTTTGTAAAATTATGCTCTGTTGCCTTATGCATTTCTCAAGCAAGAATATCACTGGGAAAGGGCTGCAGCACAGCAATCACACACCTACATTTTGCATGCATAAAGTCTCTAGTTAAATCCCTGGTCACCCTTCTTCCAAAACCAGGTATTTTATACAGAGGGCCTCTGACAAAGATACCAGGCAACTGGTGCCAATTACAGCAATACAGGGCACCTTCCAAACATGCTGGATTATAATTCCTTTAATTTCCAGTCATCAAGTTATCTGCAAATATAAGAGCTGTAGTCCAACTTGCAGTAGGTCAGGCAAGACAGACAAACACTCTGACCTGAGGGCCAGAAGGAAACCCCTACAAAAAATACCCATTTTAGGAACTGGAGGTTCTTCATCCCCATTCTAGACCTTTTGCCCATCTGCTCTAGTCTTGCTAGTATGTACAACTGAGCATTAAGTGTTGTGCCGGCCACAGTGCATATGAATGTCCCATATACTGTATCAGGGACTGGGAACATTTGGCCCTCCAGTTGTTTGGATTTGAACTCCCAATGAGTCAAATACAAGGTATTGCAGCAGTTATAATCCAAATCATCTGGATGCCACAAGTTTCCCACCATCTGCTATTGAGGGCTTCTTCTACTGAAAGCATAAGGATGCTAGGTAAAGGTAAAGGTTTCCCTTGACAATTTTTGTCCAGTCGTGTTCGACTCTAGTGCTCATCCCCGTTTCCAAGCCATAGAGTCAGTGTTTGTCCAAAGACAATCTTCCGTGGTCACATGGCCATTGCGACTTAGTCATGGAACGCTGTTACCTTCCCACCAAGGTGGTCCCTATTGATCTACTTGCATTTGCATGCTTTCGAACCGCTAGGTTGGCGGGAGCTGGGACAAAGCGACGGGCGCTCACTCCGTCGCATGGATTTGATCTTACGACTGCTGGTCTTCTGAACCTGCAGCACAGGCTTCTGTGGTTTAGCCCACAGCGCCACCACATCCCTTTTATAAGGATGTTAGCACATAAAAATTCCCAAAGTGAGTTCTGAGGTTTGGGACTTGCTTCAGCCTTGTGTCATTCCCGTCCCTACATGCATCCAATTTTTTTTTTTGCTTTAATGCAGTAGTGCCTATTGACTCCAATTTCAGGATTGCTGTGAATCCATCCTGTTTTTCAGTCTGTATGCAAGAACTATCAAAGGTGCTGAATACCATAATGGGTTCAGGACCTTGGACAGCTGCTGTACAGAGCAAACTACAACCCAGGGTAAATGCACAGCACCCCAAAACTGGAGTTAACAGCTGCCACTGCTTCTAGCCTAAATACAGATAACAGATTCTTCTAGGGCATTAGTCCCCAACCTTGGGCCTCCAGATGTTCTGGGACTTCAACTCCCAGAAATCCTGGCCAGAAGAGGTGGTGGCAAAGGCTTTGGGGAGTTGTAGCCCAAGAACAACTGGAGGCCCAAGGTTGGGGACCACTGTTCTAGGGCTTCTTTTCTTTTCTTTCCTTCTCCCCTTTTTTTGCATTGATTACCTTTAGGGAGCAGGACAGAGCTTATGAAATAACCACAAACGGCATCCATACACAAGTCTCATTCTCCACCCCAAATGTACTTCCCCAGAAGGGAAGCGATTACAGGAACATAGGAAGCTGCCTTATAACGAAGCTAACCATTAATGTTCCCTGCCCAGTATTCTTGGCTCTAACTGGTAGCAATACTTTTCCAGCTATTCAATCAAAATCCTTCCCCAGCCCTGCCTAAAGATCCTAGAAAACCTGGAACTGTCTGCATGCAAATCACATGCTCTCCTGTAAGGTAGAGGCCTCTGCAAATCATCATCATCATCATCACCATCACACTCACTCAATTGTTTAAAATATTTATTGCTGTTCTGCCAACCAGGGCCACCCCAATAACAATAACTCATCTGAACATGTGCAGAGTGCACTTCCCATCTAAGCTTAAAATGACAACTAATTATTTTTATTAAAAAAACACCATAACCGATAGGCAAGGCCTAAAGCCTCCTCTCTTTCCTTCTTATAATTAAACCATAGGCAGCTGCCAACCAGTATATGAGGGAGCCTTCTCCCAAAGTGTTGGGAGAATTTGTGGTCCAGGCAAAGGGCCTTGAAGAGCATCGTGTACAAAAACGCAGTCATGGGAAAGTATCCCTTGAGAAGGCCCGCAGGAAACGAGGGAGCCCCAAAGAATCCCCACCCCACCCCGGCTCGCTCCTTGGCCTTTCTTCCCGGTCCAAAAAAAAAAAAAAAAAAGGCCAGGAATCCCAGGGTTATTATTAAACACTGCGAAGGAGAGAAGGAGGCGATTCCTTTGGGAGGGGGGATCTAAGGTGGGGAAAACACGGGACGTGGCCGAGACGAGGCAGCGGGAATTTCGGTGTCTTTGGTGGGTCTCCAGGAAGGAAATCCCCCGAAAGAGAGGGACGGCCGGTCCGCCGGTGGCTGGGTGGGCTCCCACGCATGCAACCCACCGCCCGGGCTTGGCTCGGCCTGCTTCGGCCTCTCTCCTTCCTTCCCTCTCTCTCTCTCTCTCCTCACGCCGCCCCTCCGTGGCCCGCCCGAGAGGCAACGCCGCTCCCGCACCCTCCACCTCCGTGGAAAGGTTACCCGCAGGGCTGGAGCCACGACCCCGCCGCGCTTTCGTCGGCTAACTGGCTGGCTGGCTGGCTGGCGCCAGTGGCCCCCTTCCTCGGTGCCGCCTTCGGGGGCGTCCAGCGGCGGTTCTGCTGCTCCTCGGGAAAAGGCGAGCCTCGCTCCTGCGCTTGGCGGTGCGGCGGGGACGGGACTGGTGGGGAGGGCGGGAAGGGGAAGAGATGGGGGGCCGCGGGGCCGCTCCGGCGCACCTTTCCCTCCGCCTTTTGTTCCGCGCTGAGAAGAGCGCGACGGAGAGGCGGCCCTTGGTCCAGCTTCTCTCTCTCTCTCTCTCTCTCTCTCTCTCTCTCCCCCCCCCCCGAGAGTTGCGCCTCAGACTGACAGGAAAAGACACCCCCGCTTCTCTTTCCCTCCTCCGTCGGTGCGACTCGCCTTCCTCCCGGGGTGGGGCGCGGGGGCTTGGCGACGGCGGTGGAGAAAGCTGGGAATCTCCATAGGCTGCACTCTTGACTCACGCTTACCCAAGAGTAAGCTGTAATCGAACCAGAGGGATTTACTTCCTAGACAACACGGGCTGGATTCGCGCTGTGTAACTGGCGGCCTCCTCTTAGCAAGCGCAGAGAGGACACCCTCCTTTTTTTTTCCCTGCCGCTTTGTTCCCTTTCTCGTTCCTTGCCGAGTTACTAACCACCACATAACGCCTTCTTGGTTCGTTCACACGCCGCTCCTTCCCTCATCCCGAAGGTTGGGAGCGGATCGCCTGGCCAAGGAATCCCCCCCCCCTTTTCCCTCAAAGGGTCTCCCACCCGCAACATGGAGGAGGAGGGAGGGTTCCCCTTGTTATCGGAGGGGAAGGGAGGGGAGGACGACGTTGTCCTCTGATCAAGCCGGGCTACTCGACTGGGGGAATTCCCGCGCAAGGATTCGCGAAGCTCCCGGATGGAGCCGTGGAGGGGGGGATCAGTTCCGCCCACCAACCCACCCCCCTCTGACTCAAGGCCGACGACGTAGGAGGTCCACAGGGCTTTTCCCCTTTTTGTACGGCTATCTTAAAAAAACAGACTTTCCCCCCAGTCTGGAGCGGATTCCAGATGTGTCGGACTACAGTCCCCATCATCCCCAACGTGGGTGGACAGGGGACAGTGGGCGTTGTAGTCCAGGACATCAGGAAGGTACACAGGTGGGAAAGTCTCCTGAAAGCAATACTAGAGTTCCTGGTTGTACTGTTTTTCCCAGATGTTTATTACGTTGATTTTCATTTTGGCTTTTGATTGGGTTGTGTTTATGTGTGTGTCCCCCCCCTCCTTTCAGCTTTTCCTCTCAGTTGTTTGGTTTGGTTTATGCTCTAGCCCTTTATTTGCTGCTGTTTACTGCTAACTTACACTTCTCTCCTTTCATTCTCTCTGACAGCAGCCATAAACAACCGACAGACAGGCTTTAGATTCTCAAACACTGCCATCACAACAACCCACAGGAGAAGCAGGAGTCAATTATTGCTATAAGCTACTAGAAGGGCTATTCCAGAAATGCAGAAAATCTGAAATACAACCAAATAAGAGGGACTATTTGCATGTGAACAAGCACAAGTCATGCTAAATCCTAGTATTCTATTTTGGCATCTTTAGCATTCTCTTTTATCTGTAGTGTTGCTCTTGAAACAGAGATGTCTTTAGCATTATTTAATGAGTCAGTTTTGATGCTACAGAATGTTTGGAAGCAGTCAAACTTCTCAAGCAAGAAAACTGTTGGGATATTTGGAACCTGGTCCTCTGATGAGAGGGAAATATGCTGGTATGACTTGGATTGAAACCTAATGAAAAGGAATAAAAGGGAGATCCTGCCATCACTCTTGCTTTGCTGAAGCATTGAGACTTGGACATCTTCAGGAAAAGTAAGATATGGGATGAATTGTACATATTGATGTGAATTAGTCAGACTTTCCTTTGATTGCAGTGAATGAGTTAATGCATACGTTGCTTTCAAGTTCTCAAGGACTTCCAGCAGATGTGCAGAGCAGGCCTAGTCTAGGGTACAGCTGTGCACTTGATGGCCCCAAACATACACAAAGAATGCTCCAACTACCGGACAATTGCACTCATCTCACACGCCAGCAAGGTTATGCTCAAAATCATACAAGGTAGGCTTCAGCAGTATGTGGACCGAGAACTCCCAGAATTACAAGCGGGATTCCGAAGGGGCAGAGGAACTCGAGACCAAATTGCCAACATGCGCTGGATTATGGAGAAAGCCAAAGAGTTCCAGAAAAACATCTACTTCTGCTTCATTGACTATGCAAAAGCCTTTGACTGTGTGGACCACAGCAAACTATGGCAAGTCCTAAAAGAAATGGGCGTGCCTGACCACCTTATCCATCTCCTGAGAAACCTATATGTGGGACAGGAAGCAACAGTTAGAACTGGATATGGAACAACGGATTGGTTCAAAATTGGGAAAGGAGTACGACAAGGCTGTATATTGTCACCCTGCTTATTTAACTTATATGCAGAATACATCATGCGGAAGACTGGACTGGAGGAATCCCATGATCACTGCAGATGGAGACAGCAGCCCCGAAATTAAAAGACGCCTGCTTCTTGGGAGGAAAGCAATGACAAACCTTGACAGCATCTTAAAAAGCAGAGACATCACCTTGCCAACAAAAGTCCGAATAGTCAAAGCTATTGTTTTTCCTGTAGTGTTGTATGGAAGTGAGAGCTGGACCATAAAGAAAGCTGACCGCCAAAGAATTGATGCCTTTGAATTGTGGTGCTGGAGGAGACTCTTGAGAGTTCCCTGGACTGCAAAGAGAACAAACCTATCAATTCTAAAGGAAATCAACCCCGAGTGCTCATTGGAAGGACAGATCCTGAAGCTGAGGCTCCAGTACTTTGGCCACCTCATGAGAAGAGAAGACTCCTTGGAAAAGACTTTGATGTTGGGAAAGTGTGAAGGCAAGAGGAGAAGGGGACGACCGAGGATGAGATGGTTGGACAGTGTCATCGAAGCAACCAACATGAATTTGACACAACTCCGGGAGGCGGTGGAAGATAGGAGGGCCTGGCGTGCTCTGGTCCATGGGGTCACGAAGAGTCGGACACGACTATACGACCGAACAACATACACACTGAGAATGGGCAATTGAAGTAACACCCTCCAAGTAGCACTACTGCTGTGGTGGGAAGAACCGCCACCACTGTGCGGATGAGACACCTACCATTTTCCTATTCATGTTTTGACATTCCCTTACTGCTGCACCAAAGTGCTGTTGGAATGTCAGATGTGGTTAGGAAGCCACTATCTTGATAATATTACGTTAGAGCCCCGTGGCACAGTGGTTGAACTGCAGTGCTGCAGCCAAAACTCTCTTCTCACAGCTGGGGTTCAATAAGAAGGTTGACTCAGCCTTCCAACCTTCTAAGGTCAATAAATGGAGTACCCACCTCACTGGGTGGGGTGGAGGGCAATGTACAGCCTGCATAATTAAATTGTAAACGATGGAGCAGTATATAAGCAGCATGCTTTTTTTTAAAAAAAGGAAGACACACCTTGAAATCCACACAAAACAGCTCAAAAGCTAACTGAATGGCCTTAAGACGGATCATCTCCAGCATAACCCATCGCCTGGGGATGTGATGAAAGTAAACAGGGACACTGCTTGACAGTAATCATTCGTACTTTTCTCATTTCTGTTACACACTTCAGCATTTAAAAAAATGCTTTACTATATATACCATTTCTTTTTCTTGCTCTCCTTCCGCCATTGCTGTTCTCCAGCTGGACAATAGGCAAGGGCTAATAGTGGCATGAGGTTTGCCAGGAGTAACTACAGTGTGCAAGCTCCCCTCCCTCCTTTGGAACACAGTTTGCAGCTGTTGAAAATACTTTGTGCAATCCTCCTCCTTCCATGCATGAAGCTTCTCAGCTTGTTATATAACCAATGCTTCCTCTCTTCCCCCCCCCCACTCCACTAATGAGGTCGCATTAAGAAAAGTAGCGATTCGGTGTGATTCTTCTTTGTACTGGAGGGTAGAACAAAGATCTGCATTTTACTTGGTGTATGTACGTGTGTGTGCGCTTGCATACAGGCCAGTACAAATCTGACACAAAGGACCCTCAAAATCAGAATGTTTTGCACAATTTACTCTGCTACTGTGCTGTCAAGGGTTGTGTGTATGTGTTTTTTTTAATGAAATCTAATGTGGAATTAGGCTGACCATAATGCCAGCACGTGTTGGCCCTGTACAGGTCACACAAGGAACATTATTTCATTGTGGTTTTAGGGTTTTCAGCACATCATAATTTGCGGCAACATCTTTATTTATCTAAGAAGTGCAAAGCATCTACATAGAGCCAAAGGAAGGGCATTATCTTAACGACAGCATGCTTCTTTCTTCTGCATAAATAAATATGTTGTTCCTCATCCTAGTGGGATGCTTTCCCAATGGAGAACAGCTCATTATGGGAGTGGGGAGCAGGCATTAGATTCACAATTTGTTTCCTTTCCACGCTGGACTCTTTTGATGGATAAAGATAATATCTGACGAACTGGGCTTTTGTCAATGAAAACTCAAGCTATGACAAAATTGATAGTTTTTATGGTGCCAAATCTGATTTTAGTCTGAACTACAGAAGACTCCAGTGGAATCAATGGGACACCAGTTAGTGTTGACTAACAAGATTCATTCATTTCAATGGACCTGCTGTAGTTGAAAGTAACAATTGGATTTATAGCTCTTTGTAGTTTTTGCTGCAGCAGACTTAAGATGGCTAATCCTTTGGAAATAAATACATACTGTACACTGATTGATTTCCTAGAAAGCAGCAGCCATAGATTTCAAGGGGAGGACCAGCATTCAAGCTCCCTGCAGCTAGCAGAAGCTGCATAGTGACTTACTCCCTATTCCTAAAGGGACAGCTTGGGCCTGGAAGGATCTCTACTTATCTCTCTCCCAGCATCAAAGCCTGTAGAAGGGAAATAACACATCCTGTGCCTTCATCAAACTACTTTAAGAGTTTCCTTTTACCCTGCCAAATTCTTATAACTGCTGCAATTGTTAAAGGCTAAGTACCCCATCCATGTAAATGACAGGTAAATGACTCTATCAAGAGAATAAGCCCACACATTGAGCACACCCACACACTGAGCTGCATGTTCAGCTTATTAGCCATGCAGAGAAGTGTGCCCAGATAGGTCAAGGAAATACCTGATCTTTTGTAGTTTATAAAGAAGCACTTCCTTCTCCCCTTTCCTTCTCCCTCTGCATTTCTTTCTGCACTGACAAGAAGCTCAGAAAAATCTTTCATGCTTTTCGCTTCAATATCAAACCGGATTCCCCATGCCTGCAAATGCCTCTGGTTGCTTGCTGAAGAATGGGTTGAGAGGCATCACTTTGATTTCCAAGAGGAAGATGGGACTAAAGCCAATGCTACTCTTCAAAAGCCACATGAATTTCCAAATGACCTGCCTTTCCTCCTTAACCACAAAGAAGCCTTGCATGGGGGGGGAGCAGCTTGCAGAGGAGAACGGAAGGTGGGGTGTTTGGTCATGAGCCTATTCTAACCACAAGATGAGTGCATGTTTGTAACCTGGTAGGGAAGATGTTTGGTCACGAGCGTGTCTTGACAGCAGGGTGGCAGCATGTCATGACCCTGTCTTGGCAAGAACAGTTTTGGGCCATGACCTTGTCCTGACAGCAGTGGGGCAACAGAACCCAACCCAGGCAGAAAAGGTGTTTGGTGAAGAATCTACCCACGCAGCAGGGTGACAGACAGCACAACCCTTGTACTGTACTGGCAGGTTGGGTCTGGTCATGAACCTGTCCTAGCTGCATAACTCAAGCAGGAGGGCTGTCTAGTCACAACCCTGTTGTGACAGAAGCAGAGAAACCCAACACTGTTCCAAGACATTTTGCTGCCTGAAGCACAGAAGAAAATGGCTCCTTCTCCCATTGTTTGTACTGTACAAAAGATGAATGGCCTGGCAGATGAATCATTTTTCAACATTAGTAAAATATCTCCACTATTCAGAAAGAGAATGGAGCCTGGAAGGGGGATGCTCTAGCTCAGGGGTGTCCAACCTTTCACCTTCCCTGGGCCACATTAGAAGATGAAAATTTGGTTTGGGCCGCACATACATTTGGTTTGGGCCACATGGGGGGGCAGCCCTAGCCGTCCTCTGCAGCCCCACTCCTAGCATGCTTACCGGCAGCTGCGATCTCAGACAGCAGAGGCTGCCAGCTTCCACTCCGGCAGCTTTATGGGGCCGGGAGGGGGTCCACTTATTGACGGGAATGGCGCAATGCAGTCATGCAGCCCCCCTGTCCACTCCCCTCCCACTCTTTCCTTCCTTCCCTCTCTCCCCGTCTACTGTTGTGACATGCCCCGGCCGCAAGCGCCGGCAGTGTAACTTGAAACTTTGGAAATAAAAAATTGCACTGGGCCACATTACGAGCTGACCTGGGCCGCATGCGGCCCTCGGGCCGCAGGTTGGACGAGCCTGCTCTAGCTGAAGAGGAAGAAGAATCCTTAACCAAGCTGGAGATCTTACTAAAGCAAGTCTCTACTCAGACGTATCAAATGTCCCATAAACCTGGGTACTGTCTGCTTGCTTGATTGTTAAACAAATTTAAGCCACCCTGTAATTTGCACAGCTACAAAAATTAGAAGATAATCACACAGTCTGTACTGCTTAAATCAGCTCCCTTTCTAATTGCAAAACAGCCTATCTTGGGCATTTTGGTCCTAAGCTAATATTTTCCAACCTGTTTCCTATCAGGTATGTTGCATTGCATCTCCTATTAAGCAAGCTTGACTGAAGTTATAGTTCAACACATCTGAAGTTGGAGGGTCACCAACTTCAACTAGGACCATTTGTCATCTTTTTGCAGTAAGCAAAGGATTGGATCATATGACCTCTAACACCACTTCCAGCTCTTTGATTCTGCTTCAGTATTGTGCCCCTCAGATAACCGATAGATTCTCTCTTGTTACCTTTCTTCAATATTCTATCTCTTTCTCTTATTATGAGTGTGTTAAAACTGTTCCTACATTCATTTTTGGTTTCTGAGGCTCATAGATTGTTGTTTTTGTCCATTTTTATTGTTTCCTTATTTCTTATTATGTTAGTATTTCTTTCTTTATTTCTAATGAATTTTATGGCTTTAGTTTTATTACATGCATTATTTAAAGAATAGTAAACCAGTATGAGTTTCTTCTTGGAGTGAGGGACTGTGATACTAAAAATGGTCAAATATATAGTCCATAAAGACTGAAATACCCAGTACACCAGAGATGGGGAACACATAGCCCTCCAAATACTTTTTGGACCACAGCCCCCATCATTCCCAGTATTTAGCAATGTTGCCCGGGTCTGGCAGAAATTGGGATCAACAGCTTCCAGAGAACCATAAGTTCCTCACCTCTGCTCTAGTGGCTTATGCAGATTTCTTAGCATTGACTTCTTACTGTATTTAGACATCCTTTATTCATCCTCTCCCATAGGTTTGGCTGTGATTCAATTCACTTTGACATGTGGATTCATGCAGTTTTCTTACACTAGTTGTATCTTGCCTTTGTGGAATTCAACATCACATAAACTGTGTTTTCCAGGTGGTCTCTCAGCATGATACCAACCAGTTCTGGAGGAAACTGTATTTGAATCAGGTTTAGAATGTTTTAAATTGACTACATAACTCACATGAAAGTGTGGATAGTTTTGTCAGGGAATTGTATTATTTTGATCAGAAGCAATGTATTTTACTATAAATGGTATCTGTGGGGTTTGCCATTCAGGGACGTGGTGGCGCTGCAGGCTAAACCGCAGAAGCCTGTGCTGCAGGGTCAGAAGACCAGCAGTCGTAAGATCGAATCCACGCAACAGAGTGAGTGCCCGTCGCTTGTCCCAGCTCCCGCCAACCTAGCGGTTCAAAAGCATGCAAATGCAAGTAGATAAATAGGTACCAATTCAGTGGGAAGGTAACAGCGTTCCGTGTCTAAGTCGCACTGGCCATGTGACCACGGAAGATTGTCTTCAGACAAACGCTGGCTCTATGGCTTGGAAATGGGGATGAGCACCGCCCCCTAGAGTCGAACACGACTGGACAAAAATTGTCAAGGGGAACCTTTACCTTTATTTATTTATTTATTTATTTATTTATTTATTTATTTATTTATTTATTTATTTATTTATTTATTTATTTATTTATTTATTTATTTATTTATTTATTTATTTATTTATTTATTTATTTAATATCCCGCCTATCTGGTCGGTTAAGACCACTCTTTACCTTTACCTTGCCATTCACTAGTGTACCTTCCACGCATCCTTCCCTTCTCCACCTCAAACTGAAGGGTGGGAAAGAAAGAGGAATTTGGGAGGATGGAACTAGAGAGCTAAATAACATGGACTCACGTTTAATGACACCATTGTTTTTAAAAAATGAATAAAGTTTGCAATCGTTACCATTTCATTAGCTTTAATTGGAGTTTTAATTAAAGTTAGCTGCAGTTGCATCTGTCTCTTTGTAATTTTTCCACCACTCTGGTAATGAACTTTCCAAATGGTGTGCTTATTTTGGGTTGTTCTTTATGCATCTGGCAGTTCTGGCCCTTCCTTTGATAAATATACTAATTCATCCAGGTAGTAAGTGACATCTTTCAGAACATCAAACTCTTTAGTGAAGAGAAAGAGAGAACGCTGTACTGCATTGGGAAGCAGTTCAGATGGATTCCTATTTCATCCGGTCTCGTAAATATCACACCAAGATCAGGGTGAAATTAAATGATTTCAGCAGAGCCTTTATTGCATATTCTACCCTGCCAAGAGGCTAGATTGGTGATTACAGGGGGCATCTTCCTCAGTAGCGGCACCTTGATGATGGAATTCTCCTCCAAGGGACATCAGGCTGGATCTTTTTTTGCTGAACTTCCAGTGGACAATCAAAACAACATTATCTTGTTAACCCTTTGGTTTCCAATTGTTTTAACCTGTTTTGATACATTTTGTCCTACATTACATTGGGATCCCTAGCGGAAGAAAAACAATTAATTAAATTGGATGGATGGATGGATGGATGGATGGATGGATGGATGGATGGATGGATGGATGGATGGATGGATGGATGGATGGATGGACGGACGGACGGACGGACGGATGGAGAAACTGATTGATTCAGGCAAGCTGATCAGGTCAAAGAATAGGGAAGGTATGTGGCGCAGTGGTTAAACCACTGTACTGCAGCCAAAACTGTGCTCACAACTTGGGGTTCAGTCCCAGGTAGCTAGCTCAAGGTTGGCTCAGCCTTCTATCCTTCCGAGGTTGGTAAAATGCGTACCCAGCTTGCTGGGGAGGCAATGTGTAGCCTGCATAATTAACTTGTAAACCGTCCAGAGAGTGCTTGAAGCACTATGGTGCGGTATATAAGCAGCACGCTTTGCTTTGCTTTGCTTTAAATGGAATTCCCTGATAAGGACTGTACAGGTAGAGCCAGAGGAAATTCAGTTCTTCAGGGATGATCCAAGAGATTTTGCTAATGGAAGCAGAGATGCTAATGGTACTTTAGCCACACAGCTCCTGGCACACAGCAGACAAAGCCAGACAAGTTGCTTCACTACAGGAGGCAGAAAATAACAGAAATCTCTCCCTCTGTCTCTGGCAGTAATAAGGCAGTACTAATGCATGGATAACTAACAATTTGCTGTTAAATCATGAGACCCCAAAATCTGTATCTTGAGACAATTCCCTCATATTGCCTACTGGTAGGGCTGCCCTTGCTATTAGTGTAGGAAGTAGGAGTAACCGCCCCTTCTGTTCCTCCATCATGCATTCTGAGAGTCTTGAGATCAGACCTGGACAAACATTGCTTTTTGTCTGTTTGGAGGGAAATGTTGAATTTCTGGTTAAAAAAAAATATGCTACACAGAGACTCACAGAGAATACCTATACATTCCCTGTGAAGGAGAGAATGCCAGTGTGCCGTGCTCTACCGAGCAGACCCTTGAGGAAAGCCGCGGCTGCGTGAAGGGAATACTGGTGGAGATAGGGCAGGAGAAGGAGGAATATAAAGAGTCACTAGAGGTGTGTCTAGCTGACGAAGGCGGGAAGGAGCTGGACTTGATTATCTGGGAGGAGGCTATAAAGGAGGAGAAGAACGTGCACAGTTTTAGAATTCTAACGGACGGAGGACAACCAAGAGGAGGAACCGAGAAGTGCAAACCGAACTAGCATTTGGGCAAGAAGGTGCCACGGGTTTGTTGAAGGACTTTCTGAATCTCCAGATTGGAGGAGGCTTGTTGCCAGACCCAAAGGGCTTATATGCGAAGGAGGGTGCTCTAGAACTGCTGGAATGGACTGTGGAGGTATATCCTCGCAACCAGTATGGGGGACGGAGGGTGATCCATCCCAGTCCCTCTTTACTCTGTCCACAACGGGAGGGGGACTGGGTGAGACACCCATGCTGTGGGACAGTTTGTGCTGTGAGGAGCACCCCCCCCCGAGGCCCATGACTGATCAGGAATGGTTTGGACCAGCCCCTCAGTCAGGAATGATTTGAGAACGCCAGATGTAAAAGTACGAAGTTGTAGGATTTTACCAGAATTGAGTTTATTGGATCCCTTTGAAACTGTTGAGTTGAATTTGTTAGACAATAAAAAGACTCATGTTAAACGTTCAGAGCCACCTCCAACTCTTCTTCCCGCGCAAACTCAGGGTTTGCCTCCTGCGGAAGACAAACTTATTCACATTCCCCAAAGTCCACCCCTTTCTCCTTAACTGGGCACTTATAATCTCAATAACATACTCTGAGATATTTGTAGGAGAAATATTTTTTTAAAAAATCATTACTTAACAGTTGTGGACAGATCAACAGCAAGCAAACAACAAACAAACTGCTTCCAACAGACTAAAGAGAGTGAAAGGGCCACTCAGCAGAGAGGCAAAACTCTCTTTGAATTCAGAGGTAGGGAAAGAATGATTGATTAGTGCTGGATAGATTGACAGTCACCTTAGAAAAGTCCCTCCTGGTCACTCAAACCACAGACAGCATGCGAGGTTTTAAAAACTCTGTAAGAACTCTGTCAAAGCTTGGCTATGAGATTCTGTTGTCACTGCCTGCTAACCAAAAAGGCCTTAGACCAAACCTCATGCTCAGTGTTTAAAGTTTGCCAAACACAATCCAAGATTCGTCTCGACATTGTTGTCCTTCTTTTGTTGACATGCATGCCAGAGATAACATGGCCAAACTACTGATTACACAAAGGGATGACTATTCAGAAGCCAAGTGGAATACAAAGAACACATTTCCCCCACTCACTAGGGAAGAGAGCCAAGTGGATAGGACCTGGCAGGCAGGCCAGCTTCAGAGAGACAGGACATCAGCTCTCGTTCAGACTGCCAAAGTGCACCTCATGGTTTCCCTCTTTTAACCCAGACACTCTTCAAACAGCATTTGTAGTGGTCACAGATGTTCAACAGTCAAATAGTGCCAATGTCTGGAGACATGAGACACCTCTTCTGTGTGGAGGAGCCCTCGGCAATGTGCTCTCTGGCAGGATTCCCTCCTATAACAGTGCTCCCCCCCCTCCAGTGGGAGCAGAACAGCCAAAGCCCTCTCGGATCAGCCATGAGAGCTCCAAGGTCCAAACTTCAAATTTCCCCTTAGATCCTACAGAGGTTTGTTCTGAGGTACTGTGCAAAATTAAAACTTCCCAGACCAACCACTTGCAAGGAACGGATATTCCCCCTCAATTTTTTTTTAGAAGTCAATGTTCCAACATACAGTATCAAATTAAATTTGATCAAACACGATTTGAATTTAATGTCTCGATACACCCATCACAAACAGGTTTATCTCAAACACAACCTATCCAGAGTCACAAATTAATAGGGTCCTGCATCTACTCCAAATACATTCAGACCAGTTTAATACTCCAGATGTTCACCAAATTTTGTAAACGTCAGAGCCAAATTGAACTGGCTAGGTTGTGGTAATTTATAGCTAGAAAATTCACTTGGAAGCATGAGATTCCATATCTTAGAGTTTCCCCCACCAGTTTTACAGTTAAATCCCATTACCATACTCTGGAGGACATATCAAGGAACAGACACGATAGGTTTTGGGACAGGACTTCCAGATCTTAAAAACAAAAAACAAAACACAGCTCTCACTATTGCTTACTCTTGACCATGCCGATCATCTTTGTAGTTGGAGGGTACAGTAGAATAGGAGTAATACCCAATAACTTGGAGGAGGGTCAATGTGGGGACAGGGCTCAGGGAGTGTCCAGAAGCACAGAATTGCTTCAGGCAAGACAGTTGTCTCCACAATGGTAAGGGCAAATGGTTAGGCAAAAAACACCCATAATTTACTAGCTCAACAGCATGCCATTCCCTGAGAGAAAGGCCCAAAATCTCACTACCAGCCCAAAGGAGGGTTCTTTTCTCCAGGATTCACATGGTTTTCCACCTTCAACAAAGAAGGCTCACTGCTCCTGATGTTGGTGCTCAACCCCCTTCCTTGCTCCAAAGGCCCCAATAGATCTAAGCGCACACACCCACTGGCTCCAATTCGTTCCACTTCTCTCCTGATGTTTTGGTGTGTCAACCGTGCACACATGCAATACACATATAAACCCCTTCGTGGCGAGTGTCTTGGCATCAACTGAGAATGTGCAGACATGGGTACCTAGACTTTAAAGCTGCCTCTCATACAAAAATCAGTATTAGAACAGGTCTCCTGTATCCAGAGAACAGGTATCCATGGTATCACTTATCCTCAGTCTAAAATATTTAAAATGTTAGAAGAAAAAAAAGAAATATGTATGCTGATGATGTATTTACCAGAACTAACCATTAGAGAGAACCAAAGACTATGCTATATATTCTCGTTGGTAAAGAATACATACAGTAGCATGGTCTCCAGTTCCCTCTAGTGCCCAGTTCTGGTAATACATGATGAAAATACTTTTTTTCAGGATTTTGTTCTTTTACCATGCTATGCACAGTGTTTGCAATTTTCAGCATCCATAGGGGGAGGGGCTTGGAACCAATCCCCTGTGGATATGGGGGTCCTACTGAACTTCCTCTCCAGAACCACTAATCCTGTGATCTGTCTCGCCCCAGAAACCCTCCAGCTGGTGCCCTGAGACCTGGCAACACAACATGCCCGTTCATTTTCTGCATGCATAGGCATGTGAGCGCTTGTCCTCTATGAAGTGGCTTATAGCAGAGCTTAGAACAGCTGCCTCCTTAGACTGTACCTCCAAGAACATTAGGCAAGGCCACTTGGAGGTATCATTCAGAAAGCAACGTTTCCAAGGTTTGGTTCACAGTCACAGAATCAGAATAAGAAGCCTTCACAAATCTGTTCAAATCATTTCATGCGCCCCATGACAATTTAAAAAATGTGAACTGAATTTTCCCTGTAACTAAAAATGTGGCTGCTTTTCTGATTACACCATGGAGGAACATTTCCCTCCTGTATCGAAGAGAGTAAGTATGGTGTGAGGATCGGAAGCTGCTTGATTAGTATTTGAGAGAGGCAAGTTCTGTTCTGCAACAGGGCATGAAACTCACTTGATTGCTGTAAGAATAACATGCAGAGGAGAGCCGATTTTGAGGGTGAGGGAAGAAATAATAACGATGGGCCATCACACTGAACCTTCCCAAGGCTTCCTAGATACAAAACACTCAGAAGCAGTTTACCATTCCCTTCTTCTGGCAGTACCCTGCAACTATACAGCTTGGCTACAGCAACACAGACTGACTGTACCTCCAGAAGCACAGTGGGAAAATTGTACTTTCAACCTCTGGCTCATACTTACCTCTCTGAGCCACCGAGCCAGCTGCTGGAAGAAGTGTGGGGGCGGGGCGGTATAAGAGAACAAATAAACAAGAAAGGAGAAAACTGGAACCAAAATCAGGGAGAGGAAAAAACACACTCATCCATATTTCACTATCTCAAAAAAATGATTTAATTATTCAACAAATGCATGCCAATTTGCAAAGCTGAACATGTTTTTCTCTACATCTATAGTATGTGTGATCATGAGAGCAAATGAGTTGGAGTAACGCATCAATATGTCATTTAGCTGCGATTTTAAAGTCATTTCAAGCATGAAGACTCAGAGGACATTTCAGAGAACTGTAAATTAATAGTTTCCATTTGCACTGAAGTCTTTGTGGACACAGCATCCAGCAGTACACAATCTTTATGGTACTGAGAGATGGTATGGCTGTAATGATAAGAGTATAAGACTAGAACAGGGGAGATTCCATGAGGCTTATTGAGTGATCTTGGTCTACTTACTACGTATCTCTAAGCTAACCTACCCCTCACAGGGTTGTTGTGAGGTTAAAATGGAGATAAGAACCTTCAGCAGTTTGAGGATATAATGTTAACAATAAAATAAGTGAGATAAATGCATATACTGCACTCTCCTCACACATCATTTACATGAAGGGAGAAGTTTAACCCTTCCCTCTCTGCTTGATAAGATCATGTTTAAAAAATCAATAATAACAATCATCATCATCACTGCCAACAGCAACGAAGTAGACAAAGTCAGCAAATAAAAGGGGACAAAACCAACTTCACCAAGGAATGAAAAAGCTAGTTTTTTTTCCTCAAGATACCCTATTAATATAGGAGGCAGCACAGCCCGTGGATTAGATGGGATGTGAAAGAAAAGGCGGGCTCTCCCACTGATTCAAGGAGCTTTACTGAAGGCAACATGTGCCCCGAAAATATTTTACACCCCAGAAATAAAAGAGACACTGCATGGAAAAGTTACCTTTGGATTACAGTTTCCAGCATCCCCAGCCAGCATCCCCATCCTCGAGCATGAGCAAATGTGGGAGTTGTAGTCCAGGAAAACAACATTCTGTATAAGAACATTTGGTCTCTGTAATGCCATCAGATTGATTTCTGCTTTGTAATCATTATGCTACACAGAATAACTCTAGGTATTTTTAAAACAAGGTACCTTATTGAATTTTACTCTCAGAATTTATGACCCTGAGCTTGAAACCAGAGAGAATAGTGGCTGTTATTGCCGTTATTCTCATCCCTGGTCCAAATGGAATACTTTTCAAAGCATATAAAGCAGGAAACCTTGTCCAGAGAAGCTTATAATATAATAAAGACAACAAAATGAAATATAAACATGAAAACTGGAGAGAGGGGAAAAAAACAAAATACTAGAATTAAAGCCATAACTTACTTTCATTAAAAGAAGATGTGTACTATATAATCTTTATCTTATCAAAGATCATACTTGCTCAGAAAGAATTAATGGGGGAACATTTGCCAACCGTGGGTGAGATCCAGAATAGGCTAGTATGGCCTGCATTTAGGGGGCAAAAAACTAGGGGTGTTAGGATTCCAGGGAGGCTTGGGGGCCCATTTTGTCCATCCCTATTTAGACAGTATTGCATATTACACCAATGAAGTCATTGAGAATTAACACTGGTCTCCTCCATCTTTTGATTCATTTGATTCCATTATTTACAATTGCTCTTAATTCCTGGGATCAAACCAAAAACATGCAAAGAGAAAATATACCAATGGAGACGTATTTCATATGACATAGATTGTGTAAATGTCTCCCTAGCATTGCATACATCCGAAGAAGTGGACTGCAGTCTATCAAAGGTCGTGCCAAATAAAACTGTACAGTCTTTAAGCTGCCACAACACTCTTTGACATTTTCACTGTAACAGGATAACACCATCATTTTCTAGGAGTTGAGGCTAATTAGTTACACAGCAAAAGAAATTAAGTTACCCCATAAGCAACTAGTGCTGGGGGCAGATGAGCAGCCGTCCATGTGGGGGTAAGGCTAACCCTGCTTCCCCCCCCCACTCGATCTAGAAGCCAACACACGCTAAATTGCTATCATAATATAATGTTATACCTTTGTTCTGAAGTTATTCCACTGTTATCAGAAAAATGAACTATTTAACAAGCAACAACAAGAAATTTCATACAATACTATAAGCAATTGCAGATCTCAGAAATAACACAATGAGAGCTACAAAACCCAGCAATATTAGGAACAACATACATACTGCACTGATATTTAAGACTTAGGTTTTTGGTTGAAACTTGTATCTAATACCAGCCAATGCTGTTATAATTTTGACCGACCATGCCTGGTGTTTAATAATAATAATAATAATAATAATAATAATAATAATAATAATAATAATAATAATAATAATAATAATAAGAATAAGAATAAGAATAATAATAATAATAATAATAATAATAATAATAATAATAATAATAATGATGATGATGATGATGATGATGATGATGATGATGATGATGATGATGATGGTGATGGTGATGATGTGTGTGTGTGTGCGCGCGTGTGCACGTGCACATGCACATGTGTGCAGGCATGCGTGCGTGTGCATACGCACGCGCACAGAGAGAGAGAGAAAGAGAGACTGGCATCATTAGCCACTCCTATTGGATAGGGCAGAATCCATGTCTTCTGTCCTAAAGGTAAAGTCCCCCTTTTCTGAAGGCTATGATGAACTGCATGTACAGCGTCTCGACAAGGGATCCTGGCCATCTGGCATTTGAGCTCTACAGGTTGCAGCTTCAGGACACGATTTTCATCTCTATATGATGTCTCCTTGATTTTTATTAACTCTCATTATCTGTCAACGCCTTTGATCTAACCAGGAAGCCCTAATTTGTTGCCAGTCTTTTCTTCTCCCCCTTGAGCAAACGCTTTCACTTACTTCTCACTTTCCACACAGCCGTGTGACTCAGATTATAAACCATGCCTTTTCCTTTCTATCTTACAAGTGCAGGCCTTAGATTAATAGGTTGTCTCCATCCCCTCTCTGTTTAATTCTAGGTCTCAGCCCCCTGGAATAAAGATGAGTTACAGGGAAGAAAAGAGGGCTCTGGTGCATGGGAGAAGAGCCTCCGCTGCTGAGCCACTAAGCACAACCAATCAGCCACACGCTTTCAGGATCAGGGACACTGCCTTGAGGAACAAACAGGCTTTTCTAGCAAATCAATGCAGAAAACACAGATGCAAAAATAAAAGGAGTTCAAAGCAGGCAGATGAGAATAGGGGGTGGCAAGGAAAGGAAAGACCGTACAAGGCAAGGCTGGGACAGAGCTTGGACTGAAGTTCTGTTACCTTTTTTTGGACTATAATTCCCAGGATACCCAAGTGCTTATGTGATCACTGTGGCCAAGCCGGCTGGGATGTTTTGGGAGCTGCAGTCTGAAAAAAATTAAAAATACCCTTTTCTAATCTCAAGGAAGGGGTGGCAAACTTCAGGCCCTGAGGTCCAATGTGGCCATCATGGGGCCTCATTCCAACCTCCTGGATTTCCCCAGATTAGCCATGCCCCTTCCCCCTAAAAAAAAAATCATTTGGTGGCACCCAGCTGTCATATGGCTTCTTTTCCAAGAACACTGCATTAACGTAACATAGACCAGGTCCCCTCTTTTTGGCTTCTTCTGCCCTTTACATTTCTCCAACACAGTGGCCAAAAATGTCCCTAAAGTTCAAGGTGACTCTGGACCAAAACCTCCCCCCCACCACCACCATATATATATATATTTGGACTGTTGACCTGACTAGTTTCTACCTGTGTACATTTAAAGAAAGATGAAATTTAGGGTTATAGGGAAGGCAATCTTCCTTTTCTCCTTTACGCAGACACTAATGGACACACCCAACATGAAATGGGTTGACTCAATAAAGGAAGTCTTGGCCTTTATTCTGCAAAACCTGAACAGAGCTGTTAATAATAGGATCTTCGGCAGGTCATTAATTCACAGGGCTGCCATAAATCGCAAGTGACTTGATGGCACATTAATTCACAGGGTTGCCACAAATCAGAAGCAACTGGAAAGTACATCCTACCTATACATGGCAGTGTGAGATAATTAAGTGCACAGTGAAATACAAAGGACACTGTGTGGGGGAGCCATTGTCGGGCTTTTTCCTCATCCAGTATGTGCATCGCTTTTGTGTGACTTCCATACCACACAGACTCCCCACGGTACTCCCATTTGAACGAAGCACTGACTCAACAAAGGTACGTGAGTCCCCGAATGCTAAGGCACTTTCCGAGAGTTGATGGAAGAAAGCCTCGGATCTCAGCACGCTCCGGTTCTCACCATTCATTTGATCCTTAGCTGTTACCGTTTCCTCGGGAGAGCATCGAGTTGATTTGCAAAGAAATTAGATCGAAAACAGTCACTGGGAATCCTGGTTCATTCCACACTCCAGGGACCCCCCTGCTGGTAAGCAGGAAAATAATACGTTTCGGAGATGAGTGGGGACGACTGCAGGGGGGAGGGAATAGCTAGCAAGGAGGACACACTGGATATTTTTAATTAAGATCAGATTGTACAATTGAGAAATAGCTGGTTGGCTTTCGATTCAGAGAGATAACCGAAAGCTGTAGCAAAGCGCAGCTGTGAAGCAGTTGCTCTGTTCTGAACGAAGGCATGGACTCGATAATCCATAGGGTCCTTTTCAGCTCTGCAGTTCTAACACTGTAGAATTGACAGATAGCTCCACAGTTTAGGTCTCTGGCTGCAGAGCTGGAGGTTGGGAGTTCGATTCTCCACTGTGCCTCTTGACAGCAACTGGTCACCATGATCCATGGGGTCCCTTCCACCTCTGCAGTTCTAAGATGATTATATTTCACACACTTAGCAGCTACCTGTCCAGGTCACAGACACCAAAAGAAAGGTAGCACATCTGTGAGGACCCCCTCCCCAAAATGTGCAAAGTCCTGTGAAAATGTCTAACGACACACACACACAAAATGCTTGCAGACTGAAACTCTAGCACAGGGACATTAATGGCATAGCAAGCAGGTTGTACCCTGTTATTCAGTTAGCCATAACATTTATGAGCTGTTCTCTCTGCTTACAGCACTCAAAGCGAATTGATTCATAGGATCAAGGTGACAGAGCAAAAGGAGAATGAGCACCCAACATTCATTTTTCACAGTAATTTATGCTACTGGTTTTCTCTCTTTCCTCTTTTTATCAAGCTCAGCATCATCCTTGTTAATTCTGACCTTAAAGGTGGAACTATACATTACCAGAAATGCATGGCGTTGCGGACTTACAGAGAAGATTCAGAGAGAAGGGGATGCAAGGGGCCTGCTGAGAATCCCAGCATAAGCTTAAGCCATCTCAGCCCCCCCCCCTGTTTTCGTTCTGGCATTTGGCTAAGCTCCATTCCTGATCATTCTTACTTGCAGGTGCTTGAGCCCTCCTATCCTGACTGATTACCTGTTCTCTCCAAGTCATTAACTCTCTTCTGTCCCAAGCAAATTCTTTCCTCGTTCTTTTAATCATCTCCTTGAGACAGGAACCTAAATGAAAAAGATCAGCAGGGGAGGCAAGTGGCTTTGGAGGAGGGGCAGTGAAATTTAGAGGGTGTGGGAAAAGTTAAAGCATGCCTGCTATCTATTAATTCTACTCTGCAAATGTTCCATCCATGCCTACTTTCTTGATAAGTTAGGGAACAGAGTTGAGATGGGCCAATGTGATGCAGTGGATAGAGTGACAGACTGGAGGAGACCTGAGTTCAAATCTCCATTCAGCCAGGGAAACTCACAGAGCAGAGTGCTGATAAAACTGCTCCACAAATATCTGAATACACTGAAACCCTTAATAAGGTCTCCTCAGTCAAATAGCTGGTTGGATAGTCCAGGAATTTAGGTATCTGTCTTCAGAGCCTGAGGCTGCGAATTCAGTTCCATACTCTGCCTCCCAGTAGAACCAGCCTGGGTGGCCTTGGGCAAGCTGTACAGTCCCAGGGTACCCTCAGATGAAAGGGGTGGTAAACCACTTCTGTTTATTCTCTACCTTTAAAAAAATCCCAGAAAGGATCACCGTATGTCTAGACTTGATGGCATGTGATTATGTTATATGTCAGATGTGACTTGATGGCGCGTAATAACAATTAGCAGAAATAACACATTGCTCCATCCGTGGACCATCCTTCCATACTTAGAATAGTTCCCCCAGACTGACTGACAGACAGTTGTGGTTTTCTCACATGAGAGACAGTCTAGTTTAGAGACTCCAACAATTATCAAATACAAACATTTTAGTGTAATCATGTATAATGGCTCAAGAGAATGGATAAAGTCTGAATAAATCATGAGATTATAACATTTCTTCCAAACAAGGAGTACCATGAGTCCGGAACTTGGCATAATTTAAAGACAAATGTTGGCTTCTCAAGGCTACAATTCTCCCTGGCCATATAGAAAGATGTGTTTAAGTACAAAGTCCCCCTGAAAGCTCACTTCTGTATGGGTTTACTCACAAAATGAAGCAAAAGAACTCTCTCTAGAACTCACTGCCTCAGGATTCAATGAAAGGCAGCAGTGTGGTTGTTTTTTTAAAAAGAGAATGGAATTGTGCAATTCCTGGAAGAGAAAGCCATTAGCATCCATTCCTCACCAAGATTGTGGCATAAAGCCTCCATATTAAATGATGGTATGTTTCTAATTTGTTTATTTATTGTGTTTCCCCGAAAATAAGACAGGGCTTTATATTAATTTTTGCTCCAAAAAGTGCATTAGGGCTTATTTTCAGGGGATGTTTTATTTTTATTTTTTCATGTACAACAATCTACATTTATTCAAATACAGTCACATCTTCTTCTTCCGGTTGCTGCACAATGGTGGAGGGTGGGATTTCTCTTAACTGGGGCTTATTTGGGGGGTAGGGCTTATATTATGAGCATCCAGAAAAATCATGCCAGGGCTTATTTTCAGGTTAGGTCTTATTCTCAGGGAAACAGGATAGCTATTCATTTGAAATATTTAGACCCTGCCTTTCTCCTAAAAGGGACCCGAGCTGGCTTACAGTATTAAAAATAAGCAATATTAAGAGCTAAGAACCATAAATTATGAAAATATTTAAAAAGAATTAATCAAACATAATATTAACACTGTAGATGAAAATAGTACTGAAAACATGAACCACAGTGTCTCGTTTTAAGAATCCCCTCTTAGACACTAAGAGAAAGCTTGCCTGAAAAATCTTTGCCTGTCTGTGGAAGAAAAGCAAAGATGGGGCCAGGCCGGCCTCCAGTGGGAAGGAGTTTCAGAGTTTGGGAGCAGCAACAGAAAAGGCCCTCTCCTGTGTCCCCACCAAATGCACTTGGGAGGGTGGTGGGACTGAGAGCTGCCCCGGGAAAGTTTGTTCCTTCCAACTCAACTTGTGGGCCTGCAAAGCACCACTGATGACAACTGTTTTGTTTTGAATCTAAGTAAATGTAAACTTTGTCTTTCTTCTTCAAAAGTGGTGTACCTTTGAGGTCATTGTTTCTATATATTTCTTGCTTGCATCCATATTCCACCTTTCTTCGTCTTCACTTTATCTCACAGCCACCTTGTGGAGTAGCTCAGACTCACAGAGGAAGAGAAACCTGACCCACTGATTTTGAGCTGACAGTTGAGATTCGCACATGGATCTGTCAAGTCCCAGGCCAACACTCTTGACCTCCGTGGGTCCCTGGAAAAGACTCTCCCATCCAGGAAGTGGCCTGCCTCAGACCAGCAACCTGAGAAATCTTAGGCATCCACTTACCTTCTTGGTCCTGCTCTTCCATTCAGTGCCACTCTGAAGAGGGAGAGAGAAATCACTCTGTACATGCCCAAAAGTACCCTTACCACTTGATGACACACAGCCAGATGGTGGGCTGGGCTAAAATGATGCCTAGCTCTCTTCCTCCACCAGCACCCCTGCTCACTATCCACCCTCCTGCCCCCCCCCAAATTCTCCTCCTTCAGGGACTCGCTCTCCAAGGGTCCCTGAATCGGGAGGAGCAGAGTCCGCCCCACCACACGCACCGCCGCGCCGCGCTACCAACCAAACGACAGGGGAGGGAGGGGGGAGCGGGGAGTCCCTAATTCGAATTCCGACCACTTCTCCGCCGCTTCTTTACGCGGGACTTGAGCCACTGTGTCGCTCGCTCGCATGAGTCACCGCGGCTTTAGGCATGAGGTTCGCGTCTCCCCCGTCACCGTCTCCAGCGCTCTGTGGCGGCGGCGGGGCGCTAGTCCCTGCAGCAACGGGAGCCAGCAGTGAGGCCGGGGAGGAAGAGTTTCTTTCCCCCCCCCCCGCTAGGAGAAGAAGGGATCGCACTTTCCACTCGGTTGGCAAGGCAGCCGGTGGGAGAGCGCGGCGGCAGCGCGGCGAAGATCCCGGCGCGCAAGACCGCCGAAGCGCAGGGGCGCGAAAAGGGAGGCGGCGGCCGCTAGGCGGCGCTGCGCAGACCCCCCCCCGCCGCCGCCGCCGCTGCTTTACTACTCCACTTCGCTTCCCTGCGCGATTGGCCGAAGCCCGGGATTTCTGCTTCAGCCACCCGCCTCCGCCGCCTTCCGAACTGCTCGCCCTCCTGACTTCCACCGACACCAATCGCCGCCCTCTGCTAGAGCCACGATCCGTCTCCCTTAGATGAAGACCGAGCCTCCCGATCCAAACGTGCTGGGAAAGGGCTGAGGGAGGAAAGGAAGGGAGACAAAGAAAGAAAGAAAAAACAGAAAGCAAGCAAAAAGGGTGGGCGGGAGGCGAGAAGATTTCTTCCCGCGCATCGCTCCTGTTCCTCCGTCCCTCGGAAACCCGGCGGGCAGCGCGGAGCGGCTGGTCTTCTGCAAAAGAGAGGCGCCGCTCCCGCCGCCCTTCGCCCAAGAAGAGCGCCAAGTCCCGTCCTAGGGAGCTCCGTTCCGCCGAGCGCCTGATCCCCACGGATCCGTATAGCAAAGAAGAAGAAAGGACGACAGACAGCCCTCAGCCACCCCCCCCTTCGGTCTCTTGGACTCCGGCTGACCACCGCCAGGAACCCGAGCGAAGCCAGATCGGGCTTGGCGTCCCGAACAGACCCTCCCCCCTTAAGCCGTCCCTTGGCGGGAAAGGCATCGCTACAGCCAAACGCTTCCCTCCCCGCCCGCTTGTCCTGGAACCCGCTTCTCCTTGTCCGAGAGGGACCGCCGAGGCTTACGTCTCAGCCGGCCGCCAGCCTACAGTCTGCGAAAGATCAGATCCTGCTACCCCGTGCGGGCTCACTTCGGTGTCCATCCACCCACCCCCGATCCATAGGCACCAAGCGGTCTCTGCCCTCTAGCCCCCGTTCCTGGCATTCTCGGGGAGCCTGCAGCTCCCCCCATACACACACACACACACGGGGCAAACCAGCCGAGGCATGTGAAAACGAGACCCCCAGGAAGCCACTCCGGGACTACCTTCAAACCTTCCTGGCAGTGGACATCGCCGGAATACAGAAGTGGTCGCCCAGCCAAACCAGGTGATTCGCTTCTTTTCTACTCCAGCATCAGCCTTCAAGGAGAGGGAGGGGGTGGACGCAATCCTGGACCATCTAGGTTCGTTTTGTACTATCTGGCAGTAGCCCAACCTGGGGAAAAAAACACCACCAGAATACGCTAGCCAGTGCCCAAAACAAATCCCAGTAAGAAGGTGGTACTGGCCTCTTCCAGTGTCCTCCCATGGTGAACGGAAGAGACGACCTGCCAGTCTTGCTCAGTCCTTCACCACCACCCCTTGTCATGTATTCCTGAGTCTAATCTGCCCCTCCCCAGAAGACAAAGAACATCCATTCAGATAAGTTCAGTTTAGGGGCGTGAATCTAGAAGAGGCCACCGTCCAGTTTTGGTTCCTGCAGCGACAGCTCTGGGTAAGAATCTATTTAGCTGCAAACTAGTCATTCTTCCTGATCACAATGTCGGTAGTGCGAAGGAAGTTTGGCGATGAGTACCAAGCTGTGGTGGGTGCCTCGGCCCGCCGGAAGCGACAGCGTTTTGTGGACAAGAATGGACGCTGTAATGTCCAGCATGGTAACCTGGGCAGTGAGAACAGTCGCTACCTTTCGGACCTCTTCACCACCCTGGTGGACCTCAAGTGGCGCTGGAATCTTCTTATCTTCTTGTTGACCTACACAGTGGCTTGGCTGGTTATGGCCTCCATGTGGTGGGGGATTGCTTATCTCCGTGGCGACCTTGAGATGCACCACAGTAACCACAACGGCGGACACAACCCATGCGTAGCCAACGTCTACAACTTCCCATCGGCCTTCCTCTTCTTCATTGAAACGGAAGCAACCATCGGCTACGGCCACCGCTACATCACTGAGCGTTGCCCGGAAGGCATTGTGCTTTTCCTCTTCCAGTCGTTGTTAGGCTCGGTGGTGGATGCCTTCCTGATCGGATGCATGTTCATCAAGATGTCACAGCCCAAGAAGCGGGCAGAGACCCTCATGTTTAGCCGGGCAGCCGTCATCTCCCAACGAGACGGAAAGCTCTGCCTCATGTTCCGGGTGGGCAACCTGCGCAATAGCCACATGGTTTCGGCCCAGATCCGTTGCAAACTCATTAAGGTGAGTGGAACAGGTTCCCCTAGAAAGGGCCGAAGGGGCCTCAGAAACAGGGTCCTGGGGATCCGTGCAATCCATGTCCCCATCCTAGAATAGAACTGGGGAACTTATGGCTCTTTCGTTGTGGCTGGACTCCAGATCCCATTAACCCCAGCCTGCAGAGCCAGTGAACAGGGAGGAAGGGAGATGCAGCCCTGCACCTTCTTTGAGGAAGGATGAGAGGTTCCATACCCCTGGGTAACAAAGCTGCATTTGGATGTGGGAGAGCAGTAAATGTCAAATCCAGCCTCTGCCTAGGCCTATATTTCAGTTGACTAACAAGAGTCATAGGAAGCTCCCTTATGCTGAATTAGGGACCATTAGTTCACCTAGCCTAGTATCATCAACTCTAACTGGCAGCAGCTGGTCTCAGGTGGGCATTTTCCCAGCTTTATGCTGGTGGGATAGCTCAGTGGTTTAGGTTTCCGGTTGCAGAACCAGAGGCTGAGAGTTTGATTCCCCACTCTGCCTCCTGTGAGTACAGCCAGCCTGTCTGGCCACGGGCAAAGCTCCACAGTCCCAGGATGCCCCCAGCAGAAGGGAATGGTAAAACACTTCTGAGTACTCTGTAGCTCGGATCAGAATTGACTTGACAGCACATGGTTATTATTACTAACAGGAATGCTGATGATCGGATCTGGGGTTTTCTACATTCAAAGCATGTGCTCTACCACAGAGCATAGCCCCCCCCCCACCTATCTTTTGGAAAAGGGGAAATTACAAGTGTTTCCCGGTCCCACCAGAAGTATTGGTCTCAGTTCTCTTTTATATAAAATGGAGAAATTCAGAACTGCATCATGGAGTCATTGTGAGGACAAGCACAGTATAGATGATAAAATCCTTTTAATGATAAAAGCCCTTGCAAAGAGAAGCTGCTGTTTAAGGGATCCATAGGACCAGGCATGAAACAGACAAAAAGCAGAGATGCTAAAAACAAGTGGTAGGTATGAATGGGAGCCTGGGGGAAAGAATCATCAAATGACTGAAGCATAACCCCCATGCAATATATTAGAAATCGTGCAGAAACATTTTCCTTTGCTTTGGGGACTTGATTTTGATATGTATCCGTCTACGCATAAACACACCAGTCTTCTTTCACCTGCTCTCCTCTAGACTACAGTTTCCATAATCCCTGACTAGTGGGGCATGGTGGATGGCTCTGATGGTAGAGGTAGTACACAATGAAGGCTGCAATCCTGGCTGTACTTACTTTGAGGTCAGCCCTGCTGAATTCAGTGGGATTTTGTTCCTAGCAGACATGCGTAGGATTTAATGGTAAATATTCAGCTTGCTTGATTCAGTACTG
Organism: Pogona vitticeps; assembly: GCF_051106095.1. Taxonomy (NCBI): domain Eukaryota; kingdom Metazoa; phylum Chordata; class Lepidosauria; order Squamata; family Agamidae; genus Pogona; species Pogona vitticeps. The sequence continues at coordinate 99,966,970 of NC_135788.1, forward strand.
TTATTACTTACTTTCTCATTAAAATGACAACACTTAGAAACCAAGTAAGCATTCAGAGGGAAGAAAATTGGGAAAAACATCAAATCAGAAAACTGTGCAATTTGAATTTTCAGTTACTGTAAGCCACCCAGAGAGCTTTGCGGCAGACAAAACATGATGGCATATATATGATGTAAATAAATTAATTAGAAGTATAACCTCCTTGGGAACTGTGTGTGTGTTCATGGACACACACATATTTAAACTTCTGCTGCATAATTTGAGTGAGGGGTCAGCCTAAGACATTTATAATGTCAGCATTAGCACACAGAAAATTGTTTCAAAGAAGGAGTAGTTTCAAGTACAGGTAAAGTGCCTTTTCATAACAAATGGTTCCAAGCCTGTTGTCCTCCCCATCTGGTGACTATTTTGATCTCAATTGCCATCACTTTCTATCCATTCCTCATGATGGATCCTTGCATGAAAGAATTTGCACCCAGACCTATGCTTTCTGGGACACATCATGGCGAAGTGGTCATGATAGTAACAATTGTCCATTAATATATTCTAGCATAACTATTGAACCCTTGCTTTAAAAAAAAAGTTTGGGAATGCTCCTTAGGATGCCATCCAGAAGTTCAGCTGTGGAGCGAGCACGGATGCCCTCTAAAACCAGCGAGGTTAGTTTTCCACATTTTGAAACAAATAAAGTACCAGCCAGTGGCTTCCAGGGAGTGCACAACACCATTTGAAATGTGAAGCAATGCCTGTTGCTTTCTAAAGAGGAGGCCCAAATAAATCTAAAGTCTAAAAGAATGTGACTACATCATTGCTGCTGTGGATGGCTCATTGATTGAGGTCTCTGGTTGCGAAGCCAGAGGTTGGGAGTTCGATTCCCCACTGGGCCTCCTTGACAGGAGCTGGACTCAATGATCTATAGAGTCCCTTCCAGCTCTGCAGTTCTAAGATCATTATGGTTGTTATTATTGCTCTCAACAAGAGACACAGGAGGCAGGGTGTGTGATACTAGAGGCATTTGGAGAGGGAAAAGAACAGGTATAAAGCAAAAGAACGAAAGAGTATAACAGAAACACAGGGCAGAGTGAGGAGATATGAAAATAAGATCCTTTGCCATGTGTGTTATATGCTGATCTACAGTGATCCTAATGTGGCTTTCAAGATAAGTGAGATATTTAAGGAGTGCATTTACCACCCTCCCCCATGAGTTTCCACAGCCAAACAGGGATTCAAACCCAGGCCATACCTACTTGTTTTTTTTCTCTCCATCCTTCCACAGTTAATGGAACACATACCATTCAGAGACATAGGAATTTGCTTCAGCCAACATGGTGCTCCCAGATGCGTTGACCTAAAACTCCCATCACCTCAGCTGACATGACTGGCATGTTAACTGAGGGCAATGGTGTTGCAGTCTGAGACATCCCAGCGACATCAGGATGGGGGCAGGTTGCTGTAACCACTAACAGTGATGGGAATTTGGATAATGCATCAAGATCGACCCATAACTACTACGCAATGAAAGCCAGCCTGTTGATAAGCAGGAGGTCCCCATTTACCAGATATTGGGAACAATTACTGAGGAATAGTGGTCTCCATTTTAGCTGGAGTGCAGGATTGGATGATGTTTTTGTTTCATACTGGCTGAAATCACAACTAGATTAGGCTCATTGAATCAGTAGGGATGTAGTGAGTCAAAATCTATGTAAGCTCTATTGATTCAATGGGCCTACTTTAGTTGAGCCTTATTACTGGATTTTAGCCACTATCTAAGAATCCAGCGTTCTTACATTCTGTTTCTCTTCTGAAGGAGTGCTCCATCTGAGAATGATTTTTAAGTGGGGAATGAAATTTTGCAATTTGTTATTGTTGTGAAATCTATCATACTTTTCTTCTTTGTTATCTGGATGTTCTTTCCACATCCTCAATATCTTTCAGAAACAAAATCCCAGCCCATGTCCCTTCTGGAAGAAATTAAAGCCAGTGCAACTGTAAACTAAAGTATCAGCAGAGACTCTGATTTCTCTTTGTTTAACATAATTTCCTGTTTTCTTTAAAACTACAGTCTCTAAAATTCTCTCTGCAACCTGGTTTCCACCTTAGGGATTTTAATATTTTTCCATAGCTTTGCAAATTATATTTTAGCTACAACCAATAAAATATTGAATTATGCCCTACATTTCCTCCTTTACATAATATAGAATACTCTTTTAATAACAGAGCCTTTGAAGTATCTTGGTGATAATAACCAGTGATGATATGAATACTGTAATCCATAAGGTCTTTGCCCAATTCAGTTTAATGCATGGGCATCTCCACCACATATGAATTTAACTTCCTTTTCTTCTGCAGTGTTTTAATTATATCCCTTATCCTTTTCCTGTAAATTACCTTTAACCTTGTTGAGATATACAGTAATACTCCTTAATTAATGGACAATTGCTATTCATTGCTATCAGGACACTGTACTGCTTTCTAATACAGTTTTCTTTTCTCAGTGGACCAGAGCATAGATCAGGGTGAGGAAACTGCTGGCCTTCCAGATATTTTGAACTGCAAACCCCATTGTTGTTGTTGTTGTGTGCTATCAAGTTACCTCAGACTTATGACGGCCCTGTGTATGAGCGAACTCCAAAATGTCCTGTCCTCAGCAGGCATGCTCAGCTCTTGTAGACTCAAGCCTGTGGTTCCTTCAGGGAGTCTTATATTTGGCCTTCCTCTTTTCCTGCTGCCTCCAATCTTTTCCAGCATTACTGTCCTTTCTAGAGAATCCTGTTTTCTCATGCCCAAAGTAGGGCAGCCTCAGTTTTATAAATTTTGCCTCCAGAGATAGTTTGATTTGATCTAAGGCCCACAGTTCGAAAACATGCAAATGCGAGTAGAGAAATAGGTACCACCTCTGTGGGAAGGTAACGGTGTTCTGTTTCTAATCGTGCTGGCCACATGACCACGGAAACTGTCTTTGGACAGATGCTGGCTCTACGGCTTGGAAACGGGGATGAGCACCGAGCCCTAGAGTCGGACACGACTGGACAAACTGTCAAGGGGAACCTTTACCTTTACCCACTTATTCATCTTTCTAACAGTCCAGGATACCCACAGAGCTTTCCTCCTCTATTACATTTCAAACAAATACATATTTTTCGCTCCATAAGACGCACCTTTCCATAAGATGCACCAATTTTTTTAGGAGAAGAAAACAGGAAAATATAATCTGTTTTCTTCGCTCCATAAGAGGCACAGACTTTCCACCCCCCTGTTTTGTGGGGGAAAAGTGTGTCTTATGGTGCGAAAAATACAGTAAATTTTCTCCCTCTCAGTTTTCTTACCTGTCCAGCTTTCACACCTATACATGGCGATTCAGAATATAATAGTATGGATGGCCTTGATCTCGAGTGACACATCCTTGCACTTAATGATCTCTTCTGATTCCTTCATTGCTGCCCTTCTGAGTCTCAGTCTTCTTTTGATTTTGTAGCTGTAGTCTCCATTTGGAATGAAGACTGAATGAAGGTATACAAAATCACTACGTTTTTCAATTTCTTCATTGTCAATGCTAACATTATTTCGTTCTTCTGTAGTCATGACATTTGTCTTTCTAACGTTCAACTGCAGTCCTGCTTTGAAACTTTCTTCTTTCATTTTCCCTAAAAGTCATTTCAAGCCACTGCTGTGTTCTGCCAGTAACATCATGTCATATGCATATCATAGTACCTTAGCATTGACTGGTAGTTGGAGGCTACTGAAAGTTGAACTCTAGGGCTAAAACCCAAGGCAAGGAAGCAAAGCAAGGCAAAAGCAAAGCGTGCTGCTTATATACCGCCCCATAGCGCTTCAAGCACTCTCTGGGTGGTTTACAATTTAATTATGCAGGCTACACATTGCCCCCCCAGCGAGCTGGGTACTCATTTTACCGACCTCGGAAGGTTAGAAGGCTGAGTCAACCTTGAGCCAGCTACCTGGGATTTGAACCCCAGGTCTTGAGCACAGTTTTGGCTGCAGTGCAGCGGTTTAACCACTGCGCCACGAGCCCCGCAAACAATAATGTTAAGCTGATTCTTCCCACATTTGAGCAAGTAATTTCATTCAAGAAACATAAAATAAGCATAATTATCATTAAACCTAGTTTTAAGATGTTTTTAACAGCATCTAACTAATTATTGTAATACTAATAGATGTTTAATTGACTTTAATAAGATAACATGCCATGTTTTTAACAGGTTTGTCTTTAAATAACTTGTGAGACATCTTGGATCCCATTAATTGGGCAAAAGGCAGCATAGAAATAAGATAAGTAATACTATACCATGCCAGGTTAGCCTATCTCTCTGTTGCCAAGATCTTCCTCTGTGGGACCCCAGCTATTCTGCAATGTTGACTTAGCCACACTAACATCAAAACTAGTCTTAAGGGCCATTCTGAGGGCGGGGGGTTGCACTGAGGGCAAAATCCGTGGCCAGCCAGACCTTGTTCCTCTTGGCAAGAATCCTCTGCCAGCTGCTGTAGCCCAGCTACAAGTGTAGGAAGTGCCTCAAGCTGTCACTTGCAATTTTTTTTATATAAAAAAAATTTTTTTGCTGCTGTCTTCTCTCAAGTTCCTATAACCATGGAACAAACCGTTCTCTGACATGGCCCAAATCCAAACCCAAGTGCTTTGACTATCAAAGGCAATCCCTGCTGGACCGCTGAGTGCTAGAGATTTTTGACAGATCCTAGCCAGTAAAAGGACACAGGCAATCAGCATCTCATGGGGCATCCATCCTGACACTTGCCGGGGCTTGACTGTAATAGCTGAAGGTCAACATCTCAGTGCTGTGAGCATTTACGTATTTTTCTGTTTCCACAACTGCTATGAGTGACCTATTGCAAACTGAGCATCCAGAGAATGTCAGTTTTACTTTTATTTTTGAAATCCAAGTTTCTAGTCCCTATTGTTAACAGAGATATTTTTTAAAAATATCTGCACTCTGCTGTACATGTAAGAATTATTTCAAAAGCCCAAAAGGACTGGGGCTTAATTTAAACTGTGATCCAGTCTGCTGGGAATATCAACATTTCACAGAATGTGCAGACTTCCATTCCCTCATGTCTCCATCACCACAGCAATCCTCACCATGATGGATCAACAAGTAGACAGATTTTAATTTATTTTCATTTTTTTAAAAAATCAAGCAACAAAAGTACTGGGACTCAAGCAAGGTGCACAGAACAGCTAGCTCTTGAACCAAGAAGGGGCAGGCTGCCTAGAAACTTGAACCGGTGGCCCTTCAGACGTTATTGATCTACAATTCCCATTACGTTGCAGTACTGCCAAGCTAGTACTGATTTGAATTGGAATAAACATGATCTGGAGAGCCTAAAGTTCCTAGATCCTCAAAGGCTGTCCTCAAAAATCTAAGATTCCTGTTGGGTGAAACTTATTTTGCACATGCTCAGAGACACTGCCCAAACAACCAATGCTTTGAAAGTGGTGGCAGTGACCCCTTTCTCTTACTGTATTAGAACTGGAGATCTTACAAGGAAACTGATGGGTACCAGATTCAATACATAATGAAAGGGTGCGCTGTTGGCAGAAAACATCATTAAGGGAACGGAATTCTCTGCCATAAGGTTTGATAGGCAGTCCTGGTTCAGATGGCTTTAAAAGATGGTTAGATACATTCAAGACAGATAAGAGTCATCAACAGTTACATTAGCTGATCGCTACAGTGGCACAATTACAGTATCCTCTTTCCACTCTTCCTTCGTTAAACTGTGGAGTTGGAAGGGATCCCAAGGATCATCTAGTCCACCCCTTTGCCAGTACAAAAAATCCAAAGCTATAGCCTCTCTGAGAGAAGCACTACTGTATTGTTAGTGCCCAGCAGCTAATGATGGATGAAGTCAGGTGTTTCAACCTGCTGCTACATGTCCCTGTTTCCCTTTTCTCTCTTTCACACACTTTCACAAAGAGCGTGAGTTAGGGAGGTAAGCAAGAATGGGCTGGCTGGGATGGGCAGAGCCTGAAGTGGGGCACCCTGTTTGCCTTAATGGGCCAGCTGCTACAGTCAGCCACTTTCCAAATTAAAGGGTACATCAGCACAAAAGCATGGGGTGGGTGGGAGGCTGCCTTTCCTTTTGCTCAGCAAAAACTTGGACAGCCACCCCAAACTCCTGCCCTAACAGTTCTGCCACATAAATACAGTGGTGCCTCACTAGACAGTTACCCCGCATGACAGTTTTTTCGCTAGACATTGACTTTTTGCAATCGCTATAGTGATTCGCAAAACAGTTATTCCTATGGGGGAACTTTGCTGGACAATGTTTGGTCCCTGCTTCGCAAACTGATGTTCGCTTGACAATGATTTTGACAGCTCCCTCCGTGCTCGCAAAACAGGTGTTTTGGGGACTTAAGCTTTTCAAGACAGCTATTTAAACAGCTGATTGGCGCTTTGCAAAGCGGCTTTCCTATGGCCGATCTTCGCTAGACAACGACGATGCTTCCCCATTGGAATGCATTAAACAGGTTTCAATGCATTCCAATAGGGAAATGCTTTTCGCTAGACAATGATTTTGCTAAACAGCGATTTCAGTGGAATGGATTATCATCATCTAGCAACTGCACCACTGTAGTTTCTGTGCTCAAGACCCATTTTAAATTGAGTTACAGTGGCTAAGGAAGCCACAGAACAAGCTCCCTTACTGAATGCCTTCCCCTGCCTATTCATAAAACCAGGGAATGATTGAATAGATAAGGCTATGATACACTGCGCTGCCTGAGATACAGTGAAAATCACCTCCACCTCTGAATCAAAGTGCAAAGTATCCAAAGTCTGGCAAATTATTCTGGTCCATGGGGTACAACATGCCACAAGCAGCTCTTTCCATTCCTATCTACACACGTAAACCAGTAACAATGGCAATTTCTTGTTATTTCATGACTGCCCAAGTTTTTGACAGGGGGTACTTTGAACATAAGGAGGGCGTCCAGCATACGTAAATGAAAAGCTAGTGAGGTGCAATCATTTAACAGGTGCTGCACCAGTGAACAGAAGCATGCCTTTGGACAACAACTCCCAGAATCCCCGTCCTGCAATCTAAAAAAAAAAGTCCCCCACATGCTTTGCTGCATGCCCTAATTAGGGTTACAGTGGCAAATCTGTGACCTTGCTTTGAGGAGGAGGGGAGTTAGGAACCATTTTGCGTGCCCGGGACCCTTCTACCCTCCACCAAGGCCTGCCGTGGCAGCTCCCTCCTTCTGCTGAATAGCAAGGCCAGCCCTAAAGGTTGAAGCCGTCCTTGGCTGAGGTGGCCCAGGTTTCTGGTCGTCGCTTTTCGACTCTGTGGTTTGTTTTTTTTTTTTCCTCAAATCGTCTGGCAATGTTTTAAGGAAGCACACGGGACCCCACACTCCTGCAGACATGCTTTTTTGGGGGGGGGAGGGGGACTGCTTCAACCTGAGGTGTGAGGGAGAGGAGACTAAGGCTTCCCTGCAGCAGCCTCGCCCTCGCCCTGAGGACCCCGTTGCGGGGAGGGGGCGCTCTTCCAATTCCCCCCCCCTCAGCCGCCAGCCAGAGCCCGGGATGGCGCTACTGCCGCCTCCGCTTCGGCTTCGCTCCTTTCTCGTCACCCTGATTAGCAACGCGGAGGCCGCGGCTTTCTTGCCTGTCGAGCGCACCAGGCGGGAGGGAAAAGATAAGCCTTATCACGCCGCCGGGCTCGGGGGCTGCTTGCCATCTTAGAGAAAGCTTTCCCGCCACGCGCCCTCCTCCTCTCTCTCCTCAATCCCCTCCCTCGAGATAAGCGAAGCCTTTGCCGAAAAGGGGTCGCCTCTCCGGCTCCGCAGCGCGCCTTGCCGGAGCGCGCCTGAGACCCCAGTCGACCCCGCGCGCGACCCGGCCTGCTTCCTCCTGCCTCCGGAGAGAGAGAGAGAGAGAGAGAGAGAGACGGTATGACCAGCAGCCTTCCGTGCTAGCAAGCGAGGACCTTTTTAAAAGCAACGTGGCGTGGGGATGATGACGATGATACTTACACTGAACTTCTCATTTCTCAACATTGCTGATGCTTTGGGGGGGGGCGCGGAGCGGACCAAAGGGTCCAGCTTAAGTATTAAAAAATATATATTTCAAATAAATATTTAAATAACTCTTAAAGATCACGTCTTAAGAGTTTGCAGGCGAGCGTGATGTGTTTGCAAACACCCAATTTCGAATTTCGGGAAGCAAATAAGCAGCTTATTGTTAGTTGGTTTTTTTTAAGCGGTACCCAAAGATTTTGGAATGGTGTCAGTTGCTGAAATTACTATGGGGAGGAGGAGGACTTGATCTTGCTTTGAACTGTTTTTAATTAAAAGCAAGTGTTTTAATTAAAAGAATGCTTTCAATTTCTGGCCTCAATGTTTGGTAAGGGGACCCAGTGGGGTGTAGTGGATGGAGTCACAGCCTAAGACTCAGGAGGCCTGGATTCAATCAGTTTGGCAATGGAAGCTCACTGGAGGAGGTTGGAGCTGGTAAAACTACTCCTTAAATAACCTACTTATATTGAAAGCGTTATTCATCATCATCATCATGTGCCCACTTACGGACATCCTTTTCTAAGAGTTTTCCAGGGAGAGAACACTCAGAAGTGGTTTACCATTCCCTTCTTCTAAGGGGTGCCCTGGGATTGTGCAGCTTACCCAAGGCTACACAGGCTGGCTGTCCTCACAGGAAGCACAGTGGGGAATCAATATAAAGGCAGGAGCAGGTGATACCTTTAATCGAGCATTAAGAATACAAAACAAAGAAACAAAAACCAAACAAGTATAGCAGCAAGTATAGAATCCCTCACTATTGACTGTGATGGTTAGGGCTGACAAAAGCTGCAATTCAACAACAAACACCTGGAGGGTGAGAAGCCCACATGCTCTGACCCTCAGTTGACACAAAGACCACACATATAGCACATGTCTGCTTATGGGCTCCTCTTACCAACTAAGGCACAACGTGAAGCAGCTTTCTTGATGACTTTAGTTCTCTGGAATAAGAGAGCATGTGGAAGCATCCTGCAGGTCATTTCAATTACAGCCCTGCTTTTCCCGGGATTGCCTTTTGAACTTGACACCTGGCTGTTACATGCTGTGTTAATCCTATTTTCAAGCTCAAAAAAAAATTACAAAGTGATAAAAACGCATTTGGTTTATTTATTTCTAAAAGAAAATGTGGAGTTCTACCTTCTGCCTCCAGTTGGGACCTTCAAAGCAGTGAACAAAACATTTCTTAAAAAGAAAACTACAAAAAATTATAGATTTGCTCTCTGGTAAAAGCATGCCTGGACAAAGAGCAGAATGAAAACAAGTAACAATGGGCTCAATTCACACTGCTGATTTGTTTCATAATGTGGTGAAAAATGTTAAGTGCCTTTATTCATGATGATAAAACCTTTGTCTATTTTCCCCAAGGAGAGTCCAAAAAGGCAGGCAAGTATATTAACAAACCAATCCATCTCTAATAGGAGCAGATCTTTTCTAAGGTGAATGTATCTTAATTTCATATCCATACTACCCCAAAATACTTCATTACAACAGGGATAGACCACAACAATATATTGTTACTAGTGAAAATCCATTTCTACCTGAACTACAGTGAGAATTGCACCAAAGTTCGGAGGGAAGTGGGAATCAAGAAGGCCACGGCTTGTGATGGTCTTATCCTGGCTAACACGGCAGGCCCTGCATCCCCAATGCCACTGGTTTTGCCCAGCAGTTCTCTCTATATCACAATTATCTAATCAATAAAATGTGGGAGAACTTTCTCTCCTAGGTTGTAGGTATACAGGTACACACTTACACAGAAGCAGAGTATCCCTAAAGCATACACTTTCTGAAGTTAAAATCTTGGAAGGCTGCTATGTAGCATCAAGCTGTAATTGGCTAACTTTCTTTCTCACAGGCTCCCTCCTTGTAAGTCAAACTGCGGTTAGTTCATGGCATGCTTTGTTGCCATAAGCACAATAAGGTAGAAAAGTGGTTCCTAATCTTGGATAACTGGGTATTCTTGGACTGCAACTCCCAGAAACTCCAGGCAGCACAGCTGGTGGTGAAGCCTTCTGGGAACTGCAGTCCCACAACTGGGTTACCCAAGGCTAGTGGAAGCTAAAACCATGCACCCACCCTTAGAAAGGTATGCCTTCTAAAATAGGAGACACCAGAACATGCGCCAATGACTAGCTGTCTCCAGGCACCTCACAAGTCCAATCATCTTCCTTTGAGAACATGGAATCAGCAGGAATTGTGCCAAATCAAAACTTGGAAAAATTACTTTGGTGTAACTGGCTGGGGGATGCTGTGACTTGTCAACCCATTTTCCCAAGCCTGTAGAAAATAATCTGCAGCTTACGACTTTCTGCGAGAGAGTTTCCAGGATTCTTTGAACCTCTGCAAATAATGGCTCTTGGCAGGTACCAACCTCAGGCCTCACCATTTGTCTTTGTGACATGTCAAGGAAGGGAAATGCCCAAGAAGCCTCCTGGCAGCTGGGCTCAGTTCTTTGTTTGAAGGCTCCCACATGTTTCTGTGCCTCCTAGTCCTATGCAGCTTTCTCACTCTTTTTATTATTATTTTTCCCCAGTCATGACATTGACTTTTGCAGTGCTTTCCTCCCTGATCAAAAGAGTGTCCTTTGACCATCTGTTATTCGGGGGACCAGTTGATGCCAAGGCATGTAGCGTTTTCTCCATTGTCACTCCCCCCCTTACTTCTTTGTATTAAATGAAAACTGCAGAGCCTGAAATCTTTCATAGACGTCCAGAAAGGAGAGGGCACGTTCCCCATCTGGTGTTTTTCCTCCATTAAAACTCGCCTTCCTCCTTAGTTAATAAAGATGACATATCCCCTCCCAACTGCTTTTTCCCCCCTGCTGATGAGAGGGGAGAGCAGCAGAATACAAATAACTTTGTGGCCACATGTCGTAAAACAAAAGCAAAAAATCCCTTGAAAATGCAGATGACTTGATGTCAAGGCTGGCTTAGGTATGATACAGTCAACACCTCAGGCAGCAAAGGTCATAAAAGGGATGCAAATCATTAATTATTTGAAAACATTTGCTACTGCATTTTTCAAAATGCTAGAGATGGAGAGAGATTGCTGTGGGGTTGTCTGTGTTGTCTGCTGAAATAATGTACCTGGGTTGAGATACTAGGTCCCTGGGCTTTGGTGAACATGAGCACCATTGTGCTGCTCTGCCTCAGGCGGCAAAATGTCTTGCTCTGTCTCTGCCTGGCATGGTATACAGGTTTTCCTTTAGGCAGGGGGTGGGCCACCTCTAGACAGCCGGGGGCCACACATGCTCATTCCTGGATTTTATATAGCTTCACCCCGTTTTACTGCCAGTTGAGCCCCACTCCTGCACCCCATAGTGACCAAGTGTTATTTATTTTTTTAAATAAAAGAAATTTAACTATTTGTCCTTTGAAAATGTGTTAAAATTGCCCCCCTTCACTCCTAGAGAATACAAGATGACTCTTCAGCCCAAATAAGTAGTCCACCACGACTAGATAGGCGGGATATAAATTAAATAAATAATAATAATAATAATAATAATAATAATATTTGTGGGGAGTGTCTACAGCACAGTAATACTAGGGAATGCAAACGCCCCCCCAGGACTGACATGTTTCCCGCTTCTGAGTTCAATGGGACTGACTGTTCCTTCGTTTGAGCTGCTCCTTCAAAGCATTTCCCATATTAGCCTGGCTTCACCTTATTCACATCTAAACTGCTAATTGCCACCCCCACTCTGCCCACGGGGTTCTTTAATCCCTGACATACAACAATATCTCTGTTATTGCTTATTTAGTTTTTCCACTGATAACTCCTTGGCCAGAATCTTATTGAGTTTTCACATCATGAATCCAGAGTTGTGTGCCCAGTGTGCACAATTGTTCTGGCTGTTTGTTGCATGCTCATGCACTTAGGTGCCTGCCTGCATATGCGACAGACAGACAGAAAATTGTGAAAACCACTTAATACAATTTCCCTAACAGACACAGCATTTTGCAATTAGAATGTCAGCCTTTTTTACCCTTTTCCTTGTCTGAAAAGACACCAAAGCAATTTATAAGTATTAGAAAATGAGACTATCTCTGCCACCAGGCTTAGAATCTAAATGATATGACTCTCTCTCTCTCTCTCTCTCTCTCTCTCTCTCTCTCTCTCTCTCTCTCTCTCTCACACACACACACACACACACACACACACACACACACACACACACACACACACACACACACACACGTTTTTAATTACAAACATCCATCAGGTAACAAATCCAGTTCTTCTGGGAAGTATGCCTAACAGGTTGGAGAGCTAGGGATTAATTTGCAATGGACGAATTGCTTCTTTCTCTCCTTCCAGTGACTACAGCAGTGGTGAACAGTAGCTGGAAGAGAGGGGCTGTTACTCGGGGATGAATCTAGTCAGGGTAGAAGGAGTAGGGCTTTTATAACCTTGCATGCTGCCTTTAGTAGGTTTGGCTGGGAGGGATCTTTCTGATCTGGAGTGACTGTCAGTCTATCCAGCACTGACCAATTGTTCCTTCCCTGCTTCTGAATTCAAAGAGCAGGCCACTCTGCTCCGTGGCGTCTCTCCTCTTTGTTGTTTGTTGGCAATCAATAGTCTGCGGAGGTCTGTTGCTGAAAGCAGTCATGTTTGTAAATTTGCTGCTTGATCTATTCACAACTATAAGTAAAGAAAATGGATTTTATTCTTTCTACTACTAATGTGTCAGAGTGAGCTGAGACTGAAAGTGCCAGTTAATGAGAAAGGGGTGGTCTACTCTGGGGAATGGGAAACTATTTCTGCTCTGTGAATCTCTGCACTTCTGCTGCATAGCCATAGGAATTTAACGAAAAATTCAAAACTCTGAAACACTAATTGCTGCCACCTTGCCTTCCAGAGGCCTCCCAGAGGCTTGGAAAAGTGAATTTCTGGATTATAATTTCCAGAATCCCCATGGGCATTCTGGCTGGCAGATTTGGGGAGCAGTAATCAAAAAATGTAAGTTCACCAAGCTGGGTTCCTTACTGTTCTTTGTATAGCACATTGAAGCTACCTGTGGTTCTAGTTCTACACATGGGTAAGAGGATAGGTTCCCATCACTGTGCCTTGGTTTTAACACTATGCTGAAGTCATGATCCTATGAACCTTTTAGCCGAAAGGACTTAGACTGCCTGCCTTCCCATTTTGAGCTTTCCTGGCAGGGCTATCACAGGGCAGCCCACGCCACCTGCCATTCTTCTTGCATCTGGCAAGAAAGGAAGCTCACTGCTCCTTAAATTGAGGTATTCCCCTGGCAAACAGCCCCTGACTGCCATTCTTAGCAGCTCTGCTCTCCTCAGCCCCCAGGAGAATAAGCCTTTTGAAAAGAAAAAAAAATAAGGAGGGGGGAACCCTTGGCCATTCAGGCACATAACATCACATTTGTTCAGCAGAGGACTTGCGCACTGCGTTGAGACGGAGTGGGGGATTGACATCTTAGTTAATAAAGATGACATCTCCCAACAGTGACTGAAGCAGGCAATACATGTCTGGTTAATCCAGCTCGGCAAGGCATGCTGGTATGAGTGTGGCTGAAAGAAGGGAGCGGAAGGTTCAGATGTACGGGGTCAGTTCTGGATATGCTCAGGCCAACCTCTAGAGGCCTCAAGCAGGGCCCTGTGCTTTTATTCGGTCAAATGTCTCCAAACATCTCTTGCAGCTCCCAGCTCTCTTCCTTTTTTTTCAACCACCCTCTCCATCTCCATCAGAATGGTTTTCGTTTTAATGAATTAAAGCTTATTCTGCCCATATCTACTGCAGACACCTTGCTGGGTTCCCCCACCCCCCACCCTGTGCTAATTATCAAGCACGGCAGCGCTTTCTTCTCTAGCTGCTACCGTGCAGAAAATGAGAGGAACATCCAGTCGTCATGTACAATCTGGCCCCGCATGCAGAGATTCACATGGAAAAGTCAGCAGACATCTCTCCTAAATCAGGAGCAGAGTTCGGAAGAGTTCCTTTTGTTGGACTACGACTCCCAGAGCCCCCCCCAAGCAGCATAAGCACCATAGCCTGGGAAGCATAGTTTTAAAATGTGATTTCCCCCCCCCCCAAAAAAAAAGCCTGGTAGGAAGTGTAGCCAACTTTTTTGCTCACACAGACTCCTAGAGAGGCTTAACTCGCTCCCTGATGACACCAATTGAATGCACACGCCCTTTGGGTTTTCTGGCGTGGGGCAAATTTTTTGGTGATGCACTGTTTTAAGTCCCACCCCACTGTCCTTGGGTCTGACCCAGTATGATGGGGTAGTGTGCTTCCTTGCAGATAGGAAATGAATGAAAGCTTAGCCACATGCTATGCATTTAATATATCATGCACTTCAACTGGGCAATTCAGGTTCACTCCGTAGTACCTGATCCATAGCGTTCATGCTCTGACAGTTAGGTGGCCAAGCTCTTCACTCCAAATCTCCCATACCAAAGTCCAGCTCACCACTGAGTCCCTCCAAAAAAAATAAAAAAATAAATCAATATATATTGAATGCAAACACTCTGTGAATTCCTTTCCCATTCTGTTTCCATAGCTTTCATGCTGGGAGGTTTATTCTCAAATCACTGCGGCTTCTTTGATCCATGCTGGGGTGATATCTTTCTCAGGCCAACAAAAAAGCACCAAAAGAAAAGTGTACAAGCTTTCAAGGTCACGGATCTCTTTGTCAGCCAAGATATTACAAAAATAAACGGCGTGGGGGAGGCCTGGTTTTGTGAGCCTGCACAGGGCAGGCGATGTAGGAGGAAAGCTGTGCAGAACATCAGCTGAAACTCCTCAGGTCATGCAGTGGGATCAGGTTATCACCCAGGGTAACCCCTAGACCTCTTGCAAAGAGAAACATTTTGGGTCTTCCATTTTCTAAATGGGAGTTCTCTGTCTTTGTCTCTCTCTGTCTCTCTTACTCTTCTCTCTTTCCGTGTTTTGTCTTTAGTCACGACAGACGCCAGAAGGCGAATTCCTGCCACTAGACCAATGCGAGCTTGATGTTGGATTCGGAACTGGGGCCGACCAACTGTTCCTGGTTTCTCCTCTAACCATCTGCCATGAAATCAATGACAAAAGCCCCTTTTTTGCCCTTTCGCAAAGATCGCTGAGGAGCGAGCAGTTTGAAATTGTTGTCATCCTGGAAGGGATCGTTGAAACCACAGGTAAGAAGATACTGAATCTGGTACCTCATAGGAATAGGAATAATAATAGCAAAAGCAGCAGCAGCAGCAACAACACAGTAGACAATTTGTATAGCACTTCCAAGCATTCAAAACACATCATATGCATTATTTACTTGTAATGTTTATAACAATGCAGAAAGATAGGTTGGTTTTATCATTCACCATACTATAGATGGGGAGACAGAAGTTGAGACAGAGGGTGGCCTGTCTAATTAGTTTATAGCAGAGGTCAGTTTTAGACTAAGTCTTCCTCATCTGTGACTCAGTTTCTGTGCCCTGTACCCCGACCGGATTTGATGCACATCCTCAATGGCTGAAAACCATGAAGAAAGAGGGCCTATTTTGGTGCTCCGGAGTAATGTTTCGATGCAGAATTCACACAGAAATAGACCTGCAAGGGTGTGTGCATTGTATGCATTCTTACCTGAAGAGACATAGAAAATGTCACCAAGTTTTAGGAAGTGTGAGGTATTTTACAGACAAAATGGCTGGGGCAAAAATTGTTTCAATTAATCTCTTGCTTTTTGCAACTCTGTGTGTGTGTGTGTGTGCATGTGCGCGTGCACACAAGATTATTATTATTATTATTATTATTATTATTATTATTATTATTATTATTATTATTATTATTATTATTATTATTATTATTATTATTATTATTATTATTATTAACAACACCAGGCATGGTCAGTCAAAATTAAGTTTAAGTAATGTATTCTGGTTATTGTTAGATTGGTTACATTTGGGATGGGTAGTGGAATTCTTATACTGTAGGAGTCAATCAAACCCTACATTAAACCTTAGCAATAACTCTGCTGCTAATCTTCAATATACTGGAATTCTTATGGAATTTTTAAAAAAATACTCCACAACTCATTCAGCACAACTTTTGTTCTGCACCGCTTTGTTCTTACATCACAGGGGATGAGAATTAACCTTCAGCCCAAAGATATTGTTTTGTAACCTACTTGGGATCAATACCCTAATTTAGGAGTTATGTGGTTTAGGTCCCCGCTCCCCAAATGCTGGGGTAGAAAACTCTCTATACACAATCAGAAGGGATTTTACTATAGCCCTATTATGAAATGCAGATTCTTTCAGTACTTGGTGCTTCCACACAAAAGGGATTGTTGGTGATCAGTGATATTGGGGAAAACACAGATCTGGTATAAGAGACACAATCAATCAATCAATCAATCAGTCAGTCAGTCAATCAATCACTTTTATTAGCATTAAAACCAATAACCGTACAATCAAGATTATACTTTCCACTGCAATAAGATAAATATGACCAAGTTACGTCAAGGCTCCTTGAAATAGTCAGCTTAGTTTATTACAATAATGTGAAAAGGTTCTTGTGTAGTCTTAGGCAGTCCTGAATTTGGCGTGGAAATCAAAACCGGAGACTCACTGAAAACATTAACAGATTTATTCTTATTCAACAAAGGAGTATCTATAATAACTCCTGTGGGATAAACACGATCCCAATCATATAACTGTGTCCTGAACTTCACAGAACCATTATATCCAGTCTCTCTCCTTAATACTGAGGTGCCGGACCAAAGCGTTCCTTGTCCGTTGGCTTCTGTAGCATGGCGCTCCTCATCGCGCAAATGGTACAGGGGTGGCAAGCCCAATCCCCCTCCGGTGGTGGCTTGTTGTAGGTGGGATGGGGCACACCACTTTCTTCAAGGGACCCTTTCCCCTTGGATAGACCATTACTGTCCATTCTCATGTTTCGGTGATGGTTACACCCTCTCTTTCAGGTACCGGGTAAACCTCCCACTTTCAGATTGGGAAAGTCCTTCAATAGTTCTCTTACTTGATCACATTTCTTTTCCTCCTTCTCTTTCTTGCCTGTCGAAATCCAAAAATCCCCTGCTCCTGTTCCTACTTTTATATCCTCCTCCCACACATCAATCATTTACTCCTCCTCCTTTCCCTTCCCCTCTTCTGTCAAACAAACTGCTATTTTTAACTCTTTCTTTGCCAGCCTTCTGTTTTAACACATCCCTCTCCCTTTCCTTGACCACCATATCTTTACTATCTGGAGGAGACAGCACACTCTCATCCACCTTGCCTTCACAAATAGCAAGATATTTAGCTACATGCTCAGTCAAATCAGGTTGTTTATCTGCTAACATCATTCAGATTAAGCTCTCAGGGGAGACAGATAAGTTTGAAATAACAGAGCTAAGTAGTAATTGGCAGAGCTCACTAAATTTAGGGCAGAGAAGAAGAATATGTAAAATTGAGTCCAGTTCTGCTAAGCAGTGCTTACACCGGCGGTTCTTAAAGGGGATGTTACGATATCTGCCGGAAATAACAGCTGAGGGAAATATATTAAATCTAGCCAGTAAAATGCCCAGCGCCACAGTGGGTTAATGAGGTTGGTGAAATAATTGGCACCAGTTACAGACAAAGGGGGCAAACTATAAAAATGAGGAGAGCAAATTAAATTCAAATCAGCTGCCAGAGTCTGACGTTCAATGTCCCGAATACTTTGCTGAATAATATAGTAAAATTGAGTTTCTCCACAATTTGTCAGGGAGTTGGTTAATACCTATGGAAGTGATTTTAGAGTTAATAAAAGAGTACCATGTGGAGATAAAGAGATCACTTAATAAATCGGTTCAAAAGGGATTGGGAAGATTTCTGAAAGTGTAAACAAAGCCAAAATTTAACAGTGGAAGAGACATAGAGTAACTTCTGGATTTGTTTTCAAGGTGGACTCCCACATGTGCCGTGAAATAAGTATGCATAACGTTTCCTCCCTATTCTCAGTTAAAATTATTTCCAGCTACTTTTTTCGCCTCTTAGGAGAAGATGACTTGGTCCACATGTATCTTCCCCTTCCAGGGAGAAAAGCAACCAGAAGGAAATATGGATTAAGGGAAACAACTAAGAAAATGATTAAATTACCTTTAACCCCATCCATCCCATTGTTTCTCCAATTAGATTTGAAACCTCTCAGTGGCACCAGTACAGCATCAGTAACTTTATTGTATTTATCCAAAGGCTATTATAAGTTAGTGGACAGTGTAAGAAGAAAAAGTAATCGAGAAGAAAATAGAATATAATCTGTTTTTAAAATGTAACACAACTTCCACAGAGCAAATACAAGAACAGTCCTTTAAAATTCATAACTAAGGACTATGAAAATCATTAATATAATAAGCACATCATTTCCCAGCAACTTCAGCAAATTATGCTGCTATCAAGCTAACTGAAGGTTGATTAATGGCCAATAATTGCACCCTTGTGTCTTGAGATAGTGTGGAAACCAAATTCTTCTGGAGATCTGACACCTCTAGTTTGGCCTTGAATCTGAAATCAATTAGAATGAGGTGCTCCTCATTCTAATCATCGCTAGTCCAGCCTGACTGGAAAAGACAGTCTCACAACCAGAGGTACAGCACAGATTTTGATCATGACACTCACCATAATCCCCAAGGAAGGTCCAGAAAATGCTTGCAGCTGTGCTGATCTATATCTGCTTGCCTCTTTAGATGCCTGTCTGGCTGCCTCTATTATGTGTGTCTGCGTCTGTGTGTGGGTGTTGCATATTTCCTTCTCGGAAAAATCTGTCTCCCCTCCCCACAACACCTCCCAGCTAGGGTAAGGACCACAATCAGTTTTGGCGGGAACAAGACAGGCTTGTGGTAAGGATGGTATTGTCCCTGCTGGCCGAAAAAGTCTCTGCCAACCATAAGATCAGAATCTCATGCAGGGCCGGCCCTACTATTAGGCAAAGTACATCAGGCTCCTCAAGCAGTAGATAGTGGGGCAGGATAAGGAATGACAAACAGCAAGTTGTTAGAGTGAGCTTTATAGGCCCCATAGCTTGTCCTAAGACTGCTGCTGTCAGGATGAGAGTGCATCGGCACCTGCCAAGTCAAAAACAAGACACATCGTCACCTCTTGCACCTGAAGTGGAAGAAAGCCCCATCTTGTCTTTTCCCTCAAGAAGCAACTGGACTTAGGCTAGCCTTCATCCGCTGGCTTCCACCACTTGAGCCAACATGAAACAAGCATCCACACCTCAAATCTGAATCTCCCCACTTGAGCAATACTTGGTTTTGCATACTGGCCTGCAGGTTTTGAAAACACACACTACGATTGCCCAAAACATAGAACTCACCAGAGCTAATGTGTGGATTGGGATGGGGGTTTACCCCATAATTTCCCCTTTCTCTGATCACAATCTGCCTATGAGAGTAACTAGTTCCTTGTAATTAGTCCCTTTTCACAACTAAGCTATAACTACATGGCAGCTGTAACTTCCTGAGATAGAATCTCACATTCTGACGCCCTCTTTTCCCTCTCCTATAGTTCTCCTATTTTGTTTAATGTTTTTGTCATGTAAAGACTGTTTTAAATATATATTTACTGTATTATTTTATGTTGTTAGCTGCCTAGAGTGGTCCTGATCCGACCAGATAGGCGGGATATAAATAAAATAAATAAAAATAATAAATAAAATATTTTGTAGTGCAGCTGTGACTTTTAGTGAGGCAGCTTCACTAGACAATAGAGAAGGAATGTGATGTTGCTGAAATGGCAGCTTGTGCCAGGCTCTGCGATGAGGTAAATGGAAGGAAAGTATGTTTTCTCTCACAGGCCATCAAAAACCATCTATTAAATTACTTCTAAGGACTGGGAAAGTGGAGATAGTTTCTATAAAATTGCAACTATAGCGGGGACTAATGACTTGGGAGGGGTTGGAACTACAACTGTATCTAATTGCTTTTTTGAAGTCATTTCTCAACTTCTGCTCTTGCCTCTCTACTGAACAGAGCTGAGAACTTTGTTCCATTTATATATAAGCAATGAAGGCACCCAAGCTGGAAAAACAGAAGACTTGCCTGAAGGCTGACCTGCTGCTTCACTGCCAGGAGTTTGGCAAATGGGACTGTTACAGAGAGATTAATTACATTAATTCCCCTTCTGGTGCTCTGCTAAGGAACCTTTTTATACTGTAATACATACTGGATATGGGTGGTTAAAGGGGGGGAAAACCTCATTTACAGTTCTTAAAAGGAACTCAGTGCTTTTCAAGGTAGGAAAGCCAATCTCCCATGAACCTAGGGCCTAATTTAAGCCACCCCTCTTTTATAGTTGTCAGATCTGCAACCTTCCAGCTTAGCCCTAGGATTTGCTTTCAAGTTCTATATAGACAAGACTCCCTATGGCAACTGTTCTTTGAAACTGCTTTGCTTAAAAGTTAGAGCAGCTCTAAAATTAGGGGGCCAACCGTCCTTTGAGACCGAAATGCTCTTCCACTCCTTTTAATTGGGTCCAGTGACGTTTAAAGGCCATTAATAACATAGTGGGGAAGGGAGGGGAACCACTGAGCTAACAAATATATATATACAGGTCTTGGAAAAGTTATTCTTTTGGACTATGGCACCATGAGTTTACAATCCAACATGGCCCTGCATTTCATTTAATGGGTTGCATTAACAAAAACATGCCAACGCTTATTTTGGGAAGTCCACATAGTATTTTAAGTGCAAGCTTGTGTTATTCTAACTCTTTAGTCTTAAAGGCAATGTCTAAAGTTCTTTGTGCCCTTTCCCTCTTCCCACTAACTCCCCTGAACACCCTGAACATTTTTGGGGAATGGAAATTGCCTCCTCAGAAGCATTTGGGGAATCTTCTTTGTCACATGCAACCAATTTCATGCCCTCTAGGCTCTCTTTCGGGGTACCTAAGTGTGGTGTAGCAGAGAGAATAATGGACTAGGACTAAGGAGGCCTGGGTTCGATTCCATGGAAGCTCACTGGAGATGTCTGGGATTGGTAAAAAAAAAAAAAAACACTTCTTAAATGCTTCACTTAGGGCACTAACTTATTAGGCTGTTGAATCTATCAAAATCCTGAAAAGCAGCAATGACTTGAAATACGGTATTTTTCCATGTAGAAGACATTACTTTTTTCTAAAATCATTAGACTGAAAATGGAGGTGCATCTTTTACATAGAAGTAAGCTGAGATAACTGAGGAGAGAACAAAATGCAACACACCTTGCCTCTGTAAACAGGCTTCCTTCAGTCAAGAGGCTTAGCTTCCTCCAGTCAGGAGCTTTATGGAACTGACCTCATCTGACCCTAAAAAAACCCATTGGAACACACCTCCTTGGAGGTGGAGCCTGTGTAGGCAGTGCTCAGATGCAACAGAGACTCTTAATGTTTTAGCATTCTGAGCCCAGAGGCTGAATCCTCAAAGCTAAGTTTTCTTAATTCTTTGTTTAGAAAAGCGGGGTGGGGGGGAGAGGTTGTCTTATAAACGGAAAAAATATGGTAACTTTTAGTGGAAATGAAAGAAGAGCCAAAGCAGGAGTGCAGTTGAACATGAAGAGAAAAATCATGACTACAGAAGAACTACACAACTTTAATGCTGACAGAACGAAAATTGAAATAGTCAGAAATTTTGTATACCTTCATTCAGTCATCAACCCAAATGGAGACTGCAGCCAAGAAATAAGAAGACAGGGGCTAGGAAGGAATGAAAGAGCTAGAAAAAGATGATCAAATTTTAACTCTTTAGTCTTAAAGGCAATTTACATTAATTCCCCTTCTGGTGCTCTGTGTCACTGGAGACCAAGCGCAAGGTCATCCACACTGTTGTATTCCCAGTCACATTGTATGGGTATGAAAGCTGGACAGTAAAGAAAACTGGCAGGGGAAAATTGATTTGTTTGAAATGTGGTGCCAGAGGAGAATTTTGTGGATAGCCTGGACTGCTAGAAAGACAAACAAGTGGGGTTCTAGTACAAATTAATTCTGATCTATCTCTGGAAGCAAAAATGATAAACCTGAGGCTGTCCTACTTTGGTCATATCATGAGAAGGCAAGATTCTCTGGAAAAGACAGTAATGCTAGGAAAGGATGAAGACAGGATGAAAAGAAGCCCAAATGCAAGATGAATTGACTCCGGCCTAAAGGAACCTACAGCCTTGAAGTTACAATTGCTGAGCAATGCTGTTGAGAACAAGACATTTTGGAGAGTGCTCATTCATAGAATGGCCATACTTTTGAGGTGACTTTATAATATGTAACAACAAGGCTCTCTTTAAGGCCCATAAGTTTGTTTGTTCGTTTGTTTTTTGACAAAGTGGCTAGATGTTTTTTTCCATTTTTTTTTTAAAGGACTTTTAAGACCTGAAAGAGCTTCTGGGATGTGAATTTTGCGTGGCAAATTGCACTCCTACCCCAGAGATGGCTTTGAACATTGGTTGCGTTTTGAGGGTTTTGGAGTGTGTGTGTGAAGATTTTTCCAGGAAGTTTAAATTTTGAGGTTCAAAGAAAACTGAGAGAATGCATACAACCTATCAGCTACATATTGCCTATTCTTTATAATATGTCAAAAGGTCTCTCTCTCTCTCTCTCTCTCTCTCTCTCTCTCAAAATTAGCCAAACAAACTGCTGAATATCTAGAGTGACAGAAAGACTTTCCTGCTGAAGTCTTTAATGTAGATTCTGTGTCTGATTGTGAGCCTTCTCTGTTTCATCTCACAATATTCAGAATTCCCCAGCAACTGTCTGGCTGTTCAAAAGGGTTAATGAAACATGCATAAGTGAATGCTAGCTGAGTCAATACGAAGTGCTGAGAGACTGGCACAGTCACCAGATGGAGGAGCAGGTCCTTGGTTACCTCTACAGGAAACAGAACTGGCGGATGAACTGTGCAAACTTAGCACTTATTCTCTCCCCGTGACTCCATATTTTACCATCTGCCAGCCTTCCCTCGTAATATCGTAGCTTAGAACTCTCCCAACCACCTCTAGATGATGGGAGTTCTAATCCAACACATCTGGGGCCAATATGGTATTGTTCTTTTTCACGTTATGGATTGGGTGCACTTGTCCTGCTTTAGTTCTGCTAAAACCAGTACTGTATATTAAAGCATTAGTGTCTCCCTCGGGACCGAACCTCCTAGTTCTTCTCAAGTCTTCCTTTATCATAAAGACAATTCCAAGTAGTCACATTGAAGCAACTGCTTGTAGTTTTGCTGAAGGGACAACGCAGGGTGTTTGTGATTCCAGAGAAGCACAGAATGTGTTTAAGGGGTCAGAGTCCAGCTATGTAAGCATCTCTGTTGCATTGTTTTTTAAAACAGGTTTCTAGTCCTTAAGATTCACTTGAGACGCAAGCAAATGGGCGTAGCCCTCCTGGAGTTTTAGAGGCCAGAAAAGAGACTCAAAATCATCTCCCTTGGTTAGGAGCAATGCTTCCCAGGTTTGCAGAGTGTGTACTTCCTTTTCCATGATGACCTTCAAGACCAAAATATATTTCACCATATAATGAAAAGGAACAGAAATCATATACATTATAAATCATGCAAAATAAAACAGTGCTTTATGCATTATGCAAAAATAAAATGTTATATGTTGTGCAAAATAAGACAATATATTAAACGATGTTTACTTGCCACAATTTATTCTAACTGCCAAACTCAGCTTTTCTTGGCTCACGATTAGGCTTGCTTGTATCCACAATTCATGTTTAATTAGCTGCTTTTATTCTCGGACAGTGCCATGCTGAGAAGGTACCATGTTTTTAAGAGACATGGCGATGCTACTCTATGCCAGAGAATCGCAGAGGACTCAGAAGGTGCTGTGCCTGCTTCTGTACCAATGGACAGTGTCAAGTATGGTGCAATTGTTAACAACCCCCCTCGGTTTGGAGAGATCCTGATTTAAGATTAAGCTATAACTTAGCAGAGCTGGCTGGATAGTTCAGTGAGCTATCAAACTCTCAGAGCCAGACTTTGTTGCTGTATCTCCCAAGAGAATACCCAGCCTGTGTAGCCTTGGGCTAGCTGCACAGCCCCAGGGCACTAACAGAAAGAAGGGAATGGTAAGCCACTGAGCAGTTTAGATCTAGAAAAGCCTGGAAAGAATCAGTGTATGTGAGAATTGACTTGACAGCATGCAGTTTTTCTTATAACCTGCTGAAGGACCTTAGGTCTCTTTCCCCCACACCCTCCCCGGCTTGGCCTATTTCACAGAGTTGTTGGGAAGATAAAGATGGGAGGAGGGAATGCCATGTTCTGATGGGAGGAAAAGCAGGATATAAATTTTTTAAAAACATAAAAACTGGTGTGGAAGTGACATTTATGCATGGGTTAGTTTTCCCAGAAAAGGACAGCTAGAGAGGGCAGCCATATAAGCAAAGAATCCAGTGGATCTGAAAATACATTGTACATGTGAGTATTAGCCACATGGGAACTGTAGTTCCGAGGGAAGCCTGAGTCTTCCTACAGCTTAGGAAAATGAACTTTTGTGGACTTGCAGAATCTCCCAGCCAACATGGCCATCCATGATGGTCAGAGGATTCTGGGAGCTGTAGTCCACTAAAGAAATTTTCCCAGGCTTCAGGAATTACTGACTAGCTGGCTCAATAGCTACGATGCTTTAGGCATCTGGCTGCAGAGCCAGAGGTTCAGAGTCCAATTTCCCACTGTGCGTCCTTGAGAGGGACTAGACTCAATGATCCAGTGGGTTCCTTCAAGCTCTAAAGTTCTCAGATGATTAGGAGAATGATGATGATGATAAATTGTATACATTTGTCCAAGCTCTGAAACCTATCTGGGGAGACATAGAGAGGGCCAAATGGGACAGGAAGGGCCAAACTGAGACATTGTGGGGTATTTGTAAGCCGACCAGAGACCTTTGGGTGGTGTGGGCGGCATATAAGTTAAATAACTAAGTAAATAAATAAGAGACCAACAGATGGACCTTTTGATTTGGCACTGCTGCTGTTTCCACTTCACACAGAGGGTGAAAGAAGACCAGATAGAACAAAATGGGATTCTCACTGAGCCTGTCTTTCCATTCCCAGTCTAGCAAGGGGCTACTGAGAATGCCATGTCTTTGGGCTGTGCAGGATCCTGGCATCAGCATGAGAAATACAGAATGAAGAATCACTCAGCCTGCACAGTGACTAGCCATGCTAGCTGGGGGATTCTGGGAGCTGTACTACAAAAAGAGCAACCTTTCCAAGCCTAAACTACTTACCTGTTGTTGGTTTTGTTATGTACCTGCTGACTAAAGGCAACCATAGAAGGGTTTTTCGTATGTGTGAGATGTTCAAGTAATGGTTTATCATTGCCAACATCACCCGTACGTTTCCATGTCCAAGCAAGGATTTGAACTCAGTTCTCCTGAGTTCTAATCTTACACTGTATCCACCATACCATTCTGGCTGATGTGCTACTAACCTGCAGTACCATAATTTGAAAATCCACCCCTGATTTGATCATCATTTTATTATCTTAGGAATGACATGCCAAGCCCGAACTTCCTACACAGAAGATGAAGTTCTCTGGGGTCACCGGTTCCTCCCGGTGATGTCACTGGAAGACGGCTTCTTCCGCGTAGACTATTCCCAGTTTCACGGTACGTTTGAAGTCCCGACTCCCCCCTATAGTGTGAAAGAACAAGAAGAGAACTTAGCTCTCCCTTCTCCTGTGAACACCCCAACAGGGAGTAATCGAAGCCGGAGGGATAAGATCTCTTCCCTCGACTGCCTGGATATTTTCGAAGACAAGAGTGGCCGGCTTCCCAGCAAGCTCCAGAAAATTTGCTCTGGGAAGGGGGATCTCCAGAGGGGGCTCCTCAGCCTTTGTTCCAACAACGTGGAGAAAGCATGTAGCACTGGAGACCTCTTGAAAATCCAGCACATCAGTTCCGTCTGCAGCATAGAGGATGGGGGTGAGAAGATTCAGTCCACAGTCTTCAAAACTAAGTCAGAGCTACTGGCTCGGTCTACCGGGAATCTCGAACTGCAGCAGAAGCCTCAGGCCTTGCACAGCCTGGGCGCAAGGTTAGATGACAATTTGCCTGCCAAGCTACGCAAAATGAACTCTGGGCTCCTGTCCTGAAAAGAGCCGCCACCGTACAGAAAATAGCAACCATGATTGTGTTTTAAACTTCTAGATTTCTCGGGTTATTACTGTGAAGAAAAGGGGGTGGGGCAACGTTGTCCCACACCTGTTATGGTTGTTGGACTACAACTCCCATCATTCCTGGTCAATTTCCAAGCTGGCTGGGGCTGATGGAATTTTGGAGCCCAAGAACTACGAGAAAACTACAGGTCTGCCACTTCTGGTAAAGAGGGGTTCTGGGCTGCGGCCATGCGCTACCAATGTCAGCCTCCAATTTGAATAAGAATAAAAAGCATCACTTCAACTCAGTAAAAATTGATAGTTTTGTAAGCAGAGTTTGGGGAGGAACGCACAATAGTGTAAATCAGAGGGACAAAATACCTTGAAAGTAG
This sequence comes from Pogona vitticeps, assembly GCF_051106095.1. Taxonomy (NCBI): domain Eukaryota; kingdom Metazoa; phylum Chordata; class Lepidosauria; order Squamata; family Agamidae; genus Pogona; species Pogona vitticeps. Next base: position 99,993,460 of record NC_135788.1, read on the forward strand.
TGTTGGTCTTTGGGTTTTCATTTTTAGCTTCACTCCTACTTTTCAGGCAACTTTTTTTATCCAGCTTTGTGTGTAAAGAAACAAATAGGAGGCTCATATATAATATGCAGAGTGCTCATGTTTTAGGATGAGTAACTGCTTCACATTCCTGCACACTTCATGGAGCCAGGGAACTGAAGAACCCACATTTTCAGTCCTAAATTCCGGGACCTCTATTTTCAAAAATTAAGCATGGCTCATACCCATTAGAATTGCTAGTCAGGAAGGGATTAAGACTTGTTGAGGTCTGTAATAAATAATAATCATGTGCCACCAAGTCAGCTCTCACTTATGGTGACCCTTATCAGGGTTTTCCAAGCAGAGAATACCCAGAAGTGGTTTCCCATTCCCTTCTTCTGGGGGGGGGGCGCACATCCTGGGATTGTGCAACTTGCCCAAGGCCACACAGGCTGGCTCTCCTCACAGGAAGGACAGTAGGAAATCAAACTCCCAACTTCTGGCTCCACAGCCAGAAACCAAAATCATTGAGCTATCTAAGATATGCCAAATTTCAGTGAACCCATAGCTTTATGCCCAAAATGTGTATCATTTTAAAAGTATCCATAATCATTGTCAATCCTACATAACCTGAGACCTAAACTGTGGTTTACATCATTTGTCCATGAATGTGGCAAAAACTGCATGCACCTGATAGTCCTACATGCTCTCATGATCTCCACCCCACTAGAAAAATCTTACAAAAATGGGGAGTGGGGGTTAAACTAAGAAAGCCCCACTATCCACCCTGTAATGGCCAAATATTTTTAAAATGGTGTGAGGGATCTCAGGTGTGCTGGAGGAGCTGTCAAAATAAGGCAAAATTGACCCCTCCAGTGGTTCCCAATCTTCGACCCCAAGATGCTCTTAGATGAAATCTCCCAGAAATCTTCACCATTAGTTGTGCTGGCCTGGATTTCTGCGAGTTGTAGTCCAAGAACATCTGGAAGGCCCTAGACTGGGGAAGGCTGGAATACTTGTTTGTTCATTACATTTCTATTATAGCTATACAACAGATTCAGCTGGCTGGATAGCTCAGTGAGTTAAGTGCCTGGATGCAGAGTCAGGGGTTTGGAATTTGATCCCCAGCTGTATCTCATGGGGAAAAACTCAGCCTGCACAGACGTGGACAAACTGCACAGTCCCAGGGAGCCCCAAGAAGAAGGGACGAGTAAACTATTTCTGAGTACTATTGTACTTATGAAACCCTGGCAAGGGGTATCATAAATCAGAACCAACAGGTTAACAACATAATTGATACAACTGAGTCAGCCCAGGGTGCTGAATCCATTTGGATTGGACCAGATTAGCAAGAATTGGATCAGATTGATATGGACTGATTTTGACTACTTCTGGGATTGGCATCTGAAACAGCAATAAAAGAAAACCAGATAGCATGTCTCAATAATTTTGCAAAGTGGTCTCATAGGAAGAAAATGCCAGGGTGGGGAAAAGGAGAGCAATGACTTCATTCATTGACACCTCTAGCTTGCATTCTGGAGCAAGACTCTCAACAGCACTCTTTAATCACAAAGCAAAATGTGCAGCTTATTTACCATCCCATAGTATTTAAAGTACTGTTTTGGCAGCCCCTATAATTTAATTATGCAGCCTACACATTGCCCCTTCCCCGTGAGCCAGGTACTCAGTTTACTAATCTTGGAAGGCGGAGTCGATCTTGAGACGGTTACCTGCTCTCCAGATCGAATGCCGGTCATGAGCAGAGTTTTCACTGCAGTACTGCAGTTTAACCACTATGCCATGAGGGTCGTATCACAATAAACATTCATCGCAGTAAAATATTCCAGAAAAGCAACACAAATCATCAGCAAAATGTTAAATCTGTTAAACTAAATTTTGGGGAGTCTACAATAACAATCACCTGGGTCTTGCTCTGTGTAATTGGTCATAGTCGATCTATTCTAAAGAAGCTATGTCTCTAGATAGTGTGCATTTCTGTGGGGAAGGAAAACGCCATGACCGTTCAGATCTCCCTATGCATTTCAAGGAGAGGTGCAAGAATTTGGATAAACTAGTTAGTGATCCTGGTCTGAAGTGGGTTGGGTCAGATGCAAGCTGAATGAGAGGTAGAACTGGCATAGTCCTAAATCCTACCCCATGTTTCTTCCACAAGTTCATAGCGGCATACGTAGTTCTCCTATCTTTTTTATTTTTTATTTTTTCTCACAACAGCCTTGCGAGAGAGAGACAGGCTGAGAGAGATGGACTAGCCCAAGGACACCTAGAGAGTCCCATGGCTTTTTGAATAATTGAACCTGGATCCTTCAAGTTCTAAACCAATGCTCTAACAACGCCAGTCTTGATGGCCCAATGAGGTGGTCTACAGCAATTTGCTGTGCTCTTCCCCCAACCCTCTACACTGTATTCATGCCATACATCTTTAAAGCGTCACCAGACTTCGTTATTTTTGTTGCAACAGATTAGCAGCCACCCCCTTGTTTTGCTTTTGAAGCTGTCTTGCCTGCTTTGACTTTTGGGATGAGGTGGATATAAATCTAGATGAATAAACACCTCTCAGTACTCAGGCTACAGGAGGTAAGAACAGTCAACGTTAGCACAACTCATTAAGAAGCTATTATTTGAGTTAATGGCCAATCGTGTCTCATCAGTTATCCTGAAACAGACTGTAGCTAAGCACCATAATCAAGGTGAACGCTGTTTTCCAGTCCTAGAGATGGGAATGATGGGTAGCCCTCAGTAGCCATGTTGGCTGACAGATTCTGGGAGTTGCATTTCCACCGTCACCCCCCCCCAAATAATCTCCCCTAAATTCTGATAGCCCTGTGGCACAGTGGTTAAACTGCAGTATTCATAGTTGAGACTCTGCTCAGGACCTGTGTTCGATTCCAACAGATTCAGGTAACCATCTCAAGGTTGACTCAGTCTTCCATCCTTCTGAGATTGTCAAAAATGAGTACCTAGTTTTCTGGGGAGGTGGGGTTGGGCAAAGTGTTCTTTGCATAATGATGTTGTAAACTACTGAAAGTGCTCTAGCATTATGGGGGCAGTATATAAGTCAAGACGACAACATATGAGCAACATATGTTGGACATGAGATGAAGCAGGGCACTGGTATATAAGACTTAGGCCACCTTAAATGGGTTTGTTTCAGAAGGATAGCTGTATTGGCTAACAGCAAGACAATAACAGGCAGAGAGGAAATGGTATATAAAGTGGTGAAAGGAGACTTTGTGGTGAAGAAAATGTCACTTCCTTTGCCCTGATGGCTCATGTCAGAAAGACATGTTTTCTACCATCACTGAAGCTTTGGTACTTTCTGAGTTTTGTGTTTGTGTTTGTTTAGCCTCACCTTGATATCAGTTGGAGAAGAAATAAGTAACTCTACTCCATAGTTCTATATACTTTTCTTGCCATCTTGAGGACTGGGGTGTTTGGGGAAAACTGGATCTGGGGGCGGGGGATGGCTGTAGAAGACTTATCTGACATATTTCTGGAACAGCCCATTTTTTTTACCTGCCGCCAGCGGAAGAATGCTGGTCACAGCTGGTCCAAGATGCCTGAGGTAAGGCAAATGAAGCACATATTCATTGGGATGCAGCCACACAGTACCCCAAAAACAATCAGGTTTTCCATTTAGTTTGGAAGAGGGGGCAAAAAAATGATTAAGCACTTCTCCCCTATCTCTTGCCATAAAAACACACAAATGTAAGAGCAGGGTGATGTCCTTGTTGAACCACAACAAAGCAAAATAAATAAATAAAATTGCAAGCTTTTGTGGAGAAAAACCCACTTGCTCAGGCTGGGCACCCCCATTTCATGGACAGTGCAGAAAAATTGTAGATAAGTGTCCCAGAAATTGCTGGCAGAGGTCTGTGCCAGGTCTGCCCACGTCAAGAAAGTTCAGATTCCGACTGCAAATGTCATCTGCAGAGAGCCGTCTCAATCACCACCCCGTGCAGCGTGGTTGGCATTTTCCGTTCCAATCTTCAGATAAAAGGTTTGCTAATTATTCTGTGATTGCCACACCAACACATTGCCTGCTTCCGAAAGACAAAATTCCTTTTTGGCGGTGGAGCTGCTAAGCGAAGAAGTAACACAGGGAGACAGAAACACTGTTAGAAGGTTGGGGTTATGATTTCAGTTCATTCACAAAGCAGAAGAAACCAATTAAAACCAAATTACCATTCATACTTGCCAAAAAGAGACAACAACAAAACCAGCCATGACAATAGCTTTGCATGTGGGTGAGAAGAGGCTAACTGATGAAAAAAGGAGTCAGCTTCTGGGATTTTCCCTTCTTTGGTGTCACTTTGTGAATGGTAGTAAGCACAAGAGATTATCCTGTAGAGCAGGGGTCTCCAACCCCCGGTCCGCGGCTCGGTGCTGGTCCGTGGGCTTTCCACGCCTGGGCCGCGGAGACAGATCTCTGCCCCCACGCACACACACATGCACAGTGAGGATGTTATGCTCACCGGCGGGGCATATTGTACTTCGGGGGGCGTGTCGTGCTCACACACATGTGCATGAGCACGACACCCATCTATGAGCTCAGCACCCCCACCTGCAAGCACAACATGCCCACCCACAAGTGTGGGGGTGCCCCACCCCACCAACTGGTCCTCGGTTCCAGAAAGGTTGGGGACCGCTGCTGTAGACCAGTGGTCCCCAACCTTTATAACACCGCGGACTGGTTGGGGAAGGCAGGGCACCGCATGCGCTCGTGCACATGTGCGAAGGAATAGGGGGCAATCACGCAGGGCACATAGGGGGTGTGCATGCACAAAGGGGGTGTGCATGCACAAAGGGGTGGGGGGTGCTCATGCGGGCTCATGCACATGCATGAAGGGTCTGTGCGTGGAGGGATGGGTGGGAGATCTGTCTCCATCTGTCCAACCCTGGCCATGGACCGGCACTGGGCCATGGACCGGGGTTGGGGGACCCCTGCTGTAGACCATCTTAACAGCTGTCATTGGTGTTATTAACATTCAGGTTGTTCTTTTTTATGTAAAGCTTGACATTCTTTTCCATCAACAAGGAGGATACGATATTGTGCAGCAATATTGGGCCATTTCTTGGTGTTTTGAATTGTGGATACAGAAACACGATATCCCCCATTCATTAACTAGAGGTTTTTTTTAAAAGAATTGAATAACAATATGTGGAAAGTAAGTCTTTGGAGCACAATAATTGCTGTTTAAGCTCTAATTGAATTGTCACAAACTACTTTTCCTGTAACCATTGTCCTGTAACTCCAACGTTTACAATTTATTTTACGCCTGACAACTGGTCACACTCCACTGATCTTATGAAGTAAGCTGCCATCCACAAAAGCTTTGTGCCATAATATAATTTCTTAGTCTGTAAGGTGCCGCAAGACCTTTGTTCCTTTTTTACAATCACATTTTTGAGCATGGGGAAGAGATTACTCTGAGAGTGTCTGTTTTTGTATCCATATGCTACTATTTCTTCAGTGCGCTGAGGGCAGGTTTATGATTTAAAATACAAAAATAGCAAGACACAACAGTCAAGTGGGAGAATTCACTCCCACAATTCCATAGTCATTAATGGGGGGGGGGAAACGGGGACGAGACACCAACCCAATGTTTTCCATCTTTGGAATTTTGCTTATCGGGGAGGGGAAATCTTCTGCCTCAGGAACCACAATAATTTGGTAGGGCCTAGGTGAAAATACAGGATACCCAATGTGATATAGTGTGTAGAGTGATGGACTAGGATCCCTTGGTATCAAACGCTGACCATGAGCAGAGTTTTGGCTGCCATACGACTGTTTAATCACTGTGCCACTCCTCCCAACTTCCGCTGCAAATTATTTTGGGGTGATCCTAACTCACCTCCTCTTCCTACTCTCCCTCCCGAAACAAAAGACTTCCAATAGCTCCTGGGAGAGCAGCAAATAAACCTCCCCAATCATCTTTCCTTCAGCTGTAGGTGATCCCATTACAAACCTACTAGTCCCAAAATAAAGCCATTCCTCGCTCCCTAGTCCAGCCAACCTTCTAAGTTTATATACAATGGGAAAATATGAGGTCAGTAGAAACCTCTGTTAGAAGACATCTATTTATTCTGCTTGAAGGTAAAAGCTCCATGATACTCAAAAGGATGTGGCTTCACAGGAAGGATTGGCCTTATGATGAAGTGGAGTGAGGCAGCTGCTGTTGCAGTTTTTTGAATTTTTTTGGTTAAATTCCTCTAGCTGTGCAGCAGAAGTGCAGGGATTCCGCATCTGCCACCTGAGGTGGTCACTTTGCGTAATCTTATTTTATCTTAGCACTGCAGAGCTGAGATAAGTCCATTGAGTCCAGCCCATGTCAAAGAGCCACAGTGAGGAATCAAACTCCCAACTTCTGGCTCCGCAACCAGATCCCTCAACCACTCAGCTTTAATGGGAATTCCAACCCCCAAGAGGAGCAGATGTGATTTACAAGAGAATTGGCTTAGTCCAGCCCTTTCTGAACACCAGTGTGGTGTCATAGCTAAAAGTGTCGTACCGGGAAACGTGGAACGCTGGGTTCAAATCCCGGCTCAGCCATGGGCACTCACGCACATAGCTTGAAAACCTTACTAGAATGACCATAAGATGAAAGAGACTTGACCACACGGCTTCAGGACAGGGGAAACTGTTACAAAGCACCACTTTGTTCTTTGACTCAGACAGCAAAATGTCTTGAGCACACCCTGCCCAGAATGATAGGTGTCAGAAGGTGCGACATGGCCGGAATTCTGCCACTCTGCACTGGAAGAAACAAACCCAGGGATAATCTTGCTTCCGGCCCCTGGCAACAACGTGTGCTTTTAGCTGCCAAGGAAAGATCTCCCGCCTGCTCTACAGCGTTCATTGTGACAAATTCCAAAGGGGGCTGTACTGCGTCATTTTGTTGCAGCAAGAAATAAGACAGTTTTATGCCATCTTAAAAAAAAACTAACAGCTTTATTGTGGCTTATGCCATCAAGGTTTATGTCATAATAAATCTGTTAGTAGCAAAGGACCACAGGACTTTTTCAAAAATCCTGTTTGGGGGGGTGGGGGTGGAGTGTCTCATTCTCAGCTGCTAAGCACCTCCTGCTGATCAGACTTCCTTGACTTGGAAATTGTGTTTTGTTAAAAATATGAAAGACCGGCACTCCCATTAGGAAGTGTGAGGCAACCACACAAGGTAGCATATTTTGGGTGTTACGAAAGGGCAGACAATGGTTAGGCATTTATTTTCATTGTATTTTTAATGCTAGGTATAGGGAGAAGCTGTTGTGGCATATATTTTTTTTGCTGGCTTTAGGTACCTGCAGTTCATTTGAGTGGATAGGGAGACACATACCATTTGCTGTCTCACTTCAAACAACAAAGCATTTTGGGTCGTCCCTGAAAACATATTACAAGACATCTTATGCTGGAAGGGGCCACAACAGATGGAAGCAAGGGGACCAATAAAACCCACTTTACATGCATATAGAGTTGTATAAAAGTGGAACCTTCTTGACTGACAAAATGAGGCTCATTAAGGGAAAGGTGGTGAAATGCGCCCTCTGGTGACCACTAACTGCAATGGCAGGAGGAAAGCGCACTTCAGGCAGGGAAGGATTATATGTAAGTAATATTTTCTAAGCAAAAACCTAATGAATCTTTCTGCTAAATAGAAGCAATGCTTATTTTATTTTGTCAGTTTCAGAATTTGTGCATTCCCCACAGCTGATTTTTGCATACATCTCAATAAATGTGTCAAATTTGAAAGTGATAAGTGCTAGCTTGTTGAATTGACTAGTAAAAGCTGTAATATCTTCACGCTCAATCCATCTGCCATTTTGTGCTTGTTGTATGTCGTTCACTTCACAAAGGGAAAGATGTGAATCTTCTTTGAAGACCTTGTTGGGAAAACTGTAGGAAACATAGAGGAGGAAAAATAATGTGCCCAGTTCAGCACAGATCGGAATTACCCCTCAATGCAGTGATTATCCAGAATGCTGGATAAGGTGTCTTACCATGTTGAGACAAGTGGCAACATTTCTCCACATCCCTACAACCACTCCATTCTTTAATCATTTGCAGTCAAATTGCAAACTCCTTGTTGACAATGGAGGCTGGTGGCCCCTGTGCCAATGAAGTGGTGACTACAATGCAGGAATCATGAAAGAGGGCATATGTTGAAATCCCGCCCGCACCAGCAACCTGGGGGCTCAATTTACTGATCTCAGAGGGATGGAAGACTAAGTAAACCTTGATCCGGCTACCTGAGCCGAGGATCAAACTCCTGCCGTGAGCAGAGTCTTCACTGCAGTACTGCAATTTAACCACGGTACCACAAGGCTCCATAATCAACCCGCAAAATGGCTGCAACTTAGTTCAGACATTGTCAAAAATAATTTATATTCCATTCTTTCTCCAGGAAACTCCTGTCATCCACCACTGCTCTCTTTCAGCTTCACAACAATCTGGCATGATAGGCTAATAAGTTGGAAAAACATGACTGGCCAAAAATCACTGACTGACTATAAAGAGTTTCGATCTCTTATTTTCCTAATAATAGAGGCTGAATCTAATTGCTGCATCAGACTGGCAAAGGTCAAGGGTGGCCATTCATTAATCACACACAAACACAAAAGGACACGGATTTGCATAACGTTGTTTAGGCTAATTTATATGTACTGCACAAATGGAAATTAAGAAATCTAGGAGTGGGGGAATCCAAGAGAAGTTGGATGCATTATCCCCATGTAACCTTCTAAGATTCTGGGGCTGCCCTTTCAAGAGGTAGGATCGGGACCATCATGGGAACTGTGTGGGCTGTCAGAGGCAATCCAGAAGAACAGGCATAATTCACACTCCTTCTGTTTGCATATCCACAGAGATTGGAAATGTTGCTTTTGGGGGACCAGAATGAGGAATTCTGGGAGATGGTAGCCCCCAAAGTGGAAGACTCTGTCCAAGAACACACACCAGACCCTTTCTTTACACAATCAGTCCCTCAGTATGCAGTTTTGCTCAAATTTCCATTTTGAAAATGAAGGTTACATGCATTGCTCCGGAGTATGTTGAAAAATCTGTGTTACATTATTTTACATTTACACTCCAGGTCAGTGTCACACTTGTGGAGACATTTTCCATAGAAATCTGCCAGAAGGTGTAATAAAATAGGAGGCTTTCAGGAAAGCATTTATTAATGCCAGCAGGGAAATCAGTACATGCACACTCTAAGGTATCAGTATAGAAGTCCAAAGTCCCAAAATGCAGAGGTCAGTTATTATAGATGGTTACACAAAGCACTATAATTAAGGAATTTAAACTGGTATTCCTTTTAAGTTTTCCTTCTTTCACAATTATCCTTGAAGTACCTTATTCACATGATGTTTCACTAACTGTAACATTTCCTTCTGTATCTGGCCTGGCCAAAATGACGGACAGAGTTTATCTGTGTCCCCGGCTGGTTGACTCAAGGGAGAGGACAACTGTGTTAAAGTTTTTGTGAGGCTTCTCTACTAGTGCAGCAGTGCCAGCCTGTTCTTCAGACTTCGTAAGCAATGGCTGCTTCTCATAATACATTTAGCTAGCTATATTAAAGGTATAAAAGAGAGCACTGATTGTTTTAGTTTATAGTATGTCCTACTATAGTGGCGGCTCAGTTCAAAGTTCCTCCTGCCGGGAAAGTGCTGAATGCTATACAGCAGTGGTCCCCAACCTTGGGCGTCCAAATGTTCTTGGACTACAACTCCCAGAAGCCTTCACCACCACCTCTGCTGGCTAGGATTTCTGGGAGTTGAAGTCCAAGAACATCTGGAGGCCCAAGGTTGGGGACCACTGCTATACAGTACATTTCATGGTCTCTGTTTCTCTCTAGTGACCAATTCTCGTATATACACCCTGGATATACATACAAATTGGTATTTCTGGGAGGTTTTATTTAGTATTTTGAGCTAGTCGATAAGTGAATCAGCAGGTACTGATTCTGTGGATAAGGCAGCCCTACCATATTTGTTATATTCTATCTTCAGATCAGCCCAATCTGAAAGCCTGTATGAGATTAATTTAAGAAGCCATTTTATAAATCAAGTTGCCTCGCCCAATAGCAGCTGAAAGATCTCAAGTGCCTTTTTCAATTTCCTGGAAGTCTGCAAAACCAGACACAATTTACATTCCTGTATCTTTCCTAAAGGCCAATTAATAGATTAAAAAAATTTAGCTACCCAACTCCAGAAGAAATGGCAGAGGAGCTTTGCTGATTTCCCATGGATCGGAGGGTAGAACTGTTAGAAGGTGATAAAGTATTTTTTTGCTCCTGAGATTAGTTCCTTCAATCACACTTGCAGATGAGGTCTGTGTTTAATTGCCAACCATCAATCGCAAAACAAAAGCTAGTTAATTTAAAACTCATGGAGGTAGAATCCTCATGTTGGGACAAATGAGCAAATCTGAACTTGTAAAGGAATCTGTTTCTAGCCATAATGCTAACTGCATTGTCTGTTTTGACCCTCAGCTATGGCATTTCCAGAGGAGAGGTGGGAAACTGGCAGCCCTAGATCTACATGCAGGCCATGCCCTCACCATAATTTCAAAAGCCAGCCTCCTCCAACTGCCTTAGAGAAGGGCTCTGAAAGAGTGATCCCTTCCCTCACCTGTAGTCATCTAGTTGTGGATGAAAGATGGGGGGAGGGAGGGATGGAGAGAAAAGGATGGAGTTCACCTACTATGAATTCCAGCTGTATCCACAGCTGGCTTGGCCCCCCTTGCCATCAGCATGTGGCCCTCAACAGATGGTCCCTGACGGAATAGGACCCAATGCTGGCTGGTGTCTCAAATGTTGCAGTCTCACAAAAAGGGAGCCAATGGGAGAAAGTGATGGGTGTCGAGATACAGGAGTGGCAGGTTATAACATTCCAAATGAGCTATGAAACTCACTCCATAACCTTGAGTTAGTCCCTATCTCTTCGCTTGATCTACCTGACATAGTTGTTGTGGGGATAAAAGAGAGAGAAACAGAGCCATTGTATGCTGCCGTGGGCTCCCTACTGCAAAAGTAGGATGTAACTGGAATTAATACATTCATAAACAGATGATTGCAGAGCTATTACAGCAAGAAATATCGGGGGGGGTAAAAACATGAGCAGCAGGATAGCACACCAACCACACAGTAAATGAAGCTGCCCGCCAGATGTTTTAGACTATAGCTCTCTGTCAGCCTCAGCCAGGATGGTCGATGGTCAGAGCCTAAGAAGCTCCTGAGTAGAGTAACAGAGCTACATTTTGGAAATGAGATTCCCTTTTGCTCAGTCCATGTTCCATGCTGGGTCAGAGGCAATGGGAGCTAGTCTCAAAAACACCTGGATGGCACCTTGTTTGATAAGACTTAAAACAGGATGTCTAGAGTAGAGGTTGGAAAAGATCATGGTCTGGATGACCCTTCCCAGAATCCCCCTCACAATTGGGCAGGCTTGAGGATGACTAGACGTCCTTTTTTTTTTCATGACTCAGCTCTCTCTCTCTCTTCCCCACCACCCACCTCCCTTCCTCCGTTTATTTTTCGTGCACGTCAAAGGGAGCTTCTGATTCATTCCAGTTCTTCTCTTGGTTCTTCTTCCTGTTCCTCTCGGCCATCACAATGGCGGCAATCACCGTCACTAAGACCGTGACAGTGATCACCAGGACCGTGGCCGTCTCTGCCACACACAACTGACTGTCCACAGAAATGAGGGGCAAGCCAGCAAGCTGCCAGGGACTGGCACAGGTGATGTTCTCATAGTCGTCCACGTGGAGGTGTCGGACGCTTGTGAGCTTACCAAACACTCGCTGCAGGTCACAGTCACAGGCCCACTGGTTGTTTGCCAGCTGGATGTGGGTGCTGATGGTCTGGATGTTGAGGAAAGTCTTAAATTTGAGATGGATGAGCTGGTTGCCAGTCAAGCCCAAGAGGTTCATGTTGTGCAGAGAGGTGAAGGCCTCCACCTCAATGGAGCTGATGTTGTTGTTGCTAAGCAACAGGACTTCCAGGTTCTGGAGCATAAAGAAGAAGCCATTGTGGACAACCGCAAGCCTGTTGAACTGAAGGTAGAGGTGTCGGAGCCTAGAAAGGCCCCGGAAAGTTCCCTTCTCAATTGAAGTCACACGATTATGGCTCAGATCTAACTTCTCTAAGTTCTCCAGGTACTGGAGACTTTCAAAACCCAAGGCCCCCAGATGATTGTGAGCCACTTTGAGATCCTTGAGGGAGGTCAAGTCATCTGAGAAGTCATGAGGCAGATGGGCAAGAAGGTTGTGGCTGAGATCCATCTTCTCCAGGAAGTTGAGAGATTTGAAGGCTTTGGTCCAGATTCTGATAATCGAGTTGTGGCCCAGCAGAAGGATCTTCATGGACCACAGGGCATCAAAGCAGCCTCCTTCCAGCCCACTCAAGTTGTTGTGCCTCAGGTCCAGCATCCATGTGTTATGAGGGATACCATGCGGGATGCGAGGGAGGTGTCGTCCATGGCAGTCCACAAAATTGGAAGATTCGTAGCAGAAGCACAGGTGAGGGCAAGCTTGGGAAGCCTGCGTCCCAAGGACAGACAGGAAGAGGAAAGCGAGACACACGAGCAACATGTCTCTTGGGCCTAACGCTGGGAAGTGGCTGTTGCCGTGCTCTTGTGAGACCATAAATGAACCACGGGAGAAAGAACAGATATCCTAGTTTCAGCACTCCTCCTACTTCAGATCATCATCAGCTCCCAGAGATGGGAGAAAAGGGAGTCTCAGATTTCTTCAGAGGAACTACAGTAACAAAGAACTCTTTGTCAAGTGATTAGCTAAGAGCTTCCTTGGACTTTAGCCTTGGAGTATAGCACAAGCAACTTGAGTGAACAGGAGAAGAGGAAATGGATCAGATGGAGAAAGCCTGTAACAGGAGCACAGCAGCCGAGGCCCTTTTGGCAAGACGATGCATCAATCATATATCTTTGATCTTCCCGCTTTCCGCTTCAGGATATTGCTTGCATCGAGCTTTCTCCCAGTCAGTCTTCTGGGGAGAGGTGCTAAAAGTGAAGGGGAAGTACAATAATTGTTGGTATTTTTATAGTGGAAGCCAGAAAGCTTAGCTCTGCAGAGATCTGGAAAGCATTTTTCTCACTTCCCTTTCTCACCATACCACGGTTGGGCAAAGGGTGCCCTTCAGATGCTGTTTGACTACAATTCCCAACATCCCTCATTACAGGCAATGTTGGCTAGTGCTTACTGAGAGATGCAGTCCAGCAACATCTGGATGGCTGCACTTTGCCCACCCCTGCTTTATAGGCTTTCTTAATTTTACCATCCCATGATCAGAAGGACATTTTTAACTCCTTCCTGACTGAACAAGCATTCATGTTGGGAAAGGAATTCAGTGTCCGATTGTAAAAATATTTAAAAATACATGCTGGGGGCATTAAAGAGAAAATTGGACAACCATCTTTCAGATATGCTTTGGTTTAGATTTCTGCATTGGGGGTTTGGACTCGATGGCCTTATAGGCTCCTTCCAATTCAATAATTCTATGATCTCTATACTTTGCATCAAGGAACATTGCACTTGTGCCAAGAATAAAGTTTGCCTCTCATCTTTTTTCTAACAAGGGCGTTCCCCAGGCATAGACCACAGGCCAATAGGCTTGGAAAATTTTCCATTGAAGAAAAACAGTTCTCCCCCCCCACCCCCTTCCTACAGACATTTCTAGTTCATAATAAAGAAACCTAGTAAGTAAATTTACTATACTGGCTGGAAGACTCTGAGAACCACCCACTAGAGCAATGCTTCCCAACCTTGGGTCCCCAAATGTTCTTGGACTACAACTCCCATAAACCCTGGCCAGCACATCTGGTAGTGAAGGCTTCTGGGAGTTTTCACCGAAGGACATCTGGCGATTGTGTGTATGTTCTAATGCCCCACATAGTAGGTGGAGTGAGAGAGTGGTGGCTTCAGGTGTCAGAGACCTGAGGCAGGAAGACAGCATCAGACTCCCGGCCCCTTTCAAGCCAACCTGCTTTTCCCATGTGTGGTTGGAACTGCAGTCCAAAAAAGTTACTTCCTTGGAGAAATAATTCTGGGAATTTCAGTCTCCCAAAAAGGAACTTTTTCCTAATTCTGGGTGGAGGGATGTTGTCAAAATTCGGCTACCAGTACAGTCAGAGGAGGTTCACAAGCAGAAGCTAAGTGGAGGCTGCAATGATCCAGAGACCATGCTCAGCACAAGCCAAAGGCTGACCTTTCTGCACCTTCCCTGGCTCCTGCGACCAACCACAGACTCCGTACGTATGCAGGGATTACGAGGAGTGGAAGCCAAAGCCGATCAGTGGTTAGCTGAAACCCTCCAGCTTCAGCTTCTTCTCACAGCTGGGATGCTATTAATCCTGAAGAGAAGGGCAGATGAGTAAGGGCACAGAGAGAGATTCGGGGGGTATGCTTCGGTTTTGACGGATAAGGCACAAATGAGGCCAGTGTTGTGTAACAAGCAGTGCTCAGAAAAAAATCAGCAAGGTAGACTACAACTCCCACAACCCCCTAACCAGGATCCCCATGTAGGCGGAAAAGAAACAGGGTCTGCAACAAAATGTTGTAGTCAGTATGAATCTTGCTGCTCACAACCTCTCTATCCCCATCTCCTCCCTTCAGTCTTTCCACTCATATTCCATCTCTTCCCCATCAAATGTCAGGACTCTATTCAGTTGTGTAGTGAAGCCAGGTCTTGAAGCCCTGGGACTTCTGAATTAACAGGGATGATGACATCGTCCACCCCAGTAGCCTTCGGCTTCCTTGTTCCCTCCTTGAATACACTCCTTGTAGTAGCAGAAAGAAATGGATTTCCCCAGGAACAATATATCTTTCTTGTAATACAATGTATATCAGAGTAGTACTGAATGGGCAATTAAGAGCCATTGGCTTTACGAAAGAACTGCTCCTAATTTGTCAACATAGACCGAACCATCTGCCTGGTGACTGGGACTACCATGATGAGCGCCTAAATTTCCAAACTGACCAGTACATTTTTTTTCATTTATAATCAGTGAAAATGATCAATCCTCACTGAGCTATCTTTTGTATCCTTGTCCTGTAAAATTCTTTCTTTCTTTGCTAGTGTCATGTAACGGTTCAAGATCTGGACTTCATTTTAGCATATCTATGTCTGAATCCCACTGTATCATTAAAAACTCACTGGGTTACCATGAGCCAATCACTTTCTCTCAATCTGATCTGCCTCACTGGGTTCTTGGAAGGATAAAATGGGGAACAGGATAGCCATGTAGGCCACCAAAAGCTCATTGGAGGGAAGGAGGGATAGAAATGTAGCTAAGACATAAATAATACACTATTTTCCTGTATTTAATTCAACATACACGTGAGTGAACATGTAAGGAGATACAGGGAGTCCATAACATGGGTGAGTTACATGCCCTCTGATCCCAACCTGATTTTTGCTAGATTAGTACGTAGATATGTAGTGCCCAGTGTGGTGTAATGGATAGAGTCATGGACTAGGAATCAGCAGACCTGGGTTCAAATCCCCACTCGGCCATTGGAAACTCATGAGGAGGTAGAATTGGTAAAACCCTCACAGAGCTGGCCCAACTCCATAAAAGCAATCCTGGGTTATAGGGTCCAAAGGGTTTCACTGAGAATCCATCAGCTTCAGACACGTATGATGGGCAATTCCTACCCATTCTTTCCTTCACTCCACCCCATTTTTTCAGAATGACTGGCTAAAGCTTTCAGACATTTTGCACCCTTTCAGTTAGTCAATCAAATTTTGGGAAATTTTGAAGAATTATGGCAAAAATTGTCCTAGAAAGGATGTGTGAGAGAACACCGCAGATCTACTCAGACCTGTCCTTTTGCTCCCTCCCCCCCCCACAAACTTGTGGTTGTGTAAACTCTCTATCACAAAGGTGAGGGCAGGGAGGGGAAAAAGAGAACTCTAAAAAGACATTTATCTCCATGTTTATACCCGGGTATTTGTATTCAACAATTTTTAGTTCAACAGCTGGTCATTCAGATTAATTTGGGAGGGGGAAGGAATTAATCGCAGGGGAAGCTAAAGCCACTTGATCATTCATCCAAATTTAGGTCACTTAACACTTTTAATTCTAAAAATCCCACTTCAGATTTTATACCGAAGGCAAAGCCTATGCAGGCTTACTATGGAGGGAAAGAAAAATATAGGGCATAATTAAAATAAAAGAGTAAGAGAGAAAGAAGGGAAAATATCCTAAGTAGAAGAAAAAACAAGAGACGTAAGACAGAAATAGAAGAATTTAAAAAAATACTTAACATCTGATAAATTTAAATAGCAGTTACTCCCTGTGATTTGTGCATAACATATTAGAGCTCTTAGGAGGTATTTCAATCTCATCAAACTCAATGTCACCATCCAGTTATGAATGGTAAGTAAATCATGCCTATATAATTGTAAATTAACAGCCCCAAAAAGAATCCTAAAATGCTATGTTTGATGTGTTGATCCATGTCACAAACCAGTTCTAGCAGTTTTCATTACCATGAGGAGCAAGTCTTCTGTAAAGCTAACAGCTCTTAATTGCTTATCCTAAGACCAAGCTGCCTGAAAACCTTTTCATTACAATAGGAGTAGCTCATTGAAATATATTTAGTGGGGATTTGCAAAGAAACTATTCTATACATAGGCTAGCTGTGAGGACAGCAGTTAATTTGAGATGGCCTGAAATGGCTTAGATTGGTTGAGAGAGAATAACTATTGGAAACACTTGTCTCCACCAGCAATTAGGCAGATATGACTGTAAACTCTCAGGATACCAGTGAACTGTAGAAATTAGACTAGGACTCAGGGGATAACATCTAGCCTGCTGTGGTGATTAAAGTGTTGGGGTGAGACTTGGGGCATCCACATGCAAGTCCTCATTGAGCAATGAAATTCATACTCTTACCCTGACCTACCTCAAAGGGTTGTTGTGAAGAAAAAGCACAGGTGATGAAAACTAAATGCAATTGCTTTGAACTCACTGAGGGAAATACAGGATATAATAAACAATTAACTCATTCTAGCAGTCTTCCCAAGAGCAAATCTTTTGTAATGCTAATACATCTGAATTGCCCATTCAAGAACAAGTAACCACCACCCCCCATGAAACTTTGTTATTCCAATAGGATAGCCCCTGAAAATATACAGCTGCTGCAGGAGGTGGGAGTGTATCCTTCCATCAGCTGCTACAAGGATTGAAAAACAATTCAGAGGGTGGGAGGAAAATATCCCTGCTAATCCAAAAATCATCACCCCTGCTAAAGTCTATGCCCTCCAACTTTGTGGCTACGGTACATCACTTGGGGTACCCTGAATGTGGAGAACCAAGGAGAAGGTGGAGAAGTACATCTGAAAGAGCTATGAAAATCAAAAGCTTACTTCTCATCCTGATTTAAATGGAATGCTCTCCCCCCCACACACACACACACATTCCAGCCCAGCCATTAGGAGAGTTCCACTATGTATCTGCTACTGAAGCCCCAAGATGTAGGTAGATGACAAAACTAAAGGGTTATTTGTACAATTATGCACGCCTCTCGGAAGTGACTCTAGTTCTGTCAGCGTTGCACTCCCGGTTTGTGTGTGTGCATGTACAAACATATGTGTGCACACACTCCCCGAATGTGAGTGACATTTCAGTTGTTCCAAACACTCCAGAATTTTAGCAAATCTAACAAAGAGCCTTCTGGCCCTCTAACGACTAACCTGTTTTATTTGCCACAAGCTCTTTGGCGTGAGGGGACTTTCAGCCACTTCGTTAAAGTGCTCCGGCGCTTTGATTAGAATGTTAGGACTATACAATTTGCTTTGTTGAGTAAGAATCTCCAGCCATGTGGTATCCACAGTTGCAGTTCAGCTAAGCAGCTCCCCCCATCATCCTTCTGCTTATTCCATATACTTCCCCACAGAACCAAACGCACGCACACAGCCCTTAAAACCAGCCCTAAACCTCCCTTGTAGCTTCTGGTCTTTACCTTCCTGAGCCCTTAGTTGTGGTCCTGCAGACAATGCACCGCTGGCTTCCCGCGCTGTGGTCTTCTGCATCCGCTCGGCCGTCTTCCCCTTCATTCTGCTGCTGCTAAGCCTTCCAGGCGAGAGCCAAAAAGCAAAGGAGACGGGGTTGCTTTCCAGGGCTGAATAATAAACACAGCTGAGTTCTAATCTCAGTTTGGGATTACGGCAGGGGCTGGCCTCTTGCCATCCTAGCAAGCCAGCTCACCAGAGACATCTTTCTCATCTCGGGGGTGGGGGTAGCACCTGAGACTGAGAAGACAGGGAAGGACTGGCCCCAACAAGAACACACACATAAAGAAATGAAAGCAGTGGGGCTAAGGCAGCTGGTTGCAAGGAAATGTGTGCCAGGATCCCAGTCTCACAAAGTTCTTCATCAGGAATAACTGAATGGTTGCAGAGAAACTACAGTCCCAAGAGGCAGGCAGCTGCTGCTGCTGACAGAACTAGGCGAAAAGGTTTTGCTTCCTGAGACACATTGCCCCCCACTCACCCCACCCTAGCATCCCCAGTACCTCATACAGGAGCTGCCTGGTGCCAAGCAGCATCCTCCACCACCTCTGAGAGCAGCATGCCAAGGTAGGGTTGCAGAGCAGATTATGGCAGATACCAAACAATCCTCCAAACCCCTTGCCAGTCCTCTACCCCACAGCATCGGCCACCCAAGGCAGTTGCCTCAGTCTGCCTAATGGTAGAGCCGGCCCTTGCTGGCAAGCATTGTTGATTATCACTCTTTCACATGCACCTACTTTGTCATCCTCTGTAGGTTGTCTGTTGTGCTGAGAACAGTGCAATGCACTGAGAACAATGTATATCCTTCAAGAACAGAGACCAGCAGACATGAAAGCATCTTTTTTTTTATTCCACCAGGAAAAAAAGCACCATGAGAACACTGATGGTCCCCGGCATCCTTCATTCATTGCTGTATTCCTGGAGAGTCCTTTTAAATTTGTAATTAAAGCATTGACCTTTTTGCTGTATACTAAAGCCATGATAGCACGTCATATATGTCAGCAAGAACTCACTCCTAAGAGCTGTGTTGTGTGTGGCTTCACACCTTTTGATTTGGCCTTGTCAATGGTGCAAGAAAAATTATCTGCACTTGCCCAGAGACATTCAAATCACTGCTCTCTTAAGCACCTGAGTGCTTAAGTAGTCTGGATCCTAAAGCAGGGCAGCTCAGCTTTAGAGCAGTCTTTAAATGAAATCCCTATGACAGTACAGGCGACTAGTGGATTACAACAAGAGGTTTTCTGGTTGTAATCGACTGCAATCTATTCAAAATGATTCTGTTTGGGGGTTAGTTTGATCTTGAATTGGGCCATTAAGACCTGTTAGCTTTACAGAAAACGACCTCCTGGCAGAGATGAAAACTGCTAGAAATGGTTTGTTGAAATGATCAACACAGCTACCTGAATTTTTGCACTCTACTTGAAGATGTGGCAGTGGGAGCAATGATGATGAGGGCCTTGCATTTAAATTTATGCACTCCTAGATTTATGCACAGACCTCCTAGTCTGGTTTGGACGCTAAATCGGGGCTTTGAAATATATTCTAATTTGTTCCAGAGTTATTTGTCGCCCCCCCCCGACCTGAATTGATTTGTATCTATTGGATTGCATTGGAACACCAAAATTGCTGTAATTTTTGGGGTTTTGCTCTGAACTGGCTTGATAGCTCAGTGGTTTAGGTTGGGAATTCAGTTCCACACTGTCCCTCTTGTGAGCAGAGCCAACCTGTATGGCCTTGGATTAACTGCACCGTCCCAGAAGAAGGGAAGGGTAAATCATTCTATTGGACTTGGAAAACCCTGAAAAGATTGCTTTAGTCAGAACTGACTTGATGGCATGTGATTATTATTAAATGAAATTTGGAGTCATCAGTGGACACTAAAGAGAGACGTATACCTGTCAAATTTCAGACAGATTGTGTGTGCGTGTTATGAACCATAGGGATTTCCAGAAAGGTGAGGTATTTAAGGAACATTTTTACCCATTCCACCGTCACCCCATGCATCTCCATGGCCAAGCAAGGATATGACTCTTGGCCTCCTAGTCCATCACTCTATCCACTACAGCACACTGGGTACTATGTACCAGACATTCTTCAAGTGTGCTTCTTTTACTAAAAAGAGAGAAAGAAAGGAAAAGGCTCAAGATACCTGTGCTTCATCTAATTTGTGCATTTACTTTGCTTCACCCTGCAATCAAATCAGCCCATTCCACTTCTGTCCAGACCTCATACAAATCAAGCTGATGGTTACTCATTTGGGATTTGTCTGAACCTGGTGGAGAACCTTAACCACTAAACTGCTGTTGAGAGAGAGAGAAAGAGAGAGAGACCGACTACTAGCCGACGATCCTCACTTCATAATTCATGAAAACATAGTTCACTCCGGCAAGCATCGTGTTTCAGTCACTGAACACCCACATCCTCATGCCAAGCAGGTAATATCATTCCCCTGGCACCTCGTCTATTATTAACAGCATCTTCCTATGCCCATCCTATCATGGCTTTGTTCACTCAAGGAGTGGCAACGCAGGCGCCCCTGAATTGGCAGATTCTTTACAAGTGGGGCAAGACTGATCTTACCTGAGTAAAGCTCCACACCTGGGGAGAAAATCTGGAATGGGGATAGAAATCAGCTTCTTGCAAAATTTAATCTGCATTAGGAAAGGAACTTTCCTGAAACTCCAGAAAGCTTGCGCATGTCTGTCTTGACAATGTTGGGCTAAACGGACCAATATATGAGTTTATATAACTAACTATATGGCAGCTTCCGTAGGCTTAAGAAGGCTCTTTTCTTCCTTCCTTCTCATTTGATAGTTCTGTTCATTTGATTGATAGTTCCCAAGATGCCCCATCCAACATGCTTGCAGATTTTGGTAGTTCTGCACGAGATGTAGACGAGAAGTACAGGAAACGCTCCATCAACCTAGACACATGGAGAATGCCAATGATGCATGAACCCTGCCTATTCACTTCTCTAAAAGTGCCATTCCAGGGTCCATGGGACCATCAGATTTGGTGTGTGTGTGTGTGTGTGTGTGTCCATCACAAGAGAAGGTGACCTGTCATCAAAGCCTTCCTTCTTTGGGAAAGATCCGGTCCCCTGAAGCCCCCCCACACACCTTTCTTGAAAGAGGAACTAAGCAAGCCCTGCAGCTGCCAGAGATGTTTCCCATTTAATTCAAAGTTACAGAAGGGGAAATTGCAAAAGTTCATACACACCTGATAACATTTACTGTATATACAGTATTTAGTAATATTTATAAGTGACCTTTCTCCTGATGAGGGAAGTCAAGAGGGCTCACAATGTTAAAACAAGTAAAATTAAAAACACCAAAAAAAATGCAATTCAAATACAGTTCAGCTATAATAATTATTAAAAATACATTGAGATGTTAAAAAACATTTTAAACTTTAAAAGCAAACTTAGCTTAGCAAAAACCAGCATCCAGGGACTCACTGATGGTTGCTAATATCCTGTGGATCTCCAACAGTCAGTGGAAGGATAAAAAGAAGGGGCCCAACCTAAGTTCCCAAGGGAGAGCATTCCCCAACTATGGGAGAAGCCCCAGAGAAAGCCATCTCCTTCTCTGACCTTCCCTTCCTTAAGTGAGCTTTGGTGTTTTTTCTTTTTAAATCACAGATAGAGCATGTTCTCCCTCACTGCCACCTCCATTAGAATACATGGATCACCACATGGGGGCGTTTAGGACTGCTGATATAAACATCTCCAGTGCCCATGTTCTTTGTAATACAGTATTGGCCATTGCCCATACATTTATTAATATGGAAACAAAGAGGTGACCCACTGATGCGTTTACTGAGTATCAAATGCTCATCAGCATCAAGAGCGAATCCCATCCTATTTAAGGGAAAAGAGCCAGCCATGATGTGAAGAAATGCTTTTTTGAGAATAGAAAATGGATAACATCGATATCCAACAGATTTAAATATTTTGGCATCCGGTTTCATGAGAAACATGGTTGAAAAGGCTGCTGCAAATCAACACGGCTGCAGGCTGCCACAACTGCAGTTTCTATTACAAATGTTAACTTTTTTTGCAGCAGTAAATAATTTTGACACCCATCTATCTGCAGAAATTATTTATGGAGCAGAAATCAAGGGGCGCTGGCAAATGCCAAAGCATATTTAAAAAACAACCCCATATTTGTAAGGAAAACAGATCTATTTGAAATGTATTGCTTTCTATCTGCATTTCTAAGCTAAATGTTTTGTTTTCTTTACAAGTCAGCTCAGTGAGTTAGGCATCTGCCTGTGAAGTTAGAGGTTGGGAATTCGGTTCCTTACTGTGCATCCCAGAAAAGCCAGTCTCTGTGGCCTTGGATAAGCTGCACAGTCTCAGAAGAAAGGAATGGCAAACCACTTCTGATTATTCTCTACCTACAAAACCCTGAAAAGTGTCACCATAAATCAGAATTGAGTTGACAACATACAATAAACCTTTACCTTGGCCTCTGCTGGTAGCAGTCAACATACAGTAGCTTTCCTGCCTTTCACACTCAGACATGGCAGGAAGGAACTTCCTGAAATTTTGCCATCTTAATCGGCTGGTCTAAGAACAGAAGCATTACTGCTTGTGAAGCTTGTAACCTGGAGGAAAGTTGGCCAGGCATGTCCCTTCACAGTAGCTGCAGAGAGGCAGTTGATTTTTCCAGCAATATATTGTTGTGAGCTATATCTCCGCAGCAATGCAAAGTCACTGGGTGCTGGTGGCTGCTTGGCTTTGAATAGGCAATTGAGATTCATTAGCCTGACAAACCTCTTCACGGATTGCTGCTTTGTCCTGGCGAAGGGGCTTGAGTAATTCAGAGAAGCTATGGGCTATGCCGTGCAGGGACACCCAAGACGGACAGGTCATAGTGGAGAGTCCCGACTAAATGCGATCCACCTGGAGCAGGAACTGGCAAGCCACTCCAGTATCTTTGCCAAGAAAAGTCCATGGACAGAAACAAAAGGCTAAAAGATATGATGCTGGAAGATGAGCCCCTCAGGTCAGAACGTGGACAAGTACAAGTAGCTCTAGAGCTAATGAAGTGGTTGGGCCAAAGCTGAAAGGAAGCTCAGCTGCGGACATGCCTGGAAGTGAAAGGAAAGTCCGATGCTGCAAAGAAAAATACTGCATAGGAAACTGGAATGTAAGCTCTATGAACCTTGGTAAGCTGGATGTGGTCAAACAGGAGATGGCAAGAATAAACATTGACATTCTGGGCATCAGTGAACTAAAATGCACGGGAATAGTGAATTCATTTCAGACGATTATCATATCTACTATTGTGGGCAAGAATCCCGTAGAAGAAATGGAGTGGCCCTCATAGTCAACAAAAGAGTGGGAAAAGCTGTAATGGGATACAATCTCAAAAATGATAGAATAATTTCAATACAAATCCAAGGCAGACCTTTCAGCATCACAGTCATCCAAGTTTATGCACCAACCACGGATGCCGAAGAGGCTGAAATTGACCAATTTTATGAAGACTTACAACACCTTCTAGAACTGACACCAAAGAAAGATGTTCTTGTCATTAAAGGGGACTGGAATGCTAAAGTAGGGAGTGAAGAGATAAAAGAAACAACAGGGAAGTTTGGCCTTGGGAGTTCAAAACGAAGCAGGGCAAAGGCTAATAGAGTTTGGTCAAGAGAACAAGCTGGTCATCACAAACACTCTTTTCCAACAACACAAGAGGCGACTCTACACATGGACATCACCAGATGGGCAATACCGAAATCAGATTGATTATGTTCTCTGCAGCCAGAGATGGAGAAGTTCCCTACAGTCAGCAAAAACAAGAGCTGATTGTGGCTCTGATCTTCGGCTTCTTATAGCAAAACTCAAGCTTAAACTGTAGAGAGTACGAAAAACCACTGGGCTAATCAGGTATAATCTAAACTAAATCGCTTATGAATACACAGTAGAAGTGAAGAACAGATTTAAGGAATTAGATTTGGTGGACAGACTGCCTGAAGAACAATGGATACAGGCTTGTAACATTGTACAGGAGGCAGCAACAAAAACCATCACAAAGAAAAGGAAATGCAAGAAAGCAAAGTGGCTGTCCAACGAGGCCTTACAACTAGCAGAGAAGAGAAGGAAACAAAATGCAAGGGCGATAGGGAAAGTTACAGAAAATTGAATGCTGACTTCCAAAGAATAGCAAGGAGAGACAAGAGGGCCTTCTTAAATCAACAGTGCAAAGATATAGAGGAAAATAATAGAACAGGAAAAACCAGAGATCTGCTCAAGATATTAAAGGAACATTTTGGGTTAAGATCATGGCTATTGGCCCCATCACATCCCAGCAAATAGAAGGGGAAGGTATGGAGGTCTTGACAGATTTTACTTTCTTGGGCTCCATGATCACTGCAGATGGTGATAGCAGCCACAAAATTAAAAGACGCCTGCTGCTTGGGAGGAAAGCGATGACAAACCTAGACAGCATCTTAAAAAGCAGAGACATCACCTTGCTGACAAAGGTCCGCATAGTCAAAGCTATGGGTTTTCCAGTAGCGATGTATGGAAGAGAGAGCTGGACCATAAAGAAAGCTGACCATCGAAGAATTGATGCTTTTGAATTGTGGTGCTGGAGGAGACTATTGAGAATTCCTTGGACTGCAAGGAGAACAAACCTATCCATTCTAAAGGAAATCAACCCTGAGTGCTCACTGGAAGGACAGATCCTGAAGTCGAGGCTCCAATACTTTGGCCATCTCATGAAAAGAGAAGACTCCCTGGAAAATACCCTGCTTTTGGGAAAGTGTGAGGGCAAGAGGAGAAGGGGATGACAGAGGATGAGATGGCTGGACAGTGTCACCGAATCTACCAACATGAATTTGTCCAAACTCCGGGAGGCAGTGGAAGACAGGAGGGCCTGGTGTGCTCTGGTCCATGGGGTCACGAAGAGTCGGATACGACTTAACGACAAAACAACAACAAGCCTGACAAAAGACAAGTTCTCTGTGAAAATGAAAACAGCTAGAACACAGAGTCTAAATCTGCAAATGGCTGTGTTGATCTTTATCAGAGTTCTCATCACTAGTAGTTATTTGTAAAGTGGATGCATCATAGTTATTTTCAAACGTTTTGCAATACTACAGAGAATTCAAATCAATGTACAGTGGTGCCCCGCATAACAAGCGATTTGTTTAACGACGAATCCGCATAGCGATGTGTTTTGTGCGATCTCATTGCGATGTTTCTAATAGTAAAACATTGCTTTGCGATGATCGGTGTTTCGCTTACTGATTTTCGCATAGCGGTTTTTTTAACAGCTGATCAGCGGTTCCAAAATGGCCGCTGGGTAAAGAAAATGGCCCCCCACTGTGTTTTCGCACCCTTTCCTCGCTTACCAGGCAGCGAAAATGGCGGCCGCATGGAGGATTTCCGCATAACGGTGAGATTTTTGCCCATAGGAATGCATTAAACGGGTTTTAATGCATTCCTATGGGCTTTTTTGCCCCGCATAGCGATGAATCCACATAGCAATGATTTTTTCAGAACGGATTATCGTTGCTATGCGGGGCACCACTGTATTGTTAAAAAAGCCTATCTCCCTCCCCCCACCTGCAGTGAAGGCTGCAACTAAACTCAGGGAACAAAGTGGCGTAGCTGTAGAGGAGAGAACACAATGCAATCATCCCTACTAATTCTTGGTGTTCCAACCTGGTGCTTTAGCCCCATGCGCCCGGTTCCATTACACCACAGACCAAGACAGCAGCCTTGGGCTCTCCTTGAGATTATGATTAGGGAATTGGCAAAGTTAGTGTTTACAGTTCAAAAGGTGCCACCACAGCAGCATTCACATGACCCTCTGGCCATGCTGAGAAATTCTACATGAAGTCCTTTTGAGCCACAGTCAAGCAGACACTTCCCAGTGCTCTGCCCGACCACTTCCCTGAGAACCTTTCCTTGGATTGCACTATTTGTTTGAAATGCTTCTCATGCACTTGTAATTGCACCACAGTAGAACTGAATCCTGGCGACTAAACTGCACACAGGCTTTTCTCCATTTCCATCTGCAAGCCATGGTGTAAGAGCCAGCAGGAGCATAGATTTTGTGAAGAATATTACAGAACAGTGACACACAGAGAAGTGCCACCATCACAACAGCCAGAAGCCTCAACATCTCCCTTAAGCCCAGTGCTTTCCAGCTTTCTGCTCTCCTCCAGGACTGCCAGTTCACAATGCTAGGCAGGACATGGGCCACATATCTCAGCAGGAGCACAAATCCTTAGCCATACAGAATCTGTAAGACCTCTGTGTCCTAGCATTCCCTGCCATAGCAATTCTCAGATTAATCAGGTCTGGCTTTATTGCCTCATGATGCCTTGTGTGGTATCAGAACTGCTGCTGGAAACTATGCTCTAGGGGCTGTGTTCTAGGGGCTGTTTGATTTGGTCTGGTAAGGAAAATATTGTCTAATTATAAAGTTTAAATTTAGAAAGAAAAGATCTTCCTCCAGCCACTAGGTAATACTATTAATTTGGCTGCAATTGGCTTATCTAGTGTGAAAGCCAGATTTTAAACAAGCCATTTGGAAACTTCCTTTTGACAAAGGAAGTCATGAGTTTTGGGTCCCCTGTCCCCTCGCAGCATCCACAGCTCCATGTTGCACTGGCCAATGAAGACCTCTATGGGGTCAAAAACTATCTTATGATATCAAGTTTTTTTAGTGATGTAATAATACAGTATCAACCATCTTGACCTTCATTTGAGATAAAGCTAGAGAAGAGCTTTTCTCCTACTGGAGCATAACTTAGGACCTTGTCACCTTTATTTAGTTAACAGAATATCAGTGCACTTGTGCAGAAATGGCAAAGGGGAAATCCTTTTGTGCTAATATGCACTTGTACCGCTATAATAATATCCAACTTCAGTCAACACACTGCCATAAATTTCAAAACAGGACACAATGTAAAGTGTCCACATTTGTGATAAATTTCTCCTTAGAGAATTGCTAACTTCCACACTGAATGGATTGCAGACTTCCTTCCCATCATCCTGTTTTCTGTGGTAGGTGGAATTCACTGTTTTATTAGCACAGGCTTATCCTAAGATGAAGGCAACCAACATTAACTATGTCCCATATCAACAGATTTCCTACTTGACTCACCAGTACCTTTTTAAAAAAATCAATAAAAGAAAATGTTGTTTGAGCTTTCTTGCTTTAGTCCAGAACTAAGATGAATCAATTTCCCATCACAAACTAATCTACACCCCCATCAATCTGGAATTACCTTGCTTTCTCTCACCAAATGATTTTCAGCAAGAGAAAGGATAGAAGCAAGACCTAACTCAGAGCTGTGTGTAGGAATGGGAGTAGTGATATTTTATTTATTCAAGGGAGTAAAATGAGCTGCAGGTTTTTTTCCTTAATGGAATGGATAGACCTTCTCCAGAAAAAGAGGTGAGGGGTACTCATGTGGGAACTATGCTCATCACCCTTGGTCCCAAATTATGCATTCAAGAGTTAGTGCTGACATAGAAGTGATACAGGAGATAATGTCCCATGTGATCTAGTTAAATTAGATGGATGCTCTGTAGTTGTTGGATTTCTTTGCTGTTTTGTTTAGTTTTTTTTTAAATGTATGCTGAAAAGTGTATGGTTGAAAAGTAGTAAAGTTTTCTACTTCCCGTCCCTGTTCCAAGGCCAGTGGCTGTATTTTGTTTGTTCTTACCTGTTGTGACTGAGAATGAGAGTATCAACACATTCAAGTATTTTATGAACAAGACACCCATTAAAAATGGACTGGATATACTAATTGTGTGTAAGAGGTAATGTACATACATAACCACTTGTGAAAAGTTTGCACGGATGACACTGTGTATCCACTGGCATATTTGTAGATCCACTGCCTTGTGCTCCTTGGTTCTTCAATTTGACTCCAATCCATTAATCCCCAACCACCCTATACCTCCAATCCCTTCATCTCCAACCACCCTATACCTCCAAACCCTCAAAGACAGAAAGCCACCAACACATGCCTGTTTGATGGTTAAAAAAATTCTGGGTTTTTATTGGTTTTGCTAGACAATACTAAAAAAAAATCCCTCCATTCTGAAAGGCAGGGCTTGAATTATTTAAAATTTGATCCATTTCTTTAAAAAAAAGGGGGAAGGGAAGAAGAGATCATGGCAAGAAAAGTTCTCTGTAAACCGACCTGTTGTCCAAATCAAAATCCATTTATTCGCGAAAAAATTCCAAGGCAAGGATGTTTATGAGGAGCGGTCAGCCTGGGAGATACAAATCGGATATATGCAGTATCACTGAAGACCACTCTGTGACTAGGGTCCTTGAGATTAAAAGCTGATCAGAACACTATGTACTGAAATGTACCCCAGAATTGCAAGCTAGAATTTAGGAATGCCAGTGATCTGGGCAGGAACAACACTTTTTGAAAGCAGGTACTATCTGCAAGTAGTTTTTCGCTACCCACAGCATGGAGATGGTTTTCCCCAAGAGCATCACATTTTATTTCTCCAAACAATGGCTACTTGTGCCTTATGGACATGTATTCAACGAGGAGCAAAGTACAAATGACATATGGCACTTATATTTACTTTGATATAACTAGGCACCACTGCCAGGAGGAGCAACAAAAAAGTGCATCTCTCAAAACCGAAAGGATCCCAGGTTCACCCACTGTCCAATCTCTTCAGAACTATTTATTTCAGAGGAAAGAGGCCAGTGCAGTTAAGACTGAAGCTGAGCACAACCATGTATTGACTTACTCTAAACCTTCATGTCTCTTTCCAACTCCAGGTTGGAATACAAGGTGCAAGATATACATATGTCAGCCACAGGCTCTACTCAAGCAACCTTGCTCTACAGAGAGTTCCAGGTGTGCTTTGGTATGGCCAAAGGAACAGCCCATGAACAACATGGAAGCTCCAAGAACTTCAAGTTTTCATATCCTTTGAGAGAATAAAATTACTCCCAAGAGTACCGTAGGTTGTTGCTCAGCAGCTCCAAAACAGCAGCATTCCCAGAGATCTGATTTATGGGGGGGGAAAAGGAACATACAAGCTCAACTTGTGAAAGACCATAAGAAAAAAGCTGCAATCCATCTGTGTTCTCCTGCCACAGGCTATGCCCCCCCCCCCAATAAAGCCCTGGCTTCAACACTTGGGCAATCTCCAGAGTTATGCATGAAAAATGTTGCCTGCAAAAGGCCAGATTGATTAGCAGAGAAACATGCATTTGTTTTTCTGGGTTTTTTTTTTCTGCCATGATCCCTGCTGCGAGTACTGCAAGAAGCAGAAAATATTTAAAGGACATCTTATATATATATATATTTATTATATATATATTTTGAGATAAGAAAAATAAGGCTAATTCAAGCCTTGCCCTGTGCAAACAAAAACCAAAATGAGAGATCGCCAGTCACACAAAGGTCCCGATTACAATATCAGTCAGCTTGTTATTTTCTGTTTTCTCTATGTTTTTAATAGGACAAGTGGGAAAATGAATTCTCCTATTTATGATACAGGAGGAATAAGGGTGGCATGGAACTGATTTCTTTAAAGCTAAAAAAAAAAAAAAGATTGTGGGAGGGAGAAAAACTTCAAATACAAGACAGCTGACTGTTTTGGGGGGAAACCTGATGGGCAAAGTAAAGAGTCTGTTAGTCAAGTAATGAATGAGTTTTTAAATTATTCTCTTATTTTTGAAGTCTAAAGTCCGGAAGCTGTGGGTCCCATCATTACAGGGCCACCGCAAAAAAGAAGTGGAACCCCCCTGCCCTCCCCTGACCTCTTTTCGAAAAAAGAAGTCTGTGTCATCCACTGCTGCGTGTTCGAAGGGTTCCCCCCACCCCCACCCCCCGCAGGAGCAATCTGTCGCAACCAGGAAGGGCAGGCGGGACTCAGGATGAGAGGGCGCTTTCCTTCTGTGTTGGCTGCACTTGTGAACGCTGCATCACCTTTTGGCTTTCAACATCTCTAAAATGCTTCTCAACCTGGATGGAGGAGAACAAGAAAGTGAAGGTATTAATCCTGATCATATTCAGTACAGTAATCAGCAAACTAAGGTCTTGCCTGATGTGCTTAGGTCAGGGGTGGGCAACATCTAGAGAGCTGGGCCTACACACACATAACCCTCTACAGTGTAGAGGACTTAGCAGTGCTCACTGGTTATAGGTTGCCCCGTAAATGTCTATTGGGAAGTGTAGACTAGAGTCTACACTTCCCAGGGCTCTCCGCACCCCCACACCTTCAACATTTTCTCTTACTTAGTTGAAACCTACCCCCACCATCCTCTAGAATATGCAGGGTTAACATCATACTTTTTTTCCCAGTCCACCATGGTTTCCTTTAGGCTGGGGAAGAGCAATTTTCAAAGCTAGAAGTAACTGCTGGGCACCTCTGGTTTTTAAAAAGGCCCTCTCGGAGCATAAAACAATGTAGGATAGGTGAATGGGAGGAAGAACAGGGAAAATAAGGATACCTGTGGGATTTTTAACTAAAAGATTGAGGATAAGAGAGTATGATGTTTAAGCCTCTGGTGGAAATGTACACAGCATAGTTAGCCCATTTCTGCTCCAGCGGTCTTCAGACTGCCACAATGATTAAGGGCAAACAGGAACTGCAACCTAAAACATCAGCAGCGTAGCTGAAAAAATTTACATTTATGGGGCAACGTATAACCAATGAGCTCGGCTAAGTCCTAGGAAGCGGAATCATTATGTTTTCAAAGGAGTATAGGCAACTTGGGGGGGGCGAAGCTTTCCTCTCAGGCCACAAACTAAACAGTTCCACCTACAACGCAGCTGAAGAAAGTATATTGGAAGGATGCATGGGGCATTGGAAGAATGCTAGCATAAGTGTTCTGCTTCTCTAAGAAAAGCACTGCCAATGTTTAAATTACTTAATTTTAGCTATTCAAGAAATTTTATGTTTTTGATTGTGTCTTATCACAGCAGCAATGAAAAGAGCTAGTTCACCTCAGTGGGCTGGAACGCAGGTTACAGAGTTCCAGGGGCAGCGAGTTCACATCCCAGTTCTGCTTCTCAAGAAGGGTCTATGTGGCTGATGATACACCCTGACATTTGTAGGGCCTTGGAAAAGCTACAGGGGTCCCAAGTACCACCATAAGGGGGAAATGATCAACTACATGGAAGCCTGCACACTTAAAAACCCTGAAAGGGCTGCCATGAGTCAGAATTGACTTGGCAGCATGTAATTATTAATTTGTAAAGAGAAATCTCTTTCGCTTCAATGAATAAGACTACCACCTGAATGAGCTATAGCTTCAATTTTTGTGGGAGAGGAAATGGGCACCTTCAGGACAGATCTTTATGGCAATCAAAAACTAGCTAAAGGCTGACAGGAATATGACAATGTGTTTAGGATTTGGATAATGTCAGTCTTATTTAGCCTGACTGCCTTTAACATGTCATCCCCGTGTTGACTTCTCCCCACCCCCAGTCCTCCAATCTTTGTCTACTTACTATTTTGCGTACATGACTTAGGGCACTCCCCTCTTTGCCTTTACAGTTTTCCACTTGGTACGGAGGGGCAATGACAACGTCTTCCATCACGACTATATTCTTCTCTTGCCATTTACAATCTTTAATACTAGAAGAAGCAACATGGGATTCATTAGCTTTATAATAGCAAATAAATGCATAGGGTCACCAGATTAACAGCCAAAATTGCATAAT
This sequence comes from Pogona vitticeps, assembly GCF_051106095.1. Taxonomy (NCBI): domain Eukaryota; kingdom Metazoa; phylum Chordata; class Lepidosauria; order Squamata; family Agamidae; genus Pogona; species Pogona vitticeps. The sequence continues at coordinate 100,025,178 of NC_135788.1, forward strand.
ACAAGAGGGGAACAGATGGCCACTCCAGTCTCACTTTCCTGGTCACAAACACCTTGCTTAGATTTTGGAAAAACTACTTTTGGGACTACAATTTCCATTGGCCGTGCTAACTAAAGAACTTTAGGACTTGTAGTCCAAAAAGCATAACAAAGCTGGAGAAGGCGAGAGGGTACTATAAAACTCAACAGGAATACGTGGGACAAAGACAAAAACCCGGAGAAACAAGGATCAGGTTGTGAAGAAAAATAATTAACATGCCATCTTACTCACTCTAGTGCTGCAGAAAGCATACTTACGGTCTTTTGTTCCTAAAAATTTCTCCCTACTTAAAGACTTCATATCTACTTATTTAGAAGCCTTACTAGATGTAAGACTAGACAAAGGCATACCGGAAGCAGGGGCACTAGTACTATCTCCTCTTATTGCAATATTAGTAACAGCAAGGAGGTTTTCGTGAACCACATACAGAATTTTGTTCGGTTTCATTAATATGCAATACACAAAGACTCTTTTTGGCAGCAGCCACAAGCTCACTGTGTACTCGAGAGCAACAGGTTAACAGCTTAGTTCCACAGTATACATAACAAGGAAGGGAAGATCAGGAGAGATTCTCTTCTATGATTAATATAGAATAAAAAAGGAGGTTCTAGACTAGACTCTTACTTAGTCAAGACTATGATACAGTATCTTCCAGAATCAGTACTGGATCAGTGGATCTGATATATTTGTTCTGAACAGCACGGGAGGCTTGCAGAGAATTGTAATGGCATTTAGGTATTTTCACTTTTTATAAACAACTGAATTCTAACACCTACGAGTATTAAAGAACAACATCTACAAAATGATTCAACATTTCTGTTGTTGGGATTTTTGTTACAGAATAGCCTTGGAATCTAACACATTTGGAGAAATTACTGGGTATTCATTTGGAATTACATAGTACTTTCAAGCAAATATCCAGCATGGGTTTCCATCACATATTCAGGGCAGTTTCAAAATCGCTGAAGGTACCAGTCTGATATAGTGACATGCGAGGACAAGAAGCAGAATGTACACACAATTCTACTTTGAGCTCTGTGACATCCAAGTCTGATATGTGGAAATATTCACAACTTAGGAACATGATTTTTGGCCAATGATCTTAGAAACATTCTGGGAGATTTAGTCCTAAAAAGTAACTTTCATAATTTCAGGATATACTGATGATGCTAATTATCAGATTATAAGAAGTTGCTGTCATGTGTAACTTTTGCTTGCTGTACCTGACATGCCATATAAATTGCTTTAAGGAACAGTATCCTCTGCAGTTCCACACACTGTTGTGAGTAGAGATGGGACCGAGTCAGTTCGAATCCTGTCATGCAAAGATCTCATCCCTCCCCTGAACAAGCTGGTACACTCACCTTCTATCCCGTGCTGTCAGGGTCCTTTTGCTCTGGCGGTACACCAGCTGGCACTCCCCCTACTCCCCCAGCAGCCAATCACTCCAACAAGGAGGTGGGCAAGGTCTAGGGGTGGGACAAGGGGTCACACAGCAGCTATGCTGCCATGCAGAGATAGTTAGATGAGGGGGTCCGAATTGATTTGGGTCCCATCTCTAGTTCTGACATATTCAACTGTTTAGATAAGAATACCCTCTGCCTTCACAAGCATTATTATACACTTTCTGCAACATAGTAACTTTTTGCTATACAAATGTTGTGCTTTATGTCTTTGCCCTTGGCAGCTGACACAGCAGTCAAATTAGCACTCCACAAATCGTCTGAAAAACAGAAGCTTTATGAAATAGAATTCCTAACCATTGTTTCAGCAATACAATTTCAAAATCAGGCACATCTCTGTTAAGTTGTATAATACACCCTACACATTTTTTTTCTTCACAGCATCTTCAGCAGTATTCCTGTCACACGTGAGGCAAACAGCTATGGCCCAAACAATATCTATTTTGCACCTAGGAAGCTATCAAATTCTACACCATGATAATCCAAATTACACACGCTCAGAATCCCCAGCACATTCTGCTGCAAACAGAAATGGAAACAGAGGAAAGTGAAACATTTTGCTTTTGGGCCCCAGGTTCTCCGGAATGTAGGAAAAAATACACAAAGAAACTTGTTGGAGGAACATCTGGTATAATCACAAAACATTTGTGAGGGCCAAACACACTTCACAGCCATTTTGGTGTGCAGTAATCTGGTACTGCTACTTGACTACTCTCTAACCCACATTCTTCCTCTCATGCCTACTACTTACGTCTTGTGTATAGTCTGGAAAAGTTGTTGTCCTTCCAAAGAGACCCCAGCACTAATTGCATATGCCTGGCTCAGCTTTTCTTCCTTCTCCATCCGTGCTTTGTTTGCAAGCTGGAAAGAAAAAGAAGGGATGCAAAGATCTTAATCTTAGACCACAAACAGCAGCAGAGACTTCAAGTCTTAGAGTTCTGTTTGCAAGAAACAATACTGAGATGACAGATGTGACAAATCTAATTTCATGACCTGAAGCCCTCCAGCCATCTGAAATAACCTCGCAAGAATGCACAGTAGACAACAGTTATGGAGAATTACAAGATTTAGAAGTCATGAGATGTTTGTTAAATGGACAGAATGGGAGACAGGGACGGAGACTACAGTTAACAAGTCCATTGTCCTATGCTGCATCAAAGTGAAACTGTAAGGATGTCTGCAAACATTAGAGGAGTCGGAGATACAAGTTACTCATAAACATGAGTTAGGCAATGGAATAGCAACAATGGCCTCCCTTGGCCTAGTTCACAAAGAGAGGCTTATTTCTTCTGCGCGAACTAAACTTTATTTCCAAAAGTCTGTGTTATCAATCATAAATAATGTGACAAGAAAGACTTTTTTATATAAGGTAGCCTTCCTCGATGGAGGAGAAGGGGCAAATATGTTGCTCCAAAAGGTATATGATGATCTTGTTCAGGGAGCTAGTTTTCTAGTGGATACAAAGAGCAAACCCACTTAGCAAATTACAGCTTTGTAAACAAATGTCCGTGAGGTAGTTAAGTTGTCACTGTAGTAGTAAGCCTCTCAGTAAAATACAACAATCACATGATTTGATTTTTTAAAATTAGTATCTTGCATTTCCAGTTCAAATCCCATGATTTGCTACATAGCAAACTTTCTTTTCACCAGTATGCAGAGACTCTACCACTGTAAAAAAGGCAGGGGATTCCCCAACAGTTAACCCCACACAAACAGAGAAGGACACGGTGTGGGGTACCTCCAAAGGCCAGTGCTTATGACTTCTTTCATTCCCTTCTACATTTTTATAATTTCCCCCACATCTGTGGTAATCAGAGGTGGAGGTTTCTATGGAATATACAAAAGGTACAGCAATCAGTCATCCAGAAGGAAATAAAGTGGTATGAATTAGGTGCTCTGCAGGAAGTAGATTTAGCCCCCATGGCAAGCATATCAAATCCCATTTCAATGATAACCAGGAAGATCCAAGTGCATCAGTCAAATCTAGATTTAGGTAACTGGGATCCAACTTATTCTCAAATGGAAGACTGTCATGGTTTAAAATGAAGACTGTGGTCTATTAGCTATGTAGTTAACTATAGACTAAGTCATTTTTAACAAGTAGATGTTCAGTACTCAATGACAAGAAAAACTGCTTTACAAAATATTCTTACCTTGCTAACATTGAGTGAAGCTAAAGGTGGGGGAGTTTCTGTACGGCCATTAATTATTTCCACTTCTGAAACATACTGTAGGTTTACAAGCAAGATATCTGCATGGTTAGCTTTGCCACTTGAAGAAGGGCATTCTGGAGAACGAAATCATTAAGGAAATAAATCCACAAATATAGAAATCACCATCTCATGAGAGAAAAGAATTATTGAGTTCCATTTGAAAGAACAGCACTTACAATGTTTGATTGTCAGGGCTGTCAGCTAGGAATACTTGTAGTGTCTATACTGGTTTCATGAGAGCTTTGTGAATACCCACCTTGTAGCTACAATTGATTAGCAACATTCTGCACCAAAAATAAAACCTTGACTTTTGCAACATGCAGATGACATGTTACAACAAAGTAGCCTTCCCCAAGCTGGTCTTCCCCTGAAGTACAACTCCCATTATTCCCCACCTATGATTCAGCTGAGGAGGATGTATGCTACATTCCCCCACCAGGCTGAAGGGGTATTAGAAAGCATCATCTAACTGCCCAGAAGACAAGCAATGAAGAGTTAGTTCACTCGAGCATCCAGCCAGGCTAAATTCCAGGAAACCTAATACAGGACCAAACTTTGTAACACGTGAAATAAGAATACTATGGCCAGTACCAAACTGCTAGCCCCAGCTACAGTAAAAGCACTGGCCCAATAGGATTTCTATAACTGTTGCTTTACCAGTCAGCAATAGATTCAGTGGCTCATATCTAGTAGTAAGTTACAACTAGGGTAGGCTCACTGAATCAACTGAACTTACAGAGGAGCTGATTCACCACATCCTCATTGATTTAATGAGTCTACTCTGATTGCAACTTACTGCTGGATTCTAGCCACTGGGCCTACTCTTGTTGGGACTAGTAGTAGGATACTGGCATTAATGCAATGAAAACATTTAGGTAGCCAAACATTTCTATAGCCCACCAGCTTTACCACTCAAATTACCAGACATATAAGTAGATAACTCATGAACTGATGCAAATGTTTTTAGCCACTTATAACTGAGTAAGATATCAGGTAAACCAGAACATATATCAGTGTTACTTCTAGCACTATCTGGTCCAGCATCCTGTTCCCAAAGTGACCAGCCAGATGAAAGTCTGTAAGCAAGACATGAGACCAGCAGCATCCTCCTGCTCATGCGGCAGAACAACTAGTAGGCAAAATACCTCTGATGTCAGAGAAAGCATCCAGATTTGTGACTCTTGATAGCCATCTTCAATAAATTTGTCTAACCTTTTACAATAATCCATATTGATGGTGATCACAACTTGTGACAGTGATTTTTGTATTTTATGTGCTGTGTGAAGAATCACTTCCTTCCATCTGTCCTGAAGCTCAGTCATTTCGGATATTAACGTGGGTAAATTCTGATGCCAATATTAAAATCCTCCTGAAATTTAGGATGCTTCTAATCAACTCCTCATCTAACTGAACCTACCAACATATACAATACAAAAGCAGCTCTTCTACCAAACCTATCATTGCTGCCTTAGCACAGAAAAAAGATGAAGCACACAGGGCCTTGCTCTGTGATGTATGAAAAAAATAGCAGCCCATCCCCCTCCCTTAAGCCAGCTCCTTTAATTTCCAGACAGCATTTCTTGCTGCTAGTCACTGTCTAGATTCACATGTTTAGGACTGCCTGAATCTTCACAGACCTCAGCATTTTGTGAAGCCTCCCCAAGTACACATTAGCCCATTTCCCTATACCTGTTCCACTCCAATGTATGACAGGTAGCTAGAACATATCCTGAAGCTGACATTTATCCTCACACAAAATCATTGATTCATGATAGCAAAATCAAACATTTTATATAAACCCTCATGAAAACCTGGTCATATTAACAGAAGATAATCATATCATTCCAAAACAATACCTAGAATGAACACCAGGTCCAGTGGAAGCTGCAGTTCAACATCTGGAGGACCACACATAGATCACCCTTGACATAGGGCAGCTCTCTCACCAAAACTCTCACCTGGTCTCCACCACACCTTCCCTGCATTCTTCCTTTAATTCCTACTCCAATATTTTTCCAATGTCACCAAATAAACCAACATATGTATCTCTGCCTTCCTCTTCATTCCCACCATGAAGCACCCCATTCCTCCTTTCCTGTCAAGATCCCCAAGATAGGCCTCTCCCTGCCCAAACTAACCGCTTCCCCCCTCCCCGCACCCTCTTTCCCTTCACAAATAAGTTCATGTTTTTCTCCAGATCCACCATCACCACCTGCCCACATGGTCGAAAGGCAGCCCGGCAATTCAGCCTGGCACATCCCTTCCTCTCCAACCCTTCCCCTTCCTGGAAAACCATGCCCGTGGCTTCCCTTCGCCCCAAGGGCATCTTCCCTGTCTCCAACAGTCCAGCCTCATGAAGCTCCCTCCAGTCACCATAACCGCCTCAAGCCCTCTCGCCCCTACGGTTCCCTCAAACGCCAAAAGCTCACTCGCAGGCCCGGCCCCGGCATTCCCCCGCCCCTCCTTTTCCCTTCTCCGGTGAGGATACTGAGCGCCAACATCTTGGTAGGGTAGTCGAAGGCCACCACCTCGCCCTGCAGCCGCTGCTCCTGGCAAGTCCGGCACGACACCTGGCTGCCCACACTGAAGTACTCGCTCGGGGCCGCCATCTTGTTTCAGGCCCAGGCGGTAGCAGCAGCAGCGGCCGCGGCGGCACCCTTCGCGCCCCCGCTGGGCCGCCGCCGCCGCAGCCTCCGCCGAGGAGGAAAGGCGGGAAGAAGGGGAGGCCCGCGGAAGGGGGCGCCGAGCCTCACCCCGGCGCGCGAAGCCGGGCCCCGCGCGGGCTCCCTCCGTTCCTTTCAGCCGCCTGGCTGGTTCAGCCTAGGCGGAAAAAAAAAAAGGACGAGGCGTGGCCAAGGCGACGGCGCCCCGCCTGTACGTCGGCCCCTTCCTCACCCACACACGTACGTGACGTCAGTGCGCAAGGTGAGAGGCGGTTGGTTGGCGGGTCAGCAGAGGTTCCCTCTCAGAGAAGGGAAGACGGGAAAAGGGAAATTTGTCACCGGCGAGGTTCGGAAAAGGAAGCGTGGAGCGCTCGAGGGGCCGATTTAAAGGAGGAGAGGGCAAGGAAGTGGGTGGGGCCGGAATAGAGGTCAAGGGGGCGGGGCCATTCTGCCATGCGCACGGCGAGCGTAATACAGAGAAAACCAGGCATGTTTCCAAGGGATGCTCCTCGTCCTAACTCTGTGCAGCTTTACTCAGAAGCACGTCTCGCCGAGTTCTGGGACTTAACCCTCAAGGAAGGGAGGAGAAAACAGGGAGGGGCAATTTACGACTCTCCAGAAGTTGCTGGAGTACAAGTCCCATTAGCCCCTAGTACCGTTGCTGACAATGAAGGATGATGGTAATTAGAGTGCAACGACAGCTTGCCTCTCTCTGCTAGGGTTTGGTATGGGATTTCAGCCATGTTTTTTTGGAATGTACATGCCCTTCAAAAAAAAAATTAAGTTGTGTTTGCTCTGTATGCTAGCAACTGTTAACCTATGTACTATGTAGAATAAATTTCATTTAACGCACCTTGCACAAATTTTTGTGATCTTGTGGTTAGCTTAATAAAGTTTTTGGGTTTATAACAGAGGTGACATTCTTTGTATAGTCAATACAGTTCCTTTTGCTCTTTTTCTTTTCTATTTCCTCTTGTTTAAATTCCACGCTGAGGGAATGCAGCTCCCATGCCTCCCAGCCACTATGGTGGTTTGGGCGAGGGGACTCTAGGTGTTGTAGTCTAGAAGTAACTTTTCCAAGCTCTCAGCTAGGAGAGTGACTTGTATGGCTTTCTAGATGTTGCCTTAGAACTGACATGAATGGAACTGCAGTCCAAAAGACAGCTGCAGGACTACATAGTTCCTATCCATGGATTAGATTGCCTGTGCACATTTGACATTCAGTCCCTCTGATCTGATGCAAAACCATTGGTTCTTAATATGGAAGAATATCAGGGGATGAATCCAGTGGTTACTCCTAGCGAGAGTAAATCCACTGAATTAACAGGACTTTGGTTAATAACACATACATGACTCCCTTTGGTTCTGTGCATATGCCGTAGTTGGGTTTAACCTAGTTCTCCTGGGCATGTGATATGCTTTCTTATTCCCTGTCATTAGACCCATTTTTTCTTAGTGTCCTGTTGGTTAAAAAGGAGAGGAGATTCCCTAGTGGCTCAGCAAATTCTTTTCTTTTTCACAGGCCAAAAATGAGGTGACTGTGTATTTTGCACTACTGCGCCTTCCACATTATGGAACAGACGTGCTTCACTGACCCCACATGAATTAACTGAGTGTGCCCTAAAGCAGAAATTGGGGTGGCTCCAGATAGTAGGATACTGTAGTGGATGGAGTGACAGACTAGGATTCAAGAGGCTTGGGTCTAAATCTCACTAGCCCATGTTCTATGCTGTTAAGTCAGAGCCAACTTACAATGACCCTAACGGTTTTAAAGGTAAGTGAGATATTTAATGAGTGGTTTTACCAGTTCCCCAAGGGACATGGTAGCGTGCAGGTTAAACTGCAGAAGCCTCTGTGCTGCAAGGTCAGAAGACCTGCAGTCGTAAGATCGAATCCACGCGAGGGAGTGAGCCCCCGTCTCCTGCCAACCTAGCGGTTCGAAAGCATGCAAAATGCAAAAATGCGAGTAGATAAATAGATACCACCATGGTGGGAAGGTAACAGCGTTCTGTGTCTAGTCTAGTTGCGCTGGCCAGGTGACCACGGAAGATTGTCTTTGGACAAACGCTAGCTCTACGGGTTGGAAATGGAGATGAGCACCGCGCCCTAGAGTCGGACATGACTGGACAATTTGTCAAGGGGAACCTTTACCAGTAACACTCTCTCAGTCAGTTTCATAATTGAGCAGGGATTTGAATCCTGTTCTCCAGAGGCTAGTCTATCAATACACCACACTGGGAACCTGTTGGGGAGATGGAATTAGTAAAACTGCACCTTAAAATATTTCACTTACCTTGAAAGCCCAATTAGGGTTGCTATAAGTGGGTTCAAACTTGATGGCACAGAAAACACACAACTTAAGGCACCATCAATTTTTTCCATTCTTCTAAATTCAGCAGCTCTGATATGTGCGTGAATGTATGGAAATAGAACACTCAGCCTATATAATGCCAAATGGATAGAAGTACAGAAGTTACTGGGTGCAACACACTACTTTGCTTTTCCCTCAAAACTAACAGGAATCTTAAGTGGGAATATTTTAGGTTCAGGAGAAACATGATGAAAGACATTAGAGGCATGAGTAAACAATGGTCATTCAGTTTGGTTGTTGTGGGTTTTTCAGGCTCTTTGGCTGTGCTCTGATGGTTGTTCTTCCTAATGTTTGGCCAGTCTCTGTGGCCCGCATCTTCAGAGGACAGCACTTAAAAAAAAAACCACAACAACCATTAGATCCCTGCCGTGAAAGCCTTTGCGAATACGTCATTCAGTTTCTTACTTTTGTGAGAGTACTTGTTATGGTTCAGCTGAAGATAACAATAGAGCTTCAAATATTACTGTAAACCTTTCGGAGGAACTTAGCTCTATTTCTCAGCTCTCCAGGAGGTACACTACAGAAACCCATTGTTGCTTGAAACCTGGAAATGAAAGAAAATGCATCAGCCAGTTTCTTGTCTGATAAGTGAAATCAAACCCAGAAGGCATCCTGCAGAGAACAATAGACAACTCTTTAACTACACAGAAAACAGGAGAATGACAATAGCTCTATTGCATCTATTACTGAATCACACTTCAGGGGAACTTTGATGGAATTTGGCAGAAAGAGCCAAAATGCTGAGATATACTGTACATATTTTTATACATAATTTGGTACCAGGGAGTTTTTTTTTTTAAACTGGGGATTCTGGAGAGTAAATAGGGGGACATCAGTAGTCACTAAAGGTACCTTACTGCTGATATTGAGAGCCAGAGAAAGCTTGCTACCTTCTCTGTGTTTTGTAGTTTCTTGCCACTTTGATGCTCTTCGCTGATATTCCTACCATGAAGAAAAAAGAAGAGAGGTCCAGCATTAAAGAGAGTAAAGAAAATGTGTGCTTCTGCCTCATGAAGTGTTCCCCCCCCTCCATGGGGCAGATGCCTCCAAATTCATGAATATGAGCAAATACTTTTGACTGAAGACAGCATCTCTTTACACCACTGTAACCCTTAAAATGCTGCCTCCCACTTCCCCACGGAGAGGGAGGAACTCTGCTTCCATGACTATTTGCCTTTTACTAAAGTATTAAACCTTTCCAATCCTGATTGTTTATTCTTCACAGATGGATCTGGACTGACCTTGCTTCCATCTACATGCAAAATTGATCTCTCGGTAGTCATTTTTGAACTATTGTGCCATGAATGGATTTCCTTGCTACCTGATTCCATGCCCATTCATACCTCAATTAATATCATTCCCTAAGAAATAAAGGGACTGGGAAATGGAAGGATGGTTTATATTGGCTCTGTGGTGCTTCATATCACAAAATGCTTCCCTCAAATTGGGCTGGACACTGCACTCTTGGTTTCATAAGTGCAAGTGGGGAGTTTTGCATTCCCTCCCTAGACATGGGTTAAGGAATGGACAGCCCTCATAACATGCAATTCTGATGAAACATACAATACAATTTATTTTGGCCTGATACACAATTGCCGGGTAGGTGAGGCTCGTCAGCCATGGAAGGCAGCCCATCTAGGAGAAGGAAAACTCCAATTTCAAACCTCCACTGCCTTGTGGCTATATCCACTCATGGAAAAGGCTTCAGGAGTTAACCTCGAGGCAAAATCCGGAGCTGGAGTCCCGAAGGCAGCATGTGTCGTTCTGCCAACTCCTGCGACATTGCTGGAACCAGTTGTATTGGCTCTTGCCTTTCCATTGGACCATTTCAGCAATGTGGAGAGGGGGGATCTGCTGCTTGGGTAACAGCCTATCCTCCATATTACCTTACCCGGGCTTCATGCTCTGGAGAGGACACTCCTCAATTCAGAGCATGTTACCATAGTCTCTTGAGACTGAAGGATGCCTATGATTAGTATTATCTCATGGAGATCAATTCTGAAAATCAAGCTATTTACACAGACAATGATACACATCATGTCTTCAGCATTTCGGGAATTACATCCTGTTCTTCATGGAGGGCAAAGCTGAACACAGCTTCAATAGCAGAATAGTTTAGCTAGTATCCTATTCTAGGATCTGCAAGGAATTTACTCCTAATTCCCAAAAGTTTCAGGAATTAGTTATAGCAGCTTCGTGCTTCTTTATCTGTCCTCAACAATCAGAAAAAGGCTGCTTGGTCTCCAAAACAATACAAATGCAAGAACTGGTGATACATTTATTAGACCACTACAGTTTTTTAAATGACCTTGGGTTGATAAATCATCTTCTTCAAGGCTGTGCACCAAGTTCTTGTGGGTAGTTCCAAAATAAAAGCCATGAGGCTGATGTTGAAGCCAGGTTAGCTTCTTAGTTGGAAATAAATGCAGTCTGCAAATGGTCTTTGGGGGGGGGGGGGAATGTGTGGCTTTAGGCCTCATCTCAGGTAGTAGTTTGGAATTTATCACTCATCTCTTAAAACAAAGGACAGGCAGGGAATTCACTCACTCTTCCGATACACAGGCGTAAAATGCCTTTGTTGGCATGGAAGTCAGTGCTGTGACATCCCGTGTGCCTGTGGAAAATAAAAGGGAAAAGGTAACGTCAGCGTTGCCTCCTGTTTTTAAGTTCAGAAAGATACTTGCCACGTGTAGCGGGTGGCAAGCTGACCCGTGAGGAACGCCGTCTGAAACTAACGCTCTTGCCATAGAAGCCAATACAGGTCAACTCAAACGTGCACGTATTGGCTCAATGGGATTTAACAGTCCAGATGTCATTAAGTCTTGTATTTGCATGTTTTGATGTACGTATGCAATGTAAGGAGCAGTCTGCAAGGTGGTATCTATAGACAAGTGTCGCAAAGTTCTGGAGGAAATAAGGTGAATTCTCCCCACCAAATTTACTCAAACCGGATACCGGTTCTTCCCCTCGCCTCTAGGACTTCTGGGAAATGTAGTTCCTGTGTTCCATGTCGCGGGCAAACGGATGCCGGCAATTGGAGGTAAGGAGAGGAGGGACGTGGAATGAATGGGAAGGGTGATGGGGAAGGAAAGAGGGCAAAACAGAAGGGGCTGGAAAAAGGGAGGGGGAGAGGCCCGTACAAGGGAATCTAAGGGGAAAGAAAAAAAGGAGGAAAACAAGGGCAGGTCGTTACAGATCTTCCTTCCTTGCTTCAGTTATCGGCGTTTTTTAAAAAATGCGTTATTTTAAGAAGTAAAACTTCGTGTAAGCTGCAGGGTTCCAATGGGAGACTTTGAAGGACACTTTCAACCGATCAGTCAGTCAAGCATATAAATATTCTAACATCCCGGTTGACTTGCAAGAAGAAGAGCCATTTTAAGAAGTCTAGCAAATGTCGCTTCCGTAGTTCCTTAAAAGTCATTTGCACTGTAATGGCTTTGTCCTGGCTTCACCTCTTCCCCCTTTTCCCACTGCTAGCCCAAGAATCTTGGGAACTGTAGTTCTGCAGTGCAGTCCGGGGCCGCCTATGCAAAAAATTAGACTGTGGTTGGTGCAAGGTAGGATTTAGGGTGCTGTAACGAGCCCGGAAGAGCCTATTTTGGGTTTTGCCCCAGCCATGAACTCGCTACGTGGCTTAGCTCACGATACTCTGCCACGAGATGGGTTACCTTCCTTTTTGGACCTCACGTCCGAGAATCTCCCAGCCAGAATAGTTGGGAATTGTAGCCTAAAAGGTAGTGGTTCTAAACTCGTCCTAGTGCTGCTGCTGATACCTCACACACACCTATAGTAGAGGTGGACAATTATACTTGACCTTCTTTACATGGGTCTTGTGAGGATGAGGTAGTTAAGAGGAGAATGGGGTGGAACTAGATTAGACTCCAGGAAACCAGTGAACTTTAAGGTGACCGTGACAGGCTGAAATTACCACAGATTTCAAGAGTCCTGCTCTTAAGTATGAGTAAGTTTTGATTTGCCTTTGCTAAAAAAAGCCATGTGATTGCTAACTTCTGTTTATTAAATGTGGGCAACTTGATGGACGAGAACCTGAGTGCCAGTTGTCTAAACACATGTGATGGGTAAAATGGGACCTCTCTGTACATTTTGTGATGGTGTCTGAAAAAAAAATCAGAGGAAATGCACACGCCTAGCCTTTATGCTCCTAGGGCTTTTCAGATGTTTTGGCAGGGCTTAGAAAAGTTACTTTTTTTGGACTTCTGTAAACTGCAGCCCCCAAAAATAACATTTGTGGCGTTTCCTGTTATGGCAAATGCTTGTAGCGGATTGAGCCCAGCTCAGTGGTTCTGCCCAGCCACACTTGCTGCTACACGTATGTTGTAAAACATTATATATTTATTTATTTAAAATATTTTTTACTCCATCATTTTTCTTAAAAGGGTCCAAGGCAGTGTACGTTATTAAAAGACAACATGAAAGCTAATGACAGTGAGTATACAAATACCATACAAAAAATGTAGGCAATGCCAAAACACATTCAAAGCAGTAAGTTACAACCATCCATTTTAAAAGCCCACTCAGGGAGCCAGTCACTCAGGGAAAGCCTGTTTGAAGAGAAAGGGCTTTGCCTGCTTGTGGAAGGACAGCAAAGATGAGTCCAGCCTGGCCTCCTGTGGGAGGGAGTCTGGGAGCAGCGACAGAGGAGACCCTCTCCTGTGTCCCCACCAAACGCACCTTTGAAGTGGGTGGGACTGAGAGGAAGGCCTCTCCTGATGATCTTAATACTCCAGCAGGCTCATAAAGGGAGATGCAGTCCTTGAGATGGTTGAGTCCCAAGCCATATAGGGCCTTATAGGTTAGAACCAAAACCCCGAATTCATCCCTGAAATGGATTGGCAGCCAGTGGATATGCACTTGCATACATGAAAGAACAGGAGCTTTGAGGACCAGAAATTTAAGTGACTGGTGAATTATGAACTCCAGACATTCTCAGAGAAGAATGATAATTGCCTGACTAATTTAAGTCTGAGTTCTGAGCCTGCTTTGTAGGGATATCTGGCAAAACTCCAGTTTCCATGTAGGAAGCTAAGTGGAACTGATTTAAAACCTGACATTTGCAGTGCACCTGATATTAGCTTGCTAAGATTTTATCACAAGGGTAAGTCTCCTAACCCTTCTCTGTATCATTTCCCAGTTTCCTCATCATGGATGCTTTCTACTCCAGTGGAGTGTGGATTGCGGAGATACTTCAGACCAGTTTGCCAGGACTGGAAGAATTTTGGCTTTGGGTGACCTTCTTAGGTGACCCCAAATGCGTCTTCATCATTTATTTCCCTCTCGCTTACTTCCTGCTGGACCAGAAGGTTGGAGTGAAAGTGCTTTGGCTTGGCTTAATCTCTGAATGGCTCAATTTAGTCTCTAAATGGTGAGAAAAAAAGAAAATCAAAGCAACGTTCTAGGATTAAACTGAGTTGAGGACTGGATGTTGGAAGACCTTGTGGTAGTGGAGACTGGTCACTTTGATGTTATGAGTTGGTGAATAAGGATGGGATCTTTGCATTTATTTGACCACAGGACCCATTGTTCTCCATTCTGAGAGTTCCACTTGACTTAAATTTGGCTCACCTGGGAGAAAGACTTCAGGTGGAAGGCTCTGAGACCAAGCTAGCCACGGTTCCACTCAAGCTTCCTTTTCAGAAAGGAAGTTCCCAGATAGCTCCAGAGCAGGAGCAGGAAGCTTGGGTGCACTAAGGCCTAAAAACTTTCCAGCTAAGGCCTTTCTACCAAATGGAACTCCAAGAATGGAGAACTGTGGGATGTATAGTCCAGAAAAACTGAATATCCCATCCCTGCTTGTAGAATATGTGCCAGGCTTTAAACACACAGAAGCTGTCCAAGGTGCTGAATTGTGCCCCCCCCTCCAATAAGTTTATCTTGGGTAGCTCTTTTTAAGTTCAGACAGAAACCCAGGATGGATCTGCCTCCCCCTCTGAGTAATCTGAGTTATCAGTTTCCAATGTCTTGGGGCTCAGCTAATATGAATTTGACAGCTGTGACACAACCTTGGGTAACCCAAGTGTTCCTGGATTGCAAACTCCCAGAAACCACAGCCAGCATAGCTGCTGGTGAAAGCTTCTGGGAATTGGTTGTTCTGGGTTTTTCAGGCTCTTTGGCCGTGTTCTGAAGGTTGTTTTTCCTGACGTTTCGCCAGTCTCTGTGGCCGGCATCTTCAGAGGACAGCAACCTGGGAATTGTAGGCTAAGCACACCTGGGTTACCCAAGGTTTGGAACTACTTCAGGATTGGTGGGATGATGGCAATCACAAGTTGGGTTGAAGTATGTGTTTTGCAAAAGGAGAACAACTTGAAAGAAAGAAGCAAAACACAACCCACCAAGTGTGCCCAGTAGTCACACAAATTGAACAGTCTGTTGTGAGCAATAATGGTTGGAATGGAGTACAGTAGCTGAAAGCTTTAACTGCAGCGCTCCATGCTGCAACATATTGTTGCAGGTAGAGATCTCAGAGAACAATTTGAAAAAAGCTTTGTCTCTGTGTATGGGGGATTTTTCACCAAGCTATATCCAGGGGTGTCTTGTTCACATTGTGTGTTCTGTGTCATCCGGGGGAAATTGACTTATTGCAACCCTAATAGGGTTCTCCAGATAAGTAAGATACTTAAGGAGTGGTTTTACCAGTGCCATCCCCAGTGAGTGTCCATGGCTGACCAGAGATTTGAGCTCAAGTCTCATGAGTTCTAGTCTTTTACTCTATCCACTACCTCACACTGGGTATCCTTGCACACATAGATGGATCCAATTCCAGAAAGAATGTGGAAGGGGAGTCTGTGGGGTGTTCCACCTGTGTGATCGGCTGACACCCAAGAGGGTGTTATGCACTTGTCAATATATCTGCATAGAGCCAAAGCTTAGAAAAGTTATTGTTTTGAAGCATAATTCCCAGAATCCCAAACCCCGTACTTGCTCAAAACTCCTTTCAATTTCTGCATAGAACCCGTCCACACAAGAGGGGTACTTCCTGATTCATTCACACATTGTTATTGTGATACCTTTCATTGTATCTCTTCTGTCTTTTGCCCTGGATTTTGCAGGAACATGGGACAATTAGGGGAGCTAGTAAGGCATGGCAGTCTGTGGATTGCTAATAATGAGAATTTAGGTCCTAAATAAGCCCTATAGCTAATTGAGAAGCTATTTGTTGAGGTTTAGACCTGGTGCCACTGTTCTTCTCCCGAAGTCTTGGAAAGGACCCACCACAGGCCACTTTTTCTTGGCTCCTCATCAAACCCAGGCATTCATTTAGCCGAGGTAGACTCATGTTTTTTCCCCATGATGGCACTGACATACTTTCATGTAAGGGTGTTGCAGGAAATTAAACTGTGACCACTAAATTTTAAAGCCTCGAGGATTCTAAAAGCATTAAGTGAGGTCTTGTCTCACCTTCACACATGACCTCTTTCCCCCTTCTCCCTTTCTCAAGGTTCCTGTTTGGTGAGCGACCTTTCTGGTGGATGTTTGAATCCGGTTTTTACAAAAAGGAGGATGGCTTCCCTCGCCAGTTCCCTGCAAGTTGCGAAACAGGACCAGGTTGGTGATTCAAAACCACTTTGGGCTTTGTGGTTTCAGAATGGGTGGCGTGTCGTCAGGGCACTGAACTCCTTACGTGTGGTGCTAAATCTGGAGACACAGCCGTACAGTCTTGTTCTACCCACTAGCTACAGGACTGGTTGTGCAATCCTGGGACAGCAGCTTTGCATTTTTCCATAGCTTCAGGCAACACATTAAAAGCTGAAGTGGGTTGAGAAAGAATAGATTCCTGGCAATCTTGTCTTCACATAGCACCAGACAGAGGTCTGTGGAAATTTACAAACAGTGAGGTAGTGGACATTTGTCTTGAGGTTCATAACAGGGAACCCACAGCCACTTCTCATGGATAGTCAAAAATGTAGGCTGATTTGTTGATGCGTATCAACTAACCAGTCCTGACAACCTTCGTCTCTATTAAAAACGGGTCTTTTGCAAAACGAATGGCCTTTAATTGCACATTCAAGACTCAGACATTTCAAAGTATTTTTCCATTACAGCCGAGGAGGCTCACAACAATATATTGTTATTGGGGAAAATCCCTTCACCCAAGCCTTGCTTTTGTAAGGATTGCAGTTAAGCTAAAATGGAAAAGAGAGGTTTAGGCTTAGATGATGTCATCATCCCTGCTAACCAGGACTTTCATTCTATCAGTCTTACTGTGCCGCTATTCACAAGGAGGATATGGTGATGATGGCGAGGATAGCACCATCGGGCATGAATCAAGACCCCATCCCAACAGAGGTCTCTCTACCAGTACCTGGGCACTCCAAATTCTGCTACCTCTGCTTCCTCTTTTACAGAGGTGGACATAACTGAAAATAGTTTTATTGGGTTCCCCAGACTGTTTGCACAGTTCTGGCACATACGTCAGTCTTGACAGATCCAAGGTCTTTCACTTGGTTTACATTCTAGAGGAGCAGAATCTATTAGGCTTACAGTAGTTCTAGTGGATACTCCAAACTTGTCATTATTCTTTGCTGTGAAATCATTTCTAACTTACCGTGACCCATGCAGGAGACTTGGGGATGCTTGAGATATACAAGGAGTGGTTTCTGATTCCCACGTCCACCCCCTTGAGTTTCTATAGCCAAGCATGGATCTGAGCCCAGGTCTCTTGAATCCCAGTCTGATGCTCTGTCCGCTTCACCACACTAGCTCTTCTGGACTGTGGTCATAAGAACATAAGAAGAGCCCTGCTGGATCAGGCCAACGGCCCATGTAGTCCAGCTTCTTATATCTCACTGTGGCCCCACCAGATAACAACTAGACAACTAGATACCTGTCTCCTGATACCACTCCCCTGCATCTGACATTTTGAAGTAGTGAATTAAAGAGAATTTGATAAGTCAACATTAATGTAAGTTCCATTGATTCAGTGGCTGAAATCCTGTTGCTTAGTGTAGTAAGCCACAAAACTAGAGTAGGCCCGTTTAATAAGGATTTGGTGAGTCAGCTCCTCCATAAGTTCAACTGATTCAATGGGCTTACTTTAGTTGTGACTTAGTATGCTGAGCAATGGCATTTCAAACAATGGGCCAACTCTAGTGGGGACTAATAACTACATTTAAGACAGGATGGCCTTGGACACTACAATGGACACTCGACTTGCAGATGGTTCCACTTACAGACTTTTCAAGTTACAGACTTCTCTGGCTGCAAAATTTAGGTTCGACTTGCAGCTTACAGACTGGGGAAAAACTCCAGACCGGGGGGAAAAAAACCCAAAATGGGACAAAAACGGCCGGTTACGGATTAATCAGTTTTCAATGCATTGTAGGTCAATGGAGCCTCGACCTACAGACTTTTCGACCTGCAGCCACCGTTCCAATATGGATTAATTTCGTAAGTCGAGGGTCCACTGTACTTCTGAGTCTTTGATTCTGTATCTCTGATTATATACATTGCTTTGAAGGTTGTTGCAGCCTCCCACCCCAGTACAATAGACTTTACACATAGGAACAAAGATAAGGTTGGTGTCTCTCTGAAGTGTATATGCAAGCCAGGGCCAGGCCTACTGTTAGGTAAGGTGAGGAAGGTGGCAGCAGATTACGGGTCAGGGTAACAGCTTCTTCCTCTCTGTTGAAGGACAAAACCATGTGGCTTAGGCCATCGGTCCTCAACCTTCGGTCCACCAATGGGAATTTATCACATAGAGCCCTTTGATCATGGTGGTTGCAACTTCTTGGAGCTGAAGTCCAAGCCATCCGGTATCAAGTTGAGAAACACTGCCCTCTGCACCTCCTAGGCATCTTCCACCTCAGCCTTCAGATGAGGTGGAAGGTGCTCTCCCATCACCAGTATCCAAGTAAGGTTAAATTGCCAGTCTGCCCAGCTTGTGAAGGTGGTAGGGAGAGCTGGGTTTGTCCAGGTTTGCTCACTTAAAACCAAGGTACCCCAAAATGTTTTGCATTGCAAACAATCTACTGTTCTGTAGCTTACAAAGATATAGTGCTGATAGTACAACATCTATTCCCCAGCCCATCTTCCATCATTAATTACTGTGAGGATTGCTACTAAGCTGAGAGGTATTTTGGAGTGGGTCTTAAGTATGCTAAGGAATGTTTGGCTGGGGTGGCAGGTGACATCATCTCTGCTTATCAAAATGTCCGGTGTGGTAGTCCCAGTAGTAGAGCCGAGTCTTGAAATGCAGGTAGTCATCATCTCAGTCTGCATAACCACTCCCACCTCCACTACAAGGAAAGTCAATAAACACCAGCAACTCAATCCATCCATATCAACTAAAGAGTTTTAGCAGTTTTTCTTTCCATCAGGAGCAGGCTTTTTGTAAAACTAATGCCTCTTGATCATTCATCCAAGATCAAACCACCCTCAGACACTTTGTATTACAGCAGGTATAGCTTGGAACAATATACTATTCCTGGGAAAATCCATTTCTTCCCAAAGTACTATCAGGATTATAGATAAATTCAAGGACATCTGGGGGTTGGGGGTGGCAGCGGATGATGTCATAGTTGCTGCTATCAGAAAATCCTGGGACGTCAACCCTGCAAGCCCTATTACCACTACACTGCTGGTCACACCTGTGAGCTCTGGTTCCACCACAACGTTGCTGGGTGGATTATTCACTAGCTCTCAGCCTGTTTCTCATAGTTTGGCATTTGGAACTGTTCTGGTTTTGGACAACAGTGGCAAGAATTTTTCAGCCAGCATGAGCACTGTTGCTGGCAGGGGGATTCTGGGGGTTGTACTCCCCCATCCCTCCAAAAAAGACATTTCCAGGTCATGGAAGGGGGTGAAAATGATGTGTGTGTGCCTCCGTGGTTTATTTGCTACTGTGAGGTTCTTCGAAGAACTGTGGGATTAAATTGGATAAACAAATGAGCCAAAAATATTTAAGTCAATAAGTAAATTTGAGAGACCTGCTTGAGGAGAGATTCAATTAGGTTTCCTGTGAAGAAAGGTTATTAATATGTTCCCATGGGATGAATGAAGTTGAATGATTGGAACATTTAAGTGGGATGGGGTTGAGGGGAGAAATCACACACGCACTTGTATAAGAAGAGATTAGGGAAAAATAATTGCCTGGCATATTGGCAAAATTAAATTTTGACCTTCACTTTAAACAACACCAGCACGCCACAGCTTCAGGAAACATCAATTTGTGACACCTAACGGTGCTGAATGCTTGTGTATTTGGCTGATAATCTTCCAGACGCACTGAGGAAAGCAAATGATGCCCCCTGTCAATTTGATGAGGCAACAGGAGCTGGTAAAAGTCAAAAGGCTGGCAGTTCCCAGCTGTTTTGATGCTTCGTAAAGGTTACTGAGGATGCTCTGTGTTTATTTTGTTCCCTGAAATTGCAAAAAGGTGGTAAATAAATAATAGTTCTAAGGCAGCCCTTGGAAGATGTCCTCCAAGAAGTTCTTAAAAATGTTTTGTCTAACCTTTGCCCTCATGCCTTATGGTAATTATATGAGAAGTTAGGCTGTCCCATTTGTTTGACCGATTCCAGATTTTGAAAAGTCACCATTAAAATGGAGGAAAGAAAAAAGGACATATAGTATTGGCAGAGTCTAAAATGTTAATTTCTAAAAGTAGTGAACTATACATGGTTTCAATGCCCTAGTAGTTAGTTACTGTTATAATTGCAGTTGGTTAAACATTGCTGCTTACTCACCACATTTCTAAAAGTAATTAAAATAGTTGTTTTAAAGTTGCTTTTTAAAAAAATCTGGATGCTGCAAGCACATGGTCTGTAGCACAGAACATGTTCTCATCCCGCCATCTTTCTGTTCCCAGAACAGAGTCCAAGGCGGCAGGATTGGGCAGCACTTAAAACATGTGATGTCCCTCTTCTGCAATTTAGAAAAGGCACAGCCATAATGGTAAAAATAACTAAAAGTTATAGTTATATTATACTTCAAAAGGAGTTGAATTATTCCTCAATAATTACAACTGTAACATAGATTAGTTATGCTGTAGTGACTGCAGAATTGTAACTAATACTGTACCAGGATAAGCCGATACCCAGTGTGGTGTAGTGGATCAGGTGACAGACTAGGGCTGAGAAGGCCTGAGTTAGAATTTCCTCTCTGCCCTGGAAATTCATGGAGAGAGGACTCATAAGACTACGGCTTAAGTATCTCACTTACCTTGAAAGCCCTATTAGGGTCACTCTAAGTCAGTTCTGACTTGGCAGCACATAACCTAACAAACGAAGTTAAAAATTAATTAATTAATTACCACTTATTTTAGCCAGTTATTTGTAACTATTTGCTTCCAAGCTATTGGCATGGGATTGTTTAGCTTCCACAGAAGACAATCCTGGGCTTCTTCTTTATTAATGGTTCTTCTGAAAATGTCTACAACTTATGAACAAAGAGTTAGACTTGTAGAAATGTCTTTGCTCCCTTTGATCACCATCATTTATAACTCATTTAGGTTTAAACCCATCTAAAATGCATTAATAAAGTACAGTGGGGTCTTGACTTAAGAACGGCTTGAGTTAAGAACATTTTGACTTAAGAACCGCTCTCATAGGAAAATATTGACTTGACTTAAGTACTTAGATTTGAGTTAAGAACTGAAAAAAAACCACGTGGGAGGCAGGGAAAGTGCAAAATGTGAACTTTCAGTTAACTGTTGGCCAGTGAAAAGGGTGCCTGTCTGCTTCCTCACTCCTCCCACCGTTTAGAGAGTGGATTGGGAGACAGTCTTCGGACTGCCTGGTACTGCCTGGACTGTATTTTCCCTGCCTTCCCTGAACCTTTCTTGACCTAAGAAAAAAAGAAACAAAATATCCCCCTCTAGTGGTCGAAGGCAGAATAGCAGCTTCCCATTAGTTTCTATGGACGGAAAAGAGCAGATACGGATCAAATGGTTTTCAATGCATTCCTATGGGAAATGCAGATTTGACTTGAGAACATTTTGACTTGAGAACCGCCTTCCAATACGGATTAAGTTCTCAAGTCAAGACCCCACTGTAATGATCCAGTGAAGGATCCAGTACCAGATGAAATTACATGGGACCTTCACGATGTCTCAAGACCTGACACAGTCTTCCCCTCTGTTTTATCAGTGAAGGTTATGGGACTTCTTGCCCAACCTACCTCTAAGGACCTGCCTTGAGGAGGGCTGTTACGAAATAGGTGTAACACCTCCAGTGATTGTATTTTCGTCCATCTATTTTCTGTGCTAGAGATAGGGAAGCCCTGAAGTCACTTTGCTCTTTCCTTCTCTAAATCATTTCTGACATCTGCAACTAAGCTTAAGTTGCAGCTAAACTTGAAACATTATTCATACATCTACAGAACAGGATTTTCCAATTCCTTGAAGCTCATCCAGCTTATTTTTCTTCAAATCTACGGATTTTCCCTTGGCCAAAAGATAGATTTCTGGAATTGGATTATGAGTTTGTGAAGTCCACGATTTGGGCCAGGTACTTCCTAATATCAAGTTAATGGTTAATAAGATAACCACAGTTGCTGAAAACTTGGATGAGGTTGCCACTAGGTTTGAGGTCACTGACTTGAAGTCTCAGGGAAAC
The DNA here is from genome assembly GCF_051106095.1 of Pogona vitticeps. Taxonomy (NCBI): domain Eukaryota; kingdom Metazoa; phylum Chordata; class Lepidosauria; order Squamata; family Agamidae; genus Pogona; species Pogona vitticeps. Next base: position 100,047,498 of record NC_135788.1, read on the forward strand.
AACTATGGTTATCCAGGTCTCCAGAGAGGGAGACAAATATCCTCTCTTCACTTGGTCCCAGATAGTGCCAGAGTTCACCTGCTCAGTACAAAGTGGTTTGTATGTGTGTTGCTCCAAATAGCATGATAGGCCCAAGTACATGCACCTACCAGGTCCAAACTCCTCCCCTGGTTCCTAGTTTTCTGGGATGCTGACACTGGGGCCATTTTGCCATTTGGAGCAAGTTAGGGAGTGGAGCACCAGCATAATGACTCATGAAACTTGCTATTGCACAAGCCCTGGGGGGAGGGAATAGTACAAAGCCTAGGGGGGAAAACCCTTTCCCCTCCCAGTCTTTGTCTGCCCCTTCTGTGATATCACAAGGGCTTGCCTTGTTATATCACAACAGTTGTGTGACATCACAACAGTCCAGCTTTGGCCCTGAAGTATCAGGGAATGGAATGCTGTCAACCCTATTCTTGGCCACTTCTGTTTGACAACCTTTCTAGTATGAATTCTGGCATTTTTGTCCTTAACTTTATCTCCTCCAGGCAAAATATACCTGGTCCCTTCAACTGTCTCTCATTAGGTCTTGTTTTTCATGCCTTGTTTCTAATTAAATTCCAGGTATAGCATCAATTCCATCAATTGTGTTTGTGTTTGTGTGTGTGTGTGTGTGTGTGAGAGAGAGAGAGGGGTAGTACTAATAGTGAAGTCATACCTGAAGACAATCCATTGAGCACTCTTTTCTATAGTTGGCAAAGACCAAAAGGCCATCAGGTTGTCACCTTGAACTGTGAGGTGTGTCCATCTCCTGAGGATGCTGATCAAAGAGGAAAAATAACTCATCTCCTCCTCCCCTTTTTATTTTTAATTTTTTTTTTTTTTTGCAGGGAGCCCCTCAGGCCACTGTATGATCACTGGTGCAGCCCTATGGCCAGTAGCAACCACTCTGACTGCACGGATATCCCAGCACTCCAAAAGGTACTTCTTTCCCCAGCAATTCACATGCCTCGTTCTCTCTCCCACTTGTTTTACAATCTGTTTCTGTTTGTTTTAATAATTAATTAATATAGCCCACCTTTCCAAATTGCTCAAGATGGCATCTATGTCTCTCCTCCTCCTCTTCACTTTTATCCTGTGAGATAGACAAGGTTGATAGTGATAGGTCCAAGACTGCACGTGTGATCGGTGATAGATTATGTTCTTTCACAGAGTTGTCATGAGGATAAAGTAGGAAAGGAAAGAGCTTGGTAGAATCTTTTTATCTTTTCCATAAAATCAAAGCAAAAGAGAATTTAAATGAATTTGGTGATTTGGGATGCTGAAAGATCAAAAGAGAAGTATACTATCTGACCAGGCTACAATAAAGAGAAGATGAAGCAGTATACTGAAGAATTATATAGATGTGATGCAAGGAAGACAGATTTCTTTGAAGGAGAATCTTGTGATGAAAAACCTTCTATTTTAGAAAATAATATGAAAATTCCTCTCAAAGCACTTGGAAGAAATAAATCACCAAGAGTATGTGGAGTTCTACTGATATTCACAGGATTCCTGATATACTGGATTTATCAGAAATCCTAACAAAGAATATCCCACCAAAAATGGAAAACAAAACAATGGTTTGTAGACTGAGAGCATTTGAAGTCATATTGCAAATGTATGCTGGGTATGGGAGCATAGCATAGATTTTCAAAAGAAGATAATCCTGTGATTTATAGATTACAGCAAAGCCTGTGATTGTGAGGATCATGAAAAGCTATAGATTGTTCTAAAAGAAATGGATGTGCCTCAACATTTGATTGGCCTAATGTGTTACTATACTCTGTACAATAGGCTACCATTAGAACAAAATTAGAATGGTTTTACTTAGGCAAACGTGTCAGACGAGGATATTAGTTAATCTCTTTATCAATCTTTATGTGAAACGTATTATATGGAAAGCTGAATTAGATTCAGGAAAGGAAGAGTGAATATTGATGGAATAAATATAAATACTCTAACACAGGCAGATAACACCATATTATTGGCAGAAAATATCAGTGATTTCAAATGACTGTTGATGAAAGTGAAAGAAAAAAGTGCAAGATTGCAGTTGAATATTAAGACAATATTTATGTCTCCAGAAGAATGATGTACTTTGATTTCAATAGTAAAGAAATTGAAATTGTCAGATTTTCTGTGCCTTTGTTCAGTCCTCAGTGGAGACTACAGCCAAGAAATTAGAAGACAGGCGTGGAAAGGCTATAAAAGAACTAAAAAAGAGCTCCACATGTAAGGATATTTCACTGGAGACTACACTATGGTATCCCCTATTATTACATATGGACATGAAAACTGGGCAGTGAGTAAATCTGATGGGAAATAAATTATTTGAAATATGGTGAGCTTTAAAGATACCATGAACCCTAGAAAGAAATTTTGTAAGTGCTAGACTGGATCAACTAATAAAAAATGATTAGACTGAGGTATTTTGGGCACATCATGAGAAGACATTACTCAGTGGAAAAGACAATAGTGCTTAAAATAGTTGAGGGCAATAGGAAAAGAGGAAAACCAGATACGAGATGGATTGACATAGTAAAGGAAATAAATCATGATCTTGAGTTTGCCAGAGCTGCTTAGGACCATTTACGGCTCATTAATTCATGGAGTTGCCATAAGCCATAAGTAACTTTACAGAATCAAAAATCCTCAAGCTCATTTGAGGAGAAGTAGGCTATAAAATATAACAAATAAGTACGAATAATATATACTGTACAGCAAGTGCTGTAGCCCATTGATCACTTTGATCAGTTTTTCTGAGCTTTTGTTCACTTTGTAACAAATCTTTTGAAGCAGGTCGACCAGAAATTGGCAAAGCATTCCAAAACAGGTGAACAAAAGGTGGCTTTCAAATGGACATACCCCTCCCGCCCAAAACACCTCTCAAAATGAATGACATGGGGGATGAAATGTTCTGATGGTTGTTCTGGGTTTTTCGGGCTCTTTGGCCATGTTCTGAAGGTTGTTCTTCCTAACGTTTCACCAGTCTCTGTGGCCGGCATCTTCAGAGGACAGCACTCTGTGCTCTGGTGTAGTTGGCTTGGGAGTGCAGTATTTATGGCTGTGATAGGCTTTTGTCTTTTTCTGTAGATGGGTGATTAGTGTGTCTTGTTGTGGGTGTTATTGTTGTGATAAGGAGGAGAGATTATCTGTCACTGTGATTGATGGGTATCTTTAGCTGGTCTTTTGTGTGTAGTGATCCCCTGTCCTTGTGGCTGGGTGGAAATGTTCTCTTTGCACACGAACTAATGGTGCTTCTTGCCCTCTGGCACTGGTAACAGAAAGCTTAGAAAAGCGATAGTTTTGGACTACACATCCCGCAATTCTGGGGCTCCAGGAGGTGTCCTAAAAAAAAAAAAAAACAGATAAATTTTCCAAGCTCTGGGCTAGTGGTCTAACTTCAGATAATTCGGGTCCTTGCTTGGCTCTGAAGCCGGATGCAAACACTCTCTCTACTGAGTTTCAGGATTGTCTGAGCTCCGTCAAGGCAAACTGGGAGCAAGTTCACTGTTGCAACCTTATTTTTACCAGCTTAGTGCAGCAGAGAAGGCACCCAAAATAAAATGTCTCTTAAAAAAAAATCAAGCAACAGCACCACACAAAAATCTTCCTGTGCCAAGCAAATGCCGTATCAATTGCAGAACATCCTTCCAAGCACGTAGCTCAGGCGCCTCTCATAGACCGAGGTCAGAATCCTCCGTGAAATGCTCTGCCTCAATTAAGGCGTTTCCCCTCCCTCAGCCACAACTTCCAGAATCACACAGTTAGCAAGAGGGATTCTTTCGCTTGTGAAATGCTCACTCTGCTAAGGAACTAGTGTTCATAGGATTGCTCCACTGGTTTCTTTTGAGGTCGTGGTGCATTCAAACAAGTTGCCAGGGTTCTTCTGACAATATGGTTTTTTTTCCTCTTTCATTTCTTTCCCCTTGAATGATCGGGTGTGACAACCTCTTTTTTTTCTTGCTTGTTTAAATGAACTGGGTTTCTTCTCTGTATCTCTTCAAGTTCCCCATTAAACCCTGATCTTAAATTGAGCTCACCACCACTGCCACCACCCAGATGACGTTTTTCTTATCTGTAGTATCAAATAATACGCCGAAGGTTTTTTCCTGTAAGTTCCTGCATTCTGTTTATTCTGTGCCACCCTATGCTGTTCCCTTGCTTGCATATACAGTATATATATTTCTTTTTTTTAAAGGGAGAAAAGCACCTCTATTCAAAAATGGGATAGGGGATGGGCCGGATTTGCCATGCAATATTTCCCCCATCTTCCAAAAAAAAAAAAAAATTACAGGGAAAAATGTGGAAGAGTGTTATGAAGTTTCTGGGCACTAGAGGAAGAGACAACACATCAGTAGGAGTGCCCGGAAGTAGCTGCCCTCTTAATTTGGAATGAAATGCAATTGAAGTAAGTGTGCTGCTTGTTATTATGTCCCATCTACTCAGCACCGACAAGCCTAATAAGGTTTTCAAGGTAATTGAGGTATTTAAGATGTGGTTTTACCAGTTCTACCTTCCAGTAAGATTCCATGGCAGAGCCAGGAAATGGAAGCCAGGTCTCCTGAATTCATCGTTCTGTCTACATCATGCTGGATACAAAATGGAAGTGGTCCTTACTTTAGAGTACTGTAAACTCAAACTCTGGCTGTTAACCTAACCACAGCAAGTTCTACATCCTCCCGCTCAGATCAGTGTCTCCTTTTATCATTTCCATGGCTTTAGTATAGTGGTGGATATCTCATGTGGTGTAGCAGGTAGACGGATGAATTAGGATTCAGCAGACCTGGGTTTGCATTCTCCCTGGTCCATGTAAAACCTGGGAGGGAGGGGGACTGGGAAAAGTGTTCCTTAAATATCTCACTTACTTTGCAAGCCCTGTTAGGATCACTATAAGAAGTCAGTTCTGACTTGACTGCATAAAACATGTAACATGGTGTGTGTGTGTGGGGGGGGACACAAATCTGGTAAATCCAAGTACAGCCAACAACTTTCCCAGTGGAATGGTCGGAACAAGATGGTACTTATCCTCTGGAAGAAATGGTGATTGGGTGACAGGTGTTTGCCCTGGACAAGAGGACACCTACTCATTCACCCCTTCCCCCTGCAGACTTAGCCTACCATTCTCTGTTTTTTTTTTTCCCTTTCCACAGCCAGATCGCAAAGGTGGTGCCCATGCAGGTCTATCTCCTCCTTTTGCTGGCTGTGGGCCTCTCGCGTGTCTTCATACTTGCTCATTTTCCCCACCAAGTCCTCGCTGGGATTTTGGCAGGTGAGCATATACTGTTGTTATTTTTTCCCCAGCAATTGCTTCTATTTGTGCCAGTGCGAATGCTTTGATAGTCCAAACGCCTAGACTTGGAGGTGGGTGGAAAATGTGCTCTTCTGGCCAGTTTTTAGTTGAACAAATGGTTTAATGTGGGGCGCTACACATTTTTCCTTTTCTCCTGGTATGCTTTGAAATTATTTTTAAAATTGCTGTTAAGTCCGTGGATGTTTTAACCTGACAATAGATTGAATTGAGTTTTAACACTGTAATGTATTGTTTTCACTATGTCTGTGTTTTAGTCATTCTGTAAGCTGCCTTAACTGACTGCATTGTGAGAAAGGCAGGAAATGAACAGACACATTTTTAAAAACTCTCCTGCCCAAGACTAGAGATGCTGGCTAAGGTTCTCTTGAGCTAGGATCAGACATTGGGGGTTACTTTCAAAGAAAGGGCCATCATGTGGATTTTTCACCCAGTATAGCCCATGGCCTACATGGACATTAGAAAGACAGATTCATATGTGAGACCTGAGGTTTTGAAAGAGCTCTAAACTTTCTCTAGCTTGGATCAAAAATATTCCAGGCTTTCTGTGCTCAGAGGGAATTAATTCCAGGCCAACTGGCTGCAGGAGGAGCACAGCCACTGGAGGGATAGGGATTAGCTTTGGAGTGTAATGAGCTTGATAAAGCAGTGGCAGGGTGTTGTTTTTTTTTTTAAGATCAAAAGAGGGGCAAGCTGCAGGGGTTTTGAGGTGATTTTGTATCCTCCTTCAAGACCTTTCCAAACTGATACATTCACATTTTCTCTAAACCAGAAGTGATCTCAACTTCACTTATGATTTGGAAGAAACACTAGAAGTATGCACCCTCATGCACACAATCATGGGCATGTAAGTGCATGCACACACACAAGCATGCACTTTTTATTGCTTTAGAGGTGTGATTCCTGGGGACTCCCGGGAGTAGCAGTTGTTCGTTTTTTATTGTGTGTCTCTCCTGTTGATGAAGGAAGTCTCTGGTGGTTTTATGTGTTCCTCTCTGCTGCTCTTGGGACGTGGTGGCGCTGCGGGCTAAACCGCAGAAGCCTGTGCTGCAGGGTCAGAAGACCAGCAGTCGTAAAATCGAATCCACACGAGGGAGTGAGCTCCCATTGCTTGTCCCAGCTCCTGCCAACCTAGTGGTTCAAAAGCATGCAAATGCAAGTAGATAAATAGGGACCACCTTGGTGGGAAGGTAACGGCGTTCCGTGTCTAAGTCGCATTGGCCATGTGACCACGGAAGATTGTCTTCGGACAAAACACTGGCTCTATGGCTTGGAAATGGGGATGAGCACCGCCCCCTAGAGTTGAACACGACTGGACAAAAATGGTCATGGGGAACCTTTACCTTTACCTGTCTGCTTCCCGCTTTTGCCTTAAGTACCAAAGGCAAGGAGAAGCACTCAGCTGTGGAGTGAGACTTGTATAGCCAGGTCGCCTTCTCTCCTTCTCTGCCATCTTTGCTAGGAATCAGCCTGGGTTGGCTGCTGCAATCTCGGGTTCCACTGGAGAGAGAACTCCCCTTCTACCTGTGGTCTTCACTGTCCCTTTTACTGAGCACCTTGACAACCTATTGGATATTGATTGCTCTTGGCATTGATCTCAGTTGGTGAGTTCCTTTGATGGGAAGAAGGATTGGGGCCATGGAGGTTTCAACGGGGGGGCCTTTTCTTAATGGGGCCATCTTGCTTAGTGTACCTGTATCAACGTGAGAGTGATTATCTTTCCATTTATAAAAACTGAGGTACGGAGGCAGATACTCTGCACATGGATCATTTACTTGGATCATTTACTTGGTTTTCTGAAGACCCCTCAGAGCTCAAGGACATGGCTTTAAAAATACTCCAATATCCTGATTTGCACAGACAATTTTTCTTTATATAGATTACCTTTCTTTCTCTGAAGATGTATGGCCTATCTGGGTCTTATCTTCCTTACTTTATCTTCACAACAACCCTGTTAGGTGGATCTGCCCAAGAGTGGCAGGCTGAAGATCACCCAGGGCGTTTCATGGCTCGGTGTGTCTCTCAAGTATCAATCAATGGACATCATTATTACAACATCTGTTACGTAGTAATGCTAATCTTCTCCCATACTTCCAATGACCTCAAGATGGAAAACATAGCTCTCCTCCTCCGATCTTTGTCCTCAAACAACAACTCTCTGTGAGGTAGATCATGCTGAGAAAGAATGTCTGGCCTAAGGTCATCCAGGAGTGGAGTTGCATGGCACCTTGAGGATTGAACTTGAAATCTTCCAAGTCACAGTAAAACACTGTAGCCATTACCTAATGCTTTTAACTAAACAAGATGGTATTTTGAGGCCCGAGGAGAAAGAAAATATGGCATCTTCCTTTATCCTGAATTCTGCATGCAGAAGTCCTCTGGATTGGCAGGCTAGTCTTAGTTTGGTACCAAGAGGCCAACTAGGTCTTCCACTGAAGCTGACAACAGCACACCAGATTAAGGGTGCACAACTGTGTTGGACAACATTCTCCTGCCTTTCCTTGACCCCGGTTTTTGCTCTACTGTCTTGAGTCAGCTGCCTTAATCTGTTTCTTAGAAGGGCTTTCTCTAATGCAGGACTGGCCCTGCACCTGAATGTCAATTTATGTTCACTTCTTGGGTGAAGGGGGGTTGTTTTAATTCACTCAGAGGTTGCAGTAGCTGACATTTTAGACGACAGTTTCTAAAATGGGCGTAAGAATCCAAGAGTTATCACCTCCTCCTCCCCCAGTTCTGAGCTCACCTCCAGACATAATGGTTTGCGGCCTCAGAAATGTGAGGAAACCTGTTTGTTCTGCCTCAGTGCCTGGTGGCCTCCTCCCACAAACATGGCCGTGCAAGACTTTTCCTCACGTTTGCCTTTCTCATTTCTCTCCAGGTCGATCAACCTGGCCACCAAGTGGTGCGCCAACCCCAGATGGATCCGCATGGACACACGGCCTTTTGCGTCCCTGTGCCGTGATGTGGCCACCGCTCTGGGGCTGGGGCTGGCCTTCCACTCCTCCTCCTACAATCAGCAGAAAGGCAAGGAATATGGTTGGCTGCAGAGGGGCTGCTGTGCCATCTTGACCCTTGGGCTCCTTCGCCTACTCAGCGATGCGGCGCAACCAGAAGGTGTGGCCCTCTGGTACGGGGTGAGCTTTGTAAAGTATGCCACCTTCCCTTGGGTGGTGGTTGCGCTGCTCCCCAGAGTGGTTTCTGCCATGACCTCCAGGATGACATCACCCCACAAAGAGTAGGTAGTAGAAGGAAGTGCTTGCTCTTTGAGGAGGGCCTTAGCAGCTTTAGATAGGGAAGGAATTCCATAGCAATTGGTAGGCTTTACTTTGGGGGCCTCCTTCTCTCCTGAGATTCTTCTATTGGAAATCTTTCTATTTTTACAAAACGTAAGTTTGCCTCTCAAGGGACAAAAGTGTCATTTCCACCGGCCAACATGGGTTTTCTCTTCTGGTCTAAACAACTGTATGAAAAGTGTATCTTTGACACTTCTTCCACCCCATTCACCTCAACCCATGTCACTTACAGTAGTAATATAGGTAACATGGACAAAGTTTGGATGTCATAACCAGCCATTGTTTAAGAGTGGGAGTTTGTAAGCAAACAACAAACCATGGATGCAGATTATAGTTTGGATCATGGCTCTTTTGCAGAAGTAGGTTTGTGCATCACTACAAGTGACATTTCAACAACTCAAGAGCTTAGAAAAGTTTCTTTTTTGACCTACATTTCCCAGAATCCCCTCAGCCAGCCGACTGGGAAATTCTTGGCATTCTAATCTAAAAAATAAATCTTGCTATGCTCCATAGTGATATGGCAAGGTGGCTAGTATACATAGCATCTTTAGGGGTTTGTTGTCAAAACCAGGAATTGATTTTAGATAAACCCTCAGTGGCTTGGGGGCAGCACTTTTGCTTGAGCAGTCATCCCTAAATGCTGAACTCTCTCCACTCCAACATGTTTTTGGAAGCCTTAGAAGAAAGGACCATTGGCTAACAGGATCACCAAACAATGGTGATGTGAGCTTGAAATAGGATATATTCTCTTTATCAGTAGCAGGTGTCCAACATCAGTCTGGCTGTCCATCCATTCTGAACAGTTCAGGAGCTCTCCAAGGGAGCCAAACTCTACCTTCAGCACCCTGGACATCTTGCAATGTTCACACTAAAACTCCCACTGAAATTGGAGCCACTAGCCTCTGCTACTCCATCAAGAGCTTGGAACAGGTACTTTTTTTGAGTGCAACTCCCAGGTTGCTACAAACAAGTTGGTCACTGGTGATGCTGTCCAGGCTGGGATATTCTAGGAATTATAGCCCCCAAATGTAATTTCTTTTCAATCTCGTTTTCTTATATACTTCATCACCTGTTCTTCATTGCATTCTATAGGTCTAGCTCTCTCCAGTTTTTAATGAATTTTATTGTATGTGGATTAAAGTCTGAGTCCCATCCTCTCTTTATGAGCATTGTTTAAACTATATATGCACACCAGAGCCCTCTTTCCACTTGTTTTGGTGGTCCAGTAAAGTAGGTGGTGGTGGAAACTGACTGCCTTGTTGTGCTGGACACAGAGGCAGACCATCCCGTAAAATAGAGAGATCAAGTAATGTTGTCTTGTTTTCCCTCTGCTTTTTACAATCTTTGCCAGTTTCCTTTATAAAAAACCCAAGCGTCAGTACCATAATAAATTAAGGAAATACCACATTTACAATTTGTGACCTTATTTAACCACATCCAATGGATCCCTTGCTTAGGTCTTCCTTTAGTTTCTTCCAATTTTTACCAAAGAGTTTCCTTTATAAAAATGTAGATGTTGATACTACAATAAATTATGGAACTATCAAGTTGGTGTTTAAAGTTTGTGACATTTAGCCATGTTAGATGGATCCATTGAACCTATGAATATGAATATATCAAGAGAAAGTATCTTGTGAGGATATGAGCTGTACTGGGTAGAAAAGATGGGAGTTGTAGTCAAAACATATATCAAGGGACCTGGTTGGGGAAGTTTGATCTAGAAGAGGCAGTCTCCAAAGTCATATGATTTTATGAGCTTGTTTGTTTTTAGTTTTCAGAACAGGGTAGGTAATGTGTAGCTCTTCAGGTACGATTCACCTGTCAGTCCCATCAGTTCTAGCCAGTATAGCCAATGGTAAGGGATGATGGGAGTTGCTTTTTGGCAACATCTGGAGAACTGTACATTTGCCACCTATTTTAGAAGCTGGTCCTTGCAGCCAGTAGTATATCTGCAGTCATTGTACTCATCTGCCAACCCTAGTAATCACCATATTGATAAGTACTCAAATGAAAAGGGGTGTTTTAGCAGCAGGCTTGTGGTATCCCAGTTTTCAGATGTTCAAGAAAACTTAATTTTAAAAAAATTCAGCAGATACCTTTTAAGCTTGTTCAGTAGACACAAATACTGACGCTGTTATCGGAGGGGGGGATGTGGGACAGGAGGAGGGCATGGACACATCCTGGAAAACAGCATGGCCACTTGACATCATCAACACATGCTTACTCAACACTGCAACATTTTAATGCAAGTCCCAATAACTTGTGCTTTTTGCTTTTCCTAGCCAATATTTTCCTCCAAATACTATCCCCCTCCAATAGGATTACAATGTCCTCATTTTATAAGGGAAGAATACAATTCAACTGTCCCTGTTATCTAGCACACTCTCCTAGTAAGTCATTGTTCTGTTCCCATGTTGCCTTTTGAGGATGTTTTATCAGAATAGTGAGTTCTCCTTCTGAGCTTATCTCTTATCTCACTCTCCAGAACCTCTCTAATTCAATGAAGGCTGTGACTGGGATTAGAAGCCTCTTGTCCTTAGCAGACATGCCCACCAGGCACATCCCTCTTTTTCTCATAGTACCAGTACCTACCAGCATCAGCATACATCCAGTTGTTAGTATAGACACTTCGTAATTCAACACTTATGTAGGTTCCATTGATTTAATGGGCCAAACTAAAGTTGGATTTAGGTAATCCAATTGCAGACGAAAAGTGGCAAGTCTGTTCTCAGCACATTGGTATCTAAAATTTGACTACTAGGATTAATAGGTTGCACCAGAAATTAGACAAATTCATGGAAGAAAATGGTGTTAATGAATCATAGTTGTGTTAGGCAATCCCCAGATCTTAAGGCCACAGCAGAGAGCAACTATGTCCACATCCTAGTTGTATGTTTGATCTGAAAAAGAGAACTAGATTTGCTCAGCTTTTGGTCTGATCCATTGGGGTCCCAGCATATCAAATGAATACCTCAATCCAGTGTATAATACAGATGTAATTCTTCTGAGTTCACTGAGGGCACAGCAATGCTCAGGGGGTGTTCACACTGAGGAGTTACTCTCTCTGGATGGGGGCTTTAAAAGCAGGTGGTGGGTAGGGCTGAAGGCAACAGTAGGTACAGCCAAAGCCAAATATAAGGGGCCCATCTCCACCCCTTTTCTGTATTCTCCCTATCTAGCAGGCTTCTGAGAAGGGGCAGATCACTCTTGCAGAGAAGTCATGTACAACATCAAAGCGTCAGACATAATGTGACGGAAAACCTAATTTTTTTCACCCTACAAGTGTGAAGGTGTAGCTTAAATCTTGATAAGATGTAAAAGAGTGCCCTCTATCTAGTATATCTTTAAACCAACATGAAAAGCCCTTATCTTGTAAATACTGTAGGTCGAGGCTACTGAAAAGTAAATTAATATGACAAGAGAGAAGCAGATTTCAGTTACGCATTATAGTCAAAGGAAGTGTATTGGGTCTATTGCTCATGTTGGTTTAGGAGGTGAGCAAAGTCCATATCTTCAGGTGCTGTTGGACTGCAACTCCCAGGAGTCCTTATCATTGGCTTAACTGATGGAAACTACAGTCCAATAACAGCTGGAGTATGGGATTTTGTGCACTCCAGCTTGGCAATAGAATCTATGAGAGGATATGCCCTGCAGGCAGAAGGTCTAGTCCATGAAGGACTAGGAAAGATCCATGTGAAACCATTGCTGGTCAATGTATGCCAACTTCACCAACATGGTGACCTGCAAGTGGGCTGGATCACAAATCCTACTATTTGCAGCCGGCATAATTGCTATCTTGCCTGTAGAGGATAAGAGTTTGTAGTCCCATAAATTTGGAAGGCTCCAGGTTGGGGAATAATGCTGCACAGGCAATGAATAGAAAACATATGTCTGCCTAGATGTTGTTGGACTACAACACTTTTCAGGCTTAGATAGCATAGCCAAGGGTGGAGGATGGCGGGAACTACAGTCCTACAACATCTGGAGGGCCATGTGTGTTTTATGTCTGGCATAGACATATGAGCTATGTGGATTGGTATATTGCAGCTCCCGATTTCCAAGGTTTCTAAAGTTCTGGATTCGAGATACACCGTATCCACCTACACAGCTACACTGGAAAAGTGAGACAAGACTTGACAAAGATAAGTCAAAAGGCTCAACACATTGATTCCACAACAAATTATTGCCAGAAACAATTTTATTTACACAAGGACAAACATTGGAACATATTACAAAATACTCAACTGAAAATTGTATTCAGAGCAAGATAAACAGAGAGAGAGAGAGAAAGAGAGACAGAGACAAAAAGCATGAGGAAAAGTGGGAAACCCCTACATCCCCCACTTATGGAGGGGGGTATCTTCAGTGAAATGGAAAAGGGGCTGGTTAGGAAAAAAATGACAAAAATCCCAGTTCTCTTCCACAAGAACAGCCCCCTGGACAACTTAATACTGATGTGAAATCCTATTAAGAGGACTCCCACAGAGTAGGAGTTGGCAAACATGCACACCCCCACGCGCACACGCACACACACACAATTGTTCCATGCTGTTGTCCTAAGGACTAATGGCTTCTCATAGTTGCTACTCTTGGCCAGCTCAGAATTCTCCCTCTCCCTAAATAAACTCTTAAGATAAAAACAAACAATGGCTGGTGGACATTTTTGTTCTCTTCCTACAGAATCCTATCGCTTCAGCTGCAAAATGGGGGGGAAAAAGAGAATGAGAGGAACTACGGGAAAAAAGATGTGTAGATGGGACAAATCCTAATAGGAGGATGTGTCCCTTCCAAACATACTGACTGTATGTAACATCACACTGACACCAGATTTTGCTGAAATCTGTTTTGCAGATGAGGGGAAAGAGGTGTGTTAACGCCTCCTATTGCATTTAATTTTGTTTCTTAAATTTACATAGGACACTTCTGTTTGCACTCCAATGCTATGGGATTATCCAAGGCAGGAATAGGGGTAAATTGAAACACTCAAAAGACCTGCATTGCTGAGGGAAAGAAAAGACTGCATCCAGGCCTCCATGGGTCATCCCACTCATATAGTTACAGGGAAGCAATGGTGTGTCAGGCACTATATAGCCCAAGGCTGGGGATCTTTGGGTCTCCAAATACTTTTGCCCACAATTCCCACAATTCTTTACCACTGGCTAGGCTGAGATAGGCTGATGGGAACTAGAGGGTAAACATCTGGAGAGCCAAAGGTTCCTCAGGCCTAGTATAGCTATCAGGGCAGAAGCTTTCTTTTGATCTTGGGAGAGGTGCATATCTCACAAACCAGAAGAGAACAGCAGCATATGTGAAAAAGAAGGCATGGTTTGGGTGACTGTGTGTCTCCCTTTTTCTGAATGAAAGAAAAGTGCCAAGATGAAGCGTCTCAGTTCTCCTAAAACTGCCTCCTTCTATAATATAGAGTCCACGTGTTTCCAGGACAACAACTCCCATCATCCCAGTTCACTGGCTATGCTGGCTGGTAGGAGTTGGGCAATCCTTGTAACATCCAGAGAAAAAAGAAGTGCTACAAGCATACGGAGAAAACCCACCCAAATCCACATATGGTTTTAGCATTTTATTGGCCACTCATCCATCATCATACATTTGCACTGTACTTATGGAGAGGGGCAAAGGAATGGGAGAAGCAAGAGGAGCCCTCTTTGCTTGGTGGGGGCTCTCGGAGTGCACACAGCCTGTAGGTGCCATTTTCCTGCCTTGAAAAATTTCCAGTCCTTGAATGCCTTACACCTGGAGCATTACACCCAGGAAATGAAAACTATCAGCAGTGTTCATAAAGGCTGAATTCTGAAGAAGAATCCAAAGAAAGGATTGATTTGGAAATCCTGTTGACAAAACATGTCATTTCTGCTGAACTCATTTATACATTTTTGCATATACTGTACTGTTATGTACAAAATTATACATGCTGTTAATAACACATGGTGACTGCATTTTATACTTTGTATATACTGACTGTGTACCCTTTCCTCAAAAAACATTTATATTCACAGTTGAGTGCTTGTAGCCCTTTTTTTCTCTCTGACGCTCCATAAGCGGCTATCCTTTATTCCACTGTCATATCCTCCAGGAACCAAAAATCTCTATACCTGTGTAAAGATTGCCTGTAAAACCAGATCATATCAAACGAATACAATTACCCCAAAAATTCAAATCAGAGAGGTTCATGAGTTGGAACCAGTGGTAGTTAGGTATGCATAAGACCCCACTGATCTCAGTGGGAACTAAGCCATGACCAGCTTCTCCTACTGAATTCAGTGAGGTGTAAATGCAATTTAGGCTTAAAATTCTAGATGTATTTACCTGGCTAGGAGTAAGCCATACTTATCTCAGCGAGGTTTTTTTCCCCTCTTATACACTTGAAAATTCAAGTCCTAATCCATCTTCTCCCTGTGTAATTGCAATTCCAACCTGTGACAACAGTATAGCAGCCCCCAGATGTTAAAATCATGTGTCAATTTATAGCGGCAACGAACTACACTTCTTCAAA
Organism: Pogona vitticeps; assembly: GCF_051106095.1. NCBI lineage: Eukaryota > Metazoa > Chordata > Lepidosauria > Squamata > Agamidae > Pogona > Pogona vitticeps. The sequence goes on from NC_135788.1 coordinate 100,062,637, forward strand.
AGTTTCCCATATTAATTCTGCTCATCAAGACATTTTGTATACTTTGATAAGCAAATTAATCCTATTCTCTTCTGTTAGTCTTAAAATCTCTAGGAGAAAAGTGTGATTTTTTTTTCCTGAAAGTTTTTTTTTCTGAAATTATAAAAGTTATATGGTTGGCTTTTGTCCATGTTGATCCTTGCCTAGATATAAGTTCCTCTCTCCTTTTTTCAAATGAACCAAAATGTGTTCACTGAAAAGGAAAGAGATGTGTGTAGCATGCTTGCTTCCAGTACTTAGTAAAATAAGAGTGGAGAAACCTATTGGAGAACTCTTAGAAGCCACCATTTGCATGGCTACTAGTAAGGGATTACAGGAACTATAGTCCAAATCATCCAGAGGACCACATGTTCTACACATCTGCAGCCATTTGGATAGAACGAAGAGAATGCCCTGCAGATAATCTAATTTAGATTACCTACATGGTGCCCTCAAAATGTTTTGGATTACAGTTCCCATCAGCCCCAGCAATATGGTGACTGGTCAGGAATGTTGGAAATTGTAGTCAAAAGTAAGACACTTAGAGAACATCAGATTGGAGAACACTGATCTATTTCAAAACCCTGCTTCATGCAGGAAATCCAGAGCTACAGCATCTGCCTTAGGCTACTAGTTTTTGTTAAACTGTTCTAGCAGACACAAAAATTCTTCAAATGTTCAAGTGGCATCTACCATTCCATAACTTAAAGGTCATTAGATCTGTCACTACACTTTGGTGCAACCCGTTGCTTTATTCTGTGCAACAGCTCTGTAGCTATTTAAAGAGTACTTTCATGTATATGTTATGAACCTACAGCCAGTGTACAGTGCAAGACCTTAGTGGTGGCTGGAGACAGAAATGTGAACTGGGAACAAAAACGTCTTGTATGAAATCTCATGAAGCACAGATACAAAGCCTGTGTGGACCCTCTTGCCTGTCAACTCAGTAGAAATGTGAGCTCATGTGCGCCATGCTAGGCACAGGCTAGGCAATCTACAGTGGGAAGAAGCAAAACCACATGCCACATTCTATTTCCTTTTCATGCCTATTGAGAGTTCCACATTTGGCTAAAGATGCATTAACAGGAATTACAATTGTACATAACTTGAGTGGGTGAGGCACTCTGGAAGCATACTCACTATGTATCATTTGGAGATGCAGATGATCAAGACCATCCAAGATCAGTCCTGCACAGCACTGACTGCCTCTTGCTTATGAGATCACTAACCTTTCTCCTCCTCAACAGCAGAGCAAGTTCTTTTCAATTCCCATTTAAAACCAACAAAGTGGTAACAATTCCAATGAACAAATGTTATGCTTAGTCTTCTTTTTTTAAGGCTCAGCTGAAGACTGCAAAGAGGAACAGCAAAAGCATCTGAGCTCAGTGCATTGGTCAAATGGACTCTAAAGGTATGGGAAGATTCCAAGGCTTTCTCCAGAAAGAAAAAAAAAGTCCCATGCAAATCCCTGTCTACATCAGTGATACACGTTACAGGTACCAGAGTCTAGGAATGTGGGAAGTTCTCATTTGAACAAATCTTTGGGAACTGATTCTCTCATTCTACTGGAATCAGGATGGAGGCATAGATGATGGCAGAAACACTATCTGAATAGTACAGCAAGACTTCTCAAGGTGTTTTCCCCTGATAAGATAAAAGATAGACAGGCACTATATTTAGGCTGAAAAATGTCTTGAGCAGCTGAAGACTGGAGACCCTCCACTATGAAAAAAGGATTAAACACCAAAGGGGGAGGGAAGCAAAAGTGGAAGTGGCATGGGGGGGGGCATTTAACAACAATGAAAAAATGTGATCACCTGCAATCCATGTTAGCTTATCTCCTCCGTATTGTATGGAGGAATCTGGCAATATGGCGTTGTGGTACCATGTGCCATGTACTCATGCTCATGTTTGGAATAAACCGGGAAAATGCAGAGGCTGGCTTACGGAGGTTACAATATTGAGGGTGCCAAAAGCACCACATCTTAATATTGCTTAAATTCTTATTCCACCATTAATAACCATGGGTGCTGGCATTTCAGATGTAGAGTTCCCAGAAACAATGGTGCTACCCTATACTACAGCCTTCTGTAAGCTGGTATCTTCCAGACTTATTGGACAGCACTCACAATATTTCCAGCAAATCTGATATAATGACAACGATTATGGGAGTTGTAGCGCAACACATCAAGACGCCGTCAGCTTGGGAACAAAAGTTTTAGTAGTTAATGTTAAGGATTGGGTTTTCTGTTCATAAGCCACCAAGCTAATCTTTCCTCCCACACACACACACACATATATATATATATATATATATATATATATATATATATATATATATATATATATATATATATATATATATATATATATATATATATATATATATATATATATATATATATATATATATATATATATATATATATATATATATATATATATATATATATATATCACTACTTTTCCCTCTCCCTCCCCATATGGCTTTTTTCCCTTCACAATTCCTTCAAAGCATTCACTTGTAGAGATGGAGTTTTACAAAGAAAAGAGGCGTGAAAATTCAGAAAGGATAAAAGGGGATGAGAAACCCCACTATCTGTTCTCTATTGCTCAGTGACCTGGATTCAGTCTTAAATACTCCTCAGCATCTCAGCATGGGATCTTCCCCCTAACCCACAGCATCCACCTATGGCACAAACATTTGTGATTTAATGCTACGGCACAGCAAAACAACTACTATGAGCAGCTCAGCAAGTAGACTGAACTACAAAGGTTTCTCTAGATGCCCGAAGTGTTCTTATGACAACAGTCCACATGAAGATTTCTCCCTCCTCTCCTTTTTTTTTTTTTTTGGAACAGATTCCCCACCCCACAGTGGCTTTTATAAAATCCTGGCCTATTTTCCCCCTCCCAGCACCATAGCTCTTGGAGAGCAGAGAGGAATCTACACACCTAACAGACCAAGGAAAGGCAACCAGAACAAGGGGGCGATAGGAATCTGGCAAATGGGTTACTTTTTTCAGCAACAAGAGCTTAACAATGTCCATTTCTCTGTGTGTGATTTAATGTTAATGCTGATACATCATACTTTCATGCACATTGTGGCAGAAACATTATTTTTAAGAGTCACTGGGGAGATTGCCGGGCACTCTTCTCATTTATCTTAAACAACGAATTGTGATTAACGCCAATGTGCTACAAATGTTTAAGGGAATGACCAACAGTTGCATGTCAGCCATTTTCACTAGTGCTTTCAAGCTCAGCTTCAGACACAAGCTTGTGCCAGAGAGAAGCAACAGTCTTGGCCACCCTGTTTCCAATTTCTGAACAATCATAATACATCTGGCTACTGGTCTGTTTACCTCAGTGTGAAGGAAGGGAGAGTGGAATGGATTGCTCAATCCATCATTCGATCTATCATAGTGATGTGATTATCCCATTAAAAATACACTAACGAAGAAACAACGTCCCTCCATCATGGAACATTTGATAGGACCAAACCCAAAGCAAATTCAACGGTCCCTGAAACAGGTCCTGGCAAGATTAAACAACAGTAAGTGCAGGTAAAAACACATCCCAGTCTCACATTCCACACAACGCCCACCCTGCCCCTGAGCCTCCCACCCCCCTCCCCACACACACGGCTTAGAAATCCCATTTGCCCTGAATTAGTGAAAACAATACAAGCCTCCCATCTTTTCCCTTGTTGCATTATCCCTGCTAGCAACTTTCCAAAGGAAAGGAGAGTTTTGTGGTACACATTAAAAAAATACTATTAAATAATACATCTGTAATAAAATTATATACCTTTTTTCTTTATATCCATTTCTTTTAAAAGCTAAAATTGCTCTATTTTTTGTCCTTTTTTCTTTTCCTTTTTTTCAGCTGGTGAAGTAACAGCAAGGAATTCTATCCTTTTTCTTTTTCTTTATGAATGGACATATTTTCATCAAAACAAAGTTTGTGCATGTGATACAAGAAATCAAATTATTTACAATAAGTGATGAGGAGTCTTTCAAACAATGACAAAATGAAAAAGAAGAAGAATAGAGAGAAAAAGAGAGAGTAAACGTCCAGAAAGCATTGGTCATGGAACAGTCAACATAAGCAGAATCTTCATCACAAAAGGGATTTTAATGACACATGGCCTGATCCAGCGAAGGAGATCTATTCTTGTAAATATGCTTGCATGTGTGAATCACTTGCCAGACTGGGAACTGCAGGCATGAACTGGACACGCATTTCAGATGCAGAACTAAATGCACAGCTGAGTGAGAATGCATTCTATCAGCACTGCGCCATTTTGAATAGTTATTCAGATGGGTTACATATCCCCCACCCATATTATTCCCCCAACAAGTCACATGTATTAGCAGTTTTTCACATGGCTAAAGCTGGATCAGGGCCAAATGTGCACTGGTGCTGGAGATTACACATGATTTCTTTAATATATATACTCTCATAGAGATGGTTAACTAAGAAGAGGTGGGATGAGTGAGGTATGGAGGAGAAAATGTGAATTCACTGGGAAATTAAGGCATTAACAAAAATGACTTAAAGGCACACATGTTTCTTTTCTCCTCACCTTGGGGCTCTCTCGAGATCAATTCAGAACTATACATATTGAGGAAGAGTTTACAGTTGAGATGGATCAGGAGAAAGATCTAGGCAACAAAGGCAAGGATTTAAAATCCTAAGAGTTTGGATCTAAATGGGTGGGTGGATGTTATGATATTAAGATTAGAAATTGGGAAGGTAAGGAAAAGATACTGGGAAATATACCTGGGGGTTAGCCTTCAATCCCTTCTCAATGTGCAAATAATCCAGAGGAGAGAAATGGCATTTTGGGAACAGATTCAGTAAGGTGGGAGAGGACCAATCCAATCCAATGAATAAGCAGGGCTGGTGGCAGTCTTGGGCAGCTGAGTCCCAGAGACGGGCCAAGCAAGGCTACGTAGCAAATCTTTAAAAGGAAAGAAAGCACAATCTCTTTCCTGCCCGAGACCCTTGAAAGATGTAAAGGGCAATTGTCAGCTGCCTTGCCTCAGCCCTGGATTGTACCCCCTTCCCCTGACTCCAACATAAGTAAATGGAAAGAAACTGTCCATTTGCTTATATAGAGTAGGGAAAGGATCCTGAAACTGGGGGGAAACGTTGAAGAGGAAAGAAAACTACCTCTCCCACTACAAACAAGGTGTGTGTGTATGTGTGTGTGTGTGTCTAAATTAACTTCACAAGAGGGCAGCATATGGCATGGCTTATCTCAGTCCTGAGAATGGGATGAATTTTGTGGTGGCCTAGGAGGGGGGCAGGGGGGGAATGATGTCTAAGAAAGGAATAACAGAGGAGATGCCCACGTAGAAGCCCCCCACCATTCCCCTCACAAATCCCCAAAGAGTTAGGACAAAATGGTGATGCTGGTGAGAACAAATGCCAGAAGACTGACGCGATTACGCACACACACATATGGGCTCATTTTGTCCAGTGCAATTCTTTTTTTCTTTTTCATTTTTTGTTTAATAGATAAAAAATTAATTTGTTGTTGTTGTTGTTGTTTTAACAAACTCACAAATGACCAATTAACCCACAGAGTGACAGCTACACAAATCGAAGTCTTGGCACTTCACAACACGGGCTCAGCCTCCATTGGTTCTTCTGCTTGTCTGTGAAGAAGAAGAAGGCAAAGAACAACTGGTTAATGGCTTCCTACTGGCCAGAGGAGGATACAGCTCTTGGCTAGGCATTCTGTGATGAGAAAGAGTATTCAAAGAAAATTTAAATTACTGTGGAGAGAAGGATGTTGGAAGTCAGCACATTAATTTAAGCAAATGGAAGCTTTGTTCGGGACTGAGGAAGACCTTTATACTGACATAGAATATTTGGGAGGAAGGGATTATTATGTAGCATTAGGACTTGGGAACCTAAGTGTAAAGATAGCATGGAAGTCAGATGCTGTTCCCATAAGCCATGACCTCTGGCCATATTGTTTGGGAATGGTGAGTTCAATAACTCCTGGAGACTCACCATACAGGAAGCTCTATGCTAAAGGGAAGCTTAAGACTAGGGGATGACATGTATGAAAGAGGGACAAAATAATAAACAGCTGAATAAAAGGTAAGGCACTAGGTAGAACAACATCAAAAGAACATGAAATGTCCAAGGAAAGATAGGCCAAGGAGGGAGAAAATGTGAGCGTTACCATTTGCAACTTGGTGCAGAAAGACAGACCTGCAGACTTCTTATAACCCTTCAAATCAAAGGCTGTCTACCATCCTTTCAAGATGTTTCCTAGGAGCTCTTCAAATAGGCTGGCTCTTGTGTGTTTAGAACTTCCAAAACAGGATGAGTGAGCCAGTGGCTGGCACAAGACAAAATGTAGTTTTTGCGCTGCATTTGGTTTGCTGTGTTGCAAAATGCACAGACCTGATTTAGGTACATTATACAGGCTGTGTTTGGATTGTGGCAAAAGTTAACAGAAGCTAAGGTACATACAGAGTCTGAGCACAGTATAGCAAGGAGCAATTATAGCTGGATAAGGTTATGCTTATCTAGGGTTCTGACATAGAAACCAAGGATTATGGACCTATGCTGAGAAGGCTAGTGACCAGTTAATTTCACAACCCAATATTGGAAGGCAAAGCCAGGGGGAAAGATGGGAGAGAAGCCACAAAACCCACAGTCATTATTAAAGTGCATCCCTGATTTGAATTTCAACGTATCTTGAGAGATGGGCCTTAAGATCAGTGCCAACAATTGGGTTCAGAAAACCGCTTTTACTCAATGCAAAGATTGCAAAATCAGATAGAGTAAACACAGTAGGGGCTGTGATAGCTTCACCCATTCCTTATGCCTTTCTATCATTCTCTTAAGCACAGAGAGCAGCTCTGGGAAGGTAAGCGTTTCTTTTATGCATGGAGGTTCTTCAAAAGAATCTGCATGCTGCTTTCAGCCTGAATGGGGCTAGTGCACGCCTTCTTTGCAATGGTTAGTCTGCCTGAATTCTGGTATGTAAGTTGAGCACGGTTCTACATCAAGCCTTCCAAATGTGCCACTGAACCAGGATTTTCTGTTCTTTCTCAGTGAAGGCTAGAGCCTTGTGATGGGCTGTATATTCTCTTCTCAAGAGAGACAGGGAAAAAAATCCCTTTTCCAAGTCAGGAACAGGGAGCAGCTGATATGTTCCTAGCAGGGCAGACAGTTGAGGAGGTTTCCTGGCAGGCCATCTGTCCAGCACATTAGAAACATTGTTGTGCATGAAATCTGAAGTATATGGACATACCGGACACTGCAGTCTGCCTTTCCCTGTTCCGTGTCCACTGACAGCGATGCCATAGCACTGACTGTCTCTGCTTCCTCTGCTTCCCCCTTCTGTGCTTCCAGCAAAGAGCAACTGACAATTGCCGCAGAGTGTTTCACCGAGTTCCAGTGCTTGCCTAGGATACAAATAGGCACATGTCATGCAGGGATTGCCAATCCCTTTCTCTTCCAGAACACCTCTCTGTCTTCCTTTGAAATCCTGCCCCAAACCTCACGGCTTTTTCCCTGAAGCCACTGATTTTCTTCCGCCTCCTACTCTAAGCCTGAGGACCTAACACCTGAAATAAATGCCTGTGTAACCCTTCCCTTGGTTGTACTCTCTTTCTCTGGAAGAACACCATGCCAAGAGGAAGGTCAACTCATAAGCCCACAAACCCCAGCAGCTCCTATCCCCGCCCCCAACAAAACAGCAACTCAACAATCTTGCTTCCACCTTCCCTGCCTGAAAGAGTAGAGTGATGTTCCAACCACCAGTTGACCTAGGGCAGGAGTGGGCAAAGTGCAGCCCGGCGGCTAAATGTGGCCTGGCAAAGCTGCTTCTGTGGCCCTTCAAGACCTCCTCTGATCCTCTCTCATGCTATCAAGAATACTGTATCAATCCTTCCTTTTAAAAATTCGCACATACCTCCACGTTATTTAAAAATGCAAATAGAAAATATGTATTTTTCAAAACAGAAAGAGACATTCTGGTCACCCCCTTCCTCCCATCCCCTCTTTTCTTTTGTAATTCTGCCATTTTTCATTGTCTGTGTGCTCCCCCCCCGAGGGTCCCAAGTACATGAAAAGTGGTTCCTTGACCCAGTGAAGTTGCCCCCCCCCGACCCAGAGATACAAACACCTGGAGCCAGGAAACTTTGGCTTACTTTGAGAACCAGGCAGGACTCATCCTCATAATTACCCTACCGCCCACCTCCAGAGGAACAAGGCGAAGTATAATGTCAGAAATGATTTTAGATTAGTACGTATCTCCCAATCCACAAAACTTACTCTGGATTTCAATGACATTCTCTAATGTGGCCACAGCATTTGGGTTGGGTTTCTGTTGCAACAGAGTTTGATCCAGCTTCTCCAGCTGTCTCAGAGAAAAAGAACATTTAGATTTTATTCTAAAAGGTGCAAGGATTCAAAGCTGTCTGTAATGGATAAGCAACAAGGCAACAGAAGAAAGAAAAACAACAAAGAGGTTTACAAATGAATGGAAAAGGAAGCTGACCAGGGGGAGGGACAAAGCAAAAGGCAAGATATTCCCTCTTATGAGAAGGCTTGGCACAACCTACATAATACTGTGAATGCCTGTGGTTGTCTATTTATTTTGAATTCTATAAAATATGTAGTCTCTTCTTTCATTTTACTGTTTCCTATTTCTCCAAAAACACAGGTACCAACCAGTAACTTAGGAAAGGCCTCTTTTTTTAGTACAGCTCCCAGAATCCCACAATTAACAGAGTAGATTTAGTTAGAAAAGGCAACTTTTCCAAACTGTGCCTAATTCTCAAATGGCAGTAACAAAGATAGGATGTCACACTTTTTTTTCAGAGTAAAACCCCTCCAAAGGCAGCTTACATTTAAAAAAACCCTCTGGAGCATTTATCCAGAAGGGAGGCTTGCTCTGTGTAGACCCACATGGGATTTCAGCCTCAAAAGTATAAAGAGTTTCCATTTGTACAAGAAAAAACTGCAGATATTGCCAATAACAGAGGATGAACAAGATAATTTTTAAAATCCCTTTAATTCCAGTTTCAGGTTACGTAGCACTCACATGCAATAAGATGAAGTTAAATGCAACCTTAAATAGAAGTGGGAATTCTTTCATTAGCAGCAATGTGCTGTCCTGCTGGGCTGGCAGAGCTAAACAACAGAATTTTGGCCAACATTATACAAGTATGTAAGTGAAAACAAATCATAATTATCTTCTCCACAAATAGCTGGTTGTGTGCAGAACTGAAGCATTTAAGAAAAAAAATATTCATAATAGAAACTGGACTCCTTTACTAACTTCCTACTTTTTTTTTTTGGCAGATGCCACCAATGAGTTGGAAACTGAAAATGCACATTATGGCAGAAACTGATACATACTCATGACATGCACAGATATGTTGTCAATCACCCACCCAATCAATCCTTCCATAGACAGCCACTCTTCTAAAGACATGGGCAGAATTGCAGTCAACCCTCAGCCAGGCCTAAATGAGCCTTCACACCTGCTTTTCCCTGCTGCCAGCAGCACACTCACCTCAAGGCCAAGCAAGGCAGAAACACAGGCTTCAGATGCATCACAGATGGCTGTCAGATCGTGACCTCCCTCCAATGCTAGGACCACACGTCCGCCCGCCAGTTTCATCAGCTGCTTGGTTAAGTGCCCAAAACCTATATGGCCAAGAAGAAAATGGACACTATCTGTTTATTCTCTTCATTCCTTCTCTGATAGACCCTGGAATAGAAAGCAATGTCCCCAATATGTTTAAGCCATTTGCTTCTGAAAATGTGAAGGCAGTTGGCTAGCAAGCCATTGTCTATTGTTATCTCTCTCTCTCTGTGATTTTTAAAGTATTTTCGTATTTACACCTTAAAAGAGGTTGAGGTTAAATATTCTCAACAGGTAAATCATCAGAATGCAAAGAAATGCAGCTCTAGCTATTGTGAAAGCATGACACAGAATGGAGGAGCAAGCAGTAGGCTCCAGCTGCAACCTCTGGCAGTGCCAGTTAAGTGGATTTTAAGCAGAAATGCTTGGAAAACCTTGTAAGAAGGCCTGCTACCAGTCAGAGTATAATAACACACAAAGCAAGATGAATCAACAATTTGAGCAAGAATAAAACAGCTTCACACATGCACATGAGCGAAATTAATAAATGATGGTAAATGTTGTAGTCTAATACACTGGAAGGTAACCAGGCTGAAGAGGTCTGCTTGAATAGTGTTAATTCCCATCACATTCACTACCAAGAGCAACACACTTCAAGGCTTCATAATGCAACTCTTATTGCATGCTGACTGGGTAGTAACACCCTTTTTGTATGTCACCATTCGCACAGGCATCAAGTTATGTATATTTATGAACTTCCAGAGCTCGTGTCCCCAGGCTAGCATGGGAGAAACCTCAACCAATACTTACTGTTACCACGGTCAGGGATTGGAAATTAAAATCTCTCACATTCCTTTTTACATGAAAGGTAGAATTCCCTAAGGCAGCAGTTCCCAACCTTGGTTAAGTCAGGTGTTCTGGGACTGCAACACCCAGAAACCCTGGCCAGAACAGTTAGTGGTGAAGGCTTCTGGGAATTGCAGTCCAAGAACACCTGGATTACCCAAGGCTGAGAACCAGTATCCTAGGGGATAATGTGTCAAGGGCTGCATGCTGGTGGTGGATAAACTATTTTCCTCCCCTCATTTCTCCCTTTTCTGCATGTCTCCCTTCCCACCACATGAGACTGATTGCTTTTGCAGAGACCTCAATGCATCACTTCCAGAAAGTATTTGAAATTAGGTTGTGGGCTGCATAGGGATGTGCTTCCAGTTACGGTGGTGCCTCGCTAAGTTACCCCGCATGACAGTTTTTTCGCTAGACATTGGCTTTTTGTGATCGCTATAGCAATTCGCAAAACAATGATTCCTATGGGGGAATTTTCGCTGGACAATGTTTGGTCCCTGCTTCGCAAACCAATTTTCGCTAGACAACTATTTTGACAGCTCCCTCCTCGCTCACAAACAGGTGTTTTCGGGACCTAAGCTTCGCAAGACAGCAATTTAAACAGCTAATCGGCGTATATTTGCGAAGGCTTTCACGGCCGGGATCTAATGGTTGTTGTGGGTTTTTCGGACTCTTTGGCCGTGTTCTGAAGATTGTTCTTCCTAACGTTTCACCAGTCTCTGTGGCCGGTATCTTCAGAGGACAGCACTCTGTGCTCTGGTGTAGTTGGCTTTGAGAGTGCAGTATTTATGGCTATGAGATAGGCCTTTGTCTTTTTCTGTAGATGGGTGATTAGTATGTATTGTTGTGGGTGTATTGTTGTGCTAAGGAGAAGAGATGATCTGTTCCTGTGGTTGATGGGTGTCATTAGCTGGTCTTTTGTGTGTAGTGATCCCCTGTCCTTGTGGCTGGGTAGAGTTCGTTGACCCAGCTCTGAGGTCAACGAACTCTACCCAGCCACAAGGACAGGGGATCACTACACACAAAAGACCAGCTAATGACACCCATCAACCACAGGAACAGATAATCTCTTCTCCTTAGCACAACAATACACCCACAACAAGACACACTAATCACCCATCTACAGAAAAAGACAAAAGCCTATCTCACAGCCATAAATACTGCACTCCCAAAGCCAACTACACCAGAGCACAGAGTGCTGTCCTCTGAAGATGCCGGCCACAAAGACTGGCGAAACGTTAGGAAGAACAACTTTCAGAACACGGCCAATGAGCCTGAAAAACCCACAACAACACAGCTGATCGGCGGTTCGTAAAGCAGCTTTCCTATGGCCAATCTTCACTAGACAATGACGATTCTTCCCCATTGGAACGCATTAAACAGGTTTCAATGTATTCCAATGGGAAAATGCTTTTCGCTAGACAATGATTTCGCTAAACAGTTATTTCAGTGGAACGGATTATCATTGTCTAGCGGGGCACCACTGTACATGTAGTTCTAGGGGAACAAATTGCTTAGTCCTGGCCTAATGGTGCATGAAGAAAAAGGTTTGCTGATGCTAAGCAGCTCTGAATCTAATAAGAGTCTAGATGGGAAACCACCTGGAAATGTTATGTACAAAGCCTTGAACTTCACAATATATTTGTATCTACAAGTAGAAAAATATACAGTAAACATTATTAGATAGATACTGGCAGGCTTCTGCAAAAATGTAGAAGGATCTATAGCAGCAATGGTAAAAATAAACATTCTTGCCAAGCAGCACAAGCCCTCACCTGCGCGAGCATATGTGCAAACTGAGCCATAGGCCTTGATCCCACGTGCCCCACACTCACATTTTGCTGTGACAGAATAGCCACCCAGTGGAGACAGGTGCCCTTCCACAGCATCAAAGCCAGCAGAAACGAGAACCACATCTGGGGAGAACTCATTAGCTATTGGCATCACCACAGTCCTGGTAAGAGACAAAGTAGGTCTCAGACATTTTTCGGGAGGAAAAGACAACGCACAGGGAGCAAAGTCTGTATCACAACACTATATGAACAGGATAAATTCCAGCCATGTCATTCTTCTTCTCCTCTCTCTTTAGCGTTTCCCCAGTACATTGATGAAACTGAGTCCTTCCGCCTCTGCCAGCTATGCAAGTCAAGGGACACAAGACTACTACAACATAGTATTCTCAACGACAGTTGCCTCCTAGAGCAGACCTGGGCAAAGTGCAGCCCGCTGGCCACATACGGCCTGCAAGCCACTCCTGTCTGGCCCACCCATCACCGCTGACTGAGCCGGAGCTCCGGCTTTGGTGCAGCACGGCAGTAAGCAAAACTCGCGACATCTGACGCTGGGATCTTGCGAGTTTTGACTGTTACTCTTGAGCCGCAGGCTGTGGAGCCTGCGGCTCAAGAGGCCGGAAGAGATCCTTGCGCAGGTGTCATAATGACGCATCATGTCGCCTGCGCGGGATAGAAGACAGTCAGAAAGGAAGGCCGGGGGGGGGGAACGGAGGACAGGTGAGTTAGCTCAGTGTCGGGGGGGGGTTTCTCCCCCCCCGTGGTGAATGAATTACAATGCTCACATAGTTAACTGCCTAACACAGTTCAGATTTTTCATGTGGTCCCCTATTTAAATTAATTGCCCACCCCTGTCCTAGAGGCTACTGTAGCTCTTTTAGCCAAGGTAACCCCACTGAAAGAAAAACAAGGAAAGAGTCCTGTAGCACCCTATGTATTGAGATAATAACAATCTTACATGCTTTCTACCATTGGGTATCAATGTCGGGGAGGGCAGACTTTAAAACCTAAATGGATTCTCCTTTCCCACTAAACTACTGGTAAAGTTCTTTTTCCCACCCCTGGTTTGCTCCTCCCCCTTTCCTGTTTGTTTGCTTCCCTTCTTTTGTTTATTAGTCTCTGTCCCCTTTCCTGACCTCCAAGCATATACACAAGAAGCATGGAGGGGTCTCTCCTATATGTGAAGACTCCATTCATCCTATTTTTCTACTGGCTGTAACTATTGATAACAACTGTAAGTAAATATGCCCTTTTCACTTAAAATACTTCCAGAGTGTTTTTAACATATAAAGTGCTAGTCACCGTGAAAAGGGGTGACTTACTGAGACTTAAGCTATTCTCTTACATTTTCTCTGTGCAGCTGTTATTTCTACCGGATACTCTGATAAATATAAAATGAATTAACCAAATTTTCCAAAATTGTTTATTATGATGCAAGTATTTGTGGCCTCCGTAAAGAAAGGCACCTAATGGCGCAGTGGTTAAACTGCTGTACTGCAGCCACATCCGTGCTCACAATGTGGGGTTTAATCCCAGGTAGCCGGCTCAAGGTTAGCCTTCTATCCTTCTCAGGTCAGTAAAATGAGTATCCAGCTCACGGTACTTGTACACTGCCCAGACAGTGCTTTAAGCATTATGGGCCAGTAAATAAGCAGAACACTTTGCTTTTGCTTTTTTGTTTATGCCCAAAAAAACTTAAGACAGCAACTGTATTTGTCTTTTAAGATGCCTCAAGATTCTTTTGTTGCTTTTACATCTGGAAGTTTCTTTACAGAGGCCACTAGCAAGAAAAGTTTCTGATCGGAAGGAATTGGGAGTGAAATTTTGCTGCTTTTATCATGTTTCCCTCACAACTATGTCCAATGAAGATAAAGCCCCTCTAGAGAGGGGAGAAAAAGAAGCCAAGAGAGACAGGCTCATTTCAACTGTTTTTGTTGAGGGCGGCAGTGAGGGTGTTTAAAAAATGGCTCTTGGCATCCTCTCTCCCTCATTGTCACTGCTGCAACAGGCCAGAGAAAAGGCAGATGTGGTAAGAAGTGGGGAAAACAGGGGAGGGAAGACGAGGAGGGGAGAGAAAAAAAGCGGAGGAAGGTGGCCAGGTAGGGTCAGTGGGGAAAGCCTCCCTGAAAAGCAATGTATTTAACTGCTTCATAAAAGTCCACAGGGAGGGGGCTAGGTGAAGCTCCTCCAGAAGCTGGTTCCATAAAGTTGGAGCCACCACAAAGAAGGCCCTACCTCTTGTAGAAGATTTATGGGCCTCCCTTGGGGTGGGCACCTGGAGGAGCTTTGACTGGGACGATCTTGTGGATCGGGCAGATGACATTAAGGAGAGACATTAATTTTTGACCTCTTAAAATGCCCCAGTTTTCCCAACCATGAAATATCAGAGATTTCGTTGGACTAATCTGTCACTTGTTGCACAAAATGAAGCAGCCTAGCTTCGTTGTGATCAGTTCTCAGAAGAGGTGTGGAGACAGCAAGCACACCCGTGTCTGATCTATGGGTCCAAAACAGACTGTTGATATGTGTTCCAGTTACTGATTCCAGATCCTCTTCTCCCCATCCCAGTCTGGATTTTTTCTTTTCACTCTCTTTTTAAAATATACACTTGCTGAAGAAAACGTGTTGGTACATGAGTTTATATCATCACCTCTACAGACACCCCCCACAAGGAAAAACCTTACTATATTCATTAAGGACTGGCACCCTACCGGAAGGCAGTCAGATACTCCACGTCGCCAATGGGGGGGTCCACACCACCAGTCCAGGCAATGTTTACATTGTAACCTACACCCATCCCACTGCCAACCTGGAAAAGAGAAAGGACATAGATAACAAAAGACTGGCCTTCAATAGCAGCTTGGGCCATTCACAGAGCAATCAGTGGAAGGGAAGAAAGGCATGGGTTATAGACAGAATCTGGATCCAAAGAGCAAACGAAGGCAGGAAGAGCACTTAGGTAGAAATAAGAAACATATCTGTTTGGGAAAAAATGCTAGATCAACTTATAGGAGCGGAGTGGGGGACACAGGAGGCATACAATTTTCTGTTCTGGAGACTACAAAACAAGGTGGAACTGTGGCCCATCTTGGCCTGCAATTCTCTTAGTTCTTCACAACTGGCTGTGCCAGCTAGAGTGATGGTGACTGCAGCCCATACGTAGGTACCTGGAGGGCCCTACCTGTCCAACCTTACAGTAAGTCCTCTCAGTCTACCTGGCAACAGTGACATGCTCCAGTGTCTGTCTTCTGTCCCAAGCTGTGAGCCGGACTGCACAGCTTCTCCCCCACATAAAATGTCTCCTTAGTCTCGGAAGAAAACAAAACACCTGAGCAAATTGTGATCTCTGGCACAGCTCAACTGATCTGTATCTGTAGAGTCTGGAAAAGCTACTTTTTTGATGACAGCTGCCAGAATCCCTCGCCACTCCCATGCTAGCTGTAGTATTCTGTGATCTGTAGCAAAAAGAAGAAGGAAATTTCTAAGCTCTACTCATCTGCTTCTTTTTCCAATTCTTCTCGCACTTGCAAAACTATGTAAAGAACCCAGATATTTCTTTGTCAACAGAAAGCAGTCCAGCTTCCCCCACTCCCCACTATGAGGCACCTCCTATTCCCACCCCCCAGCCACCCACCTTTTTTTTTTGCATCCTGTAAGATTGCTCCATTATGCAGAGAGACACAGGGGAGGGGTTTCTCAGCTGCAGAACTCCAGTTAGGAAATGCTCTCCCCTAATTTTACTATGATGCAAAATGAAAATTACCTTTGGTAATCAAGGTAGTAGGCTATGGAGGCTTCCTTATTATTACTGTGTTTTTAACGCATGTATATAGTTTTAATGTTTTCAGTGTTTTAAAATTGAATGGCTTTTACTGTATATTGTTTTTATTGTTGTTCTTTGTCTGGCAACCACAAGATATAGGA
Organism: Pogona vitticeps; assembly: GCF_051106095.1. Classification (NCBI taxonomy): domain Eukaryota; kingdom Metazoa; phylum Chordata; class Lepidosauria; order Squamata; family Agamidae; genus Pogona; species Pogona vitticeps. The sequence continues at coordinate 100,078,840 of NC_135788.1, forward strand.
TGGAATATAAACGTTCTAAATAAATAAATACAATAAATAAGTCCCCATGGGGCTCCATACAGGTTCCAGCCCCAGCATATTACAAAGTCAAGTACTGCAGGTAAATAAAGGTATGTCCTCACCTCTTCAGGAGCTCCACTGCCTGGGAAGAAATTGCCATTGTCATAACGATGGAGGGATATATAAAGCACATTAGGGTCACTGTAGAATGCTTGCTGGGTGCCATTGCCATGATGGATATCCTGCCAGAGCAAAGGAGAATGTGGTCAAGGAGCATGTTAGCCAATGAGAACATAACACCTTAAGCCCATCAAATCAAAGGAAGTCCCAATCCAGGGTGGAGACAATGTTCAAGAAGGGCATTGGAAGTGATTGTTGATTAATAAGCCTTTTGTTGTTGAAAGATGGGCAATAGTTTAAACTGTCAGCAGAAAGCAGGAGCATCAGAGGAGCGTAAGAATATGTCTGTGGTTTTTTTGTTTGTTTGTTTTTGGTATAAGTGTCATGATTACAGGTGCAGAGTGAGAAAGCCTTACCCAGTCCACAATGAGAATTTTGCTGATGGCAAGTTTTTGCTGGAGAAGCTTGGCAGCAATGGCAACAGAGTTGAAAAAGCAGAAGCCCCTGTGAAATAAAGGATGAGAAAGCATTATAGAAAGCTGCCTTACACTGGATATGAGACCATCTAGTCCATTATTGGCGGTTTCAAGCAAACTTTTTTCCTCTTCTACTCGGATGTGAAGGGGATCAAATCTTTATCATAAAAAGCCTATGCTTTACCACTAAGGAATGTGACATTCCTATACAGGGCAGGTGAAAGATCCAGACCAGAAGAAGTGCCACAGAAAACAAATCCTTACCTTATCTCTACCCTGCCTAGAAATTCCAGAACAAAAGAGGGTCTTCTTCATTTATATTTTAGCATACATATAAATATGAGTGTGTGTGTGTATGTATATATGTATTTTTTCCACATTTTGCAAAAACTCACATGGCTGTGGATTCTTCCGCATGGTGACCTGGTGGCCGTATAACAGCAAATCCATTCTGTGGTAAGAAAGACATAATTGACTGCATAGATAATGTCTATCTATCAGTGATTTTATTGCTGCCTTAATTCATGACATTTTAACCCCTTCTTCCTGCAAGAAGTTCTAAATTCTACCCTTGCAATGACTCTGAGAAATTGGCAAAGGTGAGGTGATTGATCCAAGGTCATCCAACAGATTTCTGATCCATTACCTGAGGATTTAGTCCTGAAAAAAAAAGCCAGCTAAAGGTTCCTCAATTCTAATAAACAAGACTGTGTTGTGTGGACTGCACCACAGAACAAAATCATAAAATGTGGAATGTGGGGAATGCATGTGGAAAAAGGAAGCAAACAAATAAAATGCTTCATGCTTAATACAAAACGAACAGCTACCCAAGATTATTCTGCAGATGTCCAGGAACTCTCTGATTTGATTTAGAACAGGAGCAGGGGACATTTGACCCTTAAGAAACTTATCGGCAATATCAGCATGGTAAAAAAAAATCATGGGTTCTACAGGCAAAAGCCCCTGGAAGGCCATGGGCAACCATTCATTTTAGAAAATGTTTCTTCTTCAAGACTCTCTGTGCATGCTCCAGAACTGTAGTGTTGGAAATGCTGAGCACCAAACCTACCACCTCTAATAGCAGCCCAAGAATCTTTTGGTATTATCTTTTGTTGCAAGTAATAAGAGCATAAACCAAGCAGGCCAATAAGAGAATAATTCTTTCACATGCAGCAGTTCTGTTTGAGGGGAAGGCTCAGGGGCAGGAAGACAGCTTACCATGGCAATTCCCAAATTTTTCACAACACCACACCCCCTTTCTGATTTTTGAAAAACACTCACACCTCCTTACCTCATCACTATCATCCTTCAACCCTCTTATAACAAAACGTCTAATTCATAATTTAACATTAACAATAAACAAAGAGGCATTTAAAATAAGCTCATTGGCAAAATCCTAAATTTTAGTAATACCATCTATCCAAGATGTTTGTTTAGGTAAAGGTAAAGGTTCCCCATGACAATTTTTGTCCAGTCGTGTTCGACTCTAGGGGGCGGTGCTCATCCCCGTTTCCAAGCCATAGAGCCAGCGTTTTGTCCGAAGACAATCTTCCGTGGTCACATGGCCAGTGTGACTTAGACACGGAACACTGTTACCTTCCCACCGAGGTGGTCCCTATTTATCTACTTGCATTTGCATGCTTTCGAACCGCTAGGTTGGCGGGAGCTGGGACAAGTGACGGGCGCTCACTCCGTCACGTGGATTCGATCTTACGACTGCTTGGTCTTCTGACCCTGCAGCACAGGCTTCTGCGGTTTAGCCCGCAGCGCCACCACGTCCCTGTTTGTTTAGGCTGATAAAAAAGCTTTTTCTTTACAAAAATCTCATTATCTTGCATTCCCCTGTTTTGGAATTTCTTCATGTTTTCCTGGGGATCTTCCCTCATTTCCCTGTTTGGGAATCTATGGTTTACAATATAGAAAAGTTAGCAATTGGGCAGAATTTACCTTAAGTTCCCCGGATGCCACTTTAAATGCCAGTTCCACCAAGCATCCAACAGCCATGCGGACTGCACTGGATGAGTGCATCTCATTCCACACTGTATCACTGTCAACCTGCCGTGAAAAGTGCAGATCAGAGAATGTGCAGAAGGGATCAGATGCGGGAGAAGAGTGTAGGTGTTTTGCACTCAGAGTGCAAAACATGGGAAAGTATTTTGAAAAAGCAAGTATAGTCAAATTATCTGTACTATTGCTCCTTTTAAAAAGTAAGATTTTATATTCATATCTCCTTTTCGTCAGTTTTTTTAAAAAAAGCTATGATCTATGGTACCCACTGTGCTTCTGTCCACCTTGTTGTGACTTCAGCACTAACAAGGGAGGCACAAGGCACAGTTCAAACTGGTACTTGAAGCTTGTAATATTTCTCCTGTATCTTTTAGTGAAGCCACACTCTTGCAACTATAAAACCAACTGAATAAGTTACAGTTATACCACAAAAGTGTGAATCTATCCCTTATTAGCTTACAGCTGCAATTTAGTTATAATTGTGTTGTTGGGGGGGGGATTAATTACAAGTAACTTATTATTTGTAACTAGTTACTCTCAAGTTCAATCAGGCATACTAACCCCAATTCCACCACATGGAAGGACAGTGTACATCTTCTGAGTGAGCGGACCTACAAGAAAGAAACAGAGAAAGAGATAAGACACATTTAAAAGAAGGAAGGAAACATACTGTACATGAAAATTCACCCTATTAGCTTTGGACTACAGTGGTGCCTTGCTTAACGGCAATATCCGTTCCAGGAAAATCGCTGTTACGTGAAAACATCGTAAAGCGAAAAAAACCCCACTGAAACGCATTGAAACCCCTTCAATGCATTCCAATGGGGTCAAAACTCACCGTCCAGCGAAGGTCCTCCATAGGGCAGCCATTTTCGCTGCCTGTCTTGCGAGGAATCCGTCCCAGAAAACAGCGGGGGAGCCATTTTGTTTACCCGGTGGCCATTTTGAAACCGCCGATCAGCTGTTTTAAAATCGTCGTTTTGCGAAGAATCGGTTCCCGAAGCAGGGAACCGATCATCGCAAAGCGAAAAAAACCATTTAGACCATCGTTTTGTGATCGCAATTCCGTCGCAAAAAGATCGTCGTAATGCGGTTTCGTCGTAATGCGGAGCAATCGTAAAGCGAGGCACGACTGTAGTTACCACAATGAGAGAAGATATGTACAAGAAGAACCAGTTCTATGTTACTGTATAAAAGAAGACGCTTGCATCACAAAGTATGTGTGACAAGCTGCAGCCACATAGCATATGTACTGTAGTTGGCTTGCCTATTCAAGTCATAATCAATTGTGAACAGCCCAGAGTGGCCCTGTAGCCAGATGGGTAGTATACAAATCAATCAACCAATCAATCAATCAATTAATCACAGTGCAATACCAATTTTATCCATAATATTTAACATTTCAATTTTCATAAAAATAGCAAGTTTCTAGTCTTCCTAGGTTTTAAACGAAGCCAGCATTAGCAAGGACAGTTTTGAGAAAGCCTTTTCATGGACTTAATGGCTGTCTTTTCATAATAAAGCCAAAATTTTCTCCCCTTCACTGGTGTCGATAGAAAGACCTGTGTATACACTGTGGTTAAAAAAGAGGCTCACACTCTACACCAGGAAAAGCGTATGTTAGAATTCGTCAGAAATCCTACCTAACAATTTTTTGCTGTCAAGTTTTTGCCGGTTTAGGGGGCTGGTTCCATATAATAATGTGTGATGTTCTGAGTGCACCGTCTGGATTTCATCCAATGTTGCTTTCCGACCTCGTATCCTCTAGAAGAAACAAAGAGAGACAGGTGGATAGGGATAAAAGATGTGATTCTGAAGACTCTGCAGAAGTTCTCTGCTGACATCAGGGTTATTTTTTAGTTACTTTTCATCAACATAGGTCCTGTACTTTAACCCCTGTGTCAATGTTTTGTCAGAACAGAAGCCACAGACTGTCACTTTCAACTCAGAGATATTCAGCTTCAGCACTAGAGAATTAGCAACTGTCAAACGAAAGGTCAAATGTGGCATAACTTTCAAAGCTTTTTCCATCTTGCTTATTCCTGTCTGATTCTGGTATGAAATTTGTTGCATCCATCCATCTTCATTGTAAGCAATGTATGGGAATAATCTTTGCAGCTTTATACTTTGCAGTAGTGCACTGTACTATTCTTTGCTCCTAAATTCACAGAGGAGAAACATTCACCTTTCTTGGAACCTGATGTGAACTTGCAGAAACCTCTGAAACTACATTAACAGCATTCACTTACAGTGATCAAGGTTTAAATAAAATGAAGATCGTCAAGAAAGATTTCAGAAAAATCTGGAGGTATTTCCCCCCCCCCACAAGTAACATGATGACATTTAATATAAACACAAGAAGCTGCCTCATATTAAGTCAAATCATGGACCATAAAGCCCAATACTGTTTACTCTGGTTGGCAGCAACTGCCCAAGAAGTCTTCTCAGCCTCTGCTATCAATCATAAGATCCAAGGAAAAAGACCTCCAAAATACAAACTAATTGGAAAGCCTTATGTTCTTCCATTAGGTATGGGGATTCACACTGTGAAAATAAGTTGCAACTAGACTAGGCCTATTTGAATCAATGGAACTTATGCAGGAGGGAGGAGAAGCCGCGCCACCGCCGCTCAAAGCGAAAGTGCCTCCGGGGGGCGGGGGGAGAAAAAGGGGGAGGGCACACACACACGTGCGCACACACACATACACACAACACACACGCCCCCCAGCCCAGCCCCTGCGCGCCCCGCCCGCCCGGGTCCTAGCGCGCGCCACGGCCGGCTGCCCGGGACGCGCCCCCCCTCCTTCTGCTTGCGGGAGGCAGAACAGCCGGGGAGCGGGGGGGGTGCCGTCCCTCTCTCCGAGGTGGGCTCGGACTGCAAGGCCCATCAGCCAGGGATCGCCTCGCCCCTGATGGAGGAGGAGGGGGGGTGAAGGGAGCGGCAGAGAACACACCCGCCCCGGGCGCCCCGCGCTCCATCCCTGGGCTGCAGGCAGCACCCCCTTGCCGTCGTCGTCGTGGCGGCGGGGATCCTGGCAACTACGGGAAAGGAGGGTCTGTGGAGGGGCAGCGCTGGCCCCTGTGAAGGTGGTCCCCCTGGTCCAGCGGTGAGCAGGGCGGAGAAAGGGCCCTCCCCTGGACACCCTGAAGTAGCCCCCAGCGCTGATGGACGGGATGAGCCAAAGTCAAGATAAAAGGGTTTCCCAGGACCCTGAGAAAAGTTTTGCTCAAGGTCCCGCCAGCGTTGAGCCCTCAGAAAGCAGCCTAGAGGAGTCACCACCACAGGACACCAGAACCCATCTTTGGGTACCCAGGGCCCCTGTTCCACAGGGGAGGGACATCGAAGTTGCAACTAGACTAGGCCTATTTGAATCAATGGAACTTATGCAGGAGTTGACTCACCAAATCACCACTGTTTTAATGGGCCCACTTTAGTGCAACTTACTATACTAAGTAACAAGGTTTCTGTCACCGAAAGAAAGCCAGAAATTAGCTGAAATTATCTGAAAGATGAAATAGTGGAAACTATTCCTCCTGAAAAAGAATAGTTAAATCTAGTCAGTTGATGAAGGAACCAGGGCCATATTGATAAACCAAAGGGGTTCCTGCATTAGATCCAAAATAGCTGACTACAAATGTCATGCCAAGGTGGGGAGGCACCACAGCTTACTGGTAGGATGTCTTCCTTGCAAACAAAGGTAGAAAGCTGAAATACTTCTATCTTCATTTAAAAACAAAACAAAACCCAACAGGTAACTGAAAAGATCCTGGACAGCTGCTGCCAGTCAAAACAGACGTTCTAGTTGAATAAACATTCTGAGTTGGTATAAGGTAGTATTCTATGTTAAAATTAGGAAAAGGCATATTCAAGGTTGTTTGTCTTAGCCATTGGCTGTAACAACACAACTACAACAATAACATAACACCACAAAAGTCTATTGTTCCACATGACACATTGCCCTGATTTAAAAGTCATAGATCTGTTATTCCAAGGCATAGTTTGCAAAACTAATTCCCCTCCACCCTGCACTTTTTTAAAGTGCATTAAGGAAATAAATGAGCAAAAGACTCACCCTCATAGCTAAATTTGAAGATGTGGCAGACATCAAGAGATTGCATAGATGTTTTCCCCAGGAAGGTTCTGTACAAAAATGATCCTCAGCCCAGGGAGAAGTCAACACTCTTATAAAGTCAATACACGTTCCTGCATGAAAAATGTAACAAAGTAACCTGCTTGAATATTACTGGGATAGCAACAGGGGAGCACATACTGTATAGGTTTTTTTTTCATGCAGGAACGTAGGCTTTTAGATTGGACCTGGACTACAGTGAAACTGGATATTATAGGTTTGCTCTTCACTACAGCTACCTAGCAAATTATGGACACTACTGCTACTGATTTTATAAGAGTGTTGACTTTCCTTAATACATGCTGACCATTCCTGGGGGAAATTCTGTACATCCCAAGAAGAGATATTGTTTGTGGTTACAGTAGCTTTTATTTTTACAGTTCCTTAGAGGATCATTCCCTTTTGAATTCAAGATAATGACTGCCACTAAATAAACTTGGGATTTTTTTGGTACTTGGAACCAATCAATTTCTACCTGTGGAGAAATTGCAAGAAAAGCAACAAAGAACACTATGGCATTTTAAAGACCAAATGTTAATGCCATAAACATGTATGCATTTATGATAGTTTCTAGTCCAAAAAAAAACCAATCAAAAACATATTCCATAACAGCTTTGTTGTCTAGGTGTGACAAAAAACTCTTTTGTTTTTAATGGATTATATAAAGGACTCCTGTCACTAAAAAACACTCCTGATAATTTGGCTACCTGTTCACCCCACCTCTTGTGGTTTTCTTACCATTTGCTGGCAGGTTTCCATGCTGAAGATTCTTACCTCACACTTGCTTAGCAATCCTGTCTCCTGTAGTCTGGACCAGATACTCTGGATTCTCCCAGCATGCTCTGGGTGAACATTAGTGTTTCCACATGTACACTGATGCTTCAGCATGAATGTGTCATAAACGACACCTGCGAGAGGGCAGGAAAGCAGAACCATGGAGGGAGGAGAGGAATAGACAGAAAAGAAGGGAAACTGGTAAGATCATGGCAATTGACACTGGAACATAAAGTATCTAGAGATGTTTAATTCTTGGAAGTCAAACTGCCTGTACCAAAAGCCTTTCCTGCATCATCAGAAGTACATGAGCCAGCTATGCTTTCTTCACATGGAAGAAAGCATATTCTGTACAGTACATTCCTTGTGGTAATCTTCATATGATTTGGCCTCAAGTACAGGTGCAAAAATGACATTTCAGAACTAGGTCAAATTAGGCCTTGCTCTCTAGATTGTGAAATGTACAGGGGTTCATGAACATGAGGGTCAAGTGTGCCAGGAGAAGTGGGAGAACCCTCACACACCTGAAAGAGGGCCTTCAGAACAACAGCTCCCCAGTTGTGGAATATTCTCCACAGACAGATTCTCCTGATGGCTGTTTCACAGTCCCTTTCGCACTTGACAAACACATGCTTTATTTTCCCAAGTCTTATAGGTGCAATTTTAATCTTGCTGATTATTGTGCACTTCTTTTACAACTTTGCAGTTTTAATCTTATCTTTTGTGTGTGTGTGTGTCATTCTACTTCCATTGTTTTATTCCTTCTATAAACTATCCAAACCGGAAAACAGTAGAAAAATAGTTATATTCTATAATGATTTTCTTACTGTTTTGTTGCATGCTGCCCTGACAGTTTTACTGAAGTGCTTAAAAAGAATCAAAATAAGCAAACTTTATCATAGTAAATTACATGAGTATGCATAATAGCAATGGTTTGCAAACTCTTTTTGAACAGTCACATATGAAGTTTGTAGAATCTGCTTGGAAGAACTACAGATAAGACGGAGATTGGAATGGTAATTCCAAATCTATACAAGCTGCTTAGATGTAAGTCCTACTGAACTCCATGGAGCTAATTTCCAGGTAAGTGGGACTGCAGCATAAATTTATTCAGTGGCCATCATGGCCCATATTTTAAATTCTGCAGATTTTTGCTCTGGGAAAAAGGAGAGAAGACTGTATCACAACTCCGATGACAATATCAGCTGTAGCCATGCCAAGGCTAATTAGGGAAACTGAAACCTTCCTATTCCTCTATCTCCTCAGGTTCCAGTGATCCATAGAGATCCCCTTCACCTCAGTAAGCCTTTAGGAGCCGCAGAATGGGTTAGAGAATAATTTAAAGTGGTTGTCCAGTTTTAAATTGTTCCCTATGTTGTTCCATGTCTCCCAAAGACTTCCTAGGATGCATGGATTCCCTAGGGATCCCTGGAACCTGAAGGAAAGGGGATCAGAAGCTTTTAAGTCCCCCAAATGACTACAGCATGACCATGGCTAATGACATAATCACAGCTGTGCAGCAGAAAAACTCTGCCAACTGGATTCCAGGCTAGGTCTCATGTTGTATTTATGCTGTAGAAAACAAATTAGTGGAATAATAATAATAATAATAATAATAATAATAATAATAATAATAATAATAATAATAATAATAATAATAATAATAATAATAATAATAGTAGTAGTAGTAGTAGTAGTAGTTGTAGTAGTAGTAGTAGTAGTAGTAGTTGTTGTTGTTGTTTGTTGTTTGTTGTTGTTGTTGTTGTTGTTCTTCTTATTATTATTATTATTATTATTAATATTATTAATATTAATATTAATATTAATATTAATATTATTATTATTATTATTATTATTATTATTATTATTATTATTATTATTATTATTATTATTATTATTATTATTATTATTATTATTATTATTGACAAAGGAATTATCTGATGAGAATGTGGAAGAGAACCCATAGCAGCCTATGTACTTGAATGAGGCTCCTCTCACAAGGCACCATGCTAATCCAAAGGCTATCTGGTTCAGGATGCCTGGCTGCTGAAAGAGATGTATCTTGTGGTAGCAGATTAATCTGAGAGAGACTCCAGGTCTAGAGTCTTGGGATCTGTTAAACAAAGCATTCTTTGCACATCTTGAAGAGATTTCAGGCAGGGGATATGGCTTGTAAGAAAACACATACAAATATAACCATGCAGAGCTTTGAAAAGTTGTTTTCTGCACAACGGCTCCCAGATTTCCCCAACCCTGCTCGCTGACACTTATGGTTCACAACTGCCAGCTAAGATCTCTGAACTTTTCAGCCTTCAGGAGGGAAAGGTTTGCATCTCTTCCTACCTGTAGTGTAAAGATGGCTGGCCACGGGTTCAGCTGTACTGCTCTTCAGGCTAGTGCTGGCTGGGGAAGATTGGGTGCGGCTGAGGGCTTGATGAGGGAGAGTGCTGATATTCAGGGGTGTCTGGTAGAGCTGAAGGGGCCGCAGCTGATGTGCATCTGCAAATACCTGTGAAAATTGTGCAAAGGGAGGAAGGAAAGAAAAAAGACTAGTCAAAATATGACCTTAATATCTGAGCTTGAAACAGTTACCATTAGAGATGGAGAGACTATCGCTCTGGAGCTCACGGTCTGCAAGCCACTCTTCGACCTTGCAGCGAGGCTTACCCTTCCACCTCCTACCAGGAGTGGCTCGCAAACCACAAGCTCCGAAGTAATAGGAAGGGAGTGCAGAGCCCGCAGCAACAGTGGAAGGTGAGTGGACAGTCCGGCTCGAGGGGGCAGGACCCTTGTTATGTCCACCTGTGTGGGGATATTCATATATGAATATGAATACCCCCATCTCTAGTTACCATCTCTACCCAAACTGTGCAAGTCTCTAGGAAGCAGCTAGTGCTTACTGAAGGGTGTTTTTGAACTGCTTCATTTCTATAAAATTACTTCTCATACATAAAACTGCATATTTTTCACTTTAAAACCACACATTTTTGCACCAAGAGACAAGCCAGTTTTAGTCTTCCGGACAGCTGAAGCCAGTAGAAAATATACAAATTGCACATATTGGCTTATGCTTGCAACTTATTCTGTTTTAGTTAATCAATGAAAAGAAGGAAGGAATCAGGCAGACAGGGTGTTGAAATCTCATTATCTCCCATGCTTATTGTTCAGTCTTCGCTAGGTGCTGTTCACACACTTCAAAGCCTAATCCTGAGGCCTAAAAGAAACTTGATTTTAAATTAAAACAGTGTGAAAGCTGAAGCACCCAGACAGAGAATCCTGAGCTTGTGCAATCACCAAAATGATTCCAGCATACAGATGGGATCTGATCTGCAGTGCAATCTGCCTGATCTTCTTCGAAAGCTGGATTTCACTGCTAAAACAAGGGTCAAACTAAACGTTATGCTAAATGCATAACATAAAGATACATCTATGATTTATCTTCAATTACAGGTGCAGATGCACTGTGGTATATGGTGTCACTTTTGCATTTCATATGCATTCAGAGAATCTTGAAGCTGGACAGGATAGCAATGATTATCTAGCCCACCACACAGTGCTGAATAACCATTGCTATAAAGGTAAAGGTAAAGGTTCCCCTTGATAATTTTTGTCCAGTCGTTTTCGACTCTAGGGGGCGGTGCTCATCCCCGTTTCCAAGCCATAGAGCCAGCGTTTGTCCGAAGACAATCTTCCGTGGTCACATGGCCAGTGCAACTTAGACACGGAACACTGTTACCTTCCCACCGAGGTGGTCCCTATTTATCTACTTGCATTTGCATGCTTTCGAACCGCTAGGTTGGCGGGAGCTGGGACAAGCAATGGGAGCTCACTCCGTTGCGTGGATTCGATCTTACGACTGCTTGGTCTTCTGACCCTGCAGCACAGGCTTCTGCGGTTTAGCCCACAGCGCCACCACGTCCCCATTGCTATAATATCTCCAATATCTCCGAAATCTCTAACAAACAGTAATCCACCATCTTCCTTGGCAGTCCCTTCTGCTCAGACTATCAGGAGGTTCTTCCTAATATTTGGCCAACATCCCTTTCGATGTAATTGGAACCTACTTGTTTAGGTCCTAGCTCCTAGAGTAGCAGAAACAAAACATCCGAGTCCTGATTTTCCAAATATGGCTTGTTACAGAAATATGGGCCTCCAGAGGTTGTTGGACTACAGATTTCACCCAGTCCTTGACAGTATATTTAACTGTGAGATATTACAGGAGTTGCAATCCAACAACATCTGCAAGGTTACCACCCCCTATTTAGATTCAGGTCTATGTCTACAGCCTAACTTAGTTAAACCAGTCAGTGTAGAGGTTTTCAAGATGCAATCTTCAGTGGTGTGGTCATGTCATATCACACTGAAGCTTGCATACATCATGAAATAATGATAAAGAATTTGCATGCTTCCATGATGGTGAAAATTAGCTCCAACTGAATGATTATGGCACAAAGTTCTGGAAGGCAACCAAAGTGAAAAAAGTCTTCCCAAATGTACTACGGAAATTTTTTAGCAATGGCTGCAAGCCACATACATGCCACACTCCATGCTACAACTCAAAAATCCTTTGGCATCCTCTTTTTTTTCAACCTCCAAATCTCCCCCCCTCCCTGAAGACAGACACTTTCATGTGTTTGCCAAATATACATTCCAGTGTAGAACTGATGAAATATTTAGGTGCACAAGAGAAATGAAGGAATGAAAGGGGAGAAAAGACAAGATGACTCATACATTAGAATGATGCACAGAAATGGAAAGGATGCAGAGAAAACAAGGGCAGGAGAAAGACAGGAAGGATGACTGTGGGGTGGAAGATGAGTCATTCTTCCTTTTGGAGATTCCACTACTCTGTCTTGGATGAACAGGGAGAAGAATAGGAAGCAAAATAAGCCTTTCCCTTTTCATATTCCTAATGCTTGTGATCCTGCTCCTATACAGTTGCATGACCTTCCCCTAGAGCCTGGAAAAGTTACTGTTTTGGACCACAATTCCCTCTGCTCACTGGGGATTCTGGAAGCTGCAGTCCAAAGAATCACTCTTCCTAACTTCTGCTCTCTCCTACCTACAAGCTCACTTCTGACCTTTCCACAAGACAATGAAAATGTTTAAAGGAGCTGAAATCCAGACCTTGATCAAAAGGCAGTATTATTATTATTATTTACATTCCTACCCCAACTTTCCATTACCAGGTAGTGCTCAAAGATGCTTGCAATTCTCATAAAACAATAAAAATTGCAAGTAAAAACTAATTTACTACAGAATCATTTATATTGGATGAAATTAACATACTATAAAATTCAATACATTAAAGTCAGTTAGGTATAGGTAAAAAGGTAAAGATTCCCCTTGACAAATTGTCCAGTCGTGTTTGTCCCCTCCTTTACATGCCTCTTTGTTTCTACAGGAAGGAGAAACAACATGGATTTGGCTGGCATCTGGTCAGTGTGGTATTTGAGTGTCGAGCATACAAGTTCTACTTCTCATTGAGGGCCAAACTGGACAAGATGCCAGTTTCACAATTTGTTGTTGTTTAGTCGTTAAGTCATGTCCGACTCTTCATGACCCCATGGACCAGAGCACGCCAGGCCCTCCTGTCTTCCAATGCATCCCGGAGTTGGGTCAAATTCATGTTGGTAGGTTCAATGACAAGTTTCACAATTAGAAGCTAGTAAACCGTTTTCCCCTCAAAAGATGTAGTGTCTCTACATTGAACTTGCAAATAAAGCCCACAGTTATCTCCCATTGACCAATCAAATAAAACTAAGCTAGCTCAACTTGCAAAGCTGAGAAACTTTGTGCTATGACAACTGAAGCTAACCTCTTAAGACAGCAATGCTTCTAATGATGGCCCATGATTAATGTCTGTTTTCACGATGAGCCTTACCTTCCTCACAGAGTGGTAAAAAGGATGAAGTAGGGAGCAGCAGAACCATTAATGCTGCCTTGACTCACTAGAGGAGAGACAGAATATAAATGGAATAATACAGAATTAAAATAAATAAATGAAGGCCTCACCTGCCTGTAAGTCACTCCAAGCTCTTCAACCTCCTGCTCTTCTTCCAGCCTGTTATCCCCAGACTCGTCCTTTACTTGGAGACAGCAACGTTCTTCTTCAGCCCCCTTCTCTTCCTCCTCTTCCTCCACCTCTTCTTCTTCCTCTTCCTCCTCCTCCAGGCCATCCTGCGTCCCCTCACCTTCTGTTGACCCATCCACCACAAATGGCCCTCGGCCCATGGCTAAGCCTAAAGTCTCCTGTTGTTCAGTCAGCTCCTCTTCTGTCTCTTCAGGGTGGGTGGTGGGTGGTCGTGGCAACTCACCAGTCTTTGTTATGATCTGCAAAAGGGGAGGAAAGCAGAAAAACATACTATACTTCAACTAGCAATTTTAATGGCAGTGCTTGACTACGTACTGACAGACCATAGGGCCAAATGAAAAAGCAGAGAACTCGGCTGTTCTCATTACTTTTAAATGTCCTTGGATCTCAGACACCATGTATTTAAACAGATCACAGGAATGAAAGAAACTAAGAAAAATACACATGCTGCTCCATAAGCATGCTGTTCTCCTGTCCTAAAACAGGCCAAGACTGGCTGAGAAGTTTGCATCACAGCTTGGAAAACATATTTAAGGATTACAGTTGCCAGAACACACTGGCAAAAGTGGCCTGGGAGTTCTGGGAACTGTAATCTAGAAATATCTTTTTCAAGTGTTGGTTTAAGTCCCAGTCAGGCTACAACATGCCAGGAGTGACAACGAGGAGACAAGAAGGGATATGGCCCCTCAGATCAATATACTAGCAAAATTAAAGGGAGGGGGGAAATGCAGAATATTCTGGCAATCTAAAGACTACAAGTTTCAATTGTGTCTGCTGAAGTCGATTTTGATCCATGAGCTCACAATGAAATAAATAACTTAGGGTGCAACGACACTACAGTGGTGCCTCGCTTGATGATGTTAATCTGTTCCAGCGAAATCGCTGTAGAGCGAAATCATCATCAAGCAAAAGTAAAAAGCCCATTAGAATGCATTAGAAACCAGTTAATGTGTTCTAATGGGCGAAATACCTCATCATAAAGCGAAGATCCTCCATAGGGTGGCCATTTTCTGCTCCCTATAGAGCGAAGAATCCATCCGGGGGAGCCATTTTGAATGGCAGGCGGCCATTTTGGAAACCTGACCATCAGCTGTTTTGATCGTCGTGAAGTGAAAAATTGGATCCCGAAGCACGGAACCAATCATCGTAAAGCGGGTTTTTTGCTATCTAAACATTGTTTTGCGATCGCAAACGCCTAATCATTAAGCGGATTCGTCGTGGAGAGGAGTAATCGTTAAGCGGGGCACCACTGTAGAAGGAAATGTGGGAAATGCTACATATTTGGGGTGGCCTGATTGGCATTTTTTTTCCTGTAGCTCACACATCACAAAGGGAAATGCAAATCTGTCCTGAATTCCCTCAAACTCCAAATCTATAGTTTTTTCTTCTGCTGATGGGGCTTCTAGTTTTTTAAAATAATGGATCAATTTAAATCAGTTAAGACATGTGATCACTTGACCCAATGCAAAGCCCACTGGCAAGACTTTTTCTTTCTTTCTTTTTTTTTTAAGAGCTAAGGACAAGGCAAAGCCTCTTTAAAAGTCTCATTCTTTCTCATTTTCTCAACTGAAAGTAAGCAACCCTTTTTCCCCCTACAGCTTAGAAATGGCTTGGAAAGCTGGCAAGACTTCTATTTTTTTTTTCAACAGCTTGTTTCCAGCACTGATGTGCTAGGGCACCTAAACATTTTTTAAAAAGGTAAATAGATAAGGAAATGACAGGAGGAAAAGCCTTTTTACAGCTTGTTAATGCAGTTCCTTTGAGCCATACCTCCTACAGGGCTCCAACAGAGCTGCAAACAAACAAGGCTGTCCCCCTGTAAGGCCATTTAAATTGAACAGACCCAAATTCTCCAGAGTGACTGGAGCAAGCGAATGTGAGTGAATTCACATTCACTGTGAAATGTTGCACTGTGTAGTTGCACTCTTGAGTCTTTAAGGTGCCACAATATTTTGACTTTTTTCTTCCTTCTCTCCCACTTTCCCCCCTTGTTTTGTCAACCTGCTAAGACAGACTAACCCAGCTACAGTACTTCTAAACTACATCTAGCAATGCCTGTTAAGCAACGGCTGGTAATTCAGGCTCACATAAATTGCACAAACCTTCCCCTGATGCTCACACCCTACATGAGCCAGTTACTTCTCTAGTAACCCACCTTTCCCAGTTGGATCTGTTGTTGCTGCTTCTGCTTCTCCAGAAACTGCTGATGCTGTTGCTGCACAACCAAATGCTGCAGCGCTTGAGGGCTTTGGGGCAGTGGTGATGACTGTGTGCGGCTCAGTGGGCGATGCCGAGGCAGCTTGCTTACAGACCGCAGGTTGGAGGGGACGCGATCACCTGTCACCAGAGGAGACTGGCCATGCAAAGGAACTGGAGTGAAAGGAGCAGAATATATCCTTATGATTGTTCCCAGAATATGGCAACTTATTTCACTTTAAAACCTCAAGCCAAGTTGCTAGTCTTCATGTCTGCTTTTATTCACATGACTTCTGTAACAGCCTGAATGCACACATTGCTTTATAAACTTAACTCTTCCTTCCGCTTCGGACAAACCTGGAAGAGAGACAACTGCAGTTCTCACTTCAGAGAGAACAATAATACTGAAACAGCAATTAAAACAGTGGTCCCCAACCTTTTTGCCTCCATTGACCAGTTTAGCGTGCGGGCAGGGGGGCATCTGTGCGGGCGTGGGAGGGGCCATGTGTGTGGGGCTGTGTGTGTGTAGGAGAGGCTGTGCATGCGTGGGAGGGGTGTGCATGCATCTGCATGTGCAGGGGGGCAGGAGATTTGTCTCTATGTCCCATTCCTGACAAGGCCACGGACCGGGAGTTGGGGAACCCTGAATTAAGAGATATTTCACTAACAAGAGCTCTCACAGCTGCTGCTGATCTGGCAACAACTTATGCAGTAGGAACAATGCAGTACTCAACTGATCCCCCGGAGAAATATGAGGAGCTCCAAGTCTGACGTAGGTGTTGCTTCTGGGAGAGAAAGTGCAGCTAGAACGAAGTTGATGGTTGGTAAATAGCTAGCATGACTCAAAATGGGCATTGGCCAATAATGTCACCAACCTGCATCTAGCATTGATTGAGTTTCCTGTATAGCTTGAGTGAGCTGGGTTACCTGTCTCCAGAGCCAGAGGGTTCGGAGTTCAATTCCACAACTAGCCTCTGTGACCTCGGACAAGCTGCACAGACCCAGGGAACCCCCAGGAAGCAAAAAGGAATGGTAAACAACTTAGGAGTACTCTGTCTCTAGAAAACCTTGAATAGGGTTGCTGTAAATAAGAATGGACTCAATGGCACACGGCAGCCACCATATCTCTCACTTGTTCTAAACTACTATCAGCAAGAGAGACTGAGTATTACACCTTATGTCACATAAGCCACTGCTGTGCTGACCTATATCCTCTCTAGGTCATCTCTACCTCTCACTCACCTGCAATTAGTGTGTTCTGCTGTCGAGCCTGTTCCAGGAGTAGGACATGTTGAAGCAAGGAAGCATGTCCATGGTTGTTGGTCTCACCCTCGAGGGCCACCCCCAGAAGGCAACTGGGGATAGATGACATACTCAAGAACTTGCTTGTCAAGGGGGCCCCCTGGCGTAACGACTGGAGGGCCTGACGCTCTGCTTCCTGCTGAGTGGAAAGAGTCGGAGAGGCCTAAAGGGGGGAAGGCAAGGGTGTTGGCCATCACCATGAAAGCCCAGAGATTGCTGGTGGTCCAGCTGCTGCACAAATAACATGACCCACATTCCAGAATTTGGAAAAAGGGGGTTTGAATTAAAATGCCCAGATTGCCCAAACCAGCATAGCTACTGGGTGGATTTTAGGAGTTGTTACCAAATAAATAAACGGAACTTTTCCAAGCTGTGCCACATCCTGCCCCTTCTAATAAGCTGATGTTAATATTTTGGTAAGGCAAAACTTTCAAAATCTCAATAACCCAACAGATGACAAATGTTAAAAAAAAGTTTTAAAAAATCAGAAGCATTTCCCCATTGAGGAACACTTACTGCTCTCTGTGGGCACTCAAATGTTACATTTCTTGGTATCTACCTAGTTAACCCTATACCATACATCAGTTAGACATTAGACCAAGATTTCATTCAGAGACTAGAATAAGTCTGAACTGACCTATTCTGGCAACCCCACCCCACCCCACCCCACCCCACCTCTTGCAAACGCTCTTTCAATCGTTCCCAAACCAATTGAAGGTGATGAGATTGCAATGGCCAGAAATTACTGGGTCATAGCTTAAGTCATGGATGCAGCCTAGACCTATTCAGTAAAGTGCAAAGTTAGGGAGGACTCTGGGCAGGGTGAGGCAGGGAAGTCCTTAGGCATTCTCACAGGCCTGAAAATATCACTGGATAACAGTATACATCTACGTGAAATAAGTTCAAGCATTTGCAGCTTGCAATCAATTTATATTCATCCCCTAATTATCACTAACTTGATTTCCCTTCTTGTTTCTATTCTTCGCCATGTCTGTTTCAGCCTGTAAGCCCTAGCAGCAAAGACCTGCCAAATCTATGAATAGTAGTAATTGTAAATGATGATCATAGTAATAAAATAACAAACAATAATGAAATTGCAGAGAATAATGGGGCTCAGAAACTTCACTGTTGTAGAATGGTGCCAATTTCACTTTACTGTATCTAGCAAATATCCTGCAAATTAATTTGATTCAAACATTCTATTCAGTATCAGACAGGACAGAGGCATCCTTGGATATTTTGCACTGTGCCACAAAAAAAGCAGCATGAACGGAATTAAAACAAAGTGGTTTCTACTGAAGAAAATAAGAAGGAAACTTCAAAATGGCAGGCAGCTCAGTTTTTAGAGCACAGTAGCCCAACACAGACTACTAGCCAATTAAGTCACTGGATCCAAGCTCAGGGCCGATTAATTAATAGCAGTCTGGAGGTCTTGCTAATTTCAGCTTAGCTTGGGTGTCTGGAGCATACAAGCAGAAATGTAGGCTCTTTGCGGGAGGAAAACAAATCATGGCAGGGACAAGCAGAATGTGACGTCTGCCAGTCAGCTATTTCCAACTTCTGATGCTGAAAATAGCCAAGTTGTAGACTGGCACGAGTACCACATGCCCAATCTGAGCCAAGTTTACTGACTGTCACCAGAGGGAGGCAATAAATAGGTCATTGCTGGATACCAATTTTGGGAGGTGGGGGACAAAGCCCAGTCCACGGGGAAAATTTCAAAACATTAAAGAGTGCAAAAAGAATGTGTTTTTGGTAAATATGTATTGGGATAGAACATCATTTCTGTTGAAGGGGAACTTTGCAACTGAACAAAGAGGGAGGAACCAGGAAAGAAATGGAGCAAGAGGTTTTGGTATCTACATTTACTGACCTGACAATAAAACTTGTTTAATGCGTTCCTATGGGCTTTAAAACTAACCTTATGCGAAGATCCTCCATTGCGGCGGCCATTTTCGGTGCCTCTAAAGCGAGGCAACACAGCGGGTGGACATTTTGTTTTCCGGCGGCCATTATGAAACTGGCTGAAAATGGGGGCTTTGCGCTGATCGCTTCCCCACGATCATCGCAAAGCAATTTTTCCCCATGGGGCCATCGCTAAGCGATTGCTCTGGCGATGGCCAAAACCACATCGCTAAGCGATTTCATCGCTCAATGGAGTGATCGCTAAGCGAGGCACCATTGTAATTCCCACAGGAACTGATGCAAAGCCGGTTAATCTGCATTCTACCACTAGGGGGAGAATTTTTCTTCTTTTGACTTAAGATGAACTTAGGTCAAAAAAGGGCAGGAAAGGAGGGGGGAGGGAACACCTTCTAAACAGAACACCTTTTAACCCAAGCACCTTTTAAACAAAACCAAGCACCTTTTAGCTTTAAAGAAGGGCAGGGGAACACCTTTTAAACAGAACACTTTTTCCGTTCATAAGTCGAAGCTCCATTCGCAAGTCAAAGCAAAAATTTCCAAACGGAGCAGTTTGTAAGTCAAAATGTTCGTAGGTGGGGATGTTCGTAAGTCGAGGTTTCAACCCTATTTAGTATGATGAATTTTATAGTATCTTCTATACTATGAAATTCATCACCAATAGATTTATAACAAGAAGACAGGAGTACTTCTTCCAAAAAAAAAAAGCAACAATAGAATTCAATGCCCTATGGTACTGCAATGGTCACTGCATAAATAAAATATTAACCAAATATACAGAGGAAAAATATATCTGCCTGCTAGATTTGCTAGCTAGGCTACAGCCTGGGAGTGAATAGTTACAAAATACCTACTTCCTTATAATTAAATCCTTTTTGTGATAAAGGCATAACTAAAAGCATTATGATGTAACTTACTGAGAAATGATTACATGTTTTCCTTATTAAAAAGATAATTACAACTACTTTAGTGAATTTCTAACTAGTGACTTCCAAATTCTGCTTCTAATGCATCCATGAGGATATTCAGGCAGCATGTACTCACGCTGAGGTGTGAATTTGTCACTGTGACTGTAGCCTGAAGTCCCAAGGAAATGTTGGGCAAAGATGGGGAAGTATATAAGCTGAGTTGGCTAGCTGAACCATCCATGGTGACAGCTCGGGGCAGCATCTATAATATAAAAGGAAATAAGGTTTAAGATTCAGAATGGAAAGACACAGTGGGGGGAAATGTAAGAAGACAGGATGATAAACACTGCAACAAGGTACAAAAAAGGATGTTTTCCCAGAGTCTGTTGGTGTGCAAGACTTCTAGGACATTTACTGGGCATCCAGGTTGCTTACTTGCCTATTCATTTATTTTTTAAATCCATGAGTCACAAAGCAGTTCCAAAAGATAACCTCTTCCTTCTATCCTTGCAAAACTAGCAAACAATGGCACGACATTTTAAAAGCATGTGTCCAAAAGTCAAAAGGAATGAAAAAAGGATCAGTACTTATATTCCAGTCCTATGGCGAGCACCTTTTAATTCATGAGTCAAAGCCAGGATGAATGACTCCCTCAGCAAAAAGAGAGTATGAAGAGCCCCTAACAAATGCTAAGTAGTTGTAAAGAGAATATGTCAACCTCCCCCAAGGTGTTGCCTCCAGATATATTGGATTTACAACTACATCTGCTAACAAATTATAATCTTCTTTATATTCAGGTTGAGTAACATAGTGGTCAGGATTGCATTATGTCACTGACACCCACTGACATGATGCAATAGGCATAAAACTCAACAGTGAATTGTTTCAGGCAAGAACTTAGTACAGACGTTTGCTGTTGGCACAATAGTAAATGCCAACATTAACCTTTTAACTTGCAACAATTTGCCATCAAGGTTTACCGCACTCATGTTAAATTGGTGTAAAAATGCAACAGCATTTTGGCAGGCATTTCTAAAGCCAGACACAGAATGTCCTAGGACAGAGGTCGTCAAGCTCCGGTCCGCGGCCCGGTGCCGGTCCCCAACCTTTCATTATTTCCTCTTGTGAATTACTTGTTTTGAATTATATAAATGGCAGAAAGTGTTCTCTTTGTGCTATAGTGTCAAAGATACAAAGGATGAATGAGACATAACACAGGCAGGAGGCCCTCTCAAAATGCTTTCTTGACTTCAACACACTTCTAATCTAGGTTTAGGATTAAGGAAATATTTTTTTATTTAACATATTTTCCCCCAATTTTCTCATCCATTAACATGGCACAAGCAGGAGCCATAGTTACATTCACAGAACCTGTATCAACTACAGCAGCCTGTTCGGTCAGACTCACTTTGAATTTTTTACCATAATTACTCAAGTCTATGTCCCACTTGTTTCATCACCACAGCTTGCCCAATAAACCAGGCAGCCATATCCTACTGTGTTTGCCATGAGATGTTCTGGAAGGTTCCATTGTGGTGGTATGAGGCCTGGTGAACAGGTGCTGCACCGAGGAGGGGGATTGGCTCTCTTATTTCTTCTGGATGTCACCGTTTCTGCCAGCAGAAGTCCACAATTCGATCTGTCCTAATTTAGCTGCACATTTCTGATGAAATCTATGGGGCTTACGTCAAAACAAACTTTCCATTTTCATTCCGGTGATCCTCACTAGCAGCCAATTGACACAATGGAACACCTTAACAGCAGAGGTTAGCAAAGTAATTACTGTATCTAATGTCAATCGCTGTGGTGACAGACACCTTAAGATCTCTTGTTCAGTCTTGATACAGCATCTGGGCCACACAGCAGGCCCCCTGAGGGTTCTGCTACATCCCCGTCACAAAGAGACCAACCAGAAGAAGGCAAATTCAGTTTTTCATTCTATTGCTGCTACAGTACCACCAGCAAGCATGGTCACTAGTCATACTAGCACTCCAGGAACCACAGCAAAACTTCCCAAAGCTCTAATCTCAATACCCCAACAAAGGGAGAGAAGTATAAATCTCTGGTGGGCAATCTCAGAGAGCTTGAGGATCAGCTTTTTGCCCTCAGCGACCATCATTGGAATAGCTGTTTTTTGGCCATAAAAAAATTAACCAGGAACAGTCCATCCAGGCACTATTAGTTTTGTGTTTCATTTTTGAGGGGGGAGGGCCTTAGTAGATCCCCCCCAAGGTCTCTGATACCAACAGAACACTACCAAAAGTACTCCAAAAGCCACTGGGAATGGAAATTGCGATCTTTATTACCTGTTTTTTTTAAAGCTTAGGAGGGGTTTAAGGTTGCCCTTGGGGGCCACATCCAACTCACAGGCCACGGGTTGCCTGATGCTGGCTGGCTGGGATGACAGCAGTTGATGTTCAAAGCACCCAGAGGATACCAGGTTGGAAAAGAATCATTTTACCAGTAATAAATAAGATGGAAGAGGAGGAGGAAAAGAATACCCATGATTCAGAAAAGGCCTAGTTGAAAGATGAAGGCAACAGTCCTAAAAACAATTGCCAGGGAGTAAGTCCCACTCAGTTTCTAAGTGGATGTGTCTAGGATTTCATGTTTAATCCCCATTATACATGTTAGGTCCTCTTGGAGCGCTGAAGAACATAAGTACGCAAGCAAGGTACCAACCAGGGAGTTTTGATATATTTTTTACCTGGCAACTGATTGTTATGTTTTGGAATCAATTCAAGGAGATGAGATGGTATGTATAAAGGCTAGGCATGGCCAATACTACTACTCAGCAAAGTGATGTACCCTTCTGAGGAGAATTCTGGTGTCTCTAAAGGGCAGCAAATTCTTATTTATTTCAGTGGTATTGCTCTTTTTACAATCAAGCTGCTTATAGGACTTTTCTGCCTTAGGTGCTGAAACAGTTTGCCTATTCTTAATTCTATTTACCTCAACTAGGGGTGGGGAGGTGTCATTTGTTTCTCTGCCTCAGGCAGCAAAATCTGTTGGGCCAAGCCTTCAGCTGACACACGGGCCATGCTGTCTACTTACTATATCCATATAGTACCAATACAGGCAGTTTTCCGATGGTAAGAATGGTTTATCCTCTGGGAGATAGGATGCAAAAGGAAAACAGACTAGAGGAAAACCTGCAACACTCAGGCATCAAGTCTTTCACACTGTTATATAATGAAGTTACATAATGGCCTGGTGGGATGCTCACTGCAACTGACAGCTAAAAGGAAGGGAGGAGTCAAGTGGCAGCCAGTCCCAGCCAAACTGATGGGGGAGGCTTTGCTGCGTCACCTCTCCCTTTGATGTAGCCAAGTGGAATTAACTGCTGAGGCAGACAAGGGATGCTTATGATCTTCACACTAAAGAGAGGGAGAAACGCCAGCTAAATAATAAGCAGAGAGGAGATGCTGGAACAGCCATGCCCATAATGAATGATGGGTTCAGGGCTAGGAGTAGTTCCTTTTTCTGATGTTCAATTTCCAGAACTGCAAGCCCCAGCTAGCACTCTCAGTTGATTCTGGTTACCCTCTTAATTTTCCAACTAACCTTAGAATCCTTGACAAAACTAGACTACTATAGTTAGTCCTCTAACTGCTCCGGAGTTTACACTGGTTCTGTCAAGCAACAATGAATACAAGCCAAGTTGAAGGGACAGCGGCCTACCTATCTTATCAGTCTATCTGGTTTATTTGCAGGTAGTTTACACAAAATATAGTTATGACTGTTTTTATAATTTTGGATAGATAGCATAGCTCTACATTAGTCAATCACCATTTCCCCGAGCTGCCAGTGCTTGTGAAATCATTGTGGTCATTCCCATATCTTTTTCTTCTCGCATAATCAGTGCTGCAGTACAGCCAGGTCTCACAAAGTTAAGTGGTCAGGGCTTTCAGATTAGGAGGGAGGATATGATCACATCGGCTACAACATCCTTCCCTCCTTGCATAGGTTATCTGTCAGTAAGACGTTGTGTGGATTTTTCTCCAAATAATACTCGGAGGGGTGCTTTGGTCCACAGAGGGCCATTAAGAACCATTAGCTTTAGAAAAGACCTGCAGTCTAGCGGAGACAAAAAATAACTAGAATCAGTTCTACTTATGTGGATCAACTATCCTGCCTGTATCTTTTGTTCTCTAAGTCTGTAGGGTGTAGCTATGGGGATGCTCATGATAAGCATCTGCACTTAAAACTTTATGATGCCATAAAACTTGCTGAAATGTTAGCAAGTACATCATCTACAATCCCTGGACTATAGACAGCTGGACACCCACTATCCTTTATGATTGTAGGTCTCTTCATTATCTCAAGGAAGGCTGAGGTACATCAGTGAGATGCTCAATTGTCTCACCATGGGTTCCTTATGCTTTTCCTGACATGGTACAGTTTCACATTAAAATCAAATAACACATGCAGGTAATGCAAACAAATGGCTCCTTTGTGCCATGGGTGGTTATTATCTGAGCTTGTAATCATGTTGTCAAGAAAGGTATGGTGGCAGTGTTGAAAGCAGGTTTTCTTGTAGGGCTTGGGAGTTGGTTTCTATCTGCTTTGCAGTCCATAGTTGCTGCGGAGAAGCCATTTCAGGTTAAGTGAAAGTGTCATCAACCAGGGCAACACAAGGAAAATATCCTGGATGGTTTAGATTGTGGTGAACAACTTTTGTGGCATCAAATGTTCACAACTAGCCCTCCCTATGGATCAAACCAGTCCCAGAAATTTTGAAAATTTGGCAGTGGTGGGGTGGTGGTAGTGTTTCAAAACATGAAGTGACAAGGTATGCACTTCTACTTTTTTTAAAAAGACAGGGACATTTTAAAGATTTGGAGCCCTGCAATCTACCCAAATCATTTTTTAAAAAAACTTCTAGGAGTGTTGTTTTCTTAAAGCACATTTTTTTTCTGGCTGGCAAGGCTATGGAAGGGCTCAAAAATTGCCTTAGAGGACCACAGTTTGCTCCTCATGGACATACCAATAAGGTTATTAGTTAAAACTCAAGATGACAAGTAAAGGAACCTTGTGAAATAATCGTGTCTATTACGTAACCCCTGAATGCCAATATACCAATACCAATATAGTCAATTTAGATTTAGCTTAATCATTCTCAACTTTTTTGGCCAAGGCCCTTTTAGGAGCTGTCCGCAGGTTCCAGGGCCCCCTGCTAAACAAGGATACCACATAAACAGATATCTTTCAGAAATTTCTCACATTTTTCAGTCTGTTTCCCCCTTCAAATGTGCCTCCCATGGTCCATATGCCTCCCCCCCCATTGAGAATGGCTGGTTCAGATTATGTTTTTAAAGTGCCTGTTCTTCAGGTAAAAACCTATTTTCTGAGGGAAAAGTGCAAATGCAGTTTTCTCACAGGGCTTGTCACAGAAAAGATTCGTGGCAGTGCTATAACTCAAAGTATATATAGATAAAGAGGTTACCTACCTGTAACTCTGGTTCTTCGAGTGGTCATCTGTGAATTCACACTAATGGGCTCCACAACATGGTGCCAGGACCTCCCCTACGCTGGCTATAACTCCGCCCCCCCCTTGGCACAGAATGCCTCAGTTCCATGGAACCGACCGCTGCTGCACGGCATGCAATGGCACACATGACATACAGTGAGGAGGAAGGGTGGGGAGTGTGAATTCACAGATGACCACTCGAAGAACCAGAGTTATACGTAGGTAACCTCTTTTTCTTCTTCATCGTCTCTGTGAATGCAGACTAATGGGTAACTAGCAAGCCCAGGAGGAGGTACGTCATGAAAGTGCCGAAGCCAAGACAGCTCGACCTACCACAGCCTCGGCCCGGATATCTAGGCAGTAATGGGAGACGAAGGTAGACGGAGCGGCTCATGTGGCAACTTGGCAGATGTCTGCCCTGCGCACAAAGGCCATTGAGGACGCTACAGCTCTTGTAGAGTGAGCTCTGACTGGGCCTGGAAGAGAAGTCTTAGCTAAATCATAGGCATGCGGGTGTGGTTGAGAACATCTGCTACAGTCAGGGAACTCTCCAGGCCGTCAGGTGGAGGGATTCGAGATCCGGATGAAAAATCTGTCCTTCCTCTCGAGATAGTAGGTGAGGGACCATCTTCAGCCTGATGTATTCTGAGGCTCTGGAGAGTAGAATCAAGAACTATGGCTGACAAGGTCACCAAAGGGCTATAAGGATCATATTTTCATTTTCGTGTTGGATCCTTATGATGGTCTTTTGGAGATGGGGAATGGGTGGGAACATGTAAAGGAGGCCAGATGACTATCGCATGAGAAACACGTCGCCTAGGGACTGATGGCTGACACCGGCTCGTGAACAATACCTGATACATTTCTTTTTGGCTTGGGACACAAAAACATTTATTTCTGGAGTTCCCCATCAGCAGCAGAGGTGGTGAAAGGTTGCATTGCCTAGAGCCCATTCGTGGGAGCAGGATTGTAGCCTGCTTAGATGATCTGCAAAGGTATTACCCTTGCCTGCTACATGCACAGCCACAGGGTATATGTGCCAGACAAAGCACCGTTCCCAGAGGTCGATGGTATGAAGCAGAAGGTGCAATGAGTGAGTGCCGCCTGGTTTCTTTATATAATAAACTGCTGTGGTATTGTCTGATGCTACTTGGATTACACGACCATGGAGCAGGGGCTCGATGGCTCGAAATGCTTTGGCAATCTCCAGGAGCTCCAGTTCCACCCAGGACCAACAGCCATGAACTGTGTGGTGGCTGAGATAAGCACCCCAGTCTGTCAGGCTGGCATCCGCAGTGACTTGGACCGTGGGAGTGAAGAGGCCAAAAGCCCTTCCTACCAGCAAATTGAAAGGGAGTCTCCACCAACTGAGCTGTGCAGCAAGCTCTGATGTAACCTGCAGCAGTGTGGACAGATGATCATGAGTCATTGAGAAAAGTGACAGGAACCAGGCCTGAAGAGACTGCATCTTCAGCCATGCATGTTGCACAACAGCCATGGTGGATGCCATCAACCGCAAGAGTCACTGGACATTGAGGGTGGGAATCCATGCACCTGAGGAGAAGGAGCATAATACAGATTGCATCTTCAAAATTCTACTTTTGGGGAGAAAGGCTTGACCCAAGGAAGCATTCAAAGTAGCTTCCTACTTTCACATGTCGGGTAGGGTGCAAAGTGGACTTCTCTATGTTGACTCTCAGTCCCAATGTTGACAAGAAGGAAAGTGTTAAGTTCATGTGTCTATGAGCTTGTGACTGGGACTCAGCTACCAGAAGCCAATAATCCAAATATGGGTAAACTGTGACTCCCAAGAGACGTAAGTGAGCCACCACCGGAGCTAGACATTTAGTGAACACCCGGGGTGCAGTGGACAAGCCAAAGGGGATGGCTTTAAATTCATAAGTTCTGCCTCCTACTGAGGCCCTCAGGAAACGCCGATGGTCTGACCTGATGCTAGTGTGGAAATAAGCATCCTTGAGGTCAATCACTGTGAACCAATTCCCATGATGTAACATGTGGATAACATTGTTGAGGGAAACCATATCAAATCTACGAGGAGTGTTGAAAGAGTTCAGGCTGCAAAGACCAAGACTCAGACGGAGGCCTCCATCCTTCTTGGGGATGGTAAAGTACCCTGAATAGAAACCTACTGAAACATCAGGGAGATGCAAAGGAATAATGGCATCTTTCTTCAGCAGGGCCTGAAGAAAGACCCGGTGGGGTGGTGGTGGACTTGAAATGACCTGTGATGGGGGGAGTATCGAATTCTATTGTGTAGCCAGTGGCTATGATAGATAATGCCCAAGAGTCAGATGTGATGGAGTGCCAGGAGTGCAAGAAAGGGGCCAAACGGACTGACGGGTCAACAATAGAGAAGTTGTAACTATTAAAGAGACTGCTTGCTTTTGCGGTCTTCTTGATGGTTTTTCTGGTAGGGGCATTGCCTGCCCACTTACCTAGGAGGTGCAGGTTTGTAGTTTTGAGTCTGGGGCCTCTGACGGTCTTGTTACCCCCTAGGTTGGTAAGAATGCCTCCAGATGCCTCTTGAACGAGACGGTTGCGCAGAGCAGGACCGCGCCGTCTTCCGGAGCTTGAGAAGGTTGTCAAGTATTTCATCTGTCTTTTCATCGAAAAGTCCCGCTCCATCAAATGGCAGGTCCTCTATCCATGTCCTGGTGTCTTCCAAAATGCCAGCAGAGTGCAGCCAAGCATGACAGCAAAGAGAGATGGCAGTGACCCACTGCTTGGAAGCTGCTTCTAAAGTGTGGTGGGCGGCAATGTGCTCATGTCTTGTGAGCCCCATGGCCTCCTGACGATATGAGAGGCCCTGGACTCTAATGTCATCAGGAGCTGCTTCCAGAATGGGAAGTGCCAAATTCCATAAATGTCAGTGGTAGGCACCCATGGTAGCGAAATAGTTGGCCACCATGAGGACAAGAGAAGCTAGAGAGTATATCCTGTGGCCTAGGACATCCAACATACGTCCTTCTTTGTCAGAAGAAGAAGTAGCAGAATGATTCTGGGCCCTGTTTTGAGTGCTATCAACAACAGAAGAATTTGGAAGAGGGTGCTTTAGGAGGCAATCCACATCAGTCCCATATATACTTTATAGTAAAAGGTAAAGTTTCCCCTTGACAATTTGTCTAGTCGTGTCCGACTCTAGGCGGCAGTGCTTATCTCCGTTTCCAAACCATAAAGCTAGCGTTTGTTGGCAGACAATCCTCTGTAGTCACGTGGCCAGCGTGACTAGACACAGACCACCGTTTACCTTTCCACCAAGGTGGTACCTATTTATCTACTCGCATTTTTGCATTTTGCATGCTTTCAAACTGCTGGCGGGAGCTGGGACAAGTGACAGGGGCTCACTCTGTTGTGTGGATTCGATCTTACGACTGCAGGTCTTCTGACCTTGCAGCACAGAGGCTTCAGCGGTTTAACCCGCAGCACCATGTCCCTTTATATAGATTCTGTATACTTTTCAGAGATTCTCAATCCTTCTCGGAATTTGATAGGAAGAAGAAGGTTTAAGCGATGACTCTCTCATGAGTTCAGAGAGGGACGGTATGAATCCGAGACATACTGGAGGAGTCTGTTCCCGAGTTATGTCTTCATACACCATGTTACTCGAGCTAGAAAGTTCCAAGGCTGCTCCACACAAGCATGGATTAACCCACTAGTGTGCATTCACAGAGACCATGAAGAAGAACCAAAGTGATGAATGGCTTTCCAGTATAAGGAGGTATTTACACATTAGTTGCACAGTAGTACTATTGGATTCAAAAATAGATATGCTGGGAGGACAATTTCAGGATCAGAGTAATGTTGCCGATGGAAGCAATTAAAGTCCTGACAGAACTTCTCAAGACGTTCTTTCTTGTGCATCCAAATGTTGAAGATGTCATTGAAATGAGCATGTGGTTAGGAACTGAATCACAGAATTATAGAGTTGGAAAGGATGTCAAGGCATTTCTGGTCCAAAAACCTGCCCATCCAGGAAATTCAGTGTTAAACAAACCTAACATATGGCCATATAAACTCTGTTAAAACTCCTCAAATGAAAGAGAATCTATCATCTTCTAAGGTATCAATTCAGATATTTGAACAGTTTCTACCATTATGCATTCTTTGAGTTCCTATGGTGTAGCCTGACTCTCTCTTTTTGTAATTTGGTTTGGTAACCAAATTCTACTGGTTTGGATCTGACTCTCTGAAGAAGCGGCAAACAAGCTTCTACGTCACAGTTCTTGGATACCTGAAAACGGCTATCATATCACTTCTCAATCTTCTCATCCCTGGGCTGAACAGACAGAACTCCTTGGGACGTCCTGAGACACCACTCACCAGCAGGTGGCACTTTCCCTTGTAACAATGGGAAGAATCAATAAGGAATCTGCAAAGCCTCCGTAATGGGGGGAAGGGAGGGTAGATCTGCCATCTGGGAGGTTATCACATGCCTTTTTGGTGAGCAGCTTTACAAATGCCAAGATGGGAAGAACTGCACTGTGCATAATGTGTGAGAGGGAAATGTCTGAACTCTTTTTCTCCAGACAAAACGGATTATGCTCAGTGATAACTGCAGGAAGACTGAACTGCAGAGAACATACAGCTTTTCTCTGTAGTGGTCCACTCAGGCAGGTCTTTTTTATTCAGCAACCTGACAACATCCACATCCACAAACTATTCATGAGAAGAACCACGTACACCTCTTGGGAAAAGATCAGTATTCTTCTTCACCGTAACTCTTCTCTCTTGTTGGGAGCTTGTTAAAAAGATGTAATCATGGCCTGTGTATGCACTGATTCTAATGGCCTCAAGAAAAAAAAAAGATTAAAATCAGGGGTAGGGACCTTCCAGCTTATGGAACTGGTCCTGGCATCCATGGATCTTTCCCTGGTCTCACTCCTTATGCAGCATCTAAAATTACTTACGTAGCTGCCATCTACACGAATAGGAAAGCTTTTTCTTCAAATAAACAGCCTCACAGTGAAGGGTCAATTTAGGGAAGGGCTGCGTAGCAAGAGGCTCTCTCCTGTCACTCTGGCTCATTCAGCTTTAGAAAGAAGGTCTTGTTCATGCAAATCAGAATTTTTTAGAAACATAATTGCCACAACAGTAGGTGGGCTTTGAATGGAAAAAGAAAGAAGAAAGAGAAAAGAAGAGAAGAATAAGGAGATAGAAGTGGGGAACAGGGGAAGGAAGAAAGAGAAGATAGGGAAATAATGGGAAAGACAAGAAAGATAGAGGGAAAGGGGAGAGAAGAGGAACAAAGATTTAAAAGAGGCTGAAAGAAATAAAACAGGTAGCTTTCTCTCAGTTCCAGTTCTACCCTGCCAAATTTGGCTTCAGCCATACTGACCCCTAATATATGGTCTTCAAGAAAGTTCTGTCATGGGAATATTGCCTTTGGCATACAAAATATTCTCCTCCCTGTTCTAAAGCAATCAAACAAATAAGAAGCCACACAGGAAAAATAAGAATTAAGTGTGTCTTAGGTGTTAAGAATCTCATGTGTTGTTAGTAGCAAAATTTAGACTTCAAGTAAAACCATGGTTAAAGAAGACAAACTATGATGTGGTCTGATGTGTGTACTGACAAACCATGGCTTGTGACTGAATAGAAAACCAGAATCAGTAACCACACTGTTTCTAATGGGCTTTGCAAGCCATATGTTTTGCTAACCATAGTTTGATATGATGTCTGAAATGATAAGCCACCATTACAACCATCAGTTTGTCTTCACAGGCAGCCAGACCAGGAAGACAAAACTGAATTTACCAATATGAGTGAAACAAAAGCAAACAAGGAGTTTCAATTCATGGTTTGCCTCTTATGTGTTTGGAAGTTTTGACATATTCTGCACACATATCATGTTTTAGTGTAATGTCAGAACAGAACTTTTGTCACAGATCTGTAACTGTACAAGCTTGTCTTTGGTTCTTTTCTTTTAAAGAATTGGGTGTTTTGTTTAGCTTTAAATGGCACTTTCTCAAACTGAGAAGGAAGGAATAAAGTCTCCGTATAAAAAAATCTAGCTAAAAATAAACTTTAAAATCACAACTCACCAAGGGACCTCTCTTCTTTTATGAGTCACTCCTCAGCAACCAGCAGAAATGACTCTGAGCGGTTTCTTTTTTTATGTCACTGCATTTCTGCTTCCATTCATTTGGAAACCTCAGTGATGCACTGACACATTCAATCATCCATGCAAAATATAAACTGTATGCACCTCTCCTAAATGTGCACACATGTACAGGAACACAAACACATACGTTGTGCAACTGTTTATACAAGCAGATTTTTTTGTGTCAAGTAGAAAGTTTGCACTAGTTGGAGTGACATCACTGATAGTACAAAACTCCCCATTTCTAGCCTTTAAGGTAGGATTGAGGTTCATGCAACCTGTGACCCTCAGGTATCCCAAAGCCTTGTTTTGCGGAACCCAGACAGCTGGATTCCATCCCCCAGATGAAAAATCTTGCGTCTGTGAAACTAAGGTAAAGGTAAAGGTTTCCCTTGACATTTAGTCCAGGTATGTCTGACTCTAGGCACAGTGCTCATCCCCGTTTCCAAGCCGTAGAGCCAGCATTTGTCCGAAGACAGTTTCCGTGGTCACATGGGCACCGCGACGAGACACGGAATGCCGTTACCTTCCCACCGAGGTGGTACCTATTTATCTACTCGCATTTTTACATGCTTTTGAACTGCTAGGTTGGCAGGAGCTTGGAGAAGCGACGGGAGCTCCGTCCGTTGCATGGATACGATCTTACAACTGCTGGTCTTCTGACCTTGCAGCACAGAGGCTTCTGTGGTTTAAACCCGCAGCGCCACCACGTCCCCAGTGGTCTGTGAAACTAGCTGAATTCATACTCCTGAAAGCCACCAGAAGTGATGAGTTACCTTTTAAGCAAGTCACCGATCCCTCTAAAGTTCTAATATTTATAAAACATTTTTATTCCAAATTGGAATGGATGTTTGGCCACTTCTGATTTGTTTTGTTGGTGGTGGTGGGTCAGTGAAGCCCTTGAACACCTGTCCTTGCCTATCCCTGCCTTGATGCACTGATACCATGACCCTCACTCCAAGCCTCTGAAAGAAAATAATCTAAGTTGAAAAGACCTTGCACACAAACAATAATGCTTGCACTCGAACAAAGATGTACTCAAACTTTGATGATTTATAATTATAATCTCGCTAAACAACTGACATTTTAAAAGTCTCTGAGAGTTATTCTTGAGTCTTATCTTTAGGAATACACATATTTATTGTTACCAACAGTTTAATTTTTCTTTGCACTGATTTTTCTAAATTGGACACAGGGACCATTCTGAGCATTTCAAAAATAGCATAATCTGTGTGACTGTTTTGGTGCCACCAGGGCTATGTGAAACAAAATCTGCTTCTCTGATGATTTGGGATTATGATCTTGCCAAACAAATGAAATATAAATAGAACCCCTGAGGATTATTCTTGATTCTGACAGTTAGGTGGAATTCAGTAAATGGTTTTTGATGTTGTTGCTAACTGCTACGGACTGTCATTTTAAATGTTTAAAATGTCCATAAATATTAATAAAAACAGTACAGTATCTATTCTGATCACACAAGATTAGACATCAATGAATACAGCCTCTCCAACTGTGATTTTTTAAGATGATCGTTTTTGGTTAGGGGCCTGAAAAGCTGGAACTGGCCCAGCCATCTCTGGATCTTCAAGAGATTCCTATTACACTCGTCCAAGAAGCTCAGTGTAATATGGATGGCCCCTTTTAAAAAATTCTCACAACAGAACTATGAGGTGCAGTTAAGTAGAAACAGAGATAAACCCCTAAAGCCACACAGGAGAAGATCAGAAGAGATTTGAAACTACATCTCCCTCAGTGTTTGGGGAAAAAATTTGGGGGAGATACAAGTTCCTGCTCTTCCCAAGAGGCACATTATAGTCCAGAAAAACAATGTCTCCAAGTTCTGATTTCTCCATGTCAAATTCAACACTCCAAAGAAATTCAACATTCACAGAGAAAGGGAGGCAAGAGAAACTGCTTCTGGAGAAATGGCACGAAAACAGTTCAGCACCTTGGGGATAGAAACGTGGACAAGAGGGGAAAGCACAGCAAGCATGGTCATACTACACTGGCCTTACCTCAGTATGAATATTAGGCACTGAACCAGTAAGCCCATTTTCTGTGATGGCGCTGTTGGAGCTGTTCGGTGAGCTAGGGCCAGACCCAGGGGCACTGTTGCACATTGAAGACACTACAAAGAGAACAAGGGGGAGAGGGAAGGTTGCCACCAAGTTAGTTTTTCTACTCAAGCCCACACACAGTGTTGGATGAGGACACTAGCTTGCCAATCTAGGCCGCTGAGAACTTCAGCTTTCAGTCTGAAGCAAAATCATGGATCAAGCCCTTGTGGCTACACTGCATAGTGCCAGAAACCAAAGAGAAAACTCAAATACTGGGTTTGTCTCTCCTTTCCATCTCCCTCTTATATTCCCACTCCCTCCTGTCCCTCACCACATTCTATCCTCTACATCTTACACTAGTTCTGTTGCTCTTAAAAACATACAAAACCACACCTGTAGATAGCAGTTCTCAACATGTGCTAGCTTACATGTTACCGGTTGATCTATCGAAGGACCCAAGCCTTATTGTGAGAAAAAAAAAACAGACACAACAAACCCACTTTTTCCATTAGGGGCACTGCTATGTTTACAGATATTTTGCTATTACTGTATATTAATTGTTTGTGATTAACCTGGTGAACAGAAGGAAACGGGAAACGTTTCGTCATTCTGGTACCACCAGGATGACAGAAGGTTGCAAATGAATAAACTATGGCAGGTAGGCTAGTATCACAATGGCAAAGACAGGAGAAATGAGACAGAGTGAATTTGCAGTAACTGTTATGAAGACTTTGAGTCCCACCAGTGCTTCTGTAGATTATGCTAAATCACAGGTGGGCAGAAGGCAGATCAGGGTTTTCTGATTAAGTACCCTGGTGATTTGCAGGAAACTTCCATTTGTTTAAAAGCAACAGCAACAAAAAGGCTTTTTCTCCCCTTTGTAAATGAGGCAAGAAAGCTGAAGGGGAAAAGAACATGGGTAAAGTCTGAGTGTGAAAGGCTTTGTGCACAGGCTTCAGTTCTTACTTTGAAAACAAATTATTGGGCTGATTCATAGGCACCTTGTTCTGCAAATCTATGTCCACTCTCTTGAGGCACTGTTTTGCACCCAGCAACAACTGGCAGGCCACAAGGTTCATGTGAGCAACAAAGTAAATAAAATATGCTTGCATATATCTTGTCTGTCCCCCAAATAACTCATAATGACATGGACACTTTTATCCTCTCTAAACCTAACCTGTGAAGCAGTTCTAAGTAGTCTTTACCTGAAGAACCTTGGAAAAGGGCTGCCATAAGTCAGAATTGACTTGACAACACACAATTATATTATTATTATTATTGTATGTATCCATGGTTCTTCCCACACAAAATTTGTGGATTTGTGGATCCCCCTGACAAATTTCCCAAATCTCTTCTGAAGCTCAAATTTCCAAGGGAAACTCACATTTTGAGAATAAATGAAATGTAAAGTTTTTTTCCTTCTTCACCTTTGAGTTTGCAATTTCAAGTTCACCTTTCTAAATCAGCACCAAATAAAAAATTTAAAGAGGTATATGTATAGAATTGTAGCTTTCAACAAGGAACTTGGGCCTACTAAAAGCTCATGTGCTTATATAATAGCAGATTGCCAGCCTGCTGCTGTTCCCTTCTGCCAACTAAAATAAACATTCTTTCAGAAGCAGCAGATGTTTCTGGATTATATCCCTCCCTCCAACTGAATAAAAAGGCAACTATGCAGATTACAACTGTCTGGATTAATATCTTAATTTATCAGTAACACATCTGAATAAGGGAGGGTGAGAAATACTTGGTTGCCTTATTTAGACTTTTCCTTTTCTTATCTGCTCTTGACCCTCAGATCAACCATAAATTTTTAGAAATCTTTAAATGGATGTAGCTTCTTTTTGATAGACAGATGATCATACTAGTAGCATAAATTTAGAGTAAAATATTATTCACACCTTCTTTCTTCCTCTTTCACACGCATGAGGAAATTTTAAAACCCATGACACCTGACCTCTGAAGGCTGTGGTAGACAACTTAGCCCACTGGCCAAGTGTAAATTCCTCAAGGGGTCAGGGTTTTGCCCTGGGACCCTTTGAGGCCTGCAAAAACTGCCAAAGAAAAAAGAAAAGAAAAGAAAGAAAAACTAAAACAGAAGCTGACAGGGATTATTAAGTTTATTTCCAGTTTTGATAAAATGGTATTTGGCCATGAGCTAATCTAACACAGAGAAGCCCTGTGTCCCATTTAAAAGGTGAATAGCCACTCTAAAAGGCTTCCAGTAGGAGTAATAAGGGCTGGATGCAGTACAAACAGCTTTATGGTTGCACATTTTACCTAGCAATACTTTAGACCAGTGATGGCGAACCTATGGCATGCATGTGCATGCCACAGCTGGCACGCGGCAAACCTTCTGAAGTGGCTGCAGCTGGGACCCTTTCTCTTCCTGTTCTGGGTCCTTTAACTTCCTGTCCGTCCCCATGATTCCCCCTTTAACTTCCTGTCCATCCCCATGATTCCCCCTTTAACTTCCTGTCTGTTCCCATGATTCCCCCTGAAACTGCCACTTCCTGTTCCGGTCTTCCAGATAGCATAGCAGCCAGTGGTTTCTTCCCCACCCCCTCATTTTGGGCACTCAAGCTGAAAAAGGTTTGCCTCCACTGCTTTAGACAATGGTTACTGAAAAGAAAAGAAAAATAGAAAAATTACCTCATCATTTCAGGGCCCAGCTTGTTTCAAGCTATTGTTTAAAATAGGGATCTAAGGCTGAATCTGGCCCTCTTGGGTTACTTATACAAACTTACCTCCTTCCTCACAACACCATTACTTGGAGTTTCCCAGCTTTTGTTTGAATTTTACACACTCCACAAGGTTGAAATGCCTCTCCTGAAGCTTAATCACAGACCCATGGCCACCCAGTGAGCTTCATGATTGACAGGGAATATGACTCCAGGTCTCCTTCATTCTAGTTCAACATGCTGCACCACACTGTCTCTTCTGCCAAGGCCGTTCCAAGTGAGATCATGTTTCCTCTCACCTGTGATTTCAATTGCTCGTTTTTTGAAGGTGCTGATGACGGTCCCATCTTTTCTCCGCAGCAGGGGGCTGCTCCGCCTCTCTGCAACTTTCTGTTTTAACCGGGAGCGCACTTTTAAGTTGGGTTCTGAGGCTGGAAAGAGAAGGAGGCATTTGGGGGAAAGAAAAGCAGGATGGTGAGCTTGCTAGCATGTTGTACTGGCTAAAGCAAAAAAAGGAAGAAACTCCGGAAGGGACATACTTCAGAAGATTGCCCAGTGGACTGCTAAGCCTGCAAGGGCAACAGACATTTGGTGGATAGAAGATGTGGGGCAATTCTGCACAGCTGGTGTATTTCCTGTAAGGGCAGGCTGGCAGAGCTAATCTAATGCTAATTTGGGAATTCCTCCTGAATAACTTGCACAGGCAGCTTGTGAACAAGGAGCTCTGTGGCACAGCTAGTAAGTAAGTATTTATTTAGGGTTGTTAACCCAATCTTACATAATCTGTGACACAGCTGGAAATTTTGGTTTTCTTGGTCTAGAACTCTCAGAATTGCCCAGTCAGCTTGGCCAGTTGCCAGGATAGCTGTAGGATTCTGGGAACTGTAGTCTTTTAAAAATGCTTCCAAGTGCTGTTCTGTAGATTCAGGAACTTCCCTATTACTCCTATAATGACCAATGTTCTGGATGCAGGGGATTTTCTCTTCACATAGGCATCCCACAATTAAATAAAGGCTGGCAATGTGCATTGGGGGCTTCAGGGGAATATTATGCTCCAAATTTGTTTGCTCATCATTGTAGGGCAATTTTTGAAAATTGAACTGAGGAGCTGGTTCAAATTAGTTTTCCCCACACAGTTTGGAGGATACTTCCCTGCTGTTCACTTCTGATCCTTATTTAAAGCACTCCACATCCTTTCCCCAAAAATATAAAGCCATGCAAAGCCAGACACATTCTATTTTCTCTAATTCAGTTTACATCATATTAAAGACTATGCCAAATATCTCTTCTAATTTTCCTTTGCCTCACTAGATCATCACTCTTTCAAAACGTGCCTTTCCCACAGCTTCAGCCAAAATACTTCACATGTGGTAAAACAGGTCACTTTGCAACATACACAGCATGCTTCAATTAATTTCCAAAGTATGTTCTTGAATTGACCAACAGTACAACTTGGTGCAATCAGTGTTGATTTTTAATTTTATTTCAAATTTTGCTCAGTGAGCTTCCTGGGTAGTTCTGAGCTAGTCACCATACTTTAGACCAATGGCTCATAACCTTGGATTACCCAGGTGTTCCTGGAATGTAATTCCCAAAAGCTTTCACCATCACCTGTGCTCACCGGGATTTCTGGGAACTGCAGTCCAAGAACACCTGAGTTACCCAGCTTTGGGAACCACTGCTTTACAACAAGGATGGAGAAGCTATGCCTCCCTCCCCCCGGTTGTTGTTGAACTGCAATTCCCAAGAACCCTGGAAAGCATGATCAATGGTGGGGATTATGTTAGTTGTGATTCAGTCTTATTCTGAGGGCTGCAGCTTCTTCACTCTTGCTTCTCAGTCAACAGAGCAAGGTAGTGGATGTGCTTTGCATGTAAAAGTCCCAGGAACAATCCTCAGCAGCTCCCATTAAAAGGTAGCAAGCAACAGAGAAGATATCTCAGAACCTGCTGAGCTGCTGCCAGTCAAAGTAGCCAGCAATGGGCTAGATGGGCAAATAATTCCTAAGGAGCTTTGCTTTCACGCAGCAGCTGGTTGTTGTTTTTTTTCTCACAGTTTGTCTACTGAGAAGCTTTGGCAAGGACCAGATGAGCTGTTACATAATTAGCACCCAAACAGCTGCTTTCTTGCGAGGGAGCTCTGACTGCATTTAAAAATAGATTGTTTGCAAAGCTTCTCTGCACAGCAGGTCTCGCACATCCTAGCTGAACAAGAACTCTATCAAGGAATTCACCCCACAGGTAAATTTGGGTTACCTAATGTCTTTTGAGAACAAGTGCAGTCCTCCAAATATTCTTGGACTGCACTTCTCACCATTGATTATTCTGAATGATGGGAACTGCAGTTCAACAAATGAATAGCTGTACTTTGTTCACCCTGATCTAGAAGAACTGGGGTTTCTGAAAGGGGATTTCACTTCTGACCAGCAGCTGTGCTTTTGCTGGTCATCTCAGTTGTCCATAATACCATATTTATGCCTAATGGTGAAACCACTACCCTCCAGACATCTGTAGCTTTTCAGATTAAAAACACTTACATTCATGTATTTTTCCAGTCACAGAAGGCATAGAAAGACACATTCTATGAAGGACCTTATTTCACCCCAACCCCACCAATGCTAACCCAATTTGTCTGTTTATTCCAGCACTTATAGTATTTGCTTACCAGTTTTCCGAAGCGGAAAATCATCTCTGCTATCGTAAGTGCCGAGTAAAGGTAGTTTGCAAGAGGATGGTGTTCCCGGGCTTCCTGTCTGGGGAGGGGAACTCTGGTCCAATGAGGTATGGTGAGCCCCCCTGTGGAAAGGATGTAACATGACTAGTTAACCAGGATGTAGACTGGTGCTGAGAACGGTGTGCATGGGCACCAATTTCCTTCCACTGGGACCCTTCTGGTGGCTGCAGACAAATGTGCCAGCAAACTTGGTGCTTTAGGATGTTAAGCAGTGCACAGCTTAATACCTTGTTTTAAAAACTGAGCCCTCCCCCTCCCCATGGTCACTAAGAGCAGCAAGTCATGCTATTTTTGTTGTTAAAAGAGGAGTATATTAGAAGAGTGGGGTCCTAAAACAGCTCAGGAGGGCAGGACTTTTTGCCTACCGTGACATAAACCTCATGTGGCCATATCAGTAGCATTTGCAAAAGATTATTTTTACAGCATTGTCCTAGTCCATCATTCTATCCACTACAGCACACCAGGACTTACTCGTACCTGGCACTAAATGAATCTCTGCCGTAAATAATGAGCATACACCAAGTATCATAACTTGTTTCAAATGTAACAAAATGAGAAGGATTAACAATGCTTCTCAAGAGTGTAAAAAAAGTGTCTACCCTTTTATATCTTAGCTATGCAAATCACCACTTGCTGCATCAGTGATGCAATCTTTTTCATTCACACACAAAACAACTACTTCTCCCATATATAAAAACCTACAATTCTACCACTTTTCTATTCAATTTGATGAAGAGTTCTGTGACACCAAAATGCTCATACACTATTACAAGCAATCTAAAATGCCCCAATAAAAGACAGCTCCTCCAACACACAAACAGAATCCTCTATCGCTTTGATAATCCTACCACTGCATCCAAACTTCGTTTATAGCTTGTTTATTGTTATGAAAGAACTAAACACAGGCCAGCATACTGACTTGCTCTCTCGGACAGAAAAATCATCCAGGTTTGTTTTACAGCTAATTCTTTAGCCTGTTGGGGGGAAGCCACAGAGCCAACTCCCTGCTGGACCTACATGTCACAACAAATGAACCTCTGACTTAAGTTCTGCTGTTTCTTTAGCTGGTCCTGACGCAAGCATGCTGTTTGTCTGCAATAAAGCACAGTTCTTGTAGATTCCTGGCTTACCATGACATGCAATTAGGTCTGCTGAAATTAGGGGGATGTACATGAGGCCTGACTAAATTCAGCCCTATTGATTTCAATGAAGCTTGGATCCTACCCTGTCAAAAGTATATGCCTGGGCATTTTTCATGAAAGCTGATTTTTTAACAAAGGGGTTAGTTTCCATCTGATGTAGTAAGAGGCATTTTATGTCTAAGGGTATTTCTTAGACATCAAAGATAACACTTTCCTCTTGCAATTATCCTGTCTCAGCCATGGGATGTTATGGGAGTCCATACATCATCATTTGCTATTTGTATTTCTACTCATTCCTTCCACATTTCTCTGTCACTTCCTCCTTCTTCATTTTACTATGGGGGAAAAAAATCTGAGGAGGGAAAAATGGAAAAGGAACACTTTGCTTTTTGATTGTTAGTACTAAGAGCTCCTTATCTAGAACTAGTGCAATTGTACTTTATCTTGTTCAATCAACTAGATTTCTTTTAATAGGCAGAGGATGTATTCCTGCTAGAGGCCCAATCAGCTCTGAAGTTGCCCTCATTTCTACACCAAGTTAAAGCCAGGCTTTTTCAGCCAAACATTTTACGGCATGTGAGACCATGGCTTTGGTTCTGATCTACCAAGCTGTGTGTTTTATTTCGTTGGAACTTTAGATTATTTTAAAGTGGCTTCATTAACTGTATCCTATGCAGATATTGGGTGTGTTAGCAATGTGTAAATAATTAAACAACAGTCAACAGGGAAGTAAGGTCAGTAGCGTACATGACAGTGGAGTTCTCTCTGTCTTTTAGGCTCCTATAAAGCTAAGAACTAAGGATGCTATTGTTGAATGTGGGTTAAAAGGATTGCAGGACATGACTCTGGAGGTGACAAGTGCTAGATAAGAATATCCCCTGTGAAGCAAAGAAGTGGGGGCAGGGATAATGGCCCATCTGGGATCTGTTCTAAGCTGGCTAAATGGATTATTACTCTAAGCACCAGAGGGCCAGGAAATTCAGTAGGTTATCACGAGGGAGAAGCTGCAGGTGGAAGAAATCCAAAGAGGCCAAACAGGGGTTAGGAGAAGCAGGTAGGAATAAGGTCAGTTTTACCATGTTTATGTTTGGATTAAGTATGGGTGGAGTGAAACAATGTGGCTCCCTACCAGTAGAACCACGACCAAGAATTTTAGATTGATGAAGCAAGGGAGAAGATCAGAGTGAAGAAAGACCACAGTGATGTGTAGATTTTTCTCCCCAAAAAACCACTCTCTGAGAAGTTCAAAGAAGATTTTAATGGATGTTTCCTGGTCTTTTGGATGTATGGTTTAACCTGACATCTGCTGCCAAATATTTGCCTGGTTATTTTGATCAATCCCATGCAATTCATGAAAGGTGGCTTTAGTCCATGAAAGTCTCTTTGATTTAAACTTGCCACTAAACTGTTTGCGAGTTTCACCACAACAAAATAACTTAACTCCCTATTTGCAATTTTTGATCAAAATGTAATGTCTCTTCTTATTTGCAGAACCCTTACATTTTCCTACAACTCTTGCATTTCACCCCCCAAAAAAACCCAAAACAATGTTTAAAAGGTAATGAAATAATAGCTCCACATCTTTTGATAAGCAAA
The DNA here is from genome assembly GCF_051106095.1 of Pogona vitticeps. NCBI lineage: Eukaryota > Metazoa > Chordata > Lepidosauria > Squamata > Agamidae > Pogona > Pogona vitticeps. The sequence goes on from NC_135788.1 coordinate 100,120,573, forward strand.
CTGTGATCACTTGCGGGATGAAGAACCGACTGTGCAGGTCTTCTGTGCTAACAGTTCCTCCACTGCTGCCTTAAAATCTAAATCCATGGCCACTATGGAGCAGAGTAGGCAACCAGGATGCCTTGTAACTGTTTTGCATTACATACTCCCGTGATTTCAGACCACTGGTCACACCGGTTGGAGCTTATGGGAGTTGTAACCCAAAATATCTGAAAAGACACTGGTTGCCTATCCCTGCCCTGTCCTAAACCAGGCTGGAACATGAACTGCGGAAACAAAGGGAAGACCTACCAGCATTTAGGGTGCTGAGGGAGGGAATGGTTCAAGCCAGCTGCTGTAGCTGGCTCCTTTGACTTGCTGAGAAGGAACTCCTGAAGCTTCAGCTTCACTTCAGTGCTGGCGATGGCACCTGTTGAAGATTCAGGACAATACTAGAAGTCACGAAGGCTCAGTTCAGATTCAACTGTCTTAATTCCATATAAAACTATGGATTATTAGACAGCATGTGGAGGCCATGGATCGAACTGCACTTTTTATTTTTGACTTAATGAAATGTTCTGGTTTCAAAGATTAAAACACAGCATCCCATTTTGGAAGTGAGTGGATACTGCAGTTCAGCAGTCTTCAAACACCCTTATGGCATGGGAGAGAACCAAGGAAGAAACCCATAGACTTGATTTCATTCCAATAAACCATGGTTTACTGCACCAATAGTTATGCCTCAACCAGGCTGAAACAGTAGAAGAAATCCTGCCTTTCAGCTAGGAAATTACTCTCCTAATTCCAAAAGTATCATACTTCTGTACACCGCCTTTCATTCTTCCTCTAAACAGCAGAATATCTGCCACTACAGCAATAATCAGGTTTCTATTGTACCATTTCCCAGTATGCAGTGTTTTGTCAGTGTACTGCATTCTGGAAGATCTGCTTCTCATATACCATTGTCCAAGATGCCATTGGGTTTACAAACTGCTCAATCAAGCCTCAACACCACCAGTTCATGGTTGTGTTGTGGAGGTGTCACTCCATTATGTTACTTGTTTTACTGCACTTATTGATTGATTGATTGACTGATTGATTGATAAAAGTTACATCAGGCAAAGGACCAAGCCAGATGTGATTATTACAAACCAGTTAAAGAGTCATATTGTTAAAAAGAGACCAGAGACAAGTCAACATCCTTGATGCACAACAAGCATTGTACATATAGCACAAGTTTTATTCTGTTCAAACAAACCTACGTGGTTCCTCCTAATTGCAAATTCCTTCAAGGCATCACAAATTTCCGGAAATCCTGAGAATTCCCTTCTAGTGACATACAGTGTATTCATAAAGTTGCTGTTCCAAAGTTTTTTAACATGAGATGCAATGACGGACATCTTTGCACTGAACAGTACATTTAAATATGTGGGGGCTAACCCCAGTATATTAATAAGAATTTAAATTACACTGACTGGGAATATTTTAATTGAATTTAATTTTTCAAAAGATTTTTTTTATATTGCGTCTCAGTATATTTTGTTTTGGGCCTTACCTTTTGAGATAGGAAGATGTTATACTCTAAACCTAATCTAGTTCCATCCACCAAAACCGAATATCAATGTAATAAAAACAATGCAAGAAAAATATATTACTCTCTTTGCTTTTCTCCTTGTTGCGCAAGATAAGTAGCTGCTGCTCCAGACGCTGCTTCTCCAGCTCTTCCTGCCGCTGCTGTTCTCGTTTACGCTGCTGCTCCAGTTCTTGTTGACGCTTTGCTGCCAGCATCTCCTGCTGCTGCTGCAGAGAGAAGATGGGAGGGGGTTGAATTAACACCACAGCAAGGGAGTGTGTGTTCGTGTGTACTTGTATGCAAATCATCCCCCCTCTCTCAGTATTTTACATGAAAACTCTAGGCATATTTTGCCAGTTCCACATGGGCAACTTGTCATATTTAGTTGAAAACTTAAAATGGTGAGACTGGATTCCCTGTCTTCAATAGAGATATAAAATTTCCAAACAATTCCATCCCCCCCAAAAAAAAACATTTCTTCCCCTCCCCATTTTTCCCCAGAACAAATGGAATTTTTCAGAAATTTTACATCTCTAATCTTCAACAGCAAACTCCTTCACTTGAACTGGCCATGAATAGTTTCCACTACAAGCAGAATTTCAGCAGAGGTTTCTTGTGGTTTCCGGTGGCTTTCAGTGATCTGGCCAACTCTTCTGCGAAACATAGCTGGGAAATATTGTAAAACCACACAAGCTCTCTCAGATCTTCCTATAAGTTTCTACATTCCATCCCAATTGTAGTCTGAGATATACAGAACAGTCATGCAATACAGGGTCTTTTTAACAGTGGCACCAGTGTTCTATTTTTTTTCACAGGAAACCCATTTTGCTCGCTTACTCCTTTGGTATTTTAGACACACTCCTCTTGGAAAGGGTGCTTGGGTTTTGTGGCAATTGCTGGCCTTTGGTCTTACTGGCTTTTGGAATTTTTCTTATATTGTACTTGCATACTAGTTTACAGTGGTGCCTCACTAGACAGTTACCCTGCATGACTGTTTTTTCGCTAGACATTGACTTTTGCGATCACTATAGCAATTCTCAAAACAGTGATTCCTATGGGGGAATTTTGCTGGACAATGTTTGGTCCTTTCTTCGCAAACCAATTTTTGCTAAACAATGATTTTGACAGCTTCCTCTACGCTCGCAAAACAGGTGTTTTCGGGACCTAAGCTTCGCAAGACAGCGATTTAATCAGCTGATCGGCGGTTCACAAAGCGGCTTTCCTATGGCCGATCTTCGCTAGACAACGACAATTCCTCCCCATTGGAACACATTAAACAGGTTTCAATGCATTCCAATGGGGAAATGCTTTTCGCTAGACAATGATTTCACTAAACAGCGATTTCAGTGGAACAGATTATCATTGTCTAGCGAGGCACCACTGTATTTCTATTTGTTCTGACATCCTTGTGATAAGGCCAAACTGCAAGAGGCTGGGCTGAAAAATAAAAATGTCAGTAGGTGTGCTAGTGTGGGGAACATTGGGCAGGATGGATACCATGGGTTAGGGTAAAGTGATAAAAGGAATATTTACAGGAACATTTTAGTCATGGAGGAAGATGTATATTATTTATCTCATTAGTTTGTTTCCAGTATGTATATCCTGACTTTCTGCACCTACCAACAATATAAACAAAACCAACAAGCTTCACATTTTGTATGATGTTGTTTTATTTATAGTCTCACTGGATGCCTCAAAGGACAGAATGTCAGGATGTTTACACTGAAAGCAAACTAAATGGAAAAAAAAAGAATTAACTTCCCCCAGTGGGATATTCCTAGAAAAAAAACCTTTACTACTTTGTCCTGACCCATGTTATTCATCCTGTCCAAGTGTTCTCCACACTCAAACACCTACTGACAACTTTATTTTTTACTCCGGCCTTCCCTGACTAAAGCTGTTTTCAGATTACGACTGCCATCTTCCCTGCCAGCATACCCAGTAAGACTGTTTCAAGCTATTGCATATGATTGTCTCCATGCTATACAATCTTATCCCCAACACACATTTCTTTCATTTATGCATTTGTATAGAATCTTTTTGCTGAAGCACATGTTTTCCCCCCAAATTTGAATTGCTCATCATGAAATCTGATGTTGTTGCTGCTGCTATTTTTGTTCAGTCACAGCACGACAACAGACAACTAGAATGAATCAGGTTCTGTATAGTGCACAATTCAAAAGCACTGAAGAAATATGATTGCAGAAGACTGAGACACAGCCTACGTGATAACAGTTACTACATGATGCTTACTAGGTGATAACACTTGCTACTATTTGGACAGTTTTTTTTTTAAAAGTCCCTGGATTGAGACTGTGATAAATGAGTGATAGACTCCACCACTGCACTGTCTTCCTACTGCATTCTCCACTTCCAGCTGTTTTTCCACTGAAATGTTCTGCCACAGGCCTCATTTTATGGAGTAAATACAGTCAGAAGGCTGGGAAAGAGGCAGTTTCTGGTAGGCAAGTGGTGTGAAACAAAAAAAAATATTTTTAAAAGAACCCTCCCTACTTACAGTAGTTCTGTGGGGCTGATCCGTGACATTTTGCTACCTTGGTGACGGACAAGATAAACGTTATTACAAAGGCCATGCACAGAAGCTGTCAGTTGAATCTTCTTTCAGAACTGGTAATGGGATAGTGTCTTTCACCATATTTCAGGCAGCAGGTGAGTTAAAGGGACCCAAAATGCCAGAAATAAGCTCATACATGGAAGAATCACTCTCCCCATTCTACATCATTCTCAGAGATGTGAATGACCTCCCAGAGATTCTCAGTGATGCACTTAAGCAGTGCTTTGAACAGAGACTGCTTCAGACAGTTTGTAGATTTTGTTGGGTTGAATGAATATCTAGTTACCACTTTCAAACTGCTGGAGCAGGAGCATTTCTGTACTCTTAAAATGTGTAATTTCCCTTCTCAATGCAGGAGATTATACAATCTATAGTGAATTAAGACTACATTAATTTATCTCCTTACCTGTAGTTGGAACAGTGGGAAACTAATTTTCCTTTGGTTACTCCTTAAACAATTTATTCTAAGATTTATTTGCTATTTTTATATCATTAAAAAATTAAAAAGTTTCTAAGATGCTTTTCAAACAAAGCAAGAATAGATACAGTATTTAGCCATAATGAAAAATACTTGTCTTTCTTAGATCACACATGGGAGTGGACCCTGTAGAGACGAGAGTAGGATAGGTTCTGTTGCCTATAAAGCTCTGCTGTCTGAAGAAGTTGCTTAAATCTGAAAAATTAGCAGGGCTGACCCTCCAGTTCTGATCCAATCAACCCTCTTCCTCATACAACTATGTTTGGAAAAGCAATCCCACAGGAGTCTAAAAGAGTCTAAAAATAGTTGGGTGGATATAAAACTAAAAGAAGGGAAATCATGATTGAAAAGGTACTGATTTTGATTGCACAACATGTGGATGCAAATACAAATGGACTTCTTGTTTATAAACAAAACACAACACTGAACAAGATGGGATGAGGAGGTGTGAGGCAGCATGGCAGGAACAGAAGCAACTGCAAAACCCTGATCCAGAAATGAGCCCATAGCACACCTGAAAAGAAGTTGGAAAAGTTACTCTTTGGGGTACAAATCTCAGAATCTTCCAGACATCATCTCTTCTGGACTGGAGGATTTTGGAAGCTGTTGTTCAAAAAAGCAAGCTCTGGCCATGAAATCCATAACACTGGGGACAATGTTGTGACACTAAATTCTCTGATGAATATGAAGATGTAAACAGATCATAGGATACAGTATGAGGGGCAGGATTTGTCTGAATGTTTAATACTAAATTGCAGTTCACTTTTATGGGAGTACATGCTGGGCAAGCTGCAGATTCACGTGCTCCACTCACTGCTGCATCTAGTGCAGCTATAACTTTTTTACTTAATAAATCTGTTACAAACTATGGTTTATGATCTTTAGTTTTAAAAAAAGTAAGGATCATAAACCATAGCTTGAAAGTGGCTTGTTCAGACAAACTACAGTGGAATGAACCATGGTTAGTACTGGTTTGGATTTGGCAACAGGTTTTTTAAACATGCATATGTACCACAGAATGGAGAAGAGAAGGGACTAGGCACATTCCCATAGTATCTGACTAGAGTATAGTGTTACATCTGAAGGAGTTCACTGTTTGGAATACAGCTCCCAGAATCACTAAGAACTGGCCATGCTAACTCAGATTTCTGGGAGCTGAAGTCTAAAATCATCCAAAGGATTAAAAGTTGAGAACCTCTGAGTCAGTGCTTTCCGAGTTTGAAAGCTCAGAAACTATTAGCTCAGCTTAATAGTCTGTGTGTATATGCTTAATGAACAGAGTACAAATGATTCATGTTTCTAGTAACCTGTAATCTCAGGACAAAGGTAAAACTTAATATGCAAGAAACACGTACCAAACAAAATATACCAACCAAGCAGTATTTGTTATTGCATTATTCCAACTGTAGTGGAAACAATGAGCAAGGAAACCAGGCTTAGTTGATTAAAGCAGACACGTGATACAATGTCAAAGTTTGCCATGAATGAATATGCCTGACTGCCAAGCAATTTCTTATCTTTTGAATGCTGCAAATCTGAAAGCTCTCAATGAGTTGCATAAATGTTTTTGAGCATACAGAAAACATATCACCAATTAGCAACCTGGCCCATTTGCCATTTTTAGGAGAAGACCTTAAGACTTCCAAATGAAAAGTTATGAAATTATTTTTCAAAACTTTAAGCACAGAGTCTTTCCTCAAGAAATTCTGAATTTTTGTGCCACTATCTGTCACAGCTGTTTATTTAAGCAGATAAAAATATATATTTTCTTTAAGAACCTATCAGTCTCATGTTTCTCTTAGAATGTGTTCACACACTCCTGGTAAGGAGGCATACTTCTCTGCGGCCCATATCTACTCCTCCAAACCTGTTTGTACCATGAATCCACAGGTGATTCAAAATTGTTACCATTAACACTGTAACAGTGAAAGGCATTACCCCTTCCTTCTGAGAAAGCAGAAGTGGCTGTAAATAGAGGTGTGCAACTTGGGGGTGCTCCTAGATTTATCTCTGAGTTTGGAGGCTCCAGTTTCGGCAGCTGAATAATTAAACTAGTGCACCAGCTGCCAATGTTCCTGGAGAGGTCTGATCTGGCCACGGTGACACATGCCTGGCTGGATTACTGTAATGTGCTCAATGTGGGGCTGCCTTTGGAAAGTGCTCAGAAACTTCAGTGGGTCCAAAATACTGCAGCCAGAGTGTTAACTGGAGCTGCTTACAGGGATCTCATTATAAGCAGCTCCACTGGTTGCCAATCCATTTCTGAGCACAATTCAAAGTGCTGGTCTTAACCTACAAAGCCCTAAATGGCTTGGGTCCAAGCTATCTCAAGGACTGTGACGTACACCCCGTGTTCCTGTTGGTTTCCCTCAACCTGGGACCACGTTGGCGATGTTCCTTCTTTCTCTCTCGCTGCCACCAGTGGATTTCTCTTATCCACACAGTAAAGAACTTTCACACTTGCTGCCAATAACAGAATTAATTTTATTAAAGGGTATGAAAGGGTAACTCAGAATCTCAGATGGTCTTTGTTCATTTTCATTAGCTCACAATCACTGAAATATTATATTTTATGTTGCACATTAGATCACTTCTTGTTTACTTATTTTCAATTTAACCAGTGTATATTTATTAGTAATACTTCCCTTTCTCTCTCTCTCTCTCTCTCTCTCTCTCTCTCAGCGAACCTCACTCCTTCTTCTCTCTAACTCTCTGACTTTTTCTAACTGTCCACCCTAACTGATTCCAACTATCCTCCTTTTTTCCCTTCTCTTTCTTGGTTCTGCCCTCCTGTCCTGTCATTGGCTCCCACATCAGGGTTCTAACGTGATGGACCATTTCTATCATTTTTCAGTCTGCCTTATTATCAGGGGAGGCCAGTCTGTCAGTCCCATCACCTTCACAAGTGTGTTTCGTGGGGACATGGGAGAGGGCCTTTTTCATTGCTGCTCCCAGACTCTGGAACTCCCTCTCCATCTTTGCCATCCTTTCACAAACAGACAAAGACTTTTCTTTTCAGGCAGGTTTTCCCACTGGCTGACGGGGGTTGGTTAATGGATTTTTGTGCCTTGTTGCTTTGAATGTATTTTACTGTTTTAGTGTGGTATTTGATTCTTTTAAATATATTCGTATATGTACTGTTTTTAGCAGTTAAAATGTAAGCCACCCCTTCTTAAGAAGGAATGTGGGGTAAAGACAGACAGACAGACAGACACACAGACAGACAGACAGCTCTTCCAGTAACTTCCAAGCAGTTTCCCCAACCCAGAGAGCCTTCCCAGAAGGGAAAGGTAAAACCCACTTACAAATCTGTATATGCATGCATGCTTACACATCTGCACCCTTCTGCTAACACAGAAGGAAGCCAACACCTCTGCTCAGTAACCAAACCTAAATTTATGTACTTGAAATAAAAGTATATTCTCCCCCTATTTACTTCTGCCTCCATTTTCCTCCCCTTTCTCTGTCTGTCTTTTATTCTGAATTTTAAACTGTAAGTTTCCTGGAGCTACCTGTAGGATTCCATCGGTAGCCAGCATGTATAATATTTTCAAAGGAAGCTTTGCACAGCAAAAACTACTAGTAGTCTAGACAGATGGTTATCAGAGCATGGATTGTAGTGATTGTGCTGGGGATGGAAAGAAAGAATTGTGGCTGAATTATCAAACTAAAAAGGACTCCTGGACACAGACACAGCTAGGCATGGCAATTGGCAAGGCCAAATTCCGGAGAAGACATAGTCTGTGTACCTGTTCCTTCAGAGAAGAAGGAGCACATTCAAGTACAGGAAGAACTGGAAATCTTGTGTTGCATGTGCTTATCACCTGGAGCCCTGAAAATCCTCTCATCTCTAAAACAAATTATTGTTGAAATACAGAGAATCACAATTCTCTTTTAAACCTAACATGTAGTCTCCACCTGGATCATTTTCATTTTTAAGTGAAACATAAGTTGCTTTTGAAACCAGAAGTGACTATTTGGCCATTTTAGGTGTCATGCAGGCCATGGGTCAGGCATGGTGGTAGAAGACTGGTGCCTGCACCCTCCAAAGTTGTCCATTCCTATTCTAGGGTGACCAATTTTCAAAACTATCTCATGTGGACTAAGCCTTGGTATATTAATCCTCACTCAGCTTGGAACAATATCCGAACACTTGTTCTAGGAACTGGCTTGCTGAAACAAATAATTCAGTGGTACAGCACATACTGTGCACACATTCTGTCCCAGGTCCTGTCCCAAGCATTCCCAGTTACAAAGGTCTCAGTTGGACTGGGACCTTAGGGAGCTGCTGCTGCTGTTCAGAACACAAGGTGAGATGTACAGATTATGCAACTCAAGAGAAAGAGAGTTCTACAAGTTCACCTCCAAATTACCTTGAGGTGCTTTTGCAACTGGACTTCATGCTGCCGTGTTAGATGCTCGTGCTGTTTCTGAAACTCTGCAAAGAGCAGCTGCTTTTGCAATTGCTGCTGTTGTTTCAGGACCAGTAATTCTTGCTGTAGCTGCTGTTCTCGGACGGTTGGATCTACAGCAGGCACACTGGGCCGGGCATCCATCCGCAAGTCCACTGGGCTGCTGTTGTTGCTGCTATTGCAAGAGCTCTGCATCACCACAGGAAGCACTGGCTTCAAGTCAACAGCTGGGAAAGAGAAAAGAGGGGACATGAGTGCAAAGGCATCATCTCCACAACAGGCATTGAGATCCTGATGTTGCTCTCATTGTTTTTAAGAAAGCAACATTTCTGTTTGCAAGGCAAACCACCAAATATATACAGTTCCAATGGCCCTACCGGCATTTTATATACACAAGCAATTTGGAAAAAAATGTTTCAGTTGTAAACATTCTCTTCAGCCAACAAGGTTGCTCTTATATGACTGCTATTGTCTGGAAGACAACAACGGGGGGGGGGGGGGGGGAGGATTGCAAAGGGTATTGCAGTATGGACCCCTTTCTAGTATATGCTATCTCATTGCTTTTCCACCCCAACCTCGCAGTTATTCAGCATTTTGGGGGCCAAGACCATATTCATTCCTCACAGGACAGTTCGTGCGCTTCCAGCGACCTTATGGGTTTTTCCTTTAATTTTTTTTCTAGCTTAAATCCAATGGTCAGTCCTGGTCAGAACAGAAATGAAACAAAGGATTTACATTAAATGCTGACTTACCATTCAGCAAATGATTTAGTTATTCTAGTTGAGATGTAGGCCTTTGTATTCCCCAAAAGCCTGCTGCTACCTGCCTTTTCTGTACTGATAATGCAGCTTTGGCTTCATAAAGGTTCCACATTCAGAGAAGGTTTACAGATTAATAGTTATGATATAATTACTATCTTTATAATGAAAAAAGAGGGGGAAATGACATTGCATAATGCTCATACTACTGGTGCATATAGCCCAGTACTGTGATTGCCACTGGCTCAGAGAGGTTTTCTGGCTCAGTTAATAGAGGCCCACCAACTAGAGTCTGGTACAAAAATAAGAGGTGGATCAAGCTAACAAAATGGCAGCCCAGGACACAGAGCCAGTATCTATCCTACAAGAGATACACTGGGTTGACCTCCATATTTAAGTACAAATGTTCACCTGTGACTTACTACAGACCAGGGGTAAGTATCCAAAGGTTTTTTAATCCTTCACTTTAAAGTTCGTAACGTTGAGCAGTATGACTGGACTATTATGTTAATGTAAATTTATTTAGACTAGGTTCGCTTTCCTCACCTCTTTTCAAATAATGGCAGCACAAGACCAAAGATTCAAAAATAACTTTTCAATAGCTAATGAAGACACGTTTCTCTACAAAAATAGTGCAATTTTACAATAAATGCCAGTACTTTACAAAACAGAAAGCAGGTCTCAGAAGCCCACATCACCTCTGCATTTGTGTTTTTCATGCAAATAAATCTGGAACTTGAAAAATTTCCCTTAAGCAGATAACAAGCGTGGCAGCTTGTCTGGCTTGGTATGTCAATTTGCTTGCATAGAGTTCTTTACTCGCAGAGTTGTTGCTTGTGTTGTTGTCTTTATTGGGAAGAAATACTACAAAATGTTTATCTCCATTGAAGTCTGAGATGGTGCAGGTCTACTATCAGATCTGGACCCACAACATTTCATCATGTCAGATAGAGCAGTCGTCCCCAACCTTGGGCCTCCAGATGTTCTTGGACTTCAACTCCCAGAAATCCTGGCCAGCAGAGGTGGTGGTGAAGGCTTCTGGGAGTTGTAGTCTGAGAATGTCTGGAGACCCAAGGTTGGGGACCACTGTTATAGTCCTCTAACAATCCAAAACAGAGGAGTGTCCCCTGTGAAGTAAGGAATGCCTCTTCATCCTACTTATTGCCAGGAACAAAATGCAGGAAGAGAGAGAGAAGATAGCTCAAATAATCTTTTTACTAGGAATCTTCTGACTGCTTCTGGTGCCAAAACTAATAGGCTTCTCTAGGCTTAGTATCAATGATGGGTCAGAGCAGAAGCTAGGAAGCCGCGGTACTTTCTCAGCAGACATTTTAACGTCAGATCTTCCGAAACATTTCCATTTTCCATGCCATTTTCACCAGAGAAAAATAGATACAAATTCCTCCACAATACCAGCAGAAAAAAGCTAGGAAACCAGGTATGGCATAGCCCATAACTGAAGCACAATCAATACTGCACTTACAGTGACATTTAAGAGACTGCCCAGCTCAGGCAAGGCCCCAGCGTTTGCTGGCTGCAGGAATCAAATATTTTCTGTGAATGTAAAAACATGCACCATGTAGGACTACAGGAGCACAAGCATCTATGATCAAATCAGAGCTTGTATCTGACATGCAGGGAGTTTTAAAAAAAAATCAGGGCATGCCCAAGCTCTATTTTGGAATCCAATTCCAGTTCCACAATTCATCTCTATTACACTGTGAAGTCGTCAAGAGAAGAGAGTGCTCTCACCTCCTGCAAGATGCCATTCTATTACAACCATCTGGGATAATGAGGAAGAGTTTCCAGAGAAAGGAGAAACTTTCAGGTACCAGAGACCTCTGATTTCAGAAAGAAATACCATCACAGAGTAAAAACTTTAGATATAACATACCACAGACGTAAGAAAGGGCATGCTGAGTCAGACTGAAGGCCTATCTGTTCTAGCATTCTATACCTGCTTTAGTCAAGCACAAGGCTATGGGAAGCTCACAAACAAGAAATGAAAGCAAGAGAATGTACACATTTAGGTTGTGTTCTTCAGCAACTGGTACTGGAGATGATACAGAAGCATCCTGACTAGTAGCCATTGATAGTCCCTTCTGCGCTCCTCAATCATTCATGATCAATGCCACTGCCACCATTCTTCTCTTCCAGGCACCAGATCTGAGTCACTTGCATCCGTTTTGGCATGCTGTGAATGAACGAGGCCTTTGGTGACTCATCATATGCGTACCCTCCGCTTTCACTCTTTGCAGTCTGTTGTAAAAAAGCATGTGCTGTTTTGATAAAGTCACACATGCGCACTTGTGAGTGTGTGTGCCTGCATGGAACTAGTGTTACCACCCACCATCACCACTACAGTACACCCCTGAACCATTTCACCCAAACCCAGAAGGTGATGCCTCAGACAGCTTTGCAGCAAAGAGCACAGCCACAAGAGCTGACAAACCATTTCACTACGCAAATCCCCCCCTCCTTCTGAGGTTCTGTCGTAATTATAAGCGGGAAGAGACAACAAAGACGACAAAGAAGTCAGGAACTAAATATAGAGGAAGCCAAACAACAGCTGTTCAGAGAAAGAAGGGGGAGGAAGAAAGAGTGGCAGTCAACCAAAATGTAAGAAAAGCAGAATGGAGAAAAGCAGTGGAGGAAAAAGGAAATTCGGGAATTAATGACTGCTTGTTCTCAGATTTTGAACATTTATTTAAATTTCTAACCTATTTTGTGAAGCAAAATACAGTGGAGAAGTAAAGAGGAAGAACACTGAGAAGTTTAAAAAAAACACATGCACACAAAAGAGAAAGAGAAGCAAGTCTGTCCTCACTACTGAATGAAAATATTTATTCTGAACAAGCAGAAATTTTAAACCTGAATGTACTTTGATAAGAATCTTTCTCAAGGGCAGCTGTAAAATATTAACACTATAAGTCAGAGAACACTGAAACCTATGGAAAACAATTCTGAAGAATAGCTTTTCTCTTGTAAAAAAAAGCAAATTAAAAATCCTGTATCAATTGCTCATAATTATATCTACTGCGTACTGTGAAAAATTCAACATTAACTCAATCGCCATGGTTATTATCAATTAGATGTCTTGCCAAAATGGAAAACTGGCACCATTTTACACAGAATTGATTACACAAAGCAGACCAAGTTCTGACACCTTTTGAGAAATTCTGACGAGTTTCTATTGTGGAAAGTGTTGGGAGTTAGGAACCCTATTCACTAGTGGATCACATCAATGGTCCATCCTGGAGAACATTCTAACACACACACCCAATAACCATCTAGCTACTTAACAGAAGCCCACAAATAGTCTGTGAAGGCAACAGCTATGTCCCATTCTTGCACCTCAGTTTTATACAAGTGGTTGGAGATGACTCAAGCAAATCTCTCTTATCTATGACAGTGTCCAATGTTTCAGACAAATGACTCACTTTTCCTAAGAGTAAGATTGGTCTTCGCTGTAAAATAATTTGTGAAAGATGGGAAAAGTAAGAGTCTTCTTCCCCACCAAAACTCTTCTGTCCATCTCCAAAATTGTATGTTTTCAGTGAAGAGAGCACAGCACAAAACAAAACAGCAGAATGCTTCTGGACATGCATTCTCTTCTTGGCTATTATTTTTTTGGATTTCAGAGGTTTAGAGTAACTAGTTATAAATACTGTAATTTAACAAAAATTCCTTTGCATCAAAGTTATAAGAACTCATGGTGTAACCCTAACTTTGTAGTTACTTTTAAAATTACATGGTTTGCATGGACTAAATGGTGCAGCAAGAATATCCTGGGGATCAACTACTGGCTCCATTTGTGCCTTGGGCTCTGCAGAAGGTGCTGAAACCGTGAGAAGATGAATAGAAGGAGAGTCAGGAGGTTGTGGCATTCAGCTGTTAATGTTTTGAAATAACCAATAGGAACGTGTTCAGCTACTTTTTGAGAACTGGCATAATAAAGATTTTTAACACTGTTAACAACAATGGCAGCTATAACTGTATCTAACTACTTTTAAAGTAACTTGCCAAGCCTGGTCTTTCAAGACTAAACTAGAGCTTGGAGTTTCCATCTGGTCATGTTTCCACTCCTGATGCATATGGCTGGCTTGATTATATTAATCAGTTTTTGATATTTTTCTAAGCACTCGGTGATAGTGATCCTGGCCAGGTCTCTGCGGCTGGCACGAGGTGGTTAGAAGAACATGACCTTATTTGTGTCAGACATCCAGTTTCCTTCACAATCAAGAGATGGACCTGAAAGTCATTTTATTTATGGTCCCCTAAAGTTAGTCTCTATCTTGCTCTGGAAGAAGAAACTGAGCAAGAAAATCAAGGCCTGAATAGATCCAGAATGCAAGGCAAGAAGAACACATTTGGTAAGATTTCATGTGGCTTGAAGGAAAACAGACAAAGCCAACAAAATTATTATTATTTAAATGAAGAGGAAAAGAAATAGAAAAAAAGAACTGAGAGACCAATGCCCTTATGTTCAGGAACTTTCGCAACCCCCCACTGATCTGCCCTCTATCAGCTTGCTGTAGTAACAATATTGACACTGTGACATCCAGAGTGAGCCCGTGCGTAAGACACTCAAATGACCTAGTTTGGTTAAGATAAATTGACAAAAATCAATTGTTTTTATCTTCTTATCCTGGCTCTGCTATGGTAATAACAAACCCCAGCTTGTCATGTTAGTGATGTAATAGTCACTTTTAAACGACCTCCCTCTCCCATTTCTGTAAAATCAAGCCAAATATTTGAAAAAACGAGCCAGGGAGGTGGGGCTTACTTCACAAGTGTTTCACTAACATGCTTAATCTAATTTCTGTGGCATCCCAAATTGCTCAAGCTCTATAATTTTCATGGATGGGAGATTCCCTAATTACCTTAGAGCCCAGGGAATGGGAAATTAAACAGCCTCTTTCCTTAACTTTTTGGTTCCACTTTGTACAATATGGGAAGAAAGATGTAATAGAAGACTTGTACTGTAACTTCATATGGCCAACTACTGTCAAACAACCTTCAAGCATCAACAAAACAAACATGTAATCCAGACATTAACTGGCTCCTGAACTTACCTATTTATAACAACTTGGAAAAGGCCACAGAATAAAAGAGCATACTTTTTCAAATACTTTAATGTCTGAATGAAGTTAAATGTATTTGAGCCAAGCCTCTATTTAAAAGAGGGACGTGGTGGAGCTGCGGGCTAAACCGCAGAAGCCTGTGCTGCAGGATCAGAAGACCCAGCAGTCGTAAGATCGAATCCACGTGACGGAGTGAGCGCCCGTCGCTTTGTCCCAGCTCCCGCCAACCTAGCGGTTCGAAAGCATGCAAATGCAAGCAGATAAATAGGGACCACCTCAGTGGGAAGGTAACAGCGTTCCGTGTTTAAGTCGCACTGGCCATGTGACCACGGAAGATTGTCTTAGGACAAAACTCTGGCTCTATGGCTTGGAAACGGGGATGAGCACCGCCCCCTAGAGTCGAACACTGGACAAAAATTGACAAGGGGAACCTTTACCTTTACCTCTATTTAAAAATAAACAACTCTGAATGTATCCAGTAATAATAAAGAAGCAAAATGCCAATGAACATGTGCAAAATATCTCGGTTTCGCTAACAACTAAAGAGTGAATGCATAAGGTCACATATACCCATTGAAGTGGTGGTGGTGGGCCTCTGGTCTAGATGTGTGAAAGAGTACTCATTCACCTTTATTCAAACCCAAATTCAGGTAAGCATTGGTTCCTGGAGAGACTAGCATTCTGTATCTGCTCAGGTTGCTTCAAACTCAAGTCTTAACATTTGGGTCTCTCCCTTTACATCACAACATCTGTTGCAGGCTTTGAGTCCACTTACTTTCCTGGTAAAATCACCCTCACAGTGGACTGAGAAAGGCCTGACTTTGAAGAGGCTCCATGGAGATTTTTTTTTTTTTTGAAATCTTGGGATAAGCAAAAGAGAAGGAAAGAAAAGTGGCATATGCATTATATCTCATTCTTCTTCCCTCCCCTCCTCTGTTAGCCCTGCCTGCTCCAGCACTGCAGCAGGTGTCTGAATGAACCCTCTGCAGTTGTGAGTAACCGCCTCACAGACGCAGTGTCATTTGTATGCGAGTGGGGGCCCTGCACAGCTGAATGAACAACCTGTTCTTAATCCAAACAGGAAGTGGAGGCGGCGTGGGATGGGGAAGGATGATTCAGGGAATGGATAGAAGAAAAGGATGCTCTGAATACTAATGCAGCTTTTCCCCACTCCCGTCCCCCCCCCCATTGTAGCATTTGCTACTGTGATGCAGACAGGCTGGCAGGCAAGCAGGCAAGACGGATGCCTGCAGTCTTTGACTAAAACTGAATGTGGCACCCACAGTCTCAGCAAGGAATTAGCAGGAATCCTACGGCCATTGTGTTCTCACTCTTTCTCCTTCTGACATCTGTGTGTTCTTGTCCCTTTGTCCAAAGCAACTGGAGTTACATTGGAAGGGAAGGGGTTGAGGTCCCCAAGACGACCTCCTCATTCATCTACCTGCTTGGGCTGGTCCTGCTCAGCTTCAGACATAAAATTACAACACATTCCTTCTTTGTACAAATCTCCATGTCTGTTTAGCTCTCACACACACTCCATGAATCTATGAATCTCAGACCACAAGCAAAGGAGTAAACAAAACATATCAGAGAAGAAATGACACAAACTTGGAAGAGAAGGGAATAAAATAAAGTATGGAAAATGCCTCTGATAATGTACAGAAAGCCTTTCTCTTACTACTAAATAAGAACAGATGAGACGGTCTTCAATGAGAGCCTTTACAGGCAGTCAGGTACAGAAGGAAGGAAAAAGTCCTTTAGATACCCCCTGGTGCTACAAAGCAGACCTGGGATGGCATCTGAAATAAGAAACAGAAATTCTTTTAATAAATATAATATTCAGTGAGCTCACCATATTATTCTGTCTCAGCATGTATAACAAAAACAAAACATTACCTGTGAGACTTTTAAGATTGATTTATTTCAGTGTGAGTTTGAGATATATCCGTATAATCAAATAGTCAAAACGGAGGCCATGACATGTATCCCATCAGATGTAGACAAATACATTATTCAGAACTTTTATTTATTGTTGTGGTTTACAAAACTAGACATACATTATGGTCTGTATGGGTGATCACCTGATACAAGTGCCTTGTTTAAGTTTGTTGGATGACACTTTTTTTTCTCTCTGTTTATATGTCCAAATGACCCTGTATTTTTATTTGAGCACTGTATTTGCCATGTGTAATGCCATGTTTAGATTTATGCTGTTTACATTGCAACTTTGCATTGTGCCGACCTATTGTTATAAACAATGAACCTGACATGTACCTCACAATAGAGTTTAGTGAAATGCAAACAACATTACACAGGGAGAAATCACTGAGCTCTATGAGTTCCATTAAATTATTCTGAAACTGCTCAAGTTTCATATAACACAGAATAGCAGGCTGTTCTATGTATCATTGCCCCCCCCGTCATCATATCTCATCCATGGTTTTGCTTCAAATGTCAATGTTTAACTCTGAACACTACCATATTTTACAAAATTTAAAATTGTGTAAACACGTTTCAAAACATTGTTTTGAGCAAAACATTATTTTTAAATTGTGTTTTTCAGTCCTTTCCCTTCCCCTGCCTCTTATCCTGGGAATTATGTTTAAAGCATGCTGCTTATATACCACCCCATAGCACTTAAAGCACTCTCTGGGCGGTTTACAAATTAATTATGCAAGCTACACATTCCCCCCCACCCCCGCAAGCTGGGTACTCATTTTACCAACCTCAGAAGGATAGAAGGCTGAGTCAACCATGAGCCGGCTACCTGGGATTGAACCCCCAGGTCGTGAGCAAAGTTTTGGCTGCGGTACAGCAGTTTAACCACTGCGACATGAGGCTCTTCACTTTATGCTTTATGGTTTTATATTTATTTCTTTTTAACTGTATGGCATTATAACAGAATAGCCATATTTGAAGATGGCAAGTTTCTTCCTCCCTCTTTTCTCAGAATCAACCTTTGGTGACAAGCTAGACTGAGATACAGTGAGGTCAGGTCACCAAGTGAGTTCCAAGGCTGAATGCAGATTTATGTAATAACAATCTTAGAACTGCAGAGCTGGAAGGGGCTCTATGGACCACTGAGTCCAGCCCTTGTCAAGGAGGCACACTGAGAAATCTTAGTTTAGTTTACAAACTCTGAGAAATCAAACCTCTTGCGCCGCAGCCAGATACCTAAATACCTTGAGCTATCCAGAAAAGCTAGGTTTTCTCATTCCTACTCCAACCTTCTAAGCACTGTGCCACAAAGAAGGTTGCCAATTGATTTGGGGGACCTGATTTTTAAAAAGAAGAATAAAATAAAATATAAAAATAAATGAACAGGACCTTACTAGTACATTCTGAAAATGGGGCATTTTGAAATATATAAGAACCAAACTCTGCACATGGCTTACTTCAAAATAAAATGCAGGACCCCAGCACAGGAAAGCAAAATCATATACAGGATAGAGACTTAAGCTATGGGAGTTCTTCCAGTTTGTCACACATCTGAACCCAGGATGAATTTATGAGATGAAATTACTAGCGGTATTTATGAATAAGCATCTTATCTGCAACATTTTTACAGTATAAGGGCTCCCATTCAACATAGTCTACAGACAAAGTAAAACATTCTGTTTATTGTGAGAGAGGGACTCAAACCAGGATATTTTAATGGATTTTATCCAATTATAAATACTGTACTCTTTCTCTATCTCTTCACTGATTTCCCTCCCAAAAAGTACAACTCCACTCACTGCCCCTATTCACTTTCACACAAATCCTTCCCTCCAACTGTAGTCTCTCACCAAATCTAGTGAGACTCCTATTGCCATGACTGGTTTCTTCCATTGGACTTTTTTTAAAAAAAAACACACACATAACTTTGAGGTTGTAAAACTATCAGTTTCCTTTGTTGACTGGGCTTTCCTGTTTTACTCTGTTGGCACTTTTATTATATTTGAACTAGTTTTCGGTGTATTACACAGTTTTGGGTGAGTCTCTTTGGGGGCTCCTTTTAAGGACAAAAAAAGTAATATATATTATTCTAAATATCTGTAAGCTTCTTCCGAGAACCTTTTTGCCAGAGTAGCCAAAAGAAGCATCTTTGAAAATTCCAGAGATAAGTGAAAAGTAACAGAATGTAATAAGTGAAGTACTAGAACAGAAATCTCAGAAAAGCACCCTCAATACCCAGGATTCCTAGGAATAATAACAACTAAGGAAACAGTGCTCTCAGTTCATAGATCAGCAGCCCTCTGCCCCCTCACCTATTTGCATGTTTGGACAGTTGTGACATCAGCAGCCAAACAGACACAACACTCTTCCTGTGGTTTCTTTCCTTTGTCACAGCTGCAGCTTTTAAAGAATGAAGATTCCAAAATAGAGTGGGGGGAGGAGACAGATGTTACACTTCTGCCAGAAGGCATGGGATGACTTGGAGAAGGAAGTGGGACCCCTTCCCAGAAAGTTGAAGTGGCACAAGACCAGAACCCCAAGACAAAGTGCTGAGTTGTGGGGGAAGGATTCCTTGAGAGAGAGCTTCTTCAGGAGTACTGTACAGCTCTCCCTGTAAGAAGGCATTTCCTTCCAGTGAGACCCAGATGCCAAGCCCTGCAGGTTGGTTCTTCCCTCTTGCTTCCCAAACACCTGCACAGCTGAGTGCCAGGTGGGGCTCCAGCAGCCCAGTTATAAAAAAAAAAAAAACCCTTCAGCTGGTATTGCAAACCAGTGGAGACAATACCAGTACTGTTTGCTAATTGACCCCCCCTTCTTCTGATTCCTAAATGCTGCTATACTGCCAGATGACCCCTCTGCATCCTTCCTATGGATTGCAGGAGATAGTGATGTGGCTTTGACTTTGGATAGATATTGGACTGTAGCTTCAGATATCCCTGGGTTATCTGCTTCGGTGAGCCATTCTGTGCCTTCCCTTGCGCCTTGCGTTTGTCCTGTTTTGGGGATTCCCTGGTCAGGAGTCAGGACTCTCTTGTCCAATGTACAAAAGCCACTTGGTTCTGCCTTCATGGCACTATCAGACTATTGTTCAAAGGAAGAATATATTACAAGTTTAATACATTATGCAATGGAAGACATTAAAGTAAAATTTCCTCTTCACTCGTGGACTGAAATTCTTTTACCACTGCATAATTGTATTGCTCCTTTCTCTAAGGTCTCCAGTTATGTCTCTCCTCTGCTATGCTAATCTTCCTGAAACCAGTGCTCTTCTGATATGCTGGAGAACAACACCCATCATTTCCAACCAGCATCTGCCAACTGAAGATGATGGAGACTTTAGTTAAATACATCTGAAGTATACTTGGCCGTAGAAAGCAGCTTTTCGCCCAATTTTCCTTATTCTTTCTTGTTCTGCCCCATTTTTTATCCCCTTTTCTTAAAATGGAACACAACCTGTGCCATTTCCATGATTCTAAGTGCTAAACTCAAGATTTCACAGTGCAGATTTGCATCCTTCCTTCAACCACCACCATCCACTAACTGCAACAGCAGGGAGAAAACAGATTCCATGCTAGCAATCCCACACTGGTATGGAAGACAATCCTGTTTAGTTCTATTTTCAGAAGTTTTATAACCCATCACAAAATTCCTCAGCAGGCAGTCTTTGCCAAATTCTAGTTTAGCTGTTGAGGTTTATGGTTGTCGTCACCACAGACACTAGACGTATTTATAGCTCCTACGGGCTTTGCTCCAAACTTGTCTCAGCAGGTCCTCCCCAGTGCTACTTCAGTCCAAAGTGCTTCTCTCCACTTATTCAAGCTCAACAGAAATGAAGACACAGGCCTCTATGTGCGTGATTTGAATTTTCATCTAAAAATATGCACAAGCTACCTCTGGCTTTCAAACATACCTTCAAATCCCAGAATTCCCCAACCAGTATTTCAATGGAGTTGGATGAAAGTGGTGCCTATAGAGTAGACCAAATCCAACAGGCATTCCCATACCTACAGTCCCATACCTATTGATTCAAAGGGCTTTACAAAAGTGTTGACTCATTCTTCAGTAGTTGATTCAATTGATATACAATGCTTGTATACCCAATGTGGCGCAGTAGATAGAGTGACAGACTAGAACTCAGAAGGCCTGGATCCAAATCCCTGCTCAACCATGAAACCTCACTAGAGATGTGGAAAGGTTAAAGCCACTCCTTAAATATATTACTTACCTTGAAAGCCTTGGTAGGGTTGCTATAAGTCAGTTCCGATAATGCTGTTTGGGACTATCGATTGGTTTTAAACCTGAATGCTTTATGATTCCAAACTTTTCAATCCAGCAATGAGTCCCCACTACAGATTATCTACTGGATCAATGAGATTTTCATACATGTTGGCAGAACACATTCCATTCATTCAGTGGGTTTACACTAGCTGGGACTAATAAGTGAAATTAGCCAATGTCTTACAAACAATGGCAGAAGGCTGGCATAGAAGTCTATAAAGGCAATCAGAACAATGAGGTCAGAAAGGATAGAGTTAGCAAAACGGCAAACTACACATTACACTGCATTCATATGAAAGGAAATCGACTCTGCAAATCTCCCTAAATACTGGACAACTGAGGAGAAACAGGAAGGAAACTGAGGGCTTTGCCCTCCCCCTGCTAGTCACTTTTGCCCCTGAAACTTGCACTAACCTGTGCATGCTGATTTTACTTGTAGGAGAATGTCAACAAAAGAGGTCAACGTAAGTCTACAACTCTGCAAAGAAGAGATTTTAAAGGAAACAGGCTAGAAGCGGAACAACTAATAATTCCCTTCTTTTCTTCCCATCTTTCTTCCAGTGGAAAGCACATTTACGCAGCACTTTGCAAAGGAGACAGGAACATCAGAGACGTTGGGACAAGTGGGTGCAGCGCAATATGCAGTTTACCCTACAGAATAAAGCTGTGAAGACAAGGAAATGGTGATAGCAGAGATTCCCTCTCTCAAACGCTTTCCCTCTGAGAGAAATCAGCAGACTTGCAGGTCCCTTTGGAGAGAGATGTGCGTAGGTAGGAAGCCTCCACAAGCCAGCTCCTGTGGTTTTAATTGATAGCAAAGGGAAAAGCCAGGCTCACATTACCAGCATTTAATTTGCATCAGCAAAGTGAGTAAAGATTCTTCACCTCCCAACTTTGCTTATTATGCAACACTGAACTATATTTTCCCTCTATAAATGCCTGTGCAAACAATGTGCGTTCCCAGAACCAAATCCTCACCTAATCACAGTAACTACAGGGCTGGGGGCACTTAAAAGGGAGAAACGATGAAGGAAGGTGCTTACATTCTTTCTGCATTTGCTGACTCTTCTTTGAAACTGTCACCTTCTAAAATCTTTAGATTTTTTTCCCAATGGGAAAGGCAGATTACAAAAAGGGAAAGGAAATTTGTGGGAAACAATCAACAGCCCATTACCCCTACAACTCCCCATCTCAAATAGTCTTACCTGGCAAAAATATGCCTTTCTTACACATGCAGTTATGATCTAGCTTGGAAATAATTTGTTAGTTAACTGGAGTTCCTTACTGAGCTATGGCTCTGCCTGGAGTTTTCAATACTTAGGGTGCAAAACTCTAATTTGTATTTTCCCTTAAGTACAGAGTGCAAACCGCCTTAAACATAATGATAACAATTGTTGGCAATTGTGCAATATAGGGTACAAATAGAAATACATATTTTACAACTCAGATTAATAACTCTGAGCAAAGGGGAAACTGTGGCAGAAAAGTGGTAAACAGTATAGATTTAAACAACAAGCTAGCTGGGGGGATTTGAGCTGTATTCCAAAAAGGTAACTTTTCCAAGTCCTATAAGATACAAGACCTGAAAAACACACATGTAGATGGAGAAACTTTTAAAACATTTGCTGGTCAAAGCAATTGTACATATCCACATCCTTGACTTATTAGTTGATGATCTGGTTAGAGGTTAGAGGAAAAAAGAATTTGCTATTTATATACCAATAATATTATTTATCTACCCCTGAATAAATTTACAATCAATCAACAAGTAACCATATTTTGAGAAGTGTGCTTTATGAGCTGTGGTGATGCGCAGGCAGGCATGTCGACAGACAAATATATTGCACTGAGCAGGCCCAAGAGCATAGCAAGGGCTAAACAGAACAACAAAGAACAGCTTGGATTCTTAAAAGAAGTGACCAAATGACTTGAAACTATTTTACCACTAATTTTATTGTATTAATAAAATGATGGAGTGGGGACAAAAATGCCTGATGTTTGCCAGTTATCATGGTATCTTCACATTTATCAGCCACAAATGGTACCAAATAGTGGACTATGGCCAGCTTCTTAGTGAATGATTGGTATCAATTCTGCCTCTACACCTTCCCCCCCATCTCGAGTGCAGAACAGAAGCCGCCTCCTCTAATGAAGCAAGGCTACTGACACATTTACTGTAGCTCAGAATGGTCTGCACTGACTCCAACCATTCTCCAGGGTTTTAGGCAATTGTCCTCCTCAGCCTGCCTAGAGAGGCTGAGAAGCAAACCTAGGACCCTGTTCATGTAAAGCATGTACTCAATCACTGAGCTATTACTCTTTTCCATAAAAGGAAAGAGAATTCCTACCCACACCTCATTTAGATACAAACATTCCAGTCTGGAATATCTCAAACGAGGACAGACTCTCACAGAACCCAGCAGAGAGCTAGAGAACATCCCCGCACACCCCTCTTAACCATTAAAAGCCCTCCTTGGGCCTTTAATGTGGGCCTTCCACATTAATCATCTGGGATTTAGCCTATGTTTTCATTATTACTTTTGTCCAGAGAAGTGGAGTGGAAAGGAGTGGAAGAACTCAATCCTAATCTACAAAAGAAATTCAGTTTTAAAAGTTTAACTGTGGTTGAATCATACTTCTCCAACTCTACAATGAAACTCTTTTTTAGGAGAGCTAGAGCAGAAATGGGTTATTTTCTTGGTGTCTGGTGGCTGTTTTTTTTCCCTTCCCTTGATCTTCAAGGGACACAAATACCTCTGACCTCCACAAGCCCCCAAAATGGAAAGTCATGCCCCCAGAAGCCCCAGGAGAACATGATTTGCCATTTTTATGTTTTTATTTCCCCCTCTGAGCTTGTTTTACTAAGACACTTTAAAAAGACCTGTCCTGTTATATTCCGTGATATAACTGGCCATTGTAGGCTAAAAAATATTTTTCATTTGGGGTGAGAAGCAGCTGAGGAGTCTCAGAGGGGCCACCTATGGCCCTCAGACCACATGGGGAACTCCCATGACTTGAAGTAAGATGAGAAATATCACAATAATAAAGGAACAACCAACAAGGTAGTATATTGCCAAGTTAAAATCTGGCTGGCGGCAGTAAACAGATTAGACCTTTGCTCTAAAAATACACACCCTGGTATTCTTAGACAGTAGCACACTTTTTTGCAGAGCTCCCCACCCACTCCCATCACAAACTATCCTCATTTGTGCTAATGGAGAACCATGGTCTTAGAACAGTGGTTCCCAACCTTGGGAAACCCAGGTGTTCTTGGACTGCAACTCCCAGAAATCCTGGCCAGCACAACTGGTCGTGAAGGCTTCTTGGAAGCAGCCCAACAATACCTGGGTTACCCAAGATTGGGAAGCACTGTCTAGAGGAACAAGAGTGGACATGGAAAGAAATCAGAATGGAAGAAAAAAGGGAAAGGAAGGAGATTGCTATTAAGACATCTCACCATTGATCCCTGGAACGCACTTGGTTCCTATCTTTTCATGAAAAGCTATATCAAGAGATAGAAATGGTGTGAAAACAACACTGTTTTTCCAGCAGAAAAAAAATTAGAATTGCCAAGCCAGCACTCAGTTAATTAATCTGTACATTAATTAGCTTCTTCAATCACTGACTCAACTTTGTCATTGTTGTTTAGATTTCTAAACCAGAGAAGCTTTGTGTATTTTGTTTCCATGATTACATTGCAAACACGTTCCAAGACACAGGCCTCAGATTCTAGCACTGACTAGCATGAAGAAATAGGCCTCCAAACTATCTTGACTTCAGAATGTTTCTCAGATTGTTCTGAAAGCAAGTTTCTCCTATGATGGCAAAACCTCAGAAACCACAAGACAGCAGGGTAGGAGTGCCAGTGTTTTCATTGTATATTGTGTATACGCACGAATATGTTCAAAGAGAGGGAAAGTCATATTTTAGGACTAGAATTTCCCATAGCCAGGGTGACTGTGGGATTCTGGGAATTGTAGCCTTCCCCCTGCAAAAAATATTTTCCCCCATTTCTGCATGTGTGCATAGACGTTTCAATATCCTCTTCCACTGCTGTGATTCCCTGAACCCTGCTTTAACCAACCTATACAATATCTACAATCATTGCCTTATTTCCCATTCTTGCTGAAAACTGACATAAGATTTTGAAAATTAGCCAGCATCTTGGAAGCAGCATGAATTATGGAAATCAAGCAAACACAAAGTTATGTAATTCACCTAATTATTCTGTCCATGACTTTGCTTTTCCTTAGGTTAAAATCTTGATTGGAGAGAGATGCAGAATGCAAGCAACAGACTTGATGCAAACCCTAGACATGAACACCAACAGTCACTTTTGGACAATAATACCAAGGGTGCAAGATGCTGGGTTGGATCCAGATTTAATCATATTGAAGGATAAGCCTGTTGAAACCTATGGGTCTTAAGTTAACCCACTGTGCAGAACAGACACAGGCAATCTGGTGTCCTCAGATGTTTTTGACTACATCTACCAACAGTCTCAACCAGCAAGGACAATGATCATGGATTATGGGAATTGTTCTGAGTCCCCAGTGGGACACAAAATAGAAAAGACATTGCAGAGAGCATGAAGCAGCAGCAGGTTATGCCATATTCTGGATTCTTTCAATCTATAATCATATCCATTTTTAAGAGTGAAACTTTAAGCCCTGCTACAGAGAACTAACTCGAATACCTGACGAAGGGAAAGGCCAACCTGCCACACTGCCACAACAGAACATAGGATACAGTAATAACTCAGTACCATCACAGCATACCATCAGGATAGAACCCCTTAAATACAGAGACATATAACTCTGCAATGACCAAGGAAGCAGCCATGTTTGCCTCCATATACAGTGGTGCCCCACAAGATGGGCGCTCCGTTTAACGACAAAACCGCTTGACGTCAATGTTCCCTATGGAGGAATTTCGCTTTGCAATGATCGGTTCCCTGCTTCGGGAACCAGTTCTCACAAAGTGATGATTTTTTAACAGCTGAAATGGCCACTGGGTAAACAAAATGGCCGCCCACTGTTTTCTGGGACAGATTCCTTGCTGCACAGGCAGCAAAAATGGCCACGCTATGGAGGATCTTCGCTGGACGGCGAGTTTCCAGCCCATAGGAACGCATTAACCGGGTTTTAATGCATTTCTATGGGCTTTTAAAAATCGCTTTATGACGTTTTCGTTCTACAGCGATTTCGCTGGAACGAATTAACATCATAATGCGAGGCACCACTGTACTGAAAAAGAGAAGAAATTTAATAAAGAAGGGGTGGAAACTCCCAAATATTATGGCACTCTAAAAATTAACAGATTCATTTCAGTGTCAGCTTTGGTGGACCAAGTTCACATCTTCTTGGTGTCTGAAATGGATTTGATCCACCAAAGCCCACACTAAAATAAGTCTGTTGGTCTCTAAAGTGCCATAATATTTTGCCTTCCTCTCCTTCCTCTTTAATTTTGCCAACACAATTCAGAGGGGTTTCAGACCACAATAATTCAAGGAACAAGTGTTTCAAAAGGTTTTACACAGATATGCTGCCTTTTCTTTCTCAATATATTTTTTGTGTGAAGAAAAAAAAAGACGAAAAATTGATGGGAAAACATAGGCAGGCTGCCAGTAGAAGGCAAAGATGTCAGGACCCCAGATAATGTCTGTGTTTGGTAAATGAACAACAGCAGTTTCATCAGAAAGCACCTACAAACAGGTGTGCCACATGGGATTGTATCTCTCTGGTCCCATGTTGTGCACACTTTGAGCCACAAGATAAAAATTTAATAAACATAACTATTGAAGAGGAGATCAAAACCCGTGGTGGTGGAAGACTCCTAAGTGTATTTATGCCAGCTTTGCACAATGTACTGGAATTGTACTCTTGCTTGTTCCAGTTCCATGGTTCTTTGTCCTTCTTCCATCAAAGATAAGGGTTGAAAAAGCAAAATGTGTTACTTGGAGGAGACGTATCTGAACAAGCAACCTCTTGAATAAGTTTATGACTGCATTACCTGACATTGCCACAGGGCTCCTTTGGCTATAGATGCAGACAGTGTCTGTGTCTTTTGCAAGGAGGAATGGTGGCCATGTGAAGGAACATCCTTCAAATGCCCTGGGAATTTGGTTGCCTCCCTATCCAATTAATGTGTAGATATTAGCTGGACTATATTTGGGGGTGAGGTGGGGGCTCATCTTCAAATAGCCCAGTCCATGAGATGTCAGTGTTATAGATATTGTATTCTCAAAGGCTTTCATGGCCGGGATCTGACAGTTATTGTGGGTTTTCTGGGCTGTTTGGCTGTGTTCTTAAGGTTTTTCTTACTAACATTTTGCCAGTCTCTGTGGCCAGCATCTCCAGAGGACAGGAGTCAAAACTCTGTAGGTTCTGACTCCTGTCCTCTGAAGATGCCGCAACCCACAACAACCATTGTTATAGATATTGTCAATGGTACAATTCCTGAATGGTGTGCTATAGTATTGTTCCCAGGGCTACTGGATTGTAAGCCTCTTGCTTTTCAGCAACAGAAACTGATGCCACATCCCAACAGTGCAACATGGAATTGATGCCCAGCAACCACACTCTACAAAGATATGGACAAAAGCCAGTAGGAGAATGTACTGTACTTTGAGCATGAATGAAAATTTTCTGCCCAGCCTTTACTTGAAAATCTCACTTCAGGAAAGCTGGGGAAAAGCCAAACATTACAAGTAACACCTATTCTACACCTCCCACTCTCTGATATTCTGACACATTCTAAATATCCACTTAATTTATCATCATGTCATATGTCATAAAAGTATGAGGAAAGCAGAAATGGGTAACATCCTTTTGCCTAATTTTTCTTGCTTCTTGTGCATTGTATAATGTCCACTAATTCCACAGATACAGAGGTCACCTGTATTTCTGTTCTGACAATTCTCAGTCCCCCCCCCCCCATATTTATTTTCTTGGTAAAACCAATATGGCTACCGAGACTTAAGCCTGGTCTGTAAAATTAAATACTGCTCTAGGGATATAGTGGACCGTACTATCTCAGTCTGCAGATGGAATGGTGGGGGCATATTCTGAATGTTCCTACTTGTGAAGTAAATATATATATTACCAATTTTTTAAGTGAAATGAGATAAACATTCTAACCCAATCTGCATGGATATTGTTGCTGGGATGCATTTTGTTTTTACATAAGGGCTAATCTCCCATTTGTAGTCAGCAGTGGTACAATCCATTCTTCCTCATCCCTAACTCCTTTTGCTGCATATATGTAGACAAGGCCTGAAATCTCCAGGGAATAAAATTATATAACATGCCTAAGCAATTTATAGTACTGCTGAGCTATTCAACAATTGCTACAAGAGAACCACTGATACTCCATACAAGATGAAAGGTCTATATTGTATTATTTTGAATACTGGTATCCCCAAATGTATGCAAATAGATGGTAGAACATATTTGCACATGGCACTTATGGGTTGTAGACAATATTGATATTTCCCACAGCAATTATAAGCACTAAGGATCAGGATTTTTTTAAAAACAACAACAACAACAACAGTATTAACACTAATATTTTAGTAGGTATAGTAGTGGTCAATTAACTTGAAATGATCCAATGGATCATCAGAATAAACATTCCAGCCTGATATTTTATATATAAAAGACACTGTTATAAAAATTATTACAAAATAACCTTCAATAAGTCTCCAGAGATGTTGGGGTTGAGTACTATTTAGATACAGCAGCTTCATCTGGAACAGGCAATAGGCTCATCACACGATGGTATATCTCTAAGCTTGCTTATAACAACATAATAATTCCATTTTACTGTGGACAATTGCCTGAGTCTACCATTATTCTAGAAGTGTGAAAATCCCCCTGGCATAGTTTTGCAGGACTATATTGTTGCACAAACAACTGTGCAAGCAGTGGCACAAAATGTTGCACACCCTCTTGCATACATCCTAATATACCAGTTGTACAACCATAAACTGCTATGGAAAGCTCACGTATACCTCCTACATGGAAATCCAGATATCTTTGGCATAGAAGGGTGTGTGTGTTGCCTATGCTCCAAGCAGGAGTAGGCTGTGCATATGGCCTTGGCAAAAAAAAAAATAACATGTCAGGTTCATCTACCTATGGGAGAGGCATACATGGGTTTCCCATAGTTGGTTTATTGTATGCTAATGATCGTCCAAACGTTGGCAACAAAGGAGAAGGAAAAAATTTTCCTGAGCCCATGGGAAAGTGGATTATACTTTGCTTTAAAAAACAACAATACCACAGCATTCTCCTACCAGTAATTGACTTTTACTAACAAAATAAACAAGGGGATAAGACTCAAGGCCTACTCATATGTATAAGTGTACAGTATATTCTTTTCAAACCCTTCAAATTCCTGCTAGAATTGGTTTATAATTTTAGGAGTCCTAGATGTCTGTCTGGATTTGTTTGTTTTTGTTGCAAAACAAGTGAATACAACACCACATGATCTTCTACTTTTGCCTGTTCCTGGTGGCTGAGATTACGCATATGGTACCATGAACCAGCCCAGCCTCACTGGGCTACAATTAAAAATCAGATGAAATATCACAATATAGCTTCCATCATAATGAAGGGAATGCACAATGGCTGTTTCCAGAGGGAGCTTAGGGAATGGTCTGAATCTAAGCAAGTGTCAGCTTGATCAGTGATCAGGATGAGAAACCATGGGGAATCCAGGTTAAATGTGGGATATGTATTTTCCAGAAGCTTACCAAATGGGAATCTAGCCTGATGATTGCCCAACAAGCATATACTCTCCATAGCATTTGCAGGCCAGAAAAAAAGGAAAATAGCTCCTGGAACAAAATTATTCTCCAGTGTAGATCTAACAATGCTGAACACACAAAAAGATCTAGGGCTTAAATTCACATTCATGTGAGTCGCAAATTGTATGAAGTGGAATCAAACCGAGATTAACTATGATATTAAGTGTTCTACAGAGCAGAGCTCAGCCCAAGTGAAGCCAATGCTATGGTTTAATAACTCCCATCTCTCCCAGTGTAAAACGAGTTTTCATCACTCCCACTGTACTGGATTTATTTCAAATGTACTTCAGCTCCTAAAACGTAATTGCTGTTAAGGCAGCTAGAGGGAAATTTGAAGTAAAGCAGACTCTTAATCAAGTCCAACAAATATAACCACATGCAGAATGTGTGGTTAAGACCATGTTTATATGGCTGGCTGAGCACATGGCAGTGTACTGTATATGGTTTATGGAGAAGAGATAAGTGAGTCAAAATATGGCTCACCATCAGGTTTCCATGCTTTTTTGCACAGCATTTGGACAAACTCCTGCTAAAAGATTATGTAGTCCACAGATTGCTTCTAACCAAAGAAATGCAATGCAATATTTAGCTATGGTAAGATGGTAAATACTTCAACATTTTCATATTTACCAAGAACTAATAAAAAGGATCTATTTTTGCCACCTGATTTTAAAAACAGGCTTGTAGCCACAGACTCTGTTGGGCTCTGCAATCCAAGCCTTCCCTTTTCTACATTCAGCAAAGGGCTTGACCCTGTAATATGATAATAAAGAAGAGCATGGCTCCAGAGGTGAGTAATAGCACCTAAAACAAATTCTGTCGTGGAGTCTTGGGAAGTTAACTTCTTTTAAAAGGTGTTGAGCTTTTAGGCTTCTTGAAAACCTAACAAATATTATTTTTCTAGTGAAAGGGCAGATGGGCTAGGGTTCTTCACTGAGGATGTGGGACAGTGATCAGAAACAATCTCCTTGTGTGCAATTTATTACAAATACTGTGACTAAGCCCTAACACTTACAAAACATTCTGGGGCCAGAGGCCTGGTTTAAATTGAGTCTTTAGCCACAAACCTACAATTAATTAAAATATATACCAATATGAAAACCCCCAGCCTTTGACAAAAACATATAGAAAATTCTCATGTGATGGCATCACATTTTAAAGAAGTAATATTCCTTATTAGGCCCTGCTTCTGCACAAAGATTGCATACTTCTAGGTGTGGCAACTCCAAGTATATGGATTTATCTAGTCCTGCCCTCAGGCACCTGCAGACAAATCTATGGAACACCAGGTCCTACTGATGAAGACTCAGTTGCTGCTCAGGGTCACTCTCCCATGTGTTGAATATGTTGGACACACTATCACCAGTTTGAGACCAAACCTCAATAATGCATGTCTGCTTTTAAATATGGGATCTCTTTAGGTCCATTTCAGAGGTTTTCATAACACTTACCTGCTACCGGTATGGCATGTATCTGTGCCCGCGACAGGAGTTCCAGCGATGGCTCACGTCCAGAAACTCCATCTGAAGAAAAACACGATTCAGTTTCATAAATTGTCTGCAACATCTCTGGCAGTCCCCTCACCGAGGATACAAGAAGCATGCCAAGGAGTGGTTGCACACTTCTGTTATTCCACTTCAGTTTCTCTTTATAACAATCCGTTGCACAAGCAAAGGCTTCACAAGGGTGTCTGTTCTTAATGGTATATTGCCATCGTAAACAATCCGACATCACCCTCTTAGGTTAGCCATAAAAAATACACACACACACACACACACACAACTGTCCTCGGTGTAGAAAAGTAAAGTTAAATTCTTTCACAGCAATGATGGTGGTGATGAGGAAGCTTCCAAGAATAAATCAAAGCCGCCAGGAAGTGAAACGAAAAAATGCTTGTAGGCTAAAATCTGGAGAAAAAGTGGAAGAGAGACAACTGTTTTCTCAAGTGCAGAGAGCAAAGAAGTAAAAGAGGCACAGGGGAAAGATAAGGGAAGAGTGGGGGGAAAAAGGTTTGCATCTCAGGTGTGGCTCAATTCACTCCGATTTTGCAACATTTCCATAAGACATCAAGGACGTTTTAAAAAAAATAAAACAAAACTGAACATCCAGAATGATGTATTCAGTCTCTACGAAAAGAGATTTCTAACAAAAAGAAGGCTGAGGTTCCCTGTCAATCTTACGAAGGCTCCTTTTCCATGAGACGCAAGAGTCGTCTCTCTTCCATGCGATTGTTTCCCATCCCTGCCACCAAACGAGATGGCTTCTGCGGGGGGGGGGGGGGGAAGAATGACCTGAAATAGAACGTTGGGGAGGAGCCAGCTATAAATAAACCCGAGCCAAGCTCTCTGGGAGCCGAGGATGGTTCAGGCAAAAGGAGCTGCCTGCCTATCAGATGCTGCATTTCAACCACAGGGGTCAGTGGAAAAAATTCCCTGGGGGAAAGGCTGTGTCTGCTGCCAAGCCAAAGAGAAGGCAGCCGAGGCATGAAATCAAAGAGGGCGGAAGGGCTGCTTCTGTGTTGTGGATGTCAGAGTCCACCTACAGATGAAGCCTGGCTGGTTTATTTAAGCCCAGTGATTTTAAACAGGGTATTCTACAAATATGTGACTAAAACAACAAAATGCCCATCAAAGGCTTTAATCCTAAAACCTTATTTGCAAATATCAAGGCAATGTTTTCTATACTAAAACAGCAGTGGCAGCAGCAGAAGCAGCAGAAAGCTCACCAAACAAACATGTCATGGCCATAAAAATCCATTTTTATATTGTGGGTAAATTATACATGCTGAAGACACTGGTTTGTGTCCTGAAGCTCTACTTTCTCAGCTACTGAAAGTTTTGCTGGGCATCAACCATCAAATCACTGGGGTTTAATCTTTATTTAACTGGTGTAGTACCTAGCCCCCCAGTCTAACCTGTTATATAACGTACAGATGCCTCTACAGTCTTTAAACAACTATCTCACACATTTCCTCTGAAATAATGTTACTTCTTTGGAATATAATTCCTAGACTTCCCTAGTCAGAACTGCCTATAGATTCTGGGAGTTGTACTCTTAAAAAGTACTGTAATGTTTTGAAGCTCTGCAAATAACACCCATGTAATGTGACTGAGTTTACTCACTAGTAATATAATCCTGTGCACACCTATCTAGGAGCATGCCCTGTTGAACACAGTGGGATTTAACACTAAATAAACATGTACAGAATCACACTGTTAATTTTGTAGTTTTATTAAATCTTTTTGTCCCAGCTAAAAAACCTGTACAAACATTGTCATGTTTCCTCAGAAACCTCTGTTGCAGAGCTTAGAAAACTTACCTTTTGGCATTATACCTCCCAAATCCCAATTTATCATCATAATTATCTTAGAACTGCAGAGACAGCAGGGACCTATCATCATCATTGAATCCAGCTCCTATGGGGAACTGAACTCCCAACCTTTGGCTCCACAAGCAGATGGCTAAACCACTGATCTATCCAGCAGTGCAGTCCTAATAATAATAACAACAATAACCATTCTCAGCTATGTCTCACTAATTCCCTCACAATACAAGCAAGCATTCACTTTGTCATGGAGATCAGACCCACTCTGATCCATCATACATAGTAGTTCTTCTTCTAAGACACCACCAATTTGGCATTTACTTCCTAAAGAACTAAAACAATGATCCAGCTAGCCTCACAGATGGAGGGTGCTGAACTGTACGTTATATCATCATTCACATGGGTTATGCTGACTAATACTGATGGGAGCTGTAGTCTCAACAACATCTAGAGGTCTCTTTGCTTGCCCTGGTCCTAGAGCAATGATTCCCAACCTTGGATATCTAGGTGTTCTTGATCTGCAACTCCCAGAAGCCTTCACCACTAACTGTGCTGGTGGCAAGGGCTTCTGACAGTTACAGCCAAGAACATCTGGAGACATGAAGTTGGGGACCACTGTTCTACAGTATATAAACAAAATAGGACGGAGCATACTACCTCCATAAAGCACACCCTAAATTAACACATGCAAAAAATTAGATTATAAGCAAATGATACTTTTATTGTACAAATGGCAAAATTTTATTGAACCAGAGTTACACAACGTTTTGTTTATTTTACTCAGCACACTTAGGATAATGGAATATGGAGCAAATAAAATTTCAAAGCGGATATACCTCCCAGCTAATAAAATGTTTATTGTTTAATTGTACATGTTTCAAAAGACTGGCCAATAAAGCAAATAATCTGTCAAAAATTTGCATATAAAAGGAAATAATAGATCTCAAGAGAAGAACATTGCTTTGTTTTATATGCCACATTCACACATCAAATCAAGCAACACATCACAGAGAGCTAAAACAATGGATTACCATTCAGTTGTAGAATACATGCATTTCACACTGGAGATCTCAAATCCAATTCGTGACCTCTCGCAGGAAAGTTGGGATACATTGCTGTCTCAAACAATGTGAAACTTACTATCAGACACTGTTGACAATGCAGAGTAAATACTGACATCAGTGATGCAGCTTAAAGCAAGACAGTTTATTTTCAAAAAGGGCAAAAAGCGGGACCCTGGGAAGCAGTCAGCATGACATCAATCAAAGTGAAAATTCTGGAGCAGATTATAAAGCGGTCACTATGCAAGTGCCTTCAAAACAGTGCAGTAATAACTAGAAGCCAACATGGATTATCATAAAGGAATCCTGCCAGACTAATCATCTCATTTTTTGATCAGTTAACCTCTCTGTAAGATGGTGGGAATGCAGTAGATGTAACATATCTTTAAGCCAACTAGATGTGGGCTGGACAGAACAACTGTTAGGTGGATACACCATTGGTTACAGAATTGTACTCAGAGAATGCTTATCAATGGTTCATTCTCAAACTGTGAGAATGTAACAAGTGGGATACCACAAGGCTCAGTCATGAGCTCAGTCAGTCATATTAATGACTTAGATGAGTGGGTGCAGGGGACGCTTAACAAATCTGCAGATGACACAAAATGGGATGGAGTAGCTAATATCCTGGAAGACAGAAACAAAATTCAAAAAGATCTTGGTAGGCTTGAGCACTAAGCTGAAAACAACAGAAAGGCTGCATAAGCAGAAGTATAGTCTCAAAATCTCATAAAGTATCAGTTATCCTCTATTCGGCACTGGTTAAGCCTCATATTGAGTACTATGTCCAGTTCTAGACACCACACTTTAAGAAGGATGCTGATAAACTGGAACAATTTCAAAGGAAGGCAAGAAGGATGATTAGTGGACAGGAAACCAAGCCTTATAAGGAAAGGCTGAAAGAATCGGGCATGTTTAGTCTTCAGAAAAGAAGACTGAGGGAAGATAGCACTTTTCAAATGCTTGAAAGATTGCCATACAGAAGAGGGGCAGGATCTATTCTCAATTATCCAGGAGTGTAGGACACCTAATACAGTAATGGGCTGAATTTACAGGAGGCCAGATTTCAGTTGAATATCATCAAAAACATCCTGACTATTAGAGTGGTACAACAATGGAAACAATTGCCTTAGGAGACAGTGAGCATTCCAACACTAGAGGTATTAAAGAGAAAATTAACCAGCCAGATATACTTTGATTTGGATTCCTACATTGAGCAGGGGGGTCAGACTTGATGGCCTTATGGTCTCATTCTAACTCCATTATTCTATCAACCTAGGAGAAAGGAAAAGGTCATGTCTCTTCTGCTGACAACAGGCAGTTTTTACATGTACTTGTATTAACAAACAGCAGGCAATGGCTCAACAAATTTGCATACCATAACAAACCTTCTTTCCTCTGATAAGCATGAAAATGGCCCAAATCTCCATCCAAACATAGAGATTAGTATGGAAAGGTATTTTGTTTGTTTGTTTGTTTGTTTGTTTGTTTGTTTGTTTGTTTGTTTGTTTGTTTGTTTGTTTAGAACCTGCCTTTCTCCTTAGAAAAGGACCCAAGATGGCTTACAGTATTTAAAGACAATATTTAAAAACAAAACAATGAGTATACAAAGGTATCCACTTTCTGAAACTTCCAGTGGACAACCATCATGACCTCTGAGTGCTTATTCTCCATCAGTCTCACCAATATTCCTTGAAGATCCCTTCACTGGTCATCATTACATCTCATGGTTCTTCTTCACAACTTAATCTGAAGAAAAAGCAACACATCTAGACTTCTTTTGATGGAAGACAGGCTATTTTGTAAGTTCTCAATGCCTTCACAGTTTCTCCAAAGTATGGATTCTATTCCTCAAGCCTCAGAATTAACACTCATTCCTCCAGTGAGCTAATTCCATTGAACTTATATTTGGTTTCTGCTAGACAGATGCGCTTTCCATCAATCT
The DNA here is from genome assembly GCF_051106095.1 of Pogona vitticeps. Classification (NCBI taxonomy): domain Eukaryota; kingdom Metazoa; phylum Chordata; class Lepidosauria; order Squamata; family Agamidae; genus Pogona; species Pogona vitticeps. The sequence goes on from NC_135788.1 coordinate 100,156,788, forward strand.
AACCTGATCAGTTTTCCATCTCGCCTTCCAGAAGGTATAAGATAAACTTTTGGGCTCTTATGCTTTTATGTAAGAAAAGACAACAGCTACCCCATCTCAACATTTCAGGAACCCATGAATTACTTCCATTGCTAAACTTTGGGAAGGCTGGTAGGGAAAAGATTGGCCATCTTCATGTTCCTTGAAGTCTGCAAGAGGTGGCCATAAAACAACAATCTTCTAACAGTGGACACACATAAAATACATGTGTTTTTTTTACAGACTAAAGCCCACGTTGTCAAAATGTCTGGAAACCATGCTTGCAGGACAGCACAATGATGTGGGGTGTGGGGGTTTTTTTTGGATTGGAAATAAAAGTTACAGACTCATGGCTACAGACAAACAAACCAGTAGGAACCTTGTCAACTGCAGCTACTTCATACATTTTCCAGTATTAATGGCAGGTGCCTGCACAAGGAAATTATCTCTAGAATGATAACATGTAAGTTTCTTGGATGCAGAATCATATCCTTTGAACATGGCCAGCCTAGGATTTCTGTAAGTACCACCATCATAGAATCAAATTAGACATTCAGAAAAAATGCATATTTCCTGCAATGAATATTCTTTCTCTCTAGCAACAGTATCTCTGCAGAGATGCCTGCATCAGCAATCAAGAATTGCAAAGTAAACTCCTGTGACCAATCATAAAATAAATCACATCTAAATACAAGATACATAGATAATGAAAAGCACCTAATATGACAAACAGATGTTTTTCATCACTTAAGGGAATATCATTTCTAAATACATGCAAAAGATACTGTGTATTATGTCCTTCAGAAGAAATTTTACCCCCCAAATACACAAGAAGCTTTTAATGATTCAGGAATTCCATATCTTGCATATATGGTATCTCCATTTGACACACAGGAACATGGAAAGCTGCCTTTTTCAAGTAAGTCTAATAGTCTGTCCTGGTCAGTATTGTCTTCAGCAAATTTACTGGCAACAGCTCTTGAACATTTTAGAGACAGGCCCACCATTTCCCACCCTACCTGGAGGAGTCAAAGCCTGAGAATGAACCCATGCGCACACATTACATATGCTGCACACCACCAATCCATGACCCCTCCTCATTTCCCCAGTCAAGTTGACCTTGATATTGAGAGGATAGTGAAAAGGCATTTTCCCCTTTACGGAGACACAGTTCTCCAATTCCCCCGAATGGGGAGCATTTGTTGAAAAAACTATTATCTTTGAAGGTAAAGAGAGCTGTAATCCAATACATATAGAAGGCACGAGGTTAGAGAAGACTAGGTTAGTAGCTAAAAAGGAGACACTATAGCCATGGGACTATTACAGGGTCGGGCAAGTCCTGATGGCTAATTTTGTTCCCATGACCCATTGGGAGCTGCAGTAGATCCAAAAATATGGGGGCCCAGCACAAAAATTCTGAATGGGCAGTAGCTAAATGTATACTTCTATTTATTTATGATAGGCTGAACAAAGCATAGGGTGAGCCTTGTGCCTTGATATTATCATTTTTCCTGGAATAGAAGAAGACAAGGAAAGGTACTTCTTTTTTTCTAGGAAAAAAAACATTTTTAAAAATCAGTTTGAGACAGTTTCTATGTCTGTGGCATACAAATCACAGCCTCACTGCAGTCCTTAAACCACATTTTGCTTTTGTGTGGTCTATTGTCATTTGGTCTAAAAGAAAAGACAGAGCAATCTACTGAAAATACAAGGCAGCTCAAAGAATTACCTCTTTATGCAAGCGTACCTGTTTGTGTTCAGGCCATACACTTCAAGCTACAATAATGTTTACATGAGCTAGAAACAGGTTTTAGTGTTTTCTGCTCCAAAAGGAGCAGACAGACTCCAAGCTTCTCGCTGTTCAAGGAATGGAAACCAGAGCCATACAGGACAAAAAGATTTTGGCAGACTTGTAGTAAAGATACTCAGAGAGAGAACAGATAACAAAACGAAGCAAGGGGCATGCAAAAGGCACTATATGAGATGGAATTACAGTTTCAAATGCAGAAGATTCTCGGTTCAAATTCTGTCATCGCCAGGTAAGACTAGAAATATCTTTATCTCAGACCCTGAAGAACAGCGTGGGAGGGAAGCTAAATAAATGTTTTTTTAAAATGGCCCTTATTATTCTGGATGATAATCAGCCTTGGCTAGGCCATAACCTCATCTGGATTATGCAGGGAAAGGAAATCTAAAGAAGGGAATTGAATTGCCTTCTCCCACCCACTGCAAGATAGAGAGGGTCATAGGGCACAGTTTAAGGCCAGGAGTTTAAGACAATAGGTTTAAGCTGTTGATCTTCTTCCAAGAGCCTTTTTTTAAAAATAGTCCTCCTCATTCAGATTTTACCTGGCCTTTGGACCTGACTACCCTTTGTAAGGCAACTTAAGGCTCAAGTGCAGAACAGGGTTGGAGATTTCCCTTTGCTTTTGGAAATTGGATGGATCCTAACCAGAGAAAGGCCCCAAAGCTAAACCAAGCTCTTTTACTTCCTACTGCAGAACCCCAAAAGTGTACTGTTGTGGCCGTGGACTCATTACGGCAGGGGAGGGGACCATGTAGTCCTCGAGATATTTTTGCTGTCACCTGCTTCAACAGCCTCACTGTCCATGGCCAACAGTAAGAAACTGAGGCAGTTGTAATCTAGACAAGCAAACAGTCCTCATCCAACATGAGGGCCAACACATATTTTGTGTTCCACTCAGACATGAATTCCTGCACTACCTAAAACAGAGTGTCACAAATGAGAATCTTTACAATACTAGAACCCATCCTACAGAACATCCTCCCAAGTGAGATTTACCATGCCCCAATATTGTATTACTTCATGTGCTTAATTAAAACAGAGCTGTGCTACATCTAGATACATATTTTACATGTATACTTTAAAAAAATATTGGCATACTGCTGATTTCGTTTCTTAGATGCTGATTGAGATGCTTAGAGTCCACCTGGTGGGGGAAAAAAAAGAAATATACACTTTTAAGATAAATATAAATAAATATCTTGCAGAGCCCATCCTCTTCTGTGGTCTCTGTACAAGATCTCCCTCCGAGATGCCTGCTTAGTATTGACTACGAAGGACTAGCAACTGCAAGATTATTTCAAGACCTCCCTGGATTTTTAACTTTACTAAAAAGCAAGACCTACTGACTATGAAGTATACAGCACCTTTAAGACTAACCAATTTATTTCAGTGCTGACTTTCATGGATTGTAACCTAATTCTTCAGACAAAAAGCAAGCCAGCTCCATTGCCACCAGGCTGTTCTGTAATCATTTCTCTTAGGTTTCCTCATCAAAACTCCTGGCTAGGGAGTGCAAAAACCACTAGAAAGCACAAGACAATTTTATACTAGATTCTGTGCACTAAAGTCAGCGAAACAGAACTGTCTAGGGAGAAGGTAAGCAAAATGAATTCCTTGTATAGCATCAGTCTGTGTGGAAGAAGTTTTTGGATTATTAACTCATGTTCACATGCACAACAATCCTGAAAGATAGATCTTGTTACTCCTATTTTAAAAGTAAAAAAAAAAAAACTAAGTTGTATAAAGGTCTCACAGTGAATTCAGGGCACTAGTGGAATCCAGATGCAATTACCTTTCACCCATAAGTATTGACTTCTACTATTAATCCAACTTGGATAAGAGATACAAAGAAAATAAGTAGTAGGGCACATGGTTTGCATATAGAAAGTCCCAAGATCAACCCTTATTACAGTATGTCCAGGAAGGGCTGGGGAACACTTCCTGCTTGAGAGTTTGGATAGCCACTGTTAGACGGCTATCCAACTAGGCAGATCAGAAGTAGGGAACCATCAGTCCTCTGAATGCTAATGAAGTACTAATCTCATGAGCCTCATTACTGGGCAAGTTTACTATAGTTGATGGGAACAGAAGTTCAACAACAACTGGAGGTCCACAGGTTCCTCAGCCTTGCCACAGTCAATTTTGGGCCACAAGGACCAATGGTCTATTTTGGTATAAAGACAATTTCCTGTGGATCCAAGACTGTTTTTCAGCTCCATAGTTCACATGCTGTAGCAATAGGTCACTGGATGCATATCACTGCAGCCACTTGGCTATTTCTAGGCAGCTCAAGAGCAAGGCCTGTATTTACCAGCATGTTAATTCAAAACCTAGGCTTTTAAAATAGATGTAGGTTATTTATAGGCCTTTGGCCCACTCTGCACCCTCCTCATGTGCTTTTCGATTTAACGTCAGAGAATCTATTTATGTAGACATGAGTGGATGGGAGACCATTAGAGCCCTTTCATCCACACACCTCTCTATGTATAAGTGGCCTTTCAGACCATGTCAAGGCAGAGGGTCACAATACAAGGAAAGGAGATATCCCACATCTTCCCCTCCCTACAAATCCAGCCTTGATTTTTGTCCCAGAAAAAAAAACCCACAAAGCTTCCCATCTCAAACCACTCCGGCCCAGCCAGAGTGTACAGTAGGTGGAGGTACAAATACTTATTTTGTTGTGGTTTTGTCTCATTTTAGCACAACATGCAAAGAAACTGTGGGGATTGATCAGGGAACTACTGGCTTTGAAGAGGTCGATATCCCCTTATGCAGTCTACCTAAATCCTTAGAATGGTGCTAAGGATTTTTAGAAGACTGTAACTCCATGGAGTATTCAGTTGTTACTTTTCTGTTGGCAGGATCTAAACATCATTCTCACTGGAATCAGGGTTCTTCTGTGGGGATAACACATTTCCCCAGCACTACAACTGCAATATTTAGTGTGTTTCTCCAATTCCTCTCCTTAGCATATGCATCTGTTGTAACTGCATTGCTATATATAGCTGCATGAGTAAAGATACTGTATTGTTTTTTAAGTCATTAGCAAAGAACATTTTTTTAAATTTTCTGTTTTGAAAACTTAGTTTACACCTCAGTATTTTTCCCCTCTTTTAAAAGACTAAGAGTCACATACAATGTCCTGACACATTTTGGGGCACAGGAGCTCACAACCATGTAAGATGGGGAAACTGAACTACAGCTGCCGAGGGGTAGTCTGGGATTGTTATCCAATAAAGTGACTTTTGGCATATCTTGGCAGTGAACATACATACCCACACACAAGAGCAACAGTACCTAACATAATGCCTACTTTGTTAGGGATAAAATGACTATAATATCATTTGTAATTACCCAGGAGAAAGCTACACTGCACTCAGTGCTCTAGCCACACAGATTCAACTTGTAAAATAAACTTTAACATGCAATCTTCAGTCACAGAAAAAAAAGCTTTTTTAGTCAGAAATGCAGACAGCCTTGCTAGTAAGCTTTTTTCTATAGTCCAGAATGAAACAGGAACGTCATCAAAGAAAAATCAAGAGGAATCCAGTCTCTGTTTCAATTATTTTTATCATTCTGTAATTCTCTATATTAAAACCTGTCACAAGTAATAGCACAACTGGAAAGCCTTGCAATCAGCACATTCACTTACTAGAGCAAGGAAGAGTGCATCAATTCTTTTGGGGCTCCAGCAGGAGATGCCACGGCTTTTGCACTGAAATAAATCCTAGAGTTCTTTGTTCACTTCCTTTACACTACTGGTTATACAGGAGTATGACTCTTCCACCCTAGAGAACCCTATGAAGATATAACACTGTCCTCATCAAACATAAGATTATGAGACTTGTTGAAGGGCTACGATAGAGGGCTAATCTAACTCATCATATTTGGGCAACCAAAACTCTCTACCAGTCCAGCACTCTTAACTACTGGCAGTGTAGCACAGTACTTAAGAGTGCTAGACTGGAAACCCAGCTTCAAACAGCCAGCTGTGAATGAAGCTCACTGGGCAACTTGGCCAAGTCACTATATCTCAGCTAAAGCTACTTTACACAGTTATTGTAAGAATAAAAATAAAGGGGAGGTGCATGTAAAACACTGTTTTGAGCTCTTTGAAGGAAAGAGAATATATACACGTAACAAGGAAATCAATAATAAAGCTTGCAAACAGAACTTGAAGGCTACAGCCCTACTTGGTATTATTTTATTTTATTTTATTTATTCAATTTCTACCCCGCCCCTCTAGGCAACGTCTACTCGGGGCGGCTTACAAAAATTAAAACACATTAAAACAATGTAGAAAAATAAATAACATGATGCAATTATGATAATTAATATTCTCCAAGATGGCAACATTAAGAACCAGAAAAAAGGGGGGGGGGAGAACTTAGGTGACTGGGGGGAAGGCCTGTCTGAATAACCATGTTTTTAGTTGGTTTTTGAACACACCCAACGAGGGTGCCAGCCGAATTTCAGTGGGAAGTATGTTCCACAGCCGAGGGGCAACTGCCGAGAAGGCCCGGTTTCTTGTTTTCTCCTTCCGGGCCTCCCTTGGCGTCAGTCCCCTCAGCCGTCCCTGCTGGCTATGTCGGGTGACTCGGGTAGATCTGGGTGGGAGGAGGCGATCTGCCAAATATTGAGGTCCCAAACCGTTTAGGGCTTTATATGTAATCATTAATACTTTGAAGTCAATGCGGAAACGAATAGGTAACCAGTGCAGCGCAGCCAGAGTGGGGGAGATGTGCTGATATTTTCTCACCCCACTAATAAGCCTGGCTGCTGCATTCTGGACCATCTGGAGTTTCCGCATGAGCCTCAAAGGCAGCCCCACGTAGAGTGCGTTACAATGGTCTAGTCTCGAGATTACGAGCGCGTGGACTAGAGTAGTGAGGGCCCCCCGATCAAGATATGGCCGCAGCTGGGCAATCCGCCATAGATGAAAATAGGCAGAACGGACCACGGACGCCACCTGGGTTTCCATGGTTAGCGCCGGGTCCAGATGTATCCCCAAGCTGCGGACCTCACTCTTTGTGGCAAGGGTCGTCCCTCCAAAAGAAAGGGAGTCACCTATGCCGCTGACGGGAGGGCCACCCACCCTCAGGACCTCCGTCTTGTCCGGGTTCAGCCTCAATCCATTTGACTGCATCCATTCCAGTACGGTGTCCAGGCAGCGCTGAAGGGACTGGACGGCATCCACTGAAGTTGGAGTAAAAGAGATGTAGAGCTGTGTGTCATCAGCGTACTGGTGACACGATGCCCCACACCCTCTGATGACCCCGCCCAGCGGCCTCATGAAGATGTTAAACAGCATTGGGGAGATGATCGACCCCTGTGGAACCCCACAATTGAGACTCCACGGGGCCGAGACATTCTCCCCAATCTGCACTCTCTGGGGGCGGTCCTCTAGGAAGGAGCGGAGCCAGGCAAGTGCCAGGCCGCCGACTCCCAGCTCGGAGAGCCTCCCCAGGAGGATACCGTGGTCGACGGTATCAAAGGCAGCTGAGATGTCGAGGAGGACCAACAAGGACACATTGCCCCCATCGGCCTCCCTCAACAGGTCATCCAGCAGTGCGACCAGTGCCGTCTCTGTACCATAGCGCGGCCTGAAGCCCGACTGAAATGGGTCTAGAGCATTGGTTTCGTCTAAGAGTGCCTGAAGCTGGTCTGCCACCACCCTCTCAACCACTTTGCTTTCTCAACCATCATATCAGGCTTTTGAATATGGAGGTTCTTTTTGTATTATGCATCATGGAAAGTACCAACTGGAATCCTAGATCCACACTAGCTTGCTTGGAGCACTGAGAAACAAGTTATTCACGGAAGGCCCCAAGTGCTTTGCATAACTCCCTGAATTCTTCACTTCTGTTTCTCAGCATGTACAACTGCTCACCATTAGCTGATGATATTTAGTCTGCTACCATAGCAAAAATCTCAATCTATTCACTTTTAATAAGGAAAAAGGATGGAACAGATGGAAAAATAAAATGTGAAAGTTATTCCATAATCAGGAGGCTTGTGGTTAAACTCTTATTTTCCCCCGTATAATATATAAGTAATGTGGTTTCTACTTTCCTTCGGAGAACAAGGAAATTTGCCTACATCATTTTTCCAAACAGCTGTAAGGTATTTGACTATGTATTTCTTCTTTTGCCAAGTTGTACTGGTGGTTAGCTTGTAACAATATCTAGTGCTGAATAATGCACAAACTTAAGCTTGACCATTTAGAACTTCTATTATAATCACCTACAAAAATCTGACTTCCTACCCACCCCCCTATGAATTTCAGTTTGCCATCAGAACTGTACAGAAAAGTTCTGTGATTCATCGAGACATTCATCAGTTGGATTGGTCAGAGAGGTGAGCTTCTCATGCTACATAGGATCAAATGTAGTGTACAGTGGTGCCTCGACTCACGACCATAATCCGTTCCAGAAGATGGACGTAACTCGAAATGGTTGTAAGTCGAAGCACCATTTCCGATTGAAATGCAATTAATCCATCCCGGTCAAAGAAAAAAATCACCCCAAAAAAATCACTGCAAGACTCATTGGAAACGCAGTTAATCCCTTCCGGCCGAAGGGGGGGAAGAAAAGCAATCAAGACCCATTGCAAATGCACAGAAAACAAACAGAGCAGATTGGAAATGCACAGAGAACAGAGGGAGAAGGTCAGAAATGCAAAGAAAACAAAGGAAAAAGCAAGGGAAGCATGCAGGACCCTTTGCAAACGCAGAGAAAACAAACGGAACAGATTGGAAATGCACGCAGAACAGAGGGACAAGGTCGGAAATGCAAAGAAAACAAAGGAAAAAGCAAGGGAAGCATGTAGGACCCATCAGAAATTGGGGGGGGAAGCAACCAAACCCCCAAGACCCATTGGAAATGGGGAAAAAACCCAACAAACAAACCCCCAAGACCAATCACAGCACTGAAACATAACCCCCCAGCCTAAAAACACCCAGAACAGTTTTTAAAAGCAGAAGACAGCACCTTGCTTTACCTCACAGGCAGTCCCAAGCCTCCCTGCAAACACATGCACGCTCACTGAGAAGCAGAAGCCAGGCAATCCCTCCTCGATCGCACTCACTCTTGTAGGGGCAAAAGAGCTACAAAGAAGCAACCTCTTTTGCCATCTGCAGTTAGCAATCTGAATTTCCTGCCTTTTTTCGCTGCCCTTTTCTGTTCGTAAGTGGAAGCTTCAGTAGCAAGTAGAAGCAAAATTTTGCAGCCGGACCTGGTCATAACTGGAAAGGGTCATAAGCAGGGACGTTCGTAAGTCGAGGCACCACTGTAGTAGATAGTGCTGGACTGAAATAGGGAGATCCAGGTTGTAATCCTCATTAAATCATGAAATTCACTATGTGATTCTCTCTCACCCTGACATACCACATAGGATTGTTGTGAAGCTAAAAGAGTGAAAACAGGCACAATAAGACCGCCATACTCGCAGGATCAGTAACCAGAGTTTCACTTACCCACTGGCTGAAAATATTAAATTTTTCATTGTGTAATACCAGAACTGGCCACATAGGCCACTGACTATATTATATATAGGATTTGCACAGCCATAGTTTTTGGCATCTTCAGGGATCGGAACTGAACACACTGGAAGAAAGGTGGGGTATAAATATTACAAATATATGCATTAAAATTAGGAGACCTATCCAAACTGATTGAAAGATTCTAGGAGCTATTCCAAAAAAGCAATTTTTCTCATTTCTGAGTGTATTAGATGAAAGATCTAGTATAGTCCACTATCCTGTTTCCCACAATGGCCAACTAGATTTCTCTGGCAGACCCAAAATCTGGTCCTCTTAAGCTATTGCTCCCCATTAACTGAAATTCAGAGATCAGTCATGATCCAGAGTTCCCTATAAGCTGCATGCCTACACAGCCACACAATGTTGTATCAGTCCAGTGCACCCACGGTCAGTGTTACTGCCCACTGGCTGAACCAATGCAGCTTTGCACAGCCCTGCAACTTAGAAGTAACGTTGCTAATAGTCATTGTTAGTTTCTTTGGTCCCTGAATATGTGTAATCTTCTTTTAATGCTTTATAATCTGAGGCCATCACCATACAGTGGTGCCTCGCTTTATGACGTTAATTCGTTCCAGCGAAATCGCTGTAGAGCGAAAATGTCATAAAGCGAAATAAAAACGTCCATTGAAATGCATTGAAACCCATTCAATGGGTTCAGATGACCTGAAAACTCACCTTCTAGCGAAGATCCTCCATAGGGGCGGCCATTTTCGGTGCCTGTGCAACGAGGAATCCGTCCCTAAGCACAACGGAGGGTCATTTTCTTCAGCCGGTGGCCATTTTGAAACCCGACGATCAGCTGTTTTTGATCGTCGTAAAGCGAAAATCAGTTCCCAAAGCAGGAAAACATAATGCGAAATTAAAAAGCCCATAGAAACGCATTAAAACTCGATTAATGCATTCCTAGGGGCTTGAAACTCACCATCCAGCGAAGATCCTCCATAGCGCAGCCATTTTCGCTGCCTGTGCAGCGAGGAATCAGTCCCAGAAAAGAGCGGGGAGCCATGTTTTTTACCCAGTGGCCATTTTGAAACCGCCGATCAGCTGGCCGAAAATCATCGCTTTGCGAGAATTGGTTCTCGAAGCAGGGGACAGATGATCGCAAAGCGAAATTCCCCCATAGGAGACATCGTTTTGCGATCGCTTTTGCATCGCAAAACCTTCAACGTAAAGCGACTTTGTCGTAAAATGGAGCGCTCGTAATGCGAGGCACCACCGTAAGTGGTAGGGACCATGTCAAGGAGTACAGCAGCTGTAGGAAGATTCCTTTAATTTCCCATGCAAGCAAAGTGATGGTCAAAGTGTTGCAACAAAGGCTTTTAACTGATATGGAGTGAGAAATGCCTGATATTCAAACTGGATTCTGAAAAGGAAAAAGCACTTGAGATCATATTGCAGTATAGTGGTTCCTTGCATTGCAACGTTAATTCGTTCCGGAAAAATCGCTGTTGAACGAAAACGTCGCTATGCGATATTAAAAAGCCCATAGAAACGCATTAAAACCTGATTAATGTGTTCCTAGGGGCTTAAAACTCACAGTTCAGCAATGATCCTCCATAGCACGGCCATTTTCGGTGCCTTTTAAGCGAGGAATCCGTCCCAGAAAACAGCGGGCGGCCATTTTGTTTACCCGGTGGCCATTTTGAAACCGCCGATCAGCTGTGTGAAAATGGTCACTTTGCGATGATCGGTTCCCAAAGCAGGGAACTGATCATCACAAAGTGAAATTCCCCCATAGGGAACATCGCAAAGCAATCGCTTTTGTGATCGCAAAAAGTTCATCGCAAAGCAATTTCGTCGCTAAACGGAGCACTCGCTAAGCGAGGCACCACTGTATTAGCTGGCTACTGGAGAGCACCAAATAATTTCAGACTACAGCAAAGTCTTTGATTATGTGGATCATGAGAAACTATGGGTTGTTCTGAATCAAACAGTTCAGCTTCTGAGCATGTCACCCCCTGTCTGTTTTATGTGGTAGGTAACCTTTTTAATTTTGGAGTTTTTCCCCCTCCAAAACAGGACATTCCCAACCCTTATACTTCCAGAGATACTAGAAACCACATACTGCCAAACTCTCAGTAAAAAAGCAAGCCTTCTTCTTTTGCCCAATGCTCAAACCGATCGAAAGCCACTGTTATGTTACACCTCCAAAGGACAGTAAAAACAACAGTCTTATGACACTTTAAGGATTAAAACATTTATTGTACTATAAACTTGCATCTATGTGCTAGAGAGGAGGAAACAAAAAGTGAAATGAAACCAAAAAGCTAGGAAATGCTTGTGATAACAGTAAGTTTGGCACATTTGTGTACAGAGCACAAATAAATGCAACAAGGATGGAGAAAGCACAGCCTTTAGGTTTAGCTGGTCTGCAACACCAATCATTTCCTACAACACAGTCAAAGATGAGGGATAATGAGACTTGCAATCCAAAAAATATTTGTCACATACAGTATTACCACCAACACCACTAAGATCCTGTCAAATATTGCCTTTATGCCCTGTTGTGAGGCTTCTGGGAAGCATCTGCATGGGAACTGCAGAATACAGGGTGGTGGGTGAGATGGGTACTCCACCAAGGCTTTCTTCCATAGTTATGCAATACAAGATTCATCTCTGTACTACAACGAGATTTCTATTGTTATTATGTTTGTCTTTCTCATCTCACTTTGTAAGTACATTTATCAGAAAGAGGAACCCGAGAGAACGGTCAAGGCATGAGTCAATGTTCTGGAGGAAAGGCAAAGGAGACAGGAAGTGGTCTCCAAGGCCCATGGTCTCATGCTGACGTGCCCTTGACATCCAGATTTAACTAGCACCACCTAGTGAGCACTTTCTGATACTCTTACTGTACTTCACTACATAATCCAACAAAAAACAACAAAGCAGCAAGGTCTTCATACACAGTCTGAAGACAAGGATGTATTAAGACTGTGAAAATCTCACAAACAGAAGCTAGCTCCTGACCCCACAGGATTCTTCATCAGACTGGGCCTTACAGAACTGTGAGTGGCGCTGAAGAAACATAAATGTTCCAAAATCCATGACCAGAGGGCAGGCCACGTTTCCTTATTTATAACAAGTTCCAAAGTGGGGCCCATGCAGAGTTCAAAGCCAAGTTCCTAGATTTTTGTTGTTCTGTGCCATCTAGTTGTCTCCAACTTAAGATAACTCTACAAATTAGCAATCTCCAAAAGATCCCTGTTCAGTACTCACATAATCAAGGCTGTAGACTTTTTTTTAAATTGGGTCAATCTATCTCATAGATTGGGACGTGGTGGTGCTGCGAATTAAACCACAGAAGCCTTTGTGCTGCAAGGTCAGAAGACCTGCAGTCGTAAGATCGAATTCACGCAATGGAGTGAGCCCCCATCGCTTGTCCCATCTCCAACCAACCTAGCGGTTCAAAAGTATGCACAAAATGCAACATGCAAGTAGATAAATAGGTACCACCACGGTGGGAAGGTAACAGCATTCCGTGTCTACTCACACTGGCCACGTAACCACAGAAGATTGTCTTAGGACAAAAGATAGCTCTATGGGTTGCAAATGGAGATGAGTACCACCTCCTAGAGTCTGACACAACTGGACAAATTGTCAAGGGGAACGTTTACCTTTACCTATCTCATATCATCTTTTCCTACTGCCTTCAACTATTCCCAGCATTACTGAGAGATTTTAGTGGTCTAATAAAGATATCACCCACCCTGGTCTTCACTGCATATGTCTGTGAAACTACCCACTACACACATTATCTGCTTTGTTTTACATGCTGCTCTGCCTCAGAACAAGGATAGAGCACCCACTAATTGTCTCTGTAACAATTCAGAACAGGTTTTAGACACAGAAATGGATGAAGGCTTGGCAAGTAACAGTCCTCTACATCAGGGGTCTTCAAACCATGGCCCGCGGGGCACATCCGGCCTGCCTTGCCTTTTTATCTGGCCCAGGCAGGCAGGTGGGCTGGAGTGTGTGCGTGTGTGAGAGCATGTTCCTTCGGCCCTCAAAAAGGTGGAAAATATATGATGCAGCCCTCACTGTGGAAAGTTCGGAGACCCCTCTTCTACATGCTGATTCAAGTCCTACTGTGTCACCTATGACCTTTATTAACCACTGCACAAATCCAGCAAAGAAGGCTGTCCCTGTAAAAGTTCAAGATACCAGAACTAATAATTTTCACGGTGCTACAAGTCACAGTGACTTCTAGGTAATATTAATCAAAGCTAATCATTTAATTTCTATTAGGTGATTTTTATCTCAAAAAGTAGAGAACAACCTACTGAGCTAGCTCAGATGGGAGAAGGATATATCCAAATAACCGTTTCCTAACCAGGAAGTGAAGATGTAAAAGAATCATCTTTTTCAACATCAGACTCAGTGATCTGGAAGTAAACCAAAAAACAGCAAAATACTGAGCTGCAGGTTGGATAGGCTGCATTCCACGACACAGAAAGCCTCCAATCCTGTCTTAATAACCCATGACACACAAAAGCTCAAGCACATAAGAATAAAGAGGTTGCATGTTATTGAGTCAGACAACTCACACAGCAGGCCTACTATTGTTAACTCTGAAACTTTACAGTCAGACAGAACTCCTTCTTAGCCCTACCTCTAGGTCACTGTTTCCCAACCTTTTTAAAGTCACCATCCCCTTTTATAACAACTTGTGATTCCCCCACTCCCATTTGCATAAAAAGGCATTTGTAATTGAGTAAAGAAGGGATGTGGTGGCGCTGCGGGTTAAACTGCAGAAGCCTCTGTGCTGCAAGGTCAGAAGACCAACAGTCGTAAGATTGAATCCATGTGGCGGAGTGAGCTCCCGTCGCTTGTCCCAGCTCCTGCCAACCTAGCAGCTCAAAAGCATGTAAATGTGAGTAGATAAATAGGTACCACCACGGTGGGAAAGTAACGGTGTTCGGTGTCTAGTCACACTGGCCATGTGACCACAGAAACTGTCTTCGGACAAAAGCTGGCTCTACGCACCCTAGAGTCGGACACAACTGGACTAAATGTCAAAGGGAACCTTTACATTTAATGAAGTCAAGTCATCCCTTCTCAGAAAGTAGAGGCTTCTTTCTCACCCAAACAGCCTGTTTCTCATACATACATACACATACACGCTAACTTTTACATCCTGCTCTGAAAGGTCAAAGAAGAAATTATTTAACAAGGGCTACCACACATATAAGGTGACCCATGACTCCCCAAAAAACACTTTGCAACCCCCTTGGGATCGCAAAGTTGAGAAACACTATCCTAGGTACTGGTGGTCTCCCATTCAAGTACTAATGAGAACCAATCCTGCTTAGCTTCCAGATCAAACAAGACATGACACAGTGATTACTGGACGGACAAACCAACTTAAACTATTTGTATGAAGGCAAGTGCCAATTCTAACCTGTTTGAAAGCAATGAACCACACTGCCTGCTTCATATGTAACAGGTGGTTATAATTAACAATAGTTTCCTGGTTTATCCTCTCATACGTACAAAACATTCTGGGGGTTAAGTGTGGGGGAGAGCAAAAAGGGAGAAAAGAATCGATCTGCATAAGATCCTGACAACTTAGAAAGGGGGGGGGGAAGCTGTGTAGTGCTTCGCACACAATTCAAGGCAAATGTGCTAGCTTTATGAGACCATTAAAATCACACACATAAGCTAGTATTTGACTATGCATAGGTTTTAATCAGACTGGGCACCATAGAGTTTTAGACTGGGCAGATAAAACATGAAAATTCCAAAACTTGATTTTTTAATGAAGTAGCCTAGCACACATATCTGACCATTATTCTTAGAACTTTTACATTTCTCTGCACCTCCCACAGGCCTGTGATGAAGATTTGTACCTGGTTGAACTCTAATTTATGTTTGTGTTTTTAAAGTTGTCTAATAAAGCTGCCACTGCCCATTGCCTTTAGGACAGCATTAGAGTTGTGAGGAAATTCCCTCCTGCAGTATACAGGGTTGTCTGAGATAAAGGAGAAAAGGAAAATTAGACCTTTTTGCCTTTCTCTGTCTGTATAGTTCTGCGACTGCTCTTGCCCACAATACTTAAATAATGCAATAAACAGCTCAGATTTGGGAGTAGTAAGGAAGAGGCTGGAGAAGACAAAACATGTATCACCTGGCTCACAGTTGAAATTCATCCATTTGTGTACTGCTAAGAACACACTGAATTGATATAGATGTCATCAGACCACAGTCTAGCTTCATGTATTTCCCATTTGGGCCTAATTAATTTAACTCGTACCAGCCTTGAAGCTGTGCATTAAAGTACAGAAAACACATTAAGCTTTCTAGGATAAGAAAAAGTACAATTGCAAATAGCCAACCAGCATTGTGACCACATGGCTTATATTTTGAGACGATTTCAACAGACAGATGGGGAAATGGGGTACTTAAGTCTTTTCTTTTTCCAGACAGAAAGTGGAGGATGGGACACTTCTTTATTTCTAAAATGAGTGATGATGACATTGCCTAGAAATAGATGCACTGCCATGGCATTCTGTACAACCCTCATATCCTAGGTATGTGGAAAATTTGCTTTCAGTGGAGAAACCAGAAGTCTTGCAGCACTTGCAAGATTGACCAGCCTTTAATTGGATTTTCAGTAAAGGTACTACACAACTTCTGGTTTCTTTTTTACTGCAACAGATTAACACGGCTATTGGCCAGATTACTTGTTCTCAGAGGGAAGGACAGAACTGGGGAAAGTTTACTCTTTTGAATCGTAACTCCCCCAATCCCCTTGTTAATGGCCATGTTAACCAGTGGATTCCGGAAGTTGTGGTCCAAAAATTTCTCCAATATATACCTTGTCATTACTATTGTTGTTTATTTTCTATGGGCTGAATCCTAGCCCTTAAAAGTAGGTTCCAGCTCTGAACCAAATCACATAGGGAGAGTTTTATATCACCTGTTTAATTTGGGTTGGTTGGGAAGTTGGGTTCTTATGTTACTTTGATGTTGTAAACCACCCAGAGTAGCAGCATGCCACTAGACTGATGAAAGCAAATAAATAAATAAATAAATAAATAAATAAATAAATAAATAAATAAATAAATAAATAAATAAATAAATAAATAAATAAATAAATAAATAAATAAATAAATAAATAAATAAATAAATAAATAAAATTTCTTCTAGAATAGAAGAGCCAAATCCTCATGCCTGTCTTAAAAATCTGCTTTCCTCCTGTGAATCTGCAAGGTGGTGGTTCCCAATAATGGATCTCTATATGCTGCAGGACTACAATTTCCGTCACCAACTATCTTTCACACTACTTAGGGATAGAAACTATAATTCAAAATATCTGTAAACTGAAAGTTGGTAAAGGGATGTTTGACAATAGTAGTAAAGTAATTACATTGAAATTACTATAGATCAAAGTCCAAACACTGAAAATAACTTCTATCATCAATAGCTTTTTGTTAAGATATTGATTCAATATACAAAGTGTCCAAAATGCCACTATATAGTTGTGTATAATGCCATTTTATTACCCTTCAGAAGCTCTTCTATACACTATAAGTAAGCAAATCTGAAAATGAAGCAGCCATCAGCAAAACATATGAATCAATTTTTACAACAAGAGTGGCTAGAGTACCACATAAGGTAAACTACAACCAGCAGAAAAACTCCACTAGGCGATATTTAAATAGTAAAACATGTGCTGAAGACTCAGCTCATCTGGATTATTATATTCTAAACTGGATACCCTTTCCCCTAATTACAAGTGACTCTTTCTGTACTGTACTTTACAGCAGTAGTTCCCCACTAGTGGTACGCAGCCCACTTTCAGGAACTCAGAAATAGTCTAGGTGAGATACAGTGTTGTCATAACAATTACTGATAATTAACAACATTATTGTTATGCCTTTCAAATAGTTAAGGAATTATATTTGTTTCTTTGTATTTACACCCAATAATATTACTGCATTTTAAAAATATTCTTAGAAATTATCATGCCCAGAACTCTGCTACTCATACCCACCAGGACAGATCCAACAGCATACATCTCACTGGCAAACTGCTTCTAACTAAGAAGTTGGGGGTTATATTACCTGTGGCTTATCAGAGTTTCATGTGCAGCAAGAATTACAAATACCAACCTCTGCTGAAATGTATGTCATTGCACTATTGCCAGCATGAATATTCAACTGGATTCTGATTCATAAATGAGAAATACAACAGATTGCTGGTGAACATGCAAATGCCCTTTGGAAAAATTGACCTTTTGTTTCTATTAATAAGTCTTAGATTCTTTTGTAGTGTGCTTGGTAAAGCATAAGACACAAAAGACTGGAAATTTTTGTGGGGTCAGAGTGTTCTTTCTATTTAGCACAGTAACATCAGCTCTGGCAGGAGTTTTGCAGGGCCTCAAACATAGATCTCCACCTCCTCTGACACCTAACCTATTTAATTGGAGAGTACAGGAATTCATTCATGAATCTCTTGCATACAAAGTATGTACTCTACCATTGCACTATATTGTGAGGAAAATTAACTCTCTCCATGCTCAGAGACACAATGTTAGGGTTAGAGATCTAATAGCTCAAACTTTGGCTCAACCATGAATTATCTCTTATCTTTCAACATTATCTCCTTTGCCAGTTTGTAACAAGGGAAAAACAATAGTATAGATTTCCTTATAAAATTATAAAGACAGATGTATATAAAACAGTATGAGCACAGGAGCCGGGGTGGAATTCCTGTAACAATATTAAAATACTGTATACACTGCTACCATTCCATATTTGTGGTATATCTCTCTTGGTGCTAATCAAGCCCTGTTTGGTGCAAGCAGCCTGTATATGCCAGCAGGAAACAGGTCTTGCTATTTTGGATACTGGTGGAGTATGAGAGACACCAGACTGTTCACAGCCACAGTTGCTTTCCAAAAGCAAGAAAAGAGAGGTAAAACACAACACTTTTAAACGCCAGCAAAAGTGCAAATGCAGGACAAACCCTTGTTTGCTGCATAAAGGAAAGCTTCCACAGGAAAGAAGTCTGAGAGGAAAAAGAAAAGGAAAGAAAGAATCTTCACTTAACCTGAATACCTCTAAACATGTCTGTTAAATCCACATGGCTCAGAAGCAACAAAAGCAACAGCATTCCAATTAAAGCACCATTCACAAAACGGGAAAGGGCTTGTTCTCCGCTCTGGCCAAAGTAGGCATAAATATGGTGTTGCTATGGAGACCACTAAACTGCCATTTTGCTCCTCTCAGCATTTGTTGATTGCTTTTTAATATGGGTGTTAAACATGGATTCAAAGAGAAAGCCCAACACACAGTGCCTCCTCTATAGTATACACAAAGCCAATAAGGGAAAGCAACAATGTGTGAAAGGCTTCAAATTGGAGCTGGGCCTAGAACTTAAAGATGAAGTGGGCCAGAGGCCAGTAATGTAACTAGCAACACCAAACTGTATCTGGAAGTGTGCAAAATACTTTTACCTACCACTGAGCATTTACTATACAGTATTATGTCATGCCTCCTTGCCCCAAGTTCAAGATGGCAGACATGACCCCTCCTCTCACATACAGGTATAAAGTTCTATCCTCACAGCCTTTCCCTGAGGTAAGTTAGGCCGAGAGGTACTAACCAGCCCAAAATCGTCTGGTGAATGTTATGGCTGAACATGGATTTGAAGTGCGGTCTCCTACTTCTAATGGGACATATTATCGCCGGTACTACCATCATGACAGTGTAACCTAAATACACCTCTTCACATTTTAGAGATGGGGGCATGAATACCAAACAATCCTGAGAGCTGCAGTTCCTCCCTAGAATTATGCTTTGAACAGGGTCCCCTTCCAAGGATCTGTTAAACTGATAGCAGTTATTGTAAAAGGCCACAAAGACTCTTCAACAAACAGACTTGAGAAAGACTGTGTAAATTAGAAGTCAGATTTATGAAAAAGTAAGTCATTAGACGTAGGGCTTTTTTTAAAATTCATTTTTAATAATAAGGATTCAGTATCAGCTCAATATCAGGAAAAACATAACTGTTAGAGCAGTACAACAATTACCTTGGGAGGTGGTGAGCTCTCTAACACTGGAGGCATTCAAGAGGAAGTGAGATATCCATATATCAGACATACTTCAATTTGGGATTTCTGCAATGAGCGGGGGGGTGGGGGTGGGGGGGTGTTGGAACTTGATCTCCTTATAGGCCCTTTCTAACTCAATTACTATCGATAACACCCACTGCATTGCCTTGTGCTGTTAAATGTGAGTAAACAACCATATGAATCAGAAGTAAAAACAGTTCTGATTGATCAGCAAAATTTCTGTGCAACAGACCAAAATAAAAAAAAATGTCTTATACAGTGCTCCAGTCAATCAGGCCAAAAAAGGAGGTTCTATCATTTAGAGTAATGGCTCCCAGCCTTGGGTAACCTAGGTGTTCCTGGGTTGCAGTTCTCAGAAATCCCAGCCAGCATAACTGATGGTCAAGGCTTCTGGGAGTTGCAGTCCAAGAACACCTGGATTACTCAAGGTTGGGAACTACTGATTTAGAGGATTTTTTCCTGCTCACTGAGTAAGTGATAAATCAGAAATAGATTAGCCCCACTATTGTTCCTACAGAGTCTAGTGTCATAACTCACATGCTTCTGGAGGCCTAGGACTTAGAGACCCAAGGGACATAGAATTAATTCTGGATCTAAGCCATCCTAATTTTTAACAATAGCTCTATAAAAGTCCCCTTTGGTTTTGAACCTTAAGTAGACACCTCCATCAAGGATTTAGGATTTTTTTAATAAGAACTAAATCTATGTTCTAAAATGAAGTTACAATGCTTTGGACATTAAATGACCTGCCTGATTCCTGCCTTTTTCTTGCACACTATCTGGGCAGAATTCATGGGATGCTAAACCTATCAGTTAAATCAATGCATGTATTACATGCATGCAGATTTGTACACTTCATATGTAACAAAGGAAAACTTCAGAAACTCCAAAAAGTCATGCAGAGCAGATTTATGGGCACTGAAGGAAGACTGACTAGCCCCCTTACCATGCTGATAGTTTTCCTCTCTGTAGTTGTCCCAAATGTAGTATAATCCTTGCTGCTAAGGAAACCCCTCACCCTTAGATCCACTTGTAGCACTGCCCAAAAACCACTCACAGTGTCTCTCTAGTGATTCTCTGCCTGGCTTCACTTCTGATTACCCATAATTGAGCAGCCAGACATTTTTATTCCTCAGGGACTGCAGATGCCATTACTCCTAGCTGTTGCATCCCAGTCCTCAGATACTTCATACAATTATTTGGAGACAGAGAGCATTTGTCAATGTAAATTAGCTAGAGTCTATTTATCAATTTTTCTATGTTTTTAGGCTGCTGTGTAACAAGGTTCTAATAGTTGCTTACAATGAGAAATAAGGAGTTTGCCTTAAAGATTTTCCATTTCTCAATCCACCTAGAAACTCAATCCAATCCGAGACACACCCAGGAAAATGTGAACATTCAATCCAGCATTGGAGGCTAGGGTCCTGAGGTCAAGAACCTGTTCCACCACTTTGCCAACTGCTCACTTCTCTGTAGGCTCCTGGATCAGAGAACAAACAGTCTACAAGAGACCAGCAATTCCTTGGTGAACAGACTGAAGCAAAGGCTTTAAATCCATACTAGTTTATAGCTTGGAGTTTCTTTGTTTACAACAGGAGTGAGCACAATGTGAGACTCCAGTTATTGGGCCTGCAATTCCCAGCGTGCTTGACCACTGGCTATGTGGGCCAGGGCTGTTGATACTTGCAGTTCAGCAATAGCCAAAGGACTGTACTTGGCCCAACCCTGATATACAAGCTCATGTGGGATCCAACTATTATTGAAGCAATATTTCTCTTTTGGGAAGCTCTCCTGGGTCTGCCCAAAGCAACCTGTTTGGGTCTCCCAAACTTTTCTTTATTACTTAGAATGGAACTGTATATTGGAAGGGGTTGTAGGGAGTAGAAATATGCATGAGGCCTCTAGGTATGGCAGGGATCCTTCTTTTTGCTCTCCAACACCTTCCTGCAACGTCAAAAGATGCTTTTTAAAAGCCTGATTACTATGTAGGAAGTGCTACTGGATAGGCTAATCCTCTTCTACTCAATGCTGCATCCAACCTTTAAAAACTAGCTATTACCTACTGCATTCTAGCTTTTCAAAAGCCTCCAGTTGTACCAACAGAGACTTCTGAAAAGCTTAATTGCTATGCCAGTAAAGAGGAGGGGAATTTGTAGCATGGCCGGTTGCACAGCAGAGTGATGGTTGTGTGCATACAAATGTCTCTGTGTGAACTAATGCGTATTTGTTATATATGTGTTACATGTGAAAATGCAGGACACCTATTCATTCGTTCGTTCGTTCGTTCGTTCATTCCCTACCTTTCTCCTTAAGAACAACCCAAGGTGGTTTACATAATCAAAAGACAATATTTAAAGCTAAAATGAGTAAGTATACAAATAGTAAAAAATATCACACTGAAAGATGGAAAACAAAAGTAACACCGAAAACACGTTCAAAGCAGTAAGTCATACAAGTTTTCTACCCCAATATTCAGAATACAGGATTCTTAATATGGTAACATCATTTCACTTGACAGTGTACTGTCCAGCTCTTCTCTGTTAATCCTTAAACACAGCACATCAACATCTTTCACATGCTTTGAATGTAATCCTAAATTGTTTTTCATAGCTTCTTCCAAGTTCAGAACCCCCTAGTTTATAGTGCCTGAAAGTAATTAATTAATGTAAAAACACCCGCGGACCGGTTGGGTGTGTGTGGCGTGCCCGCAGGGGAGCGGAGCTCACTCTCACACATGCACACGTCGTGCTCGCACACATGCGCATGGCAAACCTGTAGGGGGTGGAACGTGCATGCATGCTATGGTGCTTGCAGGGGGCGCTCACGGGGGGTAGATGTGTGTTTGTGGCCTGGTCCTGGATAGGCCACGGACCACTGCCGGGTCGTGGACCAGAGGTTGGGGACCTCTGCTTTAAAGGACATATTAACTGAATGTATCTTGGAGAAGAAGGTTCAGTAACAACTATGATCTTGGATCTCTGCTTTCCAAATACAAGATGAATCAATGGCTTCTTTATTTGAAAATATATGTAACGTCTAGTAGTGAAAGGTGATATGTTACATGTCATTCGGGAAAACAAAAGAAATAAAATTAAAAAATATATACAAAATTTAAAACGTAGAGCCAACTTACATATCTAGAAAGGTGAGACATTACTGAGCTATAGTGAGACATACGTTTTATCTAATATGAGATTATTCTAATTCCTTTTCCTTTGTCTGTCCAGCGTGTGGGAGTATTAGAAGGTACCTAGACAGTCAAAGTCATTACACTCATTTTGCTATAATTACAAAACACATTTCCTGCTGCCAGCCAAAAGGCAGGTGATGATTTCTAAAAGGTGCAGAGTAGGTCACAAGGCTCACACAATTAAATAAGTCATTGGTACTTCTCAAACCTCACCATCAATTGCCTGAACCTATCTGCCTAAGAAGCCACACTGACTGAGGGATTCTGCGACCTGCAGCCCTAAAAAGTGAAAACCTTCCCAAACTTCATTTACCTGATTCATTCTTGGAGTTCATGTTGTCCTTCTTGGTAAGTGGCTGCTCAATGAAGGATCAGGAAGAAGGAGAGAGCAGCTGTTTGCAGAGCAAAGCCCACTACAGCATTCACATAGGGGTTGTTGATGGCTGACAGCAGAGGTGGTCAAAGGCTGTCCTGCCAACACCGTTGGGACATCCCTTGTGGTAAAAGGGGGAGCCCTTCTGGGGTGACCTAGGGTTAAAAAGAAAAAGCATAACATATATCAGTTAGAGGTGAAGCCTACCTACAGAATAACCTGGCTGGTCATAGACCAATCTGTTCTGCAAAAGAATTAAATTATGGGCAATCAGCCTGCTACACAATCACCAATTTCTATTCCTATCAACCTCAAGGTGGACAGAGACCATGGAGAAAGTTGGCCTACCCACTGCTTTTCTCAATGTTTTCTTCACACCCCTCTTCTACCTTTGACATAGAAATCACACTGCCAGATAACATGATCATACCACTGCACCCCATTTGGACTAGGAACCACAAGACAGTTACTGTAATTTTTTCACCACATTCTGGACTCATGAGACCTGCTGTGCAAGTCTGGACCATCTGCCGCACATTAATTAATCAACTAAATCCAATCTCTAGAAAGCATGTGAATCAATGGCAACCATTTTTGTGACATACAAAGAAGAAAGCTCAAGAGCATGACCTAAGCCATGGATTTCAAGTTGGGTCACAAATCTATAATAAAAGAATGTGGTCAAAGGACTGGCCACAAACTATCTAATTTTAATGAGCAGGGAATAGCAAGGCTGAGATCAGTTCCAGAACTAAAAGCAAATCCAGAGGGGGGAAAGTGAACAGCATGAATATAAGAATCTTTACTATTTGTTTTTGCATGCACTGTCCCAGAAATAGGAAACCTCTGACATTCCAGATAGTTTGGACAGTAGTTTCCAGCAGTCCAAGCTAGAGCAACTAATGGTAAGAGACTGCAGTTAGATAATTCCTACTCTGGTGTTAATGTTTCTAGCTTCCTCAACAGGCTTAGAGTAAAGCTCCTAGACTTGTCTGCTCCTATCACTGCTTTTTTCAGACAGAGAAGTCTCACAAGAAAGATACATGGAAAATCTACCTGTACATGATTGAACAGCATAGGCATAGGAGACAAAGAAACAATGAGCCTGCAAAGCAAACCTAAAAATGCAAGGCATAGCTAGGAGGAGGTATCACCAATGTCACTTGTATCAACATCAATTTTAGAGCAAGTGCAGGCAAGCTCCAGCAGACCAATGTCATGACTCCAGGACACACCAGCAGCTAAAAAAAAACATCAAAATTGATGGGGAGGGAGAATAAATTAAAAACTGGCAATAACCACATATCCACTTCCAGCTAGGCAGGAAGGGTGGTGTTTTGTTTTGTTTTTTAATAAAAAAAGATACAAGAGGCCTTTATTTAAAGTTGAATCTCTACTTCTGGGGTTACCCAAAATTGGTAATTCATCTTTTTGACACTTATTTTCTTTCAGTGGAGGTGGGGTGAGTGGAGGGGGCAAGGGCAGAGGAAATCTGGTAAAGTCCAAGACTGACAAAACTGGCCTTGGGATCCTATCCATCCCTTAAGTCATTTAATTTCCTCACTCCCAACCAAGAAATCAAGCACCAACTCCAAAGGAGCTGCCTTCCATTTGCATTCTTTAGCCACTAAGCAACCTCATACTTTGACTGCCATCCACTGTCTACTATCAAACTAAACCAAACTAGCTTGGCAACAGCTCCACCTAATTTGTCATCTAAGACTAGGGGGAAATTGAAGCTTTTAGTTCCATCTCCCCTGTTTGGCACTCCATTTGTCCATGTATGAGAGAATTGTATTGGACCACTGAGATACCTGAACAAACATGCAGTATAAGCAGGGGTGTCATTCTGTAAAAATGCCACTCGATCTGCTATACCCATTTGCAAAGGAAAATACAAAATATAGCCCAAAGTAGAGTTTTCCCTGAAGAACAAGAAATCATAATGAAATTAGAGTGCACATGTAGGACAAACATTATTTATTCCAACAACGGCCTTTTTACCAGGGAAGGACAGGGAAAATGAAACACACTGTACAGTGCAGTCTTTGATATGAAGAAAGATCCCAAAGAAACATGTTTGTGACACTTTTTTTACTTAAATTTTCAACACCTGCTGGATGTAGGAGTGTCCCAGGGAGGCAGAAGGGTATGAACATATCTCCCAGGTGATACAATCTCTTTCCCTCCCTCCCTATTTCACACACACATTCACTTAACCACTTTCCTGTGCAGAATGGGAGCATTAATGTGAAATAAATACACCAAGTGTCTTTCATCAGCTTAGATTGATATAGCAACCCTATCTGGACAGAGATAGCAGAACTATAGTTACCCATGGCCTGGTAACCTCACGGCTGGACTACAGTAATGTGTTATATATGGGTCTGAGTTGGAAAATGGGCTGAAAAGGTTGAATGGTCCAAAATAAAATAAAGAAGGCTGTTAACTGGGATTGACTGTTTTCATCACATTACACCAAAAGTACACTCTCTATCAGTCTGTTTCTGGATGCAAGTCAAAGTGTTTCTTTCAAAGTACTGTATAAAGCCCTCCATGGCTTGGGAGAAGTTTCCCTGAAGGATTATTCTTTCAGATAAACCTTTTTACCTTCCCAAATACTGACATAATCTTCGTCTTTCTTTTGAAGACAAGAGAAAACTACTGAGCAATTTTATTTTAAAAAGCATTTTTAGTGGTGCCACCACCATAGTGGAATGGTCGAGCTACTATGCTGCAGTCCTTTCAGCTCCACTTGAAGATGTTTTTAATATTCTAAGCATCTAAAAAGTTTTAGAACTTTGTTTAAAATGCCTTTTATGCCACCAATCTTTCATTTTCTGCTCTGGGCACTGTTCGACAATTACTGGTTTCATTTTACCTACTTAGTTTCCATTGTGGTGAGGCATTTTAATCTACTTATGTTCGGGCTTTAGTGTTCTACAATTTTAAATTAAATAAATCTCCTAGAAGACAGTGTTAAATGAATGGTATCTAAAGGCTGAAAACAAAGGTGTGGTGGAGTTAGGCAAACCTTACCACAACCATAGAGATATACTTTGACCCTTTGGAATGTCCCAACCTTTTGTCCTTGTATCCATTTTTATGGAGTGATAACTGATTTAACTCCTGTACTAATTTTGAAGGGGAAGAAGAAAAATGAATGTATATTGTAACACAGTATACACCTTGGAAATTGAGATCACAGAAGGATAGAATACTATTCATCATATTTTCAAGACACACACTTGAATGTAATGTTTGAGTGTCTGAGCAGACAATGAGTGATCCTCATGAAATAGATAGGAAATCAGCAAAAGTGGGGTTGGGATTCACAGTAGCAAAGGAGCAAGGGCACCTCCAGAGCTCCTGGAGGGTGCAGGCAGTTTTGTTTTATTCAAGCATTCAGTATTCCATTTATTTCTGCACTCATTACATGGTACCTGCAACTGAACATTAAGAAACTGGAAGAAAATCTGACACACTCATGCAAGACGCTATTCTGCATTTTAAATTTTAACACCAGTTGAGTTCCTATGCCTGGTTCCAGGAGGAAAAGGAAAAGGTGCAAAATCCATTGTAATGTGATTATCTGCTTTAAAGCCTGAGATTTGTTGTTGTTGTTTAGTCGTTAAGTTGTGTCCAACTCTTCGTGACCCTATGGACCAGAGCACGCCAGGCCCTCCTGTCTTCCACTGCCTCCCGGAGTTGGGTCAAATTCATGTTGGTTGCTTCGATGACACTGTCCAACCATCTCGTCCCCTGTCGTCCCCTTCTCCTCTTGCCTTCACACTTTCTCAA
Organism: Pogona vitticeps; assembly: GCF_051106095.1. NCBI lineage: Eukaryota > Metazoa > Chordata > Lepidosauria > Squamata > Agamidae > Pogona > Pogona vitticeps. The sequence continues at coordinate 100,183,592 of NC_135788.1, forward strand.
CATCACGGTCTTTTCCAGGGAGCCTTCTCTTATCATGAAGTGGCCAAAGTATTGGAGCCTCAGTTTCAGGATCCGTCCTTCCAGTGAGCACTTGGAGTTGATTTCCTTCAAAATGGATAGGTTTGTTCTCTTTGCAGTCCAGGGGACTCTCAAGAGTCTCCTCCAGCACCACAATTCAAAAGCATCAATTCTTCGGCTGTCAGCCTTCTTTATGGTCCCGCTCTCACTTCCATACATCGCTACTGGAAAAACCATAGCTTTGACTATGCGGACCTTGTAGGCAAGGTAATGTACAGCATCTGCTTTTAAAAACACTGTCTAGGTTTGTCATGGCTTTCCTCCCAAGAAGCAGGCGTCTTTTAATTTTGTGGCTGCTGTCACCTTCTGCAGTGATCATGGAGCCCAAGAAAGCAAAATCTGTCACTGCCTCCATATCTTCCCCTTCTATTTGCCAGGAGGTGATGGGGCCAGTGGCCAAGATCTTAGTTTTTTTTTTTATTTTGAGCTTCAGACCATTTTTGGCACTCTCTTCTTTCTCCCTCATTAGGAGGTCCTTTAATTCCTCCTCACTTTCTGCCATCAGAGTGGTATCATATGCATATCTGAAGTTGCTGACATTTCTTCCGGCAATCTTAATTCCGGCTTGGGATTCATCCAGTCCAGCCTTTTGCATTAAAAGCCTGAGATACCATGATCAAAGTTCACAAGTGTTTTTCAAGAGGAACAGCACTGGCTGTTTCGGACCAAAACCTCACTTAAACTTTCCTCACTTGTTTATGGGAATGTTAAACATATAAAGTTGTAAAACACAGTCCATTCAGATTATAAAAATGAACTCTGAAAAAGTTGTTTATGTAACACTTTGTTTTTTGGAAAAGTTCAAAAAAGATGCAAACAATATAATTCAGATTGTGGGGAACAGCAGAACTGGAGGAACGAAGGTCATTGGCAGGTAAATACTATTAAATAAGAACAGGAAAATAGAACTTGTAGAAAGCTTTAAAGTTAAGTCTAGGCATTTTGTGCTGTATGAAAGCTGAGATGAAAAGCTAATACAAGGTTTTTATGCATCAGGTGATCTGCACACATTTTCAGACAGAGTTAAAAGGCACATGCTCTTTCACTGCCTTGAATAGTTTCTACATCAGGCATTGAACACCATTTTTCAAATCACTGGCCAAAGTGAAGTGCAAGGCACCAGATGTAATTATTTTCAGTTTGGATATTTTCCCATCAAGCTTACAAAACACAGCTCAATATTATGCATATCTACTTCGGAGGAAGCCCAAGTGAAAGAACTCCTCAGGGTGCAAACTACAATTAAATTATCTGCCACAGCTTCCTGAGTTTTAAATACTGTATTTTTTGCACCATAAGACTCACTTTTTTCCCACAAAACAGGGGTGTGGAAAGTCTGTGCGTCTTATGGAGCGAAGAAAACAGATTATATTTTCCTGTTTTCTTCTCCTAAAAAATTGGTGTGTCTTATGGAAAGGTGCGTCTTATGGAGCGAAAAATACGGTAACTTATTTCTGATCACTGAGCAGAGATAATAGTAGAAGAACCTTGTGGGCTGGACAGGAAATGCCTTGTGAACCAGAGGCTTCTCATCCCTGCTCTGCACTCCTTGCTTTAAAATTTTTATTTATCTATTATAAAATTATACACACACACACACACACACACCCCTCCCTAACCTATATATCCCAATCTATATTCTCCTTTTCTACCCAGTTTTTGCCATAGCTTGGGAGTGTCCAAAATAAGATCAAGGGATAAAAATGAAAAGATACAAGCTGCGTAAGGCACATGATAGCGCTTGGAAAATAAGTTGCTTTTTAGAAGTAATTTGTTCCCATTACTTGTTATAGTGTTAAAAGAAAGAAGTTTGTTGTAGTTACATGGTGTAACATTCAAAAAGTAACATTTCACGTTGCTTGCTGTGTTCATTCTGTTAGAAAGGAACCTTATGATTGATAAAAGAATGGCATAAAACCAAAATATCCACTAGAAATACTTAAAAATTCCATCCCTCAGTACTGTTCCACTTCCAATATCAATCCCACTTGCCATGTTATTTGTGAAATGTGGTATTATTATCTATTTGTTAACTGCCCTTTTCTGGAGTAACTCATTAAATGTAAGTACAGTGGTGCCTTGCTTAACGAGGATAATCCATTCCAGCTAAATCACTGTAGAGCTAAATCCTCATTAAGCAAAATAAAAAATCCCATTGAAAGGCATTGAAAACCCGTTCAATGTGTTCCAATGGGCTGAAAAACTCACCGTCCAGCGAAGATCCTCCATAGGGGCGGCCATTTTCGGTGCCTGTAAAGCAAGGAATCCATCCAAAAACATAGTGGGGAGCCATTTTACACAGCGGGCGACCATTTTGAAGCCGCCAATCAGCTGTTTTAAAAACGTCATAATGTGAAGAATCGGTTCCCGAAGCAGGGAACCGACCATCACAAAGCGGATTTTGTCTATTAAAACATCATTTTGTGATCGCAAAAGCGATCGCAAAACAGTCATCGTATAGCGGTTTCATCGTTTAACGAGGTAATTGTTAAGTGAGGCACCACTGTACTGTATATTGTTGGCAAATTAGTACAAGCTTTGGAGCAAAAGCTAGTAGTATGGCAGAAAGTTTGAATGTGGGAAGAGAAAAAACAAACACATCTTCTCACCTTGTCGAACAGATGAAGAGAGAGGTTGTCAATGGTTGCAACACTTGTGCTCTCAAGGGGCATGGTGAGTAATTTCACTAAATTTTAAGGTAACTCAGGTATTCCTAGGGTTTCTCCACAAACCCCAAATTTAAAGTAAAGTAAAATATTTTGATCACTGAAGTGCCAAACCGTTTTTAGTTAGAATTCCATATTTTCAGTTAACAAAAATCTACTGTACCAACCTCTATAGTATGTAACCACTGCATTCTTAAACTTCTGGCCTTGCTCTTAAGAGGGCAGCCGTCAATGCACTGGTAAGCCTGAAAAATGGCCCTCAGCCTTCCTAAGATCACACACCCGTCTTGGACACCAAGTCAGGGTGGCTCACACAGGGGCCCCTTTGCCCCATCATGAAATAACTATAGAGAAGAGGAAGCCTTTGTCTAAATCTCATTGAAAATTGAGTTACAGTACAGTATAGTCTGTGCTACATCACTTCATTTTGCAGGCACAAAGTGAGTGCAGGGTTTGAAGACGAGCCTTTTATTTTCTTATACTCAAGAACCTTTTTTTTCCTACAGAAAAAACATTCAGTTGCATGGAGTCCACATGAGTCTTTGGGATACAGTTTTACCACTCCCAGTTGAACTAGAATTGAGACCAACTTTCTTTGTTGCAACACTAGCAATATGACAAGAAGGTTCAAGAAGAGTTTCACACTTCATTTTTAAGAATGAGGGGTCTTGTGGCATGTTTGAACATGAGAAAGAACCTGTAGAAAAGAGACAAGCAACAGCTAGGGTAGGTGATCAAAGACAAAACAGCAATCAAGGCTGAGAAAAGAAAAATATTGACATAGCATGTGGGGCATTAAACAGAGGCAATGTCATCTCCTCAAAGGGACCATATAGTGGGAGAGGAAAGGATCATAGAAAGAGGGGAGGACAGATTCCCTAGAAAATAAAAAGTAATGTGTTTCCTATGTTGCATTTCAACAAAAGTGCAGCTAAGCACCCCTAGTACTTCAAGAGAAAGGTGCTTGATAAAATCAGTCACAAGTTACTCCTTCTCTGAACAACAGAGGCCACTTGCCTTTTCTCCAGACAAAGGAGAAATGTGCAGTTTTATAGACATGTGTTATGGAGTTATTGCTTAGGAGCTAACGCCCTGGCGAACTGATAGAAAAGCCTAGTGTTCTTCCATTAGGATCTATGAACCACCACAATTCTCTAATGACTGGGCGACTGTAACGGAAGATTTGTGGAAACCAAATCTAGTTTTGTACCCTGCTGTCAAATCAGATGGATTCTTCTTGAGGTTGAGAACTTGAGAGATACTGCATCAAGCCAACTATGCAGAGAACTCACAAGTGTTCAGCAGTTCCAATTCTCCTTGCATACAGAACAGCATATTTTGTTGTTATATGTTGTCAAGACACTTACAAGTCAATTATGGAGATCCTAGCAGGGTTCCATGTCTAGTCACGCTGGCCACGTGACCACGGAGGATTGTCTGCAGACAAATGCTAGCTCTATGGGTTGGAAACGGAGATGGGCACCGCCGCCTAGAGTCGGACACGACTGGACAAAATTGTCAAGGGGAACCTTTACCTTTTAGCAGGGTTTTAGAAGTATGTGACATGTTCAGGACATGGTTTATCATTTCTGCTCCCCCAACCAATTTCTATGGCTGAATGAGAATGCGAACCAAGTCCTCCTGAGTCCTAATCTAATCCACTACTACACCATACTGGTTTTTACACATTTGGCACTTTATAAATTACAGATGGCAGGAATGAGCAAGAGAATATGGGACTTCACTTTTCACATCTCCATGCCAAAGCAATTCTCATGCATTTCAACAGGACACAGATGAACCAGAAGTACACATCTGAAAATACATACAAGCTTCAGAATCAATCACATACAAAGCAGTGCACTGAAGGAATGACAGGTAGTTAACTCTTCCCCTGACAGTTTGTTTTTTTGCTGTGTTGGAGCCACAAATAAATCCAGACTAGGGTCATGTGTCTGACAAGCCAAAGCCAGGCCTTCCTGGGAAGCAGGCAATGTTGGCTGTCACAGTCTTGCTGCCCATTAAGCTTTATAGAGGATGCCTCCCCCAAAACTATAACTCTCAGAAACCACCATGACAGCTTTCTTTTTTAAAAACTAAGACAAAGGCTGGAGAAGTCAAAAGTGGGAATGCAGGAGGACTGGAGATAAACAAACAACCCTTCTCTTGCAGTAGAGACAAAATCTAGAGATCTGAACATGTGTGTTTGTGGGTAGCCACTACCAGAATTCTGGTTGCAGTATTCTCAGAGAATTCTGACCACAATATTCTCGGAGAATTCCAACCGCAGTATTCTCGGAGAATTCCGACCGCAGTATTCTCAGAGAATTCCGACCGCAGTATTCTCGGAGAATTCCAACCGCAGTATTCTCGGAGAATTCCGACTGCAGTATTCTCGGAGAATTCCGATTGCAGAATTCTTGGAGAATTCTGAGGGTGCCAGTCCAAAAGTATGAAAGAGTACAACCCCAATGAAGGTGACAAGGCAGCTGTAGGTAAAAGTAGCATGCATACGAGTGGTTAAGTGTCTCCCTTTCTCCGCTATCTACTGCAAAACAGTCGATTGTTATGGGTTGCAACAGTTACTGGAATCCTAAATTCTGAACCTTGGTAGGTGTGTATGGGGGGATTAACTCCTTTACTTCTCTTTCCAGTCAATTCCTTCCAAAGCAGTGGAAGACCACACTATGGGAGTAAAGCACAAATGCTGTATGCAGAAGGTCCCAGGTTCAATCACAGGCAACTTTAAAATTATGACTGTTAGAAATATCAAGCAGCAGCTGAGGGTAAAGATCTGAGACGTTATAAGGGCAGACAACATAGATCAGGCACAAGCCTCAAGGTGTTTTCTGTGGCCCCCAAATCTCCCACAGACCTCTATTTTCCCAGTAAAGAAGGGAGAATTGCTGATCTAGCAGTAGCTATCCACCTTTCAAACAGGTCACAGCCCCTGTCACACTATATACTACCAAAAAAGTCCACTTTTCAAAGCCGAAAGTGACTTCCAAAAACCTCTGGTGTTCTTTTGTTTTCCTGATTTTTGACAATTATTTAACCCCTGGGGGGAGTGGCTCCCAGACCACCTAAAATTGCTCTTCCCTGATCTATGTGAACAAATAGTCTAATCAGGTGTAACACAGATGCTTACATTCCACAATGATGGACACACATTGAGAAAAAGGGAATGATTAAGACTATCAATACAGTGGTGCCTCGCTTAACGATTACCTCGTTAAATGACAACTCTGCTGGACGATTAGTTTTTGTGATCGCTTTTGCAATCGCAAAACAATGTTTCAATGGGAAAAAACGCTTTACGACGATCGGTTCCCTGCTTCGGGAACTGATTTTTTTGCTTTACGATGATCAGAAAATAGCTGATCGTCAGGTTTCAAAATGGCCACCCACTGTGCAAAATGGCTCCCCGCTGTGTTAGGGATGGATTCTTCACTTTACAGGCACCCGAAAATGGCCGCCCTATAGAGGATCTTCGCTGGACAAGCAGGTATTTCACCCATTGGAACGCATTGAACGGTTTTCAATGCATTTCAATGGGCTTTTTTATTTCGCTTGATGACGATTTCGCTCTACAGCGATTTCGCTGGAACGGATTAACGTCGTCAAAGTGAGGCACCATTGTACACGTTTGCATTTAATGTGAAGCTTGGCCTAAATCTTCTTTAGAAGCCACCAGATCAGTTTGGCTGAAGAGGAAAAGTTCTTTCAGTTGTTTCTTCTGCCAAAAGATTTTTTTAAAAAGTTAGGCTACTTGTGGTCCTCCACTATTCCTCACTATTGGCTACACCAGCAATGATCACTGGGTCTTGCAACCAAGCAATGGTTTAGGGTTTCATACCTTAACTCTGACTTGTATTCTTCCTGATGAAAGCAGTGACATAACACTTGTCTTTTCTATCTCTTTGAAGATTTGTGGCCATGGTTTCTAAAGAATATTTCACATTTTTCTCCATTAGCAGCAACAAATTGCATCTTGGTCTGTTAATGACTCTGATCCAATGCAACAGGCAGAGATTGTTGAGAACTTCTAACAATAAGCATAGACATGTGACATAGATATGTAGTGCCTATTTTTATGTTTGTGTGCGTATTCCCAATAATTATTATTTCATATTTAAATGCATGGTAGCAGCTCTTATTTTGTGGTTTATATTCACATTCCATTCATGTATTGTTACCTTACAACCATTTTTTTGCAAATACCAAGCTCACCTGAGCTAACAAATTTATCTGGGCTTCTTTGATTTCTATCTGAGCACAGACATAGTGAAGCAAGAACAGGCAGTATGTGGCAAATGGATGTCAATTCAGTTTGGGCATCAGAGCAGCAGCACCTTTATGTTTGGTTACAGCAGATAGGAAGATATGCCAATAATGTGAAAAACCAAATTCATTTGGCTATCACTGAAAGTTCTCTTTCTCCTAGCTCAAAAAAACTATCAAATCTAAATTATAAGCAGCATGGAAAATGTATCCATTTATTTGTTTTTTATCCCACTTTCCTACCTCCCTTAGGAACTATATACCGTATTTTTCCGTTTATAGGACATCCCCCCTTTTCTAACCCCCAAATTAAGAAAACTTAGCTTTGAGAATACAGCCTCTGGGCTCAAAACACTCTGACATTTTAAGTCTCTGTTGAATCTGAACCTACAAGCTCCACCTTCAACACGGTGTGTTTCAATTGGTTTGTTCAGGATCACTTGATGTCAATTCCATAAAGCTCATGACTGTAGGGATCTAAGTCTCCTAACTGTAGGGATCTAAGCCTTGTGACTGAAGGAATCCTGTTTACAGAGGCAAGGTATGTGCCATTTTGTTCTCTCCTCAGCTATATGAGCTTAAGTAAAGGTAAAGGTTCCCCTTGACAAATGTCCAGTTGTGTCTGACTCTAGGGGGCAGTGCTCATTCCTGTTTCCAAACCGTAGAGCCAGCGTTTGTCCATAGACAGTTTCCGTGGTCATGTGGCCAGCGCGACTACACACGGAACACCGCTACCTTCCCACCTTGGTGGTACCTATTTATCTACTTGAATTTTCATGCTTTCGAACTGCTAGGTTGGCAGGAGCTGGGACAAGCAACGGGAGCTCACTCCGTCACATGGATTCAATCTTACGACTGCTGGTCTTCCGACCCTGCAACACAGAGGCTTCTGCAGTTTAACCTGCAGCGCCACCATGCCCCTCCATCAGCTTACTTCTGTGTAAAAAGATGCCCCTCAATTTTTAGTGTAATGATTTTAGGAAAAAGTTGTGTCTTATAAGCGGAAAAATACAGTAACCTGTATGGTGTAGTCTAGGATAGGCAAAGTCCTAGACCTGACCCTAGTTCATCACTCTATTCACTAAACCCAGTGTGGTATAGTGGATAAAGTGATGACCTAGGATTCTGGAGGCCTGGGTTGGAATCCTGGCTCAGCTGGAGACGTAAAACTGGCAAAACTACTTCTTAGATATCTCACTTACCTGGAAAGCCCTGTTAGGCTTGCTATAAGTTGGTTCTGACTTAATGGCACTTAATAACAACAAGGCAAAAGTACTTGCTCTAGCCAGGGGCTGAAGTGTTTTGACCATTCTCAGTTCCATCAATAGAACTATAAAGGCTATAGAGTTTCTTTAATATGGGGGCCTGGGATTGAAGCAGAGTCCATAACAAGAAACTAGTGAAACATAGGGAACTCTATAGAAGGTTCAGGTGTCAGTTTTCTGCTCCCAGGACAATCCAGGGGAGCAGTACAAACATCAAAGAATTGCAATAAACACAACAAATGAAACCAAAATGGGACAAAAGCCTATAACAAAATCTCTCCCCCAAAGAAAAATGTTTCCACAACATTTATATGATGGGATGATAACTGGTGTGAGGAGGGAAGTTACCTATTTAAAAGGTGAATCAGCATACATGGAGGCTTACAGAAGCTGCTGTTTCTGTTTTGCCAGAAAAGGGTGAGGGGAGTTTTAGGAATATTAGAGGCTGAAAAAACAGCTAAGGGGGCTATACTGTGAAGGCCCCAGACTAGAGTCCAATGGGCTCAGCATCAACTAGATATTTCCTGCCCAACATATCAACTGCCATTTAATTAATTACGTGCCATCAAGTCAATTTTGATTTCTGGCAATCCTTGTTATGGTTTTCAAACATGATTTATCTTTTCCTTCTTCTGGGAGTGCTGTGGGACTATGTAGCTTGCCCAAGGCTACACAGGCTGGCTGTTCCCCTGGGAAGCACAGTGGAGAATCTAACTCCTAACTTTCGGCTCTGCAGCCAGATACCTAACTAACTCAGTGACCTAACTGGCCAACATGCCTGTATTTTTAGGGAACTGAAAGAATAAATGAGAAAATAGTGTGATTGTTTGGAGTTAACGCTTTTTAAATTCCAACTCACTGAGCTATTCAGCCAGCTTCAATTGCCACACAACACAGAAAATCAATCAAGAAAAACACATTAATCCGTGTATGGGACATACTTCTTCCAGAGACTATAGTTCAGAAAAGTATCTTTCTGCGCTCCAACTCTGATACTCACCCAGCCGGTGTAGCCAGCAGCCAAATGCTGGCAGACAGAGTTTGGGATTCACAATCTCAAAAAAGTACTTTCCCAAACACTAACAAAGAATAATCAAACAGATATATCAGATTATGGTACCTGGCTACAAAGCACAGAGCCCTAGGTAGCTCAGGCGAAAAGGCTAGCCATCCACTACAGGAGATGGTGAAAAAGATCTAAAATCCAGAAGGATCTCCTGCCAACTGACCTAGCTGAAAAATTTGCAGAGGTATATCCTGCCAGCCAGGGAGTTAACAGTAAAACCAGATTCCAGGAGCAAGAGCAGCCTGCTGAACTAAAGCTGTCCCCTACAACCCTGTTACATTGTGCAGGAATCATGTCAGTCAACGCCATTTCAAACAAAATGGTCCTATAACGAAAAGAACATAGGATTAGTATAAATAGGAATTTTCAGCCTTAGGAATCATCACTTTTTCTTCTTTTCAACCTAGATTCTCCTATGCTAAGTTACACACTGTCAGGAGTCCATCAGAACATGCATGAATGGGAAATAACTGTATCAGCCAAGACATGACGTTAAATAATTACAGAGTTCAGAAAACAAGATGGAAAGCAGTCTTCAGAACTTTTTAATTTGATAGATCTGAAGACCATGTGACTGCAGCTTGCAAATGTCACTTCTGAAAGGTTAGGAAAAGTCCAGCTGCTTCCAAGGGCAGTCATGCATCACTGATTCCAAAGTCATTTTAAGTTGCTTTTCCAATAACAGCATAATACCCAGCTTGAATGTAGTGGAGAAAAAGAAAAAGAATGTAAAATTATCTGGCTAGAAGTATATTTTTGCACAAGAAACTGATCAGAGAACCTGAACTCCCCCAAACTCAGTACTGTACTCCAGATCCAAGAACACCCCTTTTGTCACGTTCCCTGCAAACAATTTCGCTTGCATTTTCCACAACCTCAAGAGAGGAGCTGTTTATTACCTCAGTTCCACTCAGAAAGAAAGCAAAATTTCAGGAAACAGGTTTCCTTTATTTAAAAAAAGTTCTACCCAAGCATTCTAAAAATGAAGCTAACATAAAAATAACAAGCACCCAGACATTAAAAACTAGTCACATCTATGGCCAAAACTATGAATGATCTAAGAATCATTAACTGCTCTATGAAGTCCATCTACAGTTCAGGCGGGAAAGCTGCAAGCTATCTTTGCACAATGTCATTCTTATCGATTACCATTTTCATAAATGCTTTTCTTACGCTTTCAATAGAATTTGCCCCTTTCTACCCTACAGTCTATATAAGCACTCTACACAGGCAAGAGCACACATACACCAACAACATATTCATTGTGCATCTGATTTACTGAACTCTAGTCCACCAAAAGATATAACAGGATTAACCTTAGCCTTCAATGTGCCACCAGATTTCCTGATGCTTTTACTGCAACAGTATAACACAGTTCACCTTCTGGAAGTTATCTGCACACCTTTCATCAAGAGCATCCTCCAGATGAAACTAGAGCCCCAAGTCCATATTCTACACAAGTTCAGTAAAGATGATGTAAGTAAAGAATATCTCATTGTTAATAACAGCAAATCAATACTGTAGAAATATGTCTATTTGTTCCTTTCCTAACCCTCCAACCCTTCCCTATCTCATTCTGATATGCACACCTGTCTTCTTAATATTTTTAGCAAGTTACAAACACAAACCTATGAAATGCCACTATCTATATGAACATTTTTCTCTGTACAAGCCATCTTCACACATCAAAGTGCTTATTACTGTCATAATCAAATAGAGAAAAAAAGTCATTTAAACAGACAGTGGTGGCATTCTGAGATAAATTAGTATGCTAAGCTGCATAATTCAGGGAGGACTAATTAACATTCCCCCCCACTTCCTTTTTTTTCCTTGCAGTTGCTTTGGCAACCAAATACAAACTTCACAAGGCAGTTTCAGGGTAGAGTTTTACAGAGCAACATGAAGGAGATGCTGAAACCTGCAAAAGAACATGCTCCCTCCCAAGATATTGGGAAATGACTGGAGAGGAAGGCAGGCAAAAAGCAAACATAATTTCATTCCCCTTCAGAAGAGCAAAGGGGAATGCAACGGTGATACACAACATGTGCATAAACACACACACACACACAGAGAGAGAGAGAGAGTAATCTGGGTGCTGAATAGGATTTCATCCTTGGCACCCTCACCTCCTCTTGAGGAGTTCAACACAGAGACACACTTTTCCTTCTCCTTTCTGGTACTACTAGGACTGAGCTATCTGCGCTGGTTCCAGTCTTCCTGGCCTGAGGCCAGGCGCTTTTGGATGCTATGTACACACTCCTCCCCCATTACACACACAACTATATACACTAACATACATACAAGCCACAATTTTCAGTGGTAGAGCAAGAGGCGGAGGGAGGAGTGGCCTGGCAGGCAACAGCCCAACTCCACCTTGGACTGGGTGCCACATACTTAACATTGGGCATGGCTACCTTTCCTGAAGACCGTTAAACTCTCCACCTCACCCTCTCACTCACTCGCACACATACACGTCCTCTCCCCCCTCTCTCTCTTGCTCCCTCGCGCGCGCGCATACACACACACTACAGCCTTTCAGTTCCTCCACGCATCCCACACGCCTCAGGGAGTTTTCTTGAGGCAAAACTTCAGCGCGCCTGGGGGACGCGCTCGGCCGGGCTTCCTGCACCGCCGCCGGCACTCCAAACGCCGGACTCAGACGGCAGCGCCCGACGGCCTCTCTGGCGCCCTGTCCCCTTGGTTTTACTCTTTTGCAAGCTTCCCCGGAATCTTCCTTCGGCTCGGGCTTTCCCAACCCACAGGAGCCGCGCGGCAGCAAGAGGCAGGCAGCGGCAACAGCTTGGGCGAGCGGGCGGGCGAGCAGGCAGGCAAGCAGAGGCGGGCGAAAGAAGCAGCTGAGAGGAGGGAAGCAAGCGGGGTTTGCACCAGGGCGCTTCAGGACTCTCGGTCTCTTCCTTTACCTGCCAGAAGATCGGGAAAATGGCGCGTTCCTACTGCTGCTGCTGCTTTTCCTTGCAGATGTTCATGCAGGATGGAAAGCTTGCAATTACTGGGCCCAGCCTGCCCCAGATGTGTTCCTTCCCCCTTCCACCACCACCACCGAGGGGAAAAAAGGGGGGGAACTATAACCGGCTGTCCCTGCCACGGCAGCCCTTCATAACCACAACCACCTCCTCCTTTTCCTCTTCTCCTCCATCTTTGCAGCTGGCTTTGCTCGCCCGCCGCCGCCGCCGCCAAACACTAACAACAACATTCAGTGACGTCATTCGCCGTCACGTGACGGACCCCTCGCTCTATAAATAGCATTGCTCCCTCGTTTGCTTAGTCCGGGGTGGGTGCGTGGGGGGGGGGAGGCGGGCATGGACTTTACACGAATAGAGGAGGAGCGTAATTCCGGCTAATGTTAAAGAGCCCGCCGGGAGCTGACTGGCTAGCTAGATAAATTCTCTTTTTTTTTTTCCAGAAGATAAATCCCACAAAGCAAACCTTGGAATTAGGACTTTTCCTAACCCTTTTTCCTTCAGCGGTGTCATGGACGCAGCAAATCATTTCCTGCTCGCAGTTGTCAATTTTTTTAAAAAAAAATCGGGACATCTTTTGTAAAACATCTGTTTTCCTAACATGGGCCAGAAACTTGAGATCCCCTTTATCCTATTAGTCAGGGTTAGAAGGGGTTTTAGGAAAGAGGAGCCCCTCCCCATTTATGTTTTGCACAATGTCGCGCTGCATTGTGGGAGATCTAATTTGGCGGCAGTTCCCAAACACGGTCGCCTGCCCCAGAACCAGACAACGGTGCATTCAAGGCGAAATTGGGGGCCGTCGGCCGAGCTGCCACCCCAAAACAACTGGGCCGGCTCGCCTGGAGGTGGAAAGCTTAACGGGAAAAGATCAATATATCACTAACCGTTCATAAATAAAATAAATCCAATTTGATTACGTTTACACTGAAAGGAGATTTTTAAGAATTAAATTAATTTTTAATTTGCTTTTAAATTTACTTTATATCACTGCACTAAAAAAGCCTTACCAGATCGAAGGTGAAAAATCCAGTCCCTTATTTAGTTGTTCCAGCCTTCACAGATTATTTTATGAATGAAACATGGTGTTTTAGAATATTGCACTGTGGCAATATTTTTAATATAGAATATTATTATAATATTTTAAATGGTTTTCATGCTTTTAGTTTTAATATTGTTGCACGCTGCTCAGAGACCACTGGTAATGGTGTGGCTAAAAAAATATTGTAAATAAATAAATAAGGTGTTATGAGGGCTCTATGTACCATGTAGCCCCTGGACTCATAAGCTGCTCTGCTACCTTCAGGTGTAGGGCAGAATGCTGGAGCATCACTCCTGCTGGAGACTGACTGCTAGTGCAGTCAACATCTGTATATGGGGGCTTCAAACAGTTTTGTCAACAACTTAGAAATGGCAGTCAGAATGTCTAAAATAAAACCACAAAGGGGGTACCCCAGATCGCTTTACACCTAAACCTGTGGAGAAAGTTCTCCCCTTAATGGAGCTTCCAATGGGAAATAAATTAGTTCTGGCCCATACCCCATTCCCCACTGCTGATTCATTTACCTGGAAACAAGATCTTCCACCATATCGCGAGGCTGTTCAGAAGTACCTGGACTTGATCCAAGGGATCATTACTACTCACCACCCTACAGAGCAGCCTCCTAAGCGAAGATAAGAAATGCCAGGCTCATGCTAAGACCTACACCTGGTATACTACTCATAGGGTTCCTCAAATAGCCGATGGCAATGGAACAGTTGATTGGCCTGAAGCAGCAGCCCTCATAACCCGAGTTACTGATCCCAGTCCTAATAAGCTTGCTGGGCCCCGCCTGCTGAAAGCAGCAAGAAATGCTGTAATTCATGGCCTCAAACTAGGAGTGCCAAAGGCTGTGAAACCTTCACAGATTATATGAGATTGTTAAAAAAAAAACTCACGGAATACCTAAATGAATTCCTGACGAGGCTCAAGGATGGTTTTTGCAGGTACACGCACCTTGATCCGGATCTTGAATTAACAGCCAGCTGTGCTACAGGTGCAGCTCCAAAAGCACCCAGCCATGTGTGACTGCAGCCACTGAACTGCCGGAGTCCTGCAGCTGGTCTGGTCAGTTATGCATCATCTGTAGCACAGCTACACAAAAGCACTTTGCACATGTCTCTCTGCTGTCTGTTTACTCATTGTCTAAAATACAAGGGTGCTTCTGAGGAAAGATACCTGCTCAATAAAATTGTTGCTATGTACAACAACTCTGAGTCAAGTTTCTTTATTAGACAAGGTAGCTCAGGGCCATGCTCCTAGGGAAGGATATTGCAGGAAAAAGGGAGGGACACAAACTCTATTTTCATTGATAATGATGGGAAGGGTGGGAAGGAATGCATGGTTTGCCAATCATGAGCTGTCTGAATGGGATGACTCATGAGGCTGAAGGGGCTGGGAAGACACTGGCATGGATACAGGCTGGTGCCCTAATCATCAGTCAGGAGGTAAGGGGGGGACAAGATATCACTGGCACCTTCCATATGCGTTGCCTCCGACAGATTTTTGGTATCACCTGGCAGGACAAAGTTCCAAACAGTGTAGTCCTAGAATGAGCTGGAATTTTCAGCATGAATACATTACTGAAGCAGCGACGTCTACGTTGGCTCGGGCACGTCGTGAGAATGGCTGATGGTCGGATTCCAAAGGATCTCCTGTATGGAGAATTAGTGCAGGGAAAGCGCCCCAGAGGGAGACCACAACTGCGATACAAGGACATCTGCAAGCAAGATCTGAAGGCCTTAGGAATAGACCTCAACAGATGGGAAAACCTGACATCTGAGCGTTCAGCCTGGAGGCAGGCACTGCATCACGGCCTCTCCCAATTTGAAGAGACACTCGTCCAGCAGGCCGAGGCAAGGAGGCAGTTACAAAAGCAGCAAAAGGGAGCTGGACGGGGACAGATTGTATTTGTCTTCAGTGTGGAAGGGACTGTCACTCTCGAATTGGCCTTCTCAGCCACACTAGATGCTGTTCCAAGTTCTCCATACAGAGCACATTACCATAGTCTTTCGAGACTGAAGGATGCCTATAAGTCACTAACCTTGCCACTCATGAGCTAGGGCAGGCGAAAGAGGGAGTAATGCAAGGCCATCTTATAGATCAATAAACAGAAGTTTTCTTTGGCTGCCTCCTGTGATTCTCTCAGACAGTGGGGTGGGTGGATGTTTAAATGAAAGGCAGATGTCATGGGGGCACTCTGACTGCACCCAGATGCACTAGGAGGGGCTTAGCTTTCTAGGGCACAAACTGGTGTTGCAATCGGTTTCATAGCAGCTGCAGAAAGGACTTGTATTTGGGGGAAATAGCACACTGTACCTTTAACAGGCATCTCCCTTTTAATTGTGAGAGTCTGATTCAGCCAGCCTAAGGCCATCCTATCTAGTTAGAACTGTGCCCTAAGTCAGGATGAGAAAAAGTAGTAAAGATTTATTTTAGTGCTAACATTTTCTGAAATTGGACCAGGATTCTGTGACATAAATAGTGCTTTGAATGGCAATTAGTTCTCCAACATCTTCTAATATTTCATTCTTGACTCTTGACC
This sequence comes from Pogona vitticeps, assembly GCF_051106095.1. Lineage (NCBI taxonomy): Eukaryota > Metazoa > Chordata > Lepidosauria > Squamata > Agamidae > Pogona > Pogona vitticeps. The sequence continues at coordinate 100,199,510 of NC_135788.1, forward strand.
TAAAAAGTAGGTAAATGGCTCCACATCATTAACTAAGATAGTTAATAGATGTTCGTTTGGAGATAGTACTTATCATTTATGAGCTTATAAGAAAAACAAAAACAAAACAGCCTGACAGCAGCCCATGCAGAAGTATTTATGATCCACAGGACAATACTTTTGGTCTGGCAGGGCAGTTGCTATGATACTTTTGAGAGGTTGCTGTTTTTTAATGGAGATAAATAGGTTTGTTAGGAGGCAATCAGATGTAAACTCGATTACAATAATCACAGACCTGACACTATACTGATTTCCTACTGATTCTACCTCTTTATCTCACAAGAGGTGAATTACCGACAGGGCTCACATGATCAGCATTGCCGATTTATCAAGAAAACATCAAACTAGTGGCATTCCCATTTGGACATAAGAAAAAAAAACTCTCCTCTTTCTCTTGATCCTGAAGGATAGAGATCCAAGGGTTGGGCCCTTAGAAATTTTAAACAGAAGTTTCCAAGAGCTGCAGATGGAGATGGTATTTGTAGCAATCTGTGACAGATTGTTACCACTGATCATACAGGTAAAATGAATGGAAGAAGCAGTGCAGGAAGAATAATCAATTATTGGTCTGGATACAACACAGTATCATTGTTTTAAGGGTTGTTGCATGCATGGTCAGAATGGCCACAATGACATCCAGCCTCTAATAGGAAAGAGATGAGAAGACCAATGTCTCTTCAACTGGATGTGTTGGAGTAAGATGTTCCTTGCTTAAAAATTGAATTTCCTTTTTTCCTCTTTCAGTTTGCATTTGGTTAGGCAGAAGGGGATGGGTGATTCAGAAGTCATATACTAGGGAATGGAAAGGAATAGTGGAGTATTGGATGGTAGAGCTCTTTGTGGTACATAGCGGGTCCTACATACAACTAAACTACATATTTCCCCCCGCTCAGGCTGTAAAATATCTTGGGCCTGCCTGGATCCTAACAAGCCATGTTAAAAAACAAGAACAAGTATCAGAAAATAGGGATAGTTGGCGCTTATGGGATAATACTGTATTTAGTGTGAATAAAAAAATAGAGCACAATAGCTACAGAAAAACCTATAGCTATGGAAACTATAATTGTTAATTCAACACCGTCATGTAAGAAAAACAGATTTCTCATGAAAGGTCCTTACAATCTAAAACAGAAAATGAGAAAAACATCAGAGGATGGGAAGACAAAACTAGATTAGCATCAGAACATTAACTGAAAACAGTAAACTAAGAACGGTAGATATACCAGTCCTTTGTATATAATGTTTTACCACCCACACCCAAGCTTTAACAGGACACTGTGGGATAATCAAGATATAAACTACTGGAAGGCTAGAATCCTGCTTTGGGCAATGCAAGTGAATCGAGTGGGTCACTGCTGAGACTAAATGTATATAGGATCAGGTTATAAAGCAAACTGGGCCCGAAGATTATCCAAATTTCTAAAAACAACTACAGAGCCAAGATATCTCTGCAAAACATAATCTTCCGAACAGACTGTACTTTAAATAAGCCAGTAAAGGTATTTCCTGATTTTGGAACAAAAAGAGAGAGAAAGAAAGTATAAGGTCACACAATACATATGCTGTCAGTGTATTAGATTTTTGTTTTGCTCTCCGTGTTTGTTTGTAACTGTGCTGGTTCTGGGGGTTGTACTTCCAAAGGTGGGGGGGGGGAGATTGTTTTGTTGGTCACACCTCACACGACCTTGCCTCTCCTGGGTGGTGATAAGGACACAAGCCATCCTTTTTGGTGCCTTGTGGGCACCATCTGGAGAAAGTTAACTAGTTCTAAGTCCTTCTTTCTAGAGGAAGGACAGTTCATGAACTCTGGAATGAAAATAAAGAACGGATTCAGTAATAAAGCTAAAAACGAAAAACAATGAGAAAAAGATCAAGCATGTTTAACCATTCATCTTTTCTTAGACAGTTCTCGTAAATGTTTCTTTTACACAACACAGCTTCCATTGTCTGAATTCCTTTGAGAGTTCAGTAACATTTTCTTCTCTTATTTAAGTCAAAAGAAAATATAATAAAGCACTTATACATTTATTGAAAAGAAGATTCTGTGAAACAATACTTTATTCAATCTTACTTTCTACATCTAGTGACAAAATAGTTTGAATCCCACATAGGATTGCCATTTCTGCTGTAAAGTACCATAAATGATAGTTATATAAAAATTACTAAATTCAAATGTCTTTTCAGGCTGAAGGTTTTTGCATTCAGAAAGAAACTGCATTTTCATGCTCCGACAAATAGGTTTTAGCACATGCTGTTTTAAAGAGCAGCTTAATGTTATTGCATCAGAGATATTTGCAGATAAAAGCATCATCAAGAAAATACATTAAGAAACAAATTTCACCCTTATGTTTCTTCCCATTAAACCCTTTGCAGAAAGTGCCCATTTACACAAAACAATCCAATGCCATCTAGATGCGCATTTATAAAATGCAGCAATTCCACAACACTGCAAAATGGGAGTAGCTCCAGTTCCCGTTTTCCAAACACACGCAAACTCCTTCGTAAATAACCTTAAACAGATACAAAAAAGATACTCTCTTCTAAAAATTATTTTACTTTACCAGGGAAATAATTGCACAATTATTTCAACCCTAGCTCCTTGTCAACAGTTATCTAGGTAGCAGCCACAGAAACAATGAAGGAAAATGACACCGTTAGAAAAACACTCTGAAATAAGGAGGAAAGTGGCTAAAAACAATTAAGCATCTATCTGAAAAAGAAATTAATCCCAACAAATGCACCCACCAAAACCAGCGAACACCATCTATGCGGGCAAATGGGTACAACAGATCTAAATGTACAAAGCAGGTACACACAAACCAGCTGTGTGGGTGGATATTAGATGATCTGCAGTGACAGAGGTGAAGCATGAAGAACCAAATGCCTGATTTCAGAGATCTTCATGCAACAGCCTGCATACATGCACATGCACGCACAAAGGCCTAAGTCCAATTGTTACTCTTAACTAGAGAAGACCAACTGGATTAACTGCTGAATGGAGAGTCAATGCTTATGTAAATCCCATTGATTCAATGGGTTTAACTCTAGCTGAGACTACCAACTGGATTCAGGCTATAGGGCAGCGGTGGCAAACCTATGGCACGTGTACCACAGATGGCACGCAGAACCCTCTCTGTGGGCACGTGAGCCATAAGTTGCTGGATTGCTACCCCTGGCAGCCAAACCTGAGGAGGAGGCGGGCCAGGATTCAGAGCAGCTGGTGCTGGCCTAGGCACGCCGGCCGAGCTATAGGTAGTGGCGGAGATGGGCAGATCCGGAGTGGGGTCTGAAAGTACTTCCATGCCAGGGATTAGTCTTCTGCTGCCACTTCTGCCTCCGCTGCCACCTGCTGGGTTAGTGCAGTTTTAAAATTTTATTTATTTATTTATTTATTTGCACTCGGGATCAAAAAGGTTCACCATTACTGATATTGGGTTTCCTGCTGTTTCAAATATGCAGTAATGAAATTTAAAGTATATTGGCAGGAAAAATGGTTTTGCATCTGTCATTTCCCAGCTGCTTATACACCAACAACATTGACCACTTATTTGCAGGAGCAGATACTCTGAAGACTGAACAAAAACATTTATCCACATGCAAGCTTACTATGGTCTATGCAATATGTAACCTACAGGCTGATTTCTAGTCTGCTTGCCCTAAAGCACACTTAGCAACTTCTTTCTCTGGCCTGATTCTGGAATACATGATGCGAGGGACTGCACAAGTCTTTAAATAATACTGATTTAGCACCCTTCTACTGCAAGCACTATTAAAGAATGAACCATTTCTCCCACCACCTACAACTATTTTGAAACCTAGAACTATCCATAACATACATATTTAATGTTTCTGCTTGATTGGCGAGTGTGCTGGTTGTACTAATCAACTACACTGTTGATTTTATTTTATTTTTAATTCTGTGAAGGTTAGGGCTAATGTAATTTTTAAATCTTGGCCAATATAAAATTCTTTATTCTTCCCACATCCCCAAAATAGAATCAAAGTGCATATGCATTGCTGGCACATTCCCAGAAGTTATATATACATAGGAAATAAGTGAAAGGATCCCAAGAAATATTGCAAATTTCTGAAATGCCAACCAAAGCACATAGAGAGAGAAACCCAATCCAACAACATGGAAGACCACTGCAAAGCTTTCAAGATACAGATTTGGATGTCACATTAATTCGGAACAGTAGCTGTAACCCTGAAAATATCTGTTAGCATTGCCGCTGACCAAAGAAGGCTGGAGTGGTTACAAGATTGTATCCTACACATCGGGAGTACTGATGCAAATAATCTCTATAGTTGCTGACCGAAATGACATTTTTAGTGTTGAATGAATCATTTTTTGATGCACTTCCGTGCATACATGCATGTGAGAAAGTTGTATCAGAATTAATTACCAGTGCAGCTTTTTGAGAAACAATCTCATGACTGACTCAAAATGAGTTCCTTGGCGTCCTAACCTTTTCACATGTACAGAAACACTTCACACATAATCCCACAAGCAACAAAGGGTAGTGTCAAAAGTGGTTCTTAATTAAAATCATGGTTATAATTAGCGCATTGTAGGCAGCACACTGCAATTCTGTGGTTGGCACCAAGAAAGAAGCTTCTTGCTACTTCATTTTTTTACATGGCTTTCACTTTGATTTGCTTCATTTTCATTTGCTTCTTCTCAAGCTTCTTCTGTTCGCGCCGCAGAGCAGCCTCCTATTGGAAAGATGACAAGTGTGATTATCAGATTCCATGTTTCTTTGCAGAAGAAAAATAAATTCAGGAAACAAACAAACAAACAAAAGACACTGAGGAAATTTAAGCTAATTACACAGATGAATGGCTCTTTCATGCAACTGCGTTGTTTTGTGGGATCCAATAATCCATCCCTAAGATCTTAGGGCCGGGGAAAATTAAAAAGTTGTTTCATAAACTTCAGTTCTGGTTACATAGAAAACAATTTCACAAAAGGTTAAATCCCATTTCTTCAGCCAGAAAAGAAGGGTTAATGCAACTTCTTAAAAGATGACCAGGCATCTGTATTCTGACCCCTGACCTGATCAATTCAAGTTTGGGGAAAAGGTCAGAGAGGAGCTTTGACAACTTTCTATGTACATAGCTTCATGCAGACAGTAAATCACACTGCCTTAAACGTTGGTACTGATGGCTTTCACATGGATTTGTCTGTTTTGCATCCACTTTGCACTATTATTTCTGCAACAAGCACAAGCAGAAATTGATCCCCCTGCCATTCCCTTGCTAAGCAGAGCAAAAGGTAGGAAAGATAAATGCCCTACTGCATTTTACACTAACAAGGATGTACAGACAACATTAAAATGCTGATTTTATTATTACAGAGACCTTAGAAAATGACATTGTTGCAATCAGAGCAGTTTCCCAGGTCTGTTGTTTTTGGCAAGAGTTCACTTTTCACAGTGGTTGTTGTTATGTGCTATCAAGTCGGAACCAACTTAATGGGAGCCTAATAGGGCTTTCAAGGTAAGTGAGACATTTAAGGAATTATTTTACCCGTTCTACTCACCTAGCGAGTTTCCATGGCCAAGAGGGAATTGAACCCTGGTTTCCAGAGTCCTAGTCCATCACTCTATCACTCACCTTTCACTAAACCCTAATAAATTCATTTCTAAAGGAACATTTACCTCCAAACGGCGCTGCTTCTCTGGATCTTCCTCGTTCATGATTCTCTCTTTCTCTGCCCGTTTCTTCTCTTCTCTGCGGGACTGAGCAGCCTCTTGCCTTTGCACGTGAGTCAGTTTCAGGAAGTTCTCTTCCACACGCGCCCTGTTCTTGTCAGCTTTTTGTTTGCCCTTTGGTCCAAGGTAAGGAGAGAGGCAAGTAAGTAAGTATGAGTATAACATTTAGTATATGAGATAGCAAAACACAAGAAAAGTATGTGAAACCCTAATCACAACAGTAATCACAACAGTAAATCTAATAACTCTCAATAACTGGAATTCTCTTTGGCATCAGAAAATACCCTGCAACTCACTCAGTGAAAGTCGTCTCTATCCAGATGTACATATTAGGTTTGCAAGATACATATACACACAGAAAAACACTACTTACTTCTCTATTCAGACGGAACTTTTTTGCTTTGTCAATGGAGTAAATAACCATGTTCATCAGAGGCAGCAGAGCTTCCATGTCTTTTGGGGAGGTATTGCCTGATCCAGGCACTACAAAGCAGAAGGATACTTTCATCAAATTAAACATCACTAAGGCTGAAATACTAAATCAACCTACCTGGCAGTAAGGATAACTGAATTCATTAAGACATCTTACTAAATAAAGGCTGTGGTGGTAAACAACATGAAATAATAGCCAAGAGAAAGTCTTTCTGCTCTGGTTTTTTGGAAAGATGTTTTAATCAGCATTGTATCATAGGCATTTACTTCCATAAAGATTTAAATCACATTTTAATAGTTATGTTCACAATACTGATGAACTTCCCAGACTCCTACCGTAATTCTCTGGTGTATTTGTTCTTCCAAAATGTGCAGTTGTTCCTGATAGTATCCTCAATAGAATCATTGTATCATCCCAACCTCCCTGTAATTTTGAATTACCAACATCATAATTAAATCTTTAAGCACCTGTTTCATTTTTTCTTCTTCTAAGTTCCCTGATGATAACATTTCTTTGTTTTTCCAGGATTTAGCCATCAATATTCATGGTCCTGCTACAAAGTCTTCCCAAGACCTTGTTATCAACCTGCCCAACATGTATTTGTTTATAAGGTCAAAGATGCATGTGTGAGTCTGGGATGCTGCACCCTAATGATTCACCTACAGCATTTGGATGATGACTGCAAAGGATTCTTGTCACTGAAAGCAAAAGAAACTATTACACAGAATACTTTGTGTCACATCCTGGTTGTGGAGCAGGCTTTCTTGAGCACAAAGAAAGAGTCTTTGAAAATCATTCTTACCATTAAAAGTAAACAAAAGGGTCTTTTTAGTTTCTGGCAGTTTCAAAGGCTGACCTTCCCTAACAAAAAAGAAAAAGTAGCATTAATGAAAGGATATGAAAAAAACAGAACATGCGAGCGTAACAGAGCAGTACCCAGTAGAACTTGGAAAATATACATTCTGGATGATGACTCTCAGTATCCCACAACTAACATGGCCACTAAATCCCGGAAGTCCTGAAAGTAATTTTCTCGAGCTTTGATGTCTAGGTTGCACCATAAACTACTACAGTCCTTATATTTCTATTTGATTTGTTCTTTGGCTACTACTTTTTTTCTTCTGTATCCTGCAGTCAAAGGTCAAGCTGGAGCATTCGGAAGTGGCAGGAACTTTCTGCAGAAGTTTTGGAAGGAAGGATCTTTCTGCAGGTTGTCTGTGAATATGCTTCCCACAACAAGCCCTACTTAAAAAAAAATTGAGAGGGATCTGATTTGCCAATAACCTCCCTCTTGCTTTCATAGAAGTGTCTTGGCCATTTTTTTAAAAAAGCATTCTATACTCTTCCACTCTACCAAGAACAGTATGGTAGCATCAAGTCTGTCCTCAATCTGCAGTTGGGAATCTGTCATAGCAGTCTATTCCCTCCACTAATGAGGGCAAGGGCCAAAAGATCCCTAGAACTGACCTAATGCAAGACAGGTCAATTAGCACAGTGTTTCTGACAGCACAGTAGTTAGCTGGGCAATTAGAGAGACACAAATGTTTTCTCATTGGATATGCTTATTTAAATGCATGAAACCCACTCCACCTGTTGTTGTTAAGCTCTGGTATTGAAAACAACCCAAAATCCCAAATGCTGCACACTAAATAAATCCTGGGATGAGTTGTTTTGGAATCTCCAGTTCATGACTACAAACAAAGAAATTGCAAATGCTAACCATATTCATTTTCTTCAGCTATTTTTGCTTCTTCTATTGCCCCTTCACAAGTATTAACAGAACACTAATTTGGAAGCACAATTATTTCTTTGATCATACTCACTCTTGCATAAGTTTTGGACCAGAGAACTGGTCCGAAAAATGGACGGACTCAATCTTGTCAGCATAATGTGTGAGGAAATGGATCATCTACAAAGGAGAAGGAAAATGAATTTAGAGCACTGAATGGGCTACAGTTTCTTATGAAATTGTACATGCTGTCTCAAGAAGCTAGAAGGCATTTCCCCTCAAAACTCCCCCATATTAAACATGTGAAGAATGTTATGATCAAACACAAAAAACAGTCCTACTGATAAGATCCAGGATGCTATTAGCAACAGTAGCTTCAGGCATGCTTACAAAGGTGGCATGAAGGCCAAAAGCCTTTATTATGGTTTTATCTCTAGTACTTGGTATTCAGAGGTATACTCCCTCTAGGCTTGGAAATTCCAGTTAGTTCTCATGGCATTTGACTGATCTGTCCTCTTTCCATTTGTCTAACCTGGCATTATGGACTCTGTGGGCCTCCAGATGTTACTGAACTACAGCTTCTGTCCTTCTATTCCATTGGCAAGCTAAGTGGGGGCTGGTAAGAGTTGGGCTTCAACAACACTGGGTCAGCTGCAGGCACCTCAGCCTTGGGTCTATCTTCTTAAATTTTCAAACACCCACCTGAGCTGGCAGTCAATAGTGGCAGTGAGTTTCCAGAGTAGATTAACACACCCCACCAAGTATGTTAATGATTCCTTTCTGCAGATGGGAAAGGACAAAGCTTAGGAGACAGTTAAGGTGGAAATATGACATATGTGATCTAAAGTCAACCTCATTCAAACAAGATGCCACCAGCCGGTGGTAATAAAGAAGAAGGGATGATCATCTCTGCTTGAGAATCTCCGCCAGAACATCTGGTTGACTACTGTGTCAGGAGTGCATAAGCCTAGTTGCATTTTTGGCCTAACCTAAAACTACACATTATAATGTTTTACCTAATGAATGTTATGGGTGAGACTCTGAAAATCCAGGGCTCAAAGTCTGCTAAAGCTCTGTTTGCTTGTTCAATGCCCAGTGCACAGGTAGGTAGGTAGGTAGGTAGGTAGGTAGGTAGGTAGGTAGGTAGGGAGGGAGGGAGGGAGGGAGGGAGGGAGGGAGGGAGGGAGGGAAGGAAGGAAGGAAGGAAGGAAAGCATTTCTTTATCAGATTCTCAGCTCCATGTCTGCTGCAGCTAGAATAGGCAGTGGTCATACTGCCTTTGAGAGTCTGGAAGCCATTGTCCAAAACAAGAGTTCCCATCGCTGAGCGTACTAAATTTCAAATTACTTGCAGTTATTTCTAACTGTTTGCCTAGGTGGAAACAGTTCACAATTTGGCAGGGGGGTGTGTGTTAATCATTTAATCTGTTTTCTGAGCCACACTGGATTGAGAACTATTCATCTGCCCAGAACTATTTCATGGATTTATATCAAAAGAAGGAATTCTGGAGACCTTTTTTTAAAGCCATTATCCACAGCACCAGACAACACACAAATGATCAAGAACCACAACATATCAAACCCTTTCACTCAGAAGGATTTGTTTTTGCCTTCAAGACATATGTTCCATTTTTCGGAACTATCCAAGATAGAAGCTCCCTTGTTTTATAAACAAACAAGTCTATTCTGAGATATAGCATGAGAGAAGAGACTTCAGAATGTAAAATGCAATTTGGGCACTTGAGTCCGCTGTGGCGATTCCTCTGAGATTCCTGCTGACTCCACCTTACCTTAGTATCCATCATTCCTTCTGTCACTTCGCCCATCTCTGACAAGATAGCCAATGTCTCTGGGAGCCCATACTTTGCCCCAGTCTTCGGTTTATCACTGCAGAACTCACTCTGTCAAAAAGAAATGGCCACATTACAAGCGTGCTCTGTGTTCTGCCAATATCTGGTTAAATAAGTACCCAGTCCTTTTATTCAAAACTTAGAAAGTGATTCAGGTACCCTGTACCATGTGAAAAGCCACTGAACACTGGATAGAATCCACATAAAATCCACTTGTCCAACATTACCCACAATTTCTCAAGTACCAGCAACTTGGTCCATTGTTATATATTTCTGGTATGCCAAAACCCACAGGAACAATCTTGACAAGTGACTAATATTCCATTTTAAATTGCTAGAATTAAATCAACACTCAATTGGGAAAAGACCATGGGTTTTCAAGGCCTTGTTGTCTGACTGCTGGCACAATGAGATGTTCACCACCTCCTTATGCTGTGACTTTTAAGTCATAGCACTATACTGACTTTACCCATCTGTCTCTTTCTTTCAAACCAGCACAGATGCTAGTGGCTTATAAAATGTTGCTGCTGAAGCTCTATTACCCTGAGGGTCAACACTGGAGTAAGGAGTGAAAGAAGAAGACGTGCATCAACTTTATTTTTTACTTAAGTAAGATTTCATTAATTAGTACAAATGGAAAATATATTTAGCACATAGAATATGAAAACAATTAAAATAACATTTGCAGCACAACCTACTTCCTTAAAAAATTACCATTTGCTGAATGCATTTTGACATCAGGGATTTCTACATATCTGATGTTGTAACAAATGTTTTATAACTGCCTTACGGAACAAATCCTGAAGAGTTTCACAAGCACTATAAAGGTTTTTCTAATTTGATTTTTAATCCTGATTTGCAGGAGAGGAAAACAAAGTACACGATGAGCCAGAGGATCTGTCCAGCCTTTTTGAACCAACATCAAACTATGTTTTGGCAGTACGCCTGAACCACAATTTTTAAGTTACTTAGAAAAAAAGGTAACTAGTCAGTCCACAAGATTAAGGGAGCTGTAGTCTTAAAAGCATTTTTTCTGAGGTCTGATCAGAAGCATTCCACTGTGTTGAAATCTGTTCAATTAATACAGCAACTGCACCCAATTTAGAGTTCTTACAACCAAATTATGTTGTCTACCAGGCAGCTTGAAGCTACTTATAATTAACACAATACTGAGAACGTTGTTTTGTACCATAAATGTTTTTAAATACATTTTATACGTACTATCCTAACTCAGAGAGGACGTCACAGTACATACCAAGTCCTGCATTTCCTTCTGAAGCCGCACCAAGGCTTTTCTTGTCCCAACAGCAAACACATAGGTATCCATGTCATCATCATTCATTGTCACTTTTATTTGCTGAGCAAGAGAGAACATCTTAGTCATTCTGAAGTTTCCACAACAACATCAAATAATACAAGAACCAGGGGAAAATATGAATGGAGACCAGTTTCATATCACTGCCAAGACTAAAAATCACCTCAGGCACTCCAAACAGATCTTATCCAAGACCAACTCTAATAGAAATCCTCTAAATTACAATCATTGTAAGACTATGAAATAAATTACTACTGCTACTTCACAGCACAATATTAAGAGAGTAAAAAACACCAAGCCTCCTTGACAAAGAACATGTATGACTGCTTGGACAATTTAATATATAATTTGTCACTAACACAACAGACCCAATGACTTTATTTAAACCACTTGCGAGTTAACTGAAATGAACAGAAATGCACCGTTATTTCTTTCGCAATCCAGCAAATGAAGAATTGCTTCACCTAATTTTGCCATATATGATATTCTCATAAAACAAATAACACATCCTGAAGGAATCCTAAAGGCAAAGAAACAGGAGGTATCGGGAAGGTGACATATCCGCACATCCACACAAACAATAACTGGAAGATGTGTCTGGAATAACTATCAGATTGAGGACTAAGAATTAATTAGAAAATATTATTAGCATTCTGTGTTATAGTATGTTTTTTGTGCACCCAGCTCTGAAAGCAATTCTTGGGAACTGTATGCAAAGAAAAGCAGATTTCCACAGCCTGAATAAATGATCTGATGTGTGGCTAATGCCCTTTGCATCTTTTATTCTATTTTTTTAGCCATAGAGCATTTCCCTGTAAGTGCTTATACATTGTAATAAAGCCTGAAAGCAAAGAATTGCTTTGATTCCCACTGGCTTCTGAGATTTCAACAGCCAATGTGGCACATTCAGAAGTCTAACTTTACAACCAGAAGGTCCAGATGGCTGCAGAAACATAAAATCCACCCCGTTCTAGATTCAATGAACTAGTCAAATTCAGTTTCCTGAGCTCACAAAAGCGGTTCTTGGGTTGCAGATCAATACATACCACTTGGTCACAGGCTGGCCTCATCATACGAGCAAGCACATTGAGCAAATCTTGTCTCTTGAGAAACTGAAAGAGAGCATTTGATCGTGAGGAATCCCTGTGCCAAATGTGGCATAGCCTGTCATATTCTTGAAGGCGTAAAGTCTCCTCATACCAACAGAACTAACTCTGTACTTCCCCTCAAGGCCTACTATGAAATACCCTGTGTTACAAATATTAATCACAGGCAGAAGACATTGCAGAAGTGGAAGAAAGCTCTTTAATAACTGTCAAAGCTCTCCCGGAACTCCCAACATACAACATGTGAGTGCATTTTACTCTTTATTTTATTCTCTTTAGATGTTCATCATTATAGAATCATAGAATAGTAACGTTGATTCTGCTTGATGCAGCAAAACAAATCAAAGAATATCTGCCAGGTGGTTGTCTAAGTTTCTCTTGAATGCTTCCAATGTTGGAGCACTCACCATCTCTCGAGTTGATAGTTTCCACTGTTGTACTGCTCTAACAGTTAGGAAGTTTTTCCTGAAATTCAACCGAAATCTGGTTTCCTGTAACTTGAGCCCATTGTGGCATGTCTTGCACTCTGGGATGATCAAAAACAGATCCTGCCCCTCCTTTGTATGACAGCCTTTCAAGTTTTTAATCTTCCACCACAGAATTCAAGGTGAAATACATTCCACCAGCTGGTAGAGATTCTATCTTCTTTTACTTCTAACATTTCTAAGCCAAGCACTGATCAGAATCAGGCCTAAAAAGCTGCTAGGTCATGCAACTTCAGACCACATCTTTTTGACCATCTGCATTCTCCTTGCATGGGTGAAGCTTGAAATAAATAAGAGTCAGGTTGCAAGTTTCTGCATGAGGAAGAAGTGTAGTCACCAAGTATTAACTGATCAAAAACCAAATCTATTAGTGGAGATTTAGGTTTCTTTCACAACATTCAGTGTTTCTCTACCAGCACAGTGTGATCTGCAAGCTGTGCCGAGTTGGTCAGACAGAGTCTAAGTTTAATAAATACATTCTCAGATAACCTCTAGGTTACTGCCATAAATTATATGCCAGACTGCCTCTGCAGATAGTCTGGAAACTAGTTAGTATATGATTGGGTCCTGCTATTATGGTTAGGAGTTTGATTGCCACTGTGCCTCAAGGGAAAAGAGACAGCCAGTGTGGCCTTGGGCAAGCTGCAGTCGCAAGGTGTCACAGAAGGGAATGTTAAACCACTTCTTAGTATTCTCTACCAGGAAAACCTTGAAAAGGGTGGTCACAGGTAAAAATTAACTTGAAGGCACATCATCATTATTATTATTAATCTACCATACCAAACATACTGATTCCTATTATTTGTTCAAGCCCAGTTAAAATTGCCTATCATGGCTTGAGGCCAGAGTTCCTGAAAAATGTATGATTCCACATGCGCCTACTTCCCTTTCTAGATCTTCACTATATCTGCGCTTTCTGTGATGTCCAGAAAGAGAGCATTTTTTATAATGTCACCCAGCTTCTGAATGCTCTTCCCAGAAAAGCTTGCCAGGAACTCCATCTGATGCCTTCCAGCTTCCATCCCCATGCTATTCAGATGGTCAACTTTTTGTTCCCATGTTCTATTTCATTTTCCATTTTTATTTTATTTGAATGTATCAGCTTTTTCACAGAGATGTTAATATTTTATTGAATGCCAGTTCTTTAACGTATCTGGAGAATGCAGTACAAATCTAAAAGAAACTTGGGATACAGGCATATATACACAGACTTGCACACACAAATGTCTTCATTCAAAGGACACCGATGTAGGATGTGTAGCATTTGTTCTGTATTGGGGTTCTGCCAATTTAGAAAGAGTGTCTGTTGCCTAACCTTACAGTCTGCAGATATTTAAAACTGAGCAAAGTAGACTTCAAGCTTGCATGACCTATTTTTCTGTTTTACTAGAAACCCAAGGTTTATCAACTGGAGCTAAGTAGAAGAGACATACAGTTAGAATTAAAGCATGTGTTGCCTTGGACCAGTGACTGAGGTTGCAGTCCTTCAACCCAAAAAAATCCATTCTTAAATTATCCCAGACTAATTATGACCAGCAGTCTAATTAGCATGGAGGTAAGGAGTAATTTCATTGTTTACTGTTCTTGAACAGCTGTAATTCAGAAATACATACTAACCCACAGCAAATTGCCTTTAGACCTACCAGTCAAGCCAGAACTTTCTTCAAGCCACACCTAATTTAAAGTGTAGAGTATTCTTAAGTTTTGTTTCTCATACCTTGAGCTGGATAAGCATTCCTTCACAGCACACTCTTCCGGAACACCAGAGATTATAAATATGCTCATTCTCTTGATTCAGCTTGCTGGTACTTGTGGCTTCTTTATTTGTGCCATCATCCCCTTGGAAGAAAATATATCTGAATTAACAACAGTCTGTGACTATTCCCAGACTACACTGCAATGTGCTTTATGCAGGGCTGCCACCAATAGCAGCCGAGAGGTTTAGGTTGTTGCAAAACTTCTGCAACCTCCTTGCCAGCAGGATCAGTGGAGTGCCTGCAACCATTATTACCCCAATATATCAGTACCCACAACTACCCCCCCCCCCCGGTTGCCTTCCAGAGTCTCCGTGGTGCTGGCAAGGATGTAGAACAGCTTGTGCTACCCTATTCAAGAGATTGTTTCCATCTGTGTTTTCCACCAATGGGAACCATCACTTTTTTTGGACTACAGCTGCCAAAATAGTTCAGTCAGCATGGCCGCTAGATTATGGGAATTGCAGGCCAAAAATGTAATTCCTCCCATCTCTGAAATTTCCATTATGATTGTTAAAATTGGACCAGACTAAATCATAAGAAGGCCAACTCAGTACCAGATCACGTCCAATGGGCATGCCAAGAAGCAGCCTCTCTAGTGCAAGCCAGCATGGGAAAAGCAAACTGGTACACCTTTCAGAGGTAAGCTAATATGCAAACCCCTTTCTGCTGTTCGTCTCCACAGTGGACTCTATTAGTATAGCAATATTTCGGACCAGAGATGGTGCAAGGTGTTACAATTCAAACAGCTTAGAGTGAACAGTAGGCAAGAGTTACCACAGTATACACATTAAACCCTTGGAATTGGGTTAGCTATGCCCAATGAAACAAGTTTTAAGCAAATGTGGTCAATCCTTTTTCTCTTCAGAGAATCATAGAAATCAAAGAAAAGTGAAATTGGAAGGGGCCTACAAAGTTTTTCTTGAATGTCTCCAGTGTTGGAACACTCACCAACTCCTGATATAACTTGCTTCCACTGTCATACTGTTCTAACAGTTAGGAAGTTTTTCCCGATATTCAACTGAAATCTGGGTTCCTCTGAGCCCATTGTTGCATGTCCTGCACTCAGGGATGATCGAGAACACATCCTGCCCTTGCTCTGTATGACAGCCTTTCAAATATTTGAAAAGTGCCATCATATCACCCCTCAGTCTTTTTTTCTCAAGGCTAAACATGCCCAATTCTTTCAGCCTTTCCTCATAAGGCTTGGTTTCCAATCACTGTTGCCCTCCTCTGAACTTGTTCCAATTTGTTAGCATCCTTCTTGAAGTGTGGTGTCCAGAACTGGACACAATACTCAAAGTGAGGCCTAACCAGTGCTAAATAGAGGGGAGGGGGCTATGTTTCTCCTTCTGCGCATCCTGAAGGTCAGAGTGGCCACCTTGCCAAATTCTGCCTCCGTTTAACTTCCAAACTCCACTTTGTCTCTAAACATTAAAGTTCATTTTGCACACTTCTACTTCTCTCTGTACAGAGATGCTATACCACACTACCTAAGTCAATTGTCAGCTGACCTTCTTCTCTCTAAGACAAATCCTTTACTCCTTGGTAACTTAACATTCATGTTGATATCCTCTGTGACTAAGATGCCTTCAATCTTCCCTTATTCTATCTCTCTTCCACATTCTCTTCTGACCTCCCTATCTGGACTGTTTTTCCACCTCACTACATACTGGGCACTCTTGTGCTCTTATCTACAGTAAAAATTGCTTGCCTAATTATCGCTGTGTCTCTTGGCATTTCACGCTGCCCACTTTCACTCTTCTTTGCCTCCACTTTGAAAATTTCTGTGGCTTTCATGGAAGCAATGTCCCCTCTTCTTTCAATTATTTCTATTCTGTGTTCCCTCTGGATTCTGCAATTTCCAGTTTTACAAGTCTTCTGTTTTTCCTTCTATTTAGCTCTGGACATACCTCTCTCTGAATAGAATACCAACCTGATTGTCCCTCTAAATTCAGTTCTGGTTGATCGCCTGTAGACCTACTGGATTTCTCAGCTCAAATAAATGAATGCTTATGGAGGAAGTTGAAAAACTTGGCAGATTTTGTTCAGCTCAGCTGTCCCTTCTCTTCCACCTCTCTGAATAAGCTGCCCTACTACACAACACTGATAAATGCAGACTCTTAACAGACCTCAGATACTGTCCTTTAACTTTGACCTCATGGGCTAGGATGAGGAAGGCAGAGGGTGGACATACTGAAGAACTCACAGACCAACTTACCAACAAGGGCAAAGTTGCTTTCAAGGAGCTCCCGGTGACTATTGAACCAGGCCTGAGCCAGACGGTTGTTCTTATTCTTCCCAATGATATAGTTCATGATGTAAGCAAGTAAGCCCGTCACCATTAAGATTTCCATGTAGTAACTTTCCCAGCTGTTCTGGAGGTGGGCAGGGACCTATTGAATTTGGATTTAGTTAAGCTACTTCAGTTTGGGGAGGAAAAACCCAGCTTTCCCAACAAAAACTCTGGCTATTGGTTATAATACATCTTTTAACCTCATTATGTTAAGTACCAGTTCACTAAATTCAAAGCATAGAGAGAACAGCATATCAGCACACTCCCCTCTTCTCGCAGACCTCATTCCCTTATTTTATTTCATCTTTTCAGCAGACTAGGTGTTTTCCTCTCACTTTATATAGCTTTAGTGTCTCCTATTAACCAATAATGGGTGAAGGATTGTTTCAACTTTCCTTGAGCCTCCAAGGCTAACTTTAGACCTGAGAAAGGAACTGAATGCAGTATCAGTATCTTATTCAAACACAGGACAATACACTATACCACAATGACCCAAGATTATGATATAATGTGTTCTCCTCTGTTTGAACAAAGCATGTACTATCACAAGCATTCCAAAAAGACTTGATTTGAAAAAAATATGTCTGGAAAAGAGAAGATTGTAGCTTAACAGAGAAGCAGAGAATCATTCCATTTGTGAAATGGTTCAAATTATTGCTATTGCTTTTAGTGCTGTTTTAGACTGTGTTGATTTAGCTGTAAGGGGCATACTAAGGATGGTTCTGCCGTATGTCAAAGTATTCACTTAGAAGTGAACCCTTTGCTCCCTTCTAGCCATACATTTTTATCAAATTTATTTATTGTTACGCACTAGTCAAAACTTGGATGTCATACATTAGCTACTGTGATATCACAGAACATTTGATGGTATTTTAATAAAACAAGGAGAGTGACACAAAGTTGACAAACAAGATTCCTTGATGAAATAACTGTTACTTAGCTATGAGAAGAATTTTGTACAGAACATGAGCTTAGTCTTATATGATAAGACTAAAAATGCAATCCGAAACATCCTTACTTAGAAGTACCCAACTCTCAGTTCAACAGGATTTACTCACAGGCAGATAGGCATAAGAACTGCAGCTACAACAGATTAAGGTTGGAACTATTGCAATGTGTTATAATCAAAGACAATACAGAAATTTTTCATCATGTGCACTTACATCAACAATGGTAATAGGGTCTTTATTTCTACCAGGAGTTGCATCAGGTTTCTCCTCATAACCTTCAAACTCTTCATCATCGTATGGTTCACTCTCTGTATCACCTTCCTACAACAAAAATGCGAAAGACAGAACAGCAGCAATTGTTTCAGTAAAACAAGATTCTTTTTGTTACGGCTACTATTGGAAATGTCTTTAAGAGGGAGGATTTACACTGGATCACAACTTTATTACGCTTGTAAATTACTCTCCCTTTAGAGAAGCCAAAGCTGTAAATGTCAGGCTCCAAACTGGCCTTTGACCTGGGCATTGAGCAAAGATTTAAACAACAAATACTTTAGCTCATTTTCTGAATTTTTCAGAATAGCTTGACATGTAGTGTTAAAGTTCCTGCTATATAATCCAGCAATCACTTACTGTTTCTTTCCCTGCAATATTTTGGTAACCCAGATTGTTCTGTTCCAGTGTGCAGTTCATCTAGCTAGGTCAAAGACCACATCAACCTAAGCCCCTTACACAACCCAGAGAAATATCGGATATTTTTTTTTCTTTTCAATATCAAGAAAATGTAAAAAAAAAAAGAGAGAGAGACATAATTAATCTACACTGAAAGTTTCTGTAAACAATATAAAGAAAAAAATGCTTTACTTAAGAAGTTAATGCAAGAGCTCTCCCAAGTCTAGGAAGGTAAGTGAAAACATGCCTCCAAGTTCCATGGACTCCTTTCTACTCTTCTGAGGGCAATTCAAGACTTCTGTCTCAAGAATCCTTTGCAGTCATTGGCTGATTGATTTTATACAATTTGTTTTATGTAACAATTGTTTTTGTTTCTTTTTCAAACTATTCTGACATACTTTAAGCTTTCTATCTTTCTATACCACTTCAGATCAGTTCGTGAAAAACAGTACAGATGTTTAATTAAAGCAAAGCAAAACGTGCTGCTTATATACAGCCCCATAGTGCTTCAAGCACTCTCTGGGCGGTTTACAAGTTAATTATGCAAGCTACACATTACCCCCCCCAACGAGCTGGGTACTCATTTTAACGACCTCGGAAGGATAGAAGGCTGAGTCAACCTTGAGCCGCTACCTGGGATTGAACCCCAGGTCGTGAGCACAGTTTTGGCTGCAGTACAGCAGTTTAACCACTGCGCCACGAGGCTTTTCAATATATTATAAATATATTCTCTACTCAACCTAGAACTGCTAGACAGCTCAGCGATATAGGCATCTGGCTGCAAAGCCAGAGGTTGGGAGTTCAATCCCCCACTGTGCCTCCTTGAGGGGGGCTGGATTTGATTATCCATATGGTTCCTTCCAGCACTGCAGTAATAGAATGATGATGATAAATCATACATTCCATGTAAAATCTGGGATCACCCGTAGGTAACACTGGTTCACTGCAAGTCCTCCAACCTCACCTTTTCAGTCTGTATAAAGAAAAAGCACAACACTTCATTTAGCCTCACCTGAGCATCAGCATCCTCAAAGTCAAGACCTTCATCTTGCCCTTCAAGTTCGACTGTGGCCTCCTCCTCATCGTCTTCAGTCATGACAATCCGCTGAGGAGATTCTGTGGCAAGATCTTCAATCACATCTTCAAATTCAGCAAAGTCATTATCGTCATATTCAACAATGTCATCTCCATCATCAAATTCATCAAACTTGGCCAAAGAAAATCCCCATGGGATGAAGATGACAGTGAGTAAGAAATACACAGTTTTCATGGTTGCTGGGGAGAAGAAAAACAGGCAGCAAATATATCAAAATCCTCCAAGCTTGAAGTGATTCCTTTCATGTCATGTTTACCACACAAATTGGTGCTCACACTAGGATAAATTTTGTGTTTTCAGAAAATGTGAGACATCATATATCAGAGGACCATTTGTAGACAAGACATAGATGTGAGGCAACAGAACTACATGATAAGTTTCATACAGGTAACACAGGACTGTTACTAACCTACTATTTAATATTAATTAAATGTAAAAAGGAAATAGCCATTAAATTTTAGAGTGGAGGTCATCTTCCTAAGCCTAGCAGAATCTGCGGTTTCTCCCCTTCTATTCCCCTTTCACCACAGAGTGGTTTAATCTGCCAGGAGTCCTATCTATCAATCATTCCTTTGGACTACCAGTGTTTACAGATTAGGGCTAAAAGCATTTTTAGCCAAACAGTGTGACCATATAAACTGAGAATTACTTTTGACAACAATGATCAGCCAGATGGCTACAAGAACCCATAATCAAAGCATGCAGTTTGTACCTAAAATTTATTATTCTGATATAAGTTGTCTGAAGATCCAATTTAGCTGTTAAAAGTAACAAATTGGGACTGGGAGAAATGTTTCAGTGTGGAAACCAGGGCGCTCAGGTTTCCAGCCACTTCATTCTCTCACCTATTTTTCTATTTTTGTACCCTCTCTAACCATCAGTAAGTATCCCAAGTCCACTGAACATGCTCAGTCCTCAATGGATTGTTTGAGCTTCCCCCTTCCTCTTAGGACTTTTCCAAGTCAGTGAGATAAGACATAAATGACAAGAAAATCAAGTTTATGTTAATCAGTAAAAAGCATACAGCACAAAACAAATCAATTAAACATCCAAAATGTAAATATGGAATGTTTGTAAATAAAAGTACTTTGGCATTCGGTTGAACGAACAGTGGGAACAAAGTCCTGCTATAAAACTCAGAACAGAGATGGTTTGGAGTAGCTTTCCTAAAATGAAGAATATGCAACAAAAGCTTTGGCATTTAGAATTGGACAGTATTATGTATTTTTCTAACACAGCAAAGAATGATGAACTATAACATAGGCTATTATCAAATAAAATAGATGCAGTTGAAAAACTGAGTTACTAGAAGATGCTAAAGATTTCTTTGATCAAGTAGGTGGGCACTGAAGAGAATTAAGATTAAATGAATAAAGAATAAGAAAACATAAAACACATAAAATGCAGAAAGCTGGGACTCGTATAATGGGGAATGAAAATGTAGATTTTTATGACTGACTATTCAAAGTAAAACAAGGAAGTAAGTATGAGGAGCACATACTGGCTGAAGAGTCTGAGGAACTGGTTTGAATGCAAAACAACTTCACTGTTTAAAGGTGCTTGATCTAGAGTAAAAATAATGCTGATGATATCCAACTTCTGGCAAGAGAGAAATGAGGGGAAAACGGGACGTTTTCCTCCAAAGATTTACTATACTCCTAACAGTGGAGTTTCCTTAAAGCCTGCTTGAACCTCCCTTTAGGGCAGGATACACTCCAGGTGCATGTCTAGCAACTGCACAAGCACATCCCTGGAACTTATGGGACAGTATTCACTCCTGCTCCTTCCCCATTTTCTTTTACATAAATGGGGGAGAATAACTGAAAAAGATCCATCATGCTTTCTTAAATTGGGGAATCTGGGGTCCCATGAATGCTGGTACCCCTCAAAATATGGCAAAATTGACCCCAACACTTCCTAGAGTACATAAGTGGTGTTTTTAAAGATTTTTTTTGTTTTCTTTTCAAAATGGAGGGCCAGGGGCATGAAGGTGAGGTAGTTGGGGCCTAGACGGACTGCAAGAGTCCCACAACCTTCACATTTCCAACCCCTAATATAAGGGAAGAATATTGATATTTTGGCAACACAAGGAGGAACACTCAGACCACCTAAGTTCGCTATTAATATGTAGGATGATACCTGTTGATAGAACTCTCTGAATTCATCTAATCCTTTAAAAAAAATCTAAGTTAGTGGCCACCACTATATCAAATGATAGTAATTTCCAAAGTCATTATATAATGTATTTAGAGGTGATGGCTGAATCCTATTATTGACTCCTTCTGGCACAAATCTAGCAGTGTAAATCTCAGTTAAGAGGTCAAGTCTTGTACTTCTCATTGCACAGCAGTCTCATAGTTTTGAATGCAATGAGGAAGATAAGTGTGGTCTGCTGAACAAGCTGCAATTCACCATTGTGCTGCACGTTATTAGACATATAGGAGCACAGTAGTGTAGCCCTGTTATTTTACGTATGTGAAATTTCCTGCGTTTCACAGAATGAGTCTGATGTGAAGTGTCATACAAAAAGACAAGAACTGTCTCTGCAGGACAGACTCTCTCTCTCCCGCCCCACCTCTGTGAGAACCATCACACAACATAACATATTACAGAATATGCGAGAAATATTCAATACTCTGAAAGTATTTATGAGTGTCTCCATTTTACACGTCTCCCACACAAAGAGCTTTCATACATTTGTTGACACAAAGCAAGACTGTGCCTTTGCAAAACCCATACCTGGATTCATCTACTCATAAAGCCTTTGTCACTTGTATGTTTTTTACTGTTATGACCTGCTGTCAGTGCCTTCTGACAGAACTATTCCCTACTCCACAGTTAACAGGAACTACCTCCTTAAATGGCACAGGAACTAGGTTAAGACAACCTAAAATTAGCAATTATAAGCAGAACACCTGGTTCCATTCTACTCATCAACTACAACTTGAAAATCTACAGCCAGCTTGCTGCCTTCTTCCTGGAAAAAGAAGCTCCTGAAGAATCTTGGGCTGGTCGCCTTATATTGTTTGGAAACATTTCTTATTTCTGTCTTCCCCTTCCTCATGCAGTCACAGGTCTTGCTAGCTAATGTCCAACAGGCTAACCATGTAGCCTGTCTTTTCACTGCTCACTATTCTATAAATCACTTGATCCTAATAAACTCAGTTCTACCACTGTGTACAACTACACATACACATGGATAATATCAACATATAATTATAGATAAGGATCAAAACGTGTTTTCATTTACAACTCTTCTTGGCATATACACAATCAATGATGAGCATCTATATTTCAACAATTAGTAAATGTCACTGATTAACTCAGACATGGTAGAAGGCCTTCTCTGTTGCTGCTCCCAGACTTTGGAACTCCTTCCCACAGGGGGCCAGACTGGCTCCATCTTTCCTTTCCTTCCACAAGCAGGCAAAGATCTTTCTCTTCAGGTAAGTTTTCCCTTAGTGCAGACCTAGGCAAAATGTGGCCCGAGGGCCACTCCTGTCCGGCCCACCAGACATCAAAACCATTTATAGCTTTTTGTCTAAAGTTGATCAGTTGCTTATCTTTAACATACCGCAAAAAACCTTTTTAGTATTTGTGAAGATTAACAAGTTTAAAATAAAAACAATCTTAACATCACTGTTTCATTTTATTTTTAAGTAAAGTTGGTTTGGCCTCTGAACACAGTTCAGATTTTTCAGTGCCCCCCCACCAATAGAAATTACTTGCCCAGCCCTGCCTTAGCAAATGGCTCCTGAGTGGGTTTTTTTAAATGGATTGTTGTACCTTACTGCATTGAATGTTTTGGTGTTGCTTATGATTTTTTTGGTATTATATTAATTGACCCTTTTATTATTGTATGTTCATTGTTACTAGCTTAAATGCTGTCTTTTAACTGTTGTAAGCCACCTTGGGTCTTTTTAAAGGAGAAAAGTGGATTAAAAATAGCTTAAATAAATAAAATTTAAATAACTAAATAAATAAAGATATACATTTTATTGTTGATCCTCCCACTTTGTTCCCCATTTTCCCTTTCAGTAACTCATGAGTCTTCCTCCACCTACTCATTTTAGTCTAATGACCTAAAAAATTAGGCCAAGAAGGAAGGATAGGCTCAATGTCACTCAGTAAGCCTCGTGGCCAAGCATGATTTAAATACAGCTCTCCCTCATCCAGCACTCTAGGCACTGCATCATTCCAGCTTACCAGCTTATGTGTGGGGTATGAAAAGTGAAGGAACAGTGGGCAATTTGTTATCCTGAGCCACCACAGTGGCTTCATTAGCAAACTACTCCATTCTTGTAAAAAGCACTTGTAAGTGCTCATGAAAGAGGTCCCCTCTAGTCTATCCACACCTGATTTTGCAAGGAATACTGGACTGGGTTCTTTCATGCCAATTAAGATGAATAACACTCTCCCCACTATCCTGGTTCCATCCACAAATTTAACTTGGCGCCTAACAGTAAGTGCACACCAGGAAATTACCCATATAAATCTCATTCTTTAATTCCAACACTAAATAAAACCAGTTGTTAATGAACCTGAGCAGGTATCTGATCCACATTAAGTTGCACTACATAAATACTGTAACAGCAAACCTAAGCTGTGTCCAGGAAAGAACAGCAATGTCAAATTCTGAGAAGCTTGTATTAAATTTCTAAGTACAGTACACCAAAGATTTAATACTTAGCTTCTAGCAATGTCACAATTCAGGGCTATAATATCTCACACGCTTGGCTGCATGGAGTCTTTGACTTTTACAATGTCAGAAACAAAAATTCAACAATTTTCTTCCACCCTGACATACAACCAGTATATTTCCCCATCTCGACACTATCACTCTCTCCTTTCTCTTCCCCCTCTTCTTATTCTACTGGAGGTTGGACATCATAATAGCTAATCTGAATTTGGATGCAGCAACTCTAAACTGTGATGTCTCATCCAAGCCAGCCTGTGATACTTTTCAGTCAGTAACTTCTTTTCCTCCTTCCACTTCTCATTTAGCTTACCTTGGATTAGCTACAGCAATGCATACTTTCCATTCCCATTACATTACCAAATTATTATAGCTTTCTACATTTTGTGTGTTTTACAAGTTATGCGTTTTACTCATTTGCTTTACAACTTCTTCACTGACCTCCATCTCAAACCAAGAAAGTTTTACTATGCTGGTCTTCTTGTGTTATCAAGTTGCTTGGTACTTATGTCAACCCAATAAGCTTTTCAAGTTATGTGAACTATTCAAGGAGTGGTATACCACTGCCACACCCCAGTGAGTTTCCATGGCTGAGTGGGGATTTGAATCCAGGCCTTCCAAGTCCTAGCCCAAAACTCTACCCATTATACAACACGGGCTCTCACAGAGGACAGCATCCTATGATAATTCCATATTTAAACAGCAGAGTGTGCACTACACCCATCACCATGCCACACAATACCTTTGACCAGTTAATATATACAGTACAGCACTCTTACCACAGCTTTAAAGGCTTGTCTTCCAATACTTCTTTTTAAACTGTTTCTCCGTTTATTTTATCAGTACCCTGAAATGAAAAGTGTTACTGATGAAATCTCAGTGTGTAGGGAGAGGAGGAAGAGAGGAGCCAGAGCAGGGGAAATTATTCATTGCCAATATCCTAAAGTGGCTTGCTTATTAAGCCACTTCAAGATAGTGGCAAACTGAAACAGGAAGGCCTGCTTTGGATCACTTGGAGCAATCACAGAAGTGGAACTGATCCCAAACTACCTACACCAGAAAAGCAGATGCCTGTTGACAGAATTTAGAAAACTGCAGGTAGGAATGCTTTGGGGGCAGGTTGAACAGCCCCGTTAGTCAGCCTCTGAGTTCTTATAACTGATATATATACTCAAGAGGCATCTAAAATTGTGGAAGTCATTCTCACCAGCCTCAGGTTGGGGTTGAAGAATCCATGTTAATCCAATCCCACTTCCTTCATGAATAAATGGGGGGTGAGTGGGATTGGGCATTTTTATAGATTTCGGTCCTCACCCATTCAGGACTAGCCAAAGGCCTGAAAAGATGAGTCTCTCATATGCCTTAAGGAGGCAGCAGGCAACTTGTGCCCCTCCAGGCATTGTTGGACTACAGTTCGAATGGTCGGCCCAGCCATAGTGAGCAGCCTGTTGCGAACTGGAGTCCAACAACCATATGGAGGACCACAAGTTCATCTATCTCTCTCCTTAACAAGAAAGCCCATGTAGATTCTTATTCCCACCCATTCCCTAATCCTGTCTCCAGATTTCAAAGTGGACAGTAATACAGAGAGAGCGTAGGATCTCCATGCCTTCCTGGGGCTGCGGTGGGGGTGTTTCAGTTTGCATGAACCTCTTCCCCCCCACGACTCTACTGTCTGCTTCGATGGGAGAGAGGAATACAATTACTCCTTAGGCCATGATTTAACTCCACCAGCTCCATGTCCTACCCTTTAAATCTCTCTGACGCACTGCTTCCTTTGCTACCTGCCAATGAGGCCCATGTTGCTTCCCCCAAGAAAGTTAATGCTCGTGCGTTTCCTTTCACCTTGTCCTTCCTACTTCCCTGTAAGGTATGCAAACTGCGTAACGGGCACATGCGCGTTGCCATCACAGCCCAGGAAAGGTGAGAGGCAGAGCAAGGCAGGACTGGGGCAAATTTCGTAGAGTCACCACTCTTGGAAGTGGAGAGGATGCTAAATTTGATGGTTATGCAAAATATCCAATTAACAGAGGGTAGGACATCCAGTTTGGTCCACATGTCCTCAGAAGCAGACGTGAGAGAGGACAGCCATGGTGGCTTTTCAGTATGAGAAAAGTAGTTTGCACATGTTCAGAAATCCATCTTTAAGCATGTACGATGTGTGCTGCACGAGTTTTACAATGTAAAACACACATTCCGTATACATACATATGTGTAAGGCATACAAGTCTTTAGATTTCAGTCACCCACCTTTCCAAGGGCCAGCGGGGGTGTCGGCAGACCCAGAGGCGTGGTTACCTAGTGGAGGGAGCAAGAGAGAAAAGGATCAAGTCCAAAGGCTTCCGTGGCCCCGGTAGGCCTCAGCCCCGCCCCCTCGTCTTCCTGCCTACCCAACAAACCCAAAGGGCTGCGACGCGCTTCCCGCCACTCTAATCTTGTCTCCTGTTCCTTTTGCGGGGCGGCTTCTTACTCACCACCTTTCCAGGTATTTCGCCTACAAGCCGCTGCCTCCCTCCTCCCTTCGCACCTTCCCTCGGTTATTCGGAAGAAGAAACGGCGGCGCGACGCTGGTGGCTGAGGCGACCGTGACGCGATGACGCCACCGCGCACGGTAGGGCGCGCATCTTACGCACGAAAGAGGGCCTTTCCTTCTACAGCGCGCTTAGCTGTGACGTCATACAAAGCGACGAAGGTATACAAAGAATTGAGTTTCTAAACCTAAGAGGAAGACCGTCCCCCTTTCCTTAGAAGTTGTTTTCATTTTTATAACTGTTTACATCTTCATCATTTTCACGTCTGTTTGATTTGGGATTTCTGTGTCATACACAGCAAGAAAGTGACTGGAACCAATGCAGCCAAAGCATTTATATTATTTTATTTATTTATTTCTTACATTCATATCACGTCCATCTAATGCTAAACCATTGTTTGAGCAGACCGTTCGTCGCTTTGTATGACGTCACAGCTAAGCGCGCTGTAGAAGGAAAGGCCCTCTTTCGTGCGTAAGATGCACGCCCTGCCGTGCGCGGTGGCGTCATCGCGTCACGGTCGCCTCAGCCACCAGCGTCGCGCCGCCGTTTCTTCTCCCGAATAACCGAGGGAAGGTGCGAAGGGAGGAGGGAGGCAGCGGCTTGTAGGCGAAATACCTGGAAAGGTGGTGAGTAAGAAGCCGCCGCCGCCCCGCAAAAGGAACACGAGACAAGATTAGAGTGGCGGGAAGCGCGTCGCAGCCCTTTGGGTTTGTTGGGTAGGCAGGAAGACGAGGGGGCGGGGCTGAGGCCTACCGGGGCCACGGAAGCCTTTGGACTTGATCCTTTTCTCTCTTGCTCCCTCCACTAGGTAACCACGCCTCTGGGTCTGCCGACACCCCCGCTGGCCCTTGGAAAGGTGGGTGACGTGCTTGGAATTCAGACGTTCGGTTAACGTTGGGAAGCGGGAATGCAGAGTCCCTAGAGACCTCGATTTCCTTTTTATTTCTTGCATCTTGTTTACAATTTTTTTCCGTCTATATTCTTTTTAAATGGCGAATTTTGAGGTCCTGCTACTGGGCTTACCGATTTCCAGAGTAAGAGGCATTTGAAATGCAGTGAGGTGACAAAAAAAGGCTGTCGTGTATTGTATATTTAATTATGAGACTGTGGGTCCAGTCTTGTGAAAACTTAGATGGATGTAAGCTCTTAATTCAGCAAGGTTCTTTTCTGAGTAACCACATGAATGTTAATCCTTTGTGGTTCAGGTGGGACTTGAGTGGAGCTGCCAAAGGTATACATGTAGTGTTTGTACATATGTTACTATGGTTTTCTTCATTGATTGCATTTGGGAGTTCAAGAGTAATATTTCAAAGAAGTAAAGGGTTGAAAGTCACTAGGGAAATAATTCACTCATCCATATACCTCAAGCAAGGATTTTTCATACAGCAGACATAGTATAGGACAAGTTATGCCACCAACAGGTTGCCATTGAATTCAGTATCTCTAAGGGTGAATAGAAATTGTTTGTTTGGGGATTTTCTTAAATTGTATAAATAGTTTCACAGCCAATTTTTTAGAACACATAATAAAGAGTGGTATAAATATACCAGATGGGCGGGATATAAATCAGATAAATAAATAAATAAATATCAGGTGGATCTGATCGTAATAGGATACATATTTATGATCTTAGAAGTTCATTTGGAGAGTTGAGGAATACATGATCTCTGTTTGCTGCCCTTATGTTTTTGGAGAACGAATAGGATACAGATGTAATAAGTAAAATTGTTTTCTGATTTCAGACAGAGGGGTGGATAAAATCAATGATTTTTTTTTTAAAAAATAAAATCTATTTAAATCACAGCTTAAATCTTGTTTTAAATGAAAATGTTTTTTAATTTATGAAGGCAATTTTTTTTTAAATTTAAATTGTGATTTAAAACAATTTGATCCACATCAAATCCACCCCATCAGATAGTAATGATCAATGTTTCAGATTTGGAAGCAAATAAGTAAGAAGAACATGTGGTAAATGGAAACTGAAGTGATTATGGAAATGAATATTATATAGACATTACAGACTAAATTTTTCACAATTTTATTTTCTTCATCCTGGTGAGACTTCTGTTCATTTTCTGTATGTCTGCAGAAAAGCAAGATACCTCATTCTTTTCTTCAAACCATTCACTGCTCACCCACCCCCACTCAGCTTTCCTGGGGGGGTTACATCATTGCAACTTTTACGCACAAGTGTTTTCATGACTGCACATGCCAATGTAATTAACTAGTTCAGTTACATTTCAGTATGTTTCAGAATGAAATTGAGAACAAAGTCAAATGTTAGCCACATTGGAAACTAGGACAAGTAAGAGGACTTAATATGCTGGGACTAAGCAGGCAAAAGTCTTTCTCAATGTTGGACTTATGGTTCCAACCCTTAAGAAGAAAAATCCTGCTGACAGCTGAAAGAAATATATAATAAAGAAATTATTATGTCTTAATAATTATAGGTTGCCTCAAAATTGCCACGATTTTATTGATTTTAAGGAGAATGCAGTTGATTACATTACAGATAACTGAATGGGTTTGGAATTACATAATGTCTGTTTAGCTGCGTGTCTGTGCATCCTTCTATTGAAATCAGTAAGAATGGAAGTAAGAATGAGGAACAGTCAGCAGGGAAGCCAAGAAAAAAACACCTCCTCTTTTGTTACTGCCTAGCAGTACAAAAAGACTTATAAAAATACTGAAGCTAACAAAAAGAAGAACTGCCCCCCACGTAAGATTTTATTCCACTGTCTGTTTAGGCTTTTAAGTTGCTGCTTTTCTTTATGATTCTATTATGATAGAACCTTTTAAAAAAAAAATCAGCTGCAAAATAGTCCCTTAACAGGGACAGTTTCTGAATTTTGTACCAAATATTGATGTTGGAATTAGCTTATTTTTCTAAAATCAAACTGTTTTCTAATTCTGTTTTGCCTATGAAGTGTTAGTTGCATGAGCACTATTTGATATATCTTTGAAACATGGAAGAGATTTCATACTTAATATAAAGCAAACTTCAGTACAAGTGAATGTTTTGTTTTTGTTAGACCTGTCACCAACACCATGAATTGGAACAAAGGTGGCCCAGGTACCAAGAGAGGCTTTGGATTTGGTGGCTTCTCAATATCAACTGGGAAGAAAGAAGAGCCAAAACTTCCTCAGCAGTCTCATAGTGCTTTTGGAGCTACTGGTTCTTCAACTGGATTTGGGAAGACGCCGCCACCTCAGCTGCCTTCTTTTTACAAAATAGGATCAAAGCGAGCAAACTTTGATGAGGAAAATGCGTAAGTTGCCCATTTTTGTTGTACATGTTGTTCCCAAAATTTCCACGAAAGTCCATCTTCTTAAGACAAACAGTACTCTTAATTCATAATATAGGAAATGAAGAGCTTCAAAGGGTGTTGTAACTGTTAGATACATTGGATTTTTTTAAGAACATAGAACTAAAAAGTGTCTAGTCATAAACCCATGCAATATATGAAGCAACAGAGTGCCCCCACTGATTTTCTTCTCCAGATTCTTCCATGCCAAATGGTCCCTGGTTTACTTAAGCTGCATCCAGCCCATATAAATGTATCCCTAAGCTATTTTTCCCACGTTATAGTTCTTAGGCATACAAATATTTTAAGATTTCAGCAAACTAAAAACCAGTTTAGTACATATTGTGAAAAATTTGGCAAAAGAGTTTAATGAGCAAAGTTTGAATCTGATGATTCCAGAAAGTTCTTTATACATCATGTATGTTCCATGCATTGAACTTCTGATTGCTTGTCTAATGAAAAGGCTATATTGGTGATAGACCCTTTCCAAAGACTTCTGCAGGTGGTTACCTGCACCCACTAAGAAAGTTTTCTTAGGCAGTATACACTGAAATTGCCTTGTGTACAGGAATAGCTAAAGAAGACTTGGATTGAAACATATTCTTTTCACATACATTCAGTAATAGTTGTACTTATTAGTATCTTACTACTGTTGTATTGCTTATTTTTTTCTTATACTCCAATTCTGAAATTGCTTGTATATGTATTTTTGCAAGTTAAGGAACTACAGTAATAACAGCATATCACTTATCTGTGACTGGAATAGTTTTATATCATTTGCCATTTTTGAAACCCTTGGTTTTCTCTTCTGGTTCCATGGCAGACATGTTTGTGCATTCATATCTATTCTAATGATAAACACATAGGCAAAGCAGCTACCATGTTCTCAAGAGTATGCCTTAATAACAAGCTGATGACACATACCAAGATCCAGGTCTATAGAGCCTGTGTCCTGACTACATTCCTGTACTGCAACAAGTCCTGGATCCTTCGTGCATGGCAGGAGAGGAAGCTGAACATGTTCTAAATGTGCTGTCTCTGACGCATTTTTGATATCACCTGGCAGGACAAAGTTCCAAATAGAGTAGTCCTAGAACAAACTGGAATTGTTAGCATGTATACATTACTGAAACAGCAACATCTACGTTGGTTTGGGCATGTCGTAAGAATAGCTGATGGTTGGGTTCCAAAAGATCTCCTGTATGGAGAATTAGTGCAGGGAAAGTGCCCCAGAGGGAGACCACAGATGTGATACAAGGATATCTGCAAGTGGGATCTGAAGGCCTTAGGAATGGACCTCAACAGATGGGAAACCTTGACAGCTGAGTGTTCAGCCTGAAGGCAAGCGGTGCATCATGGCCTCTTCCCAATTTGAAGAGACCCTTGTCCATCAGGCCGAGGCAAAGAGGCAGTCCAGAACCCAGCAAAATCAGGGAGCTGCACAGGGAACATATTGTATTTGTCTTCAGTGTGGGACTGTCACTCTCAAATTGGCCTCCTCAGCCACACTAGACATTGTTCCAAGTTCTCCATTCAGAGCACATTACCATAGTCTCTCGAGACTGAAGGATACCTAATCAGTCTGCTCTAGATCAGTGATAGTTGGGACTGTGTATAGTTCTGGTTGTCTCAAAGAAAACTGCATTTCACATTTGATTGAGATTTGATTACCTCATCCCCTGTTTTGCACTTCTGAAATAGAAAAACTATTACTAGATTTTTAAGATTCTAATTTGTTCTGATCGATATATTTAAAAATACTTTGGAATCAATATTAATAAGTTATTGCATAATTGTAGTCATGTGGGAGAACAGTTTTCCTTTCATTATGGACCTGACTGTGAATTGATGCCGTTCATCACATGTCCCCTTTCTTTTTTGCTTTATCTGTCAGCTACTTTGAGGATGAGGAAGAAGATTCCAATAACGTTGACTTACCATATATTCCTGCTGAGAACTCTCCTACTCGGCAGCAGTTCCATTCCAAGCCACCTGACTCAGACAGTGAAGATGATCCATTGGAGGCATTCATGGCAGAAGTGGAGGTGAAATATGATTTGTTGAGGAGAAGAGACAAAAATAAAACCTGACTTGTTCTAAAACATTTTAATCAGCATCTTATTTTGAATGGCACAAGGTGCTTTAACAGCAAGTTAATAAACAATCCATAAAATTGTAAGAAGTAAAATAATATGCAAAATGGGATAAAAACCAAAATGAAGAGCAGCAGCAGTTAGCACCATTTGGAGGACTAAATTAATTATTCTAAAGTAGTAGAAGCATGTCCTTCTGGTCAAGCAAAGTCTGTAATAGCAGTGCCACCATAGAGAAGGTTCTGCCTTGTGTACTTAGTTCAGTTTGGGAAACACCAGGTCCTGCCCATCAGTCCCAACACAGGTATGGAACTCATAAGTAGGAATGGGGAACCAGTGTCTCCCCATATGTTGTTAAACTCTAGCTCCTATCTGTATCAGCCAGCCTGAGCAGTAGCGAGAAGTGACGGAAGTAGTAATTTGTCAGCATCTTCAGGGCCACAGGTTCCTTAGCCGCCTTCTAGATGAGGTTCAGATTTCTACTACTTAATTGAATTTTTTTATTCAGAATTTTTGTTTGAAATTTAAATGTTTCTTGAATTATATGGTATGAATGTGCAATTGTTTGTTTGTATGTAGAGCTGTTAGCTCTAGTATTATACATTGGGAGGAAACTGGTGTATTAAGTTTATTTTGTGATTATTTAGGATCAAGCTGCTAGAGACATGAAGAGACTGGAGGATAAAGACAAGGAAAGAAAAAATACAAAGTAAGTGTATACATTAAGAGCTCTGTTAAAACAAGTGAGAGATTAACAGGAATATGAACTTGTGGGATTGTCTTGCACTATTCCTGCTGGAATCA
This sequence comes from Pogona vitticeps, assembly GCF_051106095.1. Taxonomy (NCBI): domain Eukaryota; kingdom Metazoa; phylum Chordata; class Lepidosauria; order Squamata; family Agamidae; genus Pogona; species Pogona vitticeps. The sequence goes on from NC_135788.1 coordinate 100,232,374, forward strand.
TATTTTTAAAATTTATCCTATGAGCGTATTTAGCCCACTCTGAACTTTTCTAAAGGCTATGAATTGAATTATGAGGATTAGTTTGTGTGGGCTGGTGTTTAAATTACTTTTCTTTACAGCAGGGAACTAAACTGGCCCCCTGGTCCTCTTCAGCTCTGATCTGTTAATGTCTTTTGTGTTTAGTAAATCTGAAACGAATTAAGTTATGGGCAAGTTCTGGTGGGTTGGAATTGGTGTAAGATGGTTTTTGTGTTGCTACTGAATGTTGTCATTGTTGAATTATATTGGTAGTTTTCAGGTTGAATGTGTAGAGCTGGGTATGTGGAACATTTGCAGGGAAGTTTTGTTTCTCTGCTTATTTTTCCAGGGGTATACGCGATGATATTGAAGAGGAAGATGATCAAGTGAGTTCCCTACACAATCTTTATATCTATTACAAAACACTAATTGATGCACATACACATTCTGATATCCTTTGAAAGAAGCCTTGTTTCCATTTGCTGAGGGGAAAGGAGTGAAATAAACAGGAAAACATATATAGTAATTAAAAGAGGTTCTAGTGTATAGATGGGATCACAGGTCTGAAAAAGATTAAAGTTATTGTTGTAGACCATGAGAAAGACTGCTGAAAATGTTTTAAGCAGAAGCCACTTCAGGACATATTTAACACTTTTTGCACATATTTTACAGAGAGCTCTGTTTTTCCTAATTCTGTATCATTATTTATCTCTGAAATTCACTAACTTTATTATAATTGTGAAAAGGCATAAATATGTATACATTCTGAAACTAATACTACTTATAGCTTAGTAATTTCCACTCTCTGTGCTGCAGCAGACTCATGTACATCAGAAGGACTGGTGGTTTGCTGTAGTGCAAAATAAGTGTGTCCTGGCTGCCCCATTTATCAGTCCTTTGCATGACTGCATGAATTGCTGTCTTAGCTTGCTACTTAATTCTTTTTCCCAACAGATGAGTAGTTTTGCTCCTTTTTGCATAAAAAGTGATTGGAACGTTTAATCCCCTTCCTGTTGTATTTGCATGAGTCACCAGTTTGGTTCTGCTTGTCTTGTCAGAATCATATCCAAATTGCATAGGAGTAAAGGGCCCCTCTTGAAAACAACCCTTTAGAAATGTGATAAATTGAAGCATAGTTTTAGTTTTAAATCAGGAGAAAAGTTACTTAGCTATGATAAACTTCAGGAAATGCTGTTCCAGCCATAGATAAGGAAGAACATTTTTTTTTCAGTGACTTAGTGTAACGTTATTACAATTGCAGTTTGGGGATGCCTTTGAAAAGGACTTAAATGCAGAGTACTGTTGGTTTGATAGGCATTGATTAAAAGCAAAGCCTGCAAACAGAAACCCTTCATTTGTAAATGTATCTCTGTCAAATTACAGTGGTGCCCCAACTTACGAACTTAATATGTTCCGGAATGATGATTGTAACTTAAAAGAGACGTAAGTTAAAGCACCATTTCCCATAGGAATACATTGAAACCCCATTAATCCGTTCCAGCCGGGCGGGGGGGGGATCACACACAAAAAACAACAACCCCAAAACCGCTGCAAGCCCCATCGGAACACATTGGGGCCAGGAAAAAAATCACCAAAACCAAACAAACATAACAATGAAAGCCCCATCAGAACGCGTTGGGGGCTGGGGGAAAAATCACAAAAAAAACCAAGAAAAAAATAAAAAAAAAACCCGCACACAGAGCAAGCCCCATCGGAGCGCATTGGGGCTGAAAAAATTTGAAGCAAAATTTTGCAGCTGGAGCTGGTTGTAACTTCAAATGGTCGTAAGTCAGGACATTCGTAAGTCGCACCACTGTACTCCTCTTCGCCTTTTCTATGCACTGCTGCTCCCCTGCTTCCCATTGTTGCGGGAGGTAATGATGCCACCAAATTAAGTACTGCCCTTTTTTTAAACCATTGTTGCTAATCTGTCAATCGTTGACAGCTGTATAAATTGCACAGATAGAGCTATGAGCCTAGTACCTCGAGAGCCAGTATCATGCAATGGATAAAATGTTGACTTGCAGTTAGAAATAAGTGGGACCAAATCCCATATGGCCATGAAGCTTTCAGGATTAACTTTGCATGTAGAATCTTTCTGGTTTAACCTACCTGTCCAGGTTGCTCAAGATATTAGGGAGATTCATGTATATCATCTGTTCTCAGCGAGGGCCATATGGCTCTCTGGAGGACCCTGGCAAATTTGAAGGAGACCACAGGCTGGAAACCGTTCTTCGCACCAACTTTATATGACTCACACAATCCTGATTCGGCTTATATTTCTTTCATATTGTATTCAGGATCATGGCCAAAAAGAGATTGAGAATGGCTGATATACATGATATGCTTGGAAAGAGTCTGTGATAAAAAAGAAATATTAATATTCATTTAATACAGTTGATATATGAAATGTGATTTTTTTAAATAAAAAGAGATAAATTATGTACTGGAAAATCCTTAAAAAGATGTGTAGGAACAGATCATTTCTCATTGTGGATTAATTTTTCTGAGAAAATAAAACTGTTTGGCTGTTTTCAAATAAAGAAATACTCATTTTTGCCTGTTTTCATTATTACATCATGGTAGACTCAGAAAAGCTGCACAGTCCTGTAAAGGAACAGGTAATCGTTAGGAGAACAATTCTTCCAGAAAGTAAATATTTACAGCTCTCACTGATGAATATTTTTCAGATTTGAAACAAAGTAGATAAGCTGGCAGTTTTTCAGAGTTTTGCTTCATAGAATCCTAGATGAGGCAGAATCAGTTTAGAGCTGGGATATAATGGGGGCTTCCAAGTCCATCTTGTTTACTTTCACACTTCATCTTGCTTCTTAGTCAAACTCTCTGTTAACCGTAAAATAAACTTCCCTTTGAAAAGTAAGTGCTCTTCACAAAATGCATTGTAGTTGATGTTATAAGAGTTTATTTGGGGGAAGTAGTAGTTTGGTGGGAAAGGAGTAATGGGAGTTAAGTCTATCAATCCAACCACTCTGACTTCCAGTATACATAAGTAGGTCACTCATGGCACTTTAGTGGTTTCTACAATAAAAGCTTCTGTTCTTATTGTTTCAGAAGGGTCATTGATTGGTTGCCCAGATGTAACGCTTGCTATAAGCTTCTGGCCAAGAAACTATTTGGAAACCTTAAGGCTAGTAGGATTAAACATAAAAGTAAAAGCTAATGAGAAAATGTTGGCAGTTGCAAAACACTGGTTGGGCATAGTCACTCTTTGCACATCTGGAGTTAGGGAAAAAATTTCTGTGTTAATAATTGAGTTGCGTGGACAAGTTTTTTTAAAAACTACTGTAATTTCTGCAAGATTAGAAAAATTTACGTAGTATTGAATTTGGAACTTTGCAGTTTGTTAAAAGATCTGGACCAGTTAAGTACTTTGTTAAGTAGAGCTGTATTAAGATGTACTTTATTTGTCCTTAAAACATCAGCAATTAATTAATCATTTTAATGTGACTAACAACAGGAAACTGTAGTAGCATTTCACCCGCACTGACACTTGTATGCAGTTACACTTTTCTGTTTTGCTGCAGGAAGCTTACTTCCGTTATATGGCAGAAAACCCCAATGCTGGTGTGGTTCAAGAAGAGGAAGAAGATAATCTGGAGTATGACAGTGATGGCAACCCAATAGCCCCATCCAAAAAAATTATTGACCCCCTTCCTCCCATTGATCATTCAGAGGTGAGATGTCTTCTATCAATAATGCTAATTTCAGCTGAAATCAACATTATCCCAGTACTGTAAATATAAAAAAGTAAAGTAAGACATTCTCATACATGTTGCAGTACTCATGTTTCGCATTGCTTTAGTTCCAAGACACAGAACTAGATGGCAGAACAAATGTTTATGTCACATTATTATCTTTCAGTTTTGTCATGGAAGATAATACTTTGATAAATCCTGTGCTGCCAATTATTGACTGAACGAAACATTTATGCATGTTCCATTAATCCACAACTGCTCAGGGGAAGACAACAGACAGTTTTTAATTGATTAAGTGGTATCCTTTCTAACTCTGAGTAATTGTCCTGCAGATTGAATACCCACCATTTGAGAAGAACTTCTACATTGAACATGAAGAAATTACCAGCCTTACCCCACAACAAGTGGTGGAGCTACGCCATAAGTTGAATCTTCGGGTATGATGAGAACATCCTGCTTCAGAGCCTGTTTTCTTGATCCCACCTAAGCACTGCGCACAAAATAAATATTGAAACTTACATAGAAGTAAAATACTTTTCAGCCAAATGAACTTATAATCCAATAGCATCAAGAATGTAGAAAGAAAGGGAGAGAATCAGTGGTATTCAGTTTTTAGGATGGTGGTACAGAGGAGAAATAAATAGAAATAGCTATACTGAGGAGGTGCAGGCAGTGCTTTTCAAAAGTTGATCTTGAGATGCTTTAGGACAGCGGTTCCCAACCTTGGATCACCTAGGTTTTCTTGGACTGCAATTCCCGATGCCTTCAGAACAGCTATGCGGGCCAGGGTTTCTGGAAGTTGCAGTCCAAGAACAAAAGGGTTGCCCAAGGTTGGGAACCACTAGTTTAAGAGAATATTGTATCTTCACATACAGAGAGAGAGAGAGAGAAAGAGATCTGCTCTTCAGTATCAGAACAGGTACAGTAGAAAAACTGGAAGCACAGTCAGCAGATAAACTGCAACTTGACTTCAACAGTTCATTACTCTTAAGCCACCATATGCCAATAATAAGTATCTGTTAGCTGACAGAAAATTTGTTTTTTCAGTCCAGCCTGTTTTTGTTTGGCTATTTGGAGTGGGTGGGTGTCTGCTCCTCTTTTGCATTATTCAGTCCCTCTTTCCTGGGGTTCTGTTTACTCCACTGGTTGCTATATCTGTTGTAACATCTAGCTAGACCCATCCCAGTAAGCTAACAACTTAGCCTTTCTGACTTACGTTTTGCATTTGCAAAGACCTAGCAGGCGGAATTTTCCTTTGGTACTAGTGTATTCTGAATTGTTTCTTCTGGCCACCACACCACATACAGCCAGATTTCCTCTCTGACTTCCCACTAAGGACTTGGACTTCTGTCTGTCCAAAAAAGAAAAAAAAATCTCAATTTCTGAACTGTTGAAACTGTTATGTATATAATTTACTTATCTTTTTCCAGGTCTCTGGTGCTGCCCCTCCAAGACCTGGAAGCAGTTTTGCCCATTTTGGTTTTGATGAGCAGCTTATGCACCAAATTAGGAAATCAGAATATACTCAGCCCACCCCTATCCAATGCCAAGTGAGTCCTGTATTCTAGTCTTGACAGAAACCTGCCAAGTATAAACTGTTTTCTTTCTATGTGATTCTGTTACTTCTTGTTTGTTTCAAGGGAGAGTTAGATACACGGTTGGTAAGATTGGTTAGATGATCAGGCACTGAAATCATCTTGTACTTTCAAAGGGCATATGAAAATTTTCTCCAGTGTTAGACACTCAAATGAGAACTGATGCAGTAGAAATGATTGGAACACTGAGCATTTTCACTATTGTGATTTAGTGTATTGTGCTCTATAGGTAAATATGCAAATGTTTTAGAATGTTTTACAGGCATACACTCATTGACTTCCCACTCTTACTTTCTCTCTCTTCCTTTTTTTAGCATCGTTTCCTGTCAATCAAATCACTACCACATGAATGTATATTTTTTTTCTTTCTCTTCTTCAGGGTATCCCAGTAGCACTAAGTGGCAGAGATATGATTGGCATTGCAAAGACTGGCAGTGGTAAGACTGCAGCTTTCATTTGGCCCATGTTGATTCATATTATGGATCAGAAGGAGCTGGAGCCAGGAGACGGTCCCATTGCAGTGATTGTATGTCCAACCAGGGAGCTGTGCCAACAGGTAGACAAGTTTGAGATGAGGAGATGGGCTGGGATTGAGAAGAATAAATACTGGACTGGAGTAAGCTGTATATCTGAGGAGAGTCATGCTGCACACATGAACTCTCTTTACTGAACTCTCAGCTAACGTTTAGTAAGTGAAAATAATACAGGACACTTTCATAAAACCCTATGTACAGTCATGGTCAAAAATATTCGCACCTTTGCAGTTTGCATTGGAACAACAACAACAAAAACAGAAGAAAGTCAAATCTGATAAAATTCCACACAGAAACCCAAAAATGCACTGGCCAAAATTATTGGCACCCTTAACTTAATACAGTGGTGCCTCACTTAACAGGCGCCCTGTTTAACGACGAATCCGCATAGCGATGAAGATTTTGCGATCGCATTGCGATGTTCCCTATAGGGAAAAATCGCTTTGCGATGATGGCTTCCCCCCCCCATCATCACAAATGCCCATTTTTGCACAGCTTGCGATGAGGGGGGGAAGCGATCATCCCAGAAAAGAGCCAGGAGCCATCTTCTCCACTCCAGCCCCTCCCCCTCCCCGCCTCACAGCTAATGGGCGCTGCTCTTAGAAGCTTCCCTAGGCTTGCCCAGCAGGTAAACAGGCAGTGGAAATGCACTGGGGAAGCCTCTGAAAGCGGCGCTTTGCCGGGGTGGTTATGGGTGGGGGTGTGGCAGGGGGAGGCCCGCCACCCCCCGGGGCAAAGCATTTTCAATGCTGAAAAAGTCCCAGGAGGCTTCTGAAAGCAGCACGAGGGAGGGCTCTGGGGGGGCAGGGGGTGGCGGGCCTGCCCTTACCACACCCACACCCACCCCGGCAAAGCGCCACTTTCAGAAGCCTCCTGGGGCTTTTTCAGCAGTGAAAATGCACCTCTGAAAGCCCGGCTTTGCCGGGGGGGGCAGGCCTGCCCCTGCCACACCCCCACCCATTCCAGTGGGGAAAGGGTTTTCGCATGACGACGATTTCGCTAAACAGCAATTTCAATGGGCGGATTATCGTCATGCGGGGCACCACTGTACTGCAGTCTTGGTTTTTTATGCCTTTGTATCAGAAATGGTGTCCCTACCATAGCATCCCTTTTCATTCAGATGGCGATGGATAGTGCGAGCTGACACTGTTGTACCCTGTGTCTGCAGATCAGCTTGAATTTGTTGGGAAGTTAATCTCGGTTCTGTATCCACCATTTGAACATCCCTTTGTTGTAATTTTTCAGTAATTTTGCCCTTCCATCCACGTCCATGGAAGTTAGCTACAGCGTCATGGGCTGTAAACCTCTTGATGATATTGTGCACAGTGGACACAGGAAAATTAAGATCTCTGGAGATGGATTTGTAGCCTTGAGATTGTCAGTGTTTTTCCACAATTTTTTTTTCTCAGATCCACAGACAACTTTTTAAACTTCATTCTTTTCTCCATGCTTAGTGTCTCACACAGCACAAAGGTCAAGTCAAATTTTCTCCATCTTAACTGGTTGCAAGTGTGATTACTATATTGCCCTCACCTCTTATTTGAAACAGGTGTGTCTAAGTGCAAATTAAAGGAGCATCACATGCTTGAAAAGCAATTATTTCTCACAATTTAGGCAGGGTGCCAATAATTTTGGCCAGTGCATTTTTTGGTTATCTGTGGGATTATATTAGATTTGACTTTTCTTCTCTGTTTCTTTGTGTTGTTCCAAGACAAACCAAAGAAATGAACATGTGAGTACCAAAACCTTTGCAACTGCAACAATTTTCTGAGAGAAGGGCTGCATTTTCTGACAAAATTGCAAGGGTGCCAATATATATGGCCTTGACCGTATCTTGTTCACTAAAACCAAATTTGGATGGAAAACCTCTGAAAATTACTGTATTTTGTAAACTCATGAGAAATAGAGACCCATAAATGTGTAATCACAGAGGTTGACTCTGGGTGAAGTTACAGCATTTGAGCAGGTACTGTGATGGTTTTATATGATTACAGGTTTACAAAACTGATTTTACTAAACCCCAGAGGCTTATTGGGGAGTGTTAAGGAAACCATGTCCTGAAAGGGACTGAGGAAGTGATTGTGAAGATGATTCAGAATATAGAGAGAGCACAGAGCTCTGTATTCAGTTCAGTACTACTACTTGTCCCTGAGTGTTTAGGACCATGGTTAAAGGCAGATGGTTTAAGCAGACTGGAATCATTTTGCCACTGCTGCTAGGTGTGGTAACATTCATGAAGTTGCTTGTGTGTACTTCGGCCGTCCTGTTATTTCAAGAGGGGTTCCACTGCAAATTGGATGCTTTTCCCACTCCACAGTCTCTGCTGATTGCTGGCTTCACTTCCAGTCACAACAGTTTTGCCTTTTGTTACCATGAAATTATATATTTACATTACAACATGGGAATTAAAAGCAAAGAACGATCAACATTTAATAACCAGAAATTCTATCATTTCTGTAATTGGAAGAATTATTGTAATGTGTTTGGAATCAGAAATTGGTGGAATGCCAGTAAATAGGAGCCTGGTACAATCTAGATATGTGCAGATATAGCAAAAAGAGAAGAATTCAGTCACTGGAAGGAAGAGCTATTTCAGCGCATCAAGAAATAGATAATTGTAACTATTACTTTTGTTGGCTCCATTGCTGTTTATTTTTCCCTAGTTTTGGTATTGTGTATCAGTCTTCTGTTGAACTAATCTACTTTTAGATCCATGCTGAATGCAAGCGCTTTGGGAAGGCCTACAACCTACGCTCTGTAGCAGTATATGGTGGAGGAAGCATGTGGGAGCAAGCTAAGGCACTGCAGGAAGGAGCTGAAATCGTTGTCTGCACTCCAGTGAGTATTTCACGGGAGCCTTTGTGCTGGGTGTAAGATGCAACTTTGCTTTGTTTAAAAAGGGAGAAAGTAGAGATGTGGCTTCAAAGGAAGTTAATATCTTGAGATCAGTTTTCTGTTTTGTTTGATCTTTTTATCTTGCCATCTCTAGTTTCAATCCACAGTTCTGGTTCATAGTCCTTTGAGATTAGTAACACAAATTTATTCTTTATATGTACTTTAAATTCATCAGAAATATTATTTAAATTACCATTTAATTGTTGCAATGACCTCAAGTTGTGCTCAGATTTTTTATACTATCAGTTTATGGTTGTGCCACAGTTTGTTTCTGGTCTTTTTGTGGCAAAGAAAATGCAGCTTCTCCATCCTCTGCTTCAAATAATGTAATTTATTTGATTTCTGTATCGGTCATCTGGGAATGTCCAAAGGTACAGTCATTTGTTCACCATATTCTAAGTAAACAAATTGTTGCATTTACAGAATTCTGAGAGTCATCCTCCTGCTTCATTTCTGACTCCAAGGCCAAATTCTCTAACAAGATTTGTTGTGCTTTCTTTGTGTGTGTCTTGCTGGATTTGAAAGAAACTAAACTGGAGCAAAGGCCCAAGGTCTAGTGTGTGAAGAAGATGTGGAAGGAGCTTTGAAGCCATGTCAGGTCACCAGTGGTCCAGATGTTTTTTGCCAAGCATTGTGAGAACCACGCCACTTACTTGGCACTAAAGGCAGCTGGAAGTCTTTTGTCAAGGACTGCTTTCAAATGTTTTCTTGCCTCTCCTGTCCAGTCAGTGGAACCCTTCTTCCTTATAATAGAACTCTTAGCCAAAGATCCTGTTGCTCATTCTCAGTAAACAACAGAGAGAAGAGGAGGAATGTAAGAGTAGTGGAGTCCTCTTAGAGATTTCCATGTTTAATGATGCTGGTAGTTTGCCTTATTGCTTGATTGATGATATGTTAAATATTTCCAATCAGGGCCGCTTGATTGATCATGTGAAGAAGAAAGCAACTAACCTTCAGAGAGTCACTTACCTTGTATTTGATGAAGCCGACCGAATGTTTGATATGGGTTTTGGTATGTACTTTAGTAGTTGTGGTTGTATGGCTGTGACACAGAACTGAGTTACATAGTTTTCTATTGTTGTGTGCCTCCAGAATTGACTATGAAGACAGTAACCTTTCTTATCATTAACTTAGTAACGATGTATTGTAGTCTTACAAAAAAAGTACAAGATATTTTAGACTTTGTATGGGTGAGGTAGCACAAAATAAGGGCTTTTTGTTTGTAGGATATACAAAGTAAGAAAAGACAGTGGTTTGACCCAGTGAAGGGTTCTGAAAGTTTGGGAAGTGATAACCAAGTACAGCACAAACATGTTCTTATATAGTATCAAGTTATGGTATGTATCCTGCCATGGTCTCTCTGGTTAGTAGATAATGACTTTTAGCAGGCTTTATGCTCCAGATGGTCGTGTGAAAGGACATACAAGGATAGCTTTTGTGGACCGCTCCCAGCCACTGGAACTTCCTTTCTTCAGAGGTCTGTCAAATCCCAGGCAGAAATGTCTTCCAAAACATTCTTTCTTTCCAAGCAAGCATTTTGTGGTCAAACAGAGAATGTGTTTTTAAGTGTCTGGCTCTCTATAATTTGTTTAATGCTCTTCACATAGCTCAATGTAGCAACAGCATCAGAGGGTAGCATAGAGTACCCAACTGCATTTAAATCATGTATCCATGACAAGTAAGAGAAAGAGTGGATAGTCCTGAAATAAGCATGTCTCACTTTCTCTCAGAATAAGCAGAGCTACTTTTGTTTCAAATAGCCACATCTGCAAGTCCACTTTTTCAGTGTTGCACATAATGTAGTCATAAATATAGGTGTATGTGAGGTTTTTAAAGATTGATTATTGATCTTAGATGCCAGTGATGAAGACTGTCTCCCCAAGTATAGACTTTTTCTCCCAGCAGAAATAAACTAGAGGCAAAACAGCTACAAAGATGCATACTTCAGAAAAACAACATTTAGAGGCTCTAGCAGTCACATTCCTACATAATACTGGTTGAAATCTTGTTGATAATAAGTCACAAGTAGTGTATTCTCATTGAATCAGAAGAATCTAGAGAAGAGCTGGCTCACCAAATTGCCATTGATTTAATGGGCCTACTCTGCTTTTGACTTACTGCACTGAGCGGCGGGATTTCTACCACTAACTCATGATTTACCCAGAAGTTTGTATGGCCCATGTTCTCTTCCCCCACCGTTGTGAGGAGATATAACCCAGAATTCACTTTTGCTTATCAGATTCCTAGCTGAATATTATATACAAGTAAGGAGTCATGGTTCAAAATGGTTTGCATGTAGAGAAACCTGAAGTGTGTTAGTGGCTTGATTGGGGTTAGGAGTTTATTTTAAACCAAAATTTGTGGCTCGTGCATAATGACAATCCAGGGATCTGTTGAAATAAACATGCATTCTAGTTTCCTCTTCCTCTGGGTTGTACAGGAAGAAGATAGAGAGCATGCATGTAGGCCTCTTTTTGTCCCCAAATATTACTGAACTATGATTTAACATTACCGTGTCAGCATAGCCATTGCTATGTGATTTCAATTAATAGTTATCAACTTCAGATGTCTGTGGTTCCTGCTTCTCCAAAAGATATTGTGGTTTCATTCTGATACTAAAATACCTCTAGTCCAAAATGTTTTGTGGTCAAAAAAGTTTGCCACAAGTATTCAGCATACTTACATGTTCAAAAATCTCAGTGGACTGCTCAGTATTTGTTGCAGCCTAATGGACTGTCAGTGGAACTCTTTTTTTTCTTTCTTCATCCAGAATACCAAGTTCGATCGATTGCTAGCCATGTGCGCCCTGAAAGACAGAGTGAGTGTTGGCTATGTTACCATAAGAATGCTTAGAATCTGTCTTTGTGTGGTTGGAATAAGTGTTTTTCTGGGTAAATATAGAGTTGTGTTTTCTTTGGGTATGAAGTTGAGTCTCAAAAACTATGTTTAATACCTTGTCCTTGGAAGAAGGAAAGGAGTATGTTAAATATTTTTGTCTGTTTTTTTACTGGTGAACCAAGCTCTGCCCTGCCTCTCCTTATTCTCCCACAGCCTGCTTTCCAATACACTTTTCCCAGACAATGTGCTGGAGCCTTGTTTGTATGTAGCCTGGCAAGCCACAGCTTCCTTGCCCTCCCGTACTGCCTCTGTAAATTTCTCTGCTGCATAGAAAATAGGGAGGTAGCAGCAGCTCTCTTGTACAGGAAGAACATAAGATGGGACAGCTGCCTGATGCTAGATCAGTCAGGTTAGCCTGCTTACTGGATAAGCAGACAGGCTTAGCTAATGTATCTTTCTGCATACCTGTATGTAATTATGTGTGAATATATATATAAACATGACAGAGGGTGAAATTTCATTGGGATATAGGAGAATCTATGGTAGAATCTGCCTGCCTAGCATAGCTTTGCCACCTAATTTAAAGTAAGGCATGCCTGATAAGCAGTGTTGGATAATGTTTCAGGCACAACTAAAAGAAAGAGGGTTTTTTTTAAAATTCCCCCCATCCTCCTGACCATCCTGGCTTTGGACCTTCTGGCAATTAAAATCCAGACTCTAGTTTCAAAAGAGTGTGTATAATCCTGTCAAATTAGAGCCATTGTTTGGCAATGCATCCGATGGATATATGAGCCTGTAACTGCCTGCTGATGTCCCTAAAAAGAAGATGTATCTGAATGTGTTTAGAATGTGCTGCATTTCTAGTGATTTTTGCATGTTTGGTTTTCATGATCATTGCTTCTAGACCACAGAGGATGTTGTGGCTTTTTTGTATTTGCATACTGGTATCTGTCTCTGGGTAAATGAAATACCGCTTTTGTGGCTTAACAGCTCTCCTATTCAGTGCAACTTTCCGCAAGAAGATTGAGAAACTGGCCAGAGATATTCTCATTGACCCAATTCGAGTGGTACAGGGAGACATTGGAGAGGTAATATTGGATATTCTCCTATGGAAAACCATTGTTTGGACAGACTTGAGCAGAGAGGGAAGTTCTGGGTGTGCCTGCTCTGAGAGTTGTCCTCTTCCTTCACTCAGTTCTGGTCTCAAAGCAATTTGGTTTACCAGCATCCAGTTCATTTTGTCAATGTTGACTCCCTCTGTCTTCAACAGGCAAATGAAGATATCACTCAAATTGTGGAGATCTTCTCCTCTGGCCCCAACAAGTGGAACTGGCTGACCGGTCGCCTGGTGGAATTCACTTCTTCTGGTAGTGTTCTCCTGTTTGTCACCAAAAAGGCAAACGCAGAAGAACTGGCCAATAATCTCAAACAAGAGGGCCACGACCTGGGGCTGTTGCATGGTGACATGGACCAGAGTGAACGGAACAAAGTCATTTCAGATTTCAAGAAAGGGGTCTTCCCAGTTCTGGTTGCTACTGATGTGGCAGGTAGGAGCACCTGGCCAACTTTAAATTACTTTGGAGCCATTTCTTAAACTGCATCATTGAACCCCGGTGTCGCCCAAACAAGCTTTGGTCTCCCTTATGCTGGTTTTCATCCACTTTCCTGCATCTGTGGTAGCGTTGAAGGTGTTATATGCTGGGTAAACATGGATTCACCTGCACAACATATTAAAAGTAGTACCACCACCTAAGTAAAGAAACGGCAGTTGAACTAATTATATGAGTTTTAGGTGTCTAGTGTTTTTAACTCATAATAGTGAATGCCATCTTTCTGAAGAAAAAAGAACCTATATTTTATTCGAAGATATATACAGTGGTGCCTCGCATAACGAGCGCACCGTTTAACGACGAATTTGCATAGCGATCCGTTTTTTGGGATCGCTAATGCGATCGCATACCGATGCTTTCTATGGCCGAAAATCACTTTGCGATGATTGGTAAGTGTTTCGCTTACCGATTTTCGCATAGTGATTTTTTAAAAACAGCTGATTGGCGGTTCCAAAATGGCCGCAGGACGCCCAAAATGGCCGCACGCAGCGTTTTCGCGCCCTGCCCTCGCTTGCCGAGGGCGCGAAAATGGCGGCCAGATGGGGAAACCGCAGAACGGTGAGTTTTGGGCCCCATTGGAACGCATTAAACGAATGGGTTTTTCCGTTCCGTATAGCGATGTTTCCCCATAGCGATGGTTAATCCAGAACCATTGTACGCTGTAATAAGCATCAGGTTAGAAGGAAACCAGTATGAAAAAGATACAGAAGGCAATGCCTCTTTATTAAAGACAGTGCTTGCCACCATTCACTTCGTTAATGACTTGTATAGTAAGTAATCATTTGGATTCAGAGAGACCTGTTTGCTGGCAACTACTACAAAGACCCTTCTGCTGACAGAGGAGCCATTTCCCATTTAGCACAAGATTGCACCGAAAGAAAAGTGACTATAACACATGTTTCTTCTTCGTGGACTCTGTGAAATCACACTAATGGGTTAATCTGCGCTTGCGCAGAAGGCCTCGGAACATTCTAGAGCTTAAAGTAACACTTTTGGCTCCGCCCCCCCAGGACCTCATGGTCCGCCCGCCCTAACAGCCATTCAGTTCCATTTTTTCCGCTGCTGCAGTTAGGTCTCCTAGCTAGAGCTCCGTGAAATATTGGAAAGATCTGGAAGATTCCTGAGATTTGGCTCCGCTTTTCATGCTTCAAGGGAAGTACTTTACTTCATATTATTATTAGGGGAGTTTTTGGACTGTGTCTGAGGGTTTTCCCTCGCTCCCCTACCCCTTTTTCCCCCCCTATTTCTTGGACTGTTTCTTTCCCGCCTTTTTTCTTTTATGGCCTCCAAGACTATAACACATGTTTTTCCTCAAGACTCCATTATTAGCCCATTATATGTATATATTGTAGCTTGTGCTTTCTGTATTTAACATGCTTCTTACACCATAATGGAAGCAACAATAAATTACAGAATTGCTTGTAAGAATTCTTCCTCAAGCATGCACAGAACTCCACAGACTGGCTATAACGTATTTTCTCTTTCCACCTGCTTTTCTGTGGGTCAAATCCATTAATCTTTTCTTTCTAAAACAACGGTATGTGATATATTGACCACACCTTCTTGGTCATATTAAACATAGCCATAATTTAAATTGTTTGAAACTACCAAAGCTCTGTAATGAAGCAACATATTACAACAGTAGTAAAAAGAGCAGATTTGTGAGAGAATAGATCATGTGTTCTCAGAGATTCCCCTTAACTCCACACAGGTATATTTTCTTTAGGCTTCTGTACTCGAGACTATAACAAATTATTTTGAAACTGTATGAAGTTTTTGGAAAATCATGTTTGTATGTAGCCTTCCTTCAGTCTGAGATTTCTTAATTTGGAATAGTTCTAAGAAAATGGCTGTTGCGTCCAGGTTGTGCTTTGCCATCCAGAGATGAGGAAAATCCCCCCCCCGGGGGGGGTGAGGTTAGCCTGGAGTATTCTGGAATCTGCAGTCCAAAAGAAAAATGTATTTTTCCCATTTTTATCCCCACCTAACTGGCTTAATTTTAAGTCCCATAAAATATTTCTCTATTATGCTCCTTTCCTTAGAGACAGCTGAAATCTGTATTAATTTACCCACAGCTCAGTGTATCCAAATGTATTTCTAGTCGAGGAAGAACGTAACTGTTTCTTCAGAGCTATAATATAAGCAGAGTACAGTACAAGTTTGTAATCTGTGTTGGCCTGTGTAGAAAGTGGGTGAGATAACGCAATTGATTTCAAGTGTTAACCAAAGTTTTTTTTAAATGGTAGTGATGGAATCAAAAAGACTAACTTGAATAGACCAAGTTTGGTCCAGATTGGAAAGGGCTGATAACATACAAAATAAAATCTCAGCACAGGCATTTATAGCATGCAAGAGTTGTATGGAACCTGTCTTGACCCACAAACGTGTTGCTTCTAATATTCTTGTGTCTAGCTCGGGGTCTGGATATTCCTTCCATCAAGACTGTAATCAACTATGATGTGGCTCGTGATATTGACACCCACACCCACCGAATTGGTCGTACTGGCAGAGCAGGGGAGAAGGGTGTGGCCTACACATTATTGACCCACAAGGACAGCAACTTTGCTGGAGATCTTGTTCGGAATTTGGAAGGGGCCAATCAGCACGTATCAAAAGAACTCCTGGACTTAGCCATGCAGGTAACTTAGGCCAATGCTAAGAAGCTGCGCCATACTTTTCTTTCCATTAAATGCACATTGTGGATTGTGTGTATCCAACTAACCCACCTTGTGTTATATAAGGTAGAGGGATATAGTCATTCTAAAGCTTTTCATTTGAAATTTGACGTAGACATTGTTAAGAGCTTGGATCCATGATTTATCTGGATGTAGCTGGGGGATTCTGGGATTCATGGTCCAAAATTGCTTTTTTAAGCTTTGGATTTGTTGCTGCTGTCATGGCTTTGTTTTCCCTGCTTTAGGAAGGCAAGGGTCTAAGAAAGAAGGTCCAGGTATTAACTAGTATTGCCTAGTAGATAAGTAATGTATCTTTTAAGTCTGAGAGATCAGATTTCAGCTGTTTTCTCTGGGATTGACATTTTATATGTCCAGAACAAGTTGCTGTTGTTTATTTTTGCTTTTTTCATCTGTAAAATAGGAATAAGAATGAGCCACCTGCATAAATGATGTGGTGTGTAGTAAAGACTGGACTGATAAATGTTGCAATATAAATATTTTGGTGGAAATCTTTCAGTGTAGTCACTGAATATTCACAGAAGCAGCTTGAAACAAGGAGCAGTGTTTTTCCACAAATTCATTAATGTTTTCTCTCCATCATTATATATTTAAAATGGAATAGCTTTCCTGTTGTTATTTTTTTGTCCAGTGGGGTACAGTTATGACTCTTTCATTCTTCTCTGCTTGTCTGCATTATTTCTCAGCATTGCTTTTACATTTCTGGTCACAAGCAAGACCCAGTAGTTCAAAGATCTTTGCTGTGCCAATTCGCAAATCACATTTTTGCTTACCATTCGGATTTAATAGTATGTGAATTTCAGAGCTACATTCTTCAGCAATTAGAAGTTTTGTTTATTTTTAACTGCATATTTAACTTGAATTTTTTATAACCATACATCTACAAACAGATTTCATTATTGCCTTGTCTGTGACATTTTTTGAAATCGTAGTACTGTATTGAAAATTATTGAGGTTTATGTGGAGTTAAGAACACAAATAAAACCTAGCATGAGGTAATCATCATACAAGCTAAAAATTAAAAACAGGGATTTGGGGCTTATTTATAAAGTTACCCATTCTGCAACAAAGACTAACTTGTGGGCTACAGCTGGTCCACAAGAGTAGTTGAACCAAGCTTCAACAAGGTGCTTGCATAGTTATTGTTCTCACACTCTCTTTTCTCCTGTTCTCAGAATGCCTGGTTCCGGAAATCACGTTTCAAGGGAGGAAAGGGCAAGAAACTAAACATTGGTGGCGGTGGCCTGGGGTACCGTGAACGTCCTGGACTTGGATCAGAGAGTTCGGTAAGCCTGAGAGTCAGATGCATACTGACAAATACAGCTGTGGGCCTGTCTGTTCAAAAGTCCCGTGGACCTCCATGAGGTTTAGTGTCATTTAAATGTTTATAATATTGGAGCAGTGCTAACCACCAACATCTTTATGTCACAGGACCGTGGCAGTAACAATGTAATGGTTAATTATGAGGCCTATAAGCCGTCTTCAGGAGCAATGGGAGACCGGTTGTCTGCCATGAAGGCAGCATTCCAGGTTGGTACAATAAACTGCCCTGCTACACATGATTTCTGCCACTTTGCCACCAGGTCCACTGCCTGAATCCAGCCATGACATTCAGGCCTCTTCATTTATTCCAGAACCTAGAAAGGAAAATCCTTCAAGACAAAACCAGACCTTAACAGAGGGCTTGAAGCAGGACTGGGAATTGTGTGCCCCCCCTCCCCCCGTTACATGCTCAGCTTGATTCACTTGTCCACATGAGGCACATTTGAGGAGGTGTTGTGGCCCCTGTCCTATAGTCACACACATCCTAATCTAGTTCAAAACTTAAAATTTTCTCATTAAACCTTGGCAGGAAAGGCATTGGTTGCCAGCAACTAGGCTACATCAATGTGGCATTCAGCCTCCAGCTGCAATCTACAAACTGAATTTTTCTTGTGTCTAGCTCAACTTACTCAAGGAACAGGGTGTAGCCATTGATATCTGTCTACCATTTTATTTTACGTTGTTCCTCGTGTTTCACAGATTAGCCCCTGACCAAACAAGTAGACATCACAGATCAAAAGATGTTCTTCTGCCAAATGTAGCAAGGGATTGTCTAGTAAAATGAGCCAGATAGCATTGCAGCAAGTAAGCAAAGCCACTGATTACAGTAGAAAGCCAAAAGAGGGTGAATTATGTTGTTTTACTAGGCTATCCTAGGAAATGTTTCTTCCCTGTAATTAAAATGGCAGTTCAGGTACCCTTGAAATCTCTGGTCAGTACATTACAATGCAAGCCTTACACCTGCCAATACAGTGTCCAGTATTTCTGAAAAAGGGCTTCACATTTTCTTTGCGATTTCCTGTGATAATAGCCATGGTTACAGCTTTTCTTTTTTCTCTCTCTTGTAGTCCCAGTATAAGAGCCATTTTGTAGCTGCCAGCTTTAGCAACCAGAAGACAGGCAGCTCCTCAGCAGGGGCCAGCGGCTGGACCAGTGCCGGCAGCTTAAACTCGGTGCCAACAAATTCAGCCCAGCAGAACTTGGCAAACCCCGACAGTCCCATGAGCACTACAGGCGTAGCAAAGGGCATCCCAGGTTTCACGAGTGCTGGAAACTTAAACAGCATCCCCAGCTTTCCAAGCTCTGGAATTCAAGGATTCAACAATATGAATGCCAGCAACAGCACTAATAGAGGAGAAGGCAGCACAGGGAGCAGAGAACGGTACAGTGACAACCGCAGTAGCAGTCGCCACAGTGACAGCCAGCGCCATGGAGATGGTGGCAGTCGCCACGGTGATGGTCAGCGACATGGGGAAGGCTATCGCCATGGTGAAAACCGCCACGGCGGGGACAACCACCGTCACGGTGAAAGCCGGCATTCTGGTGGTGGGAATAGCAGCAGTAGCCGCCATGGTGACAACCGGAATAATGGGGACAGCAACGAGAGCAGAAACAGTGAAGCTCGGAACAGCGAGAGCAAGAAAGAGGGCAACAATAGCAAGACTGATGGCTTTGCTGTTCCTGAACCCCCAAAGCGCAAGAAGAGCCGATGGGACAGCTAAGGATCCTGGCTACTGACCCAAGTGTCAAGGTGCCTCTGTTTCCCTTTCTCTAATGAGGGTCTCTCTACTAATACATGGCTACCAAGAAGGAGAATAGTGGACAGCAGCCACCCCCAACCAAGCCCTGGTTGGCGCATTTGCCGACAGCTTCACTTTAGCGGCACCTCAGTGTTGTGCTTTGATCAAAAGGAAAGTGTTCCCTTTTGTGGCATTTCTCTATGCTCTGACTTTTTTAAAAAAAAAAACCTGTCCACTCTGAGGGACTTCAAAAGAGTGAACTTTCTGAGTAAGAGCAAAACATTTTTGTGTGTGATTTGTTTGTTTTTAGCAGAATGTTCCAGAAAAGGGCCTCTAACGGGTAGGTTTTTTTTCATTCAAATCAGTGTGGATGTGATATAAACTAGCCCTTGTTGACCTGCCTGCCTCATCTGACCTCTCTCTCTCTCTCTCTCTCTCTCTCTCTCTCTCTCTCTCTCTCTCTCTCTCTCTCTTTTCATTACCCCATCAGCACCATGGTTCTGTGCAGAGACATATAATTTATACAAATAGGGATATGCGTAGGTTCATAAAAGAACTGGTTAGCCAGAGCTGAGTGGCTAGCATGAGCAATAGATGGAGGAAGAGTTGTGTTTCCTGAGGCAGACACTGCAGACAGCTGCCCAGAACTGAATAACCCATCTAGTAAGAGCCCTGGGCCCTGCACAGAAAAAGTAGTATTTTGTTATAGTGTATGTCAGTTCTAGTAATCTATTTACACTTTTCACTGGGCATCAAGCTTAAATCTCTCTTGTGTTTGGATTTGTCAACACTTGTTCAGGCTCTGTTCTGCCTTTTTTGGTCAGTTGTCCATGGGCAGGGCAGACAGATGTCCAGATCCTTTCCTGGTAGCTCACACAGAGATTCTGTTCCTCGTTTTGGGAGGGAGACACAGGTAGCACCAGCAAAAAGTCTCCTTTACTTCGCATGATAGCATCCATTAATGGTGTGATACATTTGTGGGGACAGAATGGCAAACTTTTCCACACTAATCAGCATTTTTAACACAATATGCTACCTTGTGTGCTTTCACTACCTCTGTGCAGGAGCAACGAGTGCAATGTGAAAACTGCTTAGCAGAGACTAGCAGAGACCTCTGTCTGCTTAAATGGAAACCTTTCTGTTTCCAGAGATTATCCTGTTTCTACTTGTATTAGTTCTTTAATATGTATGTATAGGGCATTTGACTGCATTAAAAAGGATGTGGTGGCATGGAGCATAAAAGGACAGACCATGCAGCTGTTGGGATATCTCTCCCATAGGGCTCCCTAGGAGGCAAGTAACATTAAAATATGTTCTCACAACATCTGTTTCCCTGGATTTTTTAAAATGATTATTTTGTGAATGTTTTCCAAGTTACTCTACCCATCTCCCCGAGTTATAAGAGAATTACGAGGAGACATTTTGTATATAGTATCAAGTTATTTTGATTTGATGGCTGACCAAGGAGGTTTCAAACTTGGTACATTTGGGACTGCATGTTCAAAAAGTGCATGTGTGTGCAGAGATGCTAAAAAAGGACCTGTATAAACAGCATGCTACTCTTTCCATATGGCCTGTTGCAAACACTTTTGGAAAGAAGTAGCATATGTAAAAATATTTTTGATTTTTTTTTAATCATTGTGTGTTCTTGGGCTTTTTAATCTGATTATTTTTCCTTTTGTCAGAGTGGTAGAAAAACTTCGTTTGCTGAAGATAGTTCTCTTTTTGCTTTTCATTTTTATGATGAAATATCTGAAGCTGTATCAGGACCCTGTGACATGTCATTCCCTTTGCTTTCCACTCTCTTCTATTAAATGTTTTATTACTAGGACAATTGCCTGAGGTGCGCCTGTTTGTTGTGGCCTCTCCCCACCTCCAGTCTTTCATTCATAAGTGGGTTTTGTGGATGCAAAAGATCTGATTGTGCTAATTGATGTCAGGAAAGACACCCTACCGGGGGGGGGGGGAACCCTCAAACTTACCTCTTTAAAAATGTAGCAGATGGCAAGAGAGAGCCAATACATAAGCTGTGGTGGCTAGAAGGTCAGACTAAGAGACCTGGGTTGGAATCCTCATTCAGCCAAGGGAATGAATGCACCAAGGGATGGAACGGCAGCCCACCACTTCTTGAACACCTCATCTCTTGAAACCCCTTAGCATTGCCAGAAGCCAATAGCAATTTTTATTTATTCATTTGTTCGTTTATTTAAAATATTTTTAACTTGCTTTTCTGCTTTAAAAGAATCCAAGGCGGCTTACAACAATTAAAAGACAGTATTTAAGATTGGTAACAATGAGTATACAATACTAAAAGGATCAGTAAATACAGTACCAAAAAAAACATAAGCAACACCAAAACACATTCAATGCAATAAGGTGCAACAATCCATTTTTAAAAACCCCACTTGGCAGCCGTTCATTCAGGGAAAGCTTTCCTGAAGAGACCAAGAGAGAAGTGAAGGAAACAGTATCAGCTAGAAATGCTCTGCCCATGTGTAATCATGTTTTTTCTTTCTCCTACTCTCTAAGAAAAATCAGAATCTACCCATGCTTTATAGCAACTTTAAGGTAAGATACATACATACATTTAAACCCCCCAAAGTATTCCATGAAACAATAGAATTAGCACTATTATATCATTTTTAATGTCTGACAGTGGTACCTTCTTAATGGAGAAAGAAAACCCAAGTGAACAAACAATAAGCACGAACTACCACTTATTGTTAGAAAGGAACACCACAAATTGCATTTTGTTCCTTATGGCAGTAATATGCTATAATTATAGCAGCCTTCAGAAATAAATGCCATTCCAGAAATGACTAGTGATCAGTCCCAATTTAAAAGTATTAGTTGATGAAACAGCTCATCTAATTGTGCAGCCCTAAAGTACACTTTCGGGTTCTCATTTTACACAAATGAAAGGTAACAGACTGGGAGTCCTGTACTAGTAATTCTACATGAGTGAAAGAACAATCTCATTATTTCTTCATTGCTTCTGTGAAGGCTGAAATTGGTAGAAGTGAGGAGGAAAAGTAGATGTATCCAGTTAGATTAGAACTTTTGTGAAGAAATAGCATGTGCTGTATGAGCCAAATAAGCTAGCACAGGGCAGTGTAGCTAAGTTCTCTGAGCATTTTTCTGTATCAGCACGAAATTTAACTTGCAGTAGACTGGTCTATAGCTAATGCTGTGGATCTTTCACACTGATGTGGATAACTTCCTAATCGCTAGAGTAGTGATGGCGAATCTTTTTGAGCCCCAAGTGCCCAAACTGGGGGGGGGAACCCAGTGGGTGGCAGCAGAACCAGAAGTGGTAGCGGAAGGGAGAAATCCCAGGCATGGAGGTGCCTTGAGACCCCACTCTGGATCCGCCACCAGCACCAGCTGCTCTGGATCCTGGCCCACAGCCTGTCAAAGTGCCAGCACCATGGCTGCAGCCGCCTCCTCAGGTTTGGCTGCCGGGATGGGGGGGGAGTAGCAATACGGCAACTTATGGCTGAAATGCCCGCAGAGAGGGCTCTGTGTGCCAGCTGTTGTTGCACGTGTGCCATAGGTTCACCATCACTGCGCTAGAGCAATAACTAGCACAGGTTTGAATTACAATTCATTTGTTTATTTGCAAATCTGATTTATATCTGATTTTGGTACTCTGATCATTGCACTTCCTTGCGTTCTCTTCTTTTACAGCATGGTCTCTAGCTCCTTTTGCAAACTAGAGTGGTTTCTTTCTAGGTCTGGAGAGTCCTCCCAAACCATGATGTTCTCTGTAAGAGCCTTCTGTGTCATTTCTTGGCTTGGAGATCTATCCAGGGTGAAGGCAGCAGTCCTGTATTCTGACACGAGGGCACTGGGGGTAAAATGGAGCAGCCAGTTTTTGGCTCCCAGAGGCATTGCCACAGCTGCTGCTGAGGCTGCCCCCCAGCTGGCCATACTCAGGCTGACACTGTTGGTGGCATGGGATATGAGCCCTCCATAGTAGCAGCTTCCTCCTGTGCTAGTGACTCTAGTTTTCTGCTTTATGTCTAGGACCAGGTTTCTCCGGAAACGAGCTTTTTTAATTTCTGCCTGCACCTGAAGATAAGAGGCAGATTATCAGTGGAATGCAACTTTAACAAGAACATCACCCCCTCCATATTTATCCTTAGCCCCCCCTAGGAGTTGCAGCAGTTTACACCTTGTAAACCAATTCAATTGAAAACCAATTCAATAGTGCCCAGTGCTTCTCTCCCTTGACACTTCCTCCTTCCACACTTGCCGTAATACTTTATCTATTTTCACTCCAGTTAGAAAGTACTCCCACTTCTAATGACTAATAAGAACAGGAGAGTATTAAGGTAGGATGCTAACCTGCACCCTTGGGCTGCATTCAGGATCGCAGTCAAATGAGTGTCCATGTTCCAGTGACAGTAAATATAAGCAAGGGGAAAATCAGCCAAAACATTGTATGGGTGCAGAGAAAGGCATACATTATTTGTATGCTATTTACAATAATTTTTCTGGACTACAGTTCCCACTGACTGCTCTCTGTGAGCTATAATTCATAAAGTAACTTTTCCAAGGTTCAATTTTCAGCATGTCCACTTCAAAAGGGGGAGGCATACAAGGGCCTCTGAATTGGTCTATTTTTTCAAAATACTGACTTTATATGAATATACAAACGTTACCTTGAAGGAAGCGTTTCTTACCTCGCCATTGCAAAAGCAGTAAATTAAAGCCACAAAGAAGCCCTGTCCAGAGAAACACAACCGAAGATGAAAAATGGTTACGACTGAGCAAATCAAAAACACCCCCTGACATCAACGTCAAGACTCACCTGTAAAGAATTGAAGAGCATCTCATAATGCATCTGTATTTGCCAGAGCACACTGGAGACAGCTGTGTAAGGCATGGCCACGAACACCACATAATGGACACCAAAGAGGGGCATCAAGACCAAGGTGGACCTCAATAGCTTTCTGAAAAGAAAAGCCCAATGTGGTGTAGTAGATAGAGTGAGAGATCAGAACTCAGCATACCGAGGCTCAAATCCCTGCTTGGCCATAGAAACTGGGGGAGTAGGATGTGTGGCTCTGATAAAAACAACTTCATAAATCGAAAGACCCATCAGGGTCACCATAAATTGGTTCCCACTTGACAGTTCATAACCCATGCACTAAAACAGCATCTTCTGGTTGTCTGAGACATGGGCATCCATTCAACTTCAGCTTTCCTGATGTTTTAGGTATCAGATCCCACAACACCCACCCAGTGTGGCCAAGGATCATTGAATCTAGAACTTAATATCACAAAGCATCTGGAGGGCCAAAGAGCTACTTGTGCGAAAGAGCTGAAGTGACAACCCATGCCATAAAAGTGAGTAAGGGAAAGGTATGATGGATCTTTAAGAAAATGAGAAGATTCAAACGGACTGCGATTGACGGCTAAGTAGTCAAGCACAGGCTTTGCATGCAGAGTTTCTATGCCATGATAGCAAGAAATGATGGGAGTTGTAATCAACACCCATGGAGGGTACCCTACTGGGGAAGGCTGGTGTAGACTGTCTTTAGCTAGACAGGCAGGTGATCTGATTCCATGTCATGATCCTTCTTTATTGCTAGGCTGGGCACTATCCTGGCTCAACACTGAGAGGTGTGATGTCATCACCACAACAAGAGACTTCCAACTCCATCAAAGAAGAGAAAATGCAATGGAACAAAAATCAAGCTAAAGTAGTGTGTAGACCAGTGGTTCCCAACCTTGGGTTCCCAGATATTGCTGGACTACAGTTCCCAGCAGCCACAGGCATTGGCCATGCTGCTTAGTCTTGTGCAAGGGGGAGAGCTGCAGTCCAGTAATATATGTTTAGGCAGTGAGCAGTTACCATTGCATCCAAGTACTCTCCGCATTTCAATGAGACGGAAGCATAATTGATAGTAGTAGTATAAAAAGGAAGGTTTGCCTCAGCCGATCCAAACCATGTACCTGTACTGCTGGTGCGGATCCAGCTTCCCTGCATTTGTTTCCCAGAGCTTTGATGCCAGGACTCTCACAATGTTGAGGAAAAGAAAGAAGTTCACCTGTCCAGCAATACAAATATCCTAAGCCAATGAAAACAATGTTGTTCCAGTCCTCATTTGATTAAAGTAAGTATCTATTTTTATAACAGATTTAGTTTATAGTAGAAAAGCATAAAGTAACAATTAGGAAATGTGTTTGTTGGATCTGCACATATAACTGCTACAAGGACTGTTCTCCATTTTGAAGAGGCTTATTCAAGGAGCTATCCAAGACTTTTGTTAAGCTTGGTTCTTTCTAAAGGGCTGATCTCTATTTGCACTACAGCAAATGACAAACTTGGTGGTATGGTCCTGCAGAGCATAATGCTCTACTCAGAGCAACAGGATTCTGCCTACAGCAATCACATTAAATATATACAGATATGACTGAAGTCCTGTTGCATTTGATATAGCATAACGTTTCCAGGGAGTCCCACTCAGATGGTCTGCATTGCATCTATGATTGTGCAACTGATTGCACAACTAATTGCACAACTGTGCCTGTGGAACTGCTTGCTAGATATGACTTCCATTTTAGCATTTTTACAACAGTGTGTGCAGCTTCAAGTTACGTATGCATAGTTACACAGGATTTTGGACATCTACAGAAAGCCTCTCCTGACTCAACAACTGAGAATATGATTCCTTCTAGAAACAGAATAATGCCTTATGCATTCCACCAACTTTGGAAAGAAATGGGGCTAAGCAAGCTTCCTGCAGGGAGGGAGCCCTAGGGAATTAATGAAAAAGGCCCTGCTTCTTAGTGTTGCGTTTGTTTGCTCTTCTTACCAGAATTGCTGCTAAGATAGGGACTTGGTAGATCCATTTCATGCTTCCAGCACTAAGATCCCAGCACCTGATGAAGAGAGGCTACAATCAGCCAAAACACATCCATTCAACCAGCGCCCTTCACCCATCACCTTTGAGACTCACTTCCCAGGTCCCTAGTCCTTTTCCCACTTCATGACAGCTGTAGGAGAGGAGTTGGTCAATTCTGCATATCTAGCCTCTGGGGCATTATAAGTATCCCAACCTTACTGACTGCAACCTTTTCATGGGGTGTCCTAACATTTTGTAACCTTAAGAAGTGGGTGAAACGTTGACCTCCAAATATTGCAAACAAATCTCCCAGAGACTCCCACTAGCATATGGAATTGTAAGAAATTATGAATCTATAGTCCATAGCACCTGGAATAGCAAAGTGTCTGCACTCCTGCTTTACAATAACCCTGTCAGGTAGAAGGCAAAAACACTGCGGCACCTTAAAGACTAACTGCTTTATTTCAATGGGAGCTTTCATGGACGACTCCACTTTCTCAGACATGAGGAAGTCTTGCATGAAGTCTGAGGAAGTGGACTTGTCCACGAAAGCTCACATTGAAATATAGCAGTTAGTCTTTAAGGTGCCACAATGTTTTTGTCTTCTCTATTTATTTATTTTCTTTTCTTTTTGGCCTGAAATGCTAGCACAGAATAATACAGCTACCTCATCTATAACTGTGCTCTTACCTCAGTATTACAGATCTGCAGCTGAGAGAGAAGGACTTATTGAAGGTATTTTGTGAATCCATCCCAGAGACAAGCAAGGCTCACACCTCCAGCACAGTCCCAATCCATAGTGTCATGCCACCTACAAACTCCTCAGTGAAAACCTCTCACTTCAACATATTTTGCAGGGAGGGGGTTCCAGTTGTTCTTAGCCTCTGGCCTCCCAGATATTCTCCACTTCAACTCTCAAAAATCCCAGGCAACATGGCCAGCAGACAACAATTCTGACCCTGTAAGTCCAAAATATCAGAAGGGCCAAAGGCTGAGAATCGGTCGCCCCAATCGGGCTTCGGGTTTGTATTAAAATAACCTCTTGTTCTTAACAGAATGTGCAGCTTCTTCAGCACACATTTAGCCACCGCCTGGATTATGGGGTGAGGACAGAAATTGTTATCTTAGTCACTGGTGGTTAAAATGGTTATTTTTTTCACCCATAATTTTTATAACTGAGTAAATTCGATACCCGCCGAAGCCTCTGTGCTGCAAGGTCAGGAGACCTGCAGTCGCAAGATTGAATCCACGCGACAGAGTGACCCCCTGTCGCTTGTCCCAGCTCCCACCAACCTAGCGGTTCGAAAGCATGCAAAATGCAAAAATGCAAGTAGATAAATAGGTACCACCTCGGTGGGAAGGTAAACGGCGTTCCGTGTCTAGTCACGTTGGCCACATGACCACGGAGGATTGTCTGCGGACAAAACGCTAGCTCTATGGGTTGGAAACAGAGATGAGCACCGCTGCCTAGAGTCGGACACGACTGGACAAATTGTCAAGGGGAACCTTTACCTTAGGAAGTAACAGAGCCAACAAATTCATTTACTCTGTTCTGACTAAGGTATCCCTGCCAGTTCACAGTTTGGTTCTGAATCTTTCAAAACAGTGTTTAAGAGAAGTAAAGAAACTACGTACTGTGTATCAGCCAGAGATGCTCTGACGCTGGCCCAGGCAGAGACAAAGACAGCAGGTACCCCTCAAAGTAAGAAGAAAAACAAAAGCAAGCAGAAAGATGCCTTGGTTTCCACAGAGGTCTTAATCGGCCAGGAGGAGGAAAATGCATCAGGCCAGCTCTGGGCATTGATTTAATAGGTCTTAGCTTTCTTTCCCCCACCCGCCATTTTGGGGAAGAAGTGAGGGAAGAGAGGCAATCAAATATGGGAGGGGGGGTGAGAGTTGGTGTGGTAATAAACCACCCAGAGTGGCCTTGTAGCCAGATGGGCAGTATAGAAGTTGAGTGAGTGAGTGAATGAATGAATAAGAGACAGAGGGTTTTCATCTTCAAAGCTGACCCTGACCAATCTCTCAGCACCTCCACAAAGTGGCTTTCACACCTCAAGCTCCAAGCCCTGTTTGTGGATCCCTTTGTGAGATGAGACCGGGAGGAACTGATCTGTGCTTACCCCATCCAATGAGCGTAAGGGCCCATAAGTAGCTTTTGTTTGAGAGGAAAGCCATGAAGATCAAGCTGTGGAGATAGAGGCCTTCCACCAAGATCCAGTAATGGTTGGTAGCCAAGAAGTAGAGGAAGATGGTTACGGCGACCTTACAGCCTGCCTAAGGGGGTGGAGAACTGCATTAAGTGCCTCTTAGACAAACCAGGGCCAGAACAGAGTTTGTGGATGCCTTGTGGTACAGTTTGAGCATCAACTGTTTGGGGAAAGAGCAAAGCTTGAAAAGTAATGTGCTTCTTTTTAGTTTCTTTCTGTTATTTCTTACAAAGGCCTGCAAAAGAGTATAAAACTTTTAAAATGTTTGTCTCAGAACCCCTAAAATGCCTTTAAGTTACTTTTAAAAAACATGCTTAAACTAGAAGATACTACTAAGTTTTCTGGTATGGGGTTAAACTGCAGTAATACAGTCAATGCTAACAATCTGAATTTGATCCTGATGGTAGCTGGCTCAAGATTGACTCAGCCTTCCATACTTCCACGGTTGGTAAAATGAATACCCAGCTCATTGGGGGGAGGGGGGAGGCAAGTTGTTGTATGCATAATTATGTTGTAAACCACCCAGAAAGTGCCTTAGCACTATGAGGTGATACGTAACTTGAAACAACAACAAATGGCATAACTGACCAGATGTCTCCTAGGTCCCAAAGAGAGGCTCAGCTCTTCAGCATCCCAGTGGCCATATTGTGTTTTCGGCAGCCCTTCTGACCATGTGGTGGAATACAGTACAATATCCTTCACAAAGATGCTCACAGCTCGACAGATGAAAGAGGCAAAGAGGTGGATGTGGATGTAATTCCGAGTGCAGTGAAGCCGCCTGGAACACAGGTCACCCGTGCAGGATTTAGTTAAATTGTCATTTACACTTTTATTTCACCCTTCCTCTAAGACGAAATGCATGGTTCCCCGACTGGTTTCTCCCCACAAAACCCTATGAGGTAGGCTAGGCAGAACAAGACTGAGATTCATGGCTGAGCCAGGAATCGCCCCAGTTGTAACCTGACCCCCCAGCTGCTAAACTGGACTGGCAAAGAGCAGAGGCAGGTAATACCCAGGCTACTGTACAGACCGTTCACATCCACATATCCCACCTCTAGGGACATCCTAATCGCAAGGCAGGGCAAGATGGCTACCTCAGACATCAGATCTGACATGCCTTGAAAAGGCAGCAAACTGTATTGTCTATGTCGTTGTCGTCATCCTCATAACTGCAGAGCTGGAAAGGACAGTATAGATCACGGAACTTAAAAAACATAACTGGCTTTAGGTATCCTTTATCTCAACACGGGTGAGGTAGTACCCTCTGCTATTCTGCCTCAGGCAACCTTTGTGGACATTGTCTGCATTACAGGAATCCATATTTGGTTGAAGATCCACCCTGTGGGAGGTACGCTGCCTAATCTGGACATATCTACAAGGAAAATGCAATTTATATGCAGTATATTACACGAATAGCCATCTAGATAAAGGTGGGAAACCTGTGGCTCTCTAAAGGCTGCTGAACTTTAGTTGCCATCAGCCCTAGGCGGAATAGCCAGCCAGTAGGGAAGGCTGATGTGAGTTGAAGTCTACCAATATCCGGAGGGCCATTTCTGCGCCACAGATCAGAAAAAAAAATATTTTTTTCAGACTGGAACTGCCACAATCTCACAGGCAACATAGATTGGTCATGCTGCCCATGAAATTCTGGGAGTTGTAGTCCAAAAGGGTCCTCCTCATTTCTGCTCTTCAATAATTCTAACAGATATCTCCCTGTGCACATACTTTGCCAGTTGTGAAGATTTAATTTAAGAGTATCAATTTTTATTTTTATTCATCAGTGTAACTGGTCCTAAACAATTGCAATTTGTCCCATGCCCAACGGGAGCCATACGGCCCCCCTGGGCTCCCCTGGCACATTTGATTAGAGCCACAGACAGGAAAAAGTTATTCACACACCACTTTCTAAGGTTTGTTATGTGACTTACACAATCCTGATCTGGCCTATATTCCTTTCACATTGTGTTTATGACCCCCTAAAAAGGTTGAGAATGATTGCTGTAAACAGGTGCTATCTCTTGAGTGTCTTTTCTTATCAGTCAGCCCTGCGGGTTGGAGATCAGGAAGGTAAATGGACCAAGTGGGGCTTCCAGACATGTTTTGGGTCCTGCTTTGTATGTGTGTGTGTGTGTTTTGACCTATGGCCTGTTGCTAGGCGGTAGGAATCAGGCAATAGGTTAGAGCGGCAGGGAAACAAACGCAAGACAATCGCGCCTTACTTGAAGTAGCAAAGGATGCACATGGCAACCACAAGAGAGGCCAGGGAGATGGAGTAGCCCACTGTGTAGATGATGTGCAGGCGGTCAAACACCACCTAGATCAGGGAGAAGAAAGAAATCCCTATAAAATTTGGAGTCATCATCCTAACTCATCACATCAGGCCACAGACCCCATCTAGATCACTATCCCGTTCCCACACAGAGCACCTCTCATCTCACCATCTTTAGTGACTTTCCAAAGACTGGAAATGAGTCAGCCTCTTCCCCAAACTCCCTACTGGACCATGAATTGCTAAACTGCTCACAGAGCTTGAAAATGTTACTTTTTTGGATCTCGACTCTCAAAACCCAGCAAAAATAACTGCCACAAACTCTCTCAATCCCACCAGTCTCTGTTTTTTTTTTCTTCCCCCGTTAATAATGTTAAGATGTTTCACCTTCTCTTGGATGTGCCGCTCCGGGGCAAAAAATATGGCACACTCTGTGTAATTTGCCCAAGTCTTGTTCATATTGGGCACTAACTGCCAGTTCCCATAAGCATCACAGTACCTGTAGGCATGACCTGAAACAAAGGATCAATAGAGTTCGACAAGATAAAACCGACCAGTGGGAGCAGGCGAGGGGGCAGAATGCCATAAAGCTCAACATTAGCACCTTTTGAAAGTTCAGCAGCCCTAGAATTCATTAATAATGGGGAAATATACGAAAAACTAAATTGTCTTTTTCTGACCAATAATCCTATTGTGACTTTTAGTGCAGTCCAGCCTGAGACACCTGCCTCTTAACAGCAGTGTAAAAATGCCTAAATAAATGTTTTAGAATAACTCACTTCAGAAGCATAATTTTCCTTAGAATTTGAGTACAAAAGAAGAGGGTTAAAAAAGGAGGTATCGTGGAGAACTGAACTCCTAACCAGATGCCTAAACCACTGACCTGTCCCCATCCATGCCAGCTGGAATATCAATTAATTATCCCTTTACCTCTCAGCTTGTGCTATCTGAATCTTTTTTTGAAAAAAAAAACCTTGCATATTAATTCACAAAGGTGCTTTAAAAACCAATGTTTTTGATTGAAGAATCAAAGTGTACAGGACTAAAACAGGGTACCTACCATTATGGTTAAAGTCATAGACATAGTCTGGACACGATACTGCCACATTTTCATTGGGAAAACTCTCAGGCCAGCAAATAATTCCATCCCACTCAGGAACACAGTGTCCATCTAGCAAGCAAATGCCACATGTTAGCCCTTGACAGAGTAAGAAGGAGACAAGGGTATTTAAACGTAGATACAGACGAGAGATCGTGGGTCTCCTTTCTCTTGTATAGCTGTTAGTCATATGTCCTACTTTACCAACAACTACTGGAAGGCCTGTCACACGAGAGTCCTCTGTTTGAGCAGCTTCCCAGTTCAAATTCAGTTTAAAAACCAAGAGCCTTGCCAAGGAAGAATGGGATCCTTGAAGTTGCCTATCAATAATTATGACCTGCAAACAGCTCAAGCACCCAGTTCATATGGTCTGCAGTTGTCTCAGGTGCAGTATGATGCTTGGATGCTATTTACATTATTACCCAAAGGGGAAGCCATGTAAGTCTGTAGTCTATTGCAGAAGACCCACAAAAAGTCTTTTGACGTCTTAAAGATTAACCAGCTGATACGACCAAAGCGTTCACGGACTATAGCCCACTCCTTCAGATGCTGCATCTGATGCAATAGAAATTAGAGTACAGTAATTGTTTCCAGATTTGCATCTATAAATCTGAATTAGCACACACAAATGTATCTTTATTCTCTTTTATCTTTTCTTTTTTTTTAGTGCAGTGCGATAGCATATAGAAGTCTACTTGGTGATGATGTTGGTTAGCATGCTTGTATTGATGCGCATGCTAACAATGCCAGGTATCAGGTCTCTTTCTTTATCCCTAACTTTTCTTGGCTTTAGCCTTTTTCTTAGTATGCTGGAGCAAGGAATAAAATATCATAGCAAGGACACACAGCTAAGAGGACACATCTTTTGACTTGAGATATTTTGTAACGGGCTATCCCTCTTCTCTCCATGTTTAAAACAGACACACTAGCATAATTACACGTGTACTAATACACATATGTACATAAAGTAATCTGCAGTTAGTTTTGTGCCATCAAGTCAAAACAAACTTATAGCAACCCTAATAGGGTTTTTAAAGTAAGTGCATTATTTAAGGAGTGGCTTTACCAGTTTTAGTCCAAGAACATCCGGGAAACCAAGGTTGGGAATCGCTGCTTTAGAGCAAACCCTGAAATTTCAATGTGATTCATTTCTTGTGAAACACAGCTTGCTGGTTTTTAGCACAATGTCATAAGAAACTAGATATATTGATGTGTCCTAAGAATACGATAACAATAATAAATGGCAATGATGCCTATAACAAGAGCAATGTTATTTTAATAGCAAAATATAAATACATAGACATCTCAGCCGATCCGGGTCATCTTTCTTCTTCCAGTAGGGGACAGTGTTTAATAAGTCCCACACTTGCCTTAGAGAGCTTCAGTGTCAACAACAACATGCCTCAATATTTGACGGAAAGATGAATCTTTTATTAAAAAAAACCTAACAAAAATGAGTGAAAGAGCAAAAGCCGGTACCTTGGATCCTTTCCTTCCGGGCATTTGTATTTATCTGTTTGTGACATTTTGCTTTAGCTTCATTCAGCAAATAAATCTGTTCTTCCTTGGTGAGAACAT
The DNA here is from genome assembly GCF_051106095.1 of Pogona vitticeps. Classification (NCBI taxonomy): domain Eukaryota; kingdom Metazoa; phylum Chordata; class Lepidosauria; order Squamata; family Agamidae; genus Pogona; species Pogona vitticeps. The sequence continues at coordinate 100,265,344 of NC_135788.1, forward strand.
CATCTGTGTCCACCTGCCGAGCAGAAGAAAGGGATGATGAAACAACGGAAGTGCCCATGGTCATCTGCTTGTCTGGGATCAACTGCTCTTTGGCTCCTCCCCTCCTAAAACGGACCCCATCAGTTGCCATTTCGCCTGGCTGCATCAGAGGGTGAATACAGCCAACTGTCTTCATAAGCTTGAGTGGAACCAGCTACCACTGGAATGATTCTCTCCTACAATGGTATCATGCAATGGCCACACTACATGAGTTTGTTAGTGTTCCTCTTCCCTCCCTGTGCCTTTTCCTCTTCACATCTCTTCTATCAAAGTTCAAACCACTGTTTTGCACTATGAACAGCCCAGAATGCACTAACAGACAACCAAGGCAAGGTAGTAAATGCATATTAATGTACTCATATATTCATGCATTGATACTAATATGTATTTGTACATTAATTCACCATCCACAATGTTTGTAGAATGGATGATACAAAACCACACAATCTTCCTTGACCTTCCTTCTTCCAGATGTGTTAGGTTACAACTCCTATTACCAAGCCAGTTCGCCCATGGTGATTGTGGATAATGGGCATTTTGGTCTAGTTTGAAAAGCATCAGGCTGGAGATGCTGGGATAGCGATGTACTAATTATTGGTTTAATTATTTTTGTTAAAAGCAGAAATTTTGCTCAGAGGGACAAATAATAACCAAGCTACAAGAACAAAAAGCAACAAACAAACAAAAAAGGCATGAAACAATAACTCAGAGATGGTCCCTTAAACATACAGATCAAGTACGCAGGGCAGCACCACAGCCACCAAAAACCCTCTTCAGGATTTGAGATGGCTTTCTATCTTCCAGCCGCTGGCTCATTTCCTGGGCAAAATTGTCAGGAAATGGAGGAGCTGTGGGAGATGAAAGAAGACAGAAATGGAGACAATGGAAGCACACCCGAATGATGAGAGTGGCAATTAAACTGCCTGTCTGCACAGGATGCTTTGAGAAGGCTGATAAAGGCTTTATCAATAATGAAATTTCCATCACTGCTTTAACCACCTGGGGACGACAGCAGTCACTGCTAAAGCTCCAGCTGCTAAAAAAAAGAGAGATATAATCAGACCAACTCAGCCAAGGGGTTAGAATCAGAAAGCGGCTTTTAAAAAAATTGCATCACGAAACAAAAGCTAGAATTTCCAACAGATCAAAATCCGAGTGACAAAATAAAAAGTGGAACCCTTTTAATTAGGAAACTAATACATTGTGGTGTCACAGGCTATATAAGAGCACTGGAAAAATACATGTAAACGGCCACAGTGCTTAAATCTACATATTTTTTCTTGTGCGAATGTATATGAAGCTATCCTTCTATGTGTATCTGAACAAACTTCTGGTCCTTAGTCTAATTTCAAAAGCTTCTGCAAGCAATCAGATTATCTATTTGATAAAAGCAAAGAACTGGTCTGGAGGCAGGGTGCTTGGAAGAAAGAAGCTACAGGGAGAGAACAGCCACTTTTGGCTGGGCGTCTCCCAGGTCTTGGAAAAATTAATTTTTGGATGACAACTCCCAAAACAATGTTAACTAGTCTAACTGTTTCTGTACTTGCCCTTGAAGGAATGTGCCCCGTGACACAAAAATGTCTGCCACCTGTATTAAGGAAATATGTATGAAACACTTAAAAACAAGCCAGTCCACCTCTTCACTTTCATCCCTTTGCTTTACCAGCACCATTGAGCATAACAGGTATTCCTATTAACCATACTCCTAACGGGTGTTTCATCTAATAGTAAAATTCTCGCACCAAAGATGCATGGATAGATCTAGAGTTCCTTTTTTTTTGTTGAGGGTCTACAAAATCGGGGTGGGTTGGGTTGTGGGGGGGCCATTCCAGGAATTCTGCAGAGGTTTGGCAGATTGCTTTGGATCTGGGGCAAGGGTTGCATTCCTGTGCGTCTCTAACAGCTGTAAGTTGCCGTTTTTAAACTAAACATTAGTGTTTCCCACAAAATCATGGACCAGCAATTCCACCCTTCCTGGTGTTGTTGGGATACACCTCCCATCATCCCTAGTCAGTATAACCAATGGTTGGGGATCATGGGACATCTAGAGGGCTACATGTCCCTCACCCAGATGTTAAATCATGATAAAGCTGCAATCTTACAGCCTGAAAGGCCTAATTGAAAGAGCAAGCTTGGAGAAATTCCTTTTTTCTTTCTTTTCGGAACCCTAATTCTCAAGTCACTAGCTATGCTGCTTGCAGAATTATGGGACTTGTCATCAAAAAATGTAACTGTTCCAAGGCCTGGGAACAATGAGGATTAAGATGGTTCTCCCTCTTCCCTTGCAACCTGTAAAGTATTTCTTGTACAGGCTTTCAGGATTCCATCACTAGCTTGTGACACCATCACCCGGTTAATAAGCAGCCCCCCGTTCTCCTTCTCAGATGGCAGCATCATCAACCTATAGCTTACGTAGTAAAGAACAAGCCCTCTCTTGTCTCCATCAACTTTTGGCAGCCTTGTGCTAAAGTTCACAACCACCAACAGTTCTGGGACCCAAAGACATGCAAAAAGCAAGGGGAAGAGATGGGGAGTGGAAAAATGCTTGCTTTGCATTAAGACCGCATGGCTTGCGGAGAACAGCTCTTCCACTGCCCACCACCAGCACCCCATGACTTCCTTCCTCACACATAAGACGCACTTGCGACCCATTCTGATGAGCCTGTGTGTGGTCACATTCTGCTCCTAGTTTCAAAGATGGGGTGTGTTTCTAACTTTTTTCAAATCGCAGTAAACTCATTAGTGACACAGGAGGTGCTTTGCTTTTAGAACATGTTCAGGTTCAAGCCCCATTTGTGGCACATAATACTTTCAAAAGTCAAGAATAAAAAGCCACAGAAGCAAATCTGAAAACAATCCCCAAATGTTCCAAATCCCATCCTCCACGGCTCCAGCTTTGGCAGCGCCTTCAGAAACTAGGTAGAGTTGGAATTGACCTTTACTCAAAATGCAGGAGGGCAGCTGGTCTTAGGTAGGTAGGTAGGTAGGTAGGTAGGTAGGTAGGTAGGTAGGTAGGTAGGTAGGTAGGTAGGTAGGTAGGTAGGTAGGTAGGTAGGTAGGTAGGTAGGTAGGTAGGTAGGTAGGTAGGACCATCCAAAGACATTTTGCTGCTTAAGATGAAGGACGAAACGGCGCCTCCCTCTCCCCAACTGAACATAGAGAAGCAAACTGAACCCCCAGTTGAATCTTATTTCAGTAGAGGTGACAGGGTAACATTCTCTGCCTCACCTGGGGATAGCAAACCAGCTTAAAGGAATAGGGCAGGTCATGGGGGAGTTTATGTCGATGTGCCTTCCAGCAGAGAGGCATGGCTAAGGGCCTAGAAAGAACAACCCCTGAACTACTGCTGCTTCCCTTCCACTTTGCATCTGCCCCCTGAAAGTAGTAGCAGCCTCATTCCTCCTAAAGTGACAACCTTGAAACCAGCAGTGGGGAGACATTACCCTCACATAGGATCTAGTTGCTTTTTAATCACTATTGGTGGCGTGGGTGATTCTTTCTCATTTGGGGGGGGGTGGCCCTTGCCGCCAAGAATGGGGTTCACAGCCTGGGGGTACATCTGGACCCAACGCTCACCATGGAAACCCAGGTGGCGTCGGTGGTCCGTACCGCCTTTTTCCACCTTTGGCGGATAGCCCGGCTGTGGCCCTATCTTGATTTGGGGGCCCTCACTACTTTGGTGGATGCACTCGTAATCTCAAGATTAGACCACTGTAATGTGCTCTACATGGGGCTACCTTTGAAGTTGATGCAGAAACTCCAGGTGGTGCAGAACGCGGCGGCCAGACTCCTTACTGGAGTGAGAAAATACCATCACATCTCCCCTATCCTGGCCGCGCTGCATTGGCTGCCCATCCGGTTCCGCATCGACTTCAAAGTTTTGATGCTTACATATAAAGCCCTAAATGGTTTGGGGCCTCGATACTTGGCGGAACGCTTACTCCCACCCAGATCTACCTGTGTCACCCGAGCGAGTCAGGAGGTGAGGCTGAGGAGTCTAATGCCGAGGGAGGCCCGGAAGGAAAAAACAAGAAACTGGGCCTTCTCGGCGGTGGCTCCTCGCCTCTGGAACAACCTGCCTCCAGAGATTCGCTCGGCTCCCTCGCTGGGTATTTTTAAGAAACAACTGAAAACATGGATGTTTAGACAGGCCTTCCCTCCCAGTTAATCCCTGACCTCTCTCTTGCTTCCTTTATTATGTTTTCCCTTTCCATCTTACAGAATTTTAATCGTGTACAAATTGCTTTTAATTATACAGTATATTGGTTTTGTATTGTGTGTTTTGTGCTGTAAGCTGCCTAGAGTGGTCAATATGACCAGATAGGTGGGGTATAAATTGAATGAATGAATGAATGAATGAATGAATGAATGAATGAATAAATAAATAAATAAATAAATAAATAAATAAATAATCACAATCCCAAGAACTGTCAGCCAGAGCCCTGTGCAAAATAGCAGGGGGAGGTATATGGAGAGTCTCACTAAATGAGTTACTAAGTCGCTAAAAGCTGTGCCCCTCAAAATTCATTGGGCAAATAGGGCTGCTTTTCTTTTGGAAGAGGGTCACTTGGGAGACACCCTACTTTTGCGTGGCTCTGATGTTTCAAGTACAAGGCACTGGGCGATTTCTATGCTGATATGTTAATGTTGTAAGAGAAACACTTGGTGTGATTTCACTCTTAGAATTATGGAACAGAGTGCCTCTGAGTATATGCTCAGTGCAGGACGTTTCTGTTTCAGAAGACTGACTTAGCTCACAGTCCTTTCACTTGAAAACCCATTTCTGCCCCATTGAGTGTCTTTTATTTCATGCTCCCTTTGAGAAAAATACATTTCATTGTTGTGGTTACAGTTACTCAGTTGGCAACAGGAAATTCTTGCTGACTATTGCCTATACCAGTGATGGTCAGAAATGGACCAAGATTGTACAACTCATTTGTATTTTTCTTCTGAGCAGTGTGTGTGTTTGTGCACGTGCATGCATGTGTGTACATGTATATGCACAAGGTGAAGAAAAATCCTGGATGGTTATTTATGAAAAATCAAACTGAAATCCTCTACCCAGTATAATTTCATAAACAAAGAAATATCAGAACTATAGTATCTGGAATCACACCATTCTACTGTCTTATTGTTGCTAATTCACTTCCACCTTCTTCCCTGGGAGCTCAAGGGGACAAAGATGACACTTCTTCCTACTTTATACTTACAGCAATCCTGAAAGAGAGTGACAAGCCCAAGCTCCCCCAGTGACTTTAACATCTCAGCTGTCCCAGTCCTACCCTCTAACTGCTGCACCTCACTGTGCTGTATATTTTCTAAAGCATTTCTGAACCAGTGTATTCCAACAGTGCATTCCATACTCTGGAGGAAGAAAAGGAGAAACTTCTGATCAGAATTCTTCAGAACTGCTAGAGGAGAGGATTTCTTGCTTCTTAGGTTACTGTTCAGTCACCAGAGGCAAATTATCTTACTAGCCAGCATGGGAGCATCTCTTGTATAACCTACTTGGAGACTGCACAAAGAGCCCACTCTCAGTTAAGGTTTTGCAGTCATTGTTATACTTAACTCTTGCAAACAAGGTCGCAAGATGAATAGTACCATGAACACAAACTGGACCAAGGAAGATCAAGCTGGAACTGACTTACCAAAGCACAGACCAAATTCAGGGCCACTGTCATGAAGCTCACAACATGGACTGAGTCTTCCATGATGCTCAGATGTTTGCCGTCATCCAAAGCAGAGGCAGGTTTGCTTGTTTTTGATGTTCAGTCCTTCCCCATCAAAAAGTACTGGCTCTTTCAAGCTTTCAAATCTAAACTGAAGATGTGAAGCCAGAATCCAAGCTCATCTCTTTATCCATGAATTAGGCTTTTTAATTGTTTTGTCCAAGAGCGTGAGCTGAAAACAACCATGAGAAATTAGTCCGAAGACCCACCAACGTCAGACACAGGCATTAATTCAGCCAGTTGATAGTTCCTGCGATAGAGGCTTAATGAGGCTGAGCATCCTCACAGTTTGGTTCTTTCCTCTCTGGGCTCTGCTTACTCAGACAGCACTTGCGGCTTCTCCTGCTACTCCTTGTTCCCCTTCAAAGCTGAAGGACGGGGGCTTGTTAGCTTACTCCTAGGTGCTAGTTTTCCCCATTCTTTCTTATAGCCCTTTTCCTTTGCAAGATCCTCCTGAAAGCTTTTCTTTATTCCCTCTGCCTTCCAGTTTTCAAATGACAAAACTAAAGAGTCCCATTGGAAAAAAATAAAATAAAATGTATTTCACATTTCAGAATCCCTGGGCCAGTTTTGATATCAGCTTTTTTCCAACCTGGTGCCCACCAGATGTGTTGGACTATAAGGCCAATAATCCTCAGCTTTTCACCTCCATTAGCGGCTGTGCCTGTTGTTCTAGGAAGCTGTCCTATACTGAATTAGCTATACTGGACCATTGAGATCAGAAACTGACAACCTTGACAGATTTGGGATCCAATTTCATTCTTTTGGGATCTGCCACAGAAGATATGCTCCCTCTTCCATCCTGACTCCTCTAAGCAAAATTTGGTAGCAAATATAAATAACCCACAAAAAAGAGCAGGAGGTTCCGGTTTTAAAGGGACTTTAGAAGCTTGCTGCCATGATTCAGTGGCATATTTGGAGGAGAGGACAGGTGGGTGCAAAAATTTCCTTCAGGCCACATAACATCCATGCTTAGTCAACTGCTTTTGACTGTCTGGAGTTTCAGACTGGAGCCTTTCCCAGCCCTACCTAGACATTCAGGCCATCAGATCCAGAACTTTTTGCGGTACAAAATGTATGTTTCCTCCCTGAGCCAAGAGCCTTGTCTACACCGTAGAAGCATATGAGGGAGGGAGTGGTTACATCTCTACACTAAATTGCAGTGCTGCTCTGGTGCTTGAGGCAGGGGTCATTCCCTGTCTTAGTGATTGTATGTGTTCATCCCTAGATCTTCTGCATGCAATGCATGCAATTCAGCACCAGGCAAATCAGGCTCGGCACCAGGTGAGCCTCCCAGGGGAGAGACTTCCAGAACAGGAGAGCCACAACCTAGAACGCCCTATTCCTCATCAATAAGGACTTTGATGCCCTGCAATATTCTCATATATCACTGGCCAGCAGATATCTTGACCTGAAGAAATGCACCAGCAGCCAAAGAGCAGATTGATGTTTGCTGGTTTGCTACCATCTTCTTTGAGCCTCAGTTGGCAATATCCTCTCTAAGCTCTATACATAAAAAGCAGTCTGGTTTGCCCAGCTTAGTCGGGCTTTTGATAAACTATTTAAATCGCTCAGATCAAAAGAGCTCTGTGGGTTCCTTCCCTTTTACCAGATGAAAATCTATGCATTCCATGCTAGGGACAAGCAAATTCTGGCAGTGCAGAGGCTAAGTTATGGATCCTGGATCCTTTTCCAAGCTGAAAGGGACCAAGTGTCTCTTCGGTGAAATGCTTCTTTTCAAGAGTGGCAATTTCCCTTTATATGCAGAAAAAAAGGGGGATGATTTATTTGGCTTACAAACAGGAATCCACTGCATTTTCCCTGCTTCTGTTCTACATGCTTACAATGCACATATATGGTGTTAGTTCTCATCATGTTCAGTGTATCTAATAGCTCTGTAAATGCAGCCTTATGGGAGAAAGTGTCACTGAACTTATGTCCAAAAAAAAATTGCATAGAAATGTGTAGGCTCCCTTTCGAGTTTCTGTTTCAGGGTAGTAGGAGCCTAACCAAATTCATGAATAACTGGTATTGCAGCTGGTTGCCACATTTGCCACTGACATGGTACAAAGCCAGGACAGCAATCCTATGCATTCCTGTCTGAATGCAGTAGGCTTTCCTTCAGAGTAAACATGCATAGGATTAAATGATATGCCTACCAAGGATTCTTCCACTGTTTGCTTTGCAAAGCTGGTTCTGTCCTCACTGGTCCATCTTATCAACAAAACACCCCCTTTCCCCAGCCACTTCCTGAACAAACAGCTGCTGTTGCATTTTAGGGCTAAATGGAGCAAGATTTCCCCAGAAGAGTTTCCCTCCAGATTGCTGGACTACAAGCCATGCTGGTTGTGGGTTATGGGAGTTATAGTCTAGCTAGCACATCTGCAGAACACTTTCAGTTCAGTTCAGTTCAGTTTAGTTGTGGGAGAAAGTTGGATTCAGATGTAATCATACATAATCTGGGGATGTATTAAAATCCTGGGGTCTTTAATCAGGTATGGCTGATTTGGCTCCCCTTCATTTTAATACATTAGGTCTACTTGAACTGCTACTGAATCTGGTTCTGATCCATGCCTGGTTGTCTCTGCATAAATGTCTCATCCTATAAAGAGAATCAGAGGCAAAATGTGTGCTACTCCTTGCATGAAACAATGTCACATTTATTTAAGTGAAAAAAAAAACAAAAACTACAAATGGGGTTTCTCAGTCCAGTCTGGGAATGGAGTATGTAAAAAGGAGAGGTGTAATCCATCTGCTCTTGCTGCAATCCTGAAAAAATGGGGATGTAGGGGATGTGAGACCAATAATCCCACAGGCACCAAATGGATTTTTTTTTGTTTGCTTGCTTTGACGATTGCATTGCTACTTTCTCTGTGTTGTTGTTGTTACATGCTGTCAAGTCACTTCTGACCCATGGTGACACTATGAATGAGTGACATCCAAGATGTCTTATCATTAACAGCCCTTCTGCACACTTAGAAATTCAAGGCTGTGGCTTCCTTTATGAAGCTAATTCATGTCATATTTGTTCTTCCTCTTTTCGTGCTACTTTCACCTTCCCTAGCATTATTTTTTCCAGTGAGTCTTGTCTTTTCATGATGTACCCAAAGTAAACGGCCTCGATTTCATAATTTCTGCTTCTAGAAAGAATTCAGAATTGCTTTGCTTTAAGATGCACTTGTTCAACTTTCTGGTGGTCCATGGGGTTTGCAAAGCTGTCCTCCAACACCATATTTTGAACTAATCCATTTCCTCCCCCCTCCCCCCCCCCGCTTTCCTCATTGTCTAGCGACCACAACTGTCCTGTTAGGCATCCTTCAGTCTCGAGAGACTATGGTAACGTGCTCTGAATGGAGGACTTGGAACAGCGTCTAGTGTGGCTGAGAAGGCCAATTCGAGAGTGACAATCCCTTCCGCACTGAAGACAAATCCAATCTGTCCCCTGTCCAACTCCCCGATTTTGCTGGTTTCCAGACTGCCTCTTTGCCTCGGCCTGCTAGACAAGGGCCTCTTCAAATTGAGAATGGCCATGATGCACTGCCTGCCTTCAGGCTGAACGCTCAAATGTCAGGGTTTTCCATCTGTTGCGGTCTATTTCTAAGGCCTTCAGATCCCGCTTGCAGATATCCTTGTATCGCAGCTGTGGTCTCCCCTCTGGGGCAATTTCCCTGCACTAATTCTCCATACAGGAGATCTTTTGGAGTACGACCATCAGTCATTCTCATTAGATGCCTGAGCCAATGTAGATGTCACTGTTTCAGTAATGTACTGTATGTTGTTGTTTAGTCGTTACGTTGTGTCTGACTCTTCGTGATCCCATGCACCAGAGCATGCCAGGCCCTCCTGTCTTCTACTGCCTCCCAGAGTTTGGTCAAATTCATGGTGGTAGCTTCGGTGACACTGTAATGTATACATGCTAAAAATTCCAGCTGGTTCTAGGACTACTCTATTTGGAACTTTGTCCTGCCAGGTGATACAAAAAATGCGTCAGAGACAACGCATATGGAAGGTGTTCAGCTTCCTCTCCTGACATGCACAAAGGGTCCAGGACTCACTGCAGTACAGAAGTGTGCTCAGGACTCAGGTTCATATCCACAACTGTCCATAGTAACTGGAAATATAATAGTATTGAAGGATCTTGGCCTTGGCCTCCGTGAAGCCACTCAATTACTATTGGCATCAGTAAATTACATGACAGAACTTTACACTTTATAGCTTTTTCGTTCTCTCGTAGCCACTCTTCCAAGTCACTGTGGTCTTCTGATTGCTTAGCTATGGCCTCCATTTGAATTGATGATCGAGCCAATTTTTACTGGAAGAAAAAAAATACATGTATGTATGTATGTATGTATGTATGTATGTATGTATGTATGTATGTATGTATGTATGTATGTATGTATGTATGTTTAAAGCAGGATTTTCAATTCCATACTCAGATGGGAAGGGCAGAATTTGTTCAAAAAGAATTTCAATTGGATTTTTCAAACAGTTTTATTTATCGCAGAAGCTGTTGCCTGTTATAACTTTCTCTGGTAGAAAAAAAGAACCAGAAATCAAAATCAGGAAGTGTTTTGTCTCAGTTAAAAAATCTAAAAGCTCGTCCATCAAATATTATTGAGATACAATGTTTGTCACCCTCCCAAAGGTCGGTAATAAATACTTATGGGAAAGTATAAAATATGTCAGATTTTCCTCAACCAATCACGCAAAGACGTATATAGGTCGCGCCTATTCCAAATGGTATAAAATCCTGTGTGGTTTAAGTTAGCAATAAATCTTGTTTTCGTCCACATAGGACAAAAAAATTAAAGGACCAGAGAGCATTACATCTAAATCAACCTTCAGGTTTGTACACAGTATTTATAGGAAACGTACACCTTCCCTCTAAATCTTTAAATATCTAGTTAGCTACATTCGTGAGGGACGAAACATAAAACGAAGGTTGAAAAAAAAAAACTAGTCGAGGGGGCACCCGGATTTGAACCAGGGACCTCTTGATCTGCAGTCAAATGCTCTACCACTGAGCTATACCCCCTCTGCTGGTTGAGTGGCTTCACGGAGGCTTTTTTATCGCTCTGAACAAGCGACACAGGCTTCCCAAGCGACGAACGAAAAGGCTTCCGTAGTCGGAAAATTTTTAAGCAGGAAGAAACGGATCAAGAACAGAATCTAATCGATCTGGTAAATAAAAGAAGTGCCAGCGGCCGCATATAATACAACTTAAGTACTGGAAGATAAAGAACGTAAGAAAAAGAGGTTAAGGAAATGCATGTATGTTATTGAGTGTTCTTGTTCCAAGCAAGATCCGCAGAACTTTGGGTCCCCTTTGGAGAGAAAGGAGGCGTATAAACAATACAAATATGTGGAATAAATAAATTTTCATAAATGGCTCTAAAAGCCTTTCTAGATACGTTTTTGGATGAGTGGTGTGCATGTATGAATATTGTTACTTGAGGACAGAGAAAGCAGAGGGAAACAATTTTTAAAGCGAAGGTATGATCTAGGTTTATGAATATTTATTTTTTAACAGCTTGAATGCTGGAAACACAGGGGCATTTTGAAGTTAGTCACAGTTTCAAGATATTGATATTTAGTCCTTTTCTACTGTTAAAAAGTATTCTGAATTTCACACATAGAACAGAATCTGCTGCGAAGCAATTGTAAGGGAGAATTTAGACACATAACGACGAGTCGGTGCCTTCCCTGCAGGAAAGTACAGTAAAGATAAAATACAGAAAATCCAGTGGCAATTTCTGGTATGAAAGGCTTTCCCCATCGCAGGGGTCTCCGAAGTTTCCCAAGGACAAAAATAATTCCTTAAAGGGGGTGGGTGGGGGCGGGGCAGGAAGTTTTAAATTAAATTAAATTAATTATTTCTATTGCTCGATAATGACATCATCACGGCTGAGCTGCATACATTTATGTCAGCAGGATTTCGGCTACTTAGTCACTGCTTCTTACATTACTCTTAATGCAACTTTGTAACTACTAATTACTTTGATGATAATTATATGCCATCAAGTTAGTGATCAGTTATTGTGACTCATTAAGAGACTGTTGATGTTTGCTGGTGCTTATGGGAGATAAATTCCAGTGCCTTGTTAAAACACAGACTGTGTAGGCTGGAAGAAGCCATTTCAGATTACGTATAAGGAAGATATGTACTGTACAGGGAGACCACAGCTGCCATACAAGGATATCTGCGAGTGGGATCTGAAGGCCTTAGGAATGGACCTCAACAGATGGGAAACCTTGATATCTGAGCGTTTGTGCACAGCAGTAAAGGAAGCTGAACACGTTCCATATGCGTTGTCTCTGACACGTTTTTGGTATCACCTGGCAGGACAAAGTTCCAAATAGAGTAGTCCTAGAACGAGCTGGAATTTTTAGCATGTATATACCGGTATTACTGAAACAGCGACATCTACCTTGGCTTGGGCATGTTGTGAAAATGGCTGATGGTTGGATTCCAAAAGGTTTCCTATATGGAGAATTGTTTGTTTGTTTGTTTGTTTGTTTGTTTGTTTGTTTGTTTGTTTGTTTGTTTGTTTGTTTATTTATTTATTTATTTATTTATTTATTTATTTATATATATGCCACCTGAGACCACAGCTGTGATACAAGGATATCTGCAAGCGGGATCTGAAGGCCTTAGGAATGGACCTCAACAGATGGGAAACCTTGACATCTGAGCGTTCAGCCTGGAGGCAGGCGTTGCATCACGGCCTCTCCCTTTGAAGAGACCATTGTCCAGCAGACCGAGGCAAAGAGGCAGACTCGAAACCAGCAAAATCAGGGAGCTGGACAGGGGATAGATTATATTTGTCTTCAGTGTGGAAGGGATGGTCGCTCTCGAATTGGCCTTCTCAGCCACACTAGACTCTGTTCCAAGTCCTCCATACAGAGCACATTACCATAGTCTCTCGAGATTGAAGGATTTCTAATCTGATATATTATGAATAACTGTATGTTATTCATTGTATTTATCATCATGTTGAACAATATTGTCATTCTCACACCACTGCTGTCTATCCGAATGGATCACTGCATCTCGGTAAAGTTCTAGTACACTGTGAGAATATTTCAGCATTGTTTTCATGGAGTTTTTGTCATTGTTCGTAACTTTTCCATGCTCCCTATTGGTTGTGATTAGATGGAGTTGAGGCAGCTACACTCACACATCTTGCTTTGGTTGCTAAGAAGAAAACTTTATCTTTTTATGTTCATTCTTGCTGCAGGTTTATAAAAGTATAATTTATTGTTTCTGTAGGCCATGAGATTCTTGGCAGACTTGAATGCCTTTGAAGGAAAAGAGGCCGGGAATAAACTGAGTAAAGTAGTACTGCTAAGGTCTGGAGAAGGCATAGGTGGAAACTCGTTCTCTCTACCCAAATAACTTGACTGGGATGGGATATTAGCAGGTTGCTGCTCTATCTGTATTTGCAAAATATCTTGAGCTCATTCTGTAGACTTCATTTTTATGAAGTTTTAGCATAACTAACTCTGTGTGGACATTGGTGTGAGGGTTTATAATAATATCGGACCCGATGGGTCATCCAGTCCAGCCCCTGTCAAGGAGGTGTAGTCGGGAATCAAACTCCCAACCTCCGGCTTCTGAACCACTGAGACTCCAGCAGTACACAAATCTTTCCCATCACTATTTTATTGATATTGATTTATTCAGTTTACATCCCAGTTTACGTACTCTCAAAACAGGTTCAAGACAGGTCACAATGAGATTAGATGAAAAGGAACAGATGAACAAGCAAAATATTATAACTCTAAAATGCAGTTAAACTAGTTATAACATTCGAACAGTTTATAAGACTGTTTAACTATCCTAATATCAATCTGCTTTCCAATGAGAAGAGAATGAGGCTTAATGCCCAACTACAACTATTTCTAGCAACAAAGAAACACAAGCATACGTATATTAGTGCAAATATATACAGAAATTTTCTTCCCACCCTCTGCTTTTCTCATTGTTGAAATATCTCAAAATTCTTTTTCTGTGTGCCTGGCTTTGTACATCCATATAGCATGTTTGTTTCAGTATTAAACATCTTTGCTGGAACCATTGATGGAGTTTGAAAAACTCATTCAGAGCAATCTCAGGCAACTGAGAGATACTATATTTGCCTGTTTGCTCAAAGATTTAGTCATTCTCTTCCCAGTTGGACCACTCTGTCCGGAGGAGGAGATGCTAAAGAGATCAGGAAGGTAAACATGTCATTTGCAACCCCATTAAGGAAGGTGTTAAAACCATCACTGGGAGGAGATGAGCAGAAGGATGATGAGGTGTGAGGGGAAATATGTTTAGATAAACATTCACAAGTTGACACACAAACACCACAACCTAGGCCATAATAAACCTGTTAGTTGTTAAAGTGCTACAAGACTCACCCGTAACATAAAAAATTTAGTTATTGATGTATTACTTTTGTTTTTAAAAAACAGTAGTACTGTACATAGGCTATGTTGGGGAAACCAGTCATATGACCTTCTGATATTGCTGGATTACAACTCCCCATCAGGCCTAGCCGGTAGAAACATTGGTGAGTTATCATGGAGGTTGTTGGCCAACAGTATTTAGAGGGTGAGCCATTTCCTGCCCTTGACATAGATGAATAGACAATATGGCATTAAAAAGGGTAATATGTTATATGTAAAACAATACAGTAGCTAGCATGGTGATAGTGTCTGAGATACTCCTGAGTAAGAAGAAAAATGTATACAATAGATCAGTGGTTCCCAACCTTGGGAAACTAAGAATACCCATGTATTCTTGGACTGCAACTCCTAGAAACCCTGGTTAGCACAGAACACCTGGGTTACCCAAGGTTGGGAACCACTGCAGTAGATGACATGAGCTCTTGGTATGGTCAAAGAAGTGAAGAAGGAGGGGATAAGGGATAGACAAGGCATAGGTTGCAGAACTTACTTTTTGGCCTACAAATTCCCAATCCCCTGGCTATCCAGGAGTTGCATTTTCTTGATAACGTAATTTGACTATATCTCCCACCAGTCTGGGTGTGAACTTTCTATGGGCACCATGCAAAATCTGAAAGAATTAAAAGGGCAAATGAGTCCAGGGCATCTAGTGGATAGTCTCTGCAAGTAAAGAACTCCCTGTTTTAAGCTGGAACAATTGTGGAACTAAGTATTTTAGAAGCGGTTGCCGTCACCATGTTGACTGCTGCTCCTCCTCCTCCTCAATTTGTTTGGCTATATGAGAACATGGGTCCATAAACTGGCACATTCAAAACACTTTAAAACAGTGGTTTTCAAATGTCTGATGTTCCTGGATGGTTCAAAATTGGGAAAGGAGTACAACAAGGCTGTATATTGTCTCCCTGCTTATTTAACTTATATGCAGAATACATCATGCGGAAGGCTGGACTGGAGGAATCCCAAGCCGGAATTAAGATTGCTGGAAGAAATATTAACAACCTCCAATATGCAGATGATACCACTCTGATAGCAGAAAGTGAGGAGGAATTAAAGAACCTTGTAATGAGGGTGAAAGAGGAGAGTGCAAAAAATGGTCTGAAACTCAACATCAAAAAAACTAAGATCATGGCCACTGGTCCCATCACCTCCTGGGAAATAGAAGGGGAAGATATGGAGGCAGTGTCAGATTTTATCTTCCTGGGCTCCATGATCACTGCAGATGGAGACAGCAGCCATGAAATTAAAAGACGCCTGCTTCTTGGGAGGAAAGCGATGACAAATCTTGACAGCATCTTAAAAAGCAGAGATGTAACCTTGCCAACAAAAGTCCGAATAGTCAAAGCTATGGTTTTTCCTGTCGTGATGTATGGAAGTGAGAGCTGGACCATAAAGAAATCAGACCGCCGAAGAATTGATGCCTTTGAATTGTGGTGCTGGAGGAGGCTCTTGAGAATCCCCTGGACTGCAAGGAGAACAAACTTATCAATTCTAAAGGAAATCAACCCTGAGTGCTCACTGGAAGGACAGATCCTGAAGCTGAGGCTCCAGTACTTTGGCCATCTCATGAGAAGAGAAGACTCCTTGGAAAAAACCTTGATGTTAGGAAAGTGCGACGGCAAGAGGAGAAGGGGACGACCAAGGATGAGATGGCTGGACAGTGTCTGCGAAGCTACCAACATGAATTTGACACAACTCCGGGAGGCAGTGGAAGATAGGACGGCCTGGCGTGCTCGGGTCCATGGGGTCACGAAGAGTCAGACACGACTAAACAAAACGAATGAAACGATGTTCCTGGAACATTCTGACAGATCAGTTTGCCTGTCACACACTCTTGCCTGCTGTGGGGGCATTTTGTTGGATGCTAGGAGAGCCGTAACTGGCAATTATGGGACTTGAGCCAGCCAGCACCATCTCTTACCCACTCCGTCCTGAGACATGAATAGAGCAGGGAAGTCTTGCTATTAATTTTCCTACAACTTGCTAGTAGATTCCCCTCTAGCTTTTGGTGCCCTCTCAATTTTGCAGCCCTAGGGCAAAGCGCTGATTCCTGCACCCTAGTTATGGCCCTGGATGTTGGGGCTGGTCTGAGACATTTTCCTGCCCAAGATCAAGGATGAGTACAAAAACCAAACAGACTGACTATGGAATGCAACTTCTACACTGGTAATGGGACAATGACCTCCCCTAGTACCCGAGAACAATAGCTTTAAAAAGGCAGGGCAGGCAGCATGGCACACCCAACTGAGCTCCATCCTTCCAACACCACACATTTGTTCAAATGTGGTGAAAGGCCCACTGTGCCTCCTTGACAGGGGCTGGACTCAGTGATCCATAGGGGCGCTTCCAGCTCTGCACTTCTAGGATGATGTATAGGCATCCTTCAGTCTCGAAAGACTATGGTAACGTGCTCTGTATGGAGGACTTGAAACAGCGTCTAGTGTGGCTGAGAAGGCCAATTCGAGAGTGACAATCCCTTCCATACTGAAGACAAATCCAATCTGTCCCCTGTCCAGCTCCCTGGTTTTGCTGCTTTTGTGACTTCCTCTTTGCCTCGGCCTGCTGGACAAGGGTCTCTTCAAATTGGGAGACGCTGTGATGCAATGCCTGCCTCCAGGCTGAACGCTCAGATGTCAGGGTTTCCCATCTGTTGTGGTCTATTCCTAAGGCCTTCAGATCTCGCTTCCAGATGTCCTTGTATCGCAGTTGTGGTCTCCCTCTGGGGTGCTTTCCCTGCACTAATTCTCCATAGAGGAGATCCTTTGGAATCCGACCATCAGCCATTCTCAAGTATATAGTTATGTTCATCAGAAGAAGCTTGACGACTGAGTAATGAACTGACCACAACCAGCGTATGTACAATCAAACGGTGAGCATCTCTCCTTACACCTGAGAGGGTCATTTTGCAAAGAGCAATCTTCCTTAAGCCCCTTTGGAGAATCACTCCAGCATGGCCCAAATAGTGCTAGTTCTACTGCTGGATCAGAAAAGTCAGTTTAAATACTAATTGGGGTCAGATTGAAGTGCTATTCTCTGCAGGGTGTGTGGTCGTCTAGAAATAGCTCACACTGAAGTGCACCTTAAAGCATTCCAAAATGCAAGCTACCTGCCCATGTGGTCACACTCTAAGAGCACAACAATAGGTGCAATTATTGTGATCTACATTATTAGAGGTGTTACCTGCAGCATAAAATGATGGATCTTCATAATGTCCAAAACAGTGTGGAATATAAGAGTGCAAACAAACCCACCCTTGTTTACTCTGAAGTCCCACTGGGCTCCATAGCATTCAATCCCAAATGTGTGTGTTTGTAGGATTGCGGCCTACGGATCAGGATGGTGAAGCTCAAACAAAAGTCCCCCCCCCCCAGAGCAAGGGCCATTTTCACCTTATTCCATTTGTAGAGCTATTAACCTACCCAAAGCAGATAAAGACTAGTGGAGGGCAAGTAGAAGAAGTGAACTCAGTTACTCTGCAGGAATAATTGACTGTCAATTCACAACTGAGAAGTGAAGAAAATATATTTCCTGCTTTAGTGCAGACGAAACTCTGACCTGGTCTGTTGCTTGGGACAAGGAAGAAGGTGCCCCTTCCCTTCCATGTTTAAAAGCCACCTGGACTGGTGGCTGAATTTACTTTGATGCTGCAGAATTATGGGATGGAAGGACATCTTCCATCATATATGAGGGGAGGAGGCTAAATAAGGGGTTGTAGGGCATCAGGCAGCTTGCCCTCCAACAAAATGGAACAGCCAGGGAACTGCTGTTGCCCTATTCATTCCCACCAGACGCTGCTGTCTGAGATGACAATCTCACTCTGGCTAATTTAAGGGCTGGCCCTGGTTATGGCTGCCTTCAATGGGAGTGGTGTTCACTCCCCCTTGTAGGTAAAGGTGTAAAATTTTCCCCAAAATTCCATTTTTTTCTAGGAAAAAAAGTTTGTTTTCTCTCTTTTTTTTTCTGGAAAAAATTGAATTTTTGAGGAAATTTTACATCACTACTCCCAAATACTATAGTCATGAACTTTATTATTTATTTATTTTTATTTATTATTAGATTTCTGTCCCGCCCTTTTAGACAAGTCTACTCCGGGTGGGTTCCATTAAACATTGTAAACTAAAACAGTTAAAAACAATTCAAAACAAAAGCGATTAGTAATGCTTAGTAATGTTCAAGATGGAAAAACAGAAAATTATAATAAAAATAAAGTCAACTATTGACAGGAGGGAAGGCCTGCCTAAACAGCCAAGTTTTTAATTGGCTCTTAAAAACACCCAGCGAGGGGGCCAGGCAGATCTTATTCATTATAATGTACACCGAAAAAGGCACATGCAGATAGGCTAATAGCTTTTCTCATGCACAAAACACCAACATTCAATATATCCAAGAATAAAATGAATGGTCTAACCTCTTCTAGATATCCCAAACAATTTCTCTTTTTTATTCTGCTGAAATTAACATACAGAACCTACAATTAATTTCAAGAAAGTTTTGTGTCATGTCATCCTATTTCCAAGATGAAAACATTATTCTGGAACTCAGGGGGCTTTTTCCAGATAGGTCTTGTGAAATATTATAATAAAGGCAGCGACACACACACAAAATCTCTAGTACATTTTAAGGTACTGCGTCTATTCATATGTACTGTATTTTCTGCTCTCTTCTTCCTGCCCCCTCCATTTCTGTCTACATATAAATGTTTGTGAGAATTTCCAATGCCTTTTGTGATTTATAGGGATAGTCTCAAATTCCAAATTGTAACTATCATTGAGTGTGATACTAAGACAAGGCAAAGACCTTTCTCTCCAGGCAAGCTTTTCCGTAATGACTGGTGGTCTGAGAGGGGTTTTAAATGGATTGTTGTGCTCTGTTGGTTTAAATGTGTTTTAATATTGATTGCATGTACTATTTTAATATAATACTTGTTTAATTATTTTTTTATGTTTGTATACTTACTGTTTTAGCTTTTAAATACTATGTTTAATGATATAAGCCACCTTGGGTCCTTTTAAGGAGAAAGGTGAGATAAAAGTAATTTAAATAAATAATAATAAGTGTTATAGTATGTGTGCAGGCAAAAAAGTCAAACGCACAGGTATGTGCCAAGTGTTATATGTGAGTACTGCATTATGCTCACAAATTGCCTTCCTCCTTTCTACCTCACTCCACTACAACTCCAAAATTTGGTTGATGCCTTTATCCCTGTCTGAAATGTATTATAGCGAGTGAGAAAGCCATTCTCAGGATAAATTTGCTCTGACTGGGATCAGATTTTTACCATAATCAGGATTATTGCTAAACACACATTGAACAACTGACAAGACAGCTTGACACCTATTAATTTAAACACCACTGGTAAGCCCCAATTAAATTTCGCAAAGGCTTTTACGGCTGGGATCTAATGGTTGTTGTGGGGTTTTGGGGCTCTTTGGCCATGTTCTGAAGGTTGTTCAGAACCTTCAGAACACGGCCAAAGAGGCCGAAAAACCCACAACAACCCAATTAAATTGTTCATTTGGGCAGGAAAATAAATAACACTACATATAGGGATGTCTAATGTGTATCCTGACACCATCTGCTTTAATTCAGAGGTTAGGAAAAATAATAATAAGTAATAATAATAAGTAATAAGTAATAATAATAAGTAATAATAAAAAATAATAAGTCCCAGAATTTTTTAGCTGGTTTAGACAGTGACATGCTGTCACTGCGTACAGGGATTCTGGAAGATGTAGTACGCTGATTTCAGCTGAATATTGGTGCGTAAAGAAGAAATAAAGAGGAAAAAGCACATTTTAAAAATAAACCAATTAACATGGAAAATACCATCAACAGATCACACAGAGATGTGCTGCCATGAAAGAGTGAATGATGGAGGCAGAACTTGAAAAAGTTACTTTTACGTGCTCTACTCTTTCCATGGAACACTCTGTCTACAGTTTTATAAAGTTGACCTTGTCGCTTTGCATTTCACGCTGGGGGTGCATCCTGCAAAATGGAAATAAGACTAATGCTTTGTCTCCATGAAGCCAGACTTCTGGTGCCCAGTTTATCTTCCTGGGGGGGGGGGGAGGCCAGAGTTCCTAATCATTATGCTAAGTCTCTAAACCTTGATTGCCTCCTCCTTCCCATTACGTTGGCAAACAGTTTTAACAGCAGGTGTTAAGACAGGCCTCCCTATATATAAACACTTCCAGGCTCACTTGCTCTAGAGTCACTTGTGTTGCGCCTTTGTGTTGCTTGCTGACTCCTTGAAGCCACGGTTATCAGAATGGTGTGGAGCCTGCTTCGCCTTCTTGCCTTCCTTTTCTTCCCCTTGCCCACGGCACCCACCCATCTGCCCATTGGACCATGGATCTTGTCTTTGACAAACCACAATGCCAATGAGGTGGCATCGCTCAGAGGCCCAGCATCATCAGCCAACCTGGAGCAGTCGGTAAGTGCAAAAAACATGTCTACTACTACTGCTGCTTCTGCTACCAACAACAACATTTCCCTACATCCTGGTTGTTGTAATTTAGAGTGGAGGATCCCAACTCTGTGTAACCCAAGTGTTCTTGGGCTGTAGCTCCCAGAAACCCCAGTGAGCACAGCTGGGGAGAAGGCTTTGGGAATTGCAGTCCAAGAACATCTGGGTTACACAGAGTTGGGAACAACTTCCACCTTACAAGATCTACTTTATTTTAGTATTTGTCTTAGAATCCAAGACCTACTGGCAGGAGCTTGGAAACTCTACTTTTTTTTAACTTTCCTTCCACTATTGTCCTGCTGCCTGGAAGATATTGGGGCATGTAATTCAAAAACCTAAATTTTCTAAGCACTGTCAGAATATGCAAAATCCATGCGCTGGGAATTGCAGAATTCTGAGCCCAGGTATTTGTTTCAAGCACTAAAACTGAACAGGGCTCACAGCTCTTCCTACTCTTCCCTCCCATTCCCATTTTTCTTCATTTCAGCAGTATAATGCAGGGTTCAAGAATCATGTTCCTGCTGCTGTCATTAAACAGTCTGAAGGCAGAGGTCTATTTCAAATCATCCAGAAATCTGTTTGTGACCTGCTTCTGCTCATTCAGAGATCTTTTGGTAGATCCTCCATACTCAAGGGAGATGCATTATATTCAAATAATAAAAATAATTTCTAATTTTGCATCTGACTATGTATATAAATCAGCATATGCCGTTTATGCAAAGCAGTGTCCTCTCCTACCTTCTATTTTTCGGTCATGTGCATCTTTTTGGCAACTAATAAATGGCCTTTCTAATATTAGATTCAGAGTTAAACTGGTTTGAAAGGCCAGGATTTTCAAGTCCAAAAGATAAGACTAGCCATCTGATCTGACTTCTCTACTTACCCCATTTCGTCTGCAGAACACTGTGTGTGACTCAGAGACAAGATGCCCCCAAGGCTTCTTCTGTGACCATCACTTTGGCCTCTGCCTAACCCTCAGGAAAGAAGGTGAATACTGCCGTCGGAATGCCCACTGTGCCAAGGGACTCAGCTGTATGTTTGGCAAATGCCAGGAGACTATACCAAATGGGCAGGAAGGTAAGCAGCTGGGACTGTCCTGCAGTGCTTTCTCCACTGTCAAACCAAAGCTAATTCATTTCTGATGTGCAGGCCTTATAATTACACAAATCTCTCTATCTAATGTGTTATTCTTGCATTTTTACTACCAGGGATGGGGGAAAGTGCTTGTGGGATTTTCTGATTCATGCACCAAAACAGTTTGGTTTCTTTGAATATATGTACCGTGTTTCCCCGAAAATAAGGCAGGGTCTTATATTAATTTTTGCTCCAAAAAACATATTAGGGCTTATTTTCAGGGGAAGTTTTATTCTTTTCATGTACAACAATCTACATTGATTCAAATACAGTCATGTCGTCTTCTTCTGGTTGCTGCACAATGATGGAAGGCGGGGTTTCACTTAACTAGGGATTATTTTTGGGGTAGGGTTTATATTACAAGCATCCTGAAAAAAATCATACTAGGGCTTATTTTCAGGGAAACAGGGTACTATTCTTCCCACTGAGTCTTTTTTTTGGGGGGGGGGTGGAATGCCATTTCTTGCTACTCTGCCAATATAGTCTGTCTCAGTTACAGATTGGAAGGTATGAGCTTTGAACAGTAAAAATCACAATAATAAAAAAGCATGCTTTGGAAAATTTGTAGAGTAGCTTTCAAAAAGCAGATGGATTAGGTTACAACTCCCATTGGCCACACTGTCTAGGATGATAGAGGTTATGGCCAGATGCATCTGAAGAGTCTCAGGCTGGAGAAAGTTATATTAAATGTGAAGCTGGAAGCAGATTTAGATTGAGACCATTGGCTATTCTCCTGGGGACATAGGGAACAGCAGTACGGCAACCTAGAGAGCATCAACTTAATAATGGCTGTCCTCTCTCTCTCTCTCTCTCTCTCTCTCTCTCTCTCTCTGTGTGTGTGTGTGTGAGAGAGAGAGAGAGAGAGAGAATACAGCTGTCAATTTGCCTTCCTCTATTTTTCATATCATGAAGCGGCTTAATAAGACAGCCATTTCATGAGATCCCCAAAATGTTCATTCAAGATCATTTGGTTCTAACTGTTAATCCTCTCTTCCATATCCACTGTAGGTGCCCACTGCCTGGAGGATAAAGACTGTGCTCCCAGCGCCTGTTGTGCCCGCCTCCACGGAGAGATGATTTGCCAGAAGCGACTGCTTTTAAACGAAAGGTGCTACGTCCCCCAAGGAGGACTTGGGTTCAGCATGAACCAGGTGTGCCCTTGCCAAAAAGGACTAGTATGCAGAAAGATGACACCACACCGAGAGTGAGTAGTGGTGCGGACAGGAGGGACAAGGAAGGGAGGGTGGTTCGCAACTCATCATACAAATGCCTAACCTTGACAAAGGGCCCTTGAAGCAAGCTGCTTTTCACAATAAATGTTTTGTTGAATGGCTAGATTGACTTGGGTAGGTGCCTCGGGCAGCAAATTTTCCATGGAAAGGATATGACTATTTAGGCCTAAATTTATGTGGTAGTGCCAACAAAAATAGCCCCTTGAATCAACTGCCAAGTGGCAAGTCAATATTTATATAAATCCTGTTGATCCAATGTGATACCCAGTATTGTGTAGTGAAAAGATGATGGACTAGGACTGAAATCCACTGGGAGTGTGGAACTAGTAAAACTACATGTATTCCTTAAATATCCCACTTCCCTTGAAAGCTCTATTAGGGTTATTATAAGTCAGTTCAGACTTAACAGCACATAAAAACAACACTGATTCAATAAATCTACTGTAGCTGGAATACTAGTCAGATTCAGAATAATAGTTACAATTATTGTATTATTTTTACAATAATTTTAATCGTGTATTTTGACTTCCAGAGAGAAATTCAAATGAGTTTTTCAGTCTCGCATGCCAAAATAACTAGGTTGGCCGTGGGTGCCTATATGTTTTGAATGGGTGGGTGGGTGGGTGTGCCATTTGCTGTTCCATCACAAGCAACAAAATATTTTGGGATAGTTCTGGGAGCATGCTCCCAAATTATCAGAGCGCAGTTCTTCATAAACTGCAGAGCTCAGCTCAGATGACTGTCAGCTTGGGCGGCTTTAAAGGGAGAGTGGACAAATGCATAGGGAATAAGGCTAGAACAGCTATTCATCATTATGGCTACATGTTGTCAGCCACAGTAACAGAGGCAGTGTGTCTCCATTATAGTACTGGGGAAGAAGAGAGGAGGAGGAGGAGAAGATTGCTCATATCCAGCTTTCGGTTTCTCAGACACATAGGGCTGGCCACTTGAGGAACAGCATAGCAGACCGGACAAGCTTTTGGCCTGATTCAGCACAACTCTTCTTATGTTTTTATATTCTCCACTAGCCAGGGAGCAATTCACACCCAATCAGAGCATATACTGTGAGCCAGCTAAGCTGCAGCAAACCTAACCACTCACTTCTTCTGTCTTCCTTTGCTATCTATTGAAGATTCCTGTGTGATAACAACAATCTTTCCCCTTCATTGGTTGGTCCAATAAACATTCTCTCTCTTCCTCTCCTTCCCAGGGTGCCGTTTGAGTACTCGATAGACAGAAGTGACTGGAGATGCCAAAAGAATTAAGAAGGAAGCACAGAGTGCTTGCAATTTCTGTATTTATTTCATGTAAATAGCACTGTACATAGACCTGTTCTCTCCTTTTCGTTCTGTTGAATGCTTGCAAATAAACATATCAGAACTGTGTGACCAAATAATGTGCAGATGGAGTAATTCATAAAAGGACAAATCAATAATGTTTCCAAAGGTTGTATCAGCAACAGAGACTAAAGGGCAACATATAGCCCTACACATGTCCGCTCATTGTGTTCTGATAGGGTGACTCTGAAAAAACTGTATGGAAGATTGCAGCCTTAATCCGGAAATACATTCCAGAGCTCTGTCAGCTCTTAAATGCCTTTATTCTGCTTACCGGGCTACCCTATTTCCATTACCTTGCAAGGTTGAGTAACAAGGTAAGGTAAAGGGTTCCCCTTGACAATTGTCCTGTCATGTCCAACTGTAGGGAGTGGTGCGCATCCCCATTTCTAAGCCATGGAGCCCGTGTTTGTCCATAGACAGTTTCTGTGGTCACGTGGCCAGCATGACTAGACACGGAACGCCATTACTTTCCCATCGTAGTGGTACCTATTTATCTACTCGTATTTTTACATGCTTTCGAACTACTACCATGCTGCACAATGGTGGAGGGCGGGGTTTCCTTTAACTGGGGCTCATTTTGGGCTTATATTACAAGCATCCTGAAAAAATCATACTAGGGCTTATTTTCAGGTTAGGTCTTATTTTCGAGGAAACAGGGTAGGTTAGCAGGAACCTATTTCCATTACCTTGCAATGGTTGAATAACAAGGTACTAGATAACAAAACAATAGCAGTGTTCCTAAATGGCTTGGATCCCCATTTAGAAAAATTATCATTTTAACAGTGCATTGTGCAACATTCATATTAAGGACGAGGTTGCATTTTGTTGTTGTGACTGTTTTATTGAGGTTTTTTTTTTAAAAAAAAAATTATTATAGCCCCCAGAAACCTCTAGGGCACATCATGGTTCCCTGGTGGGTCCCATTGCATTTCTAGAAACACTTTATTTTGTACATTTAGGAAATAGGTTTAAATAGGCATAAGGTAATCTAAATTCATTTTGATACTATGCAAACCCTTACTTATATTTTGTCATCTAGGTTTTCTGATGAGATGTTTTAAAAAGTGTGATTAATTCTCCAAGAATTTAGGATGTTTGGAAACAAAATAAAATGAACACTTGTTAGCACCCACCTATTAGTTGCAGAGTGAACCACTATTGATAAGGCCTTTAATCAAAGCAGAAGGGTAACACCTTTAAAAGCAGCTTCAAAAAGATTGTTCTTGGGAAACAATGTGGGTGATGGTTGCAAGTAGAATAACATTGCAAGCAAGCATTATTTACAGATGGGGGTATAGCTCAGTGGTAGAGCATTTGACTGCAGATCAAGAGGTCCCTGGTTCAAATCCAGGTGCCCCCTTCTTTTTAAAATAAATTCAGAAAATTTAATTTCTCAGCTAAATAAGTAGTCCAATTTCTTTCTCTGCAAACACAGAAATTTCTCATGCAGTAAACTGCTTTACAGGTATTGGATATACACATGAGAATGTGGCGTCATTCCTTATCTCCATCATTCTTAGTGCAGAAATAGAAATCTTTAAATCTCAGATATTATGTAGTGGGAGAAATCACACTATTGTATTTAAGAGAACAGGAGGAGTGCAGAGCGTAAACAGACATGTAAATATTACAGTTTCAATTCTGTAAAGTCTAATCTCGGTGGTTTCACAAAGGATTTCCTGTAAAGATTATTTTGCTGAGTTTGAAATATAGGTGAAGTGACAGAGCACTTGCTTTGAAACCAAGCTATACTTACTAGAAAATGCATTGAAAACCATTAGATCACATTTTAAAAGAAGCCAGATCTTTTTAGCTGTAAAATCTTACTGGGAAGCAATGATATAGACAAATCACCATGTGCTCTCTCAAATATTAGGAATTCAACACAAGACAGAGTCAATGGGAGGGATAAGGGAATCAAATCAGGACAGCTGATTTTCGGAAACAAGCATCATGATGATGACAAGCCTAGAACTGCAGAGCTGGAAGGGATCCTACAAATTATCCAGTCCAGCCCTTGTCCGGAAGGAACATTGGGAAACTGAACTCCCAACTCAGATGCCTAAACCATTGAGCTATCCAGCAGTTCCTAATTGATTCTTAATTCATAATTGATCCCTGGGAGCAAAATGTCACTATGTATTTTATTGTGGTTTTATATTTAAATCAATTTATTCAGAAATAAACTGAAGGTTTATATACTGTGATATATTCCACAACTGGATCTTTCACATACCTTTTCATAATTTTATTTTCCTTAAAGGCTATATATGTGGGTAGGTAATTTGGAGTAACTGCTAGTCCTGAGAACACGTACTGCAGTGGTTAGAGCATATGACTGGGTCATGTGAGATCCAAGAGGAAATCTCCCATGGAGCCATAAAACTCACTGGCAGATCTTGTGCAAGGCACTGTCTTTTGACCCGATCTACCTCACAGAGTTGTTGTGTAGATAAATGGGAATGAAGAGAGCCATGTATGCTGCCTTTAACTTCCTGGAGGAAAAGAAGAATATCTATGTAGGTGACTGATAAATAAAAATATTTATTAATTAATGTAACTAATAAATTAGATACATATACTTGCCACCACATGTGGTGACAGAGAACATACAGAGTGTACTGTCTTCCCTTCCAATGGTTAGTAACAACTCTGGGGAGTGAGGTAATGTACATTGGAACAGGATGACGGCTAGCTGGATGCTGTCACTAGTCCCTGTGTACCAAACGTGCAATGCAAATAATGCCCCTCAGCTGTTTATAGGGAAAGATTAAACAGGAAGATTCGATCATAGCTTTTTCCACACAACACTTTCATTTAAGAACATTTTTAAAGGAAAAAAGTGCATTGTTTTAACGAATGTAGCAAGAGAAAAATGCATTAACCCCCTCTGCACTAAGAAAGATCTTCCGAAAAAAACACTGATCAGTCTTAAAATATTAACCAATTGGTGTTTTCATTAGCTATACCATTTTGCTGGTGTTTCCCCCAGCATTTTACTCCAGCCTTCTTTGTTCTGGATTTAACTGTTGAGAGAAGGATAAGGTCTTCTGAATCTTCGTCGTCATTTAGTCATTTAGTCGTGTCCGACTCTTCGTGACCCCATGGACCAGGGCACACCAGGCCCTCCTATCTTCCACTGCCTCCTGGAGTTGTGTCATATTCATGTTGGTTGCTTCGATGACATTGTCCAACCATCTCATCCTCTGTCGTTCCCTTCTCCTCTTGCCTTCACACTTTCCCAACATCAGTGTCTTTTCTAGGGAGTCTTCTCTTCTCATGAGATGGCCACAGTACTGGAGCCTCAGCTTTAGGATCTGTCCTTCCAGTGAGCACTCAGGGTTGATTTCCTTTAGAATTGATAGGTTTGTTCTCCTGGCAGTCCAGGGGACTCTCAAGAGCCTCTTCCAGCACCACCTCCAGCACCACCTCCAGTTACCTCAGTTTTGAGGTAACTGAATCTTCAGTTACCTCAAAACAAGCCCACACTGTAACAAAATTGTCAGTCCCTATTTTTGCTTTTAACTCTGTAAAGATGCTAAGACAATCGCAGCAACTTGTTTGATCACTATTTATTTACGACTTATTGATATACAGTATTTTATTTCCATCCTTCCCACTGCCATAGAACTCAAGGCACTTTGTTCAGGAACAGAAACTCGACTGATGTTGTTCCACTACTTTAGGCATAAGCCCTGAAATTTGAGGACTGAACCACAATTCCTGTGGCACATATGTATTTTTGAACAGATCCCATTTCACATGCAATTTAAGTCACCTCTATTACAACTGGACTCCAGGGACAGAACTCAAAGCAACAAAAGGGATGGATATTTTGGTTTTGATGGTTTTTTTAGTATAGTTTTTTTAAATGTCTATTTTCCACAGGAGGAGGGGGAGGAATAGAGCTGGTTACGTCACCAAGCAGAGGAAATACATACCACTTCCTGTCTTGTAGAATAAGACTTCCAAAAGACCATATTGTGCAGTTTCACTCTGTGAAGAAAAGGAAGTAAACAAACTAGCATTTGGGACTTTGACATTTTCTACACAGTCATCTTCCAGACTTCTAGGGCTTTTAAAAACATTGATTCAAAATTAATTCTGTTGGGCCAATTTAGGCTCCAAAACTATACTCATATACATGAGAATTAATTTGACTGAATACATTGATATTTACTTCTATTCCTCTAGAACTTATACATAGGATTGCATAATTAGTTATTTACATTATTTGATTTAGGGAACTAGTTTAGTGTATCATGCCAGTCTTCTGTACTGCCTGCAGTTTAGGAGTAGGACTTGGGAGACCTGAATTCAAATCATACTCTCTGATCTTAACCTATTTTAAAGGATTGTTGTCAGGATAAAAGTAAGAAGGAGGACCATTTCTCATAATACCGGAAACTCATCCGTAAAATGAATATGGGATAATCAAGGCAGAGGAAAGTAAATACAATATGAAATACCTGTATTTCTTTACACAATGTATAGTTAAGTCATGGAATGCACGATGTTAAAGACGTACCTTGACCTCCTTGGAAGAAAGATGAGAAACAAATGTATCGAAATGATGTTGGTGGTGATGATTATTACTACAAACTCCTCTTACTCCATGTACATTACAGGTCCCTAGTGTGAGAAGTGAGAACACGTAGCCTTTAACAAAACTCCTGCAATGGAACTAGCACTTATATTACTGTGCAAAACTGAAGAGGCCATCGTAAGCCACAATTATCTAACCTATAGCAGCAAAACCAACAAAGGGCGTTGTGGCATCTTAAAGATGGACAGATGTATAATGTTGCCTGAATACTTATAGAAATAGAACTGACAGCTAGTTTCCGGCAGGGTCCTGGGAGGTCCATTGTTGTGATGAATAACCTTAAAAAGAGCTGAACAGGATCAAAGCAAAGATGTAACTGGTCCCACTATCCTGTTCTCACAGCAGCCAACTTATTGAAAGCCCACAAGCAGGGCACGAGGGTAACTGTACCCTCCCACTCATCAGTTTATACAGCCACACACTACATCTGAAACCAAGGGTAACATACAGACATAGTGCATTGGTAACCATGAACGGATGTAATCCCCTTTAAACCCATTAAGGACAACACTATTCATCACTTCTTCTTATAGAGTGAATTCCACATTTTTACTGTAGAAAGAAGGAATTCATTTTGTCCGTCTGGATCATCCCACATTTTCTTTTTGATTCCAGTATTATCAGAAAGAAAGAAAGTTAGGAAACTTATCTCCACTTTTGCCATATTTATTATGACCACTTTTACAAGACTTTCCCCCCCCCAAACTAGGCCCCTCCCTTGATTTTTTTCCTCCCTTAAAGGATCATGCCCTTTTCTCCAACTTTTCCAAATGTAAAAATTCTTATTTGTAGAAGTTGTTCCCAAGAAAGATGATACAATGTGAACTATCCTTCCCAGCCTCACCCACAGAACCAAGAATGACTCTAATAATACGTAATTAGTTTGGGACCCTGAATAAGGTATTTTTAAGTAAAAATATATTTTTTAAAAATTAATAAATACGCCAATTTCATTAAACCTTTTAGACACTGGCCTAACAGATTCTGTAACCATTATTGCCACCCTACGATTACGTAGAATGAGGCGGTCACCTACGGTAGCAAATTTTTAGTTAGTATTTTTAAAAAACTTTTATTTTACTGCCCTGTAGAAGGAGAAGTGCTTGTGGTAGTTTTACCTCATACAGAAAAACAATTCAGGTAGGTATGAGGTATGGTACATCTTGATTTGGTTTATTAAAAGGAAGCCATTTGCTGCTATAGGCAGCAAGTACTGTATCTTGGGTCAAGCCTCCTCCAAGTGAAACACCTCATTGTTGCAATGATAACAGTGATAGAGGAGGAAGGCTATCAGGACTGACACTCCTGACCTTTCTGAGTATCAGGAAGCACAATATTATCTGCTCCCCATTCCCAGACTTTGGTCTTCCCTCTGGGCTCACCTGCGATCCTCAAAGTAGCTGGGAGGAAAATAGAAATGTTCAAAGAAACAGATTACAGTATGGTTGCAACCTTTCCCTGCTGCAATGCAAACATTCTGCGGGTTAGTGCCATCCTGAATGAGCAATGAAGAGCCATTAACTTTAGCAAAGACCTGCTCCTATTTTGGTTGCAAGGATCCATCCAGCTGCCTGCACATTTTTTGACCCTCTTCTTCATGGTGTGGTGGGGGCGATGAAGGCTGCCACACTGGTGAAAACAATGGGTATGAGTGGGAGACTCTGCCCTGTTCCCTCCAAACAACAGGCAACATAAGAGAAAGGAGATTAGGACGGCTCCCTTTCCCCATGCTGGACACCCGCCCCCACGGGACTTTCCCTTTAAAGAAAAGGCACTTATCCTCCGATCACCCCCTGTGAAACGTCCCCGCCTTCCTCAGAAACTCTGGTAACAAACAAGCGCCGCATGCTCAGGGATTCTCCCCGGGCCAGAAGAATTTTCCCACCAGAGGCGGGGCTTAACGGGAGGGCTCCGCCCCTGCCGCTTCCCCGTCACAGCGGAGGTGATAAAAGGGAGCGGAGGAGAGGCGATTCCCTCAGGAGGCTGCGGGGCTCGTGATGGGGCAGATATTCGCGAAACTCTTGAGCATTTTCGGAAGCCGCGGTACGGTAGCTCTGCGCGTCTCCTCTCCTCCCCCGTTCCCCTTCATTCTCACCATGTCCTTGACTTGTCTTTTTTCCTTCTTTTTTTTTTAAACTTTGCACGTTATCCATCTTCTCTTGGGTCTGGCTTCGTTTTCCCTCCTCGCCTTGTTGTTTCCCGTTCTCCTCCGGCTTCCCTTTGCTCCCCTTCATGTTTTCACCGATTTGCACCCTTCCTTCCCCAACCCCTCCGCCTTCCAACTTTCTCTTCTCCCTTCCCCCTTCACTTTGATCATTTGAATTCCTTTTCCCTTTCATTTTTTTTTTGAGCCTTCCTTTTCTTGTTCGGTTCTTTCCCGGCTGCTTTTACGTTTTGCTTCCATTTTCCTGCTCCGTCCTTCATTCCCGTTTGCTGGGTTTCTGCTTCCCTTTTCACCGGGCTTGTATTCCGTTCATTTCTATTCCGCTCCCATCTTTTCGCCCTTGATAATTAATATTTCTTCGAATATTCCGCTTTTCGCCTCATTGTCTACACGTCCCCCTTCTCGCCCCCTCGCTTGTTTTGTAAACCTGTTGTTTCTCCTTACCCATATTTAGTACTGTATTTTCCCCCTCTTTCGCTCTATTTCTTTTGCCAATATTGCCTTTATTCTTTTTAGCTTCCGTGCATTCGCTGGTTTTATCGTATTCTTCTCTTTCGTGGCCTTTTTCCTCTTCATGTCCCCCGTTCTCTAACTTCTTTTTCTTCACTTAAAAAAAAATCCTCTCCCCCCCCCCCCAATCTTTTTTTCCTTTCAAGGAATTTGATACCATATGGCTGGGTGAGATTTGATGGGAGAGGGAGCTCCCTGGCCTTCCTAACACACCAGCAGAACCATGGGCTGGTGGGGATGCAATGGCTTTTGTGGGGGGTATTCACCCCACTATATGTGGTACAGATCGTGGCACTGTGTGTTGGGCTTGAATTGTGGCCATGTGGGGGCTGCAAGTGTGATGATGGGGTGGGGGAGAGAGAGAACGCTTTGTGTACAAATGAAATGGTGTGGGCAGGCCCATCCTGAAAGCTTGGAGGGCTTTTTATAATTTCTGTGAATTTTCCGGTTGATTACCTCTGCTATTTGTTGTTGTTATGTGTGTCAAGTTGCCTCTGATTCATGGTGATCCTATGAATAAGCAATCTCCAAAATGTCCTGTCTCCAACTACCCAATTCAAGCCTGTGGCTTCCTTTAGACTAGAGTTCGTCTCATATTAGGACAGCCTTAGTTTCAACATTTTTGCCTCTGGAGATAGTTCAGGCTTGATTGGATCTAAGACTTGACCAGATTTCAAATGAATCAATTTTTCCCCTGTCAGCTCTCTTTAGATAATGAAAGCAATATACTTTTCTGTATCACTTTGCACCATTGTGTTTCCTGAGGGACATAGGAAAACTCATTGTACAGAGGTTCCCTAGAGACGGCACTTCTCATATGCTCAAAAGAGGGCATACGTTGCATGGTACACATGCACAGTTGCCAGGTTAAACCTCCATCACTGGTGGTTTTGAGGCTATCTCAGGTGAAATATCTGAGAGCTTCTCTGAGGTTGGAAGCAACAGCTGATGAGGACAAAGTTTGCTGAAGAGTCAGGAATGCAAAGATAGGGGTGGAGAGGGAAGTGACACTTAAAACTAGATTTAGATATGTTGGAAAAGGGGGTTGCTGTGAATTCTTAATCCTTTTGCATCCAGACTGGGCAATGGAGAAACAGTAGTTGAGCTTGGACTGAACAGATCTGTTTCCTTTGGAAGTGTTGAGTCTTAAAATGAAATAGACATTGCTCGCCATTGATCACTGGGAGTCTGTGTGGGGGGTATAGATTCAGCGGGGGGGGGGCTTGAGTTACACAGAGCCTATCATCTTTGTTTCATGTGATTTATTTGCTCAGGCAGGTGTTTGGTGGCAAGAGCCTTTTTCCATTCTTTGTTCTGACTGCCTTTCATGTTTGGTGTGGCCTTCTGTTGTTCTTAAACTGAAAAACTTCTGCTTGGAGTTTTTAAATTCCCCGTGGTTTTGGATGGGGGCCTGAAGCAATAAGGGACTCTGGTCTTACTGCCTGTTGCATGTTCAGGGGTTTATAAACACATTAAATAAACACATTCCTTCACATTCACAAACACTTGCAGACCTGTGTTAAGAGACCCTTTCTTGAACGTCAATGTTTTTGTCACAAAACAGCACACCAAGGGCGTATATGAAAATATTCATGGTAGCAGGTATGTAACAGTAGAAAGGTCTCGTTTGCAATGTCATGTTCACATTCAGGCTTCCATGCATGTACAGTGTGTTAACTTGAACACAGAATTGTCCTGATCTAGTGAATGCATTCTAAAGGCAGCATAAGATTGGCTATACAGTATTGGCTGTGTGCATATTCCTGTTGCTTGGAAATGGGAGAGAACTAAATCTGTCAGATGGACAGTGTGTGTACAAACTCATGTTTCCATCCCTCAGGTTCCTGTGTATCATAAGCTTGGTGTATTAGGCACTGTTTGCGTTGAAGCTCAATGGCCTGTAGATTGCACACAACCCGTTCCTGTTGCCATGGTTCTTTGACTTAAGGCCAGTGTGTTGTGCATGCACACATTCGTGTTTTTTTTGATGTTCTTATAGGCTTGCACAAATTACACATACTTTTATTCTCACAAATGCATATCGTAAGAAAAAGAGTCTAGGTTGCATCTGCATATTTCCTTAAACAAGCAGACATGCATAAAAGCAAGCCAAAGATGCTGCTGCATTTACCTATCAGTCTAAATCATGGTTTAGCACAACATACATGAACAAGAATGAACAATGCCTATTCTTGGGCTTTCGCACTCACCTCCTCCAAAGAGGAGTTTGGAAGGCTTTACTTTTGCTTCTGGTCAATCATAGCTTATTCTGTCATCCAGAACTGAATTGTGGTTAGTGTTAACTAGGGTTAGTTTATAACCAGCAACTTCAGAAATTATAGTTTGAAGTTGCCTCATTTTGAACTAACCGCAGTTAATTTTAGCCACAGTTAGTTGGATCTAGGCGTCATGACAGACTGTGGTTTGAGCAAGGGAGAAAGTAGATGCTTCTGAATTCCTTCCTCTTGGTCATGCAGAAGGAGAGGTCTTTGGGAGATCAAATAATGCTGTAGCTCATTCTTGCTTCTGTCCCTTGCATTAACTTGTGGCTTAGCATGTGCAAATATGGGCACTGTGTGTGTTTGCACTAGAGATGGGGGTATTCGTATATGAATATCCCTGCACAGGTGGCGGTAACGAGGGTCCACTCACCAATCTGATGCATATGGCATGATTCTACCAGTGGCTCCGTAGCGCGCAATCCGCTCACCACTCCTGGCAGTAGGTGGGAGGACAAGCCTTGCTGCAAAGTCGAAGAGTGGCGAGTGGATCGCGAGCTGCGGAGCCATTGGTAGAATTGCACTGTCCGCATCCGTGGTGGATCGGTGAGTGGACCGTCCAGCCCCATGAGGCTGGACCTTTGTTAACACCAACTGTGCAGGGATATTCGTATACAAATACCCTCATCTCTAGTTTGCACTTTTTATTCATGTTTGGAGTCAGACAGTGCAGACAGTACAGCTTATTATGTGAGTTTGGCTTTGACCTTTGTCTCTGGAGAAAACATATTCTTCCATTGTGTTGTTTCTTTACATTTTGAGTAGAATTTCCTTCCTTCTCCACAAAGCCATTTAGTGTTTATCTGATGAAGCTGCCAGACTTTTCCTTCGTAGAAAAAGAGCCAGCTTTTTAAAAATTGGGCTCTTTGCCAACAGAAAGAGCCTTATTCTTATTACCTGCTCTGGCCATATATGGAATTTTTTATCCAGGGACAAAGGGGCTTATGATGTATAGCTTGCAGTTGAAAGAAACATTCCTTGAAGCTTTGCACACACTAAAACCCCCTAGCAATTCACTAGAGAGAAAGTTATTCATAGGATTGTTGACCTGTAACCTCTGCCACAACCAGGTACAACTTGTTTGCTTTGTGTCCTGATTTCTTTGGTGTACTCAGTGACTAATTTGGTCAAAAGCGGTGTGTGGGGGTGGGTGGTGGGGAGGGTTGGGAAGAACCCTGAACAGGTTTTTTCTGAATAGAATGAGAAAGAAGTGTTCAGGCCTTATACAGCTTGTACCAAACTTTCTCATGTTTTAGACATCAATTACATTCCAAACTGTGCCTTCTTGTCTTTCCTGTATTAGTTAGGCAGTGGTCCCCAACCTCGGGCCTCCAGATGTTCTTGGACTACAACTCCCAGAAGCCTTCACCACCTCCTCTGCTAGCCAGGATTTCTGGAAGTCCAAGAACATCTGGAGGCCCAAGGTTGGGGATCACTGAGTTAGAGGCCTTGTTTTGTTGGGTTCTTTGTAATGCTTCTTTGAGCTCTGTGGGGTTCTAGGTTAACCACAAGACGTAAAGAACAGGGAGTCTAAGTGTAGGAGGGCGCAGTGAGGGTAGCTAGTTCAGCCCAAACAGGGCCAATGGAGGATATCTGGGATGGTGTCTGTCAGAACTGGCAAAGTTACTTTCAAAAAGCAATGTTAGTAATTTGCTGAAATCCTGTTGCTTAGTGTAGTTAGACACACTAGAGTAGGCTCGTTGAATCAGTGGGGATTTGGTGAGTCACTTCCCCCTGTAAGTTCCATTGATTCAAGAGAGGCTCCTCTACCTGCATCTTAAGTTGCAACTAGAGTGGGCTCATTTGAATCAATGGAGGTTGACTCACCAAACTCCCATTGATTCAGTGGGCCTAGTCTAGTATGACTTACTACGCTAAGCAACAGGATTCTAAACTATTGTTTTAAGCCCCCTACCAAGGTATCAGATGCTGTAATAATTAGAAATTGGCATGAACTGCCTATTTGGTGGTTCATGCTGGTTCAGTGAAAGCCTGAACAGGTTTCTGTGGTTTTGCACCCACCCTCTCAGGAGCCCACTCGAAAAGAGTGCACCGGCTTCCCTGCCCCACTTCTGGGAAGTGCTGCCTCTGAGTGGGCACCCACTTGTTTCAATTTATCTATAATAAAAGTTATCTGAGGGTGAATTGGTCTTGAACGGGCAATCAAAAGCTATTAGTTTTATAAAAGACCTGCTCTTCATTTGTTTATATGGACCAATCCAACTGCCTGCATTTCGGAACTCTTATTTTTGCGGAGTGACTATGGAGACTGTCATGATGAGCAATGGTAATTCCAAATTTACCACTACACCAGTGGATGGCAAGCGAACTGGTCCAGGTATAACTCCTGTCTGCTCCAGCAGGCCTCCCTTGGCGGTTGGCAGTACTGTATAAGAGTTGTAATCCAAAACATCTGGAGAAGCCTCAGCATGCCTATCCTTGGTTCAAGTGCCAGACTAGGACAGGCAAGACCCCAGATGAAGTACCTCCTCACTCATGAAACCCAATGTATTGGCATCTGTCCCATATCTTTTATTCCATATCTTTGGAATAAATTCCCAGGAGAGATTTGCTAAGTGCCATTCCTCCCAGTTTTTAAGAAGCTCCTTAAAATGGAATTGTTTAAAGCTTAGAATTTGTTCTATTAACGCTTGCCATTTGATGCCCAACGGTGGTTTAAATTTGTTTACTTATGACAGATTCGGCAGGCCATTTGGTTTTATTTTATTGTTCATTGTTTGTCAGTGTTTATAACTGGTATTGTATTATCTGTAATTTATACTTTTGCTGGTTATGAGCTGCCCAGATAATGTGTCTTTCACGCTTAGTTGGTTCACAAGTTAAATAAATAAGTAAATCTTAGCCTGTCATGTTTTCTCAGCCTAATCTGTGCAAGAAGATTGTTGTGAGGATAAAACATATGTAGGATTGGGAAGGTGGGGATGGTGGACTCTGGGTTCCTTCAAGGAAGGCTAAGATTACAATGTAAGTCAAAATGTCAAATTATTTCTTCTGAATGGCGTGTGTTAGACTCACAGAATGACTGATGGCTTTAAATAAGTTTGTCTGGCAATGTTGATTATGTAATATTTGTCTGTCTGTCTGTCTGTCTGTCTGTCTGTCTCTCTCTCTCTCTCTCTCTCTCTCTCTCTCTCTCTCTATATCTATCTATCTATCTATCTATCTATCTATCTATCTATCTATCTATCTATCTATCTATCTATCTATCTATCTATCTATCTATCTATCTATCTATCTATCTATCTATCTATCTATCTATCTATCTATCTATCTATCTATCTATCTATCTATCTATCATTCATACTTATATCCCGCCCATCTAGTCTTTGACTACTCTGGGCAGCTCACAACAAGTAGAATAAAAACAATTAAAATATAACAACAATTTACAACAATAAACAATCATTCAAGATGGGATAAAAGGAAAAAAATAGATCAAGTAATGCCCGGAGGGAAGGCCTGCCTAAATAGTCAGGTTTTAAGTTGGCTTTTGAAAGTACCCTGCAAAAGGGCCAGACGAATCTCGGAGGGGAGATTATTCCAAAGATGGGGAGCCATTGCCGAGAAGGCCCGGTTTCTTGTTTTTTCTTTCCGGGCCTCCCTCGGCGTTAGGCTCCTCAGCTGCACCTCCTGGCTAGATCAAGTGATATAGAGAGATCTAGGTGGGAGGTGGCGTTCTGCCAGATAACTAAGTCCTTAAACGTTTAGGGGTTTATATGTAATCATTAAAACGTTGAAATCAATGCGGTATGGAATCGAACAGGCAGCCAATGCTATGTGGCCAGGGTGGGAGAGATATGTTGATGTTTTCTCACCCCACTGAGAAGTCTTGCCGCCGCATTCTGCACCATTTGAAGCTTCTGCATCAGTCCCAAAGGTAGCCCCACGTAGGGCGCATTACAGTGGTCTACTCTCGAGATTACAAGCGCGTGGACGAAAGTGGTGAGCGCCCCAACATCAAGATACTGACACAGCTGGGCAATCCACCAAAGATGGAAATAGGTGGAGCGGACCACTGACACCACCTGGGTTTCCATGGTGAGTGCCGGGTTCAGATGGATCCCCAAGCTGCAAACCTCACTCTTCACGGTGAGAGGCACCCCTCCAAATGAGAGGGAGTTTCCCAAACCATTGATGGTGGGGCCACCCACCCTCAGGACCTCCATCTTGTCCAGGTTCAGCCTCAGCCCATTTTCCTGCATCCATTGCAGTACAGTCGCCAAACAGCGCTGAAGGGACAGAACGGCATCCACTGTGGTTGGAGAAAAGGAGATGTACAGCTGAGTGTCATCAGCATACTGATGGCACGATGCCCCACACCCCCTGATGACCCCATCCAGCGGCCTCATATAGATATTAAACAGCATTGGAGAGATAATTGAGCCCTGCGGGACCCCACAATTGAGGCTCCACGGGGCCGAAACCCTCTCCCAAAGCTGGACTCTCTGAGGACAGTCCTCCAAGAAGGATCGGAGCCAGGCAAGCGCCAGGCCACCAATTCCCAGCTCGGAGAGCCTCCTCAGGAGGATACCGTGGCCGACAATATCAAAGGTGGCTGAGATACCGAGGAGGACCAACAGAGACGTTTTACCCCTGTCGGCCTCCCTCAGTAGGTCATCCAACAGGGCGACCAATGCCGTTTCTGTACCATGGCGCGGCCTGAAACCCGACTGGAACGGATCCAGGGCATTTGTTTCATCCAAATGAACTGAAGCTGATTGGCCACCACCATCTCCACCACTTTACTAATGAAAGAAACATTGGCAACAGGCCTGTAGTCTAAGGAGCTTGTTAGCAGATCACCCTAAATCCCCTGATCATTCAAAGGGGGAAGAGAGTTGCATCCTACACGGATATGCGAGTAGTATATAAGGTTGTGTCTTTTCAGTCACAAGTTCACTCAGTAGCCATGTGGAAGAATTATGCTTCCTTTTCCTTCACCTATCTAACCATAATCCACAGGTACAGCTAAGGCTGAATATCTGGAGTAATAGTAAAGTAATGGACTGGAGTAATGGACTGCAGTACTAGTTCAGATTCTAAACAGGTTAAGGAAATCTTAACTATACTGTATATTTTCTAGAAACATGAATACCTATTTTGAATGTCTCTTGTGTTTTTTGTCTCGCTCCAGAGCATAAAGTGATCATTATTGGCTTGGACAATGCTGGAAAAACCACCATCCTCTATCAGTTGTGAGTATTTCCTTTCCTTCTGCATTTCTGTTTAAATTCAATCTACTGGTCAGGAAGCTTGTTCAAAAACAAAGGTTCCGAGACGCTTAGGATTTAAGCAGAGTTGGGTGTAACTGCTGGAATGCATTTCAAGTACAGCTACTTGCAGCTCTTAAGTAACACAGCAGTAAAATAAATTTCTCAGGTTTTTGGACTATTTGAGGGAGTTTCATTGCTGGAGTGGCTTTTTAAAATGTTTTGTTACTTGTTGAATCTAGATCCATTACTTACGCAGCGCACTTCCTATTTGACCTCAGAACCAAGGGAAACAGCTGGTGCCAATTGCTTACCAGTGTAAACATGCTCTTACTACCACATGGTTTAATTAACT
Source organism: Pogona vitticeps (assembly GCF_051106095.1). Lineage (NCBI taxonomy): Eukaryota > Metazoa > Chordata > Lepidosauria > Squamata > Agamidae > Pogona > Pogona vitticeps. The sequence continues at coordinate 100,304,880 of NC_135788.1, forward strand.
TTGAAAAAATTGTGAGTACCGGCAGCTATTCAGCCTAACCTGTATCCTAAACGCATTGGGAGACTGAAATGAAAATGTATTCCTCCTCTTGGCATCAGTGGAGCTTTAAATTTGGCTGTTTTATGCCCCTGGTATTTACAGCATATTTGGAATCTGATGGCTGTTATCATAATGATAATAATAATGTGCCATCAAGTAGGTAGACAATACTCAGAAGTGGTTTACAATTCTACCATTCCCTTTTTCTGGGGGCACCCTGGGACTGTATAGCTTTGCCCAAAGTCACACAGGCAAGAGGCACAGTGGGGAATTGAATTCATAATCTCTGTCTCTGCAGGCAGATACTTAAACGCCACTGAGTTATATAAAATAAATTTAAATTAAATAATAACAATTTTTGAATAACAGGACGTTAAGCATACAATAAGCTCAAATGTCAATGAAGACTTGTTTCTAGTTTTGTACAGACTCAATGATATACCATCCTCTGAAACATTAAGAAACTAAAAAATTATTTATTTAGAGTCCAACAGGTGTTCCAGAAGACTCTGACTAAACTTCTGTTTCAGAAGACTATATACTGTATCATCCAGTCTGTACAAGACTATATAGAAATACATTTTCGTTCACATTGGAGCTTATTGTATTCTTAATGTCCGATAACTCATTAAATTGTTATTTATTTAATTTAAAAATATTTTTACCCTGCCTTTCTCCAAAATAAGGTCCCAAGGTGGTTTACATCATTAAAAACAAAATAGTAAAATCTAAAAATAGTAAATTACGTATTCAAATATTTAAAAAAATTACTAGCTTTATATTAACATTAAAAACATTGCTAAAATAGTTTTAGAAGCAACAAAATATAAACTATCCCATTTATTGGCTCCTAGACAGTCAGTCAGAAAGGAAAAGCTTGCCTGAAGGGAAAGGTCTTTGCCTGATTGTGGAAGAATAGCAAAGTCCTCTTGTGGAAGGGAGTCCCAAAGTCTGGGAGCAGCAACAGAGAAGGCTTCTCTCCTGTGTCCCCATCAGACGTACATCTGAAGGTGGTGGGACTGAGAGAAAGGCCCCTCCTGATGACCTTAACACCGGGGCAAGCTCATAAACTGAGATGGTTTTTGAGATAGCTTGAACCCAAGCCATTTAGGGCTTTATAGGTTAAAAACCAGCACTTAAAACAAACTCTGGGGTCAACCTCCAGGCTCTTAGGCAACTCTAGGACGAATTGCATCACAATAGTCTAGTGAGCTACCTGCTCCATCAGGGCATATTTCTCTTCTACTTCCAAACTGATGCATCAGATGACTAAATAATTAGCTGTCTGCTCGCACACAAGATGTGGGTTATCAGACAGATATTTTTGACTGTCATGCCAGCAACACAGCATTCCAGAGTATTTGATCGGCCTTTCGTACCTCTCCACCAATGCTTTGTGCTTTTTTCTTTCTGTTCTTCAAGCTCCTCCTCTGTCTGTTCAGGTCTGACACTGAAGACAGTCTAGTTGAAGCCGTCCTTGCTATGAGTGTCCACATTCATGGCACACTCTTTTCCCTCTTTGGCATCTGAATTTACAGATCTAATGATCATGTCACCATTTTTCTTTTACTTTGCAGGACATCTCCAGCCTGGCAACATTCTGTTTATGGACTAGCTAAATAAGTGGGGTGTGGTTTATTGAATGGGGGTTCTTTTGCTTTAGAAGCAGATATTTTGGACTGCATAAGCCCCTCCTATCATAACCATCAGGGATTATGGGACCTCTAGTCCAAAACATCTGCAGAGCACCATGTTGGTTGTGACAGCAGATATAGTATAGGAAATATATTTGATTTTCCTTTGTTTATCGCTGATCTGCTCTGGTATAATCAAGACATGTTCATGGCTTCTGTAGATTTCCCCATTGTTTCCAAAATGCTTTGGATCCTGGGTTTGGAATGGGAAGTGGGGGACTGTGTTTTTTAAATTTTATTTTTCCGGTTCTGTGGGCAAGGAATGGGGAACTATTGAGGCCTACATAGCAGCTTACTATTCTGTTATTCCACCAGCCTAATGAATGAGGTTGTACACACATCACCTACCATTGGCAGCAATGTAGAAGAAGTTGTCCTGCGGAAGACACACTTTCTGATGTGGGACATTGGTGGGCAGGAGACCCTGAGGTCTACTTGGAACACCTACTATTCCAATACAGAGGTGAGTTTTTCTTAGTGCTTGGAATGTGGATTTTTAAAAACAAAAACAAATAATCTATTATTTATTATTTATCAAGGTGTGGTAAAAAGATCCTTTGCTATTAGACTTCAAGGGGCCTTACCAGCACACTCATTTATTTAACCTTGATTAAGTCTTATGACTCTCTTTGGAAGTAATGTATCTCTCAGCTGCTAAGGAGGCTTGGTTTCTTGATTTCTCACTAAATTTCTTTCTTTCTTTTGGAGAGTCACAAACCAGATTACTATTAAACAGAGTCTAGGACATGGAGAGAGAAAATAAGTTGGCACAAGCACATGGCAGCTGCTCCCTTTTGGACTGCTGCTTAGCAGTACCTAAATAGCCTTCGATAAATTTATTTTCTTCTTATTGTAGAGCTTGAGGGGAAAATAACTGTTTTGGAACTTGTAGTCCAAAAAACTAACTTTTTCATTTGCTCGTGTTTTTAGATAGCTTTATTGAATTCCGCTCCCTCTAACTTTACTTAGCTCTACTTTGCCTGCCTGTGTCCCAGACGGTTCAGAATGAGACTTTTAAAAATGTTTTCTAGACTTGATCCTTGTCTGCGTCATGGCTCCCCATCTGTTTTGGCAGAACAAAACTAAGTTGAGGCTTGTTCTTTGTCTGCCAGGAGCACATTCTTGACATTTCTAGATATGGAATGTGTTTTCACCCTTTTCTCTCCCCGCTTCCCAAATCTTCTCTGTGTTTCTCAGTTTTTGCCTAAGCAGCAAATTAATAAAACCAAACAAGTCAACCCTTTTACCAATGTAAACCTGCAGTCCTAAATTTAGAATCTGTTTTTAGAAATTCCACATGGATTGTATACTACTATAAAGAAGGTCCAGAAAATATTATTGCCTCATTTATACTACCCTCCCCCATGGATGCAAGGTCTGTACTGAAATTGAAAATTCCTCAGTCTGTATAAATAAAGGGGATTTGATTGCATTCGTATATTTTACATACTTTTGTTGTGCCAGGGCCAGCCTTGCTGAACAAGGTGGCAGGTGTTGGGGCAGCCACTGGTTCCCCGCTAGTAATTCTTTATGAGCTACCACCGCCCCAAGCCTGCCCCAAATGCTTAAACAAATCTTCTGCCCTCAAGTGTGGTGGAGGACTCAGTTCTGTCGCCACTGCTGAAATAAAATGTACAGTGGTGCCTCGCATTGCGACGTTAATTTGTTCCGCAAAAATCAGTGTAGAATGAAAATGTAGCAATGCGAAATAAAAAAACCCATAGAAATGCATTAAAACGTGATTAATGCGTTCCTATGGGCTTCAAACTCACTGTTCAGCGAAGATCCTCCATAGTGCTGCCATTTTCGCTGCCTCTTAAGCGAGGAATCCGTCCCAGAAAACAGCGGGCGGCCATTTTGAAACCACCAATCAGCTGTTTTAAAATGTCATTTTGCAATGCTCGGTTCCCTAAGCAGGGAACCGATCATCGCAAAGCGAAATTCCCCTATAGGGAACATCGCAATTGCTTTTGCGATCGCAAAGAATGTGTCGCAAAGCGATTTCATCGCTAAATGGAGCGATCGCTATGCAAGGCACCACTGTACTTGCAAATCTAATCACCACCTGTATGCAAAACTGGAAAGTTGCTTTTGCAAAATGTCATGGGCCAACTCTGGCTACTACAAGCAAAGGGCCAGATCCAGCAGCTTTATGGTTTTGCTGGGCAGTAAATGTTTTTCAAGATGTTAACTGGACCTGTAAGGGGAAATTTGCATGATGTTTACAAGTCTTCAGAACACTTGGTAAGTGCTGTCTTCCACAATATCAAACTATTCCTTAAAAATAGGTAAGCATTAATATTCCTGTATCACAGATTGGGAAACAGAGAAATTACAGCTTCCTTAAGGCCATCTAGTGAGTGCACAGCAACAAGGACAGGCCCTTAGGGTAACAATATGGGAGAGCCAGGTAACTGAAAATAAAAGAAACTACTGCTGGCCCCAAGCTAATTGATATTTTTTTCCCTCTCTCCTGAATTCTGTGCTCCAATTACAGTGGGGTCTTGACTTGAGAACTTAATCCGTATTGGAAGGCGGTTCTCAAGTCAAAAAATTCTCAAGTCAAATCTGCATTTCCCATAGGAATGCATTGAAAACCATTTGATCCGTATCTGCTCTTTTCCGTCCATAGAAACTAATGGGAAGCTGCTATTCCGCCTTCGACCACTAGAAGGGGATATTTTGTTTCTTTTTTTCTTAGGTCAAGAAAGGTTCAGGGAAGGCAGGGAAAATACAGTCCAGGCAGTACCAGGCAGTCCGAAGACTGTCTCCCAATCCACTCTCTAAACGCTGGGAGGAGTGAGGAAGCAGACAGGCACCCTTTTCACTGGCCAACAGTTAACTGAAAGTTCAAATTTTGCACTTTCCCTGCCTCCCACGTGTTTTTTTTTAGTTCTTAACTCAAATCTAAGTACTTAAGTCAAGTCAATATTTTCCTATGAGAGTGGTTAAGTCAAAATGTTCTTAACTCGAGCCCTTCTTAAGTCAAGACCCCACTGTACATAGATCACCAAAAGACCACCTACAGACATGCCACCCCCCAAAAAAAAATCTTTACAAGAACATATCACATAACTAACCACAAGGGGGAAAGCCTGTTTGAATTGTTCCATCTTGAAAAGAAAAAGCTCCACAGCAGCAAAGACAAAATGCTTTGGGAAAACTAAAGGGCTGGACCCATTTGAATCAACCTTTGTGTCATGGGAATAAAAAAAAAAAACTTTCAATTCATCTGCTCATAAGTGGAGCAAAACCTGTAGTATTTGACCATGCAGTTGAAATCTTAGTTCATTATGGATACGTGGGCTGTCACTCCCAGTGCAGGCCCACAAGAATGTGTGAGAAGCAGTTAAAATCAAGTAAAGTTTTGTTGAGAAAGCTACTTTTAAGATAGAAACACCTAAATGATAGATGTGCGCTTCGTCTTAATAATATCAGTATACAGTTGGGAGGAAGCAGAGATCAGAGATACAAAAGGACAGAGTAGCTGTTCTATCATCTATTCCCAACCCCCTTTCTGATAATGTTGGGTTAGCGAGGGTGCTAAGAGGCAATGCTTGGAGGCCACCACAGGGTGCCATTTTGATTACAGTAAGATTAGCAGTCAGAAAATGGAGACTGCTGTTGGTCTATGAAAGGAATGGTATTTTAATACCATCTTCTTAAGTTGACAGGATTTGTTGCTAAGACAACTCATATGTTGGATATTTTCTGCTTCCCTATAGTTTGTCATTCTTGTGATCGATAGCACGGACCGCGAGCGGCTGACAATGACGAAAGAGGAGCTATACAAGATGCTCGCTCATGAGGTGAGTCTGTCTGCCAGAGCATACAGAGAGCTGCCTTGTGGGAGACCTTCTGTACTGTTTTGAGGACTTTTTGCGCACTGTATATTACTGGGACTATTTGAAACACAGACTAGCCTGACTAAGGCATCCTCAGTGTACTGATAGAGAGGGAGGAGTCTCAAGATGAAAAAAAGAAGGAATTTGAAATGTGAATAATCATTAGGGAGAGGATATCTATGTCATATTCTGTATTTTTCTGCAGCCTATGTTTGAGCTTATGGGTGGATTTGAACACATTTATGAGTAATCTGGTGAGAAAAGCCAGATATACATATTTGAACTTGTTTATGGGTTCAAATGCAGGTTGTAGATAAAATGTGAAATTTCATAGAAATCCTCCCCCTAATACTGTAATAATAGTAAGAGGAGGAGCACCAGCAACAGGAATTTTTATTTGTTAAAAACACCCTTTTTCAGGGTTAATAAACAGTTGCACCAATAGAAATTTCTGGTAATTTATTTCGGTACCTCACGAAGGGGGAGCTGGCCTGTTTTACTACATGGCCAGAAACTCATTTCCTTTGACATCTTGAGGCGCCGTCTCTCCTTGCACACTGGGTTTCACCTGAGCTACAGATGACCTTACAAGGGATGGGAGGATCCTGAGGCCCCTGAACAAACTGTCCCATTTCAGTCTGCACTGAAAATTGGGGGAGGGGAAATATTGAATATTACTCTATCAAAAGTACCTTCCTGAAAATAAAAAGACAGCTCAGAAAGTGGGCTCGCAGTAAAACCTTTCTCTCTGTTGAATTACTATCCATTCTGCTTTCTCAGCCTGCCTGGCCAGGCCTGATTGAAAGATTCTTTGACCACTAACCACATTTGCAAAGAGACCAAAATGTTACAAATAAAGCGTGCTGCCCTTCCATTGATCAACCCAGATATAAATATGCATAATATTAACAATGCAACAGACGAGCCACCAGCAGTCAACTCCTAAGGTTTGAAAAGTCATTTTCCATCACCATCTCACCAAAACTTATACTGTTCCTTTTAAAAGAAAATTGTATGTTTATTATGTATTATTAGTTGTTGTTAGTTGCCACCTTTTATATATACAGCCATAGTCTGAAAATATTAAACATATGTTTCAAAAATCCCTGAAATATATATTTCTAAAGAAAAAGTTATCAAAACAGGCCACGAGAGGGAGGCAGAAGCTATGCTATATAGTCAGAGAACATTCACTAGAGCAGAGGACATCAACTCCCGGTCCGTGGCCGATTGCCAGTCCGTGGCTTGAGCCCGACCGGACCGCGAAGACAGACCTCCCCCCGCACGCACTCCCCTCCCCACAGCTGTTTGCGCATGTGCGGGCCAGCGTTGGCGCTCCCTCACCCCTTCACGCATGCATGGGAGTGCGTGTGGGAGCAGGTCTGCCTTTGTGGCCTGGTGGCAATGGAGGCGTAACCAAGAGCCGGGAGGCAGAGCATGGCCGGTGCTCCGGCTGCTAGCCTCCTGGCAGGCTCCAATGAGGCCGGGGTCGGCACTCCTCGCCGCCCTCAGCAGGCCAACGAACCAGCTCTGGAACCAGCACCAGCGGCTGCATTTGAATTTTCCGCGGAGGGCGGCGAGGAGCCCTGCCCCTGGCCTCGTTGGAGCCCGTTGGGAGGTGAGCGGCCAGAGGGAGCACCCCGGCCATGCTCAGACTCCCAGTCTTCCACTGCCAGCACTGGCACACACTCCCTCACCCCTTCAAACATGCGCCCGCGTGCAGGGGTGGGCAGACGCTCCTGCACATGCACGAAGTGGTGGGGGAGCGCGTGCGTGCCTCTGGTGTCTGTGATCCCCCACTGCTTCATGCATGCGTCCGAGAATGTGAGCGCAAGGGGCCGCCCCACCTCCCTCAGAGGCTCAACCCGTCCACGGTAAGAAAAAGGTTGATGACCTCTGCACTAGAGAAATATATATATCTACTATGTCATTTCCAGAACTGATCACTAGAGGGAGCGAGAGACCATGCTATGTAAGTTTCAGCACTAGAATGTAGTCAAGAGCAAAGATTATGTTGCATTCTGTTTCCATGTTGGGATTTTATTATACATTAATTTGGGAGCAAAGGAGAGATAGAAGGAGAAGGGACTCAAGATGGTGAATGACCACTAAAACACACACATATGTTCAAGATTACAGTATATTACGATATAAGTATTAAAAAGCAACTATACTTAAATAATGTTTAAAAACCCAGTAATGAAAAAAAAAATTAAAACATATTAAAAACAACATGATAAAAATATGTTTTATCCCCACCTAAGAACTCCAGGGCATTAACAGATTAAAATATAGTTTAAAAAGGAAAGTTTTCGATGACTGGTAGAAGGACTGCTAGGAATGGATCAACCATGTGGGAGGACACATTATCCTGCCTCTGGCTCTCTAAAAACTCTTTTTATTGAATAATTTCCACAATCAGATATGACTTTTGAATGAAAAGTTTTGTTGGTCATTTCTGAGATTTGGGATGGGCAGTGTTTTATATCCAGGGGCTGGCAGAGGCAGGAAGGTAAACAGCAGCGGCTTCTCCCTTTTTCTGCCCAGGACCTACGTAATGCAGCTGTGTTGATATTTGCCAACAAGCAAGATATCAAGAACTCCATGTCTACCTCTGAGATCTCCAAGTTCCTCACCCTGAGCTCCATCAAAGACCATCCCTGGCATATTCAAGGGTGCTGTGCACTCACAGGAGAAGGGTGAGTAGTACTACTTACATCTGTGCACCTTCAGTGAGGCCAACAAGAAAGTTTTATACCTGGAATGATTGATAAGAAAACCCAGCAGTGGGGGGCAGTTCAAAGGTGGAACTCTGATGATCTCAGCTTTAGAGACAGGCACTTAACTGCAGTTCAGTGGATCAGGACCCCACACCCTGTCTCCTCCCTTGGGCACCGACTCATAGGAGGAGACGGCGCAAGGAAGCGCGCACCACTGCTTCTGACAGGGAGCCCACACAAAACCTTTGGGCCTGATCTACTGGACCTCATTGCAGCACTGAAACATGTTAAGGGCCCACCACTAATCAGCTTTAACGACTTTATCAAGATTCTTGGAATAGAAGCTATTACCTATCTTCCATGGGAAAGGACAGAGCAAATGCTTTTACGTGCAGAAGGCCCCAAATTCAGTCCCTGGTACCTCTAAATCACCAGTTTGTAGAGAACAGGAAAGTCCTTTTATTGGAGAGCTGCTGCCACTTAGAGTCATGCTGGGCTGATTGAACTGCATAAAGCAGGTTCCTAGGTCCATGTTGAGGTTCTGTTGGTTTCTTAGCTGCAACACTGCTATTTTCACCTTTTGCTATTTTCTAGGAAGTGCCTCCGTTAAAAAATATATCATTTAGAAGACTGCTGACAATCTATGCCAATCATCTTATGAGATGTTTTCTCTCTCTCTCTCTCTCTCTCTCTCTCTCTGTGTGTGTGTGTGTGTGTGTGTGTGTGTGTGTGTGAGAGAGAGAGAGAGAGAGAGAGAGAGAATGTGTGTGTGTGTGTGTGTGTGTGTGAGAGAGAGAGATTCATAGCACTCTAGAACTTGGACAAGAAGTACTTGTTACATACAGCACTGATGTTACCTGTCTGTCATGGGTTTGGAGGGAAAGTTCCATCCTATGGGGAGTGGAAGGCGGGACATCAGGAGGAGGGGCTGTACTGTATATATGTGAAGCCTGTGTGGTGAAGTTCAGGAGACGCTGGGATGTGAAGAAGCAGCAGCTGGGAAGAAGAAGCTGGTGTGGGAGTCTGTGTGTCAGACAGGGTACTACTGTGTGTCAGAGTACCAACCTGATAGGTTCAGGTGTCTGTTGGTTAGCCAGAACTGATAGGTTCAGGGTCTGTGCTTCAAGTTAAGGGTTCTGTGTGAACCAACCTGTGTGTATGTATGAGTGAAACTAAGCCACGTTACTATATCTTATTCACCTGATCATTTTATTTTCCCTGTGTGTGATTTAAATAAACCTTGTTCTTTTATTTGTTTAAAAATCCATCCCTGGTCTGTGTGACTTCTTACAGGGAATGGTTGGTGGCAGCTTAGTTAACGTGTGGCAGATCCCAGTGGGTCTGGGTTTGTCACAGTACTCATTAGTCCTAGCCCGCTCACCCAGCCGTAAATAGTCACAGTCAGTAGCATTTACACAACCATCCATTTTCCCAACCAGGGTCACATCATATGTATACTTCTTCCTTTAGAAACCCAGTGTGGAGTAGTACTTTGCAAATTAATTTGCTTGGATCTGCTCTGACTTACATGCTGTACTTTTTGCAGGTCCTTGTTTTTGAATCAGGTAGGTTTACCCCTTAAAAAGAAAAAAAACTGCTTAAAAAGAAAAAAAACCAAGATCTCTCTTAGAAAGCAGTTCTGGATTCCAGCTTTTCAGTACACTACTAACTCTTCATTTCTGTTCCTTGCAGCCTTCCAGCTGGTTTGGAATGGATGATATCTCGAGTTGCTGCCAAGTGATGTCACCCAAAGCCATTGTACAAAAAGGAATTTTTTAAAAAAACTCATGTGTATTTATTTTGACTTTGCAAAACTCTCAGGACTTAATAGACTTTAGTTGGCCTTTTTCTTCTCAAAGTCAACAGAACTTAATTTTATACTGTTTTTAAGAATATGAAATATTGCAGAAGATGGTGATGAACCATACCTGCCAAGAAAAGGGATGGACAAATCTTCTTGAACTGTATCATTGTTGTCACACGCCATCAAGTTGCCTCTGACATACGATGACCTTCTGAATGAGCAATCTCCGGGATGTCCTATCCTCAACAGCCCTGCTTAGCTCTTGCAAACTCAAACCTATGGCTTCCCTTAGGGAGTCAATCCATCTTGTATTTGGTCTTCCTCTTGTTGCCTTCAACGATCCCTAGTATCACTGTTTTTTTTCAGGGAATCCCGCCTTCTCAAGATGTGCCCAAAGTAGGACAGCTTCAGTTTCCTCATTTTTGCCTCCAGAGATAGTTCCGGCATGATTTGCTCTAGAATCCACTTGTTCAATTTTCTGGCAGTCCAGGATATCTGCAAATCTCTCCTCCAACACCATATTTCAAATGAATCAATTTTCCCCCTGTCAGCCTTCTTTATTGTCTAGCTTTCACACTGTACATCGTGATCAGAAATACAAGAGTGTGGATGATCTTGGCCTTGGTCTCAGCAGACACATCCTTACACTTGATTATCTTTTCTAATTCCTTCATTGCTGCCCTTCTGAGTCTCAGGGTGAAACTACTTAGTCTCCACCTGATTCTTGGATACAGTCTCCATTTGGATTGACGAACCGTATTGTACTGTATAGGAAAAGGAACAGACTTCAAACCGTTATAAAGGAAAGCAAATGTGAAAGCTTTACTCCTGTACTCTTCTTGACAAAGTAACATGCCTTAAAAATGCCAGGTACAGATGAGTATGAAAATGGTAAGAAGCAGGAAAACAAGTTCCCTCCCACCCAGTCAAATGAAAATACTTGGCCTTACTATTGTGTGATCAATGACCTGTGGTACAGCATGCCTTAACTTTTCACTGTAGACATACCTAGGCTGTTTTCAAACTTAAGAAAATGCCTTCTGGGGCAAGTGTCATCTGGTTCTCCTTATTCTCCAAGGGTTGATCCAGTTTCTTTGTGTATTGTATATGTGACCTTATAGGTTCCTTTCCTTCCTGTTCCTTTTGAGTAAGGCCCTGCCTTAAAGGACATCAGACTGGCTAATATCATGAAAGAATCATGCTCGTGGCTGTTTATTTGGAGGGTTTTTCTTAAAATGTCAAGACATCTTGGGCAAGAAGTTTGTAAGAAGCCACGACATTAAAGACAAAAGAGCTCCCACAACAGCCTCAGAAACATTGTATGAGAAAATACTTTCTTCCATCTGATGAAGTTTTGTTTTCTCTTTTTTTTTGCTAGATGATGCAATTTGTTTTTGAAGTTTGTGCATACTTTAAGGGAGTGTACAGAAATGAGGAACTAAATTGCCCTTATGTTGTAAACCAGGGATGGACCATATGTGTCTTTCCAGAAGGTATTGGAGCACAACTCCCATGATGCATCACAAGTGACTGTGCTGATTTGGGATGATGGGTGCTGTAGCTTAACGACAGCTGGAGGGCAAGACGTTGTAAATATCTGTTTGGAAGGTGCATGCCAGTCCATTGGCAAGCCACATAGGAAGAGTGACAGAATAGATGGGACATTAATTACATGCTGTAAATTTATGCTATGTATTTGCGCAAATTAACATACCCTGAAGGATGCAAACATCACCACATTGTATAAGAATAAAGGAGATAGGGGCGACTGCAATAACTACCGTGGCATCTCTCTTCTCAGCGTTGTAGGGCAGCTGCTTGCCCGTGTTGTGCTGAAGAGACTCCAGGTGCTTGCAGACAGAGTCTATCCAGAATCACAGTGTGGATTTCAAGCTAATAGATCCACCACTGACATGGTATTCTCCCTCAGACAATTGCAGAAGAAATGTAGGGAACAACAGCCACTCTTTGTGGCCTTCATAGATCTCACAAAGGCCTTTGATTTGGTTAGCTGGGAGGGCCTCTTTAAAATACTTTCCAAGACTGGATGTCCACCTTGACTCCTTAACATCATCAGGTCCTTTCATGAGAGAATGAAGGGCATAGTAGTTTCTGATGGCTCAACATCAGATCCCTTTGACATCCGAAGCAGAGTGAAACAGGGCTGTGTCCTTGCGCCGACCCTTTTTGGGATCTTTTTCTGTCATGCTGAAGCACGCCTTTGGAACTGCAACAGATGGAAAGCTCTTTAATCTCTCTAGATTGAGAGCAAAGACCAAAGTCCAGGTGAAATGCATGCAGGACTTCCTCTTCGCCGATGATGCAGCCGTTGTTGCCCACTCTGCTGAAGACCTCCAACAACTCATGAATCGCTTTAGCAAGGCCTGCCAAGACTTTGGATTAACAATCAGCCTGAAGAAAACACAAGTCATGGGCCAGGGTGTGGACTCACCTCCCTCTATTACCATCTCCACACAAGAATTGGAGGTTGTTCATGACTTTGTGTACCTTGGTTCAATGATCTGACACTCTGCCTAGATGTCAAGCTGGACAAATGCATTAGCAAAGCAGCTACCACGTTCTCTAGACTCACAAAGAGAGTATGGCTTAATAAGAAGCTGACAGCATATACCAAGATCCAGGTCTATAGAACCTGTGTCCTGAGCACACTCCTGTACTGCAGTTAGTCCTGGACCCTTTGTGCACGGCAGGAGAGGAAGCTGAGCACATTCCATATGCATTGTCTCTGACGCGTTTTTGGTATCACCTGGCAGGACAAAGTTCCAAACAGAGTAGTCCTAGAACAAACTGGAATTTTTAGCATGTATACATTACTGAAACTGCGACTTCTACCTTGGCTTGGGCATGTTGTGAGAATGGCTGATGGTCAGATTCCTAGAGGGAGACCACAGCTGCGATACAAGGATATCTGCAAGCGGGATCTGAAGGCCTTAGGAATGGACCTCAACAGATGGGAAACCTTGACATTTGAGCGTTCAGCCTGGAGGTAGGCGGTGCACTATGGCCTCTCCCAATTTGAAGAGACACTTGTCCAGCAGGCCGAGGCAAGGAGGCAGTTACAAAAGCAACAAAATCAGGGAGCTGGACGGGACAGATTGTATTTGTCTTCAGTGTGGAAGGGATTGTCACTCTTGAATTGGCCTTCTCAGCCACACTAGATGTTGTTCCAAGTCCTCCATACAGAGCACGTTACAATAGTCTCTCAAGACTGAAGGATCTAATCTATGTTATGTCTGAGTAAATGTATGAGCGGCAGATGTAGAATTATAGTATGATGGTTGCTTAGAATTTCAGATTACAGGTTCTGGAATGTTCAAGCAGTAGCATTTTAACAAAACACGAACACTAACACAAAGAACGACCCCAGTACAGTCCTTTGCTCACTCTGTTGGCTTTCTGTTTGCTTTAGTTTGGCCTTTGGTTTCCTGGAAGTCACCCATTCCTCTTGAATGTTGATCAAAGGTTGGGCAAAGTGTAGCCAGCAGGGCACAGGACACTCCCATGGGGTCTATCTAGTATAGCCTTCCCAGACACTAGTTTTCCCAAAGAACCCTGAAAATGTGGGGAGGGGGTGATAAGGATAAAGTTTAGCCCTGTAAAGGCCAGTGGGGGAGATGTCATCCTTAAAAGCCACTGGCAATGGTGCGGCTGAAAAATATTGTAAATAAAAATAAATTGTAAATAAAAGATCTTTTTTTCAATACTAGAAAGCCTTAAAAGACCTTTTCCCCACCCAAAACTGGAAAGTTTACAGTCATGCCTCACTTTACGATTGCCCCGCATTACGACGAAACTGCATTACGACAATCTTTTTGTGATCGCAAAACAATGGTCTAAATGGTTTTTTTTTCACTTTGCGATGATCGGTTCCCTGCTTTGGAACCGATTCTTTGCAAAACGACGATTTTAAAACAGCTGGTTGGCAGTTTCAAAATGGCCACCAGGTAAACAAAATGGCTCCCCGCTGTTTTCTGGGACGGATTCCTCTCAAGACAGGCAGCGAAAACGGCTGCCCTATGGAGGATCTTCGCTGGATGGTGAGTTTTGACCCCATTGGAACGCATTGAAGGGGTTCAATGCATTTCAATGGGTTTTTTTCGCTTTACGATGTTTTCGCTTAACGGCGATTTTCCTGGAACGGATTATCGCCGTTAAGTGAGGCACCACTGTACTTCTTATGACAGGGCCTAAAGGGCTAAAATGGTTTGGGACAAATTGTGGGAGGCATACTTTTTACATGGGGGTGGAGATTCACTACCCTAAGTATTTACAGACGTGCACAACTTCCAAAGTGGTGAAGGAGGTCAACAGTGGACCCTAGATTGAGTTAGTCCATCTGGAACAGCTTGCTGAAATGTGATTCCTCCAGTAACAGGGGTGGGTGATTTCCAAATAACCAAGGGCCAGTTTTCGTTTTGGCTGGCATAGTATGTGGAGTCCCACCCTCATCCCCCCAAAAAACAGTGGAAATCGGTGGTGCAGGTTCCCAGCCATTTCTCCTTTTTTCAGCAGCTATTTGATATTTAAGTTTATTTTACCTTACTCAGTTATTAAACATTACTTACTAATCATAATTTTGTTTAAAATGGATGGTCTTTACATTAAACCAGGAGGCGTTCAAACTATGTTAATTGAGACTGTTTATTATTTACCATTACATAATACCACCGTTAGGGACTCTCTAGTATCAGAATCACAGTTGTGAGATTCTCTGATAGCTAAATAGTCACCAGCCCTTGTGTCCTGTAATAGGAAACAAAAAAGCAAAAAGCGTGCTGCTTATATACCACCCCATAGTGCTTCAGGCACTCTGTGGGCGGTTTACAAGTTAATTGTGCAGGCTACACATTCCCCCCCCCTGCAAGCTGGGTACTCATTTTACAGGAAGGATAGAAGGCTGAGTCAACAGATGCCCATGAACATAGGAGGAAGCTGGTTGAAGAATTCCTTGTTCCATTCAGATAGTTTATTTATTTATTTATTCAATTTATACACCACCCATCTGGCTGAGGGCTGCTCTGGGCGGTTCACAGCAAGAAACCAACAAAACATTAAAATATAACAATAACTCGGCTATGAGAAGGAAAACATAACAGTAATCAAGCAGTTTAAAATACATTCTATGATAACAGATTCACGGTGATCAAGTGTCATAGGCTATTAACTGCCGTTTAAGTAGGCTCCATAGTTGACAGAGTTTGAAAAATTTGCCGAAATAGCCAAGTCTTAAGTTTCTTGAGGTTTCTCCCACCCTATCCCCCGCAGAGGAGCTAAACAAATCGCAGGTGGTAACTGATTCCATAGCTGTGGAACAACCACCGAGAAGGGCCGATTTCTCATTTTCTCTTTATGGGCCTCTCAGGGTCAGCATCCTCAGCCATCCTACCTGGGAGGAGTGGGTAAGACGGGAAGTTCCAGTTGGGAGCAGGCATTGTGCCAGATGTCGAGGTCATAGTTAGGGTATAGAACAACTGTTTTAAAGAAAAATAAAACTAATAAGTGATCTTTAATCACAAAATAAGTTGAAAGGAGGTTAAATAAACATAAAATAGCTGCCGCAAAGCCAGGAAATAGCTAGGAAGCCATACCAACAATTTATAATGTTTACCTTTGGTTTTTTACCCAATGATAGTTCAGGGCAGTTTCAGTGGTCACATAAGGTCCACCACAGTCTACAATCTGAAGTGCTTCAATCCATTCTTAACACACTATTTCATAATCTCCCCAAGACACGGGCAAGATAACGTGTACTGCCTCCGTTTCTTCTATATGGAGTCCAACATCCATTGTTACAGACTGTACAGTACTTAATGATGTTAAAAGGGTAAGTGGTTCATAATTTAGAAGGCTCTGCTTTTTGACCATAAAGGGATTTCTTTCACGAGTAACTGCTATTCTGTTGGGGTAGATTTTAAAAGAATATTTCCAGACATGGTATGTGGGGAGGTTTTTTTATTATTAAAATGTTTCTTTATTATACATGCTGTCTTTGTCTTTTTGGAAACTTCTGCCTTCACATCTCCTTCCTGAGCTTCCCGAAAACAACACTTACTGATGATGAACTTTGTTTCATAGTATCTAAACCGCAGTTCAGTCCATGGACCAAATTAGTTCTAGGCAGGTGTATCAAGAGTCAGGGGATGCAGTAAAAGTCTTTTGAAAAGTCACATTGCAGTGGGGCAGGAGTTCCCGACCTTGGGTCCCCAGATGGACTACAATTCCCAGAGATCCTGGATTTCTGGGAGTTGTAGTTCATCTGTAGCTTCCCTGTTTTGTCCCGGACTAGAAGGATTTCTGATTTCCTTCTGCTGCCACTGTTGCAGATGGCTTTTCAGAGGACAGTACTGTCTGCCTGACATGGTGGCATTAAAACAAAAACTTTGCTTCTCGTCAACGGAGAAGCAGAGGAAGTTTTAAATTTCCCACTATCGTTAGGAGGTTAAGCTTAAGCCACTTAAGAACATAGGGAAAGGGAATGGGAAATTGAAAGCTGCAAGCAATCCACTTGGATTCGATCCAAATGATTGCACATGCTGGAACCAAACCAAAACAGAGCACCTAAAAAAAGAGTACCCTCTTTCAGGAAGTGAAAAAGGTGCAAGTAGGAATGCTCTGGGGATGGGCTGGTTTGTGCTGACATACATTGAGGAGCTGTGGTTGCCCCAGAGGGAGACCACAGTTGTGATACAAGGATATCTGCAAGCGGGATCTGAAGGCCTTAGGAATGGACCTCAACAGATGGGAAACTTTGACATCTGAGCGTTCAGCCTGGAGGCAGGCGGTGCATCATGGCCTCTCCCAATTCGAAGAGACCCTTGTCCAGCAGGCCGAAGCAAAGAGGCAGTCCCAAAAGCAGCAAAATCAAGGAGCTGGACAGGGGACAGATTATATTTGTCTTCAGTATGGGAAGGGATTGTCACTCTCAAATTGGCCTTCTCAGCCACACTGGATGCTGTTCCAAGTCCTCCATACAGAGCACGTTACAATAGTCTCTCAAGACTGAAGGATGCCTACTACATTGAGGGGTTACTGGATAAGGAGCAAGACAGCCATTCCCACAGCTGATCAAACAGTGAGATAAATCCCCATGTACTGTAAGTCTCGCCCTAAGCTACTCTCTCCTGTGCTATATTCTGCTTGGCAAGTCTTTGTGTAACTTGCAAAAGTCTGATTCTTCCATCAGCACTCTGGTAATGTTGCACTCCATTATACTGCTATAGAATCACATCACCTCTACCATTAGGCAGAGTGAGAGCACAGCCTCAAGTGGCTAATTTTGAGTATCATGGTGAGAAAATGAATTGTTATTTCTCTCATGGTGGTTTGCTGCCAGTAATGGGAGACATGCTTATAAGATTTTCTGTTTCACATGACAAAACAACATGCCTGGATTTCAATGCTAGGGATCGCGACCTGAGTAAGGACTGTCATTTGCTTCTTTGGTTCAGGCAGCAAAATATCTTGAGCCAGGCCTGATAGAAGGACCTCCACTCAGTGCACACCACCTGCTCTGTAAGCAGAATACTCCAGGTTTGATTCCTGGCATGTTGAATGAAAGGTGCTGCATAATGTGGTTTAAAGCAGGGGTTCTTAACTTTGATACTTCAGACATTTTACACTTTAGTCCAAGATTCCTTGATATTTTGACATCATGGCTAGGGCTTCCGGCTGCCAAAACCCTGAATATGGAAATTAGGTACCAAAGATAGAGAAACAATGATCTCTAAGCAATGGTTCCCAACCTTGGGTCCCCAGGTGTTACTGGACTACAACACCCAGAAATCCTGGGTAGCACAGTTAATGCTGAAGGCTTCTGGGAGTTTTAGTCCAAGAATATCTGGAAACCCAAGGTTGGGAACCACTGGTCTAAGGCAACTTCCTTTGCTTACTGTGTTCTATGTGTATTCTGCAGATCACTTCCTCTTCTATGTCAACCTGTCTAAATGTAGACCAATGTACATGTACAAATGAACTTCATTTTGTCTTGCACGTTTCAGAATTAGGAACCAGAAAGCCATTCAGTTCTAGCTTCTCTTCTCAAGTTATATTGAATAAATCTAATTCTTTGATATATTCATGTACCACCCCCACCACCCCCATTAACTTACCAAAGCATCCTAAGCTATGACTAATCCAAAAGAATGTCACTATGTGAATGAGGTGCTTCTGCACCCATGGTAACATCTTCCCAAAGAGGTAATCATATTAGTTCTGTTACAGTAGAGGCATGGCACTATAAAGGTTAAAACAATTAGTGTGGCTTAATTCTGGCTAAAAATTGTATGTCCATAAAAAGCCACCAGAATATATTTTTGAAAATTGCTATTCTTGTTTCAGATGGTAGTAGTAATGGTTATGATGTATTTGGAATCATATTTTCCCTGCTATAAAGTACAGTTCATGTTCAAAAGAAAGGAATAGTCTTAGAATACGATATTGTGGAGGTATGTGTAATTAGTGATGAGTAACACGTCCCCCCTATTTCAGTGTTCTTGATATTGTTCCCAAAGTCCCAATGGCTACAGGAGCCACTAAAGAGTGTTTCATCCACAAACAAAATGTTTCAATTGCCAGATCTCTGTATTTTCTTAGTATTTTTTAATTATTTATTTTCAACTCTGGCATCTCCCGGAATTGCAATGTCACCGGTCCAGACATCTCTTTGTTCTATTACTACTATGTCTGGTGTGTTATGTTCAAGGTGTCTATCCATTTGGATTTGGAAATCCCACAAATTCTATCCGTTTGGATTTGGAAATCCCACTTCCTCATTTTCTGACACCTTCTCTATTTGATGTTCCTATGGGTTTTTGGAGGCTGGCAAGTTATATTTTTTGCATAATGACCAGTTCACTAACTGCCACTCTATCATGTTATTCATGTAATAATGTTGTTATTTAAAAAAATACAAGCCACAGTCTGACTGGTATACAACAGACACAAGTTTTAACCAAAAACCTAAGTGTCAGTTGAATATCAGTATAGTATGTATACTGTCAGTTGCTGCTTGGACCCAATTCAAAGTGCTTACTTTGACATATAAGGCTCTAAACGGCTTAGGACCTGGTTACATAAAGGACCGCCTTCTTCCATACGAACCTGCCCGTACTCTTAAGATCAAGCCAGGAAGCACTTCTGAAGGTGCCATCCCTGAAAGAGGTGAGGGGGGATGGCATGTCAAAATAGGGCCTTCTCGGCTGTTGCCCCCAACTTTTGAGAGCCCTCCTTATAGAGATCCACCTGGCTCCGACACTTTTGGCACCAGGCAAAGACCTTTCTGTTTAGCCAGCATTTTAATTAAATAATATCCTTTAGCTGGCTGTATGAGCAGCAGGATTTATTAATGATAAATTGACTGTTTTAATATAAGGTATTATAATATTTTAAAAAATGTTTTTAATGTTTTTCTAAAGTTTTAATATTGTTGTATGCCACTCAGGGACCATTGGTAATGATGCGGCTAAAAAAATCTTGTAAATAAATAAATGTATGCTGTTCTTAACATTACCGTTTTTTGCAGCTCTGATGGTGTTATTTCAGAGATCTGTACCTGATGATAAAATTTTATAAAATTCTGCATTCATTGTTCCCAATGTCCCACTGACTACAGGGACCAGTGAAATGTGTTTCATCCACATGTGAGTAATAATTTCTATTGTTAGGTCTCTGAATTTTGTTAATTTTTCCAGTTCTTTATCTTAAATTTTTCTTCTTCTTCTTCTTGGATTACAGCACCCAGAATCTGCAGATAACATAGCAATGCAACCCCTTTATTCCCAGAAAGTAGCTGCCTGGGACACTAAATAAAGATGTGAGCCTCTCTACCATTATTCTGCTGCTTGCAGTAGCAATTCTGACTGCAGAAGCTCACTTCCCTCCTCCAAACATATCTAGATGAACAAGGAGAATCTCACCATCCAGATCTGTTGTCAACCGGTTCTAGTGGTTTTCATCTCTGCTAGGGAAGCAGGCATTTTGTAAAGTGAATGAGTCTTAATTGCCTATTCAAGACCAAGCCACCCAAAACTACTTTTCATGCAACAGAGATAGGTCACAATATACTGTCAATTTATTTTTATTTTTTTTTGCTTCTTTGAGCATTATACAGTACCAATCTTAGAGAAAACAGGAGTAGTCCAAGAGGAGAGATGATAGATGTCATCATCCCTGGTCCCTGTTAATTCAATAATCCTGGCCCTCCAACTTCATGAGCCCAGGCCATGTGGAAATGCTATTCTTTAAGAAACTCTGGAATAGTCCATGTTGGTTTGTCTCTTACATTACTGTTGTATTTCAGCACAGATTTCCACTGAACATTAAAACACCCAAAGACTAGGCACTAAATCCTCTTAGAACAGGGTTATATTGGCTGTCCAACCACAAGAGGGCAGGCAGTTCACCTTGTTTTTCTCCCTCCCTCCCTGCTTCTCTTCCTCCCTCCCTCCCTGCTTCCCTCTTTTGCTTTCCCTGTCCAAACCCTGCTCAGCTGAGCTTTGATAGTTGCTTGCTGCAGCAGACCCCAAATGCTGATTTCCCCCCCACCGCCTGTCAAATTTCTCCACAGACATAGCATGTTGCAGGATTTGTTCAGCCATCCAAACTGAATGTGAGATCTGCTAAAAAATAAAGGGAGCCCAGGAGCTGTGGAGGCGAAACTACGAGGGAGGAAAACAGCAGAAAGTTAGGGTCAAGAGCTTCTGAGAAGATGGGGATGCACCTGGGATTGCTGAAGATTTCCTGGAGTGTTCTTGTCATCCTCTCCTGGCTCCTGCAGAAGGAAGCAACGGGATCAGAAAATGAAAGGGAAAGCACAGGTACAGTTTGCACCTTCATCGGCACTATTGCCACTGTACCACTCTTGTGCAAGTTTTGTGAGCGGGAGTGGGTGAGCATATGGATGGTTTGGGAGAAAGCATGCCTGGATGTGTTGCAGCAGCATGTGGGAACAGGCCATGCAAAAGAGGGTGCTGGAGAAGGGTGCTGGAGCCTGGCAGGGTGGTGATGGTGTGTGAGAAAAAAAAATTGTATGGAGGTGCAGGAGCAGGGGAGTGTTTGGAAAAAAGGGACAACAGGTACCAACAAAGATGCCAAAATTGATGGATGAAAAGGCATTGAGCAGGCAGGGAGAACCCAGTTCAGCCTGCGCACAAGTGTTCACAAATGAACAAGGCATTTCTTTAAAACAGCAGAATAAGGAAAGCATCAGCAGTAGTATTAAAGTCCTTCCATGATGTGCAAAATGCATTTCAGTGTATTCAGATGTTAGTGCCTATAAAGAGTATGGATAAGCATCTGGCTATAGGTGGCTCACTGTGCTCGTGTCTCTGTATGTACTGTGTGTGTAATTAAACAGAGAGGGAGGGAGGGTTGTGGCCACACATGACTCTTCTGTGCACATGGTGCAAGAAGTGAACAAATCACGCTTATTTGCTTCTGATGCTACATATATTGAAATATTCAAGTGATAGTGACTATCCTGAGTTGGATTTGTGAATGGTGTGACTTAGTTCCAGCTTATGATTTCCAGGAGACAATGAATTTTATACAGTTTTTTAAAAGTTTATGGTGATTTGCACTCTGTGTGTGTTTGGTGATTCACATGACCAGTGTGACAAGCTTACAACCATTGCAGAAATCCACTAGTTCTAACTTTTGATATCCTTGTGAACATAGCTATGGCACTAACGATGCATCCAAAAGTATCTCTCTTGAGTCATGGGTTTACTCTACTGTGTTCATGCCTAAAATTGCAGCCGCCACCCCCCCAACCAGGGTTTTAAGAATACTGTATGTATAAGAAGGTAGAGGCTGGCTGTACACTGCCCTGATTTGCTGGGAGTTTGTGACATCAGTAACCCACTTTCTTAACAGCAGTTTTTCTGCTCTTAAAAATTTGGATTTAAAATAGTGCTAAATCCAAGCATGGAGAATTTACTTTTCTGGGGTGACAGCCCCCAGAGTCACCCTTTGTTGGAGAGTGGATTTTGAAAGTTTTAGTCCAAAAAAGTAACAACTCTAAGCTGCACAACAAACATTACATCAGTTAAAACTTTTCAGTAGAGCATAACAAAGCATATTTGTGTGTGTGTGTGTGTGTGTGTGTGTGCGTTTTGTGCACACATGACAACAAGTGTGAATTGACTGCCACAAAATGTACTGACGAAGGGTTTAAAAGGCTTTACAATAGAATTAGAGAGAAAAGATATGTCAGTGTAGATTATCCTAGAATCACAGAGCTGGATACCATCCAATCCAGATCACTGCTTTATACAGGAAATCCAGCATGAGAGCATCCATCCCATAATAGGTGGCTGTTTAATATTTGCCTGAAAACCTTCAGCAAGGGAGATCATTAGTTTGGGTGAAGAACTGGTCTTACCATCAAGAAGTTTCTCCTAAAATTTGACAAGTATTTGCCCTCCTGTAATTTAAGCAAAAGTCATCATGTTACATTTCAAACAGAACTTGTCCTGCTCACTACTTTTTAGCAGCAAGGTTGCAGTTTGAGTTGTTGATTGTTAACAATCAATTAAAAAAAGGAAAACTCTAGTGTCCAATTCAGATACTGCATCTTAGAATTCTGCACATATAAAGTACAAAAAGAAAAGCACTTACCACTTAGGATTGATAACAGAATGGCACAAATCCTAAACATTCCTGTCTTTAAATGACCCTTAGAAGTAACTTTTGAAACCTAACTAGGTGTTATGTGTTACATCCAAAGTAACGTATAACTAATAGTTTAGCATTGCACTAAAGGAACTAGTTACTTCTAAGATTTGAACTTAAACATATTAGATCTCATCCTGCCTCTTTATGGCCCTACCTTGCAAGTTCAGTACAGTAATATGTTTGGTGCTGTTGGGCTTTGAGAGACTGTATCCTGATGTATACCCCCCCACACACAATACATACATATGCCTTTGAAGGGTGGCTGTTGCAGAATCAAAACAGATGTAAGACTGGACTGATCCATTCACAAAAGCCGTTGTTGATACAGTCTTTTAAACTACGTCTTGTTATAGTACTGTAGACGCCTATATTGGAAATCCCAGCCACTGGCTGTGCAAGCTGGCGGTTCTGGGAGATGTAATCCAAAAAGGCATCTTTCCAAGCTCTGCAGAAAGAGATTGAACAGGCAAACACAGTTGTCTGCATCTTTGCACTTTAAGGTACATGGCTATGAATTCTCTTAGGAGCGTGGCTATGGAGACTGTCATGATGACCTCCTGCACTAAACATTTTTATAACTGCAGCAGTACGTTGATAGTTGTGAGCTACTATAGCACAGTGTAATGGCTGAGAAGAAAGGGGTAGCAGACAGTCACTCGCATTCTGACAAGTCACAATGTGAGGAAAGAAAAATCACAGTTGGGAACAAAACCCACCAAGGATATTTTAGTACCTTCAAAGCTAAATGACATTTAGAGTATGGGGCATACTCTTTGGTGTACTGGAGACCATTTCATCAGATGCATTAAATCATCACTTCAGTTGGTGTGATTGAGCAATGAGTCAAAAAAAAAAGGTAAGGAATGACAGGCGGAGGTCTGGTACGCATATGTTCAGAACCAAAACATACACAAAACCAAACTGACCAATTCACAATAGCAATTGCTATAACTGGTAATTTGTTAGAATAGCTTTAACTGAGGGCTCTTGTTAACCACAAACTATGTTCTGTCTGGTTTCATCCATCTGGTGGGCTTCTGCTGTCAATCTGTTTCTTCATTTAATGCAGGGGTGGGCAATAGGGATATTGCAGATTAGTTTTTTTAGGGCAGCTCCTGTCATCTCTTCCTCTTCTTGGCCATGCCATGTACATCAGAACTTAGTGTGATTCTAGGCCAAAAGCATCTGGAGGGGCTTAGTTGTGCTTCACCCCCAATTTGACAGATATTACAGTTTTGAGAATGTGTTATAGCCTGAGGTATGAGTCCTTCCTGAGGAACTGGAATTTACAGTACTGCAAATGTACTGTACTAACAAGCTTTCTATAACACAAGACAGATTATGGTCATTGTATATGCAGAGTTATTTATGGTATTTTAGGCATCAGCCATTACAAAAAGATTGAGGACGAGGAGAAAACCAGAATCAGACCACAGGTAATGGTGGTTTTATACATAAAATTACATAGAATCAGTTGCTCTAGCAGGACTGCTAAGAGGCAGCCTTATAAATTTAATTTAGGGTGACTACTTACACATCATCAAAAAGATAAAACACCACTCAAAAAGGAAAATTAGATAGTTTTGTATCAAATGTGTGCATACTATTACTATATATGCTATCCAATTTTTATTCTTGGGTAGGTACAGATGTAAATATAGAAAGAATGAATATGATTTAAAAAGGAATACAGGACCTGTCTCATCATGAGGGAAGACTGTGATGTCATGATCCTATGCTCTCTTCTAAGGGTGCTTTATTTTTAAACGATTTGGCTGGGAAGCCCTTGAAACAGAGGAAAATCCTATATAAATAGGACATAAGACCATCCAAATCTCATCTCTTCCATAAACTCACTCTGAATCTTTTTCTCTTGGTGTAGCTTCCCATCCTATCTTAAATACAAAGGGTAAGAATTAGGTTGAAGTGATTTTTGTAAGAGAGTTTTGCAGGGTTTTTGTAAGAGGTTCAAGCGGATAATATACAGTATATGAAATTATTTGAACACCTAGAGGCATTGCAAAAATACTTTAAGTATTGTTATTCAGAGTATTATTTTCAGTAAAATTCAGTGCTAATACAAATGCAGCAACCTTTCTCGTAGGTTTAAATCCACTTGTTATTCCCAACTGAATTAGAACTTTTGAATCAATGGGATTTATGTAACTGTTGAGTCACCATTCAGCAATTGATTCAGCAAATTTCTATTCTAGTTGGGATTTGGCCCCAAATCTTTAGATTATTACTAAAAAGCAAACAAAACAAAGCAAAATATGCTTGGGTTTTGTTTTGTTTTTTAATTGCCTGGAAGTGAGGCATGTACAAAGGTCAGGAGATTTGCAGAAGGAGAAAGTGGTACTTAAATGCTCATCCTATTGTGGCAGTGTATCATTGTGATGTCCTGAAAGTGAACCTAGTACTGTAGAAGGAATAGTCCTGACCAGAGACAGACTCACTTTTAGCCTCACTGAGGGGGCTGTGACAGGAGTCTGAAGGGCAGCAAACAAGTCACTTCCCTGCAGCTGCCATCATCATCCACAGCTCAGGGACACTCTCTCCCCACCACAAACATCCATTAAATGCCTTTCCCCACTGCTGACCTCCACCTATCCGTACATATCACCAGAAGGGAAAGAAGAGGAGTTGGTGGCAGGGCTTCCAGAAGCACAGGGCAGACTTTCCATTACACACAGACCTCTCCTCTCTTTTTTTGCAGAGGCATGGTCTGATGAGGTAGCGATCATTGTAGCCCAAGCAAAGGGTGTGTGTGTGTGTGTCTCTAAGGCTGCCCTTTTCGAAGAGTGACTCCAGACTACAGATGGGCACGAAAGAAAAAAAGAACCAGGAAGTTGGTTAAAAAACTCTGGTTTGGGTTCATCAAAACTGATGAACCTGAACCAAACTGAATCACAAACTTTTAATGATTTAACTTCCTGGTTAGTCCCCCATGCCCCCACAGCCTGCTCCCCCTCTTCCCACTGCCCCCATCGCCTCCTTACCGAGCCCTGTCGCCTCCTCCTCTTCATCCTCCACCTCTGCTTCCATCTTGAGACACAGCAGGCCTGGCTTCCCTTCCAGGACCTGGGCCTGTAGTTTCTGTGCATCCCCCTGCCTATCAGTTGATAAGTGGGGCAGGCACAGAGACTGCAAGCCGGGTTTCTGGAAGGGAAGCTCGTCCTGTCTCTCAAGATGGCAACAACAGAAGAGGAGGAGGAGGAAGAAGAAGAGGCAATCGGGCCATGGAAGGAGGGGACAGGTGCAGTGAGCAGGCTGTGGGGCTGCAAATGGGTGATCTAGCGCCATATAAGTTTAGTTTCCCCTCTCCCCCAGGGACAATTTTTTTAAAAAACAAAGTGGTTCGTAGTTCATTTTTGTAAAAGTTAAGAAGTTTCATGGTTCATGGGTAGCCACAGACCACCACAAACCACCATTCCCTCTGTGGAGAATTGGCCCTATGCTTCTGGAAACTTCTGTTTCTCCTGCAGCACTTTGTTGTGCTGGGAAGAGGTTGAAAATTGAAGGAAATGGCATATAATGCACGTTTGGGGCAGGTTGGGGGGCAATGGCTTAATATAATGGGGGTGACAGCTGGCTTAGTGCTACAGGCCAGACATACACGGAAATTGTGTTAGAAGCCAGTAGAACTTTAGAATATGGGAAGCAGCACTGCCCAGAGATATCTTTCAATGAGCCTATTAAAATCTCAGCAAAGAATAACATATGGAAGAAAGGACATTATAAATGAATTGAAATGGCCCAGGATTTGACCCTGGTCTCAGATGAGATGACACAACATCTCACCTACGGTAGTTTCCGTTCTTCCCCAAACTGAAAACATTTCCTGCTATTTCTCCCACAAGGCTTGCTAGCCTTGTCACCAAAGTTTGGCTTCAAAATTTGGATCTGGAATTTATATTTTTAAAAATTCTGAATTTCTGGGTATCCAGAACTCCATTACAGTCAATATAAATATGATACAGTCATTATTTTCCCTTCAAAAACAAACAAACAAACACAGAGACAAGCAAACATTTTTAAAGCATTTCCCTGTGCTCTCTGACACCTTTGCAGTGATTTGTGCCAAGCAAAAAGAGTGCACACCAGCCAGCAACCCCCATGTCAAGCTGCACAGTACCCAAAGCTAGGCAATTTTGTGACTCAGAGACAAGGATACTGGATTGGGCCTTGGGAGAGATCCGTGTGTCAGTCACCACTGGGACATGATATTCACTTGGTGATCTTGGTCCAGTTACTTTCTCTCAGTCTGCTCTGCCTCAGACAAGTGAGGAAGAAGAGAGTCATTTATGATTCTCTGAGTTTATTGGAACAAAGGTGGGGTATAAGCACAACTGATGAAATAAAATAAAAATAACATGAGGACCCACTACTCCAAGTCAAATTGTTTAGTAAAAGTAAAACCATACCAACTGAAGGATTTTTATGATTCTCATAATGCAGAGCTTGTAACATTTTTAAAGGAACTTATTGCATTATTCATTGCTTTGTGACAGCAAGTTTGTTGCTATGGTTATCATTCTGTTTGAAAAAGGAATTCATTGTCTGCTTTGACGGTTACTGTATTGTTGTCTTTACAGTACAGCAGAAAAAACACAGGCAAATACTCTCCAGTTCCCACTAATGGCCAATTACAATACTGTACCCAAGGGGAAAATCCTGTCAAAGAATGTCAGAGTGTCTTTCCTTTTATTTTTTTCTTTTGCTTTCATTTTGTTTTGCGTTTCTTGTTGAAATTCCCTTTTAGAGTAACTGGAAAACATTGCTTGTTGTATAATAATTCTGCAAGTACTTATGTTGCTTTCAAAATATGACTTGGTTACATCCTTTTCCTCTCTAAATTTAATTATTGTTGTGACTTACTGAAAATTTGATTCTGACATATGGCAACCCTGTGAATTCCTGACCTCAAAAAGGTTCTAACCTTAATAGGCTTGCTCAGGTCTTGCAAAGCAAGTCTGTGGCTTCTTTTAGTGAATCAGTACATTTTGTGTTCATTCTTTGTCTTTTCTTCTGTCTATAGCTTCTCCTTGCCCATAATTCAATAACATATGAATTAATATGATGAATTCCTAAACTGCTAAAGTATGTGCAGTCACTAAGTGTACACCATGCATTTTTAAAAATTAAACTCCCAGAAGTCTCCAAGAATTCCAAACGCAGAATTACAGAAGTATCATCCCCCAAACGCATACTTGCAAACACTTTCTTTTCACTCACCTGGTCACCACTGAGGATTGTTTCTAGGCCTTTATTTCCTGCTATATTGCTTCTATCAAGAAAGCATCTGCAATGTTTTTTGTGTGTGCGGATTTGTTCTTCTTGAGCCATCCTCTATAGTGCACACCACCTCTAGGAAGCCTTGCAAGAGGTTCCTCATGGGAAGCATTGCCGCAGGAAATGAAGGCCTAGATAGAAGAACTTCTGAAACAAGGGTCTCAAACTCAATTTATCTGGGGGCCGCTGATGGTAGAGTCTGGGTGAGGCTGGGCCGCATCAGATTTTCCACCAAGCGGAGCAAGAGCCCGAGGAAGCTGCCCAGGAGTTTCCTTAGCCCGGCTGGGGCTTGGAGGACGAGGAGGAGGAGCGTGCGAGCCCTCGTCACCAGCCACGACCCGTTCCGGCTCCTTCTTCACTACCACCACCACCAGCAGCAGCAGCAGCAGGAAGAAGCAGAGAAGGGAGGGAGCACCGGCAACCACCTAGTGGGGGGGGGAGGAGGGAGGAGGGCATGACATAAAAATTTTAAAACCCCCCACAGAATTGCCTTCCAAAGGAGAAAAGCCCCCATTGGTACCTGCAAAATTAAACAGAATGGGGGGGCCCACAGGTGCACACGCACACACACACACACACACACACACACACACACACACACACACACACACACACACACACACACACACACACGGAGGTCTGGCAACCTTCCTCTGAGGGCTCCCCTCAAAAAAAGGCGCACTCAGCAGCAGCAGCTACGCCAACCATGACAGAGGAGCAAACTTTGCGAGGTGAGTCCAGGCAGCCGGCAGAGCCGAGGCAGCTGAAGCAGGACGAGGAGGAGGAGGAGGAGGAAGTACCGCCAGGTGCTGAGGCGGCCACTGGCTGGGCTGGTGCTGGGGGTGCCGAGAGAGAAAGAGACCAGAGAGCCGCTTCCCTGGAAGAGGCGGCGGCGGCAGCTGCTGTTGGCGGTTTGGAGGCGCTCTTCGAGGACGGGCTGGGACTGAGCTCCACTCTCAGGCATCGCGCGTCGGCGGCATGGGCCCTCGGGGAAAAGGGCCGGCAGTGCACCTTGCTTGCCAGCTCTCCCCCAAGACAGCGCCTCTTGCACCCTCCATCCGGAACTGCAGCCTGCCAGCTGGCAGACAGACGGGATGGATGGATGGATGGCTGCAGTTCCAGATTGAGGGTGCAAGAAGCGCTGTCTTGGGAGAGAGCCGGTGAGCGAGGTGAGGCTTTTTTTGACTCTTGACAGCAGAAGATGAGTGGGCGCTTCAGGGGGCCAGGCAAGGCAGGGGCCACAGATTATCGTCTGGTGGGCCGCAAATGGCCCCAGGCCGCATGTTTGAGACCCCTGTTCTAGAAGGAGGCCTTGTCCTTGTCTAGGTGAGTGAAATGAAGGCATTTGCTGGTACGTCTTTATGGGCTGGTGCTTCTGCCTTTGGAATTATTGGAGAGATCTTGGAGTTGGAGTAAAAATAAAACAGAAACACACACATCAGAGCTTTTATCACCTCACATAGTTTGCAACTTTAACTTTTTGTGTGTGATGGTCTTCAGGAGTGAAACAGTCTCCATTACATGTCTGGTTTCAAGATTATGAAAGAATAATAAACCTTCAGGCTAAAATTCCTCTCCCTGGGAGGTTTTGTTTACTGTCTGTTAAGACTGTTCTCTTCCTTTTGAATGTTAGATGTTAAAACATCCCATTTAACAGTAGATATTAAATGTCTCACTTGAAGCCTTTTTAGTACTATGTTTTCTTGGCCATGGATGTAGCAAATGTTGAGTTGTGATACATAACTGCTTATATATGTTATGGTATATTTTATGCTTCCATTACTGAGTCAGATATGTACACATCTTCACCTTTCACATTTTCTAATAATGAAGGTATCTTGAGATATGTTTCTGCCAATGAAAGACACCAAAGATCCTGAGAAGGGACTCAGAGGAGATCTAGAATTAAGTCATAAAGCTCATTAGGGTTAGTAATGCTGTCTTTGTTGTTATTGTTTAGTCATTAAGTCATGTCCGACTCTTCATGACCCCATGGACCAGAGCACACCAGGCCCCTCCTGTCTTCCACTGCCTCCTGGAGTTTGGTCAAATTCATGTTGGTAGCTTCGATGACACTGTCCAACCATCTCATCCTCTGTCGTCCCCTTCTCTTTCCAACATCAGGGTTTTTTCCAGGGAGTCTTCTCTTCTCATGAGATGGCTAAAGTATTGGAACCTCAGCATCAGGATCTGTCCTTCCAGAGAGCAATCAGGGTTGATTTCCTTCAGAATCGATCTCTAGCCTGGCCTAACTCTCAAGGGTATTGTGAGGATAAGCAAAGATGAAGGAAGTCCTTCTGCTAGAGCTCATTGATGGAAAGATGGGATATAAAGGTAATGAATAAATTTCAGCTTTCTAAAAATAAAGCTGGATATTGGAGGTACTCTTTTGAGAATCCTCTATTGATGAAGGAATCCACACATATCTGCTCTTTTAGAATGTTTGAGTAAACAGGATGCTCTGTGCTATGTTTGTATTGAATTTCAGCTTCCTAGTTAGTGTGGGAGTAACATAATTATTTCATGGATATAATTAGTCAACAACATTTTGAAGAGAGGAGCATCTTTCAACAAAGCAAGTCATCTGCTTCAGTAGTTCTAAGTTGGAGGAGGGAGCTGTGTGCCATGTAGCCTTGCCTGCCTCCTCCTAAGCTAGCCTTCAGCTTCAGCAGAAGACACTGGTCCACTGGAAGTGTTGAAGTATGATTCAACTACTGTATTTGTCTGGTTGGCTTCTCGTTGTAGAATAAAAAGGGCACAATCCTATCCTTTGCTTTACCTTACCCTTTGCTGTAAAGTGTCTTGTGCTAACCCTGAGTTGATATAGATATAGATATAGATTCCCCAACAATTCTTTTTTACATTTGGGTTGCCTTGAGCCAACTGGAGTCCTGAAGTTCTTGGACTGCATTTCCCAGTGTTCTTTACCATTGGCTGTACTGGCTGGGGACTTACAGAAACTGCAGTCTAATAGCATTTGCTTTTTGCACATTTCTGTCTCAGATTACTTATGTCTCTGAACCAGATTTTGGAATTTATAGAAAAGTAGGTTAATTGTTTTGAGATATACCTCAAGTCCCTTGTACTGTGAGAAGATGATGTACAAACATCTCCCTTTAAACTTTTCTCATAATCATCATGAGGTTGCTGGGTTACATGAGTTTCAAGCAGTCTGATCACCAACCAGTACAGTACAGTACAGTAACTAGTTCCTTTTGGATACAGTTATAGTTTCAAAATAACAGAAGGCAGAGGGTTGACATTTTTCATGATGAATAGTGTTTGCCAGTTACTAACAAAAGTTGCCTTCATCTGTCTTTTTCAAACCTCTTTGGAGGCATTTTGGCAGATTATTTTTCAATTTTTATGCCATCCTGTTATTAATTCTATTTTTAAAAAAAGTAATGGGAAATAATTTTAAAAAAAACAGAGAGAGAACATCAAGTAATGTAACAAATTACGTTTTCAACATTTAACAAATAATGACTGGCTAATTTTCAAACATTGCAGTAATAGGAAATAATTATTTTTAAAAAGTAACATCCCAAGCTTTACTAGTTGTGTATGTGGTAACAAATCCCAGCTTTCTCACTAGAGTGCGAATGTAGTTTATCATGGGTGTGTGTGTGCTTTGTTTCCCCCATTTTGAAGTAGGCTATATAGCTGTCACAGTTTGCTTTCTACCCATTTTAGTTTCTTAGATTATGTGTTTTAACACCTCCATTCTATGAGTGAAGCTGAACAGCTTGAAAGTTATACAATAAAGATTCCCCAGGGTAAACAGAAGTTTGTCCCAAAGCCACTTTAAAACAACTCAGACTCACACAGATACTTTGCTGCCAACACAATCTCAGTTGGAAACTTCGTAAACAGGAAAAATCATCAAGGCAGGGCCAGCAGAAAGAGTCTTGCGGCTCCTTTTCAGTGCTCCTTGCCTGTTCCATAAAGTGTCTCAGCTCAATATTTTCACACCAGGAAATGGCAAGGAAAGCAGCCAAACCAGAGAGACCGACTGTGCCAAATTGCCCTCTCTAGTTGGATAATCCATGCAGGGAAGGAGGGCAACTGAGGACCTCACTGAACGTTATGGGAAATGAATGCCTGCCTCCAGCTCACGTCCCTCTGGTATCTGGAGTGGGGAGGGGATATAGTATATAACATTGTCTTATGATGGTTTTCTCCAAATATTGAAAGTGGCAGCCAGTGAATTGGAACAGGTGTAGGAAATGCTGGATCCAATTGTATTACATGATACTCCCCCCCCCCCCGTGGGATGCCACAAAGAAAAATGGAAACTGGGAGAACTTCCTCCCAACTACATGGAGAAAACTCAATCTAGAGCAGCCACATAACTCCCACGCATCCATTACCACTTCCTCGAATCCCTTCTTAGTACCTCTTACATTAGACAGCACTAGAGGATAACTGCAAGAGGCACTATATCTACTATACCCAGTGTGGTGTAGTGGATACAGTGATGGACTAGAACCCTGGAGAACAGGGTTCGAATCCCTGTTTAGGCATGAAAACTCACTGGGTGAGTGGAACTGGTAAAACCACTCCTTAAATATCTCACCTTGAAAACCCTATTCAGGTCACTATAGGTCAGTTCTGACTTGATGACACAGAACAACAAGAGGCATAGAGTGACTCCTGAAAAAGCAGCAGAAAGACATTATATTTCTGGACCAAATCCACTTTAAAATAGTTCAAACTGTAGCCATGTATCCTATTACATAGGCAGTGTCTGTTGAAACAAGTATCAGAAGACAGTTTTGTATTTGAAAGGGTCCTCTGTTCAAAGGACTGGGAAAGCCAAATTGGATTTAAAGATAAAAAAAAACAATCAACAGTTAGCACTTGAACAACAGGCTGAGTAGGCTCTGGGGATCAAAATAGATTCAAGGGAAACACATCTTCCCTTGGATTAGCTTATTTTTTCCCCTCCATGGCATGAATTCCAGATGTGAACTTGGGCATTCAGAGATGTTAGTTAAGCTGCTGCTTACCCTACAGTGACCAATCAACCTAAGACAGTGGTTCCCAACCTTGGGTCCCCAGATGTTCTTGGACTACAACTCCCAGAAATCCTGGCCCAACCCAGCTAGTGGTGAAAGCTTCTGGGAATTGCAGTCCAAGAAAAACCTGTTTAGAAAGCAAAAGGAAATAGAGGAGACACCATGACAAAGTATGCCTTCTAAATACAAGCTAAACATCTAAATACAAGCTAAACATCTTTTATCCTGGCACACAAATCCAACAATCACAATTTCCCCAACTAAATCGAGATGTCTTTCTGTTTAAACTACAGCAATTATTTCTGATTGTGCACCTATAGCTTTAAATTAGCCTATGCAATGTGTGTGGTATGTCCTTTATTTTAACAATGGAGAAGTATTCATCCTTAAAGGATAGTTCATGTTGAGATAGAAGATTATCCTTAAATTACAGCTCATGGCTCACCCCCCCTATGTGGCAACCAACTTTCCTCTAACCTGACAGAACTGTCCACCCTTTCCATTTTAAGTCTTTTCCATCTTTCTACTATGAATTGTTTTCTGCTGATTCCCCCCTTTGTTCTGCCAATTGATTCTCTGTGGCATAGAGTGTATGCCTTCCACTTAAATTCTTGGAAGCCAACTCCCTCTTAATTTAAAACAGGGATCCAAATTATGTGAATATGCAAAGAACTATCTGATGTAAGTAAACAGCAGAATCACTTGTGTAAAATTATCTGATATATGCAAAGAAGATAAATCTATGTAACATATTCAGAATTGTTATGGCTCAAGTGGATATTAATTTCAAACAAGGGAAGTAGATGTCAGCACTCAAACCTATCAGGAAGGTACACTTTTTGGTTTGGAAATCAAATCCTGACCTATAAACAAAAACTCAGAGGGGGATAGCAAAGATAACATTGAGATGCATCTATATTTATTAATATTGGCCCTACCAGTCCAGTCTACTCTAGTGTGTAGAAACTGAGGTCAGCTTCAGAAGCCCTGGTTGAAAGTAAACTTTTCTCTTGAAGGCATTCCCCGAAAGGTTATGTCACTCAATAGAAGTTCTGCTCTTCAATATATGCCATGTGACGATTAATCCATCTTTGGAGGCTCATCTTTCTCTACTTCTCAATGAATCATTAGTCCAAGCAGTAAAAGAGAAGTGATATAAATTCTTCCCTGAATGGGAAAAATGTTTGGAGGGGACCTGATCCTTCAGATTCAAAGCCTCCCCAATTATGACCATATAATACACACTGATTAACCCTGTTTCTTCCATCTCTGACACTGAAGAGATCAGGGCTACAGAGTTCTGTGAATATAGGGAAAGGTGATGTAAGGTTTCCTCTCAGTGGTTTAGATATCTTGCTGCAAAGCCAAAGGTTGGGAATTTGATTGCCATTGTGCCTCCTTGACAGGGGCTGGATTCAATGATCCATAGAGTCCTTTCCTGTTCTGCAGTTCTAAGATCATCATAATCACTCATTGTCACTACAGTATCATCGTCATCATCATCTCTCTCCCTCTCTCTGAGTTCAGAAGGAGTGATCTGTTTGGGTTGTTCTCTCCATGTGTCCCTGGAATCATATATTTATATTATTAGATCGGCACCTAAAAGAGCTTGGTAAGAGTCCATAATAATAAGTCAGAATCGTGGTGACTGTTTTCAGTATTTTCTCGGCAGGGAGTATTCAGAAGTGGTTTAACCTTCCTTTCTTCTGGAGAAATTGGGACTGTGCAGTTTACCCAAGGCCACAGAGGCTGGCTCTGCTTGCAGGAGGCACAGTGGATAACTGAACTTCTAACCTCTGGCTCTGCAGCCAGATACCTAAACCACTGAGATATCCAGTGAGTTTAGTTAGAGTCCATACACGGAAGTAAATCTTATTGAGTGGCCTAGGGCCAGTTGTTCTCTTTCGTTCATCATAACCTAATGTGGAGTGCATGAGTACATTTGTGTGTGCGTGCACATATATATGTGTCAAAGACCAATTTATAATCCAATTATGATAATTATGGAAAATCCCATTCTCAGTTCATGGACTATTTAAAACTTATTGAAGACTGGCAACAAAGTAAGCCATTGACATCCTAGTTTATAAATACTGACTTCCTTTCTGTCCTGATCTATTTTCTCTCCAGGAAAAAAAAATCAAGCACCCGAGGCCCATTTCCGTCTTCACGACCATACCAAGATTTAATAGACAACATCAGTAGAAAACATCTGGATTCCCAGGCCACTCCTGCAAGCCACAGGCTAAATTCAGTTTTTGTGGGGAAAGTAGAGCTGGGATGAATATATACTGTGGCAATCTTTAGAATAACCAGCAGTGGTTAAATGACATTTTATGGCCAGTGGAGAGATTTGGTTGTATTTTGAGCTAAGCAACTTCCTGATTCAAATCACAGTGAGACAAGAATACTTCTGGTACAAAGAGGCTGGGTGGTATAATGGTCACAGTGTGGGACTAGGGTTTGTGAAGTTGAGATACCAAGGCTCTACTTAGTTGTGGACATCTCTGTGTGACTTTGGTCCAGTTATACTTTCTCGGCCTGAGCTACCTCAGTTGTTGTGAAGATGATGTGAGGAAAACAACTATGTGTAGCAGCTTCAGCCCATTGGAGGAAAGATGGGGGATGACTATAGCACTGCAGGTGATGTGTCCAGTGCAATTAAGTGAGCTTTCATGGACTCATATTTATATTATCTTGTTTAATCTCATCCTTTTCCCAAGGAGCTCAGAGAGGCTGACCTGGATCTTGCCTCTCATTTAATCCTGTGTGGTATGGTTAGGTTAAGAGCATGGCTATCCAATCTGTCTCCTTCCCTCTGGTCTATCTTTTCCTCCTTTGGAACTGGCCTTTTCCAAAAGATGGAGAAGGGAGAAGTTCCATTTGGAATGATCCATTAATTGTCCATTACTAGGTCAAATACACATGGAAAACCCCACTACCACCAACATCAGTTTTGCACAGCCTGTTCATTTCTAAAAAGTGGAGGTAACAGGACTCAAACATCTTTGTGCTTATACCATTTGGCCAGCTGCTTGTCAAGGCCAGATGTGAGGGTGGTAGAGGCTCTCTGTACGTGCTCAAAAACACTTTTTATCCGCATATTCTAGCAAAGAGCCCTGGCACTGAAAGCTGCTTTCAGACTCAGAATTATCACTGGCAATGTGCATTTCATGGCAACAAAAATATTTCAGAAAAATGGTCATCTTGGAAATTATTATTTTTGTTATGAATCCTCTATATAGCTCATTTGATCATCTGCATAGCACATGTGCTTGACAATGAATGGTTATTATTTATGTAATTCTCTGAAGATGCAAAACACGTTGTGGTTTTGATACAATTGACACAGAGTTTGGAAAGGAAGCTGTCTTCCAACCAGCATGGTTTCTGAACTTAAGATCTACTTCTGAACTCAATGAACTGGATTTATTTATTTTATTTATTTAAAATGTTTTTATCCTGCCTTTCTCCTTAAAAGGACCCAAGGTGGCTTACCTCATTAAAAGGCAATATTTAAAGCTAAGAATCGTGAGTATAAATAGGCAGCTTATATCAGTAAACAACAATATTAAAGCTAAAACAATAAGTATGGAAACACTAAAAAGGAACAAATACCACAATGAGAGATGGTAAACACAAATAGTACTAAAGACCCAGTAAGAGCAGCAATGCATCATATCCATCTAAAAGTTATTAATGTAGCCAGCCATGTGATCAGTCACTCATGTAGGCAGTCACTCAGGGAAAACCTGTCTGAAGAGAAAGTTCTTTGCCTTCTTGTGGAAGGACAGCAAAAATCGGGCCAGGCTAGCCTCCTGTGAAAGAGAGTTCCAGAGGCTGGGAGCAGCAACAGAGAAGGAGCTCTCCTGTGTCCTCACCAAACACGCCTGTTAAGATGGTGGGACTGAGAGAAAGGCCTCTCCTGATGATCTTAACACTTGAGCAGGCTCATAATGGCAGATGCAGTCCTTGACATAGCTTGGACCCAAGCCATTTAGGCTTTTATGGGTTAGAACAAATTGTAAGGAGGAAGAATCTGGTGGTAGGACCCCGATGCGCCGGCCATTGTGTTTGTCCTTAGAAAGAAACTCCCTTTACACCTCAGGTGCAATGGTGGATCAGGAGAAACCAATGAGAATGCTTAGATTAAAAAAAGAGAAGGTGGAGAGATTTACTAATATTTAGTAGGCCTGTTGAAATCAACTGACTTAATCATTATTAGCTTGAGTTCCATTGATTTCAGTAGGTTCACTGTAAATACTACTATTGTATGGTGGAATTCAGTCGCCCATACGTTTTGTCTGCCCCATTTGTCCCCAGCTTAGCATAATCTTTTCTGCTCTCAGGTGAGCATGCCGAAATATTTTGCCTGTAGCCTTCTACTTTAGGTATGTCAATGGTTCCCAACCTTGGGTCCCTGGATATTCTTGGACCACATGCCTTAGATCAGCACCTGAAATTCTAGCCAGCACATCTAGTGGTGAAGGCTCCTGGGAGCTGCAGTGTAAGAACCCCTGGGTTGTCCAAAGCTGCAAACCACTGATGTATGTGAAAGAATTCAAACTATGGTATGAGAAGAAAAACAAAACAGGAGAAACAGTGGGCATTTCCATATTCCAACCAGTAAAACATACCCTCCTCTATAATACTTCATTCCATTCCACTGTTACATGTTTCTAGTCCTCTGCTCATAACAGTCAACCTTCTCCAGTCACCAACCATGTTCAGTTCCCCTAAGGTCTTTAGAGGTTTTCCCCTCCTCTCTCTTATACTGTATTATACTGCAAGTCTTGGATTCCCCCCAAGCTTGCTAATATCTCCCCTCTTGTAAACAAATGGTGCTATTTTGGCCATCTTGGGGTTTTTTATACTCTTTTTTTTTGTAATCATGTCCCTCCAGGTTGGACACGGGAAGATCTATCAATAGTGGGGGCGCAACCTCAGTCTTGGGCGCGAAAGGCAAGGGCAACATCGCTGGAAGACAAAAGGACACGGATTAGCCAAGATCTTGTTGGAAAAAGTTTGGCCATTGACACATTGATGGACAATGAAACACAGATTGTGGTGAGTTTTGCATACGAAACAGTTGAAATAACCTAAGATGCCATGTTTGGCAGAAAGGTTCTTGACAAGAACTTCTGTACAGCTTAGTAGTTCAGATATCTGGCTTCCGTGCCAGAGGTTGAGGATTTAATTCCCCATTGTGTCTCCTTGAGAAGGGCTGGACTCGACGATCCATAGAGTCCCTTCCAGCTTGGCAGTCCTAAGACTCTAAGTAAGCACTGCATTTTTGCAAAACTATGAATGAGTTGTATTGAAGAAAGCAGGCCTCCTCAAATGGGTGACCAACAAATGTTTTCCATGGCAGCTCATAGCATACTAGACCATTGACCATTCCAGTTTGAGATGATGGGATACATGGTACAAAAGGAAACTGAAGCAACAGATTGATTAAGGGTCGCATGGGGGCAGCAAATTTCTTCCCATCCAATTTTCTTCCAATTTTCTTTTTTTAACCTTTTGAAAATTGCCCAGTGTCAAAGAGACTTAGAAGCACAACAACAAGGGGGAATGAAAACACACCCTCTTCTTGTGAAAAAGCATCATTACTATTCCCCACATTCACAGCAATCTCCCACAGTCTTGTTTTGGTACTTTCTGTCTAAAGAAAGCATGTTTTTAATATATATAATATATTATATATTAATATATAATATATATATATACAGTGGGGTCTTGACTTGAGAACTTAATCCGTATTGGAAGCCGGTTCTCAAGTCAAAAAGTTCTCAGGTCAAATCTGCATTTCCCATAGGAATGCATTGAAAACCATTTGATCCGTATCTGCTCTTTTCCGTCCATAGAAACTAATGGGAAGCTGCTATTCTGCCTTCGACCACTAGAGCGGGATATTTTGTTTCTTTTTTTCTTAGGTCAAGAAAGGTTCAGGGAAGGCAGGGAAAATACAGTCCAGGCAGTACCAGGCAGTCTGAAGACTCCCAATCCACTCTCTAAACGCTGGGAGGAGTGAGGAAGCAGACAGGCACCCTTTTCACTGGCCAACAGTTAACTGAAAGTTCAAATTTTGCACTTTCCCTGCCTCCCACGTGTTTTTTTTCAGTTCTTAACTCAAATCTAAGTATGTAAGTCAAGTCAATATTTTCCTATGAGAGTGGTTCTTAAGTCAAAATGTTCTTAACTCGAGCCGTTCTTAAGTCAAGACACCACTGTACACTTTTGTATTGCATTTTAAACTGTTATGATTGCATGATTTTAATGATTGTGAGCCACCATGTGTCCCCTATGGGGGATAGGAGGCACAATAAGTAAGTAAGTAAGTAAGTAAGTAAGTAAGTAAGTAAGTAAGTAAGTAAGTAAGTAAGTAAGTAAGTAAGTAAGTAAGTAAGTAAGTAAGTAAGTAAGTAAGTAAGTAAGTAAGTAAGTAAGTAAATGTGAGTGCATGAGTGATTGCAGAGGAAGCTGAGATAAATAAATAAATATACAACACAGTGCCTGGCTTATAACAACATCCTGAAGTTTGTGAAAAAAAAATTAATGTTACCATCTAAAGAGACACCCCTATAAGACAATTATAGCTGGAATCTAAATTTACTGAATGGTTCCACTGATTGGCCTAGAGTTCTCCATCATGCA
The DNA here is from genome assembly GCF_051106095.1 of Pogona vitticeps. Classification (NCBI taxonomy): domain Eukaryota; kingdom Metazoa; phylum Chordata; class Lepidosauria; order Squamata; family Agamidae; genus Pogona; species Pogona vitticeps. The sequence goes on from NC_135788.1 coordinate 100,344,642, forward strand.
TCATACCACATGCTGACTTTCTAATTATGGCTGAAACCACACACTTTGTCAGTATACAAACACAGAATATGGTTGTGTCCAGTCCGGACTGTGGTTCTTGTCAGCTATATAAGGGAAGGAAGAGTTTCATTCAGACTCAGATGCAGCAGCACAATTAAGCATTTAGGAAAACCTCTTTTAATTAAAGAAGACAAGGAAGGGCTGACCTATGATACTTGCCGCTTGTAGTTAAAGAAAACCTCTGTTCCACCTACAGAAATCAACTGGGCTGGCATTTGATTCCTAAACAGTGGGGATAGGACAGTATCTTCTCTAGTGTACCTGAGGTAAGAAGGGTAGCTTATGGAATTCCAAGGTTGGCTTTGAGGCATGCTCAGCTCTGCCACCTTGCTGCTCCTCTGTGCAGCCCCAGGACCTGCCATCTAAGATGGCTGCCTCACTTTACCTAACGACAGGAGGAGACCTGAGTCAAGTTAATGTTTGGGAAAAAGATGAAGGCAAGGCTTTTGTTGATACCAGAATTTGAAAGGTTATTGTTGTTGTACCTATTGTGATGTAGTGGATAGAACCATGGACTCTGGACAACAGGGTTTGAATCCCTGCTCAGTCATAGAAAGTCACTGGGGGAGTGGAACTGGTAAAACCACTCCTTAAATTGACAGCACACACACAACAACAACAACAACAACAACAACAACAACAACAACAACAACAACAACAACAACAACAACAACAACAACAACAACATAGTTCCTGGGGCACCCCAAACACTTAGTTACATTTCCAATTACAATCTTCAAAGAATATAAGTATTTACTTTTCCATTTGTAACTAGAATAGTTTCTCTTGGATTACTAATTGAAAAAAATGATTTTAGAACCTGTTGTCTTGTGATACAAAACTCACTCCTCCTGTCCCATTTTTTTTATCAACATCCACAACAGAGCACGAGGCACAGCTCAAGCCAGACCTTGTGCTGGGGACATTCTTCCTACACTTCAGTAAGGGCACATCTAGTAACTAGAGAAGTAATTAACAGGTAAGAGTTCTATCACAAAAAGTTGCCCCTTGTTAACTTATAGTGATAGTGTTACTTAGTTGTATCCTCTTGCAGAGGAAATAATTACAACCAACTAGTTATTAGTAATTATTTATTCTCAAACTCTGGCCCAGACCACTTGGGGCAAGATTTATATGTCCCTTAATTGTGGCATGACATGTGAGAAATGGAAGGCCTGAGGAGGTGCTGGATTGAGAGAAAAATTGGTGACTAGTGCAGATCAATAGCACATTGTCTGTGAAGTTTGGAATTAGAGCGTGACCTGTGTCTAGATGAAAGGGGAGCACACTTTAATGAATTGAAATCGATACAAAGGGAAAATGCACTGCACAGTTTGACAGTGCAATGTCAGCAGATGTAGCTGTATAGTTTACACACTCCAACTCTAGACAGGTGGCACAGAATTCAGAAGCCTATATGTGGCCTGCATGCTTCATTGCAAGGCATTATCGGACTCTGCTGGAAGAGAAGAAATTGAGGCCATTAGGTAGGAAATGTGCACACAGCAGGGAGACATAGCTCCAGCAGCAGCAGCAGCTGCATGTTGGGCTGCTCTGAAGCCATCTTTTCAACCAGCCTTTCTAGCTGCGCCTTTAATAGCTATTTGAGCAGCAGAAATCAGCAGGTAGAATGTTCACTCTATAGAGATGTAATTGCCCCAAAGTGGAATATGCAATAATGGTTTTGTAGGAGGTATCCTGTACTTCAAAACAAAGCTGAAGAACTTGTGGGTACCTAGATTCATGGACCTCTGCTTCCACAATCACTAAACATTGCCACCTTAATTGGGGCTGATGAGAACTGGAGTCCAGCAATACCAAGGATGCCACAGCTACTGCAGTCCTTTTTTTGGAACATCTCCAGGAAATGTTTCCTGGGGTTTTTTGCCTTGAAAAAGTTCTGGCAAAGTATTTCCTAGCTTTCTTGAGCAGCTCATCCCCACAGCCGGGTTCTTCTTAGAATGAAGATAAATTTCCTAACAGATAAACAAAACTATGGGTCAGAAGTGGATCAATACATAACTTTCTGGATGTCATTGTACGGCAGTTCCCATTAGCCCTTTCTGTTAGAATAACCACTGTTGGGAGGTGCAGTCTTACAACATCTTACAGGGCAACAGGGTCTCCTTCCCTAAACCTGGTAGAAAGTGAGAAGAAATTAAGGAGCAGTGGTGGCAATACTCTAGGAGGCCTTGGCTGGTGTGCCAGAGAGACAGGGATGCATTCAGTGACTTTAATGAGACAACAAGGGAAACACTATGCCAGCATATTCAAAACAAGCACATCCAACTGGAATGACATTGCCTTCCAAGATTCAGTAAAGGATGCTTTTGATTGGGGAGCCAATAAGTGCCCCTACATAGGAAGGGAGAGAGGAAAGGTGGAATAGGTTGCAAGAGAGGGTGTTATGTGACAGCTTATGGATGTACCATTGATAAGACCTTGATTATAGATTCTTTGGGGAGGGAAATCAAAGCCTTTCCTCAGTAAATTTGTCTCTTGCTAATTTTTATCTGCCACCCACATCATGCTTTCTGCATCTTGTCCCCTCTGGATTGGTCCAATAATAATAATAATAATAATAATAATAATAATAATAATAATAATAATAATAATAATAATAATAATAATAATAATAATAATAATAATAATAATAATAATAATAATAATAATGTGCTGTCAAGTCAATTCCGACTTATGGTGACCCTTTTCAGGTAGAAAGTACTCAGAGGTAGTTTACTATTCCCTTCTTCTTGGAGTATCCTGGAACTGTGCAGCTTGCCCAAGGCCACATGGGCTGGTTCTTCTCCCTGGAGACATGGTGGGGAATCAAACTCCTAACCTCTGACTCAATAGCCAGATACCTGCATTGATCCAGCACATCTGTTAATCACCTTTCTCCCATCATAGCACCATCCAGACAGATAGGGGGCATTAGATCAGGAAGCGCAGAAAACTTGGTGTTGTGGAGGGATCAGCCTGGACTTGAGCATTTTGTACAATCTTTTCTTTGCTTATCTCTCACTCCTGTCATTAATTGTATGTACATGCTGATATCAAACTGCCAAGGTTGAAATCTCTTTAAAGCAAATCTGCAGGAAAGTTTTAAGCAGGAATGGTTTTAATGGCATTACAATTAATCTATATTACTTCACCCAGAGAGCAAATGTTGCCCCTCTGTCGGTTTAAGGTGGAAGACAAGCTTTTGTTTTTCACATAACACTTCATCAGGCCTGCTTGGTGAAACCTGAAAGCTTGCAGGCTCTTGCAAAAGCTGAACTTTCCCTAATGAAAAAGAGGTTATTGTAACCTACTTTCTAGCTCTCATTTTGTGATTAATAACATAGGAGCAACCCCAATTTCCATCCTGCTATCTTCTACATTTGCCAGAAGATTCAGGTAAAGGAATGCCTTGGAGGGAGAAAAAAGCAATGAAAATTTTCTGCAAGATATCCTAACTGGACTGTAAAGCTTCATTCTCACTTCCATGCACACTTCCTCGGGCTTTTTCTTCCTTTCCCTCTGCTTGTTTTTTCTCTCTTTCCTCTTCTTAATTCTGGCTGTAACGAAATCAAGGTGACAAATTGGGACATAATAATGATCCAGCAATGAGATCATGATGGAGAACATGGTGAAGTGTGGAAGCAGCCAAGTCCACCCATCCTCGGTATTTGCTCGTTTAATTTGTTTTCCCCCTCTTTATTAAGAACACATTTGGAAGCTCCTTGCCTCTGTACGTAACTGCAGAGGAGAACATGGGCCAATTCAGCTGATGACTGTCCAGCCACGATACTTCTGATATCACCCACGTTGCTGCTTCTACACACACACACTACTGGAGTACTAAACACATAGTTTAGCCTACAGATGGGAAAATTAACTTTGATGGAGTACGATTCCCAGAACTCCACCGTCAGCTCAATTATGCTAGCTATGGGGTTTGGGGAATTATTATCCTTCCCATATATCCTCAGGCTTCATTTGAGATCAGATTTTTTTTTCACCCCAGAACTGGCTTTCAAAGCCAGGTCACCATTTTCAGTGTGTGAAGTACTGCCAAAATAGAAATATAAAAGAAAGTGCTTCTAAGCACGTGAAAAACACGTCTTTCACCCTGTCCAAAGGAAAACAACAAACAAAAGACAAAACCCTGTGGTACCTTGAACTATTATATTTATATACAACGGTTGTATTTTCTAAGGATTCTTAGAAAGCAACAATTGACTGAGAGTTTGTTAATCACCTTCTATCGGAGTTCAATTGAGAGTATATTATCCTACTGTCTCTGTGTATGGTTCACGAGCTGCACAGTGGCAGAGAAAAAGGCAATTCAAGGGGTGATCAAGACGGCCCAAAACATCATTGGCTGTTCACTCCCCTCTTTGGAAGAATTGTATAAGAACAGATGTAAGAGGAAGATATCTAACATACTGAAAGACTCCTCTCATCCGGGATATCAGCTCTTTAAACTATTACCATCAGGAAGGAGATTCAGGGTATTGAAAGCAAGGACAAGCAGATTCAAGAACAGTTTTTACCCAAGTGCAGTATTGAGTTTAAATGCGGGGCCATAAGTTTTTGGTGGACTTTTTAATTGCTGAGAGAAAACGGGGTATCTATATTTGGATGGTGAAAGTTGTGTATATTTTAACTTTTTTTTTGTAGTGTTGTCCAGTTTTACCTTGGGGAAGAGCACCTCATTTCGTTGCACCCACTTGTGAGCGCAATGACAAATAAATTTCTTATGTCTTATGTCTTATGTCTTAATGTGAGCTTTCATGGATCAATTCCACTTTGTCAGACATATGGAATAAAATGAATTCTATCACCAGTGGCTAAATCTGTAGGAATCAGCTGCCTAAGATTTCCTGAGCAATTGCATTTAAAATGCGATGCTCAGGCTCATTCTGACCTTGCCCCTTGGAGTTATGGGGGATGATGTTCCCCAGCAGGTTTGTAACCAGGGCTAGGCCAATTGGCTGAAGAATTGGTGTGAATAGTGTCGGGGGGCGGGGTAGGGGGGAGGGAAGGATTAAGTTGAGGTTCCCAGCAGGAAAGTTCATCTGTGAATGTGTGAATTTTCTGGGACATTTTCCTGCCTCCATCAAAGAACAGATATCTTCTCATTTTATGCAGAGAAATTGGTGACATTGGTATTTGGATTTTATTTAACACTGGGACAAGATGCAGCATCCTCTTGAGGGCAGTTTAGGGACAGAGCTGTGCAAAGGAACTGTGTTTTGGGGTTGTTTATTATTCTTATTCTTATTTAAAACACCAGGCATAGTCAATCAAAACTATAAAAACTTTGACTGGTATTATATAACAGGTACAAGTGTTAACCAAAAACCTAAGTACCTGTTAAATATCGGTGCAGTATGTATGCTGTTCCTAATACTGCCGTTTTTTGTAACTCTGATGGTGTGATTTCTGAGATCTGCAACTGCTTATAGCAGCAGTCCCCAACCTTTTCCAAACCATGGACCAGCTAGGGTGGGTGGGGTCCATGGGGGGTGGGGTGGGGTCCATGGGGGTGGGGCACCCCACACTTGCAGGCGAGCAGGGCGCGCTTGTGAGTGGGTAGGATGTACTCATGCACAGATGGGTGGGGTGCCTGTGCGCACGTGCGCAGGTGGGTGGGGCAACCGTGCGTGTTGGTGGGTGGGAGGTCTGTCTTTGAGGTCCAGTCCTGCCAAGGCCGTGGCCCGGTACGGGCCGCAGACCGGGGGTTGGGGACCCCTGGCTTATAATACTGTGTGAAATTTCTTTACTTATATTGTTCCCAAAGCCCGATGACTACAGGAAGCACTAAAGTGTGTTTCATCTACCAGCAAGATGTTTTGATTTCCAGATCTCTGTAATTTGTTAGTTTTTTTAATTGTTTATTTTCAACTCTGGCAAAATTGCAATGTCAATGGTCTAGACATTTCTTTGTTCTATTACTACTATGTCTGGTGTGTTATGTTCAAGGTGTCTATCCGATTGGATTTGGAAATCCCACAAGATCTTGATTTCCTCATTTTCTGACACCTTCTCTATCTGATGTTTCCATGGGTTTTTGAAGGCTGGCAAGTTGTATTTTTTGCGTAATGACCAGTGCACTAAGTTTGCCACTCTATCATGTCTAATTTTGTAACCTGTTTGTGCAATCTTTGGACATTTGGACACAATTTAATCATTTTCTTGGCAGAGTTGACATTTGCTATTAGTACTAATTCCTTGGATCTTAGCTTTCATCACATTGGTTTGGAGTGCTTGTTCTTGGGCAAGAAAAATCAAGCCTTTGATTTCTTTCTTAAGGGTCCCCAGTTTTAGCCATACTCATGTTGAATTACAATCATGCTTTCCATCAATATTTCTCAGGTGTTGTCCATGTAATGGTTTATTTTTCCAGCTGTTTAATTTATTTTTCAATTGTTGTTTCTTATATTGAGTGGGACGTGGTGGCGCTGCGGGTTAAACCACAGAAGCCTCTGTGCTGCAAGGTCGGAAGACCAGCAGTAGTAAGATTGAATCCATGTGATGGAGTGAGCTCCCGTCGCTTGTCCCAGCTCCTGCCAACCTAGCAGTTTGAAAGCACGCAAATGCGAGTAGATAAATAGGTACCACCACGGTGGGAAGGTAACAGTGTTTCATGTCTAGTCTTGCTGGCCACGTGACCACAGAAACTGTCTTCGGACAAACGCTGGCTCTATGGCTTGGAAACGGGAATGAGCACCACCCTCTAGAGTCGGACACGACTGGACATTTGTCAAGGGGAACCTTTACTTATATTGAGCCTTTGTTTCTGTTGTTTTCAAAATATTCTTCATTTTCTCTGCCTTAATTTTTTTCTGCTTGTACTAATATAATCATTTAGGCTTCTTCTTCTACTACAGTGGTGCCTCGCATTATGAGCGCTCCGTTTTACAACGAAATCGCTTTACATCGAGGGTTTTGCGATCGCAAAATGATGTTTCCTATGGGAGAATTTCGCTTTGCGATGATCGATTCCCTGCTTCGGGAACTGATTCTCGCAAAGCGATGATTTTCAGCCAGCTGATCGGCGGTTTCAAAATGGGCGCCGGGTAAAAAACATGGCTCCCTGCTCTTTTCTGGGATGGATTCCTCGCTGCACAGGCAGCGAAAATGGCCACGCTATGGAGGATCTTCGCTGGATGGTGAGTTTCAAGCCCCTAGGAACGCATTAATCGGGTTTTAATCCGTTTCTATGGGCTTTTTAATTTCGCATTACGTTTTCGGAAGACAGCGATTTCGCTGGAACGAATTAACGTCATAATGCGAGGCACCACTATACTATTACTACTACTGCTGCTATTACTGCTACTACTACTATCATCATCATCATCATCCTCAGTGGCCAGTATCTTTTCCAAACTTTGCTTAGGGAATAAGATGCTAATTTATGTGGCCCCTACAGCTTTGTTGTCCAACACTTTGCTGACATGCCCTACTTGTCTCCCACAATTGCTATTGGAGAGGGCAGCATCACTTTGCCTAATGAAAGGGCTGGCACTCGTTCTGAGTAAGATAACTTGAATAAAGGTGAAGAAACTGAAAATTCTGCTGAATGCTTTAAGTGAAGTAAAGGGAGTGTGTTGTGAGATGTTTTCAGGCAGCAGAGAAAAGGATAGGGAGGTTAATCTGAAATCTTTGCTCAGGAGCCCATCAATCTTCCCAGCAGCACTGCAAAATGAAGATAAGAGGCAGGACTTTTCTATATATTCCCCAGGCCACAGAAAGGCAATTGTTCTGGCTGATTCTACCTCCAGCCCCCCCCCCCCTTCAAGGGAATCAATCATCTTCCATTCTATTTCTTTTTCACAAAAAGGGGAGGGGAATCATTGAATCAAGATTTCCAAGTCAATGCTCGTATTTTGAAGTCCCAGCAGCGCAAATTCCAAACTAATACTGCCCCCTCCATTGGAAAGCTGGCCCAGTATCCCACTAAACAGTAATAGCGAAACCTTTATGGAAGACCAGATTCTTTTGCTGTACAAAATCCACGTGGCTTGATAGGTGGTGTTCTAAGATGAGGTTTGGCTAGAACAAAGGGTACAGTATATTCAAGACAGGAAGAACTCAGTCTCAAAACCTGTTTGCAATACAAAATCGGAAATGGACAAGATAATGAGGATAATCAAGGATGCAAATCCTGTATAGGGGAAAAATTACAACTGAGAGGGCAATCACAGCAGAAGTACAGAATAGGGATGCAAAATGTTTGATTCTTCAGGTACTTTTGCCTCCAACTCCTATCAGATTGGCGGATAGAAAAAGGATTGTGAGAGCTATAGTCCGAAGCCTGTAGAGCACCAGAGATACCTTCACCACCAGTTTAGAAGATCACTGCAGATAAAGGAACACAGGGACAAATTAATCAGATTCAGCTAATGAAATATATAAGCAGAAAATAAGCTGAACAAAAGCAGACCTTCTTAAGGTCTTGTGGAATTAACACACAGAAGCCCTGTTGGTGAAATGTTCCAACAGCTGTCCAGGAGGACATAACTTTTAACATGGATTCATTAAATACAGTACTTGAAGGATAGGTGTGTCAAAGGCTATTAGCCGTAACAGTCAGAAGTACAACATCCCCGTAATCCAATGTTTGAGAGTGAATGGGAGAGCTCTCTCGCTCTTTTTGTTAACTTTCTTGGAGCATGTTATTTGGCCTTTGTTTGGGAGACAGAATGCTGAGTCCAAAGGACTACAGTGGACCCTTGACTTACAGATGGCTTGACTTACAGACTTTTTGAGTTACAGACTTCTCTGGCTGCAAAATTTAGGTTTGACTTGCAGCCTGAGAATTGACTTACAGACCAGAAAAAAACCAAAATGGAACAAAAATGGCCTGTTACGGGATTAATCAGTTTTCAATGCACCGTAGGTCAATGGAGACTTGACCTACAGACTTTTTGACTTGAGAACCGCCTTCCAATACGGATTAAGTTCTCAAGTCAAGACCCCACTGTACTGGCTTGACCCAGGATCACAGTCTACCAATGCAGAGGAGTAGTTAGAACAGGGATGTGGTCTGCCAGAATTTGTTGCAACGTGTGGTCTTCCATATGTTGGGGGAATTGCAGTTCCCAGTGATTTAGGTATACAGTATGGCTGAGGATCCAGAGGTTGGAAGTTCAATTCCCTACTATGCCTCCTTGACAACGACTGGACTCAATGATCTATAGGGTCCCCCTTCCACATTCCTGGGCTAGTTATAACACAGTTATCACATGGAATGTAAGATAGAAAAAAAGACTTGGATTTTTAATGGAAACTTTTTAGTTTTCAGCAACTACTTAATTGGCGTTCTTCATGCCTATTGTAATACATCTATTAAAAATATGTTATGTTAAAGGGGGGAAGGGGCAGATCGCAACAGCTTTTCATAGCACCAAAAAAGTTCATCAGATTTTTCTGATGATTTTATTATCCCAGTTGGTAAATGGCCAAGATGGAAGCCTGAAATGTCTTTTTTCACATCTAAAAGGCACCAGATAGTGGTTTTTTTTTTCTATACTTGTAGCCACCCTACCTTTTTCAACGTTAAAATTGGAATCCTCTCTCCCTCTTTTTCAGGAAGCAGAGACTAAATTGCTAAAAGAAAAAGGGAGGGAAAGCTTCCTGCTACATGAAACACCTCTTTATATATAGAATTTCTGTTCTATCCTCTGTTACCAAGCCTGGGGGGAAAAAGTGGTCTCACTGAGAGAGAGATATAACTAGATCATTCTAATGGAAGCTTGCTCCCCCCCCCGCCACTTCCTCAGCTTCTCGGTCCTCAAGCCATTTAAAGGGGAAATGTGAAAAACAGTGGGGTTGTCAAGAGAGGGTAACAGCTCTGATCTGTAGCTTTAGATTAGCCTTCCCCCACCAGGATCTTGCAGCTGTTTCTGGACTGCCTACTGGTCATCAGCCCTCACCAGCTATGCTGGGGTAAGGGTTGATGCACTTGGAATTCTGACATCATTTGGAAGTCCACTACGAAGTTACCCACTCCCGGCACATACAAATACAGATCTATGTCTGGGTTACTGCATTCTAGATCAGAGATTCTAATGCAAAACTTCCAAAATGACTTGGTGAAATGCAGCCAGCTAATACCCCCATGGTACCAGTGAGGAACATAGAGGCAGAGAGCTAGGCAAGTAGCCCAAGGCCAGCTAGATCAAAGCAAGCTTCTTTTTTTAAAAAAAATATTCATTTTTAGTTGCTGTTGTTAAATAATCATGAGGAACACTGAGGCAGAGTGCTAGATACTGTAAGTATCAAAAAGCAAGCTAGCTCAAAGCAAGATAATTCTTTTAAGGTTTCTTCTTTTTAAACAATTGGGAGGCAGAAACCTTTTCTAATCAACTTTAAAAGACCTACAGATTCATCAAGACATCCCAATCTGCCTTCTGCTCACCCCCTAGGGAGAACATCACCTTCTGGTGAGGGCCACCTTGGCACCTTTGGACTGTAACAACAATGTTGTCAGGCCGTACCATTCAGTCCACTTATCCACTGACATTAATGTATTTTTTAAAATCATAATAGATTAAGCATGCTTGTGATTAATTATGCAGAAATATTTCTATATCACTGTTAGAAAAGAATGCAAGTGCTTATAAAAGTATAGATGGCAATATTCTTGTTAAAAGAGGCATCCACCCTTTTTTTCTTCTCTGTTTTCCTGGAGGGACTGCAAAATCCTTACCAAAATATACGTAAGTATTATCTTTAAAAAATGAAGGAAATGTGCATCTTGTTCAGAAATATTGTTTTGTCCATATGCAAATGTAATTAAATGACAAATTGACTAAAACTCATGGCATCAATTATATTAATTCTCTCAGTTAATTGCATTTAAATCCCCTAGGTAAAAACTCTTAAAACGTAAGTTGGTTGTGACTGGAAGCTGGTGCTCATATCCTTATTTTGGGGATTCATAAAAAGGCTTAATCATAGGCACACGAAGAAGTTGATCCTTCCCAATTTGGAAGGTGCCCTCTCCATACCAGTTATGAGCTATCTATAGATTATACCCTGTCTTTCTCAAGTTGGCCTACAGAAAGTTTTCCATTGTCTTTTTCCCTTTCTGTTTTCCTTTTATGTCAAGATAACTACTTAAACCTATGTAAACTGTTTGTTAGTACTGTAGTTAAAAACTAAATCTTGCTTTTGATCTTACCAGACTACGTAAGCAGCAGTCACTCCCTTGCCTTTTTTAATACTTTAAATTATTTATATTTAAGTTGCTGTGAGTCTTTCTAGACAAAGAGTAGAGTATAATGCTATAACAAACAAATAGGTAAAAATTTTATCAAACAAATCAAGGAAGAATTCCACAGTCTAAAGCAGTTTGAAAGCAGCCAGGAGAAATTAAAACAAAGATTAGGAAATGTACATATCTTCCCAAGGTTGTTGATGTGTCCTCAGTGTGATTTCAAGTCTTGTCAGTTTTTAAGTTTTACAACAAAAAAACATAGGAACGGAATATTTTACCTAAAATATGTCAGGATGCTTATAGCTATTGACTGTTGGGACATGGAATTTCCATACAGGTGTTCATGAGAGCAGCTTTTGGTTTTCCTTTGGTTACTGTAAAGCAACTAAGGCTGCAGTGAAGGTGCACACATTTGTTTGTTTGTTTATAGGCCAACTTTCTCTTGATGTGGGAATACATCTCATTGAACTCTACAGAACGTACAGTACTTTTGAGGAAACTTCAATAGTAGTTTTACAATTTGTCATGCATGCAGGGTGTTTCTTCCTTGCTCACCAGAGATACTTTTTCAATGTACAAAAGTATGTATTGTGACGTGTGCACACACACATGTACATATGCACACACATCATACACATTCTGGGTATTTATAAAGATGCATCTCTTTTGCAATATGTACATCATATCTCCATAGCAACCAATTCTGTTTCCCTCTATGCAGGAAGACAATCACAGTTACTACATATCCCGAATATATGGTCCTGGAGAGATGAGAGCCAAAGAACTCTGGGTAGATATAGCAGAAGCCAACAGGAGCCAAGTTAAAGTCCACGGAATCCTATCCAATACCCACAGGCAGGCCTCGGTAAGCCCGTGTGTTTTGTGTGTGTGTGTGTGTGTGTGTGTGTGTGTGTGTGTGTGTGAGAGAGAGAGAGAGAGAGAGAGAGAGAGAGAGAGGTTGTTGATGTGTCCTCAGTGTGGACAGAGAGAGGTCTACCTTCATTTCTGTTGCTAGTACTGTATGCAGATTGGGTCCAAAGGAAGATATGGTTTCTGGGGTAAAACTAGCAGAGGATCAAGCAGTTAACTTGCTTTTTCTTCTCATGAAGATTCTTTACATTCTTTGCTCAACGCAAGTGGTCTGATCTGCTCCAGGCAATTCTATCACACAACTACAAAGCCTTCTGGTCTTTGGTATCTTCTACATAAGAAGCAACCTTTGTGAGCTCACATGTGCGATTCTTGATAGATTCAAAATAAGGAAAGAGTGAAGCAGAAGAGAAAGGTTTGGAGAGCTTCACATACCACACAGTGCCTGAATGCCACCCAGAGTAGACCTTTGGTCTAGATGGGCAGGGTAGAAATCCAATAAAATAAAATAAAATAAAATAAAATAAATAAAAACGAACTAGGACAGACAAGCCCCATTAGCTACTTGGTTAACCCTTCCCTGCCTGGAACCATGTGATGTTATGACATGTTCAACAATTTGCAAATGGGCAGGAATGAAGAGTGTCCAATGGCAACATCTTGCCCAAGGAACTCTCAAAGACTGGAGCTGGTGAGGGGTCCCAACATAACCTTGATTTCCTGTTTGGTCACTTGCTGTCAGCAGTGGCTTCATCTTCCTTGAATCAGTAAAGGCTAACACTGCTTATGATACTGGGTGCTAGCTTTAGAACAGAGCTCAGTCATTAAACTGAATACAGATACTGTATCTGAATACATTTGTATGACCTTACAACCTATTTAAAGTTAGAACTTCCCTGTAGTGAATAGTGTCATGATTGGGATAGTGTCTCCTTTAAGATAAGCCATAATTCTCACCAATAGTAACATACATTTATGTCCAATGCACAATAATATATAATGACCCAAGATGTCAACAGAAAGATGAATATTCCAAGAACCTTTGAACCACACTCAAATGATGCAACAGCTTTGAAACTTGTCAGTCCGAGAAGCTTCCTTGCATGGAAGCCATATATAGAAAATGTTTTTCTTTCATGTATGTATCTTGCATCTTTCTCCCAAGACTGGGACTCAGTGTGACTCAGAATTTAAACACAATACAGCTAAAAACACTGGGGAATCGAACTCGTAACCTCTGGCTGTGCAGCCAGATACCTAAACTACTGAGTTATCCAGCCAGCTGGATAACAAGTATAGCAGCCCCATCCTTTTTCAAGTGGACAGTCTCCTAGTCTCAAAGATGTATGATCTAGGGGAGACTGAACTGGATAGGCATATAAACAATCATACTCTCTGATCTCTAATGATAGTAATTCACAAGGAACTGAAATACAGTAAATACATTTGTGAAATAAATAAACAAAATAAAAGTTGGGCTACCCTACGTGATACACTCATTCATCTGGAAGAGTACTTGCTGTGTGATGGCTGGGAACCCAAAACTAGAAGCGAACTCCACCATTGCATTCATAACATCTTATTTTAACTGCTGGATAGACATCACAGAAGGCAGCCACTGAGTACCTAAGTAGTAATTTATGGGCATTATTTTCAACTCCCTGGAGGTGTAGCCAGCAAATCAATACTCAAACGCCTTCCTAACTGCCATGAAAACGTAAAGCAGCTATTGTGTTGCTAACCACTGTAACATTGTGGAGTTGTTCTGTAGCCTATAAAATGCAGGTGGGTGACTACTGGAGCAAATGGCCACTGCATCTCTAAAATTTTGGGAAAAGGCACTCCCCCAAAGTCTTTCCCTCTTCTGCTGTTACCAGTCATAATAGTGGGGAAGGTGATGATAATGTTTTATACTCCATTCACTTTAAACTGGGATCTAACTGATTGCAGTAATACCCCTTTAAACAAACATGAGATGGGAAGGCGTTTGACTCATGCTTATAGGAGAGGGGGTTTGAAATACCACATAACAAAAGATGACATTGTTATGGAAGAATATATGGTGGATGAAGTGATACTGGAAAAGGAAACAAATTGCACATTAACGAGGATCTAATTGACTGCAATACCCTTTCAACTAAACCTCCAGATTAAATACATGTGCCGTGGGACGCGATTTGAAACACCACATAATAAAAGATGGCATTGTTCTAAGAGAATATATGGCATATAAAGTAATACTGGGAATTTTTTAAAAAAATTGCATATTCCTGTTACAGGGTTCAACTTTTGCATTAGGACAGGATTTGAGAACTATTAGTCTTCTGGATGTTCAGGCCTACAAATCCCCTTAGCCACCACTGAAGACAGGCTGTGAGAATTCAGGTCGAGAACATTTGGAGGGAAAAAGATTCCTCACACTTTCTTTCTTTTTCTGTCTTTGTGCAATGTCAGAAGCACCACAGTACAATGGATAAATACATCAGGGTTTTTTTTTTGCCCAGTAATGGGCAACCATCAAGAGTATTTGGGGCAATTAACAAAAAAAATTCTGTAGCACAGGTTGAGAGGCATAGAGTGTACTGACATAGGGGTGAAGTATTTTTCCCCCCTGGGCTCACAAAAGACTGTGTCATCAGTTTGAAAACTTCATTTTCTTATGTTTGCTTTGGTCCTGTTGACTCCACAGCCTTGTCAAGGTTTGATGCCTCTTATGTTTAAGAATGTTACAATGACTATGTGGATTGCAGGAAAAATTGTCCTAAAGTGAAGGCAGTTTTAAAATTCATGGCTTAAAAATGGCTTACATAAGTTTTTCAAAACAATGAGCCATCTCTGGCAGAGTGAAGTCAGTGAATTCATAACATTGTGGTAACAGACTGTCTGCTTAGCTTTTCAAGGAATGGTTCGGTTAGAATAAGTAAACATAAATATGAGCTTATAGTAAACAAACTGAGGTAATGTGGGTTTGACATTATATTTGTAATTCAATAGCGGAATCATTTGGAAAATGTAAAATGCTCAGTTTAGCTAGAGGAGTAACAGCATGTTATTCATAATGGTTTCAAACAGCAGCCCGATTTAAAGAAAGAAGCGACTCCTTTCCAATGTTCTGCAGTGTTCTCCCCTGAAAAAAAGTCAGATAGAGGCTACACAATAATCTATCCCATGCTGTGTTAGAGAATAGGTTTCAGTTTTTGCAGCTTGAGAATATGGACAAGATACTTGGAAAAATGAAGATTACCATATCTCTGCTGGACCCTTGCTCTTCCTGGCTTATAAAAGCTGCCGGAAAGGCTGTGGCCGAACAGGTAGTAGTAAGAGAAACTGGCTATCTAAGAGTTGGTTTTTTTTTAATGGTACTGTTTTATTTTGTTGTTTTTAAATGTCTTTTAGTACTGTTTTCATCTATGAGTTTTTAATTTGATATTTGTTCAATTCTTTTAAAATACTGTAATAATTTTTTTAAAGCTTTTATACTGTTCATTCTGTAAATTTTATATTGTAAGCCAACTTCAACCCTTTTTAGGAGAAAGACAGGGTGAAATATTTTAAATTTGAAAAAATAACGTAACATAAACACCAGAGATGTGTAGCAGTGTGTTTCCCATATTCAAAGGGTGTTAGAGGTGATATCCTTTAAGGTCTTACAACTGTACAATTTTAGGAAAGGTGTATGCAGAAATGTGAGCTGAATTTCCATTAATGCATCACAGAAATGTAGGATTCAGTAAAGGAAGCAGAATTCAACCCTGATCAAATCTCACCTTTAATTTATATATGAAAGGGAGATTTCTAACCTCTATGGTAACAAAGACGATTCTGAAGATATATGAATAGTAATTTTCAAAAATATCAGAAGCCGGAAGAATTCCTCAAACACAGTCTCATTGTTTTGTATACCTATTTGCTCTTCTTTGTGCCAAATAAAATATAATAAATCATTTCAATGAATAAATAAATGCATCCACATATTGTATGTTTTAATGTGCACATTAAAGTCCCATCACTGGTTTTTCATCGAAGGTATTATTTCACATTAAACTACTTGGAAATCTAAAAAAATGAACATGCAAAGACACCTCCTTCCTTTAATGCTGTTGTTCTTTTCTGTCCTCCTACAGAGAGTTAGGCTCTCCTTTGACTTTCCCTTCTATGGGCATTACCTGCGGCAGGTCACCATAGCAACGGGAGGTAAGCCTCACTGGGTACGACAGCTGGTATAAGGGATACAGCTTTGCAAAGATTTACAGATGGGTAGCTGCAAGGGGAAGATATGGAGGCAGTGACAGATTTTACTTTCTTAGGCTCCATGGTCACTGCAGATAGTGACAGCAGCCACGAAATTAAAAGCTTCTTGAGAGGAAAGTGATGACAAACCTAGACAGCATCTTAAAAAGCAGAGACATCAACTTACCGACAAAGGTCCGCATAGGCAAAGCTATGGTTTTTCCAGTAGCCATGTATGGAAGCGAGAGCTGGACCATAAAGAAGGCTGACTGCTGAAGAATTGATGCTTTTGAATTGTGGTGCTGGAAGAGGGTCTTGAGAGTCCCCTGGACTGCAAGGAGGTCAGACCTATCCATTCTGAAGGAAATCAACCCTGAGTGCTCACCTACTGTTGCCTAACAGCGTGACTGCTGCATCTCTGATTTATGAGATGGAGAGAAAGGTGTGATGGGGTGCAAAGGACACTGGTTGGTTATATTTTTTATTCGTGTGTCCTGGTTTGGACTTCCTAAATTTTTCCCAAGTTGGTGTCCTTAAAATATAGTGCTGGAGGAGAGCTTTATGGATACCCTGGACTATCTGAAAGATGAACAGATGGGTCTGAGATCAAATCAAGCCTAAACAATCTCTGGAGTCAAAAATCTTGAAACTAAAGCTTGTCCTACTGTGGGCACATCATGAGAAGGCAGGAGTCTCTGGGAAAGGCTGAAGGCAGCAGAAGAAAAGGAAGATCAAATACGAGATAGATTGACCCCCTAAAGGAAGCCACAGACTTGAGTTTGCAAGAGCTGGGCAGGGCAATTGAGGACAGGACATTTTGGTGATTGCTCATTCATGAAGTCACCTTGTGTCAGAGGCGACTGGAGGTGACCTGATGGCACATAACAACAGCAACAGAGTGCCATCCAGATGTGTTTGACTACAATTCCCACCAACCTGAGCCAAAAGGCCTGTAATAGATAGAGGAATCTTGGGAAAGGCTACAGCCTAAAATAGTGGTAAGATGAAAACTACCAGTTAATATTACTGAGTGGGCGATTTCTACGTGCACTTACATGGTCTTCTGCCTTCCATGATGCTTCAAAAAATATCTGAAGTAAGGGGGTGAAAGGAAGAGGCTGACAACTGTAGTATTCAGAGATAAGGATTTAATAAGGCAGAGATGAGAGATAAGGATCTAATGCCATTGGTGGTCTGGACAGTGCCAAAAGGAAAGGCTGACCCAAGACATTTTAATGCCTGAAGAAGAAAGATGGCATCCCTTTCCATTCCATGCATACATGTTAACTGGACTGGAAATTGAGTCCTTCACTGACAATCTGACACTACCCCTCTCCATACCTGAAGGCAGCAAGATAGCTTAGGCCGGGAACAAAGAACAAGCCCCATGGCATCCTGCTCTTTGCTCATTAACACAATGTCACTGTCTCCCAGTATCTGCCACCTGAGGCCATGGCCTGCCTAAAGATAGTCCTGGCCTTGACAACAGGAGATTCTGGAGCACCTCAAGGGCCTGGGGAAAAGGCAGTGGGAAGGTAGATTTTGCTGAACAATCCATTCCAGGGCAATGAAGTATGCTTCTAATTTGGCTTTCTCCCTTATTGTTGGTTTCTTGCCAGGTTTTCTCTTTATGGGCGATATTATCCACCAGATGTTGACAGCCACACAATATGTTGCCCCTCTTATGGCGAACTTCAACCCCAGCTACTCCCATAATTCGACTGTCAAATATTTTGACAATGGTGAGATCCCTCAGGAATTCTCCTCCATCTTTTCTTTCATACTGTTTACCAAACGTACTCAGATACTTGTGTGTGCTTAAAATCTCCATTCTCCGTTTTTTCATTAGCACTAGCATTTATTTTGTAGAACAAAACTCCAGCTCAGAAAAGTCTCTGCTTGGTCTCTTTCAACTAAGGTGTGGACTACTGAAAAATGAATAGATATGTTAGGAATGAGAAACATTGGTCCCTCCAGGTGTGGATGTACAACTGTTCCCACCATGCCTCACTACTTGCCAGGCAAGCTAGAGCCGATGGGAACTGAAATTCAATGTAGAGGGGCATGTTCCCAAGCCCTTTTAAATATGATCAGTTCCTCCTTCATAGGTGGAGGTATTTTATTTAAATTTTTTTCATATTCTTTTCAGCATCTGTTAGACAGAAATACAGTACATCGTCTAAGATGTCATATGTTGTAAATCATAACAGAACCGGTGACATTTTTGCAGTCCTGCACAGGGTTTATGATTACCAGCCTATTTGTTTTATTCGTGACAGCTGAAGATAGAACTAAGAATTCAGTAGTTATTAAATCAGGATGAATGGATGAGGACTAGTTATTCTAACCACTGTATGGTGTGCAACAGGGCCTGGAAGTAAGTTTCTACAAATAACTGGTTAGTTGTAATTAATTCATTCCTCAGTAATGAAGGTCTGACTACATTAAATTACATACTGTTAAACAAAGTATAATTTCACTCCTTCTGAAGTGCGGCTGTAGCTTGTTTAGTTATCCCTATGACTGTGGGGTTGTGGTCTCACTGACTGGTGAAGGAGGAATATCCCACAATGGCATGTGCTGGTGCCATCTGTTCTGTTGTGGGTGTGAAAATGACAAGAAGGTGGAAAGGAGAATAGTGTGCCCTTGTACCACAGGTTTTGTATCATAAACATTTTTTTTTGTTTATTTACTTTTGTGAAAGGAGGAACTGAAAGTTAATGTTTTTGAAAAATTCCAAGTAGTATACTAACCAATTTCTGGTAAAGACATTGGAACTATAACTATAACAGACAGGATTTAAAAAAAAAAAAAAAAAAAAAACCTTTTCCAGTCCTGGTGTTTGAGACTAGGGGATTGTATGAACTGCACTTTAATAATAATAATAATAATAATAATAATAATAATAATAATAATAATAATAATAATAATAATAATAATAATAATAATAACAACCCTTTTCCAAACTCTTGTCTTGCCTAAACCGAACTCCTCTGTGGGCAAGTGGGTGTTGCTCTGTTGTATAGGGAGCTGACTTAGATGACCTTCAGGTCTTCCCTTGGTTTTGTGAATTGTAACAAAAGATTCAGGATATGTAATCAGACAGTGGGAAGAGTGAGAGTCTGATTGCACTGGAAAGGGTTGTTTTGCAGGGAGCAATCTCCCTTAACGAGATTCTTCCATCTGTCGTACAATTTCTCCTGTCTGGCCCTAGAAAGTAGTCGTCCTAGAGCTGATCCAAAAGGCCCAGTTTGGGCATGAAACGGGATCTGACTCCCCATTCATTATGTGATCATTGTGAAAGAGAACATACTGAATTGCTCCACAAGAGGTTCAAAATGCTATCTATTTCCTCATGTGATCACATTCTCAGATTCCTTGTCCTTATACCACTTCTGTAGGCACAGTGCTTTTTGCTGTCATGTCCTAATCTCTTAATTTTTTCCATAGGAACTGTCTTTGTAGTTCAGTGGGACCAAGTGTACCTGGAGGGAAAAGAAGGCAGAGGATATTTCATCTTTCAGGCAGCTTTACACAATGATGGCAGAATTGTATTTGGCTACAAAGAGGTGAGGACCCCCAGTCTGTAGTTGAGAGTGATAAAACGGGATGGATCTCTGCAATTCCTTGGTGCTTGGGAACTTGAGAACAGAGCTTGGGGATTTTCAGGGACAACTCCCAGAATTGTATTGTATGTTTTCCAGGGAATTTTGGGAGATTTTGTTCCCCCAAAAATCACACACACCCTGGCCAGGATTTGTTTGATGGAGTAAGGAGAGTAGAAGAATCCTCTGTTCCTTATAAAATTCATGTGATGGGATTTTTAAAAAAATTCCTCCCCTTTCCTGGTTCCAGATACCCATGTCGGTCTTGGAAATTGGCGCTACCCAGCACCCTGTGAAAGCTGGCCTCTCGGATGCTTTCATGATTCTTAATTCTTCCCCTGGTGTGCCTGGTAAGTCTCAGCTGATTGGAAAGAAAAGAGGTGGGGTGGAGTGATAGTAACCAATGTGGTACAGCAATGATTGCATTGGATTAGGATTCAAGAAATCTGGGTTCTAATCCTCATTCAGCTATGAGCTGTGTAGAGACCCATCAGCAGGACGAATGACAGTCTCTTAGCAGTAAAATGCCATAGATGAGCCACTGGTTTCTAGCTACACCAACATATTTACTTTCACAGACATTTCAGGGAGACTTGATATGGCTATGTATCATTAAAAAAGGATGGATGCCTGTACTAATATAATAATGTCCTCCCTGAATTATTTTAGAATCTCGCCGTCGGATTATCCATGAATATCACCGGGTGGAACTAGATACCAGCAAGATCGTGAGTGCATCAGCTGTGGAGTTTGTGCCCTTGCCCAGTGAGTAGAGGCACATTATAATGGATCCTTCTTGTGCAGAGATTCTCTGGTACTGTTGTTATGGAGGACCCTTAGTTAAGAGGAGAAGAAAGTGTGATGGAGCCCCATCTTCAGATGTAATTGTGGCAGGACAAAGATGTATCTAGCAATAAACTAACCTTTCTCACCCCATTAAACTGAAATCTATGAGACTTAAGTTAGTTGCAATCAGTGTAAAATACTACTTCCAGACAAATGGCTCCTAGAATTACAGGTCAAAAGGTGTTGTGCAGTTATCCATCTCACTCTGCATAATAGATTTCTGCAGTAACAAATGACAGTGTTGTCTAGACTGTCTGCAAGAGAGTACTAGACTGGGAATGGCCCTTGACTGAGACCCTAGGAACCTGCTATCCAACATTTCTAGGAAACTATAGTGGGCTGGATGGACCAATAATATGACTCAGTATAGTGGCAAAGTATGGCAGTTTTATATGTCGATCATCACTAATTTTAACTCTGAAACAGAGGGACACATCATGATAGTCTCCTCAGCAGAGCTGCAAAAAGTACTATTTGGGACTGTAGCTTCCAAATTCCCATTTTGGGAGTTTTAATACCAAAAAGTAATTTTCCCCAACTGCACCCCATAGCTACTCTTCAAAGAAAAGTGCAAAAATACAGGCAATGGTGTTGATCCATTTTTATTTTTATGTATACACGTGTTTCTTACGTCTACATGTATGTGCATATACACAGACAGAGAGCGTTTCTAGTATATGGTTGTTAAGAAAACCCACTCACCAGCTGCCATGAGGACTGCAGCTAAGAACAAGAATGTCTGGAGGAAATGGTAGATGATGCTGTTGTCTCTGCTAAAAATCCGGGTGCTTCAACTTCGAGGGGCCTCACTCCACTGCAACACTGATGGGTGGCTGATTAGAAGCTGGAGTTTTGCCCCAGAAGCTTCTGGTGGCTGTTTACCACTTTACAATGTCAAAAAGTGTGAAGCAGCTTGTGTACAACATCCTGGTGATTAAAAGTAAAAATAAAAGCTGTTCTATATTCCAGTGACAGAGTTGGGTGGGTTTTTGAAACCAGATCTAATACCCCTCTAGATTTCCATGGAACTGTTTTATTTTAATCCCATGAGTAACTAAAGCAGGGAAGTGTCCATGAATTAAAAAACTGTGTCTCTCTGCCCCTTTTATCTCATACTTTTCTGCACATAGTGATGCTACATTACCAATTAAGTAGGTAACATTTAAATCATGAGGACAATGGTAGTGAAAACAGAAAATCTTTGAGGCTATAAATACCTGGTCAGCAGAGAATAAATCTGTCTAAAAGATGCCAAGGTTATATATTTAAGCCACCTCCGTTGAGTGCTTTATGACAATCCAGACAGTGGGATTGTTCTGCTGTAGTGCACTGCAGAGCATAAATAAGTGTTCTGACTGGTAAAAAGGAGGAGATGAAAATAATTCATTAATTTTATTTCCTAAACCTTCTGCTTCGAACAGTATAGGCATGAGAACAAAAAAACACGGACACGTCAAATGAAAATAATCTATAGGAAAGTGTCTGACATATTTGTTGGTTTCAAATGTATTGTTTCTTCAGGCTTGTCCACACTATGGTGTTGTCCCTGATCATTTTGATCATTTCTGTATCGTTCCTGCATATTTTGAATAGATTACCCTGGTATTGAGGTCCACACATGGGGAGGTTATCTGTTGTTGGATGTACTGTACTGGGATATACTGGGTACTCGTAGTACCACCTGTATGTGTGTGTACACACACACACACACACACACACACACACACACACACACACACACACACACCTCCTGCTACCACTTCTACACACAGACCTCTCTCCTATGTTTCTTTCCTGTTTTACCCACCCACAAATATCACCCCAAAGCTGTGCAATTTTCGTTTTTTAAAATGTTTTCACTTTTGTGCTCTGGTACAAAAGGAATAATATTTTTAAAAATATAAAAACAGAAGACCAACTCAATTTTTTCTGCCTTCTCCACACTTATTTCACTTTCTCCTCCCTCCCCTCCTTGTTTTTGCCTAGCCACCATTCTCAAACCTTCACATTTTCATTTTTTAATTAGTTTTTATTTTCGTGCTATAATGCAAAAACATTTTGAAGAAAGAAGAAGACAGAAGGCAGAAAAACATCCATAAGGAAACACCATCAGTGACACACATCCACAAAGTGCATGTGTCAGCATGCATCAACACAGTAAGGAGGTCTGAACAGCAAATCCTGCAGTGGAGCAAATCAGAACAAAAAGCCGGAAAACAAGTCTTGGTGTCCTGCTCTGACTTTTTTTGATACTAGTTTCAGCCTTGCATTGTGTGGTACCATGGGTGCAAGAAAA
This sequence comes from Pogona vitticeps, assembly GCF_051106095.1. Lineage (NCBI taxonomy): Eukaryota > Metazoa > Chordata > Lepidosauria > Squamata > Agamidae > Pogona > Pogona vitticeps. Next base: position 100,367,761 of record NC_135788.1, read on the forward strand.
GTTGAGCAAATGCTCCTTGTCAACATGCCCTTTGATTCTATTCTCTTGCCAGTAGCCTCAGGCCAAATAATAGTGAAACCAGTGTCGGAGAAGGAACAGGTTTCTCACTAAAGTTCTCTGAAGTATTTCTGATATTCATGCTGTGAACAATGATCTCTGTTCATGCAAAATGGCATCATCCATGCCCAACAAGGAAGTATCAAGTCTAAGGAAATACCAAGGTTTAGAGAGAGAGAGAGGGAGGAGCATATAGTCCACTTCTGGTACAATTTGGTTCATCTTGTTTTCTGGCAACCACACGTGTTTTAAGTAAGAGCAATCCATCCTTCCCCTTTTAAGAACTGTTCCACTCCTTTCTGGCACAGTGCTAGGGCTCCAATTTATTTGCTGCAACTGCTGATCATTCCATTCTGCAGTCTGCATGGTTGCTTAATTCACTCTCAATAGAGCTGTGGGTGGCATTTTCTTTAATGACAGTCCTGTGATGCATGCACTGGATTGTGATAGTAAAAAAAGGATGTTGGAGAAAATCTCTCCTCTATTTTCCTCTTCTCACAATTAAAAAAAATTCTCCTGAGTGATGCAGCACTGTTTTAAGATATGAGCAATTATCCATGCTAGGCTTATATACTGCACAGAAGATGAGAATCTTTTAACTGCAACCTGGATCACTCCAAATTCCCCCATCTAGTCATGCCCATAGATATAGATGTAGATGTGATCTATATATGTGATATACATCTATCTGTGCATCCCAGAAAGAGTTAGCCTGTGTGGCCTTGGGCAAGCCGCACAGTCCCAGGATGCCCCCTGAAGAAAGGAATGGTAAGCCACTTCTGAGTATTCTCTACCTAGGAAACTCTGTAAAGGGTCACTGCAAGTCAGAATTAATTTGATGACACACAATTATTATTACAGCTATAGATATATACTGTACAGTGTCTCTGTAAACCTTGTTTTAATTTTCTCCCTCCTTTCCAGATTGACTTCAGATATTTACAGATTGGCTTCAAAAGCCCTTCCGTCTCCCATCTGATTTTTAAAAAGAAAAGGTCTTAATTATATGCGGATTACTTTATAATGGCATCCAAGGCTGAAAAACTTTTCGTCCTCAGATGCTATTTTACAGAAATCCATAAAAGTGGCCAATGCAAAGATGAAGAATAGGGAGACCCATTACATGTTCCCAAGATCCTTATGTTGTCCCACTTGCCAACAACATGTACATCTATAGAAGGGTGCTATTGTTGATATTGAGGGTATGGGCACAGTTCAAATTGACATGCCCCACCAATGCTTCCATTATATCTAGACACTGATGGAGCAAATTTGCTTTCTTCCTCTCAGCTGGTGCTTCTATGAACTCTTGGAAGTGTCTGCTGAGTGTTTCACTCCTGCAACTCCTTTCTCTGTGCACACAACAGAATGGAGGCGTGAAGCCTAGTTCCTGGCCTAAGAGATATTTGGAAAAACTCCACCTAGCAACTTGGCTGGAAATCCAGTGGCATCAGAGAGTGTGGCCCCTTGGCATCACCTGGCCCACATGTGGAAGAATATGACCCCTACTCCAATTTAGTTCCCCACTATAAGATAATGGTTACAGATGGACTTCAAAATTGTCATAAAGCAGTTCTGATGTGTTACTCATTCTGTTGAGTGAAGGTCTGGACTTTTTTCCAAAGCCAGGCCCTGATGACATAACCAGACTGTGTTCATGGTTCCCTGTATATAACCTACATTTACCCTAAAAGTGAGGAGGGGTTGCCAGAGGCTATCAGCTGGATAAATCTGATGGAAATCCAAGAGTCAAGCACAAGTGAGCAGTGGTTGATGGACAGTATAAAAACAATAAAAGTATAGAACCGCTGGATGGCTTAGTGGTTTAGTTATCTGACTATGTAGCTAAAGGTTGGGAATTTCATTCCCTCCTGTGTCTCCTTGACAGGGGCTGTACTCAATGATCCATAGGATCCCTTCCAGCTTTGCAGTTCTATGATGACAATCATTTTTTCTGTAGTAATATGCTAACTGCTTCTCTTTGGGGGCAAAGTCTTGTTAAAATTGCTGCCGAGAACCATGGAAGGAGATTGGGCTGCATTGTCCCTTTATTCACAACTATTTCTAGTTTTTGGCAGCTGTGAAATCACCCTGTACCAATTCATTCTAAGGAAAGTGGGGTGAGATTTTATTTTAAAGATAGATACACTGTAATCTTCTCACCCCTCCTCTAGAATTTCAAAGTTTATCCCAGGACATGTCCCATGTCGCTCTCACTCACTCACTCACTCACTCTTTCTCTCTGTGATATTCTGAAGGGGAGAAAGTTGCAAAATAATTCTGTTTCCAGACTTTTTCCCTGCACAGGGTTTGAGAGTTTCCTGTGAGACTGTATGGGTTTAGAAAAGCCGATGCAAGAATGGATATGACCTCATCTTGGAAATAAGTGTTACAGCGATGGGAGCCCACCTGGGTTTAATTTGCGACTGACTTATCAAGCATGAGCTCTAAAACTGGGATTCAGTACTAGTGGATTAGCTCTGGGTTGTTTGAGGTTAAAGAGTATCTCAGCCTGAATCTGCATCTCTAGAGATGCGGTGTGACAAGGGGAGAGATCTAGAATAGAGACCTGCTGTTCTACAAAGTCTTCATCAGCAGATTTCCAGTTTCCTCATTGGGTTTCTACCTGGTTCCACTGATTATTGCTTTTCTTAAAGAAATCTTTCCTCATTTTCTGGCATTTTTTTGAAAGTATGCATATAGGTGCATTTTAAAAATTACCTTTGCTCTTTCTCTTTCAGCTTGCCTCCAGCACCAGAGTTGTGAAGCCTGTGTAACATCTGATCTAACCTTCAACTGTAGTTGGTGTCATGTCCTGCAAAGGTGATATAGGGAAATGCCCATTCAAACCTCAAATGGGCCAAATTATTTTTCTCTAAACTTGTCCTACCTGAGAATTTCACTGGGTACAGCTGCAGCACTGGTGCAATGGTACTAATAAACAATTATATTGAGACTAAGGTTTTACATTCCACCCACCACCTACACCCAGCTGACAGATGGTAACACACACTATTTTAGCAAATATATAGGGACAGGCTTTTTAGATGGTAATATATATTACTCAGGGCCAGATTTAATCACACCAAGTTCCAAAGCTCCTTCACATTTAAGAGGCCCAAAGCGTTATCTCCCTCAATTTAATACAGTATTTAGAAAAAACATTATGTACTAAAAATTGAAACTGGACACTTTTTTTATTTAGAGGCTCTTCACAGTCTGAGGCCCTGTAGTTTACTTTCTGTGACTACACAGGGATTTGTCCCACTGTTTGGTCCACTCTGAGGATGGGTTGATTCATTCTTTTTCTCTGCAACCACACAACATAAATGCGAGCACATTCCTACTTGCACCTTTGTAGCTTCCTATCAGGGTTTACTTTTTTTAAGTGTAAGTGGTATTTCTTCATTTTGGTTTGGTTTCAGCATGTGTGAGCGTTGGGATGAGAATGGCTTGCTGCTTTCAATTTCCCATCTACTTTTGGTTTCCCAACATTGTTAAGTGGCTTAAGCAGGCAGTTTAACCATTTAATGATACTGGGAAATTAAATATTTCCTTTGATCCTCTGTGGAGGAGGAAGCAAAGTTGTTTGTTTGTTTGTTTTTAAAGCTTAGTTAGGTTAGTGCTAATGCTCTATATCTTTTAGGAATTAAACAAAACTTTTTAATTCCTAAAAGTTTACTCCTGGAAGAAGGAAAGAAGGAGAGAGGAGAGGGCAAAAGGATTTTTTGTTTTGTTTCTTTTTTATTTCACTTTAAAGGGAGGTGGGCCAAGTAGAGTAATTTAGGTACGTATGCCACGTGGATGTGAAAACAGCAGCAAATAGAATACTGGACCTCTATATGACCTTAACCAACCCTATTTAGTTCTCTCCAGCCTGTTCCAATTTAGCTTTCTAGACAAACAGATAGTTTCTGTGTTAATCCAAACCTGTAGCAAGAGTTTGGAATGAGCTTTACAAATCATTTTGTTAACATTGACAGTTAGAAAGAGTTCAATCCATTGTTAATGTCAGGAAATGGGAGATGTAATTCATTGAATAAATTGTTACTCTGTTGATCAAATTGTTTTTTTTTTTAAAGAAGGTATGCAATTTACCAAGAATTACATTTTTGGTTGTAATTTGCACCTTCCAAGACTATTTAGTCTTCAAAAGTTGCTTTCTCCACCTTTTCTCAGGGTATGCTGTATGGCTGTCTTTCAGGATCACACCACTCAAATAGTACTGCGTCAAATAGTACTGGTCAGAGGTCACCCAGTGAGTTTCACAACTGAGTGAAGATTAGAACCGGAATCCCCTGAATTCCAATTTTATACTTGTAACCATTATATCACACTTGTTGCTAAATATATATTAGCAAGATTAATTGTGATTAAGACTGTCAGGGCCTAATAGTCATTCTGAGGGTTGTACAATACTTCTAGAACCAAATATAGTGTGTGTCTGATTATAGGTTGCAAGGGAACAACAGCTGAAATGTGCTGTTGTGCTCGTATTCAGGTACAGCATGTGGATCAGAAAAGACATGATTTGTTCCGATCCACCCAGCTGACCATGATCTTTCTTATGTATAATACTTAGTTAGTTTCCATTCCAGCACTTCCATTCAGCAGTATTTTCCCATTATTTATCACTTTCATATGCAGGTGTTTAAGGAAAGCAGAAATAAAAATCTGGAAAATGTGCATCTTCTTTTCCTTATTGCAACATCCAAAGTGCTTAAAAATCAGCTTTTGCAAATAGCACTGGACAAATGGATAGATAAACACAGATTTCCAAGATTTCTGTTTCTTTCAGAAAATCTGGATATACTCTTCTGCAACAGATGCACGCAATGCCAACTAGCTAAACAGAATGTGGATTTTTGCTTCTTCCGACCCAGCTGTGCTGGAATGGAATCCCCAGTTCCTCTGGGGAAGCCCCTTTGCTCTCTCTGTTACATTTACTTGTCTTTATATCTGGTACATTGCATGCAGCTGGAAATTTTAGTGATAAAATCATATGCTTAAAATAGTCTGACTCTCACACAAAAAGGGGCCAAATAGTATACTGCTTTCTGCTGTATGAGCAGTTTGTTCATGCTTTCTTAACAGAAGGCACTTTGCTCAGAACAAGAGCTTGTATATCTGCAGCGTATTTTTTAATTCTCAGGACTCCACATCAAACAAGCCTGGGAACCATTGATGTACGTGCGTGTGTGCGTGCGTGTACGCAAAGCTTGGAAATATCACTTTTTTAGACAACTCCCTAGATACACATTCCAGCTACTGAACAGGGGATTCTGGAAGTTGTAGTCCAGAAAAATATTTTTCCCAAGTTCTGCAGCTGGAATTAGGCGTGTTAAAAAAAAACTTCAAAAAGCTATATTCTTTAAGGGTACTGGAAAATTAATGCATATTGAAATACAATTAACTTTGTGTCATAAAATCTAGTTCTTATAATGTGGATAATGTACTGCAAATGCATGTTCCCTTAAGTTTTTTCCCTAGTTTTGTCCACTTTCTTCTTACTAAGCAACTTCTGTTTAAATATTGCCAGTGTCTCTTGCCTGACTGAAGCTTGTTAGGAGACATTGACTGTGCAATGGGTGGTGCAGACACAATATGTATTTTCCTTTTGCATCATCTCAAGTCCTTCTGTACTCCTCCTTGCGCTGAAGTAATGTATCTGTAGGAAAGCAGAAGTAGGCAAAGTATCCTGACACCCACATGCATCAGATTATTTTTCCTTGGGGGAAGTTTTGGCACCGAAAGTATCATCAAACATGTGTATTGTTGTAGCTTTGATGCATACTTTTAAACACATCTTTTCTCTACAGGTGCTCAAGTGGATTTGATCGATACCGTGAAGAGTGGCTGAAGTACGGCTGTGGCCAAGAGGTAAGATTGTGGTCAAAGGGAAATTAAAATGATGAAAGAAACTTTTTGCCCGAGCACATTGATTTGTTCAGAATGTCCTCCCCCTCTGTGTTTCACAGGCTCTTGTTGCAAAAGGGAAGAGCAACCCAGTTGCTCAGCAGCAAATTGCAGCAGTGGTCTCGAAAGAGCAGGCCAGCTCTACCATTAGGCAGAATAAGGAAGTCACATCAGGCAGCAGATGCTGGAGGACATCAATGACAGATCCTTGGGTTTCCTTCTTGGGCCCCTTGACCATTCCTTCTGAATGAAGTACAGAACTTCATGTGTCATGTGAGCTGTCCTGTCCCTCTGAAATGTCCAGCTGCCCTCACGAATGGCAAAGAGTCCTAGTCATCACTAGTATTTAGGGTCCAGTTCGTTTCTGTACAGTGGGGTCTCGACTTACAAACGGCTCGACATACGAACATTTCGACTTACGAACCGCTCTCATAGGAATATATGGACTCGACTTACGAACTTAGATTCGAGTTACGAACTCTTTTTTTCCCTTTTTTTTTAAAGCTAAGTCATCTTAGGTTAAAAGGAAAAAAGAAAAAAATATCCCCCTCTAGTGGCAGAAGGCGGAATAGCAGCTTCCCATTAGTTTCTATGGACGAAAAGAGTAGATACGGATTAAATGGTTTTCAATGCATTCCTATGGGAAATGCAGATTCGACTTAAGAACTTTTCGACCTGAGAACTGCCTTCCAATACGGATTAAGTTCGTAAGTCGAGACCCCACTGTATATGGAATGGGGGTGGAGGTGCCATCTTGACCTTTGACCCAGGCCGAAAAATATTTTGTGCCAACCCTCCTAAAGAGATATCAAGAGGAGTTTCCTTCCTAGAACCAGTAGCAGCTTGGATTTTATCTTATCCACAGCAAGAGAGGAAAAAGTTAATCCAGCCACAGTACCTGCAACTGAGAGCAAAAGAAGAAGAACAAGAAGCTTTCATTATGCACATAGCCAGAAATCTTCAGTATCACATCCAGTTTGAACCTCAGCCAGGACAAGCAAGTTTGAAAGTGTCTCTGTAATCTTTCCCTTAATAGTAGGTCAGATATTCTGTGCTTCTCCAAATGAGGCAAAGGTACCACTGCAACTTATCATGCTTTGTTCCCAGTTCCTCATCAAGGTGAATGAGACTTACTGGGATTTGCATTCAGATTTTAGCATAAATAGTCACATCTTCAAAAAATGCTTCTCCCCTGGAAATCCTTTTTAAAACCTCTTCTCTGCTATATCTTTGCTTCCAGAGCCTGTGTTTGTTTATTATTTGGGAGGTAATTAAAGGCTTCTGATGAGGAGCCTCTTAACATAACAATGAACATCCATTTGAAAGTGCCATAGTGCTAAAGCCCACCACCAGAATGAATTGAAACAAATCCCTGAACAAAATAAACCATGCCTTGAAAAAGTCACCAAAACAACAACAACAAACCATGGAAAACCAAGAAAAAAAGTCACATTAAGTAAAACTAAGTCACTGAAGATACTGGATCAAGACTTGCATCATCTAGATGGCAGGGGGGGAAATACTAAAACAAACCTGCCTGGCCTGGAGGGTTTGTGTGTTTGATTTTTAAAATGGGCATATGAATAGAGCAGAAGTGAGTCTCATGACTGAGAGACGTGAGGGGCTACACTGGAGGTATGCAAGAAAATAGTGCCATGACAGTGAAAATGGTTGGGCTGTGCATGTTGCAAGATTCTGAAGAACAGTGGTAGTTGGTGGCTGTGCTGAAACACACCTTGTAACAGAAAAATACTGAGTGGAATATTTGCCTTGTGTGCATTCTGCTCAGCAGCCCCTCAGGAACTGTGCAAATTCTACAGTTCTCAGCATGGTGCCTTCCAGATATGTTATACTACAACCCACATCACCCCGTGTGGATGATTGTAACAGTAATCCAATATATCTGGAGGGAAGCAGTTTTGGGAAGGCTTCTGTCGCCTATGTGAATCAGACTAATACTTAATTATATAAGCCGAAGAGTTTTGTAAGTTGCAAAAAAGATGGAAGCTATAGAGTTATTAGCAGAAAATGTGAAGTGCATGTATCTGCCTTTTTAACAACAATAATGTGAAGAGATAAACAGAAGGAAAATACAAATACAAGAACAGAAAGGAGAATATGGAAGGGCAGTTTGCAAGAAGGTTAGGATGTTGGGAAAGTGGCAGTTCGATTGACTAGCAAAAACACCTTCAAAACTGCAGCCAGCAATTTCCAACCACTAAGGATTTAATGGAATAAAAAACGGTCAGCTTGAATCAGAGGCAAAATTCTGAAACTAAGGGTAAAATAAAATTGTCAGAATTATTTACAGTTGACAAGAGACCATAATAAAGAAGGCTTGAGCTGTGAAGGAGGTGAGGAATCATACAACTGGAGAAAAACAGATGGTGGGAAACATGTTACATCTAAAGCAAAAAGAAAGGGAAGAAAACTAAGTCAGGTACCCAGAACTACTGGGGCTACTGTGTTTCTTGATACTATACATGTATACAGATGTACACAGATGTTAAGGATCAGACAGAAAGCTAGAATGTAAAATTACATTTGGGGGCAGAATAATGTTCAAGATCAGAGTTAAAGGCAAGACACAGGATTAGTGCAGGGGTGGCAAGGCTTGCATAATCTAATTTTTAAAGTAGAAACCTGAGGTCTGCCAACAAACCAGATACAAACATGGCTCAGATAGATGTATATACTAAAAATTAAGGAAGATGGAGTCTCTGAACAAGGGCTCAGCACAAGATTTTGTGCCTGATACCAGAACCAAGCCTAAGTCTTTTCAAATGAGAATCATATGCCTGGTTTCCCCCCAAATTTTCTTTTTCTGCACCCTGATTTGTGTGGGACCAGAAGCTTTTTAGTTTTTGTAATTGCTAGACAAGGAGTTGAGAACCCCTCTTGTTGGACTTCAATGCCCATCAGCCTCAGCCAGCCTGGTCAGTGCTGCAGGATAGTGGGAACTATAGTCTAACAAGGTCCAGCATGCCACAGGTTCCCTTTCTCTGTGTTACATAACTGGGAGTGAGGAACCCTCATCAATCCACTCAGCAGTAATCTAGAGGTCTACTAGTAGATTCCAGTGTACCTTCTATCTGCCTATGGGCCAGTGTGCCAAAGGGCTTTGAAAGGAGCAAACGTAAGACGATAAGGAGATGTGATAGTTGAAGGAAGACTCAGACCCTTACTAGGACAATTTATGAGACTAGATTTGTGCAGCTCTTGAAAAAAATAACTTATTTTAAGTTTCAACTCCTACAATCCCTCAGACCCATGACCACCAAAAGCCCACTAAACAAAGAGGGTGACAGTATGATTTAGGCTTGTCGTTTCAGTCAGAAGAGAAGACCTGTGCAGACTTTGAAGAGGATGCAGATTACATCTCATCACTCCCCAGCAGAACTCCCTTCACAGCACTCGGAGAAGATGTTACCACTTCCTCCCACTTTGTCAACAGCCTCACCACAGAAGGTATTGGTTAGGGTCAAATTTTATGCTTGAAGCAAAAAGGGGAAGACTGAACCTGGGATTATGTTCTTTATACAGGCTATTGATCATACTTTCCTTCAAAAGAAATCTAGAATGAATGGCAGATGGCAGGGTTTTCAGTGCCTTTCTGAAACTTCATTCTTTGAAGAAATCTCCAACATTTAAGCCAGTGGCCACTAGTTCAGAGCTGATCTTTATGGTTCATGTACAAATTACTCTATCCAGGGCAAGCCCTCCTGTTAAGCACATAAAGAAAGCTGCTTCAGGCAGGAGATGCTCAGTGGCATGGGTGGTAAGTAGGAACTCTCTAACCATTTCAGTTTGCTCAAGAATAGAGCTATATATTTCAAGCAGCCTGGCCTGTATTCAGTTAGCCAACCTATTGCCCTGAACTGGTGCTACTGTTAGATGTGGCAACCACCTTAGGCAGCATTTGCTGAAGAGTCAGAAGTTGAGCTTAGATGTTCTTCCCAGAATTCTAACTGTTCTTCTTTGTGAGATACAGAGCTTCAAAATCCACACAACTAATCCAGGGTTCTCTAAACTCACCTGCTACCTCAAGTACAGTGACAGATGTTGCCTGTCACTAGTATGAAAATAAGATCCAGCTGCCAGTCCAGTTGACTTCTGTATGTGGAATGAGGAGGAAGTGCTATTTTATCCGTGACCTCAAGCAGCAGAAGGATTTGTGGTAGCCCTATGGCCTCCTGTGAATAAAATATTCCTATACATGAAAAAGGCTGGCTGGCTGACTAGCTCAAGTTAGATATCTGGCTGCAGAGAGAGAAATTGGGAATTTGATTCCCCACTATGCCTCCAGGGAAAAGAGCCAGCCTGTGTGGCCAAGAGTAAGCTTCATGGTCCAAGGATGCTCCCAGAAGAAGGGAATGGTAAACTACTTCTGAGTACTCTCTGCCTAGAAAACTCTGAAAAGGATCACCATAAGTCACAATTGACTTGAGGGGACATTATCATCATCATCATCATTAGTGAAAGACCAGTTGCCCAGAATGGCTAAATGTAATATTTGGAGAAATGATAAAAGGAACTGAAACAAAGGAAATCTTTTTGTAATAAATGATCCCCCTTAAGCTTATGCTACTTAAAAGGTATTATCTTGCAAATACCAGAGCCTGCTGAGTTTGAGGAGAAATTCTTTAAAAATGTGAGAGCAGCACAAAACACAACCATTTCAGAGTATTATCCTCTCCATTTTCCATCTTCAGCTCTGAGTATTTATGTAGCCAAAGCAGCAGGACCCACACAGACAAAAGAAAATATTAACAGGCTTAGCAGAGCCCAGAGAAACAGGGATAAACAGCCTGAGGAGAGTGATATGTGCTAGTCATGGGATAGTGACTGGCTTTTTGTAGGGGCAGAATGGAAAACTGGGTGAGAATGGGGCTGGACTGGAGTATTGTGGAGGAGGGCATGGCTGGCTTGCGAAAGAACAAAAAAAAGAGGAGAACGCCACAGTGCAACAGTTTGAACAGGCCCTACTTGTTCCAATGTCTTCCTGTTTTTTTCCAGGAGAACTTCTATCATTTTTTCCTAGGATGTGGTTCGTAATATGCTTGTGTTAGCACCAAAATTGTATTCCCTCTGAGAGTAGCACCAGGTACTGATTCAGTTTTGCTGCTTAATCGTCCCTGTCTCGAGCTGCTAATTAAAATAAATAGAACATTATGGGTTGTCCTTCAGTAATGAAGGAAAAAGAGGACAACATTCTTTTATGACAGAGATGACTTTGAAAAGAGCTAATACAAGATGTGTGAAGAGTACTGTAATTGTTATGCTATCCCAGATCCTTTTTGAACCTTGGCAGCAGAGCAGCAGGGAGGAAGGCTTTAAAAAGAGCAACATGTGCAAGCATGAAGTTAATTTCTCATCTTGAAAGGAGGCAAACCAAAAAGCCAGCTGGATCAGGAAATAAAACTTCACCTGTAAAAATAAGGAAGCAGGAGGTGGCAAAGACCACTGAGTTAGGCCTCAACCCTGCCTGGGAGCTTTGCCTACTGACCACCTGAATGGAGATGCATTTGTACAATATCATTCCTTAGCTTTGGGCCCTTCAGATTGGTGTTACAACATTTCCAGCACCCCCAGTCATTCCTTTTAATGACCATACTGCTTTAGGATGGTGGGTTTTTAGTCTAATCTACATGGTTTCAAAAATATTGAGGAAAAAGCAATAATTGCTGAAAACAGATTCTTAAGCTGCAGATGCTCCTTGGTTAGAGAAGCTGTGCCTCACTTTGTTTCCCATAGATGTATGGGATTATAACTCCTATAAAGGGTCATACCGGCTAGGAATGGTGGGAGTTGCAGTCCAACCTATTTGGAGATCCCTGGGCTGGGTGAACATGGGTAAGAGAAAGTGCTTTGCTTATACAGAGTTATAACTTCAGTAGTCTTGATTGTTTAATTTAAGAATTTAAAACGGATCCCAGGATCAAGCACATACTAGAGATTATTATTATTATTGTTAAAGTGGTGGGACCCAAGCAAAAATGAATTGAAATTTCATGCAGTACTTTGTCCATCTCGGAAGAGGAGATCTTTAATATTAGTAGTTGTAGCGGAATGCAAAAAGGTGACGTCATTCCTGCCTGTCCGTCACAGTAGCTCAAAGGGGAGGAGCTAAAGGACAGGAGGGGCGGAGCCAGAGAGACAGTTGGAGAAGACAGTTAGACAGTTAGAGAGAGTTATGGACAGTTGAAGAAGTGGAATGAGAGGGTTTAGGAGAACGAAGGAGAGGGTTAGTGAATTGAGAGATATTGATTGAAAGCAAGAGAGATATTGATTGATAGCAAACATGATCCAATACGTATTAACACCTGAAACAGTTCATATGTGATTTACCTTTTTATTTGTTTGACAATAAAAGAATATTTAATTAAAACTCTGCTTCCTAAATTCTATAACCCTTAGTGTTGGCAGCACCTGTGACATAAGTTGGTATTAGGAGAATACCTGGTGGCAGTGTGAATGGCGTGTACCTTTGTGAGGTCCAAATAAATAGGGGCAACAAAGGGTAGATCGCCACAGTAGTGTTGCTGAAAGCTAGGTGCCCAGTCTAAATGTGTGGGGATGTGGACTTTCTCAGATGCAGAAGAATGTGTGTATAAGTCTGAGAAAATGATGTATCTTTTTTTTTCCTGAAATGGAGAAGTAGTAGTCCTCTGAAGACACTGTAGGAGCCATCTGCCCAGTCTCCTGGTCATGATTCTTTGAACTCTTGACAAAGGAGAATATTATGAATGTTATTGACATCCTAGTTCTTCGGATACCATTTCCATATTCCACTGTACAGAAATACAGAATCCAAAGGATTTCTGCCAGGAGATGTTGTCAAGTATCAGAGGAGAGAAAATTTTCCCTTCTTACTCATTCTTTCCAAAGACAGCAAGAGGTGATGGTAAAATATAAGTGGATTTCCTGCTGGAACTGGTTCTTCCAATGAGTTCTCTGTGTGTTTCCCCTGTCTGAAAGCAGCCATGTAAGCAGATTATCTCATGTGACCTTGATTGAAACCAGGTCTTCACAAAAATTGATGTTTGTGTGTGTGTATATGTGGTGTGTTTCCACATGGGTCAGAAGGAAGTCTTGATTTCCTTCTTTGGAGAAATGGATAGAGAAAAGACATTTTCTTCTGGAAGAATCATCATCTTTTAAAACAGAAAAGGTGGGAAAAGAAAATCTTTCTCTTGTGGGTGCTGCTATCTGCTCTTGACTACAAATGGAATCTTTTAACATTTGATTTATACTAACAAATTGTGTTATGTGTTGAGCTCTGATTTGTAATGTCCAGTTCAATTTTTTCTGGATACTCAATTAGAAAAAGCTTGGTGTAGGATTTATCTCTTCTCTATTCATTCATTCATGCATGCGTTCATTCATTTAGCGAATTCATTGAGCAGGGGTGCTGAGGACAGAACATTTTGGAGGTTGCTTTTCCATAGGGTTGCCATAGAGGTGACGTGACAGCATGTAACACCAAAACCAGTTAGATAGGTTGATGATTACTCAGCACTCTGGTTTTCAGCTTTATTTGTTTGTTTGTTTGTTTGTTTGTTTGTTTACTCATTCCACAAAAAATGGGACCAGCCTGGCCTCCTGTGGGAGGGAGGTCCAAAGTCTGGAAGCAGTAACAGAGAAGGACCTCTTCCCATGTCTCCACCAAGTGCACCTGTGAATGTGGAGGGACCTAGAGAAAGGCCTCTCCTGATTATCTTAACACTTGAGCAGGGTCATAAAGGGAGATGTGATCCTTGAAGTAACTTGGACTCAAGCCATTTTGGGGCTTTATAGATTAGAACTAACACCTTAAATTCAGTCCAGAAACAAACTGATAAGGCAGTGTGGCTGCTGTAACGGGGGGGTTATGTGATCCATGTAACGAGCCCCAGTCAGCAGTGTGGCTGTTTCATTTGGACCAGCTGAAGTTTCCTGACACTTTCCATAGATAGCCCTGCATTGACAATATTTTCTTTTTAGTATCTTGCAAGCTTACAAGCACTACAAAAAGAAAACATAATCATATGAATACATTTATGTTTATGTGCAGTATATAACAAGAAAAATTACAGTAGTATAGTATAATACATGCATGCATTATATATTAGATATAAATAGCATAATTTAAACATTAGTGAAGGTTATCTGTAACTAACTCTATATATGTTTTCCTAACATGCATGGAAAACAATTATTACTATATATAATCATACAAAAGTAAAATACAACCAGTTTTAACCAATGGGTAACTAAAATTCTTTGTGGGCTTCATGTTTGTGCACAAAATGGCAGATCATCTACTTCCAAAATCTTGCCAACCCATTGCAGCCTAGATGGAAGGTGTCTGGGTTGACCTCACCTTTTCCCATGCCATGCATATTTTAATGCCTCTTCCTCATTGATTCCAGGGTGGTGGTGATGGGAGGCAAAATTAGTTGACTCTTGGTTTTTCTGCGAGGCAAAGGAACATGTGACCCAGCTAAAAAACAAAAACAAACAACACATCTAGTCCACTGCTGTAGTCTTGAAATGCCCTCTTTTGGAAGCCTCCTGCTGGTGGGGATGAGGAGCTTTCCAAAGGAAAGAAGTTGGACGCACACGTCAGGTCTGAAGTTACCACACGGAATATTTTACCTACATCCAACCAGCAGCATGTCATAATTAGATTTTACAGAATCAAACAATTGACACATTACTATTGTAACACTACATATCTTATTCAGAGATGCCAATGCTTCCATTAAAGAACATGTTAACACATAATCTCATAATAACAAAATACTGAACAATTCATTGTTTAGCAGTTCAGCGACTCAGCTCTGTCATAATGAGAAACAGTAAAAGGAACATAGAATTCAGCTGATAGTGCTATAAAACTTCTCACTATTTGGCCAAATTTAAGGGATGATGTTTCTTGATTAATTTCTAGAATGATTAGCTTGACTGTGTCAGACAGCACATGGAGATCCACATACAGTATTTAGAAAGAGTATGCTATACCAGCATACCATACTATACCTATATCAGTCCACTTTTTGTTGTTGTTTTCTTACAGATGACACAAAGATGAACCAGATTCCAGAAGGAGAAGGTAAGTGCCCTCATTTTCTATGGCCCAATTTCAAGGCACTATATATATTTGGGGATATTTTTACCTTTAATCAATGTTTTATAGTGGACAGAGTGATAAGTAAAGGCAAAGTAGACTTGGGTCCAGATCCTTGCTCTGCTATGGAAAACCACACAGTGGGGTGGCAGTGGTAAAACCACTCATATACCTTGGGACCCTGTTTAAGATCGGCATAAGTCAGATGCCATTTGATGGCACATTAACAACAACAGAGTGCAGAATACAAGATGCACCCAAAATCACAGTTGTTTTGGGGGAAATACCAAGTAGATTGCAAATGGAACAACTCTGCCCTGTAATCATGTAGGAGGCCACTGACTTGATCTGTGTCTTCAAGTAGGAATGATCCAAGGAAGGTTGCTGCCTCAGGTAGAGCAGCAAATTGTGCCCCTGCAGATACAGCAAGTGAAACAGAAAAGAAATGCAATCATGCTGAAGAACTTTGGAAAATCTGAAAGCTTACAAATTGTGTGAACTTATAAGTGATCCTAATAGAAGTATTTGGATTTTGTTTAATTGTAGGTGGCTGTTAGGGAATATTTATTATTCCAGAATATTTCTGTTTGATAACTGCCTGGATAGCTCAATGGTTTAGGTATGTGGCTGCAGAGTCAGAAGTTGGAAGTTTAATTCCCCACTGGACATTCCAGAAAAGCTAGCCTGTGTGGCCTTGTACAAGCTGCCCCCAGAAGAAGGGAATGGTAAACCATTTCTGAGTACTGTCTACCTAGAAAACCCTGAAAAGGATCACCATAAGTCAGAATTGACTTGATGGCAAACTCCGGGAGGCAGTGGAAGACAGGAGGGCCTGGCGTGCTCTGGTCCATGGGGTCACGAAGAGTTGAACACAACTTAACAACTGATGATGATATGTTTGGTAAAATAGGAATTCAAAATTTGACCATAATTCCTTTGAAAGATAACAATGACTCAAAGCTCTCCTAGCCCTTCCCATCTTACTTAGCCAAACTCATATGCAAACATTTATCAAACTCAAATTTAGTGTATTAAGACTTCTCTGTTATATAGATTATATGTGGGGTAGAATTTTTGGCTGTTTTAAATGAAATTCATGAATCTGAAACGAACATTTTGGTCATTATGGACAATTGTGCCTCAAATGGTGTCTTTGCACCAAGCTTAGAAACTCTGACAACTGAATGAAGATAACCTCCTAAATCTTTTTGTGTGTGGCCATGCTTTCATTCCCCTTTTGTTATTGCTAGTGCTGCATCTGCAGAATATATACATTTCACTTCTATTCCCCCTCCATTAAAGATTTGCTAGATAAACCCCTTGAGAAGAAAATGGGATCTCAGCTTCATACAGGAACAATTGTTGGGATTGTCCTGGCCGTTCTGTTCATCGCAGTCATTATCCTTGCTGGCATCTACATCATCAGCAATCCAACATCCAGCGCAGCTTTATTCTTCCTTAAGGTGAGCTTCAGAGACAGTTCTTGTCTCAAGCATTAATCTACGTGTCTGTAAAATTAGTTGTGACCAGGGAGGGGGACTTAAGTCACAGAACTTGCTGTCAAGTTGGACTTAAGTCACATTGACAACTCAATTTGGAGTCAACTCAGTTTTTATTTTAATGATTCAGACTTGACTCATAACTCAGAACCCACACACCACCTTTCTTTTTCCTGGGATGGGGGAAAGCTTATTTTTAAATAGGGACTTGGACTTGGGACTCGGTACCAAAGACTCGGACTTGGGACTTAGACCAAGACTTGCCAACATCTCTGGTTGTGACCAGTCCTCTCTACTAGAAGCCTATCCAGTACAATCCTACTCTAAAATGCAGTACCTTCCTGGCAGTGTTCAATCTAAGCAGGGATGGACAAATCTCAACTCTTGTGGGATCTACTTTGGTTTTTTGATCCTGACTTCCACCAGCCACAAACTAGTGCAAAGGATATGCACTTATAGTTACATAATTCTAAACCCAGGAGTTTGTTCTGAATACTAGAACTGAACAGAGCTCCCAGTCTGTTTGTATAAAAATATATTCCCACTAAATTCAAACTTTCTTAATTTCAGCTGAATGATCAAGGGGTGATCATTTTATAAACTCCGAAACACATTGTTTGGGTATTAACCCATGTATACTCCTTTATTCTGTAGAGTAAATAATTAAAGTCCTTTTGTAGTGGGTGTTCTCTTTTTCTCCCACCTTGCAGGTAGTTGGAAATTGGCTACCAAAGTGTTAATTTTTGCAACATTACTGTTAATAAGTGGGAATCAAAATTCTTGTCAATCAGCTGCAAATCATACAAAGGTATGCCAATAGAGATCTGCACTCTCCCCATCTGATTTGGCATAAACTCCAAGAGAGAAAACTATGGCATGTCTAAACTGGCTCTTTTGAAGTGGGCTGGTGCAGGGTCACTTGGGGTCGGGTGGAGATACAGTATGGCATCCAAATTGCATTTTGGAGCTCACTTTGATTCAGCTTCTTCCAATATAATGAAGTGATTTAATAAGCAAGCCACCTCATGTTATCAGCAAATTGAACGCTTCGCCTGCTCCTTGCTGAAGGGACAGATAAAGTTAATTTTTTTAAAAATGACTCTGGTAGACTATTGCTGGTGCACTGTATCACTTTAAAAAAACAAAATGTATATTTTCTTTAATTTGTCTGAAGTGCTTTTGATAAACTGTGGGCAATTTCTTTACTGGTCCTTTACACCTGAGAAATCTTTGCAAATGCTGCTAATTAAAAAATAACACAATATATGAATAATTTAATAGTGTTTCCTTTGAGACTGAATGTTTGTATTATCTCTGGGGAAATATCTATGCACTAGAAATGGAGGGAAGACATTCTCAGTCTCAGATATGCATGTGATGATGAGTTCTACAAAATAAATTAAATCTGCTTTAATATTTCACTCCAGTCCAGAGCTTGTGATGAGCTATGATGTTCATACAGAGGACTCTTCCTTCTTGCATGGCCAGTGTTGCCCTTCTTTTAATTATTTTTTAAAGAGAGAGAACAGTTCTAGCATATAATTCCCTTTGTATATGGAACCTGTGTAGCTACTTCCTTCTTTTGAAATAACTGGAGCAGGCCAGGGAGCTACTTTATAATAAATCAGACTGTTTGCCCATTGTGATTAACTCATATGTTTTGAAAAATTTGACTCATTAATAAAAGCTAGTCTTTTAATGGAGCTGTGGGCAAAATCTGTCCCTTTGATTGCACTTAACCCTACCCTTCAAGCTATTTTTGAGGCCCATAGTAGGCTGGCAACCTCGCTGGGTGTTTTCAAAAGCCATTAAAAAACTTGGCTCTTCAAGCAGGCCTTCCCTCCAGTCAATTAATTGATCTTTATTTTTCTTCCTTGAGTCATGTCATCTTGGTAATATGTTGTTTGGAATTAATTGCTGTAACTGTGTCTTTGACGATTTTTATACATGTCATATTATTGTGTTTTTATCCATGTAAGTTGCCCCGAGTAGACATTGTCGGGGGGGGGTGTAAAAATCTAATAAATAAATAAATAAATAAATAAATAAATAAATAAATAAATAAATAAATAAATAAATAAATAAGTTCTTATGTGGGGCAGCCACAGCTCGCATACCCAAGCACCCAACCTCAAAATCAAAACGGGAACTCAATATTGAGTCATTTATAGTGTTAATTTTTTATTTTTTTAAAAAAAATAATTTCTAGGAGTGCTATTAGTGAAAATTTGGCCTCTGAACCTGTCAGAATTGCCAATCCCTATTTCACCTCAAGATGACAAAGATTGAATCTGGGACTTTACTTCTGCAAAGCATGCCCTCTCTCCTCCTGAAGTATGATTCCTATCCTAGTTGGATCAGTTCAAGACATTTTGCTGCTTGAGGCAAAGGGCAAAGCAGTGTTTCTTCCCCCATTCTACATGTGGCTGACTGCTCATAGAGTAATGGCAGTTGTCCACTTCATTTTGGGGAGAAAGGTGGGATAGAAATATTTTAAATAAATAAATAAATACATCAGCAGACAACTGTCCAGTTTTCAAAATTAGAACAATCCATGTCAGAGATATACCTCTGTCCTGCAGCAAAGGAGAATGGCTAGAGGGCTTAGGGCAGAGGTGAGGATGAGGCAATTTTGCTGGTGGCAGAGGGAGAACAATCACAAGATTGTTTCCCATGCTTGCATCCATTAGCATCTGCTGCCTGAGGCAGTTGCCTCATTCCTCCTCATGGTAGGGCTGACTCTGTCTCCACCTTTCAGCTAAGACAGCTGTGTGGAAAAACTGAGTTTCTGTGCCTATAACGAATTAGGGACTCAGTTTTGGACTGTATAGGATCAATGTGTTTGTGTGTTTTAAAGGCTCTCTCTTTCTACATGCTGATGGACTTCTTTTCACACCACAGCGGAGACCGCATCAGCGGACGATCATGAAGTTCAGAAACCATTCAGCCTACACCGAGGTGGAACCAGCTGGCTACGAGAAGGAAGGATTTGTTGAAGCAGATCAGTGCTGAAGGCTACCTTGTTGCTTTAACACCGTGTCTCCCATATCCTGTTTATTTCATGATGAATTCAGATGAAGGGGAAAGTGGGAAAGTAAACGCAGTGAAAATATCCCAAAGAGAGTTAGGAGCACAAGAAGCTGTGTTAATATTATGAATTAGACCATTGTTTCCTCTAGCCCAGTATTATTGACACTGACTAATAGTAGCTATCCAGAGTTTCAGATAGCATTCTAACTAGAGATGCCAGGGATTGACATGGGATCTTCAGCATTTAGAGGCATATGTTCTACCACTAACCTACAGTCACTCCCCAACAGGTATATGAGCATCTAAAAATGGGAGAAGCAGACAGATTTGGTATATGGCCACTGAATTTTCAGCCATGAAAGCTACATATAATGGAGTCCAGACTTTATTGTAGAGGTGGTGATGGTCGCACCAAGTGCTACAAACTACATGTTATCATTGGACAGCTAATTAATATAGCCTCTGCCCTTCCTTCTTTTTGCAGACATTATAACTTGACAGTAACTGATAATTGGCAAATGCATGTGTATTTCTTGCTGTGCATCACGGTGAGCACTACACATAGTTTTTTTAAAATGTTCTCATAGGATAGGAAAATAAATATGTGAAACTGTTCTTTAAAAAGGTTGGGAAAGTTGGGGGGGGATCAGCCTGCTGTTTGAAAGACTGTAATTTGCTTTCTAAATGTCCCTTGAGAGATAACATCTGGGGCTTATGGATTATGGTATCATGAAACAGCTAGACTCACTAGCGCTCTTTCAATATCTCAGCTTCATTGTGACACTTATTGAATGCAGCACCTGACATTTGTGGATCTGGGGGCAGCTTAAGCTGGGTCTGAAATGCCACCTTCATATTTATCTATAATGGCAGTATAAATTCAAGCCCAGAGAAGGAAATCATTAATTAAGGAGCCTTGCCGTTGACGGTAATCGTCTCTGTTTGACAGCTAAGTTAGCCAAGGGATAAAATATGTGCCAAACTTGGCATCAGACCCTAAAAACACCACCATAACTTGTTTTGTTTTGAATTACTAACTCCATCTCACAGTTGCCTCTAGGGTGTAGCTTTACCTTTCTTGCCTGCTTTTTTCTAAGAACAACTTCAAAGGGCAAATTCTGGTCTTGGTTTTCAGGAGCAGAAGACAGTGAGGGACTTTCATCAGTGGCAACTGGACCTATGGGCTGGGGGATTCTGAGAGCCACAGCAGTAAGGATGCGACTAGACAGTCAAATTATCCTGGCCTGGATTAATCTGAGAAAAGGAAGTTTTGAATTTTGCTAACTAACACAGTCTATCAGTGATATTTGAAAGCCTTACTGATACATTAACACTAATTAAAAAGAAATGCAAAATATCCTTTCCCTTCCCCATCACAGATAAGTGGCAAGGAAGTTTCTTGATTCTGAAGATCATTAAGCAGCTTCACCAAAGGGACAACCACCCAGCCAATCACTTTGATTTGTTCCCAGCAATTGAGCACACTGGAATTGAACTAAAACAGTGTGATCATACCTGTACCAAAATAACAGTAACCCTTGACAGAGATCCAAAAAGGTGCAAGTAGGTATCGTTTAAGGGTAGCCTGGTTCATAATGGCACATATGTCATGTGGGTGCCTGAAAAATGAGCAAATGAGCTTGTTTCTAACCCAAACACAATACTGGGAACAAATGCTTCTCTGGTCACACCATGAGATTAAAGTTTGTGAGCTTTGGGAAGCAGGATGTAATTTGTGATCAAGAATGTCTCATGTCAAACATATAGATTAGTGGTTCCCCACCTTTTTCAGGTTGCAACCCCCTTTTATAATAGCCAAGTAACCTGTGACCCCACCAGCACATTTGCATAAAAAGGTGTTTTTAATGGGGTAAAATCATCCCTTCTCAGAAAGTAGAGGGTTCTTTCTCTCCCAAAGGGCCTGTTTCTCATACATACACATGCATGCAAACTTTAATGTCCCGCTCTGAAGAGTCAGGGGAGAAATTATTTAACAAGGGCTACAACACATATAAGGTGACCCACCCCCAGAAAATACTTTGTGGCCTCCAGGTTGGGAAATACTGATTTAAATGCTAATTATTTTGTAAAGTCTTGGAAATGGTATAGTCCTCTGGCTTTCCATTCTCTCTGTTCTGCCTTCTCCAGCTTGATAAAATGGTAAAATGCCAGTGCAGCTCCCTAAAATTCCAATATAGGATTCTAATATATGGATTCCTCTGCTGTGGTTGACACTGTGTGTTCCTAGGTATGTTTCTCATCCCTAGAATTTTCTTCCAGTTCCAGTTCTCTCCTACAGAAAAATTGATGTTTCTGTGCAGACAATAAGAAATATTTTGCAGTGACTGTGGGGATCATACATGGGGCACATAAAAGAGCACATACTTATGCAAATTTTATGTAGATCATAAATATCAATCCAGATAATTATTTCTCCAGCTAATATTTCTCATACATGTGACATCTTGTTATTCTAAATTCCCCACTCATGCACTATATAGAGGTAGGCATTTACATGGTGAGTGGATGGGAGAATGCTACTAGCCTGTTGATATTGCATTATGTACCTGCTTTAACTAGTAAGCTTGAGGAAAATAGGAGTATCTACGACTGCTGCATATTTAAAACAGTGGGCAACCTTGTTCCTGCAGCTGTTGTTGGACTACAATTCCCATTATTCCTCATCATAGTCCCTAGTGGCTAGGTCTAATAAAAATTACAGTTCAGCAGCATCAGGAAGGCCTGCTTCAAGGTAATATTTGTTCACAGAGTTATACTGAGACAGGCTGTGCACAGACATCACACAAAATAAGACCAACTGTGCATGTAGGATACCATAGCAGCTGTGCAGCTTTGGTTGGAGGAAAATAATTAAATAGAGATGTTTTTAATTATTTTGGGGGACACATCTTAAATACCTTCATATATAGGTATTATAACCTCATTCCAAATTCAGGCTGAGCCTGGTTACCTGAGGGATTTCCTCAGGATCAAATTATATCAGAAACAGTATATAATTGTTTTTGTATAAGTGTATAGAGATGTATAGATGTATATACAGACAAAATGGAACTAGAGCTTCTACAATGATTTTGGATTTCTTTGCTGAGGTGAGTTTATTTTTAAATTTCACATGCCAAAGGAACTTTTGTGGGTCATTGTAAATACTGCTCATTTATCACAACCATTGGGTGCTAGATGAAGTGTGAGGTGTAAAATCTGTGGAAGAAATAAATGGAATCATGTATTTCTTATGGAAAGTAGTCTAGAATCATTAAAACAAATCATTAATGCAGAGAAGCAATGACTGAGACACAGTTCTCAAACTCTAAATACGTGTTTATATACAAATTTTGCAAATATTATTTGAGCATTTCAGTACTGAGTTGGAAGAACAAAAGATGATGTATTCTGTACTGATATGAATGGACTTCCATGAACTTGTTATGGAGATGAACGGCTAGATAAAGACTCAATCAGCATATGAAACCTTTAAGATATTGATGTGTTGACCATATCTAATTGCAAAAACTCCATGAGCTCTCCTTACATTGATGAGTAATTTACTTATCCATAGGAACCATGATCTAAGCACCAAATATTATCATCTCATAGCAATGGAAAGGATAATTGCTTTCTACATACTTGAATTTACAGCATATTCACTTTAGGGAGGATAGGGTGAGAAAGCTTGGGGCAAGTCATTTAATATAGATTGTCTGCATGGAATGCAGTGTTGATACTAATATGTATTATAAAATATTAATTACTCATCCTTTTGGGGACTGCTTTGATTTACAGAATTAAAAAAACATAAATATCTTCACTGACGTTTACGTTTGTGTTAAACTGTGAGGTTTAATAACTATCATGCATCCATATGGTGATTTTAAATTAAATCAGTTTGTATCCAGTGCACACCTGCTATAATTCATACAAGCCCAGTGATTTGTATGCACAGCACTCATATTATGGTGGGCCAGAGGAAACTCAGTCCCCTATCTTTTGTGAAAGCCCTGTTAGCTACCAGTTTTAGAAACCTGTGAAAAAGAGGCAAGTACTTCTTGGTTCAGACAGAGACAGAGGATGCAGCCTGTGGATTTCATCAACAGCCCCCTACGTCTTCTGCTCCAAATTCTGAAAAACTGTCATTTCAACTCAAGGCATGCAATCTCCACACCTTCAAGGCAGAGGTGGGATTCAGCAGGTTCGCACCGGTTCCCACGATCCGTTTCCTAAATCTAATAATAGTTCGCCGAACCGTTTCCTAAACTGATGAATGAAGGAGGGCCAGGTGACCAGCGAGGAGGGGGGGGAGGGGGGCTATGTTTTTTTTCCCCAAGTTAAACGTAACTAAGGCTGTTGCTCTGACAATTTGTGGAGACAAATGGCACACATTGATCCTCACTCAAAAACAGGAAGACAGCTATCAGCTTTTTAACACTAGTAAGATTTACCACCAGGCCAGGGTTAAAGCAGAGCAGATCAACATATCAAAGGGAAATCTGAACTATCCAGATCCAGATCTTCAGGCTGGGGGTGGGGGTGGGGGTGGGGGCCGGAGGGACTGAGAGGAAGAGGAGGAAAGGGCACACAGAGCATGTTAATTCAAGCATGCATGCTGCATTTGTCTCTGTGACCAGCATCTTCAGAGGACTGTTCAAACTTGCTTTCACAAGCTTTCATTTTTAAGATTATTCAAGTAAGTAGGTAAGTATAATACATTTCTATGTCTGAGCATAAAGCCGCTTTTCATTAAATATTTCCCTGCCTTAGCTGTTTGCCATGCAGTCTTGAGAAATGGAAGGAGGAAAATGAAATGGTATTTTATCATGTAAAATATATTTTGAAAATTATTTCAACAGGATTCCCTTTAGGACCTTTTAGCATTTATGTAATTGTTATTGTGTTTGAGTTTAGAAAATTTGATACTTCTATTTTTTGAAATAAATAAATACCTGAACTTTGGAGAAAAACGCTCAGAAGCCTGTTGGTGATTAATTAGTTATGCAAAATTAACTTACAGCAACTAGGTTTTCAAAGAAAGTATATGTTTTTAAAGAGTGATTTTACAATTTCCACTCCTAGTGAATTTCCATGGCTGAGTGAGGATTTGAACCCTGGTCTCCAGAGTCCTAATATGCCAGACTATTCCTGTATTTGTGATTAACACATGCTTAAGTTTAATTGTGTTCATCAGGTGCCCCAAGAAACATAACCAAATTTTGCCACCATGAGTTAATGCTTTTTAACATGAAGTTAATTTGCCTCCCTCCAGTGATGTCCTTTCAAGGGAAAATGAACATTTATGATATAGGCCACTATGTTTAGATTTTCAGGGAGGGAGGGCATAACATGCCACTTTTTTCATTGGTATGCAGAAATCTAGTATTTAGGATCTATGGAAAAACTAATGGGGAACCAGGCTTGGTCAGGAGGAGGGGATGGTATTATATTTTATTATGATGATGATTAAAAAATTTAAAAGCTGGTAAGGACATTTATTTGCAAAGGCTTTCATGGCCGGGATCTGATGGTTGTTGTGGGTTTTTCGGGAAGAGCAACCTTCAGAACATGGCCAAAGAGCCCGAAAAACTCACAACAACCAATTAAGGGAATAACCTTTCAACTTTTTTGGAATTGGCAGTTAGATGCAGGGAATCCATACAAAGCCTGTGATTTCTACTTAGGGTGACCCCAGGAATGAGCAATCTCCAACATGGCCTGGCCTCAACAGCCCTGCCCATCTGTTGCAAACTCAAGCTTGTGGTTTCCTTAGGGAGTAGGTCTATCTTGCATTTAGCCTTCCTCTTTTCCTGCTGCCTTCCACCTTTCCAAATATTATGGTCTTTTTCAATCTATGCCTGCCTTCTCATGATGTGCCCGAAGTAGGACAGCCTCAGGTTTGTTTGTTTGTTTGTGTGTTTTTTTCTTTTTGCCTCTGGAGATAATTTAGGCTTAATTGGATCGAGAACCCACTTACTCATCTTTTTTGGCAGTCCAGAGTATCTGCCATACGATCTGATCAGGCCAAGGGTGTCTGCAAAGATGATCGTAATTTTGTTAATTGGGACAGTCCTCTTTGTGTCAGCAAGCTGTTTTAAGCTTCTGTTGTTGTTACATGCTATCAACATTGCCCCTTTGTGCTGTCCTCAACAGCCCTGCACAGCTGCTGCAAACTCAACCCTGTGGGTTCTCTGATGGTGTCAATCCATCTCACATTTGGTTTTCCTCTTTTCCTGTTGCCTCCAGCTTTTCTGCAGAACCTGGAATGGGGAGGGATTAAATGATTGTGACGTTGTTCAGAGACCAGTTCCAAATCCCAGGGTGGCAGCCCTCTCTTGCTTGTGCTACAGAAAAAGCTTTGTTACTGTTGCTTTGTGGTAAGAACTTTTTCTTCAGAAGGGGTCAGAGAATTTGAGAGTTATTCTCAAGTTCATCTTTGCTTTACATGTGTGTTATGTGCCATTCAAGATGACCCTAATGGGCCTTTCAAGGCAAGTGAGATATTTAAAGATATTTGAGATATCTAAGGAGTGGCTTTACGTTTTACCAGTTCCACGCCCTCAGTGAGTTTCCACGCCTGAATGGGAATTCAAATGCAGGACTCTGGAGTCCCAGTCTGTCCCTCTCTGAATTGCATTACTTAATGTTAAGGGTTGTTGTGAAAGGCAGGATGTTATTATTTGCAAGCATATAAGCATGTCCTATTTTGTCTCTGTGAAAAATTTGATTTCTCTTGAAAAATTTCTCTGGAGAGAATTCTACTTCACTGTCATCATTAATACTACCAGCCTACAATTTTGTTACAAATGTGGTAGCTTTGGGGCATGAAATAGGAGCAGTCTAGAGGTAGCTTCCAGTAAACATTTATGGAAACAAGTCATTGATAATGTTAAACTGCAGTTAAGAGAACAAAAGCCAGAGGAACTTCGACAACCACATTGTTGGTGAATTGGGGGGTGGGGGGCGGGGGGAGGAAGTGTCTGGCAGCCTACTGCTGAGTCAACATGCTTTTACATCCCTGTCTTGTTCCTTGTTCAATCTGTATATTTCCATAACTAGATAGTGCTGTAGTAGATAATAATGTACTGATGAAGGTATGTGAAATCATTCAGGGCCACCCAAAGACAATTCGTGAAGTAGTGTGAAGCAGAAAATCCTGCAAGCACCTCTCCCCAATTCTGTCAGTAAAAATACAACAAGTAACCCTAAGTTACTAATAATTTCCTGCCATTTCATGACATGAGGTAGTTGTCACACTCTGCATAACTACAGGCTTGACCCTGAGGCAGTGGTTGCTGAGGTCTCCAGGCTTAAAAGGAAGGTCCCTTCAAATTCCAGATGCAGGGAAGGGGGATCAGGAGACAGGCGTCTAGTTGTCTCTTTGCTCCCAGAGGCATCTGATGGGGCCACTGAGAGATCCAGGATGCTGGACTGAGATGGGCCCTTGGCCTAATCCAGCAGGGCTCCTCTTAGGTTCTTATGCGCTTTTACTATTTTCCCATGTGTGCAGATATGGGGAGAAAAATGTGTCTAATTTTCTATATTTTAGACACAGACTGGGTTTTAGCAAATTAAAGTTTTGTGTAGCACAACAGCAGTTTAAGGAAACTTATGAGAAGCATAATTCTCTTGAATAATTTAAATATAATATCTATGTACAGCAGGGGTGAGCAACGTCTGTTGCCCCTGGTCTCAATTTTTGCCGCAAAGTCTGTAAGTTGCAAAGTCCACCTCCTTCTTCTTCCCAAAGAAGCTAGAATTCTAATTCTGGTTTTCAAAAAGACTTATTTTGTGTGTGTGTGTGTGCGCGCGCGCATGCTCAGTAATGCCAAAGGGCCCTGTAGATATTTTGTAAGGTAATGTTTGTAAGCCGCCCCGAGTAGACGTTGTCTAGAGGGGCGGGGTAGAAATTGAATAAATAAATAAATAAATAAATAAAATAAAAGTAAATCCCTACACCTGGAAGAGCAGTTGTTCACATTCTTTTCACCAGGAATCTTCTGAAGTTTTAAATTTCTGGTCAAATTCCTTTGTGTGTTGCAGTAGAAGTACAGAGATCCACAGAGCAGATGTGACAGGGTTTGTCACTAGGGTATGACAGTTCCTTGATTTTTGATATGGGGAGAAATGGAGAGGTCGAGTTCTTTGGAATAGAAATTTGATTAACAGCTTTAATGGATTTGTCAGCAGCAACTTCTGCAGGTGTGCAAAGCTGGCCTCCAGTTAACAACAAACTGAGCTATCAGTCATTTCAGGAGCAGGAAAGGGGAGGGAAGTAATTTTTACTGGTGAGCTATAGGGCGAAATTGGAGGTAAAGGAAAGATGTGTCAGTTCTCTGTCAAACTTGGTCATAAGCACTCACTGTGAGGTGTGTGTGTTTGTGTGTGCGTTTTTGGCACAAGCCCATGGTGAGGGTAACAGCAGTGGTATGCCCAAAGAGATACAGTACAGTTATCCAGATGTCTTAATCATGTGAGAGGTAGTTGTGATAATAGGCAGTAGGGAGACCACTATGGAAGAAACCCTCATCAGATCCCACTGTCCTGGGCATTTATTTATTTATTTATTTATTTATTTATTTATTCATTTATTCATTTATTTACTTACTTACTTACTTACTTACTTACTTACTTACTTATTTATTTATTTATTTATTTATTTATTTATTTATTTATCAATCAATCATTAGGACATAGAACCGGTTGTTAATTTATTTGAATCCCACCACTGCTTCAAGGCCTACACGCCGGCTTGCTATTCCCAAAGGAGCGCAGTGCATTGTCCATGCAAGCACTTTACAAGATGTTTAGCGCATAATAATCAAATCAAGAGTGGAAGGAACTATTATCTGCATATGTCCATATGTTTCTCATCTTCATTCCACCCACTATTGATAGACTAGACCAATTTCACAAATGTTTAGTCTTGCATTTTATTTATTCTGATGTATTTTGTAATATCTCAGTGACTGACTGTTACATATTTCACATATTTAGGCAACTAAGGATCTTTCTCATCACCTTGGAAATCAGAAGTACAGAAACAGTTGCATACTTGGTATGGGGAAAAATAACCAGGATTGGAATTCAAATCAGTTATTAGAGAAGCTAGCCATTCTGAATGAGGAATTCTGAGAACTGTGGTACAAAATACTAACTTTTCTAATAAATGACTTGTAGCATATAACATGTTTAAACCCCGTTCAGGTGCTCTAGCAGAAATGGTTGTTGATGAAATCAGCATGTATCTTTTCCAGAGGAATTCACGTGCTTGCTGTAGAAAACTCTCTTTTAACAACATCAAGATATTTACTCCATTTTGTTGAAAATACTTGCCAAGAAGTACAGCTAACACAAACAGCAGACCAAATAAACAAAGCAAAACAAAGTGCTCAAGTAGATAATATACATTAAAAACTTCAAGCTCAGAAGTGCTGAAATAATGCTCCTAGTCCTGGAATTTGAAATACCTGTAGGTATCCTTAGTTCTTTCTTGCTCTGCATAGCAATCATTGGTGGGAAATACATCTACTTTACTGTTCCTCTTTTTTTCCTAACCACCCTTTAGTTTGAGCAAAAATACATTTGACACCAAATTCCTGTGATCCTCTTCCAGATAAAGACTCAAGTAGATACATTGTGAATAGGGAATCCTAAGGTACTGGAGAGGTTAAACACACCCTTCACATGCAAAGAATGGCCTTGTGATCTATTCAAAGCAACAAAGTGTGAAATTGGGCAATGACCTTATGTATCACTAAAAAGTTTCAAGAAAGATGAGTGAGTTCTCCAGAACTCTTCATGGGGCAAATATTAGACTTATCCCCAAGTTTTATACCCAATGGAAAGTTCTGGAGAATTTATTTGTAACTTTTTAGTGATCCAATAAAGATATTGCCCAACCTAAGGCTTCAGTACATTCTTCAAAGGGACACATTCTTCAAAGCTGCTGTGTTTGTACAATCAGCATGGAAACAGCCCAGTGTTCAACTCCTACTGACCAATCATTTAAAAAAGTAAGCTAATTTGTAACTTGTAAAGTTGCAAAACACTGCTGCAAGATACTTGTAATCAGCTGCTCTTTGCATCTTAAGGAAGCTCCTAATTGCAAAACTGCCTTTAGTCTGTTTCATGCCTTAACTGAGTTTAAGAGGGTGAGGTTTAATCTCACATTTGTCCTCCTAGCTCCTCTGAGTCACTGTAATGGCTTCATTTCTACCAAGCCAGAATTCTTGACTGAATGGAGAATGAAGGAAGAGAGTAGGGATATAAACATAATGGCTTGGATCGAGGATCTAACTGGGGTGGATAATACTGATACTTATAGGAGCACCCTCACTCAGTTTTTGCAGGTTTCCCCTTCACTACAGCTTGATCCATCCTGCTCACCATCCTCTGCCTTTTCAGAAGGATGGAGGGATAACCATGGGGAAGGCCATTTCTGTACGTGCCTAAATGTGGATTCTGCCCACTATATATAGTCTATGCAATGTAATGGATAAATAAATCTTCTGTTCTCTCTAGGTGACAAACAAAAACTGGTGTTTGTGCTGATGCATCTGTCTAGGCCGAGATACACAGTACTGCTCCTACATGGGAACACTCCTTTAATAGAAAACAGAAGGTATATTTGTTGCAGAGTTCTGAATTCTAGTAAAATTCCTTTTTGCTGCTGTACAAGTACAGAGATCCATAGAGAAGAATAACTTCAGGTTCCCCAGAGACCACTCCCTTCTCATTAACTGACACTTAAGGTCTCAATAATTCAATCTGAGACATTTGTAGGGGAAATAATTTAACAAATTACTTACAGTTGCTTGAAATTACAGACTTGTTTATACTACTTTCTTTACTGCACTCATACTTAGCAACCAACTGAACAGATAAACAGCAAACAAACAACTGCTTCCAACTGAGGAAAAAGAGGAAAAGTAAACACTCAACAGAAAGATGGGGCTCGCTTTGAATCCAGAGATGGGAAGGAACAATTGGTTAATGCTGGATTGAGAGAAGATCACACCCAGCCCACGAAAGGCCCTCTCAGTCACACAAATTACAAGTAGCACGCCAGGCTGCAGACAAAACTCCAATAATATTATCATGTATGAAGTGTGGAATAAGAATAATATTGCTATGAATATATGCCGAGCACAGCTATTGCATGCAGTAGCTGTGATAACTAATGAACTTGTCATAAAATAAATGTTCAGACAGAGGGCTGTTTTGCTGGTGCTTTCTCATAGCTTCTAGGGCAAAAACATGGTAAATGGTATACTGTATGTGCTTACCATGAGACAGTTTCATTTTCAGGCATCTGTGTTGTGTTTCTACTCTGTGTTGAAAAGCATCCAAGGTTCAGGTTTGGCAAGGAAAATCTCTGAGAGTAATAGCGGCCAGCTCATTTGACCTAGAACCAACCAACCTTTTTGGGTATTTAATGTATGAGCACTACTGAAAATTTATCAATATCAGTTGTTCAGGGGCCAAACCTGTCTCTGAATATGCCGTACAAATAAGATCCAATGCCCTAACTACTAAAATCCATAGTTTAGGAACGGTGTCCTAATTTGGGGGGTGCTGTGTAGACTACAAAGCAAGAACCCTATGTATTAGCAATGGTTGGAGGTTAATTAATATATGCTTTAGAGGGGGGAAAACAGATACAAATCTACATTGCAACTGAAAGCTGGAAACATCTGTTGAACTTGTTTACAAAATTAAAAGAAAAGAAAAATTCCACATTCTTTTTTGCAATAGTTGCTGGAAATAGTAAACCAACACTCCCTCCCATGAGGTAAACAGTTGTCTGGCAACCATGTCATAACTTCTCTCCATTATTTGGTCTCTGTCCTAATTCTAGTCAGTTCCAGCATTCTGTAACCCTTTCTCTTAGAACTGCCAGGTGTTGGGAAAGGCTATAATTAGGGCAGAGTGAGTGGGGATTTGACCCAGGGCACAGTTTAGAGGGGAGGAACAATCAAGGGGGAAAATATGAAGAGTGGGTGCCTGAAGGAAGGGGTGTGGCATCGAACCACAAAACGACTGTGTGGCTATTGGCCAAACCAGCATAAACCACACTGAACTGGCAGTTTGTCCCCATTTCTAATTAAAAACCCCACAGGACAATACATAACAACATGGATTCAAACAATATGGAAATACACAACTATAATGTCTAATATTCATTCAAAAATAAAAAAGAAATGGAAAAAAACACAGCATTCTGGAAGCCAGTTGTTGAACGCAGCTTTCAATCATTTCATTTTTGCCAGTTTCCTGAACATAAGGAGAGAAAGAGCCTGGCAAAACTGAGTGGGTAACTTGTTCCAGAGACTGGAGCCACCACCAAAAAGGCCCAATTCATTGTCATTGCCTTTTAGCTATTGTTTGTAAACTGGTGATTTTTGTGGAATTGTTTGAAAAGCGCTTTTAAATGCTAGATTGTTGATTTGCCTAGCAGTTGATGGGACTGAAGAGTGTAATGAAGTAAAAATTACCAACCAACCATTAGTTGGTTGGTAATTAGTTGGTTGGTAATTAGTTACCACAGCCAACCAACCAACATTTAACAAGCAGCACCCACAATAGGAACTTACTAGTTCACAGCCCAAGAAGGCACAGTATCTCCAGATCCATTGTCCTGCGAGTAGCCAAAATACAGAACTGGATACAAAAGAAGATTCGAATACTGTACTCATATCTGCATTACTGTTTTCTTATTTTGTTCAAATCATGCACTAACAGTTGAAATCTTAACACAGTAAGCTACAACTAAGTAGGTCCATTGAATCAATGGAACTTAAAGAAGAGCTGACTCACCAAATCCCCATGGAGTCAATGGACCTACTATTGCAACCTACTATTCTAAGCAAAGGGTTTCACTCAAAGTCTTTGAAACTACATGCTGCAGCCACAGCAGAAGAGAGGAGGGGAAGGAGTGATTTACCACTCAATATAATCCTGAAGTATGCTATTTTCTGTTTGAAGAAACTGCATGCCTATCTTCCCTCTGTCTGTTTGCACCTCTCAGCAAAGCCACAGCTGCCTCTCCCTCTCTCCCCTCTTATTCTCACAAGACCCAGGAAAAGCAAGCAAGCAAACAAAAAAAGTAGAGAGGAAAAGACACTTTTGAAAGCATCTGGTAGGTTTTACATTGTCATGAGTCATAGATCTGGTGTTAGGAGGAAATGAAGAGAAAGTTCTTGCTCATCCTTACTTAGGGAGCTGCTAAGCAGCTGCCTCAGACAGCTCTTCCCCTCTCCCACCCACCACTGCCTCCTCATACAGAGAGAGAGAGAGAGAGAGAGAGAGAGAGAGAGAGAGAGAGAGAGAGGCAACTGAGGACACCAGGATCAGAACTGTTAAGAATAAGCCAAATAAATACATAAATAAATACTGGAGCATCTCCAGGTCAAAGTCAAGTATGTGTTGCACTCCCAGAAGACCTTCTAGGAAATACGAAGGGGTTGTTAATTGAACCTGAAGCAAAAGGGGACATCTGGTCTGTGTAGATATAAATAATTTCATTTCCAAAACTTACTCCTATATTTGGGCACTTTATTCCCATAATCAGGATGACTCAATCAAACACAATTTTGAGTTAGAAGGGACCTCTAGTGGTTTTTAAAAAGAGATCCACTTTAAATTGTTGGTTCTTTTAAAGTGTTGTTGAAATGGACTATGTATACATCACAAAAAGAAATGTAAACTCTTATTGCTTCTACCTAAGGGGCCTTGGAAGACAACCTCTGGTAAGGATTAAGGGCTCTGTTCCTTTACACTGACAACTAAGCCATCAACTGTCAAACTAGTTGATACAACTATCAAATGAGGTTGTAAAGTATTCTGTGCTTGTTATTTTTATTGTTATACACTCTCAAGCTGCTGTTGTCTTACAGAGACACTAGTAGGGTTTTCAAGCATTTGAAATGTTCAAGGGGTGGTCTATCATTATTTGAACCCAGGTCTCCAGAAGTCTGGATCAATACTTTGTCCACTACAACACACTGACTCTCATTCTCCCAGACTTTCTTTTTGCACACACACATGTGTCTCCTGTCCAACTCCACATATCAAAAGCATTCAAACTCCCATTAAAAGAACCCACTCAAGCAGCCAGTCATTAAGAGACAGCCTTGCCTAAAGAGAAAGACCTTTGCCTGCTTGATGAAGGACAGCAAAGATGGGGCCAGCCTGGCCTCCTGTGAGAGGGAGTCAAAAAGTCTGGGACAAATAACAGAGGAGGAGCTCTCCTGTGTCCTCACCAATTGAACCTGTGAAGGTGGTGGGACTGAGAGAAAGGCTGGCCTGATGAGCTCAACATCCAAGCAGTCTCATAATGGGAGACACAGTCTTTGAGTTAGCTTGGACCCAGTCATTTAGCGCCTTATAGGTTAGAAGAACCAACACTTTGAACTTTATTCAGAAACTGATTGGCAACCAGTGGAGCTGCTGTAACAGAATATATTAAATAAAATGAAATAAAATAAATAAAATTAATGCACAAATAAGATAATAATTGACCATTTATTTAGCCATAGCTTCTATTCAGGCTGAATGAATATAAGCCAGGCAGAAGAGACAGCAGGTACAAATGCCTGTTATCTATCTACGTACACACGTGAGCTGAGCATACAGGACTGTGATCATTCAACAAGGGAAATATGGGGACCTCTCTTCTGTGTCTGACGTGGTCTTTATTCACAGCTGGCTAGAGGGCATTTTAGTATTATGGGGTGTGACTATGTTTAATTGTCAGAAAGGAAACAATAACCTCTTAACCATTGTTTGTGTCTAATTTAGGAAGCCCTTTCCCCTTGTACAATCTATAGCCCGTGAGGAGAAAAGCAGTGTATACAGCAAATAATAAAAATAAATCTATAAATAATATACTATGACTGTCATAAGCCTGGAGTTCAGCCACATGGGAAAAGTTCTGCTTCAATTTTGGTTTTTGTGTGTGTGTGTGTGTGTGTGTGTGTGTCTGTGTGTGTGTCTGTGTGTGTGTGTGTGTGTGTGTGAGAGAGAGAGAGAGAGAGAGAGACTTTCCCTTATGTCTTTTTCTCTTATGTCTGAGGAAGAGGACTTGTCCATGAACGCTCACATTAAAAATATGTAACGTTCGTCTTTATCTTTTATAAAGAAATATAAAGAAATATAAAGTTAGATAAGAAATATAAACCTAAGGTGCCACCATGTTTCTATCTTTTTATTTGTTTTTGTTTTTTTATTCTTTTATTCCTTTTGTCCGGAGCCTTTTCTCCTGCCTTCCCGATAATCAATATTTTAAAACCTCTGCTCGTCCTGAGGGACGTCCCGTCCTGTGAACGTCCTTGCTCGTTAGCAGGGCGGGATATCCCTCCGGAGGAGCAGGGGTTTTAAAGTACAGTACTGTACTGTATTCCTTACCGGGAGGGCGGGAGATTTCTAAGCCGCAAGGTGGCTTCTCGAGTAGAAGAGGGAGGAAGCGGGGAGGCGGGAACTTTAAAACAGTGCATTCCGAGAGAGAGAGAGAGAGAGAGAATCGGGTGTTTAACTAGTTCAGAGGAACAGTTACCGTGAAAAATAACAATCCTGTGGTAAATTCAGTCTCCCGCACTGCGTGGATACGCAGAGACTTTCTCTCTCCCAGAGTTGTCCTCGGTGAAGTAGGAATATATTAATCCCTCTGGTTTCTGTATAGCTAGAAAAATTAAAATTACTTTATAGGCAAACATTCCCTGCATAAGAGAAATAAGGATAGCCTTATTAATTGGTAATAAGTGCTATTTAAATGTTTGTGACTGTAGCTCATATATGCCTGAAATCTTTGGAAATGTGTATACATTTAAAATCACAAAGACAGGGAATATATTTGAATTCTGTATGGATTTATTGACATTTTGACTATTTATCTTATTTAAATAAATATTCAGAATGGAAGGGGGAATCTCAAATAGTGTGATGTTAATTATAAGGAGTATCAGTTCTTGTTTAGTTTGATATGTGAAATCAATTTAACTGCTGAAGTATTTTGTTGTTAACAAAAATAGCTACATTTTAATTCTGAACATAAGGAGTTTACTGCCATAACAAACCTATATTTTATACACGTTAATGGATATGTGACTGGCAATATGTAAATAGGAGTGAACATATTTTATCAGTGATTCAAAAATTTACTTCAGAAATTATATATGCAAAAAAAAAAAAAACTGGTGCCATCACAGTACCATTAAACTATTAATCTAGATTGAAATATTTATCTTTAAAAATTGCCCTGGACAAATTTGAAGTAAATTATTCCAATATGGTTGCCATTTTAAACTGGTGGAGTAGCTCTGTCTCCTCCCTGTGACCTATCCATACATTTTGCCTCATGCAAAACTAAAAGTTCACATTTTGCGCCACAGTGATGAAAAGCAGCTTTAATTCTAATAGATCTTTCTTTCTTTTTATTTGCTTATCTGAGAGCTAGGGTACCAGATCTCAGCATACATGATGCAAGTTCAGATTGCTCTTCTGTGCGTGATCTTTGAAAAACTTAAGATACAAATTTATTTTCAACAAAGCCTTTTTTGACACCTTACAGACTAATATGTTTTCCCTAGCATATGCTTTTGTGGACTATAGACCTCTTCCTCATGCAATATTAGCAGATCTGAAGAGATGGGCTATAGTTCACAAATAATAATAATAACAACATACTGTCAAGTCATATAGGACTTATATCGACCATTTCCAAGATTTTCTAGGTACAAAGTACTGTACTTGACCATACAAAGTACTGTACTTGACCAACTGCTTGACCATTCCCTTCTTCTGAAAGGTACCATCCATAAAGCTTATAACACATAAAATTTACTAGTCTTTAAGGTGACACAAGGCAATGCCTCCACTCTTATGAACCATGTAGATTCTACATAAGGGGGGCGGGGTTTGAAAGATTTTTACTCAGACTTATGGGAGGTGATCTGTGTGGAGCTTCACATTTCCATCTTATTTTCCATATTATTTGTCATGCCCATGGTGAGTTGAGGATTTCAAGTTCAGGGTCATCAGTAGAGTTGATAATGAGACTGAGCTGTTCCTTTCTCATATCTTGACAAGGTGGAAGAACTTCTAATCAACTTTCTAGAGTCAGTGATGAGTTGTATGAAGACCAATAAGAAGAAGTTCATTCCACTCAAGACCAACCTGTTCATGGTAGGTAGGTCAGATACGTGATACCAATGGCTTACTTTCCAAAGGGGGCATGGTTCACTCTGCCATTTCAGTCAGTGGTACATACCCCTGCTCTGATCACAAATTGCCTATGATGTTTAGAAATGTGTAGATGCACAATTAAAACTAGTTTACCAGCTGCATCCATTCCTGGAGAGGTCTGATCTGGCCACAGTGGCACATACCTTAGTTACATCCTAGCTGGATTACTATAACATTCTGTACATGGGGCTGCCTCTGGATAGTGTCTGGAACCTTCAGTGAATCCAAAACATGGCAGCCAGTTTGCTAACGAGGTTGGTTACAGGGATCACGCAATCCCTCTGAAGATCTACTGGCTGATGATCCGTAGATCTTCAGAGGGATTTGAAGTGTTGGTTTAAACCTATAAAGCTCTTAATTAATGGCTTGTGTCCAAGTTGTTGCCAGCACCTTGTTTACCACATAAGTATGCTTGGGTGTTAAGTTCATCAGTTAGAGGCTTTTCTCTTGGCACTATTGCCTTCACATGTGTGTTTGTTTATTTGTTTGTTCATTTGGCATCTGTACTGCCCATCTGGCTACTAGGCCACTCTGGGCAGTTTACACATTAAACAAATAAAGCATATACAATTCCAAACAATAAACATAATATAAAATCAAAATAAAGATAAAACAACCAACAATTAAAAACAACAACAACAACAACAACAACAACAATAATAATAATAATAAAGAACAAGATAGCAGGAATGCATGCATAGGCATCCTTCAGTCTCGAGAGACTATGGTAACATGCTCTGTATCGAGGAGTGTCCTCTCCAGAGCATGAAGCCTGGGTAAAGTAATGTGGAGGACAGGCTGATACCCAAGCAGCAGATCCCCCCTCTCCACGTTGCTGAAATGGTCCAATGGAAAGGCAAGATCCAATACAACTGATTCCAGCAACGTCGCAGGAGTTAGCAGGACTGATAGTGTAAATTACCAGTCACTGTAATTAGGAGTTGTAATTAAGGTGTTGTAAGGTCTGGGAAGGCCTGTTGGAAAAGCCACATTTTTTACAGTTGCTTAAAAATTCTCAGTGAAGGGACCAGATGGATTTTGGGTGGGAGGTTATTCCAAAGCTGACTACAACTGCCAAGAAGACTTGATTTCTGTTTTTCTCTTTCTGGGCCTCTCTTGGAATCAATATTCTTAATTGCCCAGCCTAGGAAGATCATATGGGAGGGGCAGATTTCGTTGGGAGGAGGCGTTCTGCCAGCTATTGAGGTCCTAAACTTTTTAGGGCTTTATAAGTTAACACCATCACCTTGAAGCTGGCATAGAAATGGATGGGTAACCAATGCAGGTTGGCCAGGATGGGAGAAATATGTTGATGTTTCTTGATGCCACCCAATAATCTGGCTGCTGTGGTCTGGATCTGCTGAAGTCTCCGTAACATCCTCATGGGCAGCCCCAAGTAGAGAGCATTACATTAGTCTGTTCTCAAGACTACCACTGCATGAACCAGCATGATGAGGGACCCAGTGTCAAGGTAGGGACACAGCTGGGCAGTGTTTGTGGATTGGGTGCCTCCTTCTTCTTTGAGGGATTACTCACTCCACTAAGGATGAGGTTTGCAGCTTGGGTGTACTACTGGACTCAGTGCTATCGATGGAGCCTCAGATAACGTCTGTGATCATTTCCACCTAGTTCCTGCAATGGGTAGACAAAAAGCAGGAAATTGATGTTCTCCTCTTTGCAGAACAGTTACTTTCAATCTGTGTCACAAGGGAATGCTGGCAGTACACCAAAACAGCCATATTTACAGATCACATATTGTTTAGGAAATTACTGATATAGATTTGAAAGAATGCTTCATTTTGAACTGTGCTTATAAAATTCAAATGTACACACAGTACAGCAACTGTATATCAACTATATAGTCAACTATGCCACTATGTAGTCCTTCAATTTGTGATTTCTTTTATTTTATCTTCCCTGTGGACTTTCTTCCAGGCTAAATTTATGGAACAAGAAAGAAGGAGGACATCTCCTCTAAGAGCCAGCTATACCCTAATTCCTAACCAGAGATACCGACGTAGCTACCGCCGTTCCCGCAAGTTTAACAAAACCCCGGATACAGATTCTCTATCTTTGTCAACCCTTGGGAATTTCAGAACACTTCCTTTAGAAATATTTCACATGATTTTAGAATATTTGCCAGGTAGGTATTTGTATGTGTGTAGTATATCTGTTAAGACAGCTTTACCCCACCTGCGAAATATTGCAGCCATACCAATTGCCCAAACACATGGCAAAGTACTATTGAGTGAGACATAGTGGAGAGAATTATGCATCAGAACCTGGGAGATCTGGGTTCAAATTCCTGCTTAGCTGCAGAAACTGTGAGTGGCAATGGTAAAATCATTCCTTAAATATATTATATATATTGAAAACCCTATTAGGTTTGCTACAAGTTGGATGCAGCCTGATGGCACATAACAACAACTATTGCATTTACAGGATCAGTGTGCTCATTTGGGATACAATCCAGTTATTCCTGGGAGAGTGTCTCAGGATCTATATTCTGGAGGTGCAGAGGGAGGTCTGCTGTGACAAAGAGAAAGGAAAATCTACCACCACAGCTATTCCACTGTTGCAACTTTGATAATGCTAAGGCATGGAGTCAGGAAAACATTTTGAGCCATGTCTCCACGAAATAAAGCTCCAGCAAAGGTTAAAAAAATCTATGCCAGCCCTGGAGTTGCCATAATTGTATTCCCTCCCATCTGAACAAGCATGGGTGTGAAGCCATGCAAAACTTCAGGAAATAGTGGTTATTCTACAATGAACTCTCACCCTCTAACTTCCCATATTATTGCTCTGCATGCATTGTTGTATTTAAATGTTTTTTAATGTGTCATGAAGTTGGAAGTGACTTATTATGACCCCAATAGAGCTTTTAAGGTAAGTGAGATATAGACACCCGTAGAGTCTGTCAGAATTTGCTACTTATAATGCACAATAGCTGAAATCCATAATGAGTGGAGGGTTCTGCCAAAGTCTTCCACTAATCCTCATTTGAGTGGGAGGAGAGAACAAAAGAGCACTTTTTAAGTGTGTGAACATGGAAGAAAACAGCTGAGGTATATAATGAAGGGAAAGTAGTACTAGAAGGCCAGATGCTAAGCCCTTAGTTACAAGATTGAATCCACAAAGCCAACCGTTTTATCTGATAAAATGAATTCTTCTTGGCTGATAATCACCAGTGTTTTGTTAGAGAAAAAAGACTAACTGTTGTGGGGTTTTCTCCCCTTTTCTCTCTCTTTTTCTTCCAGTGAAGGATATAAGCATGCTAAGCATGGTATCAAAGACTATCAGCTACCGCCTTATTAATTACATCTCGAGTCCTTCAGGAAACAGAAGGCTTTTGCTACGTGACTTTCATAACCCTGGCCTACTTGGCTGTAGGAAAGGATTCTCCATTCTAGAGCACTACAGATCCTTAGGTGACAAAAATTTTAACAGCCACATTTTTATTCCTCTTTCATGCAAAAGAGTTAAATAAAAAGATGATATAAACCCTTGGTTCACTGGAGAGAAGAGAACAATGCTACAAATTGTATCCTATTAAATGACAGGAAAGGATAATATTGCAGATGAAAGAAGTATTTTCCTATGGCAATAAAATGTACAAACCAAATCTAGATTAAAAATCATATAATGAACGAAGGTTATCTTCTCAATCGATGGCTACAAATGCAAGTCTCAGATTCCTTTTGTGATATTTAGTTTTGTTAACAATGTCAGAAAAAAAGGGGACCAAAGCTGACTTGAATTGTTCCTATGATGTTCCTGAATTGTGAAATGTTCTTATTGACAATGCTGATTTCCCAGAATCTGTCAGAAAATTTAGTCAGTATGACACATTAAAAACAGTGTGTATGTGGGGTGGGGGTGGGGGTAATATTAGGTAAAATCATATTGAGATGATTATGTCAATGGTGATTTTTAAATTTAGGGTAATTTGCCTCCAAACATGATACCATTTGCATTATACTGGTGGGCATAACTAACATGATTTTGACCAGCACTGATTTAATATAGTGATACAGTGATATAAATAACCACAAAGCATGGCCTATGTACATATTCACAGTAGGTTCAGTCTCACATATAAACATGAGAGAATTGTTGTTGATGTCTTTGTCACAGGATCTCTAAGCTAAATTTCATTTTGATGCTTAATCAAAACTGGTGAAAGCACAAAATAGTGTTATTCCTCAGGGCAGTGGTGTCTTTTACTCGTTGTGGCTAGTAAGGTAGAAGGTATGGGAGCCAATTGGAGGCACAGCCAGGGTGATGAGCAGACCCAGGTCCAAAGTGAGCATTGATGCACACATGCAGACTTTCATACATACACATGGAGGTAAGTGTTCCATTCATTAACTGTACAACTCAGCTAAGGAACAAAAATACACTTTGCTCCATATTAGAAATATTCCCATCTGACAATGTTCCCTTCTTCTCCTACTGCCCTCTCTTTTTCTTTCACTCTCATATACACTGTGTGTGTCTGGAATTTTAG
Organism: Pogona vitticeps; assembly: GCF_051106095.1. Taxonomy (NCBI): domain Eukaryota; kingdom Metazoa; phylum Chordata; class Lepidosauria; order Squamata; family Agamidae; genus Pogona; species Pogona vitticeps. The sequence continues at coordinate 100,409,129 of NC_135788.1, forward strand.
CAGCAGAGAGCTGCAGGTTTGCCATTCTTTCTGACTCTGATTAAAAAAGGAGGGCAGAAATGAGTTTGCTAGGTTTAGCCTGTGGTAAGTCAATGCCCAGCCTTTACTGCCCTTATGAACCTGCCTTTACTGTCTGCCAAAAATCCTCACAACTTTTAACTATCTCTTCCATAACATTCGCTGTCTTGTAAAACTATATAAATATGAAAAATATAAGTACAAAATATTTAATCTGAATTCAGAAAAATAAACCCAGCAGTATACAAAAATGAATTATCCAGGATATTTTAAGAAGATGAACTTCTGCACACAAGGTTTTGTTGTACAGTTTAGAATTTTTGGTTAAATTCCTCCAGCTGCATGGAGGAATTTTGGCTTAAGATTTGCTCTGTTGCTTTTTTTTTTTTCCAATGGACTTCATTGCACCTTCTAAAATATGTCTAGGATCTTGCAAGAAAAATAGCAGAATGTAAGGAAAAAATAGTGGATTGAGAAACTCTATTAGAAACAGCCATTGGGCTTTTGTTACATGTGTTTATAACTACCCTGTTTTAAAGAAACAGAAATCTGAGAAACCGTTTCTTTTACACACTTATAATGCCTTCTGCCAAAATCATCTTTCTCATTGTTGTCCTTGTGCTCATGCCAACTGGCTGCTTGGTTTCTGTTGTAAACTTCGTGTATCAGTTCTCTGTATCAATTGTAGACTTTCCCCACTGATTCCACACACTGTCCAATGAAATTACTTAGGCATACTTGGACACCCTGATTTTGAAGCAGTTCAGCACTTCCAGATAACAATGCAGTTGGGGACAGGTTGGAGTCTTTTGAATTTTCAGCATTTGTAGTATTCAGGACAATGGAACCTTAAGGAGCCTTTACTCCTACTCCTACTCCTACTCTTTCTTCTTCTTCTGCCATCAAAAAAGGAACTTTACCATGTCATGTATTTAAGAGACAGATTTTAAATATTATAACTTCCAAAATGATAGACATGTCAGTCTCATGCAGCAAAAGCAGTAGTGATTTGTGACACCTTAAAAGACAATTATAGCATAAGCTTTTCACGTGGCATTTGTTCCTATCTTGCCCCCACTATATTTCCGGATAGAGCGTCATGCATTCTTTCAAGCTTATGGCACAATAAATGTGCTGGGGATAATTACTTGATCTCTCCCTTGATGTTATAGCTTGGTGAATGTAAAGGGTGTCTTATGAGTAATACTTTTTAAAGTTTTTGCCTGTTAAATATTTCCTTTGCTCACACATTTATACTATGATACCCTTGGGTACACACATTTTTTTTCTTTTTCTTTCATACTTCTGCTACTTTATAAACAATCTGTCCTGACTCTTTTGCATATAGAGGTTTATGCCCTGTGTCCACTTTTTCATCCAGAAATCCAGCTCTGCTACCTTCACAGAGCCTTTCCTGCACCAATGATGCTTCTATCTTTCTTAAACAGCCCAAAACTTTCATCTATATTACAGTGGACCCTTGACTTACAGACTTTTTGAGTTACAGACTTCTCTGGCCGCAAAATTTAGGTTTGACTTGCAGCCTGAGAATTGACTTACAGACCAGAAAAAAACCAAAATGGAACAAAAACGGCCTGTTACGGGATTAATCGGTTTTCAATGCACTGTAGGTCAATGGAGACTTGACCTACAGACTTTTTGACTTGAGAACCGCCTTCCAATATGGATTAAGTTCTCAAGTCAAAACCCCACTGTACTCTTTGATCAAACTCTCTCTTCTCTTTCCAAGTGATCATGTTACTCAGATTGGATGTGAGACCTTCTGTCTGAAGTGCATGTGCTCTATCAGTGACCAGCAGACTATTTTGGTGAATGTTATTTATCCTTTCTCCCTGTACATGCACTATTACTTTCCTGCATTTAAACCAGATAAAATTAGCTTAAATCCAGCTCACTGGAAAAGCTCCTATAGCCAAAACAATGGCATATAAAATTCAGACAGTATCATCAGAGGGTTGATCATTATCATCTTTTAAATGGACAGCTAGCTATACAAGATGTGCAGAATTTCTTGCCCTGGGATGGAGGAGCAACATGACCATGCAGTGAGTACTCCAGTCTGTGAGGATATGAATTCCTGCCTCCTTGCAAGTCCACCCTTTAGCCATTGTAGTAGTACAGTAACTCTGTAGACAGGTTTTGTTACTTTGCCTTTTTTAGCTTGTCACCTGGATATATTTCCAGTGTCCTCAGTACCAGATGTTCTGAACAAGGCAGTGTTTATTCAAATGTTTTGAAGAAAACATTAAATAATAATTTTCCATTGGCAGGAATATTTTTTCCTACCACAAAAGCTGTTCTAAATTCTACAATATGCTAACTCTCCTGTCATTCCTTCATTATGTGCTATGTTAAAACATTTGGAATAAAATTTCCTCTGATGCTGCTTGGAAAAATGTTCAAAATTCTTTCAGGATGGACAAGAATCAACTGGGTTGCCCTGGTTTATTTTCAAGTTTGATTGTGTTATTTTTTAAAATGTGAATGCTCTTAGCAACTGTCATTCTAAAACTGACATATTATTTTTTGCAAGACTTCAAGTGTTATCTATGGGGCCTTTTAAAAACTACTATATCGACAGACTTTGTTGTGCAAGCTTCAGCATAAGGAACCAAAATTCTCTGAGGTGTTAGAGGACTTCAGCTTTATACTAATGTAATTAACCAATTAATCTGGGGAAAATTTTCAGCTGCCTCAGCTTAATTTAAAGCATTGATTTGAAGCAAATGATACTAATTCAGTTTACAACTAACTCTGATCATAATAAACATTTATTAAGTTACCTGAAGGTTGATAAGTGTTGTGCAGAACATTGATGTGACATTGATTGCAGCCAGAATGCTTACATTCTTTGTACAAAGGAGAAGCAAAGGACTGGGATTTTCAGCAAGTAGGAGGATAGGATATATGAAAGTCAGGTTGCACTGGCAGTGACGGAGCAAGTATGCGTAGAACAGAAACAGACAAAACAACAACTTCACAATTAGAATCAGAGCTGCCTTAAGAAATAGAGGATATTCAGTTATCCTCCAGTAAGGTTTTTTTAATCACCTTCAGCAAAATTGCCCTGTAATTTCTGCTTTAAGACTTCTAGAACAGTATTTGTTCAAGAGACAGGCCTTGAGGAACTGGAAAGAAAAGAATGTATTATTTGGTGCTCCTAATTATATCCTGATTTTAGCTGATTAAAATATATTCACTTCTGCTCATAATTCCCCCCAAATGATTTCAGATTATTTCACATTGAGATTATTGAATTTCAAATGTTTTTGCATGCTTCTGTCTCTTTGCAGCTCTGTTGCTAAAAAGGTGTACTTTATTGCTGCCCACAAAGGAGAGGTTGAAATACATACACAACATACTTTCAGAAGTAAGCATGACAGTTTTTTTAAAGTTGAATCTATTAAACTGTTACATTTTTTGTGGTATCTAAAATAAGTTAATTGAAATAAGCTTGTTTGGTTCTCTTTAATCTTTATAGATTTCCTGCTTTAAACTTAATGGTTGCTTGGATCCTTTGCACTGTTCTGGACTACAATGTTATGGGGTCTTTTTACAGGTAAATTACAGCATCTGAAATACTACCAGTTTATTAGGACATCCTTGTGGACTGGAGTCCATTTCATCAAATGCATGGCATGTTCTTCAGTGAGGCCGAAGTCAAATGAATCCATAAAATACAAACATTTATTATCTAATCTAACCATTCACAAAACAGATTGGGACATGATAAATGCAGACATGTTTCATCTGGTCAATTAATTAACATATGCAGTGTAATTGTCCCTGTTCAAGCCACAGGATGTAGAGATGAACTTCTTGATGTATTATATTGTGATGTGGGGGAGCACTTTCAGTTCAAAATAACCATCTTAAGATCAGTGACAGAATGTTATGGGAGATGGAAATGTTCCCTACTAGTTTATGAATATTGCCTTTTCTGATGTCAGATTTATGTCAATTTATTTCTTTGTGAGTCACTGAGGTGACTGGTTTGTTTGTCTTGTGTAGGCTGCAGAAGGACATTGCTGACAGATGACAGTACTTATTGCAGGATACTTTTTGGGAGGAAAAAGGGAAAGTCATCTATTTGTGTGATGGAAAATATAGTTTCTATCTGATGACTTTTTAAATGATTTTTTTTTTCACAACAGGAAAGAAATGAGCTAGTGAGGGGGTTCTCTGCATGCTTCTGACCAGCTCTTAGGATACAAATACATGCTACAAATTAAACAGAATCCCCAGTCTCTTGTTTCTAGTAGAGCTTAATGCTCCATGTGTGGGCACCTCATCCCACCATTTCAGAACTCACCTCCACTCTGAAATCAGAGGAAACCCCTCTGGCTTCTGTCGACATGCATGAAGTTGGTTCTGCCTGATTTGGGGTAGATCCAATCGTTCCTGGTACCATAGAAACACAATTTTGTAAGATATCCTGACCCTGTATATCTCAAGATGTTGGAGGGGTTCCCTTGAGGAGGATGGGGCAGGACGTCTACTTCTATGAAGTGAGTTGCACCATCCAAATCTGGTTATAGTCCAGAATATTTATTTTGCAAAATGCACAAAAATGCTCTAGAAATAATAATCAATAGGAGCTATTACTCAACCTGTTTCCCTAACCTTACAACTCCAAAGTTGGTTGCAGCTGGAGTAGGCCCATTTGAACCAATAGAACTTACAGAGGAGCATACTCACAACATCCTATATGGTTCAATGGGCTTCTTCTAGTGCAACGTATTATGCTAACAGGTTTTTAGCCATTATGAGATAGGAACAGAATCATCTCCTATATCTAACACTAGTTTCCTCCATAATGTCTTCTCAAATTATTTGGGAGTTTCAGCTTTTTCAGGTTTATTTGTTCCCTGCAATCAAAACTGCCCTCTGTGTTTCTATAATGCTAAAATATGAGACTTGTAACTGCTAATGCTGGCACAGTCAGACTGTAAGGGCCAAACTGTATGTTGCAGTTACAAATACTGTAGCTCATTATCAGAAGCTGAAATCTTTATCCCAAATAAATGTGATTTAAGCATACCTTTATGATGGAGCAGTCAGTCTTTCAAACAAACCTCTTGTTTACATGCAAAAGAAAAATCACAAAATAAGTTAAAATGCAAACTGCAGGCTACACAAGCCATGAAACCTTCTATAGTGACAACCACACATCTTCCAGCAGTTGAAAAATTAACTCTTCTGCTTTATAGTTCGGCCCTATGATTTGGGGGGGGGGGTTAATCATAACTTTTGAGGTGTTCAGTGCAGTTACTGGTCTTTGGAAGACTGGTTTCTCTCTCCCAAAAACTCTCAAATCTTTTACCAGTGCATCGGAGATTCGTTGCCCTGTTGGCTGATATGGTACTTGATGCTTTTGCTTTGCATCTTCATTTAATCTATTGCCTCCCTCTCACAAAGAGACAGTAGAGATAGAGGTAGACTGTTGGAGCTCAGCTTTGGATCTCCTCCAAAAAGTGCAGCTAATATAGAGCATATAAGAAGAGCCATGTTAGATCAGATCAAAGGCCTATCTCAGCCAACTTTTAGTTTATACAGTATAGTGGGCCACCAGTTGCTTTTTGGCAGTCCACCAGAAGAGGGCATGGGTGCAACTATACCTTCTGTTTTATGTTCCTCGGCAACTGATATACTGAGGCATAATTCTTCTGATATATGAAAATGATACATGGTTTTCCAGCTAGTATTCACTGATGGCTCTAACATGCCTAAATTCATCCAATCCTCCTTTAAGGCTATTCATTTTGGCAGCCATCACTATGTCTTGTGGTAGTGAAGACAGTTTACATAGCATGTGCAATGCATGTACATCAGATAGAAAATACATTTCTTATATTTACATACACAGATACACACATGCTGGCTGAATAACCTGGTTATTTAATGATTTCATTGACTTTATTTTTATTTTAATGTATTTTTCTACATTTCTTCAGATGTTAACAGCTGGCTGGGATGAATTAGAATGTCATCGTGTTTATAACTTCCTCTGTGACCTGACTAGTTTACCCCGGAGAGTCCACACAGTTGTCAGCGGCAAGCCTGGTAAAAGTTCCATGTACAGAGAGGGTAAATTTGGGTCTTTGGGTTCTGTAATCTTTTGTATTGAACCAAGGAAGTGTACAGTCAAGAGGGATTTGCCTCTGGGTTTCTAGAAACACCACCAAGCAACTATTGCCAACTATAGATTGTAACACGGTAACAGCAGCATACTTTCCAGCCTTATTTATTTCTATACATTTTTATGAATTATCCTAGGAAGTGCTCGAAAGCTGGAGCTGAGGATAAGAATATTTTGCCGCAGTGTCCTGTTAAATCACTGGATTAATCAAAGTGATTCTGCATTTTGGCTAACACGTATTTTAAAACCTTGGCCGATGGTAAATCAAGCCCGACTACTATATATTATATTTGGGCCTATCTCTACTCTGGATGGTAAGTTGTTTTAATAACTGAAGCCTAGATATTGGTTGGTTGGTTGGTCAATTGATATTTATACACCGCCTTTCTAGGGGACCCAAGGCAGTTCACAACTGAAACGATAAAAGAATCAACAGTTTTAAAATATCAAATAAATACGTATAATATTCTAAACAAACATATATCAAGATTAAAACCAAGGATAAAAACTATTTTAAAATATTTTTTAAAATTAAAATCTGTAATAAAGTATTCCCAAGACACTTATTGTTTAAAAGCCTTCATGAAAAAGGAAGGGATTTGTCTGATGATGGAAGGACAAGAGGGAGAGGTCAGTCTGATTTCTTGGGGTAGCACATTACAAAGCCTGAGAGCAACCACTGAAAAGGGCCTTGACAGGATCCTCTGACGAAACAGCAGGGAACTCCCCAAAAGTGTTAGGGAACCATTTGGAACCATTAGTCTCCTAGGGCAGACCATTTTAATTGCTCCCACCCCACCACTGCAGAGGCTCAGAGTTTTCTCCGTCCATGACAACAATCTACTGAGAGTTCTTCCACACCCAGATCACTACCTTCCTGCCCAGTACAGAAAGCCGAGACAAGAGTTTGCCCTGCAACAGGAGTGGAGCCAGAAAAGAAATATATAGATAGGAAATGTTTAGCAACATTTTATCTCTTTACTAAACATTTCTTATCTATATATTTCTTTTCTTTTCTTATAGTTCATAGGTTGTAATGGACAATCATTATTGGGTCCTTTTAAGGAGAAAGGCATGTTAAAACTATTTTAAATTAAATAAATAAATATTTAGGGCAAAACCCAATTGCTTGTCCCAGCTACAGCTGGAAATGAGCAGGTCTCTGTTAAGTCAACACTGATTTAACAGCAGTTAGTCTTCTGTTAGTTGGGGCTAACAATTAGATTATCTCATATGGCCAAACAAACATAGAAGAGTATTCATAATGTTTTTTTCAAATGGCCACTTTTGCTGATATGGAACTCCCTAAAACGTCTATGCCACACACATTGGCATGAACAGAATTTACTGGGATGAAATTTGCAATACTTCTGAAAGTGTGTAAAAGCAACTGCAATTCTATTTAAAGCTTACAGCAGAAGAGCAGTGACTTGAATAGTGCTAGGAGTCACCCACCTGGGAAAAGTCTAACACAAATTGTTCTCTTTTGAGTTAAAGGGGTAATGCCAACTTTTGTCCAAAGTTAATCACTTCCATAGTGACCCTTGTGAATAATGTAATGCAGGGCATGTGGTTTGGCAGAAAATGACTGACAATCCAACAGATGAAACCAGTTTGAAAGGGCTGGCAGATGCCATTAAGTTGCTTTATGACACAGAGGCAAAGGAGTGGACAGCAGATGATGTAATCAGTCTGTTGGATGAACTTTCAGGTACAGTTTTGCCTTTATTCTGCACCTTAGAGAATGTTCTTTCTTTCCTCAGAATCCAAGATACGATCAGGTAGCCATTAAACCTAGAATACGTTCAGACAACCTGAGGCTCAGGTGGAGTACTAGATTATTAATTATATCCTCCATTGCACAGGATTCGTTCACTCATTCTTTCAGTGCATGCCGAGGCTGATTATCCCATTTTACTACCCACCTAGTTTGTTGGCAGCAGCGGAACAGTAAATTAGAAGCTATAGTCCAAGTATTCACTTTAGTTTGCTCCAATAAAAGCAACAAAGAGTCTTGTGGCATCATAATAAACAACAAATTTATTTATGGCACAAGCTTTCATGGACTGCAGTCACAAAAGCTTGTGCCAAAATAAATGTATCTTTAAGGAGCTACAAGATTTTGCATTGTTTTAGGAAAACCTGTTGTGAGACCATAAGGCAATTCCACAGTATTCCACAGCAATCTTGCTCTCTGCTGCAAAAATTTATCCAAGATACATATAGATACACATTGTTCACAATTCAGAAAGAATGTTCCTGGCTATGTGAACTGATTTTGATCCACCATCAAATGTTTCTGAAGGAGCACAATGCAATATTTCTTCATACACTTTTGCAGCGTACAGCTTTGAAGGTAAACATGAGATTCAATGCATTCTTTCTTTGCAGGATCTAGTTTTCTACAATTTGAGAGTTAGTAATGCATTTTATAGCACTATTCTTTTTCTTATGTTACTCTAGTCTTTGTTAGTAAAAGACTGTTAGAAGTAGGAAGACTTTGGCAGAAGATCTGAGTGGAGGGAAAGGGAGAGGAAATGTGTTACATGTTACAAATCAAACAAGTTTTAAACAATGATGGTAGTTTAGGACTAGCAGAGGAGTTATTTGGGAATATCTGGCTGTTGCAATCCACCAGCAAATATGGACATGTGGCACATCTTTTTCTTGTTAGCATATACTGTAGAGTGAACATCCTTGTGGGCCATGAGGGTCAAGTGGCAGGACCAAACTTACACATGTGCACATATATACTATAAGATCTATATAGAAATCCAGATGTGCCCCCTGTGCTTCAAGATTGCTGAAGAAGGGGGAGGTTATTCGTGGTGTGGAAAAATCCATCCAGGCCCCCACCCTAAAACCAGAGGTAACCAGAAATCAACTTCTAGTTTTGTAGAGAACCTTTGGAGATGTGAAAGAAGACACAAGGGGGCACTCCTTCCTTTGCTAACTTTTATGCCCATTGAGCTGCTCAGATTTCAGACCTGTTGTTCAATAGGCCTTCCTTTTAGATAAGTAGGACTGTAGTAAAGTAATCCAGCAGTACCTGTTTTTTTGAATTCATGATAAAACTTAGGTGTTTAATTGCAATCTGCAAGCAACAAATGGACTTTCGGCTAAAGTTTAAATTATAAGGCATTGCATTCTTTGCAATGGTGTTGGCTGTTAGACATGTTATTGTTTATTTCATTAAATTGATATACTGTATTTTATTGGTGTTCTACTGCAAACACTTTGAAAGAATACAGCTTGCAATAGCAGCAAATAAAAATTAACAAAAAATTAAATTATGTGTACATAAACACACAGTCTTTCATATTTTTATAGTAGTTCCCAGGGAATGGCTACTGGAAAACAGTGCCCGTCTTCTTATCTTGTGTGGAAACAATATCTGCTTCACATTTATGGCTAGTAAGGCAGTGAATGGCAGAGCTGTTGAACTAGCAAGACTTACAGTTTTTCTAGCTTTGGTAAGTGTTAATGAACACGCAAGATTCCTTTTCATTTAATATCTTCTTCTTCCCAATATTAATGTCTATCAATATTAAGACTCGATATAACATTAGATGGTTTTAGATAACAACTCTGCAGCCAGAATCAGGATGATGGCATGTAGAGAAAGAGTATTCATCCTCCCTCTCCACTGTGATTTCATTGACCTCCCCTTCCCAAGTTTCTGTTTAGCATAAGAGGAAACTACCATTGGCACACTAAGGGAAGCTCTTCCCTCCCACTTCCCAGGGCTAATAAGTGCTTTGCAGGGCCAGGACATTTGTATCACACAATAGCAATGCTGGGGACAGGTAACTTCCTCCTCAGACTGCAGTCCAAATCCTCACACATACATCTGCTTTTAGTTCTTATACAGTGGGGTCTTGACTTGAGAACTTAATCCGTATTGGAAGGCGGTTCTCAAGTCAAAAAGTCTGTAAGTCAAGTCTCCATTGACCTACAGTGCATTGAAAACCGATTAATCCCGTAACAGGCCATTTTTGTTCCATTTTGGTTTTTTTCTGGTCTGTAAGTCAAATCTCAGTCTGCAAGTCAAACCTAAATTTTGCAGCCAGAGAAGTCTGTAACTCAAAAAGTCTGTAAGTCAAGCCGTCTGTAAGTCAAGGGTCCACTGTATAGTATGGAAAGGAGAGTAAGCACGTTAAATACAATTACAGCTTTGATCTCACATCTGTTTTCAGGCAAGTTGCCTAAATTACAGAAAAAAATTAAGGAGGGAAATTTTAATATCATGTCTGAGATGTTAATTATTCTGCATTAAAATATATCTATGACAGCATAGCTGGTGGCATGTTTTGCTCTAAATGTGGAGAACTGTTTTGTTTACAGTTTTGTACAACAAACCTATCCTTGGTGAGACCTATATTTTCCTAACTGACACCCTCCAGATGTGTCAAATTAAAATCCCATGATTCCAAGCCATTATTGGCAACGGCTGATGGTGATGAAAATTTCTGTCACTAGGAGAAGACTGTTTTAAATCTATGAATCTGGAAGCCTTGAGCTCAACTCCATCATGCCCTCATTGGATAACTGTAGGGTGTTATCACACAGTTATTTGTCCTGAGGTGATGCAAACTGTATCTCACCCTGGCATTTAAATCACTGTGCAGATCACACAGAAAGTTTTAATGCTCATGGAAAGTTCCATTTCAAGTGTCCACATATCACACAACTCCCCTTCTCCCACATTCTGCCAGTATCACCACCTTCTTATCTACTCATTTTGTAGGCATTCAGATTCCCTCCCCCTTTTTGGTCAATATTTAATAAGGGAACTAACACTACAGTTGTAGCACTAAACTAGAAGAAAAAAGTTTTTTAAAAGATATAATTCACAAATTACTCTGCAGTTAGTTCAGTCCTTAACAAGTGAGAGCAGAAGACAGGCAAAAGGAGTAGAGTTCACCATACACCATGACCCACTGTGCATAATCAGTTATGATATCTGGACATGCCCAGCAATGGGTCTATAGAACCAACATAAGGAATCACACAAATGAAAATCAAGACAAAATAGTTTGAGTGGAAATGCTACAAATAAATATAACCTTGCTGGCTGAACAAAATATACCACATACTCATGCCTATTTGTGATTAGTGCTAACATCATCTAGTTGATGCAGTAAATACCTACAGCAGTAGTTCCCAGCTTTGGGTCCCCAGATGTTCTTGGACTAAAACTCCCAGAAGTCTTCACCACTAGCTGGGCTGGCCAGGATTTCTGGGAGTTGTAGTCCAACAACATCTGGGGACCCATGGTTGGGAACCACTGATCTAAAGGAAGAGTGATAGATAAAATCTTTATTGGCATAAGGAGGAAGAGTAAGAAACACAGCACAAACAGGGGGACAAATACACTTTTAGTCATTTATCTAGTTTAAAAACAAATACAAATGTTCTTTAAACAACATAATATTCAGTGGGATCTTCTGGCCTTGTCAGAAATTAAGTTTTATTAACAATGAGTCTTTGAGACCCAACAAATACATTTATGGGTATGAACAGCAAGAAATAAAGGCGAAACTTTGTTTTGTGGATGTTTCCTGCTTTTGTTGCATCAGGTATGTGAGAAGGACCTCTATTGCATGGACTGGGCTGTCAAAATGATGCAGAAGGTCTGCAAGGTTTTCAGAACACTGGGAGAAAGGAATAACTTCCTGCAAAGTGTAGAGAATGCCTTTGCACATATTATCATGGAAGCACTTCAGTCAGTGATATCTGGTAAGAGTTCCATGTTAGAATCATTGATCCTATTCAGTGTCTTAGTCTTTATGATCTGAAACTGGCAGCTTGAGTGGATTCTCCTTCTCCATTAAAAAACAAACAAACAGTGTTCTAAATACTGTAGATGCAGGAAACAATTTAGGTGGATGCTTCAAGTTCCAAAAACCAAAAAAAAAGCTTTCTTCAAATGTAAAAGCTTTTTTTGCCTGTTCCAATAGGAACTACTAAGGCCTGTAGCTGCTTATCTTTAACTGTGAATTTCCTGCTTCAAGAGCAGGTTGTTCTTTATAATCCTTTGTGTCCTTTCTAAGCGCTACAGTTGTAACATAAACAACTTGCATCTTGGATTTCTTATGCTGTTCTGTTTGCCTTTCTTCCTTTTATCCATCATATAAAATTTTCCATACCCAGAATCAAGTGAAAATATGGAATTGAACACTGGGTCCATGGGAATAATAATAACTACTGTACAGTGGTGCCCCGCTTGACGGTGACCCCACTTGACGACCAAATCTCTTGACGAGTTTTTTGTGATTGCTATAGCGATCGCAATACAATGGTTCCTATGGGGTTTTTTCGCTTTACTTTGATTGTTTGCAAAATGATGTTTTTTCTGGCTCCACAAAATGGCTTCCCTTTGCAAAATGGCTTCCCTCCCTTCGCAAAATGGCTGTTTTCTGGACAGAAACTATTTCCCCATTGGAACACATTAACCAGTTTTTAATGCATTCCAATGTTTGTTTGTTTGTTTTTTTGCTTGATGACAATTTTGCGTAACAGTGATTTTCCTGGAACGGATTATCGTCGTCAAGCGGGGCACCACTGTATAAGCCACCAGTTCAGTTCCAACATATGGCAACCCTTTCCAGGGGCTTCTAGATAGAGAATATGCAGAAGTGGTTTACCATTTCCTCCTCCTCGAGGCACCCTGGGACTGTGCAGCTTGCCCATGATTATATAGGCATGCTGTTCTCCATGGAGACACAGTGCGGAATTAAACTCCTAACCTTTGGCTCTGCAACCAGATACTTAAACCTAAGAAACGCAGCTTTTAAAAATAAAATAAAATAATCTCAAGATGAAATGAAGCCCAGTAAACATTCAGAGAGTTGTAGCCAAGACTCCTTATAAATTTGCAATTCTCTAAATGTCATACTTCACATTGTAGAACTGAAAAAAGAAATGAAAGATTAATTCTGCTGCTACATATACGTACTGTATATGTAGCACCATGAGCTGTGAGTTCCTATTAAACATTTACAAAAATATAACCTTTGTAGTCAGAATATAACAAAATGTAAATAAAATCTTGGTGGGTGGACTCTTCACCCAAGACAGGTAGGATTCATGCTATTAAAATGATCCTTGAAATAGGAGAGCTAGTTTACACTTTTTACATGGAGCAGTTCTGAGCATAATCCTCTTGCTTGTACATTTTAAACATGTTCTACAATATCGGTTTCAAACCAGTATTTGTTCTTTTAACTCCTTATTTATTTTGCTTAGGAGAGCATGATGAGGAAGACAGCAGCTTTTTAAACCTGTTTCATCTGGTAAATGCACAAGCAAATTTTCATAAGGAAATTCTTTATCTGACCATGAACAACAGAATGTAAAATTCTTTAAATCTTGATGTTTTGGAGAGGATGGCACCCTGAACAGAAAAACAAATCTTCCTTGCTCATTAAAAGAAAAATCTTTGCATGTAGTTGTCCATATTCTTATCTGCAGTTCAAATGTGCATTTAAGTGGGTATGACTAATTGAATTTTAAGAGTAAAGATTTCTGATCTTACTAAAGCACATTAGACATTTGTGTGTACCTGTAGGCTCATTTGATCCATATATATGCATGTTAGTAACAGAGTAAACAGACCGACTTATAATCAAAGAAATGAGGAACTTACGGCTAACTTGATTTCATTGGGTCTACAGTAAGAGTCATTAAGTATGGATTCAAGATACACACACACACACACACACACACACACTTTGGAAAACCATACATTCACTTTTCCTTGGAAATAAAGCCTATGTGTCATACAGCCACATGCCCATTGGGTTCAGTTAAGCATTATAACAAGCAACAAATAGAGAAATAGTCATACATTTCCTATACCTATCATTTTTGTCCGTTTCACCATTTCACAAATTTACACCACTGCCTTGAACCTTCCCCCTTCATGGATTGCTGTCTTGTCCCCTTCATGGATTGCTGCCTTGTTGTGGCAAAGGGGCTTGAGTAATTCAGAGAAGCTATGGGCTATGCCGTGCAGGGACACCCAAGACGGACAGGTCATAGTGGAGAGTTCTACTAAACACAATCCACCTGGAGCAGGAACTGGCAAGCCACTTTTTGCCAAGAAAACTCCATGGACAGAAACAAAAGGCTAAAAGATATGATGCTGGAAGATGAGCCCCTCAGACTGGAAAGTGTCCAACATGCTACTGAGGAAGAGTGGAGGACAAGGACAAGTAGCTCCAGTGCTAATGAAGTGGTTGGGCCAAAGCCAAAAGGACACTCAGCTGCGGATGCACCTGGAAGTGAAAGAAAAGTCCGATGCTGCAAAGAAAAATACTGCATAAGAACCTGGAATGTAAGATCTATGAACCTTGGTAAGCTGGATGTGGTCAAACAGGAGATGGCAAGAATAAACATTGACATCCTGGGCATCAGTGAACTAAAATGGACAGGAATGGGCAAATTCAATTCAGATGATTATCATATCTACTATTGTGGGCAAGAATCCCATAGAAAAAATGAAGTAGCCCTCATAGTCAACAAAAGAGTGGGAAAAGCTGTACTGAGATACAATCTCAAAAATGATAGAATGATTTCAATACGAATCCAAGGCAGACCTTTCAACATCACAGTCATCCAAGTTTATGCACCAACCACCAATGCTGAAGAGACTGAAATTGACCAATTCTTTGAAGACTTACAACACCTTCTAGAACTGACATCAAAGAAAGATGTCCTTATTATAGAGGACTGGAATGCTAAAGTAGAGAGTCAAAAGATAAAAGGAACAACAGGTAAATTTGGCCTTGGAGTTCAAATTCAGCGGGGCAAAAGCTAATAGAGTTTTGTCAAGAGAACAAGCTGGTCACCACAAACACTCTTTTCCAGCAACACAAGAGGTGACTCTACACATGGATATCACCAGATGGACAATGCCGAAATTAGATTATGTTCTCTGCTTCCAAAGATGGAGAAGCTCTATACAGTCAGCAAAAACAAGACCTGGAGCTGATTGTGGCACTGATTATCAGCTTCTTATAGCAAAACTCAAGTTTAAATTGAAGAAATTAGGAAAAACCATTGGGCTAGTCAGGTATAATCTAAACCAAATCCTTTATGAATGCACAGTGGAAGTGAAGAACAGATTTAAGGAACTAGATAATAGATGGACAGAGTGCCAGAAGAATTATGGATGGAGGATCGTAACATTGTACAGGAGGCATCAACAAAAACCATCCCAAAGAAAAGGAAATGCAAGAAAGCAAAGTGACTGTCCAATGAGCCCTTACAAATAGCAGAGAAGAGAAGGGAAACAAAATGCAAAGGAGATAGGGAAAGTTACAGAAAATTAAATGCAGACTTCCAAAGAATAGCAAGGAGAGACAAGAGGGCTTTCTTAAATGTACAGTGCAAAGAAATAGAGGAAAATAATAGAAAGGAAAAAACCAGAGATCTGTTCAAGAAAACAGGAGATATTAAAGGAACATTTTGTGCAAAGATGGATATGATAAAGGACAAAAATGGTAGGGACCTCACAGAAGCAGAAGACATCAAGAAGAGGTGGCAAGAATACACAGAGGAATTATACCAGAAAGATCTGGAGGTCCCGGACAACCCAGATAGTGTGGTTGCTGACCTTGAGCCAAAAATCCTGGAGAGTAAAGTCAAGTGGGCCTTAGAAAGCATGGCTAACAACAAGGCCAGTGGAGGTGATGACATTCCAGTTGAACTATTTAAAATCTTAAAAGATGACGCTGTTAAGGTGCTACACTCAATATACTAGCAAGTTTGGAAAACTCCGTAGTGGCCAGAGGACTGGAAAAGATCAGTCTACATCCCAATCCCAAAGAAGGGCAGTGCCAAAGAATGCTCCAACTACCGTAAAATTGCACTCATTTCACACGCTAACAAGGTTATGCTCAAAATCCTACAAGGTAGGCTTCAGCAGTATGTGGACCGAGAACTCTCAGAACTACAAGCTGGGTTTCGAAGGGGCCGAGGAACTAGAGACCAAATTGCCACCATACGCTGGATTATAGAGAAAGCCAGAGAGTTCCAGAAAAACATCTACTTCTGCTTAATTGACTACGCAAAAGCCTTTGACTGTGTGGACCACAACAAACTATGGCAAGTTCTTAAAGAAATGGGAGTGCCTGACCACCTTATCTGTCTCCTGAGAAATCTATATGTGGGACAGGAAGCAACAGTTAGAACTGGATAAGGAACAACTGATTGGTTCAAAATTGGGAAAGGAGTACAACAAGGCTGTATATTGTCTCCCTGCTTATTTAACTTATATGCAGAATACATCATGCAAAAGGCCGGACTGGAGGAATCCCAAGCCAGAATTAAGATTGCTGGAAGAAATATCAACAACCTCAGATGTGCAGATGATACCACTCTGATGGCAGAAAGTGAGGAGGAATTAAAGAACCTCTTAATGAGGGTAAAAGAGGAGAGCACCAAAAATGGTCTGATGCTCAATACCAGAAACTAAGATCTTGGCCACTGGTCCCATCACCTCCTGGCAAATAGAAGGGGAAGATATGGAGGCAGTGACAGATTTTACTTTCTTGGGCTCCATGATCACTGCAGATGGTGACAGCAACCATGAAATTAAAAGACTCCTGCTTCTTGGGAGGAAAGTGATGACAAACCTAGACAGCATTTTTAAAAGCAGAGACATCACCTTGCCTAGAAAGGTCCGCATAGTCAAAGCTATGTTTTTTCCAGTAGCGATGTATGGAAGTGGGAGCTGGACCATAAAGAAGGCTGACCGCTGAAGAATTGTTATTTTTGAATTGTGGTTTTGGAGGAGACTCTTGAGAGTCCCCTGGATTGCAAAGAGAACAAACCTATCAATTCTGAAGGAAATCAACCCTGAGTGCTCACTGGAAGGACAGATCCTGAAGCTGAGGCTCCAATACTTTGGCCATCTCATGAGAAGAGGAGACTCCCTGGAAAAGAACCTGATGTTGGGAAACTGTGAAGGCAGGATGAGATGGTTGGACAGTGTCATCGAAACTACCAACATGAATTTGTCCAAACTCTGGGAGGCAGTGGAAGACAGGATAGCCTGGCGTGCTCTGGGGTCACGAGGAGTCGGACACAACTTAACGACTAAACAACAACAACTTGAACCTTCTTTCAGAAGTCTTGTGGTGTCAAATTGTTGGAAAGATAAATCCTACCTGAATTCATTCCATCTTTATTCTCTGAAGTCATATTCTTGGTAGGTGTTCATGTTTACAGCTAAGATACACTGTATGACTTACCTAATATAAACATCTCCTGACCTAGGCAAATATTTAGGTGACCTATCAGGTGAATGGAATTTGTGCGTGGAAACAGGTTTCCTTAACTAATATTAAGCACGCAAAAACACTATGCAGGAAATTGCGTACTGCACCCAGCAATACTGTAACTTCCAGTAATACTGTATTTAATTTCCCTCCCAGCTGACTGCTGATTCTTGCCCTACAAGTCTGTGCCCTAGCTATTCTTGTTACTGTGTGTGTCACAGAAGCACCCTAGTGGCATTCCCATAATTCCCTGAATTAGGATGAATGTATCTATTTCTGCCCAAGTGGGGGGAAGTATTTGACCTTTTAGTACTGGCTCTGTAATTGCAATATCATTAAGAGAAAGCCAGCAAAATTAACGAAGCCTGGTCAATTTTCTGTACACTTTCCATAAATTCATTATGCCACTAACCTTTCACACACACATGCTCTACTGTAGATTATTTAAATTTGTGGGCTGTACTTGTGTTCAGCAGAAAGATAATTTAAAACAGACCTTTGCCATAATCTACAAAACCAGAGCAACAGCGGAAGGTTTATATAAGAAGAGCCCTGCTGGATCAGGCCAAATGCCCATCTAGTCCAGCTTCCTGTATCTCACAGTGGCCCCACCAGATGCCTCTGGGCACACATGAGACAACTAGATACCTGTCTCTCGATACCCCTCCCCTGCATCTGGCATTTTGAGGTACCTTCCTTTTAAGCCTGGAGATTATACATCCCAGTTATGGCTTTTAACCTGTCATGGACTTTTCCTCCAGAAATCTGCCCAATCCCCTTTTAAAGGCACCTACGCCAGATGCCATCACCACATCCTAGTCAGTTCCACACGGTGGGTCAATAAATATTTTCTTTGGTCTGTTCTCACACTCCCAACACTCAGTTTGAGTGCATGCCTCCTGGCTATAATATTGCCTGAGGGTAAAACTGCTTCCCTCTATCCATCTTATCCATCCCCTGTATAATTTTCTATGTCTTAATCATGTCCCCCCTCAGGTGCCTTTTCTCTAGTCTAAAGAGCCCCAAACACTGTTGTAGCCTTTCCTCATAAGGGAGATGCCCCAAACCAGTCATCATTTTAGTCATTCTCTTCTGCACCTTCCCCAATTTCACTATGCCTTTTTTATTAACATTTTATTAATTTTTCAATATATCTACATTTAGTTTATGCTTGTTAAACGTTGTGTTACATGGGTTGCTTATAATTATTTGGTTTTGCATTTTGGTGTCTTAGCTGTCCTTTCAAAATCTATACATTTTTAAAGCATTTGAACCAACCTTATTTATTTATTTATTTATTTATTTATTTATTTATTTATTTATTTATTTATTTATTTATTTATTTATTTATTTATTTATTTATTTATTTATTTATTTATTTAACTTGTATGCCGCCCACACTTCACAAAGGTCTCTGGGCAGCTTACAACAATTTAAATACAATAAAAAGATAAAAAGATAAAACAATTACAATACAATTAAAAATGCAGTACTCTAAAAATTGCCATCAGGACTTACAGCTGATATTATACCAATTAAAAATCTTCTGGAACAAGAAGGTTTTGACCTGCCATCATCAACATCAGTATCAGACGAATCTCACTCGGGATGGCGTTCCATAGTCTAGGAGGCCCTTTGTCTATAAACCATCCCTCTTACCTCTTTGAGGGATGGCTTTTTCAGGAGAGCACCCTGGCTATTAATTGCTGGGTAGGTTTATATGGAAGGAGGCGGTCCTTCTGGTATCCAGGGCCCAAGGCGTTTATGGCTTTATACGTCAAAACAAGCACTTTGAATTACACTTATGTGTATTTTAGTGTACAGTATTGGCTATCATAATATTGCTCTCATAGTATACAGTATTCTCAAAATCGTCTAGTAAAATACCTAATAAAAGCAATTCTAGTTTTGAATCTATATAATTTTGAGGCAATTTAACCAAGTTTGTATTTTATACCAATAATATCTAAATAGATTCACCTTACCTCACCTTAAGACCCACCATGTTATGCATTTACCCTGATTAGTGATCCCTTATTTCAGTTTAATTCCTTTTAAAAGATATGTCCCCTTAGAAGTCCAGAAGTCAGGTATATACATGCTTTCAACATTGAGGACCACCTTAATATTTTTTTCCTTTACATCTTTCTAAGTAACTTCTTCTCTTGTTTGTCTTTTTCCAATTCTTATTCCTATCTCTCTAAAAATTCTGCCGTCTCTTGTATTGTCTGAAATCATTTTATGCACTTGATCTATCTCCAATAAATCTTCCAGGCAATTTTTAATTAAATCTGCTGGTTCTCTCCCCTTATCTTTGCTTAGCACACCTAAGACTCTCCTCATCTCCAGAATTGGAATTAAATCTCCTAAATTTTATCCTCTGATTTCCTCCAGCCCTTCTTTGGTTGGCATACATCATCCACCACCCTCACATTTCCTTATTCATTATTCCTTGTCTCCTGTTGAATATAGTCCATCCTTAACTTCTTCTTCATTGTGGGATCTCACTATTTCTAAAATTGTTTGAAGGGTAGATTTTGTTTCATCCCAAAATATTCTTTGTTGTAGCATTATGTCCCAAGATGTCAAATAATTGTATTCCAAGTGAAAGATATCCAGTTGCTTAAAGTAATCAGTCGTTTCATCAATAATTGCTTTAATAAGACCACTTTAATAGATTGATCATCTTTAGGGTTAAATTTGAATCCACTCCAGTTAATTTGTCTATGCTTCAGTCAGTTCTCAGGAAAAAAGGGGAAGTCAAAAGAAATTCTAAGCTTAAGATCGCCATAGAGTGGTTGATAAGACTTGGGAGAACGCTATTGGATCAACCTAATTTAGAAATTATGCAAATATCTTATTTTCACTGATCTATACTTCATCAAGGAATTTAATATTCAGAATACAAAGGACAAGCATTAATATAGGCTTTCTCTGAATATTTCTGCAAATTAGAAAATGGGTTGGTTACTAACGGTGAAACAGTGGTGGTAGATTTTTTTTCAGATTACTTAAATTATACGGGTCCTGATGTTTTTGCTGGATTATGGTTCACATCCTATCTGGTGTTGGCTGGGGCTGATGGGAGTTGGCCCAACAACAACTGAGAGCCAGGGATTCCTCACTAAGAATAGAAGAATTAAATATTGTGAAAAGCTGTTGTTTCACTACTATTCATATTATTCACATGGTACATATACACCCTGTCTTTCTTCCAAACAGCTAATTGCAATATACTGTATATGATGCTTGCTTCCACCACATTTTATTTTAATAGCAGTTCTGTGAAATAGATCAGGCTGAAAGATAGTGACTTATCCGAGGCTGCTCAGTAAATTTTTAGTTAAGAATTTAAATCTATATTTCCTTATTCCTGGACTCCTAATCCAGTATTCTAGCCACGGCATTGCATTGACTTTCTAAAGGCATTTACTGAAATTACTTGGGAAAAGAACTAGGAAATCTCCATTTCTGGCATGTCAGCAAGCACATTCCATTCATTGCAATGAACATCCCATCAGCTCTGCTTGTCAATGCAGCCTTGTAACTTTGTGATGGGGAAAAGATTCCTCTCTACCAGTTGTAACCCAACAAATGGCTAGACAAGTTAGGCTAAGCTGAAGCCAAGTTTTATATCATAGAACCACATCCAACAAAGAGAGAGAATGCTTTCCTCCGCTTCATTTCTTAGCATTTGCTGTATGGGTGAGTTTCCTGGTTCAACAAAGGGTCACACGACAATGCTACCTTTGGTCCTATGATGAGGCAGAGCCAGGTGGCTACCTCAGGCAGCACTTTACTATTGTATTTTTCCTGGCATAGATAGGGAGAGGTGCTTGTGGTGTGCCTTTTGTTACTATGTTTCAGAAACAGCAGAATCAATTGCTACAACAATTATTTGGTAGAGTAGAACCATTCTGCTAATTCACTTATATGCTACCTGCAAATAATAAATATCTGCCCCCCCTAAAATACGTATTCAAATGTATTTCCAGGGTGTGTTTACCATAAGTGGCCACTAGAGAGAGACAGAGACCATGTAATATATAGAGCTCAATAGCTGTATTTTCCAGTACAGTATCTGTGGGGGACTTAGAACCAATCCCCAGTCTCTTCAGCCTTCAGAACAACAAATTTCTGCACCTGTAATTACTCAAAACCACACAGAAGCCTTCTACGATCATCCCTACACCCTACACACTTTGATAAGTGGGCTACAGCCTTGCGCTGGTCCTATGGAGACACAGATTCTCAGTAATCTAGGCTTTTAAAATTTTAGGAATAGTTGAAAAGTTCTGACAGTATAATAAGAACAATCATAAGAAGCAAAGTGTTGTGGCACCTTTAAGATAACACGTTTAATAAATGAATACTAAATCTGTTAGTTGTAAAAGTGTCACAAAAGCTTGGTTATGAATGGTGTAATAGTTTTATAAAGGTAGTCATGTTAGTCTGTGCTAGCATATCAGGCCAAAACAAATTAAAAATAAAAAAACCAATGAAGACAAGAGCATAGTGGCATCTGAAAGACTGATTGATATATTTTAATGTGGGCTTTCATAGACAAGTCTACCACTTCCTCAGTCTGAAGGACTTTTAAGGTGCCACAATATTCTTGTATTCTTTTTTAAAAAAAATTTCCATTTGTTTTTGCCTGATGGTGGAATAGTGCTGGTAGATGTGTTTTCAGTCTTGTATATGTTATTGTTTTACCTATAGTTGGTGGCTATTTCAGAAAAAGGAGATTTAAATTTTAAATATATATATATATATACCTTTTTTAATATCCGCCATTCAAATCTTTCATAACCTTTCCCCGCCCCCTTTAGGGCAGGCTTCCACAACCTGACATCCTCCAGTGGTACTTGACTACAACTTTCATCATCCACAGTGACCATGCTTACAGTGAGTAACAGGAGCTGCAGTCATTCAGATGGCATGTAGGCAAGGAAGTTCCGTTAGGGGAATGCTCATGTGTATGTGTGTGCGTTTTTTAAAAAAATAAGAACTCAAGAAAGCAAGGTGCTTTGAAGTTTACTGATGTTAAAGAAATTATTTCACAACATTTCAAAATTTTCAGAACCAACTGCATTAATATGTGTGTATGAGACTCTCTTTGTTTACTTTCCACATTTCAGGAAAAACTGCTTTTAGAGCCATAAATATTGGACCATGTACATTTGAAAGAGCAGAAATATGTGGGGATGGAGTGGAAGGAACTGCCAAGGCCTCCCAGGCTTGTGTTAACTAGGGCAAAAACTGAGAGATGGTTTACATCTTTTCTGTTTCATTCATTCATTCATTCATTCATTCATTCATTCATTCATTCATTCATTCATATAGATTTTAACTACTCCCTTCTCATGGTTTCCAGGGGGCACAAAGCAACTGTGCCAGCTATAGGCTGGTGTGGCTCCTGCCTCATTTCAGGGTGTGACTAGAAAAATAGGGAGATTATTTGGATCTGGTAGATCCCAAACCTTCCCCTCCCCAGTACAACATTGATATGTCCCCCTATGTCTATATTTCCCTTTTCTTCTGGAGCTGTAATGACAGAACAAAGAACAACAGTGGAGTTTTCTGCCACTAACCAAAGGAGCCTGTGAGGAGGTGGATTATAACCCAGAAAATATCATGCCAAAATAAATCTGTTAGCCTTAAAGACTCCTTTTCTTTTCTTTTTTTTTGTTTTGTTTTTGTTCTGCTCAAACAGCTACCTCTTGGAAAATACCCAAGGGAGGACCCCTCTCCTGGCCCATGGAAAAGACAACAGTGTTGCTTTCTAATACAGAAGCAAAAGTTACAAACTGCAATACTGTACTTCTCTCCAAGGTCAGGTTCTTCTCTATGTTAGTAATTGCCCTATACTTCCCTACTCTGGAAGTTTCCAAGTCATTATACAAACATTTTCTGCTGAAGAAATCACCCCTCCCCAGTGATAATCAAACCACATTTGCTTTTCATATTCTTCCCATATCCCTCCCCCTCTTTTTGCAGAAATCCTTAGCTTTCATATCAGACAAAAATAATTTTCTGTTTACATCTTGCAGGAACTTCATGGTGTCACTGCAATAATTTTTTCTGCTTTGAAGATACTGGGGCACTCCTGTATAAAAATACTTCCTGAAAAGGTTTCTTTAAAAAAAAAAATGAGGAAAATAAACATCCTGAACCTGGCAACAGCAGTAGCAGCATCCTCAACTTATGTACAGTAGTGTTAGCATACATTTCCACATAAGAATTAATTAGGCATCATGTTTTGAATACACTACTATGCTGCTGGAAGCTGCAGCTCCCTGTCTATCATCCCACAGGCTTTTGCACACCTTGTACTGCCAGTCTATGTGTAAGAACTCATTTTTCGGCACATAAATGATCTCTGTTGGGATTTCAGTGTGGCAACTAAATATAATGCAGCTGGTTTATCAGTCTGGTTTCCCCTCTTCCATGGGTTTTTTAACTAATCTATATTGTAGAACTTAAAGTGACAGAAAATACTTTCTCCATTCAGTGGTCACATATCAAAGACACAGAAAATCAACCTCTTTTCCCCCTCCCTGTGCCAGGATAATATTGGCAAAAGCTTTCTCCCTCTCCTTAGAACCACCCTATTCCATACTCTTGCTATCTGCTTTTGTGGACGGCTCTTCCAGTGGCATTTCCAACGCAGTCTTTCAACAGCTTGAGACGCAGCTTCACATCATTCCGCTGAATCATTCTTCTCTTTGCTCATCAGGTCTGCAAAGGGTTAACCTTTCTCCAGAAAGCTCTGGAACTGCTTTGCCAGACTGGGTTGTTGAGATGTAAACATGGCCCTGAGCCAGGGTGGTGTCTCCTGTCTGCAGAAAATGCCACAATTTAAGGCAAAGGCGGGGGGGGGGGAGTGGAGGAAGAAAAATATTATATGAGTATGTATGGGGGGATGAGGTATAAATATTCATGACTTTGAAAGGACATAAAATGGACAATCGGCCTCTAAAGCAAAGCCAGCTCTCCCACCCAGGCAGTTCTTAAAAACCGGAATATAAACTGTGTCACCTATAACATCATTTTTGTACTTTTCTTCTACGTAATACAATCGCCAGCACATATTCTTTCTGGATATATAAAATATCAAAAATGAAAGAGAGTGGTTCCCAAATGTAAGAGGGGAAGGAAAAACAAGACATTGCTTAGCGCAATACCATTAGCGTTATATTAAACAAAATGCATTCTGCAAAGGAACTGCTCTTTCAGAAAGATTAAAAAGCAACGAAGGACCACAGGAGAGAGCTTGACACAGAGTCACAACAGCAGTCTCTCTTTCTCTAAGCGACCGTCCCCTCCCCCCTCAAAAGATCAGGCTTGGGAGAAAGAAGGAACCAGAACGGGAGTTTTACATCTCCTGTTCACTGGCAGTGCCAAGGATGCCCACCTGGACCACGGCTGCGTTAAATGGCGAGAAGCGTAGCCATCCTCCCTCGGCGGCTGGCTGGCTGGCTGGCTGGCTGGCGGCGGCTGGAGACTCTGCTACAGCATGTAGATGATGTAGGATAAGACGACCAGGCCTATGATGGCAAAAAACATGAGGATGAAGATGTCCAACATGATGATGATGGAAAGGGAAACGGGGACAGCGACGGCAGTCGCGTCTGGGATCCGAGGCGAGAAGAGAGCGCAAGACAGATGGTCCGCCGAGGGGAGGGGGGGAGAGGAGTGGCGGTGTGGGGAGGGGGGAGAGGGAGGGATTTGCATCCAAGGTGGAGAGAGTCCTGTGTGCAAGCAGGGCACCGGATTAATAGGGCAGAAGGACGATTCCAGATGTGCTTTTCTCTTCAGGGCAGAGTGCCGAAGAAGAGAGAGAAACAGCAGGGGATGGGGGGGGAATGAAAGATCAGCAAGGCAACGTGTTCGCCATCCCTGCATCATGTTTGATAGAACACATGCACAGTAAGTTATGCAGGCCATGGATAAGCAGAGTACTGTATATTAGCAGAGTCTTCTCATCATGCATAACACAATTCAGGCTTAAATGTGCCCACCCCATATTCGAGATCCCTATCAGTGACCAAATACAGAAGAATCTTCTGTCCTTATGCTTGTGGCATCCATGCCAATGGATGCTCACTGGCTAAGAACTCTGAGGATTGTGCAAATACTTTGTCCTAGTAGGTTAAAATTTGGCAAGATGATTTGCAGGTGTGTGCCTGTCTGGATTAAGTCTACAGGAAGAAGCAAGGCTTTTAAAGCCCCCTGCACCTCAACACTAGGCCCCCATCAAGAGTGTGATCCCTGTTTTCATTTTTTATTTAAGTTTGACCTTATGCTGCCTTCAACCTTTCCTATAGCTAGCATCAGTTAAGACACAGAATCACAGGATGTTAGTGAAGCATGGGGTAGAAGGGAAGTGGAATAAATGAATTATTCTCAAACTCAGGCTCCTAACAGTTTATAAGAGTTTTGGAAGATCAGGGTTGGGATGTTGTGTATCATAAATTTAAGCCATGCGCTTACATAGCTGTAGTGGTCTACCCGAGCCCATCCCTGTTATTGGTTTACTTTCATTCAAGATTAGCTTTGAGACTGCATGGCCAATAATCAGCATACAGGAACTGTAGTCTAATACCATTTTGAAGACCATGGGTTCTCCACCCTTACTATGTTGTTGTCATGCCACAAAGTCACCTCTGATGTATGGCAACCTTAGGAATGAGAGACCTCCAAAATGTCCTGCTCAGGTCTTGCAAACTCAAACCTGTGGCTTCTTTTAGGGTCAATTCATCTGGTATTTGTATTTCCTCTTTTCCTACTGCTTTCAACCTTTCCCAGCCTTAAGGTCCTTTCCAGATAACTTTGCTTTCTCATTATATGCCCAAAGTACAACAGCCTCAGTATTATTTTTGCCTCCAGAGATAGCTCAGGGTGAGTTGGTCCACTAAACTGTAAACAGACTCCTGACCATTGTCCAAAAATGAGTCTGCAGATTCATGGCAGGGTTCTAGAATACACCCAAAATATGCTCCTGGGCCTTGGGGCAATGTGGCCCCATACAGACTGAATCCCTATGGCCTACGCAGGAGCATCTCTGAGGTGATCAGGGGCATCTCTGTTTTGTTTGAATTTTCTTTGCCCTTTTCGTCCTTACACCTGCTGTTTTAGAAACAGAAGCAATTCCTTGGACTTAGATGGAACAGAGTACTGTATGTATGTGTTAGACTAGACTAGACTAGTCATCCTTCAATCTCGAGAGACTATGGTAACACGCTCTGAATGGAAGACTTGGAACAGCGTCTAGTGTGGCTGAGAAGGCCAATTCAAGAGTGACAATCCCTTCCACACTGAAGACAAATACAATCTGTCCCCTGTCCAGCTCCCTGATTTTGCTGCTTTCGTGACTGCCTTTTTGCCTCGGCCTGCTAGATGAGTGTCTCTTCAAATTGGGAGAGGCGGTGATGCAATGCCTGCCTCCAGGCTAAACACTCAGATGTCAGGATTTCCCATCTGTTGAGGTCCATTCCTAAGGCCTTCAGATCCCGCTTGCAGATGTCCTTGTATCGCAGCTGTGGTCTCCCTCTGGGGCGATTTCTCTGCACTAATTCTCCATACAGGACATCTTTTGCAATCCAGCCATCAGCCATTCTCACAACATGCCCAAGCCAATGCAGATGTTGCTGTTTCAGTAATTTATATACATGATAAAAATTCCAGCTCGTTCTAGGACTACTCTATTTGGAACTTTATCCTGCCAGGTGACACCAAAAATGCGTCGGAGACAATGCATATGGAAGGTGTTCAGCTTCCTCTCCTGCCGTGCACAAAGGGTCCAGGACTCACTGCAGTACAGGAGTGTGCTCAGGACACAGACTTTATAGTCCTGGATCTTGGTATATGCCGTCAGCTTTTTATTAAGCCATACTCTCTTTGTGAGTCTAGAGAACATGGTAGCTGCCTTGCCAATGTGTTTACCCAGCTCGACATCTAGGCAGAGAGTGTCAGAGATTGTTGAGCCAAGGTACACAAAGTCATGAACAATCTCCAATTCATGTGTGGAGATGGTACTAGAGGGAGGTGAGTCCACGCCCTGCCCCATGGCTTGTGTTTTCTTCAGGCTGACTGTTAGTCCAAAGTCTTGGCAGCCTTGCTAAAACGATTCATGAGTTGTTGGAGGTCTTCAGCAGTGGGCAACAATGGCTGCATCATCGATGAAGAGGAAGTCCCGCATGCATTTCAGTTGGACTTTGGTCTTCGCTCTCAATCTAGAGAGATTAAAGAGTTTTCCATCTGATCTAGTCTGGAGATAGACACATTTTGTTACATTTCCAAAGGCATGCTTCAGCATGACAGCAAAACAGATCCCAAAAAGGGTTGGTGCGAGGACATAGGCCTGTTTCACTCCACTTTGGATGTCAAAGGGGTTGTGATTCTTAGACTGCTAAACACATTATCTGCTATAAAGCATTTTACAGGTTAGAAACACTATCTGGAAGTTAAAGATGGTACACAAGAATCAGAGCTTCAGCTACAGTAAGCTATAATGTCTTATTCACTATTACTGTATTTTATTAATAAACTGGTTAAATTTAGTGAACCATCAACAGATGTGAGAACAAGGATGAAGCCAAAGCTACAGATTTACACAGAAGAAATTAAGTTTGTACTAGAGATGGATAATAGAGATGGGGATATTCGTATTCATATCGGAATATCCCTGTCCCAGCTGACCCTAATCAGGGTCTGGCCCCCAGGACTGGATCATCCACTCACACATCCCACCGCAGTGATGGTCCCGCTTGTCCTGCCAACGGCACCTGGGGCTCTGCTGTCTTCCTGCTTGGCTGCCCACTCCAGGCAGGGGGCGCGAGGACGGGTCTCCCTACATGGCTGCTGAGTGGCCAGCTGAACAGGAAGACAGCAGAATTGTTTTCCCATCCTATGATTAAGAAACAACCTTGCAGAAGGAGAGTTGTCTGGTTGATGGGCAACAATGGCAGATATGTTATACCTTTAAGGAAGAGATGGAGAAGGAAGGAAATTAAAGTCTTCAAGGAAACAGGAATGGCGGGTAAGTTGTTTTCCGTTGTATATTTGATTACCGATTTCCATTTATTTTCGTATAGGGCTCTGGTGGATGGTTTACAGGCTTGGTCCAGAATAGCCCTTAACTCGGGAGTATCCTCCAGGCCGTGAGACTCAGGGACGTCAGGTCTGGATGGTGGATCATCCCTTGGTTGAGTGTGAGGAGGTTCGGCCATAGGGGAAGACGGAACAAGTCTGTTGACATTGACGTGAGGTGAGTAAACCACGGTTGCCTGGGCCATTTCGGAGCTATGAGGATCGCGTTCACTCTGGATTGTCAGAGCTCAATGATCACTCTTTGAATGAGCGGTATCGGAGGGAATAGGTAGAGGAAGTCCCTGGACCAGTCCACTATGAATGCATCCCCTATGGAATTGGTGTCCGCTCTGGCTCGGGAGCAAAAGATTGTACACTTGCTGTTTGTCGTTGATGCGATGAGGTCGATGGTCAGAGTGCCCCAATGGAGACACAGTTGACGGAATATGGCATCGTTCAGGGACCATTTGTGTGTCCCTAATGGTAGGCAGCTGAGATGATCTGCCATGTAGTTGTCTTCTGTCGAAATGTGTACTGCTATGGGGAAGATGTGGTTTTGATAACACCACTCCCATAGGTCAACAGCCAGGTACAAAAGAGAGGGGGAATGGGTACATTCCTGCTTGTTGACATAATATAGGGCTGTCGTGTTGTCTGTTGCAAGTTGCATGACCTGACCCTTGAAGAGGAGACGGAAGGCATGGAATGCTCTGATGATCACCAAAAGTTCTAGGTGGTTGATATGGTTTGTTCTCGTTTTGACCACAGGCCATGGACCTTCTGACAAAGGCAGTGTGCTCCCCACCCCAAAGGGCTGGCATTGGTTGTGACCTGAACCATTGGTTGAAGAGGGCAGAAAAGTCACCCGATAAGTAGGTTTCGGAGGTAAGTCCACCACTGGAGTTGATCTGCTAGCTCTTGCGTAACAGTTAGTTTCATGGATGGTGGGTCTGCTATGGGGTCGAAGAGAAACAGGAGCTAAGCCTGAAGTGCTCTCATCTTGAGCCTTGCATGCTGTATCACTGACGTAGTTGAGGCCATGAGCCTGAGAAGATGTTGTGTGTGGCAGGCAGACACGTTCCCTTGAGGTTGAAAGGGAGCAATTGCTTTGCGTATTTTTAAATTTTTTTCTTGTGGTATTGTTGAAGGATGTATGGAGATAT
Source organism: Pogona vitticeps (assembly GCF_051106095.1). Classification (NCBI taxonomy): domain Eukaryota; kingdom Metazoa; phylum Chordata; class Lepidosauria; order Squamata; family Agamidae; genus Pogona; species Pogona vitticeps. The sequence continues at coordinate 100,438,846 of NC_135788.1, forward strand.
GGAAGTAGGTGTCTCGTAAGTCGCTTATGATAAACTAATCTCCCTGTGAAAGCAGAGATAATAGTAAATTCAGAATTTATGGGGTCAAATGAAATCATTAAGGTGTTTAAAATCTAGAATAGGACATAGTTCACCGTCCTTCTTTGGAACCATGAAGTATTTTGAATAGAAACCATAATAATAATCATTGGGAGAAACTGGAGTAATAGCATGTTTGGATAGGAGAGTAGAGACCTCCTCTTGGAGAGTATGGAAGAATGGCGTGGAGCAAATAAACCCCAAGGGGGATAGATCGTCAAATTCAATTCTGTAGTCTTGGGCAATGATGGAGAGAACCCATCTATCATTTGTGATGGTATGCCATTGATGAAGAAAAGGTACCAACGTAGTTTGAAAAGGGGCTAGGAGCAACTGGAGGGGGCAAAAACTTTGAGTTTTTGAAAAAAAGCAGGGCAGGTCACGTACACAGGCAATCAATGCATCGGTACAACAGAGGTACAAAATAACACAACCCTTGCGTCCAAGGGGATATTTTGTAGTTATACAATTGGCAGGGAAAATGTTTTGACGCTGACTGTGCATTGTCTGACCAGGAAAAAACCCAACAAACTAAAGTTAGAGATAACTAAAGAACATTTCCCTCATATGACCAGGGCCTAGGTTTTCTTCTCAAGAACTGTCCGATGTTCTTGGCTGTACAAATTTTTTTCAGAAAACCCACCCCATCCCACCCTGTTCTGGATTTTCTTCTTTCAAGACAAACAAAAAGATGGAATGCAATATAATTGGAGGGGGAGCACATTCTCTATTCTTGATATATGTGCACATAGGCTAATTGTGGCTCAGTAATCAACAGGGTGATATATGTCACTCCTTGGAAAGTCATTGCTACTGGGATTTTATTAATGTGCCATTCCAACAATTATCAAACTTGTACCAGATTGTTATTTTTTCTTTGCTTTAATTGAGGGAAGCAGATCCATCTTGCTGTTTAGCTAAAGGCACTTTACATTATTCTAATTTTTGTTGCCTGTCACAGATCTGGCCATGTCACACAGTATTACAAGAGACCAGGGCAGATTCTTCAGTTACACACACACAGACACCTTAGCTTGTACAGAATTTTAAAAAAAGTTTCAACTGTGTTTCTAGTACTGGTTGGGCAGAAATCTATAGCTTCTGGAAAAAGACATACAGGATATATTTAAAGTTCACAAAGAGGATGTGTGTGGCCTGGCTGTCTTAAGCAGCACTTTTGCTTTTGATGGACAGCTAAATTATGGCCCAATTATGATGGCTGAACGTGATGCCATTTTGTCTTAAGTTCCTCAGTGCTACAATATGTGCATTTGGGTAGATTCATGTTAAGCTTGCAGAAATCACTTTCTCCAGACTCACCCATGTCAGCCTGGTATACTGAGAATTGGTTAATTCAAGTCCAGGAATTTGTTTTCAATACCAGAAATGAAATGAGTTCAGAGTTCTTCCACAAACAAATCCACTCCTGTCTACCAGACTACTCTAGAGTAGTTATGGGTTTCATAAAGATGAGTGCAATTTGTATTGCTGCTCTAGAATAGCAATCTTACTGCTTTTTCCCCTCCTGTGTTGGCATGCTCAAATATGATTTCTGGAAGATTTAATTTATGCATAGTACTTCAGTGAGGAAAAATAAAAGAATAAATGAAGACCAACATCACTCAGTAGATAAAAATTATATTTTTATTTTCAAATTGGTGTAAACCAGAAGATAACTGGTACTATGTTTGATTCTACGGTGCCATTGAAAAAGACCAAATGACTTTTGGAGAGGGCATGCATGCCCATAAAGAAGAAATACACAAAGACAACAGATGAAATCCCCAAAATATACTCCAAACAAACAAACAAAAAGTCATTCTAATATCAGACACTGAGATCTAGCCTGAAAAGCTAAGATGTACAAAAGACTAGACATGAATAAAAATGGCTACACAGATGCAATTTAGCTGTTTTTCTTGTTTTACAATTTTATTTATTTAAATACAGGTTTAGGTGCTTTTCAGCTAATGGAAAAAAATCAAAGGCAAAAGTGCATAAGTCAAAGAAGGCAGAAAAAAATCTAGCAGTGAGAAACCTTTCTCCCAAGACAAAGGTGAAAAAGCTAGGAGATTAAAAAATGAGCACTTTTATTTGGTCCTCTAAAAATAATTATTCACATTATGTTACTTTGTATCTTCTTCACAAAACGCTGTCCTTGTTAAGGATTGTCTGTACATGATTTTGCCTTTCTCATCTGTTAGAAAAACAGCCATTACTAAACTTGTGCTTCTGTGTTAGCACCAAGAAGAATGTGACCTCTGCACAGCAGCCACCCTTGGGGACACCATCTGAAAGCTCACACCCAATGTCAGATGGCCCCTAAACTTCTACATCCCTCTAGAAACAGTCTTGAAGAAAAAGCTGCCATCATTCTCACTGACCATTCTATTTCTACAAACGGTTCTCCTTGGGATATAGAAATGGTGAAGACAAGACTGAAACGCTCCTCCATTGAACACTTTTTTCACTAGTGCAAGTGTACAAAGGAAAAGTAGTGACCAGGATATTTTAAAGAGAAAAAAATCATAAAAACATTTGTGCTTCTCTTACCTTTCTAAAAGAATGATCTGATCATTTGGTCACTATTTCTGCCTCTGAACTGAGGGATATGCAAGAATGTCAAATCAAAACTGGGGCAGGCATCTCCCCAAGATATTTAAAATCCTCCTGTGAGATTAAGCTAAAGACACTAGCATCTTGCACTCTACTGGGTACAAAGAAATTATAAAATGAAGCATCTCTCTGTTTTCAATTTAAACATCTGAGGGAGAAAGTTCTCCTTACCCTCTTGCTTAACGTAAGCCTATTTTGCATCTCTTGTAAAGAGTGGTGCTTAAGCTGATGCTTTTAAATTATTTTAAATTCTATCCTTTATTCTTTCTCTGCACCACAAAGTCCACAGAAAGAGTGGAAATAATGTGGAGAGAAGGCTAGTCTCTGATATGCTGCTGCTATGCACAGGAGGAGGGGACTGGAATGGGGGGGGGGGAGAATCAAGAACACATATATGCAAGCTTTTTAAAATCTGGTCCTTATGTATACCATGTACTGGAAAAATAACTAAAAAACAGGAAGGGATTCAGTGTAACCAAGCATCTCTTCACAAAAGTGTCTAGAGAGAAGCATTACTGGGGTGTGTATGTAAAAAGTTTAAAAACTGTATCTCCAGAAGTTCAGCTCATCAATCTGTTTCAACTGTCCTGGTCAGGACAAAGTCCATTACCATAAAGCTACTTCACATTTTACATACTATGGGTACTTCCCAGGCATCACTTCCATCTGAAGCAATTAATGACCTCACATCTAAATGTGTTACAGATATCAGTTCTGAGAAGCAGGGTACGTATTATTTGAACAGGGTTTGCTCTTCTTTGCCAACATTTAAATGACTGCAGATCTTTAAAAGTAGCAGAAGCAGCAGTCAGTGTGCAGAGCATGAATTAATGGTGACTGAAAATTCTCACTCCTGCTTTGAAGGTTGTCTGCCTGGCCTGTTCTTCTATCACGCATTCCCAGCCTCATAAATTTCCAGTTATAGTTGTTCCCTGCTATTTTTACTGTAAAACAGTCCATGGAATTTGCTTTTGGTCCATGATACTATCCCAAGCCAACAACAGTATGCCAGCTTGATACCAGAAAAGGGGGAAGAGGTATGTTTCTAGTGCAAGGCATTTGCTCCCCTGACCTGTTGACCCAATCGCCTAGCTGGCTAGGGGGCAATGGAGAGAGGATAGAAAACTGTAAACATTGCTTGGCTCAAAGCTACAAGACAGGGAGATGGAGGCATTTACTACTCTGTCTTTGGCTAACAGGGACTTGGGTTTAGGAGAAAAAGCACTCCGCACAGGATCAACCTTCAGTAGATCCCCAGGAATACCCTCCATTTAAAAACAGCAACTGGTCCCAATATTAGCACCTCCACAGCACTTGTTTGATGCTTTTGTGTAGGTCTGCCATCATTCATATTTTCCCACACATTAACTACCAACAAAATTTTGGACACTGATAGAAAAAGGGAACACTGACATCAGGGTTTTTTCCCCCCCTAGAAGGCTTTATATGCAGGCATTTGCTGAGATAGTCTTGCATAGGCTGCTTCAAAAATTCACTCTGAAACTTTAGGGTAGAAGAAAGAGCAGCAAAACTGGCTGGAAGCATGTCAAATATGATGTCCCTACTCACATTCTTAGAGGCTGGGAGGTAGCACCAAAACTGAGTTGATACTCATTACCAGCAAAGTCCTGGGTAGCAGGTTTAGTTCCTGAGCCCATTTTATGTCAAGCCCCTTCTCCCCAGAAACACAGAATGCATGTTTACCACATGCCCCACATCAAGCCTATGTAGATATTTTCTCTTCTTAGCCATGGTACCCAAGAACCAATACTTGAGTATACTGACTAGAATTACCATTATTCTCCTAAATTTCTCTCCACCTCTATAGCAGCACCTACTTTGGCTTTAATCTCACAGATATGCTGGTTGTTTTGATTTTGCCCAAGGCTCTCCTGCTTTTAAACAAATGCTGTGATTTCCTCCAAACTTACATTTAAAGCTAATAGAAAAAGAAGATTTAACAGAATATACATGAGCAAGGGTCAGCATGCAAACTGAGGTCCTGGATAAAATTTTCAATGGAATCTGAAGTTCTCCCAAAGTTACCACATAACTGCACATTCCCCCCCAAAATAAGCATGGCATTGGTTCCTGGGCTGGATTTCTCTACACTATTTCTTGATTCCCTGTAGCAGTTTAATTAGGATGCATTTACTTCATACTGGATCCAATTAATTTACCAAAGGGCAGCTATCTCGGGATAATGAAGACACAGTGCCATGTTCCATGAAAGCTAAGAAAGAGGATGGGAGGACAGCTGGCCTTTGAGAAAAGTCTTATACAGTAATGAAAAAAGACACCCACCCCAAGTTCAAATGCCTCACAAGGCTATGTTGGCAGAAGAGTAAAAGATGGCCATATCAGAGGTTCAGAAGATAATAAACCAATGTGTGATGAAACAGCAGAAAAGGGATAATGAATGGAACAAGAAGCACACGAGAGCCCTCTCCTGCTTGCTTTCAGGGTGGCACCAGAGTGGAGCTCATATAGCCTCCACATAGTTGGCTGGAAGCATGCCCGTATCGCCGGTCCTTTCAACCGTGCCATACATCCAACCGTCATCAATCTGCTGCACATTGATGATGGTGTCACCATCCTGGAAAGAGACTTCATCCTCGTCAGCTGCATTGTAATCATAGACTGCACGGAACCGCTTCTAGGAAACAGGGAGAGAACAGAGTAACAATGGGTCAGATCTCAGAGACTGCAAAGGTGTTGGGGGAAGACTCTGCATTGGCTGTCAATTTTTATTTAATAGTAAGCTTGGCCACTCAGATTCAGATGTTCAGTAATGTGTGGCTTTGCAGAGTACAGTAGTTAGGAGCCATGACCAAGTGCACCTAAGGTGTCACTGCTCTGCATGATCCTTCCCATTCTTATATGTACTGGCTCTTGAAAATTTCCTTTATTTATTTATGCACCTAATGTGGCAACTGAATACCATTTCTTACTAGACATCTGGCAAACCAGATGTTCACATTCCCTCAAACCTCCAATTTTCTACAAGACTGTAATGACTTCCTGGACCCTATCAACTATGTTTTATACTATTCTCTGTTTTTGCAAAATAAACCCAGCATTTCCCACATTCTGTGTCACCCTACAGTGGGGAATTTCCAGTTCATAGGTCAGATGCTGCTCACAGAGTCTTCCTACCTGGACCACCAGCATCTCCCATACGAACCCAAGATTACCTTTTTCTCCTGAGCTACTGTTTGCCTGAGTGGGCACAGAGAATGTACAACTCCCCACAATCTATTGCTTCATATTACTTACTTAACTGAAACGGGTGAGCAGCAAGGAAAAGGGAACAATGAAGTTCCTACATTCAGATGAGCAGTAGTATTCTCTCACCCCTTCCTCCTTTTCTGCAGCTGTTAGTCACTATTGGGATGGCTATGGCGGGAGATTGTGAGGAAGGAAAATATTCATTGTTTCTTACAAGTTTACTCCTGATTTTACACTCTACCTTTGAACACCAACTCTGTATTTTCCTGGTGGCTGACAAAAAAGTAAGCAATAAATTGTCAGTCTTCTTAGAAGTCTGCTATGATGGATTAACTCCTCTATCAGTGCTATTTGTGAAGAAATGGCATGTGTAACCATTACAAGGTTGTTCGAGAGTTAGCCTGCTTATTTCAGAGTGAAAATCCAATTCTGGGGGCATACTGCTATAAGAAAAGCTACTGACCACATGCACTTTTCAATGCAAAGAGACATCTGCAATAAGTCAGTTTTCATCAGTAAATCCATTTAATTTGTTTTCCTTTGCCATAGAAGCAAGCTCATAACTGTCTCTCTTACTCCCTTCCCAGACCATACTTACTCCTCCTCCAGATGGAGCATTACGCTGTATTGAGACAGGTGCCGCTGGTTCCTTGTAGCCAAAAGACTGAGAGGCAGGCTGTTGTGGCGGCGGCTGGTGGTGATAAACTGAGGGAGAGACAAAGAGACAACAGTTAAGGTGAGCACAAGATGCACAAGAATTGAACCTACACAACCACTAATCAGGCCACAAACTCTAAAGGAACCAGAAGGATCCCGTTTCTCTCCTCCCTCCAGCTATTCTACTATGAAAAGCCAATTATTTTTCAACATTATAACTTGAAAAAGACATTTGCAGTTGTAGTCTCCAACTACAACCATCTATCTTTGACTGATCCATTTCAATAAGAGATCTTACAGTTATTCAGTTCAAGTTAATTAGCTACAATGAGGACAAAGCCGTTTCTCATGAAGAAAATACACAAATCAATGACAGCAGTATGTCTTTCAGAAAAGGAATGGGAGAAGTGATAACTTGAGAAAACAGAAATAGGACACAGGTTAACCCTCTGGTGGCTACATAACCAAGTGAATATGTTTTTTTTTTCCAAGGTCTATGGTGGAACAGTGAGCTCTTTTGGATTTCTCTTCTCTTAAGGCCTATCTGCATTTTATTTTAAAGCAACAACAGTCTCATATTTCCTTGTTACAGAATTCACTGGCCAAAATATTGCTTTTGGCATAATAAATTGCATTCAAGTTATGCCCACTACATTAATGGGGATCTGGTAAGCCAATTCCTCTGTGAATTCCATTGATTCAAATAGGTCTATTGTAACTCAGTTACAGTAGATCCATTTGAACTCAGTTACAGTAGATCCATTTGAATTAACTTATTGTAACGCTGACTCACCAAATCCCCACGATTTCAATAGGCCTACTCTAGTGTAATTTACTATGTGATGCACCAGGGCCATTGTTTTTTGCATAACGCACAAAGTTGGAAATTGGTTCTTGGCTTGTTTTAAGTGATTATATGGTTATAACCATTACGTGGGGCCTTCAGTTCCTAGAAAATAATTAAGGAGCTAACATGGATTTTGTCTGAAGGTAGGTATATCAGATCAGATATCATCAAACAAAGTTAACAGAATAAAATAAGTTCACACTATTACATGTAACAGATGAACAGAGTATTAGTTAATTTAAAAAAACTTACCACAAAGTTGACTAAGAAAGCAGTCTCAATATGTTTTTCATTTCTAATTGTTATTTTCAGCACTTCTATGTTCTCCGGCAGTCTTCTACTTTATGTTTCATCTAATACTTTCTCACATAGCTGCACATTCAGCCTTTGCAGATAAAAAGTGACAAGCCTTGTCCAAATGGTTTTCTTCATTCCATCTTTTAGCAACCAATTACTTTGAGCTGGTTGTCAACTACTCTGTTCATACGTGGCTAAAGCTTCACAGATACACAGTGTACAATCTGAACAAATTGTGGATGGACAGATTTGATTTGGCATAGCCCAGAATCATCTCTTTCTGCTTCTCTTGTCACTCTATCTTTGTTTGACAACTCCAGCAGAGTCTTACAAAGGCACTGCCTTTCATACACAATGGACAGTGCTAGATTTGTGTGTGTGTGCATGCATGTTCTATCCTACAGTCTTTCCCCAGGAATATATAGGGGCATAATAGCTGAACTGCTAGAGTTTCCCCTTTAAGCCTCTAGATTATACTACGGTAGCTCATTACCAGGGGTACTTGGCTGGACATGATGAGGTTGCTGGTGTGGAGGTGGTTGCTGCTCCATTGGCCTCCTGTAATTAGCACCCTCCTGGGAATTGCGACGTTCAGGTTCCCCTCCTTCTCCACCAGGTGTGCCCATCCTGCTCTTCTCAAATTCTTCATGATATTTTATCTATAAAGGAAGGATAAAAGTATTAGAGTAGCATGCAGAAAGACATCCAAATAATTCTGAGATGAAGAGGAAGCCCTTCAACTTGTTTGTAAGTATAGTGTACTCCCAACAAAACTGGTAGGAGATTCTCTGTGAGCCATCTTCAGAATCACCATGCCACTTTCTCCCTTCTTACTGCCTTTGCATTTCTCTCTATTGCTTTAGATGAAACTCCATGATTGAGGCAGATGTGCAAACACTCACCAGAAGTTGCATATAAATGAACAGATAATCCTGGTGTGGAAAGCTCAGAAATAAGCATTGTCCTCAAACCTGAATACAAGTGCTTTCTAGCAGCTCCCTTCAACCTTCTTGGCTCAGTAGAGAAGTTACTGCAGTATTGCATCTAAACCAAAAGGTGGCAGTGGAGAACTAGACTGCCACGTACTATGGGCTGTCATCAACTTCCTTGCTTCTACATGATGGAATGGTTTGGCATATACAGTACTGCTCAGTTTAATGCCAGCTAGTTCCTCCCATGTTCAGATATGTGAACTGCCCTTTTCTAGTCAGTAGATGGAACATAATTTGCTACAATCCTAGTCTTTGGGAAAAATGCTATTAGATAGTGCTGGTTGCAAGTATTCAGTGGTAAGAACACAGTGCTCTCTACACGGTTAAACATATGATCATAACTAAATTTCACAGGGCCATGCACTGGCATTCTAAGAAACCAAGACTGAGCCATGATAAACAGAGGGTGGAAATCAAAACTGGATGAGAGGAAATGTTTTAAGATTTGTGGGCTAGGTGAACAGATTACAGGAGAACAGAGGTGGAAAAAAAACTGAATAGAGAAGAGTGATTTTGGTAACTAGAAGCTCCTGCCACATCTTGCTATTTCAGTATCTATAGCAGGTAAAGCCATCTGCTGCTGCTGAATAGCTTGGGGACAAGAAAATGCTTTTTCATTTCTATAAAAATTGTAATTCCGAAGGAATGTGATTAATACGTTAAGAGCTCGCTATAAACCATATCCCGTGTTCACAGTTATAGCAGAAAAATTGCTATACTGGCAAGCAGTAAATACAATTCACTCTCTATCTCCAGTTGTCCTCAGCCAGGGCAAAGTCTGGCAATTTCCTATAATGTGCTGTCACAACTCTGCTTAACAACCTCATGGATACTTCCATGATTACCCACTGTACTGGCTTTTTTGGTGTTTCAGTGCCAGTCAAGCACTGTTCACATATTTAGGCCCATCTTTGCTGCTGTGTAATAATAAAGACAACTTTGCATATCATGTTCGTTATTAAGAAGCGACAAATCTCTTTTTTAAAAGCACACATGACAGGAAAGACAGGGAAACCTTTTCTGTACTATGACACTCAAAGGATACACAAATGTAAATGCAGAATCTGGGTGTCTCCAGCCAATAAGGGAGTGAATTAAGTCAGTAACTGAAGAGGGGAACAGCGAAACAAAAAAAGGCTATTGCTCGATCTGAAAGCTCAAAGGGTATGTGGCAAAAAGAGACTATGGAGCAGAGGGCCTGGGAAGGGAATCCCTGAGGGATTACACTCATCCTCCAGGGCTCCCCCTGAATTAACTTGCAGAGCGCCAGTTCACACCAGATGGCCAAAGCAAATTATTAAGGGCAGATTAGTCAACAGCCTGAAGAAAAGTATTTTGCAGCTTGGATTATACAGATAAGATACCAAGCAATCATCAACCACTAATTTTAACCACTGAAGCCTTGATATTTCATATAATTGTAGGTAAGTAAGTAGTAGATAGATCCAGTATAAAAGGGTACCCCAGTAGGCACTGTGGGAACCGGGGTTCAAACTTTATCTCATTGGATCAGTCATAAACAAGTCAAGAATTTCTGTTCATCTCCCCCCCCCAAATAACATGGGAACAAAATCTCTTTATTGAGCTGTAGCAACACTGAATAACTACCACAATTACTTTTAAGATTAATTCTAAGGAACTTAGTCACAGAAGCATTTACTCTTCTCCAGTCCTTTAAGAACGTGAAGTTTGTGACGCAATCCCAATTGGTCGTCCTTTGTATAGTTGCACTACTAAAACAACCAATTCAAAATAATAATCCAGGACTAATGTAGGGTTTGGGCCCAATACACAGTACCGTACTGTACTTAAATCCTACTGAATCCAATGAACTCTGCATAGTCTTGGATAAGCTACTCTCTCTCACCCAGGTTAACCAGCTGCAAGAACAGGAACTGCAGACTGCTTTGTTTACTAAAAATTGTGGAAATTATCCATGGCAAAGATGATCATAGATAGGACTATTTTTGCTATTTTCCTACATGACCAAATTGCAAAAAGAGGAAATAAAGCAGGTTTCTCCTTCCTGTTGAGTTATAATCTTAAAACTGCAGAGCTGGAAGGGGCCCTATGTATCACTGAGTCCAGCCTCTGTGAAGGAGGCACAGTGGGAAATTGAACTCCCAATCTCTGGCTCCACAGCCAAAGACCTAAACCACTGAACTATCCAGCTGTTCTTACAGGACAGCATTTGTCTGGTTGCACCATTCTCTCACAGCTTCAAGAAAGCAGGTGCTGTGAAGGCTGGGTCCTAGTCCATCCAAAGCATAGAATACACAGAAGGAAGGATCTAACAGCTGGTTCTAATCTACCAGTTCCAGGGTGGCTGAGGCCCTCTTTGTTCAGTTGGAGCTGGAAGAGAGCAAGCTCATAGGGAAAACAGATGGACAATAACAGGAGACAGTTTCTGAAGAATAGGAGGGAGAAATACACAGGAACCCGGCTACTATTTCCAGATAAGATATATAAAGCAAAGTTATGCCTAAACAGCTACTCTGGGTAATCAGAGAAACAGGATTCTTAGATATCTCTGGCCTAATCATCAAGCCATTCACTACCAAAAGTCTGCTTTCCCCAATTTGGCAGCTTACGGTTGTTCGACTACAACTTCCATCACCCCAGGCAGCAGTGTTGGAACCAGTTTCTGCACACTGACGTAATATTTTAGTTCAGTTTTGGGTTTTTTTTGTTTTTTTTACTGTTCATTTCTAAGATGTCAGTAAAACCTTGGTAACACTTCATTCTACAGTTTACCAGTCCCATAAGGTGTGAGAGACACGGTAAGTAGTAAAAAAAAAATTACACACTATGCAGTTGGCTTCTTAAGATATGTCCCTTTCATTTGTAAAGGGGGTGGGAGTTTCAAACAGTTATGACAAAAAAAAAGTAGAATCAGTTTTCCTTCAAATAATTTGAGTACAAAGAAAGAAGTCTGGGAGACATTGTGTTTTTTCAGTGAGTAATACCTGACTCAGAAAAAGAATCCAGTTCCTTGCAATGTTAACTGACTTGTCTACTTCAGTGGTCCCCAACCTTTTCTGAACTGGGGACTGGTGGGGGGCACCCCCATGTTCATGGGTGGGTGGGGCACGCTCATGGAGGGGCCGGGTGCGCTCACAAGGGGCAGCCGTGAGTGTGGGTAGCGGGCCGTGCATGCATGCGGGGTGTGTGAGATCTGTCTCCATGGCCCTGTCCGGCCATGGACCGGGGGGTTGGGGACCCCTGGTCTACTATACCAGAAACCCAAATTATTCTCTTAGACTACTATCCAAAAGACGTTCTAAGCAAAATAAAGTTGCTGTAATCAAAATGCTAGTTTATATTACCCAGCAGTTTATTATATGTTATGTAATCTCATCCTTTTAGCAAGGGTGGACAGCCTTCCTGCCTAAACCCTCCTTATTTCTATTACTTTATAGGAAAAATAAATCAATTTAATTAATTCTTGGTTGCAATCTGAGGCTTCAAGGGCTTTCCTTTCCTTGAACTGGAAGTATAGAGACAATCTATTAGTTTTAAAACAAGTTTTCGTATTACATAAATTAAGATGCATAATTCCTTCCTACATATATTTCTTCCTAGATTACAAAACCTTATTTGTATATATTTAAAATATTTCTGCAATACAAAGGAAGAAAAAGGAGTTTCATGTAACACAAGAACTCACAATCAGCATTTTGTACTTTAAGCATATGAACCTATAAATATAAACTTTCATTTTCTGTTGAAAAAAAGGACTGAATCTGCAAATTCCTTAATTGTTTAATTGGAGCCAATTTCTTGAAACACTGTCTGATTTATAAAAAAATGCTCCAATTAAACAATTAAGGAATTTGCAGGTTACACGTTTAGAGCAGAACTGAGCTTCCGAACTGACAAATAAAATTAAATAGCTTTATATCCAGAAAACATATGGGAAAAGGAGTATGAAGGGCTGCTTACATTACTGATCTGATCCTGAGTCTTCTTGATTCGCTGTAATTCAGGGGTGTCAGCCACCACACTAAAGCCTTTCCCTTTATTCTTTTCAAACTCTTCTTTATAGCGGACCTGTGTATGAAAATGGGGAAATACACATATTATTTATCCAGCCTCATCTCTTCCTTCAGCACAAAGAAGTCCTAACTTGAAAAGGAGAAGATGCGATCTGGAAGTCACCATGACAAGAAAATCCACTTCGGGTATGGGCGAGAATCAGTCAAGACATTGTGGTAGTTAGATCTCTAACCCCTTTCAGCCTCTGTTTGATAACATAGTTTTCAAACTACTGTGCAATTAATGGCTGTAATCCTATTGGTGTCTGCATAAGGTTCATATAACTTGCTATGGATAACTGCGACTGTTGTACAATCAGATATGTGACCAAGATGCCCTAGGACCTTATAAATTAGCTGGGGCAAGTGAACACAAACGTTATATGAACACTAGCAGGATTTTGGCCAATATATGCACAAACTGAAGTGAAAAGACACCAGCATTAAACAGTGAATATCCACGGACATTTTTAAACAGAGAACTCTTATCTGACAAAGCAAGAGTGTTAAATGCTGATACAGTATTGTGTTACTGCAATTAGAAAAGCATTTGATGAAATATAGAACAAAAGCAGGGAAAAATTTTATATCATAAAAAAGTCTTCGGGTAAAAAGTCTTCGGCATATAAGTTAAATAAATAAATAAATAAATAAATAAATAAATAAATAAAATTAACTTAGACTGAAATTATGATTGTGTACTTTGCAATATATAGCAGCAGAACCCAAAGATAGGGACAGAAAGCAAAGGGTGTGAGGATCAGGACAGGAATGAGAATCCAAAAAAGGAAGGCAAAAATCAGGGGAAGATACTCAGGCTTGGCTCCTTGACCTCAGAACACATTTCTTGGTTTTGCGTAACAGATGTGCTTTCCCAGACTTTTCTTTTTAGCTGCACAATGGTGAGGGCTAGTCCTGAAAATCAGAAGATATGTTGCCTATCATTTTTGAGCCAACCCAGAATGAAGAGTGTTTCCAGATGGATCCCTTCTAAACCTTGATCTGAGTCACTCCATTCTGATTAGACAGAATTAAGAGTCACATGAATTATTTTCAGGAATCAGAGAAGTCAAAACCACTGAGGTCCTCAATAGATAAATTCCTTGTACACTCATCTCTGCATGTCTAATGTGTGTTAAGGTGTTGGAGAGATTCTGCATTTTGAGTAACAAAGGCACCCTAAAACTCTTAGTAGATTTCCATGCAACAGACTCACAGGGCTAACCCCCCCCCCGAAGTTTCTGCATGTCTGTTTGCTCTCACATACTTATATAACAAATGAAAACACCCCCCGGCCGTTTTAAAATAATCCTAAGGATTGGCTGCAAGAAGAGAGGTCAATTATACATATTTGATCTGAAACGAATTTAACAATAGCACAAAAACACCAAAAATTGAGTCATAAGTTACTCATGACTAACTCAAATCGCACTAATTTCAGTGTATTTATCCATACACATTCATTTTATAGCAAGGTTCATTAATTTCACACAGAGGTGGGGAACATACAATACCCAGGATCATTTTTAAATGTATAAGAATGGAGGTAGGCATTTCCATGGCTGAGCAGGAATTCAAATCCAAGTCTCCTGAGTCTGGGTCTGTCATTCTAACTACTACACAAAATACTCAGAATAAATTTGATTGGTGAGAACAGTTTTGCTGTAGACTTCTGCAAGATGAAGAATTCTGTGAAACTGAAAATGGTATACTTCAACTCAAGATATATTTACACAGGAATTGTACTCTCTTTTTCAAGCTTAGGACAAAAGCCTTTAAATAATCTACTGGTGGATGCAAACAGCTTTGCCAGCACTCCCAGTTGGAGCCAGCATGGAAAACAGAAGACAGGGTGCCTTATTCTCACAGATCATAGAGAGACAGTCACAGCTGCAAGCAGCTTCCTGGATCTCGAATGGTTGAGAGCTTTCAAGTAAACAACAGTCAATACAAAGAACTAAGGAACACACAGATACACACAACTGCAATTTTAGCCAGTAATGAGGACTCTAGGGAATATGATAGGGTATGCCTACCATGTGGCGCTTAGAAAGCTGCCTGGGGAAAATTACTTCCTAGAGTTGGATGTCTGAACAACTGTATATGTGTTTCTAAATGCACCAGACATTAGAGGCTCTGCAGACATTGGCTGCCATGCTGTCTCAAAAGGTAGAATATGTGGGATACATAAAGGCCTTGAGTTGGTACAAAACTATCTGAACCCCTGGTGTTTCACACCAATATTCATATTTGCACAGACCATATTATCTTATAAGTAGAAGCAACAGTAAGTCTTATGGTACCATTAAAACTAAAAAGTTTTATTTGGCATAAGTCTTTGTAGACTGCCACCTACCTTTTTTAGATAAAGTATTACTACAAATAAGTGTGGATGAGGGATTTGTATAGTTGACAAGATTTTGGTCAAGACAGCCGCTTGAAGATTTTCCAAGTCCTACCAGAATTGGTAGTTGTGGGTTTTTCGGGCTCTTTGGCCGTGTTCTGAAGGTTGTTCTTCTACCAGAGTTTTTGCATCAAGCACAAGATACCCAGCACTTTGTTTTTATTGCGTTTTCTGCAATATGTAACAATCTGTTTACTGAGGATAAGAGTTGTGAGAGGGGCCCTTCAAGGTTCAGAGATCCATATGTACAGACCCTGCATATCTGAAAATTGTTTCTTTAGAACAGGAGTGGACAAAATGTAATTTCTTAATGCAGAAGACTTGCTCCCTATACTCAACCTCACAAAAGTAAAACAGAGGAAGAAACTTTATATATGAGCATTTCCATCCCAGTAGAACACAAAGCAACTGCCAAACTCTGGTTTGAAAAGTGCATCTATCTTAGCTTTTTGTGGCCCCTATCTAATTAATATACTTCATTTTCTAGAAAATCAGGGTCCGATCATACTTCCGCACTATTAGAGAGCAGGCCGGGTAGGTGGGGCTTGTCAGCCATGGAAGGCAGCCCATGTAGGAGAAGGAAAACTCCAATTTCAAACCTCCACTGCCTTGTGGCTATATCCACTCATGGAAAAGGCTTCAGGAGTTAACCTAGAGGCAAAATCCGGAGCTGGAGTCCCGAAGGTAGTTTGTGCCGTTCTGCCAATTCCTGTGACGTTGCTGGAACCAGTTGTATTGGCTCTTGCCTTTCCATTGGACCATTTCAGCAACGTGGAGAGGGGGGATTTGCTGCTTGGGTAACAGCCTATCCTCCATACTACTTTACCCAGGCTTCATGCTCTGGAGAGGACACTTCTCGATACAGAGCATGTTACCATAGTCTCTCGAGACTGAAGGATGTCTATGATGATCAGTATTTGCCTCTGGCACAAGCATTAGAAAACGATGCCTGAAATTCCTCTAAATATGTTACTACGTATGTTACTGTCTGATTGAACATAAGCTTTCTTTAGTACTCGTCAGAGTCTTCAGCCTAGAAGGAACATTAGAACAAAGAGGAAGGGTATGCGTAGTTGGCATCCTAATAAAACAACAAGAACCACGTATGTTTCTTGAGAAAAAGTTCAGAAATGTACATTCCTAGTAAGGATTATTCCTGGACCCCTCTGAAGACTTCTCAAGCAACAGGTCTTTTTTCTTCTTTTTAACTCCAAATACCTGCTTTATTCTGAGCCTTCTCCATATCCTGCTATCTCTACATTTCATCTCTCTTCAAATGACAGCTCAAACATACTGTATTAACATTTGGAAAACTGTACACTGAAAACATTACTTTCTTCTGTAAGACAGAAAATCAGACACCCCACAAGTGTGAAAACTGTGGACAGAATTAAAATGCACCATATAAGGTGTTTCACTTTTTGTAGAGTATGTGTCTTTTTTGTTATTATTTTACTACAGAACAGTTTTGAGTACCCAGTGCATGGAGAGGAACTCTAAAAAATATTGATTGGCATAGAAATTTAGAACAGAGAAGAATTAAACAAGGAATGTGATTTCTATTGACTGTGTGCACAGGGGACATTCCTCCTGCACACCAGAAGCTGAAGCAACAGAGTGCTGCAAGCAGAGGAAGTCTCAGACAAGGCTGGCTTTCAGTTTTTTTCTGCCCTTTTATGGGCACTCAGCTGGAATAAACGCAGCTCTGATGCTTGCAGAAGGCCAGACATGAGTGAGTCAGACAAATCGGCTAGTTCTTTCCCATGTCCGGCTCAATGTAGGGCTATTATGACCTTGTAGAAAAAGGATGGTGGGGGTGCAGGTCCAAGAAAATGCAGAACAGCACAAAATGAGAAAGTTGGAAGAGCTGCCGCTGTTGCCCTTCAGGAAAGAAGCAATTCTATTAATCAGATAAACAAAAAAATATGCAGTGGTTTTCCACATGAGCCACCTGGTTAGGCTGCTATGAAAGTCTAATCTAAGGCTACAACTGCTTATTCCAGAATAAGACTGTTCTAAAGTATGTGGTTTGCCATTTGCATCCATGTGCATTCTACACAAGCACACTGTTGGATACTGACCACAATTCAGCAATTGAAAAAACTTGATCTTTATTTAAAACATTTTTTAAAAATTTAAAACATGAAAATCAACTTTTTAGATCTTAAGGATGCAACTAACACATACATGTCTGGACAACAGTGGATGCAATCTGAGAAAGCAAGGTGGAAGATCTGAGTAGAATTTTCAGTAGAATAATCTACCCACAGGAGAGGCAAAATTCTGCAAAATAATTATATGCACAAATTTACACAGGTTAAAGTATATTGTACCCCAAAGTTTTTTTGGTGCAAATTTTGGGGGCTTTCCTTTTCTTA
This sequence comes from Pogona vitticeps, assembly GCF_051106095.1. Classification (NCBI taxonomy): domain Eukaryota; kingdom Metazoa; phylum Chordata; class Lepidosauria; order Squamata; family Agamidae; genus Pogona; species Pogona vitticeps. The sequence continues at coordinate 100,456,377 of NC_135788.1, forward strand.
AAAAAACACACCCTAAAATATGTTATATGCCTACACCCGTGCTATCTGAACACTACATGGTCTTGGAGGATTAAGGTGGGCTACTCCTTGAAGGAATCTCTTTACAGTAGGATGTCAAAATAACAAAACGGCCTCAGAATCTTGGGTTTGGTGTGCTACGATAGCTGATATATACACCTTCAGTGTAGACAATGATAGATGATGATCAAATAAGTGAGCGAGAAAGAGTAATACTGCTCTTAGAGTAGTAGGCACTGATGGAAGATTGTTTGATCTTGCAAATATCTGGAAAGCCAGCCACTTGTGGGAGTAGTGTCGATTAGTAGGTCGACCTAGAGTGAGCAAGAATAGTGTCTATGGAGGTAAGATCCTCCAGGCCATCAGATGTAGGGACCGAAGGTCGGGATGGAAGGTCTGGCCTTGGTGCTATGTAAGGAGGTGAAGTAGACAAGGTAGCCGAATTGATCTGGATGTTATTGAGGTCAACATTGTGAACCACAGTTGCCTCGGCCAGTATGGAGCTATTAGGATCGTGTTGGTCTGATCCTGCCTTATCTTGACAGTGGTTCGCAAAATGAGTGGTACTGGAGGAAAGAGATAAATGAGATGGGTATTCAAAAATACCATGAGTGTGTCTCCCAGGGATCCCTGGTCAATCCCCGCCCTTAAAAAGTAGCTGCTGACTTTCTGTTCATCTCTGTTGCAAACGTGTCTACAACTGGATGGCCCCACTGCCTGCAGATTTGGAGAAACACGCTGTGATCGAGATACTATTTGTGCATCTTTAAAGCCTGTCTGCTCAGATGATCTGCCCAGGAATTGTCCTGAGTGGCAATGTGCACTGCCGACGGAAAGATGTAGTGCTCCAGGCACCAGTCACAGAATTGTACAGTGAGGTAGAGAAGAGGGAGTGAATGTGTGCCTCCCTGCTTGTTCACATAATATAGCGCTGTAGCGCGATATTAGCGCTGTAGTATTGTCCGTGGTGACCTGGACTCCAGTGCCTGCGATGATTAACAGGAAAGCACGGAATGCCTTGAAAATGGCTAATGACTCCAGGTTGTTGATGTGGAGAAGCCTTTCTCGTGGCACCTATGTTGCATGAACATGAAGGTCTCTGCAGTGCGCCCCCCAACTGACAGGGCTGGCGTCGGTTGTCACCTGAGTTGTCAACAAAAGTGCTGCAAAGGTTCGGCCCATGAATAGGTTGGAAGGTGTGATCCACCACTTGAGCTAGTAGGCAAGCTAGCAGGTAACCTGTAGGTGCATGGAGGGCGCGTTGAGAAGAGGGTCGAACAGAGAGAGGTACCAGGCCTGCAAATAGCGCATCTTCAAACTTGCATACTGGATAACAGAGGTGGTGGAGGCCATGAGGTTCAGAAGAAGTTGTACTTGGTGGACAACAGCAAACGCCTACGGATGGAAATGCTCGACTAGAGTCGGTATTTTGATTGAACGTGCCCGAGGGAGAAAGGCTCTGGCATGGCGAGAGTTGAGCACTGCACCTATGTAGACTACCCTTTGTGAGGTGGTCAGCACCGATTTTTTTAAATTGACTTTGAGGCCAATATCCCTTAGAAGAGACAGAGTAACGTGGATGTCCCTTAGTGCTTGGTCTTGGGAGTGAGCTACTAGTAGCCAATAGTCTATGTACGGGAACACCGAGATCCCGAGGGTATGAAGATATGCTGCCACCAGAGTCATACAAATGCAAATCGGAACTGTGAAGCTCAATTTCTCAGCACCAAACTCAATCATCGGAATTGGGCCCTACAGGCAAATGGCTATTGCAAGAATGAAATCACAAGAGCCATCAAACCAAGAAAATGACACCAAACTGAAGAAAAACAGCCACCCACAAATAAAGTATTTCTGCTATACATTAAAAGGGCCATGGACCACATGGGGAAACTTTTGAAAAAACACAGCCTACAAACAGTATTCAGATCCACCACAAAAATACAACAAATGTTACAGTCAGCAAAGGACAAAAGGGACCCCCTCACCATTGCACGAGTATACTGGATACCTTACAGTTGTGGCCAGGTATATACTGGGACCACAAAATGCAGCATCCACACCAGAATCAAAGAATATGAGAGACACTGCAGACTAAAACAACTGGAAAAATTGGCAGTAGCTGAACATGCCCTGAAACAAACTGGACTTGAAAGTCTATTTCAAAACACAAAAGTACTGGACAACACCAGCAATCATGATGTTAGACTACACAGGAAAGCCACTGAAATCCACAAACTCCAGCCAAGCTTCAACAAAAAAGAAAGTCTAAAACTCAACAAAGCCTGGCTCCCGGCACTGAAAAATACAGCCTGCAAATGGTCAACGAATCTACCCAGCCACAAGGTCTGGTGATCACTGCATACAAGAGACTAGCTAACGACAGTTGGATCTTCCAATGTCTCACAAGTCGCCATCTATCACAGTGACAGATCATCTCCCCCCCTTATCACAACAATACACCCATAACAAAAAAAACACCCTGATCACAAAAATCACCTAATCTCCTGAAAAGAACAAAAAGCTGATCCCACAGCTATAAATACTCAACTATCCCACACACTACACCAGAACACAGAGTTCTAACTCCTGTCCTCTGAAGATGCCAGCCACCGAGACTGGTGAAATGTTAGGAAGAAAACCTTCAGGACATGGTCAAACAGCCCGAAAAACCTACAACAAACAATCAGACTTATTGTTCTGAAAAACTAGTGGTTCAGGGCTTAAAAGCGGATGTTCATTATGACAGAAGATAATAAAATTAGGAAATATAGCAGTGCAGTAACTTACTACCAACCTACAATCTGGAAATGTCTCAGGTGTACTTTAGTAAAGGATGAACAGAAACTTAAAACAGAACATCCTACCCTGGAACACAGCAAGCTCCAGGTGCCTGACTCAAAAGTATTCCTTATTCCCCCCCAAGTTACTATTTTCATAATTTGAGAAAGCAAACCCACAGGAAATAAGCTCTCTTATTCCATGGTCACTTGTGGGCTGCTGGAGTTAAAATTAATCCAACTAAAAACTTGTTTACTTGCACATAGGATAATTTTGTGCTTTTGGTGAACTACTGGAACTAGCTACGCCTTTCCTGCTACCCAAAATAAGAACTCAGAGAGGTCTGTGGGAGTACCTTTAGTGAGACTACTGCAGTGCCAAATACCCTTGGACGGAAGCTCCAAAAACTAGAAATAGTACAATAGGTAGACAACAACACTTAGGTTCAAAACGGGAAAACTTGGATGGGTTTGAGGGGCTAATTCTATGCCCCTGGGATCTTCCAATGTCTCACAGGTCGCCAAAAATGCCAAACACCCTCCAAAAAGCAAAAGCATTTAACTGCCTAGATGTTCATCTTTGGTTTTGAAAATGCTTATTTTTTTAGTTTAAATGATACAGAGTTACTATGAGATATCTAAAATATGAACTACCATTTCTGAATGCTTCTGGCATTAGAAAACTCATTAGAAGACTTTAAAAAAAAAGAGGGAGCAGGGGAGTACAACAGGCTTCAAAAATATTTTTATATACTCTTCGCTCACCTCTGTTCTGAAGTTCTGGAGAAGAACTATGTCAATTCAACATTCAGCACAATTTCTACCAAGAAAAATATTTTAGTGCAGGAAGCCAACTTAGAAGCATCTGTCCCAAGCATCTCATTCTGAGCAGCAAAGAAATGTACACAAAATATGAGAGATGCTTTGTAAACCAAAGCTATGTACCTATCTGAAAGATTTTAACAGCCTTCATACTGCTATCCTAGGAGGGTTTCCATGAATTTGCCAAAACTGAGGCACCTCTAGATAAAAGACTGCAACAGAAGAACAAACTGTCAGTACACCACTGAATCTGGCCACATTATGCCTTGGCTTTGGGCATCTGGTACAGAGGTTTTTGGGTCACGTCCTGTTTGAATTCTCCCTCTAAGGCAACACCTTGATACTCTACCTTGAATCTTTTCTGCTCTCTAAGTCACTATAACTGGGCACAGATGCTAAAACCTCTACAGACAGCACATTAAGACAGAAGGGGAGCATAACAGACTTCCAAGGAAAGTAATGCATGCCACTAAGACCTAGAGGAAGAGTCTCTTATCAGGAAGTTAACAGGCCATATTACAATCAAGCTGACAACTTGCTTGCCTGTCACTAACTTAAACATTAAGAGTATTGGAGAAGAGGAGAAATCTACCAAGGGCGCTTCCTTTGCATAAGCTGTCCCACTGACACAGCTATGTATACATGCTTTCAAAATAAATTTCCATCCCTGGAAGGGAGAATATAAGGCAGTATTAATGCCTTGGCTCAGCAAAGAAGCTTTCCAAGAGCCATAACATTTAAGAAAAAAACAAAAAATGGGTGTGTGTCCCTTTGACTAGACACAATGATGAAGAATATGTAACACTCCTGATCTTGCTTTTAGACAAAGTGGCTACCATGTGTTCCCAGAATGGTTTGTACTACAACTCTTATCATCCTTAACCACTCTTATGTTGGATAGGGTTCTTGAAAGTTGGAGTTCATGTTAGGGAGTGGGATGAGTGGAATTAGAAGTATCAAATCACAATGGATCCTAGGATGGGAGAAAGGAGAGATGGGGAAAAGTTGATATGGAATAACATAACTTAGCCATGCCACAATCTCTTCTCATTTACTCAGACAAATGATTAACAAGCCATAGGTGACAGTATTATACAAATTGCTAGGAGCTCAAAATGAATGCCACTGAAAGAGTTTTTTTTTTTAAAGGCTGTCACATTTCTGTATACCAGCAAGCAATTAGGCAAGAAGTCTTACAAAAAGAGATATTTCAAAAGCCAAGTCAGAATATTTGGGTGGGCATGTGACTCCACAATCTTGCACCATCCCCAATGTATCAAATGTTATGTTCAAAAAGGATCTTGCAGAAAGCTTCTCCATAACATAATGTTCTTTTCCTGGTTCCATGTTATCTCTAAAACCAGAGAAACTCTCCAAGTAAATCGTGTTGAAAGTGATGGCAATTCCCACTCAAGTTTCACAAGGATCAGTGCCTCCTTCGGAATCAGGCTCCTCAGCCTCACCTCCTGACTCGTGCGGGAGATCCGAGTAGATCTTGGTGGGAGCAGGCGCTCTGCCAAGTATCGAGGTTCTAAACCGTTTAGGGCCTTATAGGTAAGCATTAGAATTTTGAATTCAATGTGGAAACGGATGGGCAGCCAGTGCAGCATGGTCAGAACAGGAGAAATATGTTGGTGTTTTCTCAACTCCAGTAAGGAGTCTGGCCGCTGCATTCTGCACCACTTGAAGTTTCCGCATCAGCCTCAAAGGCAGCCCCACGTAGAGCGCGTTACAGTGGTCTAATCTTGAGATTACGAGCGCATGTACCAAGGTAGTGAGCGCCCTCATGTCAAGGTAGGGTCGCAGCTGGGCAATCCGCCAAAGGTGGAAAAAGGTGGAAAACTACATAACGAATCTCCTTTAGCATTTTCTGCATGCGAATAATTTTAAAATAATTTGTCAATCCTTAAAATTATCCTAAACAGTAAAATATCATTCTACTCATTTATGGATGAGGAACAGAATAACAAGTGTGATGGATCCAGCCCTGCCACATGATAAACAATAGATATGAAAGACAGACATACCTTGGACAGTGTTGGAGGAAAAAGAACATATGTATTTGGTCCTCAGAGCTAAATGTTGGAAGCAACTGCCAGTTTTTCCCCTCAGAGTATGACACATGCTGACTTTATTAGTTGATGCTACTAGATCCTTCCCTATATTGTTCCACTTTTGTCTTATACTCCACTATTGCTATAATATTCCACAGTACTTTATGTACCATTATGTTATTTCCTCAGTTGTTTACTGCATCCTTGACAGCTTGTGCTTCCCCTCAGGCAGGTCTGCTGGGTATTTTAACATGTAATGCCATGCATTTCTCTGGATTCTTTAGCTGCTTTGAATTGTTGCAATTCATGTATTGTATAATAAATGTCATCTGCTTGTAGGGTAGTTACTTGTCAGAACTTGTTAATTTAATTTCAGCTTTGTTAATTTCACTTCCTTTGGCAATATTTAGTTTTCCTTTCGCAGAATTAAATTTTTAAGAGAATCTGAATTTTTAATAGCACCCTATATGGCTTTTGTTAAAAGGCTAATTACAATTTATAAAGCAGAAAGCATTTGAACAATTATTAATAGTCTTACCTGACTCTGAAGCTCACTCTGCTGCTTCAGACGCAGGTTCTCTGGAGTGTCTGCCACCATAGTGAATGACTGCTTTGGATAGTGTCTGCAAACAGAACAAATGAGGCTGTGTTAAAAATAACCACTCTTTATACAGTTTAGTCAATAAAAAGCCACAGAATCCATACAGGAAGCCAATATTATCATAGCTGCTATCCATACCACCTGCTCCTAAATCAACTACTCCTAAACAGTATACCTGAGTGCACTAATCAGCTCTACAGAATAACTCCATCTATTTGCTTTCTCCCGTTAAAGTTGTTTGGGACTGCAGTATAACAGAAAAATGTAAATGAAAACACTTACACTCACCCTGTGAGCTCAATGTGTTAAGATACTAAATTTTACATGTGTAGAGTGTTAAAATAATTAAGCTGGGTACAGAAAAAGCTCTGAGAATGTTTGTTGTCCTTTAAAAAATAAGGTATGAACAGCAGTTTTAAGTAGCTGCAAAACAATCAGCCAGATCTCCAACCAGGTCCAGAAGCAAGATACATAGACACTGCCTTGCAAAACAATTTCATTCATACCCAACAGTGCAGTGTGAAACTAAAACAAGGGAGAGAACTAACAGTGTACTAAAATAATTTGTAATTTGTAAAATGCTGCAATGTGTTAATATGATCAGAGTTGGTGTTTTCAGGTCCTATAATCTGCACCCTCTGTAATTACGATACTTTGGTTTTACAGTACCGGTGTAAGTGATCCTTTATTTTACAAGCCTTTTATTCCTCTAGGACAGTGTTTCCTAAGTTTTTTTGAGTTGCAACCCCTTTTATAATAGCTAAATGTGGCGTGGCACCCACCATATTTGCATAAAAAGGCATTTTAATGGGGTAAAGAACAGACATTAAAATTGTGCTGAATTTTTCAGAATATAATTCTAGCCTAATACACTTCTGTTAATGTAATAATAAATAATTATAGGAGAGGCTGTAAATCTTTGAGAAGGAAAAAAATTCAGTACAGTTTCAGTTTAATTTACCCTTTTGGGTTGTGGAAACAACCCTCCCTTCATGTCTCTCCATCCAAAACAGCCGCCTCAATGAAGAGCCCCTCCCCCTCAAGCCTAAATAACCCCCCCACTTCCCTCCCTGGTTCTCCTCCCACACCTTTTTATACCTCTTGCTTTTCTCCTCCATGACTCAGGTGTGTGTTCTTAATATATTTAGAGGCTAAGAAAGTCATTTTAAAATATATTCGTATTTTAAAGAACTTTGATATTTTAAGAGATATATTTTGAGCTTTTTATATGTGCCTTTTTAGGCTATAGGCTCCTGCATTTTTTGAATATAATAAAGTATTTTTAATATTTTATCACCCTTTTTAGGTTCATGTATTTTGAATTGCTTTCTGTTTAAGTACTTATGATTACAGTTTTTCCGTAACTAAGACTTTTGGATGTTTCCAATAATTTTTGTACTTATGAAACATAGAAGCAATGTAGATAAAGCCTGTAGGATTATATAAGCAGATGTTGTCCGGAATTATTGCAACAATGAAAAGACTTATACCTTGATACCCACACAAATTCTGATATGGTTGGAAATTATTCTCTCATTTCATTCTTGACTTAACTGCTTTGGGATACATGTCAGCTGCGACGAACACATGTTCTGATTTTTCCCTGGAGGTCTTCAAATTTTGTAGGATTCTTAGGGAGATGTTCAGGCTGACCTGACAAATTAATTATGTTGGCTACAATATGCCAAAATTTGGTAAAATGGGGAGAAGAGCATTTATATACAGTGGTGCCTCGCTTTACGATTGCCCTGCATTACGACAAATCCGCTTTAGGACGATCTTTTTGCAATTGCGATCACAAAACGATGATCTAAATGGGGGAATTTCGCTTTGTGATGATCGGTTCCCTGCTTCGGGAACTGATTCGTTGCAAAACAATGATTTTTAAATAGCTGATTGGCAGTTTCAAAATGGTCACCGGGTAACTAAAATGGCTCCCCGCTGTGTTTAGGGATGGATTCTTCGCTATACAGGCAGTGAAAATGGCCGCTGTATGGAGGATCTTCGCTGGACGGTGAGTTTTAAGCCCATTGGAATGCATTGAAAGGTTTTCAATGCGTTTCAATGGGCTTTTTATTTTCGCTTTACGATGTTTTCGCTTAACAGCGATTTTCCTGGAACGGATTATCGTCGTTAAGTGAGGCACCACTGTACTCCTGGTCACACATAGTGTTGTGAATAGTATACTTTGGTTGCATGTACCAAATACTGCCTGTTCAATTGTATTTTCCAAAGGAAATTAAAAACAGACTTAAAAACATACTCAAATGTAAAAGCCATAAGCTATTGGTTACCTTACAGACGCTCCAGGCTACTCAAAAGGCAAGTCAAATCAGTCCAAAACATATACCTGCTTTCCCTGTCGCTGGCCATCAACTGAGATCAGCAACTGAAAACAACAAAACCCTAAGCTTAGCAGTACACTGGTTCAGGTGGAGAGGAAGAAGGGAGCTTTATGTGCAGAACTATTAGGAGTATCATGATTCTACTCCAGTATTGTTAATTTTGCTTTCATAAGCATGAAAATATCCACTGTCCATTTCTGAAAAATAAAAAAGCCAACAAAGACAGCTCAAAAAAGGGCCCTGCCTCACATTTATCAGGTTTGCATGGCCAATAAGGAATCCACTTCACATTTAATCAAGAAAGAAATAATCTTTAAGTGCACTGTCTATGTGTTACTCTGCCAGTATGATTTTCACCAAAACTGCAATGTTCATAAGATTTCCTTTCCTAGCAGCAACTTTTTTTTTGGCAGTGCACTTGTTCCATTATGTTGCAAAGAGCCACGCAGTCTTCAGGTGGAAATTAACTGGAAGTAGAAAGCTTTTGCATGAATGTATACAATGCAAAAGTCTCTACATACAGTGGTGCCTTGACTTACGAAATTAATCCGTATTGGACCGGTGGCCGTAACTTGAAAATTTCGTAAGTCGAAGCACCATTTCCCATAGGAATGGATTGAAAACCGATTAATCCGTTCCGGCCAAAGGAAAAAAAAATCCGAGCTTCCAAAGCTGCACCCGCTGCCCTCTGCCTCCCGTCCCCGTGGGGACAGGAGGGAGAGGGCAGCAGGGACAGGAGAGGGCAGCGGGTGCAGCTTTGGAAGCCTGGGAAGCCGAAAGCTACCCCAACTTCTGCACTGGCTTCCCAGGAGTCCAAACCCCCTCTGCTGCCCTCTGCCTCCTGTCCCTGTTGCCCTCTGCCTCCAAAGCTGCTTCCAAAACTGCACCTGCTGCCCTCTCCCCTCCTGTCCCCGCTGCCCTCTCCCCTCCTGTCCCCATGGGGACAGGAGGCAGAGGGCAACGGGGACGGGAGGCAGAAGGCAGCCAAGGGGTTTTGGACACCTGGGAAGCCAGCACCAGCGCGGAGGTTGGGGCAGCTTTCGGCTTCCCGGGCTTCCAAAACTGCACCCGCTGCCCTCTGCCTTCTGTCCCCGCAGGGACAGGAGGCAGAGGGCAACAGAGACGGGAGGCAGAGGGCAGCGGAGGGAATTTGGATGCCCAGGAAGCCGGCACCCAGTGTGGTAGTCTGGGTGGTGTTGGAAGCCCGGAAGGCTGAGCCTCCCTTTGCCTAACCGTTGGGGCAAAGAAGCAGCCTCTTCACCACCAACGGTTTGAATTCCCCGCCTTTTTGTTTGTACTTTTTTGTTTGTAATTGGAAGCTCTGGCCGCAAGTTGAAGCAAAATTTTGCGGCCAGAGCTTTCCGTAACTCGAAGTTTTCATAAGTAGGGACGTTCATAAGTCGAGGCCCCACTGTACTCCAATTAAATGCAGATAAAGAAACACAAACACAGAGATCCATATTTTCTGGAAAAATTTATGCAAGTTACCTGATTTCTATATAAGTGATTACCAATCTTACTACTATTGGACAACATAAGTAAATTAAGGTTCTCTTGATTAAGGAGCACAGCAGTAATTGCTTAGATGTGCAGTGTCACCATATGTAGAATACTTTTCAAAAGCAAAGCTTTAACTTCAGAAATGAATAACAACCTTCTGACACTTATAGCTGCAGGAGCAACTTTGAGAATTAGGCCACTGCTCAGTGAATTTATGACTAAATAAATACGACTCCATGACCACCTAGCAGGTGCTTCAGTGCCCTTCCATGTAACTACTGAAAGCCAAACAAAGAAATGTATAATGGTTGTTCTGGGTTTTTCGGGCTCTTTGGCCGTGTTCTGAAGGTTGTTCTTCCTGAGGTTTCACCAGTCTCTGTGGCCGGCATCTTCAGAGGAAGAACAACCTTCAGAACACGGCCAAAGAGCCCGAAAAACCCAGAACCACCATTAGATCCCGGCCGTGAAAGCCTTCGCAAATATAAAGAAATGTATACATAGCTGCATAATTTTTAAGTTACAGGAAGAAAAATCAGAGGGCTTCCCCCTCAAAATGTGATAGTCACAGAGCTGCTTGGCCTAATGATTTCGTTTTTCAGAATCAGGAAATCTTTTTTTTCCATAAGTCATATCAGTGAAGTCAGATTTGCTTGTTTAGTGTATGAAGATTCGTTGCTTTCTCCTGAGGAACAGTAGCCTCCATTAGATGGATGAAAAACCTGTTATTCTGGAGATACTCAGGATCAGGGACAACTCAAGAAGTGAGATTTCAAGTTCACTTTGAAATCCAATACTATTCATCCTGGGTGTGAACTAATAAATGCAACAGTGAATGAGGCAATGAATGGTTCTTTAAAAAGGCACTGGATCTGAATGTAGCCTCACCCCCTGACAGGATCCTGTGCAATCTGAATCCCCACAAGCTAAAAAAAAAGAGGGAATGTGAAAAATGTTGTGATGACAAATCAATTATCAAGAGTTATCAAGTTCTTGTAGCCAAACTATTCATTGTTCTAACTTCTCCACCAGAGAGTACTATCTAGTAGTACCCATAGAACTGAAGCACTAGCCACAGCAGGGAGAAGGAAAAAAAACGAAATACATTTAGCAAAAAGGAAGGAAACTTAAGGTTAAAATTAGATGTGCCTCCTCTGAAAGGCCAGCAAGAATAAGTTTGTTTAGATGTGCTCAGTAAAAATAAAGAGAAAAGCTATTATTGCAGCAAGCAACCACACACTTCCTCACAACTTGCAGTCTCTCATAAAATAAGCAATCTCCATAGCCATGGCATTATCTCTGCGAAAAGGAGTGGGTAAGAATAACCTGATGTGCAGTTGTGGCATACCCTGGGTGACTAAGACAAGAAAACAGAAAAGACCACCCAGTGAGATTGTTAGGTCAATGTCCTGGATATTATGAAGACGGAAAGAAAAGAAGCAGAACTTTGGCAAATGACAACTATTCAATATGGTTTTACAGAGGTATCACATCCTAGAGAGGATAAAATGAAGGAGGAGACATGAATACCTCTTTTGAGACAAAAGTACAATGGTGAAGACACAGGATAATGCCTTAAATTCTCTGGTAATTTGGTTCTATTGTGAAGGCTGATGAAGCAAAAAAGCAGCTTGAAGGTTCTCTCCTGCCTGCAAGAATGAGAAAACTAATGCCTTGAATTACCTTGCAGCTCCTACATCTGCTATCACAGTATTTAAATCCAATTAGTTTATTGCGATCGCTATTGTAATTGCTAAACAATAACTGAATGGGGGAATTTCGCTTGATGATGATCGGTTCCCTGCTTCAGGAACCGATTTTTCGCTTTACAACGATCAAAACAGCTGATCATCGGGTTTTCAAAATGGCTGCCCGCTGTGTAAAATGGCTCCCTGCTGTGCTTTGGGATTGATTCCTTGCATTACAGGCACTGGAAAATGGCCACCCTATGGAGGATCTTCGCTGGATGCTCAGAAGTTTCGCCCATTGGAACGCATTAACCGGGTTTTAATGCATTTCAATGGGCTTTTTTATTTCGCTTGACGACAATTTCATTCTACAGCGATTTCACTGCAACGGATTATCATTGTCAAGCGAGGCACCACTATAATCAGATAGTTTAGCTCACAATCTTGAAGGAACCTTTCGTGGCATTTTCCATGCACCAAGCCCAGCAAATGCTAAGTTTCCTAGACTAGTTGCCCAGCCTGCTTGTCTACTACCACCTGTTAGGTCTTTAAGAAGAAATGTTGTAATTAGCAATTGCTTACCCTGTTTCCCCAAAAATAAGACCTAACCTGAAAATAAGACCTAGTATGCTTTTCAGAATGCTCGTAATATAAGCCCTACCCCAAATATAAGCCCTAGTTAAATGAAACACTGTGCAACATTGTGCAGCAACCAGAAGATAACATGACTGTATTTGAATAAATGTAGATTGTTGTACATGGGGGGGGGGGGGAAGTCCCCTGAAAATAAGCTCTACTGCGTTTTTTGGAGCAAAAATTAATATAATACCCTGTTTTATTTTCGGGGAAACACGGTAGTACAGGTGGAGTTAATTAGTCACTGCCTGTGTGACTAGTAGAACACAGTTGTGTGAAATAAGCTACCCTGATGTAAACCATTAATTTGATTGGTTGAAAGAAGTATAAATTAAGGGACTATCTAATGTGTTTTTATTGTTCTTATTTGACTGTCATGGTTAAGTTCTGTCCATATGACTGCTGAATGTTTATCCAACTATTAAAGCTCATACAGTAAATTCTCCTGCCTGTTGTGAAGATCACCTCCAGTGCCAGATCAAGAGAAGCTTTAGGAACTTAGAAGATGATTGCTTTTTCTAGTTGAAACTAGAAACAGTATACAAGGCTAAGACACTAATCAGGTGGCGGAAACGTAAGGAATTCATACTCTGGGTAAATTGAGAAATTAATTGTTACAATAATTTACTTGTTGGGTTGCAAAATGAAGCAAAGGTTAGAAAGAGCCCCCTGCACACAGACCCCATCCCCCCAACTGGTCCACGGTGTCAAAAAGGTTGGGGACCACTGTACTAGATCATACAATTCAAAAGGCACAAGAAACCGTCTTCTCTAAAATATTTAGATAAAAAAATTAGGGTAGTCTTATACACATAAGGAAGGGGGAGGGAAAGTTTCTTGTGAGTAAAGTGCTTTCCCCTCCACTTTCTTCAGAAGAAAGTGGAGGGGAAAAGCACTTTCTTGCGAGGAAACTGGAGGGGGAAAGCACTTTCCTCGCAAGAAAGTGGGGGGGGAGCAGCAATCAAAGTGCTTTGATCCCTGCCTTCCCCCTCCACTTTCTTGCAAAGAAAGAAATTCTGGGTTAGAAAAGTGGGGAGGGGGCGTCTTATACATGGGGACGTATTATACAGAGAAAAATATGGTATGCATGTGCTACTGGGATGCCTGGGGACATTACTTGAATCCAAACAGTAAAGTAACACTGAACTGCTGGGGGAGTTGTAATCAATATAGCACATATTCATTACATTTCCACCCAAAAAATAGCACTCAAGGTAGAGTACAATCAACATAGAATTAAAAATAAGTAAAACCACATTTAACTATAAAATGATACAATCAAACAAAACTCATTAATGCATAAAATGTATCTGGAGATAATGGTTAGAGGACATAGGGGTTTTTTGTGCGTATGTGTGTGGGGTCCTACAGGTGAATGCAACAACTTTTCATCCCCCCTCTGCAAATGTCACATTTCATACATCGCCAAAACTTTCTTCCTACTGGGTAAGTATTTTCCAGAAATCTTCTGAAGTGATAGGCTGTATGTTTTTTCATACTTCCACTTATCTTCACTGCAAGTGCTTTTGATTAATCTTTTAAATCTGCAGCATATGTCCTAATCTCTTGACATGAGGTAGGCTACAAAGCAAAATTCTGAGGGTATAAATGCAGCATTGAGTGGTAAGTCAAAATATACAAACAAAAGTGTACTGGGCAGATGAGAAATTTCAGGGGTTTATCTTCTGAATTCTACAGTAATAGCCACAACAGATACAAAAGAGCTATTTAAAACTAGTTTGTGGTTTTGCACTACTGAAAGGAAGCAATTCATCCCACACACTGCAAAAAATGATATTGGAATGAAAACTGCTACTAGGTGATAGCAATTCCAGAGGAAAATGTTAAGCTGTTAAGAACTCCTAACTTGGAGAAAATACCAGAGACTTCTGACAGAATGTCACTGATTTTGCTGTATAGTATGCTATTCAAACACCGCATTTATCCGAGGATTTATATACTGTAGCGTAGGAATCACAAAATAGTACAATTCAGGTGTTACAGCCTGAATCTGTATAGGATCTGCAGGGCTTGAAAAATACACTCGTCCACTCGTCTGTGACGTGTGAAAAATGCTGCTCGACGAGTCACAGCTCCCTCCCTCCTGCCTTCTTCTCCTCCACCTGTCTCTCTCTCTCTCTCTCTCTAATTCTGCAGTCCTCCCCTCCCCCCTCCCATTGCAAATGGAAAACTGCCCTCTTCTCACGAGAAGAGAGTTCGAGCAGTACATAGACATATAGCTCTGCAGGAGAATGTAGAGTAGTCCCATGCTGGAGAATATGGAGACTTCCTGCTTCCAATTTCAACCGAACGAGGACACATCCTGGAGTGAGAGGGAACAGTGGCTCCTTAAGAGGCCAGGCGCTTTTGCTTTCACTTATATTTATGCTGGAGACATTCAAAAGAAAGGCATTCAAAATACAAGCTTCATGATCCCACAGGCACACAGGTATTAAAGCAACCCAAATCTGAGGGTATAAATCAGTGATTCCCAATCCCAATAAATTGCAACGCTATAATCTGTTCATGCTGACTGGTGAGACATTCTAAAAATTTTCAGGCCCTCAGGATCTGTAACATGGTAATGGTGAGAAGATACATGTAAATGCCATTTACATATCCTCTCTTCACCCAGCAGTCACGGAGATTTTTGTGTGAGGAACATAATCTGAAGCAGACACTACAAGCATGTTTGGCTCAACGTGCTCACAATGTCTGCACAGTTAGGTGCACTAGTAAAATAGAACACCAGATCATGAAATTAAGAGCATTCAGTCAAACATACTTATTGTCTCCTTCACATTCCTCACACAAAGGTCTCAGTAACGTCCAAGTGGAGAGGGGTGCAGGAACACAGTTTACATGCACACTCTAGTCCACACATCCCTTTTAGCTCTAGACAGGTTCTCGGGCATAACACATGAACAGGGTTTTTGATGACCTATCTTGCAAGTTCCATGCAACTCAGCTACAAGCTCCAAAACAATTTGGGATCATGACTGTTAATGTCCTTAAGCCAAGAACAGAAGCATCTTTCAATGACCAACAGCTATATGCAATGTCTCATTGATCTCCAGTGGTAATCAATGAAAGTCAAATACACAATGCTGTTTCAGTACTCTACAGATATATGTGGAATACAATAATCTTTACCATATTTAAGGTTAGGTATCCAGAAGAAAAATATGCATACAGTGGACCCTCGACTTACAGACGGCTCGACTTACAGACTTTTCAAGTTACAGACTTCTCTGGCTGCAAAATTTAGATTTGACTTGCAGCCAGAGAATCGACCTACAGACCAGAAAAAAACCAAAATGAAACAAAAATAGAATAAAACCTGCCTATTATGGGATTCATCGGTTATCAATGCATTGTAGGTCAATGGAGATTCGACCTACAGACTTTTCGACTTGCAGCCACCGTTCCAATACAGATTAATTCCGTAAGTAGAGGGTCCACTGTACAGTATATATCCTAGGAATATTTTCCTATTGAAGGCAGAAGTTCTGGAATTTAAAGGCTAAAAAATAAACAATTCTTCATTTAGCAAGGAATATATATTTCAGTTAGAGGTACTGTATGCAGATTTTGAATTAAGGATTAAGCAAGAACAGCACTACAGCAATAAGACAAATAACATTTGCACAGAAATATGCAGATCTGTGTTTCTGAACTACAACTGCCAGAATTCCATAGGCAGCATGGCCATTGGAGCACATCTACTGTTTCATGAGGCAAAAGGATGCATACTAAGAAGGCAACCTGCTCCTCAGATCAGGTAATCACTACTGGATATGTCGAAGGTTTTTTTAAAAAAAATCTTTGAACACAGACCAAAAAAATATATGCTGATCCTTGTCCAAACCTCCTCTGCATATTTCTGCTCTCAGAACAGTAGAAGAACAAGAAACAGTAAAGGAGGCTCTGTATGTAGTCCAATAATCTAAAAGTGATGGCAACAGTGTATGAGGACAGCATGATGAACTATTAGAATAGTAACGTGAGGAACCAAGCAGGCAACTTGTTTAGGCATTTTAGTCCTAAGTGGGGGGAAAATCCATCTACGGGGATGAACAGATCTCGAATGTTTCAACTCCAGAACTATTTTAGCATTTATTTAGAACAGGGGTCTCTAAACTACAGCCCACTTTGCCGTTTTATCTGACCCGTTCCCTTCAGCCTGTACATGTGTGTGGGGTGCGTGCATGCATGCATGCATGGGGATGGGCGTGTGGGTGGACGTCTGTGCAAGCACACATTCCTTCGGCCCTCAAAAATGTTAAAAATATATGATGTGGCCCTTATGCTCAAAAGTTTGGAGACCCCTAATTTATAATGGAGAAACACCCACATATATTCCTGTGCTTAACCTACAGCTCTATTTCAGCTAAAGCAGACAAAATTCTACAGGAACCCATCATCTGTGATGAAAAAGAACTTATCAGTTATGATCTTGCCACTGCATACAGGAGGTGGAAAGTAAAGCTGGGCTGGACCAGGCTTACCTCATAAATTAACACCAGTTAACCGCAGGTACCAAGGCAAAAATACACTATAACAGCAAACACCCACATTAAGTTGTGGATTTCCTATGTACTACCAACATACACATTATTACATTACCTTTATGGGCAGTTTGGCTATAGGAAAAAACACTGAACTTTATTCAGCCAAGAGCATTGCTCCTCCACTACACCCCCACCCCAACATATTACTGTTTTAAAGCAGTTGTTCCACAAAAAAAGCACAATATCTTCAACCTAGGTTGAAAGAGAGGGAAGAGGAAATAGCTGTACAAGTAGGGCACTCACTTCCTGCCAACTATTCTACATCATTTCAAGAAATAAAGAGGCCTGCTCAGTGGAATGTGTGCAGGAGAAACAGTCTCCAGAGCTAACTGTACACTTAGAAAATCCCCGGCACTATTAGTATTGACTCTTTTGTTGTGGAACAACAACTGACTGTTCCAACTGCAGAACCTTAAGATGCTCTCTCAGCTTATTTATGCATATATACTTACACATACATGCTGAGCACATTCAAATTTTGACTTTGAATAAATGTAAATTGTTGTACAGTACATGAAAAAAATAAAACATCCCCTGAAAATAAGCCCTACTGCGTTTTTTGGAGCAAAATTTTATATAAGACTCTGTCTTACTTTTGGGGAAACACGTTAAGTCTAGCATTTCCAGGGTTCAGAACTCTGTTTATTAGGCCAGAATTATATGAAACATATCCAAATGTATATAAACTAAAATAGATCGAAGTTATATGAAGTATACTCAACATGTTTTTTTCACATTAGCTCCCATCATGAATTTGATATATGTACAACCCAAACCATGATTAAAAGTTTTTAAAGATAAGTGATATTTACATATATATCCCTTAAAACCTGGAGATGATCCAATAATAATGCATCTCCACAACAGCTAGAAAACTTAAATTTTTATTTATTTATTCATTTATTTATTGCAATCTAGATAAAGCCACAGATCACAATTACTGAAAAAAGTCTGAGAACATCACTTCATTGTTTAATAATTAACACTTAGGATATGATTCTTAATTATTTTAAGGGTCAGCAGTCTGATATAAGAGAGTATGGCACATAATAATAGGTTGTGAATGTTTTGCCTGATAGCACATTTGAGTCTTCCTTAGGTTTTAAAAAAATCTTCAAGTGGAGGAATGTTTTCAAACTGAGAAATCTAAGATGTTACAAATTTTACAGCCACTTGCAACATTTCATTTGGCCAAGATGATCAGAGCTCACATTCCTGTTCAATCATGAAGTTAACTAGTTGATCCTGGGCCAAGTAAGGACATACAGCGTATTACAGTGGTGCCTCGCACAACGAGTGCCTCACACAACGATGAATTCACACAGCGATGCCTTTTTCTGTTAAATTTGCTGCCTCACACAGCGATGTTTCCTATGGGGGATTTTCACACAACGATCTCCCTTTTCGCTCCTGTAAAAGTGTCTTACAATGTTTGGACACTGTTTTAAATGATTGCAATGGTTAGTCCACCTCCTGAAACCTACGCAAACTGATTTTGGTGTTGTTCTGACACTTCGTTAATTTATGATGATTTTTTGTTTTTTCTCCATAGGAAACCATTGGATGGTCTGTCTAATGGTTTCCAATGGAAAAAACAAAAAATCATCATAAATTAACGAAGTGTCAGAACAACACCAAAATCAGTTTGCATAGGTTTCAGGAGGTGGACTAACCATTGCAATCATTTAAAACAGCTTCCAAACATTGTAAGACACTTTTACAGGAGCGAAAAGGGAGATCGGGAAAGGGCTCTTTGATCTCCGTTTGCCTTTTAAAGTTCTTCCCGATCTCCCTTTTCGCTCCTGTAAAAGTGTCTTACAATGTTTGGAAGCTGTTTTAAATGATTGCAATGGTTAGTCCACCTCCTGAAACCTATGCAAACTGATTTTGGTGTTGTTCTGACACTATGTTAATTTATGATGATTTTTTGTTTTTTCCATTGGAAACCATTAGGCAGACCATCCAATGGTTTCCAATGGAGAAAATTCAAAAAATCATCATAAATTAACGAAGTGTCAGAACAACACCAAAATCAGTTTGCATAGGTTTCAGGAGGTGGACTAACCATTGCAATCATTTAAAACAGCGTCCAAACATTGTAAGACACTTTTACAGGAGCGAAAAAGGACTTCGCAAAGGC
Source organism: Pogona vitticeps (assembly GCF_051106095.1). Classification (NCBI taxonomy): domain Eukaryota; kingdom Metazoa; phylum Chordata; class Lepidosauria; order Squamata; family Agamidae; genus Pogona; species Pogona vitticeps. Next base: position 100,475,529 of record NC_135788.1, read on the forward strand.
ATTGAAATGTATTGAGTCGGCTTCAATACATTCCAATATAGGAAACATTGTTTCACTCAACGATGTTTCCTATGGGGATTTTCACTGAACGATGGCAATCCGTTCCAATTGGAACGGATTAACCGGTTTTCAATGCATTCCTATGTGAAATGGTGTTTCACAGAACGATGTTTCACACAACGTTGATTTTTTTGAACCAATTAACATCGTTGTGTGAGGCACCACTGTATTCTTTAAGGAGTTGTGAAGACAAGATGAATGAACTGCATTTCTGTATGACACTGTAAGCATGATGGGTAAATAGCACATAAAAATATTTTCAGAGAATTCACATTTCATCCTCTGCAGATTCAAATTCCATTACTGGCAGTCATAATCAACAGCAGCAGTCCCCAACCTTTTTGGGACTGTGGACTGTGTGGGGGGTGCGTGGACTCGTTGTGAGGTGGGGGCACTCCCGTGCTTTCAGGTGGCCATGTCGCACTCATTCATGTAAATGTAAAAGGCAAAACTTGGCAGCGACAGCCAAACAAGCAAGTGTACAAAAGCTGGGAGGGGGCGGCTGCAAATGGGCGCCCGTCTCCCCGTTTGACTGATCTATCCCCCCCCCCGCCACCACAGGGAGACCCACTGGCTTCACCTGGCCAAGGCACCCGGCACAGCTTTCGAGCGGATTGGGCAACCTTCAGCCACAGCGACACTGCCTCCCGCCCGGAGCGAGCGACGAAGGGCAAGTCAAGCCGTGCTTGGGCTACGCTGATTAAGTGGAAGGCTGCCACCCAAAACGTCCACTTGTCCTGGGTTCAAACCCCCCCTCCCTGATGGAGGGCTAAGGATCATGGCTTGGTGCGGGGGCCAGGGTCAGAAAGCCCACCTGGCGAGCCCACTGCTGGCCTGGCTGGCCGTTGGGCTTGCCTTTTGTGACCCCCTTCACTGGGGTCTCCCGGGAAGAGAAGGAGAGCGAGGGAGGGGAAAGGGGTATCTCACTGCTGGCTGGCCAGTGCGCCCGGTGGTGTGTGTGTGTGTGTGTGTGTGTGTGTGTGTGGAGGGAGGGAGGGGTATGCGGGTACATGCATGCCTGTGTTGGAGAGGGGCGAGGAGGCAGCAGTGCTGGCACTCCAGGGATCAGAGGCACGCCAGGACAGCCGTAGCCCAGAGCGCACCAAAGCCAGCAATGGTGCCGCTGCCCTCGCCACCACTGGCCAGGCAAGATGGCGCAAGCCGGCGCAGGCTCCTTCCCTGCCGCGGCTCCTCCGGCGTGAGGCGAAGGTTCTAGGCTGGCCTCCCAGAGTCTGAGCCCTGTCCGCCTCAGGCCACACCTCATCCCATGCCCCGCACCCAGCTGCCCCTCTGGCCAGCGATCACTGGGTGCTCGTGTGCTTTGTGTGCTGGGGGGACCGTAGCCACGCCTGTGCTGCCACACACTTTGCTGGGGAGCCAGAGTGAGAGAGTTCGGGAGAGTCCTCGCGGCCTGAGGAAGGAGGGCGGTCCGAGGCTCTCGCTCACGGATGGCCATCACCCTGTCGCCCACCTGCGGAGCCCATGGCTTCTCCCCGAGATGGCCACCCAGCACCTGTTGGCTCGCTCGGCCTCCTTCTGATCGCCCTAGGAGCACGTAAGAGAAGGCAGACGGGGGAAATGAGTGAGCGAGGCAGGCAGCCGGCCGAGGAGGGGGAATTGGGGCGAAGTGCAGCATGCCCACGGGGGCCGGAGAGCCGTGTCCGTGGCCCAGTTCCAGGAAGCCCATGGACTGGCAACGGGCCATGGACAGGGGGTTGATGACCCCTGGTCCACAGCATATGTAGCCATCCCTTCTGATCACTGTATTTTAACTTCCTGTTGTAACAATTACTTTATTACAGATCAATGTTCTCCCATCCTACAGACATGGAGTTCCATGAGTTCAGAAAGTTGCAACATTCAAATCAGGAGTTTTCTGATAGTTACTATTCAATGCCAGTTACTATCTAAAGGGGTATCATCATTCACTCAAATTCATTTTGAAACACACTACTGACAGAAGAGGCTACCAGGTAGCCTCTTTGAGCCTCTCGAAATTTAACAAACATGCCCTATTCACCCCACTTCACTGACGCAGGAAAAATCTCAGAGGGATCAATCAAAAAGCAAAAGCTTGCACTGGAAACGTATGTTCAGAATACCATATTGTATCAAGAGAGCAAGGCGGAGCCCCAGTCTTCTTCTTACTGCTCTAACTAAGAAATAAGCTTACAGTTTGGCAGGAAGCCAATGTACAGACAGAGGAAAGCCTATATTAGACGTGTTTGAAGAAGCAAGCTTGCTTGTGCCAGCATAAACATGGCCTTTCCCCCTCCCCACTCCATAGAAAATGACTGGACATTCATTGTGCAGTACCCATTTTAATGGGAAGTAGTTTAGAAAAGGAGGCCTGGTAAGAAACGCTGGGTGCTCCTAGTATGAGACCATGCCAACACTGATCACAGTTGTAATCCTTTACTATCCCCAAAATATTGTGCTGAAGGACACAAGCTGAGGAGGGTTCATCTTAACTTATTCCATACACTAGATATTAAATCCACCATTTGAGGTCTTCTAGAACTTTGCACCTTCAACAAAGAATATAGAACTTGGAAGAGAGGAAGATTAAGGAAATAAAAACACCAGTTCAAGTTGACTACTTCCAATTTAGAGAGCTTGATACTACTTTTATATTTTCACCTTGTTCTCATGCTTTTTTGAGGGTTCAGATGAAAATGTTACCCAATGAATAGGGCTGAACTGATTAAACTGAAATAAATCTGCAAATGTATAAGAAAAAACTGATGAAGAAAGAGTATTTTAGACTATGTATGCATGTATCAAAGCTGTTGACACCTAAAAAGAGGTGTACACTCTCATCAGGAATACAAATTCTAAAAACGCCATTGCTCCCTTCCTTTTTGCTAAGCCCCATGACTTGGCAAAAGGAAGGAAAGTGACTGTCAAAGTGACTTCCGCTTTTCCTTGCCTTTTGAGAAGGTACAGAGCTTAGCAAAAAGGAAGGAAGCAACGCCTCTGCTTCCTTTTTGCTAAAGCCCCTCGCTTTTTGCGAAGGCACGGAGCTTAGCAAAAAGGAAGGGAGCAACGCCTCCCCTTTTTGCTAAAGCCCCACACCCCTTGCCTTTTGAGAAGGCACAGAGCTTAACAAAAAGGAAGGGAGCAATGCCTCCCCTTCCTTTTTGCTAAAGCCCCACGCCCCTCACCTTTTGCGCAGGCACGGAGCTTAACAAAAAGGAAGGGAGCAATGCCTCCCCTTCCTTTTTGCTAAGCCCCGTTGTGACATCGTCTGTAGCGTTCTCTATTTATTTGATCTGTTATGTAATATAATGGTTTATGAATCTTAATGTTGCAGAGAGGTGGAGCAGAGACAGATGCTATAAGAGGCGGAGCCTGAGTCAATATTTCAGTCAGAGTGTGAGGATTAAAGGAGTTTAAGTCAGATTGAGTCACTGAGAGTAGAGTCAGGGTATGCAAGAGAATGTGTAGTTTGGGGAATTTAGATGTGATTAACTACTGAAGATATTTATGAATCTATGTAATCAATAAACAAAAGTTTTATTTAAAAGAATTTGAAGTGTGGACCTGAGTCTTCAGAAATTGGTGATTTAGAGATCACCTGGTGGCAGCAAGTGTAAAAGAGTGAGGTTTGTTTACCTTTGTGTGCTCAGAGGCTTGAAGGTCAAGCAAGGGGCATGAGGGTGGACGTCACAATTCCGTGCCTTCACAAAAGGCAGTGGTAAAGATCTGCCTTTTGTGTATAAAACAACCCTCAATTTTTTCTCAAATTATTTAAGGAAAATGTGTTGTTTTATACATGGAAAAATATGGTAGGCACAAAAAACCCAGAACCCCACCCCTGCTATTCTTGGTTCTATCCCATGCATGGACACACTTTAGGCTTGTGATTTTTTTTTAAACAGGAACCTTGGGACCCAATTAACCATAGTTTGTTTGATGCAAAAAACATACAATGAAAGAATTGTGAGCCCAGATATTCACTTTGTGCTTCAAAACTGGAAAGAGCTCTCCCACACAAAAATCCACTACTGATTATGACAAATTTAAATCATTACACCAATGTAACTAAGGTGAGAGAGGTGTTACTGGTATCCTTAAATTACTAAATGTCCTAATTTCTTGCTAATCTGCTACATATTACCTAGAGATTACCAGTGCTACATTCTGCCTGGTCAGTTTTTATTCCAAAGATAACCCCCGAGTCTGAAGATCTATTCCATTCTTAATTTTGCCTGCCACTGCTGATGGTCTTTTATAGAAGACAACTGGATTAGGTCAGAAACTGCATGATAGTCCAAACCATATTTACAGACATGGTAAACTCAATGAAAAATCCAAACTTCATGATGAGGGAAGAATGTTGATGACCTGGAGAGGCTATGGGCTGTAATGTAATGTCCATTTAATTTTAACTTCCCTTTAATTGTGCTTATGTCATTTCATGTTATTATCACTGCTGTGAACCACTGGTCAGGTGGGTGGTACAGAAATTTAATATATAAACTAATTTATTAACTAACTACTAACTGTGGAACAACGTCACCTATCATCAACTAAGAATTAGACTAAAAGTACTTTTGAGCAACCTTTGCCAAAATTGTGTTCTAGATGTGGCAAAGTTCTGTTCAAACATATTTTAAACTTTAAAACAGGGGTGTCCAACCTTTCACCTTCCCTGGGCCACATTAGGAGATGAAAATTTGGTTTGGGCCGCACATAAATTTGGTTTGGGCCACATGGGGGGGCAGCCCTAGCCATCCTCCGCAGCCCTGCTCCAAGTGTGCTTACCGGCAGCTGCGATCTCAGACAGCAGAGGCTGCCAGCTTCGACTCCAGTGGCTTTATGGGGCCTGGAGGGGGTCCACCTATTGACGGGGACGGCGCAATGCAGTCACACAGCCCCCCTCTCCCCTCCCCTCCTTCCTTCCTTCTCTCCCCCCCTACCATTGTGACGTGCCCCAGCCACATTCTGGCCGCAAGCACCAGCAGTGTAACTTGAAATTTTGGAATTTCTTTAAAAATAAAAAATTGCACTGGACCGCATTATGAGCCGACCTGGGCTGCATGCGGCCCTTGGGCCACAGGTTGGACAAGCCTGTTTTAAAACTTCCCATGGTGTATTATTAAACGTAAATAAACTTGAACGTGAACTTGACTACTTACTATTCTAGCTGCCCTGCTTCCTGTTAGTAGTGACCACATTCACCTCAGCACTAAGAAGTACCGTGGGGGAAGACTGTCTGTCTAGCATAGACCAGTATTCCATTATATAACCATATAATCATCACCATCATCTTGGAATTTGAACCTTTGGATCATACAGTGCAGCCCCTATCAGTGGGGAAACAAACTCTCAACCTCTGGCTCTGCAGCTAGATACCTAAACCACTGAACTATTCAGCAGTTAACTTCAATAGAAAACACCAGTGAGGAATGCAAGTGCAAACACTGGAACATAGGCTTCTACTTCCATAATACAGATACTTCTAGATCTATCATGACCTACTACAAGAACACAGTCTTAGCTGCCTTATTACCATCAAGTCAGATTTACATAGTGGAAGTAGGCATCCTTCAGTCTCGAAAGACTATGGTATCGTGCTCTGTATGGAGGACTTGGAACAGCGTCTAGTGTGGCTGAGGAGGCCAATTCGAGAGTGACAATCCCTTCCACACTGGAGACAAATCCAATCTGTCCCCTGTCCAGCTCCCTGGTTTTGCTTCCTTTGTGACTTCCTCTTTGCCTCAGCCTGCTGGACAAGGGTCTCTTCAAATTGGGAGAGGCCGTGATGTACTGCCTGCCTCCAGGCTGAACGATCAGATGTCAGAGTTTCCCATCTGTTGAGGTCTATTCCTAAGGCCTTCAGATCCCGCTTGCAGATGTCCTTGTATCGCAGCTGTGGTCTCCCTCTGGGGCGATTTCCCTGCACTAATTCTCCATATAGGAGATCCTTTGGAATCCGACCATCAGCCATTCTCACAACGTGCCCAAGCCAGCGTAGACGTCGCTGTTTCAGTAATGTATGCATGCTGAAAATTCCAGCTCGTTCTAGGACTACTCTATTTGGAACTCTGTCCTGCCAGGTGATACCAAAAATCCGTCGTAGGCAACGCATATGGAAGGTGTTCAGCTTCCTCTCCTGCCGGGCACAAAGTGTCCAGGACTCGCTGCAGTACAGGAGTGTGCTCAGGACACAGGCTCTATAGACCTGGATCTTGGTATGTGTTGTCAGTTTCTTATTGAGCCATACTCTCTTTGTGAGTCTAGAGAACATGGTGGCTGCTTTCCCAATGCGTTTATCCAGCTCGACATCTAGAGAGAGGGTGTCAGAGATGGTTGAGCCAAGGTACACAAAGTCATGAACAACCTCCAATTCTTGTGTGGAGATGGTAATAGAGGGAGGTGAGTCCACACCCTGGCCCATGACTTGTGTTTTCTTCAGGCTGATTGTTAGTCCAAAGTCTTGGCAGGCCTTGCTGAAACGGTTCATGAGTTGTTGGAGGTCTTCAGCAGAGTGGGCAACAATGGCTGCATCGTCTGCAAAGAGGAAGTCCCTCATGCATTTCAGTTGGACTTTGGTCTTCGCTCTCAATCTAGAGAGATTAAAGAGCTTTCCATCTGATCTAGTCCGGAGATAGACACCTTCTGTTGCAGTTCCAAAGGCATGCTTCAGCATGACAGCAAAAAAGATCCCAAAAAGTGTTGGTGCGAGGACACAGCCCTGTTTCACTCCGCTTCGGATGTCAAAGGGATCTGATGTTGAGCCGTCAAAAACTACAGTGCCTTTCATTCCATCGTGGAAGGACCTGATGATGTTAAGGAGACGAGGTGGACATCCAATCTTGGGAAGTATTTTGAAAAGGCCATCCCTGCTAACCAAGTCAAATGCTTTTGTAAGGTCTATGAAGGCCACTAAGAGTGGCTGTTGTTGTTCCCTGCATTTCTCCTGCAACTGTCGGAGGGAGAATACCATGTCAGTGGTGGATCTATTTGCTCGAAATCCACACTGTGATTCCGGATAGACTCTGTCTGCAAGCACCTGGAGCCTCTTCAGCACAACACGGGCCAGCAGCTTCCCTACAACGCTAAGAAGAGAGATACCACGGTAGTTATTGCAGTCACCCCTGTCACCTTTGTTCTTGTACAACGTGACAATGTTTGCGTCCTTCATGTCCTGTGGTACTCCACCTTCCCTCCAGCAGAGACAAAAGATTTCATACAGTTCGGTGATGATGATCTCCTTACCGCATTTCAGCACTTCAACAGGGATGTTGTCCCTTCCAGGTGCCTTGCCAGAGGTGAGGGAATCCAAGGCCGCATTTATTTCTGCTAGGGTTGGTTCGCTGTCCAGCTCTTCCAAGACAGGCAGGCACTCAATGTTATTTAATGCTTCTTCGGTTACTACATTCTTTCTGGAATATAGCTCGGAGTAGTGCTGCACCCAGCGTTCCATCTGCTGTGCTCGGTCCTGGATGATCACACCTGTAGTAGACTTTAAGGGAGCAGATTTCTTCTGTAATGGACCTAAGGCCTGCTTGATACCATCATACATTCCTTTGATGTTACCTGTGTCCGCTGCTATCTGTATCTGAGAGCAAAGCTGAAGCCAATAGTCATTGGAGCATCTCCTGGCAGCCTGTTGGACTTGGCTACGAGCGGCTCGAAGAGCTTGCAGGTTGTACTCGCTAGGACAGGCTTTGTATGCTGCTAGAGCTCTTCTCTTATCCTCAATGGCTGGCATTAACTCCTCCGAATGGGCTTCGAACCAGTCAGCCATCTTTCTGGTCTTCTTGCCGAAGGTGGACAAGGCGGTGTTGTAGACAGTGTTCTTGAAGTATTCCCATCGTTCAGGTGCATTTACATTAGCTGGACCTGGAAGGGTTTCCTCGAGTGCTTGGGCAAATTCCTTCACTTTTCTTTGATCGCGAGTCTTGTTGATGTCAATACGTGGTCTTCCTTCCTTTTTCATGTGATACAATTTCTTTGTTCGCAGTTTTACTCTACTACACACCAGGGAGTGATCAGTATCGCAATCAGCACTCTGGTAGCTGCGTGTGATCGTAACACTAGGAAGGCTAGAACGTCTAGTGAGGATCAAATCGAGCTGATGCCAATGCTTGGATCTTGGATGTCTCCAGGAAACTCTGTGTTGCAGCTTCGTATTAAAGAATGTGTTGCTGACACAGAGACCATAGTAACAGCAAAACTCCAGTAAGCGTTGGCCATTTTCGTTCATCTTTCCAATGCCAAAACGGCCTAGACAAGTGGGCCAAGAATTGTGATCAGCACCAACTCTAGCATTAAAGTCTCCAAGAATGAACAGTGACTCTCTTTCAGGGACTTTTTTGATAGTAGCTGCCAGATCGTCGTAGAATTTGTCTTTCACTTCTGGAGTGGATGACAGTGTTGGTGCATATGCACTAATGAGGGTTACTGGTCCTGCTGATGAGTGGAGCTGCAGAGACAGGATTCTTTCACTCCCCACAGTGGGTGGAACAATGTATCTCAGGAGAGTGTTTCTGACTGCAAAGCCAACACCATATTCCCTGGTCTCATTCGATGGTTTTCCCTGCCAGAAGAATGAGAAGTTTTTTTCTTTGACAGATCCCGAGTCTGGCAGTCTTGTCTCTTGCAGGGCAACAATGTCCATCTGCAGTCTACTCAGTTCCATGTCAATGACAGCTGTCTTGCGCACATCGTCTATTTCTTGCAGGTCGTTAGGAAAGCCGTAGTCAGGAAAGCCAGGGGTCATTGTCCGTACATTCCAGGTGCCCAGCTTTAGGGCAGAAGTTTTCTTATGATTGTTGCATGGTGCACGGTTGTCGATCTGCTTGTCGGGTTTCACCCTAAACCCCACGCACCCCGTGAGGTTAACAGACCGTGGCGAGGTAGCACCTTACTGGCTGGGGGCTGCCCAGCTTAAGGCGGGCGGTATCTACCTAGTGAGGTGCAATGACCTCTCCCACCGTCAGAAGTAGCCCCTGGCGTCCTGCTCTACGCCAATTCAGCAGAGACTTATAACCGGTAACTGCTACTTCCCGTGTTGTTTCGACGCTGTATGCGAAGCTGGAGTGTCCTCTCCAGAGCACGAAGCCTGGGTAAAATAGTATGGAGGATAGGCTGTTACCCAAGCAGCAAATCCCCCCTCTCCACATCGCTGAAATGGTCCAGTGGAAAGGCAAGAGCCAATACAACTGGTTCCAGCAATGTCGCAGGAGTTGGCAGAGTGAAAGAAAATGCCTCCGGGACTCCGGCTCCGGATTTTGCCTCGAGGTTATCTCCTGAAGCCCTTTCCATAAGTGGATATAGCCACAAGGCAGTGGAGGTTAAAATTTGGAGTTTTCCTTCTCCTAGATGGGCTGCCTTCCAGGGCTGACGAGTCCCACCTACCCGGCCTGCTCTCTTTTACCAAATTAAGTAAGAGATAGGATTAGGGAATTTCATGTGACACACTCTCCTCCTCATTCTCTTTTTAAAGCTGAAATTCTGCCCTCCTTCAGGACATCCATATTCAGCATATTGGGGTTGGAGATAGACTTAGAGTATTTCGCGCGCCGTTAGGCGCGCGGTCCAGTAAAATCATGATTCAAACTACTAGGCCCTCCCACTAGACCATGTGATGAGCCAGAACAAAGAGACAGGAAAAAACAGACTTCTCCACAAAAAGCCTACCTTTCGCCTCCTTCCCAGCCAAAACCCTTAAGGAAAATGGACACAGGCTCCAGTAAAATCAGGATTCAAACTACTAGGCCCTCCCACTAGACCATGTGATGAGCCAGAACAAAGAGACAGGAAAAAACAGACTTCTCCACAAAAAGCCTACCTTTCGCCTCCTTCCCAGCCAAAACCCTTAAGGAAAATGGACACAGGCTCCAGTAAAATCAGGATTCAAACTACTAGGCCCTCCCACTAGACCATGTGATGAGCCAGAACAAAGAGACAGGAAAAAACAGACTTCTCCACAAAAAGCCTACCTTTCGCCTCCTTCCCAGCCAAAACCCTTAAGGAAAATGGACACAGGCTCCAGTAAAATCAGGATTCAAACTACTAGGCCCTCCCACTAGACCATGTGATGAGCCAGAACAAAGAGACAGGAAAAAACAGACTTCTCCACAAAAAGCCTACCTTTCGCCTCCTTCCCAGCCAAAACCCTTAAGGAAAATGGACACAGGCTCCAGTAAAATCAGGATTCAAACTACTAGGCCCTCCCACTAGACCATGTGATGAGCCAGAACAAAGAGACAGGAAAAAACAGACTTCTCCACAAAAAGCCTACCTTTCGCCTCCTTCCCAGCCAAAACCCTTAAGGAAAATGGACACAGGCTCCAGTAAAATCAGGATTCAAACTACTAGGCCCTCCCACTAGACCATGTGATGAGCCAGAACAAAGAGACAGGAAAAAACAGACTTCTCCACAAAAAGCCTACCTTTCGCCTCCTTCCCAGCCAAAACCCTTAAGGAAAATGGACACAGGCTCCAGTAAAATCAGGATTCAAACTACTGGGCCCTCCCACTAGACCATGTGATGAGCCAGAACAAAGAGACAGGAAAAAACAGACTTCTCCACAAAAAGCCTACCTTTCGCCTCCTTCCCAGCCAAAACCCTTAAGGAAAATGGACACAGGCTCCAGTAAAATCAGGATTCAAACTACTGGGCCCTCCCACTAGACCATGTGATGAGCCAGAACAAAGAGACAGGAAAAAACAGACTTCTCCACAAAAAGCCTACCTTTCGCCTCCTTCCCAGCCAAAACCCTTAAGGAAAATGGACACAGGCTCCAGTAAAATCAGGATTCAAACTACTAGGCCCTCCCACTAGACCATGTGATGAGCCAGAACAAAGAGACAGGAAAAAACAGACTTCTCCACAAAAAGCCTACCTTTCGCCTCCTTCCCAGCCAAAACCCTTAAGGAAAATGGACACAGGCTCCAGTAAAATCAGGATTCAAACTACTAGGCCCTCCCACTAGACCATGTGATGAGCCAGAACAAAGAGACAGGAAAAAACAGACTTCTCCACAAAAAGCCTACCTTTCGCCTCCTTCCCAGCCAAAACCCTTAAGGAAAATGGACACAGGCTCCAGTAAAATCAGGATTCAAACTACTAGGCCCTCCCACTAGACCATGTGATGAGCCAGAACAAAGAGACAGGAAAAAACAGACTTCTCCACAAAAAGCCTACCTTTCGCCTCCTTCCCAGCCAAAACCCTTAAGGAAAATGGACACAGGCTCCAGTAAAATCAGGATTCAAACTACTAGGCCCTCCCACTAGACCATGTGATGAGCCAGAACAAAGAGACAGGAAAAAACAGACTTCTCCACAAAAAGCCTACCTTTCGCCTCCTTCCCAGCCAAAACCCTTAAGGAAAATGGACACAGGCTCCAGTAAAATCAGGATTCAAACTACTAGGCCCTCCCACTAGACCATGTGATGAGCCAGAACAAAGAGACAGGAAAAAACAGACTTCTCCACAAAAAGCCTACCTTTCGCCTCCTTCCCAGCCAAAACCCTTAAGGAAAATGGACACAGGCTCCAGTAAAATCAGGATTCAAACTACTAGGCCCTCCCACTAGACCATGTGATGAGCCAGAACAAAGAGACAGGAAAAAACAGACTTCTCCACAAAAAGCCTACCTTTCGCCTCCTTCCCAGCCAAAACCCTTAAGGAAAATGGACACAGGCTCCAGTAAAATCAGGATTCAAACTACTGGGCCCTCCCACTAGACCATGTGATGAGCCAGAACAAAGAGACAGGAAAAAACAGACTTCTCCACAAAAAGCCTACCTTTCGCCTCCTTCCCAGCCAAAACCCTTAAGGAAAATGGACACAGGCTCCAGTAAAATCAGGATTCAAACTACTGGGCCCTCCCACTAGACCATGTGATGAGCCAGAACAAAGAGACAGGAAAAAACAGACTTCTCCACAAAAAGCCTACCTTTCGCCTCCTTCCCAGCCAAAACCCTTAAGGAAAATGGACACAGGCTCCAGTAAAATCAGGATTCAAACTACTAGGCCCTCCCACTAGACCATGTGATGAGCCAGAACAAAGAGACAGGAAAAAAACAGACTTCTCCACAAAAAGCCTACCTTTCGCCTCCTTCCCAGCCAAAACCCTTAAGGAAAATGGACACAGGCTCCAGTAAAATCAGGATTCAAACTACTAGGCCCTCCCACTAGACCATGTGATGAGCCAGAACAAAGAGACAGGAAAAAACAGACTTCTCCACAAAAAGCCTACCTTTCGCCTCCTTCCCAGCCAAAACCCTTAAGGAAAATGGACACAGGCTCCAGTAAAATCAGGATTCAAACTACTAGGCCCTCCCACTAGACCATGTGATGAGCCAGAACAAAGAGACAGGAAAAAACAGACTTCTCCACAAAAAGCCTACCTTTCGCCTCCTTCCCAGCCAAAACCCTTAAGGAAAATGGACACAGGCTCCAGTAAAATCAGGATTCAAACTACTAGGCCCTCCCACTAGACCATGTGATGAGCCAGAACAAAGAGACAGGAAAAAACAGACTTCTCCACAAAAAGCCTACCTTTCGCCTCCTTCCCAGCCAAAACCCTTAAGGAAAATGGACACAGGCTCCAGTAAAATCAGGATTCAAACTACTGGGCCCTCCCACTAGACCATGTGATGAGCCAGAACAAAGAGACAGGAAAAAACAGACTTCTCCACAAAAAGCCTACCTTTCGCCTCCTTCCCAGCCAAAACCCTTAAGGAAAATGGACACAGGCTCCAGTAAAATCAGGATTCAAACTACTGGGCCCTCCCACTAGACCATGTGATGAGCCAGAACAAAGAGACAGGAAAAAACAGACTTCTCCACAAAAAGCCTACCTTTCGCCTCCTTCCCAGCCAAAACCCTTAAGGAAAATGGACACAGGCTCCAGTAAAATCAGGATTCAAACTACTAGGCCCTCCCACTAGACCATGTGATGAGCCAGAACAAAGAGACAGGAAAAAAACAGACTTCTCCACAAAAAGCCTACCTTTCGCCTCCTTCCCAGCCAAAACCCTTAAGGAAAATGGACACAGGCTCCAGTAAAATCAGGATTCAAACTACTAGGCCCTCCCACTAGACCATGTGATGAGCCAGAACAAAGAGACAGGAAAAAACAGACTTCTCCACAAAAAGCCTACCTTTCGCCTCCTTCCCAGCCAAAACCCTTAAGGAAAATGGACACAGGCTCCAGTAAAATCAGGATTCAAACTACTAGGCCCTCCCACTAGACCATGTGATGAGCCAGAACAAAGAGACAGGAAAAAACAGACTTCTCCACAAAAAGCCTACCTTTCGCCTCCTTCCCAGCCAAAACCCTTAAGGAAAATGGACACAGGCTCCAGTAAAATCAGGATTCAAACTACTAGGCCCTCCCACTAGACCATGTGATGAGCCAGAACAAAGAGACAGGAAAAAACAGACTTCTCCACAAAAAGCCTACCTTTCGCCTCCTTCCCAGCCAAAACCCTTAAGGAAAATGGACACAGGCTCCAGTAAAATCAGGATTCAAACTACTAGGCCCTCCCACTAGACCATGTGATGAGCCAGAACAAAGAGACAGGAAAAAACAGACTTCTCCACAAAAAGCCTACCTTTCGCCTCCTTCCCAGCCAAAACCCTTAAGGAAAATGGACACAGGCTCCAGTAAAATCAGGATTCAAACTACTAGGCCCTCCCACTAGACCATGTGATGAGCCAGAACAAAGAGACAGGAAAAAACAGACTTCTCCACAAAAAGCCTACCTTTCGCCTCCTTCCCAGCCAAAACCCTTAAGGAAAATGGACACAGGCTCCAGTAAAATCAGGATTCAAACTACTAGGCCCTCCCACTAGACCATGTGATGAGCCAGAACAAAGAGACAGGAAAAAACAGACTTCTCCACAAAAAGCCTACCTTTCGCCTCCTTCCCAGCCAAAACCCTTAAGGAAAATGGACACAGGCTCCAGTAAAATCAGGATTCAAACTACTAGGCCCTCCCACTAGACCATGTGATGAGCCAGAACAAAGAGACAGGAAAAAACAGACTTCTCCACAAAAAGCCTACCTTTCGCCTCCTTCCCAGCCAAAACCCTTAAGGAAAATGGACACAGGCTCCAGTAAAATCAGGATTCAAACTACTAGGCCCTCCCACTAGACCATGTGATGAGCCAGAACAAAGAGACAGGAAAAAACAGACTTCTCCACAAAAAGCCTACCTTTCGCCTCCTTCCCAGCCAAAACCCTTAAGGAAAATGGACACAGGCTCCAGTAAAATCAGGATTCAAACTACTAGGCCCTCCCACTAGACCATGTGATGAGCCAGAACAAAGAGACAGGAAAAAAACAGACTTCTCCACAAAAAGCCTACCTTTCGCCTCCTTCCCAGCCAAAACCCTTAAGGAAAATGGACACAGGCTCCAGTAAAATCAGGATTCAAACTACTAGGCCCTCCCACTAGACCATGTGATGAGCCAGAACAAAGAGACAGGAAAAAACAGACTTCTCCACAAAAAGCCTACCTTTCGCCTCCTTCCCAGCCAAAACCCTTAAGGAAAATGGACACAGGCTCCAGTAAAATCAGGATTCAAACTACTAGGCCCTCCCACTAGACCATGTGATGAGCCAGAACAAAGAGACAGGAAAAAACAGACTTCTCCACAAAAAGCCTACCTTTCGCCTCCTTCCCAGCCAAAACCCTTAAGGAAAATGGACACAGGCTCCAGTAAAATCAGGATTCAAACTACTAGGCCCTCCCACTAGACCATGTGATGAGCCAGAACAAAGAGACAGGAAAAAACAGACTTCTCCACAAAAAGCCTACCTTTCGCCTCCTTCCCAGCCAAAACCCTTAAGGAAAATGGACACAGGCTCCAGTAAAATCAGGATTCAAACTACTAGGCCCTCCCACTAGACCATGTGATGAGCCAGAACAAAGAGACAGGAAAAAAACAGACTTCTCCACAAAAAGCCTACCTTTCGCCTCCTTCCCAGCCAAAACCCTTAAGGAAAATGGACACAGGCTCCAGTAAAATCAGGATTCAAACTACTAGGCCCTCCCACTAGACCATGTGATGAGCCAGAACAAAGAGACAGGAAAAAAACAGACTTCTCCACAAAAAGCCTACCTTTCGCCTCCTTCCCAGCCAAAACCCTTAAGGAAAATGGACACAGGCTCCAGTAAAATCAGGATTCAAACTACTAGGCCCTCCCACTAGACCATGTGATGAGCCAGAACAAAGAGACAGGAAAAAACAGACTTCTCCACAAAAAGCCTACCTTTCGCCTCCTTCCCAGCCAAAACCCTTAAGGAAAATGGACACAGGCTCCAGTAAAATCAGGATTCAAACTACTAGGCCCTCCCACTAGACCATGTGATGAGCCAGAACAAAGAGACAGGAAAAAACAGACTTCTCCACAAAAAGCCTACCTTTCGCCTCCTTCCCAGCCAAAACCCTTAAGGAAAATGGACACAGGCTCCAGTAAAATCAGGATTCAAACTACTAGGCCCTCCCACTAGACCATGTGATGAGCCAGAACAAAGAGACAGGAAAAAACAGACTTCTCCACAAAAAGCCTACCTTTCGCCTCCTTCCCAGCCAAAACCCTTAAGGAAAATGGACACAGGCTCCAGTAAAATCAGGATTCAAACTACTAGGCCCTCCCACTAGACCATGTGATGAGCCAGAACAAAGAGACAGGAAAAAACAGACTTCTCCACAAAAAGCCTACCTTTCGCCTCCTTCCCAGCCAAAACCCTTAAGGAAAATGGACACAGGCTCCAGTAAAATCAGGATTCAAACTACTAGGCCCTCCCACTAGACCATGTGATGAGCCAGAACAAAGAGACAGGAAAAAACAGACTTCTCCACAAAAAGCCTACCTTTCGCCTCCTTCCCAGCCAAAACCCTTAAGGAAAATGGACACAGGCTCCAGTAAAATCAGGATTCAAACTACTGGGCCCTCCCACTAGACCATGTGATGAGCCAGAACAAAGAGACAGGAAAAAACAGACTTCTCCACAAAAAGCCTACCTTTCGCCTCCTTCCCAGCCAAAACCCTTAAGGAAAATGGACACAGGCTCCAGTAAAATCAGGATTCAAACTACTAGGCCCTCCCACTAGACCATGTGATGAGCCAGAACAAAGAGACAGGAAAAAACAGACTTCTCCACAAAAAGCCTACCTTTCGCCTCCTTCCCAGCCAAAACCCTTAAGGAAAATGGACACAGGCTCCAGTAAAATCAGGATTCAAACTACTAGGCCCTCCCACTAGACCATGTGATGAGCCAGAACAAAGAGACAGGAAAAAAACAGACTTCTCCACAAAAAGCCTACCTTTCGCCTCCTTCCCAGCCAAAACCCTTAAGGAAAATGGACACAGGCTCCAGTAAAATCAGGATTCAAACTACTAGGCCCTCCCACTAGACCATGTGATGAGCCAGAACAAAGAGACAGGAAAAAACAGACTTCTCCACAAAAAGCCTACCTTTCGCCTCCTTCCCAGCCAAAACCCTTAAGGAAAATGGACACAGGCTCCAGTAAAATCAGGATTCAAACTACTGGGCCCTCCCACTAGACCATGTGATGAGCCAGAACAAAGAGACAGGAAAAAACAGACTTCTCCACAAAAAGCCTACCTTTCGCCTCCTTCCCAGCCAAAACCCTTAAGGAAAATGGACACAGGCTCCAGTAAAATCAGGATTCAAACTACTGGGCCCTCCCACTAGACCATGTGATGAGCCAGAACAAAGAGACAGGAAAAAACAGACTTCTCCACAAAAAGCCTACCTTTCGCCTCCTTCCCAGCCAAAACCCTTAAGGAAAATGGACACAGGCTCCAGTAAAATCAGGATTCAAACTACTAGGCCCTCCCACTAGACCATGTGATGAGCCAGAACAAAGAGACAGGAAAAAACAGACTTCTCCACAAAAAGCCTACCTTTCGCCTCCTTCCCAGCCAAAACCCTTAAGGAAAATGGACACAGGCTCCAGTAAAATCAGGATTCAAACTACTAGGCCCTCCCACTAGACCATGTGATGAGCCAGAACAAAGAGACAGGAAAAAACAGACTTCTCCACAAAAAGCCTACCTTTCGCCTCCTTCCCAGCCAAAACCCTTAAGGAAAATGGACACAGGCTCCAGTAAAATCAGGATTCAAACTACTAGGCCCTCCCACTAGACCATGTGATGAGCCAGAACAAAGAGACAGGAAAAAACAGACTTCTCCACAAAAAGCCTACCTTTCGCCTCCTTCCCAGCCAAAACCCTTAAGGAAAATGGACACAGGCTCCAGTAAAATCAGGATTCAAACTACTGGGCCCTCCCACTAGACCATGTGATGAGCCAGAACAAAGAGACAGGAAAAAACAGACTTCTCCACAAAAAGCCTACCTTTCGCCTCCTTCCCAGCCAAAACCCTTAAGGAAAATGGACACAGGCTCCAGTAAAATCAGGATTCAAACTACTGGGCCCTCCCACTAGACCATGTGATGAGCCAGAACAAAGAGACAGGAAAAAACAGACTTCTCCACAAAAAGCCTACCTTTCGCCTCCTTCCCAGCCAAAACCCTTAAGGAAAATGGACACAGGCTCCAGTAAAATCAGGATTCAAACTACTGGGCCCTCCCACTAGACCATGTGATGAGCCAGAACAAAGAGACAGGAAAAAACAGACTTCTCCACAAAAAGCCTACCTTTCGCCTCCTTCCCAGCCAAAACCCTTAAGGAAAATGGACACAGGCTCCAGTAAAATCAGGATTCAAACTACTAGGCCCTCCCACTAGACCATGTGATGAGCCAGAACAAAGAGATTTACATAAATACTGAAATATTGATATTTCTACGTCTCAAGAAAGTTAAGTAATAGAAACGGCCTACGGTCATGGGCAATCAGCATTTTCATGGGCTTTAAATCAGCATTTTCATGGGCTTTATACAAAACTTTGTTTATATTAGCAAATTTTCATGTAAACCATATTCAAAATTCAACTGTAATACAGTATACTACCTGTATAAAAGCATAGTTATCATAGTTTGCCAGGCACCAATGTAGTGCTTAATCAGATGCCCCACTGTATAACTAGAATATTATGAGGCATTAGAGAAATACACAGCAAACTAACTCCTGTTGCTTGTGAGTTTGGTATTAATGTGATTGCACAAGACACAAATATTTGGTCTAAGTGTATCTAGCCTCTCATTTCATGTGACTCCAATTTTATTACTATTCTCAACTTGTTTTCATCTCAAGAGTAGCTCTATGTCTCCATATATTATATATTATGAGCTTAGAGAAATTAAAATACGGTAAGCAGTAGTAGGCACACATTCTCTAAGGATTAAAAGCTGTATGTAAACTAAATAATCAACCTTTTTATTTAAGGAGCACACAAACCACATCTCAACATTTTCAGGACTACTGCTTTATGAAACCTTCTTACCAAAGATTTTTTACTTTGTAATAATGCATAAAATATTGGAAGTAAGCTCAATTTTCAGTTCAGAAAAGAAAGATACAGAACAGGAAGGAGGCATGGAAAGCCAACATGAAGCACATACTAGACTATGACTCTCATGCTTACAGAATTCATCTATACTACTTGTCCTGGATTGTAGTTCCATTTTACTGAATCCATTGCACCCAATAAACCTTCTGAGCCCCACTGAGGAGTTTCATTGCCACCCCCAGTAGGCTTCTATGGACCAGCAGGGACCTGAAGCCAAATCCCTTGAGTTTTATTCCAAGACTCTATTTGCTACACTACAGTGGCTCTCACACACTTGTTCCCAAATAATTTTCAAATCAAATTTTGAAATGTTCATCATCCTCTTCTTTTGCTGTTTGCATTGCATATATTACTTTTATCATCTTGTCTTGTCCTATGCATTCTGGTATTTTTTCTAAACCATTTTGAAAACCCATTACTGTAGAGCTTTTCTACTGCCACAAATCGCTCATACAACCCACCTTAAATTTCCAGCACTTTGTATTAACCATGTAAACTTAAAGTTACAAACATTTTGGCATAAAACATGTCATTTTGTGGTCTACTTCATCTACCTTTCTATTGCCACTAACTTCAGTGATAAACTCTAACTCCAACAGTAACTGACAAGCTTTAGAAATACTGTATACTGATGGACTGAAGAGGATTAAGAATGTACTAGACTATACATAAAAAAAGCAGAGACATCACCTTGCCGACAAAGGTCCACATAGTCAATGCTATGGTCTTTCCAGTAGCGATGTATGGAAGTGAGAGCTGGACCATAAAGAAGGCTAACCACTGAAGAATTGATGCTTTTGAATTGTGGTGCTGGAGGAGACTCTTGAGAGTTCCCTGGACTGCAAAGAGAACAAACCTATCCATTTTGAAGGACATCAACTCTGATTGCTCACTGGAAGGACAGATCCTGATGCTGAGGCTCCAATACTTTGGCCATCTTATGAGAAGAGAAGACTCCCTGGAAAAGACCCTGATGTTGGGAAAGTGTGAAGGCAAGAGGAGAAGGGGATGACAGAAGACGAAATGGTTGGACAGCGTCACCGAAGCTACCAACATGAATTTGATGAAACTTGGGGAGGCAGTGGAAGACAGGAGGGCCTCATGTGTTCTGATCCATGGGGTCACGAGGAGTTGGACACAACCTAACGACTAAGCAACAACAAAGTCTATAGATATTAGCTCAGCTTCTTTCATTATGTCTCTTGACAACTATGGATAACCAAAACCCCACCATACTGAGATCTAAAGATATATAATGTCCCTTCAATGTACACTGCTCACATCCAGCTCTACAACTAGGAAGCAAAATGTAGGGAGTACAAACAACTTACGCATTGCAGTACGGCTTCTTCTCATAGCCCTTGTAGTTCTTCATATTGAGGGTCATCTTGCAGACTTCACAGTGGAAACATGCCTTATGCCAGTACTGGGGAAAATGTGAGAAACAACTGTAAACATAAAAAGTTTCTAGTGGCAATTCTTTGTTGAATGATGTTGTTTCCAGTAGCCAGATGCCATGTGTTTAGAACTTATACTCCAAAGATTTCTGCAGCAAATCTGTTCCTGGCACACACCCCAAAAAAACTTTGATACCTTTCTGACAGTCAAATTAGATTAGATACAACCATCTTTCTATTCTAATTACTCAACTGAAAACACTTTGGCTGAAAGCCAGCAGTAAGTCACAATGAGAGTAGGCTCACTGAATCAGTGGAACACACATACGTGTTGACTCATCAAAATCTCACTGATTCAATGGGCCTACTCCAGTTGCAACTTACCACTGGATTTCAGCCACTGTGTTTAAAAGCAAGAACAGGGAAAACATTCTTTATATTCAGCCAGTGAGCTACCTGTTTGTTTTAACAAACAAGCATTATCAGCTTGTACAGTTTAGGAAGCACTATTAAAATTGTGTTACACTAGTGCAGTTACCATACATGAAATATTTGCAACTCACCATCTGGCCACAGAAAAAGCACCCACCCCTATGGCAAGTTACCTTAATTAAGTGTTGATAACCTGAAGGAGCTCTCCTTCCACTGTAAATGTGAAACAAACCTATGCTTCCCATCTAGTCTTTAAAGATACTGTCATGTGTGACTGATGCAAAAGCAGCCTTGATTCCCAGACAATACACCACTGAGAGGACGGTATGTCTTCTACTAATACAAATATAGAAGAAAACTACCACAATATGCTTTGATTGTATTCCTGCAGTGAACACAGAGTTGGACTTGATGGCCTTGTAGGCCCCTTCCAACTTCACTTTTCTATGATTCTATGGGAACAGATAGCACTGGATTGCCAATTACAGCTGTTTTGTTATAACATGCCTGCCTGTCTGCTAAATACTGTGTTCTGAAAAATGTGCCAATTTCCTCCAAATTCCATAACTGGAAGTTCTAATTATCTAGCCTTGTTGTGCAAGTTATGCAAATTAATAAAAGGCTATTTAGTTTGCCTTCTATTCCATATACTGTTTTGGGAGTACAGTGGATAAAACCCAATTTTTTTTAAAAAAAAAATCAAACTGATTTAAATCATGATTTAAATTTTAAAAATTGACTTTTTAAATTAAAATTGCCAAAAAATCTAATTTCAAAAATCTAAATCATAATTTCAGTCAAATCCACCCTGTTTGGGAGACTCTGAAAGTTATTCAGTACTGACACAAAGGGAAATGTGGAGCACTATTCAGGAGCAGCAAAACAGCTACATTACTGGAGAATTAATTAGATTTGTACTGAGACGTTTACAAGTATTGAGAAATTAACCACGTTGTAAGAGTATAAACAATTTGTGAATGTTCACTATCATTCAATGGAAAAATCAATGATTCAGAAACATATCTTACAAGAAAAATAATCTTAGAATACTAAGAATATTAAAGTCTCACAGAAATGTCTTATTAACTTGATTTGTTGTGTAAGCTTATATATTTGCTTACTTTCTGTGATAGCTTAAGACTTACTTGAAACAAAAGGACAATTTTTTACTCTCATCATTCTGTAAAAATTATTCCCATACAGTGTAAAGATTGTGTTTAATGATGAGGCTGCACCACACTGAACTACTCTGTTAACAGTTTCAGTCAAGGGACCTCTGTTTCCTTCATTATGTGCAAAATTACAGCTTTTTAACAGCTCTATCATTTAGCAACTGTCACACTTCTGTTTAACTAAGACCCACGGCCAGGTTTTCTACTCTTCTAGAACACCCACATTTAGCAGTGGTTGCAAAGTAGCCTGAAGCCAACAAGTATTATGGAAACTCTGATGAGAATGAGAACACCACACCCAATATTTAAACATAGCCACACTCTAAAAGACAAGTACCTATAATGACTCAATATTGGAGCAGAGGGAGACTGGCACACTTTGATTGCCCAGAGTAACAGATTTAGGTCTTTTATCTGTGGCTGTGATCCAGTTCTTGTAGAAGTGAATTTCCGTATTCTTTACTCAGCAAACCCTAATAGCTGTCAACAGGAAAACTCTGTTGTTCACTCTGCCTCTGATGTAATCAAATTAAATATATCAGACATGCACAATTATGATCTTAAATACATAAACATGAGCTTCAATTTCAGTCTCATGTCTTTTATGATCCTTTGGAACCTAAAACTTCTTTCAAGAATTTCATAATGGCCTGATCAAAGGACATTCCTTTCTAAGAACTCCTGTCAAAACATCCGAGTTCTACATAACCCACCTAAGCATGGCAGAGTTTCAGAGTAAGTAAAGAGCTTAAGATCTGACAAAATTGTATAATTAGCAGCCAGCACAGATCCCTTCTACACTCCACTACAGCCTCCCCTGTTGTGGGTGTTGACATGGCAAAAGAAAATAAAGTATAGTTGAAGTCTACACTCCAAGACAGTGTAAAACTGCAGATGAAGTTATAGATTCTTTGTGCTGTATTAAGCTGCCTGCTGTTGCCACCACCCCTTGTGTTCATCCTCTAGCAGCAACCTTTTTCCTAAACAGGAAGTTATCTTTCATTTCTGGAGATCACCTCTTCACCTTCATAATCTTCAAGCCCCGCGTGGAGTATGTTTATGCTTTCTGGTTTTAGAAATAATGCCTTACCATTCTGATATTGCTCCCAGACAAGAAACTATTCATATTCAAGTTATAAACATTTAGTAGCAAAAAGAATGCAACAAAGTTCAAGTTTACACACACACACACACACACACGTACGTATATATCTTTAAGATGCCAGTCATGGAACAATCTTCGCAAATGTGCTTCAAAACAAACGAAAACTAAATTCACTATTACCCTAAAAGGAGTCAAAATGAGGTGAAAAGATAATGACCCTATCTTTGTGAACATCAATTGGAGCCTATCCTTCCCTTGAGGGACGTGGTGAAGCTGTGGGTTAAAACCACAGGTCAGAAGACCAGCAGTCGTAAGATCGAATCCACGCAACAGAGTAAGCTCCCGTCACTTCTCCCAGCTCCTGCCAACCTAGCAGTTTGATAGCATGCAAATGCAAGTAGATAAATAGGTACTACCTCAGTGGGAAGGTAACTGCATTCAGTATCTAGTTGCGCTGGCCACGTGACCATGGAACCTGCTTTCCGGACAAACGCTGGCTCTATGGCTTGGAAACGGAGATGAGCATCTCACCCTAAAGTCAGACACGACTGGACTAAATGTCAAGGGGAACCTTTACCTCTACCTATTCTTCCCTTGCTAAAATCACATCTGGTCACCCTATATCTTCTGAAGATGGGGAGGGCCCAGATACAAACTAAAGAGAAGGGAACACTGAAGAGTTCATTGAGACAGCAATGATTAAATTATGAAGTGACTGTGCTATTGACAAAATATACCTGAAACCAAATTTGCTTTCTCCTCAGTCATGGAAGAATATCTTTAAAGTCTACAGATAAGATTTTAAAATAAGAGCCCTTTAAAGTCAACCCTCTAAATAAATTTAAACAATTATTACAATGTTTTAGCCATCTGAAACACTGCAACACATCTGAAAGGAGGAAGTAGGGGAACAGAATCTAATAGAAAGCAGATGACAGGGTTCTGTCTGTATGTCAAGGCAACCAGCTGTATTGTAACTACTGAAGAAAAAACGCAGTGGATAACTTCTTTGTTACTGGCTTTTTTTCAAATTGCAGTTTTAGAACATTAAGGAAAAATTTAAGAAGTTATGGTATTTACACAGCTTTTTAAACAGGCTCAAAAAACGGCTGACAATGTGGCTTAAATTCTTGTCTTTTTACCTTAATCAAATACTGTACTTAATTGAATACTGTACATCCACATCAAATTTGGCTGTTTTGTTTGTATGTTTTAAAGAAATTGAGGGGCAAAAATCTGTCTTCCTGGACAAATGACTTGGTAGAAATATTACAAACAAGTAAAATAATTCTACTATCTATACAGCTCAATAGCAGATTCAGAAAAGACAAACACAAACTAAGTGTTGACTGAAGCTTGTTTTTTGTTTGTATAAATTAACTCAGATATCATATTCTTCTGCAATAGGGGAAGACTAGTATTTAAGGGCAAAGTCTGCCTTTGCAACCACTGTTTACTACAAAACAAAAAAATGAAGTATCAGAATCATGATATAAATCATAATCATGTCCTGTTGAAAGTACATGTCTTATGCCTTGTCTCAGTTTGGTCACTTAAATTTGGACTTCCTTCTGGCTGGATAGCTCAGTGGTTTAGGTATCTGGCTGCAAAGCCAGAGGTTGGGAGTTTGAGTCTCCAATGTGCCTCCTGTAAGTACAGCTAGCCTGAGTGGCCTTGGGCAAGCTGCACAGTCGCAGGATATCCCCAGAAGAAGAGAACTGTTAACTACTTCTGAGTATTCTCTACCTGTAAAACCCTGAAAAGGGTTGGCCATAAGTTAGAACTGACTTAATAGGACATGATTATTATTACACTCTTGGTATTCAATGCATCAAATTTCCAATCACTGTCTGGTTCACATTCTATTATTTGGGGAAGCCTATCTGTCAAAGACATGACAGACACATACCAGACACCATTATCTCTCAAGTACATTCTGAATGGTATGGGCTGGACTTCAAATCAGGCAAACTTAACAGTAAGGCCCACTGATTGTAGTGGGACTGCTGTAAGTATGACTCACTACTGACCTAACACATTATCTGACTAAACACTTCTTTCCCATTTCAACCCTTCTATCCACAACCTTCTCCTCCATACATGCTCCCCTCAAATGCCCAAACTACAATCTTCTGTACAGTTCACAACATCGACATATAAGATCTGAACTCTAGCAGCACTCCACACACACTACAGCCTCCCCATTCTAGTGCTCCCAACACCCTAAGGCAGAACATTTTTCAGCAAAGCCTGCCTTAGTGATACACCACACACTACAACCCTCTCCCATTCCATGTATCTTCAGACTTGCTCCTTGGGCAGCAAAAAGAACAAAACACCCACATCTTAAGTACTGACAACCCCATATTGGACCTATCTCCAAACAAGCTGTGCTTCGAGTGCATTCAGCGAACTATCCCTTAACTCCTTTCAAGCCTTGCCACTCGTTCACACACCCATTTCTTCCAGGTATATGCACTATGCTTTCGCCACACACTCTTGCCACAGGTCCCTTTCTAGGAACTCCACCCCCGGTTTTTAAAAATTCAACCTGCTCTGCGCCTTACCTCCCATTCCACTCCCTGATCCCTCCCAATCACTCTCCAACGCCTCCCCCCTTTCTCCCCTTTGTGCCTTCTACACACTTTCCTTCCTCCCCACCCACATCTTGGACTTTCCTTCCGGCAAGTCCTCTCTTCGGGGCCTGCATTCCTCCTACAACTCACCCATCTGTCCGCCTCCCTCCCCCGCCGCCGCCGCCGCCTTTGCCTTTAGGTCACATACCTACTAACCCTCGTTCCTGCATTCACCTCCTCCCCACCCCCGGCCACCATTAACCACGACCACCACCCCACCCCCTTGTTTTGCCCCTGGCGATTAGCTTCCCGCTTTATCCACCGCCCCCTCCCTGTCACGCATCTTCCCCCCCCGCTCCTCTCCCCCCTCTTCAGCCCCGAGAACCGCCTTTTTCCTTTCCATGCCCCCTCCCCACTTTCTCGCCTTCTTGACCTCCTCCCTCCCCAGTTCTACCCCCGTCACCACCTCAAACGCTTCTGGCCCTCGCCCCGCCTTCTTCCCCTTACCTTGTCGAGGCAGTTCACCTTTTCGGTCGGGTAGACGATCTTGCCACAACGGGCGCAACTGGGGTTCATGGCGGCCAAAGCGAGGAAACGAGGGGTATCCGCGCGGGTTCAGGAAAAAAAAAGCAAGGGGGGGAAACGATTCCCGAGCGGGAGGGTGGTGGCGGCGGCGAGAAATATGAAGAAATAGGGTCCCTAGCTGCCTAGAAAAAACGGCGCCCGCGGCGGAGGCAGCGACTCGCAGGCAGGCAAAGCGACGCAAGGGAGGAGGAAGCCGCCCCGTCAACGGCTGCAACCGACTGAAGGAAGGGGCGAGGCAGTCTCTGTCTCCTCACGCGCCTCCGCCCTCTTCCTCGTCAGCTCGAGTTAGCTAGCCAGCCAGCCGGCGCGCGCTCGCGCTCTCTCGCGCTCTCGCAACGGACAGGAAAGACGGGCGAGCGAGGGAGGCGGAGGGGCAGAGGAGAGATTCAGGGGAGGAAAACGGCTAGGCGGGGCTGGGGCGCGTGCGAATGAGCGCGCCCTGAAAGCACGGCAGTGCTGAAGTGGGCGGAGGACGTGGGGGGGGAGGGGGGAGAGAGAAAAGGGGGGGGGTACGAGCGGCGGGTGAGACTGTTGAGGAGAATCCGAATTACAAGGCTCTCCGTCTACAAATTACACCCTGCGCCCGTCATGATGTCGTGGCTGGGTGGGTGATTTTTTTCTGCGAGCGAGGGCTTCCGGTTCCTGCTGGCAGGAGGGAGCTTAGAAAAATCTTCCAAGTGGAAATCCTGTATAAACCCACTTACCTCGGGCGGGGAGAGCGACTTTGAAATCATAACGATTTGCTTTTGAGTAGATATAAAACCCTGTGACGGCAGAGTCGGGGTTGGGGATGGCTACCCTCTTACGCTCATGAGAAAGAAGTCCCCTCCCCCCCCAGTAAAAAAGCTCGAAGGGGTTTATTTCTGAAGAGACAAATCAAATAAATATCAAATAAAAATAGTGCAGACAAATAAAGCAGCATCAGCAGACTGAGGTGCTACCTTTTCATGGCAGGGTTTTGAAGTAACCCTGCTCTCTCAAAGGGCTGAAGAAAACCATATCATTCTAGATGTTGAATTGTAGCTCTCAGCCACCCTAAAGTGTGGCAGTGATGAGGGAACTAGGAATTCATCAGTAACAAAGCCTCCTTCCTCTTTAAAACAATAAATACATCATCTGTTCTCCCACCCATCCTAGTCTGGACCCTTTGGGTGACAAGGAGAAATTCAACAGGTGAAAAACAGACATATACTCTAATGTGGCAAGGGAGGTCATACTTCCACTTCTGATAGTACATCCAGTACCTCATGTATAGGAATCAATGTACTGTAATTATTTCAGTCCCCAACATGGCACATCACGAATTTATATTAACCGTGTTGAATAAAATTACTGGATCTGAAAAGACACAGAAGGGCCATCTTCCCAAGATGTTTATTCTTGTACGTGTTACGGTACTTCTAAATTGAGATTAAAATCCTACTCTGTATGCAAGCTGTTACGCCTCAGTCTTTTTCCTAATTAAACTTCACTATTGAGAGATTTTTGAATATATATATTCAAGCCTTCCAGTGACAATCGGACAAAAAAGATTGCTGTTGTAGTCAAGAGTATCTTTCTGAAGAGAAGAAAATGTACTGCCCATGTACAAGGAACCACTGACAGCATCTTACTTGCTGTCCTTCCAGAGCAGAACTTTCTTGTGAAAAGGAGTAGCCAGTTGGAAAGCTAATGTGCTGAAAAGTGTCTGGTCAGAAAGTTAAAAATATGAAAAGAGAAAAGGTACTCAATAGAGGTTGGGAATGGAGAGACCAAACGGCAAACAGTGAATTTTAATTTATTATATTAATAATTTATTTTATCCTATATTTCGGAGCAGTATTTTTTCAGTCCAGTTGGGATCCCTTCTGAATTTTATTTGTAATAAAATATTGCTGATGCATCCAACACATAAATAAACCAAACCGTTATTTACATTGGCAAAATGTTTAACCCTTCTTTGCAGTTATGATTGTGTCTTTCAGCCTTGAGGGAGGGGGACTGTTTTCATAACCAGCTGCTTGACATCTGTGGCTTTTTCCAAGAGCCATGTTTTCCTCTTCTATGTGTATCTGTAGAAGCCTATGGGTGTTCAAGCTTAATTGTAACAGAATTTAAAAGGGGAAAGAAAATGGCAGTGATGATGCAGCATGCACAACTTAAAACTCCATGACATGGCACCAGTGATCCATTTTGCTTTTGTGTCCAGACTGAAGAACAGAACTGTGTGGTCCAAGAACTTGACATACAACATTTTTACATGTTTGTTCAACTAAGAAAATTTATTTGCTTGCTGTTTGACTCTTTTTGTTATTCTTTTGATCCAAATGATTACAGAGACGAATTGATTTTTGTATCTGTTTATTAGTTTTACAGTGATAGGTTCAAAATAAAGGGGGCACAAGAGATCTATGATCACATTGCTCCCCCCAACATATTTTTCTTTGCTTAAAAACTAATGTTGCATTTCAGGACCTGATTTTAATTTGGGAATGGTTCTGCAAAGGGTTAACATTTCCTTTCTGCACCATTTTTCAGATAGAATTTTTCACTGAAGGGAAAAAACAGATCTGTTTTGTTCCTTGCCCATGGCTAAATGTTACCTGCTAGCTGGATAGCTCAATGGTTTAGACTGAGCTTGGGAGTTCTATTCCCCATTGTGCACCTGTGACTACAGCCAGCCTGGGTGGCCTTGGGCAAGCTGCAGAATCCCCCAGAAGAAGGGAGTGATAAACCGCTCCTGAGTATTTACTACCTGGAAAACCTTGAAAAAGGCTACCGGAAGTCAGAATTGACTTGATGGCATCTGATTATTATTATTAAAAGTAATCTGGAAGTAAGGATTTATATCATGAAATAATATAAAGTGAAATCCCTCATGGTGATTTTAACCCCCAAAAAATCATTTTTATATTAGGAAAGTATATCATCTCAATATGGGAATTTAACAGAGATAAGTACAGATACACAGAGAGGGCTTGAGTAATTATACTTGGTCTTGTGTTTTTCTGCAGCATATTAGTATGGTTAATTGATGCTTTAGCTGTAACAACTTCCTATCATTACTCCTTTACAGGGAGCTTAAGAGAGAGTTGAAACACTTCACATTTTTTAAAAACCCACTTGTGAAATGGAGAATATAGTGTGTGATTTGTAGATCATATGTTCAATAAGATCTGTAAATCTTACTTCTGTTACTCTGGAAGTCTGGAACAATCTCTGAATGCCAGTCTTATTTGAAATTGGAAGTCTCCAAACCGATTTCAATACTTTTTGGTATGAATGCATAGGTGTCTGGTGTCACCAGTGGGGGTTAAAACAATACTCTCTAGCCAGTTAGCTACGGAGGGGATCCAACTTGTTTGTCAGACGTTAGACAAACCAACAATTATCAATCTATCAGTAATACATAAACATCTGGCACCATCAGCAAACTATGGACAATAGCACCCTCTGGGGTTATAGCCTGGGATTGTGAAAAAACGTCAGCTGCTAAAGCACACATTTACTTGTGTAAGGGACATCTCAAGTAATAATTTTTTTTTTGTATGTTTAAAAAAAAAATTTTTTTTCTGGAGGAAGATGTGATGAAAGCTCCTACTGTGTTAAGATACATATTTCTTTTATATCCAGTTATGAAACAGATATAAGATTCCGAGTTATATGACATCAATCTGTATTTGCTTACTATTACTGTACATTCCTTCCCCTACCTATATGTTTTGGTCACATCCTGCCTCATGAAAGGAACTAAAGATCTCACAAACTTGCACATAATATGTGCTCTTCTGGTTGGCCTAATAAAGATATTGCAGGTGTTAGTGTAATTTCTTACATATACATTGTGAGATGGTTGTGGATACCTATACATCATGTGCTATAAAGTTGGTTCTGACTATGTCAATTATCCCAGGGTTTTCCAGTATAAAGTACTCACAAGTAGCTTACCAGTCCCTCCTTGTGGGGCACACTGGCACCATGACACCTGACCAAGAGCCTACAAGGAGCAGGGCATATAACCCCATTGGCTACGTACATATGCTTTGATTAATCTTAGTGGACCCTCTCCCTGGAGGCATTCAAACTCCTGGGCTGCTGAGCTATAACTGCACTATTATAAGAATCTGCTTATGCACATATCAAGTTGCTGTGGTAAAAAAAGAAAGCAAACATATTCAACCTGCTCCCCAAACTGAGGTCTACTTTGGCTGTCATTTAACAAAAGACAACACCAGATTTTTATCTGAAAAAAAATTGTAATATTAGCTAGTGTGCTGTACACAACAGCCTGATTCCCTGAGCAACAATGTGGGCAGGCATAGCCATATGGTCCATGGGCCAAATCCAAAAACAGAATGAGCAATAACATTAGACCGCTAAACTATCACAGATAGGCAGCATTTGCAGCCTACAGATGGGCCATTGCTGATCTTGCAGGACAGGGAGAAAGATCATCCTAACTAAATGTTGAAACCCTAGGATTTGTAGTGAGTAGTAGTAAAAATAGTATAAAAATAAAATAGTAAAAAACAGTCCAAGATTAAGGTTCAGCCTGACGCAGTGGTTCCCAGCCTTGGGTAACCCAGGTATTCTTGGACTGCCACTAACTATAGCCTTCACCATTAGCTGTAGTGGCTGGGCTTTCCGGGTGTTATAGCCCAAGAACACCTGGGTTACCCAAGATTGGAAACCACTCGTCTGACGTGTTTGGAAGGATCAGGTTTTATCTGCAGAATATGAGTACAAAGTCAATTATCTTTGTCTGCATAAACAAAGTTAATGCCAGTCGTTCAGTGAATGTTCTGTTGCCGTATATCATAATATTTCTGCTGTTATCTGGAATATTCTCCTTTATTCATTTCTCAAGTACAAATATTTGGTGTCTCATTGCAGCAAGGCACAGAGTGCAAATCCTTCTGCTTTGTAAGCACAATGTCCCAGCCAGACATTGCTTTCCAAACTAAGCTTTTTTTTTTGGTACACTGTCAACTGACTTGACACAAATAGGGAAATAAGCCATGCCACTTCATGAAAAGGGCAGGGAACGCCCACAGCAAACAACAGACAAGGGCAACAGGTTTCAGTTTTCACATTACTGTATACTAAAAATCCCAAAGAATTTAATGATTTACAGAAAACTGGAAGGGTCTTAGACAGTTCTTTTTGCACTTAGTAATTATATTATGATTGTCTCAAGACATTTTGCATCTTGAAGCAGGGCAACAAATGGCATCCCCCACCCCACAGTCAAGAAAATGCCACAAGGATGCCTCATCTCATCTCTGTTAGTAAAAATTCAAGACCAACAAAGTAATCAAACAACAATCATGTCAACCCAGATCTTCCGCCTGAAGCTCCTGCCTTCCTTTGTCTAATGGTAGGACTGGCTCACACTAAACTTTCATTCAGGGGTGGAGCACAGAGAAGAAAGAAGTGTATTATATTGAAAAGAGTATTTAAAAAAAAAACAATTCTAAGTAACTAAATCTGAAATGGATTTACACAAGATCAATTATCAGTTATCTTCCTTACAGAACCAAGGGCCCCCTCTCCATGTTTAGTGAAAGACAAAGTTCACAAGAACCCCAACTTTGAAGCAGGAGGGGGTGAATTTGACAGCCGATAATGACAGTAACACTAAGGTGTGATAAAGAGTGTGTGGACACTGCAATCCACTGTAAATACATTTTCTCTCCAGGGAAGTAGAAGTAAAAGGGATTAACTGCAATGGCATTTTCTCA
This sequence comes from Pogona vitticeps, assembly GCF_051106095.1. Taxonomy (NCBI): domain Eukaryota; kingdom Metazoa; phylum Chordata; class Lepidosauria; order Squamata; family Agamidae; genus Pogona; species Pogona vitticeps. Next base: position 100,507,049 of record NC_135788.1, read on the forward strand.
TTGGTTCCTGTTAGACAGACACTGTGTGTTTTGATGGATAATTAGTACCTGACAACACTAGACTTATGGAATGGAGGTCTTGAAGAGGCATACCATATATATTCAGCTCTTCTTTGAATGCCCGTTATTCTCTTGCTCCCAAGGGTTACGGGCCAAGGCCTTTCACTGCTCAGAGCCTGACAAAGATGGCTTCTTAGAACAGCTTAAGGCAGTGGTTCCCAACCTTGGCTCTCCAGATGTTCTTGGACTAAAATTCCCAAAAGCCTTCCCCTCTAGCTGTGCTGGCCAGGATTTCTGGGAGTTGTAGTCCAAGATCATCTGAGGATCCAAGGTTGGGAACCACTGGCTTAAGGTGACGCTACCTTCTCTTACCCTCTGCTAGTTTTGCTGTCAGGTGATGAGTAGAGGAACCTGATGATGGGTGCAGGGCATACGGTGGCCCTTTTTCTCTTCACTTGTGCTGCTGGAACCTCCAGTGCTATAATAAGGCATCCTCTTCAAAGCAGTAATACAATGTAATGAATAAGCCAAAGACAATAACTTACTCAGAAGGAGGAATAAGAAATAATGACAGACTATCCCTGGTATGCAGAGGCAATTGATTCAAATGAGACACAGAGATGGAGAATGTGTGTCCCTACACTTTAGCCAATGCAGCCAATGACAAAGGCATGAGAATATTATACTCCAGCAACATCTGGTGGGTCACACATACCCCAACACCGATATGATTATCTGGAAGTAAACATATAGTACATATGTTTTTTAAAGCCACATAAACATTAAAGGATCCAGAAGAACTGAAGAGGTCCCTTTTGTCACATCCCAGTGTGTTTCCCGTCTGTATTGACTTGGGCATGAAACAGAGGGTGGCTGACGGCTAATTATACATTGCTTAAAGCAAGCAGGAAGTAGTAATACATTCCCTGGTGGTGACAGGCGACAGTAAGACACTTCCAATTAAAAGAAAAGAAAAGCATTTTTTTTTTTATGGTTAGGTCTGTAAGAGTGCACAGAAAATACCATGCAAATTAGACATTAAGTGTATTGTCTCAGTGGCAGATCAGCAGATGGGTAAGCACTTTTTATTTGTAGCTGAGCTTGAAGATAGACCTTCCTCATATCCCAGCCAATAACAGGAAATGGCTAAAAAAAAACCAAACCCAACACCTGCTTGCATTTAGAACATTCGTATAGATACTATACTTATCAGTATAAGAATTCATAGGCTGCAATCTGATGCTCACTTACCAGAGAGGAAATCCTATTAAATCCAGTGGGGCCTATTCTTGAGTAGCTCTCCATAGATTTGTATTGTCAATTAAAGAATTCATGGTTCGTATTCTGCACAACAAAGCTGGAAGCACATTATAGGCCACTATTGTTGCCATGACTCCCACAGAAGAGACAGAACCATATATTATTGAAGACTTTGCACATTCTACCTCAGAAATTTGTGTTTTTGGTCTTGTTTTTTAAGACAAAAATCATTTTGTATAGGTACTCAGGATGTATGGGGGGGAAATGTTAGTATTTCCTTCTTTTGGGAGTCTTTCAGTTTTGGTTTCTTTCAGGTGCAGTTCTTTTTTGGGTTCGTTTCTTTCAGATTCCCCATTCTGGTTTCTGATGCTAAACCCAATGAAGCTCTACACAATACTCAAAACTACAGTGCTTCCCCGAAAATAAGACACGGTCTTATATTAATTTTTACTCCTAAAAACGCAGTAGGGCTTATTTTCAGGGGATGCTTTTTTTTTTCCATGTACAATAATCTACATTTATTCAAATACAGTCATGTCATCTTCTTCTGGTGGCTGCACAATGGTGGAGGGCGGGGTTTCACTTAACTAGGGCTTATTTTTAGGTTAGGGCTTATATTACGAGCATCTTGAAAAATCATACTAGGGCTTATTTTCAGGGTAGGCCTTATTTTCGGGGAAACAGGGTAGTCCATAAAAAGAGATATGACAAGGCAACAGATAAAAGTGGACAATAACAACAGTGCACAAGAAAGAAAAATCAGCCATCCACACACTTACGCAGGTACTAATAATAGTTTAAACATTACAATTAGCATCACATCATCCCCATCAATTCATCATTAGGAATTACATAGACGAGAAAGGGAAGTCATTATCATAATCAAAATAAAAAACACACGTACTCACCAAGGGCAAAATGATCAAACCCTCCCAATTCAAACCCCCAAAAGATGAAGGTGTGGGGAGACAGGTCTCCCTTCTATCACTTTAATAGCTTTAGTTCAGCAGCGCAGGCAGTAGTCCATCAGCTGGAGAACAGGTAGCCAGGGACTGTAGACTTTGGAACTCACTCCCTCAGGAGGCCAGACTGGCCCTATCTTTGCTATCCTTCCACAAGCAGGCAAGGACCTTTCTCATCAGGCAAGCCTTTCCCCAGTAACTAGCTACCTGTGTGTGATTTTTAGGTAAACTGCTATGCATTACTGCTTTGACTGGATTTTTAGTACTACTTATGTTTTCCATGTTTGTGTTTTCATTTCTCAGAGTGGCATTTTTCTTTTTTTAAATATCTGTCTACTTACTGATCTTTGCCTCAATATTGCCTCATTGTTTTCAACTTTAAATATTATATATAAATAAAATAAATTAATAAAATGAATACCTTCAAACATCAATAAAATAAAAGGCCAAAAAGCAGAATAGTATGAAAAAATGAAAGAAATGCATAATGTTCCATAACCTCTTTTGGAATCCCGAATCTTTTGTATTTCAGAGAGTCTCTATCATAAAGCCATGAAAGAATCTGGAAAGGGCTTCTTTCATGCTTTTAAAAAACCACTGGATTAACCCAAAAGTCCCATCCCTAAGTCTTACCATATAATTTGCCAGAAAATTTTTGCCTCATCAGATTCCTTAGAGCACTGGTTCTTAACCTTGGGTTACTCAGGAGTTTGGGACCGCAACTCCCAGAAGCCTTCATCACCAGCTGTGCTGACTGGGGTTTCTGGGAGTTGCAGTTCAAAAGCATCTGAGTAACAAAGGTTAAGAACCACTGCCTTAGAGTACAAATCCAATGATCCCTCACCACTGAGCCATGGAGGCAGGAGCTTCTGTAAGAAGGAAGCCCCACATATCCTCAACCCTGGTTTATCCTGTGTAGAGACATTTGCTGATAATGCACCCTCCAAATGTGTTGGATTACAGGCTCTAAAGGCAATTACTGTGGACGATGGAACTTGTAGTCCAACACATCTAGGGTAAGTGCTCCCCTCCACAGATTGGAGAAGGCTAATGTAAGAGTTTGATAGCCCAGTCCTATGCATATCTAATTAATGGGGTTCAATGGGGCTTACTCTTGTTTAATGCTAAAAGCATTGTAATCCTGGATTCATGTATTCTGGCATAAGCTCCTTTAAACATAACAAAACATGCTTCTGAGTAGACATCCACAAGATTGCATTGAAGAACAAATAATTACAAAACAGTAATAAAAAAGCACCTCCTCAGACATACTCATTGTTTTATGCACTTACCTGAGAACTTATTTCCTGGGAAATACATGAAGTATTACAACGTAAGTGAAGAGAAAAAAAGAATGGAAGAGGAAAAAAAATACTTTGATTTATTTACTATTGAGATCTATATCCCACCTTTCTACGAAAAGTAACAACAATAGCAGCTGTAATTAAAATCAGAAAGAAAGTTAACCAGCACCAGGACACAAGCAGGAAGCTTGGGCAGTCTTCTAATCTGGGCCTTTCTCCCATGTGTATAACATTGAGCTATTTGTAAGGTGCCTGTAAAGTACTGTAGACAGAATTACCAGACTGGAACATTATAGTATTTGTAATCTATAACATGCAAAAATCCCATCTTTATGTATGACCCTCTAACTGTTGCTGAATTGCAAATTCCCTGATCCCTTCAAGTAAACTGTTGAGCTTTCACATCTGTACTGTATATGGTAACTGTAAATGCTATAGTTTAAATTTATTTTCCTTATATACTTTCATTGGAAGATGTCTTAAAAGTTCCTTCACAGCTGCTCTTTTGAGATTTAGTCTTCTGATTTCTTGGCTGCAGTTTCCATCTGGATTGATGACTGAACTGAAATACACAAAATTCTTCTCAACTTTGGTTTCTTCATTGTCAACATGAAAGTTATTAAATTCTTCTGATAAATTCATCTTTCTTTCTTTCCTGCCCCATTAGTGCAAGCCCTACTGTGGGCAGTTTACAAGTTAAAACTTAAAACCCCACAATACTCCATATACAAACAAACAAACAAATGGTTGTTCTCTTAATATTCAACTATGGTCCTGCTTTTTCATTTTCTTCTTTCACCTACATCAGAAGTCATTTCAAGTCACAGCTGATTTCTGCCAGTGATATGGTGATACCAGCATATCTTAAATTATTGATTTTTCTTCTAGCAGTTTTCACTCCTCCTCCATCTGAATCTAATCCAGTTTTTCTGAATGAGATATTCTACAGAGGGGGAGATAAAATACACCCCCGTCTAACACCTCTGTCTATGGGAAAAATCTGTTTCTCTGTGTTTTAACAATCACTTCAAAATATTTGTAAAAATTAGAGAGATGAAACAAAGCACTATTTCCCTTGCAATTTAACAGATAACAGAACAGCCCAAAATTTTTAAAAATCATGTCAAAATCCTGCTACATGGGCTTCCAAAAATACATTTTGAAAATATAAATATAACTAATTTAAAAAGAAACTTTGTGTATAGCTGTTTGGTTACTTTTGAAATATAACCTATATGTTTGAGTTTTGTTTGCAACTTTGAAATCTGTCTCTGTTTTGTGTAACTGGGAGGAACTTTTCTGGGAGGGAAAGTTTGTCTAACCAGCACAAACAAATCATTTTTTCTGGCCTCTGAATTGAAAGAGAGGCCTACCTCTCTACTGAGTGTTTTTTTCTTCTCTTTGATCTGTTTGTGCCAGTTGTTTGTTGCTATTGATCTGTTCAGTTAACTGTGAAGTGTGTGTGCAATAAAGAAAGCAGCATATATAAGTCTGTACTGTAACTTCAAATAAATGTAAGTAAACAAATGCTTTTTAGTCTTTTTCCAACAAATGTCTCAGAGTGAGTTATTGAGACTTTAAGTGCCAGTTAATGAGAAAAGGGTGGATTTTAGGGAATGCACAGCTATTCTTGGTAGATCTCTGGGCTTTGTGGAGCAAAAGAGAATTTCACCAGAATTTCAAAACTCTACAGCACTTAGTATTCTAGAAAAACAACCGACAGGTAACAGCATGACTTTTAACTAGTTACTCTGAAGTCCTTGGAGTTAACACATATAAATCCTCTAAAACAGGCTGGCAAATCTCATTCCTCCCACTGTTATCTGTTCCTTCCCGGTCAGCCCTAGATAGGCATGCCCTTTCCTCTAATCCCCACCGTTTAGCGATTTTCTTGGTTACCCATTTTGGTAAGAATGTGTCTCATATTAAAAAGCTGAAATGTACTGGCCTTAAAATAAAATACAATTACTGTATGTTTGGAAGTCTCAGCTTTCGGCTCCACTCATCATTGCAAGGTGACCCCTGAAATTTTTTGTGAAATTGCATTCTGCCCTTGGGCTCCAAGATCCTATTGTTATGATGATTCAACTATTATTATTGTTTATTATATTTATATCCCGCCTTTCCACTAGGAAAGAGCGCTCAAGGCGGCTTACCTCTCCTCGCTCCCTTTCCTTGCTCTAAAATTAATCTGGCCCAAATCCTGCTGCCCAGCGTCCCAGAAGGGTCCCGGATTGAGGAGCGTCTCTGCAAAAATGTCTCGATCCAGGACGTAATGCCATCGGGCTGCGCTACCCTATGTCGGGGGAAAAATGGTTTCCTCAGAAAATCCCCGGTTTTAAAAGTGAAACCTTCCTTGCTCTCATTTGCAAGGAAATTCCCCATAGATCGAGACGAGCAAAGATCCTTCCTAGCTATCCTCGCCATCGCTACCGGCGCAGAAAGAGGCGGAAGCCGGGGATTTTTTCTGGGAACGAGTTCTTAGGCAGAAAACCGAAAGTAACTTTTGCGATCATGTGACGCCCGAGGAAGCGAGCGAAGTCCCCCCCCCCTTTTTTATTTCTATCGGTTGTGGAGCGGGCTTTCATCAGCACCGAGGCAGTGGGGACGGAAAACGAAAAGGTAGGGACGCGGAGGGGGAGGGCAAGCCCGATCGATGTGCGGGGGACTGGACTGACTCAGCTCTCCGAGGAGGATCCTCCTTCTTGCACCGGATCTTCAGCGGAATAAACTGGAAACTGGCCTAGGAAGAAGCAGCCTCCCTCCCCACCTCCCCACCAGGAGTTCCGAAATAGGCTTTATATTCAGATCTTCCGATGCTTGCTTCTTTCCTCGGAAGGAAGTGCCGCTCTATTTGAGTGGGCTTACTTCCTTTGCAATAACAGTGTGCTTCGTGATGGGGTACCAAGAGGATCGCCCCAATCCACTTCGTAGCTAGGCGGAAGTGACCCACACTTGCTTCTTTGTGAAAGTCTTGTTGTGTCTAGGATTCCAGCCAAGACCTTCCCATGTATGTTCTAGCCTTAGCTAGCCTGCCTGCAAAATGGGGAATATGATCCGTTGCTATTAGGATAACAATCTAAAGAGATTTATTCAAAGCTTTGAAAAGTCACTACTTTGGAATACAGCTCCCAGCATCCCGGGAGCTTCGACTGGTTTGGGGATTTGAGGCGTTGTAGTTCAAAATGGAGTATTTCCAAGCTCTGGGATGGTGATCAGTTATCACCACCCCCAGTATACTGTCAAATGTAATAAAATCTCCGAACAGTTACAATTAAAAGCATATCTCAAAAAATATGGTAGCAGATCAGAAGCACTGAATAGGCACACTGTAGTCTTTCTGACCAGAACAGTTCCCCTCCTCCAAATTTTGGGGTGAGGCAATATCTTGCTTGGTCCATGAGCCCACACTTCACGTGCGCAAAATTTCTGCCTCAAAACAAGGCACATTCACTAATTATATAGCAGGCATACAAACACAGTCTCTCATCTGCGATGGTGGCTGGTGGTTCCATTTTTGCTCTGAATCCACCCTGGGTCTTAGTCTGCACTTTACAGGAGTTATCTAAGGGTCATCACCCTAGATATTATTGCTAAAGTGCAGAGTAAAATGTGGAGTGGATTCACAGTACCCCCAAAATGAGGGTCACCAGCCACCACTGCTCCTCTGTAAGTGTACATTCAGAGAGAGAAAGACAGAAGGAGGGAAATGATTGAATTGAATTATGATTCATTATTCCATCATTATCTTCTCTCTTCTCAGCAGGTGAAACTGTGACATCCACAACCACAATCCTCAATGGGTGCTCAGAGGCCTCTGATTGTACCCTGGCTAATAGAGAAGTTGGATGCCCAGGTATACCCAGGGGTATCATGGCTAAACCCTGAACGGACTCGTTTCCGAGTGCCATGGAAGCACGGGGCACGGCAGAGCGCTGTTCCTGAAGATTTCCAGATCTTTCAGGTAACCATATTTCAATAATTCATATCTGTGTGCATCACATTGCTTTCCCCTGTGGATTGTGGAACGAACACATCACAGCTGCTTCGTTTCTTGATTTCAGGCAGCTCAAGGCCAGCCCTACTGTTAGGCAGAGCGAGGCAGCCACTTCACATATTTGATTGTGGATTTCGTGGGAGTTAGTAGCAAATTGGGGACCACGGAGAAAATTGCTCCTGAATTCAAGGGGGGGAACTGTCTCTGCTCCTGTCATAAGCTACCTGTGATGAAAAGGCAACATATTGTTCAATTTTACAATGCATTGTTGTGTTTTATTTTATTTTTTACGTAGGTGAGCAAGGGGCACTGGTGAGATTTTCTGTGTCATGTACTACCATCACTTGCATGGTTTTAGGTAACATGTGTCTTGGCTTAAATGATTTCAGGGGTTTCAAAAGGATCCAAGTTTTGGTAAAATGCCCATTCTAGTGTAATGCTTCCAAATGAAGAGGATTTTATAATGGGGGTCCTACAGCTGGGTAAAACCCTTGCTCAGTTTACCTTTCCCAGGTATTGCCTACAGTATAACAGTGGGTAACCCAAGTGTCTTTGGACTGCAACTCCCAGAAACTCTGGGGGGTGAAGCCTTCTGGGAATTACAGTCCAGGAACGCCTGAGTTACCCCAAGGTTATGAACCTGGCTTATAGACAGGTACAACCAAAATTTTCAAAGCTATGTTAAGTACTCTTAAGTTATTTAATCCCTCGTAAGTGTCTATACTGTGCTATAAGCCAATACTTTGAAGTAGGCTCAGAAGCTAGTACTGATCGTGGAGAACAACGGTTTAACTAAGGTTACTATATCATTAGAAGCCTATAGTCTCTTTTCCTTCCAAGTATGTAATTTCTTGAAAGCTTATATTTTTATATTTTTATATAATTTAGCTGCTTGTAAACTGCCCAGATTAGTGTGTATGCACTAATGAAAAGAGAGTAAGAGAGAGTGAGTAAATAAAGCAAGCAAGCTTCACACAGCTCATTGTGGAAAAACACCATATAAATAAACTTACTGAGAGTGTAGCCTCAATTAGGATTGCTCAAGGCCAGATGAAGTTATGATGGATCTAAACCAGACCCAGGATTGGTGGGTTGGAGCTTCGCTGGGGGTACCTTCATTGTCTCCAAACCTTGTGCTAGCATAGAGACTGTCTCCCTGAGTTGGAAGAGGTTTGAATCTGACACAATCCATCTCATCCTGTCTCTTCTCTATCTTTTTTTCCCTCTCTTCTGCTGCCAGCTCTTATCTGGCAAAGCAGTTTTGCTTGCAGATTCTCCAAGCAACAGGTCCCCTAGATCAGCAATGGCGAACCTATGGCACGCATGTCACAGCTAGCATGCAGAGCCCTTTCTATGGGCACGCAAGCCATAAGTCGCTGGATCGCTACTCCCCACTCCCCCCGTGGAGCCAAACCTCAGGAGGCGGCTTCAGCTGCGGTGCTGGTGCTTCAACAGGCGGATCCGGAGTAGCAGGCGCTGGCGGAGGATCCGTAGTGGGGTCTCGAGGCACCTCTGTGCCTGAGATTTCCCCGTCCGCTGCCACTTCTGGTTCTGCCTCTGCAGTGTCCTGCCTGCTGATTTTTTTTGTTTTTGTTTTTCCGTTTGGGCACGCGAGCCCGAAAAGGTTCGCCACCACTGTCCTAGATCAACTGACACAAAGGCATTTCTGCCAGCAGAAGAGGCAGCGGTGTACCTTTGAGTTATGATTACACTGTAACACTGTAGGGGATAGCAACATTTTGTATTTCTCTTAGATTTTCCTAGTAGCATATTGAGTCTTTGATTTAGCCTATGTGCAAGCTTAAATGTTAAAGGAGAAAAAGGAGGCAGTGTTCCTATTGGTTATTTATGCCACTGGCAGCTAGTTTAACCAGTTGTTGCTTGTATTCATATCATGCCAAATCACATGCCTAGCACACAACCAAGAATACAAGCAGCTACAGTGGTGCCTCGCTTTATGATCACTCCGTTTAACGATGAAACCGCATTACGATGAACTTTTTGCGATCGCTTTTGCGATCGCTTTACAATGTTTCCTATGGGGGAATTTGGTTCCCTGCTTTGGAAACCAATTCTTTGCAAAACAATGATTTTCAGACAGCTGATCAGCGGTTTCAAAATGGCCACCAGGTAAACAAAATGGCCCCCCACTGTTTTCTGGGACGGATTCCTCACTGCACAGGCAGCGAAAATGGCCGCCCTATGGGGGATCTTCGCTGGACGGTGAGTTTCCAGCCCATCGGAACGCATTAAACAGGTTTTAATACGTTTCTATGGGCTTTTTAATTTCGCTTTACGACCTTTTCGTTCTACAGCGATTTCTCTGGAACAAATTAACGTTGTAATGCGAGGCACCACTGTACTTAAGTAGCACCAATCTGCTGCTGCAATTTATACCATCGTACATATTGCTAGTGTAAATGAACAAGAAAATTCAGTCTCAGTTGCCTCACCCAATAAGATTTAGACAGCCAAGGCCTGTCATATCTTAGATGCTGGCAGATCCATCTAGCAGAGGTAGGACGGCCATCTCTTGAAGATTATCATCCTTTGGATTTCCTGCTTTAAGCAGGAGGTTGTATTACATCCTTTGGAAACCACTTGGTTCTCCAGATATGTTGGACTTCAACTCAGATAGGGCCTAGACAGCATTACCAATGGTGAGGCTCTGTGGGAGTTGTATCTGGAAGTTGAGTCATGGCAACTGAACTTCTTTCTTATTAGGTTGAAACATTTCGCTACTCATCCAAGTGGAATGTTCAAAGTATTTTGCTTTGGTTCCTTTTGTTTTAAGAATGTTGTGAGCTGCCTTGGGTTCTTGCTCTGGAAGAAAGATGGCACAAAAATGAAATGAAATGAAATGAATGATCCATAAAACTAAAGTGGAAAAAAAATCTGTTAGTCTCAAAGGAACCATAATACTTTTGGTTTTATCCTTTATGCATGTTTTTGTTATGCAGGTGGAAACAAACCAGTCTGGCTACCTCTTCAAAAGTGGCCATGGAGGAGAGGAAATCTTACCTACTGTTGTCTTCCCCTTCTAGGACTGGGCCATTGCTAGAGGCCGCTACCGCCCTGGCGTAGACCAGCCAACCCCATCAGAGTGGAAGCGAAACTTCCGTGCTGCCCTAAACCGCAAAGAAGGGATAGAAATGGTGCAGGATAGCAGCACAGACTCTGAAGATCCCCACAAAGTGTTTGAAATACAGCTTAATATTCCGAGTAAGGCGTTAAGATGAGACCAAGAGGCCCAGTGTGGGGCTTCTAATGGTGAACCTTAGGCAAAAGGTGCACAGTGATGGAAGGACGGTGTGTGGGTGGGCTGGGGGAACTGCAGTTCAAGAAATCAGTTTTTCTAAACTCTGGACTCTTCACTGAATGCACCATAATCTTGCTCATGACTGTCTTCTCATGCAGTAAATCCAAATGGTGGTGCAGGAAGGGTGGTGAATGCACCGTCTGATGATCCATCCTCTATGTCCACTGGAAGCCAGGAGGTATTTGGAGGTGGTTTATCTTCTAGTCAGGTCAGTTCTTCCTCTTTGTCCAGGTCTCAAGAAATCCAGAATGGGGAAGTGGGAATGGAAAGAAGAAGCAGAGCATGAATTCTCTGTAGCCTTTTCACTTGATTCAAAGTTGTTCCAGTTGTGCATCAGCAGCTGGGGGTCAATCAATGGACTGAACGAGGGTGAACAAGGAGCAGCTCAATCTAAATGGGTCAGAGGTGTTATTGGTTAACAGAAAAGCAACAACTTCTGCTGGGTGGGGGTCACCTTCCCCAACAAAAATTCCCAGAGTTTGGACTGTATAGGTGTACACTTGGATTCATCCCTGACGTTTTTGTCAGTGTTCAAGAGAGTGTTTGCACAGTTGCACATGGTGCTCTAAGTACTAGATGAAACCATTACAAGGTCATATTCTTTCATGGAGCATGCCTAGATTTTGGGATTTTTAGAGGAGTTCTTTTGCTTGGTCCTGCCACCATAAGAGACCTATTTGGCTTTGGTGATGATGTGAGGGAGGGGCTTCTCAGTGACTGCTCCCAGGCTCTGAAACATCATGCCAAACGGCTTCACTGGTTCTTAATCATTTTTTTTAAAACAACATTTCAATTGTATTTTAAATTTTATTTTTGCTACTTCTGTTATGTGCTGTCAAATTGATTCCAGCTTCTGGCAACCCAGTGGCTTCCAAAAGGTTCTGTTAGTATGGGCCTAAATCCTATTGTGTAATTAGGCCTATGAGGGGCAAACAACGTGGTCTACCGTGGCTTCTTACTGGCAGTCATCAAGTCCTTGTTTGGAATTTCAGGTGCACTCCAGCCCACGAGACTGATGTGCACCCAAAAGTCCAAGTGGCGACTCATTAATTAGCAGCAAAAAATCTCATGCAAGTTATGCCATTTGCCTTCTGCAGGTATAAATAAGCAATGGGATTTTGGCCATTTTAGCCCCCATTCATTGGTAGAAAAATGGCATAAAAATGAGAAAGGAGGGGGTTGTTGGGTTGTAGGGGTTTGTTTTTTTCTATGTATATGTTTTTTCACCCTTGGGATGTACATTCTAATTCCACTAGCCAATATGGCAGCTGGTTTGCTTAAGGGCTTTGAGGGGATTTTAGGTAGAAATAGACTGTAAGGGATGGGGGGGGTTGTAGGCATTGTAGCCTGAAAACAACTTTTCTAAGCTCTGCTATAAACAAATGATTAGAGCAGGCTGGGGAGTAGGGGACCAAGTAGCAGAGCAAGATGGGAATCAAGGAAGCAAAGGCACTGAGTTGTCTCCATCCTGTTCTTCAGGACAACATATTGGAGAATGTGCTGAGTGCCCTGGATCTCTCCAGTTCCCAGGCAGGTGAGTAATGGGGATCAGAAATGAATCTGGGAAAGGGATAGAGAGGATTGTGGGAAAAAAAGGGGCAAAAAATTAATAAGGGTTCACCTCTTAAAATGATCCATATTCTGTAGTCAGATTCTACTGTACAAATAGTACATGATGAGGATCCCAAACCTGTTAATGTTCCAGAGATGCAATTCAGGCAGGTCTTTGTCACAGAGTAAGCTTATTTGCAAACAAACCTGTGCTTACCGTTCAATGATGCATCACAAACCAATTAAGCTAAATTCACAAACTGGGAGATGTGAAGGATTCTTGCTGTGATAATCAGACATTTTCAGCACTTAAAGAATTTCCTCTGTGAGTGATATACTATTTTTAATATACTGTACATTCTGGCCCTCAGACTTGGTCATGTGCTTACTTTGTCTCTTTCTTTGATAATACTGTAAACAATTTATTTCCATTACTGAATTTGTGCAGAATTTGTACATTTTTTGAGGCATGAAGCCACGATGTGCTAGAAAAATAGATTCCCCCCTCCCCCCAAAAAATCCAGAGAGAAGAAATTCTCCCATCACCTTTTACTTGACTAGAAAAGAACATGCTTGCAGGCAGGTGGCTGGTACACATTGCAGAATCTCTTCCTCCCCCTCTGAGATCCTTTGCATTGTACTCCTTACAGCTATGGCTTGCAACCTTTGCAGTGGAGGAGACTAGGAGTCAGATTTAAAGAGATTTCAGCTGTAGGTACTAGACTTTGTATGTGTATGATGAAACACAAGAAGCAGCTCTGATTGTGGTTGGATTCCTACGCTAGATGGGAGAAAGTTTGGGAATGCTGCCTTTAGCTTCCTATTTCACCCCCTTGGTTCATCTTTCTCATCAGAGATATGGAACCAAGAATTCCTTCTAAATCCCAGGAAGCAACATTATAACCCATTTATGCCCCAGTCCTCTTAGCCAACTGTCCTAATGTACTAAGACACCTTTCCTATCCTGCAGCCTTCCAGATGTTGTGGACTCCAACCCCCATCATTCCCAAACAGCTAATGGGTAGCTGGATTCAAAATATCTGCAGGGCACCAGCATGGGAAAGACTGCTATTGAGTCCTTCAGTTGAGGTTTCCGCAGTGTACTCTTCTGTCCTGGTCATCTGTAAGTTAGGCATTAATCATCTTTCGTTCTTTCCCCCCTGCAATGTTTCATGCCAGAAGTGGAAGATCCTGTTTGGGGTGGAAGCCTGTCCAATACCAACCTGGATCTGAGTCTGACAGCTACAGGGTCACCATTGGGACCAATCTTGGGAACCAACATGTATGGTGAGCTTCTAGGATCTCTAGACCAAGGGTGGGCAAGTTGTGGCTTGATCACTGAATGCAACCACACAGGTGTTGTTGTTTTTTGCTCCTCCCAGAGGTCTCCACCCCCTCTTATGAAAAAAAAATTCTTTGCAAATCAAAATGAGTGGTTTACAAACCAGCCTTGGGATTGTCTGCTAAGAACCCTAACTGCACACCTCAAAATTAAACCAAACCAAGCCAAACCAGGAGCATTTCTCAGCTAGTTGTTGTCGGGGGGGGGGGGGCTATGGTGTCTGGCAAATTCCAGGTGGTCTACTGTGGGCCCCGGAGCTTCCAAAGGTTATTTACCCCCCCAAAAGGGCATTTCCCCAGGGACTGTTAAATGTTGGCTTTCTTAGGTTTCTACCTGACCCACTTGTGTGTGGTGTATTAGTGTTTTGAATCTTTTGCTTCTGCAACCCAGTGCAAGAAGAAAATCCAGCTTGCTATGGAGACCAGCCTCCACCCAGTTTGAATCCAGTTGACGTCACAGTGACACCCTTGGAGCAGATCTTGGCATCTCCTACATTTGGTAAGCTTCTGGGATATAAAGGAAAGAGTTGTTTCTCTGGTGACTGCTGTGGAGAAGGGAGTCTGTGCCAGTACCTCTAGGCAGAGTCATTACCCGGGCAGAGCAAGCAGGGCTTTTGGCTGAAGGCAGCGAAATACAGTGGTGCCTCGCAAGACAAGTGTAATTTGTTCCGCAAGTAGCACTGTCTTTTGAAATTTTCGTCTTGCGAAAAGTGGGAATCTCGCAAGACAAAAATAATTCATCTTATGAGGCATTGGTCTTGGGGGAAAAATCATCTTGTGAAACATGGCCATAGAAGCCGTCTTGCGAGGCACCACAGCAGTCACAAAAACTATTCGTCTTGTGGGTTTTTCGTCCCACGAGTTGTCTTGTGAGGCACCACTGTACAGAGCATGAAAAAAAATTGCCGCTGGACGGGTACGATGCCCACATGGAGATTTGATGTTGGAAAGGCACAAACCTACATGTTCCAAGTTTTCACATTATGGCCAAGTGCTTCTCCCTATGAAGGGAACACAAACCAAATGGGCTCAGCACTGAACCAGTTTTACACTAAGACCCAAGCATGATCATTCCCATTCCTCTGTCTTTAATCTGTGTATACCTGTTTCACGTGACATGGGCTTAACGCAAGAGGGCACTGAAATTGCTAGTCCCTGCTGTGCCTGAAGAACATATATCCTTCATATTTTAGCAAGATGTGCAATTTGGGTGGATCTAGAGGCCAGTTTTCCATCCCCAGAATCAGCTGCATAACATATAACTGAATAAAATTGCCTCTCCAAATAAATAAAAAGACACACCAGCTGAAATCGAATTGCGCACTCTAGCAATGAGTGTAGCTTTTGGAAACAGATTTCCATAAATTAATAACTCTCACTAGATTATCAGTTACATACTAAACTGCACGGCACGGTATGCAACAGCCAAGGTCTGCAGAGATTTACTAACTTAATGACAGTTTTCACTTAAAAATTGGACCATTTGGCTGAAATCCTATCGTGCAGGTACACAATGTGGGATTTCCAAATCCCACCCACCCCACCTCAGCCCATGTATATGCAAAGGAAGGTGTTTGCTTTATAGAGAACAGGGCTTCCTGGAGGGTTCTAGTAGTGGTTCAAGGACTGAGGGTGTTGCCACTCTTCTCCCCCTCCCCCCGTGTGAAATAATGATGGATAGAATGTGATCTCTTGAATTTCTGCTCACCATGCACCTGAAAAGGGGACTAGGGTTCTAGAAAGTGGCGGTTGGCTCATCTGGCCCAGTCTTGTTTACAAATGATTTGTGGACCAATGGATATTTTTGCAAGTTTTACAAAGCATCATAGACCTTGTTAAGGGCACAAACAGGGAAAGCTGAACTACAAGGAACCTGATAAACTTCCCGTCGTTTTTTGCCCATGACATTTCATACCCTACGGCGGCTGCTACACAGGGCTTGGAAAAATTATGTTTAAACTATAGCCACCATGTTCGTACCGTGCTTGCTGGTCGATTCTGGGAATTATAGTCCAGAAAAAGTATTTTTTTTCTAAACCCTGATGCTACACGGGTAGAGTGAGGAGGACCAGTCATGTGAATGGTCTTTCACATAACTACAGGTGGTTCATCTGAAACTGCACACAGATACCCTAACTTCCCTCTCTTCTCTTTAGAAACAGATTTTGAGGTTCGGGCTTATTATCGGGGCCGGATGGTTTTCACCAAGGTGTTCAGTAATACACGAGGCCTTTGCTTTGTGCCTCCTGGCTTCTCTGGTCGCTATCCTGATTTAGTGGATGTGGTCCTACCCGACCCGTCTCCCTTGAGCGACCAGGTGCAAGCATCTTACACCCAACGCCTTCTACGTGGGGTAGCTCCAGGGGTGCTTCTCCGCATCGAAGGCAAATCGCTGTGCGGCACACGTCGAGGTCCTTGCCATGTCTTCTGGAGCCAATCTGAGATAGCCACAGAGAATACACCACGCGGAGAGTTGTCAAAGGAAAAATTCTGCCCCATCTACAGCTTGCATCAGTTTACGGAAGGTAAGCCTATGCTGCCCATGCATTCCCTGTTGAGAGCCACCGGCCAAAGGCTCTGCTCGCTTTGATTCTGCTTCTGCCGCAGTGAAATGTCTGCACCAGCATTTAATCCTCTTCTGTCATCATGACGGGGAGAAGGCTCAGCTCACCAATCAAAATGTATAAAAGTAGCTCCAGCTACAAAGAAAACTAATGCTGGAGATTTTTTCCCTCCTCTTTTGCAGCCTTACTATAGTTTTTCATTGATGCTGCAATTTGAAGTTTCTATTCTGCTACCTTCTAAAAGCTTGAAGTCCCTACCTTGTGTCATTTATCCAAGTAGACATTAGAGGGGTAATTATGGGGTGAAAGCTGGCATTATATGCAGGGAAATGTCCTTGGCAGAAAAAAAATTTTTTTTCTGACCTCCCTTACTGTGAGGCTAAAAGATAACAATTTTTCTCCCAAGGCAGTCCTTTGTCAATGAGGAATTTGATCCATTCAGTTTTCTGGCAGTGAAGAGGTAAGAACACAGGAGACTGACTTGCAGAGTCAAAATACTGGTCTGTGTAGTTTCCTGATGCCCTTCCTGCCCTTGCATCTTCAGCTCCCTTTAGTTCTAGGCTGCACTGTCAATAATTAAATAATTAGTCATTCTGGGATTTGTAGTTCAGACTGTTGAAAGGACACCAGATTGCTTGTGCCTTGTCTGAGAAATGACTGGAAGTGGGTCTTAGATCATAGAAACACAGCCAAATGTCCTAAAAATCAATCAGCCAACTGGGACACCTTCTCTTCCCTCTTTCTGGGGAATGCTACTTTGATCAATACTGTTCTTCAGGCAGATCTTCCTTTGGCATCTGGCGGTTTGACCAGTTCCACTCCCCCAGGGAGCTTCCATGGCAGTCAGAAAATTGATCTCAGGTCTCCCGAGTCCTAGTCCATCACTATTGGGGGCCATATAAAGAGGATTCAAGATAACCACTGGTTGGGAACTAGGCCTTATGTCATTCTCTGGTGGGGCAGTAGATTATTAAGGAAGCTGCTCTTTCTTCCTCTCTTCCTTCAGAACTGATTGGGTATATGGAAGGAAGGAATAACTCCCCTAAGTACACTTTGTGGTTATGCTTTGGAGAAAACTGGCCTGACACTGAGCATCCCTGGAAGAAAAAACTGATCATGGTAGAAGTAAGTGCCTTTTCCCCTTCTTTATGCTGCTAAAGACCAGAGATATGAAAATCCCTTTCTTGAAACACAACTCTCACCATCAGGTCTGATGGATTCTAAAAGTTGTAGTCCAAACATGGAACTCTCCCCATGTTTGCTAAAAACAAACTTAAACATGCATACCACCACCTCTAATATGCTTCTCCAGTTTCCCCATCTTTTGAGCAAATGTGTTGCTATAAATTAAAACACCTTTTAATAACTACAGCTAGGATTGTTTAAGCAAGATTTGACAAATGGGACGTACCATCAGTTTCTTTCTTGTGAGATACAGTAGCTACTGTACTGTATGAGCCTGAGCAGATGGGAAGATGAAGTGATACTGAAATTTGCCTCCTTCCTCCACCCTTGTTCTGTCTGTGTTTGCAACTGCTTCCTGTGTCATTACTGTCCCCTCTGAAATCCCAGTACCCCGAAATGAGTGCTTAAGGGAATGAACTAGCAGCTCTCCTACCGTTCTTTGCTCAGGAGGCTGCCCAGGGGGCAGAATTAGCCAAACAGTTGCTGCTACTTACTGGCACAATGAAAAGTTTTACTATTTTGTTCACAGTGACGTGCCATTAAGAGTAAATGGCTGTGGTTTTTCTCAGCCAGAGTTTGCTGCTGTAGCCATGAAGTGTTCAGCAGATATCTGATCAACCCATTTGTTTTTTGCAATTTCTAGTTTTCTCCTGCCCCTTTTGTTTCCTCCTGTTTTGCAGTGGGCAGCTAGGAAAATAAACCAAGACACAGTTATAGATTCAGGCATGATGGCAACCTGTGGTTTAAACAAGTCAAGACTGTTTTAAACCAACAAGCAGCTGTGGCTTCTAATTGTAATAGGCAGATAGCAAACAAACCAGTTTGTCAGAATGAGTTTTGACATATAACCAGCCCAGCATTCAACAAACCACAACATGGCTTATTGTTGTTTGTGAATCCAGGCAGTGCTCCTCTGAGGTAATGTAAGTCAGCAGGGTAAAGTCACAAAAAAACCTTTGCATATCTAACTAGAACTAAAGCTGAGGTGATAAAATGTCCCTTTCAGTTGATAAAACACGTATCTCCCTGACACTGCTTCTTTTAAACATGCAAACTAGAAATTTGTTGAAAAACACAAGATAGTAAATTTCATCTGACATTCCCTGGAAAAAGTGTTTTCCGATTCTCCATTTGTATTTTTGAACAGCCAGTTGTATCCTACACCCATACTAGCTTTTCTAGTCTAGCTCTAGAACTTCCACAAAGCAGGCATTGCTAACGACTTTGCAAGAGCTCACAAGGAATCTTCCTGCAATCAGAGGTGGGGTAATACCCACCATCTCTCAAATGGCTTTAAACGTGGAATTCCCTAAGGAATCATGGACTTAACAGAGTCTATTAAAGTCAAACCCACTGTCAAATGGAGTCTGTCTACAGTTTCAGGATCTCCAGTTCAAAAACAAGTCCTTGTATATAAAAAGGAAGTTAGAAGTATTTACTAAAAAATTCATTGACCATTTCATCCAAATTGTGGCAGCTGTCGTTTGCTTTGAAGTTGTGACTTTTCATGCTGAGATAAAAGACCAGAGCAATGCTATAAAATGGAAACGGAGGTTTTGAATCTTTTCTCTGTATCTCTTTCCCTCAAGTATGAGTGGGAATAAGCATATGTTCCAGAGACTGGAAAAAAAATCTTGTTTGGACTGTACCCCCTAGGATTTCTCCATTCTATCAAAAAAAAGCCATTTCTTCAAGGTCTGCATGTTCCCCAGATTTGCTACTTTGTGCTTCCTGAGCAGACCCTGAATTCTCATCCTTTAGCTGGCAGTTCTTCTATTATGGGTTTACCAAGGCCAATCAAAGTATGTAGCTGGCACAATACAACTGTGAGAAGATGGGACAAGGAACTTATCTTTGTTGTGCCAGTGTTTAAGAAGTTATTATTTGTTACATTTATATCGCACGTTTCCACTACAAAACAGTGCTCAAAGTGGTTTGCAATTCTCATTCCCTCCCCTTGCAATTTGTCATAGTCTCCAACCGGACAGCCACCAAGGTAGTGGCCAAATCCTGCTCTCCTACATATACGGAGGGTACTAGATTGGAAAGGGCAGTTTATATACCCGGAAACAGCTCTGGCTCAAGCCATTTGCCTACTTGAAGTGTCACAGCAAACAGCACCACGTAGGTCAAGGGGCAGAGTCCTCAAAGCCAGCCACGTGGCTTTGGCAGCTGAAGCAGAAATCACGTGGTTTACTGTTGTTTGTACTGCCATACCTGGCAGTACAAATACATTCATAACATAGGAAGTAACTGCATTTTTAGGACACCCAAAATATGTTACCATCAGAAGCTGTATCGCTCTCCCTTCACAGAGGACTAGTTCTGCTCAGAGAGCAGCAAGAATGGATTTCTGATTTTCAAGTTATAGCTGAGGCTCAGCCACCAGGCATCTCCATTTCTTTGGCAAGTCAGGAGAAGTAGGGTAATTCTCCTTGACAGTGGGCTTGCTGGCTTCAGAAAGCAGCCCTGCACTGTTCTTCCCATTTTGCTTTCAAATCTTCCCTCAATCTCAAATGTCATTAGAAGTCCTTTCTTTAAAACAGTGCCTCCCCCTTCTTATTTTCCTACTCTCTCTACTACACTATCATTGTTTTCATCTCTTTCCTGTATTCCCCATACATCTATCCTGAGTGAGTGACCTACAGCTTTCCGGAGGCTGCTGGACTGCAGTCCCTACTGCCTGTGGGAGATGCAGTCCAGCAACCTCCGGAAGGCACAAGATGACCAAATCTACATTTTAAAAACCCCATCTTGCCCCATATGTGGGACAGTAGTCCCTCTCCCTCCAACAAGTAGGTGAAAGTAGATGGAAAGTCTCAACAACTTCAGGTATTACAAAGAGAACAGAAAAGAATAGCAGGGGCTTTCAAGACCTGCAGGGCCAGGGCACCACTACTTCTGACCAAGGCTAGGGGATTTGCAGAACTCCAGAGGTTATTTGCTTGCATCTCCCATCATCCCTCCCTGAGTGTTGCTGACTATGGCTGACGGGAACCGAGAAGCCAGCAGTATCGGGAGGACACCAGCTTCCCTAGCTTTGTGGTTGATAGTAGCATGCTGCAGTGTAGTACAAGAGGGAAAAACACACATAGGAAGAACCAGCCATTAAGTGGCAGCTGTTTTGGTTTTCCCCTCCAGGTCATACCTAAGGTTTTGGAAGCTCTCTACGACTTGAGCCAGATCTATGGGGCATCTTCATTAAAACAAAACAATCCAGACTTAAGGATATCAGACTCACTGGAGCAACCCTCCTTCCTGGATCAGCTGCGAGAATGGAAAGAGAAGATGGAGGTGGAGTCCAGCAACTAGCCCATTTCACAGAGAGGCAAACTCAACAGTCTTCCCTGGAGCCTTTTCAATTCTTTTCTTCAGCAGAGGGATTTTCCTTCTCTTACTTTTCCTAAGAGAAGCTGGATGCTGGTAGTTGAAAAACAGCTAATTTCTATGTCAGAAGGTGCATTTCCTTGCACTTGTATCAGTTCAGTACTAGAGATGAGCAATTCGTATTCGTATCCCTGGGGACACAAATACGAATATCAGCACCACAGGTGCCGTGGAGATCCAAGCTCTTCCCCCCCAAACTGACTGGTCCACTTACTGGTTGCTGCGTGGCATGCATGACAGTCATCCATAACTTTGCACCAATCGTGGAAGCAGCCTCGCTGTCACTTCCCTGCCTCCCCACACAGCCGACCACTCCAGCGAGAAGGCAGGAGTGGGAGTCTCCTCACTCAGCTGTTGTGTGATCAGCTGTGCAGAGAGGCGGCAAAGCAACGTCTGGGCTGTTTCCATGATTCTCACAATAATGTGGATGACAGCCACGCGCACCACATGGAGAGCAGTGAGTGGACCGGCTGGTTCAGGGGGGAAGGAATGGACCTCTGTGGCTCCTGTGGTGTCGCTATCCATATCCCCAGGAATATGAATACGAATAGCCCGTCTCTATTCCATACCACTTTCACTGTCTTCACTCTATGTCAGTGGTTCCCAACCTTGGGTGACCCACCAGTTATTGGACTGCAATTCCCAGAAACATAGCTGGTGTTTGTGGGAGTTGCAGTTCAAGAACACCTGGTTTATGCAAGGTTGGGAACCACTGCTCTATGCTAAGGAATCCTGGGATTTGTAGTTTAGTGAGCTGCTGACCATTCTCTGCTGGAAAGCCATGAGAGTTCATGAAATCAAATCTAACGGGGTTCTATGTATCT
The DNA here is from genome assembly GCF_051106095.1 of Pogona vitticeps. NCBI lineage: Eukaryota > Metazoa > Chordata > Lepidosauria > Squamata > Agamidae > Pogona > Pogona vitticeps. The sequence continues at coordinate 100,528,743 of NC_135788.1, forward strand.
CCTCGTTAAACTCAAAATCCCAGGATTCTGCTGGATAGGTCAGGACAGCTGAAAGTATTATCAAGCTGATATAAATGCATAATGGAGATACAACTGCAGCACATCTTCCACTTGAATAAGAGACTGACTTTAGCTCTCTTTGAGTGTTCACTATAACAAGAGGGAAGCCTGCTAGCCTTGCCTTCATGTGAAGAGCAACTGCTCTGGAGAGTCTCCTCTATGTGTGGAAACTCTTTACACAAGCCAGAAATCTGAAAAATCGTGTTTCTGGCTCACATGGAGTCTGAACAGAGAAAAGGCTCACTTTTTCAGATCCTTCACTTCCCAGATACACAAAGCAACAATGAAGCTAGCACATTCCTCATGTTACTTTGATCACCTCAACAGGGTTTGAGTTGGTTTGAAATAGGGTCTTTATTTGCTGAGGATGTTCTTCTTTCCTTTCTCTGCCCTTGCCAAACTGGTAACTGTAGTCTACAACGTAATACAAACCCAGATGTGTACAAAACTGAATTTATCATCATTTTCTAATAAAAGTCTTGCCACCTACTCATACTTACCATTAATCATAGACTTTACTGTTTTACAGTCTTGGCATGGTATTTAACTCAGGTCTCTTCTCATCCACAGCAATGTTGATGCAAAGACTTGCTTAAAAAAAATCAATATTGCTTATATATGCTTATTCCTTATGGTTGCATTTAGTTCATATTTTGGCTCATTCTCATCTTGATGCTGTTTGTATTTTTCATGTTGTTCTCCCACTTTATATTCCATTCCACAATCCTCAAATTCTATTGTTCATGTTATTATTAAAGCTTGGAAAAAATATTTAGCTGCAGATACCCTAGCCATGGGCTATCTGGATGATGGCTACTGGGAATTTTAATCCAGAAGAGTAACTTTTCCATTCTCTACTTACTTTAAGGCTTTTCAGGAACATGGTCATTTTCCTTTCTCAACTACTGTTTCTCCTTACTGCATTTTATGTTATGTTATTTTCCACCTAATCCAAGGGTGAGCTGAGAGTTTCAGGCTCACAGGATTGAAAATATAAGAGCTATACTGAATCAGACAAAAGGCTTAGCTAGTCTAGTTTTCTGTTCACAAAGCAGGCAACCAGTTGGCCTGTGAGCAGGACATGAATGTCACTGCAGCATTTACATACAGTGGTGCCTCGCTTGACGAGGATAATCCATTCCAGCGAAATCCTTGTCAAGCGAAATGAAAAAGCCAACTGAAATGCACTGAAAACCGGTTCAATGAGTTCCAATGGGTGAAATACCTCAGCGTCCAGCGAATATCCTCCATAGGGTGGCCATTTTCCGATGCCTATGCAGCGAAAAATCCGTCCTGAATGCAGTGGGGAGCCATTTTGAACAGCCGGCAGCTATTTTGAAAACCCGACGATCAGCTGTTTTGATCGTCGTAATGCGAAGAATCGGTTCCCGAAGCAGGGAACCGACTGTTGTAAAGCGGATTTTGCCCATTAAAACATCATTTTGCAATCGCAATAGCGATCGCAAAAACGTCGTGAAGCAGATTCATCGTCAAGCGGGGTAATCGTTAAGCAGGGCGCCACTGTACTTTTTATGTTTGTTTTTTACTGGAGCCTTGAGATCCACTAACTTGGAGCCAGGTGCAAGAAACATGTTAGAATTAAAGAAGTCTGAGCTCACAAACTTATTTTGTGTATTAAAGCAGAACAGAGCTCACAGTCTTTCTAGACAAAAATACTCCTTCCTTAATATACCAGAGCTTTATGCCAGTGATACACTTTAGGACAGGAACCAAGTCATATTGTTACTGTAATTGTTAAATAACTGGTAATGACAAAATGTTGTTGATCTACTGCAAATCCCCAGGGTCTACCAGTAGGCTCAGATCTACCACCTATCCCCCCTGATTTTAATCATCTGGTTATGCCAAACTTTGGATGTAACACATTACAAATAACAATGCTACCTGGTAGCATGCATCTTTTTCAGGGAATGAGGGCATAACAGTGGTCCTTTTGCAAAAATAATGTAATGCTCAGTAATGTTGTTACTATATTTTAGTGCCATAACTCACTGCTGCTTAAGTATTTCTTTGTGATAGAAGGTCTTTTTCTTTCCAAAGAAGAACATTCTTGTGAAATACTGTAATAAACTAAAAATAATGTGTCACTTGTACACTACAAAAGTACAGTGCTTAAAGTAATAAATACCACAGAATTAACTTTTTAAAAAAACTTTTAAAAAGAGTAATAACTAACACATAAATTTTTAAAATAGTATCTCTAGCTCTAAGTTATGATTATCTTTTTCTGTGGACCACTTGCAGTCCTATGCCCTGGTCTCTCTCTCTTCTTGAGACTTTCTACATCCCACTCTATCTTTGTGGGTTTTTTTAACAATGCAGTCCTGAATATGCCTACTCAGCAGGAATCCCATCTACATTTACTTCAGTAAGGCTTAATTCTAAGTAACTGTGTAGGATGGAAGTCTTAAAATTTACTTCCATATTGCACTTCCTTCAAATTGGTTTGGGGCTCCTATTTCCTTTTGAATTTGTCTTTCCCTTCTTTCTGCCGTTATTTCCCTAACTTTCTGAAGCTAACTATGTTCACACATAGTGCTAAACCAGGAATCCTGGCTTAATGAACCATAATATGATGAAACATTTGGTTCATAAAAGCAGCTCATTAGCTCCTATTTCACACTTAAATAAAACAGGATATTAAAAAAATTGTATTATGTGCAAACTCAGATTAATGGTTAAGCTACATCCAAACAAGCTAGGATTTCTAAGCTAACACCAATCATTGGTCAAAAGCTCATTTATGCTCTTGATGTGTTTAGGCACAAACCACCATCATCCTAAATCTGGCTGTAACACTGGCTTGTCAGCTCATTCGTGCAAATTATTGAGTGGTGTATACTGGCAAATTCTGATTAACACCATGGTTTACCAAGCCAGGATTCTGCACTAAGTATTACATGCAAATGCAACTACCGTTAAGTTCATACTATGATCCTGAAAAGTAGGTCTTTTGTCTTTATAATACAATGCCTATAGTTTTAGTAACTTTAAACAAAGCAAGGAGAAAACAAATATGTGCACCCCAGTACACTCCTACCCTGTTGTAATTTCGGGGCAGAAGTAGCAAAGAGCCAAATAAGCTGGCGGGAAGGAGATGAAACCAACTTGTCTATCATCTGGTACTGAGCCACACTTGTCTGAACGTTAGAGATTCAGTATAATCACCATGACCAAGAACCATACATAGTCTGATGTGTCCTGATTTCCTCAAATCCTCATTTAGCACCTGTTGTTCTTTGGGTAGCATAGCCCAATTATTCCAGTATATATTTTTGGAAAAACATCATTTGCTTTGTTCCTCCTTAAACTCATGCCACCCCATTTCATAGGAAGCTCCAGTCTTTATAACCAGAGAAAGAATTTCTCTCGTTTTCTCCATGCCATGCATCATTTTAGAAACCTCTGCGATTCTCCTTCCAACCATTTAATTGCTATTTTTTTCTGAATGAAAATTCATTTAACATTATTGGACCATTTTGGCTGGTACACCCTGGGAGCTGTAGGCTTTTTAAGAAGCAGTTTCTCCAAGTTTTTCCTCCCCTGAACCTGCTCAATTTCAGAAAGGCGCTGACCTTTAAGGCATGAACAAGAACAGGCAAATATTAGGCAACAGGACAAATGAGGAGGCTCAAGATGGATTATAAGATAGGCAGTGTATATACCAAAACCCGCAGAAGTAACAGTGGGTCCCAAAATCCAATGACAGGCATGGAGAAAGCGAGATGGAGAGTATTTTCACAGGTGGCTACAGGGCCAAAAAGGCTGCCAATCTTGTTCTGGGGTGGCTGACCATGTCAGGACCTTCATCCTAGGCAGTGATTTAGTGGCCACTAGGGACTCTGGCAGCTGTAAACGTAATGCCTGGGAATGTTAGTTACTAAGGAGGGATCCTTGAATAGCAAAGCATTGAGGCTGCTCTCTTGTTAAGTAAACTGGAGCAACAAGCACAATCTAGCCATGTTTTGAGATAATGGACACCAGGATTCTTCCAACCATCAGAAGAAGACTCCTTATTCCTGAAGCCCAGAGCCCTCCCCTGCCCCCATTGCTAAAGGATCATGGAAGCGGAGCCAGGTTTGGATGGCTAAATGCAGTTTTATGAAGAGAAAGAGGGCAGGGAAAGAGAATGACAAACTTACAACTGGGAGGAGGGCACGGGGGGGGGGGTGAGTTACCTCCCCAACATGGCAGCAGGAAGCTGCCACCCCAGGGCCATTGTGGTACTGCTGCTTCATGACTGCTGACAGGGAGGGTGAAGAGAAAAAAAAAACCCCAACAAATTAAAAACATGCTAAATGAGTAAAAACTAGGTGGAGGAGGGGCAGGAGAGGAATAACACCACCCATTGTATCATGGGAGCTTGAGAGCGATGAAACTACAAATTAGCCTCATCCATCGGTATTTACAGGGCAAAACACCAGTCAGCTTGTGACTAAAACTGTGAAAGGTGTTTGTGGGAGGGGGTCCGGGACAGATAGCAGATGCACAAGAACCGCACTCTTCAAATGCCACCACTCCCTCAAACAAAACAGGGTGTCCCCAACCCTCTCCTTCCACAGACCCCACACAGTAAATGAGGTGGGAGGAAGGGCTCAGCCCAGCCTATTTGCATAAAGAAGGACCACTTTGTTTTGTTTCTTTTGCCTTCTGTTCAGAGGGGGGGCATGGGTAAGCCAGACTTGTCAAGACCTCCTATTTCCTTGGAGGCCCCCGCCTCTTCATCCATCTTGCGTCCATGTTTTCGAAAGTACTTGTATCTCTGGACATAGGCCTTGACGAGGTTGTTCACCTTGACTGGATTAATTTCTCCACTCTTGCTGTGGCAGATCTAGAGGATGTAAAGGGGAGAAGTTAAAGCAAAGTTCCCCTTCTTTCTTGGTGCCTCTTTTGTATCCCCCTCCCTTCCAAGCTCTTCTCTGCCCCTCTCCCCTCCACTCGCTTCTCTACCTTGTGGACGGCTTTGCGGAGGATGTCCTTGTATTCTTCCTTTGTGATCTCCTTTTTCTGGTAATAGGGCTTGATGGCTAGTTTCACTTCCTCCACGGCTCGCTCTTGTGTGTGAAGCTTCTTCAAGTACTGAAGTGGGAACACAGCAGTCAAGCTAGCAGCCTAAGCAGACCACCTGTCTCATCTGATTTTTGAAAGCCAGGCAGATGAGGCCTGGCTTGTGTCGGGATGAGAGATCACCAGATAATAACACAGTAGGACAAGAAAGGCATCCTGCCTGAAATCCTGGACAGCCATTATTGGTAGACAGAGCTGACAATGCTAGACTATATGGGCTGACAAACTCTTTATAAAGCGGTAACATTCAAAGTTCAAGAAAAAATGATGATCAGGATGTGGACATAGTTAATTTTTTGGACTACAACTCCAAGAATCCCAGTCACTGGCTGGGAATTCTAACAGTATAGTCAAAATGTCACCTAGCCAAGCTTGGGTTGCACCACAGAATTGACAATGGTGACCTTGTCAGTTCTGAACTAATTGAGCCCAGCCCTGTTAGCCATTACAAACAATGAGGCATCTGCCAAACTGCTATGTGTGCAACAGCATAATCTAATCTTGGCTCATATCTTCAGGCAGTAGCATGAATTCTGTCAGATGCACTTTAGAAGAACAATGAGCAACCTGGTGGTCCCTCCAGTGGTTTTGAACGTATGCTACACATCCAGCTTGCCCTGCAGTGAGACACTATGGGAGGAAGTAGTCCAAATTTCCCCTTCATGGATTGCTGCCTTGTCGTGGCAAAGGGGCTTGAATAATCCAGAGAAGCTATGGGCTAGGCCATGCAGGGACGCCCAAGATGGACAGGAGAGTTCTGATTGAACGTGATCAACCTGGAGCAGGAACTGGAAAGCCACTCCAGTATCTTTGCCAAGAAAACTTCATGGGCAGAAACAAAAGACTAAAAGATATTACTCTGGAAGATGAGCCCCTCAGGTCGGAAGGAGTCCAACATGTTACTGAGGAAGAGCGGAGGAGAAGGACAAGTAGCTCCAGAGCTAATTAAGTGGTTGGGCCAAAGCCGGAAGGACGCTCAGCTGCGGACACGCCTGGAAGTGAAAGGACAGTCTGATGGTGCAAAGAAAAATACTGCATAGGAACCTGGAATGTAAGATCTATGAACCTTGGTAAGCTGGATGTGGTCAAACAGGAGATGGCAAGAATAAACATTGACACCATGGGCGTCAGTGAACTAAAGTGGACAGGAATGAAAGAATTCAATTCAGGTGATAATCATATCTACTATTGTGGACAAGAATCCCGTAGAAGAAATGGAGTAGCCCTCATAGTCAACAAAAGAGTGGGAAAAGCTGTACTGGGATACAATCTCCAAAATGACAGAATGAGTTCAATACGAATCCAGGGCAGATCTTTCAACATCACAGTCATCCAAGTTTATATACCCACCACTGATGCTGAAGTGGTTGAAATTGACCAATTCTATGAAGACTTACAACACCTTCTAGAACTGACACCAAAGAAAGATGTTCTTCTCATTATGGCAGACTGGAATGCTAAAGAAGGGAATAACAGGAATGTTTGGCCTTGGAGTTCAAAACAAAGCAGGGCAAAGGCTAATAGAATTTTGTCAAGAGAACAAGCTGGTCACCACAAACACATGGACATTACCAGATGAGCAAAACTGAAATCAGATTGTGTTCTCTGCAGCCAAAGATGGAGAAGCTCTATACAGTCAGCAAAAACAAGACTTGGAGCTGATTGTGGCTCTGATCATCAGCTTCTTATAGGAAAACTCAAGCTTACTGAAGAAAGTAGGAAAAACCACTGGGTTAGTCAGGTATAATCTAAACCAAATCCCTTATGAATATACAGTGGAAGTAAAAAACAGATTTAAGGAACTCGATTTGGTGGACAGAGTGCCTGAAGAACTATGGATGGAGGCTCGTAACATTGTACAGGAGACAACAACAAAAACCATCCCAAAGAAAAGGAAATGCAAGAAAGCAAAGTGGCTCTCCAACGAGGCCTTACAAATAGCACAGAAGGGAGGGGAAACAAAATGCAAGGGAGATAGGGAAAGTTACAGAAAATTGAATGCAGACTTCCAAAGAATAGCAAGGAGAGACAAGAGGGCCTTCTTAAATGAAAAGTGCAAAGAAATAGAGGAAAATAATAGAATGGGGGAAAAAACCAGATCTGTTCTAGAAAACTGGAGATATTAAAGGAACATTTTGTGCAAAGATGGACATGATAAAGGACAAAAATGGTAGCGACCTCACAGAAGCAGAAAACACCAAGAAGAGGTGGCAAGAATACACAGAGGAACTATACCAGAAAGATCTGGATGTCCCGGACAAGCCAGCTAGTGTGGTTGCTGACCCTGAGCCAGACATCCTGGAGCGTGAAGTCAAGTGGGCCTTAGAAACCATGCCTAACTACAAGGCCAGTGGAGGTGATGGCATTCCAGATTACGCTGTTAAGGTGTTACACTCAATATGCCAGCAAGTTTGGAAAACTCAGCAGTGGGCAGAGGACTGGAAAAGATCAGTCTACGTCCCAATCCCAAAGAACGCTCCAACTACCATACAATTGCACTCATTTCACACGCTAGTGAGGTTATACTCAAAATCCTCCAAGGTAGGCTTCAGCAGTATGTGGACCGAGAACTCTCAGAACTACAAGCTGGGTTTCGAAGGGGCCGAGAAACTAGAGACCAAATTGCCACCATACGCTGGATTATAGAGAAAGCCAGAGTTCCAGAAAAACATCTACTTCTGCTTCATTGACTACGCAAAAGCCTTTGACTGTGTGGACCACAACAAACTATGGCAAGTTCTTAAAGAAATGGGAGTGCCTGACCACCTTATCTATCTCCTGAGAAATCTATATGTGGGACAGGAAGCAACAGTTAGAACTGGATATGGAACAACTGATTGGTTCAAAATTGGGAAAGGAGTACAACAAGGCTGTATATTGTCTTCCTGCTTATTTAACTTATATGCAGAATATATCATGCGAAAGGCAGGACTGGATGAATCCCAAGCCGGAATTAAGATTTCCAGAAGAAATATCAACAACCTGAGATATGCAGATGATGCCACTCTGATAGCAGAAAGTGAGGAGGAAATTAAATCCATTGATTGATTCCATTTTGAGATGACCCATTAGATCTGTGGGGCTTACAGTAGTGTTGACTTAACAAGTCACATTCTTTCAGTGGTTTGAGTCTATGCAGAACTAACAACTGGACCTAGCCCTGTCAAATTTTAATATCCCCTAGATTTATATGACTATGGCAGTTGATTACTAGGAAATATGGTCCGCTGTACCTGGAGGACCACAGGAGTCAAGCAAAGTTTGGGCCATGCTCACTGGAAGATTCTGGGAGAAGAAGTCCAAAAAGACAACTAGTGGGGACTTTATGCTAAATGTCTCTTCACTAACCCACAGATCACAAAAATTCTCTCCTTTCCAAAGGCTTTGTTTTTTTACCTTATCACTGTCTCCACGCCCTTCGGAGCTAGTGCTGCCCAGATCGGTCCCAGATGAGGAAGCAAAGATGCCAGCTGAAGGAGGGCCTGCTGAGGCCTGGCTCAACGTCGCAGGCAACACCCCCGTTGGGGTAGTGGGAGTTGAACCACAGCCACCAAGAGGCAGGGAACCCTGAAGCAAGTAGGAGACAGGTGGTACAGCCAGGTGTGAGGCAGACGGCTGGGTGGGCGGTGCTGGAGGCTGAGGGGGGCCCAAGGAGGCTGAGGGCTTTGTGTGGGTCAAGATCTGGAGGGTCAGAGAGTGCAACACAGAGGGTTAAGATAGTCTGGGGGGAAAGAAAAATCCACGGCCCACTGGCTTAGCCAGTGGAACACAACAAAGAATATAAACACTAGAATGTGCCTCAAAACGGAGGCAAACTGATAACTAAATGGGTCTACCTGGCTCTACAGAAACAGAACCATAATATGGCAAAACCCATTTTCTTAACGATAATAACACAAATACTCCATTAGCATGACTATGGCCATGCCAACTGGGGGATTCTGGGAATTATAATCTTAAAAAATGTTTCTGAGCCCTGAGCAAGACAAAGTAACCTTTCATTCTCCATTCCCCTTCATTGTGACTGAATGGTTGCACAGCTTGGAAGCTGCGCAAACAGTCTATGGCAAAGGCAATGTGCGTTTTTTCTCTATTCCTCCCTCTCAATCCCCCTTTCTTTGCCTATTGTCTCTTTGAGATCACAAGGTTCAGGGGCTGGAATTGTCATACTACTGAGCTTTCCACTCTGCATAGGGAGACTTTTTGGCTAAAGGGTGGAGCAAATTTTTATTAGATTAAGGGTGGGCTACATATAAGCCACATACAACTACCATTGTTTTTCTAGCTCCTGACCTCCCCTTGATTGCCTTGTGAAAACAAGAAGCACAAAAGGTGTAGGTCTCATCTTTAAAAAATATGTGCCCCTAGAAATTTCCAGGAAGTGTGATTTTGCTTTTACATGACAGAAACTTCAGTAAGAGTTGCGACAGCATCAAGAACTTCAGGGATTTTTACATGTGAACAAGGCACCCAGGAATCTGCACACTGTTTACTTGACAGAAAATGGACATTTCCCAGCAAATTGGGTTGTAGAGATTCTGTGGGGGTCCCTGGATAAAGACCATCACTCATTTTAATGATTGTTCAATTTCCTAAAGCCCTGGTTTCTCCCTTCAGCACAAACTGGGGACTAGAGATAAACCACAGAAAGTGGTAGCAGTAAACAGGTTTCTGCATAGCAGAGGAATAGTTAACAATGACATTAACACACCAACAGAACATTTAAGTACTCTAACAAAAAGCTTCCAATATGGTTTGAATTAGAGGCTTTAGAGAAAACACCCAAATTGTTCTGGGGGAAAGAGGAAATGGCTGCTAAACAGAGCTTGATAGCTGAATGGCTGCAAAATGCCACTTAATTACAAAGAAAAACATCTGCTCTTCAGCGGGATGAAGCAAACTCACATCTGTAAATGGAAAGAATTTACAGCCTTAAACCCACTTGTGTTTCTTTGGAAAGCCAGTCCCATTTTGTTCAGCTGGACTTTCGTCTGAGTAATTGGATCCACAGCTGAAACCTGAAGTTTTAAACTGTGAGTTTGTCAAAATAGCTTATTTGTACACATCTAATCATTTGGCATGCATTATGCTAAAGATGGGGAGCCTTTGGCTTGTGGGGATATTATGTCCCACAGAGTTTCCTCCTCTATAAGTCCCTCCCTTGGCCAACCCCCTGCCCCATGACAGTAGGAAGCAAAAATGCCTATTGTTCATCTTTGAACGGCAATGGGATACAACTGTGAGGATGCCCAATGCTTTGCCCCCCCCCCATTCTGATGAGGAAGGGCATAGGGCAGATGAAGCATAATCATCTTGGGTATGTAACCTGAAATAATGCTCCTCCAAGATGTCAGTCTTACGCTTCCTCTATGGCTTCCCAAACTGGAGATGCTGAAGGGTACAAAACATTAGTCCCCAGCCAAAGTCTGCAGCTGTACTAGGAGCAACTCCAGACACTGTTTGGCCAGGGACCCCATCATGCCTGCAGGCTTGCTGGGGTGGGGGAGCGGATAATTCATGCAATAAATGATAACTCCTAGTCCACCCCCCAAGATATTTGGGACCCTCTCTCAAGTGACAAAGTCCTAAATAGCACCAGAAGGACATGAGGGCCTTCTGTAACCACTTTGGGAAGTGAAGAAAACAGAGGCCTAGGAGAGAAAAAGTCACCATTCCTTAGCACTGCAGTAGACGGAATTGCACTTCTCAGACAACCACCGAAAAACCTAATGCAACCCCTCTCCCTTCAGTTATGTGCCAGCAGCGCTAGGCAATCTGCCGTCCTCCAAATTTCCTGGGTCACAAACTCTGAACTTTGGCTGGGGTTCGTGAGAGCTTTAATCTAAACCAGCTAGAGTGCACCCGGTTGGCTAGGACAGTGTTAAGCTGTTGCCTAGCTTCAAACATATCAAACACTCCCACAGGAGTTTGGACCAATTCACAGCAATGTCTAAAGAGCCCCCAAATTCTCTATTAAGAACTAAATTTTGCACATATTTTACAAATATCCTAGAAATCTGAAGATGTCTTCACTGAATTTCAGATTCTGGTGCAAAAAAAAAAAGCTTGGAAAAGGACTGGAAGCTTGCTTTGTATCATTTCAAATTAGAACACTGGACTACAACAACCATGTTGGCTGGGGGATCCTGGTAGTTGAGGAGTCAAAACCCAACTTCTGCAAGCTTCAGGACTGAAACCTAGAATATCAAGACTGCCACCATCAGGTGAAAGAAATGCAAAGATACTCATCCGTCATTCAGATTCTGCATTCAACTTAACAGTGTCAAACTCCTTTCGTACCTGATTGGTTGCTTGAATAAGCTCTTGGGCTTTTGCACGGCTTGCAAGATTGGCCTCTTCCATCTTGAAGAGGAGGGCAGTCACTAGGTAAGAAATACACATGGTTTTCAAGTGGCAGGAGAGGGAGATCAATCCACAGATTGCCAGGCCCTTCTGCCAGCCTGGACCTGGCCCTCTAACATGACAAGGGAACCCAGGATGCTCTGTCTTGGACTTCATGCACTGAGCAAGAGGCTGAGGCAGATGGCCTCCAAGACCACTCTTTTTTCCAACTCTATAATTATATCCCCTGCCTCTTGCCACAACAGAAAACAGCACGAAGGGAAGGAGACTTATAACAGGGAAAAGAACAAGTACCCCGTGTCCAGCAACATGCTCAGGTCCCACTGCTCTTACCCACCCACTTGCTTTTAAGAGAAACTTAAACTTGTTTGGAGATCCAGTAGAACATCACAGATAAGCAGGCCCTTGCCTTCCCATCTTGTTTTGCAGTGGCACCATGAAAGAAAATCTACTTATCTTACAGGATACATCTCAGCTGGAGTATGGCCCCTGACATCTCTTGGGGCACTTTCATAGCGACATTACAAGAGTCCCAAGATCTTCCAAATGATTTCCTCCGCCCATTCCTGTGGCAGTGGCACTGAGTTTCTACATAAGGCAGTAAAGTTTCTGCAAAAGATTCCTTGCTCTGTTTTCTCCCACCCACCACCTAAACACTGACCCAGAGTAATTGTAGAGCTGGCCCAAAGGGTTTTAGTGCAGGAGATGAATGGGGATGCAAACTCCCACCCAAAATAAAATAAAAATTGATTAACTGAAAACTGACATGGTGTGAACCCCAAGGAGATCATCCTGTTTTCTTTGGCTCATTTGTGCCAAGACTAGAAAAATAAGGGAATTATTTCCCATCTGAAAGAATGCACACAGGTACCTGCTCAAGGATAGAAGAACTCCATGCCCCGTTTCCATTCTTTCTGACTGCTAGATGTGGGGCCAGCCCTACTATTAGCCAGAGTAAGGCAACAGCCCACAGGGCTGATGGTGGGGGCTGCAAATATCTGGCCAACCCTCTTGAACCCTTCAGCTATTCTCTTTTGTTAAAGGATGCAACTGTGTGTCTTATATAGCCATTTCTGCACCCACTAAACTGTCCAGCTTGCCTGTAGATTTCAGATGCAGTGGATTCTGCTATCACACCCTTGGTATTGAAAGAAAATACAGCTGGCAGCCCAGTTAGGTTTTGAACTGTGAATTGGGAGATAAGATGGAATCTTCTTTGCCTTAGGCAGCAAACCATCTTGAGCATGTTCTGACCTCGAATCTAACAAACTGCATATCTATCTGCCTTTGTGTCACTTGAAGGAGAAAAAAACTTTCAAAACCATAGACTTTGGAACCCAACAACAGCAAAAAAACAAAAAAACAAAAAACACCTTAGTACATATATGAAAACTGACATTGTGTGGCTTTTGAGCCTCTGTACTGTATCTTGGCTTTTCCTTTGAGTCTGCTTAAAGTAATCATCATTCCATATACAGTAAGACCCCCATATCCAAGGAATCAGTATCCACAGTTTCACGTATCCACAGTCTGAAAATATTAAAAATATTAAAAGATCCAGAAAAACCTATTTTCATATGTATTACCATAACAGGCCACCATATGGAGCAAGGGACCATACTGTACTATGAATATTTGTTAAGTGAAGTCCATGGTGCCCTCTAGTGTCCAATTCTGACAATGCATGCGAAAAATATTTTTCTTGTTTTTTTTTCCTTTTATCATGCTATACCTACAATGCCTACTGTTATCCACAGTTTTCAATACCCACAAGAGGCCACACAACAAATCCCAAGAGAATATGGGGATCCTATAGTACATTTAGGCCAAAAGGTGCCCATCTGCAAGTATGTCCTTTCTTCACATTATTCTCTTGCTGCTAAAGTTTAAAACATTTGAAGCCTATGGTCACAGAACCTGTGGCAGAAGAAATGGGAACCATTAACCATCATCCTGCTCCAATCTATCTTCCCAATTCTATAGGTTGGAGGTCTAAAGCAACTGCCAATATTTCATCCACAGATTTTAAGAGACACCACATTAAGTGTGACATGGTAAGGATAGTGGATTAGGACTTGGGAGACCCAGGTTCAAATTCCCACTTGTCTATGACATTCACTCACTGACCTTGGATTTGTCACTATGTCTTCTACTACTCTACCTCACTAATTATTCAAGAGGATAAGAACTGAGTAAAGCAACACATATGTCACCTTCAATTCTGTAAAGGAAATGTGGGATATACCTATTATTATTACTTCAAACCTGTCTTGCTTTTAAAAAAGGAAACCTAGAACAAGCTAGGCTGCCAAGACTTATGGTCAGAATTGGGATCCTGTGATTGGACAGTGAACATTTAAATGACTTTAACTTAAGGGGCTTACTGCATCATGGACACAGTGAGCCCAGCTTTGGAGACGGGCTCTAGATGGATTCATAAGAATTCTACTAAAGTAAAAAAACAGAATTCTTCTTGGAACTTGAGATTGGAGCCTACAGAGCTTATACTGGCAGTTCATGTCAGAACCTACCATGGCCATCAATGACTACAGTTCCATGAATGGCCTGCCCTCCTCCCACACCAGCCCCCATAGAATACCTACATGCCAATACACCACTGGTGCAGTCTACCCCACCCTGCAGATTCCAAGACATGGGGGCAGGCGGCTGGGGAGTGCTGCGGGGTGGATGGGGTGGCTGTTGCTGTTGTGGCTGCTCCTCTTTGGTCTCAGACATGCTGTCTGCTTCGGGCTCATCAGCTGGCACCCTCGGCTGCTCAGCTGGAGGATCTTCTGGAAGGAAGGAGACATCCGGAGTCTTACAGCTACTGTCCACTGTCTGAGAATCAGGAGTCAGCTCCTGATCTGGAGCCAGCAGCTGAGGGCTCGGCGGCTTGGCTGTGCCCTCTGATTTCTCCGAACCTGACCAGGATGGCTCCTCTTTGACCCGCAGAGGGCTGCTTGCACCTTGACTGCAGCTGTCAGCTTTGGATTTCTTCAGTCCAGTTTTCACTTTGAGCTTCTTCTTCTTCTTGGGTTCTGAGGAGGCTCCCTTTGGCTTGATGCCCTTCAATTTCTTCACACCCATCTTGGCCTTCAGCCCTTTGACCTTCTTGGGTTTGAAGCCTGGCTCCTTGACATCAGCCATCTCACCTTGACCTGCTGCTGAAGCCCCGACCATCAACACCTTCTCTTCTGACTTCAGGAAAGGTGAGCGGCTCTCCTTGTCACGGCTGAACTTCACACCAATGGAGCCCACTTCTTTGACTGATGTGGTGCTGCTTACCCCTTCACGGATCAACACGGCCACCTTGGACTGAAGCTTCACTTTCCGGCCAGAACCCAACTTACCACTCTCCTTGTGGCTTCCGGCTTTAATCTTTTTCCCAGGCTTATCCCTGTCAGGTCGGGCCTTTTTCTCAGCCTTAGGCAATTCCTGTTGTTCAGAACAAGGAGGCCCTTCCTTTGGCTTCTTTTTGTACTTATCCCGGGCACCAGGCCGCTCCTCAAGGTAGGCTCTCTTGCGTTCTTTCTCCTTGGGTATCTTCTGCTTGGTGTCCTCTTCAGGCCGTTTGTCCTTGCGGGATGGGACTACATCCTCCTTGGCTGTCAGCCGTGCTCCACCAGATTTGGATTCCTCAGCAGGCTCACGGTCTGAGAAGCAAGCATCAAAGCTCATCCCTTCAGAATCGTAAAGAACCTCCCGCTTAGCTCTCTCTGGAGTCTCCAACAGTCCCTCCATTTTCTCCTGCTGGTTGACTGTGATTGTCCTCTTGATGGTGAAGAGATCATTGTCATTGAGATCCTGGATTGAAGGTGGCACGACAGTCCGCGCATCTCTCCGACGCTCCATCAACACCTTCTCAGACTTGGGCTCTTCCAAGAGGTGAACCTCCCGCTCCTTGTCCTTCGATAATCGATGGGAGGAATGCTTTTCACGGGAACGAGACCGAGAACGCTTCTTTTTCTTTCTGCTGCCCTCTCCCCGATGTTTCTCTTTGTGCCGACTGCGATGTGCCCGACTACTGCTGTGTGACCGGGAATGACGGCTACGACGCTTCTCCTTGGATTTAGACCTTCGGCTCTTGCGCCGCTCCGCAGAAGCATGCGAGGAGCCAACAGCAGACAAGCTGGTGCTGATCGAGGGGGACCAGGAACGAGAGGCTCGGTGGTGTGAGCGGGACCTTGAGGCTCTGTGGCGCGAATGCCGACGTTCCTTGGATTTTGAGCGTGATTTTGATTTCTTCTTGGGGTTCCAGGAGGAGACATAAGACTCCTTGTTTTTTGAGGCCTTGCGCTCTCGGGATCGTTTGCGCTCCCGCTTGGATTTCTTACATGAGCCTGAGCTAGAACCAGAGTGAGATTTTGAGGCAGGACGTTTGGGGGCAGGTGGCGGCGGCGGTGGCGGAGGCAAGGGTGATGGGGCTCGGTAGCGTTCTCGGCGCTGGGTGAGGATCTTCCGCCTCAAGTCCACACCCTTCCAACGTGGGTCAGGCTGGCTTTCACTAAAGTCAATTTGCAAGGCGCCTTCATCGTCCGAGTCTGCATGTAATGACAGGAAGTCATCTCCCTCCACCACCCGCAGGGTACGCTGTTCTGCAGGCCGGCATCTGCTCCGGAACAGTCGAATAGGACTATACCTCTCATCCTCTGGCTGAACAATCTCACCTTCTTCAATTTCAGAGTCACCACCTCCACTCCCATCCCAGTCCATAGATGATCGGCGCCCAGCCCGATGATGCCCTCCTCCCTTGGACACCTTCTCCCCACTCCTTAGTTTGGCATTTCCAATGGTGACCACCTCCAGAGACACCTTCCCCTCCAGCTGGGGCTTGGCTTCTGCATCCAAGCGGCCTTTGGGGGCCAGGTCTACCACAAATACCCGGCGGCGTGGCTCAAGAGCTTGGGATTCAGCTTGATCTGGAGGGAGCTCCTCAGGCAGGGTGGAATCTGCACCTGGAAGTTCTTTGCCCTCAGGAGGCTCAACAGGGCAGGTGCCCTTGGATTCATAATCCCTGTCAGCCTCTGCTTCTGGTTCTGAATCTTCTTGTCCTTTGTCTGAGCTGGGGAAATCTTGGCTCAAGCTGTTCTCATCATAGATTCCAGCCAATGTTTCTGAGATGCGGCTAATGCTGTGGGACATGTCTGGAGGATGCTGGTCATGGTCATCATCCTCGTCATCGTCCTCATCATCCTCCTCCTCAGGTGAAGGAGTACTAACAGAGGAACTGGGGTTGGAGCCTGTGGGATCAAAGGGATCATATTTCTGGTCATGCTCCCCGCCCTCGGCCTCTTTCTGGGGAGAGTCACTGAAGCCAAAATCGCCATTCAAGTTATCCTCATCAGTAGGGTGGAAGGGATCATAAATATCTAAGTCCGGGGAGCGCATTGGGGGGCAAGGGTTCGAAGACCCACCACCACCACCTTCACCAGGCAGGCCCTGGTGAGAAGATATGGAGGAACTTGATGAAGAACAAGATGATGAAGAAGAGGTGCTGGAATCAGCCTTATCCAAAGAGTTGGCAGGTGGTGGCTGGGATCGCTGCTGAGTTTCAGACTCCCGGCCAGTGGTGTTCTGTGGGCGCTGCTGCCCCCCACTGGATACCCCCATGCCAGTGCCCAGAGTCATGCCCAAGCAAGGTGAAGGAGAAGTCCTATCTGCTTTAGGAGACTGAAAAACCCTGCTTCCACCTAAAACAGAAGTCCAAGTGGCCTTGTTTATTACAGACAGAGTTCCGTTTGGGTCCAGAGGGTAGGGCTGCTCTGAAAGGGAAAGCTGGCCAACAGGGCACGGGCTGCTTCCTCTCCAGCAGGGTGTAGATGATTGAAGGCAGGCTACAGAGAGGGCAAAAGAAAAAAGAAGTGCGTCAAAATCTGTACCTTGATCCCCTGTGCTTTAAAACAGGGATAGGAATTGTGTGGGCCACATGCAGTCTATCAAACCACCCTGCCATTAAAACACGACCCCCCCATTGGCAAAGACAAATGAACAATTTGGTTCTCAAACAGAGAGTTGCAACCCCAAATGACTCTAGTGGGTGTAACTGACCACTTCAAGGCCTTTTTCACTTCAGTGTATTCTTGAAGGCTTTCGTGGCTGGCACCCGTTGGGTGTAGGTTTTTCAGGTTGTTTGGCCGTGTTCTGGAGGTTTTTCTTCCTAATGTTTTGCCAGATGCTGGCCACAGAGACTGGCGAAACATTACGAAGAAAAACCCCCAGAACACGGCCAAACAACCCAAAAAACCTACAGCAACCAACTTTTTCACTTCCCTTGAACATTTTTGCAGGCCAAAATAAACCTTTTCTTTACCTCTAAAACTGGAAGTGGCCATCTAGATACTTTTGGTTTTGAAAACGTGGAAATCTTGAGTTGCATTTAATGAATCATCCAGCAATCTCTGGACACTTCACAGCTTCCCATTTCTGCTTTATAGAAACCTTTCCCAAAACCATACTCTCCAGATATACTGGGAGTATGGCTTCCAGCATTCTCAGCTAACAGGGCCAGTAGGACCAGTGGTTGGGAATAATGGGTATAATAGAACACCAAGACATCTAAAGGGCATCGGGTTGGAAGAAAATGCTCTAAAGGGAGGGAAGCTCCTATATCTCAATTTGCAAATGGTTTTCCTTTTAACTTTAAGTCAGCCAAGGTTAATTCAAACTTTGCAGATGTCAAGATCCAGATAATCCTCAATTTGTCTTTCACCCATACATCCCAAACCATACATCCCAAACCCTGGCATCCCTATCAGCCCACAGACATGCCGAGTTACAGGGCTACTGTCATCAGCAAATTGACAGTTTTAGCCCAGATCTCCATCCAGAGTTAGTGAATCCTGCCTTCCAGGTTAACTAACCAATCACAGGCTTTATAGGCATCCCTTTAAAGATTTTGATCACTGCCTAGAACAAAAGACCCCAAGACAGTAGTATGAGAAATTCTGCAGCCATGTGACCTTGGGCAGACCAGGGAGGCCATACCTAGAATCTTCTTTCCCCAGGAGATGGAGGTGGCCTGGGTGGAAAAAAAGAGCTGCAATGCAATCTATTGATGCAAACACAGCTATGCTGAGGGAGGGCCATCAATTTTTTCCCCTTTTTTGCAGTCAAGTCTGGCAGTCTTTGTCCCCCTGCCTTAATAAAGAACCACTGTTTCCCAAGGAGGCAAGACAAAGAGATTTTTTTAAAAAACTGGGACACTGAGATCTGGGCCCTGTCAATACCTCCTGCCTCAAAATCCAGAGACCATTCTCTCCTCTAGAAGATAATAAGCCTGCATCCTTTTCTCCATCTCTCTCATTCTCGCGTGCACATACAAACACATATACCTGTCTTCTGTATCCTCCAGGACAGGTTCCTCCGAAAGATCCCTGACAGGGCACCAACATCCCCCAGCCGTACTTCGGCTACCAGCTCCACTTCTTCCATCTCTTCATTTTCACTGTTGAAAGGCAGAGAGAAAAACACATGCCCATTAAAAGAATCAGAATAGAGATCTCACTGACCTATCACAGATCCTGTGTTCCCAAGCCAACATTGTACTTCTTAGAGTTTAACTGAGAGAAGGGGATTCAGATGTTGTTGGAGTACAAACTCTGTTAACCCACACAATTGCTGGCCATGCTGAGTGTGACAATTGCAGTCCCACAACATGTGGAAGGCCCACCTGCTTTAACCAACAGATTCAATGAATCTGTGGTCTTCCAGATATTGCTGGCACCCTGTTTTCCCATCCAGTCCAGCCACTGGTAGGGGACCACAGGAGAAACTGGGTAGCGCCATCTGGAGAACCAACAGTTCCCCAAACTATAGGTAAAGGTAAAGGACATTTAGTCCAGTGGTGTCCGACTCTAGGGTGCAGTGCTCATCTCTGTTTCCAAGCCATAGAGCCAGCGTTTTTGTCCGAAGACAGTTTCTGTGGTCACGTGGCCAGCGCGACTAGACACGGAATACCGTTACCTTCCCACTGTGGTGGTACCTATTTATCTACTCGCATTTTTACATGCTTTCAAACTGCTAGGTCGGCAGGAGCAGGGACAAGCAACGGGGGCTCACTCCGTCACGTGGATTCAATCTTACGACTGCTTGGTTTTCTGACATTGCAGCACAGAGGCTTCTGCGGTTTAGCCTGAAGCGCCACCACGTCCCTTCCCCAGACTATAGTTAAGCCGTAAAACAAGATTCAGTGTATCTGCACAAATTTCTGAGCAAAGTCGATGCTACAAAAAGCCACGCTGCCCAGATCTACAAGCGAGTCAATCAACACGCACTTGACTTCAACTAAAAGTGACCGTTTACTTTTGTGCTTTCTTTCCCAGGCAGTGATCTGGCAGTCATTAACCAAAACTTTACCTCTCTGGGAATGCAACACAAGTGCAGCTGCCTCACAGCTCAGAACCATTACTCTTTGGGACTATAACTCCTACTTGTCATGCCAAATAGTCATTCCCCATCTTTGAGCTGCCTCTGAAGCTGAACACCAGGGTAGGCAAGTGAGATGTGGGCACTCTAGTGCCCACACCTACCCCTAAAAGACCTGCTAAGCGTAATACCAAGTGCCCAATGAATCTTTGAGGTCTGAAACAACAGCATTGCCCATCTGTGTGCCCTACTGTGGCATCAGGGGCTGCCAGGAGTGGCTTTCAGCAGGTTCCTGCCCTTTTGCCCCAAATGACTTTTTCACCACAGAGACATGAAGGCTTGAGGCCATGACATTATTAGAAGCAGGAGTCATTCTGGCAGATCTTGAACACTGCTTCCCAGTGCTATTAGGACTCGCACTGGGAACTAAGGAAGAGACTTTTTCTGCTGCAACGCCACCATGTCTGCAACCGTTCCTTTTTAGTCTGGCAGTTGTGATTCAATCATTCTCAAGCTACTAAAAATAACACAGACATTTCTGCATTTGACGTATTTATGAATTTCATTTGTGAAGCAGCATATGCTTCTAAAAGCACCGCTATTATTGTATCATATCCACGGGATGGCTTTAATTCATGGAAGATTAGGCTATCAGTGGCTATTAGTCATGTTGCCTATACATCATCTCCAGCGCCAGAGAGAAATGTGCCTCTTGAGTACCAGCAGCTGCTGGAGAACACAAAAGTGGAAAGATGCTATTGATCTCATGTTCAGCTTATGGGCACCCTAGAGGCATCTGATTGGCCACAGTGGATTAGGAAGGGTTTTGGTTAGCAGGGCTCTTTGTTCTTCATAGCATTTCTCTACTTCTGTAGAGGACTTTGTTTTCTAAGCAGCAGAAAATCAGAGTCTTTAACCCAGATTCCAATATGGCATCCACAGTAGCACATTACAGATCTATGCTCTGTAAGAGGAGCCCACTTACTAAACTGCCTCTGTCCCCATGGGGCTCTCTACTTCCTGGGGCAAATGGGAAGTCCATTCCAGGTAATCCAAGACTCCAATCAAGGCAGATACTGTGTCAGAAGAAGGAGCTTCGGGAACCTTGAGGAAAAATGAAAAGGTAGCATTAACAAGGACAAGATCTAAAATTCGTCTTCCTTGGGTATGGTGTGCTGGGTGGGTGGGTGGGAGGCAACAACAAACCAATATTCACAATACTAGAAGTTATGGAAGCTACTTTTCTGGACTAAAATCCCCAGAATCCCCTAACAGTACAACCAAAACTGTTCACTATACTGTAAAGTTAAACTTTTGTCATGACCACCTATAATATCTGGGTGGGCAACCTATCTTCCAATGACATTACACTGCTCCTCCCAAACTCAATTATGCTGGCTAGGGCCAAATGGAAAGTACAGATTGTCCATCCTGCAATAAACAGTCCCATCCAGTTGAGCATATTGTTGACCAGAATTTGTATGACTTGGAAGAGCAAGCTCAAGTGCTGTTGACCTCAATGTCTTAACAATTTCCAATATCCAATTGAGCAGTATTTGCCAATCTATAATTGAACCTGTGAGTTCACTAATTTTCACCCATCATGCAGGAGGAAGCTTTATTTACACAGGATGGCATTGCAACATACCTCGCCCATCTGGCCATTCTTATCACAGGCCACTGCGGAGTCTCCAGTTCCTGGCCAACTTCCTCCAAGCCCTTCAGATTTGGAGCTCCTGCACCATTTTCTGCGGCTTGTGCGCTTGCATTCAGCATCTAGACAACAGGGAAATTACAGCACAAGGGACTCAAAGCTCCGACAAGAGCAGGCAGCATTCCAGAAACTGGGATACAAATAAAACTACTACCCAATCCAATGTTTTTAAAACGTCATCTAGACTAGAGATGCTCAGCTTTGAAGGATCTAGAGACAAATGACCCATTCCCACGACTCATGAAAAGCCATGTTCCAAAATTATGAGGGAAACTGTGCTTCTGCTTTGCAGAATGATACTGCGGGCTCATTCT
Organism: Pogona vitticeps; assembly: GCF_051106095.1. Classification (NCBI taxonomy): domain Eukaryota; kingdom Metazoa; phylum Chordata; class Lepidosauria; order Squamata; family Agamidae; genus Pogona; species Pogona vitticeps. The sequence continues at coordinate 100,550,646 of NC_135788.1, forward strand.
GAAGGGTAGAGGAGCACACTATTTTACAGCAAAACTCTTGCTCCTAAACAATTCCAGGAACAAAGAATGACTTTTCCACCAACACCACCACTGATTTTTTTCACGGACTGGGGGGCATGTGAAGGTCTAGGGGTTCCATACACCTTTCGGTGGAGCACCATTGCCAAATGGTGAACACACACAATTCATCTGGGTAACAATCCTCCCCAACTTATTCTCCAGAAATATTGTACAATAACCCCCATTAACCCCAAACAGCCTGGCCACTAGCCAAGATGGCGGAGAGTATACGAGTTGTAGTCCACCACGTCAAACAGACAGAAGATTGAGGAAAGCAGAAGGCTGGGGAAATCTTTCTGAACAATGGGAGGCAAAATATCAGTTCCAAATAAAGGTTGCATATCCATTACACAGATATTAGAAGTCAGATGTTGTCTAGTCCAGGAGTGCACAGAAGGCAGATTTAAATCCACTGGCTGATCTCTGGGAGTGTTGCAAAATACGAGAATTTCTGCTACCTGAATGTTTAGCAGCAGCAGTAGCAGCAACAATACAATGTCTATGCTAGATCATACTGTGGTACAGTGGTGCCCCGCATAGCAACGATAATCCATTCCGAAAAAATTGTCGCTATGTGGATTCGTCGCTATGCGGGGCTAAAAAGCCCATAGAAACGCATTAAAACACGTTTAATGCATTCCTATGGGCAAAAAACTCACTGTTATGCGGAAATCCTCCATGCGGCCACCATTTTCGCTGACCGGTAAGCGAGGAAAGGGCGTGAAAACACAGTGGGCGGCCATTTTCTTTACCTGGCGGCCATTTTGGAACCGCCAATCAGCTGTTTAAAAAAATCGCTATGCGAAAATCGGGAACCGAAACGCTTACTGATCATCGCAAAGCGATGTTTTACCATTAGAAACATCGCAATGCAATCACTTTTGCAATTGCAAAAAACACATTGCTATGCGGATTCGTTGTTAAACGAATCCCTCGTTATGCGGGGCACCACTATACAAAGAAATGTCTTGTATCTAGACATTAACAAGTATTATCTCAAAATTTAGAAAGTTTGTCCAGATGGCTGGTATCTGGCAGCTCTCCCCTTAGATGGTGCCGTCCCTGTGGGTCAGACTACAACTCCTATCATCCTAGCTGTTGTGGATATGACTTGTAATCCAATACCTCTGAAGGGCATGAGGCAGGAAGGGTCAACAAAGCAGCTTACTCACAGAAAATTAGGCATATTCTGTACCCACAACACAGGCCATACAATTTCACCAAAGCAACACTCCCATCCCAACCTCACCCCATTCTGCAGCCACATGTGTCACAGTTATGTAGTTTTGTCGTCTTTCAGGCAAGAGATTTCTGCTGCTGAAGGTACTACCCCTCCCACCCTTTCCCCATAAACTCCTCCACCCCTCTATCTAACTCTAGGTTCTGAAGTACCTTTCTCACTCGCTGGATCTTGTAGTTCACCTGCCAAGCCAGTGCCCACAGCTTGCCGCAAAGCTTTCTGCAAGGATTAAAAAAAAAAGGGGGGGCTGTGGTTAGCACCTCCTACAGAATATCCAAAACTGCAACTGCCAAATACCCAACTAAACTATTACTGAATATATCCGGATGGGGAGAATGAATGGAGAAAAAGTCAAACTGTGCAATAGAATGAAAGCAAAAGGATAAAAATCTTATGTGTGGGTGTTTGACAGAATAAATCATGACATGTTAAGGATTTAGGATCTTTTTTCAAGCCTACTGTCTTCCGTATTGTAGGTATGCAGTAAAAGTAATAACAGCAACAACCTGCTACATTACAAGAAACCATCAGACCTGAAGCATGCATGGGTACTACAGTAGTTACTAAACACGTCCCAACCTGATAAATGAAGCATCAAAATAAGAGGTATAAAAAGAACGGAACTTCTGTACAGTAAATGCCTCAGATCCCCAAAAGAATCTTTCAAAAGTTAAATCATTTGGTTAATGCCAAATGTGCACATTACCCCTGATCTAGTAACCTGGGACAAACAGAATTTTCCCTATTTAGAACTGATCCGGAACTTCCCTTTTGTAGGTTGTTTCCAGTGCTAGTTGGATCTTTTAAAAACAAAGAGCAATCTATTGCACAGGTTGTTTAGTCATTCAGCCAGGTTTCAGGATCCAGGACTGAGCTAACACCTTCACTTCTGCTACCAACCAGCTGAACCTGTATTGTGTCTTGTACCTATAGGAGACCACAACATTGTTTGAGTCAGCTTGACTTATCTGAGGTACTCCAGCACCAGAAGACTAGTTTTTGTCCCTTTTGCCTGCTTTCCTTCATATGTCCCAAAAGTTTGCAATTTTAGAACATTTATTCTTTATCCCCTTGGAAGAAAGGCCAAGCGACGGGGTTGTGAATGCATTTGCTCTGCAGGCTGCTGAACATTAAAATCCAGATACATACAGTATATTAACGTTCAGGCAAACAAAAAGAATCTCCTCTTTCTGAAAAAGGTAGAACTAAGTGATTTGCTTCACAGTAAAATGTTACATATACTTCTGTCTTCCAGTCAATTCTTTATCTCTGAATCCCTTGAGTTTAAAACAGCTGTTTTTATACCATTATTGTTTAGGGTATGACATGAAGGGGGCCCCTGATGCATTCCAGATGTTGTCAGGCTATACCCCACCTTCCCTGACCATTGGTCATGCCTATTAGGAATAATGGGAGTTGGAATCCTGGAACTGAAATTCCACAGATATCTATCCAAAGAAAATAGAACAGGTGCTTTTTCTCCTGGGTTTATTCCAAACTTGTTTAAATAAAATAAAAGCACACTGTTGAGCTAGTGGATTTTTAGTTTCTACATGCTGATGTGAGAGGCTGATCTTGAAAATGGTTCTCTCCTACAGGTCTTGATTTCTGGAAATTTCTGAGGGCTTACCAAACAAGATGAAAAGTTCTAACTATGAGCAAATAAAGAGAAAATGCAGAAACACAAGCAAAAGAGAGATGAATCCAGAAATTATGTTCTGAACACAAATATGGAGTAAATGGAGACAAAAATATTTATTTTAAATAAACATGGTTATGTTGTGTCTTTTCATATAACGGTTTAACAACATAAAAGTATTTCTGGTAGTAAATGAAAGGGTACTGAAGCATAAGAATTTATCTATAATAAAAGCAAGCAGAGCTGGATTCAAGAATAGTACCCAGGATGCAAAGTATATGTTACTAAAAAAGACTTTGTACATGAGTAGGGGGGAAAAGGCTCCAATGTACACACTGCTATATTAGCCTTGGCCATAATGATACTGCAACAATACATAATGATACTGTACTGGCCATATATATTGCACGAGGTAACAAACCCAAAGTTTGCTTAACTAAGACAGGGAGAAGAATACGGGATATTGTGCTCCCATTTTTTTCACTAACCACAGTTCGGTATTATATCAGAACCTCAACAAAAGCTGGATAATCTTAACAAGTGTCAACCGAAATAAAGCAGCTTCAAACCAGTGTGCAAATATGGCTTGCTTCAACTAACCCAATTAAGATCAACCATAGTAAAGCAGCTATTGGTTTTAAAAAAAGGCTAAAGAGGATGGATAAGAGCTCCTGGTTTTTATTCAAATAGCCTTGGGAACACTTGACTCTGCGGGTGTTCTAGCTTGTGGGTCCCACCAGCCCAACCCAGCATGGCCAATGACAACAGACTGCAGGGTTATAGTCCAAATGGCCCATAGGGCTACAGACCTTCTAGTCCAAGGTCTGTAGCTTTACATTAGGACATTAGTTTTATATCCTTTAATCCTCTGGTTCAGTTGTTCTCAAACCACTCTCCCACATCAGACTTGAACACTTCCGAGTCTCTTGGACAAGCTGGCAATGTGTTTTCTTCCTCCCAGCATTGTCATTATCGTCATTATTATTATCAAATCCAGCAGTATAGTACGAAAGTCACAGGTTCCAGGCTTGGATGCTGTCAGCATCTTCAACAACCTGGCCCTGATGATCTCAGTTGGGGGGGGGAATTATCAAGTACAGCACCAAACATAAATATTTTAGACTGCTCTGCAAACTTTTCATGCACCACATGATTAGAGCTTCGAGACCACCGTTCTGCAGAGCTCAGTTTAAGAAAGTCTGTTGTAGTTTTTAAGACTCCTGAGGTTTTAGCCATTTAAATTAATTTGGCTGGATTAGATCCAGGCTTGTACTTAGTAGATCAACTGAAATTCATGGTACTTGAGATAATCTTGATTTACTTAAATTCCATAGATTTCACATGTGAACAAGTCTAAAAAATTAGACTCTAGGTTACTTTACATAAAATACAGTATAAAAAATTTAGGTGATTACAACTGCTCAATATAAACCATCAGCAGTTGAATAAGCTCTTCATATTCCATTGTTTCTCAGAAGAGCTTAGACTAAAAAAAAGAAAAAAAGGTTATTCTTAAGATCTGATACATTCATGTATGACATTTTTATTTGTACAACTTGATTTTTGGCTGGGGTAGGGGCTTTAAAAGCACAACCTGTCTCCTTACTGCTATGATCATGATGCCAAGAAGCAAAGACCATGAACTTCACTGCAAAACATCTGCAGTTTCTTCAGAAGTTTGCAAAGTTCAGCTTCAGGCTTGGAGAAGAAAGATATCTAGCCCTTAGATATGCAGAAAGCAAAAGACAACATGGACAGTTTCATGGCTTTGAACCACAAAGGGACTGGGTTCACTCTTAGTGATTAGCACAGGAGGTTTACAAATTTGGCATTTATTGTCTCTTTTCTCTTAGCACCTACTTTCTTCATTACAGACACAGTATTTTCCTACAAAAAGGAAATAAATATGCCAAATCCTTATGTTTCTGCATACACAAGACTTGAACTGACAGGATACACAGAGTATCCACTTTTAATAAGGAATATAGAATTCTGCAGCAGTGGAAAAGTGTCAGGGGAAAGAGCTAAGACATACAAGAGGCTCCCAAAAGGTATTGTCCAAGGGAGTTAAGCATTTTTCTTCTTACACCTCTGGTCATGATCCACTGGCAGAAAAGCAAACATGTCAATACCAAGTTTCCTGCTTCTCCCACAAACTCCCCTTCATCTATTTCAATAAGGTGATGAGCACAAAACATCATGAAAGGAAAGAAGTCCCTTTCACTAAGGCATGTTATTTGAAATACGGAAGAAGACGTTTCTTATAGGTTATCTCCGGCCACATATGGATTCAGCAGCACTCTCTCTCTCTCTCAATTTAGAGCAATGCTTCCCATGCTTGGGTCCCCAGATGTTCTTAGACTATAACTCCCAAAAATCCTGGGCAGCAGTTTTAGTCCAAGAACATTAGGGACCCAAGGCTGGGAACCACCAAGTCAGAGCAACGCTTGACCATTTTTGGTCCTACCTCCTCTGTGCTAGTCTGTGCACTACGTCAGTGTGCCAAATTTCTTCTTGCACCTGGTTCAGATCTTCCCTCTCCTTCGCAACTATCTCAGGAAATAAAAAACGACCATGTAGCTTCTCAGGAAGAAAACCAATTATGTTCTAGGAATAACACAAGTGCTAAACTTTACATGGCTAAATGGTACACTGAGTCTCAAAAACAATTTGAAATGTGCCCATTCAGTGGGAACACATTTAGCACAGTGTGCAAATACATCTACACCTGACACTTCATTGATGCAAATACGCATGTACCCAATCAAAACATTTTCTATGCAAAAACCTGGAAGTCATGAAAAGGATATTAAGGCCTATATGACTGTTATAGACAACGTCTCTAGAACAGGAGTATCAGGAAAAAAGCATTAGCTACATACTTATATAAGGCACAGGATTAACAATAGCTTTTGTAAAAAATGTGGAAGAGAGAAAATCTTCAAGATAACCACCTGAAACAATACAAATGCATATGAGAAACATAGTTTCAGGCACTCATTCACATCTCCAAAGATTGTGATGACACAAACTGATGTTCTGAACAAAGATGCTACCATTGTCCCGAAACACATTCCTCACATTCATCCTGAGGGGGGTTATGAGTTTCCCAGCATCTGCTGCTCTGTCTAGCTAGGATCAGTAAGCAGTGGTCATACCTACACTAACTCCAACCCACTATGTCATGAGAAACAAACGGTCATTACCAAAATTATCACTTGGCCATCACAGAGGGCACCTGATTGGTCCCAATCCGAGTCAAGAGAGGGTTCACTGGCCGGCTTCTCACCACCTCGTGTAGGATCCTCCCTTACTGGAGAGCCACGATTCTCTTCTTCTTCCATGTCTCCACAGCTGCAAAGCCTGGATGTTAACAGGAGTGAGGTATTAATGATATGTGAAAGTTCTGATCAACGTGCCCACTTCAGAGCCAACCTCTTGCACTAGATCAGGCGCAGCAAATGTAGAGTCCTCCAGATGCTGCTGGATTGCCATCCATACCTGCAAAGACATAATGCTGTCCAAGAACATCTGGTGGACTGCAAGAACACTATTCCTGCATTAGTTAGGGAGAAAGCACTCTACGTGCATAGACATTAGGAATGCTAGCATCTTGCCTGAAACAAGTCTCCCGCCTTCATGCAGTTCCTTACCAGAGAATGCAAGAGGTCTAGCTCCCAACCCATGTTCCCATGTACCCCTTCTGTCACAGGAAACTCTGCCAGTATCTACTGCTTGGATGTAGCGTTAGGTCTGTATTGCCCATATTTAAGTAACCAGGGAAAATGTGGAGGTGGAATGGAATAAGGAAGCCACTGCCACATTCTAATTATGCATGTCTAATTATTAACCAAGAAAATACAACCCATTTGGTTCAGAGGACATCCACATATTTCAGTCACAAAGACAACAGCTAATTCACTCAGATAAGAGGAAAAAGGCTTCCTATTCCATATTCAGATTATCGTCTCTCCTCAGCGTTCCCTTGCAGAAAAAGAAAATGATTCAAGTCATTTTGCTAGCCACCTTCAAGGTAGTAGAAGGAAAGAGGAAAATCAGGGCTGGTCTCCACACACCCTTCTGTGTACCAAAGCTCACCATTGTAAAGGAGTGCTATGACAAAAACATAAGAACTTCTCAGCATATACAGGAAACTTTTTTATTTTCAACTAGAGTGGGCCGTGCTATGCCTAAGATGAGTATGTTAAAGATGAAGAATCATGGGTAGAATTGCAAAGTTCCAACTTAAAATCCAGTATAATGATGGGGTCAATGTAAAATCTTATCGAAGGCTGCATGAAGGCTGCGTGGGATATGATAGTACAGTATTTAGAGGTCTTGTTTTCTAATTTTCAAGGTGATAAGAACAGACAAGACCCTCAAATTTCTATTTTTTTTCTCAGTTTCTTCTTTGAAATAATTGCTTAATTGATGCAGTTCTCTGCTATATTCTGCATGCCAAGATGATGCTTCTGGCCCCTTATACCAATCTTCCACAACCTAATACTTTTCATAAGTTTTCGACAACAACTTCCATAAACCTTAGCCAGGACTAGCTAATTATAAAATTATAGGAACAGCAGTACAACACATGTGCCAGGTACAAGACTGCTAAAGCTACTTCACAATTATTATGATTTTATCTAACTGATAGATAATCTGTTCCCCACCCTGAACCCAAAGTCCAATATCCAAAACTTTCTTTTATTGTTAAAAAACTTTATTTCAAAGATTTAAGAAAAAGCCCACCATGTTTGAGACACATTATCAGCTCATGATCCTGCCATTGTGTGACAAATAAACCATTCTATTTATTTCCTATTTGAAACCCAAACTCAATATTCTGCTGTCATCTTACTTTGAACGTGTCATTCTACCAACCTACTGAGATCCCTAAAGCCTTGTGACAACACTGTGTTTGAATAGTATCTTTAGCCTTATAGCCATGGACTCCCTAAAATCCACAAGGACACAATCCCACTCAGGCCCATTGTAAGTGCCATCAACTCCCCGACATATGAATTAGCAAAATACCTAGCCACCCTCCTACAGACCCACATTGGACAAACCTCATCCTACGTCAAAGACTCAGGACATTTCATAAGCAAGATCAGCACCCTAAAACTCAAGTCTGGAGACAGACTGATCAGCTTTGACGTAGTATCCCTATTCACCAAAGTACTGATAAAGGACACTCTGATGCTCCTCCAGCAGATCTTTCCAGAAGACATCCCTTTCTTAGATGTCATGGTCATATGCAAAACTGACCTCCGACTGGGACACAAGGTCTACAGAAAACCCACCCACACAGACGTACACAAAAACTCCAACCATCACCCATGACAAAAAGGAAGCATAAGCAAAATCGGAACTGTGAAGCTCAGTTTCTCAGCACCAAACTCAACCATCTGAATTGGGCCCTACAGGCAAATGGCTATTGCAAGAATGAAATCAAAAGAGCCATCAAACCAAGAAAACAACACCAAACTGAAGAGGAAAAACAGCCACGCACGAATAAAGTATTTCTGCCATACATCAAAGGGGTCATGGACCACATGGGGAAACTATTGGAAAAAAACATAACCTACAAACAGTATTCAGACCCACCACAAAAATACAACAAATGTTACCGTCAGCAAAGGACAAAAGGGACCCCCACACCACTGCAGGAGTATACCGGATACCTTGCAGTTCTGGACAGGTATATATTGGAACCACAAAACGCAGCGTTCACACCAGAAACAAAGAACATGAGAGACACTGCAGACTAAAACAACTGGAAAAATCGGCAGTAGCTGAACATGCCCTAAAACAAGCTGGACATGAAATTCTATTTCAAAATACTGAAGTACTGGACAACACCAGCAATCATTATGTTAGACTGCACAGGGAAGCTACTGAAATCCACAAACACCAGCACAGCTTCAACAAAAAAGAAAGTCTAAAACTCAACAAGGCCTGGCTCCCAGCACTGAAAAATACGGCCTGGAAAAGGTCAACAAACTTGACTGAGACACAAGGACCAAGGATCATTGCACACAAAAGACCAGCTAAGGTCACTCATCAATTACAGTGACAGATAATCTCTCCCCCTTACCACAGCAATACATCCACAACAAAAACACGCTGATCACCATAATCACCTAATCTCCTGAAGAAGACAAAAACTGTTCCCACAGCTATAAATACTCAACTATCCAATGAACAGCAACAGAGCACAGAGAGAGTTCCTTCTCCTGTCCTCTGAAGATGCCGGCCACAGAGACTAGCGAAACATCAGGAAGAACAACCTTCAGAACACTGCCAAAGAGCCCAAAAACCCACAACAACCAACAAACATTCACTTTTGTTTGCCCCCCTTCTCTCCACACTGTTTCTTGCCCTTCTCTACTTCTCATTATATGTTATTCTCTGCACTAAATATTACTCTTAACCTAAGTGTCATTGCAACCATACAATTCTCATCCTTTATATAACCAATCTCCTTCATTATTAGCCACTTTGGCAAAGTGACACAGCACATGCTTTGTATGCAAAAGATTGAAAAAAAAATCAGGCAGTTGAGAAACCTCTCTATGTGAAATCTTGGAAGGACATGAGAGTTAGCAAGCATATTGCACTGCAGATCCCATCATCCCTCACTAATGGTTACTCCAGCAAGGGCTAATAGAAGATGACTACTCTAACTAGGACTAATGAGAAATTTCCCATGCCCTTTCAGGTTGCTCAGACTCCAGTTCCCATCACACCTAACCTGAATAACTTACAACAAGGAGTGATGGGCACTGGTGTCCAACAACACCAAGTTGCCCACCCCCGGAACACACAATACTGGACTTTGTCGAAGTTGCTCTGATTGCCCAGTTTCTTCCTGCACGAAAACGCTACCCAACAAACTCTAATGAAATCCAATGCTGCCACAATCAGTTCCTTGCTTCCATACCACCAAAGGGACCTTGATAATTATGCCAAAGCCCACCTCCAAGCCACACTGAGATATCACCATCTCCTATATAGATCTGCAGGCCTCAGGCTCCTCAATCTTTTACATTGCTTTTTTTTTAAATTGATCACAGCCCCAATGCTCTTCCTTTTGAGGACAAACAAAGCCTGGTCTGTCATATGTTACCTGGGGTAGGAAATCTCACTGGGTTCAGGGGGATTTACACACTAGTCAGTATGCTTAAGACTGCATCCATACTTATCCCTTCCCATTTATTGGGCCTTTCCCTTCACAACCCCCCCCCCCAAACGAAACAGACACAGTTCAGGGATCCCAATGGGACCTGCCCCTCCCTCATGACTATGGGAAACGTCTCCACTTCACGCTGAACCCCAAATCAGTTCGCCTGACTCTTCCTCCCCAGATTACAAACCTTCCCCCCCCTCAAATTTCTAAAGGGTTCACCTCACGACCTTCTCTTACGTCACCGCAAGCGAGCTCCCTCTCGGTCCTTTTTTTCAGCCCTCGCCCCTGCATTGCGTACCTCTAATATCTCCCTCACCCCCCAAAATAAATTAATACTTCCAGCATCCCATATCCTGACGACTGTACCGTTCTTTTAACCAACATCCCTCTCAAAGAGTTGCCATAATTACCCGGCTCCACCGGGATGCTAGGCCCTTCTGCCCGCCCACTTTAGCACAAGAAGAGGAGGAGGCGCGGCCACTGCCGCCGATACTGTCCAGGCCCAGCCTCTGCGGCAGCCATTTTACTCCGCTCGGCTCCGCTGCGGGGAGAGCGGCCGTGAAGGGCGGGGCGAAAAGGACCAGAGGCTTTCCGGGAGATGTAGTACTTCGGCCCTTTCAATCTTTAGCCGACTCCCAGTGCAACGGACTACAATGACCAGAATGCCTGGGAACGCTTCGGAAGCGGAGCGCATGGCACGACGGGAGATGTAGTGCCAAAGGTGCCGTGCTCTCGGCAGGCTTTGGGTCGAAGGGGTCACTCCCGCAACGTCGCGCGAGACCAAGTGGCTACGCTCTTGAATAGTTGGATCGTAAGACACATACTGTACAGTAGTTTACTGTAACAATTGGCAGGAGTCATCCATGTGCGGGGCAAGAGTGGTGGCATTGCCTGGTCATGCATGTACTCTAAAATCAAATGATGTAATTTTTATCTTCTCTTGTTTGTTGCGATGCTTTAAAATGGTCTTACCTTCACCCCCTGCTCATGTATTTTTTTTAAAAAAAAACACGCCCTAAATCCAAAAAGCAATAATTCTATCCAAACTAATTCAGTTATAATCTTCACTCTCTTCTGCACTTTTGTTTGTTACAATACTTTCCAAGGATCGCATCTTCTGTCCTTCCACTGCACTGCTATAAAACAAGGCACGCGGGGATGAAGAGGAAGGACAGGACTTGCCATGCTTATAAAGGCTTGTGACAGGTAGAAACTCAACAGATAGTCCCCCCAATAAAGACGCCGGGGGGACAGTGCAACAGGATTCTGTCCGTTTTGTCTTTAAAAAGTATAATCAGATGGGTTTCCCCTCCTATAATGCCTACCTACAGTCCCTACAATCTCAAAGCGTGGTTCCAATTAAACTCGTGGGATCTTTGTAGTATCAAATCTCCGTTTTTTCCTAGTGTAATGCCAATATTCTCTAGTCAGATGTACAGGTTGTGCGGGAACCTGTGGATTCCGACTTGTGCCTTCTTGAAAACTATGTTAAATAACTTTTCTTACGATGCTTGGAGGTGAGGTAAGTTGCATTCAGTGGGTTTACTTTTGAGTGAAAATTTGCAGCGCTTTGGGCTATAATGCGTTTTCTAAATCGGTTCAATTGCCTCTTTTTTATTTCCTGGCCATGGAAATCCGCGTCCTTACTCGCCGATTCTTCCAAATAAAAGTCCCCATTTTTTATTTTCCTTTCTCTCCGTCAAGCCAGTATAAAATGGGAACAGATATTGAGCTGTTGCTTTTATTGTTCCGGCTCAATAGAAAAGAGGCGGTAATATTTGAATGTCCCAAGCCGTTATTCCTCCTTGCATTTATTTACAGTACAAGTAAGAGATGATATTCGGGAGGGCTGATCTATTAGTCTGTTCCGTTTCCCAAAGGTAAAGAAAGAAGCACTTTCAAAGGCTTCCAATAACTTTAGGGGGAGGGAAGAAGACTTACTGCACGATTTTTCCTCTCTTCCACCCCCCCTCCATATTTTATTCGTGTGCGTTTACGTTTTAATACTTCCGGTACTCTTTCCACGATTATTCCCCTTACAGAGAAGTCGAATGGGAACAGGAAATGAAGACTGTATGAAATTCTCGGAACGTTGCGGATCTCTTTGTCAGAAACACGTCATTGCCCCAGATTGTACTTCCGGAGCAAAGTCCCAAGTTTTCTAACCTGTCTTAACTCTCCTGACGAATGTTAGCCTCTCTGCCTGGGATTTGGCCGCGTTACGTGGGAATGTAGTTTTCGTCTATGCACGCTTCCCGAACAGGAAAATCAGGACGGGAATTTAGATCTGGGGTTCCGATCGTTTTGCCTCACAATGCCTTTACATCTTGGCATGGTCTGAGTTGTACAGTAGTTCTTAAGGAGTTTTTCTTTGGAGGGGGGGCAAAGTAAAACCGCCCACACCGTAGCCTGCAGCAATGTGGTATCCATAGAGATAAGAAAAGGGCATGTCGTCATAGGAGGAAACCGACACTCTTTGATAAATAACATCAGGAAGAAGAACTTTGGGCTTTGTTCCTCCCTCAACCTAGACATGAGGTTGCAGCATAGGTGTTTATTCAGATCTAAAAGACACTAACTTGGGAGAGGAAATCTTTTGCAGTATCAGATCTTAATCACATTTACCAAAAGTTCTAATCCACACGGGTGAATCTTGCGGGCAATACTGTACTTGGATTTGGGCATTAACAACTTGTTTGTGTCTCCTTGTAGGAATTGCATATTTATTTAGCCTGCTAACTATAGAAAAGAAAGACGCTGGTAGCTGACAATGGAGTTTGCTGGCAGTCTGCACCCCACAGGTCTATATCTTCCCATTGTCTCTGTCTACCAGCAAAAGGGACTCTTTTCTTATACCGTTCCTTCTAAAACATCCTTTTTATGGGTTTGGTGATTTAAAATAGGTACCCTCCTGATTTAAAAAAAAAGAACTCAGAAAACTAAACAAGACCGCTGAATAGTTAAAAACAATGTTTCACACCACCTTTTTTACCTTTTGGGGCTGGGGGGGGGAGTGTTCTCCCTTCAAATCTCACTTCCTTCCCTCCGCTTGTACAAGTTGCATTCTGACTGTAGTTCTCTAGCAAGACCTGTGCATTCAATTTGGCTCCAGCAAATATACATGTGAATGCAAGGTCACAGATGACCAGTGCAAAACTTCTAATCCTTCTTGCACCTCAGAAGTCCCAAGCTATTTGGTTATACAGTATTGCCTGATTCAGAAGGTGGTGCATGACAATCGGTTGCAGGATAAATGAATAGCAGGCATGCAAATACCCAGTGATTTCCTATTTTTGTCTATAAAATAGTGGGGTAGCCAGACTTAAAGTCTGAGAGAACTCAGAAGTGGAAGCAACAGGTTTGACAATGGAGTTTGTTGGTAATCCAGTTGGACAGCTAGCTGAATAGAATTTAGTTCAGTGTCATCTTACAGAGCTGGTCCTACCATGGGACAGAATAAGGTTGTTTCTTCAGGCACTGGATGCTTGTGATTGGGTTGATAGGATGTAATATACACATGTGTGTAACTAAGTGAATCAAGTGTCTAGCTGTTGAGTCAGAAGCTGGGAGTTTGACCTCCCCTCTCCCCGGTGCATCCCAAGAGAAGAGCTAGCCTGTGTCCCCTCATGCATGCTGCATAGTCTCAGGGTACCCTCAGAAGGAGGAAATGTTCAACCACTTCTGAGTACTGTACTTGGCATCTAGAAAACCCTGAAAAGGGTCACCATAAATCAGAATTGACTTGACACATGCAATTATGATTGTTATTATTACATGCACAGAAAGAGGTAGAATAGCTTAGTGGGTTAGGGTCTTGGTTGTGGGGTCAAGGACTGGAAGTTAGAATTCCCATGTGCCTCCTGTAAGAGGGGGCAGCTGAGATCCTTGTGAGCATGTGTGGCTGATGGAGCTATATGCCCTGCTACCTTTATAGATTTGTGCTAACTGCACTGCTGAAAGAAAGGACTGGTAAACCTCTTCAGAGTACTGTACTGTACTTTATACCAAGAAAACCTCATGATGGTTGCAATCAACTTGACAACTCACCATGTTTACAGAACCAAATTGCTTATTAAAGGAAGGAAGGAAGGAAGGAAGGAAGGAAGGAAGGAAGGAAGGAAGGAAGGAAGGAAGGAAGGAAGGAAGGAAGGAAGGAAGGAAGGAAGGAAGGAAGGAAGGAAGGAAGGAAGAAGGAAGGGAGGGAGGGAGGGAGGGAGATGTAGTTCTTATCCAACTGTTAAGTTTTAAAACTCTTCTCTTCATAGGATGGATAAATGATAATATATCTTTCATCCTGCACATTGTATGTAGTTGGTGGTTTCCACCACGGGTGGGTGGGTGATTGACACCCCATTTAGATCTCCCCCAGTCTTCTGTGCTGGTGACTTGATTGTGGGACCTCACACTCATTGTCATGCATTTTTTCTTGTTTTGACTCGCACAGGAAGATAAAGGGCAACGGCTTGTAGCACCTTTTAGGGAAAACATGAGAAAGGTGACACGAGCCGTTGCCCTTTATCTTCCTGTGCAAGTCACCTTTCTCATGTTTTCCCTAAAAGGTGCTGCATGTTATCTTCCAATCTCATGTGCCCTGGAAGCAAAATTACGTTGTTGGGCTGGAATGTGGCATCACTAGCATGCTTAAATATCCATGTGTCTCCTCAAAATCTTTTCATCCCTCTCTGGCTTATGCCTGATCCTGTGCATGTTTGCTTGGAAGTAAGTTTTAGCATTCAGTAAGATTCAGTAGCAGCCTATGATTGCACCATAGTTCCTCACAAAGCTTGTCTCTGAGGTTTTCAAGTTAGGGCCAGCCCTATTGTCAGGCAAGGGGGTTGCTGCTTTGGGCTGCAGATTTCTTATGAAAGGACAACACATTGTTAGTCATCTTGGTTTCTCCCCCCTACTAGACATGAGGGAAGCATTTGAAGGATTTTCTGCCTGTTATGCCTGAATAAAGAGCCAGCGTGGTTCAAGACCTAGGTTCAAATTCCTGCTCAGCCATGAAAACACATTGGGGTGTGTGTGGCAATGGTAAAGAGACATCTTAAGTACCTCTCACACTTTGATAACTCTGTTAAGGCCTCCATAACTCAGAAACAACTTGGCAATGGATAACACACATGTATCTGAAAAATCTGCCTCCTGTACCAAAATTATCTAAAATGTGGGTGATCTGCACCGAAGGGTGTCATTAGTGTCTTGGCCTCAGGCAGCTAAATTTTGGGGCTGGTCCTGTTTAGAGTTCTGGGCCTCACACCTTTTGTGACTCTTCGCTATATACTGTAGATTGTGTACCAATCATTGAAAAATGATTGGTACACAATCCGCTTGGGCCCTAGATACCTGAAGGACTGCCTCCTTCCATGTGAACCTACCCGGCAGTTAAGATCTAACCAGGGGGCCCTTTTGAAAGCGCCGTTCCCTCGAGGTAGGAGGGATAGCTTGTAGACAAAGGGCCTTTTCGGCAGCTGCCCCCAGACTATGGAACGCCATCCCAATTTGGATTCGTCTGGCGCCAACGCTGATGACATTTCGGTGCCAAGTCAAAATCTTCCTGTTCCAAAAGGCTTTTAATTGAAATAATATCAACTGTGGGTCCTGATGGCAATTTTTAGAGTATATATTTGAACTGTATTTTAATTGCTTTATCTTTTTAATTGTATTTTAATTATTGTAGGCTGCCCAGAGACCTTTGGGTAGAGTGGGCATCATATAAGTTAAATAAATAAAATAAATAAGATTAATGATTATATTTACCCACGGTATGCAGTATATTCCTTATTTTTCAGTAACAAAAATATGTATGTAGGCATCCTTCAGTCTCAAGAGACTATGGTAACATGCTCTGAATAGAAGTCTTGGAACAAAGTCTAGTGTGGCTGAGAAGGCCAATTCAAGAGTAACAATCCCTTCCACACTGAAGACAAATAGTCTGTCCCCTGATTTTGCTGGTTTCTGGACTGCCTCTTGGCCTTGGCCCACTGAACAAGTGCATCTTCTAATTGGGAAAAGCCATGATGCACCATGTCAAGGTTTCCCATCTGTTGAGGTCCATTCCTAAGGCCTCCAGATCCTGCTTGCAGATATCTTTGTATTGCAGCTGTGGTCTCCCTCTGGGGCACTTTCCCTGCACTAATTCTCCATACAGGAGATCTTTTGGAATCCGACCATCAGCCATTCTAAGGACATGGCCGAGCCAACATAGACGTCGCTGTTTCAGTAATGTATACAGTGGTACCCCGCATAGCGACGATAATCCATTCAGAAAAAATCATCGTTATGTCGATTCGTTGCTATGCGGGGCAAAAAAGCCCATAGGAACGAATTAAAACACGTTTAATGCGTTCCTATGGGCAAAAAACTCGCAGTTATGCGGAAATCCTCCATGCCGCCGCCATTTTCGCTGCCCAGTAAGCGAGGAAAGGGCACGAAAACACAGCGGGCGGCCATTTTCTTTACCCGGTGGCCATTTTGGAACTGCCGATCAGCTGTTTTAAAAAAACATCGCTATGTGAAAATCGGTAAACGAAATGCTTACCGATCATCGCAAAGCGATGCTTTACCAATAGAAACATCGCAATGCGATCACTTTTGCGATCACAAAAAACACATCTGTATGCGGATTCGTCATTAAACGAATCACTCGTTATGTGGGGCACCACTGAACATGCTAAAAATTCCAGCTCGTTCTAGGACTTTGTCCTGCCAGGTGATACCAAAAATGCATTGGAGATCATGCATATGGAACATGTTCAGCTCCCTCTCTTGCCATGCACAAAGGGTCCAGGACTCACTGCACTACAGGAGTGTGCTCAGGACACAGACTCTATAGACCTGGATCTTGGTGCATGCTGTCAGCTTCTTATTAAGCCATACTCTCTTTGTGAGTCTAGAGAACGTGGTTGCTGCTTTGCCAATGTGTTTATCCAGATCAACATCTAGGGAGAGAGTTTGTTGAGCCAAGGTACACAAAATCATGAACAACCTCCAATTCTTGTGTGGAGATGGTAATAGAGAGAGGTGAGTCCATGCCCTGGCCCATGACTTGTGTTTTCTTCAAGCTGATTGTTCATCCAAAAAGTCTTGGCAGGCCTTACTAAAATGGTTCATAGGTTGTTGGAGCTCTTCAGCAGAATGGCAACAAAAATATAGCAGCTTTTTAAAAAGAGGCTAGAGACTTGGTGGTTCTTTCTCTCACCATCTCTACATCTGTATTCTGCACTGAAAGTAAGGCAACCTTCTTTTACAACTTCTTTTTCACTGTTATCAAGCTGCTTACTAGTGAACTACCTCCATGCAACCTTTCCCCCCCACCCGCTTATGGTGTAGCTTCCCTGTATCTCTCCTATTTAGTGAGATACACAGATTTAGTGTTTCTTAAAACAAGACTGCTGGCTTTTGTATCGACAGAGAAAAAGCCTCAGTTGCGTCCCGAGCTAGAAGGCTTAAGAGGAGAAGGCCAAATGAAGTCTGTAATGGGCACATTTCACGGATCCCCTCAGTTTGCACTGTACATGAGAAGGAGGTCTATTGCAGGCAGTGGGTGGAGGAGGGAAAGAACAAACACTGAGCGCCTCCACTTCCTCCACACAACAGATGAAAGGAATGTGGTGGTGAGCTCATGCCCCCCCCACACCCTCACTCCACACCAGGGCTCAGCACTGGGTCCTAGTGTCCCTCCCTCCGTCCGGCATGCCAGCTCCCCCTTTAACTCTAGGCCGTCCAGCTTGGAAAGAACCCAGGAGTTCTGAGGCAATGCTTGAGCACCCACACGCCCTGTCTGTTTTGAACAGTTACGTTTGCAAGCTGTTTATACATGTTTATTTAGAATTCGGAGTACGTCTCAACATGCCAGGTCATTAAACTTGTCCGGCGGAATGTACCCCCAAGGGAGGTGGCCAAAAACAACAACAAAAAAAGGAATTTTAGGCGGGAGGGTGAACACTGCCCCCCTCCTCCTCCACCATCTGTAGTACCTAAAGCCAGCCAAGTTATTTTGGCACAAGAGGCAGAAAATCCCACAATGGTTTTTTCCCCCTCTCTGACAGTAAAAACAGGATAATAATACTTGTAAATTCAACAGCTAAGAATCTGCTGCCTGAGGCAGTCACCTCACACTGCCTAATAGTAGGGCAGGGCCTCTTTCTGAGGGAACATGCCTAGCCTAGCATCAGGCTGTTTCCCTTGGATCCTTCCTCCAGCCTGGGTCCTAAGCAATCCACCTCCTCATTTCAGAAAGCTTAAAAAGGACCTGGATCTCAGCAAGGCGGATTCCAACCTCATCTCAGCAAATATAACCCGGGATCCTGGGCCTAAATCCAGCAGGGGTAGGGAAGCAGGCCTTGCCCACTTGGTATTTCTTCAAAGGTACCTAGGTGAAATCCGCAGACGGGTCAACAACCCGTAGGAATCAGTAACAGACTTTGCCCCTCCCGAGAAATATTTCTGCAGACGCCCGTGCAACTTGCTAGCCCGAATAGAGCAGACCCATTGAATCAATGCTATTTACACAAGTAACGACTTCTCATTCAGCAGTGGCTTCAATAGATCAACCCCAACGAGACGAATAACTGAAGCCTTCCTTGGTCGGCTGGCAAATTCCAACTCCTGCCTAAGAAAAAGAGGCAAAAGGTCGCCACGTGGGAATCTCTTGTAAGGGGCAACTAGTTATTAAAAGTTCCTGCCATACACCCCCCCCCTTCTCCTCTCCTCTTTCTGGGGAGATCTGGTTCGCTGTGATTACGTCAATTCGTGCTTTTCACTAGCTGCCGGCTGGATTTTTTTTTTTTTTTTTGAATCCGATCTCCTCCTGAGTCGGTGGGGCAGGGTGGGGAGTAGCGCTTGACCTAACCCCCCCCCCCGTTTTGCGCCCGTCGGGACGGAGCGCAACGAAAGCGCTCCATCGGGCTCAGCGCCGAGCGCCTCCCTCCGGCACTAGGCACGGGGCGGATCCCCCTCGAGGCGAGGGAGGAGTGTTGGGGGGGGACCTGAGAAACTCGTTCCGGACGTGGGACCCGCCCCGTAGCGGCTCCCGCTGGCCAAATAGGGAAGCGAAGCAGCCGGGAATTGCCGCGCTTCGTTTCTCCGAGCGCCGATTCGTATTAAAATAGGGCCCACCCCGGATCTCAGCCATCTCCCTTGGGGGGGGGGTTGTTTCGGGGTGGAGAGTGGCAGGTCATGGCAGCGGCTGGACGTGGGGTTGTTTGAATTCCTCGGTCCCCTTCCCGCCCATCCCCAGCCTCTCACCCGATCCGGATCAGGATGAATCCCAACGAAGGCGCGGCGCCGCAGGAAAAATATAAGCTGGTCGTGGTCGGGGGCGGCGGCGTGGGCAAGAGCGCTCTAACCATTCAGTTCATCCAGGTACGTAGAATAACAGCAATAATAATAATGTGAGGAGTGGCACAGCTGGGCGGGTGGGATTAAAAAAAAAGTTTTTGCAACATGTTTCCGTGCTGAAAATGACAAGGCGGCGGCGTGTGTGTGAAAATGAAACTCGTCTTTACGATCTTGCGCGCTTAATAAAGTTGGCTGTAACTTTTTTTTTCCAAGCACGGCGACATCCCAAAGTTAAAGTGTGTGGTAGGATTACAGCCTGGCTTTCGGGGCTGTGCGCGCTTACTTAGGAGGGAAACCCGCAGGGGCCTGATGACGTTCGCTGCCGGGAAAATGCGCCCGAGGATCGGGGCGTTTGTTCTGCCTTGCGGCGGAGGCAGGGTGGGGGGGGGGGGTCGGTTCTGAACCTACCGCGATTCAACCCACAAGATCAACAGTGAGAGATAGGGGGAGGAAAGCAGATGTTGTTTGTCCTCGGATTTCAGTAACGCCGGGAGAGACGTGGAAGGTTGTTAAAAGTCCAAAATAGATTTTTTCTCAAACTTGAAATCCATCCTTTGGAAGCTGTGGCTGTGATCTCGCACTTCCCCTGTCGGAAAACTAGAGATGGGGCATGTTTTGGCAGAGATGGATCAGAAGGGCGGAGTGGAGAAGGGCAGAAAACAAGGCAGTGAGTGGCAACCCTAAAGAATCGCCTTCAGAACTAAAATTTTTCCAAACCATCTAACTGCCCACTGTTGGGAACAGAATATATTGGATTTTCAGTGGCCAGATGTCTTTACCTGCAGGGCTAGGGAGGGCTCCTGCCAGAAGACAGAGCTGGCAGATCTCTGATGGATGTTGCTGTACTCCAGATCCCATTATTCCTGTGCATTGGCCGTACTGACTTGGGCTGGTGGGCAGTTGGAGTCCAACAACATCTGTAGGGCTGGCTTAGAGTCTCAAATTGAGAATACTGGGCAGGTTGTACCAGCAGTCTCCATTCGCATAAAGGACAGGCAAAGCTGGATTGATGTACAAGGTAAACAAGTAATAGTGTGGAACAGTGGTTCCCAACCTGGCCAGCCCGACTGATGTTGAAGGTTTCGGGGAACTGCAGTCCAAGAACATCTGGGGACCCAAGGTTGGACACCACTGGATTAGGATGTTACAAATAAACTGGTTTAGAGTATCTCTAAATAAATAAAAAAATGCAAAGGTGTCTCTTAGAATAATACCCCCCCATTTCTTGTAAGGTCATGATCATTTTTAACTTTTAAATAGTATGGGGAGCTCAAACTGATAATGTTTCAAATTATCTCAAGCAGCCCTCTCGGAAGCTAGGTTGAGATGGAGCTGACTTGCGGAGGACAGGTAGCATTTCATCAGCTGTTTCCCTTGTTTAGTACCAGGGAAAGATGCTGGTGAGTCTCTCTGTTTATTGGGTGCTGTGTAGCACCTAGGAAGTCCATTTGCTATTCTGCTTCAGGTAACAAAACCTCTTGGGCCAGTCTTGATAGTTCTACCCCTTGGAGTAACCCAGCAATGCCACCCTTACATTCTTCAGAAAGAGGAGGAAGCAGAACCTAAAACTGGGCTCCATGGAGGGACAGCAGAGTGGTATAGTGCAGTGGTTCTAATCTAAACCTCGGGGAACCAAACTGTTCTTGGACTGCAATTCCCAGAAACCTTCACCATCAGCTCTGCTGGCTGGAGTTTCTGGGAGTTGTGGTCCAAGAACATCTGGGTTAGCTGAGGTTGGGAACGGCTGGTCTAGTGCAAGGAGTCTGAAGGGACTCTAGTTTGAGCAGTCTTGGGACGTCATCAACCCCACCTGGGAGTTGAGTTTCCTGTTTGTGCTGCAGAGCATAGCAAGCTTAATTCTTTCTAGGTTTGTTAATGTTCTTTCCTTTTCTATCTTGTTTTAAAGTCTTATTTTGTATCTGACTATGACCCTACGATTGAGGACTCGTACACGAAAATCTGCAACATTGATGGCATCCCGACACGGCTGGACAGTGAGTATCGGACGTCTGGCGTCCTACTTGAGTGTTGTGGAAAGCTGTATGCACAAATGCTGTCCAGGTGGTAAGAATCGGGGGGGGGGGGGAGGATCCTAGCATCTTGCGGTAGGCAGCCTCTTTCTGTGGTGTCATTTGTGAGGGCACGGGGGTGCTGTCATGACCACAGCTTTGTGGGAGGAAGTAGCAGGATACTTTCCCTTCCCTCCCAAGGGGAGGGCCAGGCAGTTTGCAGGACATGTGGTTGCCAGCTCAGAAGCAGCAACAGCAGTGGGGCAAAGTAGGAATGGGGAGGGAAATTTTGCAGTGGTCGGACCTAGATAGAATACAACTGGAAGGAAGGCATATCCATGGACCAGAGATAGTCAGAAAATAGGAAACAATCTATAGGGAGATCATGGGATGATGCATAATACTGGACCCTGGCTCCAATATTTGTTTGTTGGTAACATTTAATAATTTTTTAAATTGTAAACATGTAAGTAATGTCTCTTCTTCCTTTCTCAGTTTCCCATTTACTTTATTCGTTCCAATCATGTAATCTAAATGATTTTTTAAAATAAATGCTGTACAGTATAACAGTACTTTGAATTAAATTGGTGTTGGTTTGTTCCACGAAGTCACTTTGCAAAGCCTATTAGGGATTGTGAGGTATGTGAGATGTTCGAGAAGTGGTTTACTATTGGCATCTCCACCATCGCCCATGAGTTTTCTTCGCTGTGCAGAGATTTGAACCCCGATCCCACAAGTCCTAACCTGACATTATCTCCTACTTCACACTGCCATTTGTTAAGTAATTAATTAAAATAAAGAAGAAAGATGCATATGTATCAAAAGCAGGCATCATGCAATTGTTCCTCAACTCAAAGCTCATTTTTGTACAACTGAGATCCCCTTCTGCCAAAATTCAAAGGAAATAAAGTTTATGTACTGCTACAAAAATCTACCCAAACATGTACTGCCCTGTTATTGCTTCGCCCCTTAAAAGAATTTTGCCTGCAGGTAATGAGTAGTGCCATGATTTTGGGAGCTGCCATCTCAGTTTACCATGCTATGTCTTATACAGCCTCACTCCAGTAACACACACACACTGTATTTATATCCTGTCTTTCCTCCAGTGAGCGCAAGGAAGTGTCTATAGCTCTTGTTCTCCCTGCTTTTAGCCTCACAACAACCTTGTGAGGTGGGTCAGGCTGATAGAATGTAACAGACGCAAGGAATGAGTTGGTTCGTTAAGGGCATGAACCTGGCAGACCTCCCAGCCCTCTCATCATCACCCCATCCTGGGCAGTCAGTTTCCCGAGGCATTGTGGGAAATTAATAACAGATCCGTAAGTGGCACTTAGATCCCTAAGCGGTAATGTCAGCCACTTAGTAACCTTGTCAAGACTCACTAGTGGGCACTTTGCTGAGAGGCCTGCTCACATTTGGAGCCAGGCCTGCTCATAGCGATGCCAGCTGCTGTATTACATCCATTATGTTCAGAAAGATTTGGATGTGGATTACTTTCAATTCCTTACAGATTTCCTCTCCCTTCCCCAGTTTTCCTCATCTCATGTAGACTGACTGTTTTTTGGAGGCTGCTTGTTTTTATTATTTCCTCACTTCTGTTTAATAATAGCAGCAGTAAAATAACTGTTCTCTTGAATTGTGTATTAGCACAACCTGTAGTCTTGAGGCAGATCAGGGGCCATCTAAGTCTGGGTTTCTCGCTATCTAAAGTGAAAATGTTTTCAGATTGCTTAGGATGATATAATATTACTGATTTTCTTCAGAAAATAGTTCAGTATTCCTAAAATGGCTTCACCTTTCCAACTATTTCTGGTGGGTTTCACTTTTTATTATTTTCTATTATCCTTTGATGATATGTGAGAAATGCAGTGGTTTAGACATCTGTCTGCAGAGGCTAGGAGTTGAGTCCCCCACTGTGCCTCTTTAAGATCCCTTCCAGCTCTGCAGTTCTAAGGTGATCATGATTATAAATATGTTTGTGGTTGTGGTGGCTTATCAGTTGATGGCTTGTACTCTTAACCAAGTCCTACATCAGTATGCAACGTTTACAAACAGTTTGGTGGCCATCAGCAGTGTTCACCGCATATACTTTTCTTCCTATATTTATGTCTCATGCTTTTCTGGTCAGCTCAGAACCACCATTTAAATTTCCTACAACATTCTTGAAGGGGGACGTGGTGGCGCTGGGTTAAACCGCAGAAGCCTCTGTGCTGCAGGGTCAGAAGACCAGCAGTTGTAAGATCAAATCCATGTGACGGAGTGAGCTCCCATCCCTTGTCCCAGCTCCTGCCAACCTAGCAGTTCGAAAGCACGTAAATGCGAGTAGGTAAAATAGGTACCACCTTGGTGGGAAGGTAACGGTGTTCTGTGTCTAGTCGTGCCGGCCACGTGACCACGGAAACTGTCTTCGGACAAAATGCTCGCTCTGTGGCTTAGAAACGGAGATGAGCACTGCACCCTAGAGTCCGACTCGACTGCACCCTAGAGTCCGACTCGACTGCACTAAATGTCAAGGGCAACCTTTACCTTTACCTTACAACACTCTTGAGGTACCACCACACCAAAGCATTATGAGAAATGTGAATGGTAAGCTCATTAGAGGTCACTGTAGTAAGAAGAGGTCTGTAACATTATAGAAGCCATAGGGCATTTTGCGAAGGAGCAAAATCTAGCTCTGGTTTTGTCAGTAAGTTATATCGACTCTTGTGTTGCATCCATCCCCTTCAGAATGATTCAGATAATTTGCTTACCTTTCCTTATAATTTCTATCTGTCAGTTTTGGACACTGCTGGGCAGGAGGAGTTTGGGGCCATGCGAGAGCAGTATATGCGTACTGGAGAAGGTTTTCTACTGGTCTATGCCATCAACGACCGTGGCAGGTAAGAACAAATCTGTGGTATCTACTTTTGAGGGTCATGTGGTGTCGGTCCATAGGTGGGGAACTGTTTTCCTGGGGCATCAGTTTGTGGGAAACTGCATGCCAGTAGTGAAGGAGGCCTATGCCAGTGATGTTTAAAGGTACTGCTTTTCTGTCTCTTTCTGACACCCCCTTTCCTCTTCTGTATATTCTACATTGTTCACATAGGAAGATGTGCTATTTGCAGATGAAGAAAACTAATAGAGTCCTTTGTCTTGTGTTGTTTAGTGAGTTGATAGTTATGAAAGGTCTTGACTGTGGATTAGCCATATTCCAGTTCGTGAGTAATCCATACTCAGTCTTTCCAGTCTCTTCAAACTGGGAAGGTTAAAAAAAACGATTAAAGATGCAATCCAATGGGAACGCATCTCAGGGGTTATAAGGTAGTGATGGAAGCCTATTTGCAGAGATGCTCCTTGTATCAGACCTTTCTGTAGTTGCTTCTTTATTGTTGCATTGATGGAGTAAGAGTAGCAATAGGCGTTTTAGGGGTGGGGGTACCAGAGGCAGATCAGGAAAGGCTCTATTTGGATCTACTAGATCTGTAGCTTCCTTGTTTCCTGGGCCTATTCCCAGAAGAGTGGGTGGGTGGGCTGTCAGCCCTTTAGGAGCAACAACAAGGAGATACTTATTAACAACAACAACCCAAAGATGAAGACTGCAAAGGAGGAGGAAAAATCTGCCCCTCCTTTTGCCCTGACCAGCACAAGCCTGCAAGATCTTTGGAAGAAGGACAAGGGCTCCCTTTGGATTTCCACATGCTTTGGCCTACAACTCCCTTGGGCCTCAGGGAGATGAGCCCCAGAATCTCTGAAGAGTCAGTGGTTTCCGCATCCCTGCCCTAGGAAAGCGGTGCTCCTTCTATCATGATTTTGTTCTTTCTCATCCTTCCTAGGTTGCTCTGTCTGTTCTCAAGAAACATTTTGTTGAGGGAAAGATTGTCTTCATCTCTCTCTCTCTCTCTCTTCTTTCAACCGTAGTTTCAATGAGATCAACAAATTCCACACGCAGATCCTACGCGTGAAAGACCGTGATGAGTTCCCCATGATTCTTGTGGGCAACAAGGCTGATCTGGACCCTTATCGGCAGGTAAAGGGATGATGGGGCCTCCATTTGTGGGGTTCTGTAGCACATAAAGCCACTCATGATTGTTCTCAGCCTGCCTGGTTAGTAATACGGAATTAAGGTACATTTAGTTTACACAGTCTCCTTTTAAAGGCTTAACAGACCCAGAATTCTCTTCTTGTTTCCAACAGGGCAGCTGCTCACTTAAATAATTCTGTGAATTCCAGCTGCTTAATCTGTTCTTGGATTTCATTTGCATCTGAGTGGGAACAATACTTCTGAAGTGAGATATTTAAGCCGCTCCTAAAATATCTGACTTGCTTGGAAAGACCTATTAGGTCCACTATAATTTAATTCAGACTTGATGGCATGTAACTAACTAGAGGTTCCTCAATTCGTTTTCTTATGTCTGCTGCCAGGAGGCCCAGAAGTTGAGGGCAGAAGGACAGTGTAGGTGGAAGGCTTAGTGGCTGCGGAGTCACATAGAAAATGACTTAATACTGGTTGCAGGGAACAGAGTTGATTACAGTAATTCTTGTGGCTGTAGACAGGATGAGTGTGGGCTGGTGGGCTTTCTAAGAAGTCTAAATTGTGCTTTCTTGATGCCTTTGACCACAAATCTCACTATCCCCATTCAGCACATTTTGTGGGGATGATGGGAGTTGTATTTCACATGCGTTGA
The DNA here is from genome assembly GCF_051106095.1 of Pogona vitticeps. Classification (NCBI taxonomy): domain Eukaryota; kingdom Metazoa; phylum Chordata; class Lepidosauria; order Squamata; family Agamidae; genus Pogona; species Pogona vitticeps. The sequence goes on from NC_135788.1 coordinate 100,576,789, forward strand.
GGGTTGTTCATTTGGTAGAAGCGGGGATAGTATTATTATTATTATTTATTGTATTTATACCCCGCCTATCTAGTCATTTCGACCACTCTAGTAGCTCTGTCGTGGGGAAATGTGGGTCAGCCAGAACCATTATTCATCAGAAGGAGGTCTCCAGAGAGAAAACATTGCATTGTTTTTTTTTTCCTTGCGGAGAAAAAAGAAATTCAGGGATTACTAAATGTTACAATGTATTCATCACATTTTGGAGATCACTCATCCAGTAGGATTTCACAAGTCTGAGGCAACTTCATGGCATATAACAACAGTTTATTGCAGTCATATCTGGCCTTTCTTCCATGAGGGAACTTGAGACATTGAACATGGGGCTTCTAGGGAATCTCCCATCATAACACCCACATGTGGATTTCCTTTTTCTCCTCCCCTGTCCCTTTTTGTGCCCCATTTCGAACTAGCTTGCCTAGGAGGAGAATTGCGTTGATGAGGGGCTATTTGCTGGGAAGATTTGGGAACTAGAAGAAATTTCACATCCCTCCTGCTTCCCACTTCTTCCTTCTATATTCACCTTCGCCACTGCCATGTGTACCTGGGGAAACGTGGATCTGGAACTTTTGCAAGTTCTGGTTTAGGGCCAGATGTTTTCAGATGGGTAATGTCTGCTCTGGCCCTTCAAGCGACTCCGTGCTTGGTTGGAGGCCTGTCTTGATCTAGCATCAAAGCCACTGAGTGGTGGCTTCCCTTTTCTTTCAACTGTTTCCCCCACTCTACCCTCCCCTCAAATGAAATCCTGTTTCCTTGCTGTTCCTCACTCATTGTTGTACCTGATACCTGTTGACAGGTGCCTAAGGAGGAAGCTCTCAGCTTTGCCCGGGAGAACCACATCCCATACATGGAAGCTTCTGCCAAAATCCGCCTCAATGTGGATGAATCTTTCCATGAATTGGTCAGAGCTATCAGGTAAGAAGGCAGCTAGCTGTTATTTTTTTTTTGTGCCAAGCCTGACCCTGCAGAGTGAGCAAATCAGCTCGTAAAAAGCTAAAGAGTTCCCTCTGACAACGTCCTGGGACATGGAGCCCATTTGTGACTAGGTGTGATTCCAGTCAGAGAGTTCCTACTTCTTTGTGCAGACATTCTTAATTGTTAGAGCAGTATGATAATGGAACCAATTACTACAGGAGGTGGTGAGTGCGCCAACGCTGGAGGCATTCAAGAGAAAATTGGAAAATCATCTGTCAGATCTACTATGATTTGGATTCCTGCACAGAATTAGATGGTTGGATTCGATGGACTTATAGGCCCAACTCCATGATTCTCTGATTGTTCATCTATCCTATCTTTTCCTTCTTGTGGCAGGGAAAAAGATGGAAAATATTAAGTGGTTGAGAAAGGGGAAGATTTAAAATGGAAGTCTGTGGCTAGTATCTAAAGGTAAAGGTAAAGGTTCCCCTTGACAATTTTTGTCCAGTCGTGTCCGACTCTAGGGGGCGGCGCTCATCCCGCTCTTCAAGCCATAGAGCCAGCGTTTGTCCGAAGACAATCTTTCCGTGGTCACATGGCCAGTGTGATTTAGACACGGAACGCTGTTTACCTTCCCACCGAAGTGGTCCCTATTTATCTACTCGCATTTGCATGCTTTCGAACCGCTAGGTTGGCGGGAGCTGGGACAGGCGACGGGCGCTCACTCCGTCGCGTGGATTCGATCTTACGACTGCCTGGTCTTCTGACCCTGCAGCACAGGCTTCTGCGGTTTAGCCCACAGCGCCACCACGTCCCTAGTATCTACTCAGTATTTACACATACATGGAGTGCCAGCGCAGAGGCTGCTGCCAAGCTCCGATGAACTGCTGGTTGAACATGACCAGGCACCAGACCAACACCTTGTTGGACTGAGGCCACAGCTTCCACACTTGGACCCTTCCATACACTGAGATAATGAGGAGGATACTGGCCTGTCTATTTTGGAACTCCCATAAAATACTGTGCCTAAAATAGGGCAATTGCACAGTAAACGTCTTTTCTGGAAGCCTTATCTCAGTGAACCCACCCCAGGGTTTGGAATTCTATGGAGGAGAGCTGAATTTTCCTTTTGTGCCTTTCCACTGGTGGGCAAAGATATTTTTATTTAGGCAGGCATTTGGCATCTAACCTCACCGGCTGCAGAAGAGGCTTGTAACTGGATTGATACTCTTTGGTTTGAGATTTTCCAAGTTGTGATTCAAATCTTTTGTTTCTGCATTTATAACAGACTAATTCCGGCTATTATTCCTAGCTAGAGTAGTGCTGTTGTATCAGTGTTGACTGAGCAACTACTGTTCTTCCAATTATAGTGCTCTAATTGGAACTGACAATTGTATTTAACCTCTTAGACTTTTATTTCGTCTAACTGCTACTACTACTACATTTGCTTGTTTTATCTTAATCTGCATAGAGTCCCATTCTAGCTAGAATTAATAATGGGATGTAACCCCTTGCTGTTTTCACCTGTGCCATTCTGTAGAAGAGGTAAAGGATGATGTTTTTCATTTCTATTATTACTGAGAATTTCCTTCTCAGATGCAATTCTGGTCATCATCTCCCGAAGTATTACACCTGCATTGCTTTTAATTGATCAAACTGATTACAAAGTGCCAGGCATGGCTGTCTATTACAGCAGGGATTGGGAACTCACGGGCTTCCTGATCGTGATGAACTCCATCTCCCATTACCTTGAGTACTGGCCATCAGAGTTAGGGAGATGTCCTTTGGAATCCAAGAGCACATAAAGGGCCATGTATTCCTTACCCCTGCAGCTAAGGTCTAACAAATCATTAATTTTGCGGATCTGCAAAGTCTCCGGAAACATGGAGGGACGACTCTGAAGCATCTGGCAGGTCACAACACAATGGGGCCGGGCTGTGTTAGGCTTCTTTGGTTACTAGTTCTGCAGGCCTGCTTTGCTTCGATTTCAGCCCTGCAGCTTGCAAGTATCTCAAGGTCTGAAATCTGCATCAGTGTGCAATGTTCATTTCCCCCTTCAGCTGCAAGCTATATGTCCACCCTTGTTAGAGCCCATATGATGAGGATGTGGCTTTTGGTTCTTCACAGAAAACAGGTTATTGAACCTATAAAGAGGTGAGAATGTATGACTTGACTTGCTAAATGATGCTGTCTACAACAGCATTCTCTGCAGTCCAGCTGTAGCTGGTGCTGGTGCATTGTGCAATGGCTTTTTAATATCTGTCATTCAGATGCTAATTGGTGGTGTACCACTTCTGAACATGATGGCTCAGGAGTAACAGTAACCAGTGCCATGCTGGAAGGGGATTGTGCAGTTTAAAAAAAGGGTAATTTTTGGGAGATTTGACAGCAGCTGGGCTCTTTACCCACTAATACATCTATTGAACAAATGCTCTCTCTTCTATCAGTAAGGTCAAATTTCCCTAATCTGCTAGATGATGGGAGTTACAGTCACATCTGGAAGGCATCGGGTTGGGGAGGATGATGTAAAAAATTTTTTTCCATCCCGAATTGTAGATTGGGGTGAGAAATATTTAGTTCTCCAGGTATTCTGGCTTACAGTGCCCTTCGTCCTCACCTAATATGGCCAAGAGCAAGGGAGTGCAGGAGTTCAGTATAAAGCATGTGAGGGCCCAGATGTTCTCCATCCCCAGTGAAGGTGATGGAGAAGGCCAGTTCTTTTAGTGTATTTCGTCTCGATTTCTTACTTTATTTCTCTCTTTTTTTTCCTCCCGCCCAGGAGGTTTCACGAGGCGGAATCTCCCCCAGCCCCAGCTGTTAACCCTAGAAAGAAAGAAAGGAAAGGTTGCCCTTGCTCCATCCTGTAAACTGCTCTCTTGCACCCAGCGACAGATCCCAGAAGGGGGAGAAGAGCTGTTCCGGTTCCCTACCAGGACAGAGTGCAGCAAGATTTCTCCCCAGCTCTACCTCCCCCACTGCAACAAGAGCTGGCAACATGTATTCTCCAGTATGTCTTAATACTACAGTTTCTCTCCTGTCACAGAGGACCCTACACACTGGAACGGGGCAGGAAGCTGATTTCAAATCCTATCTCCAGCTCGGCGCTGCCTTACATGTGTTGATGGGGGTTGCTGGGGAAGAAGATTCAAGCCTCTTGCCTCCTACTCAGGCCGCCCCTTCTGTCCTAAATGTTTGCAGGACAATTGCAACAGGAGGTTGCCCACTTTGCGAAGAAGGCACAAGGCAGCACAACTCCCGGCATATAGGTTCAAAGGGGCAGGTTTGGAAGGGAGGGGGCAGGTTATAGGAGAGCCTGATGATCTGTCATGTTGGGGAATTAGAAAGTCACAGCAGAGGATCATAAAACTTTCACTCTCGCTAGAGCCAGCAAGCTTCTGCGCATACACAAGATAGCCGTACACATTCAAAGGCATATTGTAAGAATGCATTCTGCAGAACCGTTTTTGACTCCCTCTAAGCAACTGAAGAAGCCATGGGTTTAAATTTTGGCACCCGGTAACTGCTACCACCCTTTATTTTTCTAGAAATAGTTATGCACTCTTCACATACAGAACAGTAATGTAGAGGATGCAAGAATACTAGACAAGTTGTCTGGAAGACAAACCTCTTCTTCATTTTGGGAAATGAAAAGCAAGGAAAGAATTAATTCAAAATAAATTTTCTCTGACACACATCACCCGGCAATACTTTGTTTAGGGTGGAGCTAAAAGTAGCACCTCCTCCCAGCTCTATTGGGTAGTGTTGATTGGATCCAAACTGCAACATCTGTCATTGTAATTTTTTAAAAAGCTGCTCTTCACAAAGGCTAGAATGATTTGACTTCACATACAGCCATCCTTTTTTGCTTTCCTTCGCTAAAACATCTAGAAATAGGAAGCTCTGAAAAGTAACATTTTTAGACTACAGTTCCCAGAATACACAAGACAGCATGACCACTACCTATGCTGAGAAAGGAATACTGATATAGTCCCAAGAAGTAATTTTTTTCAAGCTTTGAACAAACTGAGCAGCAACACTGATTTGACATTGATTTATTAGCAGCGCTAGTATTGATCACTTAACGAGATCTTCCAGTAATGTCTGCAGTCATGTTTAATTATCACTGTCATTATTGCATGTTTGTACAGAGTGATTTTTTATTAAGAGTCTTTCAGATTATCCACCCAGTATTTATGGTTCGAATCCTCTACCTGCTACCTCTAGAATAAATGGAGGTTATTAACCAGACATGTTTTTTTTATCAGTCAGGAAAAGGAATACGTGAGGATGAGATGGGTGTTTTTGTAATGAATTCCTATTCCACCCCACTGCAAATCATTCCAACCTGTAAAAATATCAAAGCGTTAACTGTGTAGCTACAAACAACAGCCTTGAAGCACCTTACGTATAAGCTGACTTATCTGGGCATAAACCGTGGTGGTTTAGAGCCCACTTTGCCAGTTGTAAAGCGGGATAATCTGTCCGTGCATAGGTACCGGGGGTGGGGGCAAGGGAAGAGATTTTTTTTTGGTACACAATGGGGCCAAAAGGCTATGAAAAAGGGTAGTAGCAGGCTGTGAACTTGTCACTTCTTCAAAAGTAATTTTAATAAAAGGGAAACATTCCCAAATTAGATTGTATAGTTGTGTTTGTCACCAGTGTCACGATAGCATTGAATGAGGTGCTGCACCTTGAGTGTGTATGTGTATCTAGTCAAACGCCCACCGAACGGAGTCTTGCCTCTGTGGTAGCCTTGGATTAGGCTACCAGAGCAAGCACTGGCACAGCCAAGAGGAAGACAGGTTCATCGTAATCATTGGCTGGTCTCCTGGAGGTCAGTGCTTGTGCTATTTGCACAATTTCAAGTTGTTATGCTGGTAGGACTTGTTTACAAGGTTTCCTCCACCTTTTTCCACACAGCAAAGACTCAAGGTGGTTCAGTAGAATCCTGTCCTGTGATATGGCCATCTTCAACATGAGAATGGTACCAGGATTGAGTTTTTGGAAACAGTCCTGGGAGAGAAGCTTTCTTCCACATAGACACACACTGGGTTGTGTTAACAATTACTTTGGTTGACTGTTTTAAGATGAGGGATACTTCCAGGTACTAAAACCCAGTTTCTGCTTTGCTGAAACAAGCGGATGATAAGCAAGAGTTGACATAGGTCTCTTTTAACACAGTAAGAATGTGATATGTAGCTACCCTCTTTTGCACAACTGTAGATCATATTAGACAGGGATACAATCCAGGATCAAGCTGATGCTACCGGCACCTTCTGCAAAATCAATACCAGACCTCCAGAATCACACTGCCATCTTTGTGTAAGATTTCAGTAAAGCCTTTTTCAATGGGAACAGCAGAAAAAATGCTCATATGTTTATAAAGGTGGAGAGGGAAAATATATTGCTCTTTTTATTACACAACTATGATAAATGCATCGTAACGGAAAAGATTATGCTTCTCTGCTGTAAAAAAAGCACATTTTGCTTTGAAAGGGGGTACGTGAAAGTTGGATTCTTACAACTGCAGCATTCTGGGAAAAGCCAGAAAGTATCTAGTATTATTTCCTGTACCATTCAGTCTACAAGTGCAACTGTCTTGTCACTAAAATTTGCCCTTTAAGGTAGTCTGTCATTCAGTCTTCTCTGTTGTCCTATGATCAAACTGTTTGAGGTAAGGGTGGAGTGCTAGCCACAAAGGTTGCACCCATCCTTCCAACTTGGAAGTATTTCTGCCATACAGAAACTGTTTTCTAATCTCAGCATCTTCCAAGCACTTTGCAAAGATCTAGAACGGCAGTGTTTTGCCCCATTCGAAGTGCAGACAAAGAAACAGCACCTTACTTTAAAAGTTGTGCTAATTGGAAGTCATTAATGAGGATGCTATCAAAGAACTAAAATCAGAAGTGGATTTTTTAAAAGGTGTGAATAAACGCAGTACATGACAAGATAAATACAAAATAGTTTTAATACTATTCTTAGTAAGAAGGGTTGAAATATTTTTCTGGTGACGCTAGATTTAACCTACGGATCTTTCCTGCCCCATATACCCAACCAGAAATCTTGTATGTACCACATTTCCTAGCTGCTCGCAGTGCTGCTGTTCCACAAATTGAAACAGCCCAGGGATGGAGCAAGTAAGGTCTATCTTTATTCTTTTCCTGTGCTTTGAGTTATCTTTAATAATACTGAATAAAGTCCTAATTAACCTTCCCAAGCTGGAACCAGGAATTATGTTTAAGGTGTCTAAACTTGGGAGGGGCAACAAGGGGGGGTCTCTCCAGCTGCTGTAGGTCCATGATTCCCAGTATCTCTCACCATTGGCAGTGCTGGCCAGGGCTGATGGAAGTTGCATTCCAACAATCTGGAGAACCACACTTGCCCATTCTTGACCTAAACGGAGGAAGACATTAATCCAGAGGTCGCAGCTTCCCCAGGAAGATAGTCCATGGGTCTGAGCAGCAATGCTTTGGGGGCCAAGTGCAAGAACCTCGAGCTTCTAACAGGGAAGGGAGCAAGAATTGGGATCAGTGCTCAGGTATCCTGAGTTTCCCTTTCTCTTTTGTAATAGAAACCACGTCCCTACCAACTTAAAAAAAAATCAGAAGACAAAACGTTGACCAACTCTTCACTGCCACCCCGGTCCCAACAAAATGAACAAAGCTGTGCATCAGGCATTTGATTTTTGCAAAGAAAAGTGTTTTTTGTCATTTTGTTGTGTACACAGTATACAATGTGAGTTTTACATATTGAGAGAAAAAAACGTCTCAGACACTAATAATAAACAATAAAAATATATAGGAACATCCAATAATACAGAACACAAATCCCATATCTCAGAACAATACCCTTGAGGCGCGAACAAGATACACAGAAATACACGTCGTAAAAAAAGGGGGGCCTTCCAAGATCCAAATAGAGGCGGGGGGGAGGAGGAGGAGGAAGAGGAGAACAGACGTCGTCGTCGTCTTTTTGTCATCACAGGAAGCTAGGGTGCGCATGTGTGTGTGTGTTCTTGATGAACTTGGAGCTGGGTCCCCTCTGATTTCTGGGTGCGCAGGGTTTGGCTGCTCAGTCCCCCTCCATTTATGGGCAATGCTTTGTAAAGCGGGATTGATGGTACCATGTCTGTTGTCCCAGAAAGTGTCTTGGCTCTCTGTTCCTCAAACACTAACCCTGTACTGTGAAATATTTTCCCCACCCCACCCCACCCTGTTTCCCTCATATAATCCCAAACCCATGTTCAACTAACCCCACTTCCACACACAGGTTCAAGCTACAATCCTTCACCTCTAAGGCCCAAACAGCTATCGTTAACCAGGTCTGTAAGGGAAAAGCTGTTTTTAAAAAAGAAATTAAATTGCAAGCTTCAAAATATCCAGAAGGAAGCCAGTCACAGCTTTCTTCCCTTTAAAAACACTCCTGTTTAGAGTGGGGCACCAAATTCCAACCATGCACACTTGCATACACGCTTGCCAACCTCTATTCATCCACAATAAATAATGGGGGGGGGGGGGAAAGGGAGGGATAGGGTCTATGGGATTATGGGGAGTTATGCATATGCATTGACTCTGATTCAAATACCCAGATGGGCCCTAAACACCTTCCTGTGCTTCTATGGGTAATCGCCACCGTGTTGGGGTGGGATTTTTTTCCCTGCTCCCCACTCCACTCTCACATGAAGTACCTTTTCATACCTTGCTACCTCCTCACTACAAAAAGCCTGAAACTCAGCATACTGGGGAATTTTCACATACCTTGTTAATTTTGGATAGGAAAAAGAAAGGAGTAAGAGATCTTTTGGAAAGAGGAAAGACCAAAGAACAGTCAGCATTTAGAAGTGAGTATGTATGTGGGAAAGAATACTGGAAGCATAAATGAGGTAGACACTGGCTGGGAGGAGGGAGTCTAGAGGAGGGAAAGTCTACTTTTAGGTACAACAGAGTGTCTGTCTAGTGGCTCCTTAATCACTCATATATTTTACTCAGATTATGCTTTCAGGGACCCCAGCCCATCTCATCAGATACTGCAGCCCACAAAAACGTACGTTCTTCTGTGCCTTCAAGTGGGAACCAAAGCTACAGCGACCCTAGTAGGGCTTTCAAGGTATATGAGATATTTAAAGAATGATTTTACTAGTTCCACACCCCCAGTGAATTTCTATAGCTGAGCAAGAATTTGAACCCAGGCCCCCTGAATTCTAGCCCATCTCTCTATCCAGTGCACCACACTGGGTATCCACAAAAGCTTATGCCAGATAAAAATCTTGTTAAATCTTCCAGGTACCACAACACTCTTTGTTATCCTGGTTGCAACGGACTAATATTGTTAACCGTTCCCTCTCTAAATACGTTCAGGTATGGGACTGACTCGGAAAGATTCAGGAGAGGGCAGAGAAGCAAGCCAAGAAGGATCAGCTAACTGGTTGCTTATTATGTGTGTGAGAAAGACATCACTGGGAAGAATGAGAATAAAATAAACACCGAGAGGATGAGCTGTGATAGAATTGTACAGCAGGCAGGGACCAGGAACACCTGCGGAGTTGTGAATTGACCTGTTGTAGCTAGGGTTAAGACCTAATCCTCTATCTAAACAGAATTCATTTTAGCACTTCAGCTCAGGATTAGAGCGGGATCTTTGCTTAGGAGGTTGGGTATGGGGTGGAGACATGGATATCTCCCATCACCCTCAATAACAACGATTAAAAAAAAATAACAACCTCCTAATGAAAGTTTTCAGTCACAGATACAGCTGAGAGAAGAGAGAGAGAAACTCCTGTGGATCATTAAATTCAAGTTAGTCAAATACAGTATGATACATAGACTTTTTATCCTATACAGTATATACAGCAGGGGTGGAGAGGGGAAGGGGAACAGACTCCTGCCTTATCAAACACCACAACACAAAGGGACAGGAGAAGAGTATAAAAGAATAAACCCTGCCTCAAAAGAGTTCCAAACTAAGAGGCATGAAGGGACTTATCTACAGACTTTTACTGCACCCTTCCCATGATCTTGGGGGGGGGGGGGGAGAGTGCAATTTGGAAAATCTTTTTTAAAAAGAGAGTGAGATTAAGTCTCAGCACAAGCAAATTGCTACAAGTGTCACTACACTTCTGTCTTCTGACTATTTATTGTTAACTCATCAGAAAGAATACTGAGATGCTTCACCTGTCCAAAAGGGCTAAATTCCCAAACTCAATGAGGAGAGGGGGGGGGGGAGGATTGGGCGGAAGAAAAGTGGCTTGTGGCAGCTTGACCAGCAGCCACTACCCCACAGCATGAATAAAAAAGAAGTTATGCTCCAGAGTGTGAGCGAGCGTTTTCTGGAACAAGTTATGGCTGGGAAGAAGCAAGCTGGCAATAAATATTTCTTTTTGGAAGCAAGAACAGATGTGGATCGCGGTTAGTTTCTGGGGTCGGTAGCTTCCCCCCCCACTCCAAACAACATGATTTGGCTGAGATGGGATTGTTTGCAGACAGAAAGGGGTTCTGAGTAGGGTGCCAGGGGAAGACGGGGGGGGGGGGGAGGTCATACTGCCTGATCAGATTGTGGTTAAGAGGAGCTGGGGACACTGTAAGAAGGGTGGTCCATGCACCAACCCCCGCCCACAATTCACAACTCTCCCTAAGGAGAAGTAAAGGTTCGTAATGGAAGAGATCCAGGATAGAACCCAGAAAAGCTGGATCCTTCTGTTTAGACCACTCTTGTTGCTGCAAATTCACCCACCCGCACCCCACTCATCCCAGAGATGCACAGGAGTCCTGGATCCCAGCCTCCCAGTTTTAAATCACACACCACCACTCCTCTGACCTTCCTATGGGTTCTCCTACTCTCACCCCCCTACCAGAGCAGGGGGCAAGGTTGCTCAATTAGACATTTATACATTTATATATAAATAATATTTCTCTGTACAGCCAGGGCAAAAGGGAAAGGGGGTTGTCCAACCATCCGACATTTGATGAGAACCCTCCTCAATATGTTTCTCTTTCTCTCTCTTTCTCTCTCTCTGTGCCATCACAAACATTCCACACATCCCACCACCAAAATAAGAGGCCTCTCCCAGGTCCTGGTTTTGTTTTGTTTTGTTTCAAAGAAAACCCGAAAAGGGAAGGGGTGGTGGTGGTGGTGGTGGTGGTGAGCAGAGTCTGAACTCAGTTGCCTGTAATGGTACCCCCTCTCGACCTTCCTCTCCCCACTTCCTGCTCTGGCTCTGCAGAGGGGCGGGCGTTAGATGGCCCCTCCTGGGGCGTGGCTCTGGCAGCAGCTGCATCACGCGCATTTGCTTTGCGCCTGAGTCAGCAACTCACTGAAGGAGTCAAACAGTTTCTCTAGCCATGGCTGGTTCCGCATGCATTGCTGCACCACCTCTTCCTGGCCCAAGTCCTCATCCTGACCCTCGATTGCCGTCGTCTGGAGAAGAAATAAAACCAAGGATTTTTTTTAAAAAAAAACATAGAATTACCTGAGCTATGCTCACAGAGAAGTGTTTCAAGAAAGCACGTGATTTCTTTCCATTAGACCCAGGGCCAAGGAAGACAAAAGAACATACGAATGTCAGTGCCCTGGCAACACAAATTTTGCAACTGTTGTAAGACTTTAGAAGTGCATGTATTCCCCCCTCATGCCTTGTAAGTTTCTCACAGTTCCATTATTTATTCGATATTCAAACCCCTTTCTTCCCCAAGCGGGACTCAAAAGTGCTTCATAGCTGAATTATGAAATACAGATAGAACTCAATAATTACAGGTACAAGTAAAAACCAGCACATCCATGAAATGCTAAAACAGTTACATAAGTGATAAACATTAAAGCATTAGAATTATCAATTATTAGACACAAGCCGCACGCAAGAGCTACAGTATGCAAGCTATCAAAGGCAGATCTTCTACCCCAAAAGGTAGGTAAACCACCACCCTCCAAATGATTTGGACTAGTTTACTGTTGCCCAGGGCAGATGGGAAATGTAGTCCAAAACACACAGAGAGGGTACCAGATTGCCAATCCTTGCTCAAACCATTAATAACCTTAAGCCTGTCAACTCACCATTTGTTTTATTTATTTATTCAAAATATTTTTAACCCATCATTCTCCTTAATAAGTATCCTAGGCCACTGGTTCTTAACCTTGAGTTACTCAGGAGTTTTGGACTGCAACTCCCAGAAGCCTTCACCACCAGCTGTGCTGACTGGGGTTTCTGGGAGTTGCAGTTCAAAAGCATCCGAGTAACAAAGGTTAAGAACCACTGTCCTAGACAGCTTACATCATTAAAATAATATTTACACCAAAAAAATAAATAAATATACAAATATTAAAAAGGATCAAACAAATATCACACTAAAAGATGAGAAACAAACGAAACAACAAAAACACATTCAAAGCAATAAGGCACAATCCATTAAAAAAACCCTCTCAGGCAGCCAATCATTAAGGGAAAGTTTGCCTGAAGAGCAAAATCTTTGCCTGCTTGCAGAGGGACAGCAAAGATGGGGCCAACCTGGCCTCCTGGGTAAGGGACGGAGTTCCAAAGCTTGGGCGCATCAACAGAGAAGGCCATCTCCTGGGTCCTCAACCAAACACACCTGTGAAGGTGGTGGGACTGAGAGAAAAGCCCTTCCTGATTATTTTAACACCTGAGCAGGCTCATAAAGAAAGACACAGTCTTTGAGATAGTTTGGACTCAAGCTTTATAGGTTGGAACCAGCACTGTGAATTGCGCCCAGAAATGGATCATCAGCTAGTGGAGCTGCTATAACCGGGGGGGGGGGGGGGGAGGTTGTTATGTGATCCCTGTAACTAGCCAGTCAGCAGTATGGCTGCTGCACTTTGGTCCCGTTGAAGGTTCCTGACACTTTCAAGAGGCAATCCCATGTACAGCACAGGAATCCAGATGGGTGTAACTAAGGCATCTGTCACTGCGGACAGATCATACCTCTCTGGGAATGGATGCAGCTGGCACACTAGCTGCTGAGAGATCCAGGAGAACCAACAAGGACACCCCTCCTGTCCAGTTCCTAGCACAGGTCACTCACCAAGGCGACCAAAGCAGTCGCCATCCCATAACCTGGCCTAAAGCCCAATTGAAATGAATCTAGATAATCCGTCCCATCTAGGAACCCCTGGAGCTGAGCAGGCAGAACCCGGCTCCAGCACTTTGCCCAAGAATGGAATATTAGAGACTGATAGGTAATTATTGAGCATTGTGGGATCCGAGGAGGGCTTTTTCAACAATTATCTTACTATTGCCTCTTTTAAACATCCTGGGATCCTACCCTGTTGCAAGGAGGCATTCGCCACTCTTCCTACCCACTTGACCAGTCTCTTTCTCGCAGCTTTTATAAGCCAGAATGGCCACTAATTTTTTAGATTTCATCAGGCATTGTTCACACTCTAGTTTACTTACCCTTTGCAACCACATGAAGCTCCTATCTAAAATTGTATGCTTTATATCACTGATTATGATGCCTCAAAAAACATTTCCCTTGAGGGGATTTTTTTTTCTGCTCATTTTCCTTGTGCTCAAGAACTGACATCACAATGATCTAGGAGGTTACTCCCACCATGTCAGATAAACAGTCTGCGTGGTCGTGATCCTGAAGTGCCCAAACTGGCTTCATCAAGAGAATCTCTCTCTTTGCTATGCTCATTCTCTGTAAATCAAGATCTGCATTCCATGGGACAAGCAGTAACATGATGGTAAGAGGACATTTTAAACATTTTTGAGATGCCTTTCCAAAGCCCAAAGTAGCATATGCAAATGTTAAAGCACATCCTCCTCTCAAGTTCCATCCGGCAGCTACTCCATTTCACTCTCTGTGCAAGCAACAGTTGCCCAAAGAGCATGGAACGCCACACAGCTTCATCCGCTTGATCAACCCTGACTACACACATACACAAACTTACACATAAGCATGATTATAACCTTATTCAGCAATTTATCTGATAAAGTCAGATTCCCAACCACAGGAGCAGTTTAATCATGTTCAGCAGGAAGTCTTAAATGTCTGAAAATTACTACTGCCAGTTCTGGCAGCTGGGGGGGGGGGGGGAGAGACAGGCAGACCGTGTCAATTTTGGGGCATTTAAAACTCCATCCCCCTCCCCAAAGGCTTCCTCAGGACCCAAGGGGGACAGGAAATTTTTTATTAACAAAATATGGCTGTGATTGATGATGTCATCAGACTTAATTGTGTAAATTTACATTACAAGATTTCCAGCCAATAGCATTCATTCATTCATTCATTGGATTTATACTTTGCCCATCTAGTGGCAAGCCATTACTCTGGGTGGCTATAACAAAGTAACATGGATGGACAAACAGAATTAAAACAACAAATAAAAACAAGAACCCACACTTAACGTGTAAGAGAAAGAGTGTGAATGAGAATTAGGGTGAAGTGATGGTGGTGTCCTTATGCCAAAGAGTTCCCAGAAGAATGAAAGTCCCAGGAGCACACTCACCTCATCCTTACAACGCAGAAAGGTGTGGTACTTGTAGTGGTGAAGGGAATGGTACAGAGTGTAGAAAAAGGACTTCTCCACTTCCACACTGAATTCCTATTGGTGCAAAGAGAGGAGGGTGAGATTATCAATCAACAAATTCACATTGCACTGCTTTCCCCTCCTCCTTATTCTCCAACCTCTTCACATTCACAATCGTAGTAACATCTCAGAATCATACCTTTCACTCCTTAGATCAGGATTAAGTAACTATGGTCCTTCAGATGTTGTTGGGATTCCAAGTCCCTGCAGACCAAGCCAACATGGGCAATGATGAAGGACACCAAGAAACAGAAATCCAAAAATTTTGGAGGATCATAGTTGCTCACTCCTGCCCTGGATGATACAATCATGCTGAAGTTCCCACCTCCCCACGTCCATTACAAGCTCCTAATTGGCTGGCTTGCCCCTCTGCCTTATCTTCCTTTTCTACCTTCTGCTAAAACAGCACTTTCTCCCTGTTACTATGGACACATCTTTTCCCCACTGCCTGAAACTCTAGGATCAACCTTATGCTTTTGATTCCATGGCATTCAACATTCTCTGCCCCTCTGGCTCTGATAGAGGCTTTGAAAAAAAAGAGGTGCTGGCAATGAAGCGTGGATATATAGAAAGAGTGTGTGTGTGTGTGTGTGTATGTGTGTGTGTGTGTGAGAGAGAGAGAGAGAGAGAGTTACAGTCATGCCTCGCTTTACGATTGGCCCATATAACGACAATCTGCTTAACGATGCCTTTTTGCGATCGCAAAAGCGATCACAAAACGATGCTTCCTATGGGCAAAATCCACTGTGCGATGATTAGTTCCCTGCTTCGGGAACCAATTTTTCGCATTATGATTGTCGGGTTCCAAAATGGCCACCGGCTGAAGAAAATGCCCCCCCGCTGTTTTCTAGGATGGATTCCTCGCTAGACAGGCACCAAAAATGGCCGCCGTATGGAGGATCTTCGCTGGACGGTGAGTTTTTAGCCCACTGGAATGCATTAACCGGGTTTTAATGCGTTTCAATGGGTTTTTAATTTTCACTTTACGATGTTTTCGCTCTATAGCGATTTCGCTGGAACGAATTAACATTGTTAAGCGAGGCACCACTGTACTTATTCTATTCTGTCTCTTGATATGCTTCCTCTCACAGTGATTCAAACACCACCACTCCACCTTCCCTCTTAAACTTTCTCAAGGCCTATCCTGAACCAGGACAGTTAACCTGCTGTGATCCTCAATCATTATTTTATTAAAGTTTCTATATTTCTCTCCCCTCATACATCTTCTTAATTACCATGCACCAGCATTTTTAAAAAAGCTTCCACTTTGTGAGTTGTTTATTTACTAAACCCTCTGAGGATTCCAGTAACCAGGCCTAGCAGTAGGGATAAGTCATGTGACTAAGGCCTGCTGCGGGGAAGGTTTTATGTACATTTCCTGCACCTTCCCAAAGGCAAAGAGAACTTCAATATACATCCTCAAGTGACTTCTGATTCTTGCAACCATGGTTTACTAAAATGAGCAAAGGATCTTGTTTGCCCCAATATGTCACTCTGGCTGTGACAAAAATGCTCTCCACAGGTAAATTTGGGAATTTCTGTTACTGTTGTTCTGCTTGTACAAAAGAATACAACTTGTGTACATGACAGCTGTATATGCATAGTTATTTATATGTATAACTTTTTATGTTTAACTATTAAGGTGACAATTAGGCTGAATGGGTTACATTATGGATCTAATTCTGTGTAGATTCAGCAACAATCTTATTCTGGGAGACTGGAAAGTTCTATTGGAGCACATGAGGGTTAGAAATGTACATCTTCCAGACAAGAATCATGTTGTGTGTGCAGCTATCAAATGGCTGTTAGACAGTATAAAAAAATACAGGCAGCAAGAAAATCCAACAGAAGATTTGTTCTCTTAATGTTTTTGTTCTCAACATCAGAAATGTAGGTATTTGTTCATCTCTAACACTGCAAGTTTGATTTCTTATTTCACAATGCTCATTTTATATTCTGAATACACTGTTGAGTTTGTGAGAAAAAAAACATCCCAAACGATGTACTGAACAATTTCCCTTCCCTGAACAGGAATGTGCATATCAGAAAAAACAAGAAATAAGGCACTGGTTTACTGGAATAGGAGAGAAGGAGACTTAAAGTGAGTCGGGGTATTATGAAAAGTAGATGTGAAATTCATTACTGATACTCATATTTAACGCACAATTAAGGGACAGAATTAGTGGCTGTCACAACATCCTGTGGCAATGAACACACACAGCTTTTCAAAAAAGATTAGGAAAGTTCATGGCGCACAGATCTGGAATCTGTGTTCAGAGATACGCTACTTCTGCTTAAGGTTAGAGAAACGGAACTCCCTCATACTCTGTGAACCTCCCGAGGCCTTCAAGTTAGCAAATAAGAAAAACAACTATCTTTACACGTCTAACTGTTCTCTCACCTGCCTGAAAATCAGTACAGCAATCACTCCCCAACTTGCTAAAGAGACGGCCAATACTGTGATTCAAAGCCATAACTAGCACTGCACTGATTTGTCAAGGACAGGCTACTTTCTGCATTTGAACATTCTGTTCAGCTACTCCCATAGGCATTGCCACTGGTGCAGCATCCCCTGTAGTTCTTCAAAAGTACACATACAGCCTTCATGTACAATTTTTTTTGGCCTTATTTTCGAGCTGAGCAAGGATTAACAGTCCCGCTTACAACACCACCTCCATTGCTTAAGGAACAGGATGGCGTCTGGCAAGATGGAACTCTTGCATTCTACATGATTCTGTAATTTATTTCACTGTTCCATTAAAGGTCCACTAGACAGCAAGGAGCCCATGAAGGCAATTCCCCAAGGATAACATGGGGATCTTCCCGCTCCTGCACTACTCACTTTTCCAATGATGGGGGAAAGAGATAATCCCCTAGTTATCCCTAATCAGTGATGAGTGATAAGACTGTGATCTTCCCCTTACGCTATTTTCTTTCCTAACTGCAAAAACAAGTAGTGTGTGTGTGAATCCTCCTTGTTCCAGGAGTAGGTTTGAGATAGAAGATGGGTATCTTCTGGGCCTTCCATGCCTGGTTTTGGACTGTCTGGGGGCCAAATTACGTAGGCCTAGTGACCAACGTTTCCTACCCTGAGCTAGTACGTCAGAATATGAGCAGGAAGACCTATCAAATTACTACTTAGCCATGAAGCTCTCTTCGTGTAATGCTGGACCTGTCATGTTCTTTCCACTTCATAGGGATATGTGGATAAAATAGGGAAAAAGAGAGTACTTGAATTTGTTGCTATGCACTTTCAAGCGATGGTGACCCTAAGAGGGCTTTCAAGGTAAGTGAAGTATTTAAGGAGTGGTTTTAGAGGTTCCACACTTCCTGTGGGTTTCCATGGCCGATCAGGGATTCAAACCCAGGCCTCCTGAGTCTTAGTCCATTACTCTATCCACTACACCACACTTGGCATCGCACATGTATACTGCCTTTGAACGTCCTGGAGTAAAAGCAAGATACAAACAGGAATCAATGTAAAACCGGTAAGTTTACCACGGATTCATTATACGATGGTGATTCCCAACACCTACCTGCGGTTTGGATACATTCTTTTTGAGTTTGTTGAGTGTCTTGCGGTTGTAAGGTTCACCACCTGGGCACAACTTGACTGTGGCATCACACGTCTCAGCATGGAGTTGGGGAAATGTGTGGAGTGCCTCCTGCATGGGGAGCAAAGTGTTAAAAGTGAGTCTATCATTCCCATGTCACCTCAAAAGGCACTCCCAAAAGATGGAGAACTGAAGAGCCATTGATAAAAATATCAGAAACTCCAGAGAGAAAAGATTGCAGTTAGGGGGTGACTAGAGAAAAAAGGATACTCCATTAAACTACCAATGTAAGAAAATCAATCTACTTCCCATTTTCTTAAGGAATGGGCATCAGTGCCCAGGGCTTCAAGCAAGAGCCAGGCATACACCTCTTATTCCCAGAGCCACTGGGAGGCTGGAACTGCAAGCAAATCCAGCCAAAATTTAGAAGCACAGGCTAGAACTTTACTGCCTTGGCAAGCAGATGATCCTCAAGAATTAGTCCCATGTCACTCCTTGCTACATAGCTCCAACATCTGCTGTCATCCCTTTGTTTTGACAACCTGCCATTGCAGGAGGCTACAAATCATTCCATTAATGCTTCCAAACTATGCAGGAATAACAATTTTTTCCCCTGATGATTATGTAAGAAAAGTGGCCTTTTCCTACTCAACCACTATATTCAAGCCAGGATGCTTGCCATTAGAGTACAGAAAATGTAATTATTTTTAGACCTGTATAAAAGGTCTGTATGTTGGATAAGCCCAGGGACCAAAGGACTCAACAACCATCCCAAGTTGGAAAATAATCTCCTTTCCAATAAATACAAACTAGACTCTTGCCACAAACTAGCAAAGTAAAAAAAAAAGAGAGAGATAATTCAGAACAGTCCTGAGTCCAGCCAGTGGGCCTTTCTGCTTTAAAGTGGGTTTTACAAATTACTTTGAGACTGAAAAAACAAAGCTGTTATAGAAGGGTTGCACTGCAAAAGCCCATGAAAACTGCAACCTCAAAGGCAGCACGGAGACTCATTTGGAGAATGTGTAAGTTCTTCTATGTTGGACTTAAAGGAGAGGTCTAAGTTAAATTGATCTAGGTCAGCCTCTTCCTATTGGACAGCAGAGCTTGGAAAGCTGTCATTTGTCGAAACATCCATTTTCTCAGCCCTGCCAGATGTTTTGGACTTCAATTAACCACAATCCTAGCAGCACAGCCAATGGTCAGGAATTTTTGGAGTTGTAGTCCAAAATCTAAAGGTCGAGAAAAGCTTGCCCAGGGATTAAAACCATGGACCTCTTGCAAACATCTCAGCCCTCACTTTCTCTCCTTCTCTTCGTTGCAATCGTGAATGAGAAAGGAAGCTTCAAGCTAAGCCTCGGTAGAAAAGCAAACTAGACCTCTAAAGGCAGAAATGCTATTGCTTGGCATCACAGAAGGTGACACTTTCGCTCCTTCCAAGTCAGCAAGTAAATATTCACCACTGCGATTCTTATGGGTCTGCACACCCAGTGACTTAGTGTGTGCTCAAGAATCACACCGCAGACTCTCTTATTTGTTGACTGGGAAGGAAACAGAGGATTTCAATTATGCCTTTTGTCAAGCAAAGCAACAGGATTTCAGCCATTATAACATCTCTAAACAATAAAATCTCTGAGAGAATAAGAAAATTCCATTTGCTCCTTTTCCACACCTGTAGCGACGGACTAAGGGACACTCTCTTCAGCACCTTTTTCTTGTGATCGTTCAATATCCCATCAATCTTCCTCATGGGCGGGAGATAAAGTTCATCTGTGGGAGAATTATCAAAATACGTCATACGGGGCATTAAAAGCATCTAGCGTGATGGAGGGGGGAAATGTATGGCCGGGGGCACAGACACCTAGCACCCTGCATAAAGGAAATGTTTTCGGCTGGAAGTCTGCACAATCCAGGGAAGAGGCACAACAAGATTTAAATGCCACATTTGATTTCTACAGTTGTTGGAACCCTTGGGTAAGAAGACACTTTATTGAAATTGTCTGAGGAAGTGGACTTGTCCACAAAAGCTCCCATGAAAATACATCATTTAGTCTTTAAGGTGCCACAATGTTTTTGTTTCCTTTATTGTTTATACAGTGGTGCCCCGCTAGACGCTTACCCCGCATGACGTCAAAATCGCTTGACGATGACATTTTTGCGATCACTATTGCGATCGCAAAACGATGGTTCCAATGTGTTTTTTCGCATTACGTTGATTAGGAGCCTGTTTCACAAACCGTTTGTTCGCAAAACAATGTTTTTTCCGGTTCCGCAAAATGGCTTCCCTCCCTTCTCAAAATGGCTGCTTTCCGGATGGAAGCTTCGCATTACAGCGAATCAGAACAACTAATCGGCAGTTCTCTATGGGCAATCTTCGCTGGACGATGAGGTATTTCCCCCATTGGAATGCACTGACCAGTTTTCAATGCATTCCAATGGGGATTTTTTTATCGCTTGACGATGATTTCGCTTAACAGCAATTTTCCTGGAACGGATTATCGTCGTCAAGCAGGGCACCACTGTATAGCTTTTGTTTTTTCCTCATATACTAGCACAGACTAAGACCACTACCTCTTCTAAAACCACTTTATTGAAAGGTATTGCTGATGTTAGACGTCAACAAAACTTACGCCATGATCAGTTTGTCAAGTATTTAAATCACAGGACTCTTTGGTACATGAAGAAAATGCATTCTTTTAAAGGAAAACTCTAACCATGTTCTAAGATGTATCTCCATACTCCACATACTCCAAACACTACAACCAGAACAAAACTGTACTCTAGGAGCAAGAAGTTAAGGTCACGATTTACAGCTCAAATTCTGGAATTATTTTTCTTCTGCTTCTTAAGCAAACAGCAAGTTTTTAAGCACTTATTATGGCAACAGTCCATACCTAGGCAGTTTCTAGTGCAAGATATTACCTCTACCACCCAAGTACTACTCTATAGACACAAAAGGACTTTGGCTCAGAAAGGGCTCCCTTGACCCTCGTACCAATCAATGTACAAGGTACCACTAAGCAAGCAAGCATACCATTTGTATCCTCAAGAGCTTGGATCATGTCCGGATCAAGGGCAGTGCTGACCAGCATTTCCACATAACTACGGTACATCTCCTTCATGGCTCGTGTATTGAGAATACGACCCGTCGGCACACGTTCTAGAAACAAAATAGAGAACTGGTTTATTATTTAAGGAATTTATACCTTGACTCTCATTAAAGTTCAGGAAGCATTTCTTAAACATTCAAGGTTGCTAGAAGAAAAACAAAGCACAGTTTTAAAAAATTACAATTAAAAAACCCCCCAAATATGTTATCTATCTATAGCTCACCACAAAAGAGGTGCAAAAAAACAAAACCTTCCAACAAAACCAAGGGGAGAAAAAAAATATTCTGACCTGGTTGGGAATTTTCTCTCATTCAAGATATGCACCCCATTACAGAAAAAAGGACACGTCTCTCAGATTATCTCCCATTTGCCAGTTCTTCAGAATTTCCCTCAGTCGAGCTCTATAATCATTCAGAAGGCACCCTTCTCAGGTGTTACCTGGCTTCCACTCTAATCTGTTTTAGCCACCACAGCCCATGTTAAGGGCTGGTGGGAACGACAGAAGAAAAATGTCTAAAAGGCCACACGCTGCCTGACCGATTCCTAGCTTCTCAGTTGCACCCTGAATGTACTCCTCTCTCAAAGGTTTGCTAAAATTCTTCTTCTCAACTTCCCGTGCCGTGACTGGGGTTCCTCGATTCATCTCTCGGACTACCCGATCTCTGGCCACCAACCAGTTCCGGATACTATGCCTGCCCTGTTCTACTTACCTTCCTCGCTCTGCTGGTCAGGGCTGGAATCTGAGTCAGAGGACGAGGCGGCCTCCTTAAGCCATTTTTTCCTCTTCTTGGGAGGTGGCTCAGCTTTCACCTTGGCTGGCTTAGGTTTGGGTTTAGAGGCTCCACCGGCTGGGACAGCTTTTGTGGGCACGGGCACAGGGGGGTCTGTCTTTTCTACTTTGGGGGGCTTCTCTGTCTTGCCCACTTTCTCTGCCTTGGGGGGCTTTTCAGACTTCTCAGCCTTGACAGGCTTTTCTGGCTTAGGTGCCTTCTCAGCCTTGGGGGGCTTTTCAGGTTTCTCGGTCTTTTCAGCCTTGGGTGGTTTCTCAGCCTTGGGTGGCTTGTCTGGTTTCTCAGCCTTTTCTGGGACTTCTGGCTTCTCGGGTTTCTCCACTTTTGGTGCCACTGGAGCCTTGGGACCACAAGCCTTGGGCTGACTCTGCCTCCTGCAAAGGGAGAAACACATTTGTGACACCCAAGGACAGTCTTCCATTCATGCCTCAGGGGCATAAATGGCCTGAGCTAATCTGAGGGGGCCAAGTTTACTGAGACACAAATACAATTTGGGGAAGAGTCAATGAGAAGTTGAGTGAGTGGTCAGCCAAGTGAATATGATTAAGTTCAAACCCTGTCAGTTTGTGCAAACGACAAAACCTTCAGATAGGCTACTATTTAGTCAGAAGCAACAGGGGACAGAACAAGGCCCAGGGACAAATAGACACATAGTGAGGAGAGCAAAGCTATAAGGTCTTTATACAGCTGAGCCAATATTTTTGTGGCCATGTGAAAGGTACATCAAGTGAGGAGTAGGGAACTTGCTAGATCCTAGGTTCCCAACCTTTGTTACTCAGGTGTTTTTGAACTGCAACTCCCAGAAACCCCAGCCAGCGCAGTTGGTGGTGAAGGCTTCTGGGAGTTGCAGTCCACAACTCCTGAGTAAGCCAAGGTTGAGAAGCAGTGTGCTAGATGATAAGGCAGGTGAGAAGTAAAAAAAAAAAGCTAAACTCTGGAGGGACTATGAAAGAGGCAATAGCCAAACCTCCTAACATGTGATGTGAAATAACAGAGGCTGTTAGAAACGAGCTGAAGGGTGGTAGCAAGGGGTATGTGTGAAGAATCAGAACAGAAAATGGCCATTCTTAAATCTGCCTTCACTGGAAAAAGTTCACATGAAGAAAAAGAGCAACAGGGCGTGTTTTTTTCCCTGCTACTTCCTTTATTGCAACTGGGCTCTCACAAAAAATAAAAAATTAAAAATTAAAAAAAGCCCTCCCCTCTTGCCTCTTTACCTGACAGCTTGCAGGGGCCGGTGCCAAGGCTTCTTCGAACAGACACGTACATAATCTTTCTTGTTGATGTTCTCCAAGAATTTGACATAGAGTCGTTGGTACCGGTTCTTAGCATCGCCAAAGTAGCCCAGATACTGAGCAGGTCAAGCATGAAAGAAAGGCATTGAGTATCAAAAAGGGCGATGAAAGGGGAGAAGCTTCCACACATGACTTTCCCTCCTCCAGGGGAGAGACATGGAGCTGAAAATCCAACCCATTTCCCGAGACTATAACTAGATGAAGCCCAAATGCCTGCAGAGATCACCCCAAGTACAAAATTGGCGACATGTATGTGTCAGTAGGATGCACTAACTCATTTCATCACCCATAAAAAGTCATTTGCATTAGATTCCGCTTCAGAGAATTGGAAGGGATCCCAAGGGGTCACCTAGACCAACCCCACCTGTTGCGGCAGGAAATCTAAAGAATCTCTGATAGTAGACAATCCAGTCACTCTCCAGACACCTCCAATGAAGGAGAGTCCACCACCTTCATGCCATGATCAAGGCAGAAAAGCATGCTGGAAGAGGGGAGCTATTTCTTCCACCATGGATGGATGGAAGAAGAAATAAGGTTCGAAATTAGGGTGGGGTTATCAAAAAACTGAGTTACATCCAAGATTCTCCATATAATTATGCAAACCCATGAGCCCCCCTCCCCCACCTCTGAAGCTAAAATTCCCCCATCTGTGATCAATGCGATTATGAACCTACATGATAAATGGAAGCAAAGCACACAAGTACCGCATCCTCGAGATGGGCCAGGCGGCAAGGAAACTTACATTGCTGGTAGCGCAAAACTGACGCTGGCCATCCTTGATTTCAGGAGTGAACTTCTGAAGCAAAGCTTTCTGTACCCGCCAAATTGGCGGTGGCTCCCGCCCAGTCTGAAGGGCAAGCTGGAGAAGGACAAACAAAAGTGAGGTACTGATCACAGAAATGATGCTAACAGCCTCTTGCCAACAAGCCGAACTGCTGCCTTGCAGCAAAGACTGTAAAAAATAGCTGACTTAAAAAATAACAAAGACGACAAAGAGATCCTGAAATTCCTCCACAATTTCTCTGTCTTCATGCGACTTTCTACAGCGGCTACCACTAAGGTGGACTTTCTCAGTCACTTAAGCGACTTCACTCTCCAAGAGGTGAGTATAAGAATATTTGTAGTAATGATAGTTCATCTGATGAGACTAAAGTTTCCTTCAAACGTTAACTTTCATTTTATTTTGGAGGACTGCTTTGGTTCCACAATGAAGGTATTTAGAAAAACTGGACTCTACTGAATTGTAGCTTGTTAATTACAGCTTGGTGGCAGTCCACATTCTGAGCTGAAGCCATATGGAAAAGTCACCCAGCTACAAGAAAGCTGGCCTGGGTCTTGCCAGTGCTTGGATAGGCTAGGGTCAATGAACCCTATGCATGAGTTGACTAGAGAGCTCAGTGAGATGATGTATATGCTTGCAGGACCAGGGGTCAGGTATTTGATTCCCCATTGTGTGTCCCCTAAGAAGAGCCAGCCTGTATAGACTTAGGCAAGCTGCAGAATCCGAGGGCACCTCCAGAAGAAGGAACTGGTAAATCATTTATGAATAAGTTATACCTAAGAATCCCTGGCATAGGATGACCTGGTTTTATGACATCAGCAAAAAATTATGTTTCCCTCCTCCACAGTTTATGACATCCTTAAACTCTGCAAGTAAACTGGTCACGCTTAGGCTTCACTGAAGGCAGTGGGATTTAAGTTAGCCACAATTAACGTTCCACAGCAATTTCAACAAAAACTAACTGCAAGGGTCCCCAATTAAGACCCAACATCTGATAAATCAATAAAAACAGGCTGTCGCTTGTGTGCACATCCTGTATTCTTAATTATATTATTGGTTCATATCCTAAGGTACTCTTGTTTTCCATTCAAAAAAGGTTTTTTTTTTTACAATTTTATTTAAAGTTCAGACTGATACATTTGAAGGGATGGCCCATTCTGAAATCTTTTTTGTTTTTGTTTTGGAGATGTAACATTTTGGGGCTTTGATAAAACAAGTTTTCATTTTGATAAGCAAAAGCTCAGGCAAGAGCTCCATAAAGGCTCTATTGGGGGGGGGGCGGTAAGGAATATGAGGCCCTCCTAATACTTTTAGACTGGAACTTCTCATATGTTATTATTTATTTATTTATTTATTTATTTATTTTATTTTATTTTATTTTATATATATCCCGCCTATCTAGTCGATCGAGACCACTCTAGGTGGCTAACAACATAAAATAAGACAATAAATATATATAAAACAATTTTTACATGATAAAGACATAAACAAGAAGGGGAACTAATGGTAGGAAAGAGAGAGAAGAGGACATTAGGAATTGTCTGGAGGGAAGGCCCGCCGAAACATCCATGTTTTTAATTGATTTTTAAAGATACCCAGTGAGGGAGCCGCACGAATCTCAGGAGGTATGTTGTTCCAGAGGCGAGGAGCCACCGCCGAGAAGGCCCAATTTCTTGTCTTTTCCTTCCGGGCCTCCCTCAGCGTTAGGCTCCTCAACCTCACCTCCTGGCTCGCACGTGTGACACAGGTAGATCTTGGTGGGAGTAGGCGTTCCGCCAAGTATCGAGGCCCTAAACCGTTTAGGGCTTTGTACGTGAGCATCATCACTTTGAAGTCGATGCGGAAACGGATGGGCAGCCAATGCAATGCGGCCAGAGTAGGTGAGATATGTTGATATTTTTTCACTCCACTAAGTAATCTGGCCGCCGCATTCTGCACTACCTGTAGTTTCCGCAATAGCCTCGAAGGCAGCCACACGTAGAGCGCATTGCAGTGGTCTAATCTTGAGATTACGAGCGCGTGTACTAAGATGGTGAGCGCCCCGACATCAAGGTAGGACCGCAGCTGGGCTATCTGCCTGAGATGAAAAAAGGCGGTACGGACCACCCAACGCCACCTGAGATTCCATAGTGAGCGCCGGGCCCAGATGGATCCCCAAGCTGCGGACCCCATCCCTGGCGGGCAGAGTCACCCCCCCCAAAAGAGAGGGAGTTTCCCAAATCAGTTCTAACCAGTGCAGGCACATTTCTCACTCTTGGTCAAGGAACCTCTCATGGTGTAGCACTGCTTACACTGCTAGACCCTCTGATTTAAGATTTCCATTTTAAGAATAAAGGCACATATATATAGGTTTAGCCTTTGTGTATTAGATTTGTGCTTCTAAAATATATATAGCCGTCCACCATGATAACTAAAGCTAATACAGATGATAGAGAATGTAAGAAAGGTGAAAAAGAACTACAGAAGGCAGGGTGGACCATTGTACCAAAAGCGGGAGAAACTGAACCAATAGAAAAGGTGGGAAAAATAGAAGTTTGTTTAGTGGAAGAGGGAAAGAATGGGAAGGAGGTGGAGCAGGAGTTGACAGTTTGGGAGGAGGATATAAATGAAGAGGGTGTGCGCTGGTTCAGCTCAGTGATAGCGGAGTATGAGAGTAAGAGGATCGAGGCACATAAGAAGGCATTTGAGACCATAAGACATCAGGAACTATTGAAAGATTTTCCCAATCTGAGAGTTGGAGGGCTCTTGCAAGAATCGGGCACGCAGGAGGAGAAACCGATCCAGTACATGACCAGAGAATGGACGGTGATTGTGGCGCCTAGAGAATTGGAACTCCAGTGTGAGGTCGAAATTGCGCATAACCGATTCTACGATCGTCCCGATGAGAGAGGCTGGATCCGTCATGCCTGTTGCAGGACTATTTGCACCCTTTGGAGCACTCCTCCCCGGTTGCCAGGAATGGCTTGGGAAACCTCCCCAATGAGTCCCTGGGACTATGAAAAGACGTTTGGTTCCGTAAGTTGTGGTCTATCGCCCGAACTGAAGTTATTTGATCCCTTAAGTAATGTGCTGGAGGAAGAAGGTGTCAATAAAAGTGATAGTTCAAAAATTATAAAGACGTCTCCCTTTTTATTTCCCATGGAAGCAGAGAAGCCGCTCAGAGAAACCATTGAACCCAATCACACAAATATATATAAGAAGCACAAATCTAATACACAAAAGCTGAACCTCATTTCAAATGCTGAATGTGATGAAACTCAAGCCTTACAAAAAGACCTTCGTCTTGTATTTTAGGACCTTCGTAGCACACTTTGGGACTAAATTTCGTTGCTTCAGGTTCTATGCTTTATATGTGTTCCACTTCAACACAGAGACTAAAGGAATCTTTGCATGGTAGCCCCTGGGTTCGTTACGTACCTTGAGAGCTTGGACGTCCTCAACACGGATCACAAACTCATCGCGCTCTCGGAAGATCCCCTCCCCACCACTCTCCACCTCCTCCTCATCCGTCTCCCCGCAGATGGCTGCCGTCTCCTGCTTCTTGGCAAGATGAAGGGGCCGTGTGTCTTCAGGGTCCTCGGGCTCCGGAGATGCCTGGGCTGGTGGCTCCTCTGGGACAGGTAGAGCTTCTTTGGGTGAGGGAGCAGGGGAAATGGGTGGTGGGGGTAGCTCTTGCTGGGTTTCGACCTCCACTGAAGGAGCTGGACTGGGGGCTTTCTCTTCCACTGGTGGCACATCTATGGGGGAAGAGTGGGAGGTGTTAGCCAGCTAGATTGCCACATGGGAAACGATCAAGAGTCATAGCTTGGAAATGCTACTTTTTGGACTACAGTCTCCAGAATACACCTGTCTGTGGAGAGACAGTCATCCAAAAAGTAAGTTTCTGTTTAACCTCTGAATTAGAAAGTGGTGAGGACTCCAGGGGGAAAAAAAAAGGGGGGGGAGTCCCAACTAACAGCAATCTGAGGTAATTTGGAAAAAGATGGAAGTTGACCATACAACAGAAAGGCATATGACGATTACAGGTTTACACATTCAGAATTTGAGAACTGTTAAGGGAACACAGGAGAAAGCAAAATACCCAGTGGAATTTCTATCACACGGAAGTCAAAAAAGAGTGAAACATTTCCTGAGTCATAGTAAACAGAAAGACATAAGGGCTGGAGATCCTCTAGGGCAGCCATCCTTAACGGGAGCCATATGCCTCCCTAGAGGACCCTAGCACATTCGAAATGGGGTGGAGATTGAAAAATAGGAGAAGTTTCCGGAAGATATCTGTTCATGTCGTATCCTTGTTTGGCACACAGCTCTGGAACCTGAGAAGAACTCCTTTAAAGGTATGTGGCAAAAAAAAACACACGTTGCTATAGTTTAGGGTGTAGATGGGGACATGCTCTGCTCACACTCACCACTGGGCTCTCCCTCCTTGCGGTCCGTGGGGTCATAGAGTGCCGAGATGGCTGAGGAGATGCTCTTCTGGAGGTCCTGATTCTTGCTGACAGAGTCCTCCTCGTCCGATGAGAAAGAAGGCAGCGTCTCCAGGTTCCGCTTCAGCTCCTCATCTAGTCGCTTGCAAGGACTGGTGCAACTCATGACAAGTCCAGCCGGATCCCCTTCTGGACCATCCAAACCTCCAGGCAGCATGGAAGACGCCACGCCAAAGGGAGGTGGGGGCTGGGATGAAGAGGAGGAGGACGTCGCCGAAGGAGGACGTGGCGTCTTGGAGGGGCTGCCTGAAGAAGAGGCTCCCGGAGCAGCCATGCCAGGGGCCCCAACTGTGGCTGCTGAGGTGCACGAGGAGGAGGGCAGCGTCTGGCGTTTGCCTGATTTCAGGAAGTCCAGGAAGGAGGCCATGAACCCCGACTTCATCTCAGGCTGCTTCTCCTCTACCTCCTTGATCTTCTGCTTGATCTTCTCTCGGGTCTGGCTGCTATCTAAACTGATCTCTTGAGTGGGCTGGTGAGATGGGGCAGGGACCTCCAACTGAGACCCCTCCAAACCTTTGGGGACTGGCAGTTTGATCTGACAAAGGAAAGAGAAGGGACAAAACCTGAGCAATTTCAAAGCAAAGTGTTCTGCCTATATACCAGCCCATAGTACTTAAAGGATTCTCTTGGTGGTTTACAATTTAATCATGTAGGTTACATATTGCGTGCCCCCCCCACTCCCCCAGCTAGCTGGGTACTCATTTTACCGACCTCAGAAGGATGGAAGGCTGAGTCAACCTGGAGCTGCTCGGGTCGAACCAGGTCATGAGCAGCGTTTTCACTGCAGTACAGCAGTTGAACCACTGTGCCACGAGGCTCCTCGTAAGGTTCAATAATATTTCCTGCTTAGACAATGGTTTAACATCTGTTATCCCCCACCTCACCCCTCCCAGCTTTACTCTGTGTACAAGCTCTACGGTCACAGTGTTTCCAGTCTTTTCCAAAAATATGCAAATTAGGTGATCTTGTATGTGTCTGCCCAATGTTTTCCACTTAATAACAGTATCAGAACACTCTAAGGACTCGTTCCCTCTCTCCCCTGCATGAACTAGGTGACAACTGGAAAAGGAGCAGAGTGAAAAAAAGGAGCAGGATGACATGGAATAGATTCATAGTGGGTGGAAAAGCATCAACAGGCAAGCTCTGCTTGGCACTGGAAACCGCCCAGAGCCAAGTAAAGTTCTCTCCAGCTCATCTTCAGTGCGTATTTCCCTACTGAGACTCAAGGTGGGAGATGTTGTCAGTCTGCAGTTTCCAGCATCCATCCAGACTGAACACACTGCCCAGCATGATGGGAATTGCAGTACACCAACATGTGGAAGACCGCACACTTCACCACCCAATGACTGTAGGCACAGTCTCATTTTCTCAAATCACAGCCTTCCTTGAGAAATGAAACTTGAAAAGACCAAAGAATTCAAGGTGGGATTTGCCATCGTGACATACAGAAGCTGGCTCTCCAGATGTTTTAGCCGACAATTCCCATCAACCCCACCCAGTATGGGCAATGGTAAGAAATTCTGGGATCTGTATTTCCAGACCTGAAGGGGCCCTCTCTTGGTGAGCCCTCTGACAGGCTTTGCTAGCAGTAGCAGCTGCAGCGCACCCAAGAGCACCAACCAGCCTCCAGCACGGATCTGGGAATCTTAAGTTCGCGGCTTTACAGTGGCACGCTATTGAAAGCATTGGGGGGACTTAAAGAGGAAGCTTCCTGGCCCCCCCGTCAGCAGTTGTGGGGGGACAAGTTATCAACCCGTTAGGACCCCAGCAATTGCCCCATTATGTCATATCCTGAGGCCAAGGCTGACATGATGATTCTTACCATCACTGGCAAATCTTTTCTTCTGCTATACAACACTATCACTATTTGGAAGAGCCAGTGAAATACCACAGCACACACGGATGTGGGGTTACCCAAGGCAGACACATTTTGATCACAGAATAATTTCCTTGGTGCAAAACATTCCGCGCTTCAATGCAAAAAGAAACTGCTTTTAGTTCTTGCATGAAAACTTCATTTTAATACTGATACATTTTAAAACATTTATACTCTGGCTTTACAATACGAACCCTTGCAGCCATTTTTAAGTAACATGTATTAAAAACAACCGGCATATCAGAATTTTTGTTGTTGTTAAACCGAGGAGGAGTGACTAATAAAAGAGCAATCAAAACCAGAAAATTTAAGTTACTCAAATATCTATTTTTAAAGGCTAATGTTTCTAGCTGCTCTCTGAAAAGTGAGATTAACAAAGAGACCTTTCTGTGAGGGGGGCAGGGAACACCCCCACATTCAGAGTATTGGGGTCACTTATCTCCTGTCCTTATCCACCGTTCTTCAGAGACAGCAGAAGGAAAATCAGTGCCCTCAGCCAGCAAATGAAGGGTCCAGAGTCAGCTTAGCACTCATCTTTATGAGGTGAGTTTGCCAATGGAGTCAAGGTAGACAACACTCATTATTTTGGCCCATGAGTTTGAAAACCCCACAAGCACAGCTCTCTACCCCTGGCAGTAAAAAGGATGTAACAGAAAAGATAAATCATTTTTGCCCTTCTATGACATTCCAAGTCTGCTATCTAAGGCAGCTACTTCACTTAGCAAATGGGAGGTGGACTTTGGGTAGCTAGAATACATGTGCAAGGCCTAACACAGCTAGTGAAATACCACTAACAAGTACAGCATACAGGTGAGACAACACAAGACATTTTACAAGGTAGATTCAACAGCTGAGGGCACAACACTTTGTTCCAATCTCCATCCTCATTTTCCAAAATGAAAAGGATTGCAGGCATCTCTGAGGTTCATTACTCAAGGTACAATGTGGTCTATATATCAGCACAATGACTATAACTTGGGCAAATCACTGACTTCCACCATCTTCTCATAAATACAGACCTCGGCTTCTCTCTGTGTGCATGTGTGGATGTGCAACATACAAAAATGCCATCATCAGTCAGTCCTTGTGCATCCACATATCCTCAAATGGACCCCTATCACCAACCATTCTTCTGCCCTCTTCACATGCAGCTATGCTATTGGGTTTACCCAAACATAAGAAAGAAAATTTCTAAGAGCTAGTGCCTATACACTTGGCAACATGACTGCTACCCCAATAAGTAAAAGCAGGGGGGAAATCTGTGGAAACATCCACTGGACTCAAATGTACAGGAGGGACTCAACTAGTACTAGCGTTGCATGTGATATGCCCTTGAGTTGCCAAGGACTGGTTCATGCCATGTAACAGCCCTTTGAGCGTATCAGAGGCAACAGCCTCAAGGGCTCCAGAAGCCTGCTCCCCTCACATTTACACAGTAGATCTGAGTTACAGCTCAGTGGCAGAGTACAAATTTTGCACAGAGAAAGCAGCTTCAGTTCCCAGCATTTCTTCCATTAAATAGGCGCAGAGAGAGCTTTAAAAAGCCAGAAAGGATGCATTCATGAGAATTCCCTGGCTAGCATGGCCAGTAGCCATGCTGACTAGAAGATTGTGGAAGCTGTAGTTTATTATTTTTTTTAAAAAGATCTTGACTAAGACAGCCACAGGTGGAAAACCACCAAGCCTGAAACTTAGGCAAGTGCAAGGAAAACGTCTTCAGACTTAGTTTCCCAAATGGTCTTGGTTGATGTTTTCCAGGGGAAGGTATGGCCAAAGGCATACTAGCATTTAACTCATATCTTAACTTTGATCCTAAAGCCCTCCCTGCCAGGAACTAAAGTACAGGAGGAGCTTTTCAACCTTTTAGAATGGGAAATAATCTACAACAGTTAAAAATGGATGAGAGCAGGGCGATTGAATTCAGTGGGGATTTGGTGAGTCAATTTCCTTGCAAATTCCAGTGAGTTGATTAGCCTACTCTTGTCGTGATTTATGACTGGATTTCAGCCAGTATATCACCAAAATGAAAGGGGTGAAGCCATTTAGGGAACCTGGGGACCTCAGGAGAGAGAGAGCCAGATTCAGCCCCAGGTCTGAGGTTGCCCCACCTGGACCCCAGCAAGCCACTGCCTCTTGGACCAGACAGGAGTGAGCCAGATGAACAGATAGCCTAAAAGTGACCAGCCTCCTCTGTCCCCTTGCTAGTCCATTTTCTCACTGGCATTTGCCCACTCTACTGCACCCTTTAGAAAACATACCCTCTTACCATTACGAACTGTTACTCAACAACCAGACCCCCATCTCCTCCTCTGTCCAGCTTACCTTGAGTGGTTTGAGCGACTCCAAGCCCGTTCCTGGCTCAACCCCCTCGTCCCCTGTTTTCTTGCCCCTCCCTCTCCCCCGGCCACGGGGCTTCTTTGTGCCATCATGAGCCACACCGTGGGGCGGTTCAGTCAGGGGCCGGATGCGGGGCCGCCCCCGTGGGCGGGGCGGGCCCTCTCGCTTGGGCTTGGTGGGCTTGCGGCCCCGTCGCTTGGGCCCTTCCATGAGACCGCTGTTGGGTGGGCAGAAGTCTATGTCGCCCATAGGGCTGAGGCTGGTCCGGTTGGTGCGGCAGCTAGAAATGAGGTCCGGGAGCAGGTCCGGCAGGCGGCGGCTGTTAAGGCGGATGTCAGCCGGGACGTCCTCCTTGTCCTCATCGTCTTCGAACTCATACTCCTGGGCGTAGTTCTTCTTGGGCGGCTGGAAAGGGGGCTCTCGCTTCTTGAGCAAATGGAAAGAGGACGTCTTCAGCAGTTTCTTGGGCTTGGAGGAGCAAAAGATCGGGGACGTCAAGCCCGACTTGGACTCCGAAACAGGAGCCGTCCCATGTTGGCCGGGCTGAATCAGCCCCAACTGTTCTGTGTTGACCGTTGAAGGCAACTCATGCTTGACTGACACAGAATCTAACCCCAAGTGCTGCCCGTCCCCACTTTCAGAGGGACAATAGCTCTGGTACCCTTGTCCTCCTGGCATCATGTCATAGCCTCCCTCTTTCAGTCCCTCTCCCCTCTCCATGCCTTGAGTGCCGTCGTCTGGCTTGGGGAACTCGTCCCCAGCGCAAGGAGGAGGTCCGAACATGTCCTCCATGCCTGGGAAGAAGCTCCGGTCTTCGTCCTGTAACAGGGAATCTGGGAAGCAGATGGAGGTAAGGGGAACGAAACGCTGCTTGGCCCCTTGTGGGCTGGGGCTCTCAAACTGGTCCTTGCCCTCCAGTTGGCCCTGAGGGACTTGCTGAGAGGAATCGGGGTCCAAACTGGCATCAGGAAGGAGATGCTGCTGACTCTGCACTGCCCCACTTTGCCCCAAGTGAGACTCCAGGCTCAGCTCCGGCTCCAAGAAGTCCTGGATCTCTTGAGACTGAGAAAGGTTGCCCTGGGGCATCACTTCCATGCCCTCCGTCTGCATCCTTTCCGGCTGAAGCTGGCCCTGGAGCTGAGGGGACTGCTGGGGTTCGAGGAGCTGGGCTTCCATACTCTGGGAGCGCACGTGAGCCTGGTGCAGGTGGGCCTCCAACGCCTGCATCTGAAGCTGGGGCGAGGGGGCTTCAGCCTGATGCAGGCGCTGCGGCTCCATCAGGTGGACATCCAGAGGGGTGCGGACCTTCCCTCGAGAGTGTAGCTGGCTCTGGGTGTGGGTGAGCACCGACTGGAGCAGCTGTGACTGCTGCTGTTGCTGCTGTTGCTGAGAAAGGGAGAGAGGGGGCAGGTCCGGAGGGGAGTCCAACATCAGAGTAGCCCCCTGCTGCCCAGGCATCAGTCCGTGGGGCTCCATAGGGTGGGGCTGGGGGGCATGCTCCGGGGTCTTCTGCAAGTAGGAGTGGGCCTGGGAGATCTCCTTGCCACCTGCGTCCATGTGGCCTCCCTGAAGATGCTGCTCCACTGACTTCTTGATCTCTTGCCCATACGAGTCCATGGAGCCTGCTTGATGGCTGTAATGGACTACGGAGGTGGCCAGGGACTCCGGGGTCGAGCGGGTGTGCGAGTACTCCTTGGCCCTCTCCCCTTTCTTCTTGTCCTTTAGGCTCTGCAGAGACATCTCAAGGCCTTGATTATCTAGGTTGGAGTTGGTCCGGATGACGCTCTGCAAGTGGTAGCGCTCCTCCGTCTTGCTCAGCTCATACCCCATCCCTTTGCCAGCCCTCTCTTCACACTCCACCATCCCTTCCGTGGGCACCCGGGGCGGGCTCTGTGATTGCAGCAGGTGCTGGATCAAGAACTCCTCGTCCTCCGTCCGCTCGGAAGACAGCAGGTCCGAGTCGGCCTTGGCTTTGCCATACGACGCTGCCCTCTCCAATCCTCCTTGGGAACTCTGGTAGCTCTGCGTATGGGCTGACTGCATGAAGGAAGGAGACAGCACGGAAGTAAGATACTTCTGAGACTGCCCGGGCGAGGCCACGCTCTGGGGCCGGTTGGTGGTGGGAGACTGGAGAGGCCGAATGATCTGCGAAGGGCTTGAATCCGGAAGGTTCTGGCTATGCGAATAGCCGATAGACTGGCTGTGGCCTGGCATGGCTGGCGAATGGCCGGTGCTGTAACTCAGAGATGGACTGGCCGTGGGCATCCCCTGGGAGTGAGCTGGTACGTAACTTGGCGTCTGGCTGACCGAGACGTGGGGCTCCGTTTGAACGCTGTACCCAACGGAGGACAAGCCTTGCAGCTGCTCAGGCGAGTAAGTCTGATTCTGACAGGTCTGGAGCCCCTGCCCACCCTGCCCAGCCTGTCCCTGTTGCGACTGCCCGCTGGTGGAGTAACTCTGAGCTTTGCTCACGCTCGTGAGGTCTTGGGCCTGGTTGCTGCTGAAGCCCTGTGAGGCCTGGCTGACTGAAGAGAGATTCTGCGGCTGGCTGACTGAGTAACTCTGCGCTTGGCTCATGGAGAGCAGGCTCTGGGGCTGCCCGGGGGAGTAGGCCTGGGACTGGCTGGCAATGACCGAGCTGGGCTTGGGGGTGGACGAACTGTAGTTGCTTTGGCACTTGGGCGTGGCTGTGGAGCGGGGCGGCTGGCGGGAGGCCGAGTAGCTCTTGGATTTGGAGGAGGAGGCCGTGCCAGAATACCCGGGGGACTGAATGATGGGACGGTAACTTTGGGAGGGCTCTTGTCGCGTGGCCTGGGGCGTCTTCTGCTGTTGGGAGCCTTCGCTGCTGGCAGGGGACTGTTCCCCCAAGGGGCTGCATGAAAGACTGGAGCGATGGGGCATCTGCTGGTAGCTGCCCCCACAGCTCAGGTAGTGCTGGAGGGAGTGAGCGGCGGGCAGCTGGGGTT
This sequence comes from Pogona vitticeps, assembly GCF_051106095.1. NCBI lineage: Eukaryota > Metazoa > Chordata > Lepidosauria > Squamata > Agamidae > Pogona > Pogona vitticeps. Next base: position 100,612,479 of record NC_135788.1, read on the forward strand.
GGGCGCTGGAGGGTCTCTGGTAATGTTTGATCACACTGTCCTGCCGAGGGATGGCCCGCTCGATGGAGGACGCAGGGGAACTGGAAAAGACCGAGGTGTTGTAAAGCTGCGAGGTTTGATCCGACGGCCCCAGCGAGGAGGAGAGGAGGTTGAACTGGGAAGGGAGGTGGCGGGACGCCGACTCTTGAGCACTCCGGTAAGCTGAGCTTTGGGAGGGCAAGCCTGTCCCCAGCACGGCGCTGCCCAGCCGGTCGAAGCTGAGAGAGGAAGGGACGCTGGGCTGGGAGGACTTGATGTGGAGCAAGGGGTCATGCGGAGACAACAGGCCATTGGAGGTCGGGCTGAAGGTAGCGTCTTGCAAGGTGAGGGAGGAAGTGACCGGAAAGCTACGCCCACTGAAAGAGGCTGGGTGCTGGTAGGCAGAGAGCGCTGAAGAGGAAGGGAAGGTGCCGGAGCCAGGGAGTGCCCCCGAGATGAAGAGCTCGGCCGGCGCTGGAGTGTGCATGGCTGCAACGACAAAAAGAAGTCTTCCGTCAGGAACGTCTGGACCAAAAGTACAGAACAGAGAGATGAAGAGCAGTTCCCCACCTTCAGTCTTAGACAGTACAGTGGTGCCTCGCATAACGACGTTAATTTGTTCCGCGAAAATCGCTGCAAAACGAAAACGTTGTCATGTGATTTTAAAAAGCCCATATAAACGCATTAAAACCCGATTAATGCATTTGTAGGGGCTTCAAACTCACTGTCCAGCAAAGATCCTCCATAGCGTGGCCATTTTTTTACCCGGCGGCCATTTTGAAACCGCCGATCAGCTGTGCGAAAATCATCGCATTGCAATGATCGGTTACTGAAACAGGGGACCAATCATCGAAAAGCGAAATTCCCCCATAGGGAACATCGTTTTGCGCTCACTTTTGCAATCGCAAAAACATTGACGTAAAGCGATTTCGTCGTGAAATGGAGCGCTCGTAATGCGAGGCACCACTGTACCTGGAATGGGCAAGTCCGGGGACTTAATTTTCTTTTTCAAGATATAAGGGAGGCTAGGGAAAGGCTGAGGGGTCCTGGTTAGCATTTCATCGGGAGACCACCATAGGAACAGCAGGCATCTTCAGGCAGGATCGAGACAGAACCTTGCCTGAGATCCTGGGAGAGCCAGTGCCCACCAGAGTTGACTACACAGGGCTAGGTCCGGTGGGCCAGTGGTCTGTCCAAGGCTTAGCATAAGTTTTCCTATGTTGCTTAGTCATAGCACCACAGTCTGTTTCAGGGATGAGAAGCAACTCCCATCAGCCCTGGCCAGCATCGCCAAGTAGCAGTCAAAAACATCGGATGGGTCACAGATGACCACCCCAAGCTATTGCCACCTTAGGGACAAGACTCAGGCACATCAACACTAACTGCCAAGCAAAATCCCCCACCCTATCAAGAGTGAAAGGCTTCCGTTTCTCCCCCCCCCCCTTTGTAACTCCTGCACCAATATAAAAAGGACCAAATGGCACACTCCACCGTTCTGGAGTGAGGCAACTCCCACCCCTGCTTGAACCACATGCCACCTGGCCATGTTGGAATGTGCTCCGGAGCTATTACCTGTTTGCCAGGATGGGGTGCGGAACTGAGAGAGCAAGGAGGAGGCAGAAGGGCCTGGTTGCGGTGCCCGGGACTCCAGTGCTGAGATGAGGTTCATGACGGAGGCATCCGGCGTGGCACTGCTGGCATGATGGAGCCCTGTCTCGAACAGGCCAGAAAGACCTGAAGGAGAATAACAGGGAAAAAAAAAACTTTGTAACTGTTGGAGCAGTAAGGCAATGGAACCAATTACCTTGGGAGAGGGTGAGCACTCCAAAACTGGAGATATTCAAGAGAAAATTGGATCTGTCAGATCTGCTTTGATTTCGATTCCTGCATTGAGAAGGAGGTTGGACTTGATTGCCTTATAGACTCCTTCCAACTCGATTATTCTATTAACATGTCATTTTAAAAAAGAGACAGAGGAAAGCAATTAAAATGCCTACAGTTAGTGAGAAAGACGGGTGAGATGAATGCACTGAAAGGAGATAGGAAAAGAACTGTCACAGGGTACAAACAAGAGAATTTCAAGACAAACAACACAAGAGACCATGAAGAAACAAGGAAAACAGGAGCATTAGGGGACAGACACACTCTGGAGTTTTAATTCATTTTATTTGGAAAGGGGGTGGAAAAGAATCAGCCAAGAGCAGCACTGAAAAGCAGAAGGTGCAGAACGAGAAGTTGACCACCAAGCAGATGTTTCGTGGTGGTGGCAACCAGAAAAACATAAAAGAAAGATGAGAAACTGGAAGGCAGGTTAAGACTGGTAGCAAAAACCTAGAAACACCACTTTACTGGCATGGTTCATTTTTCACATTAAGCACAGGATTCACTATTTCTTACAGAGAAAGAGCACGTTACCATAGTATCTCGAGACTGAAGGATGCCTAATACTATTTCTTAACTCTCGCACACTAAGATAGGACATTCTATGACACTGACAATGCCACAGCATCCCTCCTTTTTTCAGTCCATGTCCTCAAATTTCACCATGCTAAAAAATAAGCATACCTGTAATCTGTGTCCCCAGATTTTGCCTTCTTGTCACATATAGTTTCTCCAAACAAACAAAAAATATCCCAGACAAAAACTGTTCTGAATAAGCTTTTACCATCATGTTTTTTTTAAAAAAATTCAAATAACATAACAGAGAAGGCTAAAACAAATTTTGCAAGCTAAGTTATGAGAGAGCAAAGGAAAACTGACATATCTGCTTGTCAATAGGATGGCCATATTTTAGGGAAATCAACATTTCTGGATAGCTTGGTGGTTTAAGTATTTGGCTATTCAGCAGCACTTAGGAGTTCAATTCTCCACTATGCCTCCCTGATGGACTGGATTCAATGAGCCACAGGATCCCTTACAGCTTTGCAATTCTAAGACGATGGTGGTGGTGGTGATTTCTCTCATGGGGGATACCAGAAGGAGTCCATGGAGGGCGCCTATTTCATTTTCTCTGATTTTATTTTACATTTATTTAGTCTGTTTTGGGTTTTTTTCTGGCACTGGGCATTTGTGTGGAAGGCACTTGATTCTAAATACGTTTAACGACGAATCCGCATAGCGATACATTTTTGTGATCATTTTTATGATCGCATTGCGATGTTTTAATAGGCTAAACATCGCACTGCGATGATTGGTAAGCGTTTCGCTTACCAATCTTCGCATTGCGATGTTAGGGAAACAGCTGAGCGGCGGTTCCAAAATGGTCACCGGATCAAAAAAATGGCCACCCGCAGCGTTTTTGTGCCCTGCCCTCGCTTACTGAGGCGGCAAAAATGGCGGCCGAATGGGGAATCTTCACTTACCGGTGAGTTTTACCCCCATAGGAACACATTAAACGGAGTTTAATGTGTTCCTATGGGGTTTTACGTTCCGTTTAGCGATGTTTCCGGATAGCGACGTTTTTCCTGGAATGGATTAAGGCCGCTATGCGGGGCACCACTGTATTGAAATACTTACCGTATTTTTCTGTGTATAAGATGACCCCTTCCCCTTTTCTAACCCTAAATTTGAAAAACTGATCCCTGCTTTTCCCTTCCTTTTGCTAAGCCCCATGGCTTAGCAAAAGGAAGGGAAAAGCAGAGATCACAGGCCTGCACGATTACTGAGCCCACAACCAGCAGTGGAGGCAGCAGCAGCAGCAGCAGGTGGAGACTGAGGCAAAGAAGCAGCCGGGCCCGGTCGCCTCTCGCTGCTACCCACTGACGCCTGATTGCAAGGAGACGATCACTGGAGGGGGCGATCAAATGGTGCCGGCAGGAGTCAATGGGCCGCTGCGAGAGGCGGCCGAGCCTGGCTGCTTCTTTGCCTCAGTCTCTGCCTCCTGCTGCTGCCTTCCATGTATAAAACGACCCTCAATTTTTTGTCTATTTTAGGGGAAAGTGTCATTTTTATATGGAAAAATACGGTATTTGGTCTTGGAGCATTTTTATACACCACAACATACTGGAATTATCACTGAAATCAGGAAATACCCCACAATTCACATAAAACAAGTTTTAAAATATATAAATGTAATCCAGAAGAGAGAACCAAAACCAGCTCATTGGGTGGGGAACTAGGAAAATGGTTTCTTTATTCTAGAAGAATTGTACCCTGCTTTCTACACAAAGGTACTCAAAGGACACTGAAGTAGGAAAATAGCAGTAAATAACACCATGAAGAGAAAGTAACAACCAAAAGTGAGGACTTTCAGTGCGAAACCACAAAAAACTCTTTCCTCCAGCCCAGTCCAGATTTCCCCACCTATATCCTGCCTTAGATTAAGGAAAGAACATTTTAAAAAAACGCACCCATCAATGAGAGCCATGTTGCATAGTGCTTACAGTGATGGACAAGAGGAATTTGAGAGATCTGGGTTCTAATTGCCACTCAAGCCCAGAAATCACGGAGTGACCTCAGCCCAGTGCTTTGAGCTCAGAGGTGGAACAGTAAATAAACAGACACATTGTACGGTTCTGAAAATATGGGGGGAAGCAGAAAAGCTGAGCAAGGGGAAAAGGAACATTGATAAGGCTGTCACTCACATTTGCACAGAAAGGGCATATAACAGTGGAGATGGGGAGAGGAAGGAGAGGCCCGGTTGAAACACGTATGCACGCCAACATCAAGGAGAGAAGAAAGAGCACAGTACCTGCCGGGTGGTGGTTTGTGGCGTAGCCCTGCAGAGGATGGGGAGTGGCGTATGCTTGGCGGTGTAAGATATCTGTGTCTGGGTGTGAGCCCCGGGATCCGCCGTACACCAAGCTGAAGGAGAAAGAGAAACAGACAAAAGTTCAGGCCGGGCCAACGAGTCAAGATCATTTAACACTGAGCTGGAAAAGAGCTCAGAAAGGTTTGGTCTTTTCGGACGGGAACTCTCAAAAATTTCCCAGCTTTGTCAAGGTTTGAACTGGGCAACTCGTGAGCTCCTAGAGGCTGCTGGGCTCTGATGGCAATGACCAGCATCAGCCTTGCCAAAGGTAAAAGGTGCTTGGAGCAGTCATGCTCCCAGACTGGGAGGTCACAGGGATACAATATAAGGCCTTTAACACACTTTTGAAACATTCCACTGCGTGGATAAATGGATTCATCTCTCAGTGAGGGACAGCCCATCCTTCTCATCTGCAAGTGTGGCTGAGGGCAACCAATGAAGGAAAGGTACTTATTTTTATAGGGCTGATCTCAAATGCAAAGAAATAAAGGTCCAGGTACATATTTGCTCCCTTCTCCCCACCCTGCAACATTACCTAACTAAGCTCGGATCCCTGCTCAGCTCTAAACTTTCTGTGCATTGCACCTCTAAATCAAGCAGACCAATGTCATCCTTATCAGGCGAACACATTCATTATTGAAAATGAAAATACTCTGAAAATGTCCCCCCAAAATGGTAGGGGAATTAATGTATAGGACTACCCAGAGGCAAGAATACTTAGAAAATTCACTTTCGCAGGCTGAAGGCTCAGAGAAACCCCACCATGCTCTGGAAATACTTCTAATTCACTAGGGTTATCCTCTTTTGTTTGCAACCCCCACATGCAGGAAAGAGGACTGGAATTGCAACCAGTGAAGCATCCTGGGAAATGTAGTCCCTAGCTCCTGGTTTTCTACAGCCTGTCTCTGACTTGCATCCTTTACTATACCCTCCCATCCTCCACTCCACTCGCACAGGAAGACGCAGCTGTCTAGCCCAGAGGCCAAAACACAGCTCACAGAAGAACGCCCCTGAATCCTGACCTGCTTCCTCAGCCGTGGGCACTGCTGAGATCTTCCTGTCCTTAACGGCAACCCAATCAGGTCAGGTGTGCTCCTGAGGCTGAGGATGAGGCCATGGCCACCGACTCCTGTCCTTTACCTGCAAATCCTCTACCTCACCCCCCTACACCAAAAACAGCCCGTTATTTTCCTGATCTGCACAAATCCCTCTCTCTCTCTCTCTCTCTCTCTCTCTCTCTCTCACACACACACACACACACACACACACACACACACAGAGAGAGAGAGAGAGAGAGAGAGAGAGAGAGAGAGAGAGAGAGAGAGAGAGAGAGAGAGAGAGAGAGAGAGAGAGAGAGAGAGAGAGAGCAAAAGTTCGTTGCTCTGTCTACTACGCAGCCTTTTATCAGACAAATGGCACACTAAGGAGACTGTGGTTCCTGCTAAGTTACAAAAGCCCTTCCCAAGACCTCACTCCCAGACTACTCACCCACCATTTCTAATGAAGCCACAAGTCCTATTTATCAATATCCCATTCTCAATCCCCACCCTGTCACAAAAACAAATATGCTGAGCCAGCGTGTACCTCTTATCCAAAAATCCAGGACTCTGGGCACTAGCTGTGCTGATCTAACAAATTTAAACAGTACAATGTTATACAGATCTGCTCAAAATTAATTCCCATGGAGTTCAGTGGAGTTTCCTTCCAGGCTAGTTTGTGTAGCAGGAGAGGGGAACTTGCAACTCCTGAACTGCAACTTCCACTGTCCTGCCCTGCTCCAGCAGACTGCCTGGGGCTGATGGGACCTGGAGTCCAGCAGCATCTGTATGGCCACATGTTCCCCAGCCCGGTAATACAGCACTGCAGCCTCAACTACTGTTGCAGTCTAGAACAGCCACTCTTGTTGGACAAGAACCTGGTGTCTGTTCCAAGGCTGTAAAAATTGTTTCCGCACACAGCGAGATCCCATACTTATCCCTTTACCCTCTTTAAGCAACACCCAGGTGCTTCAGATCCCACGCAGCACGCTCCCTTCTGCCAGATTTCTCTTTGGGAGCCACTCCATGTAACATGATTACATGCAAGGTCGCCACTCCCCTCCTTCCAGCGCCAAACCAACCTGACACCGTTATTTATTCTTCTGGAAGTGTGTGTCGAGACATGTGCCACGATTAGGCACATACCACGCAGGAAATGCAAGCAGCACAGCCTTGGGACAGGAGAAGTGCTACATGGGGTCCACCCCTGCCCCCTCCTGGCAAAACAGGAAGAGCTCGCGTGCTCAAGGCAAGAGTACCTGACTTGGGAATGTGCCTACCTGCCAAAAACCTGCAGGGAACCATAGAAGCTACAAGAGCAGATATGAAGCATGGAGGTCAAAGGAAAAGGAGGCCCAATTTGCAGCCTCTACAGACAATCCTCTGCCTACATATGACTGCAATATGGGGATGGACAACACAGCAGCACCTATGAGAGGGCCATTCTGCTACGGGTTACAGGAAACGAGGGGGTCTTTCATTTCACACTACTATCTCAATTCTTTACTCGCTACAGCATACTGTATCAATAGTTGGATGGAAATGCATGCAAAGACTAAAAGAGAGACAAGAGGCAGATCCATGAAAAATTAAGCTTCCTCACTGCCTCCTAACACAAAACAGAGAAATCTCCCATTTCTCTTCTCTTGCTATGCTCTCGTCCTGCAATGAACTGGGCAGTACCTGATGGGATGCTGCAAAACAAATGCATGTTTTTGCTAGCAGCAAACGATATTCCTTTTCTCTGCAACGTTTTAATTGGATTGTTTATTTGCAAACATGCTTTGCAAGCAATATATCCACCCTCACAACCAACCTGCAAGGTGGGTCACTCTGGCTCCTGCTGTGGAGACCAGGAACCAATGCTGAGAGTGTGTCCGATTCCCAAGGCTACACAGCAAAAAATATATAGGGACTGCGATACTTGAGACCAGGTGTCCCAGAGCCAAGCATCAATCTCCCCAACTAGCACCTATTCGGGAGCACTGGCTCTCACCTAGAGGGCCTGTGAAAGATAAACAATACTTTTGCTTGCAAGAAGAAAAAAGGTTCACCTTCCAGAAATCCGTACCATGTGAGCAAGAGCTGATAAGCTAGTAGACCTGGGAGCTTTGAGAAGACCTTGAGTAGGTCAGTGGCTAAGCCCCAGGTTCCCCAACCAGTAAACTGGGAAGAAGAGTGACCTTCTTCCTTGGGGTGACTTGAGGACATGCCTCACTATCAACCCCAGCCTTTGGGGGATGGGGAAAGCAATACATCTAAACACCACTGTCAGAAATGCACCTAAGCATCATGTGCACACACAAACACTATTTTAGTTTAACGCTAGGACCACAAGGCAGGCACAGAATCCATCATGGTCGGAATTGTGAGAATTATGGTCCAAACATGTAGCTTTCTGTGTTCTGATTTAAGAAATCGTTAATGTTCTTGAGCTTGCTTCTGTTTCAACTAGTAAGAGCTGAAGTAAGGGAAAATAAGGACACGTGTTGCACCTTAAAGGTATATATTCTTGCTCTTGAAGTTGCTAATTACTGTTGTTTAAAAAGCCTACCTGATTGGAACGCTTGCTAACCCATCTCAGTGTACACCGGCATACAATACTGTCTTTTCCCCTCTCTTTGAAATAACCCCTCCATAGTATGTGCTCCCAAAGTTTGGATGGAATTGGGAATATTAAGGATTTATATCAAATTATGGGACAAAATACTGAATGCAGACAGGGTTAAAAAAATGCTGTGCAGTTGTCGGGATGTGGGAAAGAATAAGAAAGTTGGCATGCTCTCTGCTGTAACGTACTTGGCAGCAACATTTCACACCTGCAAATTTAAACAGCAAAATGCAAAATACACTGGGCAACTTTGACAAAATTGGCACGCTTTGCCATTTTTCCCCGTTTCCAAATATGACCTATGGTGGTGAAGGTGACAAAGGATTAAGAGGTACAAACGTTTTAGGCATTTTGCAAAGTGAATGACTCCATCTGAGTCCTATTCAAATCAAAACTTGTTTCATGAAGATTGCATGTATGCTATTTACAAGAAATACAGACAGAGGAGTCTGGAATATGCATGGATGTGTCCTGGATGAGTAATGGAATGTGCATTCATATGCTCTGTTAGCCAGTGATTGCAATCGTATTTCCTAGATGCAACGGTCTGGACAAACAGAGGCACTGCATTGTTACCATCACTTTTAGAATAACTCACATCCCAAAACCACACAGGAAACCATGGAAGTTAAAAATGTATTGCATGAAATGCACCCACAACACAGGTGCAAGAGCCAATTGCCCACAAGTGTGCCAATCTGTAAATAGGCAAGCCTCATACATGTACCATGCAAGTGCACTCCTTTAACTGTGCATCTTCTGGAGGCACAGGTGCATGAAGAGCAGCTAACACCTTTCTACTAACAGGGTTCAATGACCAGCAGATATTACATGAGCCATGGAAAACAAGGTACAAAAATAGGCAGGTCACAAATGCAGGAAAAATATGTGACAGAAATCTTGACTTGCGAGTAACAGGATGATGCACAGCATAAAAGACAGGCACCAATCAACGATCCATGTAGCACTGTAAGCATAAGGACAATGCAAAGACCAATGTCACATATGCAAAGTCAATTGTACAAGTTTCTTTTTGCATTTTGCATGCAGATGCGCAAACATGTGTGCACCCCAGAAATAGCAGGATGTGCTAAGGACAGACACAATCATATATATGGGCTTGTGTGTTTCTGGTTTACCCTACATGATACCAACAGGAATCCTGCCGAAGAGTCTACTTGCCCTACAATGTGTGCTCCATGGCTAAAAACGCACTTCACAGATTTCCAGAATTACCAAATATGGGATTACCAGCCAGTACGAGGCAAAACTTGTTATTATGGCCAACAAGAGGGAGACCTGTGCAAAGATGGGATTTAAGAGTGCATGCAAAATAGATCATCCGGAGAAACGACTGCTCCTTAAAGTCATGTGAAGATAGGTTTCACCACCCAGCTGAGGTTCACAAGACAGACTGAGTAAGATCCTGGGGTTGGGAAGGACAACAAGCTCCTCTTCCTTTCTCCTCAATATCTGAAGCTGTTTTGCAAAGTACGCAGAACACACACAAATTTGCATTTTCATTCAAGTTGGTAGAATTCAGCTTTTCTTAACACAGAATTTTATAAGCCTTCTTGATAATCTATTTAAGAGGAAAATCCCAGTCTCAGCAACAAGCCACCCTCAAAAACCACCTCAGGTGCAATGCATGTCAAATGCTACTATAACAGAAAATAATAGTTGCGTCTCATGTGCACGCATACATATAATATTGTGCATAGGTACATGCAGTGAAAGCATAAATCTGACATTAACTACAGAATGTGCAGGCAAGTGTATAGCACCAATAGTGTAATTGACAGGAGCATAAAAGTTCCCAAGACGTCCAGGAGACACACATAGACTGCCAAAGCTTGTACACACTGAACCTTTCCACTTGCACCCTTAAGAGGAGCGGAAGAGTGGTGAACCTGTAAAGAAGAGCATGAGATTTGTCTCATACGGCAACAGGCAGAGATCCTGTGGTGGATGTGGGAAAGACGGAAATGAAGGCCAAGAGAAAGATGGCACAAATGGGAGACAGGACTGAGAGGAAATCTGGAGATCAAGAAGGCCAGATGGGAGATTATGCCCTTCCTAGCATCAAAGTTAGGAGCTGCAAAGTCAGCCCGTCATATAGTCTTGCCACACCAGCTCTGCCTACTTCTTCTCTAATCAGTCTTGTATACAGCCATCAAGCTGGTTTCCTCTGGTACTGAAGAATCACTTCTGAGTGACCAGGCAGGAAAGTCTTTGTAAACTTCAGAACATTTTCTTTTCTCTTAGATAAGATGTGCCTGAAACCATTAAACATCTGTGCAGGCAGGCTTATACAAATTTGGTGGGCTAGTCCTTTTATACAGACTTACAGTATTTCCAAAGCTACCCCAAAGCCATTTGCTGATGGATCCACAGAGCCAACCTACCTCCTGTCCAGAGGGAAAAAGAAGAGCACCGGGTCTCAAGCCTCCTTGGAAACTACGCCTTCCCACCTGGATGTCCTAATGACCAATCTCAGACAATTAAAGTCTTGCTGTATGGGATGAGGAGAGAACAGAGACCTGACAGAAATGTATTCTGCATACATTCTGATGCACCCTTAACAGAATTTGCAAAAGGAAGAAAATCCTTTGCTCTGTGCACCAGAACGGTATATCTGTGCCTTCCAAAAGAAAGCAGAGATCTCAGCTGACATAAAAAGGTGGTCCTTTTTACATGCAGCCAATAAACAGAAAGACAGAACAAATGCTACATAATGAAATGGAACAAGTTAAACGATCACTAGGCTAAGAATTCTCAAACTTTGGTCAAACTGATGCTCAGCATCTTTAAAATACAAACACAAGTGAACCAAAATAAAGAAGGGCCATCCCTTAGCAGTCCTTGTCACAAGACAGGGCAAAACAAGAAGGAAGAGAATACTTAGGGGGACAAGCCAAGGAGAAGCCGAAACATTTGGGGGGATTGCTCCTCTGCAGAAATAACAAACAATCAACATGGAAAAATAAGGAATGTGCACAAGGTTCTTTCTAAAGTGTGTGCCTGTGCATGACTCTGCTCCCCTACACACAGCATTCCTCCTCTGAGAGGCAGAGCCCTGTCCACCAGGGCCAAAAATTATATAGAACTTTGAATGTGTATCCTCCTTATTTGCTTCGTACATTCCTGCACACATATGCATATAAGACAAGTACATTTCGGTGGCCTTGCTCTGATTTTTAACGTGTTTGCAATACATGTACATATCTAAAATGTTCTTCATAATCCATTCATAAGCCTTGCTTATAAATCAGGAACCTTGCACTGGCAAACCTGGAACCTGATATCTCAATTCCTTAATCTCCTTTCCAAGAAAACGGACTTCTGCCTCTGAAAACCCCAAGAAACCCAGGAAAAAAAAAATCAGGACAAGGCCGCATGGTATCACCTATCCTGAATAAACCTAATAACCCTGGGCCTTGTCCAGCTTTGCCCTTCATGGCTACCTATGGAAACACCAGCTGCAGACGGTGTCATCTCAGTTAAAAGAGCATGCGCAGGCACACAAGTAGGCAGCATTTGGACACCAGCACCAGGACACTACCAGCCTGCTCGCTCACATCAAAAATTGCAGGTGTGTTAACACCATACACATGTGACAATTCAACGCAGTGAAGATGATGGAGAGTGAGTACATGGAACAACTGAGGTCAGTGCCACGTTTAAATCAAGACTCAGGACTCAGGTGAACTTCCTTTTTATCAGAGATCACAAGCATAAGCCATGGACACAAGACTTCTTCATCTAATGCAAAGGTGCAGCTTTGGGACATGAGGACAATCATTTCAGTATTGATGCAGCTGCATCAGATTTGCAACACTAGCACTTCAGTGTAGAACAAGTGGGAGCCAAACAACACAGCATGTTATCTGTCTGTCCCCTCACCTGTACCAGTAAATATGAAAACTGGAAATGGTACTGAAGAAGCAAACTGTCCTCCGATGCCCCAGGTTGCATTTCTAATGTTGTGGCCAATTCGAGTAGTGAACTGAAGAAGATTCCACCTCTCCTAGGTGGGAAATGTGGGTCTTCTAGATGTTGTTTGCCTGCAACTCCCAGTAGCCCTCATTGTTAGCTATAGTAGCTAGGGATCATGGGAGTTGCAGTCTCGTAACATCTTAAAGGTCACAAGTTGCCCATTCCTGCCTTAGAATATAGGTGGGATTGGGGATCCAGGCCTCCTGGCTCCTGCAGGAAGGGAACAGGAAACAGTAGGTTAATGAGATCCAATGTTCCTATTTATCAAGAAGGCAGTTCGGCCTAACACATTGCAGCGGTTGTCCAGATAGGTGTAAAAACCGAGGATACTTGTGTTCTTCAAGAAGGGAGGCAGACCTATGGAGTTACTCTCTGAGGAGAGCAAGCAGGAGCTTATGTTCAGCAAACGGAAAGAGGGGAACATGTTTAGCCACAAGAATGGATGATTCTCTTCCTGCCTTCCAAGTAAATGGAGCAGCTCAGATCTGTAATTAGTGGAATACTCAGAAGTTATCCTTCTTCCTAATTAAAACACACAGATCCTCATACAGAGAGAGGAACAGACAGCCGAAGAGTTAAAATCTGAAATCCACACTCTTTTTCTAGGTTTTCAGGATTTGTAGGGTCAACTCACACTCTTCACAACTCTCCTCTACAAGTGATGCTTTTTACAGGCATAAATTGTAAACTGTGTGCCCCAATTTATAAGAGCAGCATAAAAATAGACAGACCGCCTACAGCCCTCCATATCAGCCTTATTGAACAGGGGAAAGTTATGAGAGTCACAGGGGTTCCCAAAGTCATGCACTTCCTCTTTGCAAAACCCTCAACATCTTAATCATGCTGTTGCACAAGGATTACCTTAAATTCTAGAACTTCAAGACCTACACACTAAACAAAATGAGCATCAAGTTGGATCCCTCTCACCCTTAGGAGTGTGTGTATGGGAGTATACACAGATGTCACCTCAGGGATAAAACAGGAAGAGTTTATTATCCTTTGCCTAAATTCTCCCAACCTGTGAATTAGAAAGAAATTACATAGCCCATGCTCAAACATCTTTTGTGGTACTGCGGGTTTATCTTTCAGAAAAGGATGAAACTGGAAAGAGTTCCTCAAATGCATAGTATATGTAAATACTGAGGGGCGGGGGGAACTTTACATACATAGAGTCTCTCCCAGTCCAGAACAAAAACAAAATGCCTCAAGGAGTACTGATTTGACCAATGCAACATTCCTTGCCCCAAAACACAGAACAGAGCCTTCTTACTTTATACCACAGAATAGAGGAAATGAAATGCAACAGCTTTCCCACCAGACATAGGATAAAGGATATCACCAAGGAGCACTTCTTCGTGTATGTACCTCTAGGGACAGGAAAAAAGAGAGAAATCCCAAAGCTATCACACTACAGTATATTTGTATGTATGTACAGTATGTATGTGTGTATCTCTTCCCACCTGCACAGACCTAAAGCACTTTCTCCCTGCAGCAGGATCTGAGATTGTTATGCATGGGGAGAACCGAGGACCAGCGCCTCCTCTCTTGCACCCCCTCCTTTTGTATCCACACATTTCAGCCTCGCGTTGACCCCCGTCGGTTCCCCCCCCATATCTCGCCCTCCCCCCGGCAGCTGTACGCCTCAGTGGGTGTCCCCCATTCCGCTGCATGGCCTAGAGAGGCTCTCTCGGCACAGGCCTCCTTCTCCTCCTCCCACTCTTCTTCTTCTTCTCTCTCTCTCTCTCTCTCCCCCCCCCCCCCGCCCGCCCCTTGCACACACAGCAAACCCTGCTCAGGGGAGGAAGATCCCCCAACCCTGCAGCCCGAATGCCAAGCCTGGAGCAGAGGGGGCAGGATCATGCCCTCCGGCATTCTCTCCGGATTGCCGCCGCCGCCCCTCCCGAGTCCTGCTCCCCACTTTCCCAAGGCCCAGAAGAGACACGGAGGCCTGCGAAGAAGCGGGGCTGGAGGAGGAGGAGGAGGTTTCCTCCTTGATCCCCGCCAAACCCGGCTCTCTCCGACGCTGCCTGGAGAGCAGGACGGGGCGGCGGGAGGGAAGGGGGGGAAGAGAGAGAGAGAGAGAGAGACACCCTTTTCCTCCCCGCCACCCACCCCCACCCCCCGGGCGTTCTGACCTGGCCTTGGCCGAGCGCTCGTAGCTCCATCCCGGGCCGGCGCCCAGCGGATCCCCGAAGCCGGCGCTGGGGTAGTTCCTATCCATGGGGAGCGGGCGCCGGGGAGCAGGCGCCTGCTGGGGCCGGCCTGGGTCCGTCGGTCCGTCTCTCCGCTCAGCCTGGGGCCCCCCCTGCGCGCCTGCCCCCGCGGCGGCGGCGGCGGCGGCGGCAGAGTCGGTCGAGGGGGGGCGATCGGGGAGGAGATCGCGGAGGGCGGGGGGGGTGTCCCTCCTCTTCCTCCTCCTCCTCCTCCCCCTCGGCCGGTGCGGTGGCGGCGCTCCTCTCCCCTCCCGCTCGGCCTCGGCTCAAGCCGCGGGCTGGCGCTAACGCTGGGGCGGCAGGAGGAGGGGGGGGAAGAGGAGGAGGAGGAGGAGGAGGAGACGGCAGCGGCGGCGGCGGCGAGCCTCTGGGAGGCGGCTCATGGTGCAGCCATGTTCGCTGGGCGTCTGTCTGCGCTCCGCTCCGCTTCCTCCCACAATCCCGTGCTGAGGAGGAGGAGGAGGAGGAGGGAGCGAGCGATGGAGGGATGGTGGACAGACGGGGGGACGAGGGGATGGATGGAAGGAAGGCAGGCAGGCAGGCAGGCAGGAAGGAAGAGACGGGGCGCAGCGAGAGAGAGAGAAGCCGAGGGGGATCCAACCGAAAGCGAGAGAGGCAGGAAATGGAGCAGCGAGGGAGAAGGAGGCGCCCGGTGGGGAGGAGAAAAGGGAAAGCCAGGGATGGACGGCGTGGGCAAGAAAGAAGAGGGGGGAAAAGGACAAAGGCGCGGCGGCGGCGATGATGATGATGGAGGGAACGGGGGGCCAAGTCCGGCCAGGGCAGAAGAGGGCGGGTGGATGAATGGATGTGAGACACATCAGGCGGTGGAGGGAGGAATCCTCGGGAGAAGGAGGCAGAGGAAGCGGGAAGGGAAGGATGGAGAGCGGCCGGGAGAGTTTTCAAAACACCGATGGAGGATGGAGGGAATGGGGGCAGAACAGGAGGAGGGGAGAAAGAAAGAAAAACTGGTGGGAACTTTTGATGAGCCGCGTGGAAGCCCTTGCGCCTTTCTTTTTTTTAAGTTTCCACGTGTAAATGAGCCAACGAATACGGAGGGGAACGCCGGAGGTGCTGCTGAGGATGGTTGTTCAGAGTTTGCAAGCGGGTCTGCTGAGCTGATTCACACGATCAGACCGTAGAACCGACTCTCTTCCTCCACCACCACCCCCCACTGGTGAATTCCCCCCCCCCGCCCCGGTGAATTGACTAGGATCCTTGGTCGTGGATTCTGCTCAGTGTTTTCGAACATGTGAACGCCCTTCAGAATGTTACAGCGGGCAAGAGTCGAGCTCAGGTAGAAAGATGGAGACCAGCCCTACTACAGTCTGGCTCTCACGATTCTTTCACACGTTCTTAACGTAGGTGTACAGAGCGTGTGATGGAATGTGTACAACCAGCATGTGCTGAATGTTTGCTTTACACACACACGTTTTAAAGGCATTAGAAGATTATTGTAGATACTGGTACTATCAAGATTGCAGATTCCAGTGTTTTTACTACATATCTGCTTGTGCTTTCATCATCAGAACTGCAGAGCTGGAAGGGACCCTATGGATCATCGAGTCCAGCCCCTGTTAAGGAGGCAGAGTGGGAACCAAACTCCCAACCTCTGGCTCCACAGCCAGATATCTAAAACATTGATACTGTGAAAAAAATGTGTGCGTCTATTTCATGTGTCCCAGGTTATATGACAAGTAAATGCTAAAGTTGTATGTATTGTGTACGTATCCTTATACCACAATTAATGAAATAAGTATGTGTACTGTTATATAGTGTATATAGATCAAAATAACCATTTTACCATTTTTGTGTCATTCGTCAGATGTCCAGCTTCCTGATGCAACCCTGTTGGCAAAAAACAGAGGCGAGAGAAGAAGAGAGAAAATGGCAAAATATCACGGCACTTTAAAAACTAACAGATTTATTCTAGTGTGAGATCTTATGGATCAATATACTGTACACTTCTTCAGAAACAAGCAATGCAAATACATGTCTGTATTTTACCTGCATGGTGATGAAAGTCATGCCCATAATTATAGAGGATATATATTTTCACTCTTTATGTCTGAAGAAGTGTATTTTAACCCACAAAAGTTCACACTGAAACAAATCTGTTTGTCTTAAAAGTGCTGCAATATTTTGCCCTTTTCCTCTCCCTGCCCCCGAGTTTTTGAGACAAGCTAACACAGCTGCTACTTTGGAAATTGATGCAATCACACCATTTTACTTCTTTGTAAAACTACAAAGAGAATACAAATTCTGATATAATTAAGGGCCTTGTGGCACCTTAAAGCCTAGCAAGCTTTATTTGGCAAAAGTGTTATTGGTTCAGATATATCTGAACCAGTGGGCTAAAGTCCACAAAGGCTTGTTCGAAATAAAACAGGTTAGTGTTTCAGATGCTACAAGACCCCTGCTTGTTTTTTGCTGTAACAGATCACCATGACTAACTCTCCTGGAAATTCCTGACATAATTCTGATGATTATTAATCTCTTATAATACAGACAGCAAGTTGTATATCCAGTGCAGTCGCTTCTGGCTGTAGCTGAATCAATTTTAAGGCCAGAAGTTAAGCAGCCACCAATTTTCCATTTCAGCTGGAGGCAGATTATAGTATAAGTAATTTCAAAGACTATGGCAGCTAAGATTTTGTTTAGGGTAAAACAAAGCCCGGGTTGGGCCTGTCTGAATAGCTTTTACCTCAGACTTAAACATGGCCTACAGCGGGGTCTCAAACTCAATTTACCTGGGGACTGCTGGAGGCAGAGTCTGGGTGAGGCTGGGCCGCATCAGATTTTCTGCCAAGTGCAGCAAGAGCCCGAGGAAGCCACCCAGGAGTTTCCTCAGCCCGGCTGGGGCTCCAAAGAGGAGGGGCACGCGAGTCCTTGTCGCTGGCCACGACCCCTCCGGCTCCTTTTTCACTACCACCAGCAGCAGTAGGACGAAGAAGCAGAGAAGGGACGGAGCGCTGGTGACCGCCTAGTTGGGGGAGGAGGGCATGGCATAAATTTTATTTTAAAAACCCTCGCAGAATTGCCTTGCCAAAGGAGAAGAGCCCCCAATAGTACCCGCGAAATTAAACAGAATGGGGTGGGCTCCCCCACAGGTGCGTGTGTGTGTGCACGCACACACAAACACATACACACATGGAGGTCAGGCAACCTTCCACTGAGGGCCCCCCTCAAAAAAGGTGCACGCAGCAGCAGCTGCCCCCACCATGACAGAGGAGCGAACTCTGCGAGGTGAGCCCAGGCAGCCTCCGAGGCAGCTGAAGCAGGACAAAGGAGGAGGAAGCACGCCCGGGCACTGAGGCGGCCGCTGGCCTGGCTGGTGCTGGGGGTGTCGAGAGAAAGAGAGCCAGAAAGCTGCTTCCCTAGAAGAGGTGGCAGCAATGGCAGCTGCTGTTGGCAGCTTGGAGACACTCTTCGAGGATGGGCCGGGAGCAAGCTGTGCTCTCAGGCATCGTTCGGCGGCGGCTCAGACGCTCAGTGAAAAGGGCTGGCAGCACACCTTGCTAGCTGCCTTTCCCCAAAGACAGCGCCTCTTGCACCCTCCATCTGGAACTGCAGCCTGCAGACAGGCGGACTGGCTGGCAGGCTGCAGTTCTGGATGGAGGGTGCAAGAGGTGCTGTCTTGGGAGAGAGCTGGTGAGCAAGGCAAGGCTTTTTTTGACTCTTGACAGCAGAGGACGCATGGGCACTTTGGGGGGGCAGGCAAGGTGGGGCCACAAACTATCATCCAGTGGGCCACAAATAGCCCCTGGGCCACATGTTTGAGACCCCTGGCCTACAGCTTGCTTTGCCACTGACACCAGATGGTTACTGTATTTATATTCGGGTTTGAAGTAAAAGGGACCCACTGAGAGACTTGGGTGGCAAGTGGGGTAGAGGAAGAAAGCCTCTGCCCCCCCTTACTGCTATTTATTAACTATATCCTTAGCACAGTGATATGAGGAAGGGGGCATCGCACACATAGTTTTGAGTAAAGCACCCATCTCCTGTCAAAAATACAACATATGATTTTTTTTCATTTGCTGGTTACGGAATGTCATATCCTTTACCTTCAAGTGGCTTACCTGTACTGTAACTAGGGTGGAAAGCATATTAGATATGCACCTCTGTAGCAATTGACAGGAGACCAGGCATAACTGGAAGCTAGAATTAATCTAGTGATCTTCAGAGCCTTTGCAAGAACCCGTAAGGAATTAAAAGTCTATATGTGTGCATGTGTGTATGCACACAGCATCCGCTCTTAGGATTGGACAGCAGCATGAAGGCTGTGGATTGGCCGGTCCATTTTATATAAAGAGTAGGTGCTCGTGGCCTCACTGATGGAATACAAACTTTCCAAAGTTCTCAGTTCTTGCCAACGTCAAGGAAACTCAGTGAGCTAGATCAGTGGTTCTTAACGTGGGCGATAATGCCCCCCAGTGGGCGATTTCATTTTTCAGGGGGGCGGTAGAACGAAAAGGGGCGGCATGGGGGCGCTGGAGCAGAAGGGGGCGGTAGGGGGGCGCTGGAGCAAGCCAAACCTGTGAAGATGGCTGCAGCCTTTTTACAGTGTGCATGAATACATATTTTCCTCCAATCTTAATTTAGTTTCAGAGTTTTTATCTTGAAATTTTTAGTTCCTGCATTTGTTTTTATGCCCTTTTTATATTTCTTTTTGCGTCTTAAAATTCACTTGTAACTAAATCATTAAATGCTACTTTTTGGGGGGCATTTCATTTTCTTGGAATTTAATTTTGTTTTCAGGGGTCATTGGATTTAACTGTCTTAAATAAATAAATAAATAAATAAATAAATAAAGAAAGAAAGAAAGAAAGAAAGAAAGAAAGAAAGAAAGAAAGAAAGATATCGTCACCGCGGGGAGGGGGGCGATGATAACTTCCTCAATGGCTCAAGGGGGCGTTTCTTGCAAAAAGGTTAAGAACCACTGAGCTAGATGATGTATCTCCCCCCCCCTCACATTGCCAGTGATATTCAGATACGTGCATCTTTTCCCATTTCCTCTCAACTCCCTGAGATTTATAATGTTTAATCTTTTTTATTAATTGCCTTTTGCCTTCCCCTAACAATCAGCAAAGCAGCATGCAATATAAAATATATAAAACAATATCCTGACATACTAAACAAATAGGCACTGGATGCAAGGAAAGAAGATTATACTTAAAATTGTTCACACTCTAGGACCTGTCCTGAAACTAAACCTCTAGAGAAGGGCATGAATGCCTGGCTAACTGTCTTTAAATTATCAACCCTTTGTTCATTTAAATTATGTTCAATTTTAACAGTTTCTGTTGTATAACCATCCAGAGTACTGTACTTATGAAGCAGTATTGCTGTGTGGAATAAATAAAGTAGTACCCAACACTATGTGTCACTTCTGTTGCAATGCTGCAGCTATCTGTATCTGTATGCAGTGTTGTGGGCAAAGAATCGGTGCTTATATATGTGGTTTCTGGTTTGGTCCAGTGGTGTAAAAGTAACCTTGAGGTGCACAGCCTCATCATAAGAGAGTATGCACACACAAAAGAGCAGTAGTAAGTAATGGAATACCTAATTTGTTAGGATCTGAATGAGTGCAATCCAAAACATTGTTATCTGGGAGTAAGCTGTACTGTAGGTTCAATTAATGACATTGCTGTAAGAAAATCTTCAACCAGCTGAGATTGCGATCTTTTAGCTTTTAATGGAAATACAAAAAATTGTGCAAAGAAGTGTTGGCAGCTGGTATGAAGTAGGAAACCCCCCAAAAGAACAGTGTAAATACCCAGTTTCTGTTTTTCTCACTTCTGTGCTAATTGTCACAAATGACAATAAAGCCTGAACCCTTCATTATCTATTGAATTATTTCTAGCATATTCTGCCTTTCTTCCAGAGCAGTCAAAGTGTGTATATGGTCCTCTCTATTTTGGTCCTACAAAAAACCCTGTGACGTAGGTTAGACTCAGAAATTGTGACTGCCCAAAGTGAGCTTCATGGCCATGAGATTTGATCAGATCACCTTGATCTAACATTTATCAGTTGCTCTTGATCTGAGAAAAGACCAAGAGGTCTATTCTCCCTCTACTACACTACTGATTGTGGTCAGTATCCTATTGCTAGTTCCATCTACAACAACACAAGAGACGACTCTATAGATGGAAATCACCAGATGGGCAGTATCGAAATCAGATTGATTATATTCTCTGCAGCCAAAGATGGAGAAGCTCTATACAGACAGCAAAAACAAGACCTGGAGCTGACTGCGGCTCTGATCATCAGCTTCTCATAGCAAAATTCAAGCTTAGACTGAAGAGAGTAGGAAAAACCACTGGGCCACTCAGGTGTAATCTAAACCAAATCCCCTATGAGTACACAGTGGAAGTAAAGAACAGATTTAAGGAACTAGATTTGGTGGACAGAGTGCCTGAAGAACTTTGGATAGAGGCTCGTAACATTGTCCAGGAGGCAGCAACAAAAACCATCCCAAAGAAAAGGAAATGCAAGAAAGCAAAATGGCTGTCCAACGAGGCCTTAGAAATAGCAGAGAGGAGAAGGGAAGCAAAATGCAAGGGAGATAGGGAAAGTTACAGAAAATTGAATGCAGACTTCCAAAGAATAGCAAGAAGAGACAAGAGGGCCTTCTTAAATGAACAATGCAAAGAAATAGAGGAAAATAACAGAAAAGGAAAAACCAGAGATCTGTTCAGGAAAATTGGAGATATTAGAGGAACATTTCGCGCAAAAATGGACATGATAAAGGACAAAAATGGGAGGGACCTCACAGAAGCAGAAGACATCAAGAAGAGGTGGCAAGAATACACAGAGGAATTATATCAGAAAGATGTGGATATCCCGGACAACCCAGACAATGTAGTTGCTGACCTTGAGCCAGACATCCTGGAGAGTGAAGTCAAGTGGGCCTTAGAAAGCCTGTCTAACAACAAGGCCAGTGGAGGTGATGGCATTCCAGTTGAACTATTTAAAATCTTGAAAGATGATGCTGTTAAGGTGCTACATTCAATATGCCAGCAAGTTTGGAAAACCCAACAGTGGCCAGAGGATTGGAAAAGATCAGTCTACATCCCAATCCCAAAGAAAGGCAGTGCCAAAGAATGCTCCAACTACCGGACAATTGCACTCATTTCACACGCTAGCAAGGTTATGCTCAAAATCCTCCAAGGTAGGCTTCAGCAGTATGTGGACCGAGAACTCCCAGAAGTACAAGCTGGATTCCGAAGAGGCAGAGGCACTCGAGACCAAATTGCTAACTTGCGCTGGATTATGGAGAAAGCCAGAGAGTTCCAGAAAAACATCTACTTCTGCTTCATTGACTATGCAAAAGCCTTTGACTGTGTGGACCACAACAAACTATGGCAAGTTCTTAAAGAAATGGGAGTGCCTGACCACCTTATCTATCTACTGAGAAACCTATATGTGGGACAGGAAGCAACAGTTAGAACTGGATATGGAACAACTGATTGGTTCAAAATTGGGAAAGGAGTACGACAAGGCTGTATATTGTCTCCCAGCTTATTCAACTTATATGCAGAATACATCATGCGGAAGGCTGGACTGGAGGAATCCCAAGCCGGAATTAAGATTGCCGGAAGAAATATCAACAACCTCCGATATGCAGATGACACCACTCTGATGGCAGAAAGTGAGGAGGAATTAAAGAACCTTGTAATGAGGGTGAAAGAAGAGAGCGCAAAAAATGGTCTGAAACTCAACATCAAAAAAACTAAGATCATGGCCACTGGTCCCATCACCTCCTGGGAAATAGAAGGGGAAGATATGGAGGCAGTGACAGATTTTATTTTCCTGGGCTCCATGATCACTGCAGATGGAGACAGCAGCCACGAAATTAAAAGACGCCTGCTTCTTGGGAGGAAAGCGATGACAAATCTTGACAGCATGTTAAAAAGCAGAGACATCACCTTGCCAACAAAAGTCCGAATAGTCAAAGCTATGGTTTTTCCTGTCGTGATGTATGGAAGTGAGAGCTGGACCATAAAGAAAGCAGACCGCCGACGAATTGATGCCTTTGAATTGTGGTGCTGGAGGAGACTCTTGAGAATCCCCTGGACTGCAAGGAGAACAAACCTATCAATTCTAAAGGAAATCAACCCTGAGTGCTCACTGGAAGGACAGATCCTGAAGCTGAGGCTCCAGTACTTTGGCCATCTAATGAGAAGAAAAGACTCCCTGGAAAAGACCCTGATGTTGGGAAAGTGTGATGGCAAGAGGAGAAGGGGACGACCGAGGATGAGATGGCTGGACAGTGTCTGCGAAACAACCAACATGAATTTGACACAACTTCGGGAGGCAGTAGAAGATAGGAGGGCCTGGCGTGTTCTGGTCCATGGGGTCACGAAGAGTCAGACACGACTAAACGACTAAACGAAACGAAAAAGTTCCATCTAAGAACTGACCCACTGAATCCATTGCTCAATAGGAAGTCATCAGTTTGTGAATCCCACTGACTCAATGGCTATCCTCTAGTTGAGACTAACAATAAGATACTGGCCTATGTATTCAGAGTATTAACCAAATCAATATAAAATGGGCCTTTGGCAGTCTGTCTCCCCAGGAACTTGGGAGTTGGTTTGGCTGAGTCAGAGAAAGAAAAAGTACTTTAGACATGCTCAAAAGGACTGTTTCTCCCAACCATCAAGTTAAAAATAAAAGATATAATGGAAGGATTATTCTGTGTACTAACTGTAAAAGTACTGCAGGCACATAAGCAGACAGAGGATGTGACCCGAAGTGAGAGTTAAACTGCAGCATAAACAGACACTAGTATATAATTACACTAGTAAATAAGACCACAGGCCTTATATTGTGGAAAGAGAGATGCAGGTTCCTAAATGTTTCTGAATTGGCTTCCCCCAATAAATGCAATTTTAGAAATGTGACAGAACTCCTGCAGCTGAATATTATCTCTTGTGTTTGACTTGGCTTCCTTTTGCTAGAGTGTTCATCTTCATTGTGAAGCCTTGGCTTTTGGCTGTTTGTTTGCAATAGTATAATTTTTGCTCTTTGTTATGGTTTGAGCATTTTGCACTATGCATATGCCAAATTTCAGTTCTGATGGGATATTTTAGAAATACCATAGTCATCTAAGAATAAACAAAGTGACATTTTCAAGGAATTCATCTTACAAAGCTTCCCTTTTCTCATTGTTTTTGGTACGTAGGTACTGACAGGAAATACATTCTCTGAGCATGCATTCTTAGGCAGCCAAAACAGTCTCATCTGTGCACAAAAAGTAACTATCAGCATGCTCAAGACAACCCCAAGATTTGCAAAGCCATAGCAAAATTCAGGGGATGGTCAATGCACTGGAGAGGCAAAATAATCTGAATGCTAGCTGTTTCAGAGAATCCTGGAAGTATATGTGGTCAATCAGCTGGCTGGCCAGAACCACAAACAAGAACAATCTACATCACAACAGTTTTTGCAGGTCCCACTTTTGTGTAAATTAGATTTACCTACACAAATTTTGTGCTCCTGTGATAGCTATCGAACTGAAATTTGGTGTAAAATTTTATCTGTGTGTATGCACAGAAATTAGGCGCCTTACACTTCTTGTTCCATCTTGTTCATTTAAAGATTGCTAGTCAGAGTGTATATGGAAACCTCTCCCATTCCACAGTGATCTCCCCGATGTTGCTGCTAGTTATGGGGAAATAGTTATATCCACTGCCATCATCTCAGCTGATCAGTGCTCCTCTAGTTTTAGGGGCCATCAGCCAAGACCAACATATGTTCTGGTCCCAGGGCCACAAGTTGTTCACCTCCGATCTGCATAGACACATTGATGTGAGGCTTAATGACATGAGAGGAATAAAAATGATTAGAATACATTCACAACAGATAAAACGTTGGAATTTGGTACACAAATTTGACAAACTAGATGACTAGTAAAGCCTCAACTAGAGTATGTACTGCTTACTTCCATCCCTCAAATGATAGGATAGAGAAACTGTAGCCAGCACTACACAGGTAAACAATCTGGAACACAGATGGTGAAAGGATCGGTTCTGGTGTTTCTTTTCTATACAGTTTTAAGATCCTCACTGGAGAAAAGAGTATAGTAATGCAGTAGCAGTCAAGAGCACATCTCAAGGTATAGAATGAGAAAAGTAAAGCATTGGGGAAAATATGCTGAGGCTGCTTTTCATCATTGTCATCATCGTCATCATTATCATTTACTTGACTTTCCACTAAAAGATAATGCTTAAGGCGGCTTACAACTTTTTAAAATAATAAAAATGGACAAGCCTACATTTAACTAAAACATTGATTAAATCATATAAAATCACATAAAATCATATAAACCCACTCCACAGCAATATTATTTAAACCAAGCAAAATGCATTAAAATGGTTAAAACTGCAAAGGTTAGAGATTAAAACAGCCCAGGTGGGCAGAATAAATGTCATGCCTGTCTAAAAATACCTGCTGAAAAGAGTGTATTCCATAGTCTGCGATCTATATGTGAGAAGTCCCTGTTCCACGTGTTTGTTAGGAGGGGGTTTCTTATTTGTTTGTTTGTTTGTTTGTTTATTAAATTTATACCCCACCCATCTAGACCGGCATCTACTCTGGGCGGCTAACAATAAAAAAATAAAATAAAAAATATAATAAAATAAAAAAAACAATAGTAATATAGTTCTTAAATTGTTGGTATTTCCAAAAGGGCTTCAAGTTTGGACGGACTCACAACAAGAGAGGTATTCCCTCAGATATCCAGCCCCTGACCTGCTTAGGCCTTTAAAGTTTAAAATTAACACCTTGAATTGGGGCCGTTAAGCAACTGGCAGTCAATCCAGGTCTTTCAGTACTGGGGTCCTGTGATCATGATACTATGTACCCGTTAGCAACCTAGGTTTCGCACAGTGTACCAACTGAAGATCCCAGACCTTTAACGGCAGCCCCAAATATAGTGCATAGCAGTAGTCAAGGCATGATGTAACTTAAGGCATGGATGACAGTTCCCAAGTAGGCTCGGCTCAAGAAAGGCCGTAGCTGGGGCAATAAATGGAGTTGTGCAAAATCACTGCTGCCACCTGGGAGTCTTGCAACAGTACAAAGTCAAAGAACACTTCCAAACCATAAACCTGACTTGTTAAGTGGGGCACAACCCTTTCTACAACTGGTTGAGTCCCAGTTCCCAAATCCGACTTTCTACTCACCAGCAGCATCTCTATCTTGCCATGCTTTAGTTTCAGCTTCTTCACCCTCATGTAGGGCAAAAAAAAAGAGAATAAAATACTTTAACCACCATTTTATATTGATTTTTTTCCCCCAGTGGTGGCAGCAGGAACTTGGGAGCTGCAAGGACGGAACAGTGGGACAAAGGCTGACTTGGAAGCTCAGCATGTCTAGAAGAGTAGCAAACACAATACCTTGATTGCTAGTCATGGCAAATTGGCACCAGTGGATATCCTCTGATTACGTTCTTCTCTAGTGTAAGCAAAACCCCAACTCACAAACTACCCTGACTTTCTTTATTCATATTAGAGCGTTGCACAATTCAAAATCATGGAAACACACAATATATAGGTAAAATCAAAAAACTTTTTAAAATGTCAAGACAGGAAGGATGGACATATGGAAAGACGTTCACATTTTATTTTCCACAAAAAGGAGAGAAAGAGAAGTTCAGCTCAGTTTTTTTAGTACATTCTTGTCGTCAGGATAATCCAGCCTTCTCTCCATCCTTGGATCTATGAAGATGAGTTTGCTCTGCTTTGCTCAGAAACAGACAATATTTCAGGACGGACAAGTGGAAACACAGGACGGAGATGAGTTTAAGATATGTGCATTTTGCCCAGTTTGTTGTACAATCACTGCCACTTCACAGTCCTCCTGTTCCACACAGATTCATGCAATATAGCTGCTGGCAGCGCATGTAAACATATTTTGCTTCTGCTCTTCCACTGTTATATAATTGCAGTGGTGTGTATATTTTCTACCACTGATGCATACATCACCACCTTCTGCCAATTTTGAAACATCATTCCCTGCTTCATTTTGCCCAGACACACTTATCACATTTCTTGCATGCTCAGTACTTCTCATAACAACCAAAAACACTGGGGAGAGGGGCCAGCCTCCATTGCAAATTGCCAAAAGGTGGCTATTGTCAGGAACCTGGAACTATGGATGACTAAATCCAAATTTATAGGTGAGGGAGGAACACAGTTCAGTGGCGCAGCTTGGAAGTAACTAGTACCAACTAACGTAGTTATGCACAACTGCTTAGTTTTTGGTAATTAATGAGTAATTACAAAGTTACTATGTAGGGATTTTTTTTTAAATTTGATCTTGATTTTAATCATTTTGAAACAAGTTTTTCAGGTTCTATGCCATTCTCTTACCAAACCAAGGGAAAATATTATTTCACTTTGAGTGGATGGCCCAGGTATATTATTTGGAGCAATCTTTACATCCACACACAAGGACTGACCACACCACACCTCTAATGACCCTATTTAACATCATCTAGACTGATCTTCTTTCTCTTTAAAGGGAAAACAAACAAACTGAAAAAGATCCTTCTATCCGAAGAGAAAGAACAAGAAAGCAGGCCTTCTTGGCAGTGGCCGCTCGCCTCTGGAACAATCTTTTTTAAGAGCCAACTCAAGACCTTGCTCTTTTGGCAAGCCTTCCCTCCTGTCTATACCTAATTTACTGTATTTGCTATTTTTAATTGTATTAATGTTGTTGTTCTATTTTAATTTTTTATTCTTGAGTGTTGTTAGCTGCCCAGAGTAGACTTCGGTCTAGATGGGTGGGATATAAATTAAATAAATAAATAAAAAATAAATAAAATATCTCCTCCTCTCTGTATTGCTCAAGCTGTTTAAAAATATTGAGACATGAAAAGCTTCTTTCCTCCCCCCCCCCCCCCCGAATAGAGAAAGGGGGACAAAACTTTCTGATTCTTTTTAATTGTTGCTAACTGACACAGCACATTAGGGATACAGTACTTTTAAAGGGCTACAGACAAGACTTTTGAAAGCATTGCTGATATCTTAACAACAATTTAAGAAAATTTGAAAACTTCCTTTCTCTTCCCCGCCACATAGAAGTGGGAAGGAAGCTTTCCATTTCACAAGAGCATTAAGTGGAATAATCATAGGGACAGCTTAAGCCAGCTACTTTGGTTTGATACCAGCAATCGCACACAATGAAATTGAATGGAAACAGAACGATCCTATCTGCTCAAAAAAAAGGGACCTAAAATGTGTGAATCGGGATTGATTAGGGACATGCTGATTCATGATGGTACATATGTTGTATGTCGCTGCAGGGAAAAAACAAACCAACCTGTTTCTAAGCTGTCTTGCATTTTTCTAAATATTCACAAGGTGCAATATCAGAATTGGTCACAAGAGGGAACTAGAAAACATTTCCTTGCATTCTTCTGGGCTGCTATGCTAATAACAAAAAATGCAAGAAATTACTTGCATGGTGATAACAATGATAAAGGTTAGTGGCGACCAAGCTGCAGAGAAGTAGCATGTAACAGAAATAATTCCTTCTGAAACATAATAGTCCCATATCTACAAATTAGTGAAGAACCTGCTTTGCATGGAGATAGTTCCAAGTTCAGTCCTCCCCATATATTGTTCCATTAATGAGATACCTGTGATGTAAAAACAACAACAAAAAACCAACTTCCTTTCCACCCCAGACTTGGAGAACAGCCCCTCGTCAGAGCAGACAACAGTAGGCTCAGTGGACTAATAGTCTGACTTGGTATCAGAGTTTGGTAAGTTACTTTTTAAATGTGTTACGTTCCCTGTTACTCATCACCACATTTAATTAGTAGTAATTAATTAATTAAATCATTCCTGACAATGTGAACAAAATAACTTTTTGCCTTGAATGCCACCCTTTTGTCACTTTTTGTTGCTTAAAAATAAAAACAGGATTAATAAATTTCGGGATTAATAAGAGAATGGCCCAGCCAGATGCTTCTTAAAATGCTCTTTAAAAGTGCCTTCAAAAATAGCTAGAAAAGATTGCCAACTACACCAACAGAATATTTTTGTTCCTATTTGTTGTCTTGCTTTTGGAACGTGACTTAATTACACTGGGTTGTCCCTCCCCAAGAAAACCAAAAAAACCATACCCCAAACAATCCTCTTTTTGACACATATCAGTGTTGTTCTTAATTCTTTACTTCCTAGCTCTGCCTGGTTTCAGGTAGCTTTGCTCCAGAGGGTGGAGGGTGTTCTCCAGATTCAGAACTCTGAGGTCAATATTCATAAAAGGCAGCGCTTGGTTGAAGAGCCATCAGCACATAAACCAGGCTATTTGGATTAATGTCAGGCCGAGCCAGGTCCAAATCCTTGAGGTTACATGCCAATGACAGGGGACAACTCACACATCCCTGTTCTTTTCTGGACGTCAAATAATTCTAAGTGTATAAAATGTACTAAGCATATTAAATTTACCAAATCTACGGCAATATGATTTTTTTTGCGGAAACCCCAGAATCATTATTTATCAGGTATAAACAAGCATGTCTTCCCTGAAATGCACATAGTTCCCATCCATATTTTGTACATTCATACCACAACAGGACACACGGCTATAACAAATCTTCCCAAAGCAACCAGTGGAGATGAGAAAACTATTTGTGGTTACAAAAAGATCTGTGCAAATTGGCAATTAATTTAATGGCAACATATTAAAAATATAGTAAAATGCCCTACTTTGGGAACATCACGAGGAGGCAGGATTCTCTGGAAAAGACAATAATGCTGGGAAAGGTTGAAGGCAGCAGGAAAAGAGGAAG
Source organism: Pogona vitticeps (assembly GCF_051106095.1). NCBI lineage: Eukaryota > Metazoa > Chordata > Lepidosauria > Squamata > Agamidae > Pogona > Pogona vitticeps. The sequence continues at coordinate 100,641,907 of NC_135788.1, forward strand.
ACTAAATATGAGATGGACTGACTCCCTAAAAGAAGCCATAGGATTGAGTCTACAAGAGCCGAGCAGGGCTGCTGAGGACCAGACATTTTGGAAATCGCTCATTCATAGGGTCACCATAAACTGGAGGTGACCTGACAGCACACAACAACAACAACAACAAAGTAAAAATCAGAAATATTATTCACATTTGCAATTTCAGGTGTTTGTTTCTCAAACAACATGCAGGATATTCTTATGTGCTCTGCACATGGACACACACTCTCCATAAAGCACATACTTGTATCTAATATACACACTGGGTTGTCTACTTCCATGTCACGTGTTTAGATTTGTGCTGTCCCCCCACCTCAGCTTTGTTGCATGTTATGCACAATGTTTTTTGTACATGGGAGTGGGGGGAGTGAGGGATGTGGAATAAATCCTCCAGGAATGTCAGTCTTGCTGTTGACAACTCAGGTTGGTGGGGCCAAGTTGGTGTCGCTACTCCTGCAACGAGAGAACATAAAAAAATATATAACATCTTATCCATTAAAAAGAAGCTACTGTACATGTCGATGGGGGAGGGGTGACAAAGAAGAGCAACCCTAATTTGGTCAAAACCTTCCTTTTTAACGGGAATGCTAAAAAGATGAAGGATATGTCTTCACAACCCTTACTTTGCTTATGGTGAGGCAATACCTCTCTTTCTTGAAGTAGGGCTAATTTTCACAACTCCTTTTGGAGCAACATACAAAATGTGTACCTGTGCCCAGTTCTGCTTTCACACATAGCTGCCTTTGTACATTGAAAGAGATCCTTGGTTGTAGCACAGTTGCTATCACACAAGAAGGCCCTTACAAATCAACACTTTCTCCCTGGTGTGCACTGTTTTTTCTGTCACAAGGATGTGGGTCCATTCCTTTTCCATTAGGAACACCCTTATGTTAACCCCAAAATGTGGGTAAGACACAATACCAGCCTTGCTTTCTACTTCTCTCTCTCTCTCTCTCTCTCTCTCTCTCTCTCTCTCTCTCTCTCTCTCTCTCTCTCTCTCTCTCTCACACACACACACACACACACACACACACACACACACACACACACACACACACACACACACACACACACACACACACACACACACACACACACACCAAAAGGCATATTCTTAACAAATATATCATTCATAGCTGGTATTGAGTTAGAGAGTATCCAATGTGTTGTATTGAACAGAGTGATGAACTAGGACTATGGAGGCTGGGGTTCGAATCCCCCACACAGCCATGGTAACTCACTGGGGGAGCAGAACTAGTAAAACCACTCCTTAAATATCTCACTTACCCTGAAAGCCCTACATATATAACTAACAGAGAGAGCCTGTTCACGGGGCATTTGTCTCACTATTTGGTGTGCAGGTTGGTCACCCTTTTTCCTGGAGTTGATCAATTTGCCACAACTGACACCATTTTGAACCCTTATCAAGGGGTTCTACTATTTTGATGTGAGTTGGAGAGCTCCTGTTTAATTCACTCCCAAGAAGTGGGCTTGCTTGGAATGCACTGAACTAGAACTTTGCCGTTCTTTGTAGTGTCAATTTCCAGCATTCTGAAATGGTTTATGAGCTGCTTCAGGATAATGTAAATTAAACACTTTCCCTGATAATCTACAAGGACAAATGCCCTTTTTTTTTTTGCTAGATCATTGCTGATGTGAAGAATCACTTTGATTATTCTTTTTTAAATTTCCTAAATGTCTGTATATCACTGATCAAGAAACTGCCCACAGCTGTGGTTTCAATCAGCAATACACGGACAGTCAAAGAAAAATATTTTTAAAAATCTAATTGAAGCTATTCATCATATTAACAACAATCTAATAAATGTTTTTTTAAAAAAATTGACTTCTGACCCTCTGCAAATGATCAGGGGAAGTTCTGAACAGACATGAAGATCAGTATGCCATTCAGACAGAAGGAGTGCATCAAATGGCATCTTCTCCTGACCTCAACCAACCCTTTGCAGCCCACTCCAGCCTGTACCAAAATGGCCAGTCTGGACAGGCCCTAAATAAGAAGGTATATCTGAGTTTATCTCATCTATCCCTTGTTCACTGCAAGCAACAACTTCAGTGTCCCAACAGAAAGCGGTCCAGACTTGACTTGCAGAGCAGTTCTTATCATTATGATAGTTCTCTTTGCCAAAATCTGCTTCTCTGAAAATGTATCTATTTGCTCTAGTCCCATGCTCCAGAGTAACAGCCAACAAGAATTCTGTATAATCTTTCACAATTTTACAGGTTAGTATAGTACCTCCCCATTAAACTTTGTTTACACCCTCCCCACACACCATCCTGGTCCCCCTCCTCTGAACAGGTCCGCTTTATTAATTTACTGCGATATCAGCAAAGGAATTGCTTTTTAATGTATTTTAAATCCATCCATCCATCCATCCATCCATCCATCCATCCATCCATCCATCCATCCATCCATCCATCCATCCATCCATCCATCCATCCATCCATCCATCCATCCATCCATCCATCCATCCATCCATCCATCCATCCATCCATCCATCCATCCATCCATCCATCCATCCATCCATCCATCCATCCATCCATCCATCCATCCATCCATCCATCCATCCATCCATCCATCCATCCATCCATCCATCCATCCATCCATCCATCCATCCATCCATCCATCCATCCATCCATCCATCCATCCATCCATCCATCCATCCATCCATCCATCCATCCATCCATCCATCCATCCATCCATCCATCCATCCATCCATCCATCCATCCATCCATCCATCCATCCATCCATCCATCCATCCATCCATCCATCCATCCATCCATCCATCCATCCATCCATCCATCCATCCATCCATCCATCCATCCATCCATCCATCCATCCATCCATCCATCCATCCATCCATCCATCCATCCATCCATCCATCCATCCATCCATCCATCCATCCATCCATCCATCCATCCATCCATCCATCCATCCATCCATCCATCCATCCATCCATCCATCCATCCATCCATCCATCCATCCATCCATCCATCCATCCATCCATCCATCCATCCATCCATCCATCCATCCATCCATCCATCCATCCATCCATCCATCCATCCATCCATCCATCCATCCATCCATCCATCCATCCATCCATCCATCCATCCATCCATCCATCCATCCATCCATCCATCCATCCATCCATCCATCCATCCATCATTTGCACCAGAAAGACTAAGCACCTGAACCACACCATATCTTTGGACTTCTCTCCAGAGAATCCTGCTGCAATGCTGGTTAATGATGGCATAACAGAAAAGATCTATCTAGGGAAAAGAACTAGAGAAGGTGTTCCCTGTCTCTTGTATTGTTTGCTTTAGTTACTGAATTATGCTGGAGATGCTGGAGTTAAACCTGAGACTTTGTGCTTGTATTTGGGCTTTCACTTCCTCTCCAAGGCAAGGCAGGAACAGAGACTGTGCTCCCTCTCACTTGTTCATTTAGACAGTTTGTACTGGAGACCCTACAGGTCCAGGGCACATTTGTGAAAACAAGAATGGGCTGGGACAAGAGGGCTGGGACTTTTTCTCCACCTGGAAAAAGCCCCATGGTGTATTTCATCTTGGTTCATTGAGTATCAACAAATATCCCAATTTGGCTTGAAGAAAAGGCATTTACTTCAAGGTTTTCTCACTGATTTATGAGCTTTTTGTGTCCTGCTGATAAGGAACTGACCCTAAAATTTCTTTTGGACTTGTTTTCTTCTAATGGAACAACCTAGCTTTCTGAAATTTTTCTGGCTTCACAGTTTCTTTTCTGAGCTGCTAAATTTCTAGTCCTGATTTCCAGACAGACATGGCTGTTAGGTTCTTCACAGTAACAGTTACCTTGAAGTATAATAATCTTCTAAAATAAGAGAAACACAGACTTCTCCTGTTTCGGCCATCCACCCAGAGCCAACATGGAGAGAAAGTTATATTCTGTACTGCCATTCCTTGTTGAACCAACTGCCTAGCTTTCTGTCAGTTTGCATCACAATCACATTTGTTTTCTAACCTTCCTGAAAGGGGCTCCGGGCGGTATACAGAGATGTCATAGAGCTACCCTCATTTTTATTTTCACATCGGAAATTCATTATGGTGGGATAAATGCAGCTGCAGAGGAGCAAAATGAGATGGGGAATCTTGTGGCCTTCTCACCCCTTCTCGGCTCATCCCTTCTTCTTTTTCTTCTTCTCTCTCTCTCTCTCTAGATTGCTGCTTTCTTCCCTTGTCTTGCTCTGACCAATCATATCTAGCTCTCAGTTTTCTGGATGCTGATGAAACAAGAGACCTTGGCAGGAGGTGCCAGTGAGTGTTGTACCTGTTGTAGGGTGGAGGGGGTGCATCATGCACACCTGGAGCTGCCATCGCTTGCTCATAGGATGGAAGCCCTGGTGCTGTTTCAGGCTTTGGAGCCTCATCAAAGCTGGCGAGGGGCATCCCAGGATGCAAGCTGTCTTCAGTCCTAGGGAAGGAAGCAGATACAACAAGAAAGTGACCCACAAATTATTCTCATGCAACTTGAGTTGCTGGCTTGCAAGCCCCCTTTAAAATATTTTAGAAAAGCATCTGCTACCAAAGGGCTTTTTCCTCTCCTAGAACAGTGGTTCCCAACCTTGGGTAACCCAGGTGTTCTTGGACTATTGCCCTGGCCAGCACAACTGGTGGTGAAGGCATCTGGGAACTGCAGTCTAACAACATCTGGCCTAGAATACATGTTTTGACTCAAAGGACTTTGTGTCCTTGAGGAACATCCAGCCAACAGTCTCTATGAAGCTGGATCCTCCATGATCAAACTCCTCAGGAGCCATGGTGACATCACTGTTAATTCCAGTCCACCATCAGCCTATGCATTTTGACCAGAAAAGGTAGAGGCCTTCCAGAACTGAATGTTCCTCCAAACACTAAGTGCTATAAGTGTGAAGGAAAAAGATTTGCAGCTTGTCCAACTGCAGCATTCAAATTCAATAGGAGATTAAATGTTAAAATAACAGGCCATCACACAAGCAAAGTAAGAGGTGTTTTCTCCTATAACACTGGGAAAGGTACCACATTTAACCACATTAAATCAAGCCTGGAAAACTACTGGTTTTTAGCAATGATCATAGTACTGTTCACTTGTCAGCAATATCCCTGCTACTTCTTACATCAGAAGTCTGCAACTTGCAGGCAGCCACACAAGGCCATTTGGAAAACCCTTGCCACACCCTCAAAATCACACCACTGAAATTGTACCAAAGTGTAGCACCAAATAGGGAAACCACACTTAAAGCAAAGGTACTTACTTTAAATGATGCTTTCTCCATTTATTGTCATATTTTAGCAGCCAACGGCTGAAAGCCATTTAAAGCAAACCATATTTTTTATTTAAATGGACTTTCTTGATTGCTAACAAAACTGTGGCTACAGTGTGGGTGGATTGGAGGGGGGACTGATTTTCAGAGACAATAAATTTGCCTACCCATCTTACACCAATTGAAGAGTCCAGAAGAGATTAAAAACCAGTCTCAGCCAGATCTGCTGTCTATCAACAGCATTTCATCTTATTTGTGTTTAATCTGAGTTAGTTCACACACTCATCCAGTTCATTACAAAATACAGGCGATGTTCAGGTGTATGGACCACTTCCTTAGAATTACGTAGATGCGTATTGATGGCATCTTATGCCAAATTTCTGGAAAACAATTGCTAGCTTTTTCATGTAGATGCTAAATCAAGTACTATAGAGATGATGGGACAGAACCCTGTAGGTTAACACAGATCAAGGGCCATGGTGCCAGACAATTGCCCTCTAGGACCACCTTCTGAACATAACCTGACAGGAAGGAAACACTGCAATATAGTGCTCCCAAGGCCCTGCAAAGTGCAGAAAGGTATTATCAAAGGCTGCTGGGAGGCCTAATACAAGACAATGGAGAGATCCAAGGGACTTTATAGATCCATAGTTCCCATCCCTCACCTCTCAATTTAAGTGATTCACAGGGACAATCAATACAGTCTCCGACCCATATCAGGCTGGCTGAAATGGGTCCAGATAATCAGTACCATCCAAACACATGTGAGCCAGAATGTTATTGGGGTTTTACTCCTGAGTAAGGAGAATTGCATAAATCAAGGCAGAAAATGGTAGCTGATTAACAAGGTGCAGCTCATGTGCCAGCTTGTGTAGGCAGTCATGTGACTAACACCTGACCTGCCATGTGAGTGGCACCTTGTTAAGTAGCTACAATTTGCTACCACGACTTAGGCAATTACATTTATTCAAGAGTAAAACCCATTCTGGCCCTGGAGCTGCAAGATGACCAGTCTCTTATCACCATAGCTAAGAACATTATTCATTCATTTCACAGCCATTTAACTCCCTCTTTGACCATTTCCTTCCTCTAAAGCAGCCATAGATAGTTGCCAAGTGAACACAATACTTCAAGCGTCTGATGAAAACACTGAAGTCATAAGACCCCTTGTTTCTGCTGCCTACAAAGTTACACTGCTAGTCCTCAAGGAACTGAACTTTCTGTTAGCACTGCAGAAGTCATGCTGTTTTGAAAACACTGCAAGTGCCCCCCCCAATAACCTTCAGCTTGGGTGGGGGTGGAAATTTGAAAGGATGACATTTGGATATCACTGGCACCATGCCCTCAGTGGGTCCGCCTTTTTGCTCTCATTCTGCTGGCGTTGATCATTTTGCCCCATTCAAGAAACAAAACCCCATGAATCTGACATTCTAGTAGTACAAAAGTCCTTCCCCCTTATTGTTTCTTGTGCAAACCGCACAAACCTAAATATGAATTTATATGACTGAGCAATACAAATCTTCCAATGTTCATAACTCTGGAGGATTTTCAATAAATAATATGATAGAAAGGACCATCCAGCACAGCTTTTCCTAGTTTGGCTATATATTAAATCTAAATTGCCTCTAAAGCTGCTATTTACCCCATTGGGAGAAAAGGTGCAGAAGAAAAAGGAATAACCGCATCCCGTGTCAATTACAAGAGAGCTGGTCAAGGATACAGTTCTAGTCTGGGTGTAGGCCACTGGGACTGTTTCTCTCTTTCCCTGTTATCTCTCTCTCACACACACAAAACACCATCTCCCTTTGGTCCCTAACTCATACCTGGACCGATTCCTCTCTTTAGCCCGGTATCTGAAACAATACAAGGCCACAACTGCAAACATGACCAGAGAAAACAATGCTGCGATGAGGCCAGATACCAAACCAGCTACGTCCACGCCAGGGGTTCCTGGGGAAACAGGAGAAATTAAGGGGAGCTTAATTGCAGTAGATATGCTTGCCTTGCCTTGATGTAACTTGAATGTAGAAATGGGGATCTGCATATAGAGAGATGGGAATTCCCTCCCTCCCTCCTTTATCCCGCAGTCCTCTGTGGCCCTCTTTGGTGGTGGGGGCATGATCATGACCCTTGTCATCCTTAGATCCCCAGCCATACTAGCACTAGGTGGAGCTTTGGCACAAGGCATTTCAACCAGTATCTTATCATTCTGCCAGTTCATGTTGTTTTTTAGCTCATATTCTATACTAGCCAACAAATACTGTTAAGTCTGCAAGTATTACTATATTAATACAAGCAATTATATCTAATCACTCCACCCTGGTCACACTCACCACCATATCGTAAATCATTTCATTAACAGGGCTTGGAATGTCTACTTTTTTGGGGACTACCACTTCTAGAATCTCTCACCCGGCATGGTCCCTGGCCATGCGAGATTCAGGGAAATGTAGTCCTCCATGTAACTTTTCTAAGCTCTGCTAATAAAGAAGGGTATGTTAAATGGCCACAAAAGGTTCCATCTATTGTACCTCTAGGGCAGCGATGGGGAACCTATGGCACGCGTGCCACACCTGGCACGCAGAGCCCTTTCTGTGGACATGCGAGCCATAAGTTACTGGATTGCTACTCCCCCAACCCCACAGCCAGACCTCAGGAGGTGGCTGCAGCCATGGTGCTGGCGCATCGGCAGGTGGCAGGCCAGGACCCAGAGCAGCTGGCACTGGCGGCGGATCCAGAGTGGGATCTCAAGGCACCTCTGTGCCCAGGATTTGCCCTTCTGCCACCCCTTTTGGTTCTGCTGCTGCCACTTCCAGTTCTGCAGCATGCTGCCTGCTGGTGGTTTTTTTCCCCCCAGTTTGACTACTCAGGCCCAAAAAGGTTCACCGCCACTGCTCTAGGGGATAGAAAAACCAAAATCTTCTGTTATAACATAGAAAGGTCTTTTGGTAAATAGAACAGGAGCTTCCCTCGTCCTAGTATTAGCTGATTCAGGATAGATAATGAGGTGTAAAGAAAGAGAGACAGCAGGTGGGCTGCTTTTTTGGCATTTACTCACCTGCTCCTCCTTTCCCATTGTGTGGGTAGGTTTCCCAGAACTGCTCCTGCAAGACAGAACCAAAACAGAGCATTAATATGACATTGGTGAAAAACAACAGCTTTCTCACCCTAAATGGCTTCAGTTCAGGATATCTGGGGGGGCTGCCTCCTCACATATCAGCTTGCTTACTCCCTATAGTCTAATAGCATCTAAGGGCATTACAGTATTTCTGTCCCAACAGAGTCTCATGACTGAAGGGAACAAGAGGATGGACCTTCTCTGTGGCCACACCTGAGCTGTGAAAATTATTTACTCCAATAGCTTAGTCTGCAACATCTTTGATAGCATTCTGTCATTGACAGCATTCTGTAAATACAGTAGAACTCCCATATCTGCAGGATCAGTATCAACAGTTTCATTTATCCGTGGTTTAAATGTATTAAAAATATTAAGAGAAAAACATGTATTACAAGAACCGGCCACTAGAGGGAGGCACAGACCATGCTATGAATACTTGTTAGTGAAGAATACATACCCCGTTTCTCCAAAAATAAGACCTAACCTGAAAATAAGCCCTAATATGATTTTTCAGGATGCTTGTAATATAAGCCCTACCCCCCAAATAAGCCCTAGTTAAGTGACACCCTGCCCTTCACCATTGCGCAGCAACCAGAAGTATATGACATGACTGTATTTGAATCAGTATAGATGGTTGTACATGAAAAAAATAAAATGTAGCTCCATTGATGTTTGCTATTCGGGAGGTCCCTCAGGCTTCCACCAGCTTCTCTCCATTCGAGATGATGTATGGATGGAACCCCAGAGGAATCCTAGATCTAGTAAAAGATAAGTGGGAGATTGGGAAGGATGAAGCCCAAATAGTGGTGCAGCAGGTGACTGAAATGCACGAACACTTACGGAAGGTGGCAGAGATAGCGAGGGAGAACTTACAAAGGGCTCAACAGGGACAGAAGAGGAGATAGGATTCAAAGGTCAAATCTAGACTGAACCCAGGCAGAAAGTATTACTGTTGATGCCTGCAGAAAATGCTAAGTTATTTGCCAAGTGGCAGGGCCCGTATGAGGTCCTTCGGAAAGTAGGACCTGTAGATTATGAAATACTGATGCAGGATAAGAAGAAGAAAGGGATCTTCCATGTAAATCTATTGAAAGAATGGAGAGGGAAGCATTATGGGGAGAAATAGGAGAGGGGAATTTCAGCCCAGAAGCTAAGAGTTGTCTGCAGAAGGATTTAAGAATTACTATAAGCGAGGATTTGGACAAAAGACAACAGAAACAATTGAAAGACAAGAATTCCAGGATGTTTTTTGAGGATTACTGGGTCACACAACCCTAATAGAACATCCAATTAACACAACACCCCAGGTAGTGGTGTGGTCAGGAGGAAGGAATTGGCATCATCACCTAAAGGAGACCATTAACAGAGAGATTGAAGAGATGCTAGAACTAGGGGTGATAGAGCCATCACATAGCCCTTGGCGAAGCTACCCGGTGGTGGTTCCAAAGTCAGATGGGAGTGTACGATTATGTATAGATTTTAGGAGGCTGAATGAGGTATCCAAGTTTGATGCTTACCCTATGCCCAAGATAGAAAATCTGCTGGAGAAGATAGGAAAGGCGGAGTACCTGACATCTTTAGATCTCAAGAAAGGGTATTGGCAGATCCCTTGAGAGAAGAAGATAAGGAGAAGATGGTCTTTGTCACACCTAAGGGGCTGTTCCATTTCTCCCGAATGCCATTTGGGTTGCATGGAGCTGTGGCTACCTTTCAGAGATTGATGGACAGGGTGTTAGAACCAGTGAGGGAATTCTTAGGTGCCTATATTGATGACATACTGATCTATAGTAACAGTTGGGAGGAACACCTAATCCATCTTCGCAGAGTGTTGACAGAACTGGGGAAGGCAGGACTGAGAGTGAACCCTGTAAAGTGTAAGATAGCATGGAAGGGAGTAACGTTTTTAGGCTTCCAAGTGGAACAAGGGAAGATCCAGCCGGTATCAGATAAAGTTGATAAGGTAACCACCTGGGTCATTCCCCAAACTAAGAAGGAGGTGCAACAATTTTGGGACCTGGCTGGATATTATCACCAGTTTGTCCCCAACTTCGCAGAGATAGCTGCCCTCTTATTGATTTAACTAGGAAGAGAAAAATCAAATAAGGTAATCTAGGGAAAGCGGGAACAAAGGGCAGAAGTTAAAGGAGATATTGGCAGAACTACCAAGCAGATATGCTCCTGATTTCAACTTACCTTTTATAGTGCAGATGGATGCCTCGGACAGGGGAATAGGGGCAGTGTTGTCACAAAAGAAAGGGGAAGTGGAGTAGCCGGTGATGTATCTCAGTAAAAAATTGAATGCCCGAGAACAGAAGTATGCTACCATTGAAAAGGAAGCCTGAGCAGCTAAATGGACAATTCAGACACTCAGATATTATCTGTTGGGATCTCGTTTCACATTGGTCACAGATCACGCCCCATTGCAATGGTTGAATTGGATGAAGGATACTAATCCTAGGTTGACACGTGGGTACCTGAGTCTACAACCATTTACGTTCAAAGTACAGTATAAAAAGGGAAAGCACTTACGCTAACTCTGATTATTTTTCTTGACAGGGAGAATGGGACGGCAAGACAGAAGAGAGGACGGCCCACTCGTTGGGGTGTGTGTGAAAGACAGAAGGCTGGTGTGCCATTCTCAGCAGATGATAGAAAGGTGGAGACATCCAAGTCTGTAGAGGGAGAAATCATAAAAATGGAGGAGGATGAATTCGAGGGAAAGAAAGCCATAGAGATGTGCTCGGTGGAGGAGAAGGAGGGAGACAAAGGAGAGGGGTAAGATCTGATATTATGGGAGGAAGCTATAAAAGGAGGGGGAGAAGAGCGGGAATTTAGAATCGAAGTGGGCAAGAAAGATGGGAGCATGAAAGACCGCACGGTACAGACTGACAGGATAGAAGACCACACTAATAAGGTCTGTGACTTGCTAAAGGACTTCCCAAACCTCAAGACGGGTGGAGGATTGCTCCCTGATCCCTCTTCTCCCCGGAGTGGAGAGAGGGTTGACAAGCCCCTAGAATGGATGGTTGTGGTTTACCCCCCCGAAACCAAGGTGGAGGTAGGTAGGTGATCCATCCCGGTCCTTTATGCTAGTGGTTCCCAACTTTGGGCCTCCAGATGTTTTTGGACTTCAACTCCCAGAAACCCTGGCCAGCAGAGGTGGTGGTGAAGGCTTCTGGGAGTTGTAGTCCAAGAACATCTGGAGGCCCAAGATTGGGGACCACTGCTTTATGCAATACCCCACCCAAGGAGGGGGATTGGATGAGGCATCTGTGTTGTGGGATGGTGTGTTCAGTGAGGAGTAATCCGATGCGGCAGATGTCAGACCGAGAACGCTTTGGTGCAGCCTCTAAGTGAGAGAAGGAGTGTACGCATCAGAACCGAAGTTGTTAAGTTATGGACTGATACCTGAGTTGAGTAATGTTGACCCGTTTAGTAATGTTAACCAAGAAACAGAAGAGAATAAAGTAAAATTTGTTGGACAGTTAAAGTCACCTCCGTCTCTCATTCCCGCCAAAATGAAGGAACCATCACAGATTTCTGAAGAACCCAATCACAGGCACCATCCTGTCCTTTATTTTAGGCAGGAAAATGACTTGTGCTGACTTTCCATCCCATAATCCACAGTCTTCTCTCTCTCTCTCCCCCTCTCTCTTTTTTTTACTCTCTCCGGGAGAGACTCTCAGCTCTCCTCTCATACTCTGCGACTAACATATCTCATAATTATACTCTCTAAGTAAATGAGCCGTGCAATCAAAAAACAATTAGCGCAATGCATTCCGTTTGGAGACTGTTCTTAGTGCAGACATTTAAGCTCAAGCAAATTGGATGTCTCCAAGCTTTTCCCCAGTGTGAAACCCATTTCAGCAACAAAATTTGCATGCTTCCACCCTAGTGGCTATGCCATAGATCATCTAACAAGAGAATAATAACCACATTTTGGGTGATGGGGACACTTTAACTTGCTGCTGAAGGCTGGACTTCTCTAAACGCAAAAGTATAAAGCCTAGGGCCCTTTAAGCTGCCCCAAAGGATCATTGCCAAAATATCTGAATAAGAGAGTCCATTACTTCCTGTTCTTTCCCAGTGAGAGAGTAGAGCCAGCACTACCAGCACTATCTACCATTAGACAGAGTGAAACAGTTGCCCATGGGATCAGATGCTAGTAGGCATCAGAAAGTATTGACAGTGAGAACGGTTTGCTCTGTGGCTCAATCTGTACCCTCGAAGCTTGTCTGTTGCCTCCAGATAGGGTAGAAGACATTGCTCCATTAGCAGTCCTTAAGAAAGATTCAACTGCCTGTATCGCCAGCTTTTGTACACACAAAGGGGAATTATCTTGATCTTTGCCTCCAGCAGTAGAATGTCTTATGTCATCCCCAAAATAATTTTTAATTTCCAAAATTATGAGTGAAAGAGAAACAATTAGTAAAAGTGAAAGAAGAAAATGCCAAAACAAGATTATCATTGAACATCAAGAAGACTAAAATCATGACAACAGTTGGATATACACAACTTTGACATTGACAAGGAAGAAACCGAAGTGGTTAGAGATTTGGTACATGTCGGTTCAGTCATGAATCCAAATGGAGACTGCAACCAAGAAATCATAATAAGACTAAGACTTGGAAGGGCAACAATGAAGTACAGTGGTGCCTCACACAGCGAGGTTAATCCATTCCGGATTAACCCTCGCTGTGTGAAACATCGCTGTACGGAAAGAAAAAAGCCATTGGAATGCATTAAACTTAGTTTAATGCGTTCCAATCGGCTGATTTACTCACCGTACAGCGATGTTCCTCTATGGCCGGCAGCCATTTTCGCGCCCTCCCCTCGCTGAACGAGGGCGCGAAAATGGCTGCGATCAGCTGTTCCGCGGCTTCAAAATGGCCGCCAGAACAGCCGAAAGGGCCGGGCGCAGCGTTTTCGCGCCCTTGGTAAGCGAGGGGAGGGCGTGAAAACGCTGTGTGCAGCCATTTCGGCTGTTCCGGCAGCGTTTTCACGCCCTCCCCTTGCTTACCAAGGGCGCGAAAACGCTGCGCCCCCCCCTTTCAGCTGTTCCGGCAGCCATTTTGAAGCCGCGGAACAGCTGATCGGCGGGTTGCAAAGCGAAGGTTGGTAAGCGAACTGCTTACCGACCTTCGCTCTGCGATTTTCGCCCATTGGGGCCATCGCTCTGCGATCGCATTAGCGATCGCAAAAGTGTCACCGTAGAGCGAATTCATCGCTCTACGGGGCGCTCGTTCTGCGAGGCACCACTGTAACTAGAAAAGTTGTGTCACTGGAGACCAAAACCAAGATCATCCATACTGTCATATTTCCAGTCATCATGCATAGGTGTGAAAGCTAGACAGTAAAGAAACCTGACAAGAAAAAAAAACCTGATTTGTTTGAAATGTGGTGCTGGAGGAGAGCTTTGTGGACACCGTGGACAAACAAGAGGGTCCAAGATCAAAGCAAGCCTGAACTATCTCTGGAGGAAAATTTTTGAAACTGAGACTGTCCTACTTTGGGCACATCAAGAGAAGATAAGGATTGTTAGGAAAAGACAATAATGCTGGAAAAGTTTGAAGGCAGCAGGAAAAGAGGAAGACCAAATAAGAGATGGATTGACTCCCTAAAGGAACCACATGCTTGAGTTTGCAAGAGCTGAGCAGGGGGGTTGAGGACAGGGCATCCTGGAGATGACTTATTCATGGGGTTGCCATAATTTGAGGTCGACAGCATATAACAACAACAAAATGATGAGGGAATGGGGGAGGGAAAATTATGTTTAATTTCTAAAATGAAAGGGCAATAGTTCTGATCCTAACTCAATGAACTAAAGAACTGCAGTAGGAGAGAGTCTAGCCCCTGAGTTACCCATCAACAAGAACTGGGCACAAAGTACTCTCGGAAGTACTGTCCCCAATTCCCACTTGCTACAACGTCACTCCCTCTGCACAAGCTTTTCCGCTATCATTTCTGCCTTCAGCCCAAGTGTCTAGTCCCTTCCTTGGGTATGATGGCAGTGGCAACAGCAGCAGCACCACCGATGATCTCTACAGTGACCCTACCAACTGTGCTTTGCTCTGAAAACCCCTCAGAACAAACAGCCCTGGCAGACATTGGACTCTACTGCAGCACTGGCTACATTTTTATAGGATTCTAGAAGCTGTTGTCCAAAGTCACACTTGTATGCTGTAGTCTAGATAGTGTTTTAATTCCACACAATGTCACAGAATGGGTTGAGCTCAAATTAAAAGTGTGGTTAGATCTAGCTGTTCAACGTTCCTCAGAGTTCTGGGCCAATAAAACAAACACATCAAGGATCTCACAGAGTTCCCAGTGTTAGGCTCTGTCTGAGGATCCCACAGGCCCTATCTCTGTTGTAAGCAACCTGTTCGTCTTCTATATAGAACCCAAAGGAATTACCTGTCCAATGCAAATCATGACCACTCCCCCAACCTGGCCTTTATTTCATTTCATTCACTAGCAATTCACAACATGAACTCAAGAGGGCAACATCCTATCAGGGAAAAAAAGACTCCGGCATCAAGAACAGACATTGGTTTCCCCTACCTGTAACAAACTGTATCCAGATTTGACTCTTGCTAATGAAGGTTCATTACACACCAAATTAACCTTTACCAGAGGACCATGCTTGCATTGTTCAAACAGGTTAACAGCTACTCCTTAACTACTAAGTTAACAATGGTAAAAAGCCGATTCTCTGTAAAGTGGCTCAATTAAACACCCCTTGGTAAATCTTAAAGCAGTGTATCTGGCACTATGTGAAATGTAAAGTGTCCAAGCAACAAGCATTCTGTCTTTAATTAAAAGCAGAAAACAATTAAGATTCTCAATTGGTTGTTTACATATAAGAATTTGTGTTATGTAACCATGCAAGTGTTTAAAATGCCACAGCTCAAGCTGCTACCTGTAATTACACAGATGGGGAGATGTGTCACATTTAATAAGGGATCAAATGGCTCCATTGTAAGTACTGGAACAGAAAGAAGAATTTAAGCAAATGCAGATTCTGTTGTCATGCAGGTCCGACAGTGGAAAATACTACCGGCTCTAGACAGCTACCTTTTCTCATTGAATCTAAAGTCACACTTATTAAACAAGTAGAGAGTTATGGAGCAGCTTATAACCTCCTCTAGCACTGTGTCACAAGGAGTTATGTGGTACCTTGAGACACAGGTAAGGAAGCTTTGGCTCCCTATATGAGTAGACTATGTTGATGTTGTTTTGGTTATTAGTGATCCTGGACTGCAAGGAGAACAAACCTATCAATTCTAAAGGAAATCAATCCTGAGTGCTCACTGGAAGGACAGATCCTGAAGCTGAGGCTCCAATACTTTGGCCATCTCATGAGAAGAGAGGACTCCCTGGAAAAGACCCTGATGTTGGGAAAGTGTGAAGGCAAGAGGAGAAGGGGACGACAGAGAATGAGATGGTTGGACAGTGTCACCGAAGCTACCAACATGAATCTGACCCAACTCCGGGAGGCAGTGGAAGATAGGAGGGCCTGGCGTGCTCTGGTCCATGAGGTCACGAAGAGTCGGACATGACTAAATGACTAAACAAACGAAAGAACGATTGTATATTGTAACATTGATTTTTATGATTTTTGTAGAACCATGATGTTTGATTTGGGGAAGGGGGTATTGTTTTAGTATGCTGTAAACTGCCCAGAGTGGCCATGCAGCCAGATTGGTGATATAAAAGTTGGGTGGGCGGATGGACAGACAGATTCCCATCGTTCCACAAGTTCAAAGTCCATTTGGAAGGCCAATATTTCCCTACGCTTGCTTTAAAAACTAATAAATGTATTGTGGCAGTCTTCAGAGAGGCAGCTGCGTTAAGCCTATTTGAGCAGCGAGATCAGCAAAATCAAAAGTTATGTGGCAATTTTAAGACTAAGAAATTGGTTTCACTGAGAGCTCTCATGGATTGTAGTCCATATCTCCACAGACACAGAACAGTTTGTATACAGTGTTCACGGTCTGGGGATCGAAGAAGGAACAGGATTAGGGATGGATAGGTAGGAACCAGGACTTAATAGGAATGACAATTGCATATTAACACCTAGTAATGAGCTGCCAAGGCGACAATGGTATTATTAACATGGACAATAAACCTTCAATATGTGGATTAACTGTAACTTCCTGGCAACAGGATGATGCAAATAACAGTAGTTCTCAGGGTTTAGTTTTACGAATTAAGTTTTACAACAAATGCTTTTTATCCATTTAGGGGAAAAAACTAAAGCTGAAATGTAAGCAAAACAAACCTAGTAATCAAAACAAAGCAAAGCCTTCGAGAATACATTAAACCGAGTAATCATTTACAGCAGCAGCAGTTGGTGATAACACCATTACCCTAATATGGCCAAGTTAATTAACACCTACAATGGGACAGGAAACTGGCATAGCTGTTTCTCCAGCATCATTTTGGGAATACCATGAAAAAGGAGGTGTTAACTCTCAAAGAATCATGGTTACATAAAATGCTAGCTAATTTCTTGCCAACAGTAATTTATAGCTATATGTATTAGTGGTTTTTCTGGTTTTTAAAGCATAATCATCCAGGGCTGCAGGGCTTTTGAACCACAATTACTTTCAAGTAGTACTTTGCATTTAATAATTTGTTGATGTTAAATTTTTTTAAAAATTGACATAAATAAGTGAGAATGTCAGGGAGGAAAGACAGAAAACCGCTGCTGCCTGAGGCCACAAAGGTAACATGTAAACAGATCATTTTAAAAAATTATTATTATTATCTGTGCCAAACATGTTTGCCGTTTAGACGAATGCTACAACCCCTTCTCCTCCCTTTGCCACTTGCAACACCAACACCACATTGTGCCACTGAAAATCAATGTTGCCTACCAAAATCAGCAATGCCACAGAGAAAGGCAAGAAAAAGCCATGGCTCTTATTCTTATTTTATTAGAAGAAAGGTAAAACATATTCTAAACATAATAAATCTTTTAAGAGTCAATTAAAAACATGGTTATATGTTCAGGCCTTCCCTCCTGTCAATATTTAACTCTTTTTTTCTTGTTCTTTCTTTATTTGTTCTGTTATTGTATGTGTTCTGATTGAATGCAGACTTCTATGTGTGATATTCTTATGTTTTACTGTATATATTTTTATTGGAAGCCATCCAGAGTGGTCGACCAGACCAGATGGACGGGATATAAATCAAATCAAATCAAATCAAATCAAATCAAATCAAATCAATCAATCAATCAATCAATCAATCAATCAATCAATAAATAATCCTTCTGGAAGAAAAGGCATAGGCAGTTGTGGATGATGACAGGAATTGACAAAATATTGCCTTTGTCATTATCATCATCATTTACATTTATAACCCTCACCTTTTCCACTATAGTGTTCCAGGTGGCTTAAAATCATAAAGCATAATTTAAAACACAGTGAAAACAAGTTCAGCCACAAAAATCACTATATATCAAATTAACACTGTAAAAAAAAACCAGAATCAATAAAGCTATAAACAGCAAATGTTCTCTCAATAAATTAAACACTATCAAAGGTCAATGTTAAAAGATGTATATCCACATCTTTCTACAAACAGGAAGAATGGAAGCTGTTTGCAGCTTTGAGGGAAGTGCCTTCCACGCTCTTGAGGCCATGCAGGAAAAAGGTCTCTCACATGTGCCTCTTGATTGTGGCTGCTCTCTGCAACAGCTGGCCTTTTTAAGAGGGTTTTTCCTTAAGATCTTAACATCTGGACAGGTTTGTAATAAGGTAAAGGTAAAGGTTCCCCTTGACAATTTTTGTCCAGTCGTGTCCGACTCTAGGGGGCGGCGCTCATCCCGCTCTTCAAGCCATAGAGCCAGCGTTTGTCCGAAGACAATCTTTCCGTGGTCACATGGCCAGAGTGATTTAGACACGGAACGCTGTTTACCTTCCCACCGAGGTGGTCCCTATTTATCTACTCGCATTTGCATGCTTTCGAGCCGCTAGGTTGGCGGGAGGTGGGACAGGCGACGGGTGCTCATTCCATCGCGTGGATTCGAACTTACGACTGCTGGTCTTCTGACCCTGCAGCACACAAAGGCTTCTGCGGTTTAGCCCACAGCGCCACCATGTCCCTTTGTAATAAGATGGTCCCTTAAATAGCCAGGCCTCAAGTTGTTGGCACTTTGAAGGTTAAAACCAACGCCCCAAATTGGGCTTGGTAAGCAACTGGCCACCCAATTGTAGGTCTTTCATTACTGGGATTTTATGCTCGCAATACCATACAGCTTAGTCTATTGTTTTCAAGGGCAGCCCCACATAAAGCACATTGCAGTAGTCAAGATGCAGTATAACTAAGGCATCTTATGACTGTTGCCCACTCAGGTTGACACAGCTGGGACATAAAACAGAGTTGGGCCCCCACCTGTTAGGGTGTTTATATAATCAGGCTGATATTTTGGAACTGCACAACAGTGATATGTGCAAAGGGGGACATGGTGTGGGGATGAACCCTACTCCTTTCACCTGCCCTTTGCTTGCATCGATGAGGGCTACAACTGCAATGCACTTTATAAATTACATTATATCAATATATTTTTCTCCTAGTCCAGCTATAGCACTAAACTGATACACCATTGATTCAAATGCTTGTGACCTGTCAATTCAGTGTTATTTCACTTGTTAAACACTAAAAAAAGAGGAAAAAATTGAACATTAGTGAAAGAGGCAGTAGGAGAGTGGTAAGGAAAGGGGGCTGTGTGACCTACGGCCACTTGAAATGCACTTTCCTGGGATAATTAAATGTTTCTGAGTGAACAGTGACAACAATCTAAGTGTTAGGATGTGATACACATCAATCCTAAACAGCCTTCCGTGGAGTCATGGCCTTATTCTTTAAGTAACAAAATACTTTTTGTTGGTTATGTTGCAAGACACTAACATGGCTATCCCCCCTCAAAAGATTTGAAATGTTCAAGTTGCACCTATAATTTGGCTGGCATATGTCAAGTATCTTCACATTTGTACCAATGTCTGTATGTTCTCCCCACCCACCACTTTGGAAATGCATAACTGATCACTCTGTCTTAGTTCCAGGCCCCTTCTTTTCCCCCCATACTCAACTGTTTTGAAATTATCCTCAAAGACTTCTCGGGCTTCTTCGTAGTTGCAAACTTCCTCGATGCACTCACGCTCCAGGTTGTCCGGGACGACTAACTCAAAATCCCAGTGATTATAAAGAAGTTTACGGCCCAGGAATCTGTGTGCAGTCAAGTCATCTAGGAACACTGAGAACAGGAAGCTGCCATTATTATCTTGAAGTTTAGAAGAACAAGATCTTTGTGTTCTCATTGAAAGAAAGGAGGATTATAAAAGATTACCGTGTCAGATTGGGAGCAAGTGAAAACACACAAGCAGACCCTGAATTCTGTGACAGGAGACTCGAAGCAGAGCTTCAAAAAATAAGGTTTGAAGACTTTGACATTCCAAGTTTCTGGTTCGAACAAATTTGAATGGGTTGTATTGTTCTTGAGTTTCCCACAAAGAAAAGAGATGTGACCAGGGATGTTGGCAAGTCTTTAGGTTCAAGTCCCAAGTCCAAGTCTTTGGTCCCAAACCCCAAGTCCCAAACCCCAAGTCAGAGTCCCTATTAAAAGACTTCGAGTTGCAGAGCCAGAAGGGACCCTCTGGATCATTGAGAACAGCCTCTGTCCAGGAGGCACAGTGGGAATTGAACTCCCAACCTCTGGCTCCACAGCCAGAGACTGAAGCCACTGAGCTATCCAGCAAAACAAGCATTTTCCCACAGAAAAAGGGGAGGGGTGGGTGGGTTCTGGCTTGTGAAGGGAGTACAAGCCACTGGGGGTAAAAATAGAGTCGAGTCACTCGTGCAACTTAAGTCCAACTTGGCAGTGAATCCCTTGCCTCCAGTCCTCTTTTATGTCTCTTCCCCCAGATCTTAAGACACTTTGCCATTTTGACAATAACATATACCTCAACACACACACACCCCAAAACCACTCTTTTCCAAGCTCTGTCTCAAAATGTGTTGGACTACTATCACCCCCATCAATCCAGTAAAGGGATCTCAGGGTCACAAATCTGAAGACCTGAGGTTGTGGAAGGCTGACACACAGATTTCACTCTGTTAGCAGGGGTTATGTGAAGAGAATTCAACAAGGTCAGGCTCCAAGGAGAGGAACCTCTGTGCCACTACCTAATTTAACCTTCAGCACCTCTCTAC
The DNA here is from genome assembly GCF_051106095.1 of Pogona vitticeps. Lineage (NCBI taxonomy): Eukaryota > Metazoa > Chordata > Lepidosauria > Squamata > Agamidae > Pogona > Pogona vitticeps. Next base: position 100,662,577 of record NC_135788.1, read on the forward strand.
ATCTGGCCCTAATATGTGCATGCGTAAAGGAGACATTTCTGTGGCCTTCATGGAAGATAATGCACTGAGAGCTTGTCCCATATGGTTTTGTTTCTTTCTTTGCCTTTTGTTGTCTGATATTAGATCTTGTCTGATAATGTGTTTCCAAACACCATTACTGTGGCTTTGTAACTACTTTGCTGCCTTCAGGCAAATACCTTCCCTTCATGGTTGAGCTTTCATGATTTTTTTTTTTTTTTTGGCTGCTTCTGGAAATGCAATGCTTCCCTTACATATTGTGTTCCTTGGCACATATGGAATGTGGTTGTGCAAGTGTCAGGAGCTATTAGTCGTGACAAGCCATTACTTGTGATGCATGTGTTTAGGAGTGAGAGAGGATATGCAGTGAAGGTTGAGATGCTTATTACAGTTAAAGCTAACATCTAAACAAATCATGGTGTGAATATTTCCATCTATTGCACACATTACACTACAGTATTTGTTCTTAAATGATGCAAAGGTTAAAATGTTGTTGAGGTATGAACATGTGGATAATGTTTAAAAACACAATCCTACGCTTACTTTTGAGGAAGTCCCATAGAGGAAATTAGGTACCTCAATGGCAAACCAAAGCCGATGGGTAAAAAGGTTAGGCTGAAAAATCCTTGTAAGGGTGTGACTACATTAGGAAGTCAAATAGGAACAATTCAATTTGTTGCAATTTGATACGCAGTCTGTATTACTTTTGAAATTGCAGTTAGTGCTCACAAAGGGGCTGCAGATTGATACAGGAATTCACTGTTCATACTGGATGCCTTGTGATTTGCATTCCAGCCCCTCGCCCCCTCTTTTTTACTTCCTTCCTCTGGTCCCACCTCTGCAGATCCACATACCTAAGAATATTTTTAATTAAAAAATCAGAGGACAATTGGAGGAAAGAATGTTGGGGGTATGTCTCCTGGGGCCTGATCGTCACACCCTAACTGCCAATGTCACAGAATCATCTCCTTCAGACATGCCCCTTTATAAGAACACATCACAACTAGTTGCACATGAAAAAGCCCATTTGAATCATTCCAGCTTGAAAAAGTAGAAGTTCTCCAACAGCAGAGAAAAAACCCAGTTTGGGAGCGAGTGAGCGAGTGAGTGAGCAAGCAAGCAAGCAAGCAAGCAATTAAGCAATTAAGAAATTAAGAAAGAAAGAAAGAAAGAAAGAAAGAAAGAAAGAAAGAAAGAAAGAAAGAAAGAAAGAAAGAAAGAAAGAAAGAAAGAAAGAAAGAAAGAAAGAAAGAAAGAAAGAAAGAAAGAAAGAAAGAGAAAACAAGGCTGGACCATTTCAAATCAGCCTTTGCATCATGCAGTCAGTAAAAAAATATTTTGAAATCACCCACTTTATAAGCAAAGCAAATCCCACGGTATTTTGCCATGCAAGCTGCACTCTGAGCTCATACTGGAGTTCCAGAATTCAAATCAGTTCAGAAACAGAAACACTGCCAGTGGGAAAACTGGTGCTTCACCATTGACCTTCAAAATCAATTTCCAACATGCCTAGATGAGCCTAGGGTATTTTGTGACTGGGGAAACAAGTGAAATATCCAATATATTTTTGCTTCTGGATTTTAAGAAGTGTCCCATTGAACAAGGATGCAGAAAGTTTATTTTTCATGTGCCCACCCATTTGTGGAATTCTGTAGTTCAATTTTTTTTTTTAAAAAAAAGGTAATGTTCCCCTTCTACACCCATGAAAGCCTTCTTCTGCAAGTTACCTTGATCCTCCTGAGCCTGCTGATGACTGGGGTGCCTCTGGAGGGAAACAGAGAGGCCATGGGCTACAGCTTGGAACAGCAATAGAAGACATAGAGAACTCCACATGATGGCCCTTGGAAAGACAGTATGAGATGGTTGGTTACTTAAGGTCTGCCCTGGACTAAAAAGGGTGACAATACGTTGTTGTTGTTTAGTCATTAAGTCGTGTCCGACTCTTTGTGAACCCATGGACTAGAGCACACCAGGCCCTCCTGTCTTTCACTGCCTCCCGGAGTTGGGTCAGATTCATGTTGATCGCTTCGATGACACTGTCCATTATGTACCATGGGATAAACTAGTGAACTCTATGAAAGCAAAACAAAACTTATTCAGAGATCTAGCCAATTAAGAGTTACTCCCACAGAAAACAATAAAAGCAATCTAATCTAAAGCTATACTTATAAAAGTAACATATTTCCAGTGCACAGACTTCACTTTTTCTGATGTAAAAACCTAAACCCCAATTTAACAGATAATTGTAATCTTTTCACGTTTCAATCTTTTAGTTTTATTTTAAACCATATATTGGTTAATTCACCTTTTAATATTTAATTTTTTGTGTTTTTAATTGTGTGAATTTTAATGCTGTGAGCCGCTTTGGGTCCCTTTGTTGGGAGAAATGTGGCATAAAACTACTACCACTACCACTATTACTACTAAAACATTTGCTCATCTGCCAGCATTTACTTGCAGCAGAGACAGGACACAATCTATATCGTTTTGCCTAATTTAGAAATCTCCTATAAGTGATCTATTCAGACATCTAATAAGAAAATCATGCCCCTCCACAGTAGATCATGGGATAGAAAGAGTAATTAAGGAAGGTAATGTTAGAAAGAAAAAGAGCAGGCCATGCCCATTTGTAAAAATCTGTCCCTGCCCACTGCTGGCTTCAGTCTCACCTATCACTAGCAGGGATTTTCCCCCACCCCAGTTATTACACTTCTAAAATAAAATAATAATAATTCTTTCCAGAGGTTGGGATGTTATTTTTTTTTAAATACAACTCCCAGAATCTGGCTTTTTCTGAGCTTTGTCTACCCCTGCCTTGCAGAGTTCAGCTTTGCTTGTGCAGCAGGTTGTGTGGTCTACCAGATGTTGGACTGGAACCTCCATAATCTCTCTGCACTGGCGTAGCATAAATGCTATGAGTTGCATCTGGGAAACCACAGGTTCCCTAGCTGTATTGTCCAAATACAATACATTACATTTGTCCATTCATTTTATTATTATTATTTTAAAATATGTATGTACATTTTGGTAGGACACACAACAATGAGCTCAAGTTAAAGGAAGTCAGATTTCGGTTGAATATCAGGAAATTTTTTTGTAACTGTTAGAGCAGTATGACAGTGGAACCAGTTTCCTCGGGAGTTGGTGAGTGCTCCAACACAGGAGACATTCAAGAAAAACGTAGATAATCACCTTTGATTGTATTCCTGCGTTGAGCAGGGGTTTGGACCTGATGGCCTTGTAGGCCCCTTTCAACTTCACTTTTCTATGATTTTCAAGTAGGAATTCCAGTATCTAATATGAAGAGGAAACAGCTGTTATGTACAAAGGAGGTAGGAATTTCATCAGAGTCCAAGACAAGGATACAGTAGCCAACGTCCTCTTTTATTCAAGAGAGGACTTCATTTGAAGGGCTAAGAAAGGATGGCCTGCCTTTTGAATCTGTTCTTGCTTTGAGGATCTTTCCAGTTTAGGTCTGATTGAACAATAAAGAAGCATGAGGAGGGACGTCAGGGAAGCAGACATACATGCTTTTGTACTTGATTCAGATGCATTGGAATTCTGATTAAATTATAAAATATTTCTAATAATCTAAACTTGTATGTGATAATTTATATGTATAGAGGCAAAGTTATATCTAAGCCATCAATATTCCTTCCCTATTAAAACTCAGTTGGGAATTGTGCACCCTACAGGCCCAAATGGGCATGTAACAAAACTATAATCCTATTTCACCTTCCTGTCTGTCTGTCCATAAAGACAAATCCTGTTCTTATCTGAACAAAGCCACACATTCTTCTTCAGTTGTTTCCAGAGCTCTTGAAATTATATATGTAGACTGTTTTTTTTTTCTTAATTTAACCAGAAAGTTAATCATTTTCAGCCTAATGCTCACAATCTGGGTGATGTATCCCAGGATCCTTTGTAACACCATGCATTATATTGTAAAATAATTATCAAATTCCACATTGTTTTACTGCAGGAAAAAAGATCAAATAAGAGATGGACTTTCTAAAGGAACCACAGGCTTGAATTTACAAGAGATGAGCAGGGCAATTGAGGACATGACATTTTGAAGATCGCTCATTCATAGTACAGTATCACTATAAGTAGGAGGTGACTTGACTGCACATAGCAACAGCAAAGGAAGAGAAGGGAAATGTGGAGAAGGCTATAAAAGAAGGGGGAAAGGGTCACAGAATGAGAATGGAATAGACAAGGAGGAAGTCTGAAAGGGACAGTAGAAGAACAGGTGGCTGATACTAATCTAGTTGAAGTAAGAGTGTTGGAGGAAATTAACCACTTTGAGGAATGGGAGGAGGTAGTAAAAGGAGATCCTTGGAGTGGGGAACTGGTATTGTTTAGAATCCTCAAAATGGAAGCAGAAAGGATACAATCAACTCAGACCCCTCTTAAATCCTCTTAGTGGTGGTGGGGGGATGAGAGAGATGGCACTGAGCCCAGGAGGTTATTCCCTGAGAGAAGAATGAAGGAATAATAGTACCCTAGCCCAAGATACAGGAGTGGGACTGCCAAACCTCCCATTCCCCAGGAAGTTCAACAGGGAAGAGATGGAAGTTGACTGCCTGCATTCAGTGGAGTTGTATAAGCCATCCCTATTGCGGTGCAGCCTGCCTGGTGTACGCGAAGCCACTGTTGTATTCCAAGGAAAATTGGGGGACTTAATGTTGACTTTTGCTAAGGTTAAGAAGACATCCTGGGTCAGACCAACCAGACAGTTACCGAGAGGAGAGTATGTTGATTTACATTTGTTGTTGCAAGTTGATAGTATTAAAAGTAGAGGTTTAATAAAACTTGTCCTGGAGGTAAATATGGGTGAAGGAAACCTGACAGGCATGGTGGATGCAAGAGGGGAATCACATGAAGACCTTTAAGCAGTAAGTTATCCCAGGAATGCTGGTTTTTAGCTTAGAGGTTTTTAATGTTTTCCAATTGCTTTTATATTTTATTCTTTTAATCTTAATGTATGTTTAATGCTTTTTTTGGGGGGGGGAAGATATTTTTTATAGTGTCTTAAAGTTTCTTAAATTCAGAATGAATTTGACACAACTCCGGGAGGCAGTGGAAGATAGGAGGGCCTGGTGTGCTCTGGCCCATGGACCCATGGGGTCACAAAGAGTCGGACACGACTAAACGACAACGGAAGTTTCTTATTGTACCTGTTGGGAGCTGCCTTGGGTCCCAGCAGTGGTCCCCAACCTTGGGCCTCCAGATGTTTTTGGACTTCAGCTCCCAGAAATCCTGGCCACCAGAAATGGTTGTGAAGGCTTGGGAGTTGTATTCCAAGAACATCTGGAGGCCCAAGTTTGGGGACCACTATAGGAAGGAAGGATCCATAGAATAATACTAATATTATTACATTTTTTAAAAACCAGCGATGGACATTTATTGCTCTCCAAGTGTTGCTGGACTATTCCTACCATTCCCCACCACTAGCCATGGTGGCTTGGGCTAATGGCCTTAACAGCCAGCAATATCTGGAAAGGCGCTAGTTGTCCATCCCTTAGATGTATACATGGCCTCTTCAAGCAGTCAACATTCTTTATGTGCTCTGTTTTGAAATCCATACAACAACCTTATAAGGTAGGTAAGAGTTATTATCCTCCTGTGCCTAAGGTGATCAACTTATATATATATATATATATATAAATATAAATATATATATAAAAATTCCATCACCAACATGTGGCCAGGAACATAAGTCTTTTAGGCCAGGGAAGGACCCTGGGGCATGTTTTGTTATGGAGCCAGTGAACAGGCACTAGTGATCTGGGTCATGGTTTTGAGAACAGTAGTTTCATATCTATTCAATGCCTAGTTATTTTAATCATTGTCAGAGGGAGAACCTAGGATGAAACAGGTGTATTAGGCTGGTCAAAATTGTACTAAGAGTTATCTCTGTACTGCCAAGTACAATCCTATACCTGTCTCTTCCTTTTGACTTCAATGAGTATTATTCACAAATAGGTGGATATAGGATTATAGGGCATTCATGGCAGAGGCAAAATTTCCTAACCGGTAATAGCTCAGTATTTGAGATACTACGTTATTATACCTACTCCAAATGAGGTAAACTCCCTAGTTTCTACTCCCATGAGTTATACATTAACCACTCCAGACTCTACCTTAACCGCTCCAGCCTTTACCAGGTGTTTTCAATATCTTAGGTATTGCCCCATGAATGTGTATCTTGCTTGCAAGGTAAAAAAAATGGAGCTGAAAGACTATTGAAAACAATGGGATTTACTTCTGATGACATGTGTAGAAGACTTTATTGCCAGAATATAATAAAGGGATTCAATGCTTCATCCGTGAGAGTGTTCTGAAGTTCCTGTTTTTTTTCAGTTCTAGATTACTGTGAGGCTTCACACAGTTATTACAAGCTGATGTTGAAGTTAACTGCACCAAACATTTAACTTCCAGCTCTTAAGCAAAAGGTAACTAGGCTGTCATAGGAATAGAACTAGAGGAGAATATTTTAAATATTATCTTCTTTTGTAAAAGTCCAATTGTTAGTCCCAAAAAGAGTAGGCATTGTACAAGAATTAATCTTACAGAACGGTTGATTTCCCAGGATCCTATTGATTCAATGTGTCTTTTCTAGTTTGGATTAACTATTGGGTTCAGGCAATATAATTAATCAAAATAATCCCCTTAGTACTGTAAAGGCACACAAGAAAAACAGAGAGAAAAAGACACTCTCTGGAAAGCAAAGTGTTAAAAAGAAAAGCCAGTTGCCTCTGCCTGCTGCCAACTCACCTGTGCGGAAATCGTGGGTGGAAAGCAGGTACGCTGAACTGGACGGAAGCACCAAGTTGTTCCCCCAAAAAATCCTGTTTGCCCACTCTAGATAAGACAAGTGGGAACAGTGGGAAGGTCACCCAACTGTCCAGTAGATGAAGGGTAAATAGATAAAAAGCTTCATTCCAGGGCCATCTAGTTGGACAGGGAGAGGAAACCAACAGAAAATGAATGTTTCCTGAATGGAAGCAGGAACTGCCCAAGCTCCAGGTGAGAGTGGGTGGGTCTGAGGAAAGGTCACATGGAGAAGGAGATGCAGGTAAAGCCAGAGGAGGGTAATTTGGAGGAGGAGTTTGAGGCTGAGGCGCCAGAATTCCTGTGAGTGGGCAGGTAACCTTTGTTCTCTAAATGTCTAGCCACCTCCACAGAAAGCACGCTAGGGTCACAGGACACAGCCCGCAGTTTCAGAGATCACTGGCTCTCATTATGCATGTTTATCATTTTGCACACTGCACAGGTCTCCTTGGTGCTTTAGAAGCATGTTCCAGGACTCAGGTCTGAAAAAAAAAACAGATTGGCTTAAAGAAGCCCTACTTCTTCCTCATTTTTTCTTTCCCTTTGTTTGGTGTTTTGGTGTTAGTTTTGGAAGCTTAGACACAGCTCAGACAGAGTTGTAAACATATTAAACATGGTCAGGTTGATTCTGACTTATGGCAATTGTTCCTAGTGGATAGAGTGATGGACTAGAATCCTGGAGAGCAGGGTTCAAATCCCCGCTTGCCCATGAAAACTCACTGGGGGAGTGGAACTGGTAAAACAACTGACTTCTCTTGAAAGTCCTATTAGGTCACTATAAGTGAGTTTCAACTTGATGGCACAGAACACACACACACACACACACACACACACACACACACACACACACACACACACACACACACACACACACACACACACACACACACACACACACACACACACACACACACACACACACACACGACATAAAGTTCGCTGAAGTGGCTCATCATCAACCTCTCTTTCTTTTGGTGCTTTAGGATCTTAGTGTCCATAAAGCCACACAGGCAGGCTTGTGTCAAGTGGGGATTTGAAGTCCTGACAATACACCACCAATTTTTCAAGAGAGCCACAGGGATATAGCTTGTCTAAGGTTGAAAATTTACAATATCCCAAGTCCATATGGAAATATTTCATAAGGCTAAAATGGAGGCAGCGTGAAATTCAGCCAGGACCCTAAGAGAGGGCGCTTTTATCTTGAAATAACAATTGCATTCTAAGGTCCAAGTCCCTCATCTCTAGCAACAAAGGAAGCTTTCTGGGATGCTGTCTTGACAAGCACGACAAGACCTCCCCAAACGGACTTCCTTTTCAGCCCAGTAAGACAAGAAATTGGTCTCTTTGTTTTGCAGGGCTTCTCTGTACAGTGGTACCTCGACTTAAGAACTTAATCCGTATTGGGACTGCGTTCTTAAGTCAAAGCACATTTCCCATAGGAATGCATTGAAAACCATTTAATCCGAATCTGCTGTTTTTTGTTCTTAAGTCGAGATGCTGTTCTTAAGTTGAAGCATTAGTTCCCATAGGAACTAATGCAAAGCTGGTTAATCTGTATCTACCACTAAGGGGCAAATTTTTTATTTTTTATTCTTTTGACCTAAGGTGATCATAGGTCAAAAAAAGGGCAGGAAAGGTTTTTTTCTTTTAGTTCTTAAGTCGATGCTCCGTTCTCAAGTCGAAGCAACTTTTTGTGAATGGAGCCGTTCTTAACTTGAATCGTTCTTATGTAGGGACGTTCTCAAGTCGAGGTGCCACTGTATATGCTTCTACCTTTGCCTCTGCCATGGCCTTACTCTGAAGTGGTGTCTTGGAAGGTGTCAGAGGACATATAGGGCAATCCTTTAAAAATGTTTTGCCTGTTGGTGTTTTTTAAAGGAAAAAAGAATGACTATATGGGATTCATATTGACTGTAACAGAGTTCAGGACACCCGGAAGTTCTAGATTTTTAAAGTTCTGAGTTCCAAATCCAAAGGGCTGTAATTCAAAATCCAATTTCTGGTGCTACTGCACACCTCCACTTAATATTGTTAGAATGTAATACATGTACAGTATCAGTTCAGGAGGGTCTGAGCTCTTGGACACTTGAGTCAGAAATGTTGCATGAAGAAGACATTTGGCCAAAAATCTAGAAAAAGCCCCTTTGCTGTCATAGTGACACACTGTTTTCTTACCAGTTTGTGTACAGTTTCAGTCTTGTTCACTTAGGTGTCTTTTAAGGGTCATAACCCATTTCCTCATATCTGAATTACAGAAACCAGCTTGTTTTGTTTCCTGTACAGTCTATTTGCCAAGCAAGGCTGTGACCTCCTTTCTTCATACCACAACCATTAAATGTTGATTGGTTTGGGATTCGTTTTTTCTCCCCATATCTAATTCATTGTTACAGATTAAGAGGTCTTTAGATTTCTGACCTGTTTCCATTTGTATTTATCAGACCGTGTTAACCTATTTGATGAGGGTCTACACACACTTTGTACATATCTATAGCTCAGTGGTTTAGAGGCTGAGAGTTTGATTTCCCACTGTGCTTCTGTAGAGCCAGCCTGTGTGATCTTGGGCAAGCTGCATATCCCAGGGCACATCCAGAAGAAGGGAATGATAAACCATTTATGTGTATTCTCTACCTATAAAACCCTGAAAAGGGTCACCATAAGTCAGAATTGCTGTTATGATGGTGATGATATTCTAAAACCCTAGAAAGAGACTGCAATCTACAGTAGATCCCTATTTTCCTCTTGTGCAGTGGTTCCCAACATGCATTTTAAAAAACTCTTGGGATTCTTAGCCCCAAAGACAAGAAGCTTAAGCATTCTTACACACATCACTTATAATAACACTGTGCTGAGTGATCTTTGTTTAGCATGGATCCAGCTTCCAGTTCCTCAGTATTAATTGCTATATAACATTACTAATAGTTGTTTGTTTAAAAATGCCAACACTTTCCAGTCTTGATTGCTCAATTGATCAGCAGGTTTTTTAGCCTGAGGGAAGAGTGAGTCACAGGAATGGGTGGTGCTTATTTGTAAGGAGAACAGCAGAAATTCTTGTGGCTTACAGTACCAGAAATGTTGGCTGAGAAGTGTATAGAATGTTTTCTTGTCTCTGTTTTGAATGCCAAATTATGAGATCTGAAATTAGATCATTTTAGGGCTGGTTTGTATGCAATAATACACACCACTTGACTGTTGGTGTATACATGACTGTGACTTGCCACAGAATTTGCTGATGTTGCAACAGTTGCTTTCAGTCTGCTCCCTCTCTGCGCTTAGATACATGCTTTATCTACCTTGAAAGTGAACTTAGTTTTTAAAACAAGAAAACCATGTATTCATATTTCTCTACAAAAGCAAACTGGAAAGCCAGCACAGAAATATACCCCGTAATATTTTACAGATTAAACAAGGGGCAATGTATTATATGCTTCTGCCGCTATTTCTCATAGCAGCAACGTCCCATCCCTGCACATGGCTGCAGAGTTCTCTTTAGCTGCTCTAGATTTCCACAAGACTATGTCATGTATGCATGCTTCCTATCAACAAACTAACTGAAATCAGCCTTTCAGTTATTTTTTGATAACCTGTCCGGCTCTGGTTTCTGAAGCAAACCTGAGCAAAAGTTTCCTTTAAAATAAACAAGAGTGAGCTAGGTGCATTTACACAGGCTATATTTAGTTATATCCTGTTTAAACAAGCAAGCTACATTTAGTCTCCTGTCATGTACCTATGTACTTAGAACTAAGCTCCCTTTTGTTAAACAGGGCTACTCTGTAATCAGGATGCATAAGGTGGGCAACCTTAAGCGTCTTAGCAATATTTGCAGTAAGATTGTAATAATACTGTATATCTGACATTTTGTGTTTAAAGAACTAAGTGGCATTTGATTTTAACCTGGGTTAAAATGACCTTAAAGCAAAGTAGATACTATACTGGGATACCCAGGGTGGTGTAGAGAATAGAGTCATGGACTTAGGAGACCTGGGTTCAAATCCTCTCAGCCATGGTTGCTCACTGGAGTGAGGAACTGGTAAAACCACTCCTTAAATATCTCACTTACCTTGATAGCTCTATTGTTGTTTTTGTTGTTTAGTCGTGTCTGACTCTTCGTGACCCCATGGACCAGAGCACGCCAGGCCCTCCTGTCTTCCACTGCATCCTGGAGTTGGGTCAAATTCACGTTGGTAGCTTCGATGACACTGTCCAACCATCTCGTCCTCTGTTGTCCCCTTCTCCTCTTGCCTTCACACTTTCCCAACATCAGGGTCTTTTCCAGGGAGTCTTCTCTTCTCATCAGATGGCCAAAGTATTGGAGCCTCAGCATCAGGATCTGTCCTTCCAGTGAGCACTCAGGGTTGATTTCCTTCAGAATGGATAGGTTTGTTCTCCTTGCAGTTCAGGGGACTCTCAAAAGTCTCCTCCAACACAATTCAAAAGCATCAATTCTTCAGCGGTCAGCTTTCTTTATGGTCAAGCTCTCACTTCCATACATCACTACAGGAAAAACCATAACTTTGACTATGCAGGATTTTGTTGGCAAGGTGATGTCTCTGCTTTTTAAGATGCTGTCGAGGTTTGTCATCACTTTCCTCCCAAGAAGCACGTGTCTTTTAATTTTGTGGCTGCTGTCACCATCTGCTATGATCATGGAGCCCAAGAAAGTAAACTGTCACTGCCTCCATATCTTCCCCTTCTATTTGCCAGGAGGTGATGGGACCAGTGGCCATGATCTTAGTTTTTTTTTTTATATTGAGCTTCAGACCGGTTTTTTGCACTCTCCTCTTTCACCCACATTATGAGGTTAATTCCTCCTCGCTTTCTGCCACCAGAATGGTATCAACTGCATATCAGAGGTTTTTGATATTTCTTCTGTTCATGCGGTATTCTTGGCAAAGGTACTGGAGTGGCTTGCCAATTCCTACTCCAGGTGGATTGCATTTAGTCAGAACTCTCCACTATGACATGTCTGTCTTGGGTGTCCCTGCATGGCATAGCCCATAGCTTCTCTGAGTTACTCAAGCCCCTTTGCCATGAATCAGTTCCGACCTGAGGGTATGTGATATTATACTGTACTACTGTATAGTATACTAAAACAACATACCAAACATGTTACCAAAACGTACTTCATCAGTTGTAATCTGTGAAATGATAGACTCTAGTGTTTACCCATAAATTAATTTCATTTGTGTTCAGTGGAGATTATGCCCTTCTAGATTTGTTTAGGATTGCTCCCCCAGCGTTAATCCTGTATGTGTAACAACAGTAAGATGTACATTTCCCATTCACGAATTGTACTCCTGTGTCCTCAAATGGGGTGGAGGGAAACCTCAGGAGCAGCAATGCAGGTGCGTATATAACAGACACTTAATTTTGCAAAACCTCGGAACCAAAACCGATCCCAAGAGCAAAAAACAAAAAACCCAAATCGAAACAAAATACTCTCAGGCACCAAAAAACAGGGAGTGAAAACGTACAAGTAGATCTCCACAGAGAAGGCTCTGTGATAGCATTATTAGGAGGGGAAGAGGAAACTGGTCTTCTTTCTTATTACCAATCCACTGGGGGAAAAGAGGGTTATCCTTGCGGGGGTGGGGGCGCCCGCGCGGAGGAAACGGCTCCAGCCACCCGTCTCGTTTCTCAGTAGGAACCTTAGTGCCACGGCCCTTCTGTTCTCGGGGCTTTGTTTCCTCGGCAACGGAGGAAACGGAGCAACTTGTGCCTGATGCACAAGTCGGAGTGTAGAAGACCGGTACGTTTCCGGAGTATGTTGAGTTCCTGTTTTTAGAGGAAAAATCAAACCGAGGGGAGAGATCGTCTGTCCTATCTACAGTATTTCAAAAAAACATTTTTAAGGTGTAACAGAAGAAAGGAGGAGGTGAGCTGAGGCCCGGAGTTACTGCGAGAGTGCCAACTCTTGAACTGGCTCCGGTAGCCGTCCCTGTGGAGCCCGTCTGATAGTCCGCCATTACGGGTAAGGATACGGATTGTTGTTCGGTGAACACCTGCCATTGCTGCAAGACGGGCGCGAGGAACCGGCGACCCTCCAGAGGTTGGCGAGCTGATGCTCCAGTCACCCCTTACCATCGGTCAGGTTAGCTCTGGCTGATGGGAACTTGAGTGGCAGAGCATCTGCACCGCCGCAGGTTCCCTTGCTGCGTGTTGTAGTTTGCGAGTTAAGAAGGCTGTGAAAGGCACAAGGAGTCTCCAGTGGGGTGTGTGGGGATAGAGTAGTTGACTAGGACTCCGGAGACCTGGGCTGGATTCACCGATTCTGCTGTGGATGCTCACCGAGGGGCTGAAACTGGTGAAGCCACGTCTCAAATGCTTCACTTAAATAAATAAATAAATAAATAAGTCCAATAAATAAATAAATAACCTTGAAATTCCGATTAGAGTCCCTATAAGTCAGTTCTGGGTCCACGGCATATAACAACAAAAAAGGTATAAGAGCAGAAGGGTGTAACTACTGCTTTTGCAGCCAGTGGCTGGTACTGTACTGGCAAAGCGGCGGAGGGAAGGGAGTCACACCGGTTTACATGGAAAGCTGGCCCAGTAGTTGTTCAGAAAGCCTCGAAAGGGATGGTATGCCTTTGAATGATCTAAACCACCTTGGGTTCTTTTTATGGGTTAGAAATATTTTAAATAAATAAATAATAATATATATTTGTGTGGCTTTTGCATCATAGCTGTGAATGAGGAGAGTAAGCTGTTGGGTAGGGGAATAGCAGTGGGTATATTGAGGGAGAAAAGGCTGTGAATGAATGTCCTGAACAAACAAGTCGGGTCAAATCTGGACCTGAAAGCGTTAGCACTAGAAAACTGCTGACAGTTCCTTGGGGATGGACGAAAAGAATTGCGAGGCAAAGGAGGCGCAATATTGCCACTGTTAAATGTGTCTGTCTAAGGATATTAAGTTGGAAAATGTTTATTCACTGAAAACTGGCAGAATGACTATTGCAGAAATCTAAAAGCTTGTAAGATAGAGGTGTAATGTTTGGATACAGCCATGAGGAACAAGCTGTTGAGTTATTATTAAATTAAAATGTTGGGGGAATTTGTGCATGCTTTCAGGCATGCAGTCTTTATCTTTTGAGATGTAATTGAGATATGTTGTATATCAGATGTGGGGAACCATATGGTAGGCTAATGTTGCTTATGTTCCTCTGGAACATTTAAAAATAATGTGTTAAACAAACAGACTTGGTTTTGACTCTTTGCTGAGGTTTGTATGGTGATTTTTAGTGGAGAGAATGGGAAAAACCGAAAAGAATAAAATAATTCTGGAGCAATTTTATTCTGTCATTTTGGGAATAGTAACTGACATTACTGATGGAAATATTGCTGATGGAGATATTTTGCACAAGACATATTGGAAACAACTATTTTCCCAGTACAGTAATTTGTTGTTTTGGTATAAGGAGAATGGATTTGAGGTGGTGGACACTGTTATTCATGTGGAATTTTCAAAACCATAATTAGGATTTTTAGAGAGATGTTAAGTGAGTTGTGAGAATTTGATAGCACGTTTCCACGCATACCTACTTAGAAGTAGGCTACCTTGAGTTCAATGTGTCGTGCTCCCAAGTAAGTGCTTATAGGCATGAAGCTTGAAGGGATTGTTCCTAGATTTGCATCTTCGGATGTGACAAGCAATTTTGCTTTGGGGAAGTGAAAACATGGCCAATTGTTAAGAATCTGAAAAATCTAGAAAGCAACAAACAAGTTGGAAAAAGCTGTTGTGAATCTAGTGAAATTGTTAGTCAGATGTCCGCTAGGAGGCAGTTAGAGATGTTTCTACAGAGGAAAACTGTGCCCATTGCTGCTTTCTGTTTGGCTGACTTTCTTTTCTGGAAGCATGGAAAGAACATACCAGTAATCCTTTTTATGAAACAAAGGAAATGTCAGGAGATTCAAGAATTACTGAGACTAAATTGCTAGACTGAAATTTCTGAGAGAAGGAAGTAGCATCCTTTAAAATGCAGTAAATCTGGTAATCTGATTAAAACCAGGCTAGGTTAGGGGATATTGAATTGCCAGTGCCTTGGCGTGGCCCTGGATTTCTCAGTTTTATGCTGCGGATGATAAAATATTAAGAGTACCTATTTGCTTAATATACCCTGATGTTGGGAAAATATGAAGGCAAGAGGAGAAGGGGACGACAGAGGACGAGATGGTTGGACAGTGTCATCGAAGTGAGCAACATGAATTTGACCCAACTCCAGGAGGCAGTGGAAGACAGGAGGGCCTGGCGTGCGCTGGTCCATGGGGTCACAAAGAGTCAGACACGACTTAATGACTAAACAACAACAACAATTTGCTTAATATAGTTGTAAGGGAAGGCATTTCAGAAGGCACAGGTGAAGCCTGTGGTCAAATTGCTAATGAGTGAGATATGTCTCTGCTAGTAGAGTAATAGGTTTTGGAGATGGTGAGGAGGATGACACAAATTAAAAAAATTAAAGAAGTACTGTATTTATGAAGCATGTTTCTTGAATATAGTTCTCCCCCATGCAATCAGTTCTGTCATACAAACAAGGATGAATCTAATTGGGAGGAGAGGTGGAGCCTGTCATATCATGGCCTCTGAATATCTTTTACATGTCACTTTTTCCTTTCCCCTTCTTTACGGCACTTTCAGTCATTAGTTTACCAATCTATATCCCATTCTAGCACACTTGGTTAGTTTCTTTGGGTTCAGTCAAGCTCCATAGACCTGACTAACAAGAACTTGTCCTTACTTGTAGAAGGAAGAGAACAGCTGCTGACTTCTTGGATTGTCTTCCTAAGCCTCCATGACTCGTCATGGCAAGAACTGTACAGCAGGAGCTGTATACACCTATCATGAAAAGAAGAAAGACACAGGTGAGAAGGCTTGTTTTTTCAGGGCTGTGGATTGGGGCTGAGGTTCATGGACATTGATGGAGCAGGAGGGGATGCCTTGTTCTAAGACACTGGTAGTGGGGCTCCAGGTGAAAACCCAAAGAGCAGTGCAAAAAGTATTATTTCCCAGAGCTTGGAAAAACTACTGGCCCTGGTTATCCCCACCCAGCACAGCCCCATAGGGAATCCTGTGAGTTCAAAAAAGTAACTTTTCCAAGTTGTGCGTGACCCTACATAAAGAAGCCTTGCCTGCTGTTAATGGAACCAGAATTGTACATTGAAGGATAGCTGAGATAAAAAGGGTTGTTAGAGGGTTCCAAGCCATTCTTGAACTATTGTGGGATGATGGGGAGTCCGAAATGGAAGCTACAGGTCTTACCTTTGGCTTCTCCCCATTGTTATCAGATCAGCTTCTTTTCCCACACTAGTTAAGGGAAGGGCAGTCACTAAGAGTCGGTGGACTAGGCTCCCTTTGGCCCTTCCATGAAGACCAGACCTGGGAGACTATGGTTAGTGCAGTTGATCTTGACCTGGTGATTATTTGGGAAAGCTCTGGCATACATATGTGTATTGGGCACACCCTGAGCAATGATTAACACCACCCCAGTGTTTCATTGAAACTCAAATGGAAACTAATCTAAAGGACTCCTGACCAGCCTAATTTCTCCCTCTCTCCCTGCCTTGAAGGCACTGGGTAACCAACGAAGCCCATAAGTGGTTAAGAGGAACAAGCTGATCTACCTGAGCACATCCCTTCATGATCTCAGCTTTTCTGGGCTGGTATTCTACCAGTTGCTTTCCGTCAAGGAGAGATGTAGGGCTGCCACTCAGAGAGTCTCTTTGAAAGCGCGTAGCCTTGCTGTGACTTTTCCTCCCCCTTTTTTCCCCCAGCTGCCTCTGGATACGGGACCCAAAATGTCCGCCTGAGCAGAGATGCTGTTAAAGACTTTGACTGCTGTTGTCTCTCCCTGCAGCCTTGCAAGGATCCTGTTGTAACGTAAATGTCTGGTGCAGTCTATTAGAGTTGCTTAGTAAATTGTGGCAATATATAAGGATCTGTTGCTTATATGCTTTAGTAGTGAAGGAGTTACTTTTTAAAGTATAGACCCATTGTGTGAAAAATAATGGTGTCCTTTTCACTGATTTAACAAATGATGCAAAATCATTTTTTTTACTTACCTCCTGTGTCTGTAGAGCTAATTTTTTGTCCATGCAAATTACTGGACAGATTTGCCTGAGTTCACTTCCTAGTCTCAGTTAAAACAGGTCATTAAATCTCAGTTAGGAGATTGTTCTGTTTCACAGTGTCTTGGTTTTTACATTTGGGTTGTTTTGAAAGTGTGTTCCTTTTTATTTAGTGTATTGTGTGCATTTCTGAGACAAGGCCACCATTTCTAATGATAAGAAAATATGAACCATAATGGACTAGATCCAATCCAGCATTAGGTTCAGTTCACATGGTGGCTGATTAGTTGTCTGTGGGGAACTGCTAGCAGGTTATGAGTACAGCAGTATCATCTGACTTGTGTTCTCCTGAAAATGATGTACAGAAGCATACCACCACTGATCCCAGAGAGGATGCAAAACCATCCCAAACAGTAGCCATTGATGATCCTGACCTCCATGAATATCCATTCCCTTTTTGAGCTGTTCTGGTTGGCAGCCGCTGCATCTTGCGACAATGAGTTCCATTGTTTAACTATGCATCATATTTTAAAAAATACTTTCTTTTACATGTCCTGAATCTCCCACCATTAGGCTTCTCAGTGATGTGGATTCTCTTAGTATGAGTGTGGGAAAAATTATAATTGATGGAAGGGAGGAATGAGAGGTTTGGTGTGTGGGAAAGAATAAGGATGTTACAGGAAATTGCATTTGTAGCAGGCAGAAGAAAAGAGAAACAGCATCAAGGACTGATGTCATTACGGACCTTCAGTCTTGGCTCTGGCAGAGATGTCAAGAATATTCTTGCCTGTCAAATACATAAATACGCAAGGAAGTGATGGTCTTAAACCTTGCCTGTTTTATTTCACTATTTTTTCCTGCCAGGTCCTGTAGTTGTATGGAGACTATGCTCTTCCTTCTTTCCTTCCAGTTGCCAAATAGAGATGGTTGAATTAGGAATGAAGAACTAATGGTTATCTGGATGTTTTGGTCTACAGTTCTCACATTCCCTTATCATTGACTGCCAGTTAGAGCTTGTGAGAGCTAACATCCCAGTCCTCTTGATCAAGGCTGCCAAAGTTCCCAATCTTGGCCCCCCAAAAGTTATCAGACAACAACTCTCAGAAATCCAGGCTTGGACAGCTAGTGGGGAAGGCTTCTAGGAGTTTTACCCCAAGAACATTTGAAGACCTAAAGCTGGGAAGCACTGCTCTAGAAGGGCAGTGGTTTTCACCCCTGCCAATAGTTATTGTCTTCCAAAGTTCTCTGAGCTGCATGTTTATCCTTGAGAAGGGGATACATAACTATTCTTATGATGCTCTGTAACTCTCACTGAAGTCAGAAGCTGAAGAATGGTTCCTTTTGTGTTTTTCTCTTCCATTCTCCGCAACTACAGCCCTGATGGATACTTATATGAAAAAGAAGCCATCCTAGAGTACATTCTGCACCAGAAAAAGGAGATTGCACGGCAAATGAAGGTACTAGAGAAGATGGTTACTGGATAAATCTGGGGAACAAGTAATTTTTTTATGTTCACATGTGTCTTTATAGATGGGAGAGAAGGCACTGCTCCAGTGTTCTAGGCAATGTTAGAAATGGCACTTGAGAACTGTGACCTTGTTTCATGGGCATGAGAACAGACCCATGAAACAGGATCTAGTTGAAGTGGAGATTTCTTAATTGCTATTGTGATGTGTTTATTCCGGTAATGTCACTTGTAGCAGGCAAATGCTTTCAACTCCCTGTTCCAAGACAGTTTCTTCATCTGCTTTCCATCCAGCTCCTGCGTCTTGCCCAGGCCTTACTCCTGGGGAAAGCATTTTCCAGAAATAACTAGTTCTGTATTCCTATGCTCTCTGTTATCCTCTCAATACATTTAAAAAAGCCTGTTCTTTCCTTCTACCTTTATCCTCAGGAGTGGTCCACTTCTGCCTTTGGATTTTTCTTTACTTACAGTATTTGTATACTACTAAGCTGTTTGGTATACAGAGATATGGAGACGTAGAGCAGGGACAGAGGTCATGGTACTCTTTTGAACACTGGCAGGCTTACGAGAAGCAGAAGAACGAGAAGAAGACAGAGATGGCCGAGCTGACGAAGGCTGCCAAAGAGTCCAAGGTGAAGAGCTTCTTAGACAAAGAGCTGAGCATCGTCAGCAAACCCCTCAACCCCTTTGACCACAAGGCAGGTAGGTGTTTGAACAGAGGATTTGGGCAGGTTTTGTCAGTGAATGATCAAAGAAGAATGTAGAGAAGAATATTCAAGGTAATTCCTCCTATTTGCTTCTGAGGCAGGGATACAGATGCCATTCTTCTTAAGAAATGACTCCCATTCAGTTCCCTCTGATTTGGAAGAGTTTTATCATTGATGTTTAAGTGTCTCTGGGTGCCATGGGGGGAATCTCTGCTTGCTCTGGTCACATTTGTTCCATTTATTTCCCTTACACTTATATCTTGCTTCTCTAATGAATTCAAGATGGTGTACATGGGTCATCTCACTCTCTTTTTATCCTCGCAGCACCTGTGACATAGATCAAGCTGAGAGAAAGTAGATGGCTCAGAATTGCCTAGCAAGTTTCATGGCTGAGTGGAATTTGAACCTGTGTCTCTCAAGTACCAGTGTAGCGTCCCAACCACCATCCTTCATTAGTTATCTGCTGGCTCATTCTTGTATAGCTTTGTGCCCCACATCCATCTACTCCCTTATGGTTCAAGTCCCCACCCACCTCTTTCCTAGTAGCTCTCCTGTAGTCAGCATCTTTGAATATCTCGATCCTACCATTCTCCAGGTGGGGAAGGAGCTCCCAAGGAAAATGTGAGGATATGAAGTCTTATTCCAAGCACAGACCAAAGATGGCTGCATGGTCCCCACCCTATTCACGGCTGAGTTTTCTTGTGATGTTTAATGTAAAGTGGGCTGATGGAGTGAGAAACTGGAATGCACAAAGCAAGCTTTTGCTTGATGCTGCGGGAATATTGCAGTGTCCTTAATGTTGCACACCTAAATTTTCCCCACAGGCCAGCTTAGATCTCCATTGTTTGGACTGCTATGGGACTTTTAACACCCACTTGCCATATTCTATGTTTATAGAGAACGCTCAGCCTGGACCCAGCAGTGAAGAGAAAGCCAAACAACTGCCCAGCTTCTGGATCCCTTCATTGACCCCTGAGGCCAAGACCCAAGTCATTCAGAAGCCAGTGAGTTTTATCGCTCTTCCCTTTCAAGTTTCATATCTTCTTCTTTTTCCGCTGCAGGAGTGGGACATAAATAACTTCCTATATGTTATTGGACTAGAATCCTTTCTAACCAGTGTTCAAGGATGATGGGAATTCCATTCTCAACCGTCTCCGAAGCTGTTTGTTCCTTGTTCTTGTTCTGATGTCATCTGCACCAAAGACCAGTTTATCTCCTTGAATTAACAATGAAAACTGTTGCTTATATTTTGGATCTTAAATGGAGGGCATGACCTGCAGTTGCAAAACCTGAGATGGTGGAGTTTCTGGATGACATCCTAATGATATAGTGTTCTGTGTGGCTGGCTACTATATATATCTGTAGATTTAAGAGGGTGTTTTCCTCCACATCTAGTTAACTTTTCTTCATTAAGGTTTGTAGATCACTTGTAAAGTAAGGATGCCCATCTAGTGCTGGAGAGGGGAAGCTTCAGCCCAAGGGCCAAATTCAAAGGGAACAAACAAGCTCTTTTGTGTTTTTGTTGTTGTTCTCATTTTAGGACAAGTGTGTTTACTGTCCTATGGGTGGGAAGCCTCTGAAGCTGAAGGACCTGATCCCTGTGCACTTCACTCCTGTGGACCCTAGTGTGGATCGTGTTGGACTAATCAACCGGCAGGACCGCTATGTTTGTGCCGTCACACGAGACATGCTGGGGAACTCTGTCCCTTGTGCTGTGCTCCGTCCTTCGTGAGTGATGTGGGGGTGCATTTCGACATTGAGGAATGGGGGCTTTTAAAATGTAAGAAGTGGGACGATGTCATCAAGTCTATAGAGGTTAAAGTGCAGGAATATAACAAGTGTCATGCTGTTGTTTCTTAAAAGGGGTTCTGTGGTAACTCTGGAGTGTGTTGAGAAACTCATCAAGAAAGACATGGTTGATCCAGTGAATGGGGAAAAGCTGACTGAAAAGGACATCATTGTCCTGCAGCGGGTAAGAGTGAGTTCTCTGATGTAGGTGTGAGAAGCCTATGGCTGTTTAGACATTTGCTGGATCCCCCCCACCCCAGCCTCCTGGTCCACTTACCAGGCTCTGCATGCTGCTGGGGTCCTCCTTTGGCAGCCTTACTCCAATCCAGAGAGGAGCCCAGGCAACCTTTCTCTGCCTCCTCAGCCAGCCAGCCACTCATTGGCTGTGCAGGGAGAGTCCCCTTCCCACCTCCATGCCAAAGTCTAACATCTGTGTCTGCAATCCAACGTCAACAGTGTGTAATCTATATATGAAATTTTGAATATTATTCGGTGCCTCTAATGAGGTACGCTATCGTCTACAAAAGCTCCTGGTACAATAAATTTGCAGACTTCAGCATGTCACATGACCGTTCCTTTCTCTACAGCAATGTTTCCAACCTGGGGGTTGTGACACCCAAGGGGGTTGCCAGGTGTTTTCGGGGTGGGGGATTTATTGCAAATGTATTGTCCTGTATCACCTTATATGTGTTGTAGTCCTTATTTAATGATTTCTTCCTTGACCTTTCAGAGTTAGCTTGTATGTGTATGTATGATAAACAGGCCCTTTGGGGAAGAAAGAAGCCTCTAATGTTCTGAGAAGGAATTTTACTCCATTAAAATGCCTTTTTATGGAGATATGGTGGTGAGGGGTTGCAGATTACCTGGCTATTTTAAAAAGGGTCACAGCTCTAAAAAGGTGGAGATCCACTGCTCTAGAGTAATTAGTCCTTGTTTATCAGTCTCTTGCTTAATAGCAGCATATGGACTCAGCACTTGGAATGGTCATATTGCAAGTTAGACACTGAATAAAACAACAAAAAAGACTTAAAAATATCAAAGGCAAAGCCAGCCATAGATCCACACCTGTTGTCATCCAGTATTGCCTTATGACTATTCTCTTATTTTAGGGTGGCACAGGATTTGCAGGATCAGGCGTGCAACTGGAGGCCAAGAAGTCCCGCCCTGTTATGCAAGCTTGACAACCATCCCAGCAGAGGAGTGAAGCAACTGCTTTGTCCTGCTACCTCAGGACTACAAATAGCGCATATGAGGTAGCAAAAGTGTCCTGTAATTTTTGTAAATAAAAGCTGTTTTGGTTTTGTCCTCCCAGTGTGAAACATTTTATTTAATTTAGTTGGGAAGTGATTGGTTAATGATTTTTCAGCTTAGCTTGGAAAAAAAAGGTCTGTAAGGGAAAAAAAGTGAGTGCAGATCAGAAATACGAATTTGTCTTTTGGTTTGTTGGTTAATGGTGGCTGGAGCAAAGTTACATAACAAGCTGAACTCGAAGCCAGTTTTATTCTCACATAGCTTTTCTTACCAAATGCCAGAATCCTGTTGCCATAAATTATACTGCAGATCTCTAGTGACAGGACCAGCTGTGGCCATTTCAGGAATTTAAAAGTTTCCCATTTGCACCCATCCCCAGGCTCTGGGGATCCTCATCCTAAAAAGCCTTCAGGTGTTGTGGAATGCATTGAGGAGTAATTTAAAGGAGGAAATTCCCAACTCCTAATCCCAGTCCGACCACTAGGATGTGCAGCAATGATTTTCCCACTTTAAATCTCTCCCTACCCTGTTCCAAGCCCCCAGTTTTCCTACGATGAATGGTGACTCTAGGGATCCCCAGAGCCTGGCAGGGGAAGTGGGAAGCTATTAATTTCCCATAATGGTCATGGTTGGTGACATTGTCATAGCATAACTTATGCCAAGAGGATTCTGTCCAGTGACTCTAGTCAGAAAGATAAAATGGTTCTTCATCTTGCACATTTGATACCAACAGATACTTTCAGCCTACAAGCCTATGCAGAGTAGAAAATGACTTCTGAGTAAATGTGTATAGCGGTTGGAGTTCCTGGGTTTGTTAGCTGGGGTGTACATTGTCACTGAAAACATTGGTGTTGGCCAAAATAAAATGCACCAGAACTAGCAATCATGCAAGGTGCCAGTGTGATCCTGTGAATGTTTACCCTAAAGTATGACTTTGAATTTAGTGCATCTTACTCCTGTGTAGGTTGGTTGAGGATGAGAGCCTGAATTTTGAGATGGTGGAGATAAAATGCTGTGGCAGAGATATGCTTAACTCCTTGCTTCTCACAACTTGAATTCAGACGCATGTGCACACATTCTTTCCTGGAGCAAGTCCACTTGTGTTCTAACTCGGGTGTAGGGAGCCAGGCTAGAGGGGACAACCAGCCAGATCCATTATTTTGTCTTTCCTACTCACTCTGCTTCACTTGCTTACAGTGCCTGTTCCTGTAGCTTCCTGAATAGGGAGCGTTCTGTAGTTGCAGACATTAACTCCTTGTTTAGACACATCTCTGTCAGGGAGCAAGGCCTTTTATTGAACCAGTCCCTTTAATTTTGAAAAAAAAAACTTTTGTCATATAATATGCGGCTTACACTTTTGCCAATCTATACAATATAGAGGGGGTGGGAAATAATTTTTATTAATTATTCAGAGTGTTACAATCATGAGGTTACAGCTCCTGGTGGGCCCCCAGCTGCTTAACGTTTTCTTCATATTCTTTGGCGCCCTCAAGACTACTTCGGAGAAGCTCCGTAAACTCTTCTCGTGAAAGCCTGCCATCCTGGAGAAAAATGAGAGGAACAATGCACCCAGAGGAACAATGTTCACCCAAGGTTTAGGAGCTACGCACACAAATGCATGCAACGCAGCCCACAGTGATTTCACACAAATGAAAAGTAGCACTGAAATAGGTGGTTCTGAGCCTATTGCCTTGTTTTTCTGCAATTAGTGGTCCCCTCTCTTTACTTGCCCTGATAGGGTCCATTATGGAAGGTTAATATCTGTTTTGATGACCCTGGCAGGCTTTAGGGGGCTTTAGTTTGTTTCTTAGATAAGCAGTTAGGCACCTATTGGAAAGGAAGCAAAGGGGTATCTTGATGTCCACAGAGGTAACAGTGAACAAACACTAGCCCTTCTAGAATAATTTGAATGCCATGGGGGAAGAGAGTGAAACGTGTTTAGCCTGCCTCCTCCCATTCTGGAGTGTAGGCACCTGAATAGTGCAGTAAGCTTCACAGTGTTTTGGGGGAGAGAGGGGGGTACAGGTGAGGAAGAATGGATCATATACACAACCACCCAGGTGTATGCCAGCTACCCTAGCTTCTTTGAAAACTTAAGCAGGCCCTCACACCAATAAATAAGGAAGCAATTCCCCTCTGGAGTGTACTTCTCCCACCCCCTTCTCAGGGAGGATGTCCTAATATACATCCCCCGCCTGCTTTGATCACAGCTCGTCATGCTCCTTTGTCAAGTCTTCTCCATAGTTGGTTGCCTGGCTCCCCACAAACATATTCCAATTGTCCAAAATCTCTTCCTTGGTTATTTTCTCGTTCTGCGATGAAGAGGAGAAATGTGGGGATGGGGGAAGAGGTGGTGTGGAGAAGAGAAAGCAAAGAAGGAAGCACACAATTACAACCCAATTACATTATATCCCAGATAATTTATTCAAAATTCCCAACCCCTAAATTGGTTTTACCTACAGTACTTGATTAGTGAATTATAGGTAAAGGAAGATTCTATGATTAATTTGAGCCAGAGATGAAAGGAGAAAGGATTTTTTTTCTAAAAACCCACCTTAAGGGATGTCAGCATCCCACTTTAAAAAAAAACAGCATTTCACAACACACACACCCTTACCCTCCATGCAGCAACCAAGAGGTTTAGAAGGAGAACTGTTTTAAATTCATCTTTTGCTTTTCTCTTGTGGGCAGGCCAGTTTTCAGAAAGGGAGGTAGCAGAATTGCCTTTTAATGCTAGCAGGCAAGTTTTACGTTCTGTATCTGGGCAGTGGGCTGGGGAGGTTCTCAGAACCATTTTGTGACCCATATCCTTCCCAAAAGGCTGAAAACAATGTACTTTAGCTTCGGGGTTGGCATACTGCTTCCCACTACCATCCTCACCACACATGCCCATTTCACAGGCACGTCTGGAAAACTGGAAGGCTTTGAATTCTGGGTATCCACAGCCTTTTCCAGAAAGCCCCAGCAATACCTGTTGCAAAACCTTCTGATGGAGCAGGACTAGCTGTGGACCTTTTCACAGCAGGAGAACCTTTTTCCCCACCTTGGGAGATACTGTCGAACTTTGCAAAGAGACTGGAGGATTTATTAGATATACAGTGGAGTGCTATTAAGTTCTAGCAGAGGGATATACATCTTCTTGCCCTCTAGAGAGTTGGGACTAAAACTGCCATAGCCTTTTATCATGAACCATGTTGGACAGCACTTCTGCCACCCCTTATTTATAGTCCATTAAATAGAGTTATTTGGATGGTGTATAATATATATAGATACAATAATAACTAGAGGCGCAGAATGTGAAACCAGCAGCTTTATCATAGAAATCAGAAGCTAAAACAACCCGAGGAACCTCCCCACCACTACCACTCTAGGAAGATAATCTTATGACCTTGCTCTTCCATTTTAGGAAACGGAGCCTAAGCAGGTGTGTGGTTGGAGAATTGGCAGCGTGTTACGGAGCGCCCCTAGCAGGTCACAATCTTGCAGGGAATGTCCATTCCGCCTCTGTACGGAGATTTCACCACCTGGAATATGCTTAATGTTCTGCCTCTTTCAAAAACGAGACCATAGTTCACCCCCTACTAAGTGGTACTATAACGCCAGTGGCAAGGAAGCCCCTGGAAATTCTCCCTTCTCTCTTCCCCGGGCTCAAAGAAAGGACACATTTGACAGAGGGCACTAAAAATGTATTTCCAAGGCAAAATTAGATGTAACATTAACGGGCTCACATAAATTGAAACATATTCTCGTTAGGATAAGATCTAGGTCTTTTATGACGCTGGGGAACTGAAGTGAATGTCAAAGCCAGGACCAAGCACTGTAGATCTAGATGTCTTGTCCCAGAAACTGGCTGTGTTTACAGCCATGTACTATTTCAGAGATGCTCAGACAGGTAAGTGCTCAACTTTTTAGTTAAAGGTTGTGCGAGAACTGTGCCCACAGAGAGGATTCAGTTGTCTCCTGTGCTTTCTCCCACTTTCCTAAAAGGGACAGCAAACTATTTTTCTGTCACGGTCTCCATGCTGGAAGTTGGCTGCACAGAAATAAGTCTTGGAAAGGGCCAAAGTCAAAAGGGAGGAAGGCCTTGTCTCCTTCCTCTCTCAGATATCTCCCTATCTTCCCCCTAGTGCCCTGCTGAGGGAAGGAAAGGCTGCTCTCATTAGTTAACAGAGGGCTTTTGAAATTGGCTAGTGTTACAGGTAGCCCCCACCAAAGGACCTTGTGCTTTAACACTGACTTCCCAGGGCTCAGGATACCCTGCAGTTGCTTAGCAACCACAACTCAATTTCTGCCTTTCACAATCCCTGGAAAAATGACCTCTTAAACTGAAGAATGATGGCTATGAAGCAAAACAGCAGGAGGCCTTCTTCCTCCAGGACTGACAGTGATGAGTTACCATTCTCCTCCCTCATCCTACAAATAGCTGGCAGTCAGGGACAAGACTTCAGTCAGTGGAGGAACCAGTCACATTAACTAATGATTGGGGTGGGGTTGGGTCTTTAATCAAGGCCCTGATACTGTTTTGTTTGTTTGTTTTAATAATATCACATATGCAGCTCTGGAAAAAAGGGACATAGAGTAGAGCAGTGTCAGGGTGAGGCACTTAATCCCTCCCCTCACAATTTCTTGCTATTTGCTTCCTTGTCTGTGAGGTTCTGTCTGTGTATGCACAGCCACAGAATCCACAGGGGTAAATACCATATAATAGAAATGGCTAATAGGATTAAACATGTCTCGCAGCCACTTCTTCATGGTAAATCCCTTCCCAAGAAATGCTTTTTATAAAATAGGAACACCTCCATTACATTAATTTACATGTCATGTAGATAATCCCCAATTAGACAGCCTTACCAGGACAAAAGCTCTCCATGGAGTATATTAAAACCCAGGCATATTAGAGAGAATATCAAAGCCCTTCAACTCTTCACTTCCTGCTTTAAAAAGACAGGTCATTTACCTGTAACGGATGCTGTCGGGAACATTTTAAAGCAGTGGTTCCCAACCTTGGGTCCCCATATGTTCTTGAACTAAAACTCGCAGAAGCCTTCACCATTAGCTGTGCTGGCCAGGATTTCTGGGAGTTGCAAGCCAAGAACATCTGTGGACCACTGGTTTATCCCCTTCCCCTTAGTCAATATAGTGCTCCACCTAACAGTCACTCCTTAGTTCCCTCCAGCCAACACCACAGCGCAATTGCAAGCAGTGTGGGAGACAGCATGGAGGATGGATGTATTGTATGAATGCACTGACAACCATTCAAAGAGCCACTTCTAGTGGTACGTCACTTGTACTCCTTCTTTGTGGTCTGTATGATTCACACATATGGGTGACTCTCAAGCTCACTTACCAGTTTGTGGAATGTCACACAAGTATAGAAGACAGCACCGCACAACCAAACAACACTTCCAATTTGGCTGTAATATCTAGCCTCTAATAGTTGCCAAGAGTCACAGGCTGGGACCAAACTGGAGCCTTGCAAATGACCTCTTTAAAAAGGCTGTTGATGCCCCTGTTGCTCACTCACGGCGGCGGAATGTCCCCTCAAGGACCTTGGCAAGGGGCGCTTGGCTAATTCGTATGCCAATGAGATTGCTTTCACTACCTGCTTAGAAAATCTCTGTGAAGACACCTGTTCACCCTTTTTGTTTCCTTGGCAGCAAACGAACAGTCAGTTAGTTTTCCTTTAAAAATGTTCTGTCAACAAAGAATACGAGAGCTCATCTAAGATCTAAAATATGAAGAATTTTCTCTACAGGAGATAGTGGTGACAGAAAAAAACATGGGTAGGACTGGCATGAAAACGTGAAAGTACATTAGGTAAGAATGAAATGTCTATAAACAAAGTTACTTTACTTTTATGGAACTGTAAATAAGGTTTATTGCAATGCAGTCAGCCAAGTTCCTTCCTTGCCTAGACAAAGTTATAGCTACCAAGAATACTCTTTTGGACGTCAGAAGGCTCAGGTGAGCCAAAGCCATGGCTTCAAGAGAAGCCTCTGTTAGCTGAGTTAACACCACTGATAAAGACCACTGTGGTGGTTGTGGTTTTATGATTGGGTAGATATTTTTTTAACCCTTCAAAAACCTCTTTACTAAGGAATGAGAAAAAGGTTTTGATGATTTTGAACTTTCTGTTTGGTGAGCCACAATTCCTGATAAGTAAACTTTTAAAAAAGACTATGAGAGATCTTTCTCTTTCAGGCGCAAGAAGCACACAATGTATTTTTGTGAATATGACTCATTTATAGATTTAGCCAATTCTATACATTTTTTCCATTTATAATAACAACATTTTCTGGTGGACTGTTTCCTAAATTCCTTGAGGACCCTAGCTATTGAGAGATAACACTCTATGCCAGGGGTCTCAAACTCATTTTACCTGGGGGCCGCTGGAGGCAGAGTCTGGGTGAGGCTGGTCCGTATCAGATTTTCCACCAAGCGGAGCAAGAGCCCGAGGAAGCCAGCCGCCCGGGAGTTTCCTTAGCCCGGCTGGGGCTCTGAGGAGGAGGAGGGGCGCGCAAGCCCTCATCACCGGCCACGACTCCCTCCAGCTCCTTCTTCACTACCACCACCAGCAGCAGGAAGCTGAAGATGCAGAGAAGGGAGGGAGCACTAGCAACTGCCTAGCCGGGGGGCGGGGGGAGGGCAGGACATAAAAAAAACAAAACCCTCACAGAATCGCCTTGCCAAAGGAGAAGCTGGCGAGTGAGGTGAGGCTTTTTTGACTCTTGACAGCAGAGGACGTGTGGGCGCTTCAGGGGGGCAGGCAAGGCGGGGGCCACAAACTATCATCCAGCGGACGACAAATGGCCCCTGGGCCGCATGTTTGAGACCCCTGCTCTATGCTGTTAATTTTAGTCTTTCTATGTCTGTGATAAATTAGATCTGATTACACATCAGGACACCTGGAGTTTCAAGCTGCCTCAGATTGCCCTTTGTCATGGGGGGTTGCAACCATGACTGGCATGACCACCTAGGAGTTATTAGTATTGCATCTGTTCCCTCCTGTTTTATCTTCACAACTGCCTGATGAATTAACAGAGGGAAGAAATACATGAGGGTACCCAACCAAGTCCATGCAGATGCATTTGTCTTGCAGATCTCACTCTGTCCTGCCCAGAAACAGTTCATTTTGCAGGGTTTTTTTTCCTCCTGAGTAGCCAATTTGTAGCTATTTGTGGTATCCCTCACTTCCGTGTTATGTTTTGCATATCCTGTCTAACAGTTCCCATTTGAGAGTCTACATTTGGTTTCTACTCACAGCATCTGCAATTTTTGTTGTTTTCCCTGGAAATATGGATTGACACCAGAACAATATGTTTCTCGGAAGTGTTGTTGGAAGTACCAGGTGCATAGAATGGGTACCATCTTGTTTGTTTCTGGAGCAGTATGTTGGCTAAAAGGGAGGGAATAAAGCTCTACAATGTTCCCAGGAGGGTTCATGCAGGCTCAGAAGTACCCATGTGAGTGAATCACAGAAACCGCAAAGAAGAATGAAGGCTACTCTTTCAGTGCTAGGAATGTAAACATTTCAGTTTGTCATCTTCACTGTACCCGTACATATGTCCTAACCCCTCATGTGCCAATAGTCTTCTACTGTGTCCTCCAGCTGTGTTCAACTGTAGCACTTATCATTCCCAGCCAGCATGGCAAGGGTTATTGGGCATGATGGGAGCTGTAGTCCAGTACAACTGTGGGTGCTGTATTGAGGAAGCCTGTTCTATTACTTCAGCACATCCAACCCTACTTGAAGTTTTCTTTTTTTAAAGCTGATATGCTAAAAATAAATGAATGGAAGCCTCAACTTTCCCTGCCTCCTTGCTTTTTCAAGCCTTTGCTTGCAGCTTCTTCCCCTTGTCCGTTCCTCACCTTATCAACATCTGAGTGGGTAAGGAGATGTTTTGACTCCACCTCAGCATGGTCATAGTCGGGTGGCAAGATCCAGTGCCCAATCTCTTCCCGGTCCATTTTCCCATCTTTGTTGAGGTCCCGGAACTCCAAAAACTGTTGCCGTTCGGTCTTCACCCAGCTAGGTTCTGGCTCTCCATCTTGAGGAGAATACATGTCACCTGTTCAAAGGAGAGAAAATAGAACAAAATGCCATTTTCAAAAGGAGATGCCTAGTTCCACTCTACTGAGTGATCACCTTTTTTAAAGCAAGCTGTATACTCCCTGGTAGCCTCCAAGTCAGCAGTGGACCAACTGAGGCCTTGGGGGTACATGCAGCTCCCTTTTTTCTCCTGAATAAGACAAAATAATATATGGAAATATGCCACTTCTGAAAGCCTCCAGGACAGGTGATTCATCTTTAAACAGACCATAGGGCCATCTGCACAATTTAATACTTCATATGCTAATTTTTCAAAATCAGGAACACATTTTTAGCCATTCCTTTTTGTTTGCTTGCTCGCTTGCTTGTTTGTATAGAGGGGCCAATGGCCTTTTACAATCTTTGTCATCTCAACACCCACTGAAGTTGCTCACTCTTGCTCTCAGTCAACAGAACACTATCTTAACTCTCTCGCTATAGCTAGCTTCCTTCCCACCCCTCTTAAAAAGGCCTGGACTCTGTCCCAAGACCAGTACATTTCCCAGCACAAAGCAAAGAAGTAGCATTCACCCACAATGTTCCCTACTTACCAAGATACTCATCCACTTCAACAAAGCCATCCCCATTTTTGTCTATATCCTCAATGGTTTCCTGGGGGGAAAAACAGTACAGACTATTTTTGGACTGGACATATGTTTCAGCATTCTTATCATTTGTGCCAGTGATTGTATCTTTTCATGGTGCACTTAGCAGAGAATTGGAAATAAATCCGGTCATACATAAGATCAGACCCATGGAAACTGATGGAACACCATCATGACTGATTTAAGTCCTACTAAAGTCATTTCTGGATCTAACTCCCTATGAACTAAACTTTGCTCTTCAAATTTCTGGTTTTGTTTTTAACCTATTCTTTCTGTTTCCAACCCACTTTGCAGTCGGCCGATTCTTGGCTTACAACCCTATTCAGGTCACGTATGGAGATGGGCCTCTTGCTATCTAAGACTCCTATTTCTACAAACATCTCCTGTGGGAGAGGGGTTCCATGTCAATAATGTTCCAGTGAAAACAAGGGCCAAAATCCTGGAGTGAAAATGCATGTGTAAGGCAGTTACACAGCAGTTTTTCTCATCATGTTGGATCTCCTTTGCACATTCAAGTACATAACCAGCTGCATGCCTGATTTTGAAACTGCTGCAACACCATGGGCACAACACAGAGCTTTCTGATGATGGACAGGTAAAACTTGTACCATCATCCTTACACAATCATGTAATTAAACAGGATTCTAGCTAAGTGGTCTACTGGCATTGTAAAGCTTAATAAGTCGGTGCATTTGAGACACTGAGACCTACCACATGCAATATGTGAAAGCGGCTGTGTCCCTGACCAAAATGTGAAAAAAAACCTACTTTTGCAGACCGCACCTTTATCTTCTACTCAGCATACTCTCAAGAGGACAGAATAGTACAAAAAGCTTTTCCAAGCTCTGTCCCTCACCCAGACTACCAAAACCTTCTCCTCTCCCATGTGTCCAACACTCCCAGTCTCACCGTCACCACGACGTCCTTCATGTAGTCAAATTCTTCAGGGTGGAGGAAGGCTGTGAACTCTTCACGTGTTGCGCTCATGTCCCCATCCTTGTCAGCTGCCCTGAAGCGTCGCTCATCCCGGGCCAACATCTTCCGGTAAGAGTCTTTGTCTTCAATATCACCAAACTCCTCTCCTATGGGAAGCAAAGATGGAAGCACTCATAAGGCCTGCAGTAGGCTTAGGTTCACATGAACCAAGATCCAGAGGTTCCCTACAAGGGGAATTGGGGACATGCGGCTCTCCAGATGCTCAGACGTTGAACCAAACCTCCTATCATACCTCACCATTGGTTAACCTAGCAGAAGCTGATGGGAAGTGCAGCTCAACAATATTAAGAGGGTTTTCCAATATTTATCCTATAAGAGGAGGAATTTCAGAGTCTCTCAACTTTAAATTCTTGCTAATGGCCTTGGGGCATACAGTATATCACAGAAGTGAGTACACCCCCTCACATTTCATAAATATCTTAGTATATCTTTTCATGTGACAACACTGAAGAAATGACACTTGGCTACAATGTAAAGCAATGAGTATACAACTTGTATAATAGAGTAAATGTGCTGTCCCCTCAAAATAATGCAACTCACAGCCATTAAAGTATAAACTGTTGGCAACACCCCCAAGCGACAATGTCGCCCCTAAGTGACAATGTCCAATATGGGCACAAGTGTCAATATTTTGTGTGGTTACCATTATTATCCAGCACTGCCTTAACCCTCTTGGGCACAGAGTTCACCAGAGCTTCACAGGTTGCCACCGGAGTCCTCTTCCACTCCTCTATGACAACATCACAGAGCTGGTGGATGTTAGAGACCTTGCACACCTCCACCTTCCATTTCAGGATGCCCCACAGATGCTCAATAGGGTTTAGGTCTGGAGACATGATTGGCCAGTTCATCACCTTTACCCTCAGCTCCTTTAGGAAGGTAGTGGTCATTTCAGAGGTGTGTTTGAGGTGGTTATGTTGGAATACTGCCCTGCGGCCCAGTCTCCGAAGGGAGAGAATCATGCTCTGCTTCAGTATGTCACAGTACATGTTGTCATCATGGTTCCCTCAATGAACTGTAGCTCCCCAGTGCTGACAGCACTCATGCAGCCCCAGACCATGACACTCCCACCACCATGCTTGACTGTAGGCATGACTCAATTGTCTCTGTACTCCTTGCCTGGTTGCCACCACACACGCTTGACACCATCAGAACCAAATAAGTTTATCTTGGTCTCATCGGACCACAGGACATGGTTCCAGAAATCCATGTCCTTAGTCTGCTTGTCTGCAGCAAACTGTATGCAGGCTTCCTTCTGGGACGACAGCCCTGGAGACCAATTTGAGACAGTGTGCGCTGTATGGTCTGAGCACTGAGCACTGACCCTCCACCCTTTCAACCTCTGCTGCAATGCTGGCAGCACTCATACGTTTATTTCCCAAAGCCAATCTCTGGGTATGATGCTGAGCACGGGCACTCAACTTCTTTGGTCGACCATGGTGAGGCCTGTTCTGAGTAGAACCTGTCCTGTTAAAGGGCTGTATGGTCTTCGCCACCATGCTGCAGCTCAGTTTCAAGGGTTTGGTAATTTTCTTATAGCCTAGGCCATCTTTATGTAGAGCAACAATTCATTTGTTCAGATCCTCAGATAATTCATTATTATGAGGTGCCGTGTGGAACTTCCAGTGACCAGTCTGAGAGAGTGAGAGTGATGACACCTGCTCCCCCTTCACACCTGAGACTTGTGGCACTAACGGGTCTCATGATACCTGAGAGGGAAAACGGCTACTTGGGACCAATTTGGATATTGTCACTTAGGGGTGTACTCACTTTTTTTTGCCAGTGGTTTAGACATTAATGGCTGTGTGTTGTGTTATTTTGAGGGGACAGCACATTTATACTGTTATACAAGCTGTACACTCACTGCTTTATATTGTAGCCAAGTGTCATTTCCTCAGTGTTGTCACATGAAAAGATATACTAAAATATTTATGAAATGTGAGGGGGTGTACTCACTTCTGTGATATACTGTACAAAGGAGGGAATCATTAGAAACCATCCCTGGGAAAGGTGCATGTTTTTGAATTTGGAGTGATGATGAACTGGATGAGTGGGGGTGGTGGTGAAGGGAAAGGTTTAGATTAGTTGGACACCATGAAAGATTTCAGGACAAGCTGAGCTTGTACAAAAGGGACACACTGCATTGAAGCCACAATAGAACAAAACAGCTCGTTAGTATATTTTTTAAAAGGCTGCAGAGCAGCTTTTAAATTAACTTCCAGGAGAAGACCAGTAGGAATGTGGGAACAATTCTAAAGAACAAGAGTGAACTTGTCCTTTAGAAATGACGCTGTAAATATTCCAGTAAAATAAGTAAAAACATACATATTTAAAAATTGGCAAACAAGTGCTAGAGGATTCGAATGTGCTTAATCAGCAGGATCAAGGATATCCTACAAAAGGAAATTTGTATTTAAAAAAATCTATGACAGTGGTTTCCAACCTTGGATAACAGTTCCCAGAAAGCTTCGCTACCAGCTATGCTGGTTGGGCTTTCTGAGAGTTACAGTTCAAGAACACCTGGGTTATCCAAGGTTTGGAGCCACTGATCCAGGACCTTTGAATAACAGTGAAGTTCCAGTGAAGGGAAACACTTCTACATCCGGAAGGGTGGTTTAGACCAGCCATTCTCAACCGGGGGGCCGTATGGCTCCCTGGGGTACCTGGTACTTTCGAAGGGGGGGCCATAGACTGAAAACAATTCTTCACACACTATCTTATAAGATTTTCTATATGACTTATACACTCCTGATTCAGCCTATATTTCTTTCTTATTGCATTTATGGTTGTGACCCCCCCCCCAAAAAAAAAGATTGAGAATGGCTGGTTTAGATGACCTATGGTGTACTTTCCAACTCTTCAATTCTATGATTCTGAAAGAGGATGGAGACACTGCCTTATGAGCTGAATTATTCATCATGCTGATTAGTCGCTGAACAAGTAGCCCCTGTCAAGAATGAGAATAAAATTTTGCAGCAAGTGTAGCTTTGGTCTAGCTGAATGGGATTTTTCTTATACAGGTCACAGTGCCTGCATCTGGATGCAATTCAAGCCTCAGCCAGGTTTTGCACACTCCCCCTTTTCCTATTCCTTCTCCAGCACAGACTATGGGAATGAAGAAGCCCTCAGTTCTGTTTTCAGCCAAACCGTGTTCTGCCTTGTTAACTAGACACATGGTGGTTAATTGTAACTGGTTGGTTTGAAAGATGCCAGCTTCAAACACTGGGTTATAAAGCAGGAATCCTTTAATAAATCTTGAGATGAACCACGATTTGAGTTGTGAAATAGCAGCTGAAACTCTGTTGCTTAGTATATAAATTGCAACTAGGCTATGCCCATTGAATCAGTGGGGATTTGGTCAGTCATCCCCTCCGTAAATTACACTGCTTCCATGAGCCTGTTCTAGTTGTGACTATGCTACACAACAGCACTTCAGTCATAGTTGGTTCATTAAAACCAAGAGCAAACACTTCTGATACTCTTGCGGCTGACATGGGCAGGGGAACGAACCCTATGTGTCTCTTGCAAACTTACTATCCTCCTACCATCACAGGTGAGTTTGCTACTGTAGCAGTAGCAAAAATCTTGCAGTTTTCCTTTGAAAGAAACACGAACCTCATTTCCAAGTTGATTCATGCTCTCAGAAGTTCTGTTAGCATCTTACTTTTGCAGAGAAAGGGGAAGGGCTTCTGTAAATTTGCTGCTATAAGAAGCCACAAGGCAGCCTGTAACACACAACAGGCCTTGGGAAGTGGAATGCAATCTACCACCAACCCAACTCTAAGGCACTGCTTGTCTCTGGGCTAAATATGGCCCTTCCACAACCCGCAAATGCCCAGCAGGTCCTCCTCTACATTCTAGTTGCAGAGAAGTTTCTCCTGTCCAGCCAGCCTTCTTTGCGATTGGCTCCAAAAGAAGGCAAAACTGCCAAAACCACAAAAAGAGCTCAATGCTTCTCTCTCTCCCAGGGCTGGATGCCAACCTGGATCTCACAGTCTCAGCCAGCAGCAACAATGCTGGTGAGAAAGCAATAAGTAAATGAGAAGCAGACTAAGTTGAATGCTGTTCTCTGTGCCTACCAGCCAATCTTGCTAATAAACGTACTGATGTAAACTTGGGGTTGGGCGGATCAGAGAATAGATACTAAACACATAAACAGGCCTTAAATTAACTAGTCCAAACTCTTCTAAATCTGCTACCCACCCAGTCCCATTTGCTATATTTATCCCTAACTAGTTATTTTTGCCCCATACATAGCTGCCTTATATAAAGTCTGGTTATTCGTCCATCTAGCTAAGGAATGTCTATTTAGATGGGCAAGTCTCCAGAGGTTCCACCAATGGTCCTTTGCATCATGTGTGTCATTTAACTGGGGATCCTAGGATCTGAACCTGGAAATCTTTGAATCTAAACACATACTCTATCACAGAACTACAATCTCATTTGGGAGCACCTGCAAGCCCTACTTTGCAAAAGCTATCCTCTTAACCCAAGGATACACAACCTACCACTCCCTAAGGCCTTAACTGTACACCCCAGGAGTACCCTGGGGTGTACACTTAAGGTGTACAGAGGATCACTGGGTACCCTGATCTCTGCTGTAAGAGGATCACTGGGAAGGGAGTAAAGGAAACATCCTCCACTCCCTCCCCAGATATTATTGTACAGATCATTATTTAAATGTGGGGAGGGAGAGGAGAGACGTCTCTCTCTATAGTCCCAATAAGGAAAGTGGGTTATCGAGTTGTGTGTGTATAGGCTTATGTACGAGCCCCTATGTAGCATTTCATGCAACCTATTCTAGTGTTTCATGCCACCTTTTTCCATTCACCAGCAATTTCTTTTTGCATCTCAGCTCTTTAGTCCCCATATGTGGACCAGAGTTGCCCTCCAGATGTTTTGGCCTACAATTCCTATCAATACCACCCAGCATGGCCAATTATGAGGGATTCTGAGAACTGTAGTTCAAAACAGCTAGAGGGTCAAAGCTTCCCCACTACAGCAGTAAGCAGTGGTTTTCCCCCTGTGCTTTCAGGCTTTACCACGTGCTTTGACATAACCACACACCATATAAATATATTTTATTTTGGAAGCTCGGGGAGGACCTATTAGGTTGAAGAGAGGGGCCTGTCCAGGGCCCTTCCCATCAACCTAATAGCTCCTCCCGCAGCTTCTAAAACTGGGCTAAGTATCTCCCAGGTGGCGTACCCCTTCTGCATGCAATCCCTTTCTCATAAACCACTTGCATTCTTCCAGACGCACCTTCATAGTGACCATAAGTGGCATTTTTGAACTCAGCCCAGGTGATATGCCCATTGTTGTCCTTATCGTAGTCCTTCCAGTTCTTGTTCACGTTCTCATAGATATAGCGATTCTGAGTGTGCTTGATCCAGTCTTTCAATTCAGGCTGAGTCACAAAGCCATCTCCATTCTTGTCAATTCGATCAACAATTTTCCTGTAGGAGGGATATCACTGCTGTAAAAAGAGGCTCAGTGAAGAGGGGAATGGCTACTAATGTAAATTAAAGGTGCATGAAATCCATCTATGGCGGGGTGGGAAACCTTGGCCTTCTGCTCTCAGCAGCCCCACACAGAATAGCCAATGGTAAAAGATTATGAGTTCTGTGGTCCAAAACATCTGGAGGACCAAAGGCTTCTCACACCATCTTAAGATACATAGGGCATTAGCCTGATAATTTTGTGAGGGATGGAAGGCTATGGGACAAAAATTGAAGCTGTCTGTCCTTATCCACCCAACCTCACAGTTCGGAAGTATCCTGCCTGAGGCTGCTGAATATCTTACCAAGAAGAATGAAAAGGACTTTTAAGTTCCTTACCAGGATTATTTACTGTATAATATCTGTGTCCCACCTTTCTTCCCAAGAGCTCAGAGTGGTGTACGGGGTCTCCTTCCATTTTATCCTAACGGCAACTGAGGTTCAAGGTACCTCAAGGACTACCTCTCCCTTTATGAGCCTGCCTGAATGTTAAGATCCTTAGGGGTGGCTCTCAGCCCCACCACCTTCACAAGTGTGTCTGAGGGGACACAAGAGAGGGCTTTCTCTGTTGCTGCTCTCAGACTGGGACCCTTTCTCACAGGAGGCTAGCTGGCCTCATTTTGCTGCCCTTCCACAAGTGGATGAAGATCTTTCTCTTCAAATAGGCTTTCCCTTCATGACTGGCTGTCTGAGAGGGGTTTTTTTAATGGATCCTTGTTGCTTTAAATGTGTTTTTGGTATCAATGTTGTTTGCCATTTTAGTGTAGTATTTGTTTGATTCTTCTTAAAATATTTGTATACTTACTTTTTTAAGGTTTTAAATATTGTCTTTAATTGATATAAGCTCCCTTGGATCCTTTTTATGAGGAACGGTGAGTGTAAAAATACTTACAATATATAAATGATAAGACCTGAAAAGGTGGTTAAACTGAGGGGGAGTACCGTGCCCAAGAATACCTTGTCAACTGTTCTTCCCCATCACAGTCCGGCATGCTAACCACTACACCGCACTAGATTTGAGGGTTTTTGAACTTGAGGGAATTTAAACCAAAAACAGAAAAGAAGTTTAGTTTTTGAACTACAGCTCCAGAATCCAACAGCTTACATGGCCAATAAGGGACTCCAAGAGAAACAGGGCAAAAAAGTAACTTTTCAAGGTCCAGGTGCTATAACAATGGCCTTCCCTCACATTTTCAGGTGGAGTATCTCCTTAGGCGATCAGTTTTCTGCTCTACCAAGCAGAAAACTTCATGCCTTAAGAAAACTAGTCTGAAATGTTTGAGAGGGCTCATTTCCAACAATTAAGATTCTATCCTGCTTGAAAGAACATCAAACACATGCTTAGTGGGAGCGAATTGTTCTACATATCATCTGGTGTTCTTTTTGGGCACTTGGCCAGTCACAGGTAGACACTAATCCTTTGCAGCTAGGTGTACATTAGGGATGGGCAAGTGTGTGAATCAATTTTGGGTTTTTTTCTGCAACCCAGGGATCCATCAACAGAGCCAGTTATGAAATAGTGAGCATACTTTTAAGGTGGATATACAGTGAAGTCGGTGAGGCCATATAAAGCCTAGGAATTTGTGATGGATACTGGAACCAAGTCCGCATGTCTTTTTGCACAAAAACCCATCCCTGATTGTTTCCAAGGATCGTTTTTTCATCCAGAGCTTGTAATAATTCTTTTTTAACCTACATCTCCCATTATCTGCCAGTCCTTGGTCACGACAGCTATGGAATTCTGGAGGTTACAGGCCCCAAAGAGAACTTATCTAAGCTCAACTTTCAGTAACCTAATTTAGACATCAAAAGCATTTGAATCATTGCTATTATTACAGTCAGAAACACTGCCCTACTCTAAACGACCTAGAGATAAAGCAATAGATTGCCTTTTACCTTCCACCCACATAGTACTGGACAGAATGCTGCTCTTCTCTCAAATTGCAGTGGGTTCCATAATGTTTACTAAACTGTAACACAGAATTCAATATCATTTATGTCGACAGTACAGTGACAAACTGCAGGTGTTTCAAAGATGGCTGTGATTCACACTAAGGATGACCCATATTCTGTGTAAATTGGAAAATTTACTTTCCCAAGTGGCCATGACAATTGTGGAAATACAGGAGCTTGTAATCCAGAAAATAACTTTTCCAAGGTCCCATCGAAACTCATGCTAATAAAGCACATTTCTATAATAGTTGCTCACTCTGCATATATAGTGCTATTTTTGTTAGGAATGGCCCACTAGTGACTCTATTATATGAGCCTTTTATAGTTCACCCCATCAACAGCTATTGCAAACACACCTTTGGAGGATTAGATCTTGCTTTGTTTCTCAGAATTTCAGGATGCAAAATCCTTTATTCCATAAAGAGTTTCACAATCCTGCAACCCAAGGATGGGATGCCCTGCCCTTACCCTAGCCGTTGTTTGCTCTCTTCTGGAGTCAGCTGATCAAATGTTTTGGCCTCTTCTTTGCCCAAGAAGGCTTCGTGATCGTATTGGAAGTCTTGGTTGTCATCATGAGGGTGGTCACTGAGGTCTTTGCCATGGTGGACACGATCCTTCTTGTCAGGAGGGGGCTTGGCCATGACCCATGTGAGGCACACGGTTAACAGACAATAGGAACACAGCATCTTCTGCCAAGTCATTATGGTGCAACTCTGAGAAAGGAACATTTTCAGCAAGGAGAGACAGTGATTTGTCTAACGATGTACAGAACATTAAAAGTTACTTACTTGGAATACAGATCACAGAATCCCACAGCCAGCATGTTCACTGAGGGTGTTTGGAAGCCACCCTCCCAAAAATATAATTTCACCAAGTTTTTAACCCACTTTGGTCCAGGTCAGCAGCTCAAGGTTAAGAGTTTGACAAGGATATTTCAACCAGCCTCATTATTGATTTTCTTCTTCCATTTCTCCTATGAAAGTCCACAGTCCTTACATCCTAGTTCCAGATTTTGCCCCATCTTTTACAGTAGATATATCCCAATATATATCCACTTTAAATCTTTGTTCCTCCAGCTACATCATGCCATGAGAGTCTCCTGTTACTTCAGAGGACTTTCTGCCTTGATGCCCTGTAAGTTTTTCTGTGTGATGATGTTACATTGCTTATTGCTTTCAGATCTTTTCACCTTTTCTATAAAACTATTAGCACAAGTCCCATGCCTAGGGCAAAGTATGCACAAGTCAGATAACCACATACTGCTTTTCTGCATCCCTCCACCACTACATTCCTCCTTTTCCACTGTTCTTTCTCTGTGCAAACTTTTGAATTGGGGCAGAGACCTCTTACACTTAGTGAAGCACTATGCATTATTAATACATTAATCATCATAATCACGTTTCTTGATGTGTCAGGAAGCTAAAAGTCCTGTATCTTATTTAACCTACAACGTTCCTGTTAAAGATGTATATGTGTTTTATATAACAGTCCAACATTCCTCCATGATGCAGGGGAAAACATGCTTACAACAACCTTGTAAGGTTGCCTGAACTAAAAGAATAGCCGCCCTACATTTGCTCAGCTAGCTTTGCAACCAAGTTGAGATTTGAATCAGGTTACCTTAGTACCAATGCAGCATCCTAATGACCATGTGGGTTCTTGAAAAGTGTGGTAAACTGAACCCAAGCAACCTCCCACACAAAAAGAACACAGAGACTGGATTTCCGACAGCTTTACTCAGGAATTTAGCTTATTTTAATACTATCTCACCCACCCAGCCACACATACATGCCACTTTCAAACCCTGACATCTGACCGTTCAGCCTGGAGGCAGGCAGTGCATAAAGGCCTCTCCCAATTTGAAGAGACCCTTGTCCAGCAGGCCGAGGCAAAGAGGAAGTCACAAAAGCAGCAAAACCAAGGAGCTGGACAGGGGACAGACTGGATTTGTCTTCAGTGTGGAAGAGATTGTCACTCTCGAATTGGCCTCCTCAGCCACACTAGAAGCTGTTCCAAGTCCTACATACAGAGCACGTCACCATAGTCTTTCGAGACTGAAGGATGCCTAACTAACTAAGGTGTCATTTTGATCTGCCCAACCTTCTTAAGAGAACTAAAATGTCTCAGCTCTTGATTTCTTTTTTCTACAAGACATTTATCGACACACAACTACCAAACCTCCAGAATTCTAAGAAAATTGGGGTGGGGTAGGGGTTGGGATGGCAAGATGAAAACACGGTCCTGAAATAAGGCCTGCACCTGTGGTTCTGAGGGCAAAACTAGGGAGGAAAAGCAATCCCGTAAGCCCAACAGTGGAAGAGAACTAGGCCAGTTCCCAATTGTCCTGCCCAAAATACAGAATGTTCAATTCCTGGAAGCCGCTCAATTAAAGTTGTCCTCAACTCCTTTCAGAACAAAGCCACAGAGAATCAAAGTGACAGGAGAATCAGAACACAGCATTACTTCCTGGGCTGCAGGACAAAGAAGAACCTGCCCGATGCCAAATTACTTGGACAACCAGCAAAAAGCAACCTCCTGGGCCTGAACCAAATGGGACGCCCACCTTCCCCTTAACCCTGTTCTGCCACAGCACCCAACGTGGCAAATTCTGGAGAGGCCAGAGAGACAATACTTTTCTTGGATCAGGAAGCGGGACACAGGGAGAGGAAAACAAGGTTCAGAACCCACAGAGGAAGGAAAGTATGGGATGAGTTTGCCTGTTAAATTAGGGGAGGAAAAGTGCCACAGTGGAGAAAGGAGGGTGACAAGAATAAGATCTGGAGCAGATTTTTAGGTCCAAGAAGACTTACTGTTGCTGCAGCCACAAAGTTATCAATTGGCAATTTCCATTTTTTCTTCCCCTGGCTTTCCCCTCCGGACCGTTAGATGGTCATATTACTAACTCCACTGACTTCGAAGTGTGATTACTTACTACTACAAATTGTGCAGCTCGGCTGGGTTTGAGGTCCCTCTTGCTCATTCTGCTGAATGAGGCTCAAGGCATCCGTCCCAAATCCTACTATAAGCCTACCCACCCCTACCCCATCCCATGGATGCTTTAGCAACCGCCCCGTTCTTTGCAACCCGTCGCGGGCGGCAATCGGGACTTGGAAGCGGCCGGAACGCCCAACAATCCCAAGGCACCACCATGAGGTTCCCACGAGAGGCAGCCCCCCCCCCATGCACAGCTCCAGCGTATCAACCACAGCCGTTTTTCCACACACCCCCGCCCCCACCCCACAGCCACGCCATCGAGTCCGTCTGCAAGCTTAGGACCCACCAGTGTGCCTCAATTCATGCCCCCACTCCGGCCGCTGCGGTCGTAAAGACTAAATTGGAAAAAAAAATCACATTTTCTCTTCCCACCCCCATCCCCAATTGCAACGCTAGACTCTTACTTTCTATTATGTTTTTTCCACGAAAGCCCCGCTCCCTGCCTCTGCCACCCATCCCCCTCGCGAATATTTTAGCACGCTCCGTTAAATGACGGCTATTCATGCCCTATCGCCGCCCCTCTTCCCTCTCTACTCCACTAGGCACCCGATCCGCGCGGCTCCCCGCTCCCCAAAGCGCTTTTACCTCCTCGCTCCGGCTGCAACTTGCGCGATGCCCCTTTTTTTGGAGTGCCGTCCCAGTTCATCTTCGGCTGCCCCAGGGTCTCCCCGGGGCCACGCCCCTCATCCCCGGCACAGCCAATCGGAAGCCGCCGCCGGCCGAGGGGCGTGGCCGAGGGTCTCCCGGACTGGCCGATCGGCGCCACGTTGACACTGAAGTTTCATTCTTCCCACCGTTCCCCCCCCGTGCCTTGTGAGGGAAGGCAGGGCGGGATCTTTGGGGTCGTCCTGCGGCGGGTTTCCCTCTTCTCACGCCAACCAACTGCAGGGGGACACCTAATCCCTACCCCTAGTCCCAAAGATCTGCCGCGGCCACCACCTACTTTGGCAGCCAGGCCCCCAAACCCAGCCTGCGGCCTCGGGAGCTGCTAAGGACCAACAGGAGACCCGAGACTCAGCAGAGTGCAGGGCGTGCCTAGAAAAGCAGTCGAATGATCGCCCGAGGAAAATCCAGAAGTCCCAAACTTTTAGCTTCTGTATTCTGACCCAGGCCTTTCTTATTGGGCAGAATGATGCGGCTGCCTCAGGCAGCAGATATTGGGGTGCTGTGAAAAGGCAGCAGCTTGTTTGTGCTTTGATTCGCTATTGCCCTGTTTTTAATG
The DNA here is from genome assembly GCF_051106095.1 of Pogona vitticeps. Classification (NCBI taxonomy): domain Eukaryota; kingdom Metazoa; phylum Chordata; class Lepidosauria; order Squamata; family Agamidae; genus Pogona; species Pogona vitticeps. Next base: position 100,706,062 of record NC_135788.1, read on the forward strand.
CCACAGAAGAAAAACGTGTGGGGTTTTATGCCTTCTTGCGCCAAAATACATTGGCTGGCTTTAAGTGCTTAGGTCTAAGATTCAGGGAGGTGAAATTGGTTGTGTTGTCTTTGGGCCAGCCATATTTGGACCACTGTACAGTACTTTGATTTCCCAGGGCTTTCTCAGGTTATGTTTTCTGCAGGAAAAGGCCAATTGGAGTAAAAAAGCTAAAACTGGACTGATACTAGAATGAGTCTTCCTGGCTCAGACTAAACGCCAGTTAGTTCTCTTCACCTTGTGGCCCATCCATTTCCTAGGGAAAGCCTCCTAGCAGGGAATGAGATTAGTAATCCCTCTGTCTCATATTCCTACTCTCTCTTGCTCCTTGAGTTGATATACAACCATCCTGTCTAGTAACCTTTGATGAATATATCGAGACCTTCTTCAAACTCATCTTTTTAGTGCCCATCCTTACATCTTGTGGCAGTGAATTCTGCAATTTAATTATGAACTGTCTAGATGTTATTCTTCTGCCCTAAATCAACCACAGTTCAGTTCCAATGGCTGGTTCCTAGTTTCAAGTACTATTATGAGAGGGAGTTAAGCCTTTCCTTATCCGCTTTCTCTTCACCATACAGAATTTTTCTATAACTCTATCATCCATCCCTTTAATCTCCTATTCTCACTTGTTGGTTGGGTTGAAATGAGCTAGATCCCAACAAAGGATTACATCACCCAGCACTCTGTTCAATAGGCATGAACCAAATATCTTGGTGAGAAAACCGTTTCAAGAACACAATAGCACCTTTCTTGGTCATGATCTCCAGGATCTGAACAAGTCATATTGTTTCCACTTAAGATGCAGCTTTTAGGACTTGTGGCTATTGATGGACTCATCATCGGTTTGTTCAGTCCCATTTTAAAGCCATCTGAGTGGGAAGACTACATCCTGAGTTAGTGAATGCCACAGGGTTTTACAGCTGGAAAATCTTTCATATTGTGTTTATGACTATGGCCCAGAAAAGGCTGAGGATGGCTGCTTTACAAGATCAGAACCCAGGGACTTCTTTAACATGGACCAGGCATCATTTGCCAACATTGCTCACTTTCCCCTCTCATGGTCTCCTCAGTCCCTCTGGGGATGGTTGGAATCCTCACAGTGGGGGTGCTGGATTTTCCTTGCAACAATATATTGTTTTGAGCTATGCTTGTTGTAAGGCAAAAGATTGTGGGGAACCTTGGTCTCCAAAGAGCAGCTAAGACATCTTGATTTACAGAGAATCTGGAGATGAATTAAATGGAATTAGATCAACACAACTGCCAGCATTTGGGGACTCCTTTTGGGAAAATGGCTTGAAAACTGTCATTCAGAGTGCCCGTTCCTCAGAATTTAATACTATGTCGCTGGCTCTTACTTACTTTCTCCCTACCACCACCATTTATTCCCCCCCCCCCACAAGCTGAACAGTGCTAATCATAGTAACCTTTCCTCAAAGAGAACTACAGGACTACCTTGTTTGTTCTGGTTACCCTTTCCAGCTTTATTATACTCTTTCAGTGTTGTGGTGATCAGAATTGTGTCAAGTATTCCAAGATTTGTGCCAAGATATTGGCCATTTTATTTTATTTTCTGTTTCCAGTTACATCCTATGTATAATTTCCCCTTTTCACTGCAAACACATGTTGGGCCAACATTTGAAATCTCAATTTGTGGCTTTTCATTCAATTTTGGCTATCAGTGGTTCAGCATCTTCTATGATTTCTGAGAGGAGAGGTCTAAAGAGGTAAAATAAGCCAGCTGGGGGTCAAGATGGGCAGGAGAATCAGAGAGCCCTATTCCCCTTGCCACTTTGCCTTTCCCTACCTCAGGGTCCTCAGCCTGAGGAGAATGTCTTCATCTGTCCTATTAGAGTTAGTCCTGTGAAGGTTTGATTCAGACAGTGTTTGAGAGCCAGAATGAGATCAGTATGAGAGGTCCCTGACAACATCCACTCCGTTGTGTGAAAAACTAGTGATACTGAGAGTGGTTTATAATTCTCATTTCCACATTCAACTCAGGGCCAAATGAGCAGTGTCAGCAAAGAACTGACTTCATGTGCACCTATAGAAGTGGCCTTACCATTAGGCAGAATGAGATGGCTGCCTTAAACAACAGATTTGGGTGCCCATGAAAGGGACTCAAATTGTTGGTCATTTAATTTATTGCTGCAATTATTTTAGTGCCAGGGAGAGGGGCAGGTTGTTACGAGATTATTTGGGTGAGGAGGGGCCTCCAGTCCCAGGAACTCCAATGTGTGGAAGGAAGTACTTAATTTAGGACACCCAAATTACTATGTTACAGTATTTCTTCCCTCTTTGTTCAGCTTTGCCTGCATATTCTCCCCTGGCAGGGAGGGGGAACCTCCAGCCTTTGGCCTAAGTACAAACCTTTAGGCCTTTCAATATGGACTTCCAGATATAGTACTTTGTAGGTCACGACCCCTGTCTCACCTCATTCATAATGATGGAGACAATTTCTTCTGACTTGCTCTGTGTTCCAGCTACAAAACTGGTGGAAGAAAGTTTGTACAAATGAGGGAAGATGAATCTCTAGAGGCAGATGCTTTTGCCACTCAATTATTTGCTGGAGAAATTTAAGAGGCACATTTATAATTTCACCTCATTTTGGCTCTTGTCACAAGCACTGCTAGAATATGGACCCCAATATGATTTGGGCCTCAAACCCCATTTCTCCCTCCCCCTTCGTAAACATATGCCATTTCCTTCCCTCCCCCCCCCCATTGTATTTGCTCCTTCAAGAATATTTTGATAAGCAGTGCCAATTTCAACATAAAGCCCAGCATTTCCATTTCAAGCAGCAGATTTTGGGTGTATCATAATGATAGTAAACTGTTACCGGTAATTAGATGAATGACAGCAATATGTTTTTACTGAAAGAGAGAAGAACATATAGGCTGGTTTTGTTTTGTTCTAGATGCCAAAAATTTTTGATTTTGGAAAAGAGGCACCATTTGCTGCTGTGCCCCAGGCAGCATCTTGTGCTAGCCCTGCAGCTATTCTGGTTTTGCAGTTTGTTTGGACTAGCTCTCTCTCTCTCTCTCTCTCTCTCTCTCTCTCTCTCTCTCTCTCTCTCTCTCTCTCTCTCTCTCTCTCTCTGTGTGTGTGTGTGTGTGTGTGTGTGTGTGTGTGTGTGTGTGTTCCAAGCTGTGATTTATAGGCAGTTCAGGATATTTTTTTTAATTGAGCTGGGGTAGAGGAAGGAGGCTAGAACCAAATTTAGTTTTTGTTTCAGATCCAAGTCTTCTCCTTTAGAAACAGTACTGTTGTTACCTTAATTACCTTCGGTCTGGATTACTGTAATACTGTCTATGTGGGGCTGCCTATGGAAAGTGTCTGGAAATTTCATCAGGTCCAAAACACAGCAGCCAGATTACTGACTGGGGCTGGTTACAGGGAGCATATAACCTCCCTGTTACAGCAGCAACCCTGGCTGCCGATTTGTTTCTGGGCTGAATTCAAGGTGTTGGTTCTAACCTATTAAGCCCTAAATGGCTTGGGCCCAAGCTATATCAAGGGCCACATCTTCCTTTGTGAGCCTGCTCGAATGTTAAAATCATCAGAAGAGGCCTTTCTCTCAGCTGGTCCACCTTCTCAAGTATGTTTGGTGAGGACATGGAAAGGGCCTTCTCTGTCACTGCTCCTAGACTTTGGAACTCCCTCCCACAGGAAGCCAGGCTGACCTTATCTTTGCTGTCCTTCCACAAGCAGGCAAAGATGTTTCTCTTCAGCAACCTTTCTCTGAGTGACTGAGAGGATTATTTTAAATGGATTGTTGTACCTTACTGCTTTGAATGTGTTTCATGTTGCTTCTGCTTTTTGTATAGTATTTGATCCTTTCTAGTCTTTGTATACTCATTGTTGTTAGCTTTAATATTGTCTTTTAACAATGTAAGCCACCTTGAGTCCTTTTCAGGAGAAAGGTCGGGTAAAATGTAAAATAAACAAACAATCTGTCGGTTTTTTAATAGGGAAAAGTTGTTCTATCTTCCACAGAAAGCTGGCTGCTTTCTCTATTGCTCATTTTATGAAATTAACAAATATGAAAAGGCAGGATTAAATAAAATTATTTTATTCAAAATTGAATCTTGTTTCTTATGCACCAAGCCACCCAACTAGCATGCGATGAGGAATTCATACTGGGACTTGCTAATTGCCTGCAATTTGTCATTTCCTTTCCACTAGCATAACTATGTAACAGAATTATGGCCCGTATATATTGTGTACAGCTGTTATAATACATTCCATAAAACATAGAGGTGTACAGTATAATGAACCTTGTTTTAGTATGTAGTAAACAATCTTCAATTTTAAGCTAAATAGTAACCAAAATCCTGTTGTTTAGCACTAGAGTAGACCCATTTGAATCTGTGGAACTTACTGAGGAGTTCACTCACCAAATCAGTGGTCCTACTCTAGTGGAATTTACTATGTTAAGCAACAAGATTTTGCCAATTTTCTTTCTGTCTACCTTCCCATACTGATTATATTTGGATGACATAATTATTGTAATTTCCTACTTTAAACCAGAGTAGGACCGCAGTATCCATACTGAAAACCACAGATAAGAGCAAACCCTATATATATAGGGTTTCTGGTCACTAATGCTATATATACAGTACAGTACATAGCATTGTCTCTGATTCCCTCTAGTGAGCAGTTCTGGTAATTACATTGCAGAAATATGTACTGTATAAATTCACATTCCTGATTTTTTTATTTAACATTTTAAATATCTTCAGACCATGAATAAGTGAAATAGTGGATATTGATTCCTCGTTTACAGGGTGTTTACTGTATGCAACAGGAATTTGGCCATTAAACAGAAGAACAGGAGGATGTCGCATTCTGTGATGATGACTAAACAGAGGGAATGAGGTATCTTTCTTTGAGCAATGTTTTATGGACCTAATTATACCTATTAGTGTTTGTACATTGTTACTTAAAATGACATTAAGACATAAAACAAAATAAATTCAACAGCATAAAATAAAATATTGATTTCTTAGATAGAGCCTCAGCTGGTATAGTATGTGATGAGAGGAAAAAGGCCCAGCACTTCAGTTAAACTCATCCTTACCTACTGTTCCAACAAAAAAATGCTTGTTTCTTCAACATTCCCATTTATATCAGAGCAAAATAAAAATAAAAATTAAACAGACTTCCTTTTTGCCTACAAAGGTAAAATGCATGCTGCCTACAAAGACTTTTTCTTATTATGAGTTTATCTATTCATGTGTATGTACAGTAAGGGCCAATTACATAATGAGCAGAAAGCAGAGCTGGGCCTACCGTTAGACTGAGACAGTCAACTCCACAGGCAAACAGAGAAGGGGTGGAGGACAGCAGTATTGTTTCTTCAGATTTTCCTTCTAAGCCGCCTGGCCCATCTGCTCATTTGGGAAGAGAGAACTGTATGTGTCACTACAACCTGTCCTGTAACCCCGAAATTGGACTTTTGTCTTCCAGTATGGTGGAGGACCCTATCCCATTGCCAATGCTGAAGGAAGATTCAATGGCCAATCCTAGTTTTGTGCATGGAATATAAAGGATTGCCATCCTATATCTTGTCTCGATCAGTAATAGGTCATAGGCTGGTGCTGCATTTCCCCCCTCAATTTGAAGATAGGTCTTTCAAGGCCAGCAATATTAGACATTGACACTTGACCCTCTCCATTGACCCACATACCACGCTAATCTCAAGGGGGAGGATTTCTATGACATTTCACACTTTTTCTGCCAGCTACAGTTCACCCTAAAAGCAAGTTTAAACATATTTATGAGTAATCTGGCCTTTCTCACCAGATTCCTCATGAACATGTCAAAACCCACTTATAAATTCAAACACATTCTGCAGAAATTTGTATTTATTTATTTTATGAAAAATATGACATGTCATAGAAATTCTCCCCCTGCTAATCTTTAATCACCAGGCACTTTGAGATTGTTACACTCCTCTTAAGCCACATGCACAGAAACTGAATTTTGCCCTGTGATACCATTTCTTTCTACAAGGTGGCAGCCTCACTTCACTCCTCCCCTTCAGCTGCAAGTTTTTGGACTCTTTATATACATTTTTTCTGTATTATCCATAAAGGAGTTGTGCTAAACCTAAAGAGAATTTTCTCTATGAAAGCTTGCAAGTTGTTTGATTTTTAATGGTCCAATAAAAGGTATAATCCATAACGAATGTTTGTATCTCCAGTCCACCTTCACCTTGAAGCTACCCCAAATATATGACTCCTTTAGGAATCTTGGTTGCCACATCATGTCCTTCTCTTCAACATTCCACTTTTGACCCTGTCGGCACAATTTCTTTTCCCAGAACCCCCTGTCCCTAAGAGTGGCCATCCAGAGGTCTATGGAGAAGCGACACATGGTGATAGGCAAACCTGGTGGCTTGTCCTTATAATGATTTGGCTTGTAATAGTGGTGTGAGCTTTCCCACTGTGACTTTCTATCACAGATGCAATACCTGTCCCTCTACCTATGCCTGTTTGCTGGAGGCTTTTGGTGTGACCAGATAACTGCAAAGGTGCGTACCTGATTACATTGGAAAGGGTCGCTTTAACAGGAGCAATTAAACGAATCCTTCCATCTACTGGGGAATTGCTCCAGCCCAGTCCTAAAAATAGGAAGCCCTATAATTGGGCCAGAAAGGTCCAGCTTAAGCACAAATTTAGGTTGGGCTAGAGTGCGTTTCCCCATGTGTCATGTGATTACCATGAAATAGATTGCACCAGCCCACTCCATAATCTATTTTCATGTGTGATCACACTGTGTATCAGTTGAGAGCATCCAGATTGCGTTGTCTCAGCATGTCTGATCCCCACCATCCTTGTTCAGGATTTGGATTCAGCTCAGGTGAGGGAAGCATATGTTGACATGGAGTGATTTCAGAGGTTGTTGATTCAATCTGTCTTCAATCAGCAGCTCTTGTTGTTTAAACTGAAAAGTCACTCCAAAGTATTTGTCTTCCTTGGTTCATTACCAAGTCACTGCTTTTTACAGAGAACTCTGCATCACTACAGGTAACCTGCTGTTGTTTCCTTTCCTTTGAGTTGGATTCACCTTTCTGTTCATCCATCAGGCATTACAATAAATTCCAATTCTTACTTCCACTTACATTGGCACAGGATTGCACTCTTAAAAGACTCTTCTCCTGGAATCATTCAGCTGCACCTTCATATAAATCAATTTTTACACAGGAAGAATGGGAACAAGAACCACAGTGGATTAGAGTAAAGGCCTAACTAGTTCAAGTCCCCCCCCCCAGTAGCCAATCAGTTACTTAGAAGAAGCCCACTAGCAGGGCGAGCATCCTGCATGGTCCATCTCACATTTCCCAGCATATAAAAAAGAGAAGCATTTTGGTTCTGATATTGGAGCTGGTATGGAAAACCTTAATTTGTAGTTGTCAATGGCCTGGGTCTCCATAGACATATCCAAACCACCCACTGGTAATTTTCATGCAGAGGGAGGGAATCTGGATAGTGATATATCAGCATAATTCGTTTGCATAGTATAAACCATTATGACACAGTGTATCTGTCTGTGCATATTAAAATAAAAATTAAAGTTAGGATTTGGTGGGGCAAGACTCCATGGATACCCATTAATTAATCTATTTGATTTTTAAACCAAATATCTGCACACTAGCTTTTGAATACCGACATGTCTTGTATCACATTTGCCTCCACGCATTCTTTTGTGTTGAACAGGAACTAGTCTGTTCCTCCTACATGAAATGCATTGCTTGCAGATGATGCCATGTATCAACATTGGGTGATGAATTGGTTAAGAACCTCTGATGTTGGGGATATTATTATTAGGTTCTGTAATAACGCTTCTGTGGGTGATACATGGATAGTGTTGGCAACTTGGTCTTGTGCTGGGTCTAGATCTTGTGTTGGTATCTCTGTCGTGGTGTCTGTTGTTGCTGGTGAATGTTCTTTTGAAGCTGGACAGTTGTATGTAAAGGAGTATAAACCTGCCAGCCAATGTCTGTAAGAGTTCTACAGTACACATTCACCACTAACAAAATGCAAAACAAGTCAACATGGGCAAATGGGTACCACGAAGAACCTCCTATGGCAGTGGTTCCCAACTCTGGATAACCCAAATGTTCTTAGGCTGCAAGTCCCAAAAACCCTGGCATCACAGCTGGTGGTGAAGGCTTCTGGGAATTGTGGTCCAAGAACACCTGAGTTACCCAAGGTTGGGAACCACTGGTCTATGGGACAAACTCAGAGCAAATCACAACACTACACTGTTTGATGTCAACTAAAATGCTCAGGTAAAACCACCCAGACATATACCATCAGTGTCCCATTGCCCGTCTTGGACAAGGGGGCTTCCCTCTCACTTTGCCTAATGGCTGGCCATTTCAGGGATTGAACCCAGGACTGTTATGAAGCATGTGCTTCGCGACTGAGCTACATTCCATTCCTGTTCAGAACAAAGGATTATAACAAAGGGAGTCCCCTCACCCCCAGCCCTGCCGGCGCTGGCATTAATCTCCTCTGTTGTTTTAAATTCATTTCCAGTCTCTAACTCCCCTGACCCACAGCATACCTTCCAAACCCATCTTTCCTTCTCTCTTGCTGCTTCTCATCTTAACTTAAATTTCTTCACTGGTCCCAGCTTGCTAGCCATCTTCCCTTTCCATCTGGTTCCTTAGTCATTTTCTATCCCAATGGAGAATGGGGACAAGGGGGGCACCATCTGGCAGGCTTTTGGCAGGCTATCCCAAGGGGTCTTCTGTACCGGCTGATGACATTGACTCCAGGCTGGAAAGATATACTCTCTTTCTCTCACCCTGCCTGTTCTCTGCCTTCAGCTGCATTTTCTGGGATGGCCCCAAGGTGAAACAAGTCACAGGCCCAGAGGGCACACATGGAATTTTCTGGCAACACAAATGCCTTCAGGCATCACGGCTTGTGTCTGGTGGCACAGGAGAGGAAACTGGGTTGTTTGAAACACAAGTTGGACAAAGTCGAAACCCTTGTGGGGAGTAAATTGATAGGGAATAGATAAGGGAGGCATATGATGAGTTATATATATATATACATATCAGAGAAATGTGGGTCAAGCTGAAAGCACTGCTGGATTCATCTGTTCCTTTGGGAGTTCTTCCAGTGGCTCAGGAGAACTGAAGGGCCAAATATCTCTGGCATATTGGGTTGAAGATACGAGGGATTATCTTGTCAAGTCTGAGAGTGACAGGAGTGGCTGAATGGCCTGATGGCAGGGGACACCTTAGGAGGCTCATGATGGGGGGAGAAGGGTGTCCCCAACCCACTTGTCCACCAGCTACTCATGGCGGGGAGAGACACAGAGGTTTGAATCCAGGTGAGGCCCTGTGTTCAGAAATCATTGCATGTCGGTCCACCTAAGGTGATACTGCTTGAGGAAGTAAGTTGTATATGCCGAGGAGCAGGGGTGGATAGTGGAAAAACAGTGACTTTTTGCATACATTTTGAAGGAATCATTTAATGGGAAGGCAGCTGGCCAGATGACTGGGTCAGGGATGATGATGATGATGATGATGATGATGATGATGATGATGATGATGATGATGATGATGATGATGATGATTATTATTATTATTATTATTATTATTATTATTATTATTATTATTATTATTATTATTATTATTATTATTATTATTATTATTATTATTATTATTATTATCGCAAGCTACACTTCAATTCTAGAGGATGCTAGCAGAACTGTAGAAAGAGTGCCTAGGGCTGGATGATGGGGAGAGAGGCACATTTTCTAATCCCTTTGATATGATGTTCATGGCACCCCCCAAGGACCCTAAGAAATGGTTGGGGGAGGGAAGAGGCAGCTCGCTCCGCCGCGCTGGATCGCCCTAACCCAGTTCCTGCCTCACATCGAAGTGACACGTGCTAGGGATCTGGTTTCGGGGGGAGGGTTTGAGCCGCGTGACAGCCAGCAATGGGTGCCACCTTGCATTGGCCTCTGCTCAGAAGTTCCTTGACATGGGGAGAGGTGGGTACACAGCAGGGAAAGCTGTATTTCCAGCTGTAGTTCCCCCCAGATTTCTTTCCATTCAAGTGCCCTTTACTCCTGTGGCCTTCATTAAACATACACTTCCTTCCTGCCCTCAACAATGTCCTCCGCCCAGACACAAGGATGCTCACGCGTACACAGACAGGCAAATACATATGGCATGTCTAGCTGTGGGTCTTATTTCATATTACTGAAACTGTGAGGCTGTGTCTGGGCCTATGAAATCACTGGTTGCTGTTGAAATCTTCTCCCTCCCCCCCCCCCTCACCCTTTCGCCTCAAGGGATATGGCTGAGAATCTTATGCTGCTCTGCTATTTCTGGGGCAGCCTTGAGAAGTATTTGCTAGAGTCCGGGTGCAGGCATGGCTTTGAATGGGACCACCTTAAAGTCGCAATTAACAAAATCAGGGCCCTGTCAGTGGCAGGAGATAATCTAAAGTGATGGAGCTGGGGGGAGGGGCAAGGGAGGGCAGGGAAGGACAGGGCACCAAAAGATGTACAGGCTCCCCACTTGTAGAGAAAGGAACAGCTAGACGTCTAAGGAGACTATATTTTATAGATCAGCATGTTGGTGTCCACACAACACGGTGATGGTTCTTGAGCTTCTAGTACAGCATTGGAATAGAAGGGAAATATTTGAGACTCAATGCTGCAGGTCATGGTTATTTGCTTTAAAGGGGGGGGAGGAGTAATGAGGGAGTATATCCTATACCTCTATAACAATCTATCCCTTCCAGGCATCATCCACCCCTTCGCCATGCCACCTCTCCCCCCCCCCCGCCTTCACTATAGTGTGTGTCGCTGGGCAGATAGATTGGGCCTGACAGTCTATGGCTCCCCCCAGGCCCCCTTCACACATGAGTCAATCTGCTTTGCATTTTTAATTGACGGCATGTCGCAGTAACAGAAATGTGTACTTAGCTCCCCCCCATCCTCCCCTGGCCACGTGGACAATCTTCCTACTCTTCACAAAGATTTCTACTCTACACTGGTAGGTCCTTTTGGCTTCCTAAAAAGCCCAGGGTAGGCATTACCACAAAGTAATGCTCTCTGCTCCGAGTGTACAGGACTTTTTATTTTTAAATGGTAGATTTTTTTGGTCATCATATGATGGAGCTTTCCTTCCTTCCTTCCTCTCCAGTTGGTTCTTAATTGATAGCATTGTTCATGTTTGTTTTCTGTCATTTGGGTTGCTTAGCCCTAACCCTAAAACAAGTCCTAAATATTATTATTTTTTTCTCTTCAAAGCAGATTCCTAGGTGATGCATCTTTAGTGATTTTCAGTCCTTGGTGTCCCTGAGTAGAGACCTCTGCTTCTTTTCTCATCAACAGCTCATTCAGCACACCAATGTCCTACAAGTTTTCTCTCTATGTGTCTCTAATGGGTTATTTTGATCCAGCCTGATGTACCTCCACTATCCAAACAATTCCCTTTTTCCTGTAGGTTTTTGTTTGGCCCTGTCTCAGTACCATAATTATAGTTCTTTCTAGATGGGAGGCCGCTTACAGATCACTGAGGAAGTGGACAAAATACAACACATATTGTACATGCATAAGATTGCATATGCTTATGTATGAAAACCTGAAATTATTTTATTGATTTAATTACACTACATCTCAGCTGAGTGGGAAGCACATGATCAAGGATATGGTTGCTAAGCCTGTTATGCAAGTGTTGTTAAAGGTAGATGTGCAACTGCAAAGCCACTACTCTCCCTTCTTTTTATGAGTCTTTCAATTAGACTTGGACTTTCAATTAGAAAGGATACCTTCAAAAAGAGAACATTTCTTTGGCTGTCCAACTTAGAGGTCTGTCTTCTATAAATGAGAACATCTGGTCCTGATCAAATTCTATGTCTCTTCTACTTTCCCATCTATGGTCTTTCTGGACTACAGTTCCCATTGCCCTTAGCCATCCTAGCTGAGGCTAATGGGAGCTGAAGTCCAAAAACAACAGAAGAGCTGCAGGCTCCCAATCCCAGAATTGAGGAGGCATTGTGGCCTGTCCCAGTACTACTTACTAACTTGCTGGGTACCCTGCATCCTTACTTTTCTTCCATCAACTTGTCCTAATCCTGTGCTACTATCCTGCCTACCTCCTCTCTCACTTTGGCCCACTAGTGTTGACAGACCCTTATTGACACCCTTGCAGCCCCCAAAATGTATTTGGACTCCAAATTCCATCAGTCACAGTCAGCCTGGCCAAGGTTGAAAGATGGTGCAAGTATAATTCATCAACATCTGGAGTGTTTCAGCTTCCCTGGCTCACTAAATTTCTGAGCTATTTAAATCCATGCCTCCTTTTGATACTATGCTCTTCTTCAAACCTGCTGTGGGTTTCTGTTTGGGGCTAAAAGAAACAGAGGAGGGGTGGGCAGGCTTTGCCTCTCTGCACTTAATTTAGCACCACAATTGAAAAGGTTTAGCTTGTCACACTGGAAAGCAGATGATTTGGAGGAGAGGGCTTTAAAGGAGGAACACAGAGGCAACATCGACATGCTAAAAATTCTATAGTGCAGTCTGTCAAAAATAAAACTAAAAGAAAGATAACAAATGCATTAGGGTACATCATAGGATGATAGAATAAGCAATGGGTACAATTGTGTTTTTTTCTGTTTCCTAATTTTAAATTATATATATATATAATGTATTTTTTTTCAAACTATACACACCTCCCCAGAAATCATATTATGCCCCCCTACTGGGGCATGCCCCACTGATTGAGAATTAGTTCTATAGATTATCCTACGTATCTTTCCCCTTTTAGGGACTCCTACCACACACTACTGGCCTGCTTACTTTGCCTCTCTCATCAGCTGAAATAAGAGTTGTGTTCTGCTTGCTTATAAGAAACAAAGCAAAAAACGCCTACAACACAAGGTCTGTTCAGTCATATTGGATAAATTGAAACTCAATGCACAGAGGCAATATGCTGGAAGGAAGAAGTGTGGAGTAGAACAATGAGAAGGGTTATTGCCTCTAGGGCCTTTATTTGCAGACTTCCCTGAAGTGTCTGTTCGACCACTTTGAGAAGCAGGATTTGGTGTTGGATGGACTAGTGCAGTGGTTCTTGACCTTGGGTAACTCGGGTGTTCTTGGACTACAGCTCCCAGAAGCCTTCGCCACTAGTTGTGCTGTCTGAGGTTTCTCAGAGTTGCAATCCAAGAACACCTGGGTTAACCAAGGCTGGGAACCACTGGACTAGTAGGATGATCCAGCCATGCGGCTCATAGTCTGAAAAATGCCAGCAACACAAAACCAAAACTTGAATGGATAGCTAATAAAAATGAACCATAAAACGAGAAACAGCAAAGCAACAGTGAGATGACTATCAAAATTCTGTTCAGCACTTTCATAAAATATATAGTGAGAATTCCATTAAGATGGAGGTTTTTTTGGAAGTCTTTTCAAGGATGTAAGGATGAGGTTTAATGTACTGTACTCCCTTAGATAAGAAATTCCACAAGCATCGGGATGGGGCCACTGATGAATAAGCTGCCTCTTCGGTGTACAACATTATTTTGCAGACCATGTGTGAAAGCTACCCTATCTTGGGTTTCAAAAGGGCCAGCTCAAAAGCTGATTCACACTCAGGTGAAATAACAGACACACCCTGAGATCTCACAGTTCTCTCTCTCACTCTTTCTGCCTCTTTGGCAGTAGAACATAGATCGATCAAATAAATAAATAAATAAATAAATAAATAAATAAATAAATAAATAAATAAATAAATAAATAAATAAATAAATAAATAGGCCCCATTCAGGGAATTGGGGGGGAGCAGGATCATTTGGCATAGGCCTCACCTCAGGGGGAGGTTTCACCTCAGCCTAAAGGTAGACCTAAATAAAATATACTGTCATGCATTCTACAAATTAAAAAATAAAATAACATTACATGCCATTCTTTACATTAAAAAATATTTTTCACCCTTCTTCCCAGTGAGGAGGCCTCACAATGTGAAGTGGTCCAGGCCTCATCTGAGCTCTCAGAGGGCCTAACTATGATTTTTGTCGCAAAGTACTGTAGTTGCCTGAAGCAGCCGCCTCATTCTCCGTAACACTGTTGGGTTAGCCCTGCTGTTTGGCCTCGTAAAGACAAGCTTTGTCCTGGTCTGCCCCAAACTCCCTCCTTAGGTTCTGTCCCTCTATATGTAAAGCAGAGCTTGGCCGTGATATTGTTTGGGATGACAACCCTCAGAATCTCCCAGCCAGCATGGCCAGCAGGGGATTCTGAGAGTTGTATCATTGTCAAGTTCTGTTTGTGATCTCTCGCTGCTCTTTGGCCAGAGGTTATTATCCTTTAAGGACGGGATCAAGGCAAGCATATACGTAGCTTGCTGTGTGGTTTGTTTTCGGTGTGCTTTCCGGCAACCATATGTGTTTTAGGTAAGATCGATCCATCCTGCTCTTTTTGTGAGCTCTTCTGCTCCTTTATGGCACAGCACCAGGGCTGCAATGTATTTGGTGCAATTGGGAGCACTCCTGATTATCTCGTTCTGCAGTTTGGGTAGTTGCTTAATTCACTCCCAGATAGAGCTGTGGATGATATTCTCTTCTTCAGTGGCAACACAGTTATGTAGGCAGCGGGTTGTAGCAGCATAAAGGACGGCAGAAAAATCCTCTCCTCTATTTTCATCTTTTCACATTTTTAAAAATATTCCCCTAAATGATGCAGTGCTATTTCAGATATAAGGGAGTATCCATGCTACGTTGATGTATTGCTGTAAAACTATGCCATTAACTAACTGAAGCAAAAAAATAAAAAAATAAAAAAATAAAGAAAAAAAAGAAAAGAAAAAAAATGAGAGGTGGGGAAAGGGGCAGGGGATGTCAGTAATCAAAAAAGGGAGACATGGGAGCAATCTGAAGTGCTCTCTGGATCCTTCTAATAGGGGAAGAAACATCTCCCATGTGAATGGAAAGATTATTCAAGACAAAATAGATTGCACCGAAGATCATAGAATCAGAATCGTCGTAGGGTTGGAAGGGACCTTGGCGGGAAGCCTTCTAGTCCAACCTCCTGCCCAAGGCAGGAGACCTCATACCATTCCAGACAGATGGCTGTCCAATCTTTTCTTGAAAACCTCCAGGAGCCTTTTACACACAACCTGGATTGCTCCAAATTCCCCTATCTAGTCATGCCCTAAACTGGCTGGATAGCTCAGTGCAGAGCCAGAGATTGGGAGTTTGATTCACCACTGTGCCTCTTGTGAGTAGAACCAGCCAGTGTGGCCATGGGCAAGCTGCACCGTCCCAGAAGAAGGGAACGGGAAACCACTTCTTAGCATTGTCTGTCTAGAGAACCCTGAGAAGGGTCATCGTGAATCAGAATTGACTTGATGGCAAATGTTTATTTAGTCATGCCCTAAGTTAATCTATCCTGGTGTACTTGTCTCACCTGCTTTTTTTCTTCCTTGTACTGGTTCTTCCCGGATTCCAGTGTTTCTCATGCAATTTGATCCATTTCTTATTGTTCTTCTAAAGCACTATGCTACCATGTCATTTATTCCTAACTTAGCCATGGGAGTGGCATGGCAAACGATTTGTAAGGTGGAAGAACAGAGAAAAGCAGCTAAAGTTTCCTTCTGTCTCTAGTTACAATGGAATCTGGTTTGTTCATTATTTCTGTCTTCTGAAAGAAGAATGGGGCATCGTACATCAATAATCCAGGTTCTTCCAGGAGAGATACTGGACCTAGAGGTTTAAGTGTGAGGAGAAAGAGAGAATGAAGACTCCTGGAGCTAATCTGGTGAGGGTGAGAGGCCTGGAAACCTGGACTCTGAAGTGCTTAGAGACAGAGGCTGACGGGCTAAGACAAGGGGGCTGAGAGCCAAGATTCCTCATTTTTCCATCCCTCAAGCCTTTGACTAGAAGGTGCAGCTCACGCCTCTCTCTCTGTGCCGTCTGTCCCATTTGCTCCCCCTCACACACACACACTCTCTCTTCCCATCTCCGCCATCCCCTGTAGCCCTGACTGGCTATGACAGGCTCTTTCTCCATGATTTCTGTGAGCAACAGCGCATGGTTGTATAGCTGGGGACTTCTCTCTCTGCTCTCTTCCCACCCCCACCCCCGATCCATTGGAGGGAATTAAGTTCAAATCTGACACGACAACTTAGCACAAATGTCACAGCAGCATTGCGTTTCAACCCCCCCTTGGCGCATCCCAGCCTCTCCCCCACATCTCTGTGCCCAGGAATGATATTTATTCTTGTACAATGCCCGCCCAAAAGCCACTCACAGCGCCACAACAAGAAGAGAGTGGTATGGGCAGTAGGCAATAGACACTGGAGGGGCATATGCTTTCTTCTTGGGAAGCCACATAGAGTGGACTGGATACCAAGAAACAGCAGGCAAAAGGTGGGTGGAGTATACAATCTCCAAAAATCCTTCACAGAAGAAGAATGGGCATTTGAGGGATTTTCTGCCATAACATGAGCAAGGGTAAGGAGCAAAAGTACTTGATTCTGCTAGTGAAATGGGAGCTGGGATATAGGCTGTGTGGACATAGAATGGCGGGCATTGCCTGCTGGCTAAAATGAGTATAGAAATTGAGTATCAAAAAGGGGGGATTAATGAGAGTTCAAACGATTTATGGTCTAGGGCAGGAGGATAAAGGCCAAGGAACCCCAAGCAAGCACAGATGAAAAGGGAAATTAGAACTGATCAGAAGGGGAAATAGAGCAGGGAAATGGAAAAGTTATGCTTACAAAACTGCTTGGCTTTGAAGAAATATGTAGATCTTTGGTATGGGTAATGGGGACAAGAATGGGTGGGAGGGATCTGAGGTAGATCTGAGGGCAAAGGTGGGATTAAAAATCTGTTGTTCTGGAACTGTTTTTCTTCTCTTCCAGCACAAATAACCAAGAGTGGACCAGGAGGCAGTTTACAAGAGTCCTTGTTTGATTTTGGGTTGGTTTGTGTGGGTACTTCTCCGTTCGTTTTCTTCTGCCAAGGATAAACCCTCAGCCTGGAATTTGGATGTAGGTTATGTATCAGAATGCAATCCTGTACACAGTTAAATCCAGTTGATTTGCACCATTCAAGTAACCTAACCATGCTCAGGATTGCAGCTTTCGAGAGTATTGTTTCTTTCTTCCTCATTCAACAAATGTTCTTTCATTGCAGATGGTTTGAACCACTTCGTATGTAATCAACAGATTAATCGGTATTGACCGGAACATTACCTCTCATCAGCCTCTGTCCTATTGTACTCAAGTGTAGTTGTCAGACTCAGAGGATTCCAGGTAATGACAATTATAATAATTATGTTAATAAACAGTATGCATGATGTAATAAATATATTTAGTTAAGGGAGTAGACAATTTTTTAAAACCTTATTGAATAATTTCCAGGAAAAAGCAGATGATTTAGAATAGGAGTTTGTTTTATTTTGTTGGGACTAAAACACACCCAGAATTGTTGCGGATGCTAGTGTCTGGGAATGGATGATAGAGCGGGATGTGGATTCTATAGAAGCAACTGCTTTTGGAGAGAAAGCAACACTCAAACCAGTCCAGAGGACAGAAGGATTCGAGACTGTGGGAATGAGAGGTAGGTTAGGGGAGAAAATGATGATACCACCTCACAGATTCTAGGAAGGGAATTTATACTTGTCGTAGATTCTTATATAACTTGATATCCCTTGCTTAATTTCCGTTCAAATGTTTGTTAGTATGATTATATTTCCGAATCTTTCTTCTGTGTCACTAGACGTTTCCATTGTCCATAATCCAGATGCTGCAGTTTGCTACCCAAACATCCTTCTCTTTGATATGAAAAGCATCTTGCTCCCATATTGCTGTGAAATGGGTAGGGAGGGCAGCCATTTTGGGATTTGTGTTTATTGGTCCAAGAACATTGCAATGTTCTCTCTTGCTAGTATAGATGTTGGTTGTGTTCTCCGATTTGCAAGTGGCAGTGATTAACTTCTGAATTCAGGGTGAAGCGTGAGGTTTTCAGCCCTGAGGAAAGTTTGACGGTGGGTATATCATACCTTTATGAGGCGTCACTTTTGAGATGGGAAGTTAAATATGATGGTTGTTGTATTTTTAGATGACTGAGATAAAGAAAGAGGGATAGAGGGAGGAAAAGAACTTCCTTTATTAATGTACTGGAGAAGGTATAAAGGAGAAAGTATACCTAAGGGGTAAACTGCATTTTATCCTCACTTCTCTGATGGAAGGTTTGCTGCATTTCTATATTGCTTCATTACCCAGCCAAAGAATAGGAACTTTTGTTTCCATGTTGGGTAGTGATGAGAGGAATGGAATGCTTAGTGGCTGGCAGCCTTTTGTCTGGAGAGTTGAGGACAATTCAGTCAACACTGCCAAGGTGGAACTGAAAACCAACACTCCTGATTTGACTTGATCTGATTTGCAGCCCTCATTTTGAAACTGGCATAAAGATCTAGCCATGATTTTTTTTTTGAACTTTTGCAGTTTTCTAAATGTTTCTAGTCTGAAGAAGTGTCCTTGTCCATGAAAGCTCACTTTAAAATACAGTAGTTAGTCTTTAAGGTGCCAAAATGTTTTTGTCTTCTTTATTTTTTTTTTGTTATTACATTTTGCCTTTGACTTTGTACTAAATTATCCACAGATCAGTGGTGCCTAGCCTGGCGAAGGCCTGAATGGGCTAAAAGCTAGCTTTTGTTTGCAATTTTTAGTGGTCTAACAGAGGCATCACATCCTTGGTTCCTTTGGATTGTGTACAAGGACCAAATGGCTTTTCCCCTTCTAAAAATATGTTTCTGTAACATGTGCTATCAGCTTGCACATGGTGGATGTATGATATGGTGTGCAGATACATGTTTGGATAAGAGAACCTCGGAATGATGGAATATTTTTTGAATGTGTGTGTGCAGCACCCCTTGAAGAAAGATATGCCTATTGTTTTATTCCAACAATTAGGTGATTTATATTTTGGGCCCTGAGTGATCTCACATCCAGGCACAGATGAAGTCCATTTAACCACTTAGCTTAAGCAGTGATGTGTTGGAATGCCCCAGACTCTGCTTCCAGTTAACAAGGGCTTGCCCTCTCTCTCTGTGTGTGAAATATTTTCAGTATGTTAAAGAATTTACTCTGAGTATGCTGTGCATTTTCTGTCACACAGAAAATGAAGCCAAAATTCCAGAACCAAGACCTTCTATACTCAGACTTAGTTTCTGCTGGTTTTACATGCAGCCTCTTCTCTGCATATCTGATTCAGTAAAAAAAAATACTAAAATATTTCAAATACTTGAGAAGTGGGAAGGATAATTCCAACAGTGAATTGAAGGCTTAATATGTTTATCTACCTTTGAACCTTAGTCCGGGTCCAGCAAGCATTTGGATGGAAGCTATGGATGTCTGATAATTGTGTGATGACTTGTTTGTTTCTGTTCTAACGCAGTGCATTGTCTGTGTGTCATATGTGAAGCCGCAGTGGGGTGTGGCCTCTGTTGAGAAGGATGTGACTATTTGGGGACATCCTGAGTATACCTCATTATTTGATGCCCCAAACAGTTTCCTTGTAGGAGTCATGCTGGATTAGACCAAAGGCCTACCTAGTTCAAAATCATAATATTTCTACAGTGTCCAACCCAGAATCTCAGAGAAGCCCATGACTGGGATATGAGGGCAATAACTGTTGCTTGTTGTTGCTTTTAGAAACTATATATAGACCATGATTCCAGGTATATTATAATGGGCACAGTAATGAACTAAGAGAGGAGATCTGGGTTCAAGTCTCTGCTTGGCCATAGAAACTCATGAGTGGGACAGAACTGGTAAAAACACCTCACTTACCTTAAAACCCGTCTTAGGTCACATTAAGCTGGTTTCAACTTGACAGCATAGATCACATGCACATGCAGATGATATTGCCTCTCACCCTAGAAGTAACACAGTGGTGTAATTAGTAGGGCCTGACATTCTTATTTTTGTCAGTTTGATACATTCCCTTTTCAAGTCACCTGAGCTAATGGAACTCATTACATTTTGTGGCAGTTACTCCTGAAAGAGATATAAAGGAGAAGAAATATAGCAATACCTGTAGATGTAATTATGGGGAACGGATGGATGGATGTATAGAGGAAGGGGGCACTTTTCCTTTCCATGTTAGTCTCTGTAACAACAATGAAAAGTATAGAGGTGGTACATGCAGCTGAAATCCAGCAGAAAGTCCCAATTAGAGTAGGCCCATTGAATCAGCAGGGATTTGGTGAATCTTCTCCATAAGTTCCATTAATTCTATGGGACCACTCTAGTTGTGACTTACTACTCGATTTCAGCCACTGTTGCATAAATCTGAAAGTTGAGTCATGGCAACTGGACTTCTTTCTTGTTAGGTTGAAATGTTTTGTTACTCATCCAAGCAGCTTCGTCAGTCTGAGGAGAGTTGGTAGGAGATCCCTGAGGACCAACTCTCCTGAGACTGAAGAAACTGCTTGGATGGGTAGTGAAACGTTTCAACTTAACAAGAAAGAAGTCCAGTTGCCATGACTCAGCTTCCAGATAGTCAGTCATCCAAGATAAGGTTATCTTCACAGATACAGTATACTGTTGCATAAAGTTTTCTGGACGGATAAAAGAAGTTCTTATGAGAGGCACCAGTGGGTGGCAATAGCAAGCATGCTGCACATTTTTTGCAAAATCTAATTTTTATTAAAACAAAAAAAAAATTTTTTGGAAAATCATGCTGAAAACTGATCAGTGGGTGGTTATTTTTTATTTGTGTCAGAACTGAATGGAATCAAAGTAGCAGGGTGATAGTCAGAGAAAAAATGCTAACAGGCTATAGGAAAAGTCATGGAATTTGCGGTCAAATAATATCTGGAAAGCTATTTTTTAAGGGGAGCTTTTTACAGAAAAAAATGTTGTTTTGTGTGCTGTCAATTTGGAACTGACTTATACTGGATAGCTCAGTGGTTTAGGCATCTGGCTACAGAGCCAGAGGTTGGGAATTCAATTCAACTGTACCTCCTTGACAGGGGCTGGACCCCATGATCTATAGGGTCCCTTCTAGATTTGCAGTTCCAAGACTATTATTATTAGACCAATCCTAATAGGACTTTCAATGTTCATGAGATACTTACCGTAAATTGTAGTTTTACCAGTTTCATATATACAGTGTGTTTCTATGGCTGAGCAGGGATTTGAACCCAGGCCTCCTGTTAAAATATTACATCCTACTTTATCAAAATGTGATCAGAACGTGCAAGTCTATTATAATAGCAATTTGATTTCAACATTTTGCCATTTACTAGAAAATAATTCTAACTCCTTAGTTTTAATATATTTTTATAATCTTACTTTTGGATACGAAATTTCTCCTTGATCATTACCCAAACTGTTTGGGAAGAAGAGAATATTATGGACTCATTATTTGCTTCATGTGATGGACTGAATGCCTTTGGTTACCCACTTTTCAAATTTCTTCCATTTTAGAGGAAGTTGCTTCCCTTTTTCAACTCCCTAAAAGTCCTCAGTCTTTCCTGAGATTTGTCAGATGATCTGGGATAATATATTCATATATTGGGTTACCTAACTGTTGAATATTTCAGTGGTTTAGATCTCTGGCTGCAGAGCCAAAGGTTGGGAGTTCGATTCCCCACTGTGCCTCCTTGACAGGGGCTGGACTTGATGATCCATAGGGTCCCTTCCAGCTCTGCAATTCTGATAGTGATGATGACAACAATGATTAATCAAATGATACTGCTAGGATGATCAGGTACGTATCCCAAAATGAATATTTGATTACTGTTATTTGATTATGTGGGGGAGAAAGGATCCTATTAGCTCCTGAATATTAAATAATAATCAGGGATTAGGTGAATGACTAGAAACAAAGGAGGTGGAAGAAGCAAACAATATCTGGTGGAAGTCAGAGCTTTGGAACATGGGGTAGATGGACAGCTATTGAAAAACAGATCATAACCAATAACATTGTTATTCTGTGGTTATCTGAAGCTGAACATTTGGAAGCCATCTCATAATTTGCTTAAACATCTCTGAAATACACTTGCTTCTTATGTTCGGGGGGGGGGTAGCTTTATATCTGTGCCTTTATAAAACTGTTTTTTCTTAATTAATTAAAAATAATGATTGCTGGTTACAATGAGTTTTATTTTGCTGTGTTAATTATGGAGAATTAAGATTTATGCGCAGAAAAAATCAGGATAGGAAATTAGGAATTGAGATACATGAAATATTCTTGAACATGATGCCTGTGCATTTTACAGGGTGGGATTAGGGTTGTTTCTCATCCCTGTTTAGAAACAACCCCGGCATGTGTGCTTTGAAGCGATACGAAATTAAAATTGCCTTTCTTTCCTTCTGTCATATTCTATGTCCATTTTGTGTTCATTTGCTAATGACCCCTTTTTTCTTAATGTACTGTGAATGTGTTGCCCCACAGTACTGTTTGTGTAGCCATAGTTTATTCTCACCAAACGATGTACTGTATTATGTTGTTCTCCACTGTATAGTGGTCATATTTTTGTATGTATCTCACCAGGTGTCTGCTAGCTACTATTTGTGGTACATGTTGCAAGGTATCAAGGAGGAGGAGAGATTCAGAACATATAATGAGTTTACAATTAATAGATTCCTTTTACATTACTTTTTTCGACATCTGAAATTTTTCCACTAATTATATTTTACCTCAAGAGTCCTGTGTAATGCAAAAATGTACAGTGCAATGCAAAAATAAGACTTTTGCCCTCTGACAAAATGTTCTCTGTGGCACAAACTGTGCTCAGGCCTATACCCTGTTAGCTCTATCCTTTCTTGCTTGCTCTGTGCATGTGTATTGTTGCTACATTTTATTTTCTTTCTCCCAATAAGGCGTACATCTGGCTGTTCCATAGCATATTGTCTTTAGAGTCTCTGTTTATCTGCAGGATTTCCACCACCACCTGCTTTTTAAAAACGTATTGAACCTGCCGCTGTGGCTCTGCCAAGATGTAGTATGAAGTAGATGCCTTTGGTAGTAGACTTTGAAAAACATCAAAGGGTGGCAAATTGTCAGTTATTTAAGTTACAGCAGATGACATTTTCATTTTCTACTTTAGCATGAAAACTCCATCAGTCAGCTATCTTAAATGTTTCTAATCTATATTAATTTAGAATCACTTCTAGATTAGTATTGGGGTTAATGGGTGGGTAGGGAGAAAGCAGGAGTTATCTAGCAATCCAGATGGAATAATGAAAGCAAAATAGGGATTCTTGTGTGAATTACTTAATGTTCCATTTTGGCATCAGAGGCTGAACACTTTAGCCAGAGGCAAGAAACAGCCATGTAAAAACAGGAAGCTAGTATGAAACCAGCGAAGGATCATGCCACTGTGTAGATAAAGACAGTATTGTTTTAATTTTAAATTTTTAGAAAATTTCTTGTAGCAGAGACACTATATTCACATTAGTATCTACTGTGAGTGATATGCTTTTAAGTTAGCATCTTTCATTACTTGTGAGTTCCACGGTGTAGTCTGCTCTATCAGTCTTTCTGGCTAAAATGTTATAGCCCTGTCTATACTGATGTGTTTCTTAAAATGGGAATACACCTTGGGTTTGCATGCCCTCTAAGCGCTCTCCTCTGACACAGCTGCAAGAAGACTGGAAACATCTGCTTCTGTTTTAGATTAATCACACACTGCTATGTCTGAATCTTAAGCTAGTTTTCATCTTCACGTTCACTTCCTGAAACAAGCCGGCATTATCATAACCCATGGTTTGACTCATTTCACCCCAGCAAAGTTAAGATTAACCATAGTTTCTTGAGTTTGGAGAAAATGATGAGGCATTATCATAGAATGGAAACTGAAAGCTTCTGAAATCCTTGAAGCTACACCAAAGAAGGGAGGGGGGAGGCTTTGCACATCTAATATTGCATCTAATTATTGTCATGATAAACTATGGTTTAGTTTGACATCCAGTAAATGCTGTTTACAATTTGTCCAGCAATATGGCAGAAAAAGAGTCTCTTATTAGTGTTCAATGTGCCATTGTAGCCATGGCTTAATATCAAGGGCATGTCACCTTTTTGGCCCAAAGTCCTGCACGCAGTATTGGAAGCATGCGTGGACAGACACACACATTCGAACATACACATATGAAGAAAGGTTCACTGGAAGAGAGGAATGCTATAGTGATTTTTTTCTTGATCCCCACAAAATGCAGTCAGGATGACTGCTTCTACAACATAATTTCCAGCAAGGAAGCTGCTGTTGCAAAGCAGATGTTCTTAGACTACAATTTCAATTTTCTTTGACTATTGACTATGCAGGTTGTGGCCGACAGGTACTGGAGTCTCACAGCTTCTAGAAAGCCACAGCTTTTCCTCCCTCTTGTCTTCAAATAAAGTACAAATGATCTTTGAATTAATCACTGGAAAGGTTAAAATCTGATGACAAAGGAGAGCTTTCTGTCTTGGTACAACATTGTCATGCCATGGCTTGGCATGTCTCGAAACACAGATCCAAGGCTTGGAAAAGTTTTTTTTTAGACTTCAGCTCCCAGAATTTACCAGCCAACACAACCACTAGCTGTACTGATGAGGGGGTGGGATGGGAGTTATAGTCTAGGAGAGGAAAGGTGAAAGATAAGTTGAGAATGTGAGCTATACCTGAACTCCTCAGAAGACCTGCTGGTAGCACCTGATCAGTGGCCATATCTGACTGAACCTTTACCTCAAGCTAAAACAATAAATAAAACAAATGCAACACATGCACACCACTTACTTTTTTACATTTGAATGGTGACAACTTAAAATAAAGATTTTGGGGGGAGTCTTGGTATCACAAGTTATTGGTTGTTTAGAGCATGTATAAGAAAATGTACATCAGAGATCTGAAAAGGTATTTTATTTGGATTACAGTTTCCACAATCTCCTCAGCCAGCATCACTAGTAGCTGTGCTGCTTGGAGGTATAGTCTAAAGGGGAAAAAAAGCCATGTTTTAAGTGCCGGTGTAGACATATGGCAGAAAGGCCCAGGGCTGGAGGCTTGATGTCAAGATACCAGTGCAACATATGCCCATCTCTTCGGGATCCGTGAATACGTCATCTACCCATCCAGCTGCTGTCTGCCTTTTCTTACTGATCTACCTACATACAGGTTATCCACCCACACATATTTCCAACCCGCTTGCATCCACTTCTGCTCTATCGCAGCCGGCCCTCCCCATGTAAGCTTCCCTTGCATGGGCCCTGATCTCTCCAGCTCTCGGCTTCTCCTGAATATGAAGCTGAGAGGCAGGAAGGGCTGAACAGGAGCAGCAACTGATCGCCATGGAACGGGCAGGGGAATGGAGCAGGGAAGGGGCTTGCTGAGACTATTGGGGTGTTTCTGATGGCACTGAGGATTGGCAGAAGCACAAATGCCAGCGTTTTCAATGCATGTTGGAAGAATCCCTTAACTTGTTGGGAGGACTAGGATGAAAGGCCAGGCAGCCGGCCGCTCCACCCCCACCACCTCACCTACCCATGCAGCTGCAGCCGCTGTTTTCAAGGGCAGCGCAGCAAGCAGCCTTTGACATGTCAAGAGCACAGTGGGTCCCTGCGGTGGAGTTTCGCTCTGGCTGTGTGGAATGCACACAGAGATAGACACACCGCCTTCTTGAGCTGCCCTATCCCCTTTCCCTCCTCTCCATGCCAATCTTGACACACAATAGCTATGTACAAAAGTGGCAACACTAAAGGGAATTAAAAGGAGAGAGTAACTATTCACAGCTCATAATTCCAATTCAAGCATTTCCCTGATCCGTTCTCAAGACAAATCCTTTACTACTATGACAGAATATACTATGGTTTCTATCTCCCCTTCTTGAGTGGTGAGAGTGGAAAACTAACCTTTAGTTTAGCTGAAAAGGTTCATTTTGGAATCCACTGGGGATTCTGGGACTTCTAGTGCCCACCCCCAAAAGAAGTTTTCCAAGGTCTGATGTCACCTACTGAAAGAACCTATGAGGCTGCTTCATGTCAAGTCAAGCTGGTGGTTTAAGGCAGAAATCCCTCTTTCCCATCCTCATGTAGAGATGTTCGGAATTGGACACTGAGGCCTTATGTATACAAACTCCATGCGATGGAGACCCTCTCTCTCTCTCTGTATTTGTGAGTGTGTGTGTGTGTGTGTGTGTGTGTCTGTGTGTTGTCTTCTGTTTGGCCAAAGATAAAAATTAGAAAGTGGTGCTTTACAGTTGAAAAGGAAGGAGATAGTTCAAGAAGTAGATCAGGGAACAGGGATACAGCCTATGCTGGATGAGGTTGTGCAGCTTGGGGGTGCTCCTGGATTTGTTTCCGAGTCTGGATGCCTTGGTATTGGTGGTGCCCAGGAGTGCCTTTGTACAATTAAAACTAGTGTGCCAGCTGCGCCCATTCCTGGAGAGGTCTGATTTGGCCATGGTGACACATGCCTTAGTTATATCCCACTTGGATTACTGTAACACTCTCTATGTGGGGCTGTTTCTGGAAAGTGTCTGGAAAATTCAGTGGGTCCAAAATACAGCAGCCAAATTGCTGACTTGGGCTGGTTCCAGGGATCGCATAACCTTGCTGTTACAGCAGCTCCCCTGGCTGCTAATCCATTTCCTGATTGAATTCAAGGGGTTCATTTTAACTAGAGATGGGGGTATTTGTATACACTTGAGCAGGCTCACGAAGGAAGATGTGGCCCTTGAGATAGCTTGGGCCCAAGCCATTCAGGGCATCATAGGTTAAAACTAGAGATGGGGGCATTTGTGTACGAATATCCCCGCACAGGTGGCGTTAACGAGGTTCCAGTCCCATGGGGCCGGACGGTCCACTCACCGATCTGCCGCAGATGGCGCGATTCTACAAATGACTCTGCAGCGCACGATCCGCTCACGACTCCTGCCAGGAGGCGGGAGGACAAGCCTCGCTGCAAAGTCGAAGCGTGGCGAGCGGATCGCATGCTGCAGCGCCATTTGTAGAATTGTGCTCTCCGTGTCAGATCAGTGAGCGGACCACCCGGCCCCATGGGGCTGGACCCTTGTTACCGCCACCTGTGTGGGGATATTCGTATTCGTATACAAATACCCCCATCTCTAGTTTTAACCTATAATGCCCTGAGTGGCTTGGGCCCAAGCTACCTCAAGGGCCACATTTTCCTTTATGAGTCTACTCGAGTGTTCAAATCATCAGGAGAGGCCTTTCTCTCAGCTGGTCCAGCTTCACAGGTGCATCTGACGGGGTCACAGGAGAGGGCCTTCTCTGTTGGTCCTCCCAGACTTTGGAACTCCCATCCACAGGAGACCAGGTTGGCTCCATCTTTGCTGTCCTTCTGCAACCAGGCAAAAATCTTTCTCTTCAGGGAAGCTTTCCCTTAATAACTGGCTCTTGAGTGGGAGTTTTTAATGGATTTCTTTACCTTACTGTTTTGAATCTGTTTGGGTGTTGCTTATTTTTTTTGTATGACATTTACTAGATCCTTTTTAGTATTTCTATGCTCGTTGTTGTTAGCTTTTACATTGTTTTTTAATGATGTAAGCTGCATTGGATCTTTTTAAGGAGAAATGTGGGGTAAAAATATTTTAAATGAATGACTGAACGAACAAACAAAAAATGAGCAAGCAAACAAATGAGATCCTCAGCATCATCAGACCTTCTCTTCTTCCCATCCCATCATCTGCAACCTCCACCCAAAAGGCACAGAAAGGCAAACTACGTCTCAAGCCTTTGCTCTACTAACTAATTTAAACATCTTAAGCAAAGCAAAGTGTGCTGCTTATATACCGCCCCATAGTGCTTCAAGCACTCTCTGGACGGTTTACAAGTTACCATAATTATGCAGGCTACACATCCCCCCCCCCAGCGAGCTGGGTACTCATTTTACTGACCTCAGAAGGATAGGAGGCTGAGTCAACCCTGAGCCAGCTATCTGGGATTGAACCCCAGGTCGTGAGCACAGTTTTGCCTGCAGTACAGTGGTTTAACCACTGCACCACAAGGCTCTTCCACTGCGCCACGAGGCTCTGACAATGGCATCTCAATAGTTCTTGTTTGTGGTCTTCAGCATAAGGTGTTATTCCTGTATACACAGGTTTAAGAGGTTATTTGGATGGATGGTTGCATAAGTATATACTGTACATAGGTAGAGAACAGTTTCAGAATGACTTACCTGAGTGTTACAGCAGACTAGAGAAAGGATGAGACTAAATGTTGCTGCTACTTCTTAACACATTTGATGTGGCCTAAAAGATTGTATTATTGAACCTGAATGTGGCAATATTCCAATCTTTCTCTCTGAGAGAATTGTTCTTTTTCTGACTAATTTTCTTTCTGTAAAATAGACATTATGCAGAATAAATTGGTGTTCATGAGATTACTTAAATCTGATCACTCATCCAAGGAGTTCAAGACATCTGATGTGGCTTTCCCCTCATTGTATCTGTCTAAGAACTCTGTGAGGGCATGAAACTGTCTACTAGTTGCTAGCCCAATATCAGTAAGTGAAAAACCTTCATGGTCAAGGGGCTGATTTGAATCTGGGTCTGCAAGGTTCTACACCAACCCTTGAATACCTAAATTGTACCGTGGCCCTCAGTCTCAGAGACTGGTAATAATTAGTTACAAAGACTTGGAAATAACTAGTTACATTTCATTACCTGCAACTAGTTTTTTGGGGAAGCGTGATGGAATGTAGATTACATTTCGGAGCTAATATAACAGCATTAATCTACAGTGTGCCAAGTGATATTTTCTAGTTACCTGGAGATGTTAGTAATGAATTTAGTGAGACCATTAAAAAACCCTGCTCTAAATGCTACTCAGTCATTGTTGGTCATTGTTGGGTTTGTAAAGCTCTCAGAATATTAAAGGTGTTATATCCACAGATAATTCCTGGGGAAGAGGAGCTGAGCTCAAATATCTTATGTACACTCCTTCTCTGCATTCCACCTCTGCTGATCCATTGTTTTTCTCTTGCTGTGTTTTTCAGGTCTATCTGGGGCAGGGCGTGTGCCCTGCAGCTCGCATCCCTCCAGGTGGGGGGCATCCATCCACCAGCCCCACTTCCCTTTTCCCTACCCCTCTGGTCTTCAGCTTCATTCCATGGGGGTAGATGGCATGTATGAGAAGAGCAGGATGCTGAACATACAGAACAGTGCATGGGGTGGTCGCCAAGAGTGGTATCAAGACAATTTGGTGACTGGACCACCGAACCCTGGTATGAAATGGCTATATGAACTGTGCTTGCGCAGCATGTACGCATGCACACAGAGAAAATGTTCCTTTCTTGCCCTCCTCTCCCATAACCCATTAGACCAGTGGTTCTTAACGTGGGCGATAATGCCCCCCAGGGGGCGATTTCATTTTTCAGGGGGGCGGTAAAACAAAAAGGGGCGGCGTGGGGGCGCTGGAGCAGAAGGGGGGCGGTAGGGGGGCACTGGAGCAAGCCAAACCTGTGAAGATGGCTGCAGCCTTTTTACAGTGTGCATGAATATATATTTTCCTCCAATCTTAATTTAGTTTCAGAGTTTTCATCTTGAAATTTTTAGTTCCTGCATTGCAGTTTGTTTTTATGCCCTTTTTATATTTCTTTTTGCGTCTTGTGAAAATTCACTTGCAACTAAATCATTAAATGTTACTTTTTTGGGGCATTTCATTTTCTTGGAATTGAATTTTGTTTTCAGGGGTCATTGGATTTAAGTGTCTTAAGTAAGTAAGTAAGTAAGTAAGTAAGTAAGTAAGTAAGTAAGTAAGTAAGTAAGTAAGTAAGTAAGTAAGTAAGTAAGTAAGTAAGTAAGTAAGTAAACAAATAAACAAATAAATAAATAAATAAGATATCAGCGCGGGGAGGGGGGCGATGATAACTTCCTCAATGGCTCAAGGGGGCGTTTCTTTCAAAAAGGTTAAGAACCACTGCATTAGACTACAGCTTGGGAATTTGTGGTCTTCCAAGAACATCTGGAGGGCCACAGGTTGTGAGGATGCTTTCATTCCTCCCAGTCCTGTTTTAGAGCATGGGATGGGCTTTATTAAAGGCTAGCTATATGTTACATTCAAAGGTGTGTGAAAGAGCCCAGTTTCCTGTCTTGCATTTTAAAGAGAAGTCATTTAAAAAGAATGGACTGTTGAGAGGGCAAACAGGTATCTGTGTATGTGTTTGCATTCTTGACTCTTTTGAACTCGTCCAACCTGGTTCTCATCTCCCCAGTGGCTTTCCATCACCTTTCAAGTTTCAAGTGCTCTGTCCTGAATTTTTTTACAAGCAAAGCTTGGGAACGATAGTGTTTCGGACTACAGTTCCCACTTGACTCTGCTAGCTGAGGAGAGCTAAAGGCGTATACATCTTGAGCTGCCCTAATAAGTTACAAGTTGTTAATCCCTTTGTTCTCATTATATATTGTGAAGTCACTTGTGTGGTAAGACAACACTGTGAATTAGTGACCTCCAAAATATCCTGTCATTAACGTCTCTGCTGAGCACTTGCAAACTGAAGGCTGTGGCTTCCTTTATTGGTCTTTCTCTTTTCCTGTGGCCTTCAACTTTTCCTAAGCACGAGTCTCTTGGAGAACCTACAAAAATAAGCAAGGGTGTGTGAATCCCCCCCACACACCCTATTCCAGTGAGTGCCTCTGTACCTTGCACACAGTGAAGGCTGCCAGATTTGCATCCAGGGCCAACAGGAATACCCAGCAGACTTGGCTATTTGTTGGCATCCTCTGCCAAACACCTGGGTCTAGTTGCTGCTGTTTGAATGTCCCCAAGCTATTGTGGGCAATGTAAATGGTGACCAGAACACTTTGTTCTCCAATCTGGAGCTCCCTGTCTACATGTTGTGTCAAATATCAGTGTTTGGGATATTTCCCTACACCAAGTCCACAAGTTTGCGTTTTTGCTTTTTTTTAACCTCACATTCATTCATTCATTCATTCATTCATTCATTCATTCATTCATTCATTCACCCACCCCTTCTCCATTTTTATCCACATAATATGCCTGTGAGGGGATTTGGGCTGAGAGAAACTGACCAACCCGAGTTTACCTTGTGAGTTTCATGGCTCATCAGAAATTACAACCCAAATCTCTAAGTCTCAGTGATACATTTTCTCCAGTACACTACGTTTGCCTTTTTGAGAAGGCATCTTTAAAAAAACCCTTCTTATCTGCCTTCAGCCATTTGGATCTCTGAAAAAAATCCTCTCTAAAGAAAAGAGGACTGCGACGTGGGAAGCCGTCAGAGGAAGAAGGGGAGAGGAAAATTTCTTCCAGGAGCTTCTTTAAATCACCTTATCTTAAAATCTGGTCCTGTATTTTACATACACACACCTTTCTTTCAAGCCATAGAATATCTTGCAGGTATTTTCAGTAATCGAAGCCCTTTGCTTCTAGTTTTGAACTATGGGCATCAAAAGAGATATGCTGAATAAAGGCCTACCTAGTCTAGCAGTTTCTGGTTGGCCACTGCTTCCAGAGTAGTCAACCAGAAGGACAACATGAGCTCTACAGAGCTTTCTCTGTCATGGTCCTTAGTAGCTGGTTTTCAAAAGGTGTATTACCTGATATTGGCTGTTATATTAATTATCAATGGGCCTATCCTCCATAGTTTGTTTAATTCCGCTTTTTAAAATGCCATAGCTCGGGGGGCAATAAATACCACAGTTTAATTATATGCTGTATAAAACAGCAAGACAGCAGCTTCACAATCAGAAGCAGAACTATTTTAAAAACTAAAGGATATTTGGCGGAACGCCTTCTACCACCAAGTTCTACCCGTGTCACTCGCGCGAGCCAGGAGGTGAGGCTGAGGAGCCTAACGCCGAGGGAGGCCCGGAAGGAGAAGACAAGAAATCGGGCCTTCTCGGCGGTGGCTCCTCGCCTCTGGAACAACCTTCCCCCGGACATTCGCGCGGCCCCCTCGCTGGGTATTTTTAAAAAGCAATTAAAGACAATGATGTTTCGGCAGGCCTTCCCCCCCACCCCCCCTTAGCTAATCCTGATTTTCCTTTTTTCTTTTTCTTAGTTTATAATTTTATGGTTGAAAGTTTTCTTCTTTGTAAATTCATTTTTAGTCATTGTTGTACCCCTGTTGTGAGCCGCCTAGAGTGGTCTATTGACTAGATAGGCGGGATATAAATAAAATAAATAAAAATAAATAAATAAATAAATATCTAATTACTTTCCAGCTTTGGAAGTTGCTAATTAGCTTGTTTTTTGTTTGATAACTGATCATGAGGAGTGAGACACCAGACTTCCTTTTTGCATGTTGACTGTGGAAACAGCCAGGTATGAAGAAGATACCTCTATGAAAAATGCATTTTATCATTTTCTAATTGAGAAGATGGTTGGTTTCCCCTCTGATACATTATGTCCCACATGTAGAAGAGAGCTGGCTTCAGCTAACACCTTGTATGTAGCACTTATCTGGGTAGAGAAATAAAAGGTGTTATTTACAGCTACAATTGGTAGCATTAGCCACTGGCTTTGAAGAGGGAACTGATTTATGGAGAAGAAACCACTTGCACCCTAGTTGCTGGGCAGCAGCAACATAAATGGGTCTTCATTCCTGGGTTTTGGGATCTGATTCGTCATGGGGAGGCAAGACACTGGAAGCAGATGGACATTTGCTGTGATCCAGCAGAACTCCTCTTAAGTTGTTCTGTTAGGGATTTTAGTTATTACTCCATATGTAGTATTATACCATTAAATTCAATGAAAACTGAATGAGGTAATCATTTGTCTATGAGCCTGTTCCTTATAAATAGGCAAATATTCTCATATACAGTAGTTCCTTGGTATACATCTTATGGATGGGGAATAGAAGTCCTCCAGTTTATCACACTGTAGCTCTTAGCAATCTTGCTTCTTGTGTTTTTTGTTTGTTTGTTTGCTTGTTTTGTTTACACATTCAGTTTATATTCTACCTCTCTCCCAAGAATAGAACTCACCTTGTTTCTATTCTTCATGGCAACAGAGATCCATAGCTGCGGGGGGGGGGGGGGACGACGACATGCTGAACTCCTCAGCAAACCATTCTTTGTCCTCCGTGAACAATTTACTCCCCGACCATATTGAGCAGCAGCAATTTCTGGTTGGCAGCAACAGTAACTACTTCCTTTGGATAGCGAAAACCAACTAATGGTGATAGGTCTTATACTGTGGTATTCCCACTTAAATTGAAGTACAACAGATGAACATTCCCAATAATTGGATTCAAGGGAGTGGGTAGGGAAGTATAGGAGTTCTTACTGAAACCCACAATTTTGCTTCCTAAATCTCCACATTTTAGCCAAATCATGTCCCTGTAGCCCTTGAAAACTACTGTATAGTTCAGGAGGGCCAGTGCTCCTGACAAGGGAGAAGAACTGAATAGTCCTACCTAAATCCTCCCATCCCTGTTTTTGACCATTCATTGCAGCATTGAGAATTATTTCTGCAAATAACTGAGATAATAAGAAAACAAATGGCTTCTTATCCTTTCTCAGGCATCAGCCACCACATTCACAACAGCCATCCTGCTTTCTGGGATGAAAGAAGGCGGTGGGTGGGAGGGGGAGAGAGGTAACCTGGAAGAAGGATTGCCTCTGGATTGATCCCGGTGAGGTGTGAGCAGTCAAATCAGGGGTTGCTTTGGTGTAAAGGTAGTGCTGCTGGAATGCCAGGAGGCCAATAGCTTGCTCCTGTTTCTTGCTGCTCTGCAGTGTGACAGAAATGTGCCCCAACTCTTAATGTTAAACTCTGTGATTTAACATTATTTTTGATGACTTTATGAACATGTTGCATGATCGCTGAGGTGCACTTTCTATCCATTCTGTATGGAATTGGAAATGTGTCTCAGTCTCTCCACTGACACAGCCTAGTTATGCTCCGGCTCCTTTCTTCCTACTCCCCGCCTGATATTCTGGGCTGGTTTGCGTGACACCCATGTACTGAGAGGCTGGTGCTCTTCTGTAGGCATTAAGAAAGGTCCCCCCCCCTCTCTTTTTCCCTTCTCTCCATCTGTGCTGTTTTTAGATACTATGCATGGCCTCCACTCCCCACACTTCCCTTCTCTCCTCAGCTTCCCCCCCCCACCCGTCCCATTTCCCCTCTGGGTTTATGCAAGTGTGTTTCCTCCCTTTGCATTCTGCAAAGATCTCTCAGCAAAAACAGAGCTGATGGGGATGTGGGGACAAAGCTGGAGTGGGGTGGGGGGTAGGGGGGGCGGGATCAGGCAGGCTGGCTGTCTTGAGGGGGGAGGCAGTGGAAAGAAGAGGAGGAGGAATCCTGACAACACTGTGTCTGGGCCAGGGCCAAGCAGAGACACTCTTCACCGAGGGGGCCTTTTGGATCTCATTGCTTCAGGGGCTGCAAAGGATTCGGGGAAGGAGGGGGAAGCGAGCTGGCAGTGTCGCCTCGCATTAGGGCACCGCGGCTGACGTCGCGGCTTCGCATCGCCTGCGGAGATCCGAGTGCTGGGCTCTGCAGAAGCTAAGAAAGGTCACTGTTCAGACCAGAGCTCCCTTGGGATAAAAGGTTAAGCCCTTGTGGCATTCCCCAAACCCTCAGCTGCCACCCCACCCACTGCCCCTTTCACAGAGAGCCCCCTGGTCCCCAAATCGCAGCACCCACTTTTCTTCTAGCTTCTCTTCTGTGCCAACCCCAAGGAGAGCCTCTCCCCCCCCCACTCCTCAGAAAGCTCAGGGTTCCTCCTTATACATGAATAACACATATATGCAGAACGTCACATCCACAGAGATCTCATTTCTTGGCCAGCTCAACCACTTTCCCCCGGGATAGAACCCAGGAGTCCTGCCCTTTCCGCTCCCTGTAGGCCTCGGAATCACTTGTGTGGGAAACACAGGGCGGCCCCTCGCCCGCACACAACATACACTATGCACTGCATACCCTGAAACCAAGACACTACACCTTGAGTGTGCAGCGATGGATTAACAATTTTCTTAACACTCACTAATTAATCATTCATCCACTGTTTATAAACTATTACTAAATAGTTGTCACTGTGAACAAATGCCAGTGCAGTCAGCCAGGAGGAAGGTATTTGGGGGAAGGGGAGAACCTTGGTTGATGTTGAGCAGGTGGCATCAGTGATGAGACAGGACTGAAACAACATATGGGGAGTGAGGCGATACAGCCATCGCCAGGGACAGTTCCAGATCTGAGGGGGCCCTTGCTGCCCAGTGGCCTTCCTTACTAATCAATACATCCTGCTAGGGGTGTAGACCAACATGAGAAGCAACAGCCGCAGGTTTAGTCAGCATTTAAATTTCCCAGAATATTCCAAGAGAATGTTATAGAAGGGCATTAGGGGGAATTAAAATGGAAACTTAGGTGTAAATGTCTGGTGCTGTTTGGAGCTCTGGGCCCAACAGATAACGTATGTATGTATGTATGTATGTATGTATGTATGTATGTATGTATGTATGTATGTATGTATGTATGTATGTATGTATGTATGTATGTATGTATGTATGTATGTATGTATGTATGTATGTATGTACGTACAGTGGTGCCCCACATGACGACGATAATCCATCCAGTAAAAATCGCTGTTTAGCGAAATAGTCGTCATGCGAAAACCCTTTCCCCATTGGAATGCATTGAAACCCGGTTTAATGCGTTCCAATGAGGAAAATACCTCGTCGTCCAGCGAAGATCGCCTATAGGGAAGCCATTTTGCGAGCGCCCATCAGCTGTAAAAATGGCTGCCCTGTGAAGCATGGGCCTGGAAAACACAGGGCAGCCATTTTGCGGAGCTGAAAATATCATCGTCTTGCAAACAAACGGTTCGCGAAGCATGGACCTAATCGACGTCCAGCAAAAATCCCCCATAGGAATGACTGTTTTGCGAATCACTATAGCGATCACAAAATATCATTGTTATGCGGATTCGTTGTTTAGCGGGGTTGTCGTTTAGCGAGGTACCACTGACTGACTGACTGACTGACTGACTGACTGACTGACTGACTGACTGACTGACTGACTGACTGTATGTATGTATGTATGTATGTATGTATGTATGTATGTATGTATGTATGTATGTATGTATGTATGTATGTATGTATGTACCATATTTTTCTGTATATAAGACTATACTTTTGTCTAAAATCTTTAGGCTAAAAATTCAGGATTGTCTTATACTCGGAAGTAAGCTGAGGAGAGAACAAAAACAAGTGGAGGGGAAAGCAAGGATCAAAGTGATCCTGCAGCACTTTGATCCCTTCCCCCCTACATTTGCTAATCCCCACTTAGATTTCTTAATTTTGGATTAGAAAAGTGGGGTATCTTATACATGGGGGTGTATTATTCACAGAAAAATTCAGTATCTTTGTATATTTCCAGATCTGGTGTACTCTGCCAGTGGTGCTGGTATGGCAAACATGGCTTCCAAGCCCTCTAAAATTGTTATATCTGCTCTAGCCATTAAAACCCCCTGTATCACGTTGCCTCTCAATAAAGCAATGGCTGGAGAAATTATGTTAGTTGCTTAAATAAGTAAAAGTAAAAAAGATTTTTGTTTGTTTGTTTCACATGTTGTTGCTCATCCCCAACCACCAGATAGCTGCCAGCAACTGGAGAGTGGCCTAGATCCTGACCATTCACAAGGTGCAAGCAGTCAAGATCTGGATGAGTCCCAAATCCGTTTGCAGCTGAAGCGCAAACTGCAAAGAAACCGGACATCTTTCACCCAGGAGCAGATAGAGGCACTGGAGAAAGGTGAGAAAGGGATGGCGGGCGCAAAGGGTAACAATGTTGAGGTGCTCCAGAGGGCTTGCCAAATGGCTAGAATGCTACCCTTCTCATTAGCCATCCAAATGTTGATTTGAAGTGAGCAGGGGGGTGGAGAAGGTGTGGATCAGGGTTTTCACAACATACACATGTGCACGGTCATAGTGTCCTGGTGCATAAGTGGCTGCCGAGGTAACTCCATTTTGATTTGAATACCGCATTGACACAAATACTCTGACCCATGGCCGTTGTCTGTAATAAAGAGGAATGCAGAGGTGTCTGGCTGACATCACTGTGTGCCTTGCCATTTCAGTGCATATGTGTTGCCATATACACCATAGCCAGTCCACCCACTTAGCCAGCTCGTCAGACTTGGCGCAGAAGATTTTCTCCTGACTGCATTTGAGAAATCAGGTGGATGTGTGATTTAATTTCCAGTCCTAATATCTTTCCAGACCATCCAGCAGAGGAATGTTTAAGGCTCTAGTGTATACTTTGCACATTCAGCCAGTCTAGTGTTTTGAACCAGAAGGTGGGAAGAGCTCAGAGTATTATTGCTTTATTTTGTGGCAATAAAAAAGACACTGTCTCTGAGTGTATGTAGACTGTTGCTCTGTTTCAGAATTACTATTTTTATTTATTTATTTAAAAATATTTGTATCCCACCTTTCTCCTTAAAGGACCCAAGGTGGCTTAGCTTACATCATTAAAAAGATTGTACAGTATTTAAAAGGTAAAAGCAGTAGGTATACAAATATTAAGAAGCATTAAACAAGTATACTAAAAACAGTAAATAAAATCAGTACTAAAAACACATTGAAAAGCAGCAATCTATTTAAAATACCCCTTTTTTGGCATTAGATATTTTCTTAGTGCAAATAGCAGCTAAAAATCTTTGTTAGCTTACGTTAGTTTATGAATTTTAAATGTTACTTTTAAGGAAAATGCTAAAAGAAACTGGAATGGCCCTTCCTTTGTACATCTGGCCAGTCCACATTTTAGAACCTGGAGCTAAACAGAGCTTAGAAAAATTGACATCAAGTTGTTTAATAATAAGACAGTAACTTCATGAAATCTCATGCTTTAAGACAGGCAACTTTCCCCAACCTGACAGTTTCCACACATGTTGGACCACACCACCCGCAATCAACAATTACCATATTTTTCCGTGTATAAGAGTATATTTTTGTCTAAAATCTTTAGACTAAAATTGGAGGGTCATCTTATACATGGAAGTCAGCTGAAGTGAGAACAAACACAAGTGGAGGGGAAAGCAGGGATCAAAGCGATCCTGCAGCACTTTGATCCCTTTCCCCGTACACTTGCTAAGCCCCACTTATTTTTCTTAATTTTGGATTTGAAAAGTGGGGGCGTCTTATACATGGGGGCATCTTATACACAGAAAAATATGGTATACCCATCTGGAAAAAAAAGTGTCAGAATCTTCCAGACAATCTTATTGGGGCTCAAATCCTAACTGTTAACTAACTAGTACTAAGAGTCCCAGTAATTCAGTGCCATCCTTGCAGCTTGAAGGCATGTGGCTCTACCAGCTTTGCATTTGCCAGTGTCCAGCAAATTCCTGCTGTTGGTGACTACATTTGATGCATGCTTCCATATGCTTTGTTGGCTGTTGCTATCATGCCAATGCTTGGGAAGTGCCATAAATTCCACCTTCTGAAACAAAGCAGTACCAAATGTCCTCCCTCCTTCTGTGACTTTTGTATGGCAAAAAGTTATGGGAACTCAAACCAAAACAAAGCCCTGTCCTGATTCAGTGATAGGCCAGGGTGAAAATGTAAAGCTTTAAAGCTGCTCTAGGGCCTGTCATGATTACATGAAACAGATGTCAATTCTACAGATTTCCACATGCCCTACAGGAGGACCTAGTTGGATATTATACCCAGTGTAGTGGACAGAATGACAGACTCAGGACATCTGTGTCTGAGTTCCTGCTTGACCATGGAAATTCAGTGGAGTGGTGGAGGAACTGGTTAAACCATTGGTTCTTAACCTTTGTTACTCAGGTGTTTTTGAACTACAACTCCCAGGAACCCCAGGCAGCACAGCTGATGGTGAAGGCTTCTGGGAGTTGCAGTCCAAAAACATCTGAGTAACAAAGGTTAAGAACCAGTAGGTTAAACCGTTCCTTAAATATCTCACTTACTTTGAAAGCCCTGTCAGGGTTACTGTAAGTCAGTTTTAACTTGATGGCACGTAGAACAGTGTTGGGTATTACCCAAAACTACTCAACTAAGAAGACAGAGATTAAAACAGACGCCCTTCAATGCATCATAAGAATACAATTTTTTATTCCAATCAGAAGTTGCATCTAAGGGAACAACACCAGCAGGTGCAGATCTTCCAGTCTTATCTGGTGCAGTGGATGATGGCAAAAAGCAATGACTGTGGGAAATCTTCCTTTCAGTACCATTTGTGGGATGACACTGATGCTAAGGTTCATAGAGCATTCTTCATCCCACTGATTTCCGTACTTTTGGCACTGTTTTTATAGGATATCTGAGTCAAACTAGACTAGTTTTTACTCTTGCATTTTGTTTCCCCTAAATGAGAAATCAGTTCCCTTGAAATAAGCAGCAGCTCTGCGTATGTTCAGAGGCTCTTTGCTGAGGATTGTTAAAAGTCCCAACACTGGTAACCCTATGTCAAAGTGTGCCCTGTGGAAGCTTCGAGGAGAGGAAGGAAGATCTCTATAGCCATCTGGTGGGCCCAAGTGCGGTTGCAGCCTGGGTACACAGTGCCCTGCCTTATAAATGATGTCGCTGTGTGATGCCATGTGCTGTGTTGGAAGTACCAGATCTGCAGTGCCATCTGCTGTCAGGAATGAAAGAAAGAGGTGTGAGAGGGCAGCAGTGTTGAGTAAGTGGGTGATATTGGCCATAATGCCTACTCAGAAGTCAGAAAAATTGCTTTTCTGGACTGCAGCTCCCAAGGTGCTTAGTCAGTATGGACAAAATGATTCTGGGCATGATTGTCAAAAAACTAACTTCTCCAAGCTCTCATGGAATATGACTGATTTCTAATAGCTATATAGCTTCCCACTTACAAAAATCTTTAATTGGAGGGCTGTATGTTTGGAGGTGTCCTCTCTGTGAAGAATTATGCCCAGGTCAAGATAAGTAACTTAAAGAAAAGAGGGCAAGGGGCTTGAGGTGGCCCATCTTCAGCAGCAAACTCGTAGACAGCAGACTGAACAGGGACAACATTTATTAGGACACAGAATTTTGCTCTGTGGGAAGATGTACTGCATTTCTATTTCAGTTGCAATAATTATGTCTAAATTTGTGTCTCTCCATGTCCCTCCCCTCTTTTCTTAAAAATAAATGT
Organism: Pogona vitticeps; assembly: GCF_051106095.1. NCBI lineage: Eukaryota > Metazoa > Chordata > Lepidosauria > Squamata > Agamidae > Pogona > Pogona vitticeps. Next base: position 100,746,159 of record NC_135788.1, read on the forward strand.
TTTAAATGTAATTTTAAAAATATAATATGTTTCTTCTTTTTTATGAATTATCAGCAGCTGGCATTTTGAGAATATATCTGAATTTAAAACATGCAGTGTATTAGCATTCCTGTGAATGGCAGGAGAGAACAATCCAGAGCACGCAACATCCCTATCTGTGATACATACATCCCATTGCTTGCAGGGTGATATAGGAAAAGAGAAATTACCGTGTGATAAAGTTTGCCGTTTTGATTCCAATATCGTTTGTAGGCACTATTAGGAATACTGTATCAGTAATGATAATGTAATATGATGTATGGAACACCATATTACATAAAGGATGCTTAAAAATGTAATATATAAAGGGCTGTACTCATAAGCTTTTTGCCAGATTGTGAAAGAATGCAAATGATCACTGAAGGCTGTAAAGGAAGTGAATTTATCTCTGTAACTTTGACTGCCCCCCATCATGTGTTCTTCAGAGTTTGAGCGCACTCATTACCCTGACGTTTTTGCCCGTGAACGCCTGGCAGCAAAAATTGATCTTCCAGAGGCTCGGATCCAGGTAAGGAGGAGGAGATGGCATGTCAATTTAAGAGGAAAGTAATGAGGACAAGATATCTCACAGCTTGGATGGAGTTGCCTGTTTTTGGACTAAAAGCTCCAGAATCTCCCATGTCACCTGGCTAGGTGTTTCTGGGCACAGTAGTCCAAAAACAGACTCTGGAGTATTTATTATATTCTCCTGTAGTTGATGTAATGTCATTTCTCCCCCAGGTTTGGTTCTCCAACCGCCGGGCTAAATGGCGTCGGGAGGAGAAACTGCGGAACCAGAGGCGTCAAGCAGGGGGCACTGGGGGGCACCTGACCATAAACAGCAGTTTTGGCACTGGGGGCAGTAGTGTCTACCAGTCCCTCCCCCAGCCTACGGGGTCAGGTGAGAGCCATGTACTCCAGTTAGCTCACTCATTTCCTTAATAGCTTAAAATTTTCCAGGAGAATGACCCTGTCCTATATAGGAACACTCCTGCTGCTGACTAAGCTGTACTGTATCAACTCACTATTCCAAGACTTAGGTTTCTGCCTTTTATTGTCTATGATGGTGTAGTGGAGCCAGGGGTCATGAGGTCAAAGCAGCAGGATTTACTGATTATCTGGAATGATTACATCCTCTGCCACCCACTACTCTTTAGGCATCTCTTGTTTCTTCTGAGCTTAACTGCTTCTTCTACGATCAGTTGTAAAAGCTGGGTGGAGAGTGGATTTTCTCTTTGAGAGCTATCCCTCATGTAATGCAAAGTATTTGAGAACAGTTTGGTGATGAATGGGCAATTAATAGCCATTAGCTTTTCAAAAAATCCCCTACTCTTAGAGATGTAAACTGCTAGAACTGATTCCTTTATGTGGAGCAACACAGCTGCCTGCTATTGTGGAGTCACCTTGAGTCATGGCCATGATGCTCTTCAAAGTTTGCCACTATTTAAGTCGCCACAAGTCACCTCTTCTTGTTTCAGGCACTATGTTAGGCCGTACGGAAAGTGCCCTCAGCAACAACTATGGTGCTCTTCCGCCCTTGCCCACTTTCTCCATGGCCAACAGCCTTCCTATCCAGGTGAGTTTCAAAGGGACAAGCAAATATTCACACATAGATCTGTGTAGCCATTAGTCTACGTATGCAAATGATGATCCTCTGAGGCTGTTAACCTCTGTTTCCCTTTCCTCCCATTTGTCCTTGGACAGCAAGCCGTACCCACCGTTGCCAGCCAGACGTCATCTTATTCCTGCATGCTCCCAGGTGGCTCATCGGTGCGAAGCTACGATTCCTACACACCCTCCCAGCTGTCCTCACATAACCTGAGCCCAAGCAACGGGGCCTCTACCGGTAATGGAAGGGTAGGAGGTGGCACAGCGGATGGGGAGTGGAAAGGAGCAGAGCTGGGAAGCATTACTGTACTGTACTTTTTTTTTTTTACTACATATCCCAGTATCTCTCAGCTAGAATGGCCACATGTTAGTTAGGACTATTCTGGGAGTTTCTGTCCAGCCAAGAAACTTTTCAAAGCTCTGTGAGAATGAAGTGGGAGCAGTGCACTTTGAATTGTATATGTGCATAAAGCAGGGTTTTGGACTGGCAAGTGGGCAGAAGTGGCAACTGGATAGATCTGGGAGGTGGAAGACACGTGAAAAGCCAATAAAGCAGTCTAGGAAAAATCAGGAAGAAATTTGGAATGCTTCTTAGGTAATGATTAAATTTGGAATTCAGAAGATGGCTTCCAATGTGGATATTTTGGATACCTTTTTAACTTTAAACTGCAAGTTTCTAGCTCTTGTGACCTGAGAGCAATGGTAAATATGTTGACAGCTTTTGCTAAAAACACACACAGCATTTGAATATGTTTTTGCAGTTGTCAGTGGTGAAATGTATTCATTTCACACAATTTTGAGCTACCACACCGTGACCCAGAGTCTTCCTTTAGAGAGACCACAAGCCAATTTTCAGCCCTAGAGAGGAAAAAACAAAAACGTGAACATGAAATTTCAAATTCTGCAAAAGACTTCGAAAAACATTAGGCAAATAATCGAAACTACTTTTTTGCAGATTTGGATATGTCTGAGGTTTTTGGTATGGATTTCTAGCTCCATCAAAATAGATTATATAGATCAGGGGTGGGGGTTGTTGAGCCTTTTAGATGTTTTTGAGACATCTCCCATGGTTTCTTACCACGGGCCATACTGGCTGAGTTTTCTGGGACTTGAACTCCTAAACATCCCAAGGGCCACAAATGGCCAAGCCAGATTCTCACCTTCTCTTTAAACTGTATAGGCATCTCAGGAGCCCACCAAACATTTCTCCTGAACAACTCTCAGAAATCCTGGCCACCACAGCTAGTGGTGAAGGCTTCTGGAAGTTCTAGTTCAAGCCTATCTGGGAACCCAAAGTTGGGACCACTACTGTAGAAGTTCCTATTAGTATAGCAACCCAGACAATGAATAGCTTTTCCATTTTATATGCATTGTGAGAACAGAGTAGGTGCATACAACACTTTGTCCTTCCAGTTTGGTCTGCCGGGATGAGCATCAAAGCTTATGTGAGGAGTAAAGTTCTGTGCTTGTTCTAGACCCTCCACAACTTTGGTGAAGGAGGGCTTTTTTGAAGGGAGGATGTGGGGGTGAATTAATGGCCATGTTGGCTGGGGGATTCTGAGAGTTGATAGTCAAAAAGTCACAGTTCCAAGCAAATATATGCCAGATTGGGCACTTCCAGTGCATCCAATGAAACAGGATGGGGGATGTGTGGCCATCCAGATGGAATGTAGAAAATGAACTGTTTTGTACAGTGGTGCCCCGCTTGATGCTGAAATCGCTTAACGATGCCTTTTTTGCAATTGCAAAAACAATGATTCAACGGGGTTTTTTCGTTTGACGAAGATCGGTTCCCTGCTTCGGGAACCGTTTCTTCGCTAGACGACAATTAGAAACAGCTAATCGGCGGGGTCACAAAATGGCTCCCTGCTGTTTTCAGGACCGATTCTTCGCTTTACAGGCATTGCAAAATGGCCGCCGTATGGAGGATTTTCGCTGCACGAGCAGGTATTTTCCCCATTGGAACGCATTGAACTGGTTTTCAATGCATTTCAATGGGGTTCCCCCCCGCTTGACAACGATTTTGCTTAACAGCAATTTGAATGGAACAGATTATCGTCGTCAAGCGAGGCACTGTATTACTTTTCCTAGAATCCTAGAGCCAGCTTTATGCATGGGGTGGAGATAATTGATAGGGAAATGGTTTTCTACCTCTTTCATAAGAACCCAGCGGTCACCTGCTGCAGATGAATGCTGGGGACAGAGACAAAACGAAGTACTTCATGTAGCTCAACTGTGGAATTTGGAACTACAAGGTTGGCCAACAACTTTGATGGTACTAAGGCAGTTGGACAAATTCATGGAAAATAAGGCTACTAATGGTTATTAGTCATGCTAATATATATTACTTTCAATATTGGAGGCTGTGTGCCTCTCAGTGGTTACTGGGGAAGGTGAATGGGAGCTTGCATTTGTACTCATGTCCCGCTTGTGGGTTTCCCATTGAGGCATCCTTCTGGCTACTGTAGGAACAGAGAGCTTTTCTAGATAGGCTTTAAGTTTGATCCAACAGGTCTCTTCCAGTGCGCTCAATATTGTTTTTCAGATCAACTACCATTAGAAACTAGTGAGAAATGTTCTGTGTTCCTCAAAGCTCTTCTTTGGGCTTGTTGTTATGCAAGTTTGTGGATGACTTTTATATTTCCAGAAAGAAAGTAGCAATTGTTTCAATGTTCCAGTCCAGATTTTGTGGGGGGGGGGCACGGGGGAAAGAAGGCAGGGCCTTCTAGGAATCAGATGTGTCTACTAGTGTGCAGCAGAAAGCCATTCTATGTCCATGTCTATGAATGAACTCTGGATTCTCAAAGCAAGAGGCTAGTTTTTCTGTGCAAGTACCAGTCACTGCAAGGAGCTTCTTCCCGTTGATAAGATACAGATGTGCCCTTCCTCTGCCCTTAGGAAGCAGCTGTGGTAGTTCAGCTTGGAAGTGATGGAGTGGCTCAATATCTCCAGGTCTTCAAGAATCTTGGTGGAACTGTATTTTCCCCCTTAATCTTACCCAGAGCATTACTTGCCAGAGCATTACTCTGTTGCCTTCTTGCTGAGGAGGAGTTTCTCAAAAGAACATTGTGAATCCTTTGGATCCAAATAGTTTCGATGTTCTGTGATTCAAATCAACAATTCAAACTAAGTTGTTCAAACAGTTTTTGTGCATGTGTTTTACACAACAGACTAACTGAATGTATTTATTTATTCTCTACAGGAAAAAAAGTCCATGTTTTGGATTCTAAAATCTATGACTTTTAAAATTATTTTTATCCCTTCTATTTTCTGACCATTTCTCAACTTCTTTTTCTCTTTCTCTAGGGTTAATCTCTCCTGGAGTGTCAGTTCCTGTACAAGTCCCTGGTGGGGACCCTGATCTTGCCCAGTACTGGCCAAGGTTACAGTGAGGAAAGAGTTGGAGGGAGAACTGAAAGACAAAAGGGAAGTGATACAGGAATGGAGAGGAAAGGGTTTTCCTTCCCAGGGTCAATATGGCAATGGGTCACGATAGCTGGGGGAGGGAATGGTAGAAAGGGAGGCCTGCCTTCCCCAACTTTGTATTATCTATGTTAGACAACCATGTCTGTGTTGTTGTCGAGCTTTCTCCTTCCCTCAGTGGGTGCATGCATTTGCCATGGGGGAGGAGGACAATCCCTCAGTTGTCCACCCCTTTCCCATTACACATTCTGTCCTGTGAATTCCTTCTTTTCCTCACCCTCTCCCCTCCTAAAAGAGGGCCATGAGAATAAAATAAAGTTGCCAGAAGTATCATGGGAAGAGGGGGAAGAAAACCCACTCCCTTGGGGATCTAGTGTCAAGAACTGAGGGAGGGGGAGAGAAAAAAGATCAACCCTGGGAGAAGAAAAGAAATGAAGGGGACCCTTGAAAGCTACTAAATAGGTACTAACAGAAAAAGAAGCAACCACATCAGACTCTTGTGAAAAGGGTTGTTAAAGAAGACAAACAACAACAACAACAACAGATTGTGAAGAGAATTAAGCACCAGTCCCCTTTCAAGATATTGCGAAAGGTTATGTGGAGGGAAACACTGCTACTGCCATAAGTAAAAAGTATTGTGGGGAAGAATGCATTGATCTCTCCCTACTTTTGCCTTCCTACAATATCACGGGATGTATGGTCTTTGAGCAAAGCTTCTGGGGCTCTTTTGCATTTGGGAGGGTTACTAGCGTTACTTCCTAGGTGTGTGGTGGTGTTCAGTGTCTCTTCTCCTTACACGACTTCCCTTTAAGCCAGTTCACATTCGTCTCATCAGTTCACCATGCCTCCTTCTAACCCATCTCTTTATCTTTCCTGCATGGAATTCACTTAGTTGGGTTTCACTCAGATCCCAGAAGGCTTGTGACCTCTGATCTACACAGAACACCCCCCACCCACACCTACACAAACAGACACACTACTTGTAGGTTCAAACTGTTTTCACCTGTGTTAATAAAGGACCTGTGTAAATAATACTGTGTGAGTGTGTGTAATGTAGTCATCATACTCTATTTATTGGCCATACACTTGAGAGAGTGAGAGTCCAGGAAGAGAAAGCGTTGAAGACAGCAACCCCAGAGGAAGGACTGGAAGGAGCCATCGTTCATCTAGAGCAGTGTTTCTCAATCTTGGGTTCCCAGATGTTCTTGGACTAAAACTCCCAGAAGCCTTCACCACTAGCTGTGCTGACCAGGATTTCTGGGAGTTACAGTCCAAGAATATCCAGGGACACAACCCAGAGTCTGCAGGAATTGGATAATGGTGGTTGGTGGCCGTTTAGATTGCTAAGTGGGGAGAGAAGCTTGTTTAGTGGGGAAACATGCCAAACCAAAATCAAAAACAAAACAAAACTTGAAACGAACTGTTATGTTGATGTATAAGGAAGTACATGAAAGAAAAATATCTGTGATTATAACAGATAATTGTCAATCCATAAAATTAGTCAATATCCAACCTGGCTCATATTATATCCAATTTGGTAATGTAGTTGGAGTTCATGTGTCCTTGCCTGCGACCTGCTGCTATTGCAACTCATTGTTGGACCGTTTTCTGATGCCCCGTGTTGCAACAGTGCAATAAATATGCAGCCCTTTTTTCGAGTGCTTTCTTTGGAAACCTGTGTTTTGTTCAGCAAGCATCCACCTGCCTCCCTTTGTTTTTTGTGGTTGTTTTTTCCTTGAGTGTGTGAGAAGGAAAAGCAGCAGGGCCTGTGGTTTTGAGGTGCTGAATAACAGCAGTAGCTGCCTCAGCCACCTGAAGACTTGCTCCATTCAAGGTTATTGTAAATCATGCGTCTCTCTAAGATGACTGTGCACTTGTAGAATGTGCGCCAGATGTTTTACTATGTGGACCCAAGAATAATGCAGGCAAAAGAATGAAATCACATGCAGACCAAATATGGAGGTGTACTTCATTTCTGTCCTATCTACAAAATTGGGACTTTTCTGAGGTGCATATGCACAGCATACTAGTATTACTTTTGGGGGCACCATACTCAAGGCTTCAGATCTCTCTAGCAGTACAACTGCTTAATCAGGTCATTGCAGAAATCCTGCCTTTATTTAGCAAGAGTAACACAACTAGAAAAGAAACCACATCACTCATGGCTGTCGTAGGGTTGAGCTTCTAATGCTGAGGATTTGATTCTAGACGGAATGTGTAGGGCTGAGGACTCCATGGCACTTTAGATATTGTTACATGACACCCACCATCCCAGACCATATTGGTTAAGACTGTCTGGTGTTGGAGTCTAACAGGTGCGGGTGGGTGCCATACCTGATATTGAGAATAAAAACATATATTTCTAGGAACCATAGCTGAGTACAAATGGACCACTACTTATTTATGTAATCACATCATTCATTCATTTACAGGATCACTGTAAATTGGAGGCAACTTGATCACACATAATGATAGCTAGTATAGTACGTCTATCAGATTGTCAGATACGTTGGCAACGATGCAGAAGTCTTCACATAATTTCTGGGTCTACTGTCTAATTAAGAAAACCTTCATGAATTAATCATCTGTATTTTAGTTGTTCAGTAGAAGACTTGGTTAAATTTGCATATGAGAAAGAGAAGCTCTTTTAAAAATGCATACTCACACTCTAGCATACTTTCTTGCGTTCTTCAATGATGCATGTCTGTGTTGCAAGAATGGTCATGTTAGAAAAGCCATCCTGTCATCCAACCTACAAGTGACTGCCTTTTTACAATGGTGCTTCATCACTGTGGAGTTTATAAGTACAGTATTTGTATTTAAAAAGAAGTAATTTTTTTTTTAAAAAATTATCTGTCCAGTTAAACTGGGATACGTTTTTTTTTATATGCTAGAAAAACTTTTTGATTGATCAGTTAAATTGATGGATCATCAACAGTTTACAGCCCTAAGAATTTTCATCTAGGAATATCCCCGAATTTGGTTAGATTTAATTATGTGAATTAATGTCAGAGGGACAAAAATGACATATTTGGTCTACTGTGCTGATCAGATGACATAATTGCTGAACTGAACCAAATAATCTCCAGAGTGTTCCCACCTGCACCTTTCTGGGCCCTGTCTGAGGTGTCTCCCCCCCCCTTTTTTTGGTGCAAGTAGGGTAGATCCAGTTTCGTCCATTTCCAGCACATGTGATCACTAGGAATGGACCAAAAGTGAGCCTTCTGGCTGTTAGGGCTCCCTCCAATTTGAATCTGATGTTGTGAAGTGGCTTAATAAGCAAGTCACCAGGATATCAGCAAATTGAAAACGTCCTCTGCTCCTTGGTGAAGGGGCAGAACTGAATTTTTATACTGCAATAGACCATCACTGATGCACTGCATCACTTATAAAACAATTAAAATTATATTTTCTTTGCCTAGTTTGAAGGGTCAGTCAAGAAACTGCCCCTAACTTGTGGACTTGTTGGACTTCAGAAGGAATAGCACTTTCTTTTTTAAAAAGGGGGCACTAGGAAACTGATGGTGATCATGGCAATAACCCTTCCAAATTATACCGTATTTTTCTGTGTATAAGACTATATTTTCATCTACAATCTTTAGACTAAAAATTGAGGGTCATCTTATACACAGAAGTAAGCTGGGGAGAAAAAAACAAGTGGAGGGGAAAGCAGGGATCAAAGTGACTCTGCAGGGCTTTGATTCCTGCTTTCCCCTCCACTTGCTAAGCCTTAGCAAAAGGAAAGCAGGGATCAAAGTGCTGCAGGATCGTTTTGATCCCTGCTTTCCCCTCTGCTTGCTAAGTTCCATGGGGTTTAGCAAAAGGAGGGGGAAGGATCAAAGCAATCCCGTGGCTGTATAAGGGGGAAAGGGATCAAAATGATTGCGCAGTCGTGGAATTGCTTTGATCCCTTTCCCTCTCCTTTTGTGAAGCCACACAGGGCTTAGCGCAAAGGGAGAAAGCAGGGCTGAAAGCCATCCTGCAGCACTTTGATCCTTTTTTCCCTACATTCGCTAAGCCCCACATAGATTTCTTAATTTTTGGGTTAGAAAAGTGGGGGGGCATCTTATACATGAAAAAACAGTAAGTCCTCAGTCCATAGCCCAAGGGGCTCATCAGTGTTTCTGAGCCAATTTCCTGCCAAAAGTAATTTGGTTTAGTTTGTTAAAACTTTCTTCTCATGATTGGGTCTATTCTCGGTTCCTGTTTATTCATAGAGCCCCCCAGCTCCCACTCCACCCCATAGCAAGTTGTGAGAGAACCACAGAATATCACGCCCTTCTGAGATTGGAGCACCTGCAAGCAGGAAGTGGTTGGAGGCAGTTGGCCAAGGGTGTGGGACCACTTCGCCTATGCGGTTTGAGTGTGTGCCAAGATGGGGTGGGAAGCCAGGCCTGGATACCAAACATACAAAAAGTATCAATTTGATTTGGTACTAACTGAAAGGATGGTGAGAGAAATATGCCCTCTGTTTGCCCTCTTGTAAACGAGCAGAGGACTGCGAGAGAAGCCAGGTTCCTAAGAACTCAGCAGTGGATTGTAAGGGGTAAGTGTCCATGCTTGAAAGCTTATGCAACACTCTCTGGCTAAAATCGTGTTGCTTAGCATAGTAAGTTGCTCTAGAGTAGGCCCATTAAATCAACGAGGATTTGGTGAGTCAATTCCTCCTTAGGTTCCATTGATTCAAAGGGGCCTATACTCTAATGTTGGCTTATTACCATAAAGTAAATTGCAACTAGAGTAGGGCCCATTGGAGTCAATGGAATTTAGGGAGGCATTGGCTCACCAAATCCCCATTGATTCAATGGGTCTACTCTAGCAACACTTACTGTGCTAAGCAACAGGATTTTAGCTTCTATCTGCTGTAGAAAATGCCTAAGATAATATATTTTCCTTAAGGATTATAGAAGGAACATGCTGCTAGCCACTTTGGCAACTGGAACAAAGGTTTTATTTGGCACCCTCCGCTCCCAATACTAATTCTTATCGCTCTTATTTATTTATTTATTTATTTATTTCATTTATACCCCGCCTATCTAGTCAATTGTGACCACTCTAGGCGGCTAGATTTATTCTTTCAGATTTATTCAAATACAGATAGGTGTTGCGTTGTTGGCTAAGTAGACATGCGTATGCAACAAAGACTTTTGTGGTGCCTTAAAGAGTGGCAACTTTAATTTGGCTCACATTGTCATGGACTGTAGGCCACTTTATCAGATGGCACCTCTTTCAAGATCTATTGTTGGTTTTGCTGCAACAGATCAACAAGGTTACCTGCCCATCCTGGAAGCAGATGTATTTATGGAACAGAAGAAATGGAATCTGGGCACCTGTGTGTGATCTGCTATAGCCCTTCTTTGGCTGCATGCATTTCATGCTTCTGCAGGGGGACTGTATAGCTTAGTTTATCATCAGTATAGCAGTAGGAGATGACACAAGGACCGGGTTGTTGGAAGGTCTTTGGGTGCAGGTCCAAGTCTTTGGTATCAAGTTCTGAGTCTTTGATATTAAGTCCAAAGTCTGGTAAAAAGGTAAAGGTAAAGGTTCCCCTTGACAATTTTTGTCCAGTCGTGTTCGACTCCAGGGGGCGGTGCTCATCTCCGTTTCCAAGCCATAGAGCCAGCGTTTGTCTGAAGACAATCTTCCGTGGTCACATGGCCAGTGCGACTTAGACACGGAACGCTGTTACCTTCCCACCGAAGTGGTCCCTATTTATCTACTTGCATTTGCATGCTTTCGAACCGCTAGGTTGGCGGGAGCTGGGACAAGCGACGGGCGCTCACTCCGTCGCGTGGATTCGATCTTATGACTGCTTGGTCTTCTGACCCTGCAGCACAGGCTTCTGTGGTTTAGCCCACAGTGCCACCACGTCCCAAAGTCTGAGTCCCTATTAAAAACAAGCTTCCCCCCCCCCCCGAAAAAAAGTGGATGGGTTCTGAGTCGCGAGTTCTGTGACTTGAGTCTCCATTCCTGTACATGGGCTACTAACATGGCCAACTATTTAGGTGCTCACATAGTCCTCCTTTCCTGCAATGTGCTCAGTGAAGTATACTTAGCTTAACTCCTTCCTACTATATTTGCACAATAGCCATGGCAAGGTAGCTTAGGGTGCAAGAGACAGAGGCTATGCCAGGATCACTGTGAAATTTCATGGCTCTGTGGGGACTTGAATCTGCATCTCCCAAAGCTCAATCCTGCACTTAACCACTACAAGACGATGGCTCTCATTATAAATTTAGAACACCACAGATTACAGTCTCATTGTATCTCTAGGCCAATGTGAACAATTCAGCCATTCAGCTGCCAGTCACACTCTATGCTAATTCAAATGTATAGCAATTGAACAGCATGCATACCAGTCAGGCTGCACAGATGCAACAATGCTACTTTCTAATATCACACTTACTAGAAAAAGTACTTCCAGGACCCTGGTCCCATATGTAGCCCATTTTACAAAATAATGATGTTTACAGTGCAGTTCACGCGAATGAAGCTAACTACCCTGTTTCCCCGAAAATAAGACTGGGTCTTATATTACTTTTTGCTCCAAAAATGCATTAGGAATTATTTTCAAGGGATGCTTTATTTTTTTCATGTACAATCTATGTTTATTCAAATACAGTCATATCTTCTTCTTCTGGTTGCTGCATAATGGTGGAGGGCAGGGTTTCACTTAATTGGGGCTTATTTTTGGGGTAGGGCTTATATTACAAGCATCCTGAAAAATCATACTACGGTTTATTTTCAGGTTAGGTCTTATTGTCAGGGAAACAGGGTATCTAAGCCTGCTCTAACCATCTGCACCCACAGCTCTTCATTTCTGGTTGAGACATAAAAAGACAAACTCTTATGCACTGTTTGCTGCTAAGAAGGATAGACTTTGGAAGGAGCCTTATAAGGGGTCCATCTAGATTAGGCTTGGGAAATGGGTGGCCCACAGATCCTGCTGGACTTCAGTTTTCATCAGCCCCAGCCAGCATGGACAATAGCTGGAAATTATGGGAGGTTATATCTGGTGGGCCATAGTCTCCCCACCCCTGTGCAGTACTGACTTGAGGGCACCTCTGCAAGGTGTCAGACAGATGTATCTCCCCAGATCTCCCTGGAGATGCCTGGGATCGAACCTGGGACATTGTGTGTGGAAAGCCTGTGTTTTATCATTCCATGACCACCGGTGTCTGTGGTGGTGGGGCCTGCAAGGCTTGCCCTCTCAATTGCAAATCTCTTACAGTGTTTGTTTGTTTGTTTGTTTGTTTGTTTGTTTGTTTGTTTGTTTGTTTGTTTGTTTGTTTGTTTGTTTGTTTATTTATTTATTTATTTATTTATTTATTTATTTATTTATACAAATTATTAAAGCATCCTAATAAGCAGCTTTGTCCCTCCCCTGGAAAAATTCCTGCAGACATTCTTGCACTGAACTTCAGAACAATAGGTGTATCTATGCGTTTTAGATGCACCTGTTATATCTCTGAATGCTATTTGTCCTCATGTATAAACAAAGTTGGTTATTTTTAACAGAACTATTTAAAAAGCATCCTGCGACTTAAGATCGATTTGCATAACAGCTGCATTATGTGTACGCACCTGCAATAAATTAACACACAAATTATCAATTTCATTTATTTATTTTTTTATTGTGTTCCTGGTCCCTAAGGGCACTGCCCACACCAAATCCACAACTGGGCAATATTTGTGGCAACCAACATGCCACAAAGGTGTGTAGGCTTTCAAGTTCACCAGCATTCTTCATCAGGCTAAGTGGCACAAAAGTTCTCACACGACTTGTTTGTACCTCCTAGCCTGGTGTAGAATTCTAGAGAATCCAGAAATATTCAACACTTGTGGCATTTGAACGGATCCTAATGAAGATATGGCTCAAGAGTAGATCTTTTTTTAGTTAAAGTTGTTGCTGTTTTATGTCCTGTCAACATGCCCCTAAGTTATAGTGATCCTATGAATTAATGACTGCCAAAAGGTCCGAAAAGTAAAAGCCCTGAAAACTGACTTCCATGGATGCCTTTATTGAGTTAATCCATTTTGTGTAAGGTTTTCCTCTTTTCTTACTGCCTTCAACTTTTCCTAGCATTACTATTTATTGCCGTGAGCCTTGCCTTCTCACAATACAGTATGTCCAAATTACAATATCCTTATGTTAGTCATTTTAACTTCTAGTGAGTGTTCAGGCTTTATTTGCTTTAGAATCAACTTATTTCTTTTTATGGCAGTCCATCATATCCATAAAGCTTTCCTCCAACACCATATTTTTTTTCCCTTTCTGTTTTTTCATTGTCCAACTTTCACATCCATATGTTACAACTGGAATACTATAGTATGGATTATCTTGACCTTGTTCTCCTGCAACACATCCTTACCCCTTTTGATTGATGATTAAATCTAAGAGTTTCAATTTATTCATTGCAAACATTGTATTTATGCAATTCTTTTTAGTAATGATTTTCACCTTCTTAACGTTCAACTGTAATACTGCTTTTGCACTTCCTTTTCTCACCTTCCTCAACTATGATTTCAAGTCATTGCTATTTTAGGCCAGTAATATGGTGTCATTTATGTATATTTAAAGTACTGGTGTTTCTTCTACCAATTTTCACTCCTTTTTCATCAGAATCCAATCTAATTTTCTGTATGATAGCTGAAGTCTAGTTGTATAAGTTATGCTGCATAATCATCCATGGTGATTTTTTTGGAAAAGAAATATTTCCAATTTCGCTCCCAGCTTGTGAGCTGACAAGGAATCCCTTTTATTGTTGGGAAGCTGTTGGAAGCAGCAGGACAGGAAGAGGAATTCTTTCATCACTGAAAATCACTGCTGATAAAGTTATCCCAGAGGTGGCAATTTTCAGTAATCAAAGACTCCTCCCCTCACCCCATTCCGTGGCCCCCAACAGCCTCCTGATAATGGAAGGGATTCCATGTGAGCGTCAGGACCTTCAGGGCAAGACACTGAAAATATTTTGTTTCCATAAAACCATTGCCTCTGATGATATCACCAGCTTTACTTAGTGTAGCTTATGGCAACAGGATTTCCACTATATGTTCACAATGTGTACATTGGACAGATGGTAGTGTCCAGTTAAGGAGATAAAATAACAACTAGGGAAATAAAGTATGGTACCCATTTTATTCTTTCATATTCTGTCTGAACAACAGTCTCTTGTCTAAAGTAGAGATTATGCATCGGAACAATTAAATGTTGCGGCACACTCATATCTTTTAAGGTGTTGCACAGTTGCTCCTGATCCAAAATTTTACTGTAATCTATAAAGAACAGAATGATTTTCTTCTGGAATTCTTTATATGTAACATATATTTGTAATATGATCCCTAGTATCACCTCCTTTTCTGATTCTTGCTTGAACATCTGGCATTTGAAATGTCATATATGGTAAAAGTGTGTTATAAAATCTTAAGCATTTTTCTTGCCTGAAAAATTCATGTGATGGTTCAATAATTACTGCATTCTTCAATGTCTCACTTCTTTAGGATTGGAATACATATTAAATGTTTCCAAACCATGAGCTATTATTTTGCTTTCCATATTTCCTGGCACATATTTCTTAGGATTTTGACAGATTCTGTATCTGTAGCTTGAAATAGCTGTACTGGTATCCCATCTAATGATTTATTTATTTCAATTCCTTTGGGAATAGCTTTCACTTCACTTTCTAAAATTGCAGGTTCTTCATCTAAATCCATTTTTTAAAGGAATCTGTCATCCTTGCAACTTTTCTCCAACTTTTGCTGACCTCCTCTCATCTATTTAACCTGATGAGCTAATATATTGCCCTGTTGATCTTTCGGCATTCTTAATCTTGGTGTAAATTTGCCTTTGATTTCTTAAGTCTTGTGAAAGAGATCTTCTGTTTTCCTTGTTGATGGTTCTCTTATTCTTCTTCTTAGTCTTATTATTAAAGTAGTAGTAGTAGTACTAGTATCTTTGTCCCTGTGGAAAAGTTGCTGAAAAGTTGCTTTTAGGGTTCCAATCCTATTTCTATCTCTTTTACACACATACACATCAAAGCTGTTGTGTGGGGGAGAGAGATGCAAATATACGTTTTAAGAATTTGGGAAGAGTGAGTTCTATAGGAGAGAAGCATGATAAACCAAGATTCCTGGAATCTTTCTGCTTTAAGCCTGCCCCCCCCACCCGACATTCTTCAGAGGGCACTCTTTAACCCGCCCTGCCCTTGACCCCCCCATCTCTCCCCCCCCCCCCAGCTGCTGTTTCCTGTTTACAGGCTGGTGCGGGAGCTTTCATCGTGGGTTTCTGAGCTCACTTCCCCCCCAACAGGAAGCCCTGCAGGACACAGCTTCCCGCCACACCCCACACCGATTGGGGTGGGGTGGAATAGAGGGCAGAGGAGCCCGAGGGAGGGAAAGTGGGGTGGGGTGGGGGGGGAAAGGGGGACTTTAAAGGGCTGGGCTCTTCTGCTTCCTCTCATGCGGGTGGAACTCAGCCGAGAGACAAGAGGCAGAAAAGGGTAAGAGAAGGGGGCTGCTGCTCGTGGGCGGGGTGGAGGGTGATGGGGGTAAAGGAATGGGGCTCAGTGTTTTGGGGTCTCCTTTCTCCCGTCCAGGAAGCATCCAACGGGCACCCTCTCCTCGTTGCCTACCGTCCGCATTTCACATTCCTAGCCTAGGCGTGCCTGCCCAGCAATCAGCCCCGTCGCATTTCTGGGGCGACTTTACTCTCGAGCCAGTGTTTGTTGTGCTGGGTTTTAGGGTTGCCCCTGGTGCCTAGAGCATACGTCCCTAGGAGTGGGTCCCGCTATGTTCAGGACGGCTTACTCCTAAGAAAACTGGGCAGAGGGTTGCAGCCTTGACCAGCGGAAAGTAGGATCTCTTCCCTGGCCGTATCCCCCCACCAAACCAGGCGCTTTCAGCAGAGGCTGAAATAAACGTTTCAGTCTTCAGGGTGCCACAGAACTGTTCGTTGGTTTTGATGCAACAGCGAGGCAAGGCTTGGGGATTCAGCGTTGCTAGACCTTTACTCCCCGGTTTGGCAAAAGGACATTCTTTTAATTACAAGGGCATTTTTCTCAGGCAAGAGATGAGACAGCAAGACCCCTTGGCACATTCCTGTGTTTTTTTTGGAAGGGAGAACTCTGACAGGTGTGGTTTCGCTACTCTCTGTGTAACAGGCTGCTTTGTAGCTGGTCTGTTTTTTTTGTTTTTGTTTTTGCCTATCCAAACAGACCATGCAAAGCCATAAGCCATCTTCCACGGTGGTGGATTTTATCAGTGCAGCTCCTTATATAGTGGGTAGTACCTTACTTGTGTTTTTTAATCCCCCCTCTTACAACAGCCCTTCAGGCAACCTCTTTCCCTCTAGATATTTTGGCCACCACTTCCAGAATCCCCACCTGGTGCCATGCTGGGAAGAGCTAGTAAGGATTGCCATTGGACCAGAAGGCTGGGGAAAAAGTTATCCATTACCTCTGTATGTGGAGTAAATAGGAAAGAATATGTGTATGAGGCATTCTGTCTGCTTAGTCCATAAGCCATTATTGCCAGCAATCCTTGCTTTAAAGTTCATCCTGCACAACCGTACGTATTCAATCTTATTTCCTCCTAATTCATTGGTCATACCTTATTCTGGGGACAAGAGTCGGACATGACTTAACGACTAAACAACAAAGCTTATTCTAGGAGATTGATAAAATCCTATTCCAGATAGTTCCATTCATTTGAAGAGGTATGCTGGGACACATGCAAGCTTATGAAAAATAGAACTAGTTAGTCCTACAGGTCCCACAGGAATTCTGGTTCCTCTTGTTCCTTGTTCATCTTTTAGGTAAAGTAAAGGCCACATCTATTCTAGAGCATCCTTCCACCTCAGTGTTGCATAACCCAAATTCTCTATTCTGTAATGAAAGGTGAATTTTTCTTTAAAAAGTGCTCTTTTTCTAAATCTGAAAAAAGGGGAGAAAGTGAGATACCAAAAAATTCTGCTTTTGGCTTCATAGCACGTCAAAGCATGTCAGACCTTCAAGTTGATAGCTCATGAGGGTTTCTGGGGATTAAACTGAACAAATGGCTATCTGTGATAGTATTTCTTATCTCATTAATTTCATCTCACTTATTTTTAATGAGAAGAAGGTAGAATAGTTAATGCCACAAGCAGTAGTTGAGATGGTTGTAAGTGATTTTAATTCAGAAATATGTGTGAGAAAACATAACCACCACCCCCGTCTTGCTGTGGTAGTGTGGCACAGATCTGTACCATGTTCTTTCCTCTGCAGCTATTTTCAACAAGTAGGAAAAGAGGTTCTATTCTTATCATGGACTTTCATGGTGCTGAGGTGGGTTATTGATAACACTACCATCTTATTTCTTCTCTGACCTCATCCCTGTGCCTTTAACAACAGTGTGATGTACCAAAACTCAGCAGATGTTGTTTCCCCCAGAACTTCTCTCCAGGATTTGAAGAAGTGTTACTTGCTAAATTACTATTTGTCATGCTACAGTTAAAGGTACCAAAGCATGACCAGTAAAAATTTCAATCCCTCTGAAAATACAGGTGTGCAGCTTGGGGATGCTCCTGGATTTGCTTCTAAGCCCGGATGACCAGTTTTTTTTTATGATGCCCAGGAGTGCCTTTGCACAATTAAAACTAGTGTGTCAGCTGCACCAATTCCTGGAGACATCTGATCTGGCCATGGTGCCACATGCCTTAGTTACATCCCAGTTGGATTGTTGTAACACTCTCTATGTGGAGCTGCCTATGGAATGTGTCTGGAAACTTTTTTATGTATTTACAAGATTTTGTAACCACACCAAATTGCTGACTGGGGCTTGTTACATGGATCACATCCCCCCCCCATTATAACAGCTCCACTGCTTGCCAATCCATTTTCAGGCTGAATTCAAGGGGTTAATTGTAATTTATAATGCCCTGAATGGCTTGGGCCCAAGCTATCTCAAGGGCCACATCTTCCTTTGTGTGCTCGAGTGTTAAAATAATCAGGAGAGGCCTTTCTTTCAGTCCTGCCACTTTAACAGGTCTGCTTGGTGGGGACATGGAGGAAGGTGGAGGAAGGCTTACTCTTTTGCTGCTCCCAGACTTTGGAACTCCTTCCCACAAGAGGCCAGGCTGGCTGCTTCTTTGCAGTCCTTCTGCAAGCAGGCAAAGGCCTTTCTCTTCAGGCAAGCTGTCCCCGAATGACTAGCCACCCGAGAGGATTTTTTTAAAATGAATTGTATCTTACTCCTTTGAATGTGTTTTTGGTGTTGGTTATGTTTTTTGTATGGCATTTGTTTGATCCTTTTTAGTATTTGTATATCCACTGTTGTTAGCTTTGATATCGTCTTTTAATGATGTAAGCTGCCTTGGGTCCTTTTAGGGAGAAAGGCGGTGTGTAAGTACATAAGTGTCCAAGTGAGTACAGTGGGGTCTTGACTTAAGAAGGGCTTGAGTTAAGAACATTTTGACTTAAGAACCGTTCTCATAGGAAAATATTGACTTGACTTAAGTACTTAAATTTGAGTTAAGAACTGAAAAAAAACCCCTGTGAGAGGCAGGGAAAGTGCAAAAAGTGAACTTTCAGTTAACTGTTGGGCAGTGAAAAGGGTGCCTGTCTGCTTCCTCACTCCTCCCAGCGTTTAGAGAGTGGATTGGGAGACAGTCTTTGGACTGCCTGGTACTGTCCTGCCTGGACTGTATTTTCCCTGCCTTCCCTTAACCTTTCTTGACCTAAGAAAAAAGAAACAAAATATCCCCCTCTAGTGGTCGAAGGCGGAATAGCAGCTTCCCATTAGTTTCTATGGACAGAAAAGGGCAGATACGGATTAAATGGTTTTCAATGCATTCCTATGGGAAATGCAGATTTGACTTGAGAACTTTTTGACTTGAGAACCGCCTTCCAATACGGATTAAGTTCTCAAGTCAAGACCCCACTGTAAGTGAGTAAGTAGGTACACAACTGGCAATTAGCCTTGCTGAAAGCAGGTCTGATGTAGTGGTTAGGGTGCTCAGTCTGAAGACATTATTTAAATCCCCACATAGCCATGAAACTATAAAGTGGGAAGGAAAAGAGGCACTGAGTTCATAGGAGGAGAGATGAGGTGTAAATGTGGCAAATAGCATGCTTGTGTGTTTATTTTCACTCTGAGTAAACCATCGCATCACAGATAAATTGAATGTTACATAAGAAAATGACTTCCCTCAGCGAGATAGCTAAGGATGCTTCCTTACTCTGTGTCTGTATATGCTGAACAAAATACATTGAAGAGTTAAGTAGATTTACCTTGGAGAAGAGGAAGCAAAAAGGAGGCATTAATATGTTTCCCACCCACCGTATGTCATGCTGCAGATAGAGCAGGCTTGTTCTCCCTGGCTCCAGACGGAGGAAAAGAACCAGAAAGTAAGTATCTTAAGGAAGCAGACTTTCGGTAGGCATTAGAAGCAGCTTGCTTATATGGTAAGTGCGGCTTGTCAGTGGAGCAGACTAGTTTAGGTGGTGGTTGGTTCTGGTTTTTTGGAGGGATACAAAGCAGAGGCTGGGTGTGTGGTGTAGTTGTAGGTTTTCTGCACAGAACAGGAGCTGGACTAGATGACTCTTAGGGTGCCTTATGAGTCTATGAATAAGTCTGATTTCCTGCTTATATAGAAGGCTAGGTCTAGGGAGTTTTGAATTTGCTTCTAGGCATGCATATGTGTGGGTCTATGTGTGTGTAGACTATTTATGCTTCTCTTTGTTGGTGGAATATAATAAATATATATAGTAAATAATGACAATGGTGATATTTATAGCTGATGCTATATGGTACCTGTTTGCCTGGGCACTGGGGAGGCATCCAGTTTCCTTTTTGTTTATAAAATCTATCAATATTCTAGTCTCTGCAGCAGCCAGCTCCAACCAGCTGGTCTCCAGTTGGCTTAGATCACAACATCCATCACCCCCAGCCAATCATTGGGGGAAAGTGACGCTGACATCTGAAGCCTTTAACCAATGTAGGTTGGAGAACAACCACCACATAGATATTTACAGACAAGAAAAATGAATCCTAAATGTTGAAGAAATAATATACCATGTCGAATTAAACATTTCCCAGATCTTTAGGTCAGATAAAGTGTGCTTGATTTTCTCGTGTTTAAATGTTGCATACGAGAAAGCACTGTTCAGCAGGGAACATGGACTCCAGCATGCTGAATTTCCATGCCACGTTAAAGACAACAACAACGACCTGCAAGCAAATGTAGCATTCAATCCTGTACTTCCACATGTGGTGAGAAATCCAAAGCTAGTTTCCAGGCATGGAGGAAATGCAGAAGGTATATGGGTTTTAGGGGGGTGGTCTGAAGCTCAACATCAAAAAAAGTTAAGATCATGGCCACTGGTCCTATCACCTCTTGGCAAATAGAAGGGGAAGATATGGAAGTAGTGATAGATTTTACTTTCCTGGGCTCCATGATCACTGCATATGGTGACAGCAGCCACGAAATTAAAAGACTTCTGCTTCTTGGGAGGAAAGTGATGACAAACCTAGACAACATCTTAAAAAGCAGAGACATCACCTTGCCAACAAAGGTCTGCATAGTCAAAGCAATGGTTTTTCCAGTAGCAATGTATGGAAGTGAGAGCTGGACCATAAAGAAGGCTGACTGCCAAAGAATTGATGCTTTTGAATTGTGGTTGTTGAAGGAGACCCTTGAGAGTCCCCTGGACTGCAAGAAGGTCAGACCTATCCATTTTGAAGGAAATCAACCCTGAGTGCTCATTGGAAGGACAGATCCTGAAACTAAGGCTCCAATACTTTGGCCATCTCATGAGAAGAGAAGACTGCCTGGAAAAGACCCTGATGTTGAGAAAGTATGAAAGCAAAAGGAGAAGGGGATGACAGAGGATGAAATGGTTGGACAGTGTCATCGAAGCTACCAACATGAATTTGACACAACTCCGGGAGGCAGTGGAAGACAGGAGGGCCTGGCGTGCTCTGGTCCATGCGGTCACAAAGAGTCGGACACAACTATACGACTAAACAACAACAAATGTACAAGTGATGAGATTTTTAGGTGAGATACAAGCAACTAGCAAAAGCAATAGTATTGTAGGGCTTCCCCTGTATATGTTTACAGTCTAGCTCAAACCTCTTATGCTAGTCCCCCCCTTGCCCCATTAAACTGTGAGACATTTCTGATCATATATCCCACTTGCCTATGTAGATATGTAGTTTAGGACTCCATTCATAATACAGTTGTTAGACAGAAGTCAGTGTGAAGAATGATGAGCAATTAGAAAAGAAAATTCTTCCCATAAATCTTTGGCATCAGCTAAGAAGTTGTTAAAATCTGGGTGCGGTGGGGGGTGCATAAGGAAGAATTTTTCTTTTTGCTATGCCACAGGTGAATAAGAATGGCTGTAACAGCTTCACTTCCCCCCCCCTCCATACCTTTCTATTATCCTGATCTAAAAAGACCCATTGATTAAATGGTGTTCGGCTGATTGGGTGAAGCACAGCATGATCCTAGTACTTGTGTGGCATAGTTACAACACTGTAATGGTTAAAGTGTTTGACTAGGATTGGGTTCAGATTCCCATCTGGATGTCATACTCAGAGTGCAAGTTCATTCCAATGTATTCCTCCAATTACTCTGAGTTTAGCACGATGCAAATTGGTTCAGAATTTCCAACTACACAATGTTGCCGTCTTTCTTTATTGCTGTGTTTACAAACTTTGCCAGCCTCTTGCACAGGAAGGTCTGTCATTAATAGTAGATTGTCAGAGGAGATGAGAGGTAATTTTCAGTTGCAGAAAAATAGTCCGATAAAGCACTATGCTACTTAGAATAAAAAAGAGCAGGGGAATTACTGTACTCGCATGTCTGAAGGAACAAAACAACAACAACTCCTACTGCAAAGTCTTTGGAAAACAAACTCTAGACAACACAGTTATGAACAAGGATGGAATTCAGGCGGAATCAGGACAGACCCATGGGCAGATCCAAATGCCATCCCAAGTCTATTTAAGGTGATTTACCAAATCAACCTGGTTCAATTGAGTCACATCCTCACCGAGGGAACCTTGAGACATTTGCCTTTTGTCTCTCAGCCTAACCCACCTCATAGGATTCTTGTGATGATAAAAATGGGGGGGGGGGTGTGACTACTGACTATGCACGCTACTTTGAGGTCTTTGGACAAAGTGTGGGACATAAGTGTAACACATAAACAAAGAAGCAATCTGTGTATTTTCCCCTAATGAGGCTGTTGCCAACTTCAGGCAATCATTTAGTACAGAATAGCTGGGTGTGGGTATAGAGAGAGCACCCCTTGACTTCTGCTTCCATCAGAATAGTAATGCCCTGCAGTTGTGCTGCAGAGCAGTGCTATGCCTGTCACTTAGTTCAGTTTTGCTCATGGCCAGATAAATGTGTGTATAAGATTGTAGCCTTAAAGGTGTGGGGGGGGGGGGGAGAGGCTGGGACAGGGTAATCTTGTAGGGAGATTGTAGCATGGGTTCTCCTGGTATTGCATCTCTTTGTCTCTATGGATTTATATACTTTGCACAGTTATTGTAGTTTGAGTCAAGTTTGCCTGCATGCTATGGAATACTTGGACCTGAACTTTGATGAAGCATTTTTGATTCTCTGTCAGACAGCTCTAGTACAAACCCCTGAACTATAATGAAATATAATGAACTCTACATGCCTCACCAACCTATGAATCCTAGGATATATCATCAAACTACAAATCCCAGGATTCCATAGGGTAGAACCGTGGCAGTCGATGTAGAATCAAACTATTATGACTGTGTTGTGCAGATACAAAGGCTCAACCTAATCCAACTTTCCCTAACCTGTTTGTCTCTAATTATGCTGAAATATAACTCCCACTGTCTCCAACCAGCCTCTTGTAGACTAGCAGATCAGGAAGGCACAGGGCTCGGCTACAGCTGTATGTCCGCTTTCCAGAGTTTAGCAAAACTCTCTTTCAGTGCTGGAAAATGAATCTCTCTGCCAGCATGGTAACTGGCTTTTGGCCTTGTAGGCTGAAGTTCTGGGATTTACTGTCCAAAGCCAACAAGCTCTGGGCAACATCCTCAAGCTTTGCTGGAATTATGTTTTGTAGGTGAGGAGGGAGATAGCCCAATGTATGGGAGAGATGGCATCATTGATGCATAACCCATGTTTGCAGTTCATATAATTTTCTTTCTTTTTTTCTTTTTTGCTTACAAATGGTGCACATTGCTAAAAATAAGCTGTGGGAAGCCACATAGTAGGGAGGAAAGGCAGCCCAGTCTAGCCTATCTCCCCCGCTAACATTGTCATGCAATACTGTCTTGCAAGAGAAGGAGGAGAAAGGCAGATGGGCGAAGAGTGCGTTCTGATCAAGCTTTTATCATGGTACAATTGCCTTCTCTCATCAGTAGAATTCTGCACAACAGGGAGAGCATAGAGGCGTCTTTCACTTGAAACCAGAATTTGGATTTACTTACTTACTTACCAACCACCCATCTGGCCTGTGGCCACTCTGAGTGATTCACAACAACACACAGTACAGCAGAATCTGTCAAGTGAAAAAAAAGATAGGCTAGAGCAGCGCAATACATCTGTCTGACAGAGACCTGTTTTGTCTGTTACAGACAAATCATAAGATTTGAAGGAGGCTTGAAGATCTTCTATACCAGTGGTTCCCAACCTTGGGTCTCCAGATGTTCTTGGACTACAACTCCCAGAAATCTTGGCCAGTACACCTAATGGTGAAGGCTTCTGGGAGTTTTGAATCCAGGAACATCTGAGGACTCCAGGGCTGGAAACCACTGACCTGGACCAACTCTGTGCTCAGCATAGGAAAGATAGAGCTAGAATATTCCCAACGATTGGACTTCCAGTGAGTGAAAGGTGATCAGTTCAAAGATTAAGTTGTTCTTAACCACCAGGAGTTTCTGCTATTGTTTAGCTGAAGTCTGCCCTCCTGAAGGTAGCCCATTAGAGCTGGGCTTCCTTTCTAGGTAAAGGTAAAGGTTCCCCTTGACATTTTTAGTCCAGTCGTGTCCAACTCTAGGGGGCGGTGTTCATCCCATTTTTCAAGCCGTAGAGCCAGCGCTTGTCCGAAGACAGTTTCCGTTGTCACGTGGCCAGTGTGACTAGGGAACACCGTTTTACCTTCCCACCAAGATGGTACCTATTTATCTACTTGCATTTGCATGCTTTCGAACCGCTAGGTTGGCGGGAACTGGGACAAAGCGACGGGAGCTCACTCTGTCACGTGGATTCACTCTTACGACTGCTGGTCTTCTGACCCTGCAGCACAGGCTTCTGCGGTTTAGCCCGCAGCACCACCATGTCCTTTCCTTTCTAGGGGAGTACAAAACAAATCTTTGCCCGCTTTCATGTAAAAGTCTTTCAGATCTTCTAAGAGGGCTGCCACACCCTCCTTTAGCCTTTCCTTCTTGTTGATGTGTTCCTTTAATTGGACTCAAGTTTCCACACCCCTGGCCATCTTCACCCTCCTCCGTTGACCCCGGATAAACTGCAGTGACCCTCCCAAACATATTTTCAAGAAACAATTGACCTAAATTTATGCATTTGTGCAGTGGGGGTGGGGAGATCAGGGCTGACTGTTGCAGTTTGGCCCCCCGGGACTGGAAAATGAAAGTATGTCTTCCTTCTTCAAGGCAGTACATGGCAAACAGATAGCTAAACAGAGAGACAGATGCTAATGAAATAGCCAGAGTTTAGAAATGTTACTTTTGGGATTCTAGTTCCCAGGCTACCTGGAGATGATGATAATAAAGTCAATTCTGTAAGACCTTTTTTCAGGGTTTTCCAGCTAGGGACTGCTCAGATGTGGTTTACCAAACCCTTCTCCTGGAGGCGCCTTAGGACAGTGCTGCTTGCCCAAGGCCACAAAGGCTGGCTTTACTCACAGGGGGCACATTTCCAAATTGTGGGAATAATGTACAATTAGTCACCCTTTTAATCAAGATGGAAATCTGTCACCTGAGGCAGCCACTTCACTCCTTATTATAATGGACCCAACCTTGATTATCAGTTTAATTTTTTGTTTGTTCCATCCTCTTTGGTTAAGGGGCCAGTTTATACTAGATTTGTGCAAACATCTCTTCCCCCCCCCCCCCCCCGATTACATTGCAGTCTGATGAGTTCTGGGAACTGTAGTTCAAAAACACAGATGTACATGCCTCTGATTTATATGTTTTGTTCCCCTGCCCCCAACTCTTGGGTTTAAAGCCCTGAATAACAACAGCAGCACTAGGCATTATCCACCCTGACTGCTGAGGATAGTTATCTTCTGTAATAGTAGTGCTTTGGTGGCATGGGGAGACTGTGCAGGAAGGATCAAGAGGAGACCCCTGCAGCATACCTGTAACCATGGGAACCCAAGCAGAGCCCGGCTGGATCAGGTCAAAGGTCTTTCTGGTCCAGCAAACTGTTCTGCTGATCAGATAGATGCCCATGAGAAGCCCATAAGCAGGATGTTCATTCAATCATTCCATCCTGTACTTGTTTTTCCAGCAACTGGTGCACAGAGGCAAGCGGGAGGTTACACAGAGCCAGCTGTGACTGAGAGCTTTATCCTTCATTAATTTCTCATATTCCTCTTATAAGCTTGTTACAATGTCTTGTAGCTGTGAATTCCATTAATTAAATAACCCAACATTTGGGCAATGATTTTACTAGGACAAACTAAAGTAGTTCAAAGGCATATACATCTTCCATTCTCCAGGATTCTCCATTTAGCCAGATGGTATAAAGAAGTACTTAGCCTGATCGTGGGTTTTTGAGAATTCAAACGTGAGCTTGTTTGGATGGCTTTTGGGCTGATTTTGATAAAGGTATTGCCCAACTCATTTTAATTTGGTATTTTTAAACATTTTTCCTGATGGACCAGTAAAACTCCTTTTCTCCCTCCCTCCCTCCCTCCCTCCCTCCCTCCCTTTCTTTCTTTCTTTCTTTCTTTCTTTCTTTCTTTCTTTCTTTCTTTCTTTCTTTCTTTCTTTCTTTCTTTCTTTCTTTCTTTCTTTCTTTCTTTCTTTCTTTCTTTCTTTCTTTCTTTCTTTCTTTCTTTCTTTCTTTCTTTTCTTTCTCTCTCACAAGTACCTTGCAGATTGATTTGATGAGATGACTTAGAGCTCTAACATCATTAGAGAAGTAGAAAAACCATTCTGTTCACTTTGTCCATACTACATATGTGTCTCCTTAGCTGTCCCTCTACCATGTACACAGTAGCTAAGCCCTGACTAAGGTGATTCCCATCCATTTGTACCCAGTATCACATTGGACTGTGGTGCCGATTTAAAAGGAATCCACATGGCTGATGATGGCCAGTGTAGACCTATGACAGGGCTCATAACTCAGAGGTGGAGCAGCATGCTTTATATGCAGGAGGTTTCCAGTTCTGATCCTTGTTAAGTTGGCCAAGTGGCACATAATAGGGAAAGCCAAACCAAGATATTTGCTTCCTAGGGTAGAAAAGCAAACAATGCCCCATTACTCTCAAAGTACATAGCTGCCTTGACTCTCTTGTTATATGCTGTCAAGTCACAACTGACTTATAGTGACCCTAAATGGTGTTCAAGGTAAGTGAGATACTGTATATTTAAGGAGTGGTTTCACCAGTTCCACACCCCTAGTGAATTTCCATGGGTGGGTAGAGATTTAAACCCAGGCCTCCTGAGTCCTAGTCCGTCACTCTATCTACTACACCCCACCACACCAGGTATACTTTTCACAAGTCAGAAAACCTCCCCCTAATTTGCAGTCAAAATACAGTGGTGCCTCGCTAGACAGTTACCCTGCATGACAGTTTTTTTCGCTAGACATTGGCTTTTTGCGATCGCTATAGTGCTTCGCAAAACAGTGATTCCTATGGGGGAATTTCGCTGGACAATGTTTGGTCCCTGCTTCGCAAACCGATTTTCGCTAGATGACGATTTTGACAGCTCCCTCCACGCTCGCATACAGGCGTTTTCAGGACCTAAGCTTCGCAAGACAGTGATTTAAACAGCTGATCGGCGATTTGCAAAGCGGCTTTCCTGTGGCCAATCTTCACTAGACAACGACGATTCTTCCCCATTGGAACGCATTAAACAGGTTTCAATGCGTTCCAATGGTGAAATGCTTTTCGCTAGACAATGATTTCGCTAAACAGCGATTTCAGTGGAACGGATTATCATCGTCTAGCGAGGCACCACTGTATAAGGTCTGGACTAACTGTGTTTGTAAATTGCTTGCCAGATGCAGCTGCATCACTTTGCTTAATGGCAGGAATGGCCCTGAGAAAATCTGTCCTGCCATTCAGAGCAGACAGTGCAGGGCTGAGATGGGTATATACTCTAATGAGGCAGTTTCCTTCTCTGTAAACAGGGAATCTGTGTGCCTAGAGGTTTTATGCTTGCAAAGTATTTTCACACACGAAGCTGCTGCGGTGTGCTGTAGTATAGCGGCTGAGACTCAGCGTCCTCCTTTCGAATCTCACTTCAGCCACAAGCTCACTAGACGCAAGCCTTTGTAACTCTCAGCTGCTATTTGTGTAAATGTGTGAACGTTTCTGATGTGGGACTGAAAGCGGAGGGAAGCAATTAAAGACACAAAAGCAAATCTATGCCCAAGCGGGTGTAGGCTTTGCCTTCGTGTAACAGGGGAACAGAATCTTTGCCTTCGTGTAACAGGGGAACAGAATCTCAGTTGATTTCAGCTGTATGAAATGAAAAAGCTCTTCAGGCTGTGGACGTTAAGGATTTCCTAAATGAGAGAAGCTGTTCAATCCAACGGAAAGAGGAATCCTCATTTTAGCAAAGCTAACCTGGTCAGGGATAATACTAAATTGAAGCACCTGTCCCCTTGGCAGGTTTGTCAATGAAAACATAATTCTCTGGAGAGAATCCAGCTGCTCAGTGCCTGCATGTGGAGAGGGTCTTGTTTGGGTCTTGTTTCTTGAATAGGTAGATGTTTTTCAAAAAAAAGGCTGCAGCATATCATGGACTTGTTAAGCCAAATCTGTTAAAAGCAAGTTGATTGACTAAAAAAAGCTATCAATAATTAAAGAGACGTCCTGCTTTAAAAAAATATATGGGTTAAATTGCGCTTGGAATTACATTTAAAAGAAACAGCCCATCTTTATGAGATTAGGTAGAATTTATGGAGATTTAATCTATTTAAAAAATAATTGGCAAACAATGCGTTCTTATACATGTCTACTCGGTAATAAATCTCACTGAGTTCAGTGGAATATACTCTTATATCCCATTGGGTTATATCCTATATGGAATAGTACATCCAAGCTGTTAAAATTAATTCACTGTTTTTCTCTTTAACTGAGTAATTCCTCTAGTTTGTTATGGGGTGTAGAAAGCTAGGGCATCAATTGTTTAGATAAAATGAAGACATTTTACTTTGAACAGTCATGGAATATTCTGGGTTGATTTTCTTGGACTGGAACATGATTTTACAGGAAATTCTCAGGAAGGCTGCTTTGTAAGAAGATCCTGTGTTTTTAAATGAAAGGATGTTTGGGGGGGTTTGCATCCTTGTCTCCATAGCATTTGGCATCAGTCCAGCAAAGGGTAAATATTTATTTATTTTTTCCCTCAATGGGCAGAGAGTCAAAAAAAATTTCTGGGTGTGAGTCATGAGTAAATGACCCTGTTCCAATTAATCCCTAAGAAAGATTTTCTTTCTCATAATTGGAACTACGTATTAGATGCATTTAGATCTTCCCAGTGCACTTTCCGCCAGTGAGTTCCAGGTATCATAGGTGGCTTTCTTCTTCCATAATTTTATCCTCATGACAACCGTGTGAGGTAGGCCACTTGGAGAGCGAGTGACTCGCCTTAGGTCACCCAGTGACTTCAGTGGCTCAGAGCAAACTAGGACCTGGATTTTCCAAACTTCCATCCTAGCACTTAGTTGATTGTATCTGACTCATTTAATCCTTCTTTACCACAAGACCACAAATTACAGCCATTTGTTCACTTCCTCACTTCAAAAGCTTCAGGCAAGTTACCAAGTCTTCTGTGTTTCGCCAAGCTTTTGGTGTGGGTTGAAGTTCAATTTTCCTCTTACTATTTTTGAGGCTCAATTACTTTACTTTGGTCTCAGGTTTACTGCATGCAATTGATTTTTACTAATGTGAATTATTTTTATTGACATTTGAAATGGATTTCACTGCATTTTATGTGTTATATTATTATTTTTTCCCTTAAGCCTCTTTTCATGTGTAAAGAAAAGCAGAGTGTATATATTTTATATAAGTAAATATGACTGGCTGAATATAAATAGGTGGAGTAGGCAACTGAGATGAAAGACCAAAGAGGAAGTACCTAAAGTAGCTGAGCCTGGTTGTAAGAAAATGAGGGGAAGGGAAAGTGTGGTGATTTGCAGAAAGTTTTATGTGGGAAGGTCTGCCTTCTGGGACTTTGAATACAGTGGTGCCCCGCATAACGACGACCCCGCTAAATGATGAAACTGCAGGACGATGACTTTTGCGATCGCTATAGCAATTTGCAAAACAGGCATTTCAGTGGGGGAATTCCACTTCACGACAATTTGGTCAGCGCTTCACGGACCGTTTATTCACAAGACGACGATCTTTACAGCTGATCGTCGGCTTCGCAAAATGGCTTCCCGCTGTTTTACGGACCCATGCTTCGGAAGACAGCGATTACAAACAGCTGATCGGTGCTCACAAAATGGCTGCCCTATGGAGGCTCTTCGCAGGACAACGAGGTATTTTCCCCATTGGAACGTATTAACCAGTTTTCAATGCAATCCAATGGGGAAACTGTTTTTGCATGACGACGATTTCACTGTATAGCGATTTCAGGGGAATGAATTATTGTCGTCATGCAGGGCACCACTGTACAGGAGCCATTGCTTTTGAGAAGTCCATGTTAAAGGATGTTTGTTCTTTATCTTACAGCAAAACAGAGCTTTATTTGAAGATGAAATGCTAACTAACAGGATGGAATGATTTCCACTCACTCTCTGTAAATATTTCATGTGCCTGCCTGTGGTAGGTAGTTCTAAAGAGACAGGAGAGAAATGTGTGGACTAAAAGGGGATCACTTTGCCTGCAACTGTTTTAGAAAAGCACCAACAAGGAGCTTTTGTACTTCTGGGAGGCTTAATTGTGTATACAAGACTCATAGGGAGCATGCATCTTGTTCCAAAGAAAAATGTTTCATAGGCCAAACTTTGCTTTCCACAGCACCCTAATTTGCAAAAACAGAAAAGTGTTGAAAGGACACATGTGGCTCTCCCACTGTTAAGACCGTTCTTTGGAGCCTTGTTTTTCACCTTGTAGGTAAAATGCCTTGGCTCACGCTGCAATCTTATGCCCAAGTCATCTTCCGTTGAGATCCTGGTCTAGGAACCTGCGTTTGTAGAGTCGTAGTGAGTGGCTGCCAGGGAAACAACAACTCTGTAATGATGATGAGTTCCATCCATGGAACTCCCTGTATCTTTTGCTAGTTGCCTCCTTTCTCCCTTCACATTTAGGTATCAGCCAAAAACTACTTGGGGGGAGAGAGAAGGGCTTGGGCATCTGATGACATGTCAGTCTTACGTGCAACGCTGTCTGCTTGCTCTCTTGTCTTTCTGTGGTTATTTCATGAAGATTGCCTTTTTAAAACATAAATTGCAAAGCTGTCTTGAGTATCAGTGTTTTAAATAAATGGTATAAACAGGAGGTATTGCTACATCAAAAGGGCAACGGCAGCATGCTTGATACTCCACACCCACCCTTTAAATACAGTAGGACCCTTTTATCCATGGGATCAGTATCCACAGGCTCACATATACAGGGTCTGAAAATATTGTATTACCATACCAGGCTACCAGATTGAGCAAGAGATGGTGCTATGAATGCTTGTTAGTGAAGAATACTTAACATGGTCTGGGTCTCCCTCTAGTGGCCAGTTCTGGTAGAGCATGTGAAAATTATATACAGTACATAATTTTCGAATAAGAGGACTTCAGTCAGATAGCACTTCCAGTACAGGATTTCCTCTAAGCAATCCTTCCCACAGAGACTTTCGGGGAAGTAGGACATATGAACCTTCAGCACAGGCCATCTCATGGCTTAGCCAAAATTTGTATATGGATTGTCTAGACCAGGGGTCTCTAAACTTTTCAGCATGAGGGCCACATCATATATATTCCACATTTTTGAGGGCTGAAGGAATACGTGCACATATGCGCATGTGTGCACACAAGCCCACATGCATGCACACATGCACGGGCTGAAAGGAATGGACCTGAGCCTGCAATGTTAGCCAGGATGGATAAAAAGGCAAGGCAGGATGTGGCCCATGGCCCATAGTTTGGAGACCCCTGGTCTAGACACATGGGCCTGTCCAGACTGGTCATTTTGGGTATGGGGTGAATCAGATTACAAAGGGTCTGCTGAGGTTGGGTGAAGGAGCAAAAAGGTATTTGGCATGCTCATCCTGTCCAAACAGCAAAAATCTCCTGTAGCCCAGTCTGCTGTCAATTAAGTGCTTCCCCTGATCATCTGGGGAAGGTTGGATAAAGTGAAATAATAATAATAATAATAATAATAATAATAATAATAATAATAATAATAATAATAATAATCATCATCATCATCATCATCATCATCATCATCATCATCATCATCATCATCATCATCATCATCATCATCTTTATTTATTTATTTATTTATTTATTTATTTATTTATTTATTTATTTGGCTCCTCTTTCCCTCCTTCAGTGATGTTCCGTTTTTTCCCTTCCCCGCTCCCTGCTTCTCTTCCCTCATTCTCTCCCTCCCCCACTTTATCTCTTGGAATCTCTCAGCTAAACAGGCTTTGAGCATGCTAAAAAGAATGCATGCCCTGCCGCTGGACCAGAAAGGTACACAACAGCTCTTAAAGGGAAATGATGGATCGTTCTAAGTAGAAACTCTTTTGGACAAGTCTTTTTTTCGATCCAAAACCATGCCCTCACTGAACCATATGCTATTGTAGACAGGCCCAACAGACCAGCGATGACTTCAGCCCATTGGTATTTTAGGAATGCTTATGATTTCCTGTCTTTTTAAAGTAGTCTTCTTTGCAACTGTGTTCTCTCAGTCCAAACTTTTAAAATCCTTTTCTATTTTTTCTCTCTCTCTCCCTTTTCCCTTTCACAG
Organism: Pogona vitticeps; assembly: GCF_051106095.1. Taxonomy (NCBI): domain Eukaryota; kingdom Metazoa; phylum Chordata; class Lepidosauria; order Squamata; family Agamidae; genus Pogona; species Pogona vitticeps. The sequence continues at coordinate 100,778,342 of NC_135788.1, forward strand.
ACTCCTGCAGATAATGACAACTGGATGGATATCTTTTCCCACCTCTGCAAAACTCTCCCGCCCTCTCTCCCAACCCTTGTACCAGTGCCAACTGTAGTCTCCACTGGTACAGAGGATGGAAGGGTGGGTGGTCAGAGAAAGGACGGTGCAGAGCCTCTCCCCATCTCCCAGCCTTGATGTCTTCTCTGAAAGATAGGCGGAAGAGGCCTCCAGCCCTGCTGCACTTTCCAGTCAGTGTTAAAAGTGCACCATCTCCTCAGAGAGAAACACTGACTCTCCCTTGGATCCCCCCTCCCCCAACAGTTCTGTCCAGAGAACCCCTCACTTCCTGCTTACCATCATAGCAAACATCTCTTGAGATTGTGCCAGCTAGGAAAAAAAATGCATATATTCTGATCCAGTCTGATGGGTTTTGATTTTATTTTATTTTGAGTTACACAGTTAGCTAGCTTTTGGTTTTGAATAAATACGATCGGTGGGGCTGTGCCAGGGAACCTAGCAGAACACAATCAAAATAAGAAGGGTTGGTAGAGGAAGGGTGTGAGAGAGTCCTAAATGTGAATTTGGGAGGCAGGGTGGTATAGGGTAAAATAGGGATACAGCTGGATATAAAAGCAGGGAAGTGGGGAGTGTTCCAAGAAAGGGGTTTTTAAACTCTGTCAGCAGTGGTGGGGTGGTAACATGGAAGTACAGACACTCCTCCTCACAGCCAGATGTACACGGGGAGTCTTAACATGTATACATATGCATTGTTCCATATCAGCAAATCCATTCTAGTCCTTTTCACTAGGAGGAACTGGTTTCTTGTAAATCTAATGGATCTTAATTGCCTGTTCAAGATCGAGACACCTCAGAATATTTTGGATTACATTGTCTTTTCCTAAAGAGAACAAAAATACCTGCACAAAGAACTGTCAGAATTGCAGCTAAGTTAAGAGAAGGGAAACCAGAGAAAGGTGACAGAAAAATCTCATTCTCTCTCCTAATCAGAAGGTCTCAGTGCTTCCACCTGTGAACCATGGCTCCAATATATTAAAATGTTCTAGTAAGAAAAAAAGTCAGAAGAACTGATTGGAAAGTATGGCAGGAAAATTATAAATGCAGAGTGACATCATTTGCACCCCTCTAAAATACAATGCTTGAGGAAGGGCGTTGAGCCTCACTTGGAACCAGTCAATAATGGGATTGAAGAAGAACAGGAGTATATTGGAGAATGGAAAATACAGAGATGAAATATTAGTTTAGAAGAGGGGAAAAAGAAGGACTGGGACATAATAGAGTTTTTATCAAATTATGCATGGCATGAAGAAAATAGGTAGAACTCTTTTTCCCTTTCTAGATACAGGCAATAGATTTTGGTCATTATGAAAATACAGCAGTTCAAACAGAGGCACAGTGGGGGAATCAAACTCCCAATGTCTGGCTCTGCAGCCAGATACCTAAACCAGAGAGCTATCCAACTAGCTAATTAGTTAGCTATTTAATTTGAAATTTCAATAGAATTCCCATATTTCCCCCTTTACAGTTTTCTGGCTTTAGATAATTATGTAATTTGAGGGGAGTGGACATTTTCTGCTTTGCCTAATGCAGCAAATTGTGGCTCCAGTAATACTCGACATACTAGATCTCAGAGTTGTTTACTGAAATTGACGTTGTAAGCCATTATATGTTGAGAAGGGAAGCACTAGAGAGTGATGTAGGGAGAAGGTGAGAGAACTGTCCCCTTTAATGTATATTTTCCTTCTGCCTATCTGTTAAATTTAAAGGTACTGGTAAGATTGAAGCCCATCTGGACTTCATGCCCACTGAACCCAAATACTTCAGAGAAGCATAGAGTACTTCAGGTTTTCAGATTCCAATAATTGAAAGATACCTGAGATAGCAGGCTCCAAGGCCAAACCTGCATTCATCATCATAATCCTCTCATCATCATGTATCATCAAGTCAATTCTGACTTTTTGGCAACCCTTTTCAGGTAGAGAATACTCAAAAGTGGTTTTACCACCTGCTTCTTGTGGGGGCATCCTTGGACTGTGCAGCTAGCCCAAGGTTACACAGGCTGGATTTTCACCCAGGAGACACAGTGGGAAATCGAACTCCCAACCTCTGGCTCCACAGCCAGATTCCTAAACCACTCAGCTATCCAACCAGCTAAACTTATATTAATGGCTGGTAAATTAAGCTTTATTGTCACGCCTGCAAACAATCCTCCTCCTGTCAAAAATTACTGAAGTAGTCATGTTAGTCCGTTGGCTCAAAACCAACTAAGCTTCTAGTGGTACCTTAAATACTGACAAGTTTTGTTCAACATAAACTTTCGTGGAACTGGGCTGCGATCCAAGAAATTTTATGCCAAATAAAACTTGTTAAACTCTGTGAGGTAAAGCGGGACACCTTGTTTTCCCTGCTAGGCCTCCTTTCCCTTATAATATGCTGCCACCCAGAGGCCTTTTCTAGGCAGTGTGTTAGGTAACCTATATTTACATGAAATCTTTACACATCTATAGAAAGGCACATTCCACTAATTGTTCATTCACCCCAGGAGGATAGAACTGCTTTGAGTGCTTTCAGCTGGCAACCATTACTTTTATTCTCTGCTGCTTTGCCTGTCCTCCTCCCATGAGTGTAGGCCTGACCCAGAAGTGTCCAAAGGAGGGGGAGCCTAGCTTGCATATAACCTGTGTGTAGCATGTGACACTACCACAGTGTGTCTGTTTACAGTCATGGAAATACATTAAAATAGTATGCATTGAAGTAGTTTGGGGTCGTAGGAGAAATGTCTCCCTAGACATCTGGGGAATTAGGTAGCTGGAATACATGGAATGAGCTGGTCAGTAAGAGGCCTGCTGGAAAAGAACTGCATGTGCCTCATGGTTTGCCCTGAACCCATTAAACTAACTTTTGCCACCTTGTATAGCAGTGGATACTATCCTCTAACCAGCGTTAAAATCAGATCTGTTTTCATGCTGGTTGACACTTGCCATAGAGCCCTTCCCCCAGGCAGTATGAGATCTTAGGCCAGGCCAGCAATTCCCTGAAAGAGTTTGGGCAGAGGAAATATATATCTACTCAAGATCTGAACATCGTATGTATTAGCCCACAGTCTTTTTTTCCAACAGGAGCTTGTTGGTTGGACAGTCCAAGAGATTTTACTGCCCGAGGGAGAGTGCCAAATGGGGCCCCTCCTACACCCCCAACTTAAGGTGTGTAGGAACCAAAGTCAACCAGATCGCAAACACTTTGCCCCCTGGCCCTGGTAGTAACAATAATGTAGTAGTAGAGCAAATGTTGACTCTGTCAAGAAAATGATGAAATGATGTGAATGTCCAAAGACTGCATAAACAGATTACAAAATAGGACAGAGTGGTAAAATTAGTGCACTGGTCATTATGCAAAAAATTGTAACTTGCCAGTCTCCAAAAACCCATGGGAACATTAGGAAGAGAAGGTGTCGGAAAATGACACAGTAGAGATCTTGTGGGATTTCTAGATCCAAACTGATAGGTATCTTGAACATAATATACCAGATATAGTAATAGTAGTAGAACGAAGAAATGTCTGGATCATTGACATTGCAATTCCAGGGGATGCCAGAGTGAAAAACAAGGAATTGGAAAGACTAACAAAATACAGAGACCTGGCAATCGAAACATCTCGCTTGTGGATGAAACACATTTCAGTGGTCCCTGTAGTCATTGAGGCTTTGGAAACAATATCAAGAAATTTTACATGGTATTATAAGCAGTTGCAGATCTCAGAAATAACACCACCAGAACTACAAAAATAAGCTATATTAGGAACAGCATACATATTGTGCTGACAGATACTTCAATTTTTTAAATAAAGCTTGTATCTGTTATAGAATACCAGTCTATGTTTATCTAATTTTGATTGACTGTGTCTAGTATTTTTGAATAATAATGTAAATTTTTACAAAATCACTCCTGCCTCTTTGTGACATCTAGATTCTGCTGCCTGAGGTGACCATCTCACCTTGCCTAATAGCTGCATCTGGCACACCTATTCTACCTTCATCCTAATCCTTTCTACCACTTGCTCTCTGCCCCAAGAGATAAATGACCTCCTCTTGGCTCACAAATGCCCCAAAGTATTGATACAAAATCTGTATTATCTTACAGACTTAACCTAAGTTTATTCAGTATGTGCCATAATTTTAAAATCATGTTACAATTACTTGTACGGTATATCTGATTAAATAATCAGTTTCTCCATGATGTAAAGTCACATTTATAGTGATCCTAATCGGATTTTCAATGTAAGTGAGATATTTAAGGAGTGGTTTACCAGTTCTACTCCCCCAGTGAGTTTTCATAGCCAAGCAGGGATTTAAATCCAAGTCTGAGTCCTAGACTGTCACTCTATTCACTACACCACACACTGGATACAAATCATCAATTTCTGCCTTAAATATTATTTTTGATGGTCAGAAACCTGATCCAGTTGGTTTGTTTGATTATTTTTCTGCTAATATTGAAATAATATTGGCATGTCCTCTGTGGCATCAATATAACATTCTCGGACTTATTGAAGAGATAAATTTCAGACACGTCAACGAAACCAATTTACCTTTTTTCCAGTGTCCATGAAATTAAATGAAATTCCATGTGAACAACTTGTCTAAATCCAATGTTTTTAAAGCATCCAATATTATAATTAAGGGATAATACTGGTGCTTGTTTTCCAACATTTGCTTGATAGACTGGAGTGTTCAGGGAAGAGTTTGGAGGTAACAAGCTACAAGCAACACAGCTATGTGCAGGTAATTACTTTCTTGAGCAATAAGTGTAACAATGTTATATTTCAAAAGTAACAAGAAAACAGCAACAAAGTTATTTTCTTGGTGCAACTGTTTCAAGTTACCTTCAAAAGTTACACTTAAGCCATTTACAGCTAGTTTTAGAAACCTTTTGACAGTTTTTCAAGTTTTATGTCACTAGGTAAAGGTTCCCCTTGACAATTTTGTTCAGTCGTGTCCGACTCTAGGTGGCAGTGCTCACCTCCATTTCCAACCCATAGAGCTAGTGTTTGTCCGCAGACAATCCTCCAGCATGACTAGACACAGAATGCCATTTACCTTCCCACTGAGGTGGTATCTATTTATCTACTCGCATTTTTGCATTTTGCATTACCTTTGAACTGCTAGGTCGGCAGGAGTTGGACAAGCAACGGGGGCTCGCTCCATCGCGTGGATTCAATATTATGACTGCAGGTCTTCTGACCTTGCAGCCCAGAGGCTTCAGTGGTTTAACCCACAGCACCACCAAGTCCCTTCTTTTATGTCACTAGTCTTTTCTAAACAACTGAGAGTGCTTAAAAGCAACCAGCATGTCTCCAAGTTACTGTTCAACATAGCAAGTAAAACCCACAGGTTACCTTTAAAGCACTGAGTAATAGAAGTAACTTTTCTTTTTTTAAAAAAAATGTAAAGCATATTTCCCACCTCTTGTCTTGAGGACCACAAGCAACAAAAGTGTAAGCAACGAAAGCTGGATTTAATGTATTCTCGTGCCATGCTTTCCCCTCTGTATAGTAAAGACTGTCAGTACCTGAATTGCCCACTGGAGGGAAGTCATTGGTACCAGGTGGCTCCGTGAGATTTTCATCTTCCTGAAGTATCCAAGGCTGTCCTCTCACTCAGATAGTGAGTGCGGAAAGGCAAGAGTGAAGTACAGTAACAGCAAGCTGTGACGGAAATTTTATGAAACAAAACAAATCTGAGTGGCAGCGGCCCTAGTCCAAACCGCCTAACGAGGCAACTTCCAGAAGTTGCTGGATGGCAGCTGGAAAAAGAAAATGAGCAAATAAAGGAGTATATGACTGGTTGGCCTGAACTCTGAACACCCCCATTAGGCAGGACCATCTTCTGCCACTCAGTAGCTCACTGAGTTAGGTATCAGGCTGCTGAACCAGAGGCTGGGTATTCAATTTCCCATTGTGTGAACCAGGAGAAAATCCAGCCTTGGACAAGCTATGCAGGCCCAGGATGCCCCCAGAAGAAGGGAATGGGTAAATCACTTCTTCATATTTTATAGCTAGAAAACCCTGGAAATGGTCACCATACATCAGACTTGACTCACCACCACCACCACCACGACTACTACTCACAATAATACAGTATTTATCTTATTTGCATGATGCAGTCAAAATTTGGAGAGGACATATTTAATAAGGGGGAAATTGCTGTCGAAATCCTTCTATGTTTTGGTAAAAATTCTGGAGCTCTGTGAAAAGGGGGCAAACATGTTATTTTTGCATAGAATGCAGGCAGCTTTGATGATGACACAACCACATCAGGTTGACTATATGTGACACCATGTCATCATCTTGTTTGTATGATCCATGCTTGGTTGGATCACATAAGTGAGAGGCGGAGCCGCCTTCTGAAAAACAAAAAAACAAAGTAGCTGCTGAAAGGGACAGTACACTGTGGGGGGGTTCATCTACCGGCTTAGGTAATTCTACATCAGGAAGGATGAAAGAGGCTTCAGAATTAAGAAATAAAGAACTTTTATTAACACATCTTGAGTCAACCTTTTCTTGAACAGTAACTGGATTTTGTAACATCAAATGAGGTGGGGAATCATCCCAAAACCATGCTAATGATTTGTCAACAGGTAACTCATTTAATAGTAAGTTTTCGCACTTTTCTCTTTCTCGGTTGGCATTCTCAGAAATCCGTTGCGGACCGCACAGAGGGTCCCGCAACAAGGATGGCGGGCCCAATCCCCCTCTTTCGACAGCTCTTTCTCTACTTCCGGATCTAATTGATGTACCATCTTCTCTGGACCTTGAGCCCTGTGATACACCAGGACTGTCCATTCTTCAGGGCTAAGGCCAGGTATTATGGGCTTGAACTTTCCCTTCGCTGGATCTTTATACTCTTCGTCTATGTTACCCTCGGCTAGCCTTTTCTGTGGGACTGAGAACACTCTCACATCTTCGTCTGGTTCTGCAGTCACTTTCTCTTCTATCACGGTTACTTTCTGTGTCTCCTTTGACTTATTTCCTTCTTCCGTCGTCAAGAACACGTCTACACTCTCCCTGCCGCGGTTCCATACTCCCTCCTCGCTCTCAACTGATGTCTCCGACCGTTTCTTCCGTTTTTCCTCCTCGCGCCTTTCCCCTCCTTTTCCCTCTCCTATCTCCGCCTCGCGGGTCCTTTCCTCCTCCTTCGCGCGCGCATCTGTCATCTGCCTTTCCTTTGGTCTTGCTCCTAACTCTCTTTCAGGCTTTATCTCTTGCTCTATCTCGGGAGGTTGAGGGGACGGCTCACTCTTTGATGTTCCTGCCACTTCCTCCTCACACGCCCCCTCCCTTGAGTGGGCCGTCCTCTCGACATCTATCTCCTCCTCGATATCCTGCCGAGAAAAATAATCTGCATTAATATGATTTTTCCCTTTCCTATATTGGACCGTGAAGGAAAATGGTTGTAGGCTGAGATACCATCGGGTTAACCTTGCATTAGAGTCTTTCATCTTGTTTAACCATTGTAAAGGAGCATGATCAGTCATTAATACAAAAGTGGTACCCAATAAATAATATTTAAATGAATGGATAGCCCATTTCACAGCCAAGGCTTCCTTTTCAATCGTAGAGTATTTTCTCTCCCTTTCATTTAACTTTTTACTAATGTACATGACAGGATACTCCTTCCCATTTTTTGCTTGAGACAGTACCGCCCCTACCCCTCTTTCAGATGCATCAGTTTGAACCAGGAACGGTAACTCAAAATCAGGAGCATATCGGTGAGGCAAGGAATTTAAGATCTCTTTCACCTTATCAAAAGCGTATTGTTCTTTTTCACCCCAAACTATTTTTTTGAACTTCTTCTTTTTTGTTAAATCTGTTAAAGGTGCTGTGACCTCTGAGTAATTTGGAATAAATTGCCGGTAATATCCTGCCAAACCTAAAAATTGTTGTACTTCTCTCTTATCCTTTGGTACGTGCCATTTTGTTATTTTATCCACTTTATCTGGTACGGGTTGTATTCTCCCATTTTCAATTAAAAATCCCAAATACTTTATACTTTCTCTAGCAATTTTACACTTGGAGAGATTCACTTTCAGACTAGCCCTCCTTAACTCATCTAATACCTTGGTTAAATGTACTACATGTTCTTTAAAATCTCTACTGAATACTAAAATATCATCAATATAAGCAGCTGCAAACTTCTCTACCGGTTCAAGTACCTTGTCCATTACCCTCTGGAAGGTGGCAGAAGCTCCATGTAAACCAAACGGCATTTTTAAATATTGAAATAACCCTTTAGGTGTGGCAAAGGCTGTTTTTTCTTTGTCTTCCTCTCTCAACGGGATCTGCCAATATCCTTTTACTAGATCTAATGAACTTAGAATTTTAGCTCCGCCTATCTTCTCTAACAGGTCCTCTATTTTAGGCATGGGGTAGGCATCGAACTTGGAAATTTCATTCAATTTTCTAAAGTCTATACATAGTCTAACACTGCCGTCTGCTTTCGGTACCATTACTGGATAGCTTCTCCATGGGCTGTAAGATGGTTCTATTACTCCCAATAACAACATCTCGTCCACCTCCTTATTTATCTTTTCTTTAATATAATGAGGCCAATTCCTCACTCCTGACCTGGCTATTTTTCCGGGTATGGTATTAATACAATGTATTCCCATATTGGTAGATCCTGGTTTATTGCAAAATACATCTCTATAATTTTCCTCAATCTTTCTTATTTCTAATTTTTCTTCGGCATTAAGATTATCCTCTAATTTTAATTCTTCTTCGGGCATTGTACACTCTACAACCTCTGGACCAAAATTTTCTTCTTCTATCTCACTCAAGAAACTCTCCCTCTCTCTCCATTCCTTCAAAAGATTCACGTGATAAATCCCTGTTTCCTTTTTCTTATCCGGGGTAGCAATTTCATAATTAACGTCATTTAATTTTCTAATTATCTCGTATGGTCCTTGCCAATTGGCGAACAATTTGGATTGTTCGGAGGGAAGTAGCAACAGAACTTTCTGTCCAACTTCAAATGTTCGTCTTCTAACATTTTTATCATATCTACGCTTCTGATCAACCTGCACTCTTCTTAACTGACTTTTAGCTTCTTTAGATATGTGATTTAAATGCTCTCTCATTTCTATGATCTGTTTGATTTGCATCTGAGATTTGTCTCTACCGTGTTCCCAACTCTCTTTAACTAAATCCAGGATCCCTCTAGGGTTCCTTCCATATAGGAGCTCAAATGGAGTAAAACCGGTAGATGCCTGTGGAACTTCTCTAATTGCAAACATCAAAGGTGCAATTAAAAGATGCCATTGTTTCGGTCTATCTATAACTAATTTCCTTAACATACTTTTTAAAGTCTTATTAAATCTTTCTACTAATCCGTTACACTGAGGATGATAGACAGTAGTATGTAAGGGCTTTACATCTAACAGCTTCCACATCTCCTTTAAAGTCTGGCTCATAAAATTCGAACCTTGGTCTGTTATCACCTCCTTAGGAAATCCCAATCTAGAGAAAACTTGCATTAATTCTTTGGCTAAAACTTTAGACGTTATGGTTCTTAAAGGTATTGCCTCAGGATATCTCGTTGCATAATCAATTATAACCAAAATATAAGCATGTCCCCCAGCCGATTTCATTAAAGGTCCCACAATATCTAAGCCAACCCGTTCGAATGGAGTATCAACCAAAGGCATGGGAATTAATTCCCCTCCTGGTTCAACCTTTGGCTGTGTTAATTGGCATTGTTTACAAGTTTTACAATATTTCTCAATATCTGCCCATACATTAGGCCACCAAAACCTTTGTAAAATGCGAGAGCTCATCTTCTTTGCAGCCAGATGGCCGGCCATAGGAACATCATGTGCTAAATATAACAATTTTTCTTTCCATTTTCCAGGCACCACCAATTGTTTGACCCCATCAATAGATAATCTATACAACAAACCGTCACATAGCTCAAATCCCACTTCCCCTTTTTTCACTTCTCCTTCTTTCTTGGCTCTTTCAAAGAATTTAGTCAGTGAGGCATCATCTTGCTGCCAAAACCGCGTTACCTCCCGTGAAACTTCTTCTAAATCGTCCACATTTCCAATATTGACACATTCGATTTTTCTACATTCTTTATCTCTTAACAATTTGTCAATACGCAGCCAGTCCCTCCCCAATAACATTTCTCTAATTAATCCAGGCACTACTCCCACTTCCATTCTTCTCTTCTCCCCATTTATTTCTACCGTCGCGTACGTGGTCTTGTAGGCTTTCACATCCCCGTGAATACATCTAATTTTCATTTCCCCATTTGCGTTAATCCCCTCTAAATTTTTTACCAGAGTTTTACCGCTTCCAGAGTCAATTAAGGCCTTCTTTTGTTCCCCGTTAACCAAAACTTCTATTTCCCATTCTTCATTAAAACCCGCATTTCCCCCAGTCACCTGGCTCCAATGTTTAACCCAGGAACAATCCACTCCGGGGCAATTTTTCTTCTGATGTCCCTCGGCCCCACAACGGAAGCAAGACCCCTTAAATTCACGCTGTTCTTTCCAGTTAGGGTACGCTTCCATGATCCTATGCTTGCTGCCTCCGGGCTTCTCCATTTTTACTTCTTTTCCCGCCGCTCCGGTACGCTGCGCAGCACTATTACTCTCGGACGCCATCTTCTCTTTCGCTTTCAGCCTCTCCTGGTTCGCCCAGCCGCTTTCACGTGTTCCCTCATCAGCGATACAGAAATCTTCAACCAATTGGATAGCAGCTTCCAAATCACGTGGGTGGTTCCTTTGCACCCAAGCCCTCATGTTTAAACTCATCGTCGTCACAAGTTGCTCCATAACTATCTCATTCAAAATTTCTTCTTTAGTTTTCTCTTCGGGTCTTAACCACCTTAACAAGTTTGCTTTCATCTTTTGCACTAAGGTACGGGGATGTAAACCATGTTTCATCTTCAAATTCCTGAACTTTTTCCGATAAGCTTCTTCCGTTAAATTTAACGTCTGTAAAATCGTAGATTTAACTTTGTCATATTGCATCGCTTCCGCTGGAGATAACGTGTCAATTATCTCTTGTAAATTACCAGATAGACAGGGAGTCAGAATTAAAGTCCACTGTTCTTTAGGCCAACCTGCCGCCAATGCAACTCTCTCAAAAGTATTTAAGTAAGCTTCAGGGTCATCTTCAGCTGTCATCTTTTGTAACCTAATAGGGGCCGGACCCGCCACCCAAGAATTCTTTATAACGTCTTCCGTTCCCGTCGTCTTTCTTTCAGGATTTTTTGCCAACTGAGTTAGAATTAGGTTTTGTTGCTCGGCTAAAAATTTTATCATTTTTTCTTGCCTCTTTATTGTTTGTTTGAGGTCTTCTTCTCTTTGCGTCGGTATCTCAGAACCTGCCCCGGGTTGGGCGCCAATGTGGGGGGGTTCATCTACCGGCTTAGGTAATTCTACATCAGGAAGGATGAAAGAGGCTTCAGAATTAAGAAATAAAGAACTTTTATTAACACATCTTGAGTCAACCTTTTCTTGAACAGTAACTGGATTTTGTAACATCAAATGAGGTGGGGAATCATCCCAAAACCATGCTAATGATTTGTCAACAGGTAACTCTTTTAATAGTAAGTTTTCGCACTTTTCTCTTTCTCGGTTGGCATTCTCAGAAATCCGTTGCGGACCGCACAGAGGGTCCCGCAACAAGGATGGCGGGCCCAATCCCCCTCTTTCAACAGCTCTTTCTCTACTTCCGGATCTAATTGATGTACCATCTTCTCTGGACCTTGAGCCCTGTGATACACCAGGACTGTCCATTCTTCAGGGCTAAGGCCAGGTATTATGGGCTTGAACTTTCCCTTCGCTGGATCTTTATACTCTTCGTCTATGTTACCCTCGGCTAGCCTTTTCTGTGGGACTGAGAACACTCTCACATCTTCGTCTGGTTCTGCAGTCACTTTCTCTTCTATCACGGTTACTTTCTGTGTCTCCTTTGACTTATTTCCTTCTTCCGTCGTCAAGAACACGTCTACACTCTCCCTGCCGCGGTTCCATACTCCCTCCTCGCTCTCAACTGATGTCTCCGACCGTTTCTTCCGTTTTTCCTCCTCGCGCCTTTCCCCTCCTTTTCCCTCTCCTATCTCCGCCTCGCGGGTCCTTTCCTCCTCCTTCGCGCGCGCATCTGTCATCTGCCTTTCCTTTGGTCTTGCTCCTAACTCTCTTTCAGGCTTTATCTCTTGCTCTATCTCGGGAGGTTGAGGGGACGGCTCACTCTTTGATGTTCCTGCCACTTCCTCCTCACATACACGAAAAGAAAATGGAGGAAAATAATATATATTAAAAACACATGGGTCTAGGAAGGTGGTGTTTTGGAAGACATTTTGAAGATGCTCCCCACTCCCTTTTTGGTTGCACATTTGCCAGCCAAAATTCAGTTCAACTCTACTTGCTTCACCATGGGTCACCATCCTCAGCATGGCCCTGATATCTGAGAATGATGGGCATTGTAGTCCAACACATTGGGAATGCACTGAATCAAGGGAGGCTGTTTTATGGGGGCTGAGGAACATGTTTATGCCAAATGGACAATTTGTACAGATAACATTTCCAAATTCACCACCACCTTTCTAGGAACTGAGAACAATTCCTTTAAAAATTATTCCATTTATAGGGGGACTTTTCCAGGCCAAAAAAAAAAAAAAAGGGACAGGAATATGTGGGAAGGATGGTATTGTATGCCCTTCCTCTCCAGCCATAAATAGGCTAGAGGCCAATGTTAAAATTACTGTATGATCCAGGTGTATTTCCTTCCCAAAATGACCTTCATAAGCAGATTTGCCTTTGGTGCTAGAACAATAGAATATAAGTCAAATTTAGCTGCAGGAATTTTCTCAGCAAAAGTGAGGAGTATATTGGGCAAAATTCAATTCTTTTTACAAAACTCCACAGCAGGATACCTTCCACAAAAACTAATTCAACTGCTTCTACACAGTGATAATTAAAAAGCATGATTTATGGCTTCTAAACGGAACGCGGGTATTCCTTTTCAATAACAGCAAAAGAGGCTGGATCACAACCTTTAGGAAAGTGCTGTTCACAGTTTGTAAATGTGACTGTATCAGCAACAGCAGGTAAAAAAAAACAAAAAAAATGCAACTTCAACTCATATCAGTGTTATCCACTCTATTCCACATTTCCTGAAGTGGTGAGATTTTCTGAAAAGCCATCACCCACCTTGGTTTAATTTCATGTGGATCATGTGGAGTTATCTGGAGGAAAAACCTATTGTTGTGGTTTCATAGGGAGCCACTCCAAAGAGTGGGAAAGCATTATGAATACACTTGGGTGTTCCCTGGACAACAGTGTGCAGCCAGCAAATCCTTCACTTTCAGAAGCGTTGCACTGAGAAAGCATGGAACCCACTCACTGCATGGATGCCCAACCCCTGGATGATGGATAAAGTTGAGGGGAAAAAAATTGTGCACGTCTCAAGCTCTGAACACTTCTGGTCAAAAATAGTCTGATTATTTTGACATTTTATTTGTTTTTGACTTTGCCTATACTTCGTGTGTGTCCATGATTTTGAATAGTGAAACCCTGCGATATCAATAAAGAACAAGTGAACATAATACATGTAAGAAATAATATATTAGGTACAGCAAATTTGAGCTTCAAGACCTTAAAACTCTAAGCGATTGTACAAACCACTTTAAGTATCAACATTTTACTCTTCCTAGTCTTCCCACATGTACCTCATGGCTACAGTTCACTCTGAAAGGACAACTTTTGTTATAATTGAGTGTAAGTCATCTGCAACTACATTTACATATGACAAGAATAAGCACCAGATAATCTTAAGAAACATAGTAGCAAAACTGGCTAGTAGAGTTAATCAGTTTCCTGTTTGAGTAAAAAGAGAAATTTATCTGTATTAGCCTGTTTGACAGTATAAACTGCCAGATTCTGCCAAGTCACATCACGTGCAAACAAGTGAACCATACATATTATATTTTCCCCAAAGCAGAGTGGTGCTTCCTTCTGGGCAAATATATAAAGTCTCTCTTTTGTTCCTTTTGACAAACACACAAATTTTCACCATTCTGACCAACACTACCATCCTACATGTGTGCACTCAGAAATAAAGCCCACTGAGTTTAAGGAAGCATATCCCCAAACTGCAGGACTTTGAATATATTGAACTGCGATCCCCATAATCATTCCTTGTCATGCCAGTTGGTGAGGATGGGGCTTGTAATCCAGCATAATCAAAAGGCAGCCACCTGGGCAAAGCTCGTATAGCATTGCTATATTACCTGATTAGCTGGGAATTTTAAAAAATGATTAATTTGAACTGCGGTGCTGGAGGAGAACTTCACAGATACTCTGGGCTGCTGGAAAGACAAATAAGTGGATCCTAGATCAAATAAAGCCTGGACTATCTCTGGAGACAAAAAAAATTGTTGAAATTGAGGCAGTCCTACTTTGGGCACATCATGAGAAGGCAAGATTATCTGGAAAGTACAGTGATGCTGGGAAAGGATGGAGGCAGGAGGAAAAGAGGAAGACCAAATACAAGGTGGATTGATTTCCTAGAGCAGTGGTCCTCAACCTTGGCCCTCCAGATGTTCTTGGACTACAACTCCCAGAAGCCTTCACCTCCACCTCTGCTGGCCAGGATTTCTGGGAGTTGGAGTCCAAGAACACATGGAGGCCCAAGGTTGGGGACCACTGTCCTAGAGGAAACCACAGGCTTGAGTTTATAAGAGCTGAGCGGGGGTGGGAGTGGGTTTGAGGGCAGGACATTTGAGAGATTGCTCATTCTTAGGGTTACCATAAATCAAAGGCAACCTGATGAAATGTAATAACGATAACAACTCAGTACCCACCTGTATCATCATCTCATCTGGATTCCAGGTTTCCACTTAAAAAGAGAGCAAATCTTTATCCCTTATAGAACAAAATATATAGGATAAAATATGCAGGCACTATTCAGACCAGTTGTTTTGAGAGAAGAAACAAGCCATGTGATTAGCCAGTGGGTGGCACCACTCACAGTTTCGCAGGGTTTCATAGAGATGTAAATCAAGTAATGAGTAGATGTTGCAATCACGAGAAAACAATTTGCCCTTTTGCAAACAGTTGAAATATTTTTGAAGACATCTGTTTCCAGATCTGCCCGCACTGCTTCTATGCAAAGAATACATAGAAAGCTGCTTTGAAATGTACATGGTCGCTTTACAAGGTTCCTTCTCCCCATTTTATTCAAGAACAACATCATCAGCAAAGTCTGATTGACATTAATGGCTGGCCAAAGGATCCTATGAGCCTGTCCACACTGACATATATTTGTGATACCCTGTTTTCCTGAAAATAAGACCTAACCTGGAAATAAGCCCTACTATGATTTTTTTCAGGATGTTCGTAATATAAGCCCTACCCCAAAAATGAGCCCTAGTTAAGTGAAACCCTGCCCTCCACCATTGTGCAGCATTGTGCAGCAACCAGAAGATGACATGGCTGTATTTGAATAAATGTAGATTGTTGTACATGAAAAAAATAAAACATCTCCTGAAAATAACCTCTAATGTGTTTTTGGAGCAAAAATTAATACAAGACCCTGTCTTATTTTTAGGAAAATGCAGTATATGGTTCCCTAATAGTACTGTTTGCCACAGAGAAAAAGACTTCATCTACTTGTGTTCCTACTTAAAATGATCTATCCTTCCCCTTTAAGAGCTGGCCCATGTCTTTCTGGCACAGGGCTAAAGCATGTAATCTTTTGGGGACAGTCTATTGAGATGCAAAATAGCTCTTTGTTCTGCCTTTGTTGGATGGGTATCATGCTTAAAATAGATTGCATGGAAAATAAAGACCTTTTAAGCACTGGCTAGGTCACACTGAATTCCCAGTGTGGACATATCCTAAATCAACTTTTAAGTGATGAAGTGTGGATTTGAACTTCCATCTTCCTGTTCCAAGTCCAGCAGCCTAACCATTGCACTATACTGGGCCTTTCAGATCAGTAATTGCTATAGAAATGATGCCAAGTTTAAAATAAATGGCTAGAAAAGCAACACAACAAATTATGTGCTTAATTTCCACAGTGTGGAAAATTTGCATTCCCATATTGTACAGTTTGCCTACTATGCAAATTGGCTTGTATAATTTGTGTAGTTTGAAAATTGGGTTCCTGAATCTGGAGGGGTAGAATATGGCAACCCCATATATAGAAGAGTTGCAGAGAGAAAGGTGTAGCTTTGCCTTTCCTATTAAAAACATTCTAGAAAGCTTTTGGTTTCAGGAAAAACTATTTTTAAACTATTATTTAAACTATTATCACCCATCAAGAGATTGGCATTATTTCAAGGCAAACCCTAGGAGATAGCTCTATTATTTATTTCTTTATTCATTCATAAACTCATTCATTTTAATTATTGTAATTCAATTCATTTTCCAGGCTGATTTACAATAAATAAATAATTAAAACATAAACATATAAAAACAAGCAAATGACAAGCTACCCATGCAATCCTTTATGTGTGTGGATGCAGAAGTAAAAGCCACTAAATGCAACAGGGCTTACACCATGTCAGGTGGATATAACATTGTGGCTAAAAGCTACACAGTCATAATGATAGTTGAATTAAAATTGCATCTCCATTGACAAATGTGAGGTGGACGTCCTCAGCCTCTTAGGTGGGCCACCTACTGCATCTTCAAGTCTCCAGGAGCAGTGCACAGTAACACTGTCAACGGAGCCAGCAGGAGGCATGAGCAGGGAAAAATGGAGCAAAAATGGGTGGGAGCAGGGGGCCAGGAACACTTGGAGCAAGAGGGGTGCAGTGGTGGTATGGAAAGAGTGGAGCTGGGGATAAAAGAGGAAGAGAAGGCAGAGGAAGAGGAGTTCTGGGCAGAAGCTTGCAAAGAGCTGCCACCAGTATCCTGTGCCTTGGTGGGGGCACAGCCAAACATCCTGTGGGCCCCATGGACAGGTGAGTGAGTGAGTTTAGCCTAGAGACATGGCTGCAAAGGTGGGAGGCCCACATTTGCTTTGCTGGAACCTCTGGATCAGCAGATACATGGATTGGAAACCTGCTCACCTTGATCCACTCCCACTCAGAGAAGAAGCTGGTGCCATTGCCACCAGAAATTGCACCTCTCATAGATCACTCAGATGCTGGAGGAGGCCTCCGACTGAGGAAACAGTCCTCTGTCAGACGAAGGCTCTCGTTGAAGGGTGCTGAAGGACTGGGGCCAGTGAAAGGAACTAACTTCAGGGAAAGGGAGAATGAGACTGTGGGAGGGTACAGGAAACTAATGTGGGCAGTGACATTGGGGCTGGAACAACAGCAAGTCCTCAGTTTCCTGAATGTGGACAGTTGACAGAAGCTATTTAAGAATGTCTCTGCTCTGGTGCGTCTATGGAACCAATGCCAGAGGATCCTTTTCAGGCTCTGCTCCACTTGGAAGGGTTGGCAGGGGACACAACAACATATAAACCAGACATGGGGAGATGTACTTTATATTCTAGCCAGCATGGAATTGTAATGCAAAAAATTTAACTTTTCCCACTTCTGAGTCCATATAAAGCTTGGGGAAAGTAAAGGTTAAATCTACACTTAGTTCTCAGAGTGGATTAAGTAAAGGGAACTTAAGTTTATTTATATATTCTTTTTTTCTATCTGCCTTTGCCCCCCAAAATAGTATTCAAGGCAACAAGCAATAAAAAACCACAGCAATAAAACACTGTAATGAAAAAAGTTAACAAACTACAGCATATACTCACTTAAAAGCCCCATAATCTCATTTCTGAAGTTCCTTGCTAGACACATCATCTCAATGGCTGTTGGCCACTTCCTTGAAAACAGATATTTCACCATTGCTTAATTTCTTATCTAATACAGTACAATAAAAACAAAGAATCAAAGACTATAATAATTTGAAACTACTGATTGTTTAATCAGGTGCAAATACTTTTTTGCATTTTTATGTATTTTAAACAATTCTCTATGCTTGTTCCTGGTTAGTTTCAACCGATTCATGAACTGCAATAAATTGTGGACTAACTGAATAACGTGTCCCATTCATTTCAAAGGGTTTATTGTAAGCATGACTAACGCAGTGTCAACTCAACTTTTTTTCTGACTTCAAAATGATAATACAGTTAATGTCAGGCAATCTTTCCCAAGCATAACGTTGTGCAGTGGGGGGGGGGGCACAACTGAAAAGACACACACCCCCAGCGTCATTTTAGATGGAGAAGGCCTCCATTGGAGGCCTTCTGCTACCTCTACTTATAATCAGACAGTAATCATAGTTCTTGGATCATGAAACTTTTTATGGTGTTGGCTTGTTTGTTTATTCAGGCTTCTTTCATGAGGCAAACACTTTGCTGTTTTATATTGACCAGAAAAGAGGGTCAATTACACACAATATACACTATGTGCATCCTGTGAGTCAGGCTCTGAATTTTTCACCTAGCATAAATATTTGTTCACTGGATGCAGCTGACTTGAAATGTTGTGAGCTGTTTCCTCTTTGTTCTGGGAATTGCTCCGTATAGAGACATGCAAACGTGCAACATGACAAAAGGGAACAAGGAGCATGACACTAAGAACTCAGTGATATGGCCTCAAATGATACTTAAGGAGATAGCAGCAGCTGGATGATTAAAGCCCTGGACATTTTGCTTACCTGGGGCAGAGCAGCTATTCAGGTCAACAAGCATAGTATACAGGGCTGACTCAGTTATTTTGGCATCTAAGGCAGGGCTGACGCTGGCCTCTCTCTCTCTCTCTCTCTTTTTTCAGTGACAGCATGATACAGAAATGCTGGAAAAGGAGGTAGATACTGTTCCTGTATGGTCCTCCCCCTTTTTTCCCCAGTGAGTCTTAGCTGTACTTCTGATGTGCATATTATCTGTGTATACATGTGTGTTCCTGTGTGTATGCATGTATGTAGTTCAGAAATATTGAGAAGACAGGATGGGCAGCTGCATCTCAATCAGCCCAGCAAACAACAAAGGGGAAGTGCCTCTGCCTGTTGTACTCCTTTCTGGATGAGTGATGGATGCAGAAATAGTGTTGCAAGTGGTGATCACCCTTTCAGCCACCCCTGCTCACCCAAAGGAGACATAAAGGGCATGTTGGAGGAACCACTGCTTGCTCTAGGAAGCTGGAGACAACAGATGTAAGCAGGTCTTGTTCAGCAATGAGACTGAAGTGCTAATCTGGGCCTCCAGAATTTTTAAATGTATAAAAGAAGGGAAGAAAAATTAAGGATAGCCAAGAGTAAAACTAAACTGAGGCTATCATAATTTGGACGTACCATGAGAAAACAAGACTCACTGGAAAATACAATATGCTAGGAAAAAGTTGAAGGCATTAGGAAAAGAGGAAAACCTAGCATATGATGGATTGACTCAATAAAGAAGCCATTACTTTAAATTTGCAACACCTGAACAGTGGTGTTAACAATAAGACCTTTTGGATGTCATAGTGGCACAAGCCAGGAGTGACTTGATGGCAAATAACAACACCAGCAATAGCATAAGCAGAGATACTAGTCTGTCACCCCAATCCACCATTGTCTGGTTGGCTATTGGTGAAGTTTTAAGAAGTGTGTGCATGTCTGTCTGTGTGTGAGTGAGTCATAGAGAGAGAGAGAGATGGTCCTGTGAAGAAGGTTCTTAAATAGAAGTTCACAAGGGGAACCCACCAGGAATGTTTTGCCAGTGTCCCCCCCCTTAGTTTTCCCAATGGTAGGAAAAATTAACTTCATGCTGCAATTCCATTTAGTCAAATGTTTCATCTGAAACTGAAGCTGAACTGGGACATAAATTAAAGAGCCCAAGGGGGTTGGCGTTGCAGAGAACAAGCCCAAGAAAAACTTTTTTTTTTATCTCAGAAGAAAGTTAAATTCCAATTAAAAACTTTAAAAAATGTTCCTATGTTTTAAATAATTTCCCATGCTTAGATTCTTAGATGATCCTTTTCTCTCTTTTTTAAAGAAGAGAAAGAAAAAGAAATATTAATGCTCTTAAACTTTTTTTAAAGAAAATAATGTCCAGGTAGCAAGCTTATGCAAGACCTATATGGATTTCCACTCCCCTTCAAATTCATGAACTGCATTGCTGAAATACCTCACTTGAAGAGTCCCCAGTTCCGAGAAGTTTCTCTGAACTGAGTTGTCCCCCCCTTGACACGTTCCTTTAGTTTCCTCATCCGTTTCCGCTCCTTTGTCCATCTAAATGTGCGGCTTTTAAAGTTCAAGGGACAGATTCAGAATCAACATAAATATAGACAAGGTCCCAGGGTCTGGAAATAGCGGCCACAATACCACGGGTGACAAAACATGCAGGTGGTTTCTAAAAAGAGGATGCAACAAGGGCACACAGCTTCCTCTGCGGTTGCCAGAATGCAGTGTGTGTCACTGCAGCACGTGAGATTGGGTCTAAGATGGCTGGGCACAGGCAAAGAGGACGTCTGAGGGGAAGGTCAGGCCCAGCCCAAGATATTTTGCTGCCTGAAGGAAAGAACAAAGCACTGCTCCCTTCCCTTCTCTGTATATGGGGACAAAGGATTTCTGAGGAAAAGGTCAGATCCCAAGCCACCTATTTTGCTCTCTGAGGCAAAGGACAAGGTCTACTCTCAATAGACATTTGCTGATGAATTATTCAAGTCGAGGACAAGTTTTTTTTTGCCACCTGAGGCAAAGTACAGGGTTGTGCCTGCCACCCTTTGTGTACGAAGGAAAAGCATAGCTCAGCCCAAGAATTTTGTCATCTGAGGCAAAGGACAAGGTGCCCCTCCTCATTCTATGTACAGAGAGAGCAACAGCCTCTGAGGAACCCAAGACACTTTATTGCCTGAGGCAAAGGACAAGATGGTGCTCCCCATGGACCCAATCTCTGTAAGCTGGGAAGAAAAGCCTTCCAGTAAAGGTTGCAAATGTTTTGCTGCCTGAGGCAAAAGACAAGGTGCCTGCCCCATATATGCGGGAGCAGAGAGCCTTTGAGGAAGGTTAGCCCAGGCCTGAGGTATTTTGCTTGTCAGGACCAAAGGACAAGATGGTGCCTTCTTTTTCCAGTTATAAAGGAAAGGAGGGCCTTGGAGAAGAAGAACACAGCACAAGACAAGCATAGGCAAAGGACAAGATATTGCCCTCATTCCATATATAGGCACTGATCCCTATGCCAGCTGAAACTCCTTTCAAAGCTGGTTATGGAGTTGCAACTGCCATAATACCTGAGAGCAATACTGTACTGCAGTATGTAGAGAATTCCTTTTTTCAAAGATGATCATTGTGGTTGCACCTATAGAGTCAGGCATTCTTTTGATAAAATGCGATTAATTAGTTTCTTCTAACACCTAGCAAGTTTGATGCCTGTTTATACCGTCATTCCACAGCACTCCCAATGAGTATTAGTCTATCTGTTTTTTGTCTTTTTCTGTGTTTGTCTTTTTAATGCTCTCTCATCCTTCTTCTCTGCTTGTGGGAGGGGAGGCATTTTGGTAGAGCTGGGATAATCATAGTCAAAGGTACTTCCATGTTGTTATGTACTATGAGATTGTTATGCTTTGTTCTGTCATTTATTCCCAAAATATCTATATGATATAGATCTTTCATTTTTATTCCTGTGTTTACTAAATTTATATTCTACCTTTCCTTTAAATAACAAAAGGTATACAGGTGGTCCTCCTTTTAATTCTCATCGAATCATTTTAATCACTATTTATGCCTCTCCTGTATTTTCCTTTTCATACTGTTTCCTCTTTTCATGCTATGGAAAATCCAGGTTTTTCCAAAACAAAACAGTAATCATAAGGTATGTTTTATAGTTGTAGGTGGATTTAGTGCCCATGTGCCATGTTCTATCAGGTGGCCAGTTTTTATACATGTGGCGATGTACTAGATGGATGAGAGTTATATTTAATTGCTACTACCAATCAGTATTGCTTATTTTAAAATAAATATTATTATAAAATTCATTTTCCTCCTTGTATAG
The DNA here is from genome assembly GCF_051106095.1 of Pogona vitticeps. NCBI lineage: Eukaryota > Metazoa > Chordata > Lepidosauria > Squamata > Agamidae > Pogona > Pogona vitticeps. Next base: position 100,800,332 of record NC_135788.1, read on the forward strand.
TGCAGCACACTCTACATACCATTTATCCTTAATTATAAAATAGAGCTTTAATTAAATAGCATTGAAGCATACATTTTAAAACTGCAGGTCACTGTGGAAGAATAACTATTATCACTCACACGCTGGTTTGAAATGGCATCCAGTTCATTTTGTGTACTCTACAAACTACATGCAAATCAAGCCCATTGGTTTCCAAATATATCTCCCAAGGGCTGGAAAAGTCCAGCTCCCATGTGAAACCTAGAAAGTTGGACAAAACTGAGATAAAGAGACTATCACCCTGATCAATTTAAAGAAGAGAGCTATGTTATTCTTCCTCTGTCACCTTAAGCTCCTGCCAGTTGTGTATCAGAGCAGCAGAACAGATGAATCACCTCTCCATCATCCCACTCATGTATTTTTGGGATGATGTCCTCCTGCTTATTATAAAGTTTTTAGGGTTGTTCTCCCCCGCACTTGAAGATCACATTTTTAGAATATATATTTATGGCCCAAGAAAGCTATTGCCTAAACCTGGTTTGGGATCTCACTCATGGACTACAAAGCTGTGTTTCTATTTTTGTTCCACCTGTGGTTTGGTTTCTAAGAATGGACGACTGAAGAGACAATGACCAAAGTGGACATTTGTCTGTCGGGCATAAGAAGGTGTCGTCACGACTCACAAAAGTGCCAGGAGTCCATTAGCTCACCCACCCCATCTATTTAGATAAAGATAAAGTTCCCTCATTTTCTGTCTCCTTTCCCACCTCCTCTGTAAACTACAGTACATGCAGACTTCCCTTGGGTCTTTTGACGGCTTGTCCATCCTTGGTTTCAGAAAAGGGGTATTCCATTCACGGATCTGAAGGTCTTGCTTAGACATTCCTCGAGACCAAACCTTCCCTGCTTGGTCTTTCACCCATACCTGCCCCCCCACTTACTCAGAGCAGCAGCTGTTTCCTCCCTGCTACCCACTTCTGGCCCCCCATTGTTCTATCGTCACAAACACACAAACGTCATATTTTTTCCGGATCCTTCCAGCTGCTGAGGAAAATCATAAACATCCAAGGACAAAATGGAAAACACCTCCCCCCCCCCATCATGACACTGGAAAGGAGATGTTGGTCCACACAGGAAGACTTGAGAAGTGGTTTCCAGATCTAACCGGCTCTATCCATGGCTGTTTCATGAGCTTCCCAAGGCAATATGTGACATCAAACTAGTTTTGCAACTGCAGCTGAGGGGATGTGGTTGCTTAGTCATGACACTGAGATACCTATACAGACTTGCCTTCGGAGATATGTATGCATCACATTGCATACTACAGTATATACTGTATTTTTTTCATCTACACTTCAAACAATTTAAGCATGCATCTAAAGTAACTTGTGAAGTGTCCTTTCCAAAGTCCAGAAGTTACAAGGATCTGCCTAGGACTCTGATTCACTGTAAGAGCAGTGTAAGCTGTTGAACCTTAGAAGTAACTAGCTCCATAACAACTAGTTTCTTGTAATTAATTCATTTTTCTAACAAGAAAGGTAAGACCAAATTATACAACAGTTGTTACTTAACTAGGGTAACTTCTACTCCTTTTACAATATATTACAATTATATTCAGTTAGTTTTATATTTTCAAGGTGTTCTGCTTCACTAAATGGTAGAGGGGGAATAGAACATGATTCATGCACTGCCTCATGCTATACTTCTTGCTTTTCTATGGCACTGAGGTGACAACAAGACAGACTGGAAGAAACAGTTTTGTATCACTGGACAGCAGCTTGTTGCATTCAGATTTTAAAATAATCATTACAATATCTATTATAGTTACTTTGAGAAATAGGAAAGTAACTTGTTACTTTAAAATACAAATATGACAATACCTAACTACTTTTGGTGGGCTTGAAACTATATCTGTAAACTAACTATGTTTAAAAAATAGTTTTGCAGGCTCTGATGCCTCACTCAAGGCTTGTGAGCCCTCAATCAATACAGTGGTCTCGGGTGTAGCGGGGGGAATGTTCATTTTGGAATACTTAAATTGGGCCCAAGAAGGGTAGAACTTTCTCCCTGTCCAGAAAAGGCCTTAGTCAGGATCCAGTGCATCATATATGTCTGCATTACATATATGTAACTCCTAGAGAGCTGTGTGAGGGTCTGAAAGTCAATTAACTTTGGAACTGACATGCATTATATTAGTTGGGAGAGAGAATATTTTTTGGACAGTGGTGTACTTAAGTACAGTGGGGTCTCGACTTACGAACGGCTCGACATACGAACGTTTCGACTTACAAACTGCTCTCATAGGAATATATGGACTCGACTTACAAACTTAGATTCGAGTTACGAACTCTTTTTTTCCTTTTTTTAAAGCTAAGTCATCTTAGGTTAAAAGGAAAAAAAGAAAAAATATCCCCCTCTAGTGGCAGAAGGCAGAATAGCAGCTTCCCATTAGTTTCTATGGACGAAAAGAGCAGATACGGATTAAATGGTTTTCAATGCATTCCTATGGGAAATGCAGATTCGACCTACAAACTTTTCGACTTACAAACTGCCTTCCAATACGGATTAAGTTTGTAAGTCGAGACCCCACTGTATTCTGGACTTAATGCTGTCATGGATGGTGAGGCTCTTTAAACAGATACACCAGCAATCATTACGTCAGACCGCACAGGGAAGCCATTGAAATCTACAAGCACCAGCAGAACTTCAACAAAAAAGAGGAAAGTTTGAAACTCAACAAAACTTGGCTCCCAGCTCTCAAAAATACAGTGTGCAAAAGGTCAACGAACTCTACCCTGCCACAAGGACCGGGGATCACTACACACAAAAGACCAGCTAATGACACTCATCAAGCACAGTGACAGATAATCTCTCCTCCTTATCACAACAATACACCCACAACAAAACATACTAATCACCCATCTCCTGAAAAGGACAAATGCCTATCTCACAGCCATAAATACTCCACTCCCAAGCAAATTACACCACAGCACAGAGTGCTGTCCTCTGAAGATGCCGGCCACAGAGACTGGTGAAACGTTAAGAAGAACAACCTTCAGAACACGGCCAAAGAGCCCAAAAAACCCACAACAACCATTAGATCGCGAATACAGATACTGCTTTGCTTCCTTCAAATAGTTCAAGGGGGGGCTGTTCCTTTACATGGTAATGTGAAATATTTCACTTACTTTTAAATATGTCCTACAGCCCAAATGCATTTCGGGACTGTTCTGCTCTTTGTTTTCAGTGAGGCCTCTAGATATCTGTCCAAAGGTTCTACCATGGGTATGCCAATTTTTAATTTTTTTCTGAGGATACTTGCCTGGAATCTCAAACAGCATACTCACTAAATCCCCACAAATACCAATTAGGGACAGCATTTGTCCAGTGGAGAGAATGGTTCCCAGAAGCCTGCGGTTGGAATCTACAGGGTCTGTTATTCTGAAATAGTCCTTTTCTGCTTTTATACTGTCATAGACTAAAGAGAAAACCTAAATTATGCCCTAACAAGTCATCAGCTTTTAGTATGTTTCTTTCCTTCTCACAGTCTCATTCCTGGATACTGTACTGTATTCCAAAGCTGCTAATGGCTTCACTTCTCATGTGTGGATGATACCTTGACACTTGCCAGCTTCGGCTCCTGAAGATCCATAGAGGAGCAGATGGTCATCTCTCTCAGCAGCCTGGATTTGAGGCAGAGGAAAGACCTACCAGATGGGTACATTTGGAGGAAGCCAGAAACCAATATGCGTTAAGCTTACATAGCAAACATTCTCTTGGATGTGGTGACTGGCGCTCCTGCAGTTCTCAGTTTATCAGGATGAAATCAGGAATTCTTTAAAATTCTATGAAAAGCTGTTTGTTTTGGGTTTCCTTGCTGCGCACGGACTCTAAGGATGCCCATTTCTAGCTGTTGAGCAGGAGTGACCCAAGCTCTCACACTGCCAGTATTGCCTCTTACTAACATTATGATGCTGGTGCAATATTCTTTAACCCCTCAAAAGGAAAAAAGATGAAAAGTAAGGATGTGGTGTCTGCTCCTTGCCCTACTAAGGATGCTAAGACTAGAGTGAAGCAGCAGCACCTCCTTCATTTGCTCCCCAAAATAAAGGATCCACCACCACCATGGTGAATATGACATGGGGGAGCAGTTCTACCAGACCTTCTTTTCCTTCTGCAGCCCCATTCATTAACTTAATCTCTAACTGCATGTGTCCTAACTCAAGAGCAGGGCTGGTTCTGCTATTAGTTTGTGTGAGGCAATCACCTCAGATGGTAGGCTTGTGCGGGTGGCAAATTCACCACTCTCTTGCCAGCCCTCGCAAGTTCCCAGCCACGCTAGAGAGCTGCTATTGGTACACACACACACACACACAGCATTCTTGAACAAGCCGTTCTATTAATTCTTAGCTTAGAAGTTCTGAGCAAAAGAAAGACTTTTATAGGATACAAACTGGGGCATCAGGGAACTCATCCTTTCCTGGTGCTCCAGGTGAGGAGACAAACTTCAAGGCAGATGGCACTGGAAGAAAGATAATTTAAATGTTGTCCATTAAGTGCCTTTAAAGCATAGACATCCATTGCCACTCATTCTCAACTTATGCCAGGGTTCCCTGGTTTATTGTGAAAATATATGCAAGCATTTCGTACACTCAAACGCCAGGGGCAAAGGGGAGACTGGAGAAAGACTCGACACAAATATATGCCCCTGGACCCATTGTGCCACTTGGATTGAGGTAGAGAGTGGAATGCCATCATTGCAACTTACGTTGTCGAAGTCCTAGCAGTAATGATGCACAAGCCCCAGCAGAAGCAAAAGCAGAAGCAGCAGCTTTAGCTCCAGAAAAACTCTACCTGCGGAGGGTGATTTTTCTTTCTCCAATATCTTTGCATTCTAGGAATATAGCACAGGAATCTATATCCAAAAGAATAAATGTCAACTAGGCTTCATTTCTGATATATTTTGTATTAGAATTAAATGACCAGCTCAATCCCCTCTCTACTTACGTGAATTATGTCTTAAAGTAGGTTGTGGTGATTCTATACCTCTTGCTACCCCTCAGGTGTGAGTCAGCCCTTGTCCGTGAGCAGCTGGCCAAAGAGTCTGCCATGTCTGCACGTTCCCCACAGCTAAGAATAGGCTGATGACTACAAGGGGGTGGGGAGATTGAACCAACATATCCTGGTTTCCAAAGATTATTATGTCCTTTCTTTGAGAATTTCAGGAATCTGACTCTGCAAATAAAGGGGTGAGAGAAGGAGACTCATCCTGGCTTAATGCTGGCCTTCTAACTTCATCTTTTGCAAACATCAGATTCTTGGTTTCTTCCAGCCTGGGGCCAGAAACTGTCCAGTATTTTTGCACCCACTTACTAATGGCCGCATCATGCAACCAGAGTGGCATATGGCAAAGTTGATATGGCAAAGGATTCTGGGATATGATTTTCAGTCTGCACACTGCTGCTTCGCTGGGGCCCATTAAAAGTACTAATGCTACTTCGGTCACTTGTGCCATTACGCGATTCCAAATCTCAAACGTAGTATTGGCAGATGGACTGAACCCCCCCCCCCACACACACAATCCTCAGAGCAAATTGTATTGTTTGGAAGAAGAATGAAGAGGAGAATAGGGAATCCCCCCCAAAAAAAAAATAACATGGGAGAGGTGAAATCATTGGACAGAGTGCCAGGGTAATGGACAGACCCTTCTTGCTTTAGTAAACAGGGGAAGCTGCTTGCTTAGAGGAAATGGAGTGGCTCTCTACCTGAGCCACAAAGCTCCCATGTTGATCCTCTCATATTACTATCCTGCAAGCTAAATTATATAATACAGTAAGGTGGTCTGGAGGATTAACAAGGATACATATAATTGTAGATGCTCATAGGAAGAGTGTGGAAGTGTTGCTCACCTAAGATGTATTTTCGAAGCAAAAACCCAGAGACACAAACAAACACAGAGAGAAACTAATCAGCTTTCCCTTGTCCGTTTTATTGCAACTGGGATTAAGGGTGGGGGGCTGAACAAGGTGTTTTTTTTTTCCTTCTCAGATGGGATCTTTAGTTCTTCCCTGTGGCAAGACCATCTTTCAGAGATTCTGGCATGGGTGTGTGTGAGAGATCTCAGAGTTCATAGACAGCTCTCAAGACAGAGATCATGTATGAAAGTGGAAATATCAAGAGGGCTGGAGTTTATATCTGTATGTTTACTTTGTTTTGGGGTCAATATCTGTCTGGGAAGTCGGGGGGGGAGTCAGGTGTCTACATGCAAAGAGAGGAGTAATGGGACCCCTGTAGTGCCAGACAGGATGCTCAGGTTCCTGGTGAGTCAGTCTGACTGCAGTACGTGCATGACAAAAAGCATGAGTCGGGGGGAGGGATAGGATTCTGCCCCTGCTTATCCTTCCAAGCAAGGAGGAAGGACCCACCTCCATCCTGTCTGGTTCTGAAGACTTCCCAGCCAGCTTCAGTGGCTCCACCTCCTGCCTAATAGCATATAAGCTGCACTTCCAGATCAGCTTGACACAGACACACAGTTGTTGCTAGACCAAGCCATTTACCTACCAAGGAGGAAACGTCATTAGACTGGACTGGACTGGATCAGACTTCTAGAAAACTCAGGTGGGTGTCTCAATTTCCAGCTCACTTCTTAATTCATAAATGTGACGAGACTGGATTGGATTCCCAGGAGCTTTTGGTTCTTTGGGACCTACGGTTATAAGACCCTTGCCTGATGCCTAGTGGTCTTCCACAAAAGGCTTTTTGCCACTTTGACTTTAAAAAGTGATGTTGCCTATTCAAAGTCCACATAATGGGTTGGGCTAGGAGAAAATTAGTATGGTCTGGTGGCTAGAGGTTTGGACTATGAGTCAGGAGACCTGGATTCAAATCCTCACTCAAACATGAAACTTATTGACCTTGGGTTAGTCACAGTCTCTCAACCTGGCCTACTTCTCAGAGCTGTTATGGTGATGAAATGTGCAGGAAAGAACAATGTACGTTGCCTTGAGCATTGAAAAAAAATAATGCAAATAATGTAATGAATAAAATAAATTAAGTGCCTATATAAATAGATATGACAAATGGCTATCTTCAAATATGGGGTGGGGGGGAAAGTACATTTGAGCATGAAATGGCTATTTCCAATAAGATAGCAGCAAAGGCTCAAATAGACTCACTGCTGTGTGATGGATTATTGTTGCTTTCTAGAGCTTTAGTCATCTTAGAAAAAAGAGAGATGTCAGCATGCTGTGATTTAAGCCTGCATTGAAATCACACCCCTTTTCAAAATGTGCCTGTTAAGGAGGAATAGTTGGCAGGCAATAGAAAAAGGCAATCTGCCCATGTTCAGAAGCACTTCTGTTATTAATTCATAAGCTATATGGGTGAACATTAATACTAGGTTAAGCCAAGATGAGCTGTATTTGAGGTTATCCTTTGTCTCCCTTTTCCCAGGTCATAAGCATGGATTCAAGAAGTATTTTTGTAATGGCCTGTTTGCTGATGACATCAACATGTCAGCCCTGGAGGACACCTGGACTAGACAGGTGAGATGCAGATTTAGGGAAGATTATGATTTAAGAAGAGGACTGGGAGGTGGGGGGAGATGGATCTTCTTCCCTTTAATTTCACAAGTTTTAACCACCACCCTGGATATTTTCTGTCTGTCATAGGCGGCAGCCCCCTCCTGTTTCCTCCTTCCTGAAACAGCTCCTGAAGATCCATGGCGGAGCAGACGGTCATGTCCCTCAGCAGCCTGGGCTGGAGGCAGGAGAAAAGCCCACCAAATGGGTACAGGTGGAGGAAGCAAAAAACCAACTGAGCTTATTTAAGAGGTAAGCAACGTTGTTAGGAAGAAGATCAAGGCAGTTACAAGTGGCAGTGATGGAATGAGAACTTCTCTTGGAAGTATTGCTTGACTTCACTCTGGCTAGATCAGCTTTGCTGCATTAAGGAACCGGATCTCCTTTTTCTTCCAGGAGATCCAGGAATCCTGCCTTCTGCGGCTCCTTTCTTTAACCAACCTCACATGCCTCTAGGGCAGGGTGAGCAAGTGAATTTGTGCCCCTCAGATGCTGAACTGCAACACCCATCACCTCTGACAATTGGCACTGAGGCCTAGGACTGATGGAAGTTGCAGTCCAAAATGCCCAACCTTACTTTAGAATTCTTGCACCCCATTTTAAGGCAAAGTGTGGCTCAGAAGCCTCATGTCCCCCCCCCCCGAGGTCATTCCCTCCCCCCATACCGACAGAAGTTAAGTGCTGCACTTGACTAGTTCGATGCAAATTCAAGCCCTTTTGTTTCAGGGAAAACATGCAAAATACTTTCTTCTCTACCCCACATTTTCAGAGTTTTTAATAGATTTCTAGTAAACATGAGTTTTGCAGGTTAAGATTTTCCTCCCTGATTTAATGAGGAAGTAACTGGTTAGGTCTCTAATATGTGCCAATGCATTTCTGCTGAGGGCTTTCTGCTCTCCACACATTTGGGGGCATGAACTGGCTCTATTTGCAATGGCAACTGCCTGCACTAGACCATTTCGAACTAGAAAGGGCGAACTGTTACTGGGTGGTTGCTTACTTTTCTGTAGCCCTAGTTATCTCTGTGTTTGTGGGAATCACATCTCAGCCGCCTGCCTTTATGCATTAACAGGGGAAAGCAACTGGGCTTAGCTCCTCATTGAGAAATTAGTTTCTCACTGTTCTTGTTCATTTACCAGACACTGGAAAAGTTACTCTTTCAGAATAGAACTCCCACAATCCCCCCCAGCCAGTAAGACTTCTGCTTACAGGATTATGGGAGCTATAATTCAGAAAGTAACATGTTTTAAGTTCTGAAACTCACCTGAAAACTACGTAGCTTTCAGAGTGGAGAATACCCACGTGTGTTGCTTCTGAGGAAGTGAGAGAGGGAATGGGTTCAGAAATTTTGAAGTGAAGTCCCCTTTCTTTCTTGGTGCACAAGCCTTCTGTAGGCAAAACAGTTTATCTGGGCTGTGCTAAAACAAGTTTCTGGACTTGGGACAATCTTGGTCCAAACTTTAGCTCTGAGCAAAGTTCTTTGCCAAGCTCCATTTCCTCAGAAAGATATTCAGATAATTGTTCCTCCTCCTTTAGACCCTGTAATCCTTCCTAAGGCATTTTTTGCATCTAACTTTTTCTTTCTTACTCACAGCTCCGTTCCCCTGCACCGTGTTCCAAGGCAGCTCATGGCTTCACCTCCCATGCGTGGATGCCACCTCGGCACTTGCCAGATCCAGAACCTTGCCAATCTGCTATACCGCTACGGGAGCAATGCCCAGAAAGAGGAATCCCACAAGAACAACAAGAGCACAACTGATCCCATGGGCTACGGGCGCAGGAAACGCCGGGCAGCTGGGCATGGCGTGCCCACTCCTACTTAAGAGATCCTGTGCTGGCAAAAGGAGTACGATCACCGACAGAACTGGGTTCTGGGGATCTGCAAGAACTCAGAGAATGGGCTGGATACACCCCAGCAACTGGAAGGCTCTGATACAGAAACAGCAGTGGGCTGGGACTTTGTTGGCAGATACAGTCACTGTGTAAGACTTGCGATGGCAGAAGGGTTCTCCCTCCCCACTTCCGGAGTTTAGCGTTCCTAGCTTTGCAGGGATGTAGGCTTCAGAGTGGTACCGATCATTAGGGTGCGAATCACTCTCTGCTCTGTACTGACCTCTTTTGTCCATGCAGTGAAGTGACATGTGCAAGAGTGTACCTAGCACTGGACCACCACCGGCATGATGCCACAGTTCAAAACACTGTAATAATCCAAGGCAGCTAATAGAAAGGGCGTTGAAAAAAACCCCAGAACAGCTCTGCAATGCACCTCTGCAGAAAGAGAAGCTGACTTTATCTCACTTATAGCAACACAGGCAGGGTGGTGAGTGGGGTGGAATCAAAGGAGTCCCACAGCATTTTTGCCTTGTAGGATCTTTTACTTAATTTGTACACATGGAACTGTTTTGAGGAAAACATTGTTAGTAAAGATATATATTTTTCCAACATGGAATCTACAATGGTGTATTTGTTGCTTTGCTTCAATTGTGGTGTGTGTGTGTGTGTGTGTGTGTGTATGTGTGTGTGTGTGTATGTGTGTGTGTGTGTGTGTATTGCCATAAGGCTAAGGGAAACCATTTGCTGTCATGATGAAGCCAATAATTGGGAGAACTCCCAGATTTGCAGGAGATAGAATTACAGGATTCTTATTGGGTAGATGAGTTGCTACAAACTGATGACATTTCTCCTCAAGCCTTGGGTGTTCCTTTAAAAACAAATCAGAGTGGAATGAGTTAATGAGTGCTCTGGTTTGACTGCTGGAAACTCAGGATGCTTAGAGCACACACATCGCTAATTCTGGTCATTGTATTGCACCTAAAGAACTGACTAGTCCTGTGGAAATATATCATTAAAATCTCTGTATGTCATTTTGTTGACTGATAAAATTATATATGCAACTTATTTTTGCACTCATAAATAACCATTAAAATACTTTATTGTAAGTTACATTTTAATCTTCTTGCTCCGAGGTGTTTGGGGTGGCATATGGGATTTATCCTTCTTTTTATTCTCCTCACAATCCTGTGAGGTAAATGTAATGGCGATGACTGGCTTAAAGCTCTGAATGAGCTACATGGCTAAATGGACACTCAGTTCTCTCTCTCTTTAGCCACAAAATAAAATGGGTTAGAGAAAATTAGGGTGCCCATACTCTCAGAAAGAAGAGAGAAGCCCTGGTTAGACAAATTAAATTGTGAGCTACAATTCTGGTTTTCTGAGTTGGGAGGCAACTGTGTTAGTTATTTACCCTGCAGTTCATACCAGATAAGGCAAAACAACAACAACAAAAAAAAAAAACCAGTGACTACACAACATAAAGTTCAGGAAAGCTCATTATGGAGTTGTCTCTTTTTAGTGGGGAATTGTCTTGTTTTGTTCAGCTGGCAGGAGTAGTTTAAATTTGCACCAGTTGGGCTGACATTGGATTTGCCCACTCTCTGCTCTGTGTAATCACCCGACCCAATGCAAAGGGGGCACTTGTGGAGGTATTACTTCCTCTCAACTGCCTGTCGCCTGTTATTTCCAACTAGAACACTGAAGTGCTGTGCCCCTTCCTTAAAATAAAATTAAAAAGAGGCAAAGGTATATTGACACTAACACATGCATCAAAACGTTTGCACTGTGGCAAATCAAAAGAGGTTTATGAAGCTCCAGATTCCATATTATGAGACAAGCCAGAGAAGCCGCTTTGACAAAGGCCCAGTGGGTCTGAGAGCTCACACAGGCAACTGTTGTCCCAGCCAAGAGTGGCTCTTTGGAGAAGCTATTGTCCCAATTTGCTATTAGAAGATCTTCTGGGTCAGAAAGTATTACTCTTAAGTCCCATTTCAATTCCTCTGCACATTTAATTTTAAAAATGAACTACTAATACAATTCCAGTGGTATATCCTCCAATATTTGAGATTAAAGTAGGGAGACATGTTTAACACGTACCATTTGTACAGCAGACTGTCCTCCAATTATTTTTAAAAACTAAGATATGTGGCAAGCCGTTGACATTCCAGATGTTTTGGCCTACAAATGTCAACAGCTCTACAGAGCAAGATTAATGCTAAAAGACTGTGAGGACTAGAGAGTCAAAGATTCCCCGTTTCTTGGTTAAAGGGATATTTAAAAACCACAATCATCCTATAATATCAATAGTCAGAATGGGTCTTGAACAGTCGCTAGGACAAAGTGGTACACATGTATATATCCGTGGTTTGAATGTAAGCAAAGTAGACAAGCATTCTGACTCAGTCTGACCCATTCTATAATATGGTCTGCTTTACGAGGTTTTTGTAAGGATTATTACATCTGAAACACTCTGAACATTTGAAAGCACCATTGGACTGGGCCTTCCATAAGGGAAACAGAGGAAGCTGCCTCAGGTGGTGGACTCTAGTGATGAAGGAAAAATAAAAGGCATCCTGAGCCTCCTCACTTCTTCTGTCTTGGAAAGACAGGATTGTATTTGCCACAAAACCCTGTTGTCTGCCCCAAAACTAATACAGTATACTCAGGTGCAGTTGAAAATGTTATCCCATTACTAGTTTTGAGGTAAGATTTAGTAGCCAGTCTAATGGGCTTCTGTATCTGGAATGGAGAGCCCATACGTGCCTCAGTTAGTGACATATCCTGGACTAAACCTAGTCATTGTCGTCATCATCATCATCATCAAAAGTATAAATCTTCAGCTGCAGCATGTGAAATGATAGGCTGTTTGTAATATGCATGGTTGGATGTGTCATTGTGACAGGGTACATTCATATTTCACTCATTGGTTTAATTTGCCTGAAAAATAGGACATGAGTTACCTTGTCTATACCAAAATATTTTTCTACTTTAAACAAAACAGCAAATGGAGTCTCCAACTGTCCAAAATCAAGGTACATAGTAGCATCTATAGCCCCCAATATAATCAAAGTTATTCTGACACTTGAGGCAGATAATCCTTTAAGGTGCCATCCCTTAATAATAATAATAATAATAATAATAATAATAATAATAATAATAATAATAATAATAATAATAATAATAATAATAATAATAATAATAATAATAATAATAATAATAATATAATTTATTGTCATTGTAAGTATATACACAGTATACCATACAACAACAAAAAATCCCTTCCAGTAAAGATTTAAAAACAAAATAACCAATAACTATTTTCAACCCATTCACGACACCCAAAACCTGCTGATTAACAGTAATACCTCACTCTCTACAATACTAGTGCTAGCCACACAAATGACAATTATTTTCAATTTATTTATTTCATTTTTATATCCTTACTTTCTTCCAGGACTATAATTCAAGATAGCACGCACATTATTGCATTAAAAACAATTTGAAAACACATTAAAATGCAGCATCTATTTTTTTTTTAACCAAACTCCTTTCCTTTCTCAACAGTGAGCTGAGCGATTGCTGAAAGGTTGCTTGACCAGAAAGATCTCAGCTTCTTGAGTGAAAGACAATAGCAAGCAGAGTAATCTGGCCTCCTTTAGCAGGGAGTTCCATGTGACAACCCCAGACCTACTGGAGTATGTCACCCTATAACTAAGCTGCCACCAACCATTCCCTATAAGGAGTCACACAGACCAGGAATGGATTTTTAACCAACAAAAGAACAAGGTTTATTTAAATAACAAACAGGGTAAATAAAAAGATCAAGTAAAATAAGATACTGTAACGTGGCAAAGTCTCAATCATACATACAACAGTTTGGTTCACACAGAACACTTTAAAGTAAAGCACAGACCCTGAACCTATCAGTTCTGGCTACCTATAAAGAAACCTGAACCTATCAGGTAGGTACTAACTGACACACAGTTGTACTCAGTCTGACACACAGACTCCCACTCCAGCTTCTTCTCCTAACTTCTCCACACAAGCTCCACATATATATACAGTACAGCTCCTCCCCCTGATGTCCCGCCTTCCACTCCCCATAGGATGGAACTTTCCCTCCAAACCCATGACAGACAGGTACCACCAGTGCTGTATGTAACATTCCACAGCCTGGCAGTAGCCATTAACAATGCCCCCTTTTCTCATACCATTGTACATACCTGCATCTGAAAGTAACGGGACTGGGAGCATCTTGTATTAATACAATTTATTTTAAAAGCACCACCTGCAAGCAAAATAATCATTAACATGCAAAGCAGTGCTTTGTGGCAAATAGAATCGCACACCTATGTGTAAGTTCTATATTTATTCATTGTTTTCATGTACAAAGGCAGAGTCACTATATTGTAGCAGCACATGAATATACCATTATGCATCTTTCTTCAACACCAGCACCAGCAGCCTGGAAAAATGCCTTGGAACACTCTTGCTTTAATGAGGGCTAGAATATTGGGAATGTTCCTGATAAAAGATGGGCACCCATCCGAGCATGAGGGAGAGGGGGCGGGGAGCCTGGGATTCAAGAAGACTCCGAGTTCCTGAGAACCATCGTAGCCAGCGGTTAAATCAAGAAATGCTGAACGTCAACCCAGAGTTGAGAAGGTCAGGGGATCTTTAGCCGACCTCGGACGACCATCTTTTAAGAGTCTCAGTGTTTGCTCCGGGCGGGCTCTAGAGACGGCAAACGGTATTGTAGTCAGAAAGGCAATAAAGCGGCGCGGGGCATGTTGGGAAAATCATTGGTTCGCCGGAGCCGGCATGGCGAGCGGGGCGATGATGGGAGATGCTCAAAGGCCAGCGAGGGAGCAGCCAGCCGGAGGAGAGGAAAGGGTTCAGCTGAATAGGGGGTAGACGAGAAGGCGGTTGCCCAGGAAAGTGGAGGGGAGGGGGCGGAATTAAGGGAGGAACAGGAGAAGACAGAAATCGCCCAGCTAAGAGGGAGAGACAAAAAGAGAGGATGGGAAGAGGAGGAGGAGAAAGAGGGGGGAAGGATGCTGTTGCTGACCCGGCAAGAACGAGCTGGTAAAGGGGGTGGTGGTGGAAGGGCATAGGTTTGGAGCATGACCCCGCCCCAGAAGTGGGTCAGGATGCTCTTGACTGGGGCTTCCCCCCAGGGCAGCAAGGTGAGTACTTTCTAGGACTCCTGGTTTCCCTGGGAAGGAGAGGAGGTTGGGGCAGTGGGTGGGTGCAAGAGAGGCTGATGCTAAAGGCTTGGGGTGTATGTGTGTGTGCGCGCGCGCTTTAAACTGGGAAAGTGGGTGATGGGCTGAGAGCCAGGGCTGCTGTGATGGGTCACTGGGGTAGCAGGTTGGAGTAGAAATTATGCTTGCCTTGTGTGTGTGTGTTGGGGGGTGGGTTTCATGGGTTTAAAAAAGGGAGGAATTCAGGGCTGCTTAAAAGGGGAGCCTAATCCAAGCACTAGGCCTCTTCCTTGCTGATCCCGGGGGGGGGGCAGTGGATCCCAGTTTCTGGTGGGCTTAAAACAGGAAGTTCCTGTCTGACCTCTTTTTGTCCTGTGTGTTTTGCTTCCTCAGAATTGGCAGCCTGACCCATCCCGGGGATTTCAATGAGGTTTGCTGGTGAAAGAGGTATGTTGTCTCCTTAGAAAGGCTTGAGGGTCTTGTGGTGGGGATGCGAAGTACTGTATGGGCACAACAGCTGGCCATAGTGGCTCCCTAAGGGCACACTGGATGGTATTTATAGGCAGGCCAGTGCAGCCACTGCTCAGGCAAAGCAGAAGATGATCAATGTTTTGTTAGCACAAGGGAAATGATGGGGAGGGAGCATCAGATGAGAGGGATGAGTAGGGACTGTGTTCAATAGACTTTGATTTTTCAGAATTTTGCCTTTTCTGGTTTTGCTTGGCTGTGTTCTTTCTCACTAGTGGGGAAAGCGAAGATTTAAGTGCTTGGCCCCTGAAGCTTTGAAGGGAAACAGGACTTTTCTCTTACACTACTTTTCCATTCTTCCTTCACCCTCAAACTGGTCCCAAAAGGAGTTATATATCTGCACTTACCTTCTAGATTCCAAAAGAATGTAGAAATCTGTGGCGTGTATATTTGCTTATGTTGTAGTCTGGTTGCACATGATTTAATCACCTGCAAGCTTGGTTCTGGTCAGTGTCTGAATAAGACACATCTGGGAATTCTAGAGTTCTATGATTAAAGAAAGATGGAATATAGGTCAAATAAGTAAATGAGGGGTGTGAGCTGCTTCCTTCTTGAGAAATATGGAGACCAGGATAGGGAAATGGAGGAGCACTTTGGGCGGGAGAGATAATGGAGGTAATTATTGTAGTGGTCCTCCACTGGATTTTCAGATTTATGCTCCTGTTCCTCTGTTATTAACATTTTGATGTGGTTAATTACCAACAAAAATATAAACAGGAATCTGGGAAAGGATTTTTAAAATATCCTTCTATTCTGAGTTCAATTATGCAGTCCAGAGCATGTAGACATTTTCTGAACTAAAACTCTTATAATCATCCAGGCAGTAATCATGATGCTTAGGAAGTCTGGGAGTCACAGTCCAAAAAAGGAAAATTTCACAACTCTGATGCAAGTTTGCATGTAAGGCCATAAAAATTACTAGATGACAAAAATGTCTACTAGTATACCTGTTCATAGATACTGAGGTTAATGATTTATGGCACAATAAGTGACTTTAAAGACTGGAGGCATATAACCTTTTCTGTTTCATAAATGTTTCTCTCTATGATGGTTTGAGACAATAGAACAGCCAAACTGGATGTTACACATTTTGCATGTGAGGGTCTCCCATCTTTTCTGAAAATGAAAACCAGTCCTAGGAGACTACAACTTTTGATTTGCATTTATTCCTATGAATAAATATGTAGGAGTAAGTCCCACTGAACTTAATGAGCATTCTGTTTTTAAAATTACCATGAGATACGTGATTCTTATGTAACTTTGTGAGTCCTTCCTCTCAACAGGCAGTTGGGTATTTCTAAGCCAGTACGAAATAAATCTGCCTTAACTGAACGAGATAGTACCATAAGATGTGGTGGCATGCTGGCCTTGAGACCTCTTGAAATATAGTGCCATGCCCTAATGTTAGAAGTAAAATTTCTGCTTGAGATGTCCTATATTCACTGCATGTCAAAGATGAGCAATATCTGTTCTGTGGACCACATGAAGCCTGGGGCTGAAATGTACTTTTCAGCACTAGTGTCCCCGCCCAGCAGCTATACAATCCCAATTTTGGCTCAGATAAGTCCTGGAGCACCCTCTAGGGGACATAGGGATAATTTACTATGTTTTGAGGGGGAACAACAGCTGGAGCACCCCAGGATTTTAAAAAATGTATATATATTGGCCACTAGAAAGCATAAGGATGCTTTTTAAGTAAACACTTGCCTCCATTTTTCTAAAAAATGAGGGTATGACATAGTGGTTTAGGTATCTGAAAATGGAGCCAAAGGCTGGAAGTTCAGTTCCCTACTATGTCCCCTTGACAAGGGATTGACTTCATGATCCAGTAGGTCCTTTGCGTCTCTGCAGTTCTAAGATGATAATGATGATGATCACAGGAGCAGCTCTCCAAGCAGTAGGGATTTGTTGCCCACTGTTGCTGTATATGCTTAATGCTGTGCTCCTTAATCATCTGTTTGCCGCCTAGAGTGGTTGAAATGACTAGATAGGCGGGGTATAAATAAAATAAAATAAAATAAAATAAATAAATAAATAAATAAATAAATAAATAAATAAATAAATAAATGATAAAACATTGAAAAATTAAAAGTACAGTACTATACATGCTAGCAGGATGTTGATTAAATTGGATAGGCTTAGGTAGGAAGAGTTGATTGCAGGATGGTATGGAATGTCCAAACAGTTGTGCAATTAGAAACATATTCTCACAGTCTAAATTGTGTGCTACATACTTACATTTACTGTATTTTTCACTCTATAAGATGCACTCCCCCCCCCCAAAAAAGTGGTGGGAAGTCTCTGTGTCTTATGGAGTGAATACTGTAAAACAGCGCTCCCCAGGGCCCAGCGGGGGGATGGTGGGGGGAGCCTCCAAAGTGACTTCCAGGACCCTTTGGAGGCTCCCCCACCCACCTACTCCCGCGGGGCCAGCAGGGGCGAAACCGTGACCTTCCAGGACCCTTCTGAGGCTTGGAAAGCCTCAGAAGAGTCCTGGAAGCTGGCGGTTTCACCCCTGCTGACCCCGTGGTGGGGCAGGGGGAGCCTTGGAATGGTCCAAGCATGCTTTCCAGGACCCTTCGGAGGCTCCCGCCACCCACCCACCCCACTGGCCCCGCACGGGGGGGTGGGGGAGCCTCGGAAGGGTCCTGGAAGGTACTCTCAGACCCTTCTGAGGCTCCTCCCACCCCTACCCCCGCAGGCCCAGTAGGCCGAAATTGCCAGAATTTTTTTCCTGTTTTCCTCCCCTAAAAATGAAGTGTGTCTTATGGAAAGGTGTGTCTTATGGAGCGAAAAATACAGTATATCTCACATGTCTTCTAACAATCTCAAGACCAAGTACATGCTTCTCTCCCATTTATCCTTCACAATGATGTAGGTCACACTAAAAGAGCGTAACTGACCCAAAGTCAGCCAGTGATATTTTGCAGCTTATTGGGGACATGAACCTGGGTCTCCTAATTGCTAATCTATTCTCAGCCCTGCACATGCTCTCATTCTCTTTAACAAATGTAGGCCAGTCTGGAGAACCTTTCGCCCTCTGGATGTTTTTGCTTATAACGTCCATCAATGTCCTCCAGGACAGCTGAGGGTAAAAGATTATAAGTGTTCTAGCTCAAAGCATTTGGAGGTCCAAAGTTTCCTTACCCTTCCTTGACGTAGGTCACCGGTAAGCCTAAAGATAAATCTGAAAGCCATGCATATTCTGGATTTGTTACATAGCATGAAAAGAAATATTTATTTTTGTGAGGCAAGAAGTTATCATTAGAGGTAATTACTTGAAAGGATAAGTATATCTTTGAGTTGGCGGTGGTTAAGAAACAGACAGAACAACTTCCTGTTGTCAAATAGAAGTGGAATTATTTTGTTTATTTTGGCCCAAAGACCTCTGTCTTCCATATCCTGGAGGTTTCCTCACTTTTCTTCCCTCACCCTCTTTTCTTTGCACATGTAGGGGTGTGCATTGAGTGAGTATACTTATCCAAAACATCAGACCTGCTGAAGGAAACAAGTCTGACTCGTTTTGAGGTGGGAGGGAATTGAGGAAAAAGTCTGGGAACATATTCACCTGAGGAGGCTGTGGGGAACCAGTGGGAGTTTTTGCCTGTGCTGAGGAGATACAACCCTGGTGAGCAGTAAGTTCTTGGACCAAATGATTTAGAGGGGATGGGGTGGAGATGAGGATTACTGTGGTGGTGAGGATGATGGAGTGGTCTGAAAGCCTTCCAAATTAGTTATCGACCCAAAATAATGTTCCTGTATTCAGGACACAGTTCTTTCAACCTAACATCCTGCAGAATTATTATAATACAGCCCTGGTTCTCCACAGCCAGCATGACATTTGAACCAGATTGGGGAAGGCTAATTAAAGGATTGGGAATCAAAGCAAGTAAGGTTGCCATTCTTTGGGGTTTTATGGAAGTGACAAAGGCTGGAGGAATCTAGTGAGGACCTGGAATGGGTGTTGAAGAATTTGGACTGGAATTTGGAGAAATTGGGCAAA
Source organism: Pogona vitticeps (assembly GCF_051106095.1). Classification (NCBI taxonomy): domain Eukaryota; kingdom Metazoa; phylum Chordata; class Lepidosauria; order Squamata; family Agamidae; genus Pogona; species Pogona vitticeps. The sequence continues at coordinate 100,819,459 of NC_135788.1, forward strand.
TGAGGAGACACTGTTCTGGGATGGATTCTGTAAAAAGAGGTTTCTGCAAGGGACAGAGATCTCCTGAATTATGTGAAATTTTTGCTGAGCTGCAATTAGACCTCGGAAATGATCATGCTGGCTGGTGGATTCTGGGAATTGTAGTTCAAAAAGGTAACTTTTCCAAGTTGGTTGCAAAGCATCACACACATGAAAATAGGTTTAGAGGGAGTAGGGCTTTTGGTGGGATACAACTGGATAGTGGTGGCTTTTTGGCAGAACATTTGGCTTCTCTGGATACAATGTGGTTCTAGCAAGACACTTATTCCCAGGATTGTCAAGTCCTGTGTCTGATGCCTTTTGTCTCCAGTTCTTCTCTTCCATGTTCCTGCCTTGTTTCCCTTCCTGTCTTCGGTATGTTTTCTCCTGGAAAAGCATGCTTGAGGCCATTCATTATTAATTCACTCATTTTGTATTATAGATTATGAGTGAGAGGCAGATGTTTCAAAGGTAGTGTTCTCCCTGATTTCAGAATGAAATGAATGGACAGGCTTTCAATCCAGTTCTGGTTTACTTCATTCTGGAGTGTTTGTTTTCACTGGGTGGGACCCCAAAAGACCTAACGCTAGATGGGAACAATGGACAGGACTGCCATTCTAGGAAGAGGACATGAATTTAAGGAGTATTTTGCTACTGATTTAAAGATAAGCCCTAACACTTAAGCATAATTCATTTCTGCATATAATGATGTTTCTGGTCATCTTAGTGCTTTTCCTTTGTAGGAGGTGATCTTTGGGGGAGATCAATGTTGTAGATGCAATAAGATGGAAGTGTGCTATTGGTCTATAGGATCTTGGTGCTGATGAGATGCTTATTTCTACTGTCAGCAAACCGTTCTGCAAGGTCATGCTGTTTGAATGCTGTGCCCTCTTTCAAAGGATCCAATATCTCTGTTCTTGTTTGAAATTCCCAGGATAAAATACCTGAGGAATACCACTACAGTCTTCTTTCTATCCTAGAATTGAACCGAACATGACCAGAATAATACTTTTTTACAAAATAATGTTTAGCCCTCTACTGTATAGTTGCTGAATGTTTTTAAAAGATTATAAAAATAATAATCTCCACTGACTGAAACTATAGTTATGTGTTTCTGGTGACTAAGGCAATTAATTAACGATTGCCTAGTTCCACATCTCTTTCTGAAATGTATATTTTCTTTCTGCTCTGCATTTCATTGTTGTGTAAAACACTCACCAGAGTAGACTGGATTGGCAGATCTGGCACATTTTGCTGCCATTGTGAATTTGGTTCTGTTTGTAAAATTTGCGCTGATGCACAAGTAACGTGTAGAATAAGCTGTTTCTCGGTTGCTGGCAATTGGTGGTTATGTTGACATGATGGTTTACAGATGAGGCATCTTTTAAATATGATTCAGTGGGCTAACAGGTTGGATGTGATGAGTCTGGGCGGTAGGGTTCCTGAAGTCCTTCAAAGGGAGGTGGTGATTGTTTGAGAAATTTATTCTAATTCTCTTAACCAGTTCAAGTGTACAAATATTAATTAACTACTGTACTATTGTTACTGCAGATACAAAAAAAGAGAGTTAAAACATGGAGCAAGAGTGTTTTGCCATGTAACAACACATAAATAACGTATGTTTGGCCTAGGTGTAGAAGGGAGATGATCAATTTTGGGGGGCATCCTCTAAGCTTATGATGGGTATATTTCACAACTGTAGGGGCAAACATCTGGGTAGCACATATGTTTGGTGTAGACTTGGAGGGGATTTGGCAATGGTGACTTTTTATGTACATTGACTTTAAGCCCACACATCATGTTTCAGTATACAGTTCTGTGTGGTGCCCAGGGTTTGTGATTCTGCACAATATCACAGATGTTCTTCATAGATTTGGGTGGATAGGAAGGGAGGTATAGTTGATAAAGCAAGTTTTCTTGGTGGGAATGTTACTTTATAGGGCAGTGAAGCATGATTCTTCAGCAACCTTTAACTGCAGGGCATGGACAGAAATGAAATAAGTATCTAGAGGTAAATCTAGAGCAACTCTAAATCACAAAATTGGATTATCACTTAATAGTAATCATGCTATAAGTCAGAATTAACTTGATGACACATGCTGACTAGATTGTCATTGGAAGCAACGAAAAAGACTCTTTTCCTGCAAATTAGATTGCGGTAAAAGTAAATCTAGGGGAAAGAATAGAAGTGAATGTTCACGTGGAAGGACCTGTAGCCTTGGTGTTTGTACTGATCACAAATCTCTATGCTGAATGCATTCACAGAGGCCTCCTGCTCCTGGAGTCTTTATGTAGGTGTATGGGCCTGGGCCAATGTTTTGCGCATTGTTCCTGGAAGTTGTAATTAAAAGCAAAGTTGATTTGCAAGCCTGAAACCAGTGTCCTCTCTGCTGAAATGTATTCATTTATTTATCACATTGTGAAAATACTGCTTTTCCATTGCAGAAGCAGAGTTCAAGGCAGCTAACAGACTCCCTAAAAAGAAATTAAGCAATAATACTGTTAAAAAAATTACAATAATATATCAAAGAGACAATAAATTCTTTTTACTGTGTCAACAAGATGCCTCGATCCCTGGAGGTTGCCGGTTATTTTTGTCACAGTTCTTGTTAGGGTTAAATATGACATTCCAGTTTTGCTCCACTGATGTGATAAATGGGTATTCTTACCACAATCTGCCAGGTTACCAATATTTCCCTCATGATGTTCTTTGCCGTGAAAACACTTTCTTTTCTCCCTTTCCAATTGGTAATAGGAGAAGGGTAGCAAGAGATTAAAAACTCTTTCTATTGCATGTTGACATTTTATTTATGATGTTTATCAATGCTTTCCCCCCCCCACCCCACCACTTCATCCCTGTTTGGGAAACACTGGAAAAGCCAGAGTGGATGTGTCACTCATCTCAGTGTCTCTGTGGGATGACAGCCTCCTTCTTTTATTCAACAGGTCTGGCTTGAGTAATTCTGCATGTCTGCTGGCATCAACCACAAACATCTGTATGCTTTTCTTATGGTAAATTGAAGGTTGCTGGAAAAGCCCTGTTAGAGTGCAGTAAAAAGCATCTGGCTGCTTTGGGGAAAACAGAAACAAATCTCTTTCTCTACTCATTGCAAAATGCTGAGCCAAATTAGAAACGGACAGTTGGGGACCAGTTTTGCTTTTGTGGCTTTTCTCCATTTGCAAAATTGCACTCCAGTCATTTTACTTAATAAGCCAGTGGGGTGAAACAACATGAAACCCATTTGAAAGCAGCAGCTCTGATTAAGCTCTTACCATCATGACCCAATTCCACTTGGGAGCTGGCCTGCAAATTGCCTGGGGCAGATCAGCACCAGCTGTCTGTGGACAGCACCACCTGCAAATTAAGCAACTGTTATATTCTGCAAGCCATATAAGTCTGATTGTGCTTTTGAAGCAAAGTGCTGTGTGGGGAGGCAGGGGGCCAGAGAGCCTGATGTCTAAGGGGAAGCATGAAAGTTTATATTTAGTTTATAGAAATTTTGCTTTCTCTCATAACAGTGTACCTTTCGTGGTTCTAACCTTGAATGATAGCTAGGGGGGAAAAGTGTGATAATAAACTGCACAGTTCAAATTGGTTATACTTTTTCATTTCATATGTGCACTCAGGTCCTCAAAGTCTGATAATTCACAGCTTGAGGAATAGTCTTCTAGTAATCCATGTGCTGGATTTGGTGCTGCTGAAGATGCTGTTCTTTGGCATGTGTATGCTTACGTACCATGAAACTTTTATTGCCAAATGTCGGTAGCTTTATTACAGAACCAGAGTATTCATAAAATGACTCATTTGCTCAGTGGTGTACACACTTTAGGCCCATGGAATGCAAACAGTTAGCTAGAATGGCTCCGAAAATTAAAAAAAATGTTATAGCATCTGTTTAAGCTAGGGATGCACAACATGAGGTTCTACCATCATGTTTTTGCAGGTCCCATTACACAGTTGTTCTACCAAAATCATAGGGGATTCTTCCCATCTCTTTCATTCACTTCAGGAGGGAAGTGGATATTCCACCTTGCAGATTCATAAGATTCTGTGACAGAGGAGAACGTTCAAAGCATCCTTATGCACCATCAAGAGTCACTGATGTTTGATGGCAACTGCTTGAGAGGCAGAAAACTAAAAAGTTTAGTGATGATATGGTCCTTTTGGGTTCCATGCAGTCCTACATGGTTTCTCAAGCTGCCATCCTGTGCTTTAGTAATATTCAGTAGCAGATATTTCTACAGGGGAATTTTGGAAATATTTTTTTAGCTCCTTTTGCTCCCGGACATTTATTCCCCAGTATCTGCAAGAATGAAGAAGAGACAGTCACAGTAAATGGTGCAGATGTTTAGAAACCAGTTCCTACATTTCACTGTTGTTTCAATGGGCTACAGCAGTGCTTAACCTTGTTATAGGAAGAAATGTGCAGATAGTATGTTAGGTGAGCAGAAATATTTTCCTTTTGTCCATTGGATTCCAACCTGTCTGTTCATAACAGAACCAATGCACTGAATTTCCATCTGATAGTATACTTTGTTTTTGGGCAAAATTATAACACATAGTGGTGAGGGAGCCATTTGTGGAGAATCCTGTATTGTGTACATCTGGCCTTAGGTTAGCAGGCCTGATTTTGCATAAGCAATCATTCCTGTGAATAAATGGTATTTCCAAATCTTTCTTTTCTAACCCGCACTTTGAGAACTAATAAGAAGCTCTTTGTTTTCAATGACATTCAGACTTTCCAAGTAGGAAAAACACACCTTTGAAGCTTTGTTGCTTTTGTAAATTCTATTTGTTAAGAGACAATGTTTAGGGAAAATTGGTGTCTTTTGAATGTCATTATTGACTTTGGGGGATGTTGAGCAGAGTGGAGAGTCTCAGGGCTTGAGGGTGGGATTTTCAGTGGATTTCATTAGCAATTTCATGTAGATGAGTTTTGTGGTCCTTTCTGATCAGAATATTAGGCATCCATGATAATGTGTTAATAGGAACAGACCTTGGTGAATGAGAAGACAGAGCTGTTATCAGGTCCAAAGAATGACTATACTTCCAAATAAAGGGTGCGAACTTTTTTTGTGTCGAAGGCCATATTCCTTCAGGCATAAACTGTGTGCATGAGTGTTGCATGCTGATAATCAGTCCTCTCCCTCCCCCCTTTCTCTAATATCTAGTAGACCAGTGGTCCCCAACCTTGGGCCTCCAGATGTCCTTGGACTTCAACTCCCAGAAATCCTGGCCAGCAGAGGTGGTGGTCAAGGCTTCTGGGAGTTGTAGTCCAAGAACATCTGGAGGCCCAAGGTTGGGGACCACTGTAGTAGACTGTTAGGGAGGACATACTGTATATCACTCTTGCACTTTCAAGCACCTGATGCTTGCAGAAGGCTTTTCAAATTAAGCCAAGGACCACAAGGGAGCTTCTTTCTATTAGCACGGATACTGGTTACAGTGACATCTAAAACTTCTCTTGGAGTGCTTGTATAACTCTGATCCAGAAGCATTTCTTCCATGAACCCAGGCAACTTTGTTGTTTCATGTGCTTAATGCAGTGGTTCCTAGATGTTCTAAAACTCCCAGAAATTCTGGCCAGCCTTGGTGAGTTGCAGTCCTAAAAACAACCAGGAGACCCAAGGTTGGGAAGCACTGGCCTAAAGAATTGAGTAGTCAGCTGTTCCTGTCTGAAAGAATCTTTTTCTTTATTACGGTCTTGTTCCAGCAAGACTCCTGGGTTCACATCCTCCTTGTTCTAACTCTCTAGATCAGAGGGCAAAATGCTACCCATAGAAGGCAAGTAGTGCCACAACACTGGTTTTGAAGTGTTCAAGCCCTCAAAGTGCCTCTCTTATGGCTCCCAGTAGAGGGGAAGGAATGATTTTCTTCAATTCCTGGAGATTTTCTGTGGCCAATACAGCAGTTTTTGCATTGTGGGGATTACAGGTCCTGAAATCCTTTAATCTTCCCAACTCAGAAAGTCAGAAATAGATGTCCAGCCACTTCTGTTTTCAATTTTTTTCGATATTTTTTATTATTTCTGGGCTATATGTGGCCACCATGGATGCTGGGAGCACAAGTTTGGCCTTCAGGCAAATCAATGTTTCTCATTCTTACTTTAAACCATCTCTTTGCAGGTATTTCAGGAATCATGGATTCCAGAAGCAATCTGCATATTCTGTGTATAATTTAGGTGAATGTTGCAGAAAAAAACTCTGGATTCTTTTTCCACCCTCAACTCTGAGAAAGTCAAGTGGTCTTCAATACTCAAATTAATTCACAACTCTCCTCCACATGGTCTTAATCTTCCTGCTCTCATGACGAAACACTGAAGCACTGCTAAAGTCTCTGTGTTGGATCCAGATCAACAGCACAGTTCTATACATGTGTACTCAGATGGATGCCTCATAGAGTTTATTAGGGCTCAGTCTGACAGAAATGGGTTTAGGACTGCAGCCTTACTTGTATTTCATAATCTGTGCCATCAAATCTATTCTTAAAGTGACCCTTCTCAAGGTTTTCTAGGTAGAGTGTAGAATTGGTAGAATTCCCAACTCCCAGTTCACTAAACTGTCTAGTCAGCATTTAAGCCCCATTAAATTGATGGAGTAAGCTCCACTAATTTCAGTGAGAACTAATTGTAGTTATGGCGGTAATTGGAACCTGACTTACCTGGGAGTAAGACGTACTTAATTCAGTGGAATATATTTGCTAACTAAGGCTATAGTCCCATCTTTTGAGACAACAGCAATATAAATGCAACCGGGGTTTTCCCTGGTGTGAGTAAAGCCAACAGCCATATGGATTATAAGGTGTTTGGTTCTCTTCCTTCTTTAATAACCTGGATTTCAGTCCTGGTTTACAGTTTGAGTTAGCCTTTGTCTTACCATCATGCAACAAATACAAACTATTTTAAAATCTGCTGAAGCTTAGACTGAGCTGAAGGCAACAATATTTGCTTATGCTGTGGGAAGGGTGGGGTGGAGAAGGGATGCAGTCTCTTCCTTTCTGTTCTAGCCCAGCTGCATCCGGTTCTTAGCAGGCCATGCACAGCAGAACTTAACCAACTAACACCCCATTTTAAAGTATTCATCCACTTATGCAAGATCACATCAGTGCGTTTGGAGTTGAGGTCTAGGAAAAGGCAAGATTGTCTTAAATCTATTATACAGGACTTGCTGTTTGTTACAATAATTGTACAGATATTATAGATAAAAACCAAATAAAAGTAAAAAAAAGAGCAAATGAAAAGTAAAAAAACATGATGGCACCTTAAATACTAACTTTTCTATTTTTTAATGTGAGCTTTTGTGAACAAGTCCAGTTCGTCAGACATAAGAGAAAGAGAATAAATGGCAAATATTCATACATAATATAAAAATATAGATATCAAAATACAGAGATCATAGTTGATTGGTAAGAAAATCAGTGGGAGTGTAACATTCTGGTGATAGCATCTTTGATATGCAAGTATTTCATTGAAGCTTGTGCTGTAAATTACACGAGAACTTCTATCATAAAATAAAAATCATAGAATTTAACATGAATGTTGGTTAAACTGACTTTTTAAAGTTGCTAATGAATTTTCCCTCACTACACACTTTCCTTTGTATTCAGTTGCACTACTTTATTACTAAATCTCAGGGAGTATCCCTCCATAACACTCCTGATACATTAATGGAAATACTCTGTCACTCTAGACTATTACCACCTACCATCATGCTCCAAGCAATTTCTTAAAGGGAGGGAAAGGTGACTCCTGCCTGCTAGGCTGCCCTGCAGTCCTACGCAGTAGACAGGAAATACTTTTGTGTAGGTGGGTGGGTTTTCTCCCTAAGTTATGATGCTGCATCATGGGACACTCAAGTTTTTCATTCCTTTGTAGAATCTGAAGTCTTCGTACTTATTGATGTAGTCTATATCTAGATCAGGTCACTGGCTGTGCTGGCTGGGAGAGCATGAGAATTGCAGTCCAACTCATTTGGGGGTGCACAACTATGAGAGAGGCTTGTTTTGGGGGTTTTTATGGGTCACTGGAGGGCACAGGTATTGAGAAAGGCTGTTCTAGCTTGCAGCTGTGTATCTGAACATCTTGAAGGAGGTTGAGGAAGTTGTGCAAGGCCTTGGAGGAGGATGAATCTAGGTTAAAGAGCATCAACTTTTGCCTAGTTGGGCTCTTGCCAGGACACCTGGGTTCACACCCTGCTTACCTGGGAAGGACACGGTATATTAATGACTGTATATGTTCATTTTTTCCATAGTTTATCTTACATCACGTTGCTTCTCAACCTGTTAGCTAAGATCAAGTGTAGTATCTTATGCTCTCCTGAGCTTAAAAAGCTGTTTTGAGTCTTTGTTGAGACCTACAACATCCCTTCCTCTCTCCATCATTATGCCTTATCAACCCCACTGCTCTACCCTTTGTGCTTGCTCAGCCCACACTTTGAATAGTCTCTTTTTATTTCATACAAAGAGGAGTGGAGTAAGAATGGAAGGGAGCTAATAGCTAGCAGTTCTAGTGTTTCACTCTGTGTCCTAATTTCTGAAAGGTCCAGAAGAATCAGATTGGCTCTAGTCTTCTAGACTTGTTTAAATTCAAGAGAGCAAGGATTTGAACATACTGTCTTCTGACATCTCTAAAATTTCCTTTTACTGGTCAGGTTTCTGTTAGCTTTCCTCCCTATGTTGCTATGGCAGTGCAAGTTCCTGTGGCTCTGTTGGAACAAGTCACTCTACTCTGTCTAACATGAGAATGTTTGCTTCTTTGCAATCGTTATGCCCCTAACGATTGGTAAGAGATAATTGGTTTTTAAAACATGCTAGAGAATTCTATGCAAGTTCAGAGGAGTAATGCAGAAGCATTCCCAAAGCTTTTTGAAATGCATTGCCTCCTTTCATGAGTTCTTATAAGAACTTGAAAAAAAGCCCTGCCAGATCAGACCCGAGGTCTGCTTCAAGTTTGGCAAGAATGTTGTACTGCAGCTCCCGTACGTTTTAGCTATCATAGCTAAGAGTTACTTTCCAACAGCACCCAGAAGACTACATTGTCTGCCTCTGGTCTATCCTGGTCTATTCAGCAGCCAGCTTTGTGAAGCCCATAGACCCTTTCCCTGTCCTAGGAGAAAAGGTGTAAGAGTCACCGCTGAGCAGGTATCACATTAAGGTCCCCAAAGCAGAACTCCTGCCCACATAGGTCTCCAGCTATAAGACCCTTTCTTCATCAAGCTCTGCACTTGGAGACTAACATGAAGGCATTGAACCCTTCCTGCCTTCACTTCTCTTCCTCTTCCTCATGGGATAAGTCAGCCTCTTCTCATGTATAGAATACAGGGAGAATTGTGCGACACTATCTCATAGGACTGTTGTAAAAATGCTTTGATAATGTATATAAAAGTTATATAGGGAAATGTAAAGCATTAAGGGTCCCCTGGACTGCAAGGAGAACAAACCTATCCATTCTGAAGGAAATTAACCCTGAGTGCTCACTGGAAGGACAGATCCTGAAGCTGAGGCTCCAGTACTTTGGCCATCTCATGAGAAGAGAAGACTCCTTGGAAAAGACCTTGATGTTAGGAAAGTGTGACGGCAAGAGGAGAAGGGGACGACAGAGGATGAGATGGCTGGACAGTGTCTGCGAAGCAACCAACATGAATTTGACCCAACTCTGGGAAGCAGTGGAAGATAGGAGGGCCTGGCGTGCTCTGGTCCATGGGGTCACGAAGAGTTGGACATGACTAAATGATTAAACGAAACAACGAAAGCATTAAGAGGGCTAATAATAAAAACATATAACCTCAAAGCATAGTTGGTGCTGTTTAGTGGGGTAGCTGAACTGCCTGTGGGTTATTTTTAACCCAGCACCTTAATCAGTTTTACATATGTGAGTAGGTTTCCAAAGTTGTTTTCTACTATTTTTGTCACCTGTCCTAAAGCACAGGAAGTTTCCCCCTACATTTTCAAACATACATTGTAAACTTATAGGAGGGAATATCTTGCTAATATCCTTAGAGAGTAATTGGGAATACAATGATGTGATCTTGGTCTTCAGTGGCACACCTTTACACTTGATTATTTTTTTTGTTCCTTCATAGCTGCCTTTCCGAGTCTTAGTTTTCTGATTTCTTAGCTACAATCTCTATTGGATTTATGACTGAACTGAGGTATACACTACTTTTGAACAATTTTGGTTCCTTCATTGTCAACATTGAAATTATGTAGTTCTTCTGCAGTTACAATTTTTTCCCTTCTTAATGTTTAACTGTTTTTGTATTTTCTTCTTTCACCTTCATCAGGAGTTGTTTCAAGTCATTACTGCTTTCTGCCAATAATATGGCATCCTCTTCATATCTGAAAGTGCTATTTATTTATTTATTTATTTGATTTATACCCCGCCTATCTGGACCGATGGACCACTCTAGGCGGCTACTTCTGCTTCAATTAAATTTCACTGCTTCTTCATCAAATCCAGCTTCCCATACTGTATGATCTACAAATTGAATAGCCAGGAAGATAATATACAACTTTGTCTGATACTTTTGTCATTCACTTTTTCCATATTCAGGCTTAATAGCTTCTGGTCCACAATATAGGTTACAGATCAGGTCAATCAAATGTTGTGACACACCCATTGCTTTTAGAAGAGTTGATAGCTTCTCATGATCCACACAGTCAAAGGTTTCCTGTAGTCTATAAAGCATAGACTGATCTTTTAAAATTCTTTGGTGCATTGCAGTAGGCAACGTGTATTTCCAATGTGATCTCTAGTGGCTCTTCCTTTTGGAATCCTTCTTGAACACCAGGCATTTCTTACTCCATACAGTATATGGTAAAAGTCTTTGCTGCAAAACCATGAGCGTCACTTTGTTTGCATGAAATTAATACAATGGTCCTATAGTTACTGCACTCCATGGACATCTCCTTTCTTGGGGATTGAAATGTATATTGAAAATTTCCAATCTGTGGCCCATTGTTTTCTTTTCCATATTTGTTGGCATATTCTTTTTAGAGTTTTGTCAGATTCAGTCTTTGTCGCTTGAAGTAGGTTTGTCAGTATCTCATCTACTCCTGGAAATTTATTTCTTCCAGTTGTTTTGAAAACAGCTTTCACTTCTCACTTCTGACTAAAAAGGAGCCCTATGAATCTGTGACATCCAAAAATCCTGTCATTCAACTCTGTTCGGGTCTTGTGTGATCAATGTCTTGGCTCCCTTTACTGAGTAAAATCACCTCAAATTGGTCTTTGTTTTTTCCTCCTGTCCTCATCTTTTCCAGTCAGACTGCAGAGACCAAGACAAGTAACTTTGTACAAGACAATGTTGGGTTCTGATCCTACGTCTTTAAATCAGTTTTATTCTCTTTCAAGGTCTCTTTCCCATTTTCTCTCTCTTACCCCACACTCCTGTAACACAAAGATCACTTACTCCTGTCGCACATTTCTGTCTTTTTCAGGATCACCTTTCCACTAGCAACAGTGACAGGATTCCCTCCTTCTTCTTCAGGGGCCATTGGCAGCTGAGAGTGCTTCATAAGGAAGTGCTGGACTCTAGCCACCTGCTGTTTCTGCTGCCAGAGCATGCCCCTGGGTCCATATTTAGGCACAAAGGCATTCTGAGAATAAAGCTGGCAGGTGGCAGGAGGTCAGTGTTTCGCTCCGAAGCACTTTTTGGACAGCCGGTTAAAAACAAACAAGTATGACAGGGTAAATCTTGTTGTTACGTATTGCCATGTAATTGCCAACTTATGGCAACCTTACCGCTTAATAGCTTCCAAAAGGGCCTTTTATTAACAGCTCTACTCACGTTTTGCAAACAAATGGTCACAGCTTTCTTTATTGAGTCAATTCCTTTTCTTGTGGCTTCCAACTTTGCTCAGAGTTACTGTCTTTTTCAGTAGGTCTTAGGTACTCATGGTGTGCCTGAAGTGTGATAGTTTCGGGGTTAGTCATTTTTGCTTCTGCTGAGACTTCTGGGATGCATTTTCTGACAGTCGATGGCAGCCATAAAACACCACAATTTAAATGAGTAGGTTCTGCTCCTGTCCACCTGGTTCACGGTCCAGCTTTCATACCATGCTTTTGATGTGGCGTTCACTGCCTTGCATCCCTTCACTGGGAGAAAGATCAGATATAACTACAGTAAATAAAAAATAATAGGAAATAAATATTTTTTTAGTATTTAGCAGGCATATCACAGTATAGATGGATTCTTAAGAATATTTTCTTGTTCCTTCATAGTTGCCCTCCTGAGCTTCAGTCTTCTTCTGATCACTTGGCTGCAGTCTTCATATGGACAGAGGATTTAACACCATAGTATTGGCATTAAATGTAGCTCTCATACTGGGGCAGGCTGAGAAGAGTGCCTCCTATATCTACCCGAACCACTTGTTCTAGCCAAGAAGGGCAGCTGAGGGGCCTAACGCCGAGGGAGGCCCAGAGAAAAAGAACAAGAAACCAGGCCTTCTCAGCAGTGGCCCCTTGACTTTGGAGCAGTTTGCCCTCAGAGATCTGTCTGGCTCCCTTGCTGGGTGTTTTTAAGAGCAAACTTAAACCTGGCTCTTTAGGCAGGCTTTCACTTGAATTTTTTTCTTTTCCCCATCTTGTACCACATTACTATTATTGTTTTTTACTTTATTATATTGTTTTTATTCCATTTTTATTGTTAGCTGCCCAGAATAGACTTCAGTCTAGATGGGCGGGGAATAAATCTAATAAATTAAATAAATAAATAAATCTCTCCATATATGAATGGGTCTTCTGTACTGATACTTGTCTATGTACTCCCCTCATTTTTCATAAACTGGGTCTCCCTTATTTAATCCTTTCTGTACTCTTTCTAGCCAAGCCTTCCAGATATTATATTATGACCTCACATTGGCCTTACCAATGAAGTCAGCACAGTCTACCTTTTGTACCGTGTAAATAAACTAGAATTCTGATCAAGGGGATGGGATGGCCATCTACCTACAGCTGGGGCAGGAAACTAGGTAATGCCATCTCTGAGACAGCCTCTTCCCCAAATGAATCCTGCAGTGTTTCTCAGAATGGAATATTTTGGAAACCAGGATTCTTGGATTCTGGGGCAGCCTTCTTTGACCTGGTGCCCTTCAAAGATAAGCTGGTCTTGAATCCCTATCAATCCAAGCTGGCCAAGTACCAGGTTGAGGAAGACTCCTTTAAGGGATGGGAAGTTTTGGCTTTTGTGACTGGTAGTCATGATTTGAGTGACAGCCTAAGTCTCTGGAGAACAGGGTTCAAATCTCTGCTTGGCCATGGAAACTTACTGGGGGAGTGGAACTGGTAAAACCACTCCTTAAATATCTCTACCTTAAAAATCCTATTAGAGTCATGACTTCAGGGATTTATTAATCAACTATTTTCCTGTAGCATCTAGTTGCCGAAACTCTCTTACAAGTCTGATAAGAGCATGTTGTCTCTTCATTTGGCAAAACAGAAGAGTGAGTTTTTAAAAAGTGTTCTGGGAAGGGCTCATATTCTTGAGTTGCTATGGCAAAAATTCCTGCCCCCCCTTCTTTACCAGCTTTCCTACCACTCCCTTTCATTGCCTGGCAACAGGAGGCAGTTGTCATAGCAACAGGGGTTGCATTTGGCAGGAAGTGTGTAGTAAATCCTGTATGGGAATCTCCAAACCCCTCTTTCAGAATCAGCTCCCCAAGTGAGAGTTAATATTTGGGTCCAAGGTGATTCTAGAAGTTTGGAAGTCCCCCTTTTCTGCACAAGCCAACACATGCTGGCAGATGAGGAAGTCAGGGAAGTTGTAAGTTTCTTGCCTAATATGAGAAGCAGTGAATGTTCCCAGAACCTTTGCCAACAGATGGCAGTTGGTGAAAATATCAACAGAGAAATTTGATTTATTTTCAATTTAATTTATATTGCCCAATGTAGCTGTTCAATGTAAATGATAAGTTCTTATCTTCTTATGTTGCAGAAAGATTAAACCATCTTCTACAAATACATGTATGGAGTTAAAGTTTATTTTTTTTCAAAGCAGGGAGAACTGGGAAATGAATGAGAGCTAGAGCTGGTGAGAAGAAAGGGAAGTTTACACCACTGCTATGGAATGGGAATGTGTAAAGAGGAAGAGAAGTCTCCATCTGAAGGAAGAGCAGTGATGTCTGGGTCAGGGAGAGAGCGAGCTAGATGGGTCAAAGAAGGAGAGGGAAAGTGTGCTGTAGTGCAACCAGGGACACTTTTTTGATTTTTAAATTTATTGGTGTAGACCAACTTTTCTTAGCCTGGGTTCTGTGGATTAGATGGCCAGCAGCTGTGCTTGCTGAGGGCTGATGGGAGTTGTAGTATAACAGGTCTGGAGCGCTCAGTTTTGGGAAGGCTTGTGCATGTACCTAGTCCTTGTGTTGTGGTTGCTTTGAGTTTATACCCAAGCTTTCCTCCAGTGAGGTCAAGGTAGCATAAAGGGCTCTCTTCCTCCCTTACTTTTATCTTCACAACAACCTTCTGAGGCAGATCATGCTGAAAAGGAATGACTGGTCCAGCATCCCCCAGTTGGTTTCATTTTTCAGTAGAACTTCAGCTGAACCAGGCTTTCCCAAGCTGCAGTTCAGCAACTCAGCGGTTGCTGGGTGACTCGGCTTCAGTTAGATGTTGTCTCTAGCCTTCCCAGCACAACCATTTTCTTGATCCAACTTTCTCTGGAGTCTGTGTATGCTGTCACCCAAAGGAGAGAGGTAGAGTTCAATTTGGGTTCTGAACCAGGTCTCCTGAGTTGTAGTCAAATACACTATTTACTGCACCACACTAGTCCATCAAAGTGCAGATTGACTGACTGATTGATTTGCAAAGTAGAAGATAGACCCCTTGATTTGCCAACATGGCATATGCCCTCCATGTCCCAAACTTGTACAGCAAAGATGGAATCTCAAAGACTGCAATGCAAGGGATAGGCCCTTTGGCATGTATATGGGATACAGTGGTCCCCTGTATAGCGATGTTAATCCGTTCCAGGATTAACGTCGCTATACGGAAACATCGTAAAGCGAAATTAAAAAGCCCATTGAAACGCATTAAAACCTGGTTATTGCGTTCCAATGGACTAAAAACTGGCAGAGACAGGGTAGGTGGGGGATCCTGAAGGCTTCCAGGCAAAAGCCTGGAAGCCTTTGGGACCCCTCCACCTTGTCCCCGCCGCCCCGCACTGCCTTCCCTAGCCGAGATCGGACTCCCAGGAGCCCGATCCAGGCTGGGGAAAGCGGCGGGGGGGGGTGGCTGCCAGCGAAGGGGACAGGGTGGGGGGGGGATCCTGAAGCCTTCGGGACCCCTCCACCCTGTCCCCACCGCCCCGCGCTGCCTTCCCTAGCCGAGATCGGACTCCCAGGAGCCCGATCCAGGCTGGGGAAAGCGGCGGGGGGGGGTGGCTGCCAGCGAAGGGGACAGGGTGGGGGGGGATCCTGAAGCCTTCGGGACCCCTCCACCCTGTCCCCGCCGCCCCGCACTGCCTTCCCTAGCCGAGATCGGACTCCCAGGAGCCCGATCCAGGCTGGGGAAAGCGGCGGGGGGTGGCTGCCAGTGAAGGGGACAGGGTGGGGGGGGATCCCGAAGCCTTCGGGACCCCTCCACCCTGTCCCCACCGCCCCGCGCTGCCGAGCCGAGGATGCCTGACAGGCATTGGGTCTCCCCACCTTCCCCCTGCGGCTTGGATCCGACCCGCGGGGGCTACCCCGGGCATGGCTGGACTCTTGGGAGTCCAGCCATGGCAGGGCTAGCCCCCGCGGGTCCGATCCAAGCTGTGGGGGGGAGGGGGGGAGAGTGGGGGGATCCGGATGCCTTTCAGGCATCCCGGGCTCGGATCCCACCCGCCGCCGGTTACCCAAGGCTGGGTAACTGGCGGCGGGTGGGATCCAAGCCCAGGATGCCTGACAGGCATCAGATCCCCCCACCCTCCCCCCGTGGTGGCCTCAGAAGGACCCTTCGGAAGGGTCCTTCGAAGGCCACCGCAGGCATTTTCCCCCAGCTGAGTGGCGGGAGTGCTCCTTTGGAGGCTCCCGCCGCTCAGCTGGAGGAAAATGGTGCCTATGGGGAAAACATCGCAAAGCGATTTTCCCCCATAGGCACCTTCGTTATACGATCGCAAAAGCGATGGCATTTTTGCCATCGCCATGCGAATTCGTCGTTAAACGGGGCACTCGTTATACGAGGCACCAATGTATCTTTATAAGTCGCTGAGCTGACTGGATAGCTCAGTGGTTTAGGTATCTGGCTGTGTGGCCAGAGATTGGGAGTTTGATTCCCCACTGTGCCTCCTGGAAGTACAGCCAGCCTGGGTGGCCTTGGGCAAGCTGCACAGTCCCAGGATGCCCCCCAGTAGAAGGGAATGGGAAACCACTTCTGTGTATTCTCCACCAGGAAAACCCCAAAAAGAATCAAATATTTCCTCAAGGCAAATTAGAAAATGACATTTGAAGAGGCATCGAGTGTACACTTATGTGGTATATTTCTCTTTCCCTTTAGCTAACAAGTTAGCACCCTCCCAGGATGGCCGAGGCTCACCAGGCTGTGGCATTCCAGTTCACTGTTTCTCCAGAAGGCATTGACTTTCAACTAAGCCATGCGGCTCTCAAAGAGATCTACCTCTCAGGCCTGAGATCCTGGAAGAAGAAATTCAACCAACTGCGGGTAAAGAAGAGTTCCAAAAGTCAAAAATTCTGGGCTACGGTTCGATGGTGTTTCAATCTTTGGAATGTGTTAGATCCTAATTAATTCATAGGGAACCTCACTTTTCGGTGTTAGAGAACAGAACAACTAAAATTGTGAATATGGAGAAGTGAGTGGGTTGAGGGGAAGAGTTGTGCCAAAACAGTAAGACCTCTTGCACTCACAAAAGGGGGGGTCTAATGGGTTCAGAGTGTGTGGTTAGATTAGAATTTGGGAATCCTGGCTAAGGGCAGAGGTTGGCGAAGTTGGACCAGGGGATTCTGGGAGCTCACGATCCTGGGCATTCTAGGAATAGCCTTCTCTAGAGTTCAGCTGTGGGTTTAGCAGGAGGCGGAGAGTGCATACAGTGCAATGGGAGGGCACGCTACTTCTTCTCCCAGTAACTACCAAAACCTGATTCTTTGTTCAGTACTCCAGGAATTCAGTGAATGTCTTTAACACGAGCCACAGTGTCCAACTATAACATCAAGGGAAAAAGATACTGTACATATAACCGAGATAATGTATGTGGGAAATGCCTTTTTTATCTCTGAAAAAAAAATAACATTTGGTGTTAGTTGCTTTTAAATGTTGAAATAGCTAGATCATTGACACTGAACTCCCAGTGTTTCAGAAGCCTGTGCAACTCTGCAAGAAAGAACGTGCCAACAATTTCAACAGCATCTAAATGTCAGCAAATGGTTTGTGAGCTGTGCAGAAACATATAGGCCATAGTTTTCAAGGAAGAGACTGTATGCTTTCAGAATCTGCAGGAGTCTGAACTCTACAAAGACCTGAAACATCTCGGTTCTTTACGGTCCCCCTTTCCACTCCTCACTGTCTATCTTTTTTTTAAACTTCCTTCCAACAGAATGGTTTTGTGACAGGTGTGTACCCTGCCAGTCCCTCCAGCTGGCTGTTCATGGTGACCGCCATCCTTGTTACTCAATATTCTCGTCTTGACCCTTCCATGGGCATGATTGAAAAGATCAAAGAACATCTGCCTGTCAGGTATGGAGGAGGGAAAGGGAATAGGAGTGGGTGTTGCTTCTGAATCAGTTCAGGTTTTTGGGGTGCGGACAGACTCAGTCCTATTCGGACACTAGGAAAATGAATTCTGCTACTACCATAACAAATGACAGTCAGTTACAGGATCATGAGTTCTCCTCCTCCTCCTTCCAAATCCAAGCAAACCATGGTTTACGGTGACATCTAAGCTCAAAGAACTGGTTTGTTTAAAGAGGGTGAGCAACTTTTGTGAGTTAGGGGGATTTGATTCCTGTGCCCCAGACCACTGTGGGCTGTACACATCACTGCTGCCATGCTACTGGCAGTGCAAATATGTCTTAAATGCCGGTAACACATCCTAGAGGTTCCTGGGGTGCAGATTGGCTTTAAAACGTTTACCACTATGCTTAAACTAAATGATTAATGTAGTTTTTGAAGAAGTAACCGTGTTAGTCTTTAAGATGCCACAATATTTTTGTTCTTGGTTTTGTTTTGTTTTTGTTGTCTGATATAAATCATTAATGTAATAAATTCATCCAAGCACACCATGCAGTTATTTAATGTAAACAATCAATTAAAGAATTCCATCCTGTATAGACTAATGATCAGTCTTGAAGTGTTTCTGGAAGTACTCTTTGAAAGTCTGAAAGTGTTTTAATTTTTGGAGATGTGAGAGGGAGGGGTACAGTTAAAGCAGCTGTAATAGAAGCTAATGAGATCAGCTACTGAATTATCCTCCAGAAAAGATTGCATGAATAGGCTTGCTGTAGAATTGGAAAGTGCTGTATTTTACTACTTCATGGAATACCTATACAATGGCTGCGTCTTTTGATAGCTTTAAAGAAAACATGTGGAAGGTAATTGTATCCTAGGTGAACATGATGGAGCCTCCAGGTTCAGAGAAAGTTTACCTTTTTTGCAGAGGCAGGTAACTTAATGGAGGATGTCTTTCTCCATCACTCCCTACTTTTTAGCTTCCAAGGAGTGTTTTCCTGATTGTTCTCAGAGGAAAATTTTTTAAATAGGCATGTCTAGTCAGTGTAGCTTTCCTAGGGGATTCTGGGATTTGTAGTCCAAAATATCTAGAGGGCTTCAGATTGGGGATGTGTGGGGGAAAAACTGCAAATCAATTCATTTGTTTCACTTCTGAGGCATCTTTTACATCTTTGGTAGTCTGTAGAAAAACAGGACAAAGCAGAACTGGGTTTTCTTCTCTTATAAGATTATTCCTTTTGACTTTATGTTTTATATGTATGTTTGTTTTTCTTTCCCTAACTCTTTGTTTCTCTCCCACCTCCCTACTCATCCTCAGTGATTACCTGTCTGACGAGGGCATGGATGTCTTGAGTGCTACAACCTTTTCTACAGGGCTGTGGCTGGCCCTCATCATGACCATGCGTAGCATTCTCAAGATGCTGCTGTGCTACCATGGTTGGATGTACGAGGAGCATGGCAAGATGTCCAACACCACTAAAATCTGGCTGGTATGTGTTGCTAACACATTGATGATGCTTTGAAAGGGATTCTTTAAAATTCTCTTCCAGTGCACCACTGACGCACTGTGTCAGTTAGCAACAAAAAAAAGAGGAAAGCTTCATCTCCCTACCCTTCCATGGGAGAGTGAGAAGGTAGCTTTTCATTTCTCAAGAGTGTTAAGTGGCTTAAGCAAAGTACAGAGGAGGGGAACAAGAGGGGATTGTTTTGTTTTTGTATCTTTTCCTTTAAAGGAAAAAAAAGAGAATTTAGATTGCACTAAACTGGGTTGTGTAAGCAGAGTGGAATGTATGATCTACACCAAGTTAGGCTGGGATAATTAGGCTCCCTTGTCACAGA
Source organism: Pogona vitticeps (assembly GCF_051106095.1). Lineage (NCBI taxonomy): Eukaryota > Metazoa > Chordata > Lepidosauria > Squamata > Agamidae > Pogona > Pogona vitticeps. The sequence continues at coordinate 100,838,970 of NC_135788.1, forward strand.
GATTGCCAGAGTTGCGCAAGTAATGTTCAGCTGCCAGCATGGTTGGCTACTGTGTATACTACAGAAACCTACCAGAGTGATAGTTGGACAGTGGTGACAGGATGATACTCCTTACTGCACCTGAGGATAGGTGATGTGGCATGCAAAACTTTATCCTGTAACTAAGTGGAATGACAGGCAGGAATGGGGGAAGTTCATGGAGAAACTACTGGGAAATAGGTCTACTGTCCCCCTGTGTCTACTACTCGAGTCAGTCGCTTTACTCTTTCTAATGGTAGGGGACACAGATATGGAAACAAATAAAAATCTCTGTAGGGGCCTGATTATTCTGTATGGGAAAGTATCTGATTTTTTTATGGGTGAGTTGTGATCTCTGCTGCTGCCCAGCCCAGACAGATGTTTGCCAATTAAATGCAAACTATGCTGCTAAGATTGGGTAAAATAGCTGTCTGTAAAGCTAAGGAGGACAACAGAAAGGAAAATGGAACATTGTTATGTTTTCCTGCCAGCTTTACATTTTGCTTCCCCCCCCCCATCACAGGCGTTGGTGAAGATTTTTGCTGGGCGGAAGCCCATGCTGTACAGCTACCAAGCGTCATTGCCTCGGTTGCCTGTTCCTGCCCTCAAGGACACTGTGCAAAGGGTGAGTCCAGTTTATTTCCTATTCTTTCCTCCTCTAGATCAGAAAAGAGTAGGAGGGCAGGTCTAAATGTACAGGTAGATCTCACTTGAGATTTGCAATAGATCAACAGGTATTTCCAGCTCCCAGTTGCCTTAACAACAGCCACATTTCCAAGCTCCCATACCCAAATTAAGCTATGGAAAAGCAATGCTTGGTGAAGAAACCAGGTATGGATTTTTGCATGAAAATATTTGTGATTTTGAGTTTCCTATTGATCACAAATTCCCAAACAGAGCAAATGGTCAGAAGCATCTTCATTATTCGTCCATAGGGTATATCTACCTGCTTGCAAAATAGATCTTGCAGGCCTGGGGTTTACTAACCTCTACTATAGATGGCAGATTCAGAGTTAGAGCTATAAATTTTTGTTGTTATATGCTATCAAGTGGAACTGACTTATAGCAACCCTAAGGTAAGTGGGATATTTAAGGAATGGTTTTACCAGTTCCATCCTACCAGTGAGTTTCCATGGCCAAGTGGAGAATCAAACCCAGATCTCCTGAGTCCTAATCCATCACTCTGTCCATTACACCATGGATATAGATGTAGACATATTATGCTGCTTTTCTTTGACTGTAGCACTATAGACTGTGCATACCTATATACTATAGACAAACTATACACTATAGACAAACACTGCATGTCTGGAAGCTTTGCTGTGTGAAATAAACCCCATATATATATAAAATTAGCATACTATTGAAAAGATGAAGTTTAAACTTTATCATGCTGCTTTTCTATTTGTTGACATCCAATTGTAGGATTCTGCCCCCTACTACTCATTGTAATTGCCTAGTATAGAAGAGTGTTTTCCTCAAAATTTGCAGCAGGGGAAGAAAGAACCTAGTGAAATTTCCATGAACTATTCACACTCTTCCATACTGATATAGTAATTTAAAACAAATGTTAAACACAAAAATCCCTTCAACAACACGGGACATCTGGTGCTGCAAGCAGGGGAGTGGCAGGACGTATACCCTGAATTCTTCTGGGCAGAGAAAGGAATATAGATTTCCTTGCTGCAGCAGAGTCTGGTTTCACAAAGCAAGATCTACCTGGAATCTGACGTAGTTTTGTCCTATCCTTTGTTCCTAACTCTTGATTCCTGCCTATGAAATGAGGAAAGGCCAGAGCATGCTTGAGCAAATGCAGGGTTTGTAGAGACAGAAAGCGAGCGAGAGAGATTGTATTAAAAAATCCAGGTGATGAGAACATCCGCCAAACAGCTCGGGGGGGGGGGAGAACGGAACAAATCAGGTAAGCTGACAAACTGTTAGGGAGCAAAATGGGGGAATAAAATGAAACAGAATATCCTGGAAAAATGCGTGGCTGGGTGGAATCTTGAAGAGGGGCCCTTCAGATAGCGATCTCTGGTTGTAGGTCTTGGGTATTTTTTTAATGGAGATGCTGATGGCTGAAATGGGGACTTTCTGCTTATACCCTAACTGCTTTGCCACGATGCTAGTACTGTATCTCTTTCAAAGTACTGTAATGATTTATCATGATACCTAACCAGATTTCTTGTGGCATGCTCGTGTATTGCAACACAGTTTGGAAATGATAATAGGCTGAGTTGTACTTACCGTGATGTATACAACATCTTGTACATCAGATAAGAATAAAAACTAGGTTACTCTTGTGTGTGGGAAAAGCTTATCTGAGCTGTGCATTTGATAGACAGATGTTGTTGTTGCTATGTGCCTTCACGTCACTGCAGACTTATGCGACCTTATGAATGAGCGATCTCCAAATGTCCTGTTCTCAACAGTCCTGCTCAGCTCTTGTAAACTCAAGGCTGTGGTTCCTTTAGAGAGTCAATCCTTATGTACTTCCTCTTTTCCTGCTGCCTTACACCTTTCCCAGCATTATTGTCTTTTCTTGCTTTCTCATGATGTGCCCAAAGTAGGACAGCCTCAGATTCATTGTTTTTGCCTCCAGAGATAGATCAGGTTTGGTTTGTTCTACAACCCACTTGCTTGTCTTTCTGGCAGTCCAGGGTATCCACAAGGCATGGCAAAGGATGATTTATGGGGATTGCATTTCAATATACTGTATTCAGTTGTCTTAACACCTTCGCCTATAGGAAACCATTCATTCTCTCCATTTTGTGACCTAGCAGTAGCTGCCTGTCCCCAATACAGGTTACACATCAAGACAAGTGCTGAGACACACCCATTTCTATCAAAGCAATCCAGAGTTTCTCACAATCTAGACAGTCAAAGGCTTTGCTGTAGTCTATAAAGCACAGGCTGATGATCTTTTGAAATTCTTTGACGTTCTCCAGTAGCCAGCAGATATTTGCAATATCTCAAGTGCCTCTTCCCCTTTTGGAATCCAACTTGAACATCAGGCATTTCACTCTTCATATAAAGTGAAAGTGTTTGTTGTAACTTCTTGAGCATCCCTTTGCTTGCATGGAAAATCAATACAATGTATAGTTACTGCACTCCTTGCCATCTCCTTTCTTGGGGACTAGAATGTTATTCTAATCATCCATCATCATTGACCATGCTGACTGGGGCTGATAAGAGTTCAAGTTGAACAGTCTCTGGAGACCCACATATTCACCACTACTTCTTATTTCAAGCCCCCTCCACAAATCCCTAACTTTCCAACTTCACCTATAGAAAATACCTTTATAGATCTGAAGTGACACATTTCTGCTTCGTGTTTTTACGTTGGGAAATGAAGGGTTTGTTTTAGCTTTATTCCCTTGGAAGCTGCACTAGTCCCATCTCTGTGAGGTTGCTGTGCTCCCCTTTCTTTCCTCTAGATTCTGCCCCCATCCCACAATCATAGGCACCCCAAGTCTCCTTATCTAAAGATGATTTTGTAGAGGCATTTGTGGGAACACGGGTCTCTTTCCATGGTGGGGCTGGCTGGTAAGCTGAGGCAAAGACTGGATTCTGATGTGCCGTGGCCTTCTGCTTCCATTCCTTTCTCTCCACCAGTATCTAGAGTCCATACGGCCCCTTACGACAGATGAAGAGTTCCAGCGGATGACAGGTCTTGCTCGAGACTTTGAACAGACCCTCGGACCGCGCTTGCAGTGGTACCTCAAGCTTAAATCCTGGTGGGCACCCAACTATGTGAGTGATCCCTACAAAGGTCGGAGGGGGAGCCCCCCCCCAGGTTGTGCAGTGCTGTCCATGGCTTGTCCAAGTATGTGTCTTTTTAATTCTCTTTCTCCAACCCCACCCCTTGCCCAGGTGAGTGATTGGTGGGAAGAGTATGTGTATCTCCGGGGTCGAGGCCCACTGATGGTAAACAGCAACTATTACATCATGGTGAGTTTCAGAAACTAGCAGAAGAATTTAATTGGGGAGGGTGGAGTGTTTCTTTTCAGTCTCATCTCACCCACCCACTCATCTCTGTGCTCCTTTCTGTACACCCGCTTGTTGTAGGATTTTCTATACGTAACCCCTACCCCAATCCAAGCCGCTCGGGCTGGGAATCTTGTCTATGCAATGATGCTATACCGCCGCAAACTCACCCAGGAGGAGATCAAACCGGTGAGTGGGATCGAACCCCATGAGTTCCCTCTCTCAGAGCGGGGAAGGTAGTCAGATGGAGAGGAAGGTGGGGTGTGTGAAGTTGGGGTCAACTTGCTGAGCAGGGTGACGGTTCAAAACGCAGAAGACACTGAACGGGTGCTGAACGTTTTATAAATCTAGTAGAAAGTTGTCTTCTTTGTTCTTTAGTAGCTTTCCCCAACTTGGTGCTTTCCAGAGATGTTGGGCCACAGTTCCTGTCATGCTGGACTGGGGATTATGGGCACTGTAATCTAACACACCTGAAAAGCACCAGGTGTGAGAAGAGGTTTATTTTCCTTTTAAAAAATGAGGCACCTAACATCTTTAGTTTCGCCTCTTTTGAAAGTGGTGAAATAGTGTCTCTGGACTATTACAGTAGGATGTGGTATCAATTGGGGGAGGGTCAGTTCCAAGCCCCCTCCCCCACACGGATGCCAGAAATAGTGGATAAGCGAAGCACTTGCTTCCAGTTTCTATGGTGTCCATGTATGGTTGAGAGAGGGTGCCCTGGCACCTAACAGCTTCCTGACCTCCTGTTTGTAAGGGAGGCTTCCCTGAGACCAGCAACTGCTGCTCCCCCCCCCGATCCTCCCCCATGTAACCTCTTTGTTTCACCTGTTCATCTTCCGGCCACAAATATATTTCCTTTAAACCACCTGTATATAGCATAGTCCAGCGATGGCGAACCTATGGCGCGCGTGCCACAGCTGGCATGCAGAGAGCCCTTTCTGCAGGCACACAAGCCATACGTCGCTGGAATGCTACTCCCCCCCCCTTCCAGCAGCCAAACCTGAGGAGGCGGCTGCAGCCACGGTGCTGGAGCTTCGATAGGCAGCGGGCCAGGATCAGGAGCAGCTGGCGCTGGTGGCGGATCCAGAGTGGGGTCTCGAGGCACCTCCGTGCCCAGGATTCCTCCTTCCGCCACCACTTCCCATTTTGCCACCGCCACTTCTGGTTCTGCTGCGGCTGCGGCCCACTGTTTTTTCCCTTTTCTTTTCAGTTTGGGCACTTGGGCCCAAAAAGGTTCGCCGCCACTGGCATTGTTTGTGGTTCCATGTAGTGACCAGGCTTGCTAGTATACTTTAGGAATGTGTGTTTCTTGGGTTATTTTACTTATTTTCCCCCCAGGAAGCAGATAAATGAAACCGCGGATACTGATCCCGCGGATACGGCAGTCCTGCTGTACTGGTGCTTTTCAGTTACTGTATTTTCCTTCTAGCCCAGTGAGGTTAACAGCAGCTTTAGAGGCTCATTTCAATTGGGGAACCAGTACCGGGGATGGGGGCGGGAGAGGATTTCCACATCATTTGTGTGTTTGAGTTGACCTTGAGTTGAGCACTTTCTCCGCTATGTGCAGTTGGTTCTGAGTGAGCAGGGAGCAAAGAAATGGGCAGAGAGGAAGCCTAGCAAGGGCAAAGCTAGAAGTGCCACCCTCTGACATGAACCATTGTCTTACAATGGAGAGCAAGACAAATGGTTTAACCTTGCTTGAGGAGCAGGGGATGGAGCTGCCACCCATTCCTTTGTGTTTCTATGGGTTTGATTGGCTTCTTATTTAGTTAAATATGCATTCCTATCTTGAATATTAACAGTACCTAACTGTGGTAAGGTCACTGAGTGTCTTCAAAGTATCCACAACAAAACTCTTCCATATTTGTTCCTTTCCCCTGGTGCCATCTAAACCTGGGGTTCCCTCCCCCCGGTGAAAGCAGAGCACGGTCCCTAATTCCGTCATCCCTCTCTGTGTGGCTCAGTGGCAGCGTCTCTTCAATACCACCCGGTTGCCAGGGGTAGGGCTGGGTAAGTGACTTGGGGGGGGCTTTTGAAAGGACTCCCACTTTACTGCCTGCTCTCTGGGGTCTTTAGCAGGGTGAATCTGCTCTCTGGGAACTTTCTGAGTCGTTCCGTATCCTACAGGAGGCGTTTTCAAAAGGCAAAACCTGCAGTCTACGCTTCCTGGACCATCCAGCCTTGTCAAAGTCTGCCATTTCTTCAGTTTCACATGCAGCTGCTCTGAAATGTCAACTCTTTTCGGCACTTGCCAATAACTTTTGGGAACGGGCTTTGTTTCCCCGCTTTGGGCTGACTCTGACCTTGCCAGTTTGAGGGAGAGACTATCTGGATACTGTACTGAAAGGGTATATAGTAGGAAACCCACGCACCCCATATCCATGAGGAATGAGTTCGAAGCTCCCCTCCCTGATGCTGCAAAACACAGATTATAGTTACACTATTACTGTATACAGTAATAGCAAGCATTGCACGTAGGATGGTCTCTGGCTCTCTCTAGTGGCCAGTCCTGGTAATGACATTGTAGAAATAAATTTCTCTAGTGAATGTTTTATACCAGTGGTCCCCAACCTTAGGCCTCCAGATGTTCTTGGACTTCAACTCCCAGAAATCCTGGCCAGCAGAAGTGGAAGTGAAGGCTTCTGGGAGTTGTAGTCCAAGAACATCTGGAGGCCCAAGGTTGGGGACCACTGTTTTATACTGTATACTGTAGCATGGTTTCTGGCTCCCTCTAATAGTCTGTTTTGGTAACTCTCTATATGTGGATTTTCTTTTTAATATTTTCAGACTATTTAAGTGAATAAGTGGATACTCATTCCATGGATAAAGGGGGGGGGTCCTACTGTATGGTGTTGCTATGAGCTGCAGGCTTTTTGTTGTTCTTTCCTTTATTCTATTTTCTCATAGCAGCTTTGCAGGTGCATCTCTGTGACTACTCTCTCTTTTCCTCTGCCCTTTCCTTCCTGGCTTACCCCACTTCCAGATGATGATCCATGGCTGCCTGCCCATGTGCTCAGCTCAGTATGAACGCATGTTTAATACAACCCGTGTCCCAGGCTTGGAGGGAGGTAGGATGCTCTCGCACACCTTGCTCCCTGTCCTTGAACATTGGTACCCACAAAGCATCTGATCTGCGCAGAGATATTTAGGTTTGCACCACTGCCTGAAGAATTAGGGAGAGGTGATCCTTCCTCCATGCCCATCTACATAAACATGGCTGTTAAAGAGAGGATAAGAGAATGTAGTGAGAGGGAAACTGGAGAATATTTTGAGGATAGAAGCAAAAAAAAAACCCAAGAGAGGTGAATTTTTATTTTATTGCAGGCTTGTGGAAGCTTTTGACTTCCTGATGTATTGAATTCTAGTTCTGATGGTCTCTTTCCTTTGGTTATACTGAGTGGGACTTCTGGGTGATCACGTCCAAAACATTTGACACACTGCAGGTCCTTCTCCTCTCCCCCAGTTCGACTGCTTGTTCGACCTGTTCCAAGCAGCAAAGGTGGTTTCAGAGGTCAGAAGTGAACTGTACGAACTCAGGGTTTTCTTAACCTCCATCCACCTCTTACTTTTCTTTCTTGGTGGAAAGGAAGATCCTCAGAACTTAACATGGACTCTGTGTAATGGGTCAGAAGTGGGGTGCAAGTTCAGGAGAAATGATAAATCAATGGGAGGATGAGTAAGAACAGGCAGCCAAGAAGGAAAGTTAGATCTAACCAAGGAATTAAGTTTGAGCTAGGGATGGGAGAGAGGCTAAGGACAGTTTTCAGGCATGGTTGCCAACAAGAATGCTGATGCTCTGATCCAGTAGTTCCCAATCTTGGGTCCCAAGATGTTCTTCGGCTACAAAAATCCTGTCCACAGCTTCTGGGTGAAAGCTTCTGGGAGTTTTCTTCCAAGAACATTTGGGTTACCCAAGGTTGTGATCTAATCTGCAATGTCCCTCAGTATGCATGGGTGAGTGTTTGCTGCCACAAGGAAGTTCCTGGCAAAACACCTGTATTCTCGGTGGAAAAATAACCTTAAAACAGTGTAGCCCAGTCTTCCAATCTCCAGTTGTTTGGCATTATGACTCCATCAGACCTAGCCAGCATGGAGAGTGGTTGAGAATGCTGGAAGTTATGGTCCGGAGCATGCCAAGTCAAAAAGGCCAGTTGGCACACAGATACCCCACAATTCCTATGGCAACCCTATTTTCTAGAGCAGTGGTTCTCAAACTAGGGTCCCCAGAGGTTCTTGGACTATGACTCCCAGAACTCTTGGCCAGCACAGCAAGGGGTGAAGGCTCCTGGGAATTGCAATCCAAGAGTATCTGGGGACTGCCAACCAGTTAGGGATTCGTTTTGGGCACCCACAGCCAGGAACAAATAGATACATACACTCATTTTTTTTTCCTTTTCCTTATATGCAGTTATTATTTAAACCTTGCCAGGTCAAAATATTCATTTGGGGGCACAGCACTCCCTCTCTTAGCTCACCCATTGGGGAATAACCCAGTTGGGGGGGGGAATGTTTGGACTGAACATTTGGATGAAGCAGTGTTTTGCAGGAGCTTGTGAGATGGCTGCATGACTTGGCAATAGTTCTCCAGAGGCCACTCCAGGGTGTACCACTTTCCCAGTCAAATTGCATCTGTGCCCTGAGATGAAACAGGCATCTAGAAATTCCAGAGAAAACCCTGGGTGCTAATGTCAGCCTTTTCTTCATTGGGTGCAATGTCCCTTTGTTAGATTTTTTTTTTCCTGTTCATTGAGAAAGGTCCCACTTTAATCCCAGGGCAAAGACTCACACAACGCATGGACTGTGGCATGGCAGCATTACTGCTGCTTTGCCCCAGTTAAAGGCATCCCACAACCACCACCACCCCTGCTGTTCTTTTTTTAGCCTGAAATACTAAGTATTGAACTTAAATCCCTGTATACAAATGTTGCTTGTGCATCAAGCTACAATCCACCTCCTCTGCTTCCTTTTTTTCTGGGACTCCTGCGGGAAGATATTGGGCTAAATGGGTATTTATTATGACCCTGAGTTTTAAAAGTTTTGTTTTGTTTTGTTTTGTTTTGGTTTTTTTGGACTAAACCCCAGAATCTCCTCAGCCAGCATGGTTATTGACCAGTCGGGCCTGGGGAATTATGAGAGGAATAGTCCCAAGAAGTAACTTTTCCAAACTCTGTTTTGTTTTGACAAGAGTTCTTACCTTATATTCTTCCCTCTATAGACACCATAAAGCATCTGCGAGACAGCAAGCACATTGCCGTTTACCACGCTGGGCGCTTCTTTCGAGTCTCTCTGTACTACAATGGAAAGCTGCTGCGCCCACGAGAACTTCAGGCCCAGTTCCAGTCTATCTTAGGAGACCCCACACCCCCTTCGCCTGGGGAGGAGAAACTGCCTGCCCTGACCGCAGCTGACAGGTGAGAGGTTTTGCCTGTCCTGAACCAGCCTTGCTGTGTCGGTAGCAATCCTGACACAGCCCTTTACAAAGTGCACATTTTTGTGTACTTGAGGTGTCCGGGAACTAGAAACATATTCAGTCCTTTCTTATATTTCTCCCCATTGTTAAAGTAAAGGGTTGGGGAACAAACGTCTGGAAGGCCCCATGTGGCCCCTGGCTTAGTCTGCAACATCTTCTGGCTTCATTCATCAGGCCTGCTTGGATGGGATGGAAGAATGAAAAGGGGGGGGGGGGACATAGAGAGAGACAGGAGGGCAGAGAGAAAGAGAGGGGGCCAGGACTAGGTCAGTGTGGTGACCCAGAAAGAAAATTAGGTGGCACAGAGAAAAAGAGAGGCGTACCACAGAAATAAGCAAAGAGAGGAAAGGAAAGGAGGTGGTCCTGGAGGTGGAACATACAGTACAATCCTGCAGCGTGGCAGACTCTGCCTGCTTTTGCACTAAATCTACCCACCACTAATGTGTGGCTGACCAGTTATTTCTAAATGAACACGGTCCTCAACAGAAAATGGATTCCCTGCAAGAACTTAGTAAGGATTCCCATACTAAGAACAGAATCCAGTTTTCCCTCAGAGGAACTGCAGCACAATCTGAGATGAAAACATTCAGAATCAGGAAATCAACTAAAAACAAAAAGGCTTTAAGGTTCTTTTCCTTTCCTTTTCTAAGGCTGATGCCCAAGGGACATTCTTGGTTTGGGCTGAGTCATACCATGATCCGGGATGTGGTGGCGCTGTGGGCTAAACCGCAGAAGCCTGTGCTGCAGGGTCAGAAGACCAAGCAGTCGTAAGATCGAATCCACGTGACGGAGTGAGCTCCCGTCGCCTGTCCCAGCTCCTGCCAACTAGCGGTTCGAAAGCATGCCAATGCGAGTAGATCAATAGGGACCATCTCGGTGGGAAGGTAAACAGTGTTCCGTGTCTAAATCACACTGGCCATGTGACCACGGAAAGATTGTCTTCGGACAAACGCTGGCTCTATGGCTTGAAGAGCGGGATGAGCGCCGCCCCCTAGAGTCGGACACGACTGGACAAAAATTGTCAAGGAGAACCTTTACCTTTACCTTTATACCATGATCCAACTAACACAGAAAAGCAAAAGTTTCATAGTTGTTATGATGGAAGAGAGAAGAATCTCTTGCACCAGTGACATATCCACGTTGCGTCAATAGGAGAACCTCTGGCGTTGTGTTCTTGCTGGAGAGTGGGAGCCACCTGATGCATCATGATGTTGCATAAAAGTTTGAGGATACTTAGGACATATGAATGCAGCCTTGTTAGTCCATGGCTGGAGCATCAAGAAGCTTGAAGTTACCCTTGGTTTCTCTCCACTGGTCTCCATCGCCGTTGTCCCTGCTTCTTTCAGTGCTGTTTCTCTGGAACCACCATGAGCTGTAGCAAGAATGCGGAAGTTACAATCCTCCCGATGTTTTCAAATTGCAACTTCCAGCAAATCCCACCCACCCCCCAAGATGAGGCTGATGGGATCTGAAATCCAATAAATTTGGAGGGCCACATTTTCCCCATCAAATGGATTGACTCCACAAGGCAGAACATCGGAAAGATGTTTGTGCACATGGTGGTTCTTCCCCAAGTTTGGAAAAATAATGCTGGAGTTGGATAATTTTCCAACTGATTGGCAACCAAGCTGATCAATTGTCTGCTCAGGCTGACATCCCCCAACTCCATAACATGCAAGTGCCTTGCTCTTTTTACAGAGACCCCTGGGCCCGGGCCCGCAACACATACTTCCAGACAGGGATGAATGAACAATCGCTGAGTCTAATAGACAATGCTGCCTTCTTTGTCAGCCTGGACACCAGCGAGCAAGGGCTGAGGGAGCCCAATCCAGGTCACTCGCTAGACGCCTATGCCAAGTCCCTTTTGCATGGACGCTGTTGTGACAGGTGGGTGCTTTGTGGGCTGCCTTGAGTCCTTTGCATGTTCTATAGATCAGTGGTCCCCAACCTTGGGCCTCCAGATGTTCTTGGACTTCAACTCCCAGAAATCCTGGCCAGCCAAGGTGGTGGTGAAGGCTTCTGGGAGTTGCAGTCCAAGAACATCTGGAGGCCCAAGGTTGGGGACCACTGCTATAGATCAACCTTGCTAGCTTGCAGGGATCCCATCCGCATCAGACCCCACCAGAAAGCTGTTTTTCATATGGTCAAGAATATGGTCCTTACAATATGGTCCTTTCATATGATCCTTACAAAAGACACTACTATATCTCTGTGTGTGCAAGAACATGCAGATCTAACGACTTCATGTCAGAGAATTTTGCTTCCTCCGTGAGATTACCATTTGGCAATCTTTCGGTGCAGGGATTCCTGCAAATTTTACTATGCAGGTTTTTCTGTCCCTCCTCTTTTACCAGAATCAGCCCATTGCATTTAATTAAAGGCCCTGATGTTGCAAAATAATCTATAATAGGATACAATCTACTTTTCAACCACTTTGTGACTGTAACAAGCTAGAAAGACATTGACAGCCCTTCAGAATTATTTATTCTTTGTGTCATTTTCTTGTGCTTACAGCAAATACAGGTTGTGTAAGGCTGCTTATCTTCCAGTGATTGTACCAATATATCCTGTAGAATTTTGCCTGTGTAACACAAGATAGTACACAATAGGCCTTGGGCCTTATGTACCAGAGACAGACATAATGCATAAAATCTTCTTTTCTGTCAGAGGAATACCGAAATATGTTCCTCAAGGTAAGAAGAAGGATAATCTGAAACCTAGTGTCAAGAAGCCTCCCATTCTGATTTCCGGTAAGGGAGAATGCAGGATTGGCAGAAATATTCTGCAATTACCACTGGTGTAGTGGAGGATTTTAAAATGCAGGTAAGGTTCCTATGGCTAATTTCTGCTTGCTTAAGGAAAATCACTTTAAGTTTTGGTGGCAAATTGCCACCCATTAACAAGTTGCTGCTTTGGTTCCTAGGCACGCAGTCAGTTGCGTACCCAGGAATGCAATTAGCACTTTGTTAAGTGAGCAATAATATACTGCCAAGACTTTTATGGTTTCCCTTATGGAGGCATAAATCAGCAATAGAATTCTGGCTGCAGGAGCTTGGAATTTCAGAATGCTTGGAAGCTGTTAGGAAGGGTATCAACATGGGAAGAATTAGGAATATGGAAACATACAGAGTTGCCTTGTACTGACTTGGATCATTGTCTATTTATCCCCTTATTACCAACTCTGACTGACAGCATCTCTATCATTCCAAGCAGAATTCCTCCCTAACTTTGTCAAATTAAGCAGGAAAGATGTGAAAAGCAATGCATTTGAATGCAGTGATTTACTATTCTGCTAGATAGCAGCAAAAAGATCATAAGTATTTTTTTCATTTGCGAGCAGGCACAGAATGCATAATAATATCAAACATGCCTTTGAACTTGTCTTGTAAACAACTGTAACATTTATTTTAAAACCAGTCCTTAGAAGCAAGGTTGTTTAAACTAAATCTGTGTTTTCCTTTGTTGACTTTGGAGGAAAATGTAAACAATACTAAAAGCAGCAATATAAAATGAATATTTTTATTAAATCGTTGCAGTCACTGTAATTGGATAATGCTAAATGGATATTGTTATTATTGGTGTTTGCAAGCAACTTTAAGAACATAGATACTTACTGTCAGAAAGACTGCAGACAGATTAAATTTAAGTTGTTGACTGAAACAAGATATACAAATGAGTTCCTTCAGAAAGAATTATGAGGAGAAGGAGAAGAAATATCATATAATTCATATGCAGGCTGGCAATATAGTCCACCTAGGGTAAAAAAAAATAATATTATTCTTATTGTTGTGTGTTAATTATTAATTATATGCTTAAGGCTGTCAGGTAAGAAGCAATTGAAAAACATTTATTTTATTTTCATGATATAAAAATAGGGGTTTCTGCCTTTAGCACAATGCTTTCTTGGAATTTATACACTTCAGGTATAAGCTCTCTTAAGAAAAGGACAAAATATATGCGGTTTTTGTACAAGTCATTATTCTGCTTAAAATGTTGAGTATAATATCCAGAAGACTTTTTTGAAAGGTCTGGGTTTCACACTAGACAGCTTTTCCTTGTGGAGAGGATTATCAGCTGTGGACAATCTCCCGGAATTCTACTCCAATGGGTCTACTTTATGTAGGATCCAAGGATGAGATGATTTGTTGGACCAAAGTCTGACAACCTAGAGGTGCTGGGGATTAAACCTGCCCTCTTCTCTGGCAAAAGCATAGGTTCTAGCAGCGAGGCCCAGCCCCATCCTTCAGGGCTACATCTAGGCTGACAATTTTTTCCTGCTCCTTCTTTTGGAATAGGTGGTTTGACAAATCTTTCACTCTGGTTGTTTATCGCAATGGGAAGTCTGGAATCAACGCAGAACATTCATGGGCTGATGCACCAATAGTGGGACATCTATGGGAGGTACAGTCCCGTTTGAGTCTTCTTCAGTGTCATTTAGAAGGGTGGGGAGGATTTGAAAGCAAGGATTCTGGGATCCACCAGGAATGGGGACAGACCTCACTTAGGGCAGAAATGGGGGACTGTTGGTCTTCCAGAAGATTTACACTTCAGCTCCCAGAAGCCTTTAGCACGCATGGTCAAGAGTATGGAATTGACACATCCAGAAGACCAACATTTTCCCAACCCCTTCCACCAATAAGTGCAGGAAGGGAAGCAAAATAACATATCATCCACGTGGCTGCTCTTTTTTTTTTTTCACAGTACACCATTGCCACAGATGCTTTCCTACTGGGTTATGATGCTAATGGGAACTGTAAAGGTGATGCAGACCCGAACATTCCTCCACCCCAGAAACTGGAGTGGGAGATTCCACAAGAGGTGAGTTCAGGGTTAAGCTGGGGGACAAAAGACGTCAGCATTTGAAATTCTGTATTCATAACATGTTAAAAAAATAATTAAAGAGGGGTGTAGAAAATTTACCCTGAAAACAAAAGTGCCTTTAAAAGTACAGCTTGGGAAATCATTTACTGTGCTTTATTTATAGTGGTTTTCAAAACAATCAGCTACTTTTCTGTTAATCCTGAGAACAAAGTTGATGATATAATACTGCTTTGAAGAGTTTCATTCATGCCTGCCAGTTTAGTCTGGAAGCAAACTAAAGGTTGCAATTATGTAATGAGATGAATGTTGTTGTTCATACGTTGTCCATATGCAAATAGTGTTTCCAAGACCAACAGTACACTCTACTGGTGATGATAATAGTATAATTTTGAAGTGGTCTAACATCCTAGGCTTTTAATACGATAACCCTGTGTTGGTCCAGAGCAGTGGTTCCCAACCTTGGGTCCCCAGATGTTCTTGGCTAAAGCTTCCTGAAATCCTGGCCAGCACAGCTAGTGATGAAGGCTTCTGGGAGTTTTAGTCCAAAAACATAAGGGACCCAAGGTTGGGAACCAATCCTTTGTTGGGATAAATGCCAGCTGTGACCAACATAGGCTTCTGATTTTCCCCCAAGAGGTCTATAAATTTATGTAAGACTCCTACGGAGGCTCAACTGTCAGTTTTCTCATCTGACCAATGAGCAGGGGTAAGTGAGCTTGGCTGTAGACTGGCAGCACTGATCTGTAGAAGTGGGCTTAGCTTATAGCCATTGTTGTCTGTAATAGTGCAGGAGAAATTAGGAAACGCTGGTGGGAGATCTCTCCACCCCACTTTCTTCCTTATTCCTGAGACCGTTGCATATTCAACTTGTATACCAGCCTTCTTTAACATGGTGCCTCTGGACATGTAGGACTTCAACCCCCACAATCCTGCAAACAAGCTTTGCTGTGAGAGTTGTAGTTCAGCACATCTGGAGGGTGCCAGATTGCAGAAAGCTGTTATGTGTAGTCACTATTTATAGACTTTAACAGTAAGGTTGCCAGGAGGTGCAACTGAGGAGTCTAACGCCGAGAGAGGCCCGAAAGGAAAAAACAAGAAATTGGGTCTTCTCGGCAGTCGCTCCTCGGTTATGGAATAATCTACCTCCAGAGATCAGTATGGCCCATTCGCTGGGTATTTTTAAAAGCCAATTAAAAACTTGGCTATTCAGGCAAGCCTTCCCTCCAGACACTATTTGATCTATCTTCTTTATTCCCCCCCCCGTCTTGAATGACTTTTAAATTTTGATAATAATGCTATTTTAATTGTTTATTTTGTATGCTGTACACCGGCCAGAGTAGTCGAACAACTAGATGGGTGGGATATGAATGAATGAATGAATGAATGAATGAATGAATGAATGAATGAATGAATGAATGAATGATAGATAGATAGATAGATAGATAGATAGATAGATAGATAGATAGATAGATAGATAGATAGATAGATAGATAGATAGATAGATAGATAGATAGATAGATAGATAGATAGATAGATAGATAGCATTAATCCCCATCTTTTCCATTGATGAGGTGAACCCAGCCTTTTCTCACTCTGGTCTTTCTGCAGGCAGTGCGCAGCACCGATCAGTTGATGCCTATTTATACAAAGTGTTAGTTCACTAACAGCTTCCTCTCAGAGAAGTCTTTGAAGGCTGTGTTGTGCAGATTTAAACTAAATCAATGTTTTCCTTTCTTGACGTTGGAGGAAAATGTAAACAATAGTAAAAGCAGCAATTAAAAAAAAGTAGCCTAGTCTGGAAGTTACTAGAACGTGGAGAATGACAAACAGGTTAACTTTGGTCATGTTTGACTTTGGTTGCTGTAGCCCAGACCTGGGCAAAGTGCGGCCCGAGGGCCACATAATGTACGGCCCGCAAGCTGCTCCTGTACAGCCCGCGGACAGTTTTGAACATCAAAACCATTTATAGCTTTTTGTCTAAAGTGGATAAGTTGCTTACCTTTAACATACCACAAAAAAAAACGTTGGTATTTGTGAAGATTAACAAGTTTAAAATAAAAACAATCATAACATCACTGTTTCATTTTATTCTTAAGTAAAGTTGGTTCGGCCCCTGAACACAGTTCAGATTTTTCATGTGCCCCCCCCCCTATAGAAATTAATTGCCCACCCCTGGTGTAGCCTGACACAAGCTTGGCTTTTCTTGCATTGACAAAGCTTGGTCAGTAAACAATTTGCAGGCTGGTGATCCTACCCATTTGGAAATCCTTTCCATTCAACCTGAGCCTCCCTTCTTCATCTCCAGTTTTTTGACTGACCTTGAAGACCTTCCTCTTGAGGACTGCCTTTTTTCCCCTTTTCAGCAAAACAGCTTACTAAGGAGTTCCTACGCGTGTTGTTTGTATCTTGTTTCTCAACCTTGCATGCTGTTTTGGGAGAGCATAGCAGTAACAGACAGCTTAAAAATAGATCCAGCAAACAAACAAACAAATAAATTCTGCACTGTTATGATCTTAAGACAGTTCCAGGAACTCAGAATCACTCTAGCTGAGCTTGCAAGAGGACTGGCTTCCTTCAGCATTCACAGAGGAAGGAGAAGGACTTATTTCCCCTCTCCACTTCTATGGTGTATTCAGAGTGAGGCAGATGATGAGTAAATAGGACAAAGTTTGAATTCTGAGCCCATTATTTAGCTCATGAAAATAGATTCTGAGAGGTGTAAAGGGCAGCTACTGGACTAAGTGAAAGGACTTCTCCCTGTACATCTGGGGTTACCTTCCACCCTCATCACAAGGCACCTATCAGTGAGGAGATAAAATATGCATTAAAACCCGTTAATGCGTTCCTATGGGCAAAAAACTCACCTTTAAGTGAAAATCCTCCATACGGTGGCCCTTTTCACTGCCCGGTAAGCGAGGAATCGGCGCGAAAACACAGTGGGCGGCCATTTTTTAACCCGGCAGCCATTTTGGAACCACCGATCAGCTTATGGAAAATCATCGCTATGCGATAATCGGTAAGCAAAACAGGTTACTGATCATCGCAAAGCGATTTTTTTACCATTTAAAACATCGCAATGCAATCGCTTTTGCGATCGCAAAATCTTCATCGCTATGCAGATTTGTAATTAAATGGGGTGCCCATTAAGCGAGGCACCACTGTACTTTCTCTTGCAAATGTCTCAGAGTGAGCTATTGAGACTGTAAGTGCCAGTTTATGAATGGACTAATCTGGGGAACTTGAAGCTAATTCTGCTGTTTGCATCACTGCACTTCTGCTGCAGAGCTAGAGGAGTTTAACCGAAATTCAAAACTCTGCAATGAAACATACAGTCACTGCCACCCACCCACTATGGATTCAGACAAAACAGAGCCTTTGGGTTGAAATCGGAAATTTAGGGCAGGAAAGGAGAGGAGAATGGGGAATTTTTTCCATTACACTTTCTCTTTGCTGTTTGCCTTCATGACCTTCTGTTTCCTTTTGTCTGCAGTGTGAGCAAGTGATCCTGCAGTCATTCATAGTGGCTCAGGCTTTGGCCAGAGATGTGGAGTTCCACATATTCACCTTCAAGGACTTTGGCAAAGGTCTCATCAAGAAATGCCGCACCAGTCCAGACAGCTTCATCCAGCTCGCCCTCCAACTGGCACATTTCCGGGTAAGACCCTTGGCTCAAGGCAGATGGTGGTAGGCAGACAAAAGGCACCACAGTTTGATGAGGGCTGGCTGAGGCCTTTGGCCTTAAATGACCTGACCTGGTTCCAGAAATGTGACAGCCAATGGTCAGGAGAGCTGGGGAAGGGTTTTTTTTTTCGTCCCCCATCCTTGGACTAGCATAACTTTTGCAGAAGAATCAACGGGATCTCATTATTTCTTAAAGTCCTTCTGGGAAAGCATCTTCTTTTTCTTGGGATCTTGACAGAGGCCTCTATCTCTAGATTTTGTGAGAATCTCTATAAAATGGATGCTGTGGGATACAACCTGGAGAAAAGTTGTTGTTTTTCAACTGCAGGTTATAGAATCCCCTAGCCATTCGGCTATAAGGGGAACCATGAGAGATGGGCTCCTTCCCAGCTTGAATGGACAATTGGTAGGCGTTCCTTCCACCTCTGCCTCACCTGCAAGCTTATCTTTTAAAAAAAATATTTTTAACAATTAGGGATAAGATAAGGAGTACAAAAGGTAGAGGGAGATATGGGGGCGGGGAAGAGGAGGAAGGAGAACACAAAATGTACTGTCATCCAATCTGTTCATGTTGTGATATCAAGTTCACTTTTCGCCTTTCTGCAGTTTGATTGCCCCCCCAGGTTTCAACTTAGTTAAAAGCAAAGCAAAATGTGCTGCTTATATATGGCTGCAGTGACTATATATATAACTAGGTACTGTAGTTCTTTGTCTTATCTATATTATCTGGTGTAATGCTCAGTAAAAAGAGTTCTGGGGTTAGTGGAACATTACAAAGCAGTATTTTTTGTAACAGTATGTACTGCTATCCAATACTGTTTCACTACTCTGCAAGTCCATCACATACGGTAAAAGCTTCCCTCTTGTGCTTCACACTTCCAACAAACATTTGACACCTCTGTATAAATCTTTGACTATTTTTTTGAGTCATATGCCACCTATAAAACATATGTTCTCCTTAAAATTTACCGATTTTGTGAGTTTTATGTTATTTTTCCATATTTGCAACCACTGATCCATATCAATATTATGTCCTATATTTTGTGCCCAGCTTATCTCGTCTAAGGAATGGGTTACGGACTCTTGCTTAGCCTTGCTTCAAGTCCAGAGACCTCCCATCTTTATCCTTAGCTCGTGATTCCTCTCCCCCTCTCTTTTCCTCCTCTTGCTGTTCTAGGACAAGGGCAAGTTCTGTCTCACCTATGAGGCATCCATGACCCGTCTGTTTCGGGAAGGTCGTACAGAAACGGTCCGATCCTGCAGCATCGAGTCCTGCAACTTTGTCAAGGCCATGATGGATCCCACCCAGGATGTGAGTCCTGCCATGCAGGTGGAATTGGCCTTGCCAAGAAAAGGATGGGAACGGGGTGGTATAATTAAGCAAAATGGTTGTGTCTGCAATGCATTGTTTTTGTTGGTGTTAGTATTCTATGTTATTTATTGGTTACATTTCTGTCCCACCTTGCCTCTCCAGTGAGGTCAAGATGGCTGTATAGTTCTCCTCTCCAGCCTATCCTTACAAAAGCCCTGTGAGGTCAATCAGGCTCAGAAAGTGATTTGCCCGAGATGTAATTCACTGATTGGCTGAGTAAAAATATGAGCCCAGTCCTGAACCAACATTTTAACCACTAAACCACACTGGACTGGTTTAGTATTATTGCTGCTACTATGCTATCATGACCTTCACTGCTGTTACTGTTGTTATAATAATAGTGTGCAATCAACGTGATTCTGACCAATGGTGACCCTTTCTGGGGTTTTCTAGTTAGAGACTACTCAGAAGTGGTTTACCATTCCCTTCTCTTGGGGGCAGGCTAGGACAGTGCAGCTTGCCCAAGGCCACCCAGGCTGGCTCTTCTCACAGAAGACGCAACGGGGAATTGAAATCTCATTCTCTGGCTCTGCAGCCAGATACCTAAACCACTGAGCTATCCAGCCAGCTATTACTAGTATTACTATACAGTGGTGCCTCGCATAGCGAAGC
The DNA here is from genome assembly GCF_051106095.1 of Pogona vitticeps. Lineage (NCBI taxonomy): Eukaryota > Metazoa > Chordata > Lepidosauria > Squamata > Agamidae > Pogona > Pogona vitticeps. Next base: position 100,858,931 of record NC_135788.1, read on the forward strand.
GTTCGCTATGCGATGAAACCGCACAACGAGGGGTCCCGGGCCCTCGCTGGAGCGTTCGCTCAGCGATGGCCCCTATGGGCTTTTTTCGCTATGTGATGATTGCGCGGACGCGATCAAAGCATAGCGAACAGCTGATCAGCGGTTCCAAAATGGCCGCCGCTAAAACAAAATGGCGACCGCTGTTTTGCCTCGCTAACGAGGCATCCAAAATGGCCGCCGCAATGGAGGAAACTCACAGCATGGTGAGTTTTAAGTCCATAGGAACGTATTAAATCAGTTTTAATACGTTCCTATGGCCTTTTCTGTTTCACTTAACGATGGATTCGCTGAGCGAGGGTTAATCCGGAACGGATTAACCTCGCTAAGCGAGGCACCACTGTACATCTATGTGAACTGCCTAATATTTTCTAAATGTACGATACAGCTACTGAAAGATAATACAGGCCCTGTCTATGGATTTACAGCCTAATAGACCCCATAGGAAAAGAAAAGAAAAAGAAGAAATAGGGAAGAATTATAAAAATCAGGTGTACTTTAATACGTTGCTCTCTCCTTTCTACCTCTTTGTCTTGTATTTTTGAAAACCTTGAGCGCTTCCCGGCTCTCACTGTGAGCTGCCCAACCTCCCTCAGCTCAGAATCAAGCGTTGTTACTTTTAACAAATTACGCTTAAGCTTTAGTGCAAAGTAGTGGTCCCACAAACATCCCATAATTCAACCACGACCATTTTGAAAGTTCTCTCTCCAATAGTAAAGTACTGCATCTCATCTAGGACACTGGCAAACAGTCTCTGAAGAAAATCTCCATGTCTGAGTAGACATACAGTACATGTGGAGATGTAATCCTCTTCCAAGTTAGTTTGGGAGGAGGAGTTAGAATGTGGGGAGCAACAACCTCACCCCACCCCACCCTCTTTTGTTCATGCCAATCTGTTTCTCATCCCAGGACAATGTAAGGTTACGTCTGTTCCGTGTGGCAGCCGAGAAACACCAGAATCTTTACCGGCAAGCCATGACAGGTGCTGGGATTGACCGACATCTCTTCTGCCTCTATGTCGTCTCCAAATATCTTGGCCTCGACTCCCCCTTCTTGCGTGAAGTAAGTGCCGCCGGGTCAATATTTGTGCACATGTGTACATCTGTATCTTTGTGGTAATACTTAAATGTCGAAGGAGAAAGGTTCTCTGAAACTGAGATGACTCTAGAGGAGAGTGTGTTCCCCCACCGCCCCGTGACTCTTTTAATCCCAGAGTATAATTTGAAGCAAGCAAAGTGAAAAGTCCTGCCTCTTTTACCTCACAGGTTCTTGCTCAGTTGAACCAACACAGAAAGTTGCATGCTGGGGACTGAAAATATGTTTTCTTAATTAAATGCTTAAAAATTTTAAAAAAAGAAATGCTTTTTGATAAGCTTTTTTAAAATTGCTCTAACCTCATCTCCCATGGGTTTTAAAATGTGTTGTGCCTACTTTGTCTTCCATTTTTTAATTGTTTTTCCCAAGATTGAATGCCACCGGGCATGTATTTGCCTTGGGCATTTTTATTAGTCATTCACCTAATGATTTTACCATATGATGTGCCAGTGCTGAATTTTGCTGTCAGCATGAACTGCATGTTAAACCTCTTTTCTGGGAGTACATTCCTCATTTTTTTTCAGTGGCTGCCCATATTAGCTGGAAATGATTGAGATTGCTATCCAACAGTTTCTGGGAACTCGTAGTTTGGAAAGAATGGCCTAAAGATTCAGGTGAATCTGTGTACCTGCTTAAAGATTAGGCAATACAAGTCCTCACTCAGCTCATAACCTTTGTTGAATCAATCTCTGGGCCCAAATGTGTGTTCTCTGGATAAATGCCTGTTCTTTACCCAATATATTGCTGAGACAATTGAGAAAGGGAAGGTAGTGCTTTCAGGTGATAGAAGGAATTGTTTAGACTAGCAGTGGTTCCTAACCTTGGGTCCCCAGATGTCCTTGAACTACAGATCCCAGAAATCCTAGCTAGCACAGCTAGTGGTGAAGGCTTCTGGGAGTTTTAGTCCAAGAATATCTGAGGACCAAAGGTTGGGAACCACTGGTTTAGAGAATCCCTCCTGTTCATCTGGTTGTCTCCATACTGTCCCCATCAGGTGATTTCAGAGCCTGGCAAGATTTTTATCAAGGTCTGCTGGAAAGGTGTGTATTAAGGGGGAAAAGAAGGGCACGAAGAGTTATAATCTCATCTTCTTGCCAGTCTTCACCCCACTGGAAGTAGAGAGTGCCACCTGGTGGTTCCAGTCAGACCCAAGTGGTCAACTCTTGTGTGCAGAATCTTAAATGAATACATATTCCAAGAAGGCTGGGTCTTTGTCATTTAGATTGGTTTAATAGATAATTGCAGCAAAGGGACAGGGGAGATTCTCTCCATCATTCCTGGAAGTAAATGCACAAAATACTGCTTCCCTTAAAATGATGAAGAGTTAGACACTTGTAACAGAAAGGAAGAAAAACTAGGATTCGCAGCCATTTGGCATGTTGAGTGACCAGATTGTCATGTGGCTGATATAAACCTGTGTGTCCTGCTTCCCTTATTTACCATCACCTTATTCTGCTGTAGTACATGCTCCCCACAAGCCTATGTATGCTTGCAAATAAGATTGCACCTCTTATGCTGTGGCTAGCTTTGGCCATGCTGTCTGGGGAAGATGGGAGATGCTGTCCAACACATAAGAGAAGCCAACAGATACAGAGAAACTGCAGATATTTCCTTGTTAGTTCTCTGTCTTAGTTGCAGAAATGTGAACATGGGATAGAACAGCCAATCTAAAGCATGGGAAGAATTGGGTTGTGTTAAGAATCTGGGACTTCATGACCCTGAAAACTTAAGAGAGCAGAACTTTGGGGGGGAAAGATTGTGTAGCTAAGAGGGCAGAGAGAGACAGCTAATGGTGTCAAGGGCCTCTTGGTCTGATCCTCAATCCATGTCTTCTCTCGGTCAGGTGCTATCTGAGCCGTGGCGCCTCTCCACGAGTCAGACTCCTGTTCAGCAGCTGGAACTGTTTGACCTCGAGAACCATCCAGACTACATTTCTTGTGGGGGCGGATTTGGGCCGGTGAGTGGAGTCCTGGACTTTGGGTTTTCTTGTGGGAAGGACTGTGCTCTAGTTGAGATGGGATGATGCTGAAAGGCAGGACTTGGGTTTTCGGGGGGGGGGGGAAGGAATGTAAAGGACTGGTGGCCCACTGTGCAAGTGGGATTTAAGATACAGGACCCCTAGATTCTATAAGAGCACTTGTCTGCTGGGGTGTGTGTGTGTGTGTCTTAAATTGGGAAATTCAGTTTTATACTGTTTCCCCCCCTTCCCTGCACCGTAGGTCGACGATGACGGGTATGGTGTATCATACATAATTCTTGGTGAAGATCTAATCAATTTCCATGTGTCATGCAAAGTCTCCAGCCAAGAGACGGTGAGTGAATGGGAAGCTTCTGGGTTTGCCAGAAAGTGGGAGGAAAGTGGGCCAGGGAGAGGAGCAAGGGTTGGTGGGGTTGATGTCTTGTGTAAGCCCTATATAAAGAGTGGAGGAGGAGCTGGGATCAGGAAGGAATTCTCCTGCAGATCAGGCTACCTAGTGACTTTGTGGATAATCCTTGCTACCTTCTGCTAGCAAGGTTTCAGATGAGTGTGTTTTGAATGTAAATATTATGGCATTGCTAGAGAGACTAATCAACAATCTTTAACTGCTTTCTATAAACTGTAAAACCTGACTCATTTGAAGGCCCTTGCTTCCCATCCCCAGCATACAAGAGCTGTTATTGTATAAAATTTCACCTGAATGTTTCAAGATCATCTTCCAGTCCTCAGACTGACAACCTTTCGTGTTGCTTTAGACTCAAGCTTTAAAAGATGCCATTCAGCAAAACAGATGTATAGATGTGTGCCAAGTTCCTACATCTCCTTATTACCATCACCACCACTTTCTTCCATAGGATGCACACCGTTTTGGATTAAACATCCGGAAAGCCATGACGGACATCTTGGCCCTGTTCCAACTAAACAAAAGAATCCCTGCCAGTGGTGGCCAGTGACTGAATAAATGCCAGCAGGATTGTAGAGCCAGCCACCAAGATGCACCTTGAGTGTGTTTCTCTCTTCTCTGATCTCCAGGGACATCTGGAAAGAACGGGTGGGGAGGGGATGCGTAGGGTTTGGCACCTGAGGATTCCTACAAGCACAATGGATGGGCAAGATAGTCTTGGATTTGGGAGAGGGGTTTGGATACGACAGCCCTGTAGGTGAACCACCTCCCTCCCTGATGTCTCTGTTTATTGAGGGTAGTAGAGACCTAATGGGGTGGAAGTGAAATCTAGATCTCTTGGGTTTCTTTGGGCATGTGTGTGGATGGAGAGTTCTGATTAGCTTAGAATGGAAGAGTTGGGACTTGGGAAAACTTGGCTTTTTCTAGACTACCGTCATGGGATGTTCAGGATAACCTGAAGTGGTGTTTTTTCATCCTTTGGTTTCCCCACTGCTCCCAGTCTCTGCCTGCCCTCCAGCCTCTTCAGTACACAGCAGCTGGCTGCGTTTCTTTTCTTGTGCTTCACGTTTGATGGATTCTGTCCATGTGGCTTCTGCTGCTGGTCTTGCTTTGTTCCCGTGAGATGCTGCAGATGAGAGCAGGGTAGTGTTTTAAAGAGAACCTAGTTCCTTATACCCCACCCCTCTAAATAGCTGAGAGAATAGGAGTCTTCACAAATTTTATTGCAAGAGAATGTGAATTTTGATTTATGGCAGGGTTTCATAGCGCAAAGAACTGGTTAATCTTTCTCTGTCTTGGTTTGTTAGGTCAGAGACCTGAATAAAACCACAGGGTGGGCAGTTTTTTTAAAAAAAACCCAAGCATGCGTGGCCTTTGTTAGTGACTGGCAGAGGAAGCATTGTATGGTGAAACTTGCTTGAGCTTGTGGACCACAGAGGTAGGGGTGATGTCAGACAGCTGCTTCAGTTCTAGAAATGCATGACATTAACCTGTTAGAATCTTGCTTCTGGAAGGGTGAGACGGAATGTGCAAACCTATGCCTCTCCTCAATACTGAGAAAGAAGAACACCACTTGTGTTCCATTTCTGCAGTTCAGAAATACAGTAAGCTTAATTTAAATCAAATGCTATTTTTTTGATGTGAGGCCTGAACTTTGGAATATGTTATTGCTATATTGCACAGAAGATTCTGTTGAAGGAATCCTACTTCATTATGGCAGGATCCCTCCCCCCACTCCCCCAAGGTGTTGGGCATCTAGGGATTTTGTGTGCTCAAATACCCAGATTTAGATTGGTATCTCTCTCAAAAGAAGATCCACCACTTCCTGGTCTGCTGAAAGCAGAAATGCTCAACAAGGTTCAGGTAAATCTTTCAGTCTCTGATACTCACAGTGAAGCTGAGCTCCATACAAAAGAGTATTAATCCAAACCACAACCTCTGTTCCAAACACTGTGATGGAGCAGTACTCCCTGTGGACCAAACGACACATTGTGTAAAATGTGTAGTGTTATTCCAGTGTGAGAAGTGGTAGATCTGACAGTTATGCAAAATCTTTCCCTCCACTATTTTTCCACCAGTGGGCTCCTCAAAAAGGCAGACTGAAAATTCATATGATCTACATCTGAAATCATGCAGATGGCAAGCACCTGTGGGGGGAAAGGGGAGACACTTGAATTTGGAGCCAAGAAGCAGTAGCTAGAAAATGAGTGTCCGAAGTGTAGCTTTCTAGCTTTCGTTGGACTGCAAATCCCATCATCCATAAACAGCATAGCCAATAATGGTAAGGACTGCAGTCCAAAAATAGGCATCTAAAAGACTGCACTTTGTCCATCTTACAGCTAGAGGAATGACTCCAAACCTTGGGCCTCCAGATGTGGAACTCCTTGCCACAGGATGTGGTAATGGCATCTGGCCTAGATGCCTTCAAAAGGGAATTGGACAAATTTCTGGAGGAAAAGTCCATCACAGGTTACAAACCATGATGGGGATGTATAATCTCCAGTTTTAAAAGGCAGGTATTTCAAAACACCAGATGCAGTGGAGGGGTATCAGGAGACAGGTATCCGGTTGTCTCATGCGCTCCCAGAGGCATCTGGTGGGGCCACTGTGAGATACAGGAAGCTGAACTAGATGGGCCCCTGGCCTGATCCAGCAGGGCTCTTCTTATGTTCCTGGACTACAACTCCCAGAAGCCTTCATCAATAGCTGTGCTTGCTAGGATTTCTGGGAGTTGTAGTCTAGGAACATCTGTGGACCCAAGGTTGGGAACCACTCTAGAGAAAGGTGAGAGAGCTGTTTTTTGGCTCTCAGTCTGTGCTTTCCTCCCTGCATAAGGATGTCAAGCTATAGTTTCTGGTGTGTGTGTGGAACATGATCAACTGTCCCAGAAGGGATAAGTTCTAGCCTGCCTTGGCAAGTAAACTGTACTGCCAGTTCTTAGTGGCTTCTATCTTAAGAGCCAACTCCCAGAACTTGGATTTGGTTTTAATCTGCTAATTGCCACTTTTATGGTGCTGCGTTACCCACTTAATTTTTTTTTTTACAGTTACATGCCTGCACTTGTAAACTTATAAAAATACACATTAAAAAAATCAGAAAAATAAGCAAAACTTCCCTTAAATCTATCCTAGAAGGTATTTGAAGTCATGAGTAAATGTTACTTGTTTCCCCCTAAAACAAGTGTTCTATCCGGACATACTGATATTGTCTCAAAATCTACTTGGAAGGGAAGCTGTCGGGTCTGAACATGGACCTCCAAGTAGGACTAGGACAGCATTCTGCCTGAAATGTGGGAGAACTGCGGCTAGTCAGGGCTGACAAGAGGAGGCTTGACCGAGTCCTAGTCTGACGCAGTCAAACTCTCCCTTTTCCTTGTAACCTTTCTGTTCAGGTGTGGAGGCCTTCCTTCGGGAACCACCCTATGGTTTTCTAAAGGAAAGGCAACAAGCACCACATCACGGCCATCTCTCATCTCTCTCTCTCTCTCTTTTATTGGGGGTGATGATTTAGTTCAGCGGGACAAGAGCTCCGCTTGTTGAGGGTACCAGTAGCAGCTATGGAGGTTGCCGGGGACTGGGGTACTCCTTCCTGGGAGACAAGGGACAGCTGAGAGTGGAAGGAGCTCAGCTTGTTCTGTAGATACAGATCCAGGTGGGTGGCCTTATCCCTGCCAGAAAGAAAGAGATTTAAAAAAAAAAAAAAGAGCATGAGACGGTTTCATACACTGCTTTACCCAACCTAGTGTCAATAGGCAGCATGACTTTGGATAGTGTAACTTGTAGGGCAAGACATGTAGAGGGGCAACTGGTTGGGGAAGGCTGGCCTGCCACCTGCAGTCCAGCATTGATCCCCAAGGACAGCCTCCCCAAACAATTCTCTAGGCTGTTGTTCTTTCTGCATCTGCTGTGCTTATTCTACCCTGTTGGCTGCATACCTCATTTAGCACCAAGCTCCGCATGAATGCCGTATGCCTTCCTGTTGATGGAGAGCTGATTTTTGGTGGGGGGAACACAGCATATGGCGCGGAGGAATTGATTATGTTTTGCCCTGCTACACTGCCCACTCTTCTGAGATTCTGCTTGTGGTGTGCTGCAGTAAACATTGCTGAAAAGCTGAGTGTGCTTCCCCCCATCTCAGAATGAGAGTTGTATTCACTTGCAGATTTAGAATGGTTATGAATTTTAGAATTGTACACAAGGAATCTTGAAGGGCAGCTGCTTCAAAATCCAGCTCAAGGTAGGATGTAGCTACTATACCACCTCTGACAGAATACGGTCTAACCTTCTGTTACAATAACCTCCAGCAAAGGAAAGTCCATCCTCCTCTCCCTGTTGCACTTTTGCTATCAGGAAGTTTATCTTCCTTTTGAGCTGAGAGCTGCTGCCTAAACTCATGGTGTCAACTGCCTAAGATGTCTTTCACCTGGCAGTGGAAGGCTAGGAGCAAAGCTGCAGAGCCATGGAATATGCAGGGAAGGGAGGACAACCCCCCTGGGGGTCCAGCTGTGTTTACTTACTCTGTGCTGATTCTTGCCCGCTCCAGATAGTTCCTTGTTCTCAAGGCTTCCTCTTGGGCCAGACGTATGTTTGATTTTGGTGCCTCTGCTCGAGTGTGAGTATCCAAGTTTGACTGCTCTAGTTCCTGTCTCCCAGTGGACGGAGCAATGGGAGGAACAAAAAAAAACACAACAAGAGAGATAGAGAAGGACTACATAACCCCTCATACAACTGGGATGAGAATAGAACACATCACAGAACAAAAGCAGTTTGCCCTCACGGCAACCTGCTACTACTGTCGATTGGGGGACAAGGTCAGTTTGCAGCTTTTTTTGCCCCGGAGCAGGGATATGGCACCTTTAGTTCTCCAAATGTTCTGGACTTCATTTCCCAGAAGCTCCAGCCTCTACAGCTAAAGGAAAGACCTGATGGGACTTGTGGACCAAAATATCTGGAGTGCCAGATCCCCTGGAGAGGATGCCACAGGTGTCAAATTAGGAACAGCAGAACTACCTCAGTCCAAAGCCCGCTGAGCTTCTATCTCTTCTACACTATCCTTACACATCTGCCTCAAACATTTGCAACACACCTTAGTTGCATGGAGGAGTGGAGTGACCAGATCTAAGGTAACGGCCACTAGCAGGAACAACCTGTAAATGACAGAATGTAGTGCAGCAGCCGGTGCAGGAGGACCTGCCAGCCAAAATCATGCAGTACCTGTGCCAGAACGGCCTGTCATTCCCATGAAGCAGGCATGAGAGGTTATTAGTCCTGCGGCTTCCACAAGGGGGTTACTGGTGCCAATGAATGGGCAGAAAGACCAGACACCTCCTCCCACTTTCACATCACCCATTTGTTTTTAACCACCCAGAACCCTCATGCTGGGCTGCCTCAGCCTGGTTACCGGCTCCTGTGAACCACTGCCCACATAGTTCAGTTTCCTGAGATCATGTGGGTGTGATTCATACAACTGGCTAACAGCATCAAGGTGTCCATGGCAACTATGTCATCAGGATAATGGGCAAAGCAGCCCTTCATCTCTAGTACAGGAGCGGAATGTATGCCCACTAAAAAAGATCCAGATGAAATACTTTGGCCTTGTACGCTGCAAAGGGAGATGCCGCTGTGCCTTAAAAGGAAAAGCCACGGTTACCCATTTAATTCTTGATGTGCAGGCAAAATTGTGGCAGTTCTTTTAAAAATGAAGTGCTTGAGGCAGACTCCTGGTTGAACGCCTTCAGAGCTGCTGCCAGTGTGCAGACCAAAACGAACGGTGGCACCGGTTGACCTAAAAGGCTCCAGATATGGCAGCTCCCTGTGTAACTAGTGTGTGCTGAACTCTTTGGAATGTGGAATGGATGGAACCCTTAGACAGCTTTCTTGGCAGTTGCGTTATTATTTTTATATCAAATATTTTTACCCTGCCTGTCTCCTTAAAAAGGAACCAAGGCAGCTTACATCATTGAAAGACAATATTTTAAAGCTAAAACAATAAGTATGTAAACACTAAAAGGGAATGAATACCACTCAGAGGTGAAGTGAGTGTATTTTCTTTTGAGAACAGCCTTTCAGGGCCCCTGAGAGGAGCTGTGTTAGTCTGTCTCAGCACAATGAGAAAAATAATGGGGAGGGGGAGAAAAAAAGGGGGGGGAATACTGAAGGACAATCAAGGTGTATTTCAGTGTAAGCTTTCAGAGATCAAACCCCACTTTTTCAGATGTAAGGAGTGGATATCCCTGTGTCTGAAGAAGTGGATTTTGATCCATAGAAGCTCACCCTGAAATAAATCTGTCCTCTTTAAAGTCTCACATTATTTTGCTAATTTTCTCTCCCCTGCTCTTTAATGTTGGCAGCTGTCTGTCAAGAGGAGGCCTTCTCTTATCCTCCCTAACACTTAGTTTGTAATCAGTTCATGCTCAGTGCTCACAGTCCTTACCCAAGAATACTTGACTGGAAAAGAGAGCTACCAAATAGCACCAGCTGAGCTAAAAGGCCAAGCAAAGATTTAAATTAGTCTTTCCTATAGCCTAATCGGCTTCCTCTCCTCGCTTGTAAATTTCATTTGCATGATCATTTGCATGAATGCAATATTGCCGGAAGGAAGACTAAAGTTTCACCATAGAATTGCAGGAAAAGATAAGAAAAAATGTGCAGGATTAGACAGAAGGCCTCTATAGTTCAGTGCTTTGGTCCCCAAGTGGCCAACTCTTTCCCCTGATCATGGAACCTTCTTTTTGCTTTGTTTTTATGTATTTTGTCAAATATTATCAATCTGCCTAGGGATTGCGGGAGCACCATTTTTCTCTCCATTTCTATCACCAGCTTTCTCCTTTTTTTAAAATCTTATCTTTCTCCATCCAGTGACTGCAGGGAGAGGGACAGATGGCTCTTAGCAGAGGCTTGAATGGATTAATTTGGAGAGTTAGGCCAAAGAGTACAGGTTGCCCATCCCTACTCTAGTTATTGCCACTGAGATAAGATTGAGAATAAGTCCTGGGAAATAATATATATTTTTAAAAAAAACATTACACGAGTCTCCAAACTATGCAAGAGATGCATCACTAACTCGGACAGAACAAAAACAAGGTGCTCACAGACAATCCTATGCCTGTCTACTCAGAAGTAAGACCCATTGTATTTAGTGCTCAGAAAGTGAGGTGAGGCAGGTAGAGAAAACTAGAGGGGGGGACACCTGTTAATAATTTACATAGACAAATGAATACTGTGCTACAGAGAATTCTGAATACTGCTGCCTAGACGTGTAAAGTTTACACATGAAATAAAACTGCAGCACAGTAAAATGGCAGGACGGGTGAACCATAAATGTTCCTTTCTTTAAATCTAGGTTTAGATTTAATTACCCAGTGGCCCCATATTCTAGAAAGTTTAAAGATTTGTGTTAACATTTTCTATTTTTAAAAATCCCCTCGCTTGTTTATTTACCTCCTACAAGAGAGGGCTGTTCTTATTTCCAGGGAAATGGAACAAATGAAGAAGACTGCAAAATAGACATAAATGAAGAGAAAACCCAGCGGAAAAGAAGCTATGCTTCGGAGTGACTTCAGTCCAGTGGCAGAGCATCTGCTTTGCCTGCAAAATGTCCCGTGTCCAAACTTTAGCACCTCCAGTTAAAGATGATTTGGGTGGACTTCTACCAGAAAGCTCCCAGGTTGGCCAAGCAGAGGAGGCAATGCTGGGCTCGAAGAGCCGTTGGCTTAACTCTGGATAACAGCTTTGGGTTCAGGTCCACCCCCAATGTGGGATCTGAGCCCTAAGCTCTGAGAACTGTTTATCTGGCTCATGTCACTTGAAGCCCAGAAGAATGCGCTAGGAAGGCTGCCCTTTGGTCTCCTTTTACTGGGGGCAGAAGGGATCTGGGGATGGCATACTCTGTGCCTCACAGTACCATTATCATCTTCTGCAAATGCTGGCAGCCAGAGCACATGGCTGGAGGGATGGCTCTCTGCTTCAGTTCCTCCAAGATCGGTGCCACAGCATATTCAACCATCTGTCGCAATATCTCTGTATTCACAAAGCTGTAGCCAGGAAAAGGGGTTGGGAGAAGAGAGAGAGCACCATTTACACAGGAAGGAGGATAGACATTCATGACTTGTTTATGTCTCTGCCAGAAGGAAATTTTAAAAGGCTCCAAATGAAAGCATTAAATAAATCACATCAATTCAGTACCACAAAGACGCAGATTTCTGACAGTAAGATATGTGGTGCAAATCCATTATGTCTATAAAATGTATAATTTTGTAGAACACTTGATTTGGCATAGCTTCAGTATAAATTTAATATATGAGCTAGTAGGGAAGGGAGGCGGGAAGAGGAACACTACGAGGAGGACAGAGTAAATGGGGAAGATGCAGCTAGCATCTGTGTGTAACATGACCCAGAAAGGCATGAAGGAAAAATAATTGGCCACTGAAGACCCAACAATTCTCACTCCTCTCTGGAGGTGAAATTTATTTGTTTTACAGCAGAGTTTCTAAGAAATCCAAATACCGGATTTTGTGCCGAACAGGGTGAGTGCTTTGACAGTTTGGCAACATTCACAAAAATAATTGTTTACATGGCAATCCAGGTGCTTATATAATATTGCCCCATCTCTTGTGGAAAACATGATTTTCTAGTTCAAAGAAGAACAAAGGTGTGACCAATTGTATTATTAGCTCTGGCTTTACACTGTGCAGATTTCTTTTTCTTTTTTTCTTTCTTTTTTTTTTTTTGATGTATTTATCATGTCAACGGTCTGCCACAGGGAAATCATTAGTCTTGGAGCATACTTGAAGTCAGAGAAACCAGCCCTGCCACTAAATGCGTTCTCCACCCCAGTCTTCTTGACTCCATCCTTGCATAGCTCCATCTTGGCCTCCTCACCCCAAAGATGGCTGATATTCTTCAGCCCCAGCTTGTTTCTGATATAGGCACCTGGAACATCTGGCACAGCTGGTGGGAGGTCTCTCAGGTGTCTCAAGGTGCTTGAGCATGGAGAGATGCCGAGACACATCTTCCAGGAGTGGTTTCGCTTGCAGTAGCCCATCTAGGTCAGCACGGAGCTGGGTGAGGGACGCTGATGTCTGCTTTGTCCTGCCATGCATAGGAGGAAAGGTCAAAGCATAGCTCTGTGCTGCTGTCATTTTCAAATGCAAAGCCCGGTAATCCTTATATTTTTTTAAAAATGTACATTTCTGCTTAGTGTAAACGTTGATAGCTTTCCAGTCTCTTGTGTAAATAATGTCAGGACTGGGGGAAACTACCAGTCCATCAAAGGAGTCAATTAATGCATGTTTATTACTTCCCCCTCCCTTTAAATCTGGCCAGAGGATTCACAGCGTCACCTTGGACTTTAATCTGATTTAGAGCACATTAGCCTTGGGGAAGCTGATTTAATTTTACAGTCAGATAGAAATTTATAAAACAACATTAGAGCTTCATAAACCTTATTGCATGCCCTATTCATATCTTTAAAACAAGAAATAGGCTGATGGTAGAAGCCGAATACAGATCAGGCCTGGGCAACGTGTTGTTGAACACAAATTCCCATAATTCCTCATGGCTAAATGTGCTGCCTAGAGCTGATGGGAGTTGCAATCCAACAACTTTTGGAAGACCACACCTGCCCCAACCAAGGAGTGCCCATCAGGGGAATAGGACTTAATACCACCATTCGGTGGAGAGAGGTACCTGGCAAAGGAGAAAATGGACACCAGTGGAATGGCCAGATGTGATACTCTCACAGTATGGCGGCAAGTAAGCTGGGTTTTGTAAGTATAAAAAAATCAGACTCTCAGCCATTCATATACTCTAGCACTACCAGCACAGCAGTTAATAAACAATACCTTCTAAAAGCCACCTTCCCCCCCATATTGCCATCGATCTATGAGACCATAATGTTCAGATCATTAACTTCACAATCGGCTTTTATTTTCAACCTCCTGCTCTTTCTCCCATGTCATCATAAGAACCAGGAAAGACTTGAGTTGGGTCCCCCTGGCACTATAATTTCTTACAAGAACAAAAAGGACTGGTACATCCACTGAAGTTGTCGACTATAATTTCTTAAACTGGCCTTTCTTCTGCTGGATTCTCCATGTACAGAATCAGAGAAGCAAAAGATACCTAGAGCTGATCACTGGACAAAGAACGTAGCCACCAGGCTCTGGTGAAATACAAGATGGCACTCCATCTCCAGTCCATGTGCAGAAGCTGACTAGACTGGCAGTTGAATCTTACTCCAGCATAGATAATGGGATACCATCCTCCGCCACACTACAGCCAGCTCATTTAAAGGCCCTGGACAGGATATATGGCCCATTCAGCTTGATTCTCTTACTGAGGGGACTGGCGGAAGAGTTCATAGAATTGTCATAGGGTTGGAAGGGACCTTGGAGGTCTTCTAGTCCAACCCCCTGCCCAAGGTGGGAGATCTCATACCATCCTGGACCTCGTACCATCCCTGACAGATGGCTGTCCAATCTTTTCTTGAAGACCTCCAGCAATGGGCCACCCACAGCATTGGGAGGCAAGCTGTTCCACTGAGGATAAGTCATGAGGATAAGTCAGCAGGTTACCACTGCTGCTCCTCAGAATTCACTGAGTCTCCTTACTCTGCCCAACGGTAGAGCTGGCCCTGGCTTCAAGAAAAGGGAAACCCATTTGCTTGGGAAAGGCACGTACATAGCAGAGACCTCATCCAGCTCCTCACGCAGCAAGCGGAGTGACTGGCTGTGCTCCAGGTGTGTCCTCTCCCATTGTGGAAGGACCTCCTCCAGACGGACACCCAACTGGGCCAGTATTCGCAGCACCTCCTTTTGGGTCAGGCCATCCCGCTGAGACTGCCCAGGTAGCTCCGGCACACATTTCCTACAAAGGGCAGAGGAAAGGGAAGGTTGTGCTGAGAGATTTTTAATGGCTCAAGCGAAAGGGTGGGCAATATCTAGCCCTCGAGATGTCGGGGACTTCACCTCCCAGGAGCACCAGCCAGCATGGCCAATGGGAAGGGATGAGGGGAGTTGTAGTCCAAAGAGCATACGACCAAAGCTTCCCCATCTCTGCTCAGCAAGACATCGCCTTTCAAACTTTTATCCCCACAATACCTGATCTCTTCCAGCAGAGAAACACAAGCCAAAGCAGAGGGTGTGCTCAGTTTTCCATCAATACTCCCTTCATACCCTGGCCCTCCTCGTAAGTGCCCGCTCTCCAGTGCCCCTCGCAAGCTGTTGATGGCTGCAAGGATAACGGCGGTGGACTGTTGGAGTTCACCCTCCTCAGAGCTGGAGGGCCTCAGGGCTGTCGCTGTCGTGCTGTTAATTAGGTCCAGGAGCTGTTTGGACACCCCAGAGGTCATTCGCTGTTCCGGCTCCTGCCATTCGCGCTCCTGCCGGCCCAGGTCCTCCGCCTGAACCTGCCGCTGTAAGAAACGCAGCTTCTCCTAAAGGGAATGCCACAGGGGAGTTGGGATAAAAATTAGCATCACGTCTGTTTGCTTATGTTTTTATTTGGTGTATTTGTATGCTGTCCCTTCCACATATTCCTACTCTGCCGCCTTGTTTCAGAGCACAAGGCACTGCGGCTAAGTTAGAACTCAACCCGTTCATTTCAAATCTACCATTTCAATTTTAGGATCTTTTGAGGGGCAGGCGGTTGATGGTCCTGCAAGACTGAGACAGAAACTGGCTGTGCATGGCTCTGATTAGATAGTGTCTGTAGTGTGCCGAACCCCCCATTGTTTTTAATTAATAATGAATAAGTAGATTAATATCCACAGAGCACTTAGGCCAAAAAAAGAAAGAAATTCAGCCAGAAGCATGAGAAGAAGGGCAAGACTCAATCCAGCTATTTTATACTGTATCTTCAACTTACTGCCTGAAATATACTTTAATATTTGGGCAAATGTCCATTAACCTACTTAATTGGCACATTCATGAACTTCATGCTATTCATAAAGTTTGATTTTAAAATTGTAGCCCTGGAATTCTCTTTTGGAAGAGGCACTTTTTTCACCACTGTAAAACTGAGGGAGAGATTTAGAAGACGGGGTGGGGGTGGGAGGAAATAGGCCAAGATGATGATACAGTTTCCCCAAAAATAAGACAGGGTCTTATATTAATTTATCCAAAAAACACATTAAGGCTTATTTTGGGGGGATGTTTTATTCTTTTTCATGTACAACAATCTATGTTTATTCAAATAAAGTTATGTCATCTTCTTCTGGTTGCTGCACAATGGTGGAGGGCGGGCTTTCACTTAACTAGGGCTTATTTTTGAGGTAGGGCTTATATTACGAGCATCCTGAAAAATCATACTAGGGCTTATTTTCAGGTTAGGTCTTATTTTCAGGGAAACATGGTAGTTATAAAGTTTTTATTCCAGTATTCAAACATTTCTGCAGAAAATATTTTCTGTTTTATTTTGCTACACAGAGGTCTAGAAACTTGGTTTTTAAAAACATTCTCTGCCTTCCACTAAACAGCCTATAATGCCAAGCTCTGGTTACAATGCCAATTCTTGATAAATATCCAACCTAATTTGATTTATTCAAATAGTTTTGTTATATTTCCACATATAGTTAAATTACTAAGTTTATGCAAGCATGGCAGCATAACCCCGGCAGTTACCCAGGCCCCCACATTCCTCCGTTCCATCCTTCTCACCTCGAGGAGTGCTGAGTTTTTCTTCAGCACATTGGTCTTAACTTCAGCATCCTCTACTGATTTCGTCACCTTTCTGCAGCTCTCCTATTGAAGAAGATGGAGAGGGAGCTTCAGAGGCCAGTCAGTAGGAGGCAGGGAGGGAATAGAATGGTTCTCCATTCATCTGCAGGTCAGCCACTTACTTGTCAACAGCAAAGAGAACATGCAGACATAAATTTGCATATGATTGCATATGCTAATGTGTATGCATAGATTCAATATCAAAATTCCTTTTATAGTTTAAAACTATAATGGAACCCATGTGGAGAAGATAGTGACGCAGTGTGCCTGCTGAGTCTTCTGTCCATATCCTAAGTTTGAACAAATGATGGATCCTTTTCCTTGTACCTTTAAGTAGGGACTAGACTAGACAGCCCTTCTAATGGAGGACACCTTTAAAAAGTGGACTGTCTTCTGGAAAGGGAATGTATAACCACCCTACTCATGTTCTTCAAATCCCGTGAAGGACTAGTTCCCCTCTATTTGGCACTGGTTAGGCCTCCATCTTGAGTACTGTGTCCAGTTCTAGACACTGCACTTTAAGAAGGATGCCGACAAACTGGAATACGTTCAGAGGAGGGCAACAAGGACTGGAAACCAAGCCCTGTGAGGAAAGACTGAAAGAACTGGGCTTGTTTAGCCTTGAGAAAAAAAGACTGAGGGGAGATGTGATAGCATTTTTCAAATACTTGAAAGGTTGTCATACAGAGGAAAGGCAGTATCTGTTCTCAATCATCCCAGAGTGCAGGATGCCTAATAATGGGCTCATGTTAAAGGAAGCCAAATTTTGGATGAATATCGGGGGGGGGGGGAATTCATTTAGAGCAGTATGACCAATTAGTACCTCAGGAGGTGGTGAGCTCTCCAACACTGGAGGCATTCAAGAGAAAATTAGACAACTCTCTGTCAGATTCCTGCATTGCTCACGGGGTGGGATTGATGGCCTTAAGGGTTCCTTCTGATTTCATTATTCTGTGATTCTGTTCAGTCCTTTGCTCTTCATTCCCATTTTCAGAAGGATTATTACAGAGAGTTGAGGCTCCCTGAAACACGGGGGGGGGGGCAGGGAGTGGATGAGCTCTTGAAGACATTTTCTTCTAATATAGCATGTTGAGCTCATGAAAATCAAATTTGGGGGGAAAAACAGGATCTCCACTAGTCTTAGGCCTCTGGCAATTCTCCTGTAGCCATGGAAACAAACCAAAACGGTCTTGCAGTGTTCCTGCCTGGTTCAGCCCACTCTTTACCAGCTCATTCAAATAGATGTCTTCTTGACATCTAACGATCTCTACAAATTTCTGCAAATCCCAGAAATTTGGCATCATATCCTCACCTCCACCCTCCGCTTCCTATGCCACTATCCCTGTATTTGGAATAAAATCAAGGAAGCTTCATTTTTGCTGCCACCCTTATTATCTCACCACATATAAAGGGGGGGGGAGAAGCAAATAATATATCATAATGAATAAATATATTTTTGTTTGTTTTGCAAAATTAAAGGTTTAAGATGGCATAGAAGTGCAATAAATCAATAAAATAAATGATAAGGTTCCAGGATAAGGAAAACATGAGCATCTGAAATGGTCTACTGGCAGCTGGCATGCCTTGGGACCAGTCCACACTTCTCTTTCTGTTCCTCACCTTGAGCTGAGAGCAATATTCCTCCAGGTCCTCAGCCTCCTGCCTGCGCCGCTCCAGGTTTTCACACAACACCGTGCACTCACTCTGCACACAGGTAGAGCAGAAGGGGAAGGGCTGAGAAGGCAGCAAGTGTGACCAGGTGGCTATCCCGCTTTATCCTGATCAAACACTTCTCTCTCTGGATTTTTCAGCTCAATCTAACAACCCAAACTTTCTTTTAAAGACACACACTGCTAGTGGGAAGTTGTTGTTTTTAACTGGAAAAGGCTTTTAGTTTTGCACCCCACCATTTTAAACAAAATTAACATTATCTATGAGAAAGAGGGAAATCTTCAAGAGTTCCCTCTTCCAGTGCAATCCTATTCACATCAAAATTATCAATATAGAATGCACATAAATACATACTTCCAGATTCAGTCATTCATGGCCAGCTGCTTCCTACAGCAGAATCTGAATTCTTCATTCAGATCGGCAAGCATTTTGGGAAAGGGGCTTTGAATTTTTCCAAAACACCCTGGGGCAAGGTATACCTATGAGATTAAAATGCTTATGAGATTACAAAGAACATACTGTACACGCACACACAGGTCTGCCTGTGTCACTTGGTAGTTCAAACTGTGGTCTAGTTGCAACCTGAGGTGGTCCCTGAGGCCACCAAAATTGGTAGAGCAAAATGGTAACAAGCCAACGTATTTTTAAAGAATGTCACCTTCCCACCAAAAGCCAAAGAAGCAACTCACTTTCAAATTAACATAAAAACACCTTGCCTCTTCAGCAGTCTGCAAAGCTCCAGAACAATGTTCAGGTATGAGCATTCACTGCCCTGGGCATGTCTGTTGAGCGTTGCTCAAAGGTGGTAAGAAAATGCGGTGTTCTGTGAAACTACCTAACAAACCAGCACAAGAGTTCTTAACGGGATGAAATTAAAGAGTCATTGGTCTAGTCCAGTGGTTCTCAATCTTGGCTCCACAGATGTTCTTGGACTAAGAAGCCTTCACCACTAGCTGGGCTGCCCAGCATTTCTGGGAGTGATCGTCCAAGAACATCCAGGGATTTGAGTTCGGAATCACTGGTCTTCTTGATCGTGGCTGAAGTAAGCAAACTTTAGGCTCTCAGTGGCCTGGCCTGTACTAGAAGAGGTGTTGGAAAGGGGACAGTTTCCAGACCTTCAGATTCTGAACATGGTGGTTGACTTTGGATGTTCTCTCCTTGAGGCTGGTGATAGAGTCCTTGGCTCGCAAGAGGCCGCTATTGCTCGCTTCCTGCTGACGAAGAGGGCAAGAAGGGGATGAGGTCAGATGGGTAGCCCAGTTATTGCTGACCTCTCCATACTTCTTGAGCATTTCTTTCAACCACTTGGATTTTAAAATGGGGGAGAAAGTTGAGGAGAGGAAGTCTTTGGGACAAGAGGCTTTAGAAGGAGACCTTGGGGAGGGGACTTTTTCGACCACAACTCTTATTATTTATGCCGGCTGGAGAATTCTGACAGTGAAAACAAGTAATCCTTCCATGCTGTGTTTTAGAAGTACACCACTGACAGTCATGAATTTTGGAGGATGCAAAGTAGAAATAGAGGACAGCTGTGTGTGACGAATCTCTTGCAATTGAGGTTTACTCAGGAAATGTAAGAGGCCAGGCCTGAGACACTAGGAAACTGGGGTGAAGGGTGATGAAAGACAAACAATCCAGGGTAGAACTGAGGAAATAGAAAGAAAACAACCCCAGGAAAGGACTTTACCAGAGGGGGGAAAATCCAGGAATGGTAACTAACAATTGCTGGTGATAATATTCTCACAGATACTAATGCAAATCGATGCATACTGTACATTTTATACATTATCATTGTTGTACACATGGCTGTACAAAATAACTATATATTTTAAGGTGACACTTCCAAGGCACAGAAAAGCAATTGTAGAAGTGGGTGTGGGAATGTCACTGTTGAGAATAATGATTGAAAATTTTGGACTACAACCCTCAGAATCTTCCACATACACAAAAAAACTGCTTCCAAAACTTGCCGATGCTCTCTGGTGGATTCCAGAAGAACCAGTCCACAGCCAGAATACTACCAGCAATTTAAGCATGCATAAGCTACAGTGACAAACTGCTGATAATTAATAAGGTGAAAATTGTTTTCTGGGTTGTACTCTTGCATGTAACCAGGACTGTGGCCAGCACCTCATTAATTAGTGCTGATTCACCCTCAACACCTATGCAATTCCACTTTTTGACATATGTAAATCACTAGTAGCATTCTGGCAAGTAACTTTTCCAACCTCTATTTCTTTAGCCAACTTCCTATGGCTCCAAACAGGAATGCCACACATTGTAATTCAGAAATAATTTTCCCCCTTAGCAGAAAGAACCATATCTTTCTTTTCTTGTTTGTTTGTCAAAGTTACAGGAGGAGGGTTAGTAAAAATGCAAAATTAGGTGGCAAACACAAATAATGTCATCACTGTAAACATATTGCCTTGGGCAAGCTGCACAGTTCCAGGGCACCCCCAGAAGAAGGCAGTTGTAAACCACTATTGAGTATTCCCTAAACAGAAAACCTTGAAAAGGGTCACCATAAGTCAGAACTGACTTGACAGAACATTATTATTATTTCAATTCTGTTTCCCACCTGTTGGCTGGAGATGTCCTCTTCATCTTCAGACCAAGTAGACTTGATAGGAAGCAGGGGATCCCTTCTCTCACCACCTGCTCCCCCTGAAGGACCTCCATCATCTGTAGATTCATTCTCAGTGGTGGAATCATCACGTTCCCCATCAATCAGGTTCAGGAGTGAAACATTGGTACAGGCAGAAGATCGCTTCAGGTTGAGATTGGGGATTTCATCCGTCAAAAGGGGCTCAGTAACACTGAGACAGGAAAAACAGCACATATATTAACTGAAGACATTGTTTGGAAAAATTACATTTTTGACTCCCTCCCAGAATCTCCCAGCAAGCATGATCACTAGGGGATTCTGAAGGCAAGGTCCAAAAATTTGCTCTCGATAACAAATTTCAGAGGAGCAGTTATTGGGTTACAGTGAAAATACACTTGTGATACCTTAAAGGCCAACAGGGGAGGGCACGGAGTAGGGACCCCTAGGCCTTGCAAGGAACAAATCAGGTATCCAGGATATGAATTGCTGGGAATGTGAACTCCTGGGCGAGACGAAAAGGATGCAGGACCACAGTACATTACAGCAATGGTTCTCAACCTGGGGTCCTCAGATGTTCTTCATCTATAGCTCTCAGAAATCCTGGCCAGCAAAGCTAGTGATAAAGGCTTCTGGGAGTTTTAGTCCAAGAACATCTGGGGACCCAAAGCTGAGAACCACTGCATTAGAGTGATGATTGCCAGGCTCATGAGTTATTTGAAAAGTGACTCTGTGAATCAAAGAGGCCAAGAGCTGTGATCCATGTCAATCAAACTCTTTTGATGTGACACACCTCCACTCTCAAGAAAAGGGTGCATCGCACTGTGCTCTTTAGAGCTGTAAGCAACAACTCCTTTCATAGGAAAGCAGGAATTTGCTCATCATTTATCCCAGTAGTTCTTTTCCTTTGGTCTTCTGGATATTTTTGACTTCAAGAATCACTGACTTTTGGCCATCTCCTAGCTTCCTATTGTCTCTTCTAGCTTCTCCCTACCTGGCATCCTCCAGATATGTTGAATGATAGCTCTCGTCATTTCCAGACAGGAGGCTGGTAATGATGGGGCTTGAGATCCAGCACATTTGTAGAGTGCCAAGCTGGGAAGGATAGGCTCTTTTAATAAGCAGTGGCTCTTAAGGATGTTAGCCAGGCCACCTGCTGAGACCTATATACAAAACATATGGTCCTTCAAGGAGAAGGTTTCTCTCTTCTCTCATCAACCCCATGATGCCTCTTGATGTTCCCCAAGTAGTGCATTGAACTCCACCTCCACCCCCTCCCTTCCCAGGGTTCCCACCCATGGAAAGAGACGGCTTTCTTCTTTTTGGGGAAGCCTTTGGCACCGCTAGACTTTCCCAGCTGCTCCTTGTTTCCCTGAGGACGGCCCTCCGTCCCTGTTGGCGTGTCTCCAGCCTCATTTATTTCCTTGGACTGCCAGATTGTCTTCACCACAATGTTGGCCATTGCTGGATATGGCATCACTATCTGGTTTCAGCATGAATTTTCCTTCCTGCGCCACACCAGGAAATATCCAAGTCAACTGGCTCTCCAAGGAAGGTGGGGACCTCCCAGCAGCTCTCCATGACTTCACAACAGTTGCCACGGCGCCTAGGATCACATGACTCCACTCTTCTGACCTTCAGCTTGTACCACTGTCATTCTGTGAGGTCAGAACAGTCTTCAGTGGGAAGACATAGAATCCAAGGCCATAGGGCTGAATAGAAAAGAAGCTGCATCTTTAGGTGCCTGATGGGAGACATGACTGAGACGTCTAAAATTATGCAGGGGATGGATAAAGTGGATAGAGGGAAGCTCTTTTCTCTCACACACACCAGAACCAGGAGACATCCACTCAAATTGAGTTGGGAGAGTGGGGACAAAAGAAAATATTTCTTTAATCACTACTTGTTTGTGGAACTCCTTGCCACAGGATGTAGTGATGGCATCTGGCCTAGATGCCTTTAAAAGGGGATTGGACAGATTCCTTGAGGATAAGGTCCACCGCCGGTTACAAGCCATGATGAGGATGTATAATCTCCAGGCTCAAAAGGAAGGTAGTGCAAAATGCCAGATGAAGGGGAGGGGTATCAGGAGACAGGTATCTAATTATCTCGTGTGCTCCCAGAGGCATCTGGTGGGGCCACTGTGAGATACAGGAAGCTGGACTAATGGGCCCTTGGCCTGATCCAGCAGGACTCTTCTTATGTTCTTATGATTTGTATTCCTGCGTTGAGCAGGGGGTTGCACTCGATAGCTTTATAGGCCCCTTCCAACTTCATGATTCTATGACACAACCTTTGTTAGCCACCCAGTTCAGCTGGCTGGATACATGGAGACAATAGGCTTGTTTGGATGTAACATTAAACTACAGTTTAATTATTGCTTAACTCTTAAGCCCATAACTGAGATAAGTACAGTAACTAAGAAAAATTACAGTTTAGCACAGCAACAATCCACCTAGTGTTCCTACACGCTTGTGCATTTCTCTCTGGTGCAGTCATGAGAAAGAATTTGAAAACTTCTGTTTCAATTTTTAAAAGTAGTTACAGCTTTCTGAATACAACAAGCTATTTATTAATCACCCTTATATATGATTTCTTGAACCAAGCCAATTTCAAATCATAATTAAAGATGCTGCTTCTTTCAAAATCTCATAGCTGAGACTATTCATAAATAACAGTAGGGATGCAAAAATTAAAGTGACTTAACTATGGCCAGAAGTGAAAGCTTCCAATTTCGTCATTGTGGGTAGATCATGCACCTGATCCTCATTACAGCTTATCCTTAAACCACTATGTATAAAGCCATGTATAACTGTTTCTCATACCTAGATAAACAAAGATTCAAGACCAGTGGTTCCCAACTTTGCATCCTCAGATATTCTTGGATTAAAACTCATTGAATCCTTCACCACTAGCTGTGCTGGCTAAGGCTTCTGGGAGTTGTAGTCCAAGAACATTTAGGAATCCAAGATTGAGAACCACTGTTGTAGATGTTCAGCTGCTGCCCACTTCTGGTTTAATGTATCGTTTAAAGGTATGCCCTTCGGAAAAGCTATTGCACTGATGAAGTTACTCTTCCATCGTCATTCTACTATTTTCTTTTCCATACTTAATTTGCCCATGAGGAGCCAGGACTGAGGCCAAGAAACCTTCAGTAAGGTTGCAATCGTATGCCTCTTTACCTGGAAAAACCATCGTTAATGCAACAAGACTTATTTCTAAGTACAGTAGACTTCTTCAGGATTGTAGTGTCAAGTATTACTTAAATAAAGCACCGTAATCTATTTACAAGGGTTTTTTATTTTCTTCTAAAGAGCAACAGATTCATTCTGGTAAATGTAACAGCTTTGACAGGTAACTCCACTTTTTTTTTCTTTTTATGCGTAAGAGCAAGTACATGAAGATCAAAAGCTTGCTTGCAGTGCAAATATCTCTGAGCCAAATTATACATGACAGCACCCATCGATGAAGCGCTGTCCCATGTAAGTACTTCACATATTTATCACACACACACACAAACTGTTCCTCTAAAAGTTGGTTCACCTGCACTTTGTGTCAGTATGCCAGCAACAGTCCAGGCAAGCATGCTGCTGGTTAGGTTAATTCTGCAGCTGAACAGTTTAACTCACCTGGTAAATGACAGCGGGAAGGAGTACATGGAAGTCTTATATAGGCATATATTTCACTTGTGACCACGAGAGCTGGCACCACCATTAGACAGTCATCTCAGGTGAAAGATGCTGGGGGAAGGCAAAGACTACAAAGGCAAGATGTTGGAGAACAGAGCCCATTTCACTCAGATGTGACAAACTCTGAGGTTTCAGCTGCTCATCTCACCCCCTTCAATAAACAGAACGGGAGGAGCACTATCTTTGCCTCATAGAAAGACTCTCGGGGCATTCTGGGTGGACACCAACATATCTATTTCATTGACCAATATTCCCTTGCTGCAGAGGTCCTCAGCACCAGCTGCTGCCAACAAGGAACATCTGCTTTCACCACAGTCTGAACAAACTCAGGCTGCAGCTCAGCCCTACTCCCACCTTGCTTTGGAAGTCTACAGTCAGAGGGTGCCATCAGACAGGGAAGCAGGTTCCCATGGGATCATAGTGTCATTTCACTGGATGCAATCTACTTTAAAGTGACCCTTCCATGCATGCACAATCTGGTCCCAATCATTCCAGCCCAGCTCCAAAAAAAAATTGCACTCAGAGTAGTCCTGCTGCTGAACCTTAAAAATACAGAATCTGGACTGGTACAGAGCTGGTTTATGGTTTCTTGTATGTTGTCTGGTTGCTGGAAAATTCACACAATCTGAAGAGAAACTGGAGTATATAGAAAACAGATCAAACCTAACTATGCCCCAAAACGTGAACTACTGTGTTTCCCTGAAAATAAGACAGGGTCTTATATTAATTTTTGCTCAAAAAACACATTAGGGCTTATTTTCAGGGGATTTTTTTTTCCTGTACAGCAATCTACATTTATTCAAATACAGTAATGTCATCATTTATTTATTTTATTTTATTATTTGTTTGATTTATATCCCGCCCATCTGGTATATTCTACCACATCATCTTCTAGTTGCTGCACAATGGTGGAGGGCGGGGTTTCACTTAACTAGGGCTTATTTTTGGGATATGGCTTATATTACAAGCATCCTGAAAAATCATACTAGGGCTTATTTTCAGGTTGTCCTATTTTCAGGGAAACAGGGTATATCACCGTCTGATCAAACCCGGAGCCAGAAATACTGCCTACTAAGCCATGGCTAAAGGGGATGGGCAGGAAGCACTACCCCCATACCAGATTCTTCCTACAATGTTGTAAAAATCTTTCCCCATCCAATTCAACAGTCTTCAGACTTTAATGGCGAAGCTAAAATATCTTGTAAATAAATAAATAAATAAAATAATTTTAAAAAGCATTGTTGCAATGCTTAGTCTTTTCTTAGTGGTACTGAATAAGTTCCACTAAAAGTATTACAGCTCAGGTTCCTTTTACCCATGAGTGGCCAAAGTGCAGCTCTCCAGACACTGTTGGACTGCAAGCTTAGCATTCCTCAATAATTGTTAGGCTCGATACAGTTAATGGGAGTTGTAGTCTAATAGCATCTGGAATGCCACAGTTTGCTTCCTTGGCTCATACACGCCCCCCCCTCAAATGCATCGTTTTGCAAGCAAAAAGCAACAAACACAACTCAACAAAGTAGCCAGGAAAATATTTAACATTTTAATTGATGCTTACAAAGACAAACCCTTAGTGTATTTTCTCCCTTATTGTTGTTGTATGCTATCAAGTTGCCTCCAACTTATGGCAACCCTATGAATGAATGATCTCCAAAATGTCCTGTCTTCAAATGCCCTGCTCAGCCCTTGCAAATTCAAGCCTGTGGCTTTCTTTAATCTCATACTGTATATGGTCTCCCTCTTTTCCTGCTACCATCAACCTTTTCCAGCATTATTGTCTTTCCCAGAGAATCCTGTCTTCCCATGATGTGGCCAAAGTAGCTTCAGTTTTAACATTTTTGCCTCCAGAGACAGTCCTGACTTGATTTTATCTAGGACCCATTTATACATCATTCCGGCAATCTTGGGTATCAACAAAGCTGTCCTCCAGTGCCACATTTCAAATGGATCAATTTTTCCCCCCTGTAAGTTTTCTTTACTGTCCAGCTTTCACACCTGTACATGGTGTTCTGGAAAACAAGAGTTCGGATGATCTTGGCCTTGATCGGCCTGGGGAAAAACTGGGGGGAATGGAATATGAAATATGTTCTTTTCGAATGATAAATAATATGTCTATGACATGGTATTAAAACTATATAACATGATCTTAATAAAAGCCTTCATATATTTTAAGTTCTCCAGTGACATATCCTTGTTATGTGCCATCAAGTTGCCTCTGATTTACAATGAACAATCTCCAAAATATCCTGTCTTCAACTGCCCTGCTCAGTTTCGTAACCTCAAGCCTGTGGCTTCCTTTAGGGAGTCAGCTCATCTCATATTTGGTCTCCTTCTTTTCCTGCTGTCTTCCACCTTTTCCCACATTATTGTCTTTCCCAGAGAATCCTGCCTTCTCATGATGTGGGCAGCAGAATAGCCTGTTTCAACGTTTTTGCCTCCAGAGATAGTACACCTGATGATGTTTTCCAGTGCTTTCATTGGGACTACTTCAATTTTGTTCATTGTCAAGGTGAAAGCACAGAAAGGGCTGACAAGCAATCTGTGCCCCCTCCACCTTCAGATCTCTAGATAGAAGCCACCTGCACCTCGGGTCCAGGCCAGAGCTAAGAAGGAGACCCTCTGACTTTCCCTTCCTTTTACAGACTCCTCGCAGCTCCTATTGGGCCAAACGCGCTGACGCCATCCGTATCGCCTCTCCGGAAATGCAGTCCAGTTGCCAAGTCGCCTCTTCCCCATGTTCCTTTTGCCGCCGTTTCACTGTCAGCTCATTCCCCCAATAAAACGAAGCGCTCGTTTTGAATGACAAGGACCTTTTGCTCCAATGAGAGCCTGGAAGAACTGTTGACTGGTCGTCCATGGGGCGGGGCCTAAGCTTGCTGATTTCGCAAGAAGCCACTGCTAACACCGGAGGGGAAAGGGCGGGGCACTATTTGAACGACATTTCGCAAGGAACCATTGAGAAAGAGAAACTACCTAATGGGGCGGGCACAAGGGAAGTTATAGGCGGGATTTATCGGGACCCACGCCCAATGGAGCTGTCGGAGGACTTATTTGACATAAGGTCTCCACCGGATCCAATAAGGGAGGTGCGCAGGCGGGATTTAAAGCTATCGGCCAGTCAGGTAGAAGGATGGTTTGAGCTTAGTCAATAGGAATCAGAATGGAATTGAGAGGCAATCGTCTAGCCCAATAGGGCGGGAAAGCGTTTGTGACGGACGGCACGAGCGGCCAATCTGGTTCGTACGGGTCGGTTCGGTGTTGCTGGGCCAGGTTCGGGCGCGGAGCGGAACGGAGCATCGCCGGGGTCCCGATCCGCCACCGCCACCATGCCGGCCGTTTCCAAGGGAGACGGGATGCGGGGCCTGGCCGTCTTTATCTCCGACATCCGAAACTGTGAGCAGGCGGCGGCCGTCGTGGGAAGACTCTGCGGGAGGGGAGGGGCCGTTGGAAAGGGCAGCGGGGGTGGGTGGGTGGAGGGAACGGACCGTGGGGAAGACTCGAGGAGGAGCGGGGAGGGGGGGTTCCGTTGGGGAGGGGAGGGGCCGAGAGACGCCCCGCGACCGGCCAGTGCCAGCGCGGGGGTCGGTCGGTGGTGGTGGTGGTGGGGGGACTGGAGCGGGGAAGACGGTGGTGAGGGGAAGGTTTGGGGCGGTGAGGAGGGGCTCTTCTCACCCGCTGGGGGCCAGCGGGGCTCGGGGCAAAGGCGAGGGTTGGCCCCTGTGGGGAAAGGGGAAGGCAAGCGAGCGGGCCGGGGCGACGCGACAGCAGGCCGAGGGGAGGGGGGTCGGTTTCCCACAGGACGGGTCAGCGTGGCGAGCAAGCCCGCTTCCAAAGAGTGTGAGCCTTGGTGGTGGGGTGGGGGTGGGGGTGGCCAGTGGAAGATGCTTCTCCCCCACACACACTCAGAGGTGGGTGAAGACTGTGCGAATGGACGGTGGATGCTGGAAGAGGAGGTCTGCCCCACCCGGACCATTTGGGGAGAGGATGCTGCTGTCCACTGTGGGAGCGCTTTAAGCTTCTGATTTGGGCCCCCTTTGGGACTTTTATGGCTGGAAGAAGAAGGTGGGGGGGGCATAAACAGAAAAGTTGTAAAGACTGTATGCAACCAGGGCTTCCTGCTATGAAATGAATGTTTGGGGGGGGGGGACAGTAAGGAGGCTCACCCTCCTTTTGCTCAGGTATAAGAGTCTGTTCCAGTACCACAAGGGCATCCAAAGAGATTGCAGGTGAATAAGGCAGAGGTACTTGGGGCCTGACAGGACAGGCAGATGGGCAAGCACCTTGACTTCCATAGGGCTAGGCAACCATTCACATAACCCTCTTCTTGTGGAGCAGTTGTGTTGGAAGTATGTGGGGGTGGGTGAGTTGGAAGGGTGAAAAGGATCTCGAGAAGTTGGCCCAAGGATGTGGAGAGATCCTGTTGCCAGCAAAGAGAGGAACAGCTGTTTACATGTGGTGTACAAAGAGAAAAGAAAAATCCCAGTTTTGCTTTGAGAAGGCAAAATGAATTATTGAAGGGTTTCTGGGATGCTGCAAGTGGAATTGTTTTCTCCATGGGGTTTGCTTGCTGTGGATTTTGATCAGAGTTTGAGGAGCCTATGGTTAATTGTAGATCCAAAGGAACAACCCTAGTATATATAGCGTGTTCAGTAAGTACAGTATATATTAATAATTCCTAACATGTGGTACTGAAAAAAAGTTGCCAATCACTGTACTCAATTAAAACTATTTATACAGTCCTGTCATTTTTTTCAAGCTTTCTTCTACAGTTGTGGAAGAGATTCTGGCAGTCAAGGAAACAAGAATGTTATATTTAAAACCCAAGAGATTCACATACAGAGCCAAGTCCTCCTGTCTACTATTTTTGTGGGGATGTTCCACTGTGTTAAGAACTGTTTGTTTCAACCCATTTTCCCTACTTCCTTCTCAGGAATCCTGGTCCTCTCCCCCTCCCCTCTCTTCCTTTTCTTGGCATATTCATGCATACAAGATTGTGCAACATCAGTTTTGCAAGAATAGCATATGCAAGCTAAGTGATTATTGCCAATGTCTGGCTTTCCATGGATGGCAGCCTATGGAGCTAATTTCTTACAATATTTGTTTAGACCATTAACTACAATCAATTGTACTCTACAAAATACTCGTGTTAGAAAACATATTGAATTTGCTCAAGCTGTGGCAAATCTTAATTATTTTACATGTTGAAACATACTTAAGATAATCCCACTGGAATTTCAAGAACAGGACAGCCCATACCATGGTTGAAGAGCATATGAACTGGAGTAGGACCAGAGAAGAGCATGTTAGTTCTTTTTTTTCTTCTTCTTTTCATCATTCTCCTTGGAGAGAAACACTTTCTAGGCACAAATTTCTTCATCCGAGGCTGCCTTTGACTGCTATGACTGGCAGGGAGCGATCATATCTCATTTGTAGACCACACACCTTGCACACACACACACACAGCCTGATGTTCATTCCCAGGAATCTAGGAAAAGCATCTTCCTACTTGAGACCCTTGGGAGAACCTCTGCCAGTCAAATGAGATTCAGTACTGGGCTAAATGGACAAACAGCGGAACACAAGACAATTTGTATTCTTATGGATCTACATTTGGGCTGCACAGACTTCAGAGTTGTGGATATATTTTGATTTTTTGCTTGAACTGTAAGTCCTTGTGTGTTGAATCTGCAGCAAAATGTGCATATACTTAGCATTAGAGAACTCTCAACTCAGGATTTGTTTCAAGTTTAAGAACTAAAAGTCTTTTCTTGCAAGACCCTCCACACAAGGATTTATTCTTGGTTTCGTCAATCCAACAGAGTCAGCTTCTTTGCTGCTATTGCTGAATAACTGGGAGTCAGGAGTAATTGTGTATCTCCTGAAATCATTCGAAGATCTTTCTGTAGATCCAGATGTCTTTTCTGCCCACTTCAGTTCTAGATATGTAAGATTAAAATGTAAATTTAAGCCCAGGCCTCTGTGTGTGTCTCTTCCAAAATTGCTTTGTACTGGTGTAAGATCCGCATGCTTGCATATCACTCTTGATGGGGGGGTGGTTGACAGTTTTGCTCCAGAGGAAACTGGGTAGAACAAGGTGTGTGGGGGTAGAGCGGAAGGTTTGATACCGACATGCCTCTAAAATGGTGGTGCCCTAAAATGACTAACTAGAAGAATGTTCCCTGGTGCTTTTAGCAATTGTGTTCAAGAAGGCATTTAGGTAGGAGCAGCTTGGCATGGCATGCAGGACTAACAAAAGAAACACGTGTTGCCAGAAACCTCCTTGTGAGTGCAACTGTTGAAAGTACAGAAGACCTGTTCACCTTGGCAGCTGGCCATTGTAGTCCCAGAAAAGTCAAGATCCTCGCTAGGAAAAAAAAGACGACCCCTCAGCCTGTATTTCAAGCTTCAAAATAGGCATAGAGTGAAGCTTGGGTGTTCAAACGAATGAAGAGCATCAAGTCCTTTGTACTCTCAAAGTGCTAATGATTATAAGAAGCAGATACATTTGGAAGATATCATAGAGGTGTTTCCTAAGGCCTTAGGGTTAATAGTTTAGGGGTGGATTCTAAAAATGGATGGGATGTTACATGGAAACTCTTTGAGTCATTGGTATTTGTTTCACTGAAAAGTCAGCTGTATTTTGTTGATGATTGTGAGAGTGGGGAGAATTCTAGAGAAGTTCAGACTGACGTTGCCCAGCACCAGTGCAAAAAGTCATAGGCAGTCAGAGAAGCACCGTGGAATGCTCAAGCAGTCCAGTGTTTCAGTCAGAAGAGGCAGAAGAAGAGCATCTTGGTACTACTTGACACATGTTAATTCCACTGTTGATATATGTGACCTTCTCAGTGCCAATTTGTGGGCTCTCAAGTTTCAAAAAGGGGTGGGAGTTTGGCTAGTATCTAGCCTGGAAACTGTCTCCTGTAGCAGTGCTGAACGTGGGAGACCTTGGCAGCCCATAGAACTAGCTGTGAGCAGTTTATAGGAAGGGCAGGATACAACAAATAAACACATTCCACAGGCCTGTCACCTTCTCTTTCCATAGGTTAATTTCCTCATCTACATTGTAATGCTGATACAGCTGACAATTGTCCTTTCCAATCTTCACTTAAAGCCAGGACCTTCCTGATGGATCTTCATATGAGCCTAGGGCTGGGAAACCTGTAAGATCCACTAAATGTTGTTGTACAGCAGTTCCCATCAGCTCCAGCAAGCATGGCCAGTGATAGGAAATGGTGGCACTTTTAGCACAACCCATGGAGAGACAGAGTTTCCCTATCCTTGAAAATGCATGGGGAAACTTGATGCCTTTCAGGAGTTTTTGCTACCACCACAGCAAAGATATGAGCAAGAAATCCTTTCAAAACAAAAATGTTAGATACTGACTTGGCAGTACTTGTATGCTCTTGATGAAGTGCTAATGGGATGAAAGATAGGATCAGCCTAAGCCCCTTTAATCTGTGAATGTGATTTTTTTTAAAGCCCCTGGTAGTTAACTGTCAGGAAGCAAATCTTTCCTTTAAGAAGCATTTTTCTGTTGAAGTCATGATAAACAGAAGGGTACAGTGTGTGCATGTATAGGTCTGTTTGCGGCAAATGAAAGAGGTGGAGTAGATATTTTGGATCAGTTTCTTATTTTAATCAAAATGTACAGGAAGGAGGTATAGGAAACGCCCAGGCTTGACTAGAATGAAACTATACATAGTTTTCCCCAGGCTGAAGACAGTTTTCCAGCCATGGTGGCATCTCGCTTGAAGCCAAGACAGTGGCTCAGCAAACTACAGTCGGGTATGAATAAGTATTATGCTAGTTTTTGTAGCCCATCTGTTTCCTAATCTGTTTGATGGAGCAGGTGAAGTAGCTAAGAAAGGGAGAGCTTCCCATTATGTTTAAACTCAGGGTTATGGTTTGATTCCCCAAACAGGCTAGGATCTGGAAGCTAACAATCGAATACAGTATGCTTCTCATTCACATCATTGTTTATTAAGCCATAGTTTTTTGGCCTGTCTCTTGCCTTTGCCCATGAAGTGCACATTTGCCCCAGACACTGCCATGCATTGGGACCAGATACTGTATATCTCATGCTGTTTTTCAGCAAATCACAGTGCCAAGAATTGGAAACAGTGTTGTCAACAGGTGAGTCCTCTTTGAGCTAGTGCATTGCAATTCTCAGTGGTTTCGGGTAACAACGAAGCATATTATTTTAACCACAGCCCTACGATTAACCCTGAATACATTGGAATTTCTATGACATCACAAATATGTTAGAAGTTAGTCAGGGCAGTTTTTAAAAAAAAAATCCATCTGGATGAAGTATTGCCTGGCTGCGTTACTCGGATCAGAATTGGGAGTGGAGCCTGCTTGCTTTACATATAAAAAAGATTGTTGGATGCTCTGAGTGCAAAGTTCTTCTCTTGACTCTCATTCAATTTGGCCCTAAGTGGAGTTTCCCACCCCCACCCCGAGAAGCAGAGAATAGGCTCTTGCTGCTTTCCTTTTGGTGCACTGCTTCATTTGTTACTCTGTTTAATTCATAAACTCTGTGTGTGGTGTTGGGGTGGGTAAGAATGTTCCTTTCAGCTTGATTTGGTAAGAATGTATCAACATTTACAATTCCTTCTTATTTGGGATAGAAACTTGAGATACAGTATTTGCAAAATTTGAAGGTGGGGAAAAAATGGGTAGATTTGGCCATCCAGGTCCAAGGCTTTGCGTGTTTGACCCTTCGAAGTTCAGGTCTGAATATTTAAAGTTGTTTATGGTGCTGAATTGTGATTATTAATATTCTCCCTTCCCTTATCCAAGAGTTTCTTTATCTTTACCTATGTAACATACACAAGCATGACTATATCAGTAGTAGGAATATTTATATCAGTCGGACTAGGCTAGTGCAAATAGGGGAATTTTTTTCTTTCAGTTCATGTTTTAAGAATTTAACACCATTCACGAATGTATTTGGGATGGAAAGAACAAAGTTTTAAAATTCTGAATACAGAAGACAGTGAAACAGATTTCCCATCACTAGTGTGGTGCAGTTGACTTCTATTTACTGCTGGATGTCCACCCTATTATCTTCTTCCCTAAGGTTTTCTTTCTGCATCCCTTGATGTGGTAGGTAGGTGTGCAGTACCAAGAACATGTCATGGTGGGCTGAGTGGGTGGTGCATCAAAAAGGCTGACATTTTCTTCATTTGTATCCCTTTGTGTTTGTTTCCAGGTAAGAGCAAAGAAGCTGAAATTAAACGGATTAACAAGGAGTTGGCTAACATTCGATCCAAATTCAAGGGTGAGTATCCTTGTGTTATTTTCCCCTTCCTCCATCCTTCTATCTTCCTCCTCCTCCTCCTCCTCCTCTCTGTCTGTCTGTATCTCTCTCTCTCATTCACACACAAGCACACACTGTTTCTCCTTTCTCCTGCTTTGCAGGATACACTGACTGTTTCACACTACAGATCTGTACAGCAGCTCTGTGACTCAGCCTGGCTTACTCATTGTCTCTCATTATTTTTCTTTCTTTCTCCCCCACCCCCTCCCCACCTCACAACCATGCGTATCTGTAGTCATTGCCCAGGTTGGTTCCGCTGCTGTCATCCATCTTCTCTAACACTCCGACAGTGATGCTCTATGAAAATGTCCAGGGTACGGTGTATCCGCAGGCAGCAGATGAGGGATGACCCCTGTGCTCAGGGTCAAAATGCTCAACAGCTCTACTACTCTAGCTCTCTTTCAAACACACTGGAAAAGATCTGATTTTCAGAGCAAAGCTCTTAACCAGTGATCTCCTGTCACATCCCCCAAGCCAGCTAAACCTCCCTTTCCCTTCCCCCCCATCCTTCCTGAATCCAGTTAGTGACTGTTTAGACTGGGGCTTCTGGACTGTGTTTCCATTCTTCCAGGTTGTTATGACACTGCAGGACAATTTCTGCTGTGTTGAAAAGAGTGGGGCTGGTCTCTCTGCTTCCATTGTGGAAATAACTAAGTGCTTGAAACCCAAATTGTTCTCCTTATGTCTGCATCTTCAGCTGAGAGGAGTAGGATTGGATTGGCTCAGTTTTACTATTGTCTCTGTGGTTGTATCATCAGGTGCCATTTGAAAAAGATAGTTATGCAACTTGTGCCAAGCTTTTGTTATTTTTAAAAGGAAAAAGGACTTACAGTGAGGAGAGTGCATGTTGGACATACTCTGACAGAATTCAGTTACTCCAGAATAGACAGTTATATGTGGACAGAGCAATGCTGGTTAAAAACCAATCCAGTTATTCCATATTCTTTTGAATAGGCAAATCATCAGGGATTTTGCTCAAGCACAGATATAACTTAGAACTCCTGCCCATCCCAACTGAGTCTGTATCTACTTCCAAAGAAGCTCAAAAGCCTTAGTTCCTGGCATCCTCCTGCCAGAAAATCTAGCAGCTGTTGCTCTCTCCACTATACTTTGTTCTTCTCTCAAATCAGTGTAATCTAGTTACGAGACAATCTCTACAGTGTCAACAATTTAGAAGTTGCCTGTAAAATCTCACAAAGCTGGGCATCTGTTTTTGTTTAAAGAAGCAAGGTTCTCAGTATGCCAACCCTATCTCATAAGAATAGGATTTTTTTTCATTCAGCATTGGTTTTTATCATTGTTCTTTTCCCTTCTTGTGTTATTATTATTTATCATGTTTGTACCCTACCTTTCCACTACCAGGAGGTATTCAGGGCAGGTTACAATCATGAAACTCTTCTTCCTCAGTTCAGGTCAAGAAAATTCTGTGCAAGATCTCTGTCTGCAGAGAAGACAAATGTAATTGTACACTTTAGTTGGAACAAAAGTTTGACCTATTTGTACCAAACACAATTCCTTTTGGATTCTAAATTAAACATATTTATTTTGCATTACTTTAATTTCCTGATGATCTACTGTGGTGAGAGAAATGCATTTTTTGGAGGGAAACCTGCTATCTGTCTAAAATGGCCTGTAGTTTACATCAGAAACATGTCTTATAACATGCCTGGGCACCACATTTCCCTTATTCTTGGAGCTGCTTGTACACACACACATACACACAAGAGCAAATTTCAGTTTCTTTTTCATTAGAAGGGGGCTGACTGGAGAAAAGGTAACTTCCCCCCCTGCAGTGCTGGCAAGACATCCTTGGAAAGGAGGGTTAGTAGACGCTTTCCCAGGCCTCTGATAGGGAGGCTTGAGGCAGAGCTTCCAAGGCCTCCCTCCCTCAAGAACAGTCACTTCTGTCACTGGCAGATTATGTGGCATCAGTGCAAGGATCAGTGCAAACCGGGGGAAATGCTATCATAGAGGTGGGTATGGGACCCAATTGCTGTGGCATGTAGGGAACACAAAGGATGCGTGAAAAGTGGAGGACCGTCTGATTGTGTCTGTCCTTTTACTGTGCTTGAGTGGATTTAGATATAAAGATATTTGGGAGGTTGCTAGTGGAAGGCCAGGGAAACCTTGGAGCTAACTTTCTGCTCGCCCGCCTGACCCAGTTGCTTTGCAATTGCCTCTCTCCTTCCAGTAGTGCCAATGACCTTCCTGCTCCCTCCCCCCCCCTGCTCTTTTCCCTTTCAGGAGATAAAGCTCTGGATGGCTACAGTAAGAAGAAATATGTCTGTAAGCTGCTGTTTATCTTCCTGTTGGGCCATGACATCGACTTTGGGCACATGGAGGCTGTTAACCTTCTCAGCTCCAACAAGTACACGGAAAAGCAAATTGTAAGCGGGAAAGGGAATTCTGGATTGGGGAAGGATCCTCCTTAAAAACAAACCAAAGCCAGCTTCTGTTGAGAAAAAAACCCTGGGTGATTCAGAGACAAGCAATGGGTGTGACCTTCACGAGCTAGCTAATGTTTGTGATGTTTTTTAACAATGGTGTAACCCAGACTTGTCTTCAGAAACTGATTCTAGCCCCCTCTTTGCCTCAATTCTTCATCTGAACAAGTGGGAACACCAGTTGGCTGCCTCCCAGAGCTCATGGTAAATAAACACAGTAACCCAAAGCCTGCAAATAATTGGGAAAATGGATATTTGTTTACTTATTGACCTTTGCATTTCTAAAGTATTCCGTCCTTCTTCCAAGAAGATGTTGTTATTTTTACAAGGTTACCTAGGTTAGGCTGAGAATTCTAGCTCAGCAATCTTAGTTCAGCATTTAGAGTCTACCCAAGACTTTCTGCTGCTTGATACAGAGTAGAAATCATGACCCTCACCCATCCAAGTGAGGGTGCACAGTGTTGAAAGCCAGACAAGTTATTTTTACACAGGAGGCAGAAAACCCTACAAGCACCTCTCCCCATCACTACCAGTACAAGTGTATAATAATAACTAGCTAACCATTTGCTGTCTTTAAATGATACCCCATCTACTCTTTAAGGCAGCTGCTTCACTCTGCTTAACGGTGGACATGAGCCTGCTGACACTCTAACCATAGCCATGCAGGCTTTCAGATGTAGTTAGAACAACTTAGGAAGTGTTTTTCCCCAAAGCCACCCTCTGAATTTCCTATCATCAAAGTCCCATTAATAGCAACAGCAGAGGAAGTGGTAAAAAGGTGTTCCTGGACTGCATCATTTTGTTCCATAGGTGATGAATGTGGCAGAAAAAAAATCTGGCAGCATATGGAATAAACATATTGGGGAATGCTGAGTTTTCTGTTATGGAGATTTAAAAGATAGAGAAGTTGGAAGAACATTCACTTTGCCAAGCCCTCTACTCCATCTTCTCAAATGGTATCATTCAGGCATCTCTTCTGTCTCTTTTCTTAGGGGGTGAACTAGGTTTGCATGAGAATTTGAATCCCAAGTTTCTATATTCCATTTCTCCCCTTCTTCCATCTCATTAGCACACATCTTTCTGTCTTTGTATTCTGGGCCATTTATATTGATGAGGCTATGGGCACTAATATCTCTGTTAAATAAAACAGGAGCTCTACTTGCTGACAGCCGAATTAAAAGTGAGCCAGTGAACTTTATATCTAACCCTCATGAACTTTGGATGGAAGTAGCCAAGGGACGTGCCATTACAGCTACTGCTCCAGAGATTGTAGGACAGTGGGAGACCTAAAATGAGGGTCCTGTTTTTTTTTAAGTAAGGAGCATGCATTTGCCTTTTTAATTCACTATTAAAGCCCATATATTCCAGATGTGATGTGGGGAGCATTTGACCCACTCTTGTTTTTAAGGTCATATAGAAGTGGCTCCACACAAGTCAAAAGTTCAAAAAGATTTTTTACCTTCACCTCTATGAAGGTGGTTGCTTTTGTTTGGGAAACTAATGGTGAGAGGGCGAGCAGGGTCCCATTAGTTGTGCGATACATAGACTTGAAAAAAATAAGCAAATAGAGGAATTATTTGTCTTCCTCAGAGGCTCTCGCCAGCCTTGATCTGTCCCTTTTCTGCGTAGAAAATGTGATAGGAAAATTTTATTGGATTCAGCAGTCTAGACTCTGTGTGAAAGTAATGTTTCCACACTATCCAAGATTCATAGTGAGAAGAAATGGATTTTGCCTTGAGATTTTTTGTAAGGCTTCCAGGGTATTTTGGAAAAAACAAAGTACACACAAAGCAATGTGTACTTTTAAAACTGAATAACTTAAATGCATACAATGGGATGAGTGGTTGGGCAGAAACAGTGACAATCATGCTTTATTCTCAGTTCATGCTTTATTCTCAGCCTGCCTCCCCTCCTTATGATCCTAGGGCTACTTGTTCATCTCGGTGCTGGTGAACTCCAATAGTGAGCTGATCCGTCTCATCAACAATGCCATCAAGAATGACTTGGCAAGCCGCAACCCCACCTTCATGTGCCTGGCACTACACTGCATCGCCAACGTAGGCAGCCGTGAAATGGCTGAGGCCTTTGCTTCTGAAATCCCCCGTATCCTGGTGGCTGGGTAGGTTTGCTCTATAAGGTGATATTTTATTTCTGTAAGTGTATACAGGATCCTAAGAAGCTCCCTCATATCAATTTAGAAAGCTCAGAAATGGTCATGGGGCAGGACTTGGTAGCCTTTTGAACACTGTTGAATCCCAGTTCCCATCAGCCTTAACCTCAGTGGCCATGAAAAGGAATGATGAGAGTTTTAGGCCATCAAGATCAGAAGGGCCAAACTGTCTTGCTCACTTTTTTTTTTATTTTTAATTGCCCCTCAGTGACACCATGGACAGTGTAAAGCAGAGTGCTGCCCTCTGTCTCCTGCGCCTCTACAAGACTTCGCCTGACTTGGTGCCCATGGGAGAATGGACGTCACGGGTGGTGCACCTTCTAAACGATCAGCACATGGTGAATTGTTATTCTCTTCGACTTTCTTTCTAAATAGACAGTTTAGAAGCTTCTGCCCCCTCTCCCAATTTATCTCCATATATAGTTTGTCCTGTCTGCTCGCAGGTCACTGCCAGACCATACATCCCTCTGTGAACATTCAGAACTCTTTTTCCCATTATGCCCGCTGGTCAGTTTATTCTGAATACTAGAAATCAGAACATCACGCCAGCAAGAGGACAGGTTCCTGAAAACAGATATTTGTTGGTCTCTTTTTGGTGATTTAGAACTTTTCTCTTTGTGTGTGGATGATGGAACATTGGCTCTCCATATATTTTGACTTATAACTCCCATCATCTCTGCCAGCTTGGCCAGCGATAACAGGTTGTAGGAACTGTAGTCTCCAACACCTAAATGATCAAATGTTGCCCATCGCTGTTAAAACAACTCCTCAAATACTTTTGAGCAATGGTAATGCTGCACATTGGACGCTCTATTCTCTGTGTCATTGTCACACAGAATTATACTGCATGTGCACTGGGAACCAGTGGGTGGCACATCCCTTATTTATTTATTTATTTATTTATATATATTATTATATGCTACCCTTCATGATGGGATATAAATAATATGATGGTTTATAACAGTTACTATTTATATGCCTCCTTTCTCCCCATGGTAACTTACAACAATTAAAATGAGCAACAAGATTCAAGGGTGAACAGTTTTAAAGTTCCATAGAAACTGTATCTTAAAAATTAAATCTTTATCAGTATGAAAAACGAGACTGAACATTATTTTAAAATCAATTTTTTAAATGTGCAAATCTCTGAATTTAATAAAATGGTATTCCCAAGACCCCCATTTATTACTTTATAACTTGCGTGAGAAGGAAGGTCTTTGATGATGGAAGGATAGGAGAGAGGAGGCCAAGCTAGTTTATCAGGGCAGCACATTCCAAAGCATCCCTGTTGATGTGATCTCACTCAGTGCCCCATTTCTTTCCTCT
Source organism: Pogona vitticeps (assembly GCF_051106095.1). NCBI lineage: Eukaryota > Metazoa > Chordata > Lepidosauria > Squamata > Agamidae > Pogona > Pogona vitticeps. Next base: position 100,898,382 of record NC_135788.1, read on the forward strand.
CCCCCCCCCCGCCCCGCAACAACACAGGGTGTGGTCACAGCTGCGGTCAGCCTCATTGCCTGCCTCTGCAAGAAGAATCCTGATGACTTCAAGACGTGTGTCTCCTTGGCTGTGTCCAGGCTCAGCAGAGTGAGTTTTTGGGTTCAGAGACTGGAGACAGACAGGAACTAAATAATTAGAATTATTTCGTGTGTTACCACCTGTGTTGGTTTAATATATTTATTTTAGTTTTATGAAGGTTCTTAAGAACCATGATTGAACCAGAGATTGTATATAAGGGACAAGGGACTGGAGACAGGGAACAGAGTTCAAGCATCTAAATGCAGCATATAAAATGCTCTACTTAATGTACTAGAATTTGGGTTACTTTTTTGACTGTAACTTACCTGGCCATGCTGGTTGCGGGACTTGTAGTCCATAAAGTCAATGCTTCCGAGCTGCCCATTCTGGTATTTGGCACCAGTGAGTTTTGAGTTACCTTACATTGCTCAGGCAGAAAAATTAAAGAACAAGGGCCATGCTGAGGAAGGAGTAAAGCAGTAGCTACTGGAGCCTGAATCACTCTTCTCCTATAGTATCAGTAGCTTGCATTAGCATAAAGACCTACTCGTGAGAAAGGGAGGAGTGAAACAAAATGGGAAGAATTTGGAGAACATCCTTTAAAAGGCAGGAAAGGCTAATTTTCGGATTGGTTTCTATAGTACTTGCCCCAAAGGACCGCTCCTATTTGTAATCTGTCTTTCCCTGTGCCTGTTATTTATTGTATGATTATTTCTTACGAGACAGCAGCACACATGACATTTGTCATGCCATAACTTGCTTGGCCCCTAGAACAACCTTTCTTCACCTGTGATCCATATAGGCCTCTTGCCTGCCTAGGGCAATAAGATGGTTTGCCATTTTGCGGTATCATACATACCTCTCTTTCCTTCCCCATCTAATAGAATTTGGGATGGGACAGATTTAAATTGAGAAAAGGTAATGGGGAGAATTATCCTCTCTAGAAAGGCTGGCCATGATCTAACCTCCTTTCCTTCTGGACTGATTTTATGCCCATCTAGTTTGACCTGGGGTGCCACATTTGTTGACTTTTGTATTAAGGGAGTGAAGACTAAAGGATTTCTAACCTAGCTTGTCCTGAGTGCTCTGTGGCTGCCATGTTCCCCTTGTCTTCTCCATGCAGATTGTGTCCTCAGCCTCCACCGACCTCCAAGACTACACCTATTACTTTGTGCCAGCGCCCTGGCTCTCAGTCAAGCTCTTGCGGCTGCTGCAGTGCTATCCTCCCCCAGGTAGGATAGCTTAGAGTTTTGGACGATGTCTGTGTGTAAGTAAGAGAGAGTGGAAAGTTCAAGGAGGAGGTCAGCCTGCTGAACATGTGCCCTCTCTACGGAACAGCCCTCTTCCCACAGAAGTCTTCTGCATTACATGGTTGTGAGGCAAGACTGGGCCCAGCAGTTGCATTATAGTCTTTGGGCAGTTTGCCTGCAGATTCAGGACAGGCAATTCGAGCTAAGGGACATGCGGTCCTTCCGGATGTTGTAGGTTCCAGCTCTTGTCAGACAGCACGGCCAGAGATTGTGGGATTTATAGTGCAGCAATACCCAGAGGACCATAGATTTTCTATCTTTCAAATAACCAAAAGGCTAGGATTCATTTTTCTGTGGACGGTAGAGTCTAGCAGATTAATGGGTGCTAGTAGTCATATGACTTAGGTTCTCTGTCTGAGACTGGAATGGAGGTTTTCAGATTTTCCCCCACAGTTTGGTGCTCCCAGAACTGCAGATAGCATCTCAGTGATGCAAACAGTCCACTTCCTATTCATCTTCTTTTCTACCTCAGAAGTTAAATTTGATCCTAAAGCGATAGAGATAACAATAAAGCATGTAAAATGGCCTCCCTTTTTCAACCAAGACAAAGTTGATGTGGGAGTATTCAAACTTTCTAATTCTATAGAACTTTTCATTGGGTAGTGACTTGAAAGCACTCTTATCTGCTTTGCATTTTTTTCATTCCCAGTGGGAATGAAAAGACAGGTTTCCACGATGAAACAAGGCTTGAATTCATGCATTCCTCACTCATTTGCATGTTAGAAGAGGAAATCCAAAAATAATTGTACTCGGAGTACTCACTATTTACATAGCAGAACCAGAGCTTGGAAAGTTTACTCATTTTGACCTGAATCTAGTTGGTAATCTGAACTAGAGTAGTCCCATTGAATGAGCTGGATCTGCAGAAGTGTCCACTCACCATTTGACAGTTAATTCAGTGAGTGCTTTGGACTAGCAGTTGTATTCAATCCTTTCATTTCAGCTTCTAGAGCAGTTGTTCCCAAACTTGGGTAACCCAGGTGTACTTGGACTGCAGTTCCCAGAAGCCTTCACCACCAGTTGTGCTAGTAGGGGTTTTCTGGGAGCTGCAGTCCAAGAATACCTGGGTTACCCAGGACTGGCAAACACTGCACTAAAACATGTCAGACAATGTGGCCAGTGGTGATGCTGGTGGAAGATTCTGAGAGTTATAGTGTAGAAAAGTAATTTTTTTCAGCTCTGAACATAACAAAGTGGCATAATTCTGGTTCTCTTTCTTTATTGCACTGGTTCTTAACCTTGGGTTACTCAGGAGTTTTGGACTGCAACTCCCAGAAGCCTTCACCACCAACTGTGCTGGCTGGGGTTTCTGGGAGTTGCAGTTCAAAAACATCCGAGTAACAAAGGTTAAAAACCACTGCTTTATTGGATATGGCTGATATTACAGTTTTTGGAGATTGGGAGCCACGTACCTGAAGCAGAATATGTTGGTGCAAGAGACTATCTGGTGTGTGTGTGGGGGGAGTATCCCAATATAAATGAATGTTGGCAGCCAGGATTCCTCCCTTTTTTCCCTTCTGGTATCCACTTTGATATGCTACTGCCCTTGCCTTTACTCCCTCTGCTTTTTCCCCCCACAGAAGATGCAGCAGTAAAAGGACGCCTGGTTGAGTGTTTGGAGACTATTCTCAACAAGGCCCAAGAACCGCCCAAGTCCAAGAAGGTCCAGCACTCCAATGCCAAGAATGCAATCCTTTTTGAAGCCATCAGCCTCATCATCCACTACGACAGGTGAGCTCCTGCTCAATCCTCCTTAGCCCTCTTTTCTTTTAAAATATATTTATTTCAAAATATTGTTATATTCCTTTTCCAGGTTCGCCTAATAGCATGGTGTATGAAATGTAGCAAAATGAGCCAATAGTAATAAAATCATGCTGAGATACAATAGTAGAAGGCAGCAGTAATCTAAAATGGATAGCTCCATCTAACTTGATAAGCCAGCCTGAATAGAATATGATGGCAGTGCCTATTAGATTTTCTGTCCAGTGGTTTCTGAACTTGTTATCCCAGATGTTCTTGGACTACAACTCCAAGAAGTCCTATCTAGCACAACCAGTAATCAGTGCTAGTGGAAATTGTAGTTCAAGAACGGACAGAGGCTCAAGCTTGAGAGCCTTTTCTGTGGGCAGATTGTTCTCCACAGTCAGGATCCCTTTTTGGTCATATAATTTACCAAAGGTTTTTGGAGAAAAGGCTCCTCCAAAGTTCTTAAGATAATCAGCTGGGGTAGTGGATAGAGTGACAGAGAAGGACTTAGGAAGCCCGGGTTCAAATTCCTGTTCAACCATGGAAACTCATTGGGAGTGTGGAACTGGTAAAACCACTCCTTAAATATCTCATATACAGTACTTTGAAAGCTCTCTTAGGGTCGTTATAAGTTGGTGCTGACTTGACAGCCCACAACAACAGTAGTTTTCTTAAAACAGAGACAGATGGGGATAGTGGAAAGCCAAGAGTTAATTGGAAAAGTTAGTTTTTGGACTATAGCTTCCAGAATTCCCCAGTCATCGTAGCTATTGGCTGGCACAGAAACATGAAAAAATGTGACAAACAGTTTTTCAAGAAGTCTCACTGTGATTAGCATTACCTGTTATCCATTCGGATGGAATAATGACTTGTGGAATAAGTCAGTGAGAGGAACATGCCAAGGAAAACCGGGGAAGTTTGAAAGTGTAGTAAGACTTATTTTTAATAAATTTGATTAGAATGTGGGATGTTACTGACAATCAGTGAGACTGGGGAGGCTTGCTGTCAGGCCTGTGGTACAGTTATTCATCCTACAGTTACTCTATTCTTTTGGCCTACAGTGAACCCAACCTGCTTGTGCGGGCATGCAATCAGCTTGGCCAGTTCCTACAGCATCGAGAGACCAACTTACGATACCTGGCCTTGGAGAGCATGTGCACCTTGGCCAGCTCTGAATTCTCTCATGAGGCCGTCAAGACCCACATTGAGACAGTCATCAATGCCCTCAAGGTCGGAATACATAAAGCCATGTGCAGTGCAAATGGGCAAGCTAGTTAAGAGGCAGTGTGATACAGTAGTTAGAGTGATGAAATGAGACTTGAGAGTTCCAGGTTCAATTCTCCATTCAGCCACAAAACTAACTCGGTTTTAGCCTAGCCTGTCTTCACAGTATTGTTGAGAGGATATGGGGAAAGGGATAGCCACATACGTAACTGTGAGCTCATTAGAGCAAGGCAGTGTATAATGTAACTATAAATTAAGATGGTGGGAAATGAAAACATACAGCTGAGTGGAAAAGGCCTCACCAAATTCATCATCATGTTCATGAGTCAGAGAATCATGTTGGTATGGGGGAGGGAGGCTAGCAACTAGCCTCAACATTTGCGATGTGTGTGGGTAATTCTTCAGCCAATTTTCCTTTAGCAGTGTCAGCATAGTTAATACTGAATGGCACAATCTTGTTATTTCACATAGTGAAGGAAACCATGGGCTGGAAGATGTAGGGGCCAGAATCACATCTTGCAGCAGTTCTGAAAAAGCAGTCAGTATTAAAACTGGAGCTAGCAGTTAGTTACATTGAAAATTCTCCACCCAGCTTCTTTATGCAAAGGTTGAGAGTTCCAGTTTGCATTTAGTATAGAGGTGCCCTCTGGAAGTTTTGAATTCTAGTTCCTGTAATACCTGACTGCAGGCTACAGGTAGCTGAGGGTTAAAATGCCCAAAATATCTGTTGTGTGCCAGGTTGCTTATCCTGGATTTAGAGACTGGAAGTATTGGACCACTTTTTTGTGAATTTACTGATGTTGAATTATAACTCCCATAATCCATCCCAATTGATTATACTGGTGAAGGTTGATGGGAGTTACAGTTTAACAACATATAGAAGGCTGGATGTTACCAAATCCTGAGCTTAAGGGGTGGAAGAGGGAAAGAAGAAGAAGCTTTGGAAGGAACTAGAACATTTCAGTCTGGTATCATTCTTATCTCCTCGTTCATCTAATGCAGTGGCTTCCAACCTTGGGTGACCCAGGTGTTCTTGGACTGCAACTCCCAGAAACCCTGGCCAGCTCTGCTGGTGGTGAAGGCTTCTGGGAATTGCAGTCTAAGAATACCTGGATAACGCATGGTTGGGAATCACTGATCTACCGTGTTGCCGACCATAGTGATGAGATGTAACAGGTCTGCAGAAGATTCCTTCTTTGCTGTTTTCACTTGTATAAGCCAAATCAGGGTGAAGCTTACGTTGGCTATGTATTAAAAGTGGAAGATCAGTTCTCACTGCGTATCTTTAACCTTTTGCAGACGGAGCGGGATGTGAGTGTACGCCAGCGGGCAGCTGACTTGCTCTATGCCATGTGTGACCGCACAAATGCCAAGCAGATTGTCTCTGAAATGCTTAGTTACTTGGAGACCGCCGATTATTCCATCCGGGAGGAGATAGTGAGTAAAAGAGCTGGAAATGGGGAAAGAGGTTTTGGGAGCCAAAGCTGTTCTCTTTGTCTTAGTGGATTTCGGTGAAACCAAGTAAAGCTTGATGGACACTGGGAGTTTCTGGGTTCTCTTAGTAGAGTGATCTGGTGGGGAGAAGAATTCCCAGCGGCTTAAAGGCAACATACTTCCTTTTTATTCTCTTAGGTCCTGAAGGTGGCTATCCTAGCAGAGAAGTATGCAGTGGACTACAGCTGGTACGTGGACACCATCCTCAACCTGATCCGTATCGCTGGGGACTATGTGAGCGAGGAGGTGTGGTACCGTGTCATCCAGATAGTCATCAATCGGGATGATGTGCAAGGCTATGCTGCCAAGACTGTCTTTGAGGTGGGTGGGCTCAATCCTTTCTTAGTTGCGCATCTGCAGCTCTGGGAAGGACCCTTTTCATGGTATCTGAGAGATACGTATGCCTGGTTGCTTTCACAAAGAGGTGCTAAATGACATGAAGACGTCTGAGAGGAAAGGATGCTATGAAATCTTGATAAATCATTCCTTCTGTTTTGATATTTGAGATCTATTGCTTATTAGATGAAACAACAAAACGTGCTCACAAAGTGAAGTGTCAACAGGATTAGGGGATCTCCCAAGATTTGCAGAGGTAGAGATAACTAAGGCAGAGGGCACACATGCCCAAGCTGTCCAATAGAGATTGAACATGCTCAGTGGACACAAAATGCAGACTGATTCTGGGGAACAGCAGCTGAAAAACCAGATGGGGTAGGAGTGGAATGGAATATTTAAAAGGGGAGTATAGATGGTTGACTGACTGGCACAGTGAAAGATGTTGCAGCTGCCTTCTGTTCTGTTCCTAATGCTAATAAAAGAGAATGAAAGCTGGCCCCAGGTGTTTGGATAGCCTGGATGAGGCCCCAGATCTGTTACAGAGGCTGCATCCAGATGTACATGGCAACAAGGGCAGCAGTGAAGGCAGGTTGAGATCAGTTGGCCCCATCCTCTTTTTTCTTGACACAAGTATCTAGCCACAGAGGAAAACTGGACTGTGGCCCTTTCTCCACAAGGCTGGCCCTTCTGCTCCCAAGTTTGTAAACACCTTACATGCTTACCCTGTTAACGGTTCTGCCTTATTATTACTTTTCAAGGGGTTTACATACCCACACCTTTTTGTTTTCCATTCTGAACTCTCAAAGAGATTGAAGAAGGTGGATCCCAGCTGCCCAGAGAGTAGTTGGTGGTTAGCACAGGAGATCAGCAGTAAGCGCTGTTTAAATCTGGCTTGTTAACAGTTAACTAGGGGATGCTTGTGACACAGTAGAGGTAAATACCTTTCAATGAGACGATTACCACTACATTCGTTTTTTGTTAATTGTGGGGATTTGTATTATATAAGACACAGAATTGAACTTTGCTGACTTTCTCATTTCTAAATAATCTGAGGCCTCCTTCTGCTGAAGCCTAACACCGTTACATCACCTGATAGACCTCCATTTAGCTGATAGCGTAACATCCTATCTGCTGTATTTTGACACTATACAAACAGCAAGGACTTAAGAGCGAACCTCTCTTCTGCTGCTCTGTTCAAGTTGGGACTATCTTGCCTATTACTAAGATCTTAAAACCGTGTATACTTTTGGTTGATTTAACAAGGTGCTGTTCCAGTATGGATTTTAGAATTCATTTTGTGGCCAACAACAGGACAACTGCTCCTATTTTCTCTAAACGTTTTGATGTTGCCATAGATTTCTAGACTAGAGACCCATACAAAAATCGAAATGGTGTTGATTATTATGTGACTTATCAGGCAAGGAGCTGAAACAGCATTCTGTGTTAGACTAGAGGTGAGCAAACTTTCCAGGATCTGCTGTCCTTTTCACTAGAACCTGACGTCCACCAACTAGAGCTATGTGTGAAAAAGCATCTCAGGAAGGCAGCACCGAAAAAATGCCTTTTAAAACATGTTTGATCTATAGATTATTTTCAGAACTTGTGTCCTCTTGCAGAATTTGACTCATGTCTGAACTAATTTTCTCCAAAGGTTTCTTGATTTTAGGAACTTAATTTAGGCTGGAAGAGAAACCTGGGAGGGGGAGAGAGATGAAAATATTTGATGAACTGTAAATTACAAGAAACCTGTCAATATTTCTCAACCTGCCTTCTACCCACCCCTGTTTTAGAAAACCCTTCTTTATAATCATGGGCTAGTGCTTGCCCAGTAAGCCGAGAATGGAGCTTCATGTTATGCCGCTTTCTCTCTGCCTACTGACAATGTTTTGCATACCCTCTTTCCCACCCCCACCCTCACAGGCTCTACAGGCTCCTGCTTGTCATGAAAACATGGTGAAGGTTGGAGGCTACATCCTAGGAGAGTTTGGGAACCTAATTGCTGGAGATCCTCGTTCCAGGTAAGGAATTACTAGAGCAGGAATTACTAGTCTCAAACTCAATTTATCTGGAGGCTGCAGTTCTGGATGGAGGGTGCAAGAGGGTGTGGGCACTTCAGGGGGGCAGGCAAGGCGGGGGCCACAAACTATCATCCGGAAGGCCGCGTGTTTGAGACCCCTGAATTACTAAAGTGAAAGTGAAATAGCTAAAAGGGTGATCTCTACAAAAGGAAACAAGAAGCTCAGGATAGCTTCTGCTTCATCCTCCTCTAATTTACTTAACTTCCATGGTTTCAAACAGGGTGTTTTCCTGTCTGGAGACTTTTGATATTACTTGATGGTTCCTATTCAAGAAGATCTGACACTGCAGGGTGGTTTGGTGGTATATTCTGTATTGTGCCCTCTCACCTGTCTTTCCTTTCATTCACCAGCCCTCTGGTGCAGTTCAATCTCCTGCATTCCAAGTTCCATCTCTGTAGCGTTTCTACACGGGCTCTGCTCCTCTCCACCTACATCAAGTTCATCAACCTCTTCCCTGAGACTAAGGGCACTATCCAGGAAGTGCTGCGCTCAGACAGCCAGATCCGCAATGCTGACGTAGAACTGCAGCAGCGGGCCGTTGAATACCTCAAGCTTAGCTCAATCGCCAGCACAGACGTCCTGGTAAGGAAGGAATGGAGGAACCAGGAACACCGATGGAAGCGGGATTGGGACGGTGGCCAGCTGTGGAAGAGAGGCTGAGCTTTTTCCTTACAGAGAAGCTATCAGCTGAGGTCTGAAAGCAGCTGATTCCTGAGAGAATAAGATAGTAGGGTTCTTTAAGATTTAAAATTTTAAACCTTTACAGAGCTGCTCCATAACGGCCTTTCTGGACTAGTTTAAGAGTTCTCTGTGTGGTGGACGAACCTCCTCTGAATAGGATTGGAATAAGCCTTGGAGGCCCATCTTTATTCCTTTATTGTAAAACACTTGAGGGGAACTTCTAGAGTGGAATGAGGGTACACTGACTGCCCTTGGCTTGACCACAAAACTGCAGCAGTTGCCTGTTAAAACAGGTTGAGGGAGGAGCATGTGTTTTTTCCCCAAGCTGAAATGTGCTCCTGTCAGCCTGATTCAAAATGGGCTGACAGGAAATGAGGCAAATGCTCTCCCTATGTCTTGTTTTAGGAGAAAATTGCCAGTGACATGTTTTGTTTGGGTCATAAGACCACATGGGGCAATATGTGGGCCACAGGCCATGTTTTGTGCCTCTCTGTCATAGAACAACCTCAGTTCTGGAGGAGTTTCTGTTCTTCCCCTGCTTCTGTGGGAAGTAAAGAAAATAAGATTTTGGCCATTGCCACTTTCATGGTTGAAGTGTGTGACCACACAATCACTCGAGGCAAGTTCAGAATTAATGATCCATTTCACTGATGTCAACCCATTATTTTTCCTTTCAAATGGGATTTGGTTCTAACCTCCACCCAGAGTTGTGAAGCTGCCTGTTGGAACAGTGTCTGTTTCTGTCGTCCCATCGGGTTCTTTTTCTCCCCAGGCCACAGTACTGGAGGAGATGCCTCCATTCCCTGAACGGGAGTCATCCATCCTGGCTAAGCTCAAGAAGAAGAAGGGTCCTGGAGCTGGCAGTGAGCTAGATGATGGCAAGAAGGACCCCAACTCGGAGATCAATGGGGGAATGGAACCATCCGCCAGCACTGCTGTGAGTGCAGGGAAAAGGGAGGGGGCTTGGAGTTGGGCATGGGAAGATTCCCTGGAATGAGTGTGGCGTTTTGTATGGAAGACCAGATCTCACTGGAGCAGGGGGGAAGACCCAAAAAGGAAAGGGACAGAAGTTGAAAACTATAGGCCATGATTTTACTAGTAAGTGTCGCATGTTGCAAAGTGGGACACCCTCAGGCTCTTTACCAGCCTTCCCCCACCTGGTGCTTGCCAGACTACAAACCCCATCATCCCTATGCAGCATGGGGATGAAAGGGATTGTAGTCCAGTAGCAACTTGGAGAAGGCTGTTCTGTATATGTACTCTGATCTAGCCAACAAAAAAGGGATGGAAAGATTGTGGATTCTATAATGGCTATCAAGTTCCACCAATATTTCTGCTTCTGCAGAATTGGGCAACTTGTCAGAAAATCTGTGTTTTCCCTCTGTTAGGCAGTCAGGCCATCCCTAACTGGATAGGTGTCCTGAAGTTTCCACACTTGGTACACCAAATTGCCCACTGGTGCTACACTTTCTTGTCCTTGGCCTTCGCCAAAAGAGAAATCCAAATTAGGAGGTAGACAACAGAAAGTAGATGGTGTGTCACTTAAGAGACCTTATTGTAAAATCCAGGTTGCTGTTCCATCTTCTTTCCCTGTTATATATCAAGCCAACCAAGCGTTTCTTAAGCATTAGACTTTTTATTTAGACTCTCTCTATTCCATGCCAGCATGACAGGTTAGTCCCATCCATCCCTACTGAGAAGTGAGAAGGTGTGATAAAATTGATGTAAATGTGTCCTGTTTGCACAGATATTCCAATTGCAGAATTTGTTTTTTTCTGGACACATTTTAGTGCAGGAGTAGAGAGAAAGCATGCTCCCACAGCGCAGGGTCCAGTTCCTCTGTCCCCAAGGTAGGTATCAAGTGTTTGGGTTCAGTTTTGAAGTCAGGAACATGGGAAGGGGGCTTTACCTTGGCTTTTTCCCCCCCAATTTTCTTTTCTTTCCTGCAGTCAACGCCGTCCCCTTCCGCCGATTTGCTAGGCCTTCGGGCCACCCCAGCCGCCTCCTCTGGTGTCCCTGCTAGTGCTGGCAACCTTCTGGTGGATGTCTTCTCTGACAGTCCCTCTGCTACCACTGGCCTTGTGTCGGGCGCTGAAGAGAACTTCCTGAGGTGAGGTGGGAGCAGCAGGGCTTGGAGCATGCTTTTCTCTTTCCCTTTTCCTGGGCGAGGTGGTGGGTGTGCATTTCAGAGAGACTAGGGAGGCAAGTAACAGGTGCCTCCTGTTCATTAAAATTGGAAGCAGGGTCCTAGGGCACGCTTCTGCCATCAGAAGGGGATGAGCTGTTTCTGGAGAAAAGAAAGGAACGCACCCAGAGAATGATGGTGCCTTAATCCAGCATGCCTGGCTTAGAGGGTCTTGGGGAGAGAGCCATAGCACAAGTGGTGGGGTACGTGAATCATAGGTAAAGGGCCTCCGAATTCATACTCTGGTGTCTTCTTACAAAGGGTTCAGGTGCTGCCAGTGTAAGATGGTGCAGAGTGAGATGAGCCTCTAGTTGGAACGAGCCTGTTTCCTCTCTTGCCTTTCCACTTTGAGCAGATGAGGATGGGTTTCTGTCTTCTGAGTGGTTGGAGAGCTCCTGGGCTTTCTCTCTCTCCTCTTCCCTGGGAAAAAGGGACCCGTGTCCGTCCTTATGGCCTTGTCTTGCTGTCTCTCTCTCTCTCTCTGCCCTTTGTGTGCCTGTGTGCATCTATTTGTCTCTTTCTCTCTTTCTTTCTCTCTCTCTCTTTTTTGCTGCCTTTTGGGATGGTTTCTTCTCTGTCTCTTTCTCTTGCTCTGCCTTCGATGAAACAGTGACTTGGAGCCGCCTCCTGAGAGTCCTGCATCCCTATTGGTGGAGGCTGGACTGCCTGCAGAGTAAGGGGCTGAAACTCTTTCTGTCTTGATGCTGACTCCGCCCACCCTGCTCTTCTTGACCCTCTGCGTCAGATGTCGCCCCCCCCCCCCACAAATCCCGCTCTTCCATTGGAATTCCCATCAGCAAGTCAGCATGAGTTGCAGTGTCTGGGTTTGACTTGACTGGAGTTCTCCTTGACAGGACAATAACAGATCAGTGGTGCCAAGCCTTGGGCAATCCAGGTGTTTTTGGACTGCAATTCCCAGAAGCGTTCACCACCAGCTGTGTTGGCTGGGGTCTCTGGGAGTTGCAGTCCAAGAACACCTAAGTTACCCAAGGTTGGGATCCACTGATGTAGATCAACTAGGGAACTCTCAGCCTTCCAGATAATGTTGGACAGCAATGCCAACAATACTAGATCATGCTGCTTAGGGCTTTGGGGAATTGAAGTCCAAAACATCTGGCAGACTTAGAGTTGTCTCTAATAAAGGAGCCTCGGTCTGCACAATTTCCTTGTCTGTACCTTTAAAACCTTCTGTTGCCTTGCTATTCTCGAGTCTCTCCACTCATATATAGTGTTATATATCCCTATCTCTGGTCTTTGCCTCTCCAGTTCCACCACCTGGTAGTCTCTTGCTTCTTCAGAAGACTCTAACCTTTCCTGCTTGCTAATCCATATATTTGAACTATATTGTGTCTTCCTTTGTTGTTTCTCTCATGTCAGATTTTGGATTGTAAGCTGCTTGGGGCATGGCCCTGTTCTCTTAAACTTTTTCATGCACACTGGTGATACCGGGTAATAGGGATGGGCAGCATTTAGCCCATGGGCTATATGTAGACCCCAGAGCCAAAATGCAGCTGCCTAGCACCCCAGGAACCCCCAGTTGATTTATTTTTTACAGCTAGAGAGCCCAAGTGGGCTTTTTCGATACACACTCACACAATTTTTGTAAAAAAATATATGGGGTGGTGATGTTGAGAGCAGACATACTTCTCCAAGGACCGTGGATAGGCCGCCTAGAGTGGTCGAAATGACTAGATAGGCGGGGTATAAATACAATAAATAATAATAATAATATGCAGCCCCTTCTGGGGACTGTCCACCCCCACTTTATAAGCAGGTGGTAGCTACTACAGAGGAGGAGCATGTCCAGGGGGAAAAGCTAGAGCTGGAAGGAGTCTTACCCGTGTGCAAAGATCAGAGATTTCTGGGAGGGTTCATCAACTGATGAAATCTTGCTCGTGGAGGCAAGGACTTCAGATCCAGATTGCTGAGGTGGGGAGAGAATCTGACCTTTCATAGGGAAGGGTGGTTTTTAAAGCCCACGACTGCTCTTGGGCTCGCGGTGGCAACCATGAAGACAAATGTAGGTCTTAGAATATTGCGTCCTGGGTTTCCTGGAAGGGGCTTTGAATCAGTGGATGTAATGGTGTGTTTCTTCGGACTGGCAGTAAAGTGGGCACTTGGAACAGGTCAGGATATTCAAAATAGCCAGATTTCTGAGTGAGTGCATGGCTACATAGAGTCAAAGCAAAGAAGGCATAACGCATGTTTCACCCTCTTTTCTCACATATGCGCGCATTCTTCGGCTCCCAGGTTTTCTTTGACTACAACTCTCATCACTTCCAGCCAACAGTTTGGTGTGAAGTAATGAGGAGTTATAGTTCATTGTCATCTGGGAATTTGCAGGTCCAGAATTTCTATTTTAGAGCAGGAGAAGGCAACGTGGCATCCTCCAGATCTTTTGGACTACACTACCTATAATTGATGGAGATTGTAGTACAAAGCATCTGGCGTGTATCAGGTTGCCGACTTTGACTTTCAAGGCTCCCGTGTGCCCTGTCATTCTTTGCCTCCTCGCCTGTTGTGTTGCATGGATTTTGTGTCTTTTGTTTGTGTGTGGTTGTGTGTGGTTTTTATTTGGGTTTTTCCCCTCCCCTGCTTCTTTTCTGGTACTAACATGGAGCTGCACCCTGGTGACTCTTCTTTTCTGCTCTTCTCTCCTCTGCCAACTCCTTTGCTCTGCCCCTCCATCACCACCTGCAGCTCAGGGGCTGCCACTTCTGTCTCTGAGGACCCTGCTTTGCCTATTCCTGAAGCCGATGAACTGCTTCACAAGTAAGATCCTTGGGTAGGGCTGTAACTCTTAGGCACTGGGGCTTCAGATGGGGTGGAGAGTGGGTGGCGGCGGCTGAAAAGCAGCTGTTCCTTGGCAGTCAAGGAGGCTGCCTTCTGATGCACCAGCCTGATCCCACTTGTGCTAATTGCTTCAGCCACTACCATCCTCTGCTATGTCCTGCAGTTTGACTCCCATTCATTAATTAGATTTTTGTCCTGCCTTTCTTTTTGATCTTCATGATTGAGGTAGGGATTTGAGCTGAGTTCTCTGCAGTCCTCATCCCATACTCTTACCACCACGCACCACAAAGTGCTCCAAGCTATGGGGACTGAGAAGAGAAAAGCCTCCCCTGAAATTGTAGCAGAGAGGGCATCAACCTAGTAGGATGTGGAGATGGTCCTGGATCTTAAATGTTCCTAGGAGGAGATGGCTTGCTGGATGTCAAATGGTATGAGCACCAGCAGAAATTGTGGGGCGGGGAGGCTGTTGACATGGTGAGCCAGCACGAGAAGAATAGCCAGAAGTGTGCCAGGTCTTCCCCACCCCAGCCTCCATTCAACCCTGGATGATCTCTTGCAGGTTTGTGTGCAAGAATAATGGGGTGCTCTTTGAGAACCAGCTGCTGCAAATCGGGGTGAAGTCAGAGTTCCGGCAGAATTTGGGTGAGTAGTTTCTGGACAGGTTGGGGCCAGTGCTATACTCCCCCAAAGGTCTGTGTATTAAGAATCTGGCCTTCTCATTTCCATGAGCTTGCTTTTATCGCAACACATTCATGTCTTCTCTGGAAGAGATGAATGTTGTCGGCAAGCATGCATCTTTTTTTTTTTTTGACAGGAAGAGTGGGAGGCATACATGGTGGGGTTTTCAGCCTGTGGCAGGGGAGGGAAAGCAGACCACGACAGCTCTGGTATTGCCTGATGAAAGTCTCCCTCTCCAAAACCCCAGCCTCTAAAATAGGATTGATTTCTCTGAGCGATGCTAGTCTTGGCAGCATGAAGGCAAGTGGTACATGGTGGGTGGGTGAGGATCATGCTGTTACTTCCAGGGTGGTCATCTCCAACTAAAAGTAACAGCAAGGTTCCACCCCTCCCTGCAGATTGGATGCTGAAAGGGCAAGGATCCCTTTACGCACCGTTTGCTGTCCAGAGGGAGGGCAATAACTGTGTGAAGGGATTTGTTCTGTGTCCGAGAGAAACACGGAACATCATGGCTTTCTTTGCATGAAGGAAATAGAAATAAGCCTAATTCCTTGTGGATGGTGGGGAGGAGATAAAAGGGAATGAGAGGAACCGTGAGAAAAATGAAAAGGCAGTGGCAGAGAGAGAGAGAGAGAGAAAGAGAGAGAGAGAGAGAGAAAGGGAGTACTTTACCAGCTCTGCCCATCGCCAAGATGGAAACTTTGACAGATAATTCTGAAGGCAGTGTGGTTCTCCGTAGAACAAAGATTCCCTAATTTTGGCTTATAACAAGGTAAGAAATTGTGGCCCTCTATATGCTTTTAAACTGCAACTCCCACAGTCCCTTGTGGAGAGGGACGTGACCCCGTGAGACCTGCACAGAGAGAGGGAGCCGAGTGCAGCTGAGGAGTTTGTCCCTGTATTTTTCTCACTTGTCTAGACCAGTGGTTCCCGACCTTGGGTCCCCAGGCGTTTTTGAACTACAACTCCCAGAAGCCATGCCAGCACAGCTTATGGTGAAGGCATCTGGGAGTTGCAGTCCAAGAACATCTTGGGGCTCAAGGTTGGGAACCACTGGTCTGGACATATTCCTTTTAATTTTGTACCAGCCAGAGAATAGGGAGCTGAGTAGGACATGATAAACTCTGTACCATAAAACACTCTTCTCCACTCCTCCAGGCCGGATGTATCTCTTCTATGGGAACAAAACATCAGTCCAGTTCCAGAGCTTCACCCCTATGGTCAGCTACCCAGGGGACCTCCAGAGCCATATCCTTTCATGAACGTACATAAGTGGGGGAGAATGACTTTGTTCGTATGGGCTCTGAATATTCAGATTTTTTTTCTTTCTTTCACTCCTTTGTGAGGTTATTGTCCCGTTCCTTAGCACAGCTCACAGCTCAACATCCAAACAAAAGCGGTCGAGCCACTGGTAGAGGGAGGTGCTCAAGTTCAACAGGTTCTGAACATTGAGTGCCTGAGCGACTTCACGGAGGCTCCTCTCATCAACATAAAATTCCGGTACCATTGCACAACATGCCAGACTATCAAGGATTATTTGTTCATTTATTTATTTTGCCATATGGGTGATGCAGGGTATTCCAAAGTACATTGGAGTAGGATATATTGGTGCAGAATCTTCTAACCATTTGAACCTGACAGAGCTTCGGGTTACATTGACAAAAAAATTTGGAGGAAGGAGTGTGTCAAGCCAAAGGGAATAACCATGGAAAATTGCTCTTATTCTGGGCTTCAGTGTCATGAAGAATGTTTAAATTCTGGATATGGGCAAAGCTGAACAAGATATGTTTCCAATATTATTCTTTTGTGTCCTGATGTATCTATACTTACCTTCATCCCAGTCTTTCCTTGGACCACATTTTCTCAATGAGTTTTACTCCGCTGCCAATTATATATTATAACAGGGAGGCAGGTGATCATCCTTTTATTGGGCCAGAGTTTAGCTTTGCTACACCCTTTGCTTTTACTGTTAACAGAATTTTTATGAATCTAAAAATCTCAAAATCAGTTTACACCAATAGAGGCACAAGTAAAAACAGCAGAAACAATTAATTAAAATGAAGGGAAAACTGGAAACATTGAAAGTAAGGAAAGACCTAAAGGAACAGCCAAGTGATGATTGAAACACTGGGAGCCCCATCTAATTTCAGAATGTGGGCCATTCCCCCACACCAAGTGGGCTAAAGATTGGCGATGTTCTGATTCACATGAAAGAGACAGAACAACATAAGATCCCTGCCAGATTAAATGAAATGCCTATTGTCAGGCATCCCGACTAATACTGAGAAGCATAATGCTTCCATTGCTGAGCAATATGGTAGGACCCCCATATCCGTGAGAGATCAGTTCCAAGCCCCTCCGCAGAGGGGATGGTGAACCCTATACAGTGGTGCCTTGCTTAATGATGTTAATTGGTTCCAAAAAACCCATCGCTATGGGAAACATCGTTAAATGAAACAGCATTTCCCATAGGAATGCATTGAAAACCGGGTTAATCCATTCCAATTGGAACGGATTAACGTCCTTAAGTGAAAATCCCCATAGGAAACATCGCTAAGTGAAACAATGTTTCCCCAACGGAAAGCCATTCAAAAGCACTGAAGCCGGCTTCAGTGCTTTTGAAACCCTTTCCGATGTCCGTGCTTGCTCATGTTTAAGTGTCTTACAATGTTTGGAACATGTTTTAAATTCTTGGAATAGTTAGTCCACCTTGTGAAACCTATGCACACTTAGTTTGGCTTTCTTCTGAGTCTTCGTTAATTTTTGGTGATTTTTTGTTTTTTCCCTCATTGAGAAGCATTGGACGTCCAATGCTTCTCAATGAGGGAAAAAACAAAAAATCACCAAAAATTAACGAAGACTCAGAAGAAAGCCAAACTAAGTGTGCATAGGTTTCACAAGGTGGACTATCTATTCCAAGAATTTAAAACATGTTCCAAACATTGTAAGACACTTAAAAATGAGCAAACACGGACATCGTTAAGTTAAATTCCCCCATAGAGAACATTGTTAAACGATGCTGAAAATTCCTCAAAGAAACCCATCGCAAAGCGAATACATCGTTAAACGAAGCAATCGCTAAGCGAGGCACCACTGTACATGGCACTGTATGTGGCTCCATCGTGGAAATAGGTATTTCTATAGCAAACTCATCCTGCCAACCTAGCGGTTCGAAAGCATGCAAATGCAAGTAGATAAATAGGGACCACCTTGGTGGGAAGGTAACAGCTTTCCGTATCTAAGTCGCACTGGCCATGTGACCACGGAAAGATTGTCTTCGGACAAACGCTGGCTTTATGGCTTGGAAACGAGGATGAGCACAGCCCCCTAGAGTCGAGCACAACTGGACAAAAAAAATTGTCAAGGGGAACCTTTACTTTTACCTTATAGCAAACTCTAGAAATAGCATGATCTCTGGCTTCCTCTGGTGGCCAGTTCTGGTAAATACATTGTGGAAATAAATATTTCTGGGTTTTTCTTTTAATATTTTTAATATTTTCAGGCTGCAAATGAGTGAAACTGTAAATACTGATCTCATGGATATGAGTGTCCTACTATCTATAGTCATCATAATTAGCAACCACTGGTTGCATAATCCTCTGTGACTTTCTCTAGTCCCCTTTGAATAGTTCCAAAGGTGGTGGCCATTGTGACATCTTGTGGTAGTGAGACACCGTGGTGCCTGAGGTTATGCAGCGGTGTACCTCTCCCTGCCATCTTCATGTCTTTTTCTCTCTCCTTCCTCTTCTCATTTCATCCAGGTATGGTGGGACGCTGCAGAACCTCACCCTCAAATTGCCCATAACGGTCAACAAATTTTTCCAGGCAACAGAGATGCAATCACAAGATTTTTTCCAGCGTTGGAAACAGCTCAGCCTGTAAGTGGGCTATAGGAATAGGAGTTTGGGCAAATGCATCAACATTTGGGCCGAGCAGTTAAATGACAATTTATTTTGCATATATTGTTTTATTATTGGTTTAGTTATTTATATCTCACTCTAAATCAAAAGACCCAGAGGGTCATGAGGGATGGGTCGAAGGGGGGACCTTCCTGAGTAGTTATGCTGTTCTTCTCCCTGCTTTTGCACACACACATCCCACATCCTTCTAAAACAAGTTGGGTCCCTCTTACATAATTAAGAGAATTTAGAGCTAACAGCAATGAGTATACAAATACTAAAAACGATCAGATCAATACCCTACTAAAAATAGTAAACAAAAGCAACACCGAAACACAGTCAAAGCTGTAAGCTATAACAATCCATTTGAAAACCCCACTCAGGCAGCCAGTCACTCAGGGAAAGCTTGCCTGAAGAGAAAGGTCTGCTTTCTCTGGTCTGCTGCTTGACGCCTTCAGAGGCAAAAATGACCTCTTTTCTTTCTTTCTTCTGAACATTTGTTTAGGTAGAGGCTGCAAAAACAGCCTTGAGGACTGCCTGTGTCTTGCAGGCCATAGTGAGTCTACACCTTGCCTAGATGCTACTCACAGCCTAGCATCCTCTGGCTGGTGGACAGAATTTGTCATCTGGCACCATTGACCTGAAGATTGTTTTGATGGGGCCCGGGGGACATTAAGATGGTTCCCCTGTGTAAAGAGCCTGTTTGGTGCCTAGTGAGTGGTGGAGGTGTGCAAGCAAACGCAACAGGCTTCTATGAGTGCTGGCTGAGAAAGAGAAAAGTAGGTACTGAATCAACAATATAATGTCCTCTGTGTCCCTTGCAGGCCACAGCAGGAAGCTCAGAAAATCTTCAAGGCAAACCATCCCATGGATTCAGAAGTTACTAAGGCCAAGGTGAGCCAACTTTCTTATGCCTTTATCTACCACACCTCCCGCAATCTGCTTGGAAGAAAGTAATAAGCTTAAGTTACTTGGTGCCACTAGTGAGCTAAAGATTTACTTGTGTATATTAAAATTTGTTCCTAAGTTAGTCAGTAGAAGTGAGAGAAAGACTTCAGCCAGAATCTTGTTGACAGTCAGTGGAGCAGAGTCTTACGTTAGACATTTCACCTGTACCCCATGATCCTTACAAAGGTACTATTCCTGTGAATTTAGCAATACATAAATTTATTTGATCACTATGTCAGTTATTTTTCTTTAAAAATAAACAGCAAAGCTGTTGCCCAATTGCTAATTTAATTGCCAACAGGTATGGGGTCTCCTTAACATTATCATTAACTGTGTTGATAATTCTGTTATCTTTCCTCTGTTCTCCGCTTCAATAGGTTTTCATCTTCTCGGGTTTAAATGGGAAATGTAACCTTTTCAACAAGCTTGCAATTCTACATGTGCTTAGCTGGCAGTAAACTCCAGTGAACATAAAGAGGAACTACTTCCCTGCTGTAGTCCTTTGTCCACTTACCTGGGATTCAGTCTCCTTACACTTAGTGGAACTGAATCTTTCACTTTTAAATACACTTCAGGTTGAACTGAAATAGATTTCTGAAAAGTGGTCTGGCACCTTATGTACCTCTTCTTTAAGGCTATTAAATAATTTGGTTCCCCTCTCCCTTTATGAGAAGAGAGGGGGATAAACAACAGGTAATAGGACTTGAAGAGGGCCTTAGTAAATAGGGTATAAATACCCTATTTCAGGAGCATCCATATTTAGATTGTTCTGTTGGAAGATAGTACAGCTGAGGATGGTACTGAAGTCCTTGAATTACCATATTTTTCGCACCATAAGACGCACTTTTTTCCCACAAAACAGGGGGGTGGAAAGTCTGTGCATCTTATGGAGCGAAGAAAAAAGAGTATATTTTCCTGTTTTCTTCTCCTAAAAATTGGTGCGTCTTATGGAAAGGTGCGTCTTATGGAGTGAAAAATACGGTATGTTGCAGAGGTCTTGCTTTCTTCCTTTTGTCCGTCTTTAGCCTGACTCGTTTCCTTATGACGGGCACAGGCTGCAGGATTCTCTCTGGCTTCTAAGGCAGCCCATCTAAACACTGATCTCTCCTTCTTTTAGCTATTAGGTTTTGGCAGTGCACTCTTGGACAAGGTGGATCCAAACCCTGATAACTACGTGGGAGCTGGGATCATTCAGACGAAGGCGCTGCAGGTGGGATGCTTGCTGCGGCTGGAGCCCAACGCCCAGGCACAGGTGAGGAAGCAAAGGCTCCAGGTGCCTCTGCTATAAAGAGGTGCAGTTGGAAGCTTGAGCAATAGGAAAGGAGTCGAGACGGGGAGGGCAGGAGCGGGTGGGGGGCACTGTAATGAGAGAGTAGTGACTATCAGGAGGGCCGGGTTCTCTAGAGAAGGGGCAGGGGAGGAGATGAAACTGGAGGGGAGTTGAAAGTTCTCCATCCCAGCTCCCCCCCCCCAAAAGGGTCTTTTGATAATGAAACTAAAATCAAAGATTGTTTGGGCACAGCGGCTTAATTGTCTCCCTCCCTCCTCCCTACAGATGTACCGGCTGACCCTCCGTACCAGCAAGGAGTCTGTTTCGAAGCACCTTTGTGAGCTGCTCTCTCAGCAGTTCTGAGGCATTGGCCACACTGGAGGAAGGAGGGCGGGGAAGGTTCTTCCTGCACATGCGAGGATGCCTCTGTCCATCCCCTCCCACCTCCCTCCACACCAGGGGCCTCCAGAAAGACTGTACTGCTCCCTGCCTGTTGTCGTGATAACCTCTGTGTTCTCATTGCCTAGCCCGGGCCAGCACCAAGGGGGTAAGCAAGGGGGGGAGAGCAAAACTGTGGTCCCCGGGAGGGCTGAAGTAGAATTTGGGGGAGGGGTGACTTGTCTCGATGTAGGGTGTTCTTCCAGGAATTAATCTTCCCTTTGGCAGGAGGGTGGCCTTTGGAAGAAAGCCAGGTCCTTTTCCACCCCATTAGCCTGTTCTGTTTTGATTCAGGATGAGGCTGAGATCTGTGGTCTTAATTCCCGCCCCACCCCTTCTGTATGATTTTGGCTGGCATTTCAGTTTTGTTTACAGTTACTTTCCCGTACTTTCCCACCCATGGCCTTTGCCCTTTCTGTTGGGGAGACAGAGTATTCATGTCACTTACCCTGCCTCCCCCTGAGCTGGCTGGGGGGAGGAACGAGGTGTGTGCGTGTGTGTATGTGTAAATGCTTGTAGGAAGTTGTTGCCATTTCTTTGCCCAGTGTATTTCCCTGGGGTGGGGTGGGGGTTGAATTCTCCCTTTTCCTTTGTCAAGGACCATTCCAGTGTTATAGTTGTGTTTGTGGGAAAGTAAAATTACTCAAGAGCAGGCCTTTCTCCCCCTTCCTCCCCTCTAGAAGGAAAACTGCACAAAGACGGAGAGGATTGTGGGGGACGAAAAGCCTGCCTATTCCTCTCTTGACTCCCTCTCCTCCAAGAAAAGGGTATTTAATCGGATCCTCAAACAGCTCCGAGATTTGGGGAGACTAATTCTGGAATGCTGCCTTCCATGGATTTGAAGAAGAGGTGGGGCAGGGTTCAGTTCATGCTAGTTTGGGGGTGTCCCAGCTTCCCATGCTGGCCCGGGCTCCATGTTACTCTGCTGTGTAGGTGTTATCTAGCGCATCTTAGTTTATCTGGGTTTTGAATGCCTGTATCTTATCTCCATGTGACTCTAATAAAGCCGTGAGGGCAGGGGAAAGCCAGAATCAAGCCAGGCTGGGTCACCCCCACACTGCTGACTGACTTGTTGTGTGCTGCTCTTTGTATGTGGATAAACGAGGCAGGGCGGGAGGACAGGGGTCCTTCACTTGAAGCAGAGACACAGCCATCTCTGGACAACTGTGGATTTTCAAGGCAGATTCTAGTGTTTGTTGCACAGCCGCTTCAAGCCACGTAAGAAGCTGGTTCAGTTGGAGCCCCTACATAGGACAGCTTGTTCTGGCACCTGGCAAGACGCAGGGAATTAGAACACCATAGATTTCCGAAGAGTGCAATACAGTACTTTGAAGCTGAGTGCATCAATTTTGCTGTTGTTTGTGAGCACAGCATTACTTTCTAGGATACTCCAGGTCTTTGAAAGATGTGGAGAGGCAGTTCCAGTCCACAAGGTCTACTAGACCTCCCAGAAGACTTGGTAATCTCTCCTTTTTTTGAAGAGTGTAAACCAATGGGGAAAGGATTGATCAAAGCAAAAGAGACCACTTTTGCTTCTTGAGGGCTTGCAAGTTCTTATGTCTGTTGAATTCTGTAACAAGAATGTCTCCCAGTTCTGTGGTGTGTATTATGCTATTTATCTAGATAAAGGTATTTGATTTGCATGCCTCTTATTTTGAGCACCAAATTTAGAGGCTTTGTGGAAATCAAAAGGTGCCGAATATGGCTCAAGAACAGTGTTAAGGCTAGGAAATATTGAAGAAAAGGCAATATGGTCTATGCGAACAAAAGGTTTTCACATACCTCTTTTGTATAGCCTTCAGAGCCCTACCTTTTTTTCTTGTTTATTTTATGGATTGACCGTGATTTGTCTGAGTTCGAGGCTAAAAGCTTAAGCTTGAAATCATGTCGGAATCTCTTTTTCAAACCAAAATATTGATACAAATGCACACAGTCTTATATATACAAACTGCCAGACAAGCTTTTCTCCTACAGGCATCTGTGTGATCTGACTTCACTGCATTTCAGCTGTTCAGCATGTCTTCTGAGCAAAATACAAGACGGCGGTTTTGTCTGCCACATAAGTGACAAATGTAGTACAGTTACTTTACGTGCATCAAAAACTGCATGACTCAATCCCTGGAATATATTTTCAGTTACATCTTTGCCTATTAGCATTTTGTACATAGAGTGGCAGTAGAAGGGGGAAAATCATTATCCATCATTGTCTGTCATCATTCTTTTAAAATGATTCGGGCTGTAGCTGCTCCATTTCACTACAATCTGATAAGAATATCTGTATTACCTGGTTGCTCCTAGCCATGCAGAATGGGATTCTGGGCTGGGCCAAAGAGTGTATCTGGGAGCAGAACTTAAAAAAACCTCACCAGTAGCTGTGCTGTCCATGGAGATTCTGGGAGCAGTGGTCCATAATGTAAGGTTTCCAACTTCTAAGAATCACTGTAGCAATAGCCTAGGGCAATGATTCCCAGCCTTGGATAACCCAAGTGTTCTTAGACTACAATTCCCAGAAGCCTTCACCACCAGCTGTGCTGGCCAGTGTTTATGGCAGTTGCAGTCCTGGAACACCAGGTTTTCCCAAGGTTGGGAACCACTTGCCTGTGGTAACCATTTCCCCCCCTTCATTCAGTGACCTTTCCCTCAGTTAGGATTTATTATTTATTAAAAATACATTTACCCTGCCTTTCGTCTTTAAAAGGACCCAAGGTAACTTATATCATGAAAAGACAGTATTTAAAACTAAAACACAGAGTATAAAAATACAAAAAGGCTCAAACATATACTAAAAAACATAAGCAACACCAAACACATTCAAAGCAGTAAAGTTCAGCCATCCATTAAAAAATACCCACTCAACCAACCAGCCACTCAGGGAATGCTTGCCTGAAAAGAAAGGTTTTCATCTGCTGCTGGGAGGATAGTAAAAAGGGTGCCAGCCTGGCCTGCAGTGGGAGGGAGTTCCAAAGTCTGGGAGCGGCAACAGAGAAGACCCTCTTCCGTGTTCCCACCAAGTGCACCTGTGAAGGTGGAGGGACCGAGAGGAAGTCCTCTCCTGATGATCTTAACACTCGAGCAGGTTCATAAAGGGAGATGCTTTGAAGTACAGAAGCAAATTTGCTTTGATTCTCCAAGGCACTCTTATAGAAATGCCATTTTCAAGCTGATTTCTGCATCATCATGCCATCTTCCAGAACAGTTTCAATTTAGCTGTCTGGATGTTTTCCAGCTGTTCCAGGTTGAAAAGGAGTACCCTAGACCTGTGTTTCTGATGTACTGAAAATAGTCTGAGCTGTTGGTTACATGATTCTCAAAGAACTGTACATAGGAATACAGATCGTATCAAAATTAATTCTGTTAATCCCTGATATATTAGTGCAGACAGTCTGGAGATTTAGTATTATATATATAGTGCCTTACAGTACTCCGTTTCTGCATTATTTCACTGATACTTACAATAGCTGTGTAAGGTACCCTACCCTGTTTCCCTGAAAATAAGACCTAACGTGAAAATAAGCCCTAGTATGATTTTTCAGGATGCTCGAAATATAAGCCCTACCCCAAAAATGAGACCTAGTTAAGTGAAACCCCGCCCTCCAGCATTGTGCAGCAACCAGAAGATGATGACATGACTGTAAAATAAAACATCCTCTGAAAATAAGCCCTAATGTTGTTTTTTTTGGAGCAAAAATTAATATAAGACCCTGTCTTATTTTTGGGGAAACACGGTAGAATTATTTCAGTGAGTTCAGTGGAGAGAGAATGGCTTGCATAACCAAAGCACGATTCAAGTTGAAAATTTCCCAGATTAGTTTTAGCCAGTGCAACACAACTTTTTCAATTGTGAGGTTGTTTTACTATTTCTAAACAGCACTGTGCTAGCGGGAACCTCAAAAGGTGCTGTGTTGTACTGCTTAACAGGATGGAAGAACAATTCTCAGCAGAAACCAGGATATGTGAAGTAAACTATTGTCATGGGAATATAAGAGCTGAAGCAAATGTGCAACACTACACATAGTGGGCAGTAACAGTTTCGGCAACTAAAACATTCCACGGTGGCATAACATGTCCAACATAAGAGATGTGCAGAGTTGCATCTAAATGGAAAGCCTGCTTTCTCACACTCTCAATGCCTCAGCTTTAGTTGAAGGGTGATCCCAACTGTCCTCTGATTCAGATATAATAACCTCTTCTGGGTATGATAATTTAACCCATATCCCATCCTTAATGCATATGCATTTGGAGAACAATTTATACTAAAATTTTGTTTGCTTTTTTTAGAAAGGGGAAAGAAGGAGAGATGAGAGGCCAAAAAATGGTAGCCCACCATCTTTTGTCAGATTGCCTCCCCTCAAAATAAAAGCCAGAATTATGATAGAATGTCTCCTCTTTGAAAAGTTCCTCCACAGGCTCTGTTGCACTGCAGGGTAATCACAGCTTGCCTAGAACATTCAGGGATCCCATCACATTACTCTCAGTTTTCATCTCTGAAAGTTGATAGGTGCCTTCAGAAGGCTGAGTCCCCAGCTGTAAGAGCCTGCAACGTACTGGTTGCCAGAGTCCGTAGAGCAAAGGTAGGCACAGCTGGCTTCAGAAGCAGGAACAATTGATGCCGCTTCCCATGGATAGCATAGGCCTTGTGCGTAGTGTACACTACATAGCAGTGCTGAGGAGAGTGGGAGAAGCCAGCCTGGAATTCCTCCTGCAAAGCAGCTAAGGAACAAATGAGACGGTTAGTTTTCAGGGTTGTAGTAACTCCAAAAATGTCCAACTGTGTGTCCCTCCTAAAGATTTCAAACTGATACACAAACCTAAACACTCAGCTGTGTTTTGATATGCAAATACTGTACTACTTTAATTTTACAAATTTGAGAATAAATTGAAGTAACAGGAGCCATAGATGTCTGAAAGGAAATGCTTTTTGTAACACACCTGTGCTCTCTTCTGGCTTCTCTGAAGGAAAGTACATTGAGGTAGCGAAGGCATAGAAAGAGCGGAGAGCAAAGAGCCGACCCTGTGAGGGCATCTCAGACCCTATAGGAGAAGAAAAGGGATGAGGTTGACTAGGAGAAATGCCTGTGGCTAGTTGGAACTGGCCATGAAAGTCTGACCAGTTGCCTACCCTCCTACACAACTCAGCAGACTTTACACATGTTTAAATGATTTATATAATTCATAGATTTCCTGGGTTTCTTTCAAAAAGCACTGAGTGAGAAAGGATTGTGCTCATTTACTTTCCCCAGCAGAAACATAAGCCCTCCTTTCTCTCCTCATATTCAAGGCTACGGAGCTGAAAAAATCATTCTCTTGGCCCCACGAGAAGGTGAGACATTTTCTCGTATGTTCAAGAACAGAATGAGAAGAAGGAGGATTTTTAAAAAAAAAAAACAAGCAAAGTTGCACAAAACAATGGTGGCTGCCGCTTTGTTACACAGGCAATTAAAGATAAGAAGCATCAGAACTGTGTGTGGTGTTCTTCATAATCAGCCAGTCCTGTGCTTGATGCGTGTATGTACTTTGCTTGTCAAAGTGAACTTGCAAAGCCTCTGATAAGAAAATATCACATTTCTTATTTCATTCTTCCCCTGGAGACAAGGAATCTTGCAGCCCCTGAAATTTCTTGTTAAGCTTAGATAACCTAAACTGACTAGAACAAAGGATTTGGTATCCTTTATATTTTTCCTTCATGCAAAAATACCTTGAGCTGTACCTTCAGTGCAGGTACCATGAGGATCCACTGTGAAGAGGCTTTTCCTTGGCTCTTGCTTGATCAGCAACAATCTACAGAAGAGGAGTTTGTAAATGGCAAAGCAGAGAGCGTAATACTCAGAACTGGAAGTAAATATAAAAATGTGGTGGGATAAACACACAGCCCCACTCCCTCAGGGGCTTAGTTCCTCAAAAAGGCTCCCCATCGCATGACAGTACATTTTGTGTTCTCCTCCCCCTTCTTTTCCCCCCACCCCCCTCTACCTTTTGTACTTCTCTACCTTATCCCTAGTTTTTAAAAATAAAAATTTTTAAAAAATCATAAAAACAAAAATGCTCCCCATCCCAGACATTTGTGAGAACTCACCCCAAGATCCCGGGGTCAAGAGAGATGCCAGGGAGTAAGCAGTGAGGAGGGGCTCTGGCACTTGCCTTCAAAAGATCTAGGAGTGGTTGCCAAAACTGTTTCACTAGCTATGGAAAGAAAGAAGGTCTGGTAGCAGTTCACAGTTGTAGGTCCCTGGAGTGACCAGCAGCAGCCTGGCCAGTTTTCACATGCCTTAAAGAAGGAGTAACCTTAAGTCTGCTTCCCTCTAGGAGTGTCCCATGCAAGCTAGTGGTAGTAGGAGGGCTGACACAACACTCTTATCATCAGGGCTTTGTAGGCACAGGCGCTGGGGTCTTCAAGGAAGTAAAACATATTCACACCCTCAGCTGCTCTTTCCTACCTAAAAACCAGGACCTCACCTCATCAGCTAGGCATTGTAAAGAAGGGCTGGGCCCACACAGCAAGAGCACTTCCAAGCCAGGCACAAGTTGGAAGGTCAGGAGTCGGTGAGGAACCTGTTGAGAGCAAGCAACACGGAAAATGAGGAAGACAGGAAAGGTCCCTTGGAGGTGTCGCTACCCTCTCCAGTCATGAATCTGCTCACCGTGGGACTGCCATGAGGAAGGTATACGGGCAGATCGCGGGAGGTGTGGGGAGGAAGTGCCTGCACTAGCCACACCAGCAGCATGGCCTCGGGGGCGGCCAGCTGCCACCACTGCTCTGTTGCACACAGCACCCGGCTGCCCACTAGCAGGCTGCCAAAGCGCGACTGCGCTGCTGAGGCAAAGGCTTCCAAGCATTCCTGGACAGGAAACAAAGAGGTTTGTCAGTGCGCATGCACACACACACCCCAACTATAAATGCACCGTCTACCAGCTAGAACTATCCAACATATCCACAAGTGTCACAGCACTGAGTTCCAGGTGGTCCTGTGATTGTTTCAAAGAAACAGATTGCCAAAGCAAGATTATTTGCTTTCTCTCAAGCTACGGGTGCTCTGCCCATTGCTGCCAGGGCTATTCGCACTAGAATATGATGACTGACCAGGTTCAGCCCTCATTAACAACACCTGGAGGGCCGATTTTCACCATGTTGGTGGGCCTTTCCTTTAGTTGGAAATTGCCATTGTTCAAATGCAGATACAGAATGTTATAAAAGCAGAGAGATAATCATAGTTTTAAGAAACAGGGAGAAAAGTCAGAACAATAAACCCCTGCCTTCAAGGGGCTATTTCTTTTTCTTTTTTTATTTCGTTTTTTAATATTTTATTTAAACATATGAATACAAAACATCTCTCATTCAGACAAAGACCCACCCCTCCCCCCTTCAAGAGTACAAAGATTCCGACCTCCTTTGGATCCCAGATTTCCGGTGAGCCTTGAAAAAAGTAATGAACATGAAACATTTTTCCCTAAACTTTTGTCTATTTCATAGGGGCTATTTCATATCAGCAGGAGGCGGAGAGGTCAGAGACCACAGAAACCAAGTCAAAACGAAAGAAGTTCGAAAACAACTGCTGAAGCTTCATATGGTTGATAAATGCATGTTAGTCCTGTTTTTCCTGCCGTCCCTCAATTTGGCATGTTTTTGACCTATTGGGAATAGCCCAGAGAAAAAAAAAGACTCTTACAACCCACTGAAGAGAAGAAATAACAGGTTAGTCACCTGCAGAATCTCCCTGGAGGGCGTCATAGCACATTCCACACACTGAGTCAAGTCAGCTGCCCCTTTGCCTGGCTCCAAGAAACTGTCAATCAGTTTGTAGCATGCCTAGAGGGTGGTATAATTCATCTTTAAATTACCTAGGATACAAGAAAAACTCTACTCCCAAATATTAAGATCAGATAATGAAAACGGTTTCATAAACATCTATAGTGGTGCCTCGCAAGACGAACGGATCATGGGATGAAAAACCTGCAAGACGAATGGTTTTTGCGATTGCTGTGGTGCCTCGCAAGACAGCTTCTTCTATGGCCATAATTCGCAAGATGATGTCCCCCCCAAGACCGATGCCTCGCAAGATGAAAATAATTCATTCGTCTTGTGAGGTTTCCCTATGGGAAACCACTTTTCGCAAGACGAAAATTTTGCAAGACAGCACTACTCATGGAACAAATTACATTCGTCTTGCGAAGCACCACTGTACTTAAGAACTTCTTGTCACCAACTGTTTCTTTGAATAATATACTCTCCCTTAGCTTGGGCTAGAGAAATGGGCCTCCACAGCAAACCCTCAAAGATACCTCTGTTGTTAAAATTTGGTATTTTTTAAAAAGCCAACTCAATGCACCAAAGAGACAGGAAAAGAGGAGAGCAGACAAAACCATCTCTAAGACTTATGACTGGATCCCACAATCTGCCCTCCCCAGTGGTTTAACTGCTCTTGGGTAAGTTGTTACCTTCAGATCTTTTTTCAGCCGTTCAATGTTGCGTGCATTTACTAATTCCTCCAAGCCGAGTATCAGCACCTGCAGTAAAATCACATGAGCTCTGTCCCAAGTCATGCACAGACCCTCTGATTACCCCATTTGCCAAATAAGATGCCTTCACCATACCACACAGGTGCACAGAAGCCAGTTCTTGCAAAAGTCAAAGAGGTGTCTAACTGATTTCAAGGAGTGATAACTCAGATTTTCTGGCATCAAACTCAATCCCACTCCCTCAGCTTTTCTATCATAAAATCTATCCTACCTCAGATACAGTTAATAATTACAATGCAATCTAGAATCTCCATCCCATCTACTACTGAAAAGGTCTGCACTCATCTCTCAATCCACCTTAATATCATATTTAATTGCAAGTGCAAAAAAAAAAAATAGCCAAAGTGTGCTAGAGCACAAAAGAATATACAAGAAGTAAACAAACTTGGAATAAGAGGTTCAGAAGGTTGAGCAGGGAGGCAGCTAGGAAATAAGAATTCTTGGAAAGTAGAGTTTGGGTGAGACACGGCAGCTGGAAGGTGGGAATTTCCCATCTTCTGCTTTAATACAACAGCACTATAAAGATTTTTAAATTGTAATTATCTAGGATCAATAGCAACTCCAGACATATCTCACAAAACCCATTGCTAACAAAGGGTAGTAGCTTCTCCATATAAAACGTTAGTCAGCTTTACAAAGATGCAGTTCTATAAAATAAACCATACAGATATTGGGCTTCCCTCCCAACCTTCTTTTTACAGACTCTGAAATGTCATCCTATCATTTTTGACTCCTCACCATGGCACTGAAGACATTCTCAAGGAGTTTTCCAAGGCTGAGCTCACTGGTACTTTCATCCGAAGACAGCACAATTAGTGTGATGCTGACAACATCAAACACAGAATGCAAAGGTAAGTAGATTGGTAGGCTGTATGTGTGTGTGTGTGTCTATGAGACAGCATGAAAGTAAATTCATTAGAAGTGCAACATCTTTGCAATGGAAAAGAACTGCAATCTTCCATCCCACATTTTGTAGACTTTCAAAGAAACTTAATAACCCTCTGAAGCTTACTAGATCAACAACAACTGTTACACAGCTTGTCCCTCACTAGGTATCAATAAATACAACAAATACTTTAATTGTACTTAAAGTGGCATAGTAGTAGAAGGCATCCTTCAGTCTCAAGAGACTATGGTAACGTGCTCTGAATAGAGGTCTTGGAACAGCATCTAGTGTGGCTGAGAAGGTCAATTCGAGAGTGACAATCCCTTACATACTGAAGACAAATACAATCTGTCCCCTGTCCAGCTCCCTGGTTTTGCGACTGCCTCTTTGCCTCAGCCTGCTGAGCAAGAAAAGCTTTATCTGGCATAAGCTTTCATAGACTGCAGCTCATTCATTCCATGAAATGCTTCTGATGTTATTTGTGTTGTTACACACTAAACTGGTTACCTTCCTAGAAATGCTAGATATTAGTAACAAAGTAGCTCCGCTACACACTGACAACTAAAGACATGGATCACTCACACAGCATTTCTTAAGAAATAAATCAGCCTGATTACTTGCTTACCTGTTGTGGAAAACTTTCCACATCACTCGAGTATTCTCTGTACAGGCAGCTGTCAGCAGAACACCCAGGTTGGAGCCAAACATATGAACCCCATTAAGGGAGCCAATCACAGAGAAGGGGAGCTGAGGAAGGAGGAGTAGACTTTAGTAGCTGTTTCCTGAACACTACAGTACAAGGGTCACTAACCCCCTCTGTCAGGTCTTTCAAAAGGAAATGCAAAACTTTGTGCCCAAGCTACTCGGCACCCAAATCTCATACTCTACCACTATTAACCTATGGTTCAGCTTCCATAACTTATTAAACTTCTGTTACACAAACTGCTTTACAGCCATCATCTTCTTCACCCTCATTCAGTTTACTAGGGATGAGTAATTTCCGCAGTAATTTCTGTGTCTCATGACTGTGGCAGGAACATTCATACACCAAAGAGAACCAACACAATATGTTGCCATGTGTCCTTCCTCCTAATAATGGTGTTCCTGCCCCTGGTTCCAGCCAACTATTCTTTCCAAGCAGGGAATCCTACTTTCTCACCACTCCATCCCACCTTTCTCATCCACACACAACATTTTTCTGGCTAGTGACCATGCCCAGCCCTTGCTTACTTTTTTAAAAGCTCTTCTTTTTAAAGGTGGTCTATGGATCTCAGGGTACCAAAATTATACTAAACCTCTTACATGTCACTAGTGAAAGGACTCAATTCTACATGAATTACAGCAAAAAAAAAGAAAAAGAAAAGATGCACATTGTTTCTGCCATGCCTAGCTAAAGTATGGTCCCTAGGCATGCCCACTGTTATTATGCACCCTTTCAGCCACCTAAGAAATATACCTACTCCTTGCTTATCGGAGAGGAAGGATGGTTGGGTCAGCTCGATAATACTGTCCCTTAACAACTCCTTCAAGCTCTAGACTAGAATGACAATAGATATCTAGTGACTGAAAATGGTACTGCAGGCATTATTATTATTTATTTGTCCAAAATTCTGTTACTTGCTCCTGCAAGAATAATGCAAAATGTATACCTTTTGGAGGCAAATTCCTTCATGTTAAGAAACCACTGTAGATACTACCTGTTGTGCACTGGGATGCACAATTCGATCTGCAACTGATAATATCTATGGTGATTTCGTAACTTTAAGTAATTTATCTCCAAAAGGTATGTCGTATGCATTACACTAGTATAAATCTGAATGGAACACTGATCAATTACTTATCTGTTACATTTCTATTCTATTCCACATTTTTCCAGTGAGCTCAAGACAACACACATAGCTCTCCTATCCCTACCTTATTTTCATAATGTTGTTCAGTAGGTCAAATGGAATGAGTCCAGTCTTATGGTTATTCGGTAAGATTTATGTCAAATGGCACCTTATAGCCATATCCTAGTTCTAGAATTTTCTTGTTGCAGTAGTCTAACATCTAACTAAAGCACAACGCTGACTCAATTGCATTAGCCACATGAAGACATTTTAATTCATGTGATCGGAAAACAATTATGTAAATATACACCCTTGGAGTCCGTTCCGTATGCACGTCAAGTTTGAGCTGCATAGGTTTTGAAGCAACAGCTCAGGCAAACATACTCTTTTTAAAAAATAGATGAACATCCTGTATTTTCAGCAAATAACTTCAAGGTGACTTACAAGAACTAATCACACACAAAACTGAAAGCTAGCTGGCAAAGCATCAAGTCCCAGAGGCCCTGAATGCCTTTTTAAAGTTAAGATAGTTTTTGATGTTTACTTGCTTTTAATTATGAAATTGTACAGTATTTTAATCAGTGTATGGTTTGTTTAAATTACTAGGTTTTTAATTCTATTCTTTTAATATTGTGAGCACCTTAGGTCCCCTTATCAGGCAAAAGGCAGCCTATAAATAAAACAAATAAATAAAAAAAAAACGGAGAAAAAATATTTTGCAGGTCTTTTGTCTGGAGATGCCATGAAGGGACCCTGCCATATTCTGCAACAGACGTGCCCTACCACTAAACGAGAGATCTTTGTGTACAAATACTGTACACAAAACCACGCAGGCAGGCCACCGGTTTATTTAGGCTGGCAGGACCTCCTAACAGCTTCCCAAACAGAGGTATTCCAGCTAGAGACAAAGCATACGAGTAACTCTCTCCCAGGCTGAGGAAAGGGACCAAGAGTGGCGAATGAGAAAGGGGAAAAAAGGGGGGGGGTAGACCCGACAGCGCCCCTCACCTGTTGCTTGGCAGACCCACCCCGGCTCCTGCAATATAAGGGCACCCCGCTACTGGCCGTGAGGCACAGCAAGGTGATCGAGCCCTCTCTTTCCTCCCACATCTTGATGCCCGCAGCTCCCTTCCCGCGTTATGCAGACGGCAGGACCTTTTCCTCTCCCTCGTGCCCAAAGCCCCTCCTTGCCCCCTTCATCAGCCTTAGCGCCTCCATATTGCAGGGCCCGCTGCATGCCGGGATACAAGCCACGCCGTTGCCATAGCAACAGCTGTCCTTTAACGACGGTTGATTCTTTCCGGTCCTCCCCGCTCCGCTCCGGACGGCTCTTCAGCGACTCCTTTGGTGGGGAAGGGAAGGGCAGCGTTCTTGCCACTCCGCAGAGAAGGGGCGGGGGTAATTTTGCTTTGGCATCCTGGGCGCATGCGTGCCGTGAGCGGACCCGAAGGGAATCATTTCCGCTGGCTTGGGAGCGAGGAAGGCCGAGAATCCGGATGTCGGCGTTGGGTACGGGAATAGGCTAGGGCCAAAAGGGTGTGGGAGGAGGAGAGGGGAGCCAAGGTCTGGGAGCGATATGTGGGGAGCGGGGTGGTGGTAGGGAAACAGAGGCTGAGGCCACGGGTCATCTGCCAGTTTGATCTCTTATTACCACCTCCCTCCCCTTTTTTCTCAGAAACAGGATTCCCTTATAGTGAAATCAGAATAATGTGTGATGTTCCCCGTCTTCTTTTCCGAGTTTCAATGATACTTGATCTCGAAATCCCTTAGGGAATATTGGGGTGAGTGGGTTTAAATTCAGGGTAAATAAAAACGTCCTCCCCCAAATGTATAAATTTATGGAACTCACTGCCACAAGATGTTGGTGATGCCAAGTTAAGAGAGGATGGGAGAACGTGTGCTCAGCTTCCTCGGAGCACCAGGCCACTATAGGAAATGTAACACTGAGCCAGTTAGGTGGATATTTTCTTTTACTCGCTTCTGGGAATGAGGACAAGGTAAATCAGAGTGTGTGCTAGTATAACTGCTCCCACCCTACTAAGGTTAGGCTTCCGAATACATGAGAAGAAACTACTTTTTTTCATAAAAGCATCATGTACTCAATTGTGCTCAAAACAAATGTCTCAGTGGCCTTAATTCCACGCCTGTCTTGTTCTCCACAACCATTATTTTCTAGTTGTTTCTAGCTAGTGAATCTTTTAATTTCTAGGTCAAAGAAACTTGGAGTAGGTTTTGTATACCTGTTCTACACAAAATGCCCAATACTTACCTGCTTTCCCAATTTCTTCTGCCTCACTTGTCTTTTAGACAAGTGGTCTTTTAGACCAGATGGGCGGGGTATAAATCAAATAAAGAAATAAAATAAATAAATAATGTAGATAGTAACATCTCACTGGAAAGCCTGTCATTTTGTGTTTTGGGCAGCCTTGAGTGCTCTCTTCATTCTAAATAAATGTTACATATTTTAGATTTTCATTTTTGGGGTGTGAGTTTGTGATTAATTTGTTCCCATATTGTTGTTGTATATCCATGCTTATTGCGGGTAGCTGGAGGAGATGGTGGTGCCAACGCTGGACATGCCTACTCAGCCCATGGGAATGGTGGCCGATGTTGTCTTCCTTATCGAGGGCACTGCCAATCTCGGGCCATACTTCGAGTCCTTGCGCAAGCATTACCTTCTTCCT
Organism: Pogona vitticeps; assembly: GCF_051106095.1. Taxonomy (NCBI): domain Eukaryota; kingdom Metazoa; phylum Chordata; class Lepidosauria; order Squamata; family Agamidae; genus Pogona; species Pogona vitticeps. The sequence goes on from NC_135788.1 coordinate 100,933,435, forward strand.
GCCATTGAGTGAGTGTTTGAAGGCCCCAGGGTGCAACAGTATTTTCATTGGCTTTGTTATCAGAAAGAGACACTCATGAGGAAGAGAATAATGGGAAAGTGTTCCCTTTTGTAGGAGTGTAATTATTCATTCCAGCCATTATGATGCTATTAATAATGACCTAAGAAAGTCATTGATGTTTTCTGATAATTGTGTCTTAGTAGGCAAAAACTTTAGCTTCAACTTGTATTGGACAATCATAGCATGATCATAGACTCAGAGGATTTGAACAGGTTTTTATTTTCCATGTCTAAAATGAATGGTTTCACATTTTTGATGATGGAGAGAAAAGTACTGTCAAAAAAATTTGTTTCAAGTAATATGCATGATAGCTGACTGGATAGCTCAGAAGTTTAGGTATCTAGATCAGGAGCCAAAGGTTGGAAGTTTTATTCCCCACTGTGCCTCCTATGTGTACAGCCAGCCTCTGTGGCTTTGGGCAAGCTGCACAGTCGCAGGCCACCCACAGAAGAAGGGAATGGTAAGCCACTTCTGAATATTCTATGCTTGGAAGACACTGACAAGGGTCACCGTAAATTAGAATTGTCTTTTGACACATGATTGTTATATTATTATATTTTTATATTATATGTACAGTAACAAAGCAAAAATAAAAACAGTAGTATTATGACATCTTAAAGATTTATTTCTGTGTGACTTTTGAGGATTATAACTTCCCTTCAGACACACGAAGGATGCTTTGACAGTGTAAATTAATAAGCATCCTAGTATAGTAGATTTTTTATTCAAATGTTTCAATTTTCACTGATTCCCTATCCCAACAGTGTAAATTCATGGCTAAATATTTCACTTTGTGTATCTGAGGAGGTAGATTGTAGTCCACAGAAGCTCACAGTGAAATAAATTTGTTAGCCTTTAAAGTCCCACAGTATTTTTAGTTTTGTTTTGTTATACCTGTGGAAACAGGCTTACACTTTGAAAACTGCTAAAATGATGTTTGGTTAGAGTTTCCAGATAAACATGCATAGGATAGCAAACAGCTACACACCAACATACATTTACACATGAGAGACATAGGCAAACTGACACCTTCAGATGAAGTAAGACTGTAACTCCCCATCAGCAATAGCCAGTATTGCTGATAGGGATGATGGGAGTGGCAGTCCAATAACATCTGGAGGGCTACACTGTGCGCTCTTACACACTGAATGCAGTGTATTTGAGTGAAAATGAACAAGATTGTGTATTTAGTACACATAAACAATATTGTAGTTTAATTTGAAATTAAGCGTCAATGATCAACGTGTAAGTATGAATACACAGGAACAAAGAACCTGTAAATAGAGTAGGCTCTTAGATCTGTTTTCTGCAATAAAAGAACAGTAGCAAGTTTAAAGAATTACCATCTTCCAGGTCCCAAATAATGCAGTCACAGAGTATACAGGAAAAGGCAAACTTCAGTATTCAGCTAGGAAAAATTAATTGATATCAAGAGCTGCATGATCTAAATTGGATGCAAAACACAGTATAAAGGTGACCAAAATGTTTATGCTCACACATACCCTATAGGGAAGCGGACAAGTGGTAAAACAAAGTGACTGGCTAAATTGGAAAAAGGGTTCATGAAAAATAATTCTGTGACGAATCATACCACTCTAAACATAGGTGATATTGATCAGCTTTTGAGAACTACAGAGGTTTGGACTTGGGAGACTACCAGGGGATTCTAAATAAGGCAAGGAAAGACTAATGGAAAGTAAAAAGCTAGTCATTGCAGTCAGAGCTTATAGTCTTGCATTAAATGGTCTGACTGAATGTAAGGCAGCTTGTGTTCCTAAGATTTCGCTACATCTTTTTTTTAAAAGTAATTAAATACTGCCTGCAATAGATTTTTGGTGGTGTGTACATTGTAGGGCAACATTTCCTTGCTCTTGTGTATCTGAGAGTATGCTCATTTCTTTTTCAGGTATTTTAATGGTGGCCCCCCAGCTGAAACAGACTTTGGAGGAGATGTGAGTTTGCAAACAGAGTTTTGGGATTAGTTATGAATGCATAGAGTTGAGTGGGCTCTGGAGACCATCACTCTTTGGGTAAACCTTTTGTGATAAGACGTTTCATGGGATTATCTTGATTGTATAATTAATTTCTACTCATATGTTGCATAGCAACATGTATTTTTTTCCTGTTTTCTGTCCAAAATTGTGCCATTAGTTCCTCCCAAGCAGGAATATTAATGGAAGAGGGAGAAGCATGAAAATGTCCAGCATCATCCTGCAAAGTGCATAGGAATTAGATTCAAGGCCTAAGAAATTAGAATTTACAGTGGTGCCTCGCATTACGATGTTAATTCGTTCCAGTGAAATCGCTGTAGAACGAAAACGTCGTAATGCGAAAATAAAAAGCCCATTGAAATGCATTGAAACCCCTTCAGTGTGTTCCAATGGGCTGGAAACTCACCGTCCAGCGAAGATCCTCCATAGGGCGGCCATTTTTGGTGCCTTTGCAGTGAGGAATCCGTCCCAGAAAACAGCGGGGAGCCATTTTATTTACCCGGTAGCCATTTTGAAACTGCTGATCAGCTGTCCAAAAATCGTCGTTTTGTGAAGAATCGGCTCCCGAAGCAGGGAAGCAATCATCGCAAAGCGAAAAACCTCTATTCAGACCATCGTTTTGCGATCGCAAAAAGATTGTCGTAATGCGGGGCAATCGTAAAGCGAGGCACCACTGTATGGATTTTCTGAAGCAAATTCTACTTGTCTGGAGTAAGGAATAAGAAAAACAGGAATTTCCAAATTGGTACTTCTATTTCTGAAAGCAGTTATTTCTGTGTATCTGTCAGTTAATTTTATGTCTTAATCACAGTGCTTGCATTTGCCTGTAGCACTAAAAGACACTTTAGCACTATAGGTTGTGTCTCATAGTATCCTTCCACCAGCTGAACAGACATTTCTGGCACATTGAATTTCCCTGCAGTTCCCCTCCTGGGTGTTTGGGAAGTTTCCAAAGCAGATTTGATAGATGGGAGCTGGAGGGGGAATGAGCAGGGGAATTCCTCTGGTGCAAATAGCAATCAGCTCACATAAGATTGGATTTAGCTGCATGGTGACATGTTTGGGCAAGCCTTGGTTTCGCCATTCCTTCTTCCACCCTGGTGAACCTGTATAAAGCAGATTAGAAGCTTTTGCTCCCATTTCCACCTAAAATTAGTTACTGATTATTCCTGAAGTGAAGTGAATGGTGAGTTGTGTTAATAGCTGTTTAGGAAAACAAACCCCAGTCATACACTCTGGTGTAACGTGTGCTTGTTTGCCTAAACCTGCAGTCCTCACTGTCGTGCCTGCACATGCCTTCAGAGTCCTCCGTTGGCACTTCCCAGATCAAGTGTACAGTTGTGAAGAACTAAGATTTGTTAGTGAGTTTAAATTCTGGTTTCTTCCATTTTGTGCACTGTGAGGTTTTAATGAAACCCATTATTCTTTACAGTTTATATTTGTATTTTTAGATCATGTTGCTGTTTGAGAGAAGAGGTAAAATGCTGGGAAATAAGGGAAATGGAATGTTTAAATACACAGTAAAAAGAAAATCCTTCAATATGTTAATAACATTTGTTTTAACAAAATGCTGTACACTATGAATACACAAACATGTTCTTGTATTACTTTCTAAGAGTTAATTCTCAAGTTACAATTCTCAGGTTATAAAAGCAAATTTGTTAATAGGGCCATTCATATAGATCAGGATTTGAGAAGCCTTTACTTTTTGGATGTTTTTGGATTCTCATAACCCCTTCCTTCCATTATTCATGTTGTTTGTGGCTTCCAGAGCTGACATTTACAACATCTGAAGGGTCAAAGGTTCCTCATCTTTTCATACCAGCCTATAACTAACTAAGGCTTTTTTGTCAGGGGAGATGCAAGGCATTAAATGAAGACCTTCTCCCTAATTGTTTCAAGACTGTCTTCACCTGTAAAGTGTTGTTATCCCTTGGTAATATCTTTGACCATTGAAAAATTAATGCAGATTGACTGTATAAACAATGAACTTCCTCTCATCCAAAGACAGGCGAGCTGATAGTCACACTGGATGCTGTATTAGCAGCACCATCAGAGCTCATATGGTTCTGTGTGCTGAATTTTTTTTCACCCATCTTCAGCCTGTCTAACCAGTCTTTTCCTCCCACTTCCCTCTCTTGCAGTATGGTGGTACCCAGTATAGCCTGGTGGTTTTTAATACCGTGGACTGTGCACCGGAATCATACGTACAGTGCTATGCACCAACCAGCAGCGCATATGAGTTTGTCACGTGGCTTGACAGCATTCAGTGAGTCTTGAAACATGCTACTTTTTCACACTCCCTATTTCTGGGACAGAAGCTGCTATTTTAATATATAATATTGGGTTCAGGAAATATGTCTAACCAGCTTAGTGTCCCACATGATTGGAGGAATGATATTTACCTTGCCTGTTTCACTGCTCTTAGTGCGGGTGCTTTTCTTACCTCCCAGTCTTCTTTCTCTTCTGCTTATAGCATCTTGTGGTCAAGGTTGGTCTATCTGTGTGGCCACTGGTAGGTGATGATCTTTTGGCCTGTGTCCCTGTGATTTTGCTAAGGGGAATGAACACATGCCTGTTGGGCTCACTCTAAACAGGAAAGGAAAGGCTTTGAAGATTTTTAAAAACTATATATTTTATTTTTGAGGCAAAAGTAAGGGTGTACAGTGGTGCCTCGCTTGACGACGATCCGATCCATTCAAATCGCTGTTACGCGAAATCATCGTCAAGCAAAATTTTAAAAACCATTGAAACACATTGAAAACCGGTTCAATGCATTCCAATGGGCGAAATACCTCATCGTGCAGCGAAGATCCTCCATAGGGCGGCCATTTTCCGGTGCCTGTATAGTGAGGAATCCATCCTAAAATCAGCAGGGAGCCATTTTGCGACCCACCAATCAGCTGTTTGGAAATCATCGTAATGCGAAGAATCAGTTCCCAAAGCAGGGAACCGATCATCGTGAAGCGAATTTTTCCCATAGGAACATCGTTTTGCGATCGCAAAGAAACCATCATAAAGCGGATTCATTGTTTAACGAGGTAATCGTTAAGCGAGGCACCACTGTACTGGATTGCAGTTAAGAGGGCTTAAATCCTGGCTGTTTGGAAATTCAGATGGACTGGGAAGCTTTTCATATCAGCTGCAAAATCTAGAAGACTGCTGACCTTTGTTGCAGAGCTCAAACTTTACATTTAATTAATTTTATTATTTTTTAAAATAGTTCTTTATGAATTTGCTGTTATTGCCTGAAAATGAGGACAGAAGAGCTGGATTTGGCAACTTTACAATTTTTTGCCCTGTGATTCTGTACATTTATTTTTTAAGATCTCAAGTTTAATATTGTGCACCTCGAGTATCTTGAGCATCAGCAACCTCTACCTAAAGTTTCTGAATTTCACTGTTAGTTGGACTAGGTCAGAAGTATGGAACCTTTGGTCCTCTGCATGATATGGACCACAACTGCCATACTCCCTCATCACTGTTTTTGCTGGCTGGTTCTGGGTGTTGCAGTCCAAAACATATGGATGGAGAAGTATCTCAGTGTAAGAAATTGAGAGATTCATGAGTCACATGGGTACGTGTGAAGCCTTTCATTATTTTTTTGTGGTAGGAGTGAACAAACTAGGACATCTTCAAATTATTGTAATTTTGATTCCTCCAAAGTAGGGGGCCACGATAAACAGCCTTGGAATAAGAGAATGTGAAGGTAATTCTTACCCATGATATCGTATTCTGCCTTGTTCTCAAGACATTAATCTTAGTTTTCTAGTTCAGATCAGGCAGGAAACCAAGGTTAGAGAACCTCTTTCAGCCCATAGCCAAATTCAGTTTCAAAGAAGTTTTCAGGCACCATACTTCTGGGGTGGATAAGGCCAGGGCAGGCGGGTAGGATCAAAAATACTGGCATGTTTTAGCTTAGCGATCTTACTGCCATTGATCAAACCTTAGAAAGGGCATTAGAGATGATGTGTCATGGGGCAGGAGGCAGGGTGACATGGAGCATCCTGAGCCGCATGTTTAGGTTCACGCTTTGGGTTCCTCACCCCTACGGGAGGCTATGATTAATGGAAGACTTCCTGGTTTGTTATTTCAACTTTTTTAAAAAAGCAGCCCAAAGCCTTTGATCATCCAGATGGAGTCGGCAAGGCTGTAGGTTTCCAACCCCGATCATCTGTCTTTTTTGTCATCCTCTGCTCAGGTTTGTGGGTGGCGGCGGGGAGAGCTGCAGCCTCATCTCAGAAGGGCTCAGCACTGCCCTCCAACTCTTTGATGACTTCAAGAAGATGAGAGAGCAAATGTAAGTGCAGTGGGGGGGGGAGGTATGCAGAAAGTCACGATTCAGTGGGTGTATGTGAGACTTCCCATCTGTTATTAATTTTTGCACTTCACCATGAGTCATGTTGAAACTGTGAAATGTTCTGTTTTTATTTGTGGTCCCCAGAGTTGTGTTCAGAGTTGTTTTGCAGCAGTAAGGAAATGCTGTGAAACAAAAACTGAATTTTGTTTTGGTTTTCCTCATTTCCCCCATCTCGCCCCACTCCCAGAAGCTTTTGCCTTTTCTTTTGGAAGGTAGGAAAGCCTTGCAGAAATGAAAGAGAAAGAGGGAAGGGTGGGGTTGCTGCTGGAGTGCCTCTGCTGGCTGTTAAAGCCCTTCTTTGCATGGGACTGCTTTCGTTCTCTGCTTGTTTGTTTGTCTGTTTGAAACAATGACATGTGGTCTTCCAATTTCCCAAATGGCATAACATTACAGGAGTACCGTGAGATTCAGTTTCTTTTGGTGGAAAATTACTGGAGACTTAGATGTGTTTTTCCTTCAGTGTTTGCATTAACACAAATATGCAGGCACAACACAAGTGGGTAGAGGCGCACTCCTAAAAGTAGATCTTACTGCCTGAATCAAGAGTCCCACAGCATAAACCTTTACGTATCTACAGTGGTGCCTCACTTGACAACGATAATCCATTCCAGGAAAATCGCTGTTAAGTGAAAACATTGTAAAGCGAAATTAAAAAGCCCATTGAAACGCATTGAAAACCGTTCAGTGCGTTCCAGTGGGCTGAAAACTCACCGTCCAGCGAAGATCCTCCATACGGCGGCCATTTTTGGTGCCTGTATAGCGAGGAATCCGTCCCTAAGCACAGCACAGAGCCATTTTAAGCACCTGGTGGCCATTTTGAAAACCCAACAATCAGCTGTTTTTGATCGTCGTAAAGCGAAAATCAGTTCCCGAAGCAGGGAACCAATCATTGCTAAGTGAAATTCCCCCATTTAGACCATCGTTTTGCAATCGCAATTGCCATCACAAAAATATCGTCGTACAGCACATTTGTCGTAATGCGGGGCAATCGTTAAGCGGGGGCACGGCTGTACATAGAAGCAAGGTGGATTTGATTTAAATCATAATTAAAATGTAAAACAATGGATTATTTTGGCTATTTAAATAAAAATTGATTTTTAAAATTTAAATCATGATTTATTTATTTTTAAAAATAATTGAATTTTATTCACCCTGTTCAAAAGTCGATCCTATTAAGTTCAATAGAGTTTATTCCCAGGTAAATGGGTATAGGACTACAGCTCTAGTGGCACACCTGAGGAGGTCTCCTCAAGTCTGCACTGCTTTTCAGGGGACCCCAACTGAGTTGCCAGTCTGTCTTTTTTGCCTGTAGTTTTTGGAAGTGGAAACTATTAGAGCAGTCAATAGTTCAAGTTCTTTCTTTAACTTAAAAGCAGCCGTTGGAGCAGTGGCAGTGTGGGAGGGAGGGCTTCACCCTCTTTCTGCTGTGCTCTATTTTCATATCTAAAACATCCATGATGACGGTTCCATAAACCCTGAAGCAGAAATAATATTATAGATACTTCCAGGATGTTTGCGATTTAGATCCAGCAAATGGCACAGGGAAGGAAAGGATTTAAAAATAAATAAAAATACATAAAAATTGTATCTGTTTTCCAAAAGGCCGTTTTCCAGCAGGACTATTGTAACTGTATTCTTAGTGATACTTTTTCTTCAACAAAACAAAAAGTTTTCATTAACACTTCATTCATTATTACCTGGACATCTGTTTCAAAGTTTTGTACTTAACAGGCCTCTACAGAATCACTTATCATGATTATGTAGAAGCCTGTTAACAACGAATCTTGAAGCAGACGTCCAGGTAATAATGGATAAAATCCCAGTGAATTCATGATGGTTTAAAGCACACAATGCAATATGTGGTTTAGTATTGAACTATTGGGTTGGTGTTGGTGTGAGGGTTCAAATATTGCCTCGTCTGGTTTCGACATAGACGCTGGGGACATCTGTTTTGCAAAATCAAAACTAGGCTTTATTGGAACATATAACATCAAATCATTTGTCTCAAACTCAACTTCAACTTTTTCTCTCGTGACCAATGGGTCCCATGAGGGCATCCAAACATCCTTGTTAAACGGGTTATAGTCCAAATCATTCCAGGGCCCCTTAACGAAGGGTTTGCTACTTTCGAGCTCAGCTGCTTCAGGTCTAATAATGGGGTGGCCTCCTCATCTCCCCCCTCGGGTCCATAGAGGTCTTCGTCTCCTCAAAGGGGTGCCCACGGTCCATCAAGAATCCTTTCCTCTGGGGTTCCCCCAGACACCATAGCCGCCTCTCCCGCTCTTCTCTTTCCACTCTCTCCTTTTCCTCTCGAAGTCTCCGGTGCCACTCGCACGCCTCTGACTCACCCCAATAAGACGGACATGGTGGAAGTCCCCTTCTCCTTTGGTAATCAGCTTCTTCTCTAGGAACCCGGACCTTCTCCCATTTCCCAGTCCAGGGATCTTCCACCCAAATCATTTCCCAACCTCCCAGTATAACAGCTACCTCCCTTTTTATACCCCCTATTCCCGCCTCTATGATGGTCCTTCCCCTTTCTTCTGTTCCCACCACTTCTCTCTCTGTCTGAGTGCCTACTGTCAGCTTTGATAGTTCCTGTTCTAACTCCCGGGTATCCACTCCCCGTTGTATAGTCATGACGGGTGGTGTAGGCGGGTATGTCTGCGCCTCCTTTTCTTTCCTGAGGGCGGACGACACTCCGGGGAGAGCTTCTACCCTCTCGCCGCGCGTCTCAAAGTTGGCCACTTTCAAATGGATCTATCTCAGAGGTTTATTATGAGAGCAAAGTTGGGAGAGGAGGGCCATGTGCTCGGTCTTGAGTTCATTGGAAGTGAGGTGGAAGTCGAGAAATATGTAAATGTAGAGTGCTTGCTGGTGACCCTCTCTTTGCAAGTGAATTTTTTACGTTGGGAACATCCACAGCCACAATGAATGGGACATGGCGGCTCTTCCATTCAAGTTCTGATTCCCATCAGGCAGTTCTTCAGTCTCCTTCCTTGTGATAGACCCAACCATAGTATCAAGAAAAGGCAAAAGGCTGGCTTTGACTTCTTGCTTTTGAAGCCCTCTCCTGATCGAAGTGCAGCATGCCCAAATAGGACTGTTCCCCAAGGAGTTCTCATCTGTCCATTCTGTCTCCCTCCAAACAGAGGCCCCACGCATAAAGTCTGCATCCTTATCTGCAACTCCCCGCCCTACTTGCTGCCAGCTGTGGAGAGTATCACATACTCCGGCTATTCGACTGAGAACCTGGTGCAGAAGATTGGTGAGGTAAGCAAAAGAGTTATGGTGACAACCTGGATTCCTGGCTTCTTCCACATCATAAAGGATGGGGCTGCTGGTGGCTGGCAGTCATGACGAATATATACTACACTTTTTTCATTGTCCCATATGTGTCTGTACATCAGTTGTGGGGAAGCATGAGTTGCAGTGTTCTATGAAATTCATGTCATACATGTGGACTTTCTGTGGGCAGCTAGTTAACCACTGTATCAAGAAGAACATTAGATTAAATACACTTTTGGTCTGATTTAGTCGGATTCTTCTGTTGTTTTTTTACTTCCTTGGAAAGGAAATTGAAATGAGAGATTTGCAGGCATGTTGCTAGGGCAACCCTTGTAAAGGATATTGCATCTGCCACCCATCTGTTTCGTTGCTTGCTCAAGAAGGTCATCTCCCACCACCCCTAGTCATGATAAGCTTTTAAACCAGCGATGGTCAGTCAGCAAGACCAAGGCCTAGAAGCAGCCTCTTTTTCAGATGCTAAGCTCTGTGACCCTAGTAATTTATGAAGGAGAATGAGTGTGTTCAGATACTGTTCTGTGAATAAGTTCAGTTTTTAAAAGCAGTTACACAATTACAAACATACGGTCTGAAAATGAGAATTAGACTAGATATGGATTTGTGATGGCCTATTATATGTTCTGGATGGAGAGATGGATTCTGGTTGATGCTACAAGTTGGTTAAAGCTGCCAGACTCATTGAATTTCTTCCTTGCATTATTAAGATTTTAGAAAGGTGTGAGATTTTGGACTCTTCTAGACATTTCCCGATGGTGCACTTCTTAAACAAGAGTTTAACAGTTTGGGTCAAGTTATCTTTAAACTAACTTACAGTTTCAAGTGTTAAAACTGAACATTCTACATGTACTATCCTGCAGTGAGTTTTGCCTCTCTCTCGCAAACAGTAAAATCTTCTCGGTGTGATGAAGCCTCCCACTTAGATTTCACAACTGGTCCGGGCAGAACACTGAGTTCTAGTAACTTTCTCAACAAATAAAGCCAGATTCTTCTAGTCTTAGAACAGTCATGTCAAGAAAGTCGAAGGTATTTGATGTAAAACATAACATAAATACAGCCTCCCTTTTGTTTTCTTACTCTCAGTTGCTCACTGGCATCAGCTTTTAAGAGGTAAAGCATATCTTAGAACAGCCTTCTGCGGCCCAATACCTGCCAGCTGTGTTGAACTACAAATCCCATCATCCTCATAGATGCTGGCTGGGATGTTGAGAACTTTAGTTTGAAGCAGCTGGCAGGCACTAGATTGGGGACAGCTATCCCACAGGCCTTGAGCTAATTATGTCTTCTGTGGATGATTGTACTTGGTGGTAGTTTGTGGCCCTCCCAAGTGTTGTTGGACTGCAGTCCACATCAGCCTTAGTCCAGTATAGCCATTGGTGAGAAATGATGGGACTAGCAGTCCAACAGCACCCAGAAGCTGCATGTTGGCAGCCCATTCCTTTAGAGGGCCGTCTTCCATATTGAGGCAGCATGGGGAAGCGTTGGACTTGCTCCCTTCCTGGCTCATCCACACTGCCTTTCTTCCCCAGCGTGGAATACACTTTTCCATTATCTCACCGCGGAAGCTACCTGCACTGCGCATTCTCTTTGAGAAAGCTGTGACAGCAGGGATGATGGAGACCCCGCTCAAGGACTACAGTCAAGACCCCCGGCATATGATCCTCATCCGTGGTATGGTCCTTCCAGGTAAGAGCCAGTCTGGGAGCAAATGGTTCATAGATACTAGGAAACAACATGGCAGGGGGTTGGACACCACCCAGCTCAACAAGGAAAACATGGAAAAAAGAAGTACACGGTCCACCTTTCCACTTGTATGGTTGGTGTGACTGATGACTGTTACATAACAGCACTGATGTTACCTGTCTGTCATGGGTTTGGAGGGAAAGTTCCATCCTATGGGGAGTGGAAGGCGGGACATCAGGAGGAGGGGCTGTACTGTATAAATATGTGATGCCTGTGTGGTGAAGAGGAGATGCTGAGACAAACTGTGAGACACTGGGTTGGGACGAAGCAGCAGCTGGGAAGAAGAAGCTGTTGTGGGAGTCTGTGTGTCTGACAGGGTACTACTGTGTGTCAGAGTACCAACCTGAAAGGTTCAGGGGTCTGTGGGTTAGCCAGAACTGATGGGTTCAGGGTCTGTGCTTTAAGTTAAAGGTTCTAGGTGAACCAAACTGTATGCTTGTGTGTGTGAGAATAAGCCACGTTACTTTATTTTATTCACCTGATTGTTTTATTTACCCTGTTTGTATTTAAAATAAACCTTATTCTTTTGTTGTTTAAAAATCCATCCCTGGTCTGTGTGACTTATTATAGGGAATGGTTGGTGGCAGCTTAGTAACTGTGTGATAGATCCCAGTAGGTCTGGGTTTGTCACATTGATTGGTGTCCAGCGTGTGGGATACGACTGGTCCAGTTGTCCAGCGGTCCAGCGAAGCCTTGGCAGGTGTGCCCAGAGCAAGGGGGGTCTAGTCAGGGACAGTTTGAGGCGCGTAGGTAATCTTCTAGGTGTACCTCACGGGGAGGTGCGCTAGTAGAAGAACGTGCCAACTGGGGAGACTTAGATTAAGGTGCTCTGAGGCAGCCTAGTTTTGGCGGGAAAACGCTGAGGCAAAACTGCGTAGCAACAGCGAGCTAGCTTGCCAGCTGAGAGGCCCAGCAGAGGGGGGTAGGCTCTGACTCGATACTGTTGCAAGTAGTGCTGAAGAACAGCAGCAGTCTCTAGGGAGAGCTGGGTTCTGAGGCAAGAAGGAAAAAAAGTGGTCGTTTTATTTTGAGGCTTGACTTTTTAAAGCAGCCTGTTCTGAGGGGGGGTATGCCCTTGACTCGAAGCCAAGTAGCAGACATGAGTGAAGTGAAAGACCCCCAGATTGACCAAGGTTCTGAGGATGAATTTGGCTCAGTGCAAGGTGACAGCACAGGAGAGCAGAACCCAGAACTTAGAAAATTGATCCTAGCCCAACAGCATGAACTGAGGGTGAGGGAAATGGAGGAAAGATTAGAGAGAGAGAAAATGGCATTTGAATTAGAGCGAGAGAGAGAGAGAATGGAGAGGGAAGAAAGAATGGAGAGAGAGAAAATTGCTCTGGAAAAAGAAAGGATGGCGTATGAGTTAAGAAAACTGGAAATGATGAACCAGAACAATAATAATAATAGGGATTCTGAGGGAGGCCAACTGTCTAAGGCTGACCTGAAGAAATTCCCTGTGTACCACAAGGGAGATTGTCCTGAGGTGTTCTTTTCCTTAGTGGAAAGAGCGTTTGTGGACTTCTCAGTGAGGGAAACTGAGAAGATGACCATCATGCGGTCTTTAATCAGTGGTAGCCTGGCTGAGGTTTATGCCGAGATGCCTGAGGAATTGATGAAAGATTTTGCAGAGTTTAAAAAACTGGTGTTTGCAAGACATGGGATAAATGCAGAGCAGCTGAGACAAAGATTCAGGTCCCTTACCAAGAAGCCAGAACAGACTTTTACCCAAGTGGGGGCCCAATTGGTGAGGCTGCTTGAGAAATGGCTATCGCAGGAGGGAATAGAGACCTATGAGCAGCTTAAAGACTTGATAGCCCTGGAACAGTTCTATTCAGTCCTGCAGGGGGAATTGAAATTCCAGGTGAGGGAAAGGAAACCGAAATCTGTGGCAGCAGCCGCAGAGATCGCAGATTTTATCTCCCAAATAAGAAAGCCCTTGGGTGAGGGGAAATCTGTAGGTAAACCCAAAGAAACCTACAGCAAGTACTCTCAGGGACCAGGGAAAAGCCAGCAAGGGGGAGGGGCCCATGGTGAAGGGAAGCCCTCAGACATGAAACCAAGACCTCAGATTTTGGAGGGAAAACCAAAACAAGATGAGAGAGAATCAAAATATACCAGAAAATGCTATTTCTGTCAGGGAAAGGGTCATCTAATCTCAGAGTGTGAGAAATTAAAGCAGCTAAAAGGAATGGTGCCTCAGAATTCTAGTGGGACCAAGCCAAAAGCTGTGTTCTGTGTCCAGAAAGAGCAAAGCTCATTGTCACAGAGGGAGCCTGTTGCCATGACTACTCAGTCTGGAACAGCTACCTCTGCTGATCAGGCTGAGGAAAATGGTCCTCTTGGGGAGGTAAAGCGCTGCTTGCTGGTAAAAACAGATTCTCAGTTGTTTGAGACAGCCGGGGTGGACGTAGGAATACTTGACCGTCAGTATAGGGGGCTGCGGGACACTTGTTCCCAAGTAACCCTATGCCATCCAGATATCATCCCTAGGGAGTTTATAATCCCAAATGAGAGCATAAAGGTAGCAGGGATTGAGGGGCAGATAATCTCTCTGCCAGTAGCAGAGGTACCTGTCAACTTTCAAGGCTGGAGGGGAGATTGGCGGATAGCGATTTCATCGACTCTGCCAGCAGCCGTGCTCGTGGGAAATGACCTGGCTGAACATGTGAAACGGGTGCTAGTGATTACACGCTCACAAGCCACCACAGGGACAGTTCAGGGGGGTAATGATGAGCCAGAGACGGAAGCAGGTGGGGGAAGTTCAGAAGCTGTGGTGGAAACCTTAACCACAGACAGCAGATTTGGACAGGAGCAAAAGGCAGACGCCACTCTCCAAAAGTGTTTTGAACAGGTGACTGACGCCCAGCTAACACCTGAGACCCCAGTGAGATTTCTGGAGAAAAAGGGGATTTTATATAGAGAAACCCTGAGGAATATCTCAAAAGGGGGAGATGGGATCAGAAGTCAGCTGGTGGTACCTGAAAAGTATCGCCCCATGATCTTACAAAGGGGTCACTCTGACATGTTTGCTGCGCACTTAGGAGTGAACAAGACACAGCAGAGAATCACACAGAATTTCTACTGGCCTGACATAGGGAAGCAGATCAGGGAGTTCTGTAAACAATGTGATGTGTGTCAAAGGCAGGGGAATAACCGCGATAGGACCAAAGCAAAGTTGTGCCCTTTGCCTGTGATTGACACTCCGTTTAAATGCATAGGGGTGGATATTGTGGGACCTTTGCCCAAGGCCACAAAGAGGGGGAACAGGTTCATCCTAACAATTGTGGACCATGCCACAAGGTATCCTGAAGCCATACCCCTGACTAACATTGAAACTAACACAGTGGCCGATGCTTTGGTGGGGTATATGTCCAGGATGGGATTTGCCTCAGAGATAATCACAGATTTGGGCGCATCGTTCACATCAAAGCTCATGAAACGCTTATGGCAGATCTGTGGAATTAAGCACAAGGAAACCACTGCTTATCATCCTGAAAGCAATGGGTTAACTGAGAAGTTCAATGGGACTCTAATGCGCATGATTAGGGCTTACTTGGCAGAGAATCCAAACAATTGGGACCAGAAGCTGCAATCCCTTTTGTTTGCTTATCGATCAGTGCCACAAGCCAGTACCGGGTTCAGTCCATTCGAACTTTTATTTGGGAGAAGGGTGAAAGGGCCCCTTGATTTGATAAAACAAAATTGGGAGCAGATCACCCAGGATGACCCACAAGACGTTGTGACTTACATAGACACCTTGATGAATGACCTAAAGCGAAATCTAGAGCTGGCAGCAGAAAACCTGCAAGCGCAGAAGGTCAAACAGAAAACATGGTATGACCGCAAAGCTAGAGAGAGGCACTTTGACCCAGGGGAGGAGGTGCTTTGGCTTAGGCCCTGCAGAGAGAATAAGCTGCAGCTCAAATGGGCAGGACCATATAGGGTCATTTCCAAGATGTCAGACCTGAACTACCTAATAGAGCAAGAGGAGAACCAAGCAAGGAGGGTGGTTCACGTGAATGCCCTAAAACCCTACTACAGAGGGGAACAGAGGGTTTTATTCGCGATAAAAGCAGCTGAGAGTGAGGAAGCTGAATTACCCTTCTGGGAGGGTAGAGGGGAAGTAAAATACAACCCAGAGGAGGTAAAGATCAGTCCTGCACTCACCCAAGACCAGCAGCAAGAATTAAAAATGCTGCTTAATAAATATCAACAGGTATTTTCCAACAAGCCGGGGATAGTGAAGGGAGTGATGCATCGGATCCACACAGGGGATGCACCCCCGCAGGCAGTATCCCCATACCGAGTAACGGGACCCTATAGGGACAAGGTGCGGAAGGAGCTGGACGAAATGCTGAGGGAGAACATAATCGTCCCCTCTTCTAGCCCTTGGTCCTCTCCAATAGTCCTTGTGGACAAGCCTGATGGGAGCATTAGGTTTTGTGTTGATTACAGGAAGTTAAACCGTGTAACCACTCCTGATGCCTACCCAATGCCCAGGCTAGACAACCTGATTGAAACCATAGGGGGTTGTCGGTTCATCTCATCATTGGACCTGGTAAAGGGATATTGGCAATTAAGAATTGATCCCAGGGATCAAGAAAAGACTGCCTTTTGCAGCCCTTTTGGTCTCTATGAGTTTCGAGTCCTGAGCTTTGGTCTCAGGAATGCACCAGCCACATTCCAAAGGCTGATGGACCAGACCTTGGCAGGGCTCAATGACTTTACAGTGGCCTACATTGACGACATAGGGATCTTCAGTAATACCTGGGAAGATCACCTGATACACCTGGAGTTAGTGCTGCAGAGGTTAAGTGCAGCAGGGCTAACAGTAAAGGCCAGCAAGTGTCAGCTGGGTAGCCCAGAAATAAAATACTTGGGTCACATGGTAGGGGGAGGAATGATAAAACCCCTGGAGGCCAAAATAGAAGCTGTTCGTGATTGGCCTAGACCCAACACCAAGAAAAAGGTCAAATCATTTCTTGGGTTGGTGGGCTACTACAGAAAGTTCATCCCGAGGTTTAGCGAGATTGCGGCTCCGCTGACCGATCTGACGAGGAAGACGGCTGATGACCGCATCCCGTGGACCAGCGACTGTGAGGCGGCGTTCCAGAGGTTGAAGGAGGCGTTAATCAACTATCCTGTCCTGCGTGCTCCAGACTTCGACCGGGAGTTCATCGTCTACACCGATGCATCTAACACCGGGGTAGGAGCAGTTCTGTGCCAAGAGGATGAGAATGGTGACCAGCATCCAGTGTCCTACCTGAGTAGGAAACTTCAAAAAGGTGAGAGACATTTGGCAACCGTGGAGAAGGAGTGTTTGGCCATAGTCTACGCGATCCAGAAGGCCAAGCCTTACATCTGGGGAAGACATTTTGTTCTGTGTACTGACCATTCACCATTGCAATGGTTAAAGACGATGAAAACCCACAATAGCAAACTTATGAGGTGGGCTTTGAACTTACAGGACTATGACTTTGAAGTGAAGGTGGTCAGAGGGTCAGTGAACTGTGTTGCTGACGCCTTATCAAGAAGACCTGAAGAATGAAGACGGCGAAAGAACATGGACTATATGTATATAATGAAAACAAAAAGTTAAAATGTACCTGGTTTTGAATTTGGTTGGTATTAATAAAGGTAAATTGATGTACTGTATATGGTAAAATGTTTAAATGCATATTTGCTATGGTTAACTTGGAGTGTAAGTATATGTAAGTATAATATGGTAGGTATAATTGGTGTTGTGTGTTTTATACAGGTTGTTTTTTTGGGAAAAAGCACCTTAGCTTTCCCCCTACAAAACAACTTATAAAGAGGGGAGGTGTTACATAACAGCACTGATGTTACCTGTCTGTCATGGGTTTGGAGGGAAAGTTCCATCCTATGGGGAGTGGAAGGCGGGACATCAGGAGGAGGGGCTGTACTGTATAAATATGTGATGCCTGTGTGGTGAAGAGGAGATGCTGAGACAAACTGTGAGACACTGGGTTGGGACGAAGCAGCAGCTGGGAAGAAGAAGCTGTTGTGGGAGTCTGTGTGTCTGACAGGGTACTACTGTGTGTCAGAGTACCAACCTGAAAGGTTCAGGGGTCTGTGGGTTAGCCAGAACTGATGGGTTCAGGGTCTGTGCTTTAAGTTAAAGGTTCTAGGTGAACCAAACTGTATGCTTGTGTGTGTGAGAATAAGCCACGTTACTTTATTTTATTCACCTGATTGTTTTATTTACCCTGTTTGTATTTAAAATAAACCTTATTCTTTTGTTGTTTAAAAATCCATCCCTGGTCTGTGTGACTTATTATAGGGAATGGTTGGTGGCAGCTTAGTAACTGTGTGATAGATCCCAGTAGGTCTGGGTTTGTCAGTAGGTCTGGGTTTGTATGGTTGGTGTGACTGATGACATTTAACATAACAGAATTTGCACCAAATCTGAAAGAGAAAATACGAAGTTCAGAGAGAGAGGGAAATGGACATTTCCTTGTCGGTGGCTCATACCAGCCCTGCTTCTCTTTCTGCAGTGGGAGGAGGAGCGGCCACCAACGCCTTGCAACCCAAACAGGCTGTGCCCCAGCCACAGCTTTCTACGGTGCCACCCCAGCTCCCAGCCGCCCCACCACAAGCCCTGCCGCCAGTTTCTCAGCCTTATCAGGTACCTCTCATACCCTCAAAGAAGCCAGTTGGGAAGAGGGATCCTGTTTGCAAAAAAATGCATCCGTTGTGCTGAGCTGTGTTCTCTGCTTTAGGTGACCCCCTCCACTACCCTCTCTGCCGCCCAGGCAGCTGCTCAGTCTGCTGTGGAGGCTGCCAAAAGCCAGAAAGCCATGAGCACCCGCTGTAAGTCCTCTGTTTTGCAGGGTTGTGGAGTAAAGGGGTATCTCTAGAATTAGAGAGGGAGCAGTTTAAAAACAGTGTTGGGGTGGGATTAAAGGATGGCGGATTCTCACGTCTGGGTTGCCTTCTCATTGTCTTCTCTACAGTTACCCCCATGAACCCCATGCAGCCAGCCTTCAGCCAGGCTCCCACACAGACGTTGCCCACTGGATCAGTCCCAGCCCTGCCTCAAAAGCCCCCCGTCTCTTCTCAGTCCAGCTTGGTTTCCACGGTAACCACGGGCTCTGGCCTGCTCGTCCAGCCACCTGTGCAAGCTCCTCCACAGTCCGTGGCCTCGGCCATGGTATGTATAAGCTCCGTCAGTTTGGGAGGGAGGCCGGTGGGTGCCCCTGTGCATACAGGCCCCTTTTGCTGTGTAACGTCTCTAGAATTCCCCTAGCCTTGGTGGCTGGAGGATTCTGGGAGTTGTATTTCAAGTGTGTAACTTCTTCAAGCTTGTCATCTGGCTCACTTGTCACTCTTGCCTGTCCTTTCTTCCCCCGCACCTCCAGCCTACTGGCGTGGCACCTAACAGCATGAACGTGGCCCAGCCAGCACAGGCACAAATCGGAGCAACGCCACAGTCAGTCACTAACAAGGTGATCGCCTGGAGTGGAGTGCTGGAATGGCAAGAGGTGAGAGACGGGCCTTGGAGGGGAGAGGAGGAGCGAGGGGAGAACAGGCCCCCCTTTGCCCTGATATGTTTTGACAATCTGTGGTCTCCCTTTTCCCTCAGAAGCCCAAGCCAGCTTCTGTGGATTCCAACACAAAGCTTACACGTTCCCTGCCGTGCCAGGTGTACGTTAATCAAGGGGAGAACCTGTGAGTATCTGTTCAGTGTGACTGAAGGCGCTTGGGAGGGTGGTGCAGTCAAAAGCTGTAACTGCAAGGCATCCTTGATTGGGAAGGAGACAAAATGGGGGAGCAGGGAGCAGCCGTGGGCTGAGTCATGGTAGACTGGGGGAAGGATAGAGATGGTCAGGGGAAGAGAGAAGAGGAGCTTTGCGTGAGAGGAGAAGCAGACAAGGAGTGCAGTGAGCAGGAGTTTCACACGCCAGCTCCTTGTTGGTCCTGCTGTCACTTTGCGGGGAGTGGTGGAGGACGAGGAAAGTTTCTGCGGGCAGGGACAGGTGCCACTGTCTATACCACCCCCTATAGGCTCTCCAGTTCAACAGGTGGCAGTATCTACACTTCTCACTTGAGTTGCATAGGTTTGAGCAGCACTGCTTTGTTTATACATGGGTTTCCCCTCCAAACAAACAAATATTCAGTAGGCACTGGGCTGCTGTTTACCTCCAGGAAGTAGCCTGGGAAAAGTGGGTCTTGGACTCACCAAAGGTCCCTGTGGTTGGCGGTGTGGTGGTCCAGTCGGCACCCCTCTGCTGACATGGCAGCTCCACCTGGCAGCTGGGGAGAGGGCTGGGACATGCCAGGAGGCTGACCCGGGTCAAGGGATGCCATAACTGCCCTGCTGATCCAGTGGGGAGGGCTGAGGAGGAGAGGTCATGCCTTTCTTTTTTCCCCTCTGGCAGAGGCTCCCCCCCCCTTTAGCTGTGTGTGTGTGTGTGAGAGAGAGAGAGAGAGAGTGAGCGGGAGAGAGAGAGAGAGAGAGAATCAACTGTTTATGCTTTGTAGTTAAGTTGGGGGGGGGCATAAGAGTTATACACAGATTTTGAACTACACAGGGGTCTGGTGTCCCTAATCCCAGTGTTGTTAAAGAAGAGTTCAGGGAGTAGGTGAGAAAGCCACATTCTTCCAGAGGTTGCTGCATCCAACTCTCATGGGTCTCAGCCAGCCTGGCTGAGCATGGGGGAGCATGTATGTGATGTCAGCTAGAGTCAAGCAATAGCTAGAGCACCGCAGTTTCCGTTTGAGATCTGCTGGAGAAAAGCCTGGCGCTTATTCAAAATATAGGTCTTGTTGAGTACCTTCTCATAGGGCCTCTGGGTTAAAGCCATGTGCATAAGGGCAGTCTCACAGCAATGTGATTCCCCTCGCTTGCTTAAGGACTGCCATTCAGAGAATTGAATTCATTATTTTTATTATGTGAGGTTTGTGGCCCCGTAGCAAGTTGGCATGATGCTTTGAGGGCCATGCCCAAGGTGGAACTTGGCTTAGGAGCATGCTCAGTTTATAATTTATATTGTGAAATGTTTTTCATCATTTTCCCTCCAAACCTAGTGATGCTTAATTAACTAAACGTTCAATAAAGTTGTCATTCAGTAGAATAAATTACATTTATTTTAAAATACTTCAAAATCAGTTCTGAGAACTATGCCTTTTAATTTTGCTGACTGTGATAGCAACAGCAACAGTAGCGGCTAGTGGACGTCTACAAATCAGAGTTTTGCTTTTCAGATAACAATTAAGGCACTTTTAGGAATAATTAAAGTTTAAATCTTTTTTAATATTGTCTGGACAGGATACTGGTAATTAGGGGTTTCTGATTGCAGTAAACACTTCTTCCAATAAGTCTTATTGAGAGGGAGGGGTAAGCAGATCAGCCACAAACTGCCATTTCTGTTATTTAAAAAAAAAACCCAACAGAATTTCTGAGGAGCACTGAGAGATGGGGGGAGGGGGGTGTCACAGAAACAGCCTTGGACACCTTTGAACTGCACTTTGCCCACCCTGTTTCCTATGGTAATATAACCTGCCATTGAAGAGGGATGAATAATTAACCCATCTCTCCTTGCTTGTAGGAAAGCTGAGCAGTGGCCCCAAAAGCTCATCATGCAGCTGATCCCACAGCAGCTCCTGGTAAGGGCCAGAACCTGGGTCTATGCTAAACTGCATCACATTATAATAGACGTTTCCAAGCTTGGATGCCCAAGAGATGCCAGAGTACAGTTTCCATTTTCAGTAGCCAAGTACATGCAGTGGCTTGGAGTGAGGGGAATGGCGGACTGAAGACATCTGGGGGCCTGAGGCTTGAGCGCTTTAAGTATAAATGCAGTGGGAAACTTAACTCCATATTCCTTCTTGCCAGCCTTTAGGGGGTTAGTTATTGTCTTAGCATCTGTAAAATGGGCACAGTAAACAATCATGCTACTTAAGAGCAGAGGTACAACAGGAGGAGGAGGCTGTTCATATCATATTCAAAGACATAATAGAATGTGTTAGGAGCCATAAGGCATCTGCTTGTTTCCATCATATGGACATAATTTCTATGAGTGAGGCAGATGTTGCACTACAAGTAGCAAATGTGTTCTGGAAATCTTAGTCTTAAATGCTAAAAAATGTCATTTGTCTCTTGCAAGTTGCTACAGATGAATCTGTTCACTTACTGTGCTCAGCTGATAAGTGCTATACCATCTGTGCTTTGACGAGTCTTTTCCATCCCTGTGAGGGATAAATGTAATATTGGCAATCTCTGTGTTAATATACAGTACATGTTTTTCTTAGATGTTTGATAGTGAGCAGCCTCCGGACCCATTCACCTCTGTTCCTCTCCCCACAGACTACGCTGGGCCACCTGTTCCGCAATTCACGCATGGTGCAGTTCCACTTCACCAACAAGGACCTGGAATCGCTCAAGGGACTTTACCGCATCATGGGCAGTGGATTTGTAAGGCACTACATGTGGCAGGGGATGCTTGAGCTGGGCCAGCAGATCCGTAGGATTTCCCCAGCTGTGGCTGCCCACAGTCGAGTCAGTCGCCTTTTTCAGAGTTGTGAGGCAACATAACCCATGAGGGAGGGATCATGGGAGTTGCAGTCCATCAGCATCTGGAAGGCTACATGTTCTCCTTCCCTAATATAGCCTGTTGCTATTCCCTGTTGAATAACTCACGAAGGCCGAGCATCCAGATTGCTGGTGACGGCAGCAGCTGCTAAGTGGTGCTTCCTGACAAGGGGTGGGGGCCTCGCAATTGTGAACGGCAATGTCTGGCCCTCAGGATACACCTTGCTCTTTGTAGGTGGAGTTTTCCAGTCATGGGTCTTTGTCTTCTGAAATGAGCTTCTTTCTAACTTTTAGGGTAGGGGACAGAGAGAGGAGGGGAGACGTTTCCCATTGGGTAAGATTCTTAAGGAAGTTTGTTATTCATATCATACGAGCAGGCGGGCTGTGTTCACTTCCCTCACACGACGCCCTGTGAAGTGCGGGTGCTGATGCTACTGTATTCTTCCAAGAAGAAGATCTTCATGGGGCTTATTCCTTATGACCAGAGTGGTTTCGTCAATGGCATACGGCAGGTCATCACCAATCACAAGCAAGTCCAGCAGCAAAAGGTATGCAGGTGGCTGTTCCCTCAGGGTACTGTTTCCAGCCACTCAGCCAGTTATACTAAAGCCCTTAGACCTCCATATGCTGCAATCTCTTTAACTGTTTGATGCCTGTAATGCAGCCGCTTTGGGTCCCTTGTTGGGAGAAATGCGGCATATAAATAAAACTAATAATAATCTTCTGTCTGAAGTAGAGTACAGAAATTAATATAATGTTTCCCAGAATCAGACCATTGCCCTCTCTTCCTAAACTTCTGACAGTGCTTCCGTGTCCTGGAATGATTCATTGCTAAGCGTAGGGATAAGACTGAATGTGTTTCTCATAGTATTCCTTGGATCGCTAAGAAACCAGGGCTCTGCCGTGGTTTCTTCCTTGTGGCACCGTGGTTAAACTGCATTACTGCAGTCAAGCCTGTACTCACAACCTGAGTTCAATCCCAACAGACTCAGGTAGCCAGCTTGAGGTTGACACAGCCTTCCATCCTTCCAGGCAATGTGTAGCCTGCGTAATTACATTGTAAACCACCCAGAAGGTGTTTTAACGTTATGGGGTGTTATATAAGCAGCACATTTTGCTTTGCTTTGAATTCTGCCTTGGTTTTGATTCCTGATCTGCTGTTTTGTGCAGTGCTTGAAACATCTACCCCTGTGTGCAGATTGACAGTTAAACCAAAGAGGAGTAAATGCATGGCCCTCCCCGGATATGGTGATACTGTGCTTTCCATCAACTTTTGTCTTTGCCTATACTGGCTGTGACTGATGGGATTTGAAGTCCAGCAACATCTGGAGGGCACATGTTCCCCAGTCCTCCCTTAGATTCATCTTGGTCTCCATAACTGTGACTTGTTTTTTTTAAAACTGGCATTACACCATCTCACCCCCAAATCATCCAGTTTCTTAGTGCAAAGTCTTCCCCCATCAGTCTCCCACAGACCCATTTCCATATGCTTGTAAATCCCCTATTTCTCCCTCCCTTTACAGCAGATGGGAGGGTCCCAGCCCCTGGGATCTGCCCCCAACACACAGCCCTTCCTGACAAAGCAGCCTGGCACTTTGCCAGTGACACAGGGGGTCCAGCAGCAGGTAAGATCTGGGGTAAAAAGGAGTTCCGTCCAGAGTTCTATGAGGCAGGGGCAATTCAGGAGCAGATGGGCAAGAAGGGAGAGCTAGTTGTTGGCAGTTTGTCTGAGCTTGGAACAGTCGTGCTGTTACCTCGATGGTTGCCACCTCTTTCTACCCTCTCCTGATGTTGTCTTGCAGATGGCTGGGCAACAGGTGAGCCCCGGAATGCCTCAGGTGGGGATCATGGAAGAACAGCAGCGGCAGCAGGGCCTGGTAAGTCTCTTCCCCAAGTAGGAGCTCTTCTGCAGGGGTTGAGCGTGCATTCATTCAACCCTGGGAGCCCCCCTGTTTACACTGCCCAGTCTAATCAACCGCATGAACCCTAGACCTAGAAGGAAGACATTCCTTCAAGGGATTTGTCTTATGCTGTAACCGGCACTACAGCTTCTCAACTGAAAATGGTGCTTCTGTTGGTGGGCATGGGTCTTGCAGCAGCCTTTTTCCCCCCATACTGCTCTTGCTTTCTACCTGCTGTTATGGGCAGGGGCAATACTACAATTCTTTCATCCACAGCTTTCCTCTTTTGAATGCCTGTATGATTCTCCTGCAGAGCCTCTTAAAATGCTTTGGTCACCACCACTGCAGAACGTTCTATAAATACATTCACAGCTCTGCCTATGAACAATTGGTCCTTCTCTGGAATCCAGTGCCCCCTCCAGCAGGAGCTTTTCTCTTGTAGATCTGTCTTTGTAGCTCCTCTGCCTCATGCGCGCCTCTGTGGGGAAGGAGGGCTGGGCCGAACAAACGCTACCCGATTGGATAATATTTCTTCTTCATCTTTTTTCCCCAGCTGCAACTCCGAGTGCAGCAACCACAGCCGGCTGCCCCACCCGCCAGCCAGCCACCCCAAGCACCGGGTCCCCCACAGGCTGGGCCACAGGCCACCCAAGGGGGCACCATGCTTAGGCCCCAAAACCCCGGAGCCAATCCTCAGCTCCGAAGTCTCCTCCTCAGCCAGCAGCCGGTAAGCATGGTCTCCCTCTTCTCCACTGAGGAAAACAGAAAAAGCTACAGTGGGGTCTTGACTTAAGAACGCCTTGAGTTAAGAACATTTTGACTTAAGAACCGCTCTCATAGGAAAATATTGACTTGACTTAAGTACTTAGATTTGAGTTAAGAACTGAAAAAAAAACACGTGGGAGGCAGGGAAAGTGCAAAATGTGAACTTTCAGTTAACTGTTGGCCAGTGAAAAGGGTGCCTGTCTGCTTCCTCACTCCTCCCAGCGTTTAGAGACTGGATTGGGAGACAGTCTTCAGATTGCCTGGTACTGTACTGCCTGGACTGTATTTTCCCTGCCTACCCTGAACCTTTCTTGACCTAAGGAAAAAAAAGAAACAAAATATCCCCCTCTAGTGGTCGAAGGCGGAATAGCAGCTTCCCATTAGTTTCTATGGACGGAAAAGAGCAGATACGGATCAAATGGTTTTCAATGCATTCCTATGGGAAATGCAGATTTGACTTGAGAACATTTTGACTTGAGAACCGCCTTCCAATACGGATTAAGTTCTCAAGTCAAGACCCCACTGTATTGTCATCACTAGAGGTGGATATGAACTGCCACACCGGCGGTTTGTGAGCGTTGTCCTTTGGCCAAACAAAGTGTTTGGCACTTTCCAGGCCCACCTCCTCTTGCAGGCACCCACTCAGAGGCAGTTCTCCAGCTTCTCTGCCCAGCCTCCTCCAGGCGCTGCCTCTGATTGGTGCCCACGAGACGAGGCAGAGCTGGGAAGTGCCGAGCACCTGTTTTGATGAACTGATGGTTTGGTGGTTTGTGCCCATCTCTAGTCATCACATCCTCCTTGTGGGCTCCCCCACACCTGCTTGAGAAAGCTAGCGAGTTAGACTTGGACTTGGGAGGCCTGGGTTCAAATTACTGCTCAGCAGTGAAAGTCTCGGGGTGAAATTGAGGCAGTCACACTTTTCCCATCCTTATCTACTTCGCAGGGGTGTTGTAAGAATAAAGTAGGGAGGAGCAGGACTACATATGCTTGTTGAATGATTTGGAGGAAAAGTTGGATATCAATGGAAGAAATACATAAATAGGAACATATATCCAGTTTGAACACTGTGAGATCACAGTGCTAGACTAGAGGAACGTCTGATCTGATGCACCAGGGGCTCTTCTTATCTGTAGATTTGCCTGGTTGAGAAACCATTCCTCCTGGTGCTGCATTCTCATCTACTGCCCCTTCTGTTTACAGCCACAAGCTGGAGTTCCTCAGTCCCAGCAGCCCCTCCACCACCTCCAGCAGGGTTCTCCGGGAATGTTGCCGCACCAGCCCATGGGGCAGGCTCTAGGGCAGCAGCAGCTCCAACTCCCTGGACAGCCCCTCATGCACCAAGCCCCCGGACAGCAGTGGCCAGCCCAGATGGCGCCGCGGGCACCTTTGCAAGGTACGTATATACAGCCGTACCCTGGTTTACGAATGTAATGCGTTCTCCGGGACCTTTCGTAATGCAAAAAATACGTAAACCAAAACATGGTTTCCCACAGGAACGCATGCACAGGGGCGGTGCTATAAACCTCCCAGGTGTAATGCATCCTGGGGAAACTTGCTTCATATTGTGGGGAAAAAATCATAAACTGAGGCATTATTTTCAATGGATTTTCATTTGTAATCCAAAAATTACATTAACCAAGGCATTCGTAAACTGAGGTACGCCTGTATGTAAAAGGCAAGAAGCAGCCAACGTTAATGCCTGCATTTGAAAACTGGGCCCGGATCTTTGTTTCAAAGAAGTCTGAAGAAGCTTTTACTTGTTCTGCTAAGGCCCAATAATTGACTAGAGAGAAAAAAAATCAAGTGGATGGGAGCACACACAAGAATTGAGTGCTTTGACTGTATTACATGTTCTTTCTTGATTTATATGTACTATCATTATATGTGATCATTGTAATACCTGGGACAGTCTTCGTGAATCTGATGTCATCCAGGCTGACTGGAGATGTTACAAGTTGGGAACCTTAACGTCTTAGGAGGTTCCCTGGTTGAGGAAGGCTTTTCTAGAAATCTGAAATGTCGTGGGTTTGTTGTCTGCTGAAACTCTGAACACCCCCTTTGGAAGCCAGTGACTATCAGGAACATGGTTATTGTATTCTTGTTGGAGTTGCTGTTGTTGAAGGAGGGGAAGTGGTTGACGACATGCAGGCTGAAATCCTTTTGCTTAGTGCAGTAAATTGCTCTAGAGTAAGATTTGGACTTGGACATGGCACAGTGGTTAAAATGCAGTACTGAAGTCAAAACTCTGCTCAGCTCAGGATTGATTCAGCCTTCCATCCTTCGGAGGTCAGTAAACTGAGTACCCAGCTCATGAGAGTGGACAATGTGTAGCCTGCAGAATTAAATTGTAAATTGCCCAGAGAGTGTTTTAAGCAGCAGACTTGCTTTGCATTAGCATAGGGCTGTGGAATCAGTGAAGACTTAGTGAGTCTGCTCTATGTTTCATTGTTTTAAATAAGTTGCAACTACAGTAGACCCATTTGAATTAATGGCACTTATGGCAGAATTGAAAAGCCAAATCACTACTAGTTTCGTGGCTGTAGTTTAGTACAACTTACTATGCTAAGCAACAGGATTTCAGCTATGTATGGTGTTCCTATTTGCTTTGTGCATGCGTGTGTGCATGAGAAAAAGTGAGAGAGAGCACTTCATTCATTCCAGTAATGTATTTCTACTTGTTGTCCCGCTTCTCTCTCCCAGGTCAAATGATGTTAAACACCGGTCCTCGAGGGCCTGTATCCCAGCCAGGCCTACAGCCAGTTCCAGCCCCCAGCATCATGGAAGATGACATCCTTAGGGACCTCATCTGATGGCAGAGGAAGACTCTGTTCTGGTCTCACTTAGCACTGAGATCGCTTCTGCACTGGGGCAGTGCTTCTTTTTGAGAGAATGCCACTGTTCCTTTCTCCGTTGTGTGTAATTTTTCCCATTTGTTAATAAATGTTACTTTCTTCCCTCTTTGTCTTGGTCTTTCTCAGGACAGGTCCCTGCCCCACAACAGCCCCACAACCTATTCTGTCTGCTACTATCTTACCCCGTTTCAGAAAGGCTTCTCCTCTTGGCAGAGAGACAACACTGCTGAGGAGCGAAGCCAGGAACGCCAGAGCCTTTGCACAGCTCTGGGAATTTCAGAGGATCCTTCACAAAATTTGGGAAGGCAGAGAGCTGAAAACTGGGAAGGAGGGTGGAGCTGAAGAAGAAGTTGGATTCCTGCAGGCTTCAGTGAAGGTGTGGCCAAGGGGAGGGTCTCTTGCTGTAGAGGTAGCAGCTGATCTTTTCGCCATAGAAATCCAGAAACCAGAAGGCCTGAACAAGGCACTCCCTGCCCCAATTTTTCTCACTTAAAAAAGACCCCCTGATTCCTCCAGGACAGTGGCTCCCCAACGTGGGTAAGTAACCCAGATGTCCTTGGACTGCACCTCCCAGGAAACCCTTGTGGTGAAAGCATCTGGGAATTGCAATCTAAGAATACTTGGGCTACCCACGGTTGGGAACCACTGCTCTAGGGAGTGGAGAGGGAAGTTTAACCATATCCCTTCCAGCTGTTTTCAGCCTGAGAGGAGTGCACTTTTTAATACCAGAAACAGTAGGGCCCAGATGAAGCCCATGACCAGCACTTTGCCCACCCATGTTTTAGGAAGGTTGCTCTTCTCTCCTTTTCTCTTGCCATCTGGATTCCCTGAGCTATTCTTCCTCTCGCATCTTTTCCCACTTCATCACTCCAAAGAACTTTGCTATGTATGTTCAGTGCATTCAGGGCCATTCTTAGACCACATTGCTGGGTTTTGTTTTTAACCTGAAACACAAGGTATAGATCCCTGTGTTCTTTGGGGGAAGAAAGCTGAGAACCAAGAATCTTCTTAGGCATTAGCATGGGTTCTTCATAGACAGGAGATGAGATTTATATTTGGGATATCTTTCAGAAAAAAG
This sequence comes from Pogona vitticeps, assembly GCF_051106095.1. Taxonomy (NCBI): domain Eukaryota; kingdom Metazoa; phylum Chordata; class Lepidosauria; order Squamata; family Agamidae; genus Pogona; species Pogona vitticeps. The sequence continues at coordinate 100,962,040 of NC_135788.1, forward strand.
ATGATGTACCTTATTAGAAGGGTGAAAGGGGAAGAACCGGGGAGATAAAGCAGGCAAAGGGGCTGAAAGTCAAGACACTTGGCTGCCTTGTGTCCATTGACTCAAACATCTCTTGCAGACAACATGATGTTCTTGCATGACATTTATCCATTTCCCTGTTTTTCATTGTGCAAAGCTGGCTTGGTTGCTACAGGAGTTGGGCCCAGTGCTCTGAACGGTGCAGTCGCTGGAGTCCATCTTACAGAGGTCACAGTGGCAACTGAGAGCCACGGGGTACATGAAAGTCGGATCAACACCTGGTGGACATCCCCTCAGCAGCACAGTATCGTAGCGGACCTCCTTGTAGGTGCAGACACGTTGGTTGAAAGAGGAGAAAATGGTCTTCCATAACATTTCCTGCCAAAGTGGGGTGGGGAAAAACTATATGTGAGTGGCTACACCATGCTAAGTTATGAGTACAGAGGGCAGGAGCTAATGAGGGAAGCTTTTGCTGCTTAAATGTTGCTGGAATAGATAGCAGACTCTTGGACAAGGCCATTTCGGTGTTTGTATTTGAATTCAGATGAGCTTTGACATCTCAGAGTCTGTTATCCAGCAGCATATCAGCATAACCCTAAAAACTTATCAAGGACTAGATGTCTTTTCCCCCCATAAGCCAGATGTTAGATATGTACAGCCCTCCAGATGTTGCTGGACTGCAACTCCTGTGATCCCTCACCAATAGCTACGCAGACTAAGGGTTAAAGGCAGAGCATGGAAAAGTTACTTCTGCTGATTGCGACTTTCAAGCCTTCATGATTGTAAAAGATTTGCAGTACTGTAGTCCAAAAGAGTACCTTTTCCAAGTTCTGGCTGAAATGATCCAACAATGCCTGGAAATCTGTATGTCCCACATCATTACCATAAGCTGGGCATTTAATGGCAGATGATGGTCAAGCTTGTAGACCTACTCCTAAGACACAGTCCCCATAGTGATCTCTGGGAGGGTGTTGTTGGCAACGCATGGCTGCCGGGTCTATCCAATCATCTTGAATCATAAACAGATGCTGTGGATTGGTAAGATTTCTCCCACCACCCCAAGTTTGGAAACAAGTACCAGACCTCTCCACCAAGCAGGACTGTGAGCTTCTGGAGGTTGTAGTCCAAACCCATCATGCATCCAAGCTCTGTCCCATCCCCTGCCTTTTCTCTGGTGTGCCTATATATTTACACACCCTGGTCTCACAGTAGCCGCTGCAGATGGAGGTGGTGACAGGCATGCAGACAGGACAGTCATCTTTCTCCGCTGCAATGGTGGCATTGACGGGGTGGCAGGCCAGGCTGTTGCGGCTGCTGGTGGTGCTGGTTCTGCGGCTGGCACAGGGAGACACGGCCAAGAGTAAGAATGCCACCAACAAGAGTTTCTTTCCCTTCACATAAAAGAGTTGGGAGAGAAGAGGAGAAATTGAAATTGAAGAGACTAAAAGCAAGGCTCCTGTCTCTTCTCAGCCAGACTCTCATGATTATTTACACACACATACCCCCTACACCACATATTTTTCCATGTATAAGACGCCCACCACTTTTCTAACCCAAAATTAAGAAATTTAAGTGGGGCTTAGCAAGTGTAGGGGGAAAGGGATCAAAGCAGTGCATGAACAATTTGATCCCTGCTTTCCCCTCCACTTCTACTCTCCTCAGCTTACTTCCGTGTATAAAACAACCCTCAATTTTTCGTCTAAAAATTTTAGACAAAAGTGTAGTCTTATACATGGAAAATTGTATGTATGTATATATGCATGTTTAAATGTGTTTGCTATGAAAGAACAGAATGTTGTATTTGCATAGCATAGCATTCTGACCAATCAGAATGTGTCTGGAGTCAGATAGGCAGATATATAAGGCAGGTGTCAGAAGGCTGTCAGACCGAGACAAACATGTAGTAGACACAGACAGGGCCCAACCTGTGACAGGGACTCCAATATGTAATAGTTATCTGGTAGGGCTGACAAAGTTAAAGATGTAACTGACACGATTTGCTAGGGTCAGATAGGACTTACAAATGTAATGATATTACGATGAAAGAGTTAGTTATTTACTCAAGAGAAAAATACGTCTGTCAAGAAGTCAAGAACATGTATGACAAATACCAAATGTCTAAGCACTATGAGTTATGTTATATTTTACTTACATGCAGTAAAAGTTATTTAATGTTTTAACCAAAAACACAATTGATTATTTTACTGTCAATTTGCTGTCACAAAACACATAAGGAAGAACATCAAATTTTACTATACAAAGTGGTTTTTCATCCATACACAGACTCTGCAAGTTAGAAATCATATATTATTTATTATAGCCAAAAGCAACAATGATCAAGGTTTTAGACATGGAAGAGGGGAGTGTCAAAAGAGTAGCAACTAAATACCAGATATCAGTCAGGTGCTGACATCATAAGTGTTTGCTTCATGACTTTTAATGCATTCAATGTATTCTTTGGATGGCTGGAGGCGATCTTGTAAGAAAGCTCATCACTGTAGTCATTTTGTACATTTCAGGAATGGGGGAATGTTTGTTCCTACAGATGGAGATGATGAATTTTGCAATCTGGAATGTTAGGAAGAAAGGAAAATTGGGAGAGGCTAATGTCAATGCCCGATCTCCTGGGCTATTCAGGTCCCTGAAGGTTTGGTGGTGGGAGTGAATAATTCATTTTATTAAAAGTATTTAATAATTAAATTTATCAATTTAATAATTAATTAAATTTAATAATTAATTACAAGTATTTAATAAGATAGGGAATTCCCTTTAATTTATTGGAGAGTTGGAGATCCATGCATTCAGCCTGGGGGCCAGCTGCTCAGTGTCAAGAATGAGGAAAATTATCTCATATTTCATTCATTGTACAGCATTGCAGGTTTGCTGTGCAAAAATGAAGGGTGTCAAACAGATAAACGCGGCACCATTTTCTTAGATCCTGTTCTGCGTGTATTGAATCTGAAAATGCTCACCTTTGGCTTCCAGCGGTTGTAAGATATTTTCTCCATAAAGGTGTCCATCGCCCAATTCCAGACACTCTTACTCAGCACTGACCCCACTAAATTCAGTGTGATGTTATGTTCAAAGAAATGGGTGTTAAGGTTGCAGTCTCTGTTCGCTATTGTTGCTTTTCTTCTGCTTTGAAGCACTTAAAAAATCACACCGCTGACTCATCAAGCCCAAATTGTCTTGTTGCTTAGTTTAACTGTATACCTCATTGTTAAAACACTGAGCCAGGTTTTGGGACTTCCTCGCTTTGCTTTCCTACCTGTCTCCTCCCCCTCAAATATTTTTTTACCGTCTAGTCTTATAAGGAGTTCTGGAGAACTTGAAAGCCTGGTTTTAATAAAGGTAGTCCTGCCTGGGGATTTTGGATTTAACATCATAAGGATAGAGCTGAAAATAATATTGAACGTAAGCTAGTCTACCCCCTGCAGAAATCTGGGGACTGTAGCATGGCTCCCCCGACATCTGATAGCTAGCTGTCTAGCCTCTTGCTTAAATAATTCCAGCTTAAATAACCCGCCATGTTCCAGACCAGTCTTGGCCACAATTCCCACTACGAGGTTTCTTTGACTGCTTAACCAAAATCAGCTTCCTTGCCATTTCCAACCGTAAATTCACGCTCTGCCCCCATAATCTATCTTGCAAGGCATATGCCCGGATAGCTCACGCTAGCCTCCCAGGTTCCCCTTCAGCAATAAACATGTGAGAACCATGTATGCCACGTTCTCCTCATGCAGCGGCCCCTGCTTTCCCTTGTACATACCTGTAGCAGCTTCATGTTGTCTCCTGGGCTGTGAGGGAGAATGATGTTCCTACTCCTCCCAGATGTCTTCTTTTATGTGCATCCTCCTCCCTCCCTTTACACAACAGTCAGGCACCTCAAGGACAAACAAAGTGAGGTGTGTGTGTGTCATATCGGATGGCCAAGCAGGCTACCGCTTCAAAGGATTCTATTCACTGCTCTCGCTGGAAACGCTGGTTTCCATTCCTACCCTTAGGATAAATTTTGTTCCACTTCCTCCAGAGCTGGGAATCTTGAAGGGCCAGGGCAGTGTTACATTGGTCCTTCATTATGTTCAGATGCCAACACTTCTCCACAGAAGTCAAAACAGCCTACAGTACATGCCTTATCATTTGCCTTGTAAAGTATTTCACAATCACATCAGCTCCAGAAGGCAGATCCCATCTGAGGGACTGACCCCCCAAATCATCCAGTCAAAGGGTGGCGAATGTGTGGCCCTCCAAATGTGGTTGGACTACAGCTCCCATTATCCTTCACCATTGGATGTGCTGGCTATTGATGATGGGAGCTGCAATCCAATTGTGTCATGACAGTTATACAAACATCAGCCTGGTCCAAATTTGTGATTAAATGGGGAAATGAAGCCCAACCCAAGCAGCTATCTCATAACACTATGTCCCTTCCATCTGAAAGGAATTCCTCGATAGCAGTGGAGCCTTGTTTTCAAACTCAAGGCTTCCTAGGGGAAAGTATTGTTTGCCCTAAAATACCTTCCTCTTCATCCAAAATGAAGGAATCGGAATCCTTTTCACTGAAAAGCCAAGGCACTCTGCACAGGCTCATGGACATTCTTCCCTTCATTCTTGCTTGAGGTGCTCAAGGGCATCGCTGCCTTAAAGCCTGTTCTAAGCCTAAAATATGGATTAATCCATAGGTGGGAGAAGGAAGCTCAGATGTGAAGGTTTTTCTGCATTTCCAGATCCGCAGGCAGCTTCCTTGTTTGGCTGTAGCATCAAATGAAATAGCAAAAGATTTTCCATAGACCTTGGGTCCTCCACTTCTCATCCAAGGTCGCTGGATGTGAGCTTACGGCAGGTGTGTTGCTAGGCGAGAAATCCGCTGCCACCTTTGTTACATCCCACCTGGGTTGCTGTCTGGATGCTGTTCGTTGACACTGGACTGGGCCCGACCGGGGAAGCTCAGAAAGGCACCAGGTGATCTCGCCATGAAATTGACCGATACATGGCTTCATTCAGTGCACTGATGAGTGGCTCTTCTCATCTCACTACTATGGGTGAGGTATTTTCCTCACTCACTTTGCACTTGCATTGCCCTGGGACAGTAAACCCAGATGAAATGCTGTGTGTGTGTCTTCTCCTGCAACAAGGGTGGAGAAACTGGATTATGCACACCCACATGCATGCATGGACGCACGAGAACGCATGCACCAACCAGTACTGAAATATGCCCGTTAGCCTTAGCATGTTTCTTTCCCCCTTAACAGTGCATCTTGTATTTAATGTGCTTTATTTTTGTGATCAGTCACTAGAAGGTAAATATATTCATATGTCTGAATGCTGAGGAGTCTGTCTCTGAGGAAAACCTGTTGTGGGAAGGCCAGTGTGTTAATTTTCCCCTGATGTCTCATTTGACCACATTAGGGAAGATTAATCCATGGATAGTCTATATTTTGTTGCTTCTAAATTTGTTTTCCTAACTTTTTAAAATATAATATTATTCTTTAATATTTGAGATAATTTACTTTTTTAGCTTTTAATATTGTGTTTTCAATTACGTAAGCTGTCGTGTGTCTGACACAGAATTATCAGTATGTTGTCATCAAAGTCAATGTGGATGTGAACCGAGATCTCCCAAATCCCAGCTCTGCATTAACCACTGCACCACACTCTCTCTCCAGTCAATCAAATTCTCTTGCTTTATTGTGATCCATCTATCTGTAGTTCCAACAATGCAAGCACCTTCCATTTTACAGATAGAAATCCAAACACACATTGTGCACCGCGGTGTTTCTTATACTCCTTAAGACCTCGATAGGATGACTCTGACCGAATTCAACTCTTGTATCTCCATTTGTGATTTTCTACTGCTTACTAAATTCATTCTTGCAGATTACTTCTATCTGAATTCACTCATAAGCAATCCCCAATGAGTTCAATGGGCCTTGCTTTCAGATAAATGTACCAGGCTTGCAATCTTCTTGGTCTGACCTGTCTATACAGTCCTGAAGCTAAAACTGCAAATAACAAGACCAGAGAAGGTTTCTAACTAGAGTCAATATCCAGTTTGTTTTTACCGTGCATGCAATGTTCGGCTGAGCATGTGACTACACTTTCCCACAGTTTGTGCGAGATTCAAAGTGACCCCTGCTCAAGCAGAAGCCATAGTGCTTTGAATGGGCTGCTCTCCAACTTGTGCAGTTATATGCTAGAGACACACTAGTGCATGTGGAGCATTATGCTGGAATAGTAGTTGCATTCCACATTTGTTAGCAGGATGCTGGCCCAGATACTGTTGAATCTGGCATAGGTTCTTGCAGGGCAAAATCCAAAATACTGTATGCCTTTTTCTAAATGCCTCTAAACCTGGGATCAGCAACTTCAACTACTCCAGATGCTGTTGGACTGTAACTCCCATTTCCTTTAGCCACCAGAGATCGTGGGAGCTGCAGTCCAGGAACATGAGTCCCTCTGTATTCAGCACTGGTTAGGCCTCAACTAGAGTACTGTGTCCATTTTTTGACACCGCACTTTAAGAAGGATGCCAACAAATTGGAGCAAGTTCAGAGGAGGGCAACAAGGATGATCAGGAGACTGGAAACCAAGCCCTATGAGGAAAAACCAAAAGAAATGGGTATGTTTAACCTTGAGAAAAGAAGACAGAGTAGAGATCTATAGCACTTTTTCAAATATTTGAAAGGTAGTCATACAGAGGAGGGGCAGGATCTGTTCTCAGTCACCCAGAGTATACGACACAGAATAATGGGCTCAAACTACAGGAAGCCAAATGTAGGTTGAATATTAGGCAAAGGTCTAACTGTTAGAGCAGTATGACAATGGAACCAGTTACCTCAAGAGTTGGTGAGTGCTCCAACACTGGAGGCATTCAAGAAAAACTTAGATAATCACCTGACAGATCTGCTTTGATTTGGATTCCTGCATCGAGCAAGGGGTTGGACTTGACGGCTTTATAGACTCCTTCTAACTCAATTATTCTGTAATTCTATGACTCCTGCCCCCCCCAATTGCCCACCCCATTGGAAAGATCAGATTGTAGACAGAGGGGAGGTCAGTTCAGCAAAATGAACACCAAGGCAAATAAAGATAAATAACTGCAGCTCTGTTTTCCTTGAGTGGGTGAAAGGAATAAACCAAAATGCTTGTTGAATGGTTGTGCTGGGTCCGTCATACTGGCTTGGGTTTCCCACTTCCATAGCACTTGTACTCTGTCTCATACATGTGCGGGATGCACATGATCTCTACCACAGGCACCCGATAGGAGGCGGTGGGTGGCTGTTCCACAGGGCAAAAGCGGTCCCAGGTGCGCTTGTGATCATGCGGAGGCTGGTAGGATTCTTTACTCAAAGGAAGAAGCCCGTGATGGGGAACCGCGGCTGCAATTGGGGCAAGGCGAGGCACTCGGGTGGCAAGAGGAAACTGAATGAAGTCCCGCATTGGCCCAGGCTCACGGATCAGAGGGTAGGAATCCTGGCCCTGGAGGTTCTCCTTTAATCCAGGCCCCCAGACATAGCCCTGTCGTTCCTTCCTATGGAGAAAGAGAAAGAGCAGGGCTAGAAGCAGTTTTCTTGGCTTCTATAGAAAGGACCAAAATAATATCTTGGAAAAGCCTGGTTCACCCCCTGTCTTGCCCTCTGAAGCTAGACCAGGCTGCCTAGCTAGTTTGGACAGTCGTGGGGGGGGGGAGAGAGAAGGGTGCACCAATTAAATTTAGTGCCCTGGGGCACAGTCCCAATTGCCCCACCCTTGTGACAGCCCTGTGTACTGGAGAGGGCAAGAGAAAAGATGCTGGAAGCCAAGCTTCAGTGGGGAGACGGCCTGCAGGTGACAAACAGGTTCGCCTTGAAGGCCAAACCACAGAGTTCTCTTCAGGAAATAAGAAGAGTCCAGTGGGATCAAACCCACTGGCCTATCTAGACCAGCACTCTATTTGCCAAGAGGGACCCGAGGGCAATACTCTCCTGCAGCATTTAAAAAAAAACAACGTGAATGTACAAAAAAAGGTGCAATTGAAAAGCTGACGGATGTGCCCTGGGAAAAATGGGGAAATATTAAACTTAGGTTCTGCATTGGGGTAAAGACTGATGCTGACTGCGTGTATGTGCAGAAACCCTTGCAGAAGATTTAAAAGCATTTAAGAGTTCTTGTGAACCAAGGATGTTGGCAAGTCTTCAGGCCTGAATCCCAAGCCTCAAGTCTGAGTTTTGAGGGTTTGCCCAGGCTTGAACTCGGGACTTGGACCCAAAGACTAGGACTGAGCATGCACTGCCCAGTGGATAGGCCGGCCCATGGGCAGAGGCAGCTGGACGACCTCCCTTCCCAGAACCAGCCCCTGCCTCTACACATGGGCCGGCCTGTCCGCCAAGCAGTGGCAGGTTGGGCTCCTGGAAGGGAAGCCAGGTCTGCTGCCTCTGAAGATGGATGGAGGTGGCGGCAGGGAGGGAGGCCCATCCTTTAAGGACTTGAAATGTGACTCAGAAAAATGGTCCAAATCCTCATCCCTGTTGTGAAGCAAGGGGGAAAAATTGTTTTTTAATCTACTTTGAGGAGGGGGGGGTTGGTGTGAAATGAAATGAGTTAGAGCATAACAAAAACGCTACTTACTGAGTGAAGGGCCGGAAATCTTGGCTAGTGATAGACAGATATGGCTCATTGAGCCGCAGAACCGCCTTGTCACGGATGTAGAAGGGTCTCCCTTCCAGGGCTTCATTGCGTGTGCTGGCCACCATGGACTGCAACAGGAAAAGGAGAAAAGGCTAATGCGGCAAGAGGAGGCCTTCTCCCTCTTAGCCAACCCTCTTCAGTTACAGAAGAAAGAGCCAAGAAGACAGCCCATTCCAACCAGGCCTGGCATGCCCATGCAGCGCCCTTGGGTACGTGGCAAGGCTTCAGCCCCCTGGCGCTTACTTTGTCCTCCTCCGCCCACTCTAGTGTGGGGGCTGCTGTTTTAATTTCTCAAAACACCCTGCCAGCTTGCCGATGGATCTTAAGTGTTATACACCATCCAGCTGGCAATGCACTCAGGACAATTTACAAACAATGCTTGTTGGTTGGTTTAATTGCACATTTTGCAACAAAAAGAAATGAATGAGCTGAAACAGAATGAAGCTGTGAACATATTCAAATGTGAAGACATTAACGTCATGATAAGAGCTAGCAATTAAAACCTAAAAGGCAAAACCAACAATAAAAATTCAGGATTGAATACCTGTTGGAAAAGGGAAGTCTTAGTCTGGTGTCTACCAATTATTGCCAAAGATGCCAGCTTGGGAGCTGGCCTTTGACAGATTAGAGCCCACTGCTACAGTAAGAAGGCTCTTTTCAGTAGCAGTGCTACAGTAGTATCATTGTGGGGAATATAGGCAACAGTTTCCTGTTACTTCTCCCAAATAAGCCTACCAAGTTTTTGGAGCAAGTCCTGATTTTAGCTGATTTATCTCGTGTCTCAAACATGTACACATATAGATGGAATGTCGATCTCTAGATTTGTCTCCTCTTTGTATTTTAGAATGTGTTTTTATCATTTTTATGATTTGTACTTTCTGTACACCATCCAGAGTAGCAATTTGGTAAACAGAGGGTATAAAAATTGAATGATTGATTGATTGAATGAATGAATGAATATGGAATACCATGAACATTGGGAGAAAAAAGTCATATTCCATATGAAAAATGTCATATTCCAATATATGTAAGTTGTGTTTCCAGCTGAAACATCCTTAATTTAGGGATATAGGCTGGAATACAGAAACCTGTGTAAAGCATGAGGGGAAAAAAGAAGTGGTGCTGGGTTATCTCCACCGCCATCCTAGATACCTTGGACGCGCCTTCTGTGTGATGAGCAGCCAATGCGAATGGCTGAGGTCCAGCGTGAAAGGTGGCCTCCTGTGGCTGGTTGGGCCAGCCGGGGTAGCGTTCTCTCATCTCACTCTTCTGGTTGCCTGTGGTAAGTGGGAACCTCCATTCTCTCAGCTTCAGCTATTAGGAAGAAAAACAGCTTGGAGAGTTGAGGACAGATTCTGGGGAAAGGGGTGGGGAATCCTTCCTGAATGGTAAAGCCCTCGTTGCTGTGTAGAGCCTAAGAAGTGTTCTTGAATATTCTTGAAGGTAGAGCAGGTGTCTTTCAAACCAAGCTCTGCTTAGCAGGTCACTCGGTTCCCCAAATGACGACGACAAACCAAGTAGATCCCATAAGCCTGAGATTCGTCCACCCTGACTTAAAAGGTTTTCGGATGGAGGAAGAAAAGAAACATTTGGCGCTTAATTCTGAACTCTTGCAACTGTTCTTCTTGTCAAAGCGGGAGGGCTTTGTATCAGGTTTGAAAAGGGAATTTAATAATGCCTTATATGCCCCCAATCTGGAAACAAATATTCTCAGTATTTCAATGTTAACAAAAGAAGGATATACAGTAACATTTGAAAATAACATGTGTATTATAAAGAGAGGAAATAATATTTGTGCCAAAGTGAAAAAAGAAAATGATTTGTATGTACTGACTGATAACAAAGAAGTTAATGTAGTAAGGAATGTATCTAGTCATGATAAGTATGCACATTTATTGCATAAGAGGCTCCTCTTCCTCTTTTCAGGTCTTCCCTCTGCCATGATCTCGATCTCTGGAAGACAAAACCCCATCCATCCTCTCCCTACCAAAGGCACCGGCCTGCTTTCCAGATGCCTTCCCAACACACAGGTGGGAAGTGTTATTTTTTTGGGCTACCATTTCCACAAAGAAATGCTGGATAGCTTAGCAACACAGGGCCTTCTTGACAGGGGCTGGACTCAATGGTCCACAGGGTCCCTTCCAACTCTGTAGTTATTATTTTATCATCCCTCCATCAGCACCACCGGTGCCCATGCTGGTTGGTGAATTCTGGGAGCTATCCTATGAAAAAGAGGAACTCTCCAGAGGACTGCCACAGACATGCCCACTCTACCCCTTCGCCACACAACTCCGAGAGACCCATTTTACCTTCTCTTTCAAATCTTTGATATAGTGGACGTCCCAGTGCGCAGCAGCGACAGCGTAGCGGGGATGAGCCAACGGGCCCCCGTGAGTCTTTGGGCCGTACGCAAGTTGGGAGGTGGTTGCCAGGCAGGGGATGACCTCATCTCGGCATCCTTTCTCAGAGCCAGGGGGCAGTGGCTCATGGATCGTAGACTGGGGAGGGGGTATGGGAAAAGTTTGAAAAGGATGGATCAGAAACTGGAAACAAGTGGGTGCAGCGATGTAAACAGGACACAACGTGCCACTGGCATGTCCATTCATCATCAGAAAACTCACCTAGCCCCTTGATTCTGGGCATCAGCCCTAGCCTGCTTGGAAAAACTCAGACATTGCAGGGGTCAAAACCACATAACAACAACATGCCACCACGTTGATTCTGACTACAGTAATCCTCCAGGGTTTTCTAGTTTAACAGTCCCTCCTGGTGGCCCTTTGGGACCAGGCTGGCAGGACACATAATCCCATCAACCAAATTGGCAGGAGACATAATCCCATCAGCTGCACATGCTCCAGGGGATAGTGGCTTGTTGCTCTCCCAGGAGCTGAGCTTTCAACCCAGCTAAAAGTTACATCACCCGTCTTCCGCAGGCCCCAAGGGTACTTACAGGACAACCTGCTTCATCTGCCCTGAGGTGCGGCATAGCCAGGCACTGTGAACCCCCTAAAATCTCACCTACCTGCTACCCACCAACCTCCACTGCTCAGGCAAGCTTTCCATTTATCTTGAATCAATTCCCTCGCCCTCTTATTTTTGAAAATGCCTGCTACCCTCTCACAAATATACCAGCTCCCACCTTCTCCTTTTCCTAATCAATGAATAAAAAACACGCCGGGGGTGATTAGCAAGCACTGGGAAGACTTAGGCTTGCACTGGGAGGACTTAGGCTTTATACCCCGCCCCATGCCTTTTTGAGGAGAAAAAAAAAGCGCGATGGGGCCTCGTTGTCCCGGCTCCCGAATCACATCCATCTCGCTAATCCGAATCGCATCGATCAGCCCTGGAACGGCCATTAGCTTTGCTCACTCGTGCATAGGGGGGCGGGAAGGGTAATGGGGGGCTGTAGTTGAGCCCCACTCCGCTGCTGGTCAGCCTCCAGTCCTGCCTGCGCGGCTGAGCGGGCACCAGCGTCGCGGAATCCACTTTCCAGCCGAGGGGGAAAACTGGAAAAGGAGTCCTCGCCATGCCCGCTTCTGGTTTTTGGACATGGTTACCACGGAGGTTGCAGACCCGGGCGCCGCGAAGGGGCGGGGCCGGTGGAACGTTTGTGACAGACGTTGCCATGGAGATGAAAGGCTTAGCGGCCGAACATTCTCGCCGTCCTCCGGAAGCCTGGGGTTTCGGTCGCCCCCTGATGGGGTGGATGTCGAGTTAATTTTTTGTTTGTTTGTTTTGCGAATAACAATAGGTAAACAATAGCGGTCCGTTTTAACTACGTTTACATGAACTCTTTTTTTAAAAAAAACTCTACTCCCAGATAAGTGCGCGATGTGCGTCCGTATAAGAATCGTAGCCTTAGTCAGTTTCCTATTATCATTTTAATATTATTATAATAAAGTATTTGCAAATAGGGATGGTTCCTCTTACAGAGTTCTGGCCAGGAACACCTGATTCCAGGATATTCTACACTCATTTCCTCTTCGACTCCTTCCTAATGCTGATCTCAGGGTGGCGGCGGTGGTGGTCACCCATTAAATGTGTTGTCCCTCTGAAGTCTATCATATTTCTCAGGGATCTCCAGATGCCCTGAACATGGCTCATTACTACCCTATTGTTTCTCATTTGCTCCTTCTTGCTTCATAGCCCTGATGAGTACCAGTAGAGTTTGCTTTAGAAGGAATGATTGAAAATCCTTCTGAATATCCAGTACAGAGTTTAAATGTTACTCTTTGGGAGTGCAACTTCTAGAACCCCACCACCACCAGTATGGCCACAGTGCTGACAGGGAAATTCTGAAGTTGTGGTCCTAACAAGGAACGTTTCCAAACTTTGTTTCAGTGTAGAATAGATCACTGACTATGTCAGTTCACCCTGATTATGTTAAGTAGTCATGCATATTCATGTTGCAGGCTAAGGTTGCTAAGAGGCGGAGCAGAGAGATATGTAATAAAGAGTCAGAGTCAGAGAGGGTCAGTGAGAGTCAGTCAGTCTGTAAGTCAGAGTGGAGAGGGAGATAAGAGTGGGATATTTGGTGTCCAGCGGTGGGATATGAAGAAATCCAGTCAAGCCTGAGTTTAAAAAGAATTTTTCTTGATTCAAGGGTACCCTTTAGACAGCAGTCTGTGGTAAAGAAGTTTGGTTACTCACTAGAGCTTCTGGGAAAAGCTTAGTGGTGTGGGCTTCTGAACCCAGATTGGGGGTGGGTGGGTTCTAAGATAGGGAATGACTGAGAGAAAATTCCTGTGTATTTACCTCAAGATTTGAAGACCCAGTGGGCTAGCTTAAGATTCAAGGCTCTGAGAGTTTAGGGAGCACTTGCGGAAAAAGCAGAAGCCAGGGATCAGAGCAGATATGAGGGAATAAAAGAAAAAGCAAAGGCTTGAAATAGAAATTATTTCAGTGACTGGAAATAAAAGAAGAAAGACAGGTCCATTATAAAATCAGTATAAACACACTCAAGACTAGGTAACTCAGATAAATATGCCCCCCAAAGGAACTAAAAAGCCAGTAATGGTGGAAACTGAGTCTCAAGAGGCACTAAGTTTATTACCTCAGGAAATGGAGGGAAATGGTGACCCTGTAACCTCAAGAGAGCAGTTGGAGACTGAGGAAAATGCCTCAGAAAGACAAGGTGTCCTAAGCTCTCAAGAGTTTGAAAAATGGAGGTTACAAGCTTGGAGAATTAGAAATTAGAGAAAAAGCTGAGCAAGAGGCCAGACAAATGGCATTTGAGCAAGAAAATAGACAAAGAGAAAGGGAAATTCAAATACAGATGAAACAATTATAATTAACCTCTCAAAATAACAACAATAATAACAGCTCCAATGAAGGAAATCTGGTAAAATTGATCTTAAGAAATTTCCCCAGTATATGAAAGGGGCTGTCCTGAATCTTATTGCTTTTGAGCATGCGTGTTGGGACTTTAATATCAGAGATAGTGAACGGATGATTGTTCTGGGGTCACTAATAAGTGGAGAATTGCTTGAGATTTATTCTCAGATTCCCCTAGAACAGACTAGAGATTTTGAAACCTATAAGAAAATGGTATTTTCCAGATATTGCATAAATGCAGAACAACTTAGGTGAAAATTTTGTGCCCTTACTAAAAGATCTGAAGAATCATTTGCTCAGTTGGTGTCTAAGTTACACCAGTATCTGGACAAATGTATGTCATGTGAAAAAGTTACCTCCCTAGAAGATAATGAAAATTGTGACAGACTTGGAACAATTTTACTCTATTTTACCTGGGGAATTGCGCTATCTAGTTAGGGACAAAAATCCTAAAACTCTAAGAGAAGCTGGTGAACAGGCAGATTATATTAGTGAGTACAAAGATCCCATATTCTCTGAGGTAAAAGTTAACAGGACAACCTGGGACAACAATAAGAAACCCTTCAAACAACCTTTCAACAAACAGTATCCCAGAAAAACATCAGGGAATGAAGGCCAGGGTAGTGTCTCATCTAAATTAGCATGGCCTAGTCCTCAGAACCAAATTAACTCTGAGGAAAAGTTTACCAGATCTCCTCAGAACGAGAGAAGGAATTATAAATGTTACAACTGTGGACAGTCTGGACATTTACAGTTCCAGTGTATGTGAAATAAACTTAATACAGTACTGGGAAGAATGATGATCAAACCAAACTGTTTAAAACAAGTTGAATCCTCTGAAGAAAGCAGTAACCAGAGTCCTGTTTCCATGGCAACCACAGCTTCTACTGAACTTGAGGAGGACATTCCTGAAGCCTCTATAGTACATTGTTATATCAAAAATGACAATACCCTTCTCAAAAATGCTGGTGAAGAGATATTAGTGGGAGGAAAGAAATACATTGCTATAAGGGACACAGGATCTCAAATTTCTATAGTACATTCTGATTTGATAGCCCAGGATGACATAATTCCAGGCAGAACTATGACCCTAAACTGATCTATACAGTTTAGTAAACTCCTACATAAACTTGGTGGGAAGTTTTAGAAGAGGTAGCCATGTTAGTTTGTGTTGGCATATCAGGCAAAAACAAAACAAAAATAAAAAAAGATAAAAACGTTATGGCACCTTAAAAACTAATTGCTATATTTTGTTGAAACCCTTTAAATACAGTGGGAGTTACATACATCAAAATACATGGGGATTTTGCTCCAGAGCTTTACTTGCAGATGAAAACCTTCCTCACTCAGATCAAAATATCTGTTTGACAAGGAGCACATGCTGTCGGTGCCTAGGGAAATCCTAGAAGCTCTCAGGAAAGTGTCAGACTAGAATTTATATGGGACAGCCTTGACTGACCCTCCCTAAGTAATGCTAGATGTAGTCCGAGGATGGCAACTGTGTGACCCTACAGATATTGTTAGACTGGAGCTTCTATCATCCCTTGCAACTGGGTGCCTTGATTATTTATTTATTTATTTATTTATTTAATTTATATGCCGCCCACACTACCCGAAGGTCTCTGGGCGGCTTACAGCATTTAAAATACAATAAAATTATGTAGCAATTAAAATACAATTAAAATATATATAAAATTGCCATCGGACCCACAGCTAATATTATTTCAGTTAAAAGCCTTCTGGAACAGGAAGGTTTTGACCTGGCGCCGAAATGTCATCAGTGTCGGAGCCAGACGAATCTCAGTCGGGAGGGCATTCCATAGTCTGGGGGCAGCTGCCGAAAAGGCCCTTTGTCTACAAGCCGTCCCTCTTACCTCCTTGAGGGACGGCTCTTTCAAAAGGGCCCCCTGGCTAGATCTTAACTGCCGGGTAGGCTCATATGGAAGGAGGCGGTCCTTCAGGTATCCAGGGCCCAAGCCGTTTAGGGCTTTATATGTCAAAACAAGCACTTTGAATTGGGCCCGGGCAGCAACTGGTAGCCAATGTAACTTATACAGAATCGGCTTGATATGTTCCCTGGCGGCCACACCACTCACCAGCCGCGCCGCTCGATTCTGGACCAGCTGCAGTCGCCGGACCGTCTTCAAAGGCAGCCCCACGTAAAGCGCATTGCAGTAATCTATACGGGATGTTACCAGTGCATGTGTAACTGTCATGAGACTCCGCTCGTCCAGGTAGGGCCGTAGCTGGTATAGTTTCCGCAGCTGGAGGAAGGCGCCCCTGGCCATCGAGTCCACCTGGGCTTCCAGTGTTAGACTGGGGTCCAGGAGCACCCCCAAGCTGCGGACCCTGTCCCTTAGGGGGAGTGTAACCCCATTCAGGGCAGGGAGATGGCCCTCCAGCCTGTCTGGCGAAGCACCCACTAACAGCACTTCCGTCTTGTCTGGATTGAGTTTCAATTTATTGACCCTCATCCAGTCCATTATCAGGTCCAGACACGAGTTCAGCACAGAAACCGCCTCACCTGGATTGGTGGAAAACGAGAGGTAGAGCTGAGTGTCGTCAGCATATTGCTGACTCCTCAGCCCAAACCTCCTGATGACCTCTCCCAGCGGTTTCATGTAGATGTTAAACAGCATGGGGGACAGTATCGAGCCCTGAGGAACCCCATGACATGAATGCCATGGGGCAGAGCAACTGTCCCCCAGCACCACCCTCTGGACACGGTCAGCCAGGAAGGAGCGGAACCACTGTAAAACAGTGCCCCCAACTCCCAACCCAGCCAGCCTATCCAGAAGGACACCATGGTCGATGGTGTCGAAAGCCGCTGAGAGGTCCAGGAGTATCAACAGGGTCACACTCCCCCTGTCTCTCTCCCGGCAAAGGTCATCATACAGGGCGACCAAGGCTGTCTCTGTACCAAAACCCGGCCTGAAACCCGATTGAAATGGATCTAGAAAATCAGTTTCATCCAGCAGCGCCTGGAGTTGCCCAGCCACAACCCGCTCCAACACTTTGCCCAAATAAGGGAGGTTCGCTACTGGTCGGTAGTTAGCCACCAGCCTTGGGTCCAGGTTTGGCTTTTTAAGGAGTGGTCGAATTACCGCCTCTTTCAAGGTGGTAGGGACCACTCCCTCTCTCAAAGAGGCGTTCACAGCCTCCTGGACCCAGGTGCGAACCCCCCTGGCTGATCTTCTAATTAGCCAGGATGGGCAAGGGTCGAGCGGAGTTGTGGTAGAACGGACAGATCCAAGCACCCTGTCCACATCCTCAGGTCTCAACAATTGAAACTCATCCATTAATACCTGACCAAAGCACGGTGCGCTGGACACATCCTCTGACTCTGCAGTAACTGTGGAGTCCAACCCACTGCGAATCTGAGCGATTTTTTCCTCAAAATGGATGGCAAACTCATCACAACGAGCTGATGAGCAGTCCAGGACCTCCACCGGATTTCCCGGTTGAAGAAGATCCTGGACCACCCGAAACAGCTCGGCTGGACGACATTCTGAGGAAGCAATACGGCTGGAGAAATATTGCCGTTTCGCCAGCCGTATTGCCACGAAATAGGCCCGATAATGGGCTCTAAGTCGTGTTCGGTCGGACTCCCAGCGGGATTTCCTCCACCTGCGCTCCAGCCGTCTCCCCTCTCGCTTCATCGCCCGCAGTTCAGAAGTATACCAAGGGGCTGTCTGGGCTCGGCGAGCAGGGAGAGGGCGCTTAGGCGCAATCGTGTCAACAGCCCGGGTCATCTCCTTATTCCATAGGGTGACCTGAGCTTCGACAGGAGCGCCGACCATATCAGACGGATAATCCCCCAGAGCATTCAGGAATCCATCTGGATCCATTAGTCTCCGAGGGCGGATCATCTTAATAGATCCCCCACCCTTGCAGAGGGAAGAAGAAGCTAATAGACTAAACTTGACCAGGAAGTGGTCTGACCATGACAATGGGGTCACGACCAGCCCCTCCACATCCAAACCACCATCTTCCAGTCCCGTTGAGAAAACCAGGTCCAAGGTATGGCCCTTCTCATGCGTTGGGCCGATGACACATTGAGACAGCCCCATGGTTGTCATGGCGGCCATGAGGTCCTGAGCTGCCCCAGTCAAGGGAGCCTCGGCATGAATGTTGAGGTCCCCCAGCACCAACAGCCTGGGAGTCCTCAACACCAGGTCCGAGACTACCTCCGTCAGCTCAGGCAGGGAGACTGTTGGTACGCAGCAGGGTGGGCGGTACACCAACAGAATCCCTAACCTGTCTCGCGAGCCCAACACACAATACAGGCCCTCGAGACCTCCTCTCAAAGAGATAGGAAGCCTGGTCAAGGAGATAGAACTCCTATAGACTATAGCAACTCCCCCTCCCCGACCCTCCGAGCGACCTTGGTGCTGGACCGAGTACCCAGGCGGACACAGCTGGGAGAGGGGAACACCACCCTCCTCTCCCACCCAGGTCTCAGTAATGCACGCCAGGTCAGCCCCCTCATCCAGAATTACATCATGGATGAGGGCAGTTTTATTTTGTACTGACCTGGCGTTCATCAACAGCACCGTGTGGCCCAAGGGTTTGCTGATATGGTCGCCTGATACCATCTGGTTGGGGGTAGAACTAGAAGAGGGGATAGATGTAAGATATCTAACCTCTCTTCTCCTACGCGGGCATGTTCTACCCCCACCGCCATTCCTTCCCCTACCCAGCACCACCTCAATGGCTGCCCCCTCCAACACCCTCCCCCCTTCCTGTTCCATTAGATCCACTGTGGGTCTCTTCTTAATTTATGGCAATTAATAACAATTTAAAAACATTTAAAACATATATAAAATAAAACATTTCTAAAGCCCCTTCTCTCCCCCCCCCCCAAAGTTATGTGGCTCATGTTGAGATGAATGAGTCAGCCTGGAGCAGCAGGGCCTGGTTCTGCAGACACAGAGGGGGCTGAGCAGCTCTCTTGGGAAAGAGAGCTGGCATCCAGCAGGAGCCCAACCACAGTCCACTGCCTCTCACCAAGTGGCTGTGGCCGGCCGATGGTTCCTGGCTTCCTCTGCACGCTGGTCTGGTCAGGCCCCAAAGGCAGCTCCGGATAAAAGCTCTCTCCCTAGGCCAGGTGGCTGATGTTGAAGGGGAATGAGGCAGCCTGGAGCAGCAGGGCCTGGTTCTGCAGACACAGAGGGGGCTGAGCAGCTCTCTTGGGAAAGAGAGCTGGCATCCAGCAGGAGCCCAACCACAGTCCACTGCCTCTCACCCAGTGGCTGTGGCCGGCCGATGGTTCCTGGCTTCCTCTGCACGCTGGTCTGGTCAGGCCCCAAAGGCAGCTCCGGATAAAAGCTCTCTCCCTAGGCCAGGTGGCTGATGTTGAAGGGGAATGAGGCAGCCTGGAGCAGCAGGGCCTGGTTCTGCAGACACAGAGGGGGCTGAGCAGCTCTCTTGGGAAAGAGAGCTGGCATCCAGCAGGAGCCCAACCACAGTCCACTGCCTCTCACCCAGTGGCTGTGGCCGGCCGATGGTTCCTGGCTTCCTCTGCACGCTGGTCTGGTCAGGTCCCAAAGGCAGCTCCGGATAAAAGCTCTCTCCCTAGGCCAGGTGGCTAATGTTGAAGGGGAATGAGGCAGCCTGGAGCAGCAGGGCCTGGTTCTGCAGACACAGAGGGGGCTGAGCAGCTCTCTTGGGAAAGAGAGCTGGCATCCAGCAGGAGCCCAACCACAGTCCACTGCCTCTCACCAAGTGGCTGTGGCCGGCCGATGGTTCCTGGCTTCCTCTGCACGCTGGTCTGGTCAGGCCCCAAAGGCAGCTCCGGATAAAAGCTCTCTCCCTAGGCCAGGTGGCTGATGTTGAAGGGGAATGAGGCAGCCTGGAGCAGCAGGGCCTGGTTCTGCAGACACAGAGGGGGCTGAGCAGCTCTCTTGGGAAAGAGAGCTGGCATCCAGCAGGAGCCCAACCACAGTCCACTGCCTCTCACCCAGTGGCTGTGGCCGGCCGATGGTTCCTGGCTTCCTCTGCACGCTGGTCTGGTCAGGTCCCAAAGGCAGCTCCGGATAAAAGCTCTCTCCCTAGGCCAGGTGGCTAATGTTGAAGGGGAATGAGGCAGCCTGGAGCAGCAGGGCCTGGTTCTGCAGACACAGAGGGGGCTGAGCAGCTCTCTTGGGAAAGAGAGCTGGCATCCAGCAGGAGCCCAACCACAGTCCACTGCCTCTCACCAAGTGGCTGTGGCCGGCCGATGGTTCCTGGCTTCCTCTGCACGCTGGTCTGGTCAGGCCCCAAAGGCAGCTCCGGATAAAAGCTCTCTCCCTAGGCCAGGTGGCTAATGTTGAAGGGGAATGAGGCAGCCTGGAGCAGCAGGGCCTGGTTCTGCAGACACAGAGGGGGCTGAGCAGCTCTCTTGGGAAAGAGAGCTGGCATCCAGCAGGAGCCCAACCACAGTCCACTGCCTCTCACCAAGTGGCTGTGGCCGGCCGATGGTTCCTGGCTTCCTCTGCACGCTGGTCTGGTCAGGCCCCAAAGGCAGCTCCGGATAAAAGCTCTCTCCCTAGGCCAGGTGGCTGATGTTGAAGGGGAATGAGGCAGCCTGGAGCAGCAGGGCCTGGTTCTGCAGACACAGAGGGGGCTGAGCAGCTCTCTTGGGAAAGAGAGCTGGCATCCAGCAGGAGCCCAACCACAGTCCACTGCCTCTCACCCAGTGGCTGTGGCCGGCCGATGGTTCCTGGCTTCCTCTGCACGCTGGTCTGGATGATAGGCATTGGAATCTAACACATGAACCACACATTCCCAATCTTTTCCCATTGCTTATACTGTACAGATTTTCCAGTGTAAAGTTTGCATGTTAGAAATGTCATCATGTCCTCTCATGTAATTGGTGGCTCAGCCTTCTCTATGGGTCACCCTGAAAATCTGTTGCTCTATTTTTTTAGGCAAATGTTTTGTGCAAACCTTCCCTGCACTTTGTAACTAACACCTATTTTGTGGACAATGCATATATATTGTGCTTTATGCTTCCAGTCGTGTAAGAAATTACTGTTGCATACTTCTTTGAAATCACTAAATAGGCCATCTATAAACACTTATTTGTAAATAAAGAAATAAATAGTAAATCTAACACCTTTCTAAAGAAATTTCCACACCAGTATAAGTCTAAATTTCTAAGCTAGTGCAGATTTGGGAATAGGCAAATCTATATTCAAATCCTGCTCAGTCAACAAGCTCATAAAATGATCTTGGACCCTCAACACTTTCCAGCATCATCTTGGTGCTGTGTACAGCTGGATTGCAGTGCAATCCTTCTCCCATAATAAAGCCTTGCAATACCACCTTGAGTCAGCAGGTGGCACCCACAGCCAGACAACACGAACCTTTTGGAATTTCAGAAAGGGATTTATCATCTTAGAACAGCAGAGCTGGAAGGGACCCTATGGATCATGAGTCCAGACCCTGTCAAGCAGCCACAGCGGAGGAATTGATTCCCAACCTCTGGCTCTGCAGCCAGATATCTAAATGCTATCCAGCAGTTCATGAGATCTCTCACATAGCAATAGTGAGTAGAATTGCAGAAGGGCTTGTATGCATATTTGTAAAATGCAGCTTTTGCAAAATGCAATGGAAGAACGTTCAAAAGCCCAGGGTTTCAAATTTAGCATCTAGAAATAGTTAGGCAAGTGGTAGACAGGTTTTCCATACATTTTTGGGAGGAGGCATTTCTTCTACCAATTTTTTTCTCTGGTCACAATGCATAACATTGCTTGTGCTAATAACAGGGTGCCTTCAAGTCAATCCTGACTTATGGCAACCCTGGGGCACCCTAGGACTGTGCAGCTTGCCCAAGGCCACCCAGGCTGGCTCTTTTTCCAGGAGGTACAGTAGGAAATTGAACTCCCAGCTAGGTAGCTCAGTAGGTTTGGGATCTAACTGTGAAGGCAGAGATTGGGAGTTCCGTTTCCTACTGTACCTCCTGGAAAAAGAGCCACCCTGTGTGGCCTTGGGCAAGCTGCATATATATATTCTTACTGGTGCTTTAAAGGTATCACTTCTTCCTGCATTTGTACTGTTTCTACAGCCATGCGGCCTTACCCTGATCTTTCCGAGCCAACTATTGTTTGTGCTAGATGCTTGGAAATGCAGTCCAACAACATCTGGAAGGTTCATGTTTGCCTTTGTATCACAAAAGGCAGCTGTTTGTTTGTTATTGTGCTGCTGGGGATGAATGTGGAATTTTTCTGGCTCATGTGCTAGAATAACTTGTCCAGCTTTCAATGCTAAGTATCTTGACTTCGTACTTGTGTGTAGGAGGGTTTAATTTGTTGCTCGACCTCAGACAGCAGCAATGTGTCTCTCTCTGGTTCCTCTTCCTCCACTTCCTTACATCTGGATAGTGCAGGTGTGCATGACCATGGTCTATAGTGCATACATACTCACTGCCAATGTTGATGAGGGGTTGTGAGAATCCCTTGTGAGGGCCTTCACAAATGACCCTTGTATCTTGCACTCAGAATGATCCACAGCAACTGTATGCCATTTCCACTTCCGATTTACACCTAGTTTTATGGGGACGTGGTGGCGCTGTGGGCTAAACCGCAGAAGCCTGTGCTGCAGGGTCAGAAGACCAAGCAGTTGTAAGATCGAATCCACGCGATGGAGTGAGCTCCCGTTGCTTTGTCCCAGCTCCCGCCAACCTAGCGGTTCGAAAGCATGCAAATGCAAGTAGATAAATAGGGACCACCTCGGTGGGAAGGTAACAGCGTTCCGTGTCTAAGTCGCACTGGCCATGTGACCACGGAAGATTGTCTTCAGACAAAACGCTCGCTCTATGGCTTGGAAATGGGGATGAGCACCGCCCCCTAGAGTCGAACACGACTGGACAAACATTGTCAAGGGGAACCTTTACCTTTACCTTTACCTCAGAGAAATACTGCTTTATTGAACCTGGAGGAGTCCAGATCTCAGAAACTACTGTCACATTTTGCCCCCGTGTGTCCACAGCAAAATGCCTGTCACTCATTTATTGCATCACATACAGGCTTTACTGGTTGGGTACTGGGATTCTCTAACACAGGTGGCATGGTAGGGTTATATTCAGAAAGGGTGACATGTGGTAAGACAAATTCTCACTCCTGATGTTGTAGGACAGAGCTGTCCTGGTCACTTGGCCTGGCCTGAGTCCCTTAAGCCAGTGCTTCCCAACCTTGGATAACCCTGGTGCTCTTGGACTGCAACTCCCAGAATCTTTTGCCACTAGCTGTGCTGACTACAGTTCAGTTCCGCTACTACTGTACTTGATATAAGAAAGGGGCAGCATCCACTGTATCCTTTGATTCGGAAATAAATAAATCTAAGACCCACTATTTTATGATGCAAGTCTACTTAGAGAAGAGTTGCCATACGAGAGAGAGAGAGAGAGAAGCTTTTTGTGGCCATAGGATTCTCAAGCCCCTTAGAGATACAGGTGGCAAAGTTTTGACTTTTTAGTATAAGACTATAAACATCCTTAAAATGGCAGCCAGTATTCTCAGGGATTCAAATGGAGTTGCAGGGAGACTCTGGGGTCACGAAATTGTATGAAATAAGTGAGACCTGCCAAAGGATGTGGCACAAAGTGTTTCTTTTCGAGGTTTCAGCCAGTCACACCCTCTTTAAAGATACTCAGTTCGACTTCCATTCTCTCCTAGCTGTCCATAGTGTATAGCCATTTCTTATGTCTTCCTCACAGGTCTGTTTTGCAGTTGGATGCTGCTGCCTCTTCAGGGCTTGTGCTTCTGCTCTTCTCTCTTTCTCTGTCTTTCTGCAGGTCAATGCTCGCCCCCCCCATGCCACTAATAGAGCAAATTATCATCTTTTCACTTATAAACAGAATTACAGCCTTTTTGCCTATTTGTTACAACAGTGACACGCAGTGTTTCTAGAATGAAGGCTCATCATTCATTGTGGAACCTGTACTGCCTTTTACATTTATAATATGATTTTGTCTTTATTCGCTGGAATTTGCCCTCCTCTTTCCCTTTCTTCCTTTTATTTTCTCTTCTCTCCTTCTTCTCCCCTTTTGAGTTTTTGTGTTATGTAAACACAATTGTTTCAATCTTCTACTGTGTGGTATGGCAAACAAGAGGTCAAACCCCTCAGTGTCATAGTATGCTGTACTATCATATGGAGAACTTTGTTCTTCCATTTGCTGTGCTGATTAGTGTTGATTGAACAGACCTTTGGGAAGCCTCAGGAATACCTTCAAGCAAGGGCCTGAAGTAATCTAGCACTGCTGAGCAAAAATCTGACTGGATGCAAAGATATATTGGATCTATTAAAGGTATCATGGTGTTCCAGTAGTCAAGTCTCTAAAATAATTTAGTAATCCCTGAAAAATCAAAACTTAGATGCTCTGAAGTCACTAGCTGGCCATCACCACATAATAAATACTTCTTTTCATAATGTGCCAAACATTTGGGTGGCTTCTTTGAAGTTTGGCCATAATATCATATTCGCTTGATCTCATTGCAACTGGATTTATGATCTTGTGATGGCTGGCTTGTGACTTGAGAGCATCTTGGTTTCAGTCCATCAGGAATCACTGGACCTTAACTCTAGAGCAGAGCTAGGTAGCACAGGCTTCTCCAGATATTGCTTAAGTACAGCTCCTATCATCACTCACCATTACACTAGAGCAGACTGGAACTAGTCTCCAACATCTGGAGGACCCTCACTGCTTCTGTGTTAGGCAGAGGGAAGAAACTGCCTCAAGCAGCAGATGTGGCATGTTTCTCTGTGTGCAAAAACAATTTTGTATGCCCTCTCCTGATAGCTTACACATAGCTGCTTCCCTCATCTCTGATGGAAGATATTGCTATCTCATTAGAGAAATATTTGTCTGGGGAGTCAGTGAAGGGGCACAATCTTGTGCTTCACCTCAGGAAGCAAAGTGCCTCGACCCAGGCCTGTTTTCAGATATCTGAGCTGTCTTGAAGCCCAACATGGCCCCAGCTGAAAATCACTCTCAGCCAAGTTTCACCAGATGTGTCTTCCCTTTAATATCCAAGGAAGCAATGAGGAACATCAACTGCTTTGCTACTCTGGCACTAATGCAGAACTTAGGAAAGTTTCACTTTGGAAAAGAGGTTGCCAAATGATATGTGGACATTTACAGTAATCCCTGTATTCTTGGAAAAGAGAAACTGCAGTGGCTCTAGTAAAGTGTGCTGGTTATATACCGGGCTGGCCCATAGTGCTTAAAAACGCTCTGGGTGGTTTACAATTTAATTATGCAAGCTACACATTGCTCACCCCCCCCCCCAAGCTGGGGTAAGTGGCGGCGGTGAGTTGATCCCATATTCAAGGTCCCCAAGAAATGCAAATAGTGGAGAAATAGTTGTGTTAGAATGCACCTGAATTCTAAGCCTGGTCACCTCAAAGATCCCTGTTTGCATCCCTCCTCAAGTAAAATCAGATCAGTTACTGTATCTCATTAGGCTGTGCTTTCGCTGCCTACATGCATATGCATTTCCTGGTGGGCACAGAGCTTAATTAATAATGTTTATGAAAAAAGCATGCCTCATGTATTTTTCATAACGCTGGCCACCCTGATTATTCTCAGACCACCCCGATTCAAAATTTCTGGCTTCAGGTTGGATTTGTTAGATATCACCCAGAGAGATATTTACCAGTAGATCTCCATCTGCCTTCTGCCCACCCTTGCCTGAGGCAACCCTTCTCATAAAGGTAAAGGTTCCCCTTGACAATTTTTGTCCAGTCGTGTTCGACTCTAGGGGGCGGTGCTCATCCCCGTTTCCAAGCCATAGAGCCAGCGTTTGTCTGAAGACAATCTTCCCTGGTCACATGGCCAGTGCGACTTAGACACGGAACGCTGTTACCTTCCCACCGAAATGGTCCCTATTGATCTACTTGCATTTGCATGCTTTCGAACCGCTAGGTTGGCGGGAGCTGGGACAAGCGACGGGAGCTCACTCCGTTGCGTGGATTCGATCTTACGACTGCTTGGTCTTCTGACCCTGCAGCACAGGCTTCTGCGGTTTAGCCCGCAGTGCCACCACGTCCCTTGCAGCGCCACCCTTCTCATAAGGCCTTGCAATTTCAGTTCCAACCATTAGGGGGCAGTCAGGGTTGGAGAACAATTTGTGTTCTGGTGCTCCAAGGAGCAATAGAGTTGGAGGGCTTAATGCCATTATAGGTGAAAATGCAGCTTGCTGCAGTTGGGAAGTTATTAGGAAGATGAGGCTGTCAAAGCCGTCTGGATAGCTGAGTGGTTTAGGTTGTGAGTCCAATTCTCCACTGTGCCTCCGGAGACTCGAACCAACCTGTGTAGCCATGGGCAACCTGCATAGTCTCAGGATGCCCCAGAAGGGAATGGTAAATCTTTTCTGAGTATTCTCTACCTCGAAAAGCCTGGAGAGGGTTGCCAAAAGTCAGAATTAACCTGGCGGCACATTATTATAATTATTAGAACGTCAGAAGAGGCTAGCTGCCATGCATTATTCATTTCTATGTGTCTTGTTTTCCATATGCCCCCACTCCCTTTCCCCAAAGAAGACATCAAAACACCAGAAAGGCAGTAGCAGGCATATCACTTGTTTTTAATTTCCACCCCTCTCCACCCTACCCCATCCAAACACACATGCACACATTTTCCTGGAAGTTACCCCCCACAGAGAGTAGATGTACACAAATAAGTTAATAATTAAAGTGGCAGCACAGGATCAGACACAGACTGCAGCTGGAAAGAAGGGAGGCAATAAATATGAAGAGAGGAAAAGAAACAGAGAAAAGCGGGGGGGGGAGGGGGATTCCAGAAGCAAACGTACACTGTTTTTAAAATGTGTTCTTAAGGAACTCAAAGATTGCTCAAGGGTTTTATCAGACATTATCTAAATAAACCAGCTGGTAACAGGGAGCAAACCTCCCACACCTTCCCAATTCTCCATCCAGCTTCTAGCCAGGAGGAAATACTGGGCACATTCAAGACTGCATGGAGCAATGATGAGGCTGAGCAGGTGTGGCTGATGTCCCACACATGTAGAGGCAATGTGCCCTAAAAACATGCCCTATGATTCCTTCCCTCCCCCCCCCCCCCCGCATCACATGCAAAGCAACCTTGGCAGGTGTGCTGTGATGGGAAAGGTTTCCTTAGGGTACACACTTTGGAAAAACCCTGATCTAGCAGTCAACACACAGGGAAGGGCCCACTGAGGTCCACGCTGTATTTCAGTGCTGCAGAACAGAGGATTTGTAAGACGGTTCTAATGGAGGACTCCCACGTCACCTGAGCCCCAGTTATGAGAATCACTCCTGCCCTTTTCTGATCCACTGAGGCCTTTGCGGCCATCCCGTCAAGCATGGAGTTTGTTGCCTGCCAGTCCTCATATGCTTGACTTAACCCAAGCAGTGGTTAACATCCATTTCTTTCTTCCGGTGAGAATAAGGCACAAGAACGTTATCTCTCCCAGTAGCAAATGGCCACATATTGTAGTCATGGCAATGTGCTTTGTCGACACTTGGCTGGAACACAAGCAGAACCAGCTGCGCTAGGCAGATTACCTGTCAATCAGCAGGACCCACCCCCCCACTTCCTCCTGTCCAATGGGAACACTGCGCGCGCACACACCCTTGGCCAATGAGAGGTCACATTATGCCTAGGGAATCACACCAATCCATGGCTGAGCCCAATGTGGACCAGAGAGGTGGCCATGTGTTGATTAGCTGAAGTGACAATCAGAGACTAGGCCCCTGTTCCTCCTTACGTCCGGCCAGTGCGAGAGAGGAGGGTGCAGACACACGAGGTGTCTATCCTAATCCAGCGCCAGGCCACTATCTTGTCAGAATCCATTGTGAGGGCTCTCACGTACGACTGTTTCGCCTTGCACTCCGAGATCCAGTGGCGCCGGTCCACACCTCTGCAGCCATTGACCGTGCCACCCGCTGGATTACACTTGGTCTCAAAGAAATATTGTTTCAGCGGGCCTGTCAGCGTCTGGACCTCAGAAAGCACTGTCACCGTTCTGCCACGGATGTCCACAGCGGTCCGCTTGTCTGTCACCCAGACATTGACGCTGTCACACACAGACATCTCTCCCCGGCGTATGGAGCTATCCAGTGACCTTTTGGACTTGAGTGTCTGGTTAGCAACCTGCCCTGGTTGGATGATGGACTCTTCCATAAGAAAAAGCAATGGGGGCCCCGCAGGTTCATGGTCTGAAAGGGCGACCCGCGGAGAGAAAAGGTCCCAGTCCGTCATGGAGTCATTAGCCCAGAGGCCATCAGTGGTGTTAGAAAGGGCACTGGCATCAGGAAGTGGGGCGGCACGGATGACACAGAGCAGTGGGGTGACCATGGCATGGAGCAGAATAAGCATCACTCCCTGCACAGCGGGAACCTAAGAAAAGATTGAGTAAATATTAATCTCAAATGCATACATACACTCCATCCATCCATCCACCCATCTGTGTAGACCCACAAACCTATATATGCTTGTCTGAAATGGTCTAGCATCACATTTTGGAATGCGGTTCATTCATTCCATGTGGTCTGTATGTGTGAAGAGATAACGTAAATTTATTAAGTTTAAGAAAAACACAAACCTGTGCACAGTTGCCCAAGCACACTTATTTCACTAGTGCTTATTCTGAATGCATAGGCTGATCTTATAGTCATACAATTTGAAAGCCAAGTATCAAAAGCTCTTTGGTCAGCCAAAATGTAACTCTCAACTTTTTAGTTGACAGTCAAACAACAAAAACACATTACAAAATGTATTCCATCAAAGGAGATGACAAATGTCTCCAGGCTCTGTTAGATTAGTTTTTGTCTTCTCTAACTTCCCCTGTATCAGCCTTCTAAACACAAACAATAGTAAAACTTGAAAGCATCATTATCACTTCATTTAATTGTCAGTGTAGCGAATTCTCTGTGTTGCTCTGACAGATGATATCTCTGCCACTGTTCTAGGGGGAAAAAGGCTCAGATTTTTCTTCCCCCTTGTTCCACCTGTACTATGTCACCAGCAGTCTGTTGGTTAAATATTGGTATAATGCAAGTCTGTCTTTTATACTATCCTGTCCTCTCCATTACATTCAGCTTCTATGGCCCAGCCAGTGCTTGTTCCAGGATTAAGGACCTTTGACAGGCGCTGTATTGTTTGATTAATTTTTAGCAGCCAAGATGCTGCCACAGTATTAATTTTCCCAAAACATCATACTGCAGAGCTATCAGACTGCTTTATTGAAAACAGATGGGTCTAGCCCCAACAAAAAGATGTTGGCATTCATAATATCACAGAATGGAATGTCCAGGCAGCAACTGAACACATTACTTTTAGGGCTACAACTTCCAGAACACCCCCCCCCCAGTTGTATGGATGATCATTTGTCTCATTTAAGTTACTCACTGAATGACCATTGTTTTAAGCTTGACCTACCCTCATAGGTTTGTTTCAATATAAAATGGGGAGGAGGAGAGTGATCTATATCACCCTGATCTCATTCCAGGAAATGTGGCATATAAATCATAGAATCATAGAGTTGGAAGGGGCCTGTAAGGCCATCGAATGCAACCCCCTACTCAAGGCAGGAATCCAGATCAAAGCAGATCTCACAGAGGGTTGCCCAATCTTCTCTAGAATGCCTCCAGCATTGGAGCACTCACCATCTTCCGAGGTAATTTGTTCCTATGCCGTACTGCTCT
This sequence comes from Pogona vitticeps, assembly GCF_051106095.1. NCBI lineage: Eukaryota > Metazoa > Chordata > Lepidosauria > Squamata > Agamidae > Pogona > Pogona vitticeps. The sequence goes on from NC_135788.1 coordinate 100,991,728, forward strand.
AACAGTTAAGAACTTTTTCCTGATATTCAGACTAGATCTAACTTCCTGTAGCTTGAGATCATTATTACATGTTCTGCACTCTGAGGTGATCAAGTACAGATCCCGCCTTTCCTCCGCAGGACTACCTTTCAAGTGTTTGGAAAGTGTTATCCTATCACCCCTCAGTCTTCTTTTCTCAAGGTTAAACATGCTAAGTTCGTTTAGTCCTTCCTCACAGGGCTTGGTTTCAAGTCCCCTGTTCATCCTTGTTGCCCTCCTCTGAACTTGTTCCTGTTTGTTGTCATCCTTCCTAAAGTGTCCAGAACTGGACACAGTACTCTGGATGAGGCCTAACCAGAGCTGAATACAGGGGAATTACAGTAGTACCTCATGGGATTTGGAGACTACTCTTCTGTTAATGCATCCTAAAATCACATTTGCCTTTTTTGCAGCCATATCACACTGTTGGCTTATATTCAACTTTTGATCTACAGCAATTCCAAGATCCTTCTCACTTGTAGTATTACTGGGCCAAGTAATACCATGTTTAATCTGAAAAACATACAAACAACGAACAAGCCGTTCTGGCTAGCCCAAACTCTCACAAGCTAAATGTTCTCATTATTTGTTATTACAAATTATAGGGCTGGTAAATGAGGGACCTCCAAAATGCCTTATCATTAACAGCCCTAATCAGGCCATTGTATTATAAATAAATAAAAATAAAAATGAACGAAGCCCAATTCATTATTTAATCAAAACTATATGATGCCTTACCTATTGTAATAAATATCAACAATTGTAATTTTTTTTCTTTTCTTCACATTTTCAGTACAGATATTAAAAGCAGGTGGAAAATAGTTCAGTTTTGATTAGCAAAACAGTCCCTTGAAAGCAAGTCACTTTTGCAACTAAGACATTAAAGCACAAACCATGCTATCCTATATCTGCCTACTCAAAAGTAAACCCCAGTGAGTTCAATGGGAATTGATCTCAGGTAATGAGCTGAGGACTGAAATCTTAACATTGTCGTATTGGGACATTATGACATGAGGCCGCTTGTTTGCCATCTAGGCTAGCATCTGCTGATTTTTTTTTCTTCAGGTAGCTGCAAATTTACCTCAGATTCCATCCTAGAGTCATATAACTACACTGGAAGAGCTAACTGATACATAAAGATTGTTCTGGTGGTGCAATAGCTGTATGTTGAATAGGCTAAACAGGGGGGTTTACAGGAAGTATAGCTATAAGGATGCACTTTGCTGATGCAATGGCAAATTTAAAAAACAGAATAATTTATTCTGTGGTGATGGGCTGCTAGTCACCTCAGAGTAAGGAAAAAAGAGACTTGAGAGCTAGTCACCTCAGAGTGAGGAAAACACAGACTATCAGCCCACAGTGGGCTGGGTCCTGAGGAGTGGTGACTAGAAATGGGGGTATTCGTATATGAATACCCCTGCACAAGTGGAGATAACGAGGGTCCAGCCCAAGGTCCACTCACCTATGTGCTAATGCCGCGGGGTCCATGCTCCTGTCCTATCGCTCCGGAGATCGCGATCGCTGAGTCACTCTTCGACCTGGTAGAGAGGCTTGTCGTCCTGCCTCCTGCCAGGAGTGGCTCAGCCATCACAGTCTCCAGAGTGATAGGATGGGAGCGCAGACCCCATGGCATTAGCGCATCGGTGAGTGGAACGTATGGCCCCATGGGGCCGGACCGTCGTTATCTTCACCTATGCGGGGGTATTCATAAACAAATACCCCCATGGTGGCCATTTATGCCTGCTGTCTCAGTGCTGCTTTCCCCTTGTAGCTGAAACAACATATGCGTGCCATACCTTTTATGTGTCTGACCTCCCTCAGCATCCCCAAACCTAAGATACAATATGATGGGCCAACAGCAACAATTAGGATGGCTGCATAGTCTGAGGGCTTGGATATGAAGTTGGAAGGACTTCCAGTTAGCTGTGGGCAGTGATGCCAGAGGTGTCACTGCTTTTAGAGACAAGGCATCAGAGTTGGCAGGCAGCCACGGCAACCATCCCACGAAGCTCCCGCAATGGAGGTCTGAGGCGGCCAACGATACAGGCCTAAAAGTGGAATGGGGAGATCAGGGCTGGCAGGTGGCAGTGACAGCCTGATTTCTGCTCACTCCATCTCTAATCTAATATACTTTGAGGACAGAAGACTATCAGAAGGGGAAGTGTGATAAATGAAGTCAATGTACACAGGCATGCGTGTGTAGGGAGGGGGTGTTATTACCTGTGCAATCAGTGCTTCCTTAAGTCACTGCCAAGCAGATCCTGGGTTTCACTCATGACCCCTTCAGGCTGTTGCTTCTAAATAGTCCTTGATGCGAACCAACCAGCCTGGAAGGGGAGATTTTTGTAGTGGTGGAGGGGCAGGTCCACAGAGGCAGGGGCTGCCTCCAGTTGCTTTTCTGCCTAACAGGCGTCGATGCCTCCTTGAAGTTCATGTGCCTGAAAGCCTGGACTCCTGAGGGTCTCGCCAAAGTCCATGCTGCATCTTGGCTTTTCCACGGGGTGAGCGAGGAAGCTGAACCTCTGTCCAGAAGCAACTGTTTTCTTTTACTGCTGACAAAGGATGGGAAGATGTCAAGAGGTGTGGATGCGATGAGTGGCTTGACATCACCCACAAGATCTGCCAAAGGAGAGAAAAGCAAACACTCAGTGAATGTGTCTTAGGAGTCTTAGCTTAACATTCCCCACTTTGATTCTAGAACTTCTAGAATATTTTAGAGTGAATCCTACGTTACATTTTCCTCGCTCCAGTGCAGGTTGGGGAGCCATATGCAACACAGCATATGGCTCCTGGACATGTAATTGCTGTCTAGATAGAAGAAGACACTTGAGCAGGTGTAGTTGCCACTCAGTCAGGTAAGTCTCTTTTTAAAAGGAATGGCCTAAAGAGAAAATCAAGACTCGAATCCTAGTGGTCACAAAAAATGACTAAGGTTAAAGTGCAAATACTGTAATGTAAAAGAGATTTTAAACCGGTCTCTTAAGACACTCCCATTCTGTAAACTTGTAAAACATTCCCTAGGACTACTAACATAGTGTAGAATTTGATGTATGAAGGCACAATCAAAATTAAACTCCATCAGTTGGGATCCAGATTAAAACAATCACATTGCTGGGTTTTCCAGATGGAAAAAAAGAGTTCATTTCCCTGTAAGAAAGCCTCTTTCTTTTTTAAAAGGAAATTTAAAAAGAAATATGTGAAAAGTATTTAATAAGTCCATTCTCTGCTGAAACTTCCTTCTGGAGTCTGTTTGTTTGAAAGCTAATTGAAAGCTTCCAAGCCCAGAGGCTTCCAGTGCACATCAGCTTCAAAAGGTCAGCAACGTAGAGCTGAATGCCACCTCCAGAACAAGGTAATGCTAAAAATAAAACATGTTTTCAGGAGGAATGAAAAGATACAGAATGTCACAGGAAAGTCACTATAAAAGCAAGACAATAGGAACATTAGATGTGTTACTGGAACCAACCAATCATGAAAAACAAGCTCCGACATCCCAGAAAAATGAATGCTGAAACATGCCAAGACAATGCGGCGCAATGAAAACAGTGAAAGGAAATCTGACGTAAATAAATTGGGAAAAATAAACATCTTTCTGAAGTCAGATACTTGGTGCTCGTCAACAATCATGTACGTCCTGAGCAAGAAATTCACTTGAATGCCAACATTTCAATTACTGAGATCCTCTCATCTTACTTTGGTTTCCAGATGTGTTGAAACCACTTCTGAATAGTAGTCTCTACCTGGAAAACCCAGGAAAGGGTTGCCACAAGTCAGAACTGACTTGACAGCGCATGATTATTATGCACTGCACTACAGCCTGCATCATTCTCAGCCAGCATAACCATCATGCATGGGGATGATGGGACTGATCTGGAGTATGTTGGATTGAGCTATACCATCCTCCACTCATAGTTCCACATTTTAATTTTCCAGAAAGACTGGAGGAATGCTACCCACAGGTTTAATCCATCCCCTATATTGTTTTTATCTTGATAGATGAGTGGTTTCATATCTGGCTGTGGAGCCAGAGGTTGGGAGTTTGATTCTCCACTGTGTCTCCTGCAAGTACAGCCAGCCCATGTGGCCTTGGGTAACCTGCACAGCCCCAGGGTGCCCCCAGAAGAAGGGAATGGGAAACCACTTCAGACCATTCTCCACCCGAAGGACTCTGAAAAGGATCACTGTTAAGTCAGAATTGACTTGATGGCGCGTGCTTATTATTATATTGCTTTCAAAATACATCAGAGAACAGAATAGGAGGGAGCACGATAGAGCCTGTGGTTAGCAACATGCAGCCACTGAACCCCTTCTTTACACCACCCCACATACACCCTGACACTACCCATGCTTCTGAAACCATTGCCAACATTATATTTAAAAAAACATTGTGTTTCCCCCACCTTCATTTCTGTCGCAATGGGGCACTGTGAGGCGTCTTGCCTGTGGTGCCACAGATCTCTATGGTGCAGGAGGATGCTCTGGCACTTCCTACAGCATGGAGCTAAAGCTGCTGTCAAGTTTGGGGATAAGAGTAGTAGCAGGGAGAAGGGGGTGGCCTCCCAACAGTGCAAGACAAGCAGGTGGGAAATGCAGCCTCCGAAATGCTGGAAAGTTGTCCATCTGTGCTTTAGAACTCGCATCATTATGCAAAGCTGGGGGATTCTGGGAACTGTAATTAAAACAAACCAACAACCTTTCCCAAGTTCTGAGCTACTATGTTTCAAAAAAAAAATAAATTAATCTCCACCTCATTCCTCACAGCCCCTCCCACTCCCTTCTGAAAAGAGGCTGAGGATTAGAGAACACCTTTCAGACCGAAGGCTCCCCACTGGTCCATCCTCTTCCATCCCAGGGGCAGCTGGGAAACATCAGGTGACGCCTCCAAATTCTGCAGCTGCGGGAGCCAGGGGAATGGGATCCAGATGTAGAAACATCTGGGGAGGACTACCAGATTGGGGGATGGGCTCCGGAGGATGGCTAATCCCTCTTGCCTTTGAAACTGACACTGATGGGGGCTCTAGCCCCTTCCCTTTCCTCCACTGCCAATCTCAGCTGAGCTGAACCCATCTTCTACCCACCCCACCCCCAACCAATATATATATTTTAATAATAAGGCACTTGGGACAGGAAAACGTATAAGAGGGAACAAGGCAGAGAGGGCAGGAGGAGACTGCCATTTGAATGAGAGGGAGAGGCTGCATAGAAAAGACGGATACAGCAGTGGACAAGACATGAATAAACTGTGTGTAACCGGGAGGGGATACATGTGCAAGCATGTGTTCCTCTTTAATCCACTGAGATCTCCTGACATTCCACACTCTGAGATGATCTGGTAGGCAGAACAACAACAACAACATTTTAGAACTGCAAAACTATAGGAGACCCTATGAACCATAAGGTCCAGGCCCGTCAAGGAGGCACAGAGGGGAACTGAACTCCCAAACTCTGGATCCGCAGCCAGATACCTAAAGCACGGAGCTATTCAGCATGAAGGGACCCAGAAAGGATAAGACTGCAGTGAGCAGACAGGAGCTAATAACGCTGTCTTCCTATGTCAGGCATAACCCTATGATGACAGGATCCCATTGCAACAGACTCTGAGTCCACAGGGCTCTAGAAGCATGATGTGTTATGCCCAGGTAATTATGTTATCGGGGGGGGGGGGGAATCTTCTGATAGCCACTTAAAGCCCAGTGTGTTTAATCTGGCACAAGCTTTCATGGACTGCAGTCCTCACTGTAGACTGTGGTACACGGAGTGATCTTTGTTTCAGAAGCAAAGTTAGAGCAGATGGGTCAGGAACCCACCTCTTCTGGGTTTCTTGGAAGAAGAAAGCCAAACGTTTGCCCCTTGTTGCCCTCCATTTCCACCCACCCAAGCGTTAGGAAGGGCAGCCCTGGAAGTACACTCTGGCATCCCTTTGTTTACTGAATTATAACAGGGCGAGGCGAGGACTTCTGGGTTCTTTGGCAGGGGAGTGGTGCCTAGTGGCTAAGCAAACACGTCTTAAGAGAGAGTTAAGCCTGACCCTTAGGCTATTTGCATAAGCATCTTTTCCCCCCACAATGCCCAGCGCTTCTGACCTGGGCTCCCTCCCGTGCGAAAAGAGATGGAAGGGTGCTGTGTGTGAAGCTGCAGGCACTGCTCCCTGCAAAGAAACCAACCCCTGCTCCAAGGAGGTATGCGTAGCTTAGCACCGGGCAGGCTCCGACCTGCCACCTCCCAGCTGTAATGCTGATCAACAAGCAGGAAGCCGTGGCTTTGTTAAGGATGCCCACAGTTCTGGCCTGTACGTTCCACCGAGAAGACTCCTCGTGTTTCATTCATTCCCTCCTTCCAGTGTCTCAAAGGAGGAGCTGGACCGTCTACTTTAGCAACATGCTGTATCAACTTTTCCTTCAAGGAATCACCAAATTCTGCGCAAAGGAAATGACATTATGTGGCCCAGTTTTTCCATCTAGTTGCAATCTTTGCCAATTTCCCAAGCTTTTCCCCTTGCTTCTAGGAATAAAGTGTCACCAAACTCCAAAACAGAGTTTGGGAACGGGAAGAGGACAAGGTATGAACCATGGGGAAAAGATTATATGGGGCAAGCAAAGAATAGTGAACTTGGGGAAGGAGGAAGAAGAGGAGAAAGCATGCTAAATGCTTAAGTACTACTGTTTAACTAATATCCGCCTCCCAAACCCCACTCCACCTTCTGAGAAGTCGCTTGCTCATTTTTCATGAGGACTGGAAACGTGCTTATGCTTAATTGAAAAACAAGGTTCTGTAAACACCTATTTCTGCAGCTGCGTTGATGCCGTAGAAATGGGCTATAATGAAATTTTAACAACCCTTAGGATGTCTTGCCAAGTCAATCAAGTACCTCTCAATTTGAAACAGACGACTTGGTGTTTTTGCTACCCCAGGAACAGTGCTGACCCTACCAGTTGGTAGAGTGAGTTGTATGTTTATTGCACCTGCTTCTATAGCTGGTGGTTTTTAGGGTCATAGTGAAAAACAGTAGCAACCTCAAAATGCATTTCAGATGCCTGAAGTCAGTGGCTACACTTATTCTAAGTCTCTAGACTGTGTATGAAGGTACAGTTATTTTCCTACGATACAGAGACAGAAAGATGAACACACACAGAGCAGAGTAAACCCCTTGCTACTGGCTTTCAACTGGTGGGATGGGAACCAGCATGGAGTGACACTTAAAGGTGAGTTGCAACAAAAGCATCACCACCCTACAATGATACAGTAAAAAAGATATGAGGTTTTCTCCAATCTGCCTCCAGAGATGTTTTGGACTAAAATTCCCATCCTGCCAGGACACGAAAGACTATTCCAGGTCTCTAAATGCATGTTTGGGCCAAAGGTGAGTCCTTAAACTGACAAAGTGAAAACTAGACTGTGTTCACAAATAAACAGGAGTTATGAGACTCACTTCCCATCTTTTGTGACCTAGTTCTGGGGGCAGGAGAGAGGGAGACTGACCAAGGAGCTCACAGACCCTTTTCTCAAGCTTCATTGTAGGTCATATGCAACTATTCCTCAGAAGCATCTTTTTTCTCTCTCTTGCCAACCTACTGGCTTTTCACTGTGAGTCTAGTTAAAATAAATGAAATGGGCTTCGGGAATAAGCAGGCGTGCCAAGCTCATATCCCCTGGTAGGCACATTTTTAAAAGGAGATCATTGCCTCACTTGCGTTGAGAATAATGACGTGTCTTGCATTTACTCTAAGTTTTCTCCTGTTCCTGAAAGCTCCAGTCTTGGTTAACAATACAGATAACATTTTTATGAGATAATAAATACCAGCTTGCAATTTAATGATCTTCACCTTCACTATTATCTTGAAGTCTTTAGAAAGCTATTTTTAGGCACAGTAAATATAATGACATATTGAAACCATCCATAACAAAGCAGTGGAAATAGGGCACATGATGTTCTGGGTTCCAGTTTTGCATGGCTTCAGCATGTCCATTTTACTGATTGTCCTCCAAAGTAACTTCCCAAACTCTGCTTTCTTGTCATTCATTCTTGGTTACCATTTCTCAGCATTTGATTGTATCTGTTTAATATTACTGCAAATTGTCTCTTTCTTTTTCCTCTGTTGTTGAATTGGCACTCCAGCACACAAGATGGAAAGAAGGAAAAATACAGAAAATGGGACAGGATGTTTGCTCTGATGATCTTTGGGATCTTAGAACTGCAGAGCTAGAAGGGATCTTATGGATCACTGCGTCCAGCCCTTGTCAAGGAAGCACAGTGCGGAATCAAACTGCCAACCTCTGGCTCCAATTCTTGCTGAACCCCCAGGAGTGGAGAACGTTTCCTCCTTTCCAGACATTGCTGGTCTCCAACCCTCCTTAACCTCAGCCAGTATAACTAATAAGGAACAACTGCAGTCCAAATACTACCTACTTATCTCTGGAGGGCCAGTTTCCCACCCTGATATAAGCAATCTCAGTCAAATATTTATCCCTGAGTACGATGTGAAGTGAAATCTGAGTACAAATTCTGTTCTGTCAAGATGGTTTGGAGGGCTAGGGTCAAAATGGTCTAGATCCTGTCACATTGGACTGGATCCTCTTGCATTAGAGCCAGAAATGAGCAAATGGCCCCACGAGGATGTGTTGAACTCCCACCAGGCCTGCCTGCACAGCCAGTGGCAAGGAACCATCATCTCTTGAAGGATTACCTGTTCCTCACCCCCGCCCTAAGCTTGGGTAAAGCTTAGATTCTATATCACACTGGACTTTAACCCCTCTCCCATAGGGTGGGTGGTTTCCCCCTTGAACATGGCTTTGTTGGGGGGGGTTTCCCCTTTAAAGTAGAGACTGTAATCTACCTTGCTAAAATACAATAGAAAGCCTGCACAGTTTGTCTGGATTTTTAATTAATCCAAAGAAAAAAACGGAGCCCTCGCCCGCACCCGTACTGCGGGCAACCCTGGCTTCCCTGTGTGGTTGAACGGCCCTCCCTTGAAGGGAACCCAGGCATCCTGCTTTCCATCAACAGCAGGTAATCCAAACCAGGCGGATGAAAGAGCGAACAAGCCAGGGGTATTTCCGCTTTTCCCTTTCGTCTCTTTCCAGCTGGTTTCTATCTAGACCCCTTCATAGGCACCATACATGCATGTGCCGGTGTGTGTGTGTGTGTGTTAAGGCCGGTATACTGACCACGGGGCCTGTGGCATCTCTTGATCCCTGCCCACTACATTACCCGGGTAGGATGCTAGCATGAAACAGCCTAGACACAAATGCCAAGCAAGGAGTAGTGGCTGAACAAGTGAAGGCCTCCTGGGCTCTCTGAAAGAGGACCGAGGTTTAATAGGATGGAAGAGGGTTGCAGGAATGCCTGGGGGGGGGGAGTGTTGGGAGGTGTGTGGCGTTCCGTGCGCTTGTGCGCGTCTCTTCGGTAGGAATTCTCTGAACACCCGGTCGCCTGGGTTCTTTAGACGAGAGAGTAAGATCTAGTGCGGCGAATGTAGGAGTCCCGGACGCCTGGGTCCCCTGGACGTAGTGCCTGCGCACCTGGGTTATCTGGGAGTGGGGAGGGTCAGGCACGCTCGGGTGAGGTTCCTAGCACCCTATACACAGGGGACCTTTAGAAAGGGAGTGAAGTCTAGTGGTTGGGGGGGAGGGCTCTCTTGGAGAAACGCTTCGGACGCCTGAGATGGGATGTCTTGGCTCTCTTTCAGCCCCTTGCCGCCTACCTTGAGGGTGCCCTCGCTGTGCCCCAGGGCGTCGTCTTCCTGCCCCCTGGCATGGCCGGGGAGGGGCCCCCTCCTCTTCCTTCTCCAACCAGACGGGCGCCCGTGCAGAGGGGGACTCGCCCGCCGTTAGGATCCCATTTGCCGTTCAAGCGAGCGTAAAGGCTGCTGGAGGGTTGGGGGGGGTAGCGAGGGGGGGGAGCTCGGCTCCTCCAACAGGAGGGCGGGGTAGGTGGGTCGGTCTCCGAGAGGAAAGAATGGGACGGGATTGCGCGCGGAGAAGGGAAAGACCCAGGTGGAGGAGGAGGAGGAGGAGGACTGGCGGAACAGGTTTGAAGGTGCCGGAGAAGACAAGGAGGAAGGAAGGAAGGAATCGGCTAGGGAAGAAGTGCAGGAGGAGGGGTGGCGGGAAGGCAGGCGGGGGGTAGGAAGGTGGACGGAAGACGCAGCCCCGGCGCTCGGCTCCCTTCTCGCGCCTTCCCTCCGCGCAGCTTGTCCGATCTTGCCCTACCTGCCTGCCGGGACTCTCCAGCCGCCGCCAAGCGGCTGACACGCTCCGCCAAGGGCCCGCCAGACCCCCACCGAGCCCCATACCTGACATCCGCGCCCACTCACGCCCCGCCGGCGTCTTCACGGCGAGGAGTCGGTGCCAGATCCTCTGCTGCGGCGGGGAGGGAAGGAAAGAAGGGACGAGCGGCGTCAAGGGGGCGATGCAGCGCAGCGGGATCCGGGATCAATGAGGACTAGCCGCCTGCCGCTTGGCGGCGAGTGAAAGATCGCAGTTTCTCTCCTTGGGGGGGGGGTTAAACTCAAGCTCGTCGGCTGGAAGGTGGCCCGAAGCCCTTCCTCTCTCCGGACCCGAGACCATTAAGTCCATATGCGGCGTCTTCTCGCCGCCGGCTTCTCTGGGCTCCGCTTTGCCAGTAACCCCGGGAAACCTGCAGGAGGGCGAAAGGGGTGCGAGTTCAGGAGCAGAGTCGCCGAGGGAGGGTGGGGGAGGGGCGAAGGGGAAATGGGCGGGAAGACACGGAGGGGCTGATGATGATGATGGCAGGGAAGGCGTTTTCCACAAAGATACCCAACGACATCCCAGTTAATCCGGACTAGAAAGCCGAATGAAGCCAGTGAAGCTGGGTGTCTCACGTGCAGGTTTGCACCCCTAAATCGAAAAGAGAGTGGTGGGGTGCTCGGGAGAGAGATTGCAAACGAAAGCTGTATTAAAACAGTCCTAGGCTCTACATTATATAGAGAAGTGGTTGTTCAGTGGTGTCTGACTCTTCGTGGCCCCATGGACCAGAGCACGCCAGGCCCTTCTGTTTTCCACTGCCTCCCGGAGTTGGGTCAAATTCATGTTGGTAGCTTCAGTGACACTGTTCAGCCATCTCATCCTCTGTCGTCCCCTTCTCCTCTTGCCCTCACACTTTCCCAACATCAGGGTCTTCTCCAAGGAGTCTTCTCATGAGAGAAGGGGACTCACAAGAGCCTCCTCCAGCACCACCATTCAAAAGCATCAATTCTTCGGGTCAGAGAAGTTAAGAAACCCCATATCATTATCTCATATATGTGTTAGTCCAACGTTCACGTACAATATTTTGGTGCAAATATTCTAACGATTATACGTATTAGAGTAGCAATTAGAAAAAATAACAATGTAAGTTTAAAAAAAATAAAATAAAAATAAAATAATGCGGGCTTTAAAGCATAGGTGTAGAGAAACTGGTCCAGAAGTGTGACAGACACGATCTGTGACCCCTCTATGTAATATTTAGATGTGCTGAGGTGATTTTTGACACCTTTAAAGTTTGCCCGCAGCTGCTTGGCCCCACCAAACGAAAATCTCTGCTGTTCAGACATTCATGAAAGGAACGTGGCCTTCCCATTTGGGCAGGCCGAGGAGGGATTCTTGGGCAGCTACACCAGAGGTGTCAGGAAAAGGGAGCAAAATACCCAGTATTTAATTTATTGTGATTGCATGTTCGTTGTTACAGAGTGATGCTGATGGGATTTCCTGCGTCAATTACTTGCCATACTTGGAAGGTATGTTGTTATGCGTCTTGATGGGGTGGGGGAGGCATTTTATCTTTGGAGCCTCAGGGTGGAAAACGTATCTGTCTGTCCTTTGTAATCCTTTCAGATTTGTGGCATAAGCTTGCAAGCCTACTTCCACCCCCCAAGTGTATTTAGGACAGCAAAATGTTTTTTTTTCAGTGCCAGAGAACTGTATGTGTATGTCGTTACAAGAGACTGATGTGGCTTCCCCATGGAACTTGAGGCCTAAAAACATTTATCAGCTTTTGTTATCTAGAAATAAATAAATAAATAAAATAAACCTGACCCCAGGATACTACTATTATGTGTATTTGATATGTAACTGGTCTCTCTTTTACTTTCATTAAAAGGTGTCTACAAGTGCTTTCTCAGAAATGATGGGAGTCAGGCCAGAGTGGCAGTGAAATGGTTTCAAAAGGAAAAACAACAACAAAATAATTTTTCAAGAGCGTTGGGAAAATGTACGTAGCCTTTTAATCTTTTCTGAGTCACTGTTTGCCCTCATTTAAACCAGTATGTGACCCTACCGACATTATGAATAGATGGTCCCTACTGTGAAAAAAAAATCTGCAAATAGGCATTTTCAGCTACAATGCATATTCCAACTAGATATTAAAAAGTCTAGAGTAATTATTGTTATTCATATTTTCATATTCATCTCTTCCTACATACAGATGTTCAGTTATTGATATATTTACTTATTTATTTCTGACTCATCTTCCAACTCTCAAAAGGCTAAGAATTTAAGTCCTTAAAGCAACTTACATGCTTTAGAACATCGCACACAGCAAAATTTAAGAACAAAAAAAGCAGATTTTAAGTGGAGGGTTGGAAACGCAAAAGGCAAGATTGACGAAATAGTTCTAACAACCTGTCTGTAACTGTACTCTAAAACAGTGGTCCTCAACCTTGGGCCTCCAGATGTTCTTGGACTACAACTCCCAGAAGCTTTCACTACCACCTCTGCTGGCCAGGATTTCTGGGAGTTGAAGTCCAAGAACGTCTGGAGGCCCAAGTTGAGGACCACTGCTCTAAAAGAACTCAATGAAAATTCCTTAGGGAGAAATTTCTAACATTGGGAAGTGTCCCACAGCAGGTCCTGTCCTGTGTTGCTAACAACTTAGCCTCTTGTGGTGATGGAATATACAGAAGGGCATCGTTAGCAGATCTGTTTATTTATGATAAATATCCCACATTTCCTCCAAGAAATGGAAGGGTCCCTTCCCCACTTTGTTTTCACAACAATACTGTGAAGTACATTCATGGTGAATAGTGATTGACCTCAGCCAACTTCCTTGTCCTAGTCCTAGATTTACAAGAGGTAGCCATGTTGGTCTGTGCTAGCATATCAGGCCAAAAAAGAAGAAGAAGAAGAAGAAGAAGAAGAAGAAGAAGAAGAAGAAGAAGAAGAAATGTTGTGTGCAGCTTAAAGACTGACTGCTATATTTTAATGTGAGCTTTTGTGAAGAAGTCCCCTTCATCCACCACACTAACCACTATACCACCCTTTTCACAGGTTGCCGTTAGCACAGGCAGTTTTTAATTAATCAAAGTTTCTTTTTTCATCCAAACCACCAGGCAATGGTTATCAATTTTGCAACATATTAGGAGGTTAAACCAACTTAAAACTGTGGCTTAATAACCTGGCTAGTTACAAAGCTGGTGGACACAGTTTTTCATGTCAGGTAAAACAGAAAAGTAGAACTAAATACAGACTCCTCGTCAGAAAAAAGCCTAAATTCTTCTTATGTGAACCCTAGAACTTTGCCTCCAATCCCATACTGCTTCCAATACCATCTACTCTACTGCAACTCATGATATGCACCACATCTTCCAGATGGACATAAGATAGAAACAAATCCAGCTCTCCGCACCCAGGATTGCTCAACATTTTGTCTATTTCTTCAGATCTAATACATGGTTAACTTCCAGTCTTTGCCACCACAAGATGTGAGAATAGGCATTCACTGTGTCTTATAGTCCATAGGCAGCTCCATGTGACCAGAAAGCGTAAGAGGTGAGTTTCCTCGCCTTCACATTCAGACTACAAGTCATCCCTGTCCGGGTTCACAGATATAAGCAGGATGAAATGGTGCAATTCGGAACAATGGATATTGTGGCACCTTAAAGACTAGCATGTTTCATTTGCCATAAGCCTTCATGGATAGTAACCCACTTCTTTTGTGGAATGTAAACTTACATCTAAAGAAGTGGGCTACAGCCAAATAAAACCTATTACTGTATATGCCAAGTATCTAATATATGATAGTCTCCGTTTGTTTGTTTTTTGCTGCAGCAGGCTGCTATTCCTCCTTAATCCTGAAGTGATAGAATGGATGATGCTATTTCACATTATAGGTAAGATTTATTCTTACTACATTTTTGCAGACGTAAAGCTGGAGATTAAAGTATAAAGCATGAGGCAGAACTTCTTTTTTCTTTATTCTTTTATAAATATTTTATGTATATAAAACATAGCAGACTGAAGAACAGATATAGCATAGAAATAAACAGATTTTAAAACTTGTAAATAGTGATATATAGTCTAATTGTTTAGAACAAATTCTTTCTGTAACCATTCTTATCATTTATTAATTGACAAATATATGGACTCAAAGATCCCCAAGGTCCCTTCTCTACAGTTCTAAGATTACTAATAAATATTATATTTCTTCTTCTTCTTCTTCTTCTTCTTCTTCTTCTTCTTCTTCTTCTTCTTCTTCTTCTTCTTCTTCTTCTTCTTCTTCTTCTTCTTATTATTATTATTATTATTATTATTATTATTATTATTATCATCATTATCATTATCATTATTCTTATAATAATAATAATAATAATAATAATTATTATTATTATTATTATTATTATTATTATTATTATTATTATTATTATTATTATTATTATTATTATTATTATTATTATTATTATTATTATTATTATTATTATTATTATTATTATTATTATTCTAAAACACCAAGCACAGTCAAAATTATAAAACATTGACTGGTATTATATAACAGATATGGGTTTTAACAAAAAACCTAAGTATCTGTTAAATATTGGCACAGATTTCATTATTATTGTTGTCGTTGTTAACTTAAATATCCTGTATATAGTATGACATTCTTCATAAATGGCTGTTCTGCATTATATACTGTACTTGTTTTTTTTTTCCAAAACATAATCAATGGACTTTGTCTTTCACTAAAATGTTTGTGTGTTCCTCTGTCTCTTGTTCTAACAATATACTGGTTTGCTCAGTTACATAGACCAGCTTCCCTCAGTCTTCAAACATTTTGAAGTGAAACTCTCATCATCCTCACAACAATACTTTAGGAGCTGTAGGAAACTTGAAAGAGTTACTTTGTTGGATCACAACTCCGAGAATGGAAAGAAAAATGACTGTGCTGAGCTGGGGATTCTGGGAGTTACAGCCGACCGAAAGTAACTGTTGTCTGAGCTCTGGGGTTGTAGCCCAACACACTGAGATATATCAGGTTGGCGAAAACTGATGTAGACCATACTCCCAACCCAGAGGAATATTTTTCTTCCCTAGGAGGCGATCTTTAGTCTAGTTCCTCAGGGGAAGGGAAATGTTCCACGTGAGGCAGCAAATGCCAGGGCTGTTTCATCTTAAGCCAGTTCTTATTCACAAAGCAGGAGGCCAGTACTGTCCATGGGTAAAACCGTTTGTCCAGTTCAAATAGATCAGTCGCCTTCACAACTAAGAACAGGCAGAGGTGAGGTCATCAGTGATCTGCTTGTCAAAGGTTCTGGGAACTGAGACAACCAACACAGAATAACAGGTGAGAGGTGAGCACCTACATTGACTCCCCCGGTGGTCCTGCTGGCAGAACCTACAGATTTTATAGCTCCCAGCCAACCTCTCCCTGGTGTCTAGCTGCTTCCAGATAGCACTCAGAAAGCCTTGAAGTACTGGCTGTTCCTTTGTTCTCATCTTTTCAGCCTGCACCTCTCCCTATCTATTGCAGTCTTTTCATCCGCTGATATGTCCCTGTCAGCTGTGCTTCTGGAAGGTTCAAGAATACTGTAATACTGACTACCCAGGCACTGAATTCCCCTTTCTCGCTGGCCTCCCTGTGTGCAACAAGGTCGTCCTCTTCTAAAGCTGATTCAGTAAAGTAACGCCAGACTGGGAAGTCTTCACACAATGGAGCAATTCAATAAAGTTCCCACCTGTAGCCTGAAGTGGTGGAGTCCATCCAGCAACCACAGACATCCATCACCCTTGCTTCTACAGCACTCTTCCGTATATGCAGACTACACCTTGGAAAATGCTTCATTTAAAAGGATAAGACATATTCACAGATGTTGCTTCCATCCGTGGATGGTAGCCATAATAGCTAAATGAGACTTCAGTAGAGGAACTTTGATCACATCTGTGGGATGCAAAACAGATTGCACTTTATATATAGCTGTGTCTTTAGCAACTCATCAGCACTCACCCTGTCCCCAGCATCTGCCATCTCAGGTGGTCAAATTGTACTGCCTACTGTTACACTCTGATTGCCAGATGCTGGGACAATTGGAATACTTGAAGATGTTCTCGGTCTGAAGGAACATCTGGTTCATGTTTGGTTTAAATATAAGGAATCATAAAAGAAATATGGGGTTTCAAAATAACACATAAAAAATGAGACCTTCGTCACAGTCTTCTCTACTATATGGGGTGCCTTGTATTTCTATTTAGATTGCACTAATTCTATTTAAATTGCACTAAACTTGTAAGTAAATAGTGATATATTGTCTAAATATGCATGTCAAAATATGCATCTCTAAATATAAGTTAGCATATATAAATTGTGTGCAAGTCCTTTTTGTGTACATCTGTGATTCATTTTCTGGTTGTAGACAATAGATTATTAAGCGGCCCATCATACTATAGAATAATTACTGGACTGGGGAGTAGGTTTTGCTTTTTGCCTCTCTCTGGCATTGGGCACTAGTTTTTCCTCACCTTCTGGAAAGGAGATTTCCTTTCCCACCTCCCTTTCTTGGGTTGGGTCCTGGCACCCATGCCATCAGTCTTTTTGTTTTGTTTTGTTTCACAACAACAAAGCCAGCTGCCTCTTTTCAGCACCTCACATCAAACGGCAGGCCGGAGCAGCACAAATCCCAGACCGTCTCTCCCCAGCTTTTGTTAGCATGAATAGGCGGCCTTGTCTGCCTCAAAGAGGGACAGAGACATAAGCAATTAACAAAGATGGCCTTCTCCAGTTTCCTCAGGAAAAATATTGAAAAGAGAAAGACACATATTCCTTCCACACTTTAATTTATCTCAAAATGGTTTCGTCCCAGGTGGAAACAAAATCTGCCAGAAAGAAGGTTAAAAGCCTTTCAAAGATGCGTGGGGAGGGGGGATACCTGGTGCTTTCTTTTGAAGCAGCTATATATATATCCCAAAACCTGGGGAATCCACACAAAGAAGTTTGTGAAAAGAAAATTCTAACAACCAAGGGCAAGACAGGGCCATGTTTTCATAGGTTATCTCCCCAGGTACAATGGAGGGATTAAAAAAGATGGAGGGGACTCAAGGCCATTGGCTCCAAGTTTCAAGGAAAGCCTGGCAAACTTATTTTTAATGAGCTGCAGCTCTAGCTGTCCTCCAGCTAGTATAGCAAATAGCTTTGTGGAGCTCTGATCTGAAGGTATACAGCTACTCATCTGCAGGCCTGGCCCAAATCATTCTGTTGACCGGAGAAAACGGCAAGATGGAACTCTCCAAAATTCAATATACAATCAGGTTCCCATGAGAGATCTCACCTGCAGCAAGCATCATTTCTGCCCACTGGTGGTTTGCACAGTTTTCACAAAATGCCTTTGCGAAACCAAGGACGTGGTCACACCAGCAAAATGTTCTTTAGTTGTGTCCCAGTGAGATCATGTCTTAAATTTGCAGTCATATGATGCACGACCATTAGCGAATCTTTTGCCCTACCATTGTGCTAACTGGAGATCATTTCCTGTGTGCCCAGAGACTTCTATTGTTTTTTTGGGGGTGCGGTTTGAAACAATCAGCATGTGTGCACGACTGCACTGAAACAATTCATAACTAAAGTCACTGCAGAAGGCTGCTGCCATTACTGTCACGTGGCTTCCTTCTGTTTTTTTAATTTTTTTGTGGCCAGAATGTTGATGCCTTGCTAAACCTATGTCAAAGGCCTCAGAACAAAGTCTTGATGCTTATGGAATGGCATTGGTACACCGTCCTGCATCTGTGGTTCCTTCCGCCAGGCAAAGAGCAAATGTAAAAGGCAGGATGATTGCTCAGAGAGATGCAAAAACCTACACAATATTTCTGGTTTTAGCAGTCCATGCAACAAGGCAGCTGTCGTCAGGTTTTTAAATTGTGTATATTTAGAGGAATGTGAGAAAAAAACATGCTCACAAATTCTCTTGAAGATCAACAAGACCAACACATACTTGAGAATGTAAGTCGCCTTGGGTCCCTTTTAAGGAGAAAAGTGGGGTAAAACATATTTTAAATAAATGAAATAAATAATCTCACGGTCAGGAGAACAGTTTTTGTACTTCCTAATTTGGCTAGTTAGAACACAACAGAATAGGATTTGTTAGTCTAGCTGCAATGGTGGGATTGGAATAGAAATCACAAGACGCAAGCAGGATAATGCAGGGAAAGCCTTTGCACAGTGAGCATATCAGGACTAGCTCCTTTGGCCACTGCGCTGATTGATGTCACCTCATTGCCATTCCTGCACAGTAGCTTTCAAGCCAGGGCCAGCCCAGCACTCTTCAACACATGGGGCAGAACTAGCGCTCTCTCCTTTCAGGAGGGGGGGCATTCGAATAATAAATAGCGAGAGAAACCTTGCAAGAAAATCAACTGGGGACAGAGTTACTGCTATGTGGCGCCAAAGCCAGATGTGTGTGTAGTTCACAGCATGGCAAAATTGTATTGCACATTCTGTGCCCAGCCCATTGCTCTCTCTCATTCTCACACTCCTGTCTCTTTCAGTCATCCTATTCAATTCTGTCTTTTGTTTCCTTTACAAGTCCCCCGTTCCCCCTTTGTGCATTTTGTGCTCTCTCTCTCTCTGTTGCACTCCATCTCTGCAGGCCACACAAAATTGGGCTGAGGAGGGCATGTTTTCCCCTACCTGAATGCATACAATTGCATTATGTATCACCTGCTGAGCATGAATCCCATCCAAAATCAGAGAATTGTGGAGCCGGAAGGGACTACAAAGGTCATTCAGCCCAGCCCTTTCCAAGAGCAGGGAAATCCCCAGGTCAAGGACCTGTGACAAATGGCCATCCAACTTCTGTTTCAAAAATTTCCAAGAAAGAGAATCCATCACATTCCAAAACAAGAAAGAGAATCCATGACATTCCACTGTCAAAAAATTCCTACTGTATAGTCAAAATCTTACTTGTTATTTATAGCCATTAATTCAAGGTCTGCCCTCTAGAGCTGCAGAAAACAAACTTGAACCCGCTTCCATAGGAAAGGCCTCCAAGTTCTTTAATATGGCTATCATATTAGTTCTCTTTTCTCCAGACTAAAGGCAAAGGTTCCCCTTGACAATTTTTGTCCAGTCGTGTTCAACTCTAGGGGGCGGTGCTCATCCCCGTTTCCAAGCCATAGAGCCAGCGTTTGTCCGAAGACAATCTTCTGTGGTCACATGGCCAGTGCGCCTTAGACACAGAACGCTGTTACCTTCCCACCGAGGTGGTCCCTATTTATCTAATCGTATTTGCATGCTTTTGAACCGCCAGATTGGCGGGAGCTGGGACAAGCGATGGGTGCTCACTCCGTCACGTGGATTCGATCTTACAGCTGCAGATCTATAGACCTTACAGCACAGAGGCTTTTGTGGTTTAACCAGCAGCACCACCACGTCCCAGATTAAATATACTTAATTCCCTAAGCCATTCTTCATAGGGGGTGGTTTCCAGATCCTTAATATTCTCTGAACACATTCCAAGTTGTTGTCATCCTTCTTAAAATGTGGTGCCCAGAATTAGACCCAGTGTTCCAGGTGAGGTCTGACCAATATAGAATAACCTACTACTGGTTTTAGTAGTAAAAATACTGCTATTTTATAGTAGCAAACATACTACTATACTACTTCCCTTGATCAAGATATCATACTTCTAGTGATATGGACACCACATGTCTGTTCAACTTAACACTAGAGCCATTTAATTCACATTTCACCAGCTTGGCCAGAAATATAATGCGGTACCTTGTCAAAAGCCTTGCTGGGATCGAGATATATTACATCTATAGCATTCTCCTCATGTATCAAGCATGAGACTTCTTCTTTTTTTTATTTTTTTATTTATTTTTTTGCATTTCAGTTTGGTGGACTCCTCCCTTTGCCAAATGTTGGATTAGCCCAACTTTTAGAAGTGGCTATGCACTTTTAGAGAACATCCACACAGCCTTCCTCTGCTTTTCCCTACCACTTCCACTACCTGTTCTTGTTTTAAAAACCCAACATCTGGATGTAAGGGGAGGGAAGAGTAGCATAGTCTATGGAAGTACAGTATAGATATTCTTAAAACTAATCCCCCCCCCTTATTTCTAAGTCAAAGCTGTGGTTTTTATATCAATGTGTGAAACACAGATTTAATAATGGAAAACTATGCCATGTTTATAAAAAATACAAGAAACATATCCATTACAGAATTTGTTGTTTCTTTTTAATCTTTCTTTCTTTTTTTTTTTAAAGAGCAAGCAGTGGCTAATTGTGCCAAAGTACAGTAGTCAGTTGCCACTCACATTCTTGGTGATGAGCCAATTGTGCAACTTGGCATTCTTGGGACATTAGCTCTTTTGCATGTATTAACATTATTGATGGGAGGGTGCTTTATAGTCTAATGTGATTGTCCTTTGGCACTAATCTTTTTCCTGCCTCTGACATTTGAGTAAGGTCCCTGCCCACTCTTCCTGTTTTGTTTCCTTGCTTCCATTGTCTTTGTTGTTGATAGTTCTTCTTCCTCTGTCTTCTGACCAAGCATCAAGTATGGAGGCTCTTCCACATGGTCATATTCCAGTTTTCTTCTTTTTATTCTTCTGACTGTAATCACAGGTGGTAACTGTAAGTAAAGATATCTTTTTTTCTACTTTAAATGCTCCTAGAGTACTTTTATCATGCAAAGTGCTAATTTGTGTGGAAAAGAAACCAAAGGGCAGACAGGGACTAAAATTGAGTCGATCTCTCCATGTTTCTGTGTAGTTTTTATTTTTTCTATCTCATACTTTGCTAACTAAGGTAAAGGTAAAGGTTCCCCTTGACAATTTGTCCAGTTGTGTCCTTTCCAAAGGCAGGAAAAAGATGAGTGGTGCTCATCTCCGTTTCCAACCCATGGAGCTAGCTTTTGTCCTCAGGCAATCCTCCGTGGTCACGTGGCCAGCGTGACTAGACAGAGAACGCCGTTTACCTTCCCACCAATGTGGTATCTATTTATCTACTTGCATTTTTGCATTTTGCATGGTTTCGAACCACTAGGTTGGCGGGAGTTGGGACAAGCAATGGGGCTCACTCCGTCATGTGGATTCGATCTTATGACTGCAGGTCTTCTGACCTTGCAGCACAGAGGCTTCAGCAGTTTAACCTGCAGCGCCACCACGTCTCTGTTGCTAACTAAGAAAAATAGCCAAATATCCCACATTAGACACATGACCAGGAAAGCAATTAATTATTAGCAGTTTGCTGTTGTTATTATACAGTTACAGCAATTTGCCACTTCGGTTTACACATTTACACCTATGTCGGAGTAAATCTCCAATAAGATTCTGGCCAAAAACTAGTACTATTTCAAATCTTTTCCTTAGAATATTGACCTATTAATACGCATATTAAGCATACAGCATACAAGACATACCCTGCCTTGGTGTCCTCCAGATGCGTTGAACAAAAACCCTCGATAACTCTAGCCAATATGCTGTCAAACTTATATCAAACATGTATCGAGTAAAGCATTCCTAGAAAAGAAGCAGAAGGCAAAATACATCATTTCAATGTCTGGCATACCCTGTTTTTAAAACAAGACAGTGTACAACATATCCAGTTATTCCACTTCAAAAGCACAGTTTTTCTACCACATGTTTGCATATTTTGGTCTGTGTGTCAGAATAATCAGGCTCTCAAATAAAATCATTTTATAAGTTTGAAAACATTGTATGTATGGGCACATTTTCTAGAGTAGACAGTATAAAGAAAGGAGCAAGTACTCAACCAGCCATGTGGTTAACAACACTGTATAATGTGTCAGTTAGATCAATATATTGGACCAGAGTCCAAGTGAGGCATGCAGTGAGGCATTCTTGAAATCAGTGGGAGAAGCTCGCAGTGTTATGCGCTGGAATGTAGCCTGTGCATGAAAACAGGTACTGTGTCAATTATGCAGGTTTTAGAGTGAAATGTCCTGCTTGTGGAGATAGATGGTGACATATCTGTGCCAGATCTTGGAAATGTTACAGTGGTGCCTCACTAGACAGTTACCGCGTATGACAGTTTTTTCGCTAGACATTGACTTTTTGCGATTGCTATAGCAATTCGCAAAACAGTGATTCCTATGGGGGAATTTCGCTGGACAATGTTTGGTCCCTGCTTCGCAAACCGATTTTCGCTAGATGACGATTTTGACAGCTCCCTCTGCGCTTGCAAAACAGGTGTTTTCGGGGAATTAAGCTTCGCAAGACAGCGATTTAAACAGCTGATTGGCGGTTCACAAAGCGGCTTTCCTATGGCCGATCTTCACAAGACAACAACGATTCTTCCCCATTGGAACACATTAAACAGGTTTCATTGTATTCCAATGGGGAAATGCTTTTCGCTAGACAATGATTTCGCTAAACAGCGATTTCATTGGAATGGATTATCATAGTCTAGCGAGGCACCACTGTATTTCTTTTCTTTCTTTCTTTCTTTCTTTCTTTCTTTCTTTCTTTCTTTCTTTCTTTCTTTCTTTCTTCTCTCTCTCTCTCTCTCTCTCTCTCTCTCTCTCTCTCTCTCTCTCTCTCTCTCTCTCTCTCTCTCTCTCTCTGTGTCTATCTGTCTATCTGTCTAGCTATCTAGCTATCTAGCTATCTAGCTATCTAGCTAATTGTGAAAGAGGATAGCAGAGGAATCACGCGTGTTGATGCAGGGAATATTGACAGTTTTTACCTTTGAACCTTGTGATAAGAGATGGGCTTCGTAGTTATGAAGAAAATAACAGCGGCAGTAGATAACAGCAGAAATACTACATTTGGTAATGACAAGAACCCTTGGCTTATATTTAATCCATTTATATGGGTGCCCATCATGTATATAAATTTTGTCTCAGCTGTTTCCCTGTGTATTCTTGATTTGTAATGGTTCTGTTCTAAAATAGTGACTTTCAAATCTTCTACAGAGTGTACTGGTAGATTTTTGTCTTCTTTGTTTTGTTTTGTTTCTTTGAATTTTACCTGATATGCTTTCACAAACTAACATGGCTACCTCCTCCAGTACTACATCAGAAAAAGTATGCAAAGAGTAAAAAAACCAGTCCGGCATTTCACATTGAATAATCCCAATAGCAGTGTTAAATTTCCTTGTTCGTGCTTCAGGAACTTCATATTCATATCTGTGGCCGAGCAAACATCTTTGTATGTAGAAGGTCTCAGGTCTTAGACCTTGGCTTCTTCAGATATAGGATTGTGGCATGCAGAGAAGGTGCAGGACAAAGAAGAACTTCTCCCATCTCCTCTAGGGAGATTTCCTACCAGTCCAAATGGTCTGTTAGGTGATATACAGTAAACCAGTGGTTTAGCTCAGTATAAGGTAGCTTCATAGGTTCCCGTCAACAGCATTTGGAAGTTTGTAGGTCAAAAACTATATAGACTTGCAGATACCTCGGTGACCTGTGCTTCACCCTGCAATGGTTTCTGAATCATGATTGATTATATATCTCTCCCCTGTTCAGAAAAAGCCTAACAAAACATCAATAAATGTGCTAATAATTTTGTTATCTGAGGCAAATGAAGCCTCCGCTTCTAGATGCATTATATTTGAGGTAAAATATCTCAAAGGCACCTTTTCCTCGCAGTAAACAATCACAATAAACTCAGTTACATACAAGTTACTGCCCTCTCAGTGAGAGCCAAAATCAGGTGTCTGAGGCAGTTGCCAGTGTCAAAAAAAGGTGATAGATTTAGTACCATCAGGGCTTTTTTTTGAGTACAAAGTATATATTTGTCAAAACAGATTCTTTCACTCAGCTCTCTAGCATTCCAGCTAGGCATGTTAAGTGGAAAGTAAAGTGGGCTTAATTTGCGCGTGTGATTGCTTCAGGTGCAGATCTTTAAGGAAATCAAAATGCAGGAGCTAAAACAAGTTATCAGTTTCTAAACAATAACAGTAAATGGGTTATCAGCTTTTAAAAGATATGCTTTCTGAATACGTATTTATATTATAAAGTTTTGGATAATCTGAAAGTAAAAGCTCCCCTTTTTAAAATTATAACTATAAACACTAACAACTTGAGGGTCCTTGGAGCCAGAATAGAATAGAAAAACTACTTTTTCTGGACTACAAAAAGAGTGGCTACACTGGATGTAGATTCTGGGTATTGTAATCCAGAAAGTAACTTAACCAAGTCTTGCTTGTAGCTGTATCTTATTTTAAAAATCACGTTTTACACTCTGCCTTATACCATACTAGTTTCAATATAGTGATATAAACAGAGCTTGTTGGAGCCTGAGCATCTGCTTCAGGAGATACTTGCCTCACTCTGCCTAATGATAGGGCCAGCTTTGGGTACAAGATAAATATTAGTAGAATAATTTCAGTGTATCCTGTCACAGCCTTAATAAACACACTCCTGACTACTGTATATATAAAAGTGTTTCTCACATCTGTTATAAATAGGACTTGTAAGGATTCAAAAGCCATACTGTTGTTTTTTATTTTATCTTACTGTAGTAATGGTCTACATTTTAGTACATTATCGTATTATTACTTATACTGAAACAATTTTTTTCGAGACAATTAATAAACAAAACAAAAGGAAAGGAAAATAGTAAATCTCCTGGATACTGGTGCTCTATTAGCCTCACTTTTCTGTAAAAGAGACCTCCAGATTGCTGGCTCTCCCTGGCCCACCTCCATTTAGAATCTTCCCCCTTCAGAGACACCTACCATTTGGACAAAGAATGTGAAATAATGGGTCAAATCATATGTTTTTAAAGGGCTTGTTGGGGGGGAGGGGTGGTAGATGAATGAACCAATCAAGAATGTTGCCGAAGTGGGAGGGATAGGAAATTGCAGGGGGTGGGTGGCTTGCCCCACATTTGGTAAATATTAGTGCCCTAATCCACCATTGCATAGCCATGTGAACTATCCTTTTATTGTTCATTTTGCCCCCTCCCCCCCTTTTTTAAAAGGCATTTTCCAAATTAATAAAATGGATGCAAGGAATGAATTTGCTTGAAGGGATATGCTTTGAAGTCTTCTCTTTGCCCTCTCAGATGGATGGACCGATGAATGAATGGATAGATGAGGAAAGCAAAGGAACAGAGGGGGCAAGTAAATGAAAAATAACTGATGGCCTCGTTGTAACATCTGCTGCACAAGAGAGTGAAACCTGATATTTGTCAAGTCCCCTTATAATTCACATGAAGGGGAAGAAGGAAAACAACAGCAGCAACAACAACAAAACAAACAGAAGAATATTGAAGTAGGCTCTAGCTCCTTATTTAGAGTGGAAGTGGACAGTTCCTGCCATCATAAAGACACAAGACAAGAGATGTTTATTTGGGTGGGGATGGGGGAGTCCTATAAACCTTAGGACCACATTGTCCAACCAGTACCCTCCAAAGGTAGTTCACTTTCTACCATCCTCAGCCAGACTAGTTGGGGGTGATGGGTGTTGTAGTCCAGCACAGAGACCTTTGGGTAGTGTATATAAACTAAATAAACAAACAAACAAACAAACAAACATATTGGAAAGATATTGGGCTGGCTGCTTTAGCTCTATAGATGGTTTAACAATTGAGCTGCATTTCAAACTTCCACATAAATGAGAAACTGGGGACAAGCATCAGCCTTGTCCAAATGGTGCAATTCTTGAAGAATTTCCAAGAAAATAAAATGATAGTGGTTTGCCTTTAGGAATGAAGTCAACCAATGCACAATTGGATATCTAACTATTGCGTTTGTTTGTTGTGTTTATAATTTGCCTTTCCTTCACAGTGGTGTAGGTGGCTTTCCTCCCCTCCCCCTTTTAACCTCAAAACAACCCTGTGAGGTCGGTCAAGCAGAGAATGAGTGAGTGGCCAAAGGTTACCCAAGCAGTTTTATGGCTAACTAGGAACCTCACTAGCCAATTCAATGTCCTACATTTGAAGTAGGCTGAAAAGGTGCAAAGCAGGCAAAAACTAACTGAACATCTGCAGAGCAAGAGGTTAGGGGTTCAAGTCCCTATTGCACCTCCTTGATGGTGGCTGGACTCAATGATCCATAGGGCTATTTCCAACTCTGCAAGTTCTGTTGTTGTTACTACTGCTGCTGCTACTGTACAACCAATTTGTGATTGTACTCCCTACCTCTACTATTCTTCTGTGACTAGTATCTCAGGGAAAAACCATCACTTTGGACAACTGTTTCAGGAAAGTTGGACTACAAATGTTAGAAAGAAAATTAAAAAAAAGAAAGAAATAACCTAGCTGGGGTGAAGAAGCCAGAAATAGATCTATTGCAGGCATCTGGATAATTTGCTGTGTATCATCAAGGGCTCCAAACTCCCGTTGATTCAACCACCTCCACAAATGTGGTTGCTGAAATCACGAGTAATTGGAGGAGGCAGAAAGCAGTTTGTGTGTAAGCTCCAGTTTACATACTGGAGAGAGAGAAATTTCTGGAGATACTATTTTGCATCTTATAGACCACAGGTTTATTATGGAAAATAAGCCCATTTCAGCCCAAATGGTGGGGTCACAATGTGCTGTCTCAACAAGCAAGTAAGTCCAGATAAAAATGAAAGAGAGAGAAGACCAAAAAACAATTTAGCAACAGAGTTGCTAAGGACTGTCAAAAGTAACTTTCTCTTGATGTTGGTGTTGCTGTTGTTATGACTATCATTACTATAATTATTCGGTAAGATCAGACCATGTGGTTGATAGATTAATATGAACCACAATAACAATTTTTAAAAGTTTGTGGTGCACAAAGAAATCGATCTTAGTCTCCTTGCACATGGGAGACAATGACAGTGTTGTTGTTGTTGTTTAGTCGTTAAGTCGTGTCCGACTCTTTGTGACCACACGGACCAGAGCACGCCAGGCCCTCCTGTCTTCCATGTCCTTCTGGAGTTGGGTCAAATTCATGTTGGTAGCTTCGGTGACACTGTCCAACCATCTCATCCTCTGTCGTCCCCTTCTCCTCTTGCCTTCACACTTCAGGCTCTTTTCCAAGGAGTCTTCTCTTCTCATGAGAAGGCCAAAGTATTGGAGCCTCAGCTTCAGGATCTGTCCTTCCAGTGAACACTCAGGGTTGATTTCCTTTAGAATGCATAGGTTTGTTTCTCCTTGCAGTCCAGGGGACAATCAAGAGTCTCCTCCAGCACCACAGTTCAAAAGCATCAATTCTTCAGAGGTCAGCCTTCTTTATGGTCCAGCTCACACTTCCATGCATTGCTACTGGAAAAACCATAGCTTTGACTATGCCAACCTTTGTCAGGAAGGTGATCTCTCTGTTTTTAAGATGCTGTCTAGGTTTGTCATCGCTTTCCTCCCAAGAAACAGGTGTCTCTTAATTATTTATTTATTTTATTTATTTATTTGATTTTTACCCCGCCCCTCTAGACCATGTCTACTCGGGGCGGCTGTTGTCCCAATCTGCAGTGATCATGGAGCCCAAGAAAGTAAAATCTGTCTCTGCCTCCATATCGTCCTTTTCTGTTTGCCAGGAGGTGATGGGGCCAGTGGCCATGATCTTAGGGGTTTTTTGTGTGTGTGTTGAGCTTCAGACCATTTTTTCCACTCTCCTCTTTCATACTCATTAAGAGGTTCTTTAATTCCTCCTCACTTTCTGCCATCGGAGTGGCATCATATGCATATCAGACGTTGTTGATATTTCTTCTGGCAATCTTAATTCCAGTTTGGGATTCCTCCAGTCCAGACTTCTGCATATAAGTTAAATAAGCAAGGAGACAATATAAAGCCTCATACTCCTTTCCCAATTTTGAACCAATCAGTTGTTCCATACCCAGTTCTAACTGTTGCTTCCTGTCCCACATATAGATTTCTCAGGAGATAGATAAGGTGGTCAGGCACTCCCATTTCTTTAAGAACTTGCCATAGTTTGCTGTGGTCCACACAGTCAAAGGCTTTTGTGTAGTCAATGACAGTGTACTGTTACTCAAAGAGCAGCTTCCAAGTAGCAACTGCACACACACCAACTTCTTTCTTATGCACATACAGCAACTCCATCTCTACCAATTCTTTAATATATTGTCACTTTTGTGATGTATCCACTGAAGACATGGAGGAGATGGGACAAGGGAACACATACCTTTGTTATGGGAACTTCACCAACTTGGCATCTCTCAGCCCTTCCCATCATTCCATTTACAGATCACCAAAAAGAAGAAAATGTCTACCAACAAAGATAACAAAAGAGGAGAATATATTTGCATGACATTTGTGAATGCCAATTTACATGTGTAGCTGCCAATACCGAAATCATTGTTATAATTACAATAAATACATACAATACAACTCACCCTAGTGAAGACTGTGGGCAGATTATCTGCGTGCCTGCCCAGACTGCTGTCCAAGTCCTGACTTTCAATGGGAATCTTCAATATTTTGCTGTCCTTTCACAGTTCTTTATCTGTTTCACTTGGCAGCCCTACAAATACAAGACACAATGAAACAGAAGTCTGATCTGTTGGAAGTAGAATGCATGGACATCCAGTGCAGATTGTTCCCTCCAATTCGACTTTCTGTAAAGAACAGCACTTATAACTTTGCACCTTACTCTTGCTACCTGTTTCACAAGGTGTATAGCCTTACATTAAACATCTAATTTCTTTACAGCTGTTTACTGTTAGCTGGCTGACTAGCTCAATAGATTAGGCATTTGGCTGTGGAGCCAGAAGTTGGGAGTTTGATTCCCCACTGTGCCTCCTGAAGGGAAGAGCCAGCCTGTATGACCTTGGGCAAGCTGCACCATCCCAGGGCGCCCTCAGAAGAAGTGAATGGTAAGCTACTTCTGAGTATTCTCTAGCTGGAAAACAAGGACTCAGGAGGTTCAAATCTCTGCTGAATCATGGAAACTCACTGGTGGTGTGGAATTGATAATACTCCCTAAATATCTCACATACCTTGAGAGCCCTGTTTAGGTTGTTATAAGTTGGTTCCAGCTTTACGGCACAACAATACAATTTACTGTTAAACCTAATCCATTCGTTAAGAATCTCAGAGTTCCCTTGTCTAAGCTCCTTCACTCACATGGCTCTTAAGGTTTTCCATCTGCTTCCTATCCCAGGCTACGCCATTCTATTCTACCTGTCTCAATGTTTCCTCCAAAACGAACTGTCACCATTTGTATTCACACCAAATTGTGGAAAAGTTAATTTCTGGATTATGGCTCCCAGAATCCCACAGCCAGTTTAGGGTCACAAAGGAGGGATTCTGAATGGTGCAGCTTCCCAAAAGTAACTTTTCCAAGCGGTAACGCCCTTCCCTTCATTAACATTTCTTCTCCAAACACAACTTTCTTTGTGAGGAAAACCTGAGTAATACAAGGATATATATAAAAACAGTTTTGAAATAATTGCATAAGCTAGAAAGTTTTAACATTTTTGTTCATATGAAAACCAACAAATTAAGATTGATGTTCCATTCATATTCCTCCAGTACTTGCTATGGGGAAGCTGATATAACCAAGATCTTTCCCTTATCCAGTGTTTATTTGGTTTTACAATTTCCCTTTGTCCAGTCTGCAGATACACTGAGGAAGGAAAGGTGAAAGGTTGGAAACCAAAGTCTGCAGACGCCTTGGAGTACCAGACTGAAAACTTCATGGCTTGTAAGTGCTTTTGTTTCTCAAGGCAAAAAAGGGAGTGAAGAGGAAGGGGTAGTGGCTGCTCTCTTAGGTAATGCAAACCATCTCCTTCCAAACCTAGAGGCATGGCCAGGGTGGCAGAAGTAACAGGAGGTGGGAGAGGGTGGGTGGAACAAAACCTAAGGATGCTACATCCTGACTCTAGGCTAGTTCTTCTCAAAATCAACTTTCCACATATAAGCATGCATGCTTAAGCCTTGTCAGATACAGTATATATAAATGAAGCATCTATGTGTGTATGCATGCTTACAGTTTCTTTTCAGAAGAACTAGCCTAGAGTCAGGATGCAGCATCCTTAGTTTATAAATATATAAAAATAGGAGCTGCACACTTTAAGGCTTACAATTTAAACAATAGAGATGGTGTGTTATGGAAGTGGGTGAATGGACTGGTCAGTTCTGGGGGGAGGGAATGGGTCTCCATGGCAAGACCCATCACAGCATTGGGTTTTTTTGTTTGTTTTCCATTTCCAATGGGTTTTACACAGTTTCTTTGCTTTTGGGGTCCCCCCCCATTTCCGATGGGTCTTGTGGGGTTTGTTTGCTTTCTGCTTTCCTTTTTTTAAAATTTCTGATGGGTCTTGAACAGTTTGTTTGTTTGCTTTTCTTTCTCCCCCCCCCCCTTCAGCCAGAATGGATTAATCATGTTTCTGATGGGTCTTGCAGTGTTTTTTTTTTTTTTGTTTGTTTGTTTGTTGGGGTTTTTCTGGTGGTTTTTTCCTTTGGCCCGAATGGATTAATTGTATTTCAGTGCATTCCTATGGGAAATGGTGCTTCGACTTATGACCATTTCAAGTTACGACTGGAGTTCTGGAACCAATTAAGTTCGTAAGTTGAGGCACCACTGTAATTTTGTTTTAATTCTCAATTTTTTTCCTAACTGGAAGACTATGACATTTGCAAAATGTGCTAATTACTCACAACAATTGGCTGAAATGAAATTCCATGTTCCAATAGTTCCTCAGTAGGAGCAAGATGCAACCTGACAAAGGTGGAAAATGTGTATGGAAGGAGCAATGATCAAGGTAGGGCAGAGGTGGGGACCCAAGTCACAGGACTCGTTGTCAAGTTGGACTTCAGTTGCACGGATGACTTGACTCAGTTCCCCCCCCCCCAATAACTTGGCCTCTACTCACGCACCCACCTACCTTTTTTTTCCCTGAGGAAAATAGCCTGTTTTTAATTGGGACTCAGAACTTGGGACCAAAGACTTGGACTATGGTTTATTCTTGAAGGCTTTCACGGCCAGAATCCGATGGTTGTTGTAGATTTTCTGGGCTGATTGACTGTGTTCTGAAGGCTTTTCTTCCTAGCAAAGCAAAGCAAAGCGTGCTGCTTATATACCGCCCTATAGCACTTCAAGCACTCTCTGGGCGGTTTACAATTTAATTATGCAGGCTACACATTGCCCCCCCCCCCCAGCGAGCTGGGTACTCATTTTTACCGACCTCAGAAGGATAGAAGGCTGAGTCAACCTTGAGTCGGCTACCTGGGATTTGAACCCCAGGTCGTTAAGACAGTTTTAGCTGCAGTACAGCGGCTTAACCACTGCGCCACGAGTCTCTGTAGCTGGCATTTTCAGAGGACTGGAGTTAGAAGTAACAGGAGTTAGAACTCTGTCTAACTCCTGTCCTCTGAAGATGCCGGCCACAGAGACTGGCGAAATGTTAGGAAGAAAAACCTTCAGAACATGGCCAAAGAGCCCGAAAAACCTACAACAACCCCTTGGACTTTGGATTGGTACCAAAGTCTGGGACTCAAAGGCTTGCCAAAATCTCTGCAAGTGAGTAGGAAAGGTAGGGCTCTGCTCTCAAATAGATAGCAGTGACAGATATTTTGCAATTAGCCAGTTGCTGCAGGCCAAGGTCTCCACAGAATTTGGAAAAGTTACTTTTCTAACTACAGCTTTCAAAACCCTCACATGTGTTGCTTCAATTCAGTCTGTTTATGGACTCTTTTTCAGGTGGTTGGGGTGAATGACGGGTCTACTCCCCCTTTAGCTCCCCTTCCTGAAGCAGGTGTGGATTTCAGCCTGACCTGGCTTTACCTCCTGCTGCCAATTTATTTAATACTTGACATATGATAGGAGCAAAACAGGAAGAGTGGAGAGAAGTGAGAGACACAGAATCCAAGGAGTGGGGTAGGGGATTATAGGAGGATTAAAAGGGGGCATTGGGCCGTGTGGGCTAGGGGTAGAATTAGCCCTTCAAACAGTGAGTGCCTTCCAATTCAGGTCTATCCTCCATCAGTCTTTCAAACATAGTATTGTCTTTGATAAAGTAGGAGACGTGTTCAGCCTTGTTTACTCCTAGGCGTAGCCCAGTGTGTAGGGCTTTTCTGAGGATTACTAAGACACAGTTCTATATCAACACTTGAAATGTGCCATTTAATTGTTAAGCATTATTATTCATTAGCCAAGGAGATGAAAATAAATTTAAAAGTATGTATAATCTGCTGGATAGCTTCATCGTTTAGGTAGAGGTTGGGAGTTTGATTCCCCCTGTGCCTCCTTGATAGGGGTTGGACTCCATAGGGTCCCTTCCAGCTCTGCAGTACTAACATTAATCATGCTGTTCTAATTACTGTAGTTTTATTTGTGCTGTTATATTTAAGGCAGACAAGAACATCAAACACTCTAAGAGGCAGGAAGCAGCTTCCAGAGGAAGTGCTGGTGCCAAGCTTCCATCTCTTTGTGTTTGGACAACATATTGGGTAAAACGCAAAAGGGCTTTTCCTGCTGCCCAAAAGACAGGGTCATAGCTGTCAAATGCATGGAAGATGTGTAAGAGTATTACCCTGCCCTTGTTAGTCTGTTACAGCCTTTCCCAAGGAGGTATGCTCCACATGAGTTGGACTATGATTCACACCCAAGCAGAGACAACAGATAATCAAATACAAAACACAAATGCTAAATGCCAGACTGTTGTAATTATGATTCTAATGCATTTCAGTGCTTTTATAGAAGCATCTGAAATCCAAACATGATACAAGCCCGACAATTAGAATGAAATGAACCGTACAGAACTGCTTTCTAATAATAAACCTGTAAAAGGCAGAAGAAAACATTTGAAGGACAAAAAAAGCAGTACAGTAGTTATCCATGATTATTGCCCCACTTTTTAATGCATCTTCTTCCATCTAAATATGTAACTGTTAAAACTTAATCTTCTGAATTCCAGTCTCATCAGATTTCATATATCCATTCATATACTTTAAATTCCTTTTAAAACTTTTCCTCATGGCTCCAGACTAAACAACGTCATCAAATTTTATTCATGTATTTTAAACTCCAGGAGTTATTATAGAAACATCTGGAGCCCCATGACTCAGTCATCAAACTGATCATAACTGCCTTGAGGTGGAAAATCTACGTTTTTGCTAGCCATGCTGGATGGGGAATTTGGGGATTAGAGTTCTAACAAGTGCTTTTTCCAAGATCTTGCCAGTACAAAATTCTGCTGGTGCAACTGGCCTTCCTGGCTGGGAATGATGGAAATTGCAGTCTGAAACCTTTATAGCCTTAGTCCCATGGCCATTGATTCAATGACATTCAAGTTGTTTTCATGTGGTCTTATGTTGCTGCTTTCCTCATTGGGCTGCCAGGATCCACCTGTTTATTTGGCAAGGAGAAGAGATTATATGAACATGGGGCTGGGGCTCCTAAGAATGAAAGAGAGGAGTGTGTGTAGAAAAGAAATGTGTAAATTAAAATGTGATTAATAGATGCAGTAGCACCAATTTTGGGAAGTGCTGTAGCATTAAGCTCCCACCAGGTTTTCAGGAGGAACAAAAAGAAGCAAAAGAGCAAGGCAAAAGGGGAGCTCCATATGGATAGAAGCAATGCAGAACCAATAGTTAATAGAGAACAAACAGAGAACAAATTCTTTGTCTGGAAGGGCCCTGAATTGTCTTTCCCACACAATCAATCACAAGGACACCTGAGAAGGTAAATCACATTAGCAGAGTTGCATGTGATGAAATTTCTTTAGCATATTTTTTTTTTTTGTCTAACAAACTGAAGATCTGTCTGAAACCAACAATCGCCACCCGGGAAATTACTGTCTACAGAAGATTTGTGAATCTGAGGCATCTGGCAATGTAGGCTTTTACCTCTGAAAACTGAAGTTACATTGGTCAAAATTTTGTTGCGATCTTATGCTGGCATAATGCACTTGGCATAATTTTTGGAGACAGGTTGCCTCATAGTGACTTTGGTCAACTTTTATTATGCTCCACGAAAGTAGAAAGTTTTTCATTTTAAACCTCTTTGGAGAGGAAATGCTACAGAAGATCCAGAAGTTGGAACAGCTAAAGCTGTTTGTATCCTGACAAGATGAGAGCACATGTTTTCCTGTTGAAAGCTTGATTTTTTATTGTTTTATTGAAATTTTTACTTGGAAGCTAAACCCGTTACATTGTTTGAGTCAATTCATTATGTTTGACTCAGATTGTTTAACTTTTAAAAAGTTGCCTTAAGTTAAGAAATCATCATAGACAGCATCTGTTGCATGCTGAGTTGCACAACTTAGTAAACAACATATAATGTCTGCTGTGATTTTTGAACTTGGGCAATTCAAAAAATTACAGCTTTTATATTATAATTGCAGGTGTAATTAACAGGATTTATATTAGGCTTACAGTTACTTCTGAAACAATTTACATCAGGCCTAATGGTGCCAATGGAAAGGTAATGCTTTCAACTCCAAAGAAAATATTAACTTCCGAAGAGGGATTTTCCACATGGCTACAAACAGAGAAAGTATGTTAAATTCACCTTCCACTTCTGCTCCCATTCTATGAATCCTCACACCCCACATTCAGCTGATGGAGCTTGCTTTTTTCAAAAAAAAGTGTAAAATCTGTGTTTCAGTACAGTACTTACTTATGTATATGTAGCTTGCTCTTAAATCCTTGAGAAGGTTAGATATTGGGCATACTGTATATTGAAATAAATGGTGCCATTTGAGGCAATGACCTATAGAGGGCAGCAAAGAAAAAGAGAGAAAGAACGGGATTTTTCTCTTTCCTGCAGCTTCTCTCTTACCACATGATGCTAACTGTGGTCAACTTGGAACTTAACAGGCTGTATACAATGGTGTATATATTAGCATATGGATCGCTGTTGGTACAATTTGATTCAAACCAAATGATGGTGTCTGCACATCTTTCTACTTACATCAATCCATCCTGCCCATTTAAGAGCTATTGTGCACCTTTCTGGCACAGTGTTAGGGCATATATTCTTTTTGGTATGATTCAGCGTGGTCCCAATTTAGTTCATTGCGTATCCTGTGTGGACGGTTAGCCTGCACCCAAATGGAACTGTGGGTGGCGCTAACTGAGGAGATAATGCTGTGACATACTAGGTGGGTTGTGGCATTAAAAGGGAAGGCAGAGAAACATCTCCTCTATTTTCATCTTCTTTTTAAAATACTGTACTCCCATAACCAGAATAGCGCAGTTTTAATATCATGCTAGGTTGATGCATTGCCATTTTGATATCCCACTTATTTTATTTAGGAAAAAAGAAAAGTCACCCCAGCCCCCTGAATGGCAGCCACAAGAAAAAGCAGGAAAGAGGGCTATGTGGACTCCGTGGAATCCCTTCTCCACAAGGCGGCAGAGCCCCAGCTGAGGAGAAAGGTGTGTGTGTGGGGGGTTACCTCCTTTCCTTCTCTCCCCCTTTACTCCAACGTTTCCCCCTTACACTGCAGTTGTACTGCAACCTCCTTAGTTGCAAGTAAACTCGGTAAACTTACCCATGGGTAAACTGGGTAAATCGTGCTCTGTGTGGACCTGTAGCATGATCTGCGGTGTAGATAGAAGGATAACTCAAGTGAGAGTTAAAATAGATCTCTTAAGAAGCTTTTAAGCACTGACTGGACTGCGCCAAATTTCCCAGTGTGGGCAGGCCTTATAAAACTTAATTTTTGAATGACAGCCTCTGATTCCCCCAGCCAACAAGTCTAGTAATCACGCTGGCTGGGGGGCTTGGGGAGTTGTAGCTGATTTTTTTTTCCGAAGCTCTGCCTCCAGCCCATTATGGTAGTCTTCCTCAACTATAAACTTCAGATGTGTTGAATATTAAGTTTTGATGTCACTCAACTAGCATGCTTCATCCAGAAACTCCACCTCCCTTTCTCCATGAAAATACAAGGAATGAACTACTCAGGGGAGTGAATCTCTTGTTTCTCCCGCTACTCTCCATTCCCCTCAGCCAAATAGGCCCCCACATTATTGCCCAGCAAGCCTTATTTCTTACTTTTCCCAGATGTTAGGCAGATGATGCTTTCAGGATGGGAGAAACCTTCCTATTAGTACCAGTTTTGCACCTACATTCCAATTAGTTGGATCAAAAAATAAGATGCAGCATGGCCAGGTCTGAATGAGGAAATGGTTTTATCCAGTGTGGTAAATCCTTTGCTACGAGTGGATTAAATTAGAAAAGGTGGGAGCCAGGATGATAGGCTTTGTTTCCAAACTTCTGCAAGCTTCCCTCCCCTCCTGCCCTTTCCTTCATCTCTTTTTTTTAAAATTCAAAGAACAATGATTGTAAACCCATGACATTTTGAATTTATTTGATGTGCTTTAATTTAAAACAGACTCTAATACAATTCAATACTTGAATTAAAATGAAAATTACTGCAAATTTTTTGGCTGCACAGAACTCTTCTGCTGCCAGGCTGAAAAAGAGGCCTGTATAATTCAAATTTCCTCATCTTCACTTATATTTTCTGCTGCCAAGCTGATGAAGAGTCCTGTGCAGTTCAATAGTTTCATACCTTTAATCACCTGCAAAAATTACTTCCATAAAGCAGGGATCAACCACCCCAAATCTTGTCTGTCTGTAGGGCCATCCATAACAATCCCCAAAACTTGATTTTAATTTTAATTTTAGATTTTTTTGGTCACAGTCACACTGTGGAGACGATAAGGCTTCAGCTTTTCATGGATTCTGATTTGCTGGGTTGCAGGTTCCTCACTGGGAGATGCAGTCTGTCTCTTTTAAGTATCTCAAAACAGTAGCAGGGCATACACACTCTGATTTTTGCCATCGTTCTCCCATATCTAGTTTTATACTTTCCACTATTTAAATTCACCACAGTGCCTCTAATGTTGTGTCATTTCTAGGCAATGTAAATAGGACATGTTAGAGAAATGAAGCATGGAAAATGTAAATGACATCTAGAGGTATCAGCCAGTGGTGTTTGGTGTATGGTGGTTGGTATGTACCATCAAGTCTTCTCTGACTCATGGTGACGCTATGAATAAGCGAATTCAAAAATGCCCTGTCCTCACCCCCCTTGCTCAGCTCTTGCAAGCTCAAGCCTGTGGCTTCCTTTAAGGAGTCAGCCCATCTTATATTTGGTCTTCTTCTTTTCCTGCTACCTTCCACCTTTCCCGGTGTTACTGTGTTTTTCAGAGAATCCTGCCTTCTTGTGATATGCCCAAACTAGGACAACCTCAGTTTCATCATCTTTGCTTCCAGAGACTGCTCAGCTTGATTTGATCTAGGACCCACTTGTTCATTTTTCTGCAGGCCAGGGTATTTTCTACCTTCACTGGTAGACGAGCCCACCAGGAATCATCTGGAGAGGAGTGGGGAATCACGGAGGGCGTTTTTGCCATGGCTCTCTCTCAAACCTGTGTGTCAACATACTTCCTCATTGCAATGGGAGATATTTGCATCATTTGCTTCAGACCAAACAGCACCGAAAACAATCCAAATAGCGAGCGATATGCCCTTCTGGACATACCCTGAGCCCCTAAAAGCCAGTGTAATGTAGCAGTTAGAATACTGAACTAGGACTCAGGAAATCTAACTTCAAATTCCCACTTTGACTGTGAAGTTTACTGTATGAGGTTGTTGTGAGGAAAACGTGAAGAGGAGAGCCATGTATGATACTTTTATCTCACTGGAAGAAATGTGGGGTATAAATGAAGCAAAGAAATATATTATTTATCCTGGCTGCCCCATTCTGGGCCCTGAAGATGGATTAGTCTACAGCCTACATAAGTGCTAGGGATGATGGGATTTGTAGTCCAACCTATTTGGATGTCAGCAGATTGGGGAAAGGCTTCTCTAAGTCTGAGATCCTGCTATACAGGATCTCATCACATCTCTTTTTTGGCCTAGTTTCTTCCCAACATCTGCCAGTGTTAGCTGGAGGCCATCTATTCGGTCTTTCCACCATCACAGGATAGGACCTTTCGTGAGATCTCCCTCAGACTGAAGCCCTTCTGTGGGCCTCTCTTTATTTTGTGGAGCTGTCAATCATCTGCCTATCAAGAAAGGTCTGAAGCAGCTGGTTGGAACAGTATGATTGCTTTTTTATGGGCGGAAATTACATTCTGGGCAGTAAAAAAACAGACACAGCAGATGTGGGGAAATGAGTCTTGGTAGGTGGGAAGAACAAATTACAAATGGGCACAGGCTGCAGGCTGCTGAAGCAATATGCCCAGAAAAGACTTGATTAAGAGACATGCTAGATACAGTAAGATATGAAAAGCTTTTGCTAGATACAGGTTAGAACATCAGTGAAAGGTATTTTTCTTTGTAAACTAGACTATGTAACTAACACTAATCTGCAGAACGATCTGTTTCATAAACCTACTGGACTCCAGAACTCAATTCATAAAGTATTATTTAACTGGGCCTGTTCACTTTTCCTCTATACACACAGAAATAATAAACAGAGTTCTCTTTTTTTAGATACACCTGTCTTTCAAAATCTGGTCCTTCCTGATGTGTTGGTACAAATGCCACTGCCCTCAGCAAGAAATGTTAGCTCAGAAGATGGGAGTTGTCACTGAACACATCTAAAGGACAACATCTTGGGGGACCCTGAAATATGCTTCAGAGAGTACATCTCCTTTCCTACTGAGTAATCACAGCTACCTCCCATAACATGGGGATGAGAAGAGTCTCCCAGTCATGAGCACAGTTATTAGACAGAGTGAGAGACAGAGTACTTTCAGATAAAGCTTTAATCCTTACGTGCCTTATTACGGCCAAAAATTTTGGGATGAGGTGGCACCCATCCACATTTGCTCCATCAATATTTCAATCATGCATTCAGCCCGGCCTCATTCATGGAATACACACAGGAGCTAGACAACATTCTTATCCTCCATTTATAATTCCATGTACTGTATTCCCATTGCTTCTTTTATCTTTCTTCATAACATGGAAAATGTTGCTGCTAGGTGCCATCAAGTCGGAACTGACTTACAGCAGTTCTGACAGGGCTTTCAAGGTAAGTGGGGTATTTAAGGAGTGATTTTACCAGTTCCATCCTACCAGTGAGCTTCTCTGGCTGAACAGGGATTCAAACCTGGGCCTCCTGAGTCCTAGTTCGTCAATCTATCCGCTATGCCATACTGGGCATCACTTAGAAAATGTAAAGAGGGGGAAATGGAACTGTTGGACAAAGCCTTTTGACTGAGTCCTTTCTCTGGTAGCAATCAGAATCAATATTTCAGTATTTGCTCTTCACTTCCACATGTTAAGGAGAAAGGTGGTAGGTAGGTAGGTAGGTAGGTAGGTAGGTAGGTAGGTAGGTAGGTAGGTAGGTAGGTAGGTAGGTAGGTAGGTAGGTAGGTAGGTAGGTAGGTAAGTAAGTAAGTAAGTAAGTAAGTAAGTAAGTAAGTAAGTAAGTAAGTAAGTAAGTAAGTAAGTAAGTGTTATTATTGCCCCTTTGACACAATTCCATCAAGGACCTCAAGATGCCAGCACTGGTCTTCATTTTGACTCCACACACAGTAACTCTGCAAGGCAGTTTAAGAAATACACCCTTTTTATCCAGCCTTTCCTCAGGTAGTTCATGGCAGTGTACATTGTTACTCTTCCCCTATTTACTCTCAAAACTTTGAACTGAGAGAAGATGACTGGCCCCAAGACAGATGAGCTTTTGTGCCTGAGTAGAGATTTGGAACCAGTCTCCTCAGTCCTAGTTGAACACTGTAATGCTTAAAAAGGTCCCTTGTTGAGCTTCAAGGATATTTTTAACTCTACTGTTTCTATTCAAGCCCGATATTATTGTGGAAAGGGAAGGGATCTTTGTGGGCGTAGATGGGAAATGCAAAGGGTTCCTCAGTTAAGCATATCAGGGATACTTTGAAGCAGTGAAGGTCTTGCCACAACAAAATGGTTAGTCTTTAAGGCCGGACCTAGCACATGTTCCCTTCCGGATGTTGTGGGAAAACAATTCCCATCAGTTCTAGCCAGCATTTCAAATGGAGAGGAATGATGATACTAGCAGCCTCACAGCGTTTCTGGAGGGCAACACAGTCTTCATCCCTAAGCTGGTGTGTGTAGTAGAACTTGATCAACATTGCTACTCTTCCAAAATCAATTTGGGCTGCAATCATCCAATTATTGTGAGTAAGCCCCATATAAGGGCATTATTTTGAAAGAATATGTATTATTAAGCTGTTAGTGGAAACATACTCTATGCTGTCTCCAATCCATACCGACTAACTTCATAAGACTGCTGAACTCCAGGCAGTGAAAGTGTTCTTGAAGTAACAGATGTTTCTCAGTTTTATATATTACAATTACCATTTTACAATAGTAGAATTTGAAGTTGGGGTGGGGCAGGAGATGGATGGATGTGGAAGAAAATGCTCAGCTGGTATTTGAAAAATAAGTAAGCTGTCAGGAGAAAAAAGCCCAACCGTTTCCTTCCCATGTCATTCTTATGAAGTATAGACAAAAGAGTATGATGGACTACCAGAAAGATAAATAAGTGGGAACTATATTAAAGAAAGATGTTCTTGTCATTATAGGGGACTGGAATGCTAAAGTAGGGAGTCAAGAGATAAAAGGAACAACAGGTAAATTTGGCCTTGGAGTTCAAAACGAAGCAGGGCAAAGGCTAATAGAGTTTTGTCAAGAGAACAAGCTGGTCATCACAAACACTCTTTTTCCAACAACACAAGAAGCAAATCTACACAGGGGCATCACTAGATGGGCAATACCGAAATCAGATTGATTATATTCTCTGCAGCCAAAGATGGAGAAGCTCTATACAGTCAGAAAAAACAAGACCTGGAGCTGATTGTGGCTTTGATCATCAGCTTCTTATAGCAAAACTCAAGTTTAAACTGAAGAAAGTAGGAAAAACCACTGGGCTAGTCAGGTATAACCTAATCCAAATCCCTTATGAATACACAGTGGAAGTGAAAAACAGATTTAAAGAACTAGATTTGGGAAAAGAGTATGACAAGGTTGTATATTGTCTTCCTGCTTATTTAACTTATATGCAGAATACATCATGCGAAAGGCTGGACTGGATGAATCCCAAACTGGAATTAAGATTGCCGGAAGAAAAATCAACAACCTCTGATATGCATACGATGCCACTCTGATGGCAGAAAGTGAGGAAGAATTAAAGAACCTCTTAATGAGAGTGAAAGAGGAGAATGTAAATGGTCTGAAGCTCAACATCAAAAAAACTAAGATCATGGCCACTAGTCCCATCACCTCCTGGCAAATAGAAGGGGAAGATATGGAGGCTGTGACAGATTTTACTTTCCTGGGCTCCATGATCACTGCAGATAGTGACAGCAGCCACGAAATTAAAAGACGCCTGCTTCTTGGGAGGAAAGTGATGGCAAACATAGACAACATCTTAAAAAGCAGAGACATTACCTTGCCAACAAAGGTCAGGATAGTCAAAGCTATGGTTTTTCCACTAGCGATGTATGGAAGCAAGAGCTGGACCATAAAGAAGGCTGACTGCTGAAGAATTGATACTTTTGAATTGTGGTGCTGGAGGAGACTCTTGAGAGTCCCCTGGACTGCAAGGAGATCAAACCTGTCTGTTCTGAAGGAAATCAACCTTGTGTGCTTACTGGAAGGCCAGATCCTGAAGCTGAGGCTCCAATACTTTGGCCTTCTCATGAGAAGACTCCCTGGAAAAGCCCCTGATGTTGGGAAATTATGAAGGCAAAAGGAGAAGGGGACGACAGAGGATGAGATGGTTGGACAGTGTCATTGAAACTAACAACATGAATTTGTCCAAACTCTAGGAGGCAGTGGAAGACAGGAGGGCCTGGCATGCTCTGGTCCATGGGGTCACAAAGAGCTGGATGCGACTTAATGACTAAACAACAACAACAACAACATTAAATCAAGTCTGAATTTCCTGTGGACATGAAATGACTAGACAGAGGCACATAATGAGGAGACAAGATGCACTATAAAATGAAATGCAGTAATGCTGGGAAAAGAGAAAGGCAGCAGGAAAAAGGAAGACCAAATCTGAGATGGATTAAATCTATAAGGAACCCACAGCCTTGTAATTGCAAGAACTCAGCAGCTCTGTTAATGATGGGACCTTCTGGACATCACTAATTCATAGGGTTGCCATAAACTGGAAGTGATTTGATGGCACAAAACAACAACAAACACTAGGAATATGCATAGACATCTACAGAATACAAAATGAGCATCATTATCCCATGAAACCTAATAATCGAACATTCCACACAGTGGAGACAGAAAATGAAAGGGAGGCAGAAGAAAATAGGGAAAGGGAGCAATTAATGATGACTATACCATGTTTTCCCAAAAATAAGACAGGGTCTTATATTATTTTTTGCTCAAAAACAAACAAAAAAAAAAAAACCAAAACCCAACAACACATTAGGGCTTATTTTCAGGGGATGTTTCATTTTTTTTATGTACAACAATCTACGTTTATTCAAATACAGTCACATCATCTTCTTCTGGTTGCTGCACAATGGTGGAGGGCAGGGTTTTACTTAACTAGGGTTCATTTTTGGGGTAGGGCTTATCCTGTATTACGAATATCCTGAAAAAAATCATAGTAGGGCTTATTTCCAGGTTAGGTCTTATTTTCAGGAAAACAGGGTACAGTAGTAATATTACTCTGCCAAAACAATAATCAGGGCAGGTTCTCTCTTGAGGTAGGGTGGTGGATTGGAAGCTTCAGAGGTCTGATCAGTATTTATGCATCAAAAGAAATGATGACAAAAGAAGACACAGATCTGCATATAATTTGCATTTCCTGATTTATAAACATTGAGGCTAATTTTGAAATAATCACTATAATTTAAGGAGAAATACAAGATAATGCAGCCAGGAAGAGTGAGACCAACTGCATTATATGCTTGCTTGCCTACTTGCCTGCTGAATCTCCTGCCCAAGTACATAACTGCTGGTGGGCAAATTCAAGGCCCCTGCCTGCTCTCCCTACTGATGGTACTTCATTTTTAAACTGCACTTGAACAGGACAAATCTTGTTAGACTATTTTTCCGATCAGCTTTAGTCAGCACAGCAAATGACAAAGGATATTGGAAACTGTAGTCCAACAACGTCTGGAGGGTCACAAATATACCATCATGTTAGAACCAACTTACAGCAACTTTAATAATTATTTAGAGTAATAACAGGCTCAAGTTATAGGATGCCAGATTTTGGCTGAATCTCAGGAAAAACCTCCTAATTGTTAGAGAAAAACAACAATGGTGGCTCAATTACCCCAGGAGATAGTGAGCGCTCCAATGCTGGACGCATTCAAGATAAAATTAGACAACCATCTGTCAAATATACTTTGAGTTGGATTCCTGCCTTGAACGGAAAGTTGGACTCAATGGTCTTATAAGCCTTCTCCAACTCCATGATTCAATGATAAGTGGTGATTTTTTTTACCAATTCTCCACACATTTCTATGGCCAAGCAGGAATTCAAATCCAAGTCTCCTGGCTCCAAGTCATAGCCTATCACTCTATCCACTACACCACACTGGATGCTTTCCTTTTGTATTCATTGTCTAGTCGTTTAGTCGTGCCCGACTCTTCGTGACCCCATGGACCAGAGCACGCCAGGCCCTCCTATCTTCCACTGCCTCCCGGAGTTCTGTCAATTTCATGTTGGTTGCTTCGCAGACACTGTCCAGCCATCTCATCCTCTGTCGTCCCCTTCTCCTCTTGCCTTCACACTTTCCTAATAAGGTCTTTTCCAGGGAGTCTTCTCTTCTCATGAGATGTCCAAAGTATTGGAGCCTCAGCTTCAGGATCTGTCCTTCCAGTAAGCACACAAGGTTGATTTCCTTCAGAACAGACAGGTTTGATCTCCTTGCAGTCCAGGGGACTCTCAAGAGCCTCCTCCAGCACCACAATTCAAAGGCATCAATTCTTTGGCAGTCTGCTTTCTTTATGGTCCAGCTCTCACTCCCGTACATCACTACAGGAAAAACCATAGCTTTGACTATTCGGGCTTTTGTTGGCACAGTGATATCTCTGCTTTTTAAGATGCTGTTAAGGTTTGTCATCGCTTTCCTCCCAAGAAGCAGGCGTCTTTTAATTTCGTGGCTGCTGTCTCCATCTGCAGTGATCATGGAGCCCAGGAAAGGAAAGTCTGTCACTGCCTCCATATCTTCCCCTTCAATTTCCCAGGAGGTGATGGGACCATTTTGTATTAGGACCAGCTGCAGATTACATTGAAGTCAGGGAATTTTTAAGTTCATCAGAGCCCTTCTTGACTGATGAAGACTTTTAAGGCACAGTACTTGAATCTTTCTCATTTCTTTGTCATGATCTTTTCATTGACTCCCATCAAAAGAGACAGGTGATGAAAGAAGAAGTTATACCTGGCTAGAGAACTTTTCCTTTTTGTGCCATGTTTAAATGTACAGTACAGGTACTCTCTCAGAGACTGGAAATAGCTGCCCCTCTACTGTCACAATGGTAGAATCCCTGTATCAACACACATTCCCACCTGCATCTGAGGTAGACTTTCAATGGCAGGATTAACAACAGAATAGAACTGAGGATAAGAATCTTAATGTTGACCTCATCCTCTTCTTCTTTGGGCCCCAAAGGGATTTTGGAAGTTGGCAATAGTTCCCCTTGGTCATGAATATGTCTAGGAGAAAAGGATTAATAGAACAGAGTGTAAAACTGGGGCTGCAGAAGGGGAGGGGAGTGGTCCCACAACAATCATCCCTGGATAAGATCAAAGTGAGGCATGAATAGCACAAGTTAGGCCTCCGGCTCTTT
This sequence comes from Pogona vitticeps, assembly GCF_051106095.1. Lineage (NCBI taxonomy): Eukaryota > Metazoa > Chordata > Lepidosauria > Squamata > Agamidae > Pogona > Pogona vitticeps. The sequence goes on from NC_135788.1 coordinate 101,036,603, forward strand.
GGAAAGACCAAAATAATAGACCCTTTGGTCTTCAACATTGTAGAAATCTGGTCCCATGAGACTGTCATGGATGAAGTGAACTTTAAAAACCTTGTGGTTTGGGAATGAAAATTACCCCCCTTTTTCCTGTCTAACAGTAGTTCTCTTTTTTCCCCCTCTTTTTTTCTTTTTCTTTTTTTTGTCATTAACAGCCTAGGCCAGTCAGAAGCTCAAAAGGTGCAGTTTTCCAAGCATGGAGGTGATTTCTACCATTGTTAAAGGCATAGAAACCCCAAAGAGGAAGTGAAGGAGAAAAGGCAAATAATCTATTAATGAGAAACGGAGAGAAGGTGTCAGATTCTTGACAGGATGGGAGCCAGCTTTGAGGGGACTCCTGGGCAAGCGTGATCAGTGGGTGTGCAGAGTATTGGGGCCCTAGTCCTATTTCAGGGGTGGCAATAGCAATAGATTTTGACACATATGCACCTTGCATCCTAGGGGGTATTCTGCCATAGCTTCCACAAATAATTGATTTTCTTCCATCAGGGTTCAGTAAACCCTTACAGGACCTCTAAAATATTATTTAGAAAATGAACTTTCAGGTCTCTTCACCAAGCTTGGGTGTGTGTGAGAGAGAATATGAAAAAGTTAAAAATAAAAATCATCTTACCTAGATACTGTAGCTGCATATAAAGTATTTCAGTGAGCCAGTAAAGTTACGATGCTCATTGCAGTGTAGTGAATGGGGTGATAGACTCAGGAGGCTTGGATTCAAAACCCTTCTCAGTCATGTATATTCGCTGAGGGTATGAAACTGGTAAAATTTACTCCTTAAATCTTTCACTTGCCTTGAAGGCCCTATTAGGGTCACAATAAGTCACTTATGACTTGGCAACACATAAAATACATTGGCCCTTGATTTACAGATGGCTCGACTTACAGACTTTTCGAGTTACAGACTTCTCTGGCTGCAAAATTTAGGTTCAACTTGAAGCCAGAGAATCGACTTACAGACCAGGAAAAAAAACAAAATGGAACAAAAATGGAATTAAAATGGCCGGTTACAGCATTAATTGGTTTTCAATGCATTGTAGGTCAATGGAGACTTGACCTACAGACTTTTCGACCTGCAGCCACCGTTCCAATACGGATTAATTCCGTAAGTCGAGGGTCCACTGTAACAAAAAGATATTACCGCATTCTGATTTTGGATTTTGCTCATGGACCATATAGGCAGGTGTTGTTTTTTCATTTTCCTCAAAGTACTAAGGACAGATATTTCCCAGTGGGTTTATGACGTAGTTGTCATTCCCTGTGTGAGCACTGCCCCCTATTGTACATTGGAGGAATTATACTATTTCCTGTTCCTAATTTAGGTCCCTAAATGTCCTCTTCCCAAGTACTTCCTGCTAAGCCTGGAATAAAAGTGGGTTCTATTCATATATGAACTGCAGGGCAGGAATGTTTTGCCTCAGTCAAAAGGTCTCGCTCGTACACTTGCCTGTTTTGGGCAAGAATGTGGCAAAGTTCCTTGGGCTGTCAGGAATTACATGTCCCCCTCTCCCCCCCCCGAATCTGGCATTATTTTCCACCCTGGGCTTTTCCCACTTCAAGGCCAAGGAGTAGCTAAAATCCTGTCTCCCCCCCCCCCCAAAAGCTGGTCTCTCATGTTCCAGGACAGGCTATTCTTAGCAACCTGGAGACGCAGCCTGTTTATGTTGGAGACACAAGTTTGGCCTCAGCTGACAGGGAACCACGTGTGATTCCCCAAACCCAAAGTTAGCACAAGGTGGGGGGGGCGTGTGACATCCCTCAGTTGCAACTGCTGCCTACAGTGACCCCGGTTTCGTAAGGCTTCCACCTCCAGTTTTACCCATGTATCTCATTAGGCCAGAATTTCCCTAATATAATGGCCACTCGTGTGTGCTAGAGAAGTATAACTACTGAAGGATGTTTCAGCTGTCCACTTAGATTTGTATAATAAATGAATCAGAAAAATGCCTTCGAGCAGCCCTGGTCAGTGTCTTTAAATTTTACCACAACAAGGAAACACACAGAGAGAGAGAGACACTTGCTGTTTAACCTCTCTACCTTTAGCAGTAGTGTGGCTACATCACCGAAAAAAGATGGCGGGGGAGAGAGAAAACAGGACACCTGTGAATGTTCTGGCTTATATTGACAGGTGCAAATTAGAATTTGTTTTCCTAATTTAATAGAATGAGAATGTATCTCATCTAAATGGAAAAGGCTGTCACCAAGTGTGCTTATTGAGTCTGCTGTCCTCATGCTAGTTGCCAAAGGGCACCTTTAAAGTCCCTGATCTCCTTCCTTATCATTTATTTTTTCTTATGTGTGATTTGAAATGAGGACTATATCACATGCACTGCATTTGCATCAGTGCCTCAAGTACTGAGTTTTATGGAGGCTTCACATGATGCCTTCCTCCATTCGTCATCATCTACCCCAGCACCCTGCAGAAGCAGAAAATCCACCACTAAAGCAGCCCTGATAGAGGGCCATCTAACAATTCCTTTAAAACCCTCCAATGAAGCAGATTCCACCACCTCTTTAGGCAAGCAATTCCAGGTGTGAACAGCTGTTCTTGTCAGGAAGCTCTTCCTAATGGTTGGTAAAAATCCTCTCTATCCCAGTTTGGATCCACTGAATCCTAGTCTCTGGAGATGGAGAGAACAACCTCGCTCCATCTTCCACGTGATACCCCTTCAAATTTTCGAAGACCGTTATTGTGTCATCTAACAGTCTTCTCTAGACTAAACACACACAGTTTTCTCAATTGTTTTCATAAGGCTCGGTTTCCATATTTTTTATCAGCCAGTTCCTCTCCTCTGGACAAGTTCCAGCTGCCCAGTATTTAAACTGTGGTGCCCAGAACTGGGACCAGTATTCTAGGGGAGGTCTGACCAAAAAAAGATTAGAGTAGTACTATTACTTCCCTTTACCTATTGATGGGTTTCTGCATGATTTTGATATGCAGAATTTTCTGACACCTGTTTGTCTAATAAAAAACATTAAAAGTCATTTAAAGGAAAACCGCTACCATGGCTGATCATGCACAGAACACTTTTCTCAAGTCTCAGTGTTTGTTATCTGTAAAACAGGAAGATGAAATTGCTTGCCATGGATCCAGTTTTTGTGCAGCTCTAATAACCAGTGTTCTTGTTTTGTATTAGAATTCCTAAATTGTAACAATGAAGACTTAGATTTATGTTTGTACAGTAAGTGTATGGCCCATAGGAAGTAGCAGATAATTTCTGCCTTGTCCACACAAATGACTGGTTAATCATCCTCAGGTTTCCAGTAAAAAGACACAGATAGGCAGGGTATAAATCAAATAAATAAAATAATAAATAAATAAACATAGTATTCAGCAGGCTAAACTCTGCATACTCGCACCCAGGAACACTAAGTATTTCAGGAAAAGCAAGAAGAGCTTGTGCAAGCTTGCATCTCATCCGAAAGTGGCAGAGTGAGTGATTCCCAATCCCCTGAAAGGATCATAGGTCCTACAGTTACAATGAATAAGTGCATTTGCTGACATCATTATAAGGATTCCAGCTTTCTAGCATCTAATCATCATGATCATCACCTGTTGGATGTGAAGCTGACGTCCAGCAAGCAAAGTGTTTCCAAGGGGTGATGGAAATGAAAAACAATCTCTGCATTTTATGCAGATGTAGAAAAAGCAAAAAAGGCACCATCAGATTTCTTGGCCTGAGCCTTTCTGGATTCCAGGATACTCTGACCGCCTATATTTAAACCTTGCCAGCTCAGCAGGGCTGAGGGATAACTGGTTCTCCAGGACTGGGATGCAGCAAAGTTTACACACTGAGAAAAGCAAAGAGCAGGGCAGGGTCACTGTCGGTTGCTCTTGATCAAATGCCTTAATCATCCACCCTCCAAGTTTTAGTTGAGACACGATATAGAGGGCTCTTCCAGGTGGTGCAAAAGTTCTGTTCTTTTTTTTTCTGCTAGTTTGTTCTTGCTCATCATGAAGGAATGTGAGGCTTACTGAGTTTTGCACCCAAATTGTACTTTTAAAAGCAGTCTCTCTTAAAAACACTTCTAGGGACTCTATAAATCATTTTTAAAAAATCTTTTTATGTCTACGTTTTAAAAGCCATCTCCTAAGGGAGCTTCTCTCCTGGCCCTATTTGTGTGTGTTTCCTGTGATAATTGATTACAGATTGAAAGTTTCTGACTGGGAAGCTCTGTCCACAGAAATTAATTTAATGGGAATTGCCATAGTGCTAAACTCTGCCTTCCTGGAACAAACTGACAAAAGTAAACTATGACCAGGAGGGGACAAAGAAGCACACAAATGTTGTTATCAACTTACAGGGACAATAATATGTCACATGGATGGCAAGGAAAAAACAGTATTATCAGTGCTCAGTCTGGAAAAGCCCAGAATGGAAGAAGAACAGCACCAGCACCAATGACACAACACTTATCTTTTCCTTCTCAATAAATAATAAGTCTTTTGTACTTTATTATAGACAAATAAAAAGAGAGAACTTTCTCTTGGTAACATCATACAAGGTAGCAGCCAGAAAGCTCTTATACAAGGTGAGAGAAACGGAGACGCGTGAAAAGCACAGACAACATGCTGTAAACTGTCCATCTTCCATAGGTTTTAAAATCCGGAATCTTATACTCCATTGCTGCTGGATCCACCAGTGTATGTCTGAACTTTGTTCAATTGCTCTAATGCCACAAAATGCTGTTGTGTTGCTCCCACCTTTTGTTTACTGAAGGATAAGACCAAGGACCCCAATTTCAGATGAGAGACTCCAAAGAGGGCTTCCTGCTATGAGACAATTCAGAGTGGGCCTCCTCTTGTTAATTGAAGGAGCACAATATAGTAACGGAGCCTGTTTCTCTCTTGTTCCTCAGTTGCCCAAGGTGATGGAAGACTTTGGCTCTGTTTTGGAAGGGTCCGTTCAAGACAGCTCCCTCTTTCGGAGAAATATTTCCTTTACAATTTTGAATTGGGGTTTTAGTGACTAGCATATAAAACAACAACAAATGGTAGCCATATTGAGAAACAACAAGAGTTTTTTCCAAACATATTCAGGAACCAAACCCACAGTACTTCAAAGTACCAAAACTCGGGAGAACCCTTTGTCCAATTATTGAAAAACTGTGAGGGATCTCACCAGGATGCTTTTGCTGACAAAAGGTTTTGTCCATGAAGAAGGGAGAGGATCTTCTTGTAAAACACTTTGAACAATAGAGTGTCCAAGCTAACTCCAACTGGAAGCTGATGGAGTTTCTTCTGGACAATGTTGTAGATAAAAGAAATAGTGTTAAGACCTGAGATTCATTTTCTTGGCCATTTTCATTGTAAGAAAGGGCTCTGTAAGCAGGGAGGAAGTATTTCCACATTCCTAATATGGGGCAGGAGCATCATCTGGAAAACATTGTAGGTGCTCTGTCACTGAAAGATGTGATGGTACGAGACAGAAGAAGACAAATATGAATTTGGAGGGATCCTCTTGAAGTCTTCTATAAATGCAATGAAAGAGCAGACTTCCCATATGGTGTAAAGCTTGTGAAAAGGAAAGCATTAACATCCCTGACTGGAAATGTTAGGAGGTAATGTGCATAAAATGGAGCAGTGACACCTGACATACAGCTCACTTTGAACTGACTTTTACTGGAGTCTACATAACACCACCATATTTTTCATTTAAAGACAGTCCTGTAGTCACTGCAGCAGTTTTAAGTAATATGTTTAAGTGCGACCAGAATGCAGTCCAATTACAGTAGAATATTCTCACACTCTGTGCCTATCTATAGTGATTTTGAAGTAAGTTTCCCAAGGTGCAATGGGGGCCTGAGCTTGGAAAAGTTACTTGTTTGGACTGTAGCACCTTGCATCCTTCCATAGCCAGCATGGCATTGTCATGTCAGCTATGGCTGTGGCATAATGCCACTGCTGAATTCTCTGTGGCAGCAGCAACATCCCTGCTTTTAAAAATGGAAACAAGGTACACGGGGACATGTTCAGCCATGGGGTAGAGATTGGGATGCAGCTCTGGTGGGCTCTGAGGGGGTCCGACACAGCCTCACTCTTTCCCCTGTAAGTTGCCCACGCTGCTCTACAGTCCGTATGCATTTACAACATTTCAGTCAATGAGCCATGTAGCTTACACTGTCTTTGCTAGAGTGTTATACACAAAAGTTGTATCAAACTTCAAGTGATTTGTAGGCGGTTTATAATTAGTATTGTTTGGGGCATGTGTGTGTGGAGTGTATTCATCTTTTTAAAATGCAGTTTTCCCCATCTCTTTTATCTCCATACCGGCAACAAATTTGGATTTGGTTTTCTACTTGTCACGTAGCTGTTAAAGACAAAGAGCTTCTACAGTCCAAAAGCAAAACAAAAATAAAACCCACTTGCATCCTTTTTTTTTACTATAGCTAGTAAGCTATCCAGTGGTATAAACCCATCATGAAAGCTACATGTGTATTGTGTTGTATTTTCTACAGTAGTGCCCATTGCTTAAGCTGCTGTTATGCAGTTGCTTTTACAAAGTGGCACTTCTAAGGTTCACCACAACTGCTGTTCGGCTTCCTACCATTTTACCTGGCAAATGACATTCCCAACTTTCGTGGTGCCAAATAAATAGGACCTCAAGGGACATTGCCAATTCCTACAGCTTCTTCATAATCAGGAGAAGCGGTGTGTGCGTGCATGTGTGCTGCAGACTCCATATGCAACAGAATCAGTTTTGGCTTCATATGAATAGCAGTACCTTTGAATTTTGTTTTATCTGTGTTCATCTGCACCTAGGGATTGGGGAGAAGAATTTATATTTTCCTATAAAGGTATACTGTATATCTCTTCCATTATACATATGGTGTAGTGATTAGGCTGCTAGACTGGGACTTAAGAGATGCAGAAGCAAACCTCTACTGAGCCATTAAGATAGTCTCCACATACACCCCCCAATCTACTTCACAGGATTGTTGTGAGGAATAAAGTACAGCAGAAGACACTCACATACACTGCTTTGCGTTAACTCGAGGAAAAGTGGGATATAAATGTAACTAAGAACTACATAGAATAAATAATAAATTATGTGCAAAAAAAATACAGGTCAGACTTCAGTATTTCAATATGCTATTTGAACAATGAATTAGTCTGGGAAAATAAGACTGCTCTACCTGGTGCTGTTGAATGTAAAAAATCTTGAGTCTTGAGAATATAGATGGCCACCATTCTGCTTGTCAATTTGATTGCAGCTTCCATAGGACCTCTAGTTGTCTGAATCAACACTATATTATTACTACCATCCACAAACTATTTATTAATGGTTACTCAAGTTGTTCCAAGCTGGGTGATAATTGCCAAGAAACTGTTGGATGTGTGAGTACCAAGTGCAATGTGACCAGCATGAATGTGGCCAGCAACTGCTACAAGGCATAAATTACATTATGATTACTGAAATTCCATAGAGAAATCACTTGGTACTTAAAATGCTTATATTACTGCTGGCACTCATCCCCTGTTAGCAGGGACGGTTGCTACCTCTGTTCCTGACAAGAGGCTCTTTGCTTTTAAATAGCTGTGTGATTGCATTCCTGCATCTCATGCAAAAGTTTGTTTTCCGTCTTTCTTCAAGTCATAGAGCATACATCAGAAATTAGGTGGCATTCTTGATCATTAAAATCAATTACTAATAGCAAGGACATGGCCATTCCCTTCATCTCCTCTTTGTAGATTTCACACAGGCATCTGGTTGGCCACCGCAGTAAACATGATACTAGACCAGCTAAACTTTGGGACATCACAATTCTTATTTTTATATATTCATTCCTGCATGGCACTGATCCCCCTTATGTACATAAACATATACACCTGCAGAAAGTCAATCTTCTGGACAGCTATGAAACATACAAAAATTATTTTCTAGCTGGTTGTCCTATTCTGTTCTGCCTATCCTTCAAACCATTATTGCAAGCTATATCTACTAGGGTTTGCTATGTAGTTGACATCCATACACCACCAACACAATTACCTTGTAATTAATGTGGGGGGACTTGAAGAAATACAGTGTCAGTGAACCTATAGCTATGCTAACATTTTTTTTCTAATATATCATGCTGATCACTTTCGCAGGTCATTGCACTGCTTTGTAATTTTGTTCACATGTGTGTAGCTTGCTTAATTACACATGTGGTTCACGTAGGAGGGGATTATGCTACACCCCCATATTCATTAGCTGAATAAAGCCCAGGTAGCTATAGATTTGTTGTTTATACAATATTAGCTTGCTCCTCATTCTCTGCTCAAGATTGTTTTAAGATTATCTGGAAGAAAGAGCCAACTGAATGTAACCTTCACCCTGCTGCCTTACTCTTACTCAGCACTTAAGACCTAAAACCAATGGAACAGAATTGTGTGTATGCATAAATGTATGTTTGTAAGACAAATAGACATAACATGGCTGGCAGAGTGGGATCAGAGAGTTCTTTCTCTGACCCAGTTTCCCAGCTTCTCTCTGTCTAGATGGACAAGTATTTGTTGGGTTAAGACTTTTGAAAACTACTTAACTTTCCTCTCCTGCACAAATATCTTAGCTCCATCACCAGAGAAAACCTTATACAGCAGAGATCAGTTGATCACTAACAGTTCCAGATTACTGCAAGGTTGAACTGAATTTAGAATGGAATATTTTGTTGCGGCTCGGATTGCATTGGAAGAGGGCTGTACTCTGCCCGATTGGATACGAAAATAGCTACACTGAAGTAGATTTGGGTGTACACAGATGAAAGGCAGTGGTACTAGATGAAGAACAATTGTGTCAACTCAGATTGTGTGGCAAGGAGATACTGTTGGGTTGCCTGAGAACAGTTCAGGATGCAGGTAGAGAATTCAAATAATAATCTAGCACTCTTTCTCTGCATAATAGTAAACATATATAATAAGAAACTGTAAATAAATGGGTAACTTCTACCCTTAGAAATTACCAGGGCTGACCCAAGACATTTTGGTGCCTGAAGGAGAAACAGCAAAAGGGACCTTTCTCCAAATTAAAGTGCACAGAATCCAAGGCCAGCCAAATTCTTTTGGCATCTGGGGCAGGAAATTGCATGAGTCCCTTTCTCCTTTCCTGACAGTAAAATGAAAAACATGATAAATTAAATAATTAACAAATGACCACACTTTTTTGTGACACTGAACCTTAGCTGTATGGGGTGGCTGCCTCACCCTGCCTAATGGTAGGTCTGAATGGGACACAAGGTTTCCTTTGTCCTATACTGAAGTGGCCTCTCCAGAGGGAGAAGATGTTGACCGTCTCTTAACCTTTATTGCTTGGGGCTGAACAAAATGATGGTTTTGTGCTAAGTCTGGGAAGTGGTTTGTCCAAAAGCAAATTTTAGAAAATGTTACATAACCATTACAGTAGTTGCAGCCTACAAAATTAGAACAGGCCCTCCGGTATGAGTTCCCAGCAAAATGGAGAACAGCTGTTTATCTGTGGGATTTAAAAACAAGGAGATCCTGTGGGAGACGCAGAAGCAGACAGCTCCTTTATAGCAGACAGCTTCATTCTGGAGATGTAGTTACAGTTGTCCCTCAGTGTAATGACCGCGTTTCCTTTGATACCCCGATTCTGAAGGAGCTGGGCAACTGCATTCTTTTATTTATTCCCACTCTTGCTATTTGGGACCCCGTCACTCTGGGTATGTTCCATCGCACGGTCCAGGAGATGTAACTCAAGAATACACAGCTATGATTTCGTGAAGGCATTTTCATGCCAGGGGCTCTCTGAGTCATGGAAGAATGGTAAATGACTTGAGTAGGGAAGGGAAGGGAATAAAAAGAAGTGAGAGAGGAGGTCCTTTTTCTAAATGGACAGCACCTTAAACCAACCAAAGAAGGAGCACAGCATCTCTCTCTCTCTCTCTCTCTCTCTCTCTCTGTCTCTCTCTGTGTTGTGAAAGTTTCACCCTGCAACATAGTCTGTGCAACTCCTTTTGCTTTCCCATTGCCATAGGTCTGCTCCAGTAGCAACCTACCATGACTTGTCCTATCCCAAATTTAGACAGGGCTGTCTCCTTCCAAATTCTTCTCCCAAACGTTTATGAAATTTTCTCTTTGCTTTAGTTATTATCAGTGGGTTTTAACCGCCCCAAGAGTCCAGTCGTTTGACTAACTGTCTTATTATGTAGCAGCACAGCCTTCTAGTTTAAGACACTGAGATGTAGGGAAGAGAAGGGAAGGGCACAGGGATGGGGACAACTTCTTTAAATGGATGGAACAGGTAGTCACACTTGGGTCACAAGACGTTTGTTGGGCACTTCTGAGTTGCCCATAGGCACCATTCCATCAAGAAATTCTGAGTTGGGCACAGTTTTGTTAGTATCTCCAGAGTGATTTTTTTCCCTGAGTCGAGCCTTTTCACGGATTGCGGCTGGGGCTGGAGATGGTGGCGGAGTATACGGGCACGTGGTGATGTGAACATACTGACTTTGCTCTTCACCCTCCGTCTCACGGTGATAGAAATAACTGAAGTTGGAAACGATGACAGGCACCGGGAGAGAAATGGTGAGCACTCCTGCAATGGCACACAAGGAGCCGACAATTTTGCCACCTACAGTCTCCGGGGACATGTCACCATAACCCACTGTTGTCATGGTGACCACAGCCCACCAGAAGGCTGCAGGGATGCTGGTGAAGCTTGTTTCTTCATGGTCAGCTTCAGCAAAGTAGACAGCACTTGAGAAGAGGATGACTCCAATGAAGAGAAAGAAGATGAGCAAACCCAGCTCCCTCATGCTGGCCTTGAGTGTCTGCCCCAGGATCTGCAAGCCCTTTGAGTGCCGGGAAAGCTTGAAGATTCGGAAGACTCGGACCAGACGGATGACCCTGAGGATTGCCAGAGACATAGCAGGCTGGCCTACACCACGCTGGCGTGCAAATTCAGTGCCAAGAGCTACAAAGTAGGGGATGATGGCCACAAAATCAATCATGTTCATGATGTTCTTGAAAAAGGCTGGCTTGCTTGGACAGGCTGCAAACCGCACAAGGAACTCAAAGGAGAACCAGCAGATGCAAATAGTCTCTACAATGAAGAAGGGATCTTCAGAATGAGGCTTGGGTGGCGGCAGGGCGTAGTGGACGCTGCTGTTTAGGCGGTGATGAACAAGCTGGGGAAAGCAAAGAGGAGTAGAAAGAGAGAGATCAAGATCAGAGCTTGGAAGTAACACAGAATAGTTGTCATTTGCTCACTAAGTTTTTCCTGAACAGAGGACATCAGCATCCTTACATTTTAGCATCAACCAAACAACCTCCTAAAGTGTTAACATGTTTTAATGCAACAAGTAGTTTTCTTGTGTTATCATTACCATTATTGCTAACTACATAAGGAGACCCTTTTGTCAGGGATGAGGACTCAAGTTGCGGTAATTGCTGTTAACTTGGATTTAAGTCACTCACTTTGGACTTGACCTGGGGGATTTGTTTCCAATGACTTGAACTCAGCTTGTGACTTAGAACTCACCCACCCACCTACCTTTTTTCTTGATAAAAAGGCTTATTTTTAAGAGGGACTCGGATTTGGGGCTGGGACTCAGGACTTGGTACCGACGACTTGGACTTCGACCTATGACCCAAAGAACTGCCGACATTCCTGCCTTTTGTCCCACTGCATTATCAGTACCAGTTCTTCAGCAACAATCTGATACTGTTAATGTCAGTTAATTGAGTTCATGGTATAAAATAAAAATCTCAACCATGGCTGTAATGCATTGGGAAGCAACACAGAATTTTCCTCTCGAGAAATAAGACTCTGTACCACGTGTTATAGTCAAAGAAGAAATTTTATTTTTACACCCAGCTGCTGGAAATTAGCAGATTAGGTAGACATTGCACCATTACTGAAGATCTCATGAAAGCAGCAGAAATTATTAGTTATTTAATTTCTCATTATTTATTTCTTACATTTAGTTTAGAGACAGAGTTTCTCAGGGATTCTCCACCTTGTCTCAGAACAATCTGACTACGCAGGTGTTCTGCACCTTAACATGGATGAGTGGGGTTGGTACCTGTTGCTACTTTGCCTCAGGCATCAAAACATATTGAGCCAGCCGGGCCAGGCTCAATACTCCATACAGGTTCCAATCCCATCTTAACTTTTCCTTTAGGACCAAATTTACAAAAGTGGGCAACCAAATTGAGACAGTTTTTAAAAAGCAGAACAGGTTCTTGAACGATGGTGAAGTGGGAAAAATAAAAATTAAAAAAAACGGCATCACCATATGTAAGGCAGAAGGCTAGAAGAGGGAATTCCTATTTTCTAATTTTTTTAAATTTCAGATACTATATTGGAGGTGGCCACTGAGGAAACCAGAGAATATTTCTCTGTATTTTTTTCCTGTAGGTGCATTGACAATTTTAGTAGCAAGAAGAGCTACTTTTTCAAGGGAATGTTCTAAGTTCCAAAAGAGATACTAAGACACCATCGTGTTCAAGCCAGATTGTGCAGAACATTAGAACCAACTGCAAGAGGCAAGCTAAACCCTGCTTCCTAAGAAGCTGCCATCCAATGACTGCAGGTGTATTTCTGTCATCCCTGCAATCTCCACAGAAAGACAACTGCACGCAGTATAAGGACAATACAGGTATCTTTTTTTTCCTCTGTGGTCCTCAGCAAACCCCATTGTAGCTGGTAATGCAGCCAATGGTGTATTGCTCATTCAGCTTCCACCGGAGTGACCCTCTATTTCGGCAAAGGAGATGTCTGACTAGGAAACCAAGGGATACTATCAGACAGATATCTTGATCCTTACAGCAGATATAAGGAAGCTTTGGTTCTCCAGATGTTTTGGATTCCAACTTCCAGAAGTCCCAGATAGCATATCCAGTGGAAAGGAATTGTAGGAATTATTGGTCCAGAGTTTTTGACGTCCACATGTTCTTCACCACTGTGTTACAGGTTGCAAAACAATGGCAAGCAAAGGCTGCTGTTTTATGGGGGGTAAAGAAATCCCCTCCACACAATACCCAAGGCTATGTGGCCACTTATATATGTCCAGTAAACAGGCAATTCATCATCATAAAAAGGGCATTAAAAAGGGTGCCTATATGCTAAATCACATGTTTATAAATAGTTATTATGATTGCTATGTGTTGCGAGAAAGACTAAGACAAAGTAAACTTTGCCTCTGCATTCTGCTGCTCACAAGCTCAGTCTTGATCCATCCTGGGATCGAGGTTCTGATCCTCTTCTTAGAGTTCTTGATCTTTAAACTTCCTTTGGACTGGACTGTCCTTAAAATAAAGCAAGGTTGGGGAACATGTGGCCTTCCGACACTATTGTGAGTTGTAACCCAAAAACATTCACAGGATCATGCCCTTGAAATAGAGATTGCTTTCAAATTCATTGTCATCCTTTGTTAGATCTTCAGGTAGATGTCTGCTCTGTATTATGTAGCAGTGGTCCCCAACCTTGGGCCTCCAGATGTTATTGGACTTCAGCTCCCAGAAATCCTGGCCAGCAGAGGTGGTGTTGAAGGCTTCTGGGAGTTGCAGTTCAAGAACATCTGGAGGCCCAAGGTTGGGGACCACTGTTATGTAGGATATATGACCAGCCAAATCAGAGGTGGTCTCCTGATGATTGATCCATCCCACACTAAGTTCTTAGTTTAATTGTTTGTTACCAAACAAAAAAAAAAAAAAAGGCCAGGACTGAATGCTGCTGTAGTGTAAAATGGCCAATGTCCTTTTAAGAAGGACAGTTCTCCATTTAAAGGAGTCCTAGCACACAATCCTACTTTTGAAAGATTTAAAGGACTATTCAATTCAAGTCTGATTTAAAGACAGGCGGACAGAATGAGAGAGATGAGGGGCACTGAAGTTACTCAGATGGCATCTAGGCAGCAGAGCCAGTATTCATCCAAATCACCTGGTATGAGTAGTTGTCTGCCCCCACTGTAGTCCCATTTAAAGTAATAAAAATCATTTTTCATTTTGTATCTGTAAATACAGTAAATCGACATATCTTATTTTATGTAAACCGTGTCTCCCTTTTGTTCTCCTTTATAGTGATGTGGTCACTCTACTGTATCAGTGGATGAGAAGAATAATTCTTGCCCATAAAAATAATTAAAAAAGGAAAGTCAGAGATAAAAGGAAGGAAAAGCAGCAAAGGTAGCTTTTGGCTGTTGCTGGACAGCAGCTCCTGGCCTCCCACATCAGTGGCTATGTCTCCTTTGACTGATGGGAGCTGAATACAATAACTTCTGCATGTCCCAAGTCACAAAAATATTTTTTCTCTTTCCCATTTTGCTTCTGCCTCCTACTATTCAATCTTTTTTCCTCCCAACTCTCAGTAGCTACATCCCTTCAAATTCCTCATGATGCCCGATATCAACACTCCCAAAACTATCTCTCTTTTTCAGACTAGAGAAACCAATCAGATATGAAAACACTGCCGCACCTTTGAGACTAGCACATTTATTTCAATGTCAGCCTTTCTGGATTGCAGTCCACTTCTGTGTTTTAGACAGCTTTCAGAAAAGCCCAGTAGGCATGGCCATTAGCTATGTTGGCTGGGGTGGTTCTGGCAGCTATAGGCTATGAAAAAAGGTAGGATGTTAAGCTTTCCAAATGCTGAACAGAGCAACCACTTATAAGTCCCCACTTCTTCCCAAGCCCCCTCTGCGCATGTATATTGCTGTTATACATTTGACATTGCCATGATTTCACACTTTTTCCATCATAGAGAGAAGGCCGAACGTGTTTCACAGTGCACCCGCTTCCCCTGGACATGCTGTCTTCTCAGCTATTCACAGATCCGGTTAGCCAGTCAGGTGGGGCAGGACGATGGGTTACAAATATTGATTCTTGGCAATCCCATTGTGATGATCTTAAGTGGAGAGAATGCCCAATGTAGTGGCTAAGAGACTGAGCTATGAATCAGAAGGACCTGGCTTTGAATCTTCTCTCTGCTATGAACCCACTAGCTAGGTTTAGGCAAGCCACTGTTCCAATGCTTCAGCTTACCTACCATTTACACTATGGGGCAGAAGGTCAGCTTACTTTGTAAGGTTTGCCACTACATAATGCATTTGAAGCAACTGGAGCATTTGGAAGTATTAGATAAACATTAAATAGTATTCTTTTTTTTAACCTCGGTTGCATCTGGATTTGTAGGCAGCATTATGCTAAATTGATTGCATTTTTCTTTAAATGGATTCCATTCATTTTATAAATGGCTTTGTGATTCAAAAAAGTAAAAAGATTGTCTTTTGTCCATTTAAAAAGTTTTTTTTCTGCCATGTATTATATGCAACCAAAAAAGAAAGATGCATAAATCATATTAAATGTTTTGCCCCTCCCAAACTGGCATCTACATAGCCATTTTTGCTAAGTAAGGATAGATGTATCTGTCAGCCTCATTTTTTTCCCTCATATTCAGTTTTTTAAATCTCAGGATCTTTCCATCAAATTTAACAGGAAATCTACAAAGCTGAGTAGCTTTCTGTACAAAATGAACTGAATAAGATTCTCAGCTATTTGTACTGACAATTAGGTGTAGTTAGGGATGTGGTGGCGCTGTGGGCTAAACTGCAGAAGCCTGTGCTGCAGGGTCAGAAGACCAAGCAGTCGTAAGATCGAATCCACACGACGGAGTGAGCGCCCGTTGCTTGTCCCAGCTCCCGCCAACCTAGCGGTTCGAAAGCATGCAAATGCAAGTAGATAAATAGGGACCACCATGGTGGGAAGGTAACAGCGTTCCGTGTCTAAGTCGCACTGGCCATGTGACCACGGAAGATTGTCTTCGGAAAAAAAAACGCTGGCTCTATGGCTTGGAAACGGGGATGAGCACCGCCTCCTAGAGTCAAACACAACTGGACAAAAATTGTCAAGGGGAACCTTTACCTTTACCTATGCCCTGCATGGAGGTAACTTGGCTGAAGTCCTTGCCTGCTTTGTAGCTGTCAAAGGTGAGGAGGCTTTCAGTGGGCCAGAAAGGGGGCAGGCTCAGTTCAATTCCAGTAACATGTTGAATATATAGAGTTTAAGAGTGTGTATGTATGTGTTACAAAATAAACCTCTAAGAGCTAAGCGCTCAAAGACCTTTACCTCCATGGGTCAATCTGTTTGGCTCTCACATTTATTTTAAAAAGAACAACAACAACAAAACTACAGTTCTTCCCACTAATTTTTTTTAATAAATGTGTATCATTTTGAAGGTTTTCATCAATACACCAATCAGTTCATTCATTTACACTCCTGAAAGAACTAAGCAATTTAGTTTACTATTCTGTTCAAAATTTTTCCATTCCCAAATATTTAATGGCATAAAATCCAAAAGTTAGAAGGCAGAGGTAAGTTTTCAGTGGGATCAAACCAATAAGACTTGGAGGAAAGATCTGTGAATATTTCAGGGATGCTGGCAAGTCTTTGGGTTTGAGTACCAAGTCCCAATCTTTGGGTACCAAGTCCCAAGTCCAAGTCCCTATTAAAAGCAAGCCTGTGCTCACGATCTGGGGTTCAATCCCAGGTAGCCAGCTCAAGGTTGACTCAGCCTTCTATCCTTCCGAGGTCGGTAAAATGAGTACCCAGCTTGCTGGGGGGGGGGGGGATGTGTAGCCTGCATAATTAACTTGTAAACCGCCCAGAGAGCGCTTGAAGTGCTATTGGGCGGTATTTGTTTGTTTGTTTGTTTGTTTGTTTATTTATATCCCGTCCATCTGGTATATTCTACCACTTTATAATCAGCACACTTTGCTTTTGCTTTGCTTTTTTCCCTCTGGTGTGACTTAAGTCGGACTTGACAGCAAGTCCTACGACTTGAATCTCCATCCCTGGAATATGCTCACACCTGCATGCGCACACACAAAGCACGCACACATACTATTTTTGATGCACTCTTGAAAAAAATATTTTAATTGTTTAAAGACTGTGGCTTAAAGTGCATCTGTCAGCAATTGAACCCTGTGATATTCTTCCTCCAACATTCAGTGAAGTCACACATCCATAACTATAAAAGTACCTTTAAAGTTATCAAAAGTAATGAATTATAATTCTCAGAATACTTCACTCAGGTTGGCCAAAGTATCATAGGAGCTATAGTCCAAAATGTAAGTTTTACAATCGCTGCAACTTAAGAGTAGAAAGGAGAGGGAGGGATAAATGTGTGTCGACCTTTTCTGTGGCCTGGAGAAAAGCCGAATGTCAAGGTCAAATGTCCCTCCCGGCTCTGTCCTCTGGTCAGCTCTAATTTCCTGGCTCGCTAATTTTGACTCTTCTATGTAAGCAGGGCTTGTTTGCTTTGCAAGCAAGAGAGATGTATGGCTGGTTATAAAGATTTCTGTCTCAGATCTGCTCAGATTCAGAGTGTTCCCTGGGTTGGGTTAAGACAGCTTCTCTGGCCTGTCTAGACCATACTAAATGGTCAGGGATACATCAAGACATTAGAGGAGAAAAGAGTCTGAAGATGCAGGAGGTTTCAAGAACTTGACATTTGGTTCAAAGAAGAATGTCAATAAGGACATGCTAAAAACATCCAGGAGAGCCAGTGCAGCATAGTAAAGAGCGACAGACTAAATCAGTTGACTTGGATTCAAATCCCCGTTTGGCCATGAAAACTCTCTGGAAGGTGGTAATAGCAAAACTATTTCTTAAATATCTCACATACCTTGACAACCCTATTAGGGTCACCATACATCTCATACATACCCTAGGACCCAGAACATTATCCAATCATAGTTCAATTACAGATGGCTTCCACATGTAATCATACTGAATATTCATGAAAGTAATCTTCAGGTCACCAAAAATGTAGTTCTGGGGATATATTTTTCATGGGTAATGATACCAGCCCTCAATTAATAACATTATAATTAGAAATAACTTCCTTGCCATTTGTAAAAGAGAACAAATCAGTTTAAAATAAACTTCCTGTATATAGGATGGTTGTATATACCAAACTGAAGTTTTAAGTTACTGAAATGTTAACAATCTGAGGATTGAAAGAAAATGCCATTGGACAAATTAGCATTTGGGAATATAATGATGCATCTGCATCCTCGTTGATACATCACTATAAGGGTCTCCTTTCCACAGATCTCAGGCTGGTGGCTCTTTCTGGGCTCTTTGGCTATACAAAAAAATGTTTCTTTACATTTAACGTGGAAATAATTTTTCACTATTATTTCCAAATAAAGACTGCATTTTCTGTGAAGCCTGTGATATTTCTTTAGGATTCCACCTATCCTCCAGGGAGTTTGGTGTCAGACTCAAGCTCTCCTTCAACTATAGGTTTGTCCCAGATTATTCCATTCCAGTTGGACTTCAGACCAATCTTGGTATCCAGATCTACATACTAATAGCAAACTCATGCTCTGAAAGTGACTCCTTATGGAGCCAAAATGGCATCATCCACACATAAGAGGAAGGTATTAGCAGACTTGGGAAAACATAAGGTTTGCAAAGTTGCAATACATCTATATCTGTTTCTCTTCATCTAAGAATAAATCATCCCTATTTGAGGGGAAACCAGTGGGCTTTGACTGAAATTATTGGAAGGAGGAAACAGGAAACTCTGGAGGGGGAGGGGAATGGAATGTACAGCAGTATCCTAGAAAAGTATGTGCCTAGCTGGCATTCTGATCAGAAAGACTCATACGGCAACATTTTGTTGTATATGAATGTTTTACATACAGTATTTCATCGCATCTGTCACTGCTCCTGAGAGCTTTACATCCTGCCATGTAGTTACTGAGTGGCATGACCTCTGGTTTCTTCTGCCACACTTGACCACTATCTGGAGAGTTGGGGGTGGGAATGTCCCCATTCACACCACAGAATCTCATTAACACATGGCAGAGTACTATACAAGCACTATAAATTTAATTTACTATTCAGTTTTTCTATTTTTAGTTTGCTTTCATCCTAGTGAGCTGGAGCTGGATTGTGTGTTCCTCTCCTTCCATTTTTACTTTCACTTCGAGATGAGCTGATAGAAAAACGGCAGGCCAAGTTCACCCAGCGGAGATTGTAAACACATTTCCATAACTCGTGAACATAAGGGGGACCACATTTTTGTGTGCTTGTGAGGGTAGTTAAAAGATGTGAAGGATTAACAAACTACCCTCAGATGACTGTGATGGTGGTTAAGATATATGAAGGGTTAACAAACTATCAGCTGCCAGTGTGGTGTCATAGATGAAGTGATGGACTAGAATTCAGGAGAGCTGGGTTCAAATCCAGACTTACTCACTGGAAGATGGCACAAGTAAAACAACTCTTTAAACATCTCACATGCCTTGAAAACCCTATTATGTTTGTTTCCGTTGGATGTGGGCTTGATGGCACAAAACAAAACTTTCAGTAAATTATACATATATATTCTAGGACCCAGAGCATCATCCAACCATCCTGGTCTATATGTTAGACCAGGAGTGGAGAAACTGTATCGCTCAAACATTTAATAAACTGTTATTCCTGTTATGCTAATTGGCCAGTCATTCTAGGATGAATTTGAACTGAATTTCTAGAAAGTCACAGCTTCCCCGTCCAGACTAAACATAAAAAGCAATTGTGCCAGATCCTGAGCTGAATTAAGACCATGCCACTCAGAGAAGCAATCAATCATTTCCCCTCTGCACTATTTCCTGACACCCTAATCCTCCCAGAGTTGCTATTTTTCCCAATGATGCTGTTCTGTTGCAGGAGCCTAATTGTAGCACAGTGGTTCAAGTGTAATACTGCAGTCAAAATTCTGCTCATGACCCAGGTTCAATCCCAGGTAGCAGGGTTGAGGTTCACTCAGCCTTCCATCCTTCTGATGTCAGTAAGACACGTACCTGCATAATTAAATTGCAAACTGCCCAGAGAGTGCTCTAAGCACTATGGGGTGGTATATAAGCAGCACGTTTTGCTTTTTTGCTTTGCTTTGCTTTCTGTGTAAATAAAACCCCAAGGCAGGGGTGAGCAGGCTCCAGGTTTTCAGGGTTTGCTTTGTTGTTTTATTCTTTCTTTTTCACTAGAACTTGAAGGCTCGCCACCAGCGCTAAGTGCAAAGTGCTGGCTCAGGTGGTGTTGGTGGTGGGAAATAAACCCCGAAGGAACAGGGCTTTGCCCAGGTGTTTGTGGTCACTACAAGAATCAAACTTATATGTGATGAGTGTGCAAAATGCTGGGCAGATATTGTTGGAGTGCATCGCTTGTTAACTGGCCATCACCAATGGTAAGTAATGCAGAGGGGTTGCACTGCCAGCCTTGTTCCGTGTACAGAACTGAACTGCACCGAAGTGGCTGCAGAATTTCATTCTGCTACTGACTGATTGCTCCCAAACTACACCCTGAGCAGTTGCTTACTCTACCCATTGACAGGGCTGGTCGTGTCTAGGGGAACTTTAGGCAGATTTGGTACAAGTTGTGGTGCTATCCCAACTTGTATAATCTCTGTGAACACTGACCTTATTATTTGGCCCATATTTTTCTCATTCTGTTAACGAGCAAGAAAAGACTGAAGTTCCATTCTAGAGTAAGCACGGAAGTATGCTTCAGAGATTTTGTGGAGCCGTGGTTACGTGTATACAGCTGTGTTTTAAAGTGGATAGTTTTTATGTTAAATTATGACTCGGTCAATGGATTTGCTGTTCTGTTTTATAGTTATCCACCCCAAACGTCTTGAAAGCACAAGCACAATGCTTGAATAAAAAAAAAATCTAATCCTTCTAAATCTTCATGCAGAGGATGAAATCCCAGTAGCATTATGGGTTGTAGAAACCCAATGATCCAAGTGATTAGTGGTGACATAGACTACAGTGAAGAATATTATTACTGCACCAGGTAAGCACCACTGTGTTTAGCTCTTCATTGTGATCACAAATTGGTCAGTTGGCAGGAAATACACATTTTTCTTAATCACTAGTTTGATCCTAAATAGCAGAGCACCTGCTGTTCACGCAAAAGCCCCAACTTTCACATAGAAACCTCAGATTCACTCTCTGGTATCTCCTGGCAGAGCTGGGAAAAAATTTAAATTACAGAGAATCCTTGGCTGTCAGAATAGATTTGCCTTCCCTAACTTAGTGCCCTCCAGCTGTTTAGGGCTGCCAGTTCCATCAGCCCCAGATGGCTAACGCTGATGCTTAGGGAAGAGGGACCATGGAAGCAATCTCATAAGTTTCAAACCAAAATGGAGAAATGCTGGGTGCTGCTAGAGCACTGAAATCTCTTTTAATCTCCAAACATAACCATTATTATGACCATTATGGTCATTATTCTATTATATTCCAGGAGTGTTATAACTGTTCTGAATGTATCTAGATTCTCTGGAAATGTTTGAATAAATATGCTGTACTGTAGAGAGTGGTAATTGCATCAGATCTAAGAGAAAATAAGGCCTGTTGGATGAGACCAAAGGCCTGTCTAGTCCGCCACGCATAGTTGTCTCATAGCAGACAACCAAATGCCTCTGGGAAGCCCACAGGTACGGCATGAACACAATGGTGCACTCCCACTCATTTTCCTCAGCATCTGATATTGGACATAATATATACCTGTTTTTATTACTAGTGATAATCTTATAAAGCAAAGCAAAGCGTGCTGCTTATATACCGCCCAATAGTGTTCAAGCACTCTTTGGGCGGTTTACAAGTCAATTATGCAGACTACACATTCCCGCCCCCCCCCCCAGCAAGCTGGGTACTCATTTTACCAACCTTGGAAAGATAAAAGGCTGAGTCAACCTTGAGCCAGCTACCTGGGATTGAACCCCAGGTTGTGAGCACAGTTTTGGCTGCAGTACAGCGGTTTAACACATCAGCTGAAATCCTGTTGCTTAGTTATGCATATGGAAGTCACTTCTAACTGGTAATTCACAAGTTCCTGTTGCGTTGGGATTCTCAGGTTTCAGGGGGGCTTTGGGGCAGTTGTCTTATTTTTATTATGTAACAAAGACAGAGATGTTGAGATTATTTCTTGCTTCGTTAGTGTATGTCTGCAAACACAAAGGGCAAAAGAGGAGAAGGAGGTTTCCATGTGAGGAAAAACAGTTTTGAAGTAGGCGTCAGGTGCCTCTCAATAGTTTTTCATTGCAACTCTTCACTATCCAGAGCAGCTTTGCCTAAAAACAGTAGTAATCAAGGTTTCATTTATCTCTGACATTTCCATCCAACATGTAGGCCTGCCTTGAGGCGTGTGATACCAATGGAACTTTCATGGTGGTAAAAATAGAAGAATGAATAACAGCATTCAAGATTTGTGGTCATTTAGATATGCTATCAAAGATGGGAGCTGCTACATCACTCTGTTCAGTGGTAGTGAAAGCAACAGCCTAGATAAATTACTTATTGGACTACAACTCCCTGAATTCTTCAGTAAGCATGACCAGTGGCTACAGGAGTCTAGAAGCCATAGTGCAAAAAAGTAACTTTCTCAAGTTGTAGTGTCTTCCCTGTTATTGATTGATTGATTGTATTTATATCCTGCCCATCTGATCAATTTATTTATTTATTATTTTTAATTTTTAGCCACTCTGGGTGGCTAACAACACTTAAAATAAAACAATTTAAATATAATCAATATATATACACCAGTCATCCCAAAGCTGGTGTATTTCAGGTATCTTGAACTCTCAGAATTGTTCAGTGACACTGCACTAATAAATTTTAACAACAATATTAGCTTGCTAAAAACTATTATTTTAGGGTTTTTACTAGAGTGGGCTCTCTTAGTCTACGGGGTCCTGTTCAAGCTCACTCTGATAATAAAAAAAGAAATTTCCTCTTCAATTAAAAGTTTTGCTGAATAGTGTCAGTCCTGTGCTGTGGCCAAGTAGCAAATTACACCTTTTTATAAATGCCACTCACCACCTATCCCCACCTCCCCACATGTATCAAGGTACATAGCTTCTTCTCAAATACAAGATACATAGACTACCTCGTTGGTCAAATTACTTTAGCGGAGGAGGCAGAAAATTCTCCAAAGCATCTTTCCCATCAGTTAAAACACACACACACGCACACCAGGATGAAGGAAACAATCAAGTTAGGGCTCTTTCAGAAGCTGTAAATCCGTTGCTTATGGCAGCTGCCTCACCATGCCCAATGGAAGAGCTGGCCTTGAGTTATGTTCTGCATAGAACCGCCGCGCCCCCCCCCCCATTTGACAGCAAAGAGAACAAGCTTGATGCAGCAATCATATGCCTCAATTTAACCCCCCAGGCTGCAATCTGGGCATTGCATAAATCAGCTTTGCTGAATATAGTTTCAAGTGATTAGCTTTTGGTGTTGATGGCTTTCTAGACAGCAGTGACCAAAATAAGATGATAGACTCCACAGAAATGTCAACTTCTCAGTTTCTGAGGCTTAAGACACTGAAAAGAATATCTTGTGAATGACCTATGTAAGGGTCAACTGCTTGGTGTGGGGAACAGAAGCAGCCACACATAACCTCTTCCCCATTTGCCCCTGTCTCTGAGGGAGGAGTTCCACCACTGGCCTCAAACGTAACCCAGAGCAACCTATAGTAAATGTACTGTATAAGGGATAGTTTCAGTCTCCGCCTTAAACCTCATTACTATGGCTTTTTAAAGAGCTCCTCAGATTTGTAGGGCTACAGATACAAAGTAGAACAATAGGAGACTCTCTGAGGTTTGCTAACGATCATTAAAATCTCAGACACAGAAAAAAAAATCCCTATAATTTCCAGATTTTAACCTCAGAGAAACTGTATGTGTTTTTTCCTGTATTGTACTCTTACTAAACTATTTGTTGGGTAAAGAAATTTCTTACAGTTAAACACAAATTCTACTGCATACTTGAGATTTTTTCCTCTTCTTTAAAAGAGGGATTAAATTAAATTGGGTGTTGCAACACAGTTATAACCTGCAGTTATTCAGGAAAACTGAAACTAGTACAGTATTTAGCTTCACCAGACATTAAAGTGCTGGACAGAGACCTGGGAAGAGCTGAGTTTGAATTTCCATACAGTTATGCAGTATTCTTTGGCTAGTTGCTGAACTGCAGACTACTGTACTTTACACAGGATTACTGTGAAGTTGAAAATGGGTGTCGGGGAGGATCATGTACCTAACTCTGAGCACCTTAGAAGGAGCACACAGCATAAAGACATTTCTTTAAAGTTTATCAAGCAGTTTCTTACTTGCACCTCCTTAGAGAAGCACCTTTTGAGGCATGACTAGGTTAGGCTAAAACCTTATTGTCCCCAAAGCTGATTTGGAATAGCACTCTGAGTTTCCTACAGCTGAGGATCTCACTAGCTGAGAAAATGATTCTGTATCTAGAAGCAGGGCACCTTTTAGAAGAAAAGATGTCAGCTTATTCTAAGATGGCAATGGCATAGCTTTGATTGCATGTCTGGTGTCTCAGGTAGGCAGGTCTGAACGATTTGACTGGAGGAATAGGTTTTATGGAGGGGACACTTTTACCTTCACATGTGATCTGATCTTGAGCTTTATAGACAAATCTCTCAGGATGCTATCAGCATTCTGATGTCCCAAACCTTTACTGAGGCCCACTGGTTCTCCCCAAAAGTCACATGTTTATCTCACTCCCCACATTTATCCAATCTTAGAGCTGCCATTTGTGTACTATTACAAAAAAAAAGTGGGAAGAGAGAGAGCATTACTCCAAAGAGAAGAAAATAATCTTATTTATACAAAATGTACATATTACTGTAATTTAAAAAGAAAGGCAACACCTCCATCTCCCCACAGTAGGGAAAAACTGCTTTCTTCCAGGTAGTAACTGAGGACTGGAAATGCTGAGACTCCCGCCTGCTCTTCCTTAGAGTTTTTTAGCTTAAAACTGGGCTTGAAATAGACTAGCCTCCAAACAGAAGACTGGCCTCTGTAAAATAGAACTCCTGAAAATTCTGCTCCACGTCATCCCCTGCCTGTTTCCCCCACACACATCCAAATCCACTTTGCCCAGGGCCAACTCATAACCACAGAGGCTTCCTTGTCTTGGGCTTCTATCAATTACACAAATGACAAGCCAACCACCATTCCTTCCATAGAGCTTTTCAAAAGCAGTCTGGTTCCATCAGGAAACAATCTGAAGTAATCTCAGATAACAGATGTTGGGAGTCAGTAACAAGGTTTAAGAGAGGAGAGGTGTGTGCCTGTATATCTCCCTCAGCTGGGGTGAAAAAAGACAACAAGACAGTTTTGCAACTAGAGGCGAGAACACATTCCTCTGTCCAGAGAGATACGGTCAAACCTCTATTGTTTGCAAAATCAACATGTTGTTTCCTCCTGGGGACCAATGGTGAAATAAAAGTAAGCTAATTGGTCACTTCTGAAGATGTGAAAGTTGTTAGAATATACCTACATTTATTTCACTGCTTAAGCCCGTTCTACCTCAAGTTGCAATCAGGCCCAATTTGTATGTTTTAAAGGGGTAACTACACAGGCATTTGGCCCACTGTGGGAACAGGCTGGTTGGCTCCTTTTACTGGCAATCTGACAACATAATTACTAGAGTAACCAGCTTGTCTCCAGACTGGTGTTCTTACCTGCACCTTTCTGAAGCCCTCTCAGGGGCTACTTTTTTTAGTACCTTTTAGAGACTTTTTTCTCTAAAAGGCAATAGTTTTTTCTCTAAAAAACACAGAATTTTTTCTCTAAAAGGCGATGACAAATATCTATGACAAACCTCGATAGCATCTTAAAAAGCAGAGATATCACCTTGCCAACAAAAGTCCAAATAGTCAAAGCTATGGGTTTCCATGTAGTGATGTACGGAAGTGAGAGCTGGACCATAAAAAAAGCTGACCGCCGAAGAACTTATGCTTTTGAATTGTGGTGCTGGAGGAGGCTCTTGAGAGTCCCCTGGACTGCAAGGAGAACAAACCTATCCATTCGGAAGGAAATCAACTCTGAGTGTTCACTGGAAGGACAGATCCTGAAGCTAAAGCTCCAATGCTTTGGCCATCTCATGAGAAGAGAAGACTCCCTGGGAAAGTGTGAAGGCAGGAGAAGAAGGGGACGACAGAGGATGAGATGGTTGGACAGTGTTATCAAAGCGACCAACATGAATTTGACCCAACTTCGGGAGGCAGTGGAACACAAGAGGGCCTGACATGCTCTGATCCATGGGGTCACAAAGAGTCGGACATGACTAAACAACTAAACAACAACAAGAAATTTTTTTTAAAAAAAAATCTGGAAGTAGGAGGAAACAGGAAGGGGCAAGAAGACTGATTGTTCCATCATCAGGATTGAAGAAAGGTCCAGTCAGCTTTCAAACATGGAATTAGAGGGGTGCTATTGTGTTCTTTGCCTGAGACAACAAAATATTTAGAGCTTGCTAGGGATGTCTCACTCTCTATGGTACCTTTCCTCCTCCCACATCTTTCCTGTCCCTGATGTTTGCCAGCCAAATACCTTTAACCTGAGTCACTAAGATTGATCCTGAGACCTTCTGCATTAAAAGCATATGCTCTACTACTGGGCTTTCTCCCCTCCTTTCTGCAGGAGTGGCGGCAGGGTTGGGGGTTCAAACATCAATTCCCTCTGTGTTTCCAGATGCAAAAATATTCACATGAAGGGCATCTTTCTACACAGTGTCTGTCCGCTTCTTTGAAATATGGGTTTTCTAACTGTCCATGATGAGCATGCTGTTCCATTGTCACTTAGATTGTTTGCACATGTGATCCTTACATCACATATGCAAACAATCACATATTGTGTGCATTTTCCACACATTTTATCTATAGTTAGACCAGTTATTTCATGTACATGAAAATATGTTTGTTTTTCACTTCAATGTTATTTTATCCATTTTCCAACTTGTACAATGAAAGGATGAAAGGTTCAAAGTAGGTTACTTTCAATGTGACCTACAAAATGATTTCAGTTAAATTCTTCCTTTTATTGTACTGATGGAAGGTCCCTGCAAAACTCACAAGCTTGCATTTCAGACTTACTGTATGTACAAACAATTATTCTGTTCCTACACTATAACAGAAGTAAATGTGATGGTTGTTGTGGGTTTTTCGGGCTCTTTGGCCATGTTCTGAAGGTGTTCTTCCTAACGTTTCACCAGTCTCTGTGGCCGGCATCTTCAGAGGACGGGAGTCAGAACTCTGTCTGTGCTCTGGTCAGACTCCTGTCCTCTGAAGATGCCGGCCACAGACTGGCGAAATGTTAGGAAGAGCAACTTTCAGAACACAGCCAAAGAGCCTGAAAAACGCACAACAACCATCAGATCCCAGCTGTGAAAGCCTTTGAGAATACACAGAAGTAAATGTCCTTTGAATAACCTTGTAATGTAGCTTTATCTGCTTAACGCTAGTTTTGGAAAGTTACTTTAAAAAATAATTTGTTCCTTTTATTAGAACAGTGTTTGAAAATTAAAGCATTATTATTGAAAAAGTAGCTCTTTTTGTCATATGTGACATTACTCGTTTCTTTTCCATTCTTTTCTATTACACTTCTTTTTAAGGGAAAAATATCCTGAGAATTGATTAGAAAATGGCACATAACTTGAAAAACTCCTGTAAAGATGTCTCCAGAAATGCCTTTTAGTATATTTTAAAAGGAACTTTCAAAAGTAACGTCTGAAAGTAACTAGAAAATATAACTAAATTCTGCTCCGCATATGTCTTTCGAAATATAATTTCATGGCCCAGACAAAAAGCTAGTTACTTCCAAGATCTGGCTTAACTTGTCCATGTGCTAAATTGTCAGAGAGCCAGTGTAGTGTGGTATTGGTTTGGAATCTGATAGATACAAATCCCCACTTAGATACGTAACTCACAGGATAAGCTTGGATCAGCCACTCCTCCTTAGCCTGACTTACTTCACAGAGTTCTGTTGAATATGCGTTGGGAAACAGTAAGCCACTGAACAAAAGGCTGGATAAATGGAACAAATGAATAAATTCAGACTGTAATCCTTTATACATTTTCTTAGAGATGAGCTCCATTGTACTCAATAGGGCTTACTTTGAAGGGCACATGGCTAACCTCACTGTTTGTGAATAGTTTCCTAGAAACATAAATTGTATCGATTGAATTTGTATTGCAGGCCAGCCTGTAATAAACTGTTTGCAATGGTATGTGTTCATTTATTTACTATATTTGTACTCTACCTTTCCACTTTAATTCCGACTCAAGGCAGCTCACAATCATCAAATTTGTCAGTCGAGAGACAGCAAATGTCAAATCAGTTTAAAAGCAGTGAGCAATGCTGGAAAGCAATGAGCGTGGAACTGATCACCACTCTGTTCATTTCACTATCTTGGAGTGCCCATGCTAGTAAAGTGGGCCTCCCCAGCTGATGATATTCTCATAATATCTCTCCTGAAATTTCGTAACACCCCTTCTTGAGACAAGAAGATACTTAAAGAGCAAGGTCCCAAGTAGAGATGGGCACAACCTGCTGGTTTGGCAGTCCGTGCTGGTTCGTTTAGTGTCCAAACAGGTGTCTGGCACTTCCCTGGCACACCTCCTCGGGTAGGTGCGGCTTGGAGGCAGCGCCCTAGCTTCCCTGTTCCACCTCCTCCTGGCGCTTCTTCTGAGCGGGTGCCCGGCAAAGGAGCCAGAGCTGGGAAATGCTGACCACTTGTTTAGCCACTAAACAAACCGGTAGTTCATGCCCATCTCTCATCCCAAGACATTTAGGATTTAACAAGTTAAAACCAACACCTTGGATTGGGCCAGGAAAACAAATGTCAACTGTTACCAATCTCTTAGTATCAAATACATTCTCAATACTGTGCACCAACTAGCAATTTAAGCTCTACCAACCAACAGTATCCCCATCTTCTTTGTGATTAATTTCAGCTTCAAACTGGCAAAGCATGACACTATACATGTGGCCTGCAATCTAGAATCTAGGTAGCAGAGGAGTGAGCCCCGGATTGCTTTGTCACAGGGAAGAATGATCAGATCAACCCAGATTACTTCCTTTTGTTTGTTTATTGAGGTGCATTGGGTAAAGTACATTTGTACAAGCATTAATAAGCATAATCTGTACATGCTGAGTGTTTACGTATTTTAAAATGTGTAGAATGAGAGAAAAGACAGGAGGACAAAGAAAAAGGGGTTAAGAAATGGAAAAAAATATAGCACAACATAAGAAAGTGTAACTTCTAAGATGGTTATAATTTTTTTCTAGATATGAAGTATAAAGAAAGCCTGCAAAGGAGAAACATGCAGACTTAGTTTTGAATATTCGGCAGCAGTAATGCATTAAACCTGACACTGTAATGTTTGAACTGGGTTATAATCAATAACAGGGAATAAACCAAATGTAATTGTTGGTGATGGATATGATTGGAAACCCAGCAATTCAGATCTTAATAATGTCAGATTGTGTCCTTGAACACTTAATTTTCCTTTCATTGGTTTGCTTATCATTTAAATCCATGCTACATTTGTTTGCCTTCTGATACATTATGAATTTTGCTGTGCATGTACAGGGAGTATATGTTTTGTTTCAAAAAAAAAAAGGAGAAGGATGTTCACTGAAACATTCTAACTACATCCCTGGGAGAAGTTTGTGCTTCCATTAACAAGACTCAAAACCTCAACAAAATATGTACTGTATTAAAGTTTTAGAAGAAGTAGGTTTATGTGGGTCTGCCTCTGGAAACTATCAGGAAACTTCAGTTGGTCCAAAACTCAGCAGCCAGATTGCTAACTGTGGCTTGTTGTAGGGATCACGAAACCATCACCACCACCGTCCCGTTACAGCAGCTCCACCAGCTGCCAATCCATTTCTGGGCACAATTCTAAGTGCTGGTTCTAAACTATAAAGCCATGGCTTATGGCTTATGGGTCAAAGCTATCTCAAGGACAGTGTTTCCCTTTATGAGCCTGCCTAGGTGTTGAGATAATCAGGAGAGGTCTTTCTCTCAGTCCCCACCACCTTCATAAGTGCATTTGGTGGGGATTTGGGCCCTTTCTGTTGCTGCACCCAGACTCTGGGACTCCCTCCCACAGGAGGCCAGACTGGCCCCATCGTCACTATCCTTCTACAAGCAGGCAAAGAGAAAAACTTTCTTTTCAGGCAAGCTTTCTCTTGGTGAGTGGGTGCCTGAGTGGGATTTTTAAAAATGGATTGTTATGCATAATTGCTTTGAATATCTTTTTAGTATTAATTTTGTTTACTATTTCTTAGAGTTGTATTGGTTTGTTCTTTGTTACTCTTTGTATACTTATTGTTTTTATCTTTAAATATTGTCTTTTAATGGTGTAAGCTGCCTCGGGTCCTTATTAAGAAGAAAGGCAGGATAAAAATATTTCAAATAAATAAATAAATGTTAGTCTGTGCAAGCATATCAGACAAAAAATAAAAAAAGATTAAAATGTTGTGGCATTGCAAAGACTAACTGCTATATTTTACTGTGAATTTTTGTAGATCAAGTCCACCTCTACAGACTTGATCTACGAAATCCAATAAATAAATAAATAAATAAATAAATAAATAAATAAATAAAACCTCACATTAAAATGTAGGAGTTAGGTGTCACAAAGTTTTTGTCTCCTGAGGTTTTGTGTGTGTTTGTTTCGTTTTGGGCTTTCTGTCAAAACTATCACTTGAAATGCATGATCCTTAAAAGCAAACGTCAATTAAGTTAAAGTATCTTTAATCAAATAGAATTGCACCGGACCCTTTTCAGTGATTGCTTCCAAATGGCGATTGGCACAGGATAGTTGTTAAGGTGTTATAGCAAAATAAAAGTTGTGTGGCTCCTTTAAGACACCCAGATTCCTCAGAAGAAAGGGGCTATATATCTCTGCTAAATAATCACCCCACACAATTCCTTGGAAGTGTGATGGTGAGGCAGCTTATTTTAAAAACAGATTAAGGTTTTATAAATGAACTGTTCAAACCTGGACTTGTTTCTCTCAAACAAGAAAATAGCTTGGCTTTGCAGAATGTAATTGGAGTGCGATGTTGAGAAAGACGAACACTTCCATGAATGTCCATATAGGACATGATGGCATCCTTCCACTGAAACAGGGTTGGTGGTGACACAGACGCCTCAAGCAGCACATGATCAGGAGGGGAGGGGTGCTCTCCATGGCAATGTGCCCTAAAGGGATTCCCTACTTAGCCTCCAAAGCCAGGCCCTTGTGGCCTTGGAAACCAGAAACATTAGATCAATTCTCCTTTCTCCTCTTTGCCCCACCCTCCTACTGCTCTCAGGATCCCTCCATGATGAACACAGCACCAAGGGTGTTAATCCTGCCCACTTGCACATGCCCAACACTGTCAAACAGCAGGTTAGTGCCAGTCACCAAGCAGATGAACGGAGAAATCTTTTTGGAAAATCCAATTAGGAGGTCCAAAACAAGGCTTGGCTATTTTGGACTGCTTAACCTACTTCACAGGGTTGTTGTGAGGGTGGGAGAAGAAAAGAGGGAGGAAAAGAAAGGGTGGTTGTTGTAGGTTTTTCAGGCTGTTTGGCCGTGTTCTGAGAACATGGCCAAACAACCCAAAAAAACTACAACCACCATCAGATCCCCGCCGTGAAAGCCTTCGAGAATACATAGAAAACAAAGAGACCCAAACCTATTGTCCTGAACCCAATGGAGGAATATAAATGGAATTTGCATGCATACATACATACATACATACATACATACATACATACATACATACATACATACATACATACATACATACATACATACATACATACATACATACATACATACATACATACATACATACATACATACTTGTGCAGTCAAATACATCTGGAGGGCACTTGGTTGGGCATGGTTGCCCTACGCACATACACACATGCACAAACTTACACTTTTCTTAACAAGCTGCCTTCAACTTGTGAGGTGCTGTGTTGTGTTCTGTAGTTGTTTGTGATAATATAGCACTGTGTTTGCCTGTATGAATTCATTGCTGCTGCACAGTCACTACCTAAGATAATTTTGCTGTCTGAAGTAAAGAACTAAATGGTGCTTCCTCCTATTCTGTGTATAGGAAGCCAGTTGGACTGACAACTGAATCACACTTCAAAATGAGATGGAGTCCATTAGTTCACCTGAAATAACAAGCTAGTTTATAGTGCATCTCTGGCATACAGATGTGTGTTCTCTAGCAAAGGGAACAGCTGGGAGGCTGTCCTTGCCTTCTCTCTCCATCATCTGCCACGTGAGGTGATCACCTCATTTTGTCTAAGAGTAGAGCCAGCTAGGCTAGAATTTTTCAGACACGGCTCAGTGTTATTTTTCATCACTGAATAGAATGTAATGTTCCAAAGGAAGCTGCCTTCTGTCTGATCACGTGAATGAGGTTTCACAAATATTACAGAGACCAAAATTACCAGAATAATTAGAAGCAAATGAAATATGGATGCATTGCGTTTAAAAAGTTCATTAATTAACAGATTTTGTTCAACATGACAAAAAGACAGGGCGGGTACAAATAAGGCTTGAGTTTGACTAAATTCACTGTTAAATTTCATGGCCAGGATTGTGAAATATTTTTGTTGTTGTTGCTTTCCTGCTATAAAGACCTATATTAATCAAGAATGACTAGTCCCACCTCTCAAATAAAAAGCAAACACACACACAGCCTTAATTTCATTTCTCGGGGAATAAGTGGACTGGAAATCAGCACTTTATGATTCTCTTTCAAAAATGGGAGCAGACTGAACCCTGCATGCAATGAGAATTGTCAAAGGACAAGACCAGCAAGGTGTGGCAGATGCACTGGGCAAAAGATGATGGAGGAAGCATCAAGGTACTGGAGGAGACAGTTATGTACCACACAGGTGTCCTACTCCATCCCCAAGCTAGCCGACTACCTTTGCTTCAGAGGAAGGTGCTGTTGAATCACTAGTGTTTAAGACTCTGGGTCTCAGAATGCCAGTGGAAATCACAGGAAATTCCTATGTTCCTTTGGATTTCCAAGCAGGGAGACAAATCTCAGAATTAACGGCATCAGAGAAGGAGATAGTTTGATTAATGTCCATGAGATGGCCTTCAAACCTGAACACTCCAATCCATCCATTCCCAGCTAGCACCACAGGTTACTGGATTTGCAAAAAACAAACAAACCACAATTTCTGTGTGAGATGCTCCAAATTATGAGTCCCTACACCTGCACCACTGTCTCTGCAGTCTGTTCCTCTCACTCCTGCATTTTTGACATGCCAACTTTGGGCCCACTGTGCTGTTTGGAGCAAAGCAGGGAGTGGAGCATCAGCATCATGATTCATGAGCCTTATAGTTGCATAACTCCTGGCAGAAGTACTGCAAAACCTGAGAATTTTTTCTCTCTCATCCTAACCATTTTCTGCCACACCTGGCCTGTAACCTCACAATGGTTTGTCCTCTGGTTCAGGTTTGGCCCTCAGGTCTCAGCATAGGGGATACTCTAGATCTGGCAGTGCTACTAGCATCGAAGAAAGATTCAACTCTCAGTCCAGTTCGTTTTTGAAGGCAGAACTGAAGGAATTGCCCTTTGCCCCAGAAAGCAAATTACTTTCATCCAGTTGTGTAGCCTTTGTTACTTTCTTGTCACTCCGGACCTATTATTTTTTAAACACTGGAGAGAAAAATCTACAGTCTGCTCTATCTGCATAGGATATCTTATTTTTATTTATTTATTTGATTTGTATCCTGCCCATCTGGTCTATGCGACCACTCTGAGCGGATACCAGTATGATTAATACCCCTGTGTAAGGTAAAGAGTACTACATGGAATGAGTGGGGCAAAAACATGTGGCCCTTCTTACCACCCTCACAGAATGCTAATTGAATGAGATGTATGAATGAGTGTGAGTTCCACTGTGGGGCAAAGCTTCATGTTGTATACAAGCATGTGTTTTAAAAAAAAAAAGAAGGTAGTCCAAATGGAGGGGTCACTGTTATCTGCTTTTGTCTTTTTACGGGCCCAAATCCTGTTGCACAGCTATGCAAATGGCACAAGTTTTGGAAACAAACTGTCCTTATTTAAGATATCACTGTAGACATTATCAGTAGCATACTGAGCTGTATGACTCAGCATGCAACTGTTAATGTCCATGACAATTCCTTAACTTAAGGCAATGTGCCTCCAAAAGTTACACTATTTGTGCTACACTCACCTATCTAGGTAAGAGGATTTGGGCCATTTTTTTAATTAAAATTTTATTTTGGATAGTTGCCTTGAGTACCATTTCTCATTCTGCCATCCTGCCTACAAATGAGGGCAGCAAAAGTTGTGTAAATCATCTTTCTTGTTCCTCTTCTCGCCCTCATTTTTTTAAGAGTTAAGGCCAAAAGAAACATGCTAAGAATATGAAAGCACAACACAGAGAGAGGGTTGTGTGGGGTGATTTTTTGTCACTGGAACATTACTCCATAAACTCAGGCATTGCAATCCCTCAGAACATATTTAACTCAGGTAGATGACATAATTTGAGACTCCCCTGCATTTCTAAAACAATTATCTTAAGATGTCTTCGCTCAGACATGGATCTCCTGGGGTACCCTTCCTTGATATAGTTCCCTTCAAAGTATCAGACTACAATCCCTATTGTCCCCAACAATGCTGGCTGAGGTGATAGGCATTGCAATATCAGGGAGGAGGGCATTGTAATATCAGGGAGGGTATTTCTTTATTTAGATAAAAATGTCCTAGGAGCTGAAGTGGATGGAAACTAGAAATTAATTTTAATTTCTATCCAAAATTTTAACTAATTTGAGCTGTCGTTAATGTTTTGAGTAGCCATTTATTTGTTCAAATTCCCAACAGCAGTGGAACTATGACTCCTTTACTGTTCTAACATTCACAGGGGAACATGTGCAGACAAGTTTGGTTCAGACTATCCTAAGAATTAATATTACAAGAATTTTTGCAGCAATAGAAGCCCTAAATCCAACTGTTAGTCTCAAATGTATATAACTGTTTCCATTAATCCAATGGATCCACCTTTGTTGTGGCTACTAGTTAGAATTAGAGAATGCTGCTACATTAGGAACCTTTTGAAGACTTTAAAGTATGATGTGATGTTCTGGAGGTGCAAATAGAAATAGAGTACATTATGAGGCACCAAAAATGTTTCTAGGGCAACATCACTAAGGGAATGGAAGGAAAACCAATCATTGGGGACATGGGCAGGAAAAAGTGGTCAGCCTGATGCTTATGGAGTGACTCACCGGCAAAGATGCATCCCTTTCATCCCGAAACTCAGGCAGGGTCTCCAGGCAGAAGATCACAATGGAGATAAGAATGACCAACACTGAGATGACTGCAACGATGCGAGCAGCCTGGGAAGTTTCTGGATGCTCAAAAAGCAGCCACACTTGTTTGAGGAAGGCTCTGTCTGGCATCGGCTGGGCTTCTTCCTTAATGAAACCCTCGTCATCACGGAACTTAGTGAGAGCTTCATCTCCCAGCTGGTAGAACTT
Source organism: Pogona vitticeps (assembly GCF_051106095.1). Taxonomy (NCBI): domain Eukaryota; kingdom Metazoa; phylum Chordata; class Lepidosauria; order Squamata; family Agamidae; genus Pogona; species Pogona vitticeps. The sequence goes on from NC_135788.1 coordinate 101,071,968, forward strand.
GAGTTCTTCCAAAAAAACATCAATAGGGATGTTGGCTGGTCGCCGGAGCCGTCCTCCAGACTGGTAGTAATATAGGATGGAGTCGAAACAGGGCCGGTTGCGGTCAAAAAAATATTCATTGCGCAGCGGGTCATAGTAGTGCAAACGACGTCGTGGATCACCCAGGAGGGTATTGGGGAACTGGCGCAAGGTTTTTACTTGAGTCTCAAAGCGTAGGCCAGAAACATTGATTACCACCCTCTCACAGCAGTCCTTGCGGAGGTGCCCCTCATAAGGAACAATGGGTTCATCCTCCCCTCCTGGTAGCGGCAATAGTTTCTCCATGGCAGGGCTGTCAGCAGCTACAGGGATCTTGAGATGAGGTCAGGAGTCATGATTCAAACTTCGCCCCAGCATTGAGGCCCTCTCTCTCTCTCTCTCTCAAAAATGGTATCTTGTCTTCTCCAGGTCCTCTGTGGAGCTATTCTATGAGGCTGTAGGCTTTCCAATACCAATTCACTCACTCTGTTATCTGTATATCAACTAACATCTCTCTCTTCTTGCCCTGCCAACCTATTTCCTCTCCTAGTTCACTCTTTACTTTAAACATAGCTGACCCAGCTTCTAGCTGGCTTGATTCTCTCCCCTTCTCCTTTGCTACTTCTCCTTTTTCTCCTTCACACCATCTCTTTTATTTCTTGGCATTAACTTATTTTTTAAGGTAGTCTTCTGCTATTGACATCCATCACCCCTACTCTGTCCCCCTTGCTCCACCACATTCAAGTTTGCTTTGATGTCTTCTAAGGGGTTAGTCCCACAAGCTAGTCCTCCCCCCCAACTGCCCTTCTCTATGTCCCCTTTCTGAGAACACCCACTGCCTCCCAATGCCAGCGTCCAAAGTTTCTGCCTGTAAACACTTTCCCCAGACCTAGAGGTATCAGGTTGCCCCAGGACAGTACAGACTCTTGGCCCCCTTGCCAAAATCCCAGCACCGCCCCAACCCCATGCCTAAAAGCAATTCCAGCAGTACTCTGATCAGAGGAGGTGAGAGCTAAAAATAACTGGAATGGTGACATAGGGGCAGGCAGAATGCCCCAAGCAGAGAAAAGGAGGGGTCAAAGCACCTTCATGATGGTAGAGAAGACTGCCAGCTAGAACTCTTGTGCTCTCTAGAAAAAGTGAGGAATGAGCCAGGACACCTGAATCTCTGAGAAAAGAACAAGTTTTTACAAGCTACGTACGTAAGGAGAGGCCCATGATGGGTTTTGGGAAAGAGCCCTGGATTACATGGCCAGCAAACACCACACTACATCATATTTAGAGCTCCAGATTTCTCTTAACAGATTTCTCTTTAAAAGCAGCTAATATCCACACTCAGCCAATGTGGACCGAGAAATGCGGATATACAAACAAATTGCTTGTCTTATATGTAAATGTCTTCTAGGTTGCTGATAATCATTCCTCTTCCTCATGGCCCTTCTTTTCAGCAAATACTATTCTGCTTCCTATGCCTTAATTTTGTTATTTTCTTATCCCTCTGCTTTTTACCTCCTGGCTTCATGGGCTCTTCAGAGTAAAATGCATCAGCAAAAAAGGACGACATACTCATCTGCCAAGCATTTTTGTATGCTAATGTTTACAGACAGGTCCAAATTTGGAAACAATCACTACAACTGAAACAGAAATACGGTGTGTCTCACAAGGAAGGCTGTGGCCAGGGGCCTTGTGCACCTGTTCTATATGTTGTCTAAGGCAGTGGTCCTCAGAAATCCTGGCCAGCAGAGGTGGTGGTGAAGGCTTCTGGGAGTTGTAGTCCAAGAACATATAGAGGCCCAAGGTTGGGAACCACTGGTCTAAGGCCGTGACTACACTGGCAAATAGTATGAGATGTGCTCCATAAGTAGAATGGATGAATTTGAACTTTTAAAATTTGGTTACATGATGCAAAGGTTGATGCAAATCAGCTCGGCCCTTTTTTGTTTCATAAGTGGAGGTTTTTTTTTTTGCCAGTCACTAGGGATTCTACTTTTTAAAAGCCAGAGTTATTGGATTGATGTCTTCCACATGTGATAAGTTGTTTCTTTCTCCAAAAGGATGTTGGGGGGGGCATGACTGTGGTCCTGGTGATGTACTAAACTGAATGTGATGTTTTAGACAGCAGGAACACCCATACCTGCAATCTTACTCCCTAGTTGTCCTGAAGTTTTGTGGTTTTTTTAAATTTTAAACAAACTACCAAATTTATCACTAGATCACCTTATCACCACATTGATATATTAGTTTAGCACCAGATCACCTCTGGTTGGACCAAAAAAAAGGATAAAAATGTATATGAAATAGAAACAACAACAAACTATAGCAAACTACTATGTTTTCACGGCATGTGTGTAGGTGTTTGCATCTTGTGGAGAATTTTGGAAAACTGTCCCTTTTCGCTTGCACCTTTAAACTACTCACTTTAAACAACTCACTAGCTTTAAAAGGAACCATAAACGGAGAGCCAGGGATCAGCAAAGGACTGGATCAAGGGAAGGGGGCCTTGGGTTAGACAGACTGAACCACATTGAATTGAGGGGTCAGTGTGAGCACTGGAACCAAAACAATCTGCAGTCTTTGAGGGATCACCTTAAGTACTAGCAGCCTAACAACGAATTGCAAATGTGCAAACACAAATCCCCTGCTTTCCCTTTGCAGGATGCCTTATCCTGGCATGGACAGCCCTACAGAGAGGACACCAATACTTTTAAATGTTAGTGCCTTTAAATATAAACAAACAAGTCATGTTTGTCAGCCTTCATAGAGGATGGTCCATTCATATGTTAGTAGGACGCAAGACCATCCTTAAACAGAATTCTCTGTATATATTTAACTAGTTTTTACTTTCTCACTTGGTTACAATATACTGTACAGTATCTTTGCACTTGCTTCCTAATTGCTGTTTGATCATGTTTGATTATTTCTTTTCCTGTTCTTAGTTACATTGCCATATAAAAAAGTCAGTACATAGGCTTTATTTTTAACTCATTTTGTTACATTTGGTTTCTCATTCAGCAATTACAAAGTTGGCCTTCTCCCTCCAAGGTGTTCCTTTCCTTACCTATTAATTACCTATTAACTGTAACTTGCATGCAGTGGTATGTTCATTTTATCCATGTACATCATGCCTAACACGTTTTGGCTGCTTGTTCTAATAACACAGGGTAATGATGATATACACTCCTAGCCTTCTGTTCCTTATGCTAGCTGGGTTGCTGCTGACATTCAAATGTCTTCTCTATCAGCTGGTTGCATTTTCTGCCCTGATAATGGCATGGCCACATGCACTAAGCTGCTGAGAAGTTTAAATGAGCAAAACAGATCTCCAAAGAACTTTCTGTTACCAGCGAATTCACTTCCCACGTATCTCTTTAAATGCCTCTGTATTGTTTTTTCTCCCAAGGTCTATATACATATCTTGAGGTCTGAGGTTTTTCTCTCCCTTATGCATCCCTTCATCTTCCTTGGTGTACCATCTGTTGAGATAAAAGGTACAAAAGAAAGGTCCACCCATGTTTGTTCCTTGCTTCAGATACGGGCCAAGTAGAAGCCCCTTCCTCTTCTGTGGACAAAAGCTGACTGTAATGGCAGTTCAAATCATACTTCAGCACTAATGATGGAATAGTAGTCTCCATCATGATACATAGTCTGGTGCAGTGAATCAGGAAACCTGGTTTTGAATCCCCACTTGGCTATGGACACACACTGGGATGGGCAGGGTGGCAAAACCATACCTTAAGCATCTCACTTACTTTGAAAGCCCTGTTTAGAGCTGCTAACATTCGTTCTAACATGAGAGCACATTACAAAAATTTTCTACCATCCTTGAGTTATAGCTATTAGCTATAACTGATGCTTCATGTCACACATGGGCCTTCTATGTGCCCATGATCCACTTTATGGGGCACTGATTTCATTTCTTTGTTCTTTTCCTCTCACTGCATAAGTTTTCCCAGTTTACACCAATACTATAATCCAGTTTCAGTCCACCAGTCCACTGTGAAGCTCTTAAAGAATTCACATAATGAACATATTGGCGGTGGCTACAGCTGGCTCAATCCCTGTCCTTTCTCCAACATGTGATAGCACATATGAATATTGTCTATTGTCATTTGTGCCCACAAATGCCTTGATATTCCCATATTGTTTCCTTCTCAGAGAGCACTTTGCTGCACAGCCTACAGATCCATATCCAAAAGTAGTAAGGCAAACTGTTGGCTGGGATTACATGTTAGCCCAGCCAATGAATTGACACTCAAAAGTGTGACCAATGGGAAGAGAGGCAAACTTCAAATGATTATTCATTCTAGCATCTCTCAAATATGTTTTTATGCTGCCAGGCTTTTGCTTTGCTTTGACTCCATGTTCCCTGCAGGTGCATTTTTAGCTGACTCTTATTTTCAGCTGTTTTGTTTTGTTACTGATGTTGTTATATATGTTAGGGTTTTAGAGGATTTCTCGGAGCCTCAGAAGCTGGAACAGGAAGTTTCAGATTAAAGATTTCCATCACTGTCTGATCATGGCATCCTTGTTGCACAGCTTAAGGGTACACAACAGGATTTTAGCCTATGACATGCTGAAATCATCAATAACTGATTAGTAATGCTTGGAAAAGTCTACAACTCCCAGAATCCTCTTGTCAGGATGGCTTGGCCTGGGGGATTAAGGAAGTTTAAAATGTAACATTTCCAAGCTCTGCTGTTCATGTGGATAGTTACAGCATTGTCATTATAGTCATTTTTTTTAAAAAATGTAGTTTTGCAAGTTCTAAAACTCCAAATTGTTTTCTTCCTTCCTTCCTCTTTTTCTAAATCTCTACAATTTGAGAACAGGTTAATTACATTCCTGTCACCTTGAGAAGTATATTCCTGATCTGAGTATTATTGCTTCCTCTCATGCTATCCAAGCAAATAAATTGATGGCCATTTCTGAAACATTCACTGTCTAACACTGCCATCTACTGCTAGGCAATTCAGGTAAAAATACCATGTTTAGTAGGCTGTTTTGAAAAGGTAGCTAGTTGTGTTAGGCTGCAACCAGACTGCAATTTGATTCGCAGCCTGTATCACAGTTGAATTTGCAGTCAGTGATCACATAGAGGCTGCAGATTGATTCAGGAGTTCAATGTTCACACACTCGAAGCAATGCAATACACATTTCATCCCACTGTCCCCTCTTCTTTCCTTCCTTCCTCTGGTCCCACCTATCCCAAATCTTTTATGGTTTGCTGTCAAGCAGCTTGGCTTTGAAATGGCTGTACAAATGTTCCAGAAAAGGTGGCAGTATTCCATATATATTCTTAACATGCACAGAAAGACTGCATACCATGGGAATGTCTTTTATTTCGCCTGGGTTGATTCTCTTTTGTTCATTTTTGTAAAAATTCCTGTCTGGAGGTGATCTAGCACTATATTAGTATATCAACGCTGGTGATGCAGTGATAATGTGATCTAGTACTGATCTCACATATGTTAAATTAAAAAAAATTGGAGGACAATTAGGGGGGAAGAACTCAGGGATGGGCATTCACATGGTCCTGAATATCACACCCTGACTCCCTATGTCACCAAAACACTACCTACAGACATGCCCCTCTCATCTTTACAAGAACGAATCAAGTGATCACACTGGAAAAGTTCTGTTAAAATCATTCTAGCTTGAAAAAAGTAGAAGCCCCCAGCAGCAGAGGAAAAAAAAGCCACACTGAGAGGGAAAAAGGGCCAGTCCGATCTGAATTCACCTTTGCATCATATGATCAGGGGGGGAAAAATCAAATCGACCCATACTATAGCCACAGCAAATCCAATGGTAGTTGATCACATAGCATCAAAATTAGTCTACTTTAGCATGTGTAACGAAAAGGAAATTTTGCATAGTAGTCACTGTCCTGCTCCAAAATAATTCTGTCTGTTCCATTTTCTAGAATTCCCACCTCCTATCTGTTCCTAACTCTGTGAATGTGTAGGTGCATCCATTTAGTTTCTGTTCATGTTTTATATGGTGATTTTTATGTTGTTGACAAATATATGGATTAAAGTCTTTGGGTTATATTTTCTCTATGCTGCACTATAAATGAAGTAAGATCATTTGACTTAGGACCATGAAAAAGGATCTGCCCACACAAACTGCTGCTATCACTGGTAATTAGGCCAAAAGCCTTACACTGTCTACCAACTATTCGGAAGCAGTTTTCACATCATTCTCAAATTGGTTCTAATTATGTACATTTTCAAATGGGATGGTATTAAACAACAAATAGCAACAGGTTATGTCTTTCCCTTCAAAGTAAATCTAACTGGATTTCCTCTGAAATATGTGCATGATACTATAATCTAAAACTTTGACTATTCACACTCAACCTCTTCTTAACTGATGTATTTAAGAATGATAAGCATTTTGCTATGCAATCCCAGCACAGACAACATTTGTGTAAAAGCCTGGAATGCCATGACATTTTACACCAGCTGCCTTGCAACCGAGATCATAGGGCCAGTTTATGCTTCAGGATGCATACAGAAGACGTTTATGTTTGGATGTGATTACACTAAAGAAAATGTCGTCAAATACAGAATTTTCTCATCTCAAGGATAAGAGTTTGGGTGAACAGCAGTTTGGGGTTTCTTTCTGTATTTGGTGGTGGAGCCACTCAAATATGCAGCCTCCCACCAGAAGCCTGTGGTAAAACTGTCAAGAGAAACTTTTGGAGTTTCTGGACATGACATTGTGTCACTATTCCATCTTAGCCTCTTTAATAGCTGTCTTGTGGTAAGGATGTTTCTAAAGGCAGAGCTCCCCCTACTTGCAGTGAAACACTTTGCACCTCTTACATCCTTTACTCCAGATTTTCCGTGGTAAAATGCCGCTGTGCACAAGCAAGTTGAAGTAGTGTAAATCTGTCATAAAAGTCAGTGAATAAAGCATGGTAATAGCAGAATAAAAACCTCTTTGGTGGGAGAACACAGGTTATAAATAGAAAACATTGTTTTTTGCTTTCACACACCAATAACATTTTGTGTCTAACACGGGGCAATTGCGCAAGAAAAGCCTAATCTGGAAACATCCTTTTGCAGTACTGGATTCTGTTCCCTATATAGTAATATATAAATTGGAGAGCTTTGAAAAGAAACAAAATTCTTTATGTCAGTTTTTGAAATCACAAGTCTCTTCTTCAAGCTTGGTGTTATCAAACAGCTTGATATTGAAACCATGCAATTTGCTCCCTGTCTTAATGTGTAACAGGGAAGGAGTTACAAGCACTCAGCTAGGATTCATGAGGTGATAAGACTTCATCCTGAATGACCCTCAGGTCTGCCAGAAAAATAAAGGCAGTACATCTTAATCACAATTTTGAAAGCATAGTACACAACCCTTTCAAAACATCAAACTGTGCCCTTCTGTAGGGATTTTTGCAACTGTAACCCACTAAAAGATATATTTTATAAACTTTTATGAATAAATCCCAAACACTATAATTCTTTGCATCTTTAGAAGAGGTAGTCTCTCAGGCAAAATCAAAACATACAGTAAATTAAAAAAATAAAGGAAAAAACCAGTTGAGCTACCTTAAAATACAAACTGCTATCTTTTAATTTGAGCTTTTGTGGACAAGTCCACTGCTTCAGATATGAGAGTGGGACTGCATGGCAAATATTTATTCAGTTATATTTTAGGGCCATTGTAGTCCCACTCTCATGTCCGAGGAAGTCTACGAAAGCTCACATTAAAACACAGCAGTTACTCTTTAAGGTGCCACAATGTTTTTGTCTCTTTAAATTTTTGGCTGCTGAACCCCATAGTTTATGGAGAGGAGATCTCTCTGTTACTTTGGATGAAACAATGCAAAATTTTAAGGCGCAAATATCACACCTCAGCCAGCAGTGCTGAGAAAGAGCGGGCAGCTTTTTAAAATCCTCCTTCACTTTCCTGAAACCGCCTCCCCTAGCACCGCCCACCTCTCCTCTCTCAGCTTTCGCGGATGGATTATGAGAGTTAACACAAAAATAAAGCCCTGCGCGGAAGGATCTTGATAAGGGGGCAAGGCATAGCGTCCGCGGCTGAGCGTGCGCAGACGGAGCGCCGACTAGGCCCAGCCTGAGGCGGCGGGAGGCGCCGAGTAGAAGAACGAAAACGCGGCCGAGCACCCCGACGAGGGAGAGTCTGAGTGTGTGTTTGTGTGTGAGAGAGGAGCGCCGAGTGCGCGGTGGGGCGGGAAGGCCTGGCGGCGTGCAGTGGTGTGTATAAGAGGGGAAATGAGTTGTTTTTCACGCGCGCGTGTTTGGACTGGAGGGGAGGGGGGCGGTTGGTGCTCGTGAGGGGAGGTTTGAGGGCAGGGGTTTGCGTCATGGGGGCCCTGCGGGGAGGTTGCTCACAGAAAAAGAAGGAGAGGGAGAAACAGAAAACCCCTTAGTTATTGTTTTTAAAAAGCTTGCGGGCGGTGGGTGGGAAGGCGTGAGCACGCGTGACTGGCTTTCTGAGAGAGCAACAGCAGTGACGATCATAGTCATGCAGGAAAACTGCTTGAATGTTGAAAACGCTTTCGCTACAGGGTTGTTGTTGTTTTACAACAGCCCTGCAGTGTAGGCCTCGCGTTAGGATTGCCCCCCCCCTTTTTAAAAATGGGGAACTGAGGCCATGACAGAAGTGCGCCTGTGGCTTCCCCTTGCAGCAGCCACATGAGGTGATAGAATGGCCTGTACCATTTCAGACTGCAGGGTGGTGGGTTGGTGGAGAGAATCCATCGTCCCCGAGTGCAGGAAACCAGATTTAGGCTGAACATCAGGAAAAACTTATTAACTGTTAGAGCAGTGCAACAATGGAACCAAGGTGGTGAATGCTCCATGGCTGGAGGCATTCAAGAGAAAATTGGACAACTCTCTGTCAGATCTGCTTTGATTTGGATTCCCATCTTGAGCAGAAGGTTGGAGTCAATGACTTTATAGGCTCCATTATGCTGTGGTTCTGTGATCAAGTTTTTTATACAAGCACTGTAGAGAGCTGCACTGGAACCTTTTGCTTCCTCTGTTTTGGTTCTTGCTTCTTCCCAGCCTCCATTTTTAGACACCAGGGAACTTCAGATTCCTCACCTGAAATGTGTAACTCTTCTTTGCCTCTGCAAGATCTTACCACCTGCCCCTTATATTGATCAGAAGCAAAGCCAATCTGATATGGTTGGATTGGCTTCTTGTAGATCCAGGCTGGAATTCTCAACTGAGCTATGAAACTTGTTGGGTAACCTTTGGTCAGTTTCTTTCCCCACATCCCATGTCAGTTTTACCTACTTTGCTGGACTAGTCTGAGGATAAAGCAGGTAGAAAGAGCCAGGTATTCTGCCTTAAGCTTATTGAAAGAAAAGGAGGGGGGCAGCATAGACAAGATTCATAATGTCTTCCCTGGTTCTAAGAGTCTTTTATAGCACAGTTCTCTGTTTATCAGAAATAATTAATTTTGTGTTCAGTGGGATGTGCTTCTTGATAAGTGTTTTGAGGATAGGATTTCAACTTTTGTATCTATTTGTTACCTACGGCTGGAAAGGTATAGTATATGTAAATCCTATGATAATAGAGTGAAGAGTGTTTTATTTCAGGAAATTAGGCAATAATGGATTGAATGTGGAGAGATTTACTTCTGAATAAGATGGGATTGGATTGCACTGTAAATATAGCATCTACTTTTCTTGGCATAGAAGTATCTTCCGGAACAAAATTGTTTATAGCCTTTTGTTTATAAATTGCAACTGTCTTACTATAATTCAGGGCTAGTATTAGTTCTATTTCCACAGTCAGAATAGCTAGCAAGATATCTGTCCATTTTATTAGCCTTTCCTTACATTTTTTGACTCTTGTTCTCTTAATGTGGCAGATTTTCCAAGATGACGCAATTTCTCCCCCCAAATTTGTTGGCATTATTTGCCCCTCGTGATCCTATACCCTATCTGCCTCCTTTGGAGAAATTGCCCCATGAGAAGCACCACAATCAACCCTACAGTGGTATTGCCCCTTACATTCGTGAATTTGAGGTGAGTGTTTCTGTTTCAGTTTTGATACATCAGGCTTGAGGAAATGTTCTTTTGACATTGGCTAGTGCTTGTGGCTATGATAGCAACTGCTTTCATAACACTTTATGTTTTTCCTTCATTAAATGTTAAGAATTAGAAATAGTTATTAAAATCAGTTTCTATTTCAGGATCCACGTGATGCTCCTCCACCTACTCGTGCAGAAACACGGGAGGAACGAATGGAACGGAAGGTATTTATAGTGCATAGTAGGGTGGGTTATGGTAATCTTAGATATGATTAAAAACTTTTTATTCTTTGAGCAAATAAAGATCAAATTTTATCCATTGTGTGTTAAGAAGGTGAGGTGGGTGGTCACTGTAGAATTCAAAAGGATGCGATTTCTTATATCACAGTCCGTAGTTTTTTTGTCCATGACAACCATAGGCTTTTTGCTGGGAAGAAGTGAAGAGCATTCTCTTCTTTCCACCAGTGTGGAAACAGCACTCTCTGGGTGGTAGGGAATACAGAAATGGCTTTTAATTCTCATAATCAACAATCCTAATGCTGATTTTCTTTTCTTCGCTAATATGAAGAGTGGAGAAGGAGTGGGCTGCATAAAATCTTTCAGTGATGATTTGGTAGAACAAGGGTCAAGGCATGCCAGGAAGCTGCAGGTTATGAATTCTTGCTTTAGACTGTTTTTAAAAAAGTTTGTTACTGACTGTCTCTACCCTCTTTGGTTGCAGAGGCGGGAGAAGATTGAGCGCCGACAACAGGAAGTAGAGAGTGAGCTGAAGATGTGTAAGTCAGGGAGAATGGCAAGAAGTAGGAAGGGTTGATTAATAGCATTATCGGTTTTCTTTATTTACTGACAGTGGCTTTAAATGTTTCATATGACACCTTTCAAGCTGATTATTGCCACATTAGTTCATGTCAAGACCTAATATTTGCATAGTATGTATGAGAAAACACACAAGAAAAATGAATTCATTTTCTTATTTGATTGCATTATTTTTCCAATCAGGGGACCCTCACAATGATCCTAATGCTCAAGGAGATGCCTTCAAGACACTGTTTGTGGCCAGAGTTGTAAGTGACCTTCCTTGTTCTTCCTAAAAATACTTAATTTAAATAAGGTTATTATGGTGTCACTTAAAAAGAAGTTAGGATACAAATAAAAAGAAACAGTCCCTGCAGCATTCCCAGCAGAGCTCATATCTGTAGTTTTCCTCAGATGTCATCTTTGCCTTCTCATTTTGCCTTTCTGTTTACCTTGTAGAATTATGACACAACAGAATCCAAGCTGAGGCGGGAATTTGAAGTCTATGGGCCCATCAAAAGAGTAAGTAGGGGTACCATGTAGGATCAGTTTTGCAAAAACAAAAACTGAACAACTAAAAATCATCTTTAAAACCCTGCCTTCATGAAAGCTGCTACAATTTTCTGTTATTCTTTAGGTATTTAAAATGTAATTGTCACCACATTCAACATGTTTTGCACACCAGTATTATTCTCAGAATGAGAGATGGGTTAATGTTGTGTAACTCTTGTCTCCTTAATTTCATTGTGAGCTCAGTCTTCACATGCCCTGATTGAGATTGCAATCCTATTTAGCTTTTTCCTGTCTGAGAGTAGGCATTATAGTGTTCTCTATCCCACAACATGGTGGTTTTTTTGTTCCATCTCAAGGATCGCTGTTTTGCATTCAGATATTTCTGATCAGAAGTATCAAAACATTTGGGGATTCCAACTCTAGTTCTGTGACTTCATGTAATCACAATCTTTGCCTTTACTTTTCCACTGCTCTCTTCTCATTCATGACATTGAATTGACATTGCCAAGACAGAGAAAATTTCAAATACTGTGGGATTGGGACTACTTCATCTCCAAACTCTAAGTGTCGTTTATTTTAAAAAAGAGAAATAGAGCAGCAGTTTCTGTTTCCCTGAATCACCAACATATTCTATTGTGGAAATGTCTCACCAAATAGACATATCAGGGGAGGTTGGCCATGGAATTTGGGGTTGAGGGTGGGTTATTCTTTTTGCACAGGTAATCTTTAAGTGATGGGATTGTCTTTGGAGGTACAGTTTTGACACTGAAAGAAAGTTTGTTTCTGTTCTCTTGGTTGTGCTGGACTTTGAGATGGAACTATCTTGTTAGCCCTTTGCACAACTGCTAATTTATTTTTAGATCTACATGGTGTACAATAAACACTCTGGCAAGCCCCGTGGCTACGCTTTCATTGAATATGAACACGAGCGTGATATGCACTGTAAGTACAATCCTTTTCTGGGATGCTTCTGTGTGTCTTGTGTGTGTGTGTTTTATAAGATGAGTTTCTATTGTTAAAAAGTGTCTTGCAAACTTTTCAAAGCCCTTGAGCTTTTCAAGGGTTTGGGCTCCCCCCTGGGCAGGTAAGTACAGAGTAGGGGGAGCCTGGCTTGGTTTGGCGAGCACCCAAGTTCCGTTAATCTGTTGCTGCTGGCTTTCCAAGAGGATCCTTCCAGCTGTTAAAAGTATCCAGGAGGGAGAATGGTTTTACTTCTTCAGTGTATGTAATTCAATTACGAGTTGATGTTGGAGATTATTATAGCTACTTCTGTTTACTTTATTTTATTGTGAAAGTAAATTAACGTAGCTTGGGTGCTGCAAACATAATGTGTGTACTAAAGTAACAGGCAACAGTTCAACAGATCTTGTTTTTGCCCACTAGAATTCCCTTGTGTTTGGGAGGGGTAATCCTATAGGCAGAGGGGGGATAACTAGTCACACTACTGTCTTTTTTTTGGGAAGCTAAAGCTACTGCTTGCACTGTGGGACACAGCAGTCATCATAAGGGGTGCCCTCATATTCTGAACTGTTGCCCATCTCCTTTCTGTTAATTTGTTTTTAAGAGGGAGAATGAATGCTGTGAAGAAGTTCTTCTTCAAAAGCAATTGTAACTTTGACCTGAAGCTGTGTTTTGAAAAGATGCTGTTGTTGAGAGGCGTGTTGTGAGCGGGGTGTATTAATTCTGTGTTCTTATTGTCACTGCAGCCACCTTTCTGATGGCTATTGCCACTGCTGGCTTGCAGCTGATCCTTATGCTTCCCCTTTACAACATCTCATTGTATGGTTGGTATAAGGGTTTGTATAATTGGTAAGAAACCTCAGTACCCAACACACTTCTATACACAAGCCAGGTCAAAGGCAGATGCCAGGTAATAGGACTTAGTTAAGAGTGGAGAGAAAGATAGGGGGTTCTATTTCTCTTCTGGCCTCTGTGCAGCTCTCTTGCTGTATGGAAGAGGAAAGAGAAATGGGTTTCTTGTGTTGTATTATTGGCCCTATATCTTGCACTATCAGTTTAGTGGGGAGGGAGGGAAAGACAGATCAGCCCTCTTCAGTAGGGCTCAAATATCCTGAGTGAACCCTCCCTCTCCAAGCCACACATGTGCCATTTATTGTTTCTGCAATCACTGGAGCCATTTTTGTGGCAGTGCAGGCAGAAACAGAATTGTCACAAATGAAATTCTTGTCTCTCTGCCCCATATAAACCTAGCAGAGGGGGCATCTGAAAACATTTCAGATTTACTGGAACAGAATAAAATTTCCTGTTACTCACTAATGCAAATTGGAATCCGTAATGACATTTGGAGTCACCTTAAAACCTGGCATGAAAATTCCTATTTAATGACAGCTGCTTTCAATGCTAATATAATAGTATTGATAAAATAATAAGCCTGATGCTAAAATGAGACACATTCCCCACTCAAATGCTAAGTTAAATATGGATTAGAGTTGCTATAGGACTGGATTGATAATGCTTGTAAATGTGAAGTGGGGACCTTAGATTATCATGTTAAACGATAATTATGTGCCATCAAGTCGATTATGACTTATGATGAACTTTTACAGATTTTTCTTGGTATAGAGTTTACAGAAATGATGCTTCTGGGGATACTGTGGGACTGCAGCTTCCCCAAGACTGCACAAGATGGCTCTTCTGCCAGAAGGCACAGTGGGGAATTTAAATTCTAACTTCTGGCTCCACAGCCAGATACCTAACTCACTGATTTATCCCCACCCCCACTTCAAAAAAGTTTGCTTGAGGCATAGTAAGGTATTCTTGTAACATACCAAATCCATGGTCATTTGTGACCAGTAACAATTGCCATGAGATGCATCTCCAGTACAACCAAGATGGAACTGCTTGGTTCTTTGCCACAGAGCAAAGCTCTGTTCCTAGCCCTGCACTGTACCCACTGGACATGTAGCTCCTTCATTCTTGCTTCTAGTTTCAAAAATATGCAGGATTTTAAGCTATAAAAGATTTATATATGTAGTGTACATACGTTTGTTGTCTTGAACTAAGGTAGCACTGTGGAGACTGTGTATGTGATTGTCTCCTTCCTGATCTTGGGCAGGCATTTCAGTTCCTTAGAGCTGGCTGATGGTGGAAATGGCAGCAGTATAGATATGAAATAGAAAGATACAGGGCATGTCAGGAAGTAGACAATCATCTTTTAAATCTCTTACTTGCATAGCTGTGTTAGGCTGTGCATAAGCCTATAGCAGACATACTCCATTAGCCTGTCTTGAATTTCAGAATGAACAAATAATCAGGGAAGTGGAAGATTCTTACCCGTTATTGTGGCCCGACTCCTGACATATCTCTGGGCTTTAATAAAAATTACAGTTTGTCCTTTGCCTCATGTAGTGGGATCTCCTTGTCTTAACATACAGAAATGCATTGACAAAAGATATTTTAACAGGAGCACTTTTAGACAAAATTGAGGACAAATGATTTCTGGTAAATACCCCTAAAACAGTTTATGTGCACAAGCCCTGAGTGGCTGATGTGTGTTTCTTAGAAGGGAGTGTACATTTTTGCCTGTGTTCTTTCAAATTCATAGGAAGCAGGACTGAGGATATTTGAGCTCTGCTTTTAGTTAGCAAGTAGTTAGTAATTAGTAAGCAGTTTGACTAATTGGCTTGACTTGGGGTACAAAGCTTAGGTAGATGGAGTTTTTTGGTCACCCATGGCGTTTTTGCCAAGGCTGTAATGGACCTTCCAGGCAGGACGTGGTTCGGATGTCTGTCTCTGCAGAGATTCTAACCATTGGTTCCTTTTATGGGTTTTAACACACAAGCAGGCAACTATATTACTGTTGCTGGGTTCCTAATTCCTTTTAGAGAGGTTAGTTTAGATACATCACATGTTTATTGCTATTCTCTCTCTTTTATCTCCTTTAGCTTAGTTCTTTCAATTGTATAGTATTCAAAGCTTTCAACTTGTCTGATGCAAGCAGTAGCTAGGAACACTTAAGGGGTGTGTTGCCAAAATGCTCAATTTCTGATGCCTTTGTAGTTGAAGGGCACATTCCTAAACATTGGGATTGGGTTTTTTAAAAACCTGTTAATTTAGATGGGACCTAAAGGGTTTTACTGAACTTGTCTGTTATTGCAAGACGAGGTTTAGATTGCCATTTAATCTAATGTTGCTGTGTTTGACAAACTTTGAAGACTGAAGGGCATCTAGCCTTCATCTGAGCTTTGTTTTGGGGCATTGTTAGCTGGGTTGGTTGGTTAGCTAATTAAAAAAACAAAACCCCTAAAAATGTGCATTTATCCTTGAAACTTAACTGCTGACCTGATTGTGAGGGGGAAAGTGTAGTCCTTAGAACTTTTGTCAGCATACATGAAAGAAAAGAGAAGCTGCAAGTATAGTACTAAAACTGCAAGCTGCCTAATGTGAACAGTAACAAACTTTCACTATTGGCTGCTTGAAGGACTTTGTAAATATTGAAAGTCTTTTTCCTGGCCTTGGTACTTGATCCATGCAACCCAAACCAGAGTGTTAGCTATGCAAAATGATAAGTGGGTGTTACTGGAGAACACCCAGTACTCATTTTTACATACAAAGGTACAACCAGTTGAAGCTAAGTACCTTTTTGGCCTTTGTCATTACCTGTTACTTACATGTAAGCATATGGAAGCTTGAAAAATTATCAGAATTCTCCTTTTTATGATGAGATTTTGGGATTTTAAATAACATCAGCTCATCCTTTAAAGGTCAGGTTTGCTGACTTGTCGTGCAGGGGGGGAAAGGGTGGAATGAGGCCCTTTGTTTAAAACATTAAAGTGGGACATTAGAATAATTCATTGAAAAGGGTCTCTGTATAGTAAATGTATAGGTGTAATTATAATATAGCAGAATTGTTCCAGGTGAGTTTCCCAATCATAACACATGGTGTTACTCACACTCCCTGAATACCTTTTAAGGCTTGAAGAAAAGTTATGAGGTTGTTGTGCTAGGGCCATAGTGGTTAATTGCAAAATGTGCCCCAAATGTAATGTGCACTACAGAGGGTGGTTTCAGGTAAGCATTCTCCAACTCTCCCACGGACTGATCTCTTCACTGGAAAAGGCCCAGCTTCGTCTCCTTCCTACAGTAAAATGGTGGTGAATATGTGGGGCAGGGATTCTGCCCCTTGCTGACTTGATCCACTGACTGTCCTGTCTGGAGATGAGCCATGAGACTAATGTGAAGGCTCTGTTTGTAATGGATGGTGGTCTGTCATCCTTTCCCAACATCCAAACTGACTGGCTGCTGATGCTCAGCATGATGGTTGGCTTCAAGGCCCAGGATAACATCTTCGCCATTGGGCAACGTTTGACTTGATGATCTTGTCAAGCCCCATCTTCCAAAACTGTCTTTAGTAGCTGATAAATCTCTACAGTACGTTAAAATAAAAGAGGCAGGGGACAGCAAAGTGTTGGAAATTGCATTCTCCATCAAAGAAACAGATTTCTGGACATTTTTTAAAGATTCCAGAGCTTTCCAAAGTAATTCAAAATGGATGGAAATATTTTGAGTGCCTTCTACTTCAGGCGGATAGCTTCCAATTCTTTTTTTTCTGAAGTAATAGTATTTTCTTCTGCTTAACATGTTCGATGGAAGATTGTTGCCATTTGTTCTGAGACAATTCTCCACTACCACCAATTTTTCTTTCTTTATTTTTTTCATTTTCACTTTTGTGAACATGGTAAGGGAAAGAAAGATCTATTTTTTCTTTATATGCACACATTGAAGAGATAGAATCTGTGTGTCTACGCAACAAGAATGTTTTTAATCCTTTTTCTTTATGTAGTATGTGCATGTGGTTGACTTCATGAACCTTGCCAGATGTTAAAATGCCATGCTTTTCCATTAAGACAAGTATCTTCCCCTGCATTTTTCTTTAAAACCAACTGAATGTGCATTGGGCTGAATCACATTATTAGTCTCCAACTATAGTAGACACACTGAATAGATCAGACTTATTAAATAAACACTAAGTCCCATTGATTCAGTGAGTATACTTTAAGACCACAGGTGGATGTAGCCCATTTTTTGTCTTTTCTCAAACACATATGTGCAGTAAACAGTTTTAAAAAATCTTTTAAAGCAAAATACAGGATAAGAATAATATTAAAACTCGAACACCATCTATAAACAACATACAGTTTGTTTTACACTATTAATTACAGTGGGGTCTCTACTTAAGAACGTCGCTACTTAAGAACAATTCTACTTAAGAACAGCTCCGTTTGCTAAATTTTGCTTCTACTTGAGAACAGAAATCCTAGATAAGAACAGGGAAAAAAAAACCTTTCCTGCTCTTTTTAACCTTAGGTCATCTTAGGTTAAAAAAAAATTCTCCCCCTAGTGGTAGAGTACGTATTAACCAGCTTTGCATTAGTTCCTATGGGAACTAATGCTTCAATGTACGAACGCACCTCTACATAACAAAAAACAGCCAGAACGGATTAATTGGTTTTCAGTCCATTGCTTCAAAATTAGCTTCCTCAGAAGTGCTTTTAACACTGTTCCCTGACCTAAGAAAAAATATCCCCCTCTAGTGGCAGAAGGCGGAATAGCAGCTTCCCATTAGTTTCTATGGATGGAAAAGAGCAGATACGGATTAAATGGTTTTCAATGCATTCTTATGGGAAATGCAGATTCTACATAAGAACTTTTCCACTTGAGAACCACCTTCCAATACGGATTAAGTTCTTAAGTAGAGACCTCACTGTACGGGTTTAGTATACATTTCAGAATGGTTGAATTACACTTATTTTATTTTCATTTCTGAAAGTACTCTCCCACAGACATGTAGTCATCTCAGGTCGTTTTTAAAAGAGCAGCATTTCAGTAACCAAAATACATAGTTTGACTACCTGAATTTTGAGACAGGCATATTCTTAAATGGAAACTCTTCTGAAATTGATGAGTTGATGTTCAGGTGGTGCAGCCTTTCCCCATCCTGTGCCCTCCATATATTTTAGACTACAACTGCCATAATCTATAACCACTGGCCATAATGGCTAAGGTTGATGAGAACTGTCATATTAAATCTGGAGGGTATGAGGTTCAGGGAGGTTGTAATAGTTTCTAGTGCTGCTTAACTCACACTGGAGGCCTTCTGCCATACAGATATCTATTGCCACATATAGGTGGATGTAGTAGATTTGAGGGGTGGTGATGTGGAGGACCACAAGCCTTATAAGGACCTTAAAGGCTTAAGCTATATTCAAGCTTTTAATTACAAATTTTACTTAGTGTGGGGAGTGGGTGAGGATGGAGGGCTGGAGACGGGCTGGCAGGGGTGGGGTGGGTGGAGTCTGAGTGTCCGACTTCTGCTGCTGAGACAGGTAAGGCAGGGAAGGTCGGCTCAGCAGCTAAAATGCAAAACCCCAAATACCGCCCCAGCCGGGGGCGCCCAGGCAGGGGGGAAGCTGCGCCTCGGGCCCCAGCGCTAGCAGCCCGATGCAGTGAGTTTGAGGAGTTAAAAGTTGCAATGGTTTTGTAAGTAGTTTCTCCAGGTAAATCCTTTTATTTCCTTTTTACATGTTAGCTGTGCTCGCTCCACCCCTTCCCTTAGCAAGTGGCTTGAGAACATTTCCCTTCCCTGAAAATCATCCTAGATATTTGCAGTGGGCTAACAGTGGCAGGGGTGGGATGGAAGATTAAAGAAGGCTGGGATTGTTGTGGGAGGGCACCAGCCAGTTCCCTAAGTGTTGCTACTTTTTGTGTGTGTATGTACTACCCACTCTTTCCTTGACAAACTTTCCATTACCTGTATAACGTAGAAATATTTGTCCCCTCTTTCTCCCTCTTTCCCCCACCTTTTTTTTAAAAATTATTTGTATTGATGGCAGGAGCTCTTGCTTTAGGTAGGGATTGTTCTTGGGACTGGCTGGTCAGGGGTGAAGGAACAGCAAAGCCTAACCTAGTCTGAAGTGAGCTGGGAGGGCTGAGGTAGAGCATTTACTTATTTGTACCTGGCCCTTTTCCCTCTGGGCAAGTGATGTATGTAGCTTGAGTGTCTTGACTGCTCAATAACCTTCCTTTTTTTGCAGCAGAGAGCAGGGAGTTGTATTTTGGGCTGGAGCTGGGGTTGCTCCACAGCTCAAGGGATTTGTGGTCAGCATGATGTGACTGTGTGGCAGCTGTGGTCATGCACAGCTCAGGTGTGCTAGCCAGTTCCACCTTCTTTTCCACAGTCATGTTGGTTTTTCCCCCAGCTTTTTAAGTCAGGGCAAGCACTAATTGCTCCAGGTTTCTCCAAGAGAACTTGTGGCAGTGCTTCCCAGGCAGATGTGGAGCAATCCCTTGCCCTTGGGGGCACTGGGGCCATAGAAGCCTCCTCCCTCAGAATCCTTTGTGTGTGGTATGTGTCTTTGGTGGGGGAGGGTGGGCTTGCTTTATGTACAGTGTGGATAATGGCAGTTCCCTTTGCCCTTCCTTTCCCTCTGGATACCCTTCCTGATCTGTTGCAGCGGCATACAAGCACGCAGATGGGAAAAAAATTGATGGCAGGCGAGTGTTGGTGGATGTAGAGAGAGGCCGGACGGTGAAGGGATGGCGCCCACGTAGACTTGGTAAGTGCTGGCAAAATCATGGCATCAAACAGCCAATTTTTACGTTTCTTCCACAGCTTTTTTCCAAGGCTGGAATTGAGAATAGTGTACAGTGGTGCCTCGCTTAGCAATCACCCCGTTTTACTGCAAAATCGCTTAGCGATGGACTTTTTGCCATCGCCAGAGCGATTGCTTAACGATGGCCCCTATGGGTAAAAATTGCTTTGCGATGATCGTGGGGACGCGATCATGGCAAAGCGCCCATTTTTAACAGCTGATCCGTGGTTCCAAAATGGTCGCTGGAAAAACAAAATGGCGACCGCTGTTTTGCCGTGCTTTAGAGCCACCTAAAATGGCCACCGCTATGGAGGATTTTCACTTACAGGTAAGTTTTTAGCCCGTAGGAACGCATTAAACGCGTTTTAATGTGTTCCTATTGGCTTTTAAAAATCGCTTAGCGATTAAATTGTTTAGCAATGTTTTTTCCTGCACGGATTAATGTCGCTAAACGAGGCACCACTGTACTGGATTTGGCCATCACAGAAAGAGGTTGATATTTAATAGAAGACTTAATAAGATATTAAGATGTTTGAGAGGCTGAATGAAAAATGATCTGCCTAAAAAGAGGAAAACTGAAGGACACAGACTAGCGCAGTTCATCAGATTATTTCTTTTACAGGTTAGAAATGGATGTAAGAAGCTGTTTACCATATTTGAAAGTAAACTTAAACAGTAGGTAGATTGCTATTTGGAATTTATGCTCGTGTAAGTATAATGCATAAATCACAGCAGTGAATTGCTGGTCATTAACAGCTCATATTCCTTATCATGTGCCAAATCACACAGGTGGGGTATGACCAGAAATCCAAGCGACAGTTCAGTCACTGGCAATTTATCACGATGCTTTATGCAGTTACCTTTCTGCTGGTGTTAGTTCCCAGTAGGATTAGAGAGAAATGTATATATTTTACATGCCATCAAGTCGGAACTGACTTGTAGTGACTCTAATAGCTCCTTCCATGTAAATGAGCTATTTCGAGAGAGGTTTTACCAGTTGAAGCAGCCCAGTGAGTTTCCATGGCTAAGAGGAATTAAAATTCAAATCCAGGTCTGAATGAGGTCTAGTCCATCACTAGATCCATTACAGCACATTGAATAGAGCAGTGGTTCTTAACCTTTGTTACTTGGATGTTTTTGAACTGCAATTCCCAGAAACCCCAGCCAGCACAGTTGGTGGTGAAGGCTTCTGGGAGTTGCAGTCCAAAACTCCTGAGTAACCCAAAGTTAAGAACCAGTGGAATAGAGGAAAACAGGCTTATGTTAAAACACTTTTTTTTAAGGAAAAGCTAGCGTAAGAGCCATTAGATAGTGGAGTAACATGGCAAAAAGGTAGAGAAATCTCTACATGGAAGCTTTGAAAATAAGTTGGACAGCTTGCTGTTGAACTTTTCGGTTAGACTAGAGTCTTTGTGATTGGCTATGGAAGAGTGTAACCTATGGAGCTGATCCTCTCCATCCAAGATGATGTCATCCTACTGCCTAATCTCTCTTGTTTTCCTCATTTTTTCCCTGACTGATAAAGTCATTGTTCTTATGAATCAGAAGCCTGAAGATATGGACTTAATTACTCTTCTTTCTCCCTGATTCCATACAAATTGTTTTTACTGTGTATCTTGCTTAAACTGAACAGCATGAACAAGTAATGGTGTACAGTATGAAGAAGGATGTTTTTTTTCCTCCCTCCCCCCCTCCCCATTTTTGAAGGTGGTGGTCTCGGTGGCACACGGCGGGGTGGTGCTGATGTCAACATCAGACACTCAGGCCGAGATGACACTTCCCGATATGACGAACGGTGAGTTGAGCTCTTATAGGGAATATTTAATTACAAATAGCTTACATCTATAGATGCTAAGATGAAGTACAAAAAAAATTAGGGATTGTGTCTATTCTAAAATAATTGCCATAGCTGCAAACATACTTTTCATCACAGTTCAAGGTGGTGAAAATGACTTTGAAAGTTCTTAAATGGTTTAGGATCTAGGTATTTAAGCCTGCCTTTGGCAATGGACTAAGCCTCAGGGATCTCTCCGTTTTACAATTCTGTGATTCTGTTTGACGGAACACCTCTCTGCACATGTAACTCTCCAGTAAGCAGTTTCTGCTGGGGAATGATTCTCCGTAGGATGAGATCCACTGTTTAGAGATGTGGAAGTGGAGTGTTTTTGCTGTGGTCCCTCAGATGTGAAATGTCCTCCTCTTGGATGTTTTTTATTTTGTTCAAATTGTTAAATAGTTTTAACAGTATTGAGAATCATTTTAGATTCTTTATTATTTTGTTACTGTTTTTATTGCCCCTAAGACCTCTCAGTATAGCTTAGGTTTAGAAATACTTAAGTACTGTAACAATGTACAAATTGACACTTTTGAAGCTAAAGTGGGAAAGAAGAGTCAGTGTGGCTAATAAATTCAAAGAAGTATAGGACCTTTTCCTGATATTCTGGAATCAACAGAGGCAAAATGTTATTTCATAGACTTTTTTAGATTTGCTGTAAATGAGGATAGGAATTTGATCTCTTCATGGTAGTATTTTTATAGTGCCTCATTAATTGTTCTACTCACAGAAGATGAATGTATTGAATAAACATACAGTGTTATTTGTATGTCTGTGAAATAAAAACAATACAGATAATTTTGGGGGAAAAACTGAAATAACTAGTGGGTGCTTTCACACTAAATGCCCTGCTTCAAAGAGTTGTGGAGTGAGATGGGAGGGCTTTATCATGAGTAATGCTTACCATGGAGAAAGTAATTTCTCAAGTGACCATGTTCCAATTTGCTTAGAGTTTTAGATGCTAACAGTATTACTTAAATCTTGCCCAGTGGCAAATAGGCAGCCTGCCTGTGCCTTGGACCTGAGATCCACTCAGCAGTAAGGCTTCTGTTTTTCCAGGTTTCAGCCTCAATTATTAGCCCATATCCATTCTAACACTGTATGTAGACATTGGTCCAGAACCTCCATGATTATCCCTGAGGAAAGTAGGGTGCTATGTCTGTGGCCACTCCTTAGACTTTTGCAGCAACTTTATATCAGACACTATAGGAGCAATAAAAGAATTATTGATTACTACTTCAAAATTTCATTGGTTTATTTTGCTCCAGCTGTATGCTAGAGCTTACAGAATCATACAAAGTATAATTTGTTCAGTTGTTCGAAGACTTACCAGGTGTTAAGAAATAAGCAGGTCTGAGTCACATCTGTATTTTAATATAAATGTTTTCTTTCAAAACCCTTTGGACTCTCAGGAAAGCTGTTCCTTTTTTTCTAGCTAAAAACTTGATTCTGTGGCTGACTGCAGCTCTTCAGACTGGGATATTCATTCTGCTTGACTTACACGTATCCATGTGCTTTTGTTTGGAAGATATTTAGGTCATAGCTTTCGAACAAACTTAAATTGGGCTTAAACAGATTCAGTATCATGAAACTGAGAAATAATATTTTAAGAGTTCTAACAGCTGTGGGAGATTTTTTTTGGTCTTCATATAACTAGAATTCTTAGAACCTTCTTAGCTGTTAAAGCTGCTGTTTAGCACAGCTATATCTTTCTGAATAAATGACATGTTCCTTTCTTAGCCGGTTTTTATGCCACACTTTACCAAATTTCCTGCTGAACAAAATCATTCAGTTGTTAATTAAGCATATTTTGACTTTTTCCTGGTTCTTAAAGAGATCGGGACCGTGAACGAGAGCGTGATCGCCGAGACCGCAGCCGAGATAGGGACAAGGAACGGGAACGCCGTCGTAGCCGATCCCGGGAACGCCGGCGGCGGACACGGAGCAGAGAAAAAGATGAGCGGAAACGCAGCCGGGAGCGCAGCAAGGATAAAGATCGGGAACGCAAGCGTCGTAGCCGTTCCAGAGACCGCAAGCGGGATCGGGATCGTGACAGAGACAAGAAAGAGGAATTGCCAGAAGTAACTGAGGCCCAGCCCGATGAAGCTACTCTTGGTGAAATGGGTGTAGATGGGCTAGAGGTGAAGCCTGAAGGGGAAGAGAAGGGCCGAGATAGGGACCGGGAGAGGGACAGAGATAGAGAGAGGGATCGGCGGCGCAGTCATCGTGATAAAGACAGAGACAGGGATCGTGACAGAGAGCGTCGTCGTGATAGGGACAGAGATAGGGACCGGGACCGTGAGCACAAGCGTGACAGAGGTGAGCGAGGTGGGGAGAAACGAGAGGAGCGGGGGCAGGACAATGGCATGGGAGAGGCCTTGGAGGAAACCAGCCAGGACATGTTCCTGGACCAAGAATCCATGCAGTCCGCTGACGGCTATTTATCCACTGAGAATGGGTACATGATGGAGCCCCCAATGGAGTGATGTGAATGGAGATTCTTCCTTCCTTGCAGCCCGGTGAGGTGAGGCTCTACCTCCCAAGCTGCCAAGCCACTGAGGCCCCATCAAACAGTCAAGATAATTGATTTTAACTGGTTTTGTTTAGAAGGGTAAGTCTGTTTCAGTTTTGCCTGTCCTAGCCCATTTCGTCTTAACATGTAATCTTCAACAAGCCCCTTGTGTACTTGGATATTTTTCTTTAAACAAGAATAAAGTGTTAATGTTTTCTCCATGTAAAGTATGTCTGGAGCTGACATGTCTGAATGGAACACAGTGGCTGGATTCCAAGCTGCTGATGGATCATTAGTCTTAGTTACGTGTTGATTACTTCTGCTGAAACTTTCACTGAAATACAGTCATTCAGTTTTTTGCAGGGGGGAATCAATATTGCATTTTGGAAGGTGTTCTTATAAGCACAGATGGGCTAAATTTTGCAAGTAGATTTAAAGGAGGTACTCTGAGATGTATCTGAGGATGGGCAGGAAAGGCAAACAAAAGTTTACTTTGCTAAATGGAAGATAAGTTTGGATTTGGTCCAGTTTCATAGTACTGTACTGTATGAGGATGTATCTCAAAGTAAACATTAGGTGATCTTACAGATAGGGCAGCAAAAGCTTGTATTGACCAAGGGAAACTTTGGAATTATCAAGGTTCTCTCTAGTGAAAGAAAAATTCTGTGCTTATCTAATCCACATCCGATACCAAGAAATATTTAATTTCATGGCATAATGCAAATTGAGCATATCTTCAAATCAATTTATTTTGCCTAATTCTGTATTTTTAAAAGTTACTCATTGCTTATACTATTTGTATTAATGAAAGGAGATGGGAGGTAGTTACATTTAATATTGAGGTGAGTCTGTCCTCAGTATTGAACTTACTTAGCCCCCATCTTCTGAACCTGATTACTGATGCATTTTCATGCATGCAATATTGATGCATCTTCATGCATTTGGTAGTAAGGCTTGAACAAGTTTTAAAAATATAAATGGTAGAAATGTCTGAATAAGAATGGCTGAAGCAACAACATAGTATTAAGGAGAAGTCTACATATATGTTGTTAGCATGAGAGATGAAATTGTTTTACTTGGAAGACTGATCAACTGGTCTGCTTCTTATTTGGTACAGTGGTGCCTCGACTTACGAACTTTATTGGTTCCAGAACTCCGTTCGTAACTTGTAATTGTCATAAGTCGAAGCACCATTTTCCATAGGAATGCATTGAAATGCAATTAATCCATTTCAGCCGAAGAAAAAAAATCACCAAAAAAACACACAAAACACTGCAAAACTCAACGGAAACGTGATTAATCCGTTCCAGCCGAAGGGTGGGGGGAGAAAAGCAAACAAACAGTGCAAGACTCTTTGGAATGCAAAAAAAAGCAAACCAGAAGACAAACAAACTGTGTAAGACCCATCAGAAATGCAAAAAAAGCAAACAACCCATGCAAGACCCTTTGGAAATGCAAAAAAAGCAAAGCAAAAAGCAAACAAACCCAGCAAGACCCATTGGAAATTGGGGGGGGGGATTCAAAAAGCAAACCCTGCAAGACCCATCACAGCATAGAAATCCCACCACCTAGCCCAAGACCACGCTGCAAAACCCACCCAGAACAGTTTTTAAAAATCAGAAAGCAGCACCTTACCAAGCAGTCCGAAGCCTCCTCTGATTGCACCGTTAGGGCGAAAGAGCTACAAAGAAGCAGCCTCTTCGCCTATTAATAGTTAGAAATTTGAATTCCCTGCCTTTTTCCCCTGCCTTTTTCTGTTCGCAACTGGAAGCTCCGGCCAGCAGCAAGTCAAAGCAAAATTTTGCAGCTGGAGCTGGTTGTAACTCGAAATGGTCGTATGTCGGGACGTTCATAAGTTGAGGCACCACTGTACCCATATCTTCTCAGAGTGGCTTAATAAAGTCATTTGCTGAGTTCCTCACGACTCGGTGCAAGTTAAAATCAAGTTCCTGTTGCCTCTAGTCCAGCACACCACACTGGCACATCTATCATAAATTGTTAAGTGGCCATCAGGTTTCATGAATTTATTTATTTGATTAATTTATATCCTGGCTTTCCCTCAATTCTGGGATCATTTTTTGTTTGCAATATTAAAATACAGATGTAACTAGGAACAAAATACTTATAACCAACAAATTATATTGAAATAGCATATTAAAATCAATTTATAGGCACACCAGATGAAAACATTTACTTTGACCATGAAGCTTTTACGTTACCTTCCAAACCTCTTCAGTATTACAATAATAATCATGTATCAACAAGTCAATACTGACTTAAGTCAATCCTTTTTCAGGGTTTTCTAAGTAGAGCACTCAGAACTAGTTTACCATTCCCTTCTGAGGGCATCCTGGGGCTGTGCAGCTTGCCCAGGGCTACACAGCAAAGACAGTGGGAAATCAGACTCCCAACTGATACCTAAACCACTAAGGCAGTAATGGTGAACCTTTTTGAGCCCGAGTGCCCAAACTGCAGCACAGAATCAACTTATTTATTTCAAAGTGCCAACACTGCAATTAAAACCCGAATACTGAGGTTTTAGATTAGAAAAAACAGTTCCTGCACTGAAAGGATTAAATGCTTGTGGTTTTGTTTTGTTTTTTTCTATGGGCAGTGTTAATAAATACTGTACTTACTGGTCCTCCAATCCCCCATTGGCTAGACTGGTAATTTGCACCCCTCCGCTGAGGGGAGTGCCCAAATCTGGGATCAGAAGACAGGTAAGTATTTCTCGATGGCGACTTATGGCTTATGCGCCCACAGAGAGGGCTCTGTGTGCCAGCTGTGGCACACCTGCCATAGGTTCACCATCGCTACTATCCAGCCAGCTATAGTATTACAATACATAATACTTGTACAGGTAGATGGCATGAAGTGGCTTGTTACAGAGGTCAATGCGTAGCACTAGTAGTAGGCATCCTTCAGTCTCGAGAGACTGGTATCGTGCCCTGTATGGAGGACTTGGAACATCGTCTAGTGTGGCTGAGAAGGCCAATTCGAGAGTGACAATCTCTTCCACACTGAAGACAAATCCAATCTGTCCCCTGTCCAGCTCCCTGGTTTTGCTGCTTTTATGACTTCTTTGCCTCAGCCTGCTGGACAAGGGTCTCTTCAAATTGGGAGAGGCCATGCTGCACTGCCTGCCTCCAGGCTGAACGCTCAGATGTCAAGGTTTCCCATCTGTTGAGGTCTGTTCCTAAGGCCTTCAGATCCCGCTTGCAGATGTCCTTGTATTGCAGCTGTGGTCTCCCTCTGGGGCGCTTTCCCTGCACTAATTCTCCATACAGGAGATCCTTTGGAATCCAACCATCAGCCATTCTCACGACGTGCCCAAGCCAACGTAGATGTCGCTGTTTCAGTAATGTGTACATGCTGAAAATTCCGGCTCGTTCTAGGACTTCTCTGTTTGGAACTTTGTCCTGCCAGGTGATACCAAAAATCCGTCAGAGGCAACGCATATGGAAGGTGTTCAGCTTCCTCTCCTGCCATGCACAAAGGGTCCAGGACTCACTGCAGTACAGGAGTGTGCTCAGGACACAGGTTCTATAGACCTGGATCTTGGTATGTGCCGTCAGCATCTTATTGAGCCATACTCTCTCTCTGAGTCTAGAGAACATGGTAGCTGCTTTGCCAATGCGTTTATCCAGCTCGACATCTAGAGAGAGTGTGTGTCAAAGATGCGTAGCACTACAAACCACTTAAAACCCCCACTGAAACAATGGTGTAATCAAATACAAAATGAAGAGTCACCTGATGGCTTTGGTGAGGGTGAAGGGCAAGCCACCTTCAATGGATGGCGATGTCTGCGCTTTGCTCTGGGCAAGAGCTTCTAGAAGTGTCTCAAAGGCAAGTGCAGGCCTTTCTTGCCAAGGCTTTCGAAGTCTCTCATGCTCTAAAAGGGACCAACTGTTAACACAAGAAGGGCAGGCTGAATCCGGGTACAAATGATCTGGAAGTTGTGGGTTAGGGAAAAGTAAAACAGCACGCTTTGATAGCGGTTCTTTCCCGGGGAGGAAGGAGATGTAGGCGGATTTTCTTTTTAATACAAGGACTTCTCTGCCAGGGAAGTGGGTCACTCGCTCCTTGAGGAACAGAAGGGTAATAACAGCAGGGGGCGAGCAGGGCCGACGTCAAGCGACTGACGTAAAATATCAAAAGCACTTCAGTGTTTCATCTCTTTTGATTAAAAATAAACAAAAACATTTAAAATGGTTTTTCTCAAATGCTTTGCGCCTATTGGTAGCAATAGTTGCCGCCGGCTAGTCACTGGCACACAGGTAAGAGAAGCAGGGTCGCCCCTGGCTAGGAACGCCTTTTTTGCTCCCTTCGGGATTACGACGTGAGCGCCCCGGCCTGACGCCGGGGTAGCGGGAGGTCTCTACCCTCAGGGCCCGGGCTCCCGACCTGCCCCGGACCCGCCCAGCGAGAGAGGGAGGCCGGGTGCCCAACGCACCTGCCCTGCCGGACGCGAACCCCCCCCCCCAAACAAGCAAAACAGCCCGGGCGGAGGGCCGCGCGTCAGGGTTGCAAATCCAGTTGCGCGCTCTCTCTTCCCGCCCCTCCGTGGTTGACGTGAGAGACGGCGGTGGGGCTTGGACGTGAAAGATGGCAGCGCTGGCGGAGCCTCTGGGGCTGGAGAGGGGTAAGGAGCTCCGGAGGGCGGGCAGGCAGGTGACATCGTCTCTGGCGGCTGGCGGTGGTCGAAGAGGTTGCGGCGAGGATGCACGGAGTGGGAAAAGGTGATCCGGGGTTGCTCCAGACGGAGGAAGGCGGAGGAGTAACCTCAGGCTTCTTTATTTATTTAGTGCATGTTTTTTTTTAAAATACCACCCCATAGTGAACAGGCACTCTCTGGGCGGTGTATAAACAGCCAGGATGATCAAATGTTGATTAGCCAGAGAAAAAAGGGGGGGATCGACACAGAAAGCTCGCCGCTTCCCGCGTGGGCTACCTAGGCGGCCGCGGGGAGGGCATGCGGGGTGGGTGGGGATGAGGTAACATTCATCCCCCCATCCGGCGGCAGATGGAGGGGAAGGCGAGCTTCCTGTCATCCTGCAGGATTTTGCTGCCCTGCAAAAGATGGAGGAGGCAGCGGCTGGTGCCTTGCCTCTCTCTCCCCGTTCTCCGTGCCTAGGCAGAAGATGGGCTGTTGAGGAGAGCTGAGCTGCCCTCAGGAAAGAGAGGGGGAAGCTGGCTCCGACCTCTCCACGCGGTTGTTTTTTCTTCGGAGGTCCCCAGAATGGAGCATTAGGGAGCGGGGACCTTGAGCTTCCCTCCTTTTCTTCCCTCCACTCTCCCCCCACAACAACAACAACAACACACACACATTTCTTCTGCTCTGTTCTTCTTCCCTACAGATGTGGCCCGGGCGGTGGAACTGCTGGAGCGACTGCAACGCAGTGGGGAGGTGCCCCCTCAGAAGCTCCAAGCCCTTCAGAGGGTGCTCCAGAGCAAATTCTGCTCTGCCATCCGAGAGGTGAGAGAGAGAGAGAGAGAGAGAGAGAGAGAGAGAGAGAGAGAGAGAGAGAGAGAGAGAGAGAGAGAGAGAGAGAGGGTCCTTTGCTGTGGTCTTCTTCTTCCTCCATTTCTAGCCTGATCCCTTTCTCTACCCAGTTCTCCACACCTGGTCTGTCTCCTTCAGCTCCTCTCCATTCCCCTTTGAGCAGTGGTTCCCAGCCTTGGGTCCCCATATGTTTTTGGACTACAACTCCCAGAAGTCTTCACCATTGCTGTGTTGGCCTGGATTTCCAGGAGCTGTAGTCCAAGAACATCTGGGGACCCAAGGTTGGGAACCACTGTCTTTGAGCTTCCTATGTTTTTTCATTACTCCCTTCCCTACCTGCAATTCCTGGAAATGTTGCACATGTCTCCTCAAGGCCTCTCTCTTGCCTCCTGTCTCCTAGAAGGACCAGGCCTGCTATGAATAAGTGAGGAAGCAGATTCAGAGTTTTAAGAAGGGGCCACCAAATTGTTAATTCATTTCCTACTATTAGAGATGGAAAAAGTCACTGTCTTTGACTGCAGTGGTTATGCTGACTGGGGCATTCTGGAAACCTTTCCTCCAAGAAAATAAATGCTTTCCCGTCTCTGGTATTTACTGCCACGGATAGGTAGAGGTATTCATGGATTTCTAGCCTTGTGTGCTAAAATAATTTGTCTGTTTTTGGGTGCTCTGTATCTTGTCTTGGATGAGTGGGATGGTGTGTGTGTGTAATTTGCTGCTTCAAGTAGCAAAATGTATTAGGCTGTTCAGTTAATTTATATTCCTTGCAGTCTGTATTTATTTCCATGACATTCCTGTTTCTTTTTATTCTCCTTTTTGGGCCCATCTGTTTCCTCAGCCCAACCCTAATCTCGCCCCCACCCCCGCCTTTTGAGTATCCATATACCTCTTTGTTCCATTTTCTGTTGCCCCTTGATTCCATTGACCAAGACTGGGCAAAGTGTGGCTGTCTGGGTGTTGTTGGGAGTTTTATAGCCATCACATCCCATGGTGCGCAACATTGAGAACTTCAGTGCAACAGCCATCTGGAGGGCTGTATCATCCCACCCACCACGCCCATAAAGCCATCTCCTTACGCTCTCTTTTGTCTCCTACGGACAGGTCTATGAGCAGCTGTATGACACGTTGGATATTTCAGGAAGTCCGGAAATTCGAGCCCATGCCACAGCTAAGGTATCAAAAGAACTCTCTTGCCATGATTCCTATGGTTTTTAGACAGGGGCAACTCTGAGTTGAGGATCTGTCTTAGATGCTGGGTAATAGGGTGAGGGTACCACAGTGACAACCTTCTAGCTGCATCCCAGAGTCTCTTGGGCTGTTTCTCTTTGTTGGACGACATAACCTGTACTGGAACTCCTAGCATTTTTGCCTTCAGTGTTGGTGGAAGGTGCTGTCCCATTTCCAGTGTGGAAGCAAGATTCAGCTATCTGTTCAGTCAATTCTGCATGTAGCTAGAGGGAGTGCATCTTGGCTTTTGTTTGCTTCAGGCAGCAAAATGTCTTTGGTTGGATTTCCATAGGAGAGACGCTTTACACATCTGCAGAAGAGAAGGTCTTTTTCTCTTGGAGCTTGGAACATCTTGCCAAGGCTTTTCAAGTGATAACATTGTCTCTCTCTGCTCACTGTGTTAGATATGTTCACCTGACAGATCATTATTGTATTCTGTTCTACTGTATTCATGATTGTATTCTGATTTGTGGTATTATATTTATATCAGCACAGTTTTATATATTACAGAGCCTGTAAAAATTACTTTTTGAATTATTAATTCATGGTTATGCTGGCTGGGAGA
This sequence comes from Pogona vitticeps, assembly GCF_051106095.1. Taxonomy (NCBI): domain Eukaryota; kingdom Metazoa; phylum Chordata; class Lepidosauria; order Squamata; family Agamidae; genus Pogona; species Pogona vitticeps. The sequence continues at coordinate 101,103,564 of NC_135788.1, forward strand.
TTTGGGAAGCTGTGATCCAAAAAGAGTTACTTTTACAAGCTCTGCTTTGTACGTAAGCTACCCTGGATCCATTTGGAAGAAAGGAAAAGTAGAAGAACTTTTGATAAAACATTTTTAAACAATTACATACATGAATGTCAGTGAAATGCATGGATGGGTAATTGTCAAGTGGGGCACGACTGTAATTGGTATTTTTTGTATCATGTATTTTATTTCTTTAGTTATGTTCAGTTTACTCACATAGTATCAGAAATGGATAGGTTGTATAAAATATTTCTAATAATACAGCTGTCATATTGTTTTCATTGCATATTGTATTAGGGTTTGGTTTGGTGCTGTGCAGCACAGAGATACTTTACAGGGAAAGGTGGTATATAGATATTTCCAATCAGTAAATAATCATTGTTGATGTATATTTTATCGTAGGTGGTCCGTGATAGTGAAGGGGAGTGTAAAGGTACTTCTAGTAAGTTAATTATGAAATGAGGGGCAGGTTAAAATTAAATGAGAATCACTGTAGGCACAGTCAGACCCTGGGAAAGTAATCATAAAAATATTTATTTATTTATTTATTTATTTAATTATTTACTTACTTACTTACTTACTTACTTACTTACTTACTTACTTACTTACTTACAATATTTTTACCCCACCTTTCTCCTTAAAAAGGACCCATATAGCTTTTCTAGCTCTGGCTTTTTAAAAAGGGTTTGATGTCAGCTTATGTACCCTAACTAAAATTATAAATGCTTATCTAAAATCTATTTCTGCTTCTCCAGGCAACCGTAGCTGCTTTTGCTGCAAGTGAGGGCCATGCGCATCCACGGGTGGTGGAGCTGCCCAAGACAGATGAAGGCCTGGGCTTCAACATTATGGGGGGCAAGGAACAGAACTCTCCCATCTACATATCTCGCATCATCCCAGGGGGTGTGGCGGACCGCCATGGTGGACTCAAGCGTGGAGATCAGTTGCTGTCAGTCAATGGCGTGGTGGGTATGGGGGCAGACCAGAGCGGGAGAGGCTTTCTGTAAGAGAAGGGGTAGATTTACCTTATAATTGTATTTGAGTGGGGAATGGATAGACCTGTGATAGGACAGAATATTTGCATAGTCCATGATTCAAATACAGTACACTGGGGTCTCGACTTACAAACGGCTCGACATACGAACGTTTCGACTTACAAACTGCTCTCATAGGAATATATGGACTCGACTTACGAACTTAGATTCGAGTTACGAACTCTTTTTTTTCCTTTTTTTTAAAGCTAAGTCATCTTAGGTTAAAAGGAAAAAAGAAGAAAATATCCCCCTCTAGTGGCAGAAGGCTGAATAGCAGCTTCTCATTAGTTTCTATGGACGAAAAGAGCAGATACGGATTAAATGGTTTTCAATGCATTCCTATGGGAAATGCAGATTCGACTTAAGAACTTTTTGACCTGAGAACTGCCTTCCAATACGGATTAAGTTCGTAAGTCGAGACCCCACTTTGTACGTCCTTTGGCAAGCCCTCAAATGTCTTTCAGCCAGGATTTCCCCAATGTGGATTGTCAAATAAGACCCATTTGGTGCTTAAGGAATACCCCAGCCATCCTCTAATAGGCTGCTTTCTATGACGTGGCCCTGCTAAGCTTAACTTGGAGCCACTGACAGGTTGCCATGCCCCATATCAGCACCAGGTGACCAGGTCTGTAGAAGCTGCCTTTTGATCATTTCATAATGCTCCTGATATATCATCACTCTGGGGCATTGTGGAAAATCAGGGACCATGATTTTCATTTCCTGCAATGAGAATGAGCCTCAGAATGAGGCTGTGTTGGAGACATTGTGGGAAGCTAACATGGCCGCCATTCAGTAATCAGTGATGGTGTAATTAAAGGTGGAACCTTTATTGCTGGTAGGCCTGATGGAGCTCTGGGTCCCAGTGATAGCTTAAAGGTGTTATTTGCTGATGCTGAGCCCAGGATTTATTAGGTGGGCCCTGTAAGTGATTTGGGAGTACTTGATTAGGGATCGCTCCTTGGATGAATAGCTACTAGGAGCTCTTCTATGTATGGTTATAACTCTGATAAATACATCGTTTTCATAGAAAGCACATGAAAATTATTTATATTAATTTATGTTATAGATGTGTTCATACATCAAGGAAGCACCTAATTTATCCTTCTACTTTTCTAAGAATTTCTCATTGATTTGGTAGTTTCCAGCTCAAATACTGTTTAATGTGGGTATTGGGAGCCTTTAGCTCTTCATACGTGAAGAGCTAAAGGCCCACACGTGGTGGCGCTGTGGGCTAAACCGCAGAAGCCTGTGCTGCAGGGTCAGAAGACCAGCAGTCGTAAGATCGAATCCATGTGACGGAGTGACCTCCCGTCACTTTGTCCCAGCTCCTCGCCAACCTAGTAGTTCGAAAGCATGTAAATGCGAGTAGATAAATAGGTACCACCTCGGTGGGAAGGTAAAATGGCATTCTGTGTATAGCTGCACTGGCCACGTGACAACGGAAACTGTCTTCGGACAAACGCTGGCTCTATGGCTTGGAAACGGGGATGAGCACCGCCCCCTAGAGTTGAACACGACTGGACAAAAATTGTCAAGGGGAACCTTTACCTTTACCTAGCTCTTCATATGTTTGGATTGCTACTAGAGATGGGCATGAACTTGTTCGTTCCGGTTTGTCCCGGTTCATAAAGGCAGCACCATTGGCGCTGCTACTCTCCTCCCCTGCCTCCTCTGACTCAGTCAGCCACTCACCAGGACCAGCACGCTATCTTCCTGCACCTCCTTAAACTGGTCTTCCAGTCGTGGCAACAGCTCAGGCTTCTCTGCCTTGCCCTCTTGGCTGATCTCCCACTGAGTGGGTCGGGGCAGAGAAGTCTGTGCTCTTGCTCCTGACTGGGAGATTAGCCAAGGAGGTGGGAAAAAACAAGCAAGCTGGGCCTGGCGAGTGGCTGAGCCAGAGGGGGGAGAAGCCGCAGCCCCTGTACTGCCGCCTTTACGAACCAGATGAATCGATTCATGCCCTTCTCTAATTCCTACTCACCCAGTCCCTCACTGCCGAAATGGGCAGCTGGCATGCAACACACACATGCAACTCAGTAGACTGCATCTGCCCACCTTGAAAAGGACATATTGTATTGAAAATAACAAGCATTGAACAACCAATATGGGTCATTTACAGCACCACGTTGCCTCACTTGAGCTGAATTCCTTTTTTTTCCCTTGAGGGCTATATGTAGCTATTTCTATAAGAAGTTATCCTTTCATGTAGCTTACAAAGCCAGACAGATTTCCATCCTTGCTTTACTGAATGCTAAATCTGTTGATGGGAGTTATAAGCCAACTGCCTGGAGTGCCAGAGGTTTCTTGCTGCTGATGGAGAGGGTGATAGAAATGATCACATGAGTTGTGGTGTTGCTGTCTCATGTCCACAAGAACATTTTAAATGTATTTATTTAGTTAAAATGTTTACAGCCTGCCGTATATCACAGGATCTCAGGGTAGATTACAGAACCATATTAGACCATTTTAAAACATAAGACATTTTAATCAATGCACAAGAGGGTGTATCCACCCAGCTTCCAGGGTACAACATAAGATGTTTTAAACACTTTAAAATCAAATGGCTAAAAATATAACATTAAATCATTAAAACCATTGTATTAAAACCTGCACAGGCTATGATCCTCAACCTCCAAAGATTCTAATAAATGTATGTTTTGACTTGGTGCTGAAATGATGTCAATGATAATTGAGCCTCCAGAGGGAGGGCATTCCACGGTTGGGGTGCTGTGGCTGAGAAAGTTCTCTCCCATATCTGCATAATGATCTGTTCTCAATCGGGGACTCAGAGGAAGACCTCCTCAGAAGATTCAGGCAGGTTTGTGTAGAGAAAGGTGTTTCTCCAAATATCCAGGTCCCAAAGCTGTTTACTAGCTGGTGGTATTGCTAGGGAAATCTTATATATTAATAGTGAAGCCAGTCAGAGTTATAAGCAGATACTTACATGGGGGAGCTCCCAGTAGCCATCCATCTATGGAGTGATCCCCTAATCAGTTGTTGCACCATCAATGCATAAGAGGGTGTGTCCACAACCACAGTGTTGGAGAAATATAACAATCTGTTATTTAAAAAGTCTTTAAAAATGAGAGACAGTCCCCGCTCCAAAAAAAAAATTCAGTGGGCACTCAGCATGTCCAGTATGCTGAGTGATTTTTAGAGGAAAAGAGGAAATAGAGTGTACAGTGGTGCCTCGCTTAACGGTGATAATCCGTTCCAGGAAAATCGACGTTAAGCGAAAACATCGTAAAGCGAAAATAAAAAGCCCATTGAAACGCATCGAAAACCTTTCAATGCATTCCAATGGGCTTAAAACTCACCGTCCAGCAAAGATCCTCCTTACGGCGGCCATTTTCGCTGCCTGTGTAGCGAGGAATCCGTCCCTAAACACAGCGGGGAGCCATTTTATTTACCTGGTGGCCATTTTGAAACCGCCGATCAGCTGTTTAAAACTCATCGTTTTGCGAAGAATTGGTTCCCAAAGCAGGGAACCAATCATCGCAAAGCAAAATTCCCCCATTTAGACCATCGTTTTGCGATCACAATTGCAATTGGAAAAACGATCGTCATAAAGCGGATTTGTTGTAATGTGGGGCAATCGTAAAGCGAGGCACCACTGTACTGATAGAGATCAAGATTGCCAGAAACCTGAATCGGAGCCCTCTACAGTGCAGTATTGTGTTGCAGATCATAATTCTATCATAGTGCTCTCAAGTTTCGACCTGTAGGGGCCATAACAGGACCTTCAAAGTACAGTAAATGAGATATTTAAAGAGTGGCTTACCAGTCCACACCCCACCCAGTCCGTTTCCATGACTGAGTAGGGATTCAAACCCAGGTCTCCTGAGTCCTAGTCTGTCACTGTATCCACCACACCACACTGAGTACCCCAGTTGTATGTTAGGTTAATGAAAAGAGAAGGCAGACTTAACTGCTTTTCACTGGCACAAGCTGTAATGAGAAAGAATGGGATGAACATAAGGAGCTGGCGGCAGGAAATTGACTTCTTGTTGTGACCATGTTGCATTTTTGCCTTTTCTCTTACAGAGTGTGGAAGGGGAGCAACATGAACGAGCTGTGGAACTTCTGAAAGCAGCACAAGGGACTGTGAAGCTGGTGGTGCGCTACACACCCAAAGTACTTGAAGAAATGGAGGCACGCTTTGAGAAGATGCGGACAGCGCGGCGCCGGCAGCAGCACAACAGCTATTCGTAAGAGAAAACTGTAAATTGGGATGTTCTGAATAGTGGCTTCCCAGAGACTGGTGCCACTGTATTCTTCCTGAGCGAATGAAACGAATCAGTAGTTTTTAAGGTTATTCCTAATAACCATACTACGGAAGCCATTGGTTCCTTTTATACACTTGGAAGGAATATTACACTGAGACCAGGGACTGTATGCTAGGAAGTAAGCAGCAAGGCATAGCCCAGCTTTTGAACGTATAGGGACGTTTGTTGGGAACAGAATACCGAGTCTGATTGAATTAAATCCACAAATGCATTTTTTTCTCCCAGTGCTTAAATGTACATATTGGAGAGGGGGATATTTTTTGTTTTTAAAGAACCCCAAGATCCACAAATTGGTATCTGGGGCCAAAGATGTACATGTAAGGCATGTTTGTGTGCCCAAACAAGACATATCAATGCCTAAAAGGGTCACTGGACCCTCCAGCTTCATCATCCTTACATCCCGTGTGCCAGTTCCCTTTAACTGAGCACCTCTTGTCTCCAAACCAGTTTTTTTTTTTTTAAAAAAAAAAACTTGGTGCCACTGATGCTGTGCTGGGACACCTTGGGAACCATAAAAAGTGTGAGGAGGAAATTGGCAGTCAACTGTAGTTTATAGGACCAGCTGGTAGATGTCTGTGTGCTTTAGCTGAGCGGACAGAACTCAGAAAAGAAGAAATTGGCAGCCAGCCCTTGTTTGTAGCTTATTAAGGTAGCTCTACTTTAGCCATGCCACCTGCAAATCTGGACAGTCACAGCAGAACTACCTTAAGAACCTGCAAACAAGACCGATTGCAGGTTTTCTCCTATCTGCTGTCTCCTGTGTGGTCATCTAAAGCAAATTCACTCAAGGGAACCCAGCTTTCAGAGTACAATATAGCAATATTTGCATTTTGCCGACTGTGTAGTTGCACCCTGAATCAATAGCCTACCATCAGGTTTGCTGAGACAGATATGAAGTTATTTTGGGGGCCCATGTCTAGCACATACTTTGTCCAGAACAGGCAATAAAACAGTTCTGCAGCTCCCAGCTTTGTGTCTAAAATATGAGTATTGAAATCTGCCCAATATGAGAGATCTATGCACAAATACAAAAAACAGTTGGCTCCGGCAGAGGGACCTTTGAAGCTAATTGTGATGCCTCACAACTGACACAGTTGTGGTGCTGGTGGCATGGTAAATCCCTTCCCCCTTTGCAGAGACCATCAGATTAATCAGCTTCAAATCAGAGCTTTGCAAAAGTTACTGGTTGGGTTACAAAAATTCTATCTACAAAAATTCTATCTGGGAGATTCTGGCCTTTGTAGTTCAACAATAACAATGGCAACCTTTTTTGGGTTCTGTTGCTGTTCCAAAATGGAGCCTTCAATACTTGTTCCTGTCTTGAGAAAAAGGAGAATTTCTTTTAGTTCCCTGATTGCTTTCATGATTAGTAACCTCTCTCTATCTCTCTCTCTCTCTCTCTCTCTCTCTCTCTCTCTCTGTTTTGTCTCCATAGATCCCTGGAATCACGAGGATAGATTTGCATCACTGCAAAGGCGGCAGCTTGTGACTCTTGTGTCCTCCCCTTCCTTCCCTTCCCAAGATGGTTTTATCTGTATAGCAGGAGACATATTTATCTACCTTCTTCCCTTTGTTGGGAAGTGGGCTTCTATGTACAGTATTTATTCGCCACATTCCTCTTATTTAAAGATGTTCTGTGTGAGTGACTGTGTGTCTGTGCAAGTTCATATCCTTTGTGAAACTGGGGAAGATACAAATGCAAAATTATTCTTACCTGTGAAGGACAAAGCTATTGAAGGAAGAAAATGGGGGAAGTTTGCACATGAAACACTTCTCCACCAGAGATGGTTTAATTGTTTCATTTCCCATATACAGTAGCTGCATTTTTGGTCCTAGGAGGGGTGATCATATTAAATAGTCAACCCTGAAGAAAACCTGTGTGATATAATAATGGATAAAGCACTGGTTTGGACTTGGGTTCCAATCTCAACAGATGAACATTTCACTATTTCTCGGCTTAACCTACTTAGCAGGGTTGTTGTGAGCCGCCCAGAGACCTTTGGGTAGAGTGGGCGGCATATAAATTAAATAAATAAATAAAATAAATAAATAAATATAATAGTGAAAACCTGTTGTATGGCGACATACTTTCCCTGGAAGAAGGGTAGGATACTGTGCAATTCATAATATTGCTGTTAATGTTAATAGGGGTGCGGTTGTCTGAGAGCCTCCATTCCCATTTTGTAAAACAGAGACTGAAATTACTTACTTTCCAGGATGCCAACAGTGAAGTAAGAATTGTAAAGCACTTTCTGGGCTGCACAGTGCTGTGGCAGTTATGAATATTATGATGTATAAATACTGTGTGTTTGGACAGGTAAGAGAACATGAATCTACTACTCCCAGTTTTGATTTCTCTTGGCCTGCCTCTGATCTGAGAATCCTTTTTTTCTTGCTGAATTTGCACCACTGGGTAAAGTTACTTTCTCCTGAACTACAAGTCCTAGAATCCTCTGGCCAGTATATCTATCAGCCATGCTCAATAAGGGATTCTGAGTGTTGTAGTCAGGATAGTAACTTCTTCACACCTCTGATTTATTGTTGGGGACAAAGATAAAGGTGGGCATGGCCACCCTCTTCGTCCTGTTTTTGCCACTCTTTTCCTCCCTGGTGGGTGGAGTGGACAGCTTTTCCTTGTCAGTGGTCTGAACCATAGCTTGGCAATCATTCATTAAGAAATTATTCGTTAACACCTAATTCAGTGAAATTTTACAGACCTTTTTAAGAATAATTTTTAAAGTCATAGAAATGGTCAAATGGTAGTGATGTTAACATGTTTAATAATTATTGGCACTTCATGTTATTTTAATTCTAACTCAGCTTTTTAAGCATATTTTTTTAAAAAACATTTCAAACCATTGCTAAAACGCTGAATACAGTAAACTAAGTTTACAAGTTTGACTTAAATGATTAATGCTAATGAATTAATGTTTGAATTCTGAATTCATGAATTTGCTTTGACACAAAGATCACCAAGCTTTGGTCGGAATGGATCCCTTGCAGAGGGCTTTTCCATTTATCCTGTGGACTGTGAGTTACCCAGTTCTGCTATGCCATTCTCCCTTTCACATTCAATAGAATGGAAAGATAAGAAAAAAACAAGAGGCAATGCCGTTTCGCATTTCTGTTCACCACCAGGTGACTCAGCAAGGGCACTAGGGAAAAGTCACATCATCTGCACCTGCAAGGGATGCTAGGAGGATCTGAATTCATAACAGTCTGGGAAGGCTGCTTTAAAATACTATGGTTGACAAACTTAACTGGGAGTGGTATGGTAGGTTTCATTTTGCTGTTTTAATTTCAGAGAGCAAAGTGGTGCGTCCAGGCAGTCAACACAGTAAACATGTGAAAGCTGTATGATCTTGTCCATCTGTGTTGATGTTATATGTGCCATACTACTGCCAGGCATTGAGTTGGTTTTTCAAAGAGTTTACATGAGTTAACTCTTCACATGCGCTAAAGAAACTCAAGTCCTATCATTGTGATACATTTTAAAAAGGCAAGCTAGGGATATGAGTGTCAATGGTGCAAAGTAGCCATGGCTTGTAATCAGCATGACATTTACTGGTGCTACAGTGTCTATGTATTGACAGGGTATACCATAGGAGCACGTGCCCAAAACACATTCTGGCTGCTTGGGATTGCCATTAACTAAAGGAGAGAGCATATGACCCTCCAGATGTTGTTGATCTGCAGTTCCTATCATAAAAGTCAACACTGGCAGCTTAGCCAGTGTTGAATTTTTCCATCTTTGTCTTTCAAACACACATGAAATAAAACAGAAACTTTTATCTTAATTTTATTCCAGAAAGCCTGTTATGTGCTGTGTCAGAAATGGGCAGATGGTAGATTGGGATCTAATGACAGATATCCTTATGATCAATAAGGCCTTTTGACTTTGTTTTCTGATATGGGTAACGAAAAGTCTCCCTGCCACTGCCAGCGAGGTGGCAGGGATGATGAACTTTAGGCTCACCCCATCTTTTGGAGTGCAGCTAGTGGAGGCCAATCCATTTGGGGAAATGGAGGATTGCCCACCTCCTGCTTCCTGATGGACACTGACTGCCATTGTGATTACCACTTCCGAGGTCTTTTACCATTGGCTGTTCTGCAGAGGCTTCTTCAGCTTCACATCCAAAACATCTGCTGGGCTAGGATTTGGAGGAGGAGCGGCTTGAAGTTAGAAGGGGTACTGACGGGAAACAGATCCTGGATGCTAAGCATTTGTTCAGAGGGATCCTCCCTTGTCCTCAACCCATAACAAAAGTAGGCCTCCACCGATTCCCTAGCTACTGTTTTGCAACAGATAAGAGTTAAGAATGGTCATCAAATGAGAGAAGAGAAAGTAGATTCTGCAAGGTTGAGGTCTGTCCACCCTTCTGTAAAATATAGATCCGTCAGCGACAACATATTCCAATAAATCTGGTAGTATTTATGATGGTGAGAGCAGTTGGTCAATAGAATAAATAAATAAGTAAATATAATAAATCTTGTGCAGAATGTTGGAATTCAATAAAATAGCATAGGTACTGTACAGTATTTAGGTCATGACTCTTTCTTGCACCTTTTAAAGACTGGATTGATTGGAATAGAGTGTTCTCTGTGGAAATCCATATTTTGCATACTGTAGTGACCCATCCCCACACCAGAGTTTAAATAAATAATTGGGTTTGCACAGTTTTCTCTCACTTGATACAAAGCAGGATTTTTTTGTTAATATAGTCAGAGCCTATCCTTATATTTTAACATGATAGGGTGAAAGTCAATGTTAGACATTGATAGTTAAAATAGTGTGGGTGGGGTGGGGAGTGTGTTTTAACAGAAGGGACTAAGTGGGATCAGAGCAAGGCTGGCCCAAGCCATTTTAGTGTCTGAGAAAAAAGGACAAGATGATACATTGCCTATATTCCTTGTACAAAAACAGTCTGGGCTAATAAACCTCACTGCCAGCATTGGCAATGGGATACAGCAGCTCCTTCTACCATGTCTGTGAGCAGCAAACTTGTGTATGGGGTGTAGGATAGGCCTTGGGGCGCACCTAGGCCAATTAGCTATTGTGGCAGAGGCTTCCAATAAAAGGCAGAGTCCTGAAAGCTCAAGAGGAATGGTTCTGAGGTTGCGGCTACTGCCCCCAGCTGAGCTTTTAGACACCAAAGTCTAAAAAAGTCAGAAAGTTCAGCTTCTACGAAATCAGAGCAATTTGGCTTTGGTGCTGCTTGATTCGCAAACTATTTTACACGTCTGTTCAGGTTAGATGATCTCATGAAGACAAACAAATTGTTTCAGTGTCCATGTCCACATTGGCCTCTCAATCTGATGCAATTCGATCCCGGCTACAGCCCACAGCTCCCCTTCTTTTGATCTGCTAATCCTCAACTGTACTTTTTTTGGTTCACTTTAAAGCTACAGTACTGGGCTTTTTAAAGCATTGCATGGCATTAGGGAAAAGGGATAGTTTTCCAAAGATGTACAAACATATACACACATACCGTGGAAGCATAATAGTCAGCTGCAGCTCATCAGAGTCATAACAATTTTTATTTTTAAAAATCGTCTTTATTAAGGGCATTTAGCACTAAGGGATTGTCATTCTCAAATCGGCCTCACTAGACGCTGTTCCAAGTCCTCCATACAGAGCACGTTACCATAGTCTTTCGAGACTGAAGGATGCCTAACTAACTAACTAACTAACTAACTAACTAACTAACTAACTAACTAACTGACTAACTGACTAACTAACTAACTAACTAGCACTAAATTAACATATCAATGCAGTGGTAAGGTGATTTCATACTAAACTCAGTTTGTTTTAGGAAAAAAACTTTGGAGCAACTAATGAAAAAGATTGCAGGCCTGGGTGTTCTCACTGCCCCAAAAGGGAAAGCACCAGGAAAGCACCACAGTTGCATACCCTGGCCTTTAGAAAAACAAGAAATTGATCACACAGTGAAAACACTTAATTGCTCTGGCTTGAAAAAAATAGAAACCCCCAACAACAGGGAAAACAGTTCTGTTTTGAAAGCAAAAAGGGCCTGGCTGCTTTGCATCTGCCTTTGCATTGTGACCAGTTTTTTAAAAATCCAAATAGCTGCCAAATGGTTGCTGGTAATGACGTCTATAAATTACTTCCAAGACCAGTGGCAATGTATGGGCAAACACAAGTAGGAGACTGCTTTTGTGCTCCCAGCTTGCCTGTGGGATTTCCATAAACATCTGATGGGTATACTGTAGGGTTGGTCTTTGGTGAGATGCAGCACAGATCTTCGTACTTTGATTCCAAAAGGGACAGCTCAATGGCCTAACTAGTACAGCATGCTGGATGGGAGATTCTGGGAACTGTACTCCAAAAAAAACCCAAACTTCAAGCTTTGACTATTATTGAACTTACCTGGTTTTTCATGTTGCTCTGACCCAAGTTTTGAAAAGCCAGAAGCGCAGGGCTTTAGGGTTGAAAGCCCACCAGCATGCATCTTGTATCCTACTGCCAATGAATGCTTATTTTGTTTATGTACGTTTGTACTTGTGTTCACACACACACACATTGTCACAGTGTGTATAGCAGTTAAGTGTAACATCTGTGTTTCATGAGCCAAACAGCTGCTTGTAACTGTTGTTTCCAGTCAGTTCTACCTGAGGATTGTCTCTTTTGGGCAACTGGATCTTAATATGCCTTCTTTCATGAAAAAGGTGGAAGGAGCTGTACGTAGGATCTTACCAATTATATGAATTTTCACTGAAGGAAAAAAAAGGATAGCAAAAGATATATGTTTGGTGTTTTTCTCCCATGTGTTCTATCCTGTCATTTGGCTACCAAGAAGGCACACAATTTAATTTGTATCATCAAACCAATCAACTTACTGTAAACAAAATACCAAAATGACAGCGACAGAGCATAGAATCTGACAGCTAGAGCAATTGTAAATAATTAAAACAGAAGCCACCTACAAATGCTTCCTTAAGCAGCAAGAAGTTCCAGGGCCAGCACTACTGGGTTTATTTTCCTTCCTGAAAAAGCACTGAAGTTTCATGCTGTCTCTTTATTATTTTATTTACTTATACTGTATGTGCACAAGCAAAGGAGATATGGATGCAAACACATGCTCTAAATATGCAGATTATCCTCCAGAGAGCAAATTGGTAGCAGCCCTTCAAACTACATCCACCTCAAAATTCAAATAATGTTTTTGTATCTTCCAGTTATGAGTGGTTATGTGCATCCCTATTTCTTCCCTTCAGCTTCTCCAAACTTTGATGGGTATCTTGTTCATAAACACAGAGAGATTCCCAACTCCTAACAGCTTGTGTCTGACCTGTCAGATCTTGCTGATGAAACCTCAACTGATCATCCTTGTTGCCCAGAGTTCATTCATTTCAAGCTGGCTACTGGAGGCAGCAGTATCTTTGGAATTAAACAATAATAACCTGTACTTGGTAGATAATTTTGCTACAACAGAACTGATTATTATAAATATTCTGAGGCCTTGCAACACTGTACAAAAAGTAGCTAATTCCAAGACACTGTTTTGATCACTTTGCTATTTCCCCTGTTTCATTCATTCCTGTAACATGATGTTTTCAAAAACATTTCAAAAACTGTGAAATTGACGAGAGCAAAGAAAAGATGGGAGATCATTCTTCTACTTCTCAGCAAGGTTGAATGGCCTGGTCATGTTTTGTTTTTTAATGATTATATTTCCAAAAGAAGCACTAATGTACGTTGGTTGAATTAAAGAATTTGAAAAAGAAAAAGACAACAGGAGACTCTTACTGTGAAATATCAAAGTGTTATAATGACTTTTTTTGATATAACATAATAACAATAGCAAGATTGTTAGCACAAATCTTGTTAGCAAGGTTGCTAGAAGAAATCAGTTCCTTCATTCTGAATTTTATTTAAGCAAGCCATATGTGTTTTTGACATGCAATTATCTATTGTCATTTTTCACAGTGCATTCCTGCACAATCTATTAAAAGTAAGTCCAACAGAGTTCAGCAGCGCTTACTGTTAGGAAACTGGGTATAGGATTGTAGAGGTATGTACTGAAGTGGAAGTGTTCATCATGATAGTCCCTATAATCACACCTGCAAGAAGATTCCAGAAATAGAGACAATTGTGTTAATCCGTATCAACAAACTTGCTTTAGCACTTTTTTTTTTTACAAGACAAAGACATTTTAATTGCCTGTTTAAGATGAAGTAACTCCCACCCTCCCAAATAGTTAATTTTCCATGCATCACATCAGGGATAAATCACAATGGCTATGTTGTCTCTGGGAAGATCTGCTAATATATTCTACTTTCCGTAGTGCTCTTCCTAAGATATATCTCCTTGTCTGGGAGAAACAGAGAAGCAAAACAGTTTCTTGTGATTTCAGCTGGTGCTTCAAGAGCTTACAACCCTAGTCCTTATCATTGGCCACTGGGTCTGGGACTGATGGGAGTTGAGTTCTGTGACATTTGGAGTGCCAGAGGTTCCCTACCCTTTATTTAAAGCAGAATTTGGACACATTACTTTTTCCTAGTAACTGGGAAGGTTACATAGTTCTTTTTTAATGCTGGTATACTTGCTGTTTTTTATTTTTATTTTAAAGACTGTTTTAATTATGTAACCCACGCTGGGTCCTTTTGGGGAGAAAGGCGGGATAAAAAATAAATAGTCTTCAAAAAAAGCCACTGTGTAAAGGTACAAATGTGACATATTAGGCAGGAAAGGAAAATAAATCAAACCCCTTACAGAAGCTGCCAAACCAGACAAAGAGAAAGATCTGTTTCTCCCACAGTCCCAGGCAAGATGTCTGCTGGGTGTCCTGGCACTGATCTGTCCTTTTGCTTGCTTCACGGACGTTGGTCTCAGCAGTTTCCATGTTCTAAACTGGCACTTAAAATCACAGGCTCTCGGGGCATCCTGGAACTTTTCTGCTCCCCACTAAAAGGAGAAGATTCTAGAAAGCAGGCAGGTCCAAGCCTGCTCAGTAGAAGAGAATCCAGCTATCCAGTTGCCTGATGCCACACCTCTTGCTAGTCCTCCTCGTGTACAGAGCCTCACTCCCTTCCTATACCAACAAAGCAGGAAGTAAGGGCTGTGCTCTACCCCAGTGGTTGGCACCTAAATACCAAGGTCTCTTCTTGCTCTAGAAAATAGAAATATATTCTGCTGCTCCCTGCCCAAGAGATATGTGAGTCACCCATATCTTTCCCACACGTTGTCTGACTGGTTTGGTTGGCCTTTGGAGACTCCTGTGCCAGAAAGGGTGTGGAGAAAGAACTATAAGGGAAGAAGACCTAACTCTTGTAAGTCTAACGATCAGGGAGCCAGAATACCTTCCAGGTTCTCTGAAAGTCCAGAAAATTATAGAAGATATATTCTGGTCCCCCATCTTGTCCCCCCCACTCCCCAAAAAAACTTTTCAAAGCTCTGATTCACTTAAACTTCTGCAAAGATCAACAGCAACAGGCACTGCAAGGCAATGATGGGGCAGGGGATACTGCAGCTATCATCCCAACTCCATGCAGCTCCTGGCCTCATTTAATGTGAGGTGGGGGTAGCAAAGAGATAGAGGGGAATGGATATTGTGTAAATGCCTGCAATCAAATGTTGCTCAACTTATACTCTGGCTACTGGGTGGCTGGCTCTGCCCAACATCATCTCCAGATCCCATGGACCAGTAGGGTTTCAAAAAAAAAAAATATTCCCCAGTGTTGAGATCTCCTGTCAGCCAGTAATATAATTATATAGCCCTTCTTCAATGAATCACTCTCAGCTGCACTCATCTTACGGGGTGTTTGTAGAGATTAAATGTATATGCACAGAGCTTGGAATTGTTATTTTTAAAAAACGACCAGCCGCATTAATTTTCAGCTATCTAGTTATCTTTATCTTCCTTCATTCCTGACAGTAATCTGTTCCATTGTGTGTTATTGCCACCTTGGATGCATCCTCCTTGCCAGCAGGCCAGTTGAAATACTGTACAAGGCTGTATTCTCTGGTCCGCCTCTAATGACCAATTTTGACACTGCACCTTGTTGGAAAAATGCTAAAGACAAAATCCGTACAATACATTCCTTCCCACTTAAGACTGATAGAGAATAACATAAAACTTGAAAAATTATTGTTCTCTGAAAACACATTACTGTAATTTTTGAAGGATGCTAAAAATGGTACTTGTTACACCAAAATTCAAAGTGTAACTACTTGTTACATAACCTTTGAAATGCAATTTAGTTATGTCCCCATTACCTGGAAAAAGTAACTGAGCTACCTATAAGTAATTATTTGGAGGATGGAGAAGTACACATGCTACAATGAGCCCCTCTGAAAAAAGCTGGATAAAAAGTGAAAACACAATACCTCCCCATCCTCCCCCCCCCACCCCATTGCTGGATAACAGACATCAATGACAGTTTTCCACAGTGTAGGTATGACCATCTCAAAGATCCATGCTATGAGGGATGGCCATACCTTTAGGGGAAGCATGATGACAGCCTCAAATGTTGAAAACTGGGAAGCAGCAGCAATATGTTGAAGGGAGCAACCTATATGCCATGCTGCTTGCCTATACTCCATAAGCCAGCGGGCTGCCTTCAGGAGAGGTTGGAAATGCTATTCAATACCATCAGGGTTGAAGAAGGTTGCAGTCGGTCATCCATCCAGTCAACTTTTTATATATGGGGATGCCACGTTTCCTTTCCATCAGGTAGCAAGATGACTTGGGCTAACATTGCCCACTCTGTAAAGACCCTCCACCACAAACCTTTGCCAGTCATAATGAGGATAGTTACGTTTGCATGCTTTCTGTTGGTTGCATTAAACTTTCTGTGCATAAATATTGAAAATGTAAGTAATTAAAACCCTCTTTTATGTTCTCACATCCTAGCCCTTGTTTTGCGTAGGCCCACCTCTGCATTTCCCACTAGCTGTATTGCACCGTTTCTTTTGACAACTTTCCACCTCTCCAACTTGCGTGCCGACCCACCCCCCACCTTTTTGTACTCCTTTAGCCAGTCCTTTTTGGAACAAATATACCCCCTGCTGAACTCACAGTGAGATAATCTTGGTGTGCTCCTCAGTCTCTCTCTCCCCTTTTTAAAGACAGTTGCTGGCAAATCCAGCCCTAGGCATTTTGATGCTAGGGAGCGTGTGCGCGTATGCATTTGAGTTGACTCAACGTCATCTTTGTTTAACCTCTGTTCATTTATCTGTCAGTTCATACTCCAGTCTCTGTACATGCATCTCTCCCTCTCTTCTTCTCTCTTGCTTAGTCTTGTGAGATGTTTTTTTTTAATTCTTGAGTTTTCAATTTTTACTCAATGAACTGATCAAAATTAATAGTACCATATGTCGCTGTGAGTTTTAGTTTATTATCCATAAAGTCTGGTTTATTTTCCTACTCTCAAATCCCATATATAGGTCTTTGTCTAACAGCACCCAGAGCAGTGGAGTTTTACAAGACACCAAATGCTCTTACACTTCAGCATCCTGGACTTAATGCTCCATTGGAGTGAAACGAGGCACTTTTCCCGCCTTAGTCTCAGTCTACTCTCAAGGAGCCCACCCTTGTCTTCCTCATTACCAGAGGCCTCACCTGTGTTCACCTCATATTGAACTCCCAGTCTCACACTCTGCGAGTATGTGAGAAACAAGAGAAATGAGGGGAGCAAGATGTATTTTCCTGCTGAGCTGGAGTGAAGGAATGGAGTGAGAGTGAGGCACTGTCTGTTTTAATGCCCATATGTATCTGTGAATGCTTATTTGCCTGTCTCCCTCTTTGTGTGTATGTGTCTATGAATAACTCTGCCTGTCACCGGGAGCACTGCCTATCATGGGTTGCTGGGTCTTCCACCCTACCAGCCCCATGAACACCAGTTGCCATTGACTAGCACCAAATGAGGCAGAAGACGGGCAATACTTCCTGCCTCTGGCCCTCATATTCTGGGATCCAGTCCTCCTTAATCACATTTGTATACAGTAATGGTAAATTCCGACAAGCTTCTCATGACAATCCCCACAGCTACAGCTCATTGGAGTTCCAAAATGGAGGCAACCATGGTGGCCCAGATCAAAACAGTTCTAGTTGTTGTCATCTCTGTCAGGAACAGGTCGTTTGTTAAATCTACTTTGTCTTTTGCCCATTGGAGCCCAAGTCATCCCAAAATACAACAGGGCTCAGAACAATGTACTTTCCTTACCGGTAGTGACCACTGCCAGATCCCTTTGCCCCTAGCTACAGTGAAGACTGAAGCTAAACTCAAAGGGTGGCCTTAGGTGGAACTCTCCCCACTGCTGCAGTCATGCATATCCCACATTACGACACAACTCCTGTGCCCTGAAGAGAAACTATACAGCAGGTTCCATTTGTGAAAAAATACAAGGGAATTCATAATAACTGTGCATAACTGTGTCATCAAATAAATTCTGACTTACGGTCAGAATTACGAGGTCGGTAAAATGAGCACCCAGTTTGCTGGGGGGGGGGGGAATGTGTAGCCTGCATAGTTAACTTGTAAACTGCCCAGAGAGTGCTTGAAGCACTACGGTATAAGCAGCACACTTTGCTTTGCTTTTTGAGGTCACCCTTTTCAGGGTTTTCTAGATAGTGTTTAGAAGTGGTTTACCATTCCCTTCTTCTGAGGGCATACTGGGAGTATACAGCTTCCCCCAGACTACACAGGCTGCCTTTTCTAGGATGCACAATGGGGAACTGTACTCCCAACCTCTAACTCTGTGACCAGAAACCTAACTTACTCACCTATCCAGCCCTCTTCAAGAGAATTATCTGATTCAAATGGAGACCTGAGGAGGTCTATCTTTTCCATCCCTCTCTTTCTGCTACCTCAGACCTCTATCAAGTAGGCCCTCAAAAACATATGGATCAATAAACTAGAGAAAGTGCAAAACGTTAACCATGTTAAGGCATTGTTATTGAGCACTGTCTAAAATTAAGCTATAGCTGCTGCTATGGAGACGGGGTGTGGAATAAAAGGGAACTTTACAAAATAACCAGGCATACACATTGGAGTGATGCGATCAAAATACAAAGGGGCTGGAAGAAGATAAACACCATTTGAAAATCAGGAACCATCAAGGCATTGCTAGGAATACACCTAGCAATGGGATGTTCATGCATGATTGGGGTGGAGGATAATTTTACGAGGCCAGAAAGTAATTCCTAGCAAGATCTTAAAAGAACCAGACCTGAGGAATTTTGGGACTTCTTGTCCCAACCAGTAACTTTTATTATTATTTCCCCAGTTAGCCCTATGACCTCTGATTTTGTTGGGAGTAGCACTTTAATAACTCAGAAAGATGGATCCCCCCCCCATTATCTTCTTTCTCTTATCTTTCCAACTGGAGATGCCAAGGACTAAACTTGGCAAGGACCCTCCCTCTGCCCACCATCTTGGCCGGATCTGCATCACTTACTCCCATTCTTCTTGGATGTATTCAACTGCAACAAAACAGTGCATTTAAATAATATTCATATTTTTTCCTTCGTTCATCACAAGAAATCAAAACTATACAATAGAAATATAGTCATGCATATGTCTCTTTAAAGCTCCCAATAGCAGCTGTGTGTGCAGGTTGTACTCTGGGGACACTATTTGACTGGTGTGTTTTTAAAAAGATAAAGATGTCGATTAAAAACCCCTGATACAATATATAGCTTGACCATAACTCATGTTATAGCAGTGGTCACTGCAGCTAAGAAAAGTAGCAGGAACCTGTGGCCCTCCAGATGTTGTTGGACTATCAGGCCCATCATCTGATTGCTGGCCATGCTAGCTGGGGTTGATGAATTTTGGAGTTTCACATCTAAAAAGTCAAAAGTTTCCCACTACTTTTAACTCCCTCTCTACAAGCATGCATCAACCCCCCACCTCCAAGGTTTAGATAAGCTAACCAATTTTTTCTGTCAACAGCTACCTATTATGATAAACTGGTAGTTTTGGCCCACTGAAATTAATGAAATACATGTTAGTTATAATTAGTACATGTTCCATTGATTTCAGTGGATGATTCAAATTGTGCAAAAAATCCCAGATCCAACCAGTTCACTGGTTAACATTTTCTTGTATCAGAATCTGGAACTGCATGTCCACCTGGGCAATTCTGTTTTGTAATGGCTGCATGAATGGGTATTACCGCTGTGTTGCAGATAGGTAGCATAAATGTGTATTTCCATGATTCTTCCAGAGCTCTGTAGTTGAATGCAGGGTTCCACTTCCCTTTGTTGCTACATCACTGCATGCAGGAACATTTTCTAAATGGCAGAAAAGAGCATTTTCCTGGAACTTGACATTTGTGCATTTCCCTAGTTTTATCTCTGTGTCTCAGACTAATTATCTGGACTGTGAAGTTTAATGCATTTGTCTGAGAGTTCAGGGTGGCTGAATTTTGGCATGGCTCTGTTAAAATCAGAATATTGTCTTTGCTTGCTTGCACCGACATGCCTTTGAGCTGTTACAGACTTCATGTATTTCTTCGTACCTTGTCAGGCAATGCTTTCGATGCATTTTCTTACTATTTAAGCCATCTTTTAAGCAGTTCATTTCCCTCAAGGGAAATTACACATTACTAAAAATACAGTATTTCTCACAAGAAAATATGATCTCTGACTTCATTACAGGCAGAACAGCAGACGTCTTGTGGCAGCCAATGAACACGTTTATTAAAGCTTTTGTGGTACACAGTTCACATCAGTTAGCACGTCTTTTACAATCACAAGTTGTGCTTTCATAAGCCTGTACTGGCTAACGCCAGAGTTATCAATGAATGTCAAGTTGCAAAATAATATCTTAGAACTGCAGAGCTGGAAGGGACCCTATAGATCATCAAGTCCAGCCCGTCAAGGAAGCACAGTGGAGAATTGAACTCCCAAATATTGGCTACACAGCCAGATGCCTAAACCACTGAGATCCTAACAAATGTTTTTTCCCCAGACAAGAAGAAAAATCAATAGATGCCACATTGCCCTGTCAACTCATGAACTGTTTTGCTATTCCTTTCCACAATGAACTAGATTTTTGTGTGTGTGTGATACATATTGTATATTCCATGAAGGTTGTGCATCCTCCTTTCCCCTCTAGCAAAAAAAGGGTACACTTGCCCCATTTTTAACAAAGGCAGCCCTTAAATCTCTGTTTCTCCAATGCATTTATATGGGAATGGAATCAACCTGCTGGTACTGCTTCAGAACTAGCATTTATAAAATACCAAGAATAAAACGTGTTATTCTCCCACCCAAGCCTTGCCACCATTCACGATGCACGGCTGATTTACAGCTCTCTTTCTGGATCATCTTCCGTGATGCATTGATTTGCAGTTCTTTGCTTTCCATGCATTGATTTTTCTTTTTTGCACCCTCCCCTATTGCATCCCTTGATATATTTCTGTGTCTTTACCAGATTCTCTAAGCTAGCACATTTGATGCCAGCAAAGCACACCTTACCTTACAGGGCATTGTTTCATGGTCTCTGTCTTGCACAGATGAGTTTTCATAGGCTACTGCACAAATATTTCCGCAAGGCGTGGGGTGCATTTCTCTAGCCTAGTTGACTGACACTTTTTTTAAAAAAAAAGGGTTGATGCATTTCTTTCTACCCTGCCTTGCACGAATTGGTGTATTTCTCAGTAGCACGTGGCCTGATGTGTTTTCCCCCCAACCCACCCTACACTCTTCCCTTTCCAGACTCTTGAGAAACGCATATTGCTCTTTCCCTTGAGTTCAATGGGGCTGGTGAATCTCCTTGTAATGCGTGGCTTGATTCATTTCTCCCTGTGTCGCATGGAGTGGTGCATTTCCCTAGACCGCTTCACTCGTCCTCCGTAGCCCCTGAGAAATCTCCTTTCGCATGGAGGTGTGCATCTTCTCCATGGGAAGAGGCTGTGGTGTTTTTTTTTTATTTTTGGTGTTTTCCCCCCGGAATGCTGCATTTGCTCCGATCCTCTCAGGTGCATCTCCAGGTGGTACATGCATAGATAAAAGATCCTCTCTGAAGTGCATGAATCATTTCTCCGACTTCTGCCTGTATCTCTCTATCTGCCTCTCCCTTTGCAGGCATTTGGTGCATTTTTTCCGCCCTTAGTGGTGCAACGTCTCGTTCTTTTCACCGGACAGACTGCATTTCCTTAGATCATTTAACACAAACCGGGACATTTCCTTAGGATGTTGCATGAATATCGTACATATTTCCCTACTCCTCCCCTCCCCTCCCCTCCCCTCCCGTTTCTACCTGCGATGCATCCGATTTTTTTCTCCTTCTCTTCCTCCCCTCCTTTTTCCTAAAGAACCACCGAATGACATCATCCTAAAACTCAACCCCACCCACCGGCTTCCCCAATTGGCTTCCCATGCCCCCCCCTCCGCCCACCAGCCTTTCCATTCATTGGCTTGGCCTCCTTGCCACTCGGAGTCCAACCTCCCCCTCCCTTCTCCACGCGTGGGCGGTGCCTGAGGGGCTGTCCCGGACTAGATTAGCTGCCCGTTGGCCAGCGTCCCTGTCAATCTGGGTTTTCTTAAAGGGGCAGTTTCGCCCGAGCTTTTGCGCTGAGCGAAGGGGCGGGATTTTCTCCTCTCCTCGCTCTCCGGAGCTGCCTGGGCGGGCTGGAGGGGGGGCGCCAGGCGGTGGCCGACCGGCCAGCCGGGAGGGAGGGATGCCGGGGCTGGGGAGTCGGGTCCCCTTGGGGGACGGGAATCGTCTCTGAAGGCCGGGGAGGGGGCCAGGCATCAGCATCCGGACCCGGCTCCCTCCTGCATCCCTCCTGCATCCGCGCCGCCGCCGCCGCCGCCGCCACCACCAGCTGCTGGAGCAGCAGCGCCGCCGCCTCCCCCGCCTGGTGCAAAGGCAGGTAAGAATCGGGCTCGGGAAGTCCGTGTCCTCCGCGGGAACCCCGCGCCGCTCCCCGTTTGCAGCCGCCCCTCGCTTCCATTCTGCCCACGGGGACCGGGTCTGTCGCCTGCCCGATGCCACCTCTCCCTGGCTTTCGCTCTCCCCTCCACAGCGCTATCCAAAACTGACCACCAGCCTTAGATGGTTATTGTTTTTTAAAGACCCCCTGCTTTGCCCCTCTCTCCCCGCCCCTCTTTCCCTGCTCGCCGGGCCTTTTCCTCCAATGCCCCTCGGTCGAGCTCCCGCATCCCCTGGGCTCCCGCAACCCACGGCGCCCATTGCGCTGCCACCCGGGGCGCGCGACTCTCCCAAGCACCCACCTCTTCTCCTGGCTTTGCAAAGCACAGCACCCACCACTTCCCCAGGCACCCTGCGCTGATCTTCTCCAGGGATCCACCCGCCCGGATCTCCACCGTCACATCCACAATCTCTCTTCCTTCCCGCCCCAGATCCATCCTGATTCCCCGACACACCGTCTGCCGATCCGCTCCTATCCACCCTGTTCAGTCTCCCGGTGTGCATCCCTGCCTTTCCCCACCTGGGAGCCCCCCTCCCCGAGACCTTCCCCGCAAGAGGTTTCCTCCTCCGGTTTGGTCTGTCAGCCTCAGCCATCTCCACCCCAAATTCCCCCGACTGGGGCTTGCATCCTGCTTTCCCCTGCCTCCCTCCTGGAATCTTCTAAACCTCTTCCTGCCAAGGCCGACCCACCTGCCTCAACCCTCTCCATCCTCAAGGCCCCATCGACACCAGAGTGAGGCTGCCTTGCTTGCGCTCAGGGGCCCAGCAATTGCAGTGTACCCTGTGCCCTACACTGGGGAGGGGCCACTGGAACCCCACTGAAAAAAGCCTTCCAACCCCCCCCCACCCATCTTTTACATGGCCTTTCTGCTCTAGGATTTTCTTCCCTCTTTTAGTTCCATATACTGTATCTCCAGCCCCACAAACACCCCTTCCAATAGCCCTCTGTTCTGCTCCTTGTTAAAATATCAATAACCTTTTCTTTCCAGTTCCCCTTTTTCTTCCCTGACTCCTCCACTTCAGTCTTCTCTGTGTTCCCTTCTGCTGTCCCCAGTTCCCCTCTGATCCTTAAATGCCCCCGTTACAAATAAACCCTGACAATCTGCCCTTAACTGTTTCACATTGCATCTTTGCTCCAGCATTCTTCCTCATTTGCCCCTCTAATGACTTATAGCACACACCCCTTTCTGACTTCATCCCACCTGTGTCCTCAGGCCTTCCAGTCTACCCTGAGCTCTGCCTTATTTCCATATGGCCGGTCTTCCCAGTACCCCATTGCTTGTTCTATCCAGTGTAGGATCTGTTTTCTATTCACATTTTCCTTTGGCTACAGCAATCCACATAGACAACCTCTTTGTTATACTGTATCTCATAGGGGTCACTCCACTCCTGCTCTGTCTAGTAACCACTATATGTCACCCCATCCAGTTGTACCCATCATAATTTTTTTTGCCCACATTTTACTCTGGTTTCCCTTGTTTGGCTCAAATCTACAATTATGTCCTCATCCATTCCATCACCTCTACCCACTGGTTCATGGCTGTATCCATGCCACTCTTATTTCCATGATTTCTGTATCTGGGAACCATACATTTCAATCTGTGCCTTGTCACCTCATCTCTTCCCAAACCATCTCTTCTTCCAGCTTAGCATAGCTTCTCTTTCCAGGTCTTCCAGTTTTTCTCTCTCTATCTCCTCAGCCTCTATCGGACAGTACCATCAGCTTGTTCTTATTCTTCCTTCCTGGTGCCTCCATTTTTATCAAACCAACATTTTAACTTGTTTTCTCAGTTCATATACATTTCTGTCTTCCAGGTGCCTGCAACGGATTCCCTTTATATGTATGTCTCTCCCCACCCACCCCTGCTGCCCAGAACATCTGTTTGGAAATTTGCTTCATGTACCTCTTAATCTGGCATCTGTTACCCCAATACCCTGCTGTTTGGGTCATCTGTTTTTTGCTAAGGACCCTTTTGGAGATATTAGGCCATTATTTTGCTGAACTATGAGATAGTGGAAAAAACGAGGTGCTGAGTATGTTTATTTCATGATGGTAGAGGGTTGTGGAAGCTAAACTGTTGGCTGGCAAACATATTATAGCCCTTTACACAAAGGGTGGATAGTAATGAATTTATTAAATGTGGATTCCCTCCGCCCCGTGTTTTTAAAGCTACACCTCCCATCCTCATGATGCTGTTGAGGTGAGAGTGTCTACTGGAAGGGATCTGCAATGATTTTATAGCAAGGGTGGAGAATTTGCAGCCCTCCAGATGTTGATGGACTCTGACTGCCATTCATCTTTGTCTGCCTGGTGAGGAATTGTGGGAGTTGTAGTTCTTTGATGTCTGCATGGCCACAGGTTCCCTTCCTTGGGTTGGAAATCCACATATCTCTTAGTTCCAAATGACCAAGTTCATCAGTCATCCATCGCTAACTTTGATCAACCTATATTTAGCTCAGGTGTAGGTGTTTAAAATAGGATGAGTGCGTGGGAATTGTTATGGTCAGACACATGGAGGCAGACTCAGACGCATGCTATGTGCACTGTCAATGTTTCACAACTTTGCTCTTGCAAGCTGTTAATGTGAAAAACATTTGCACAAAAAATACCGATGCACTTGCCACTTCTGTAGATGAAGGATAATATAGATGCAGATACATGCTTATTTCTGTTACACTTGCTTTAACTGTCTGCACATGCATTGAGGTACAAAAACAGTCACATGGCATGATTGCTTGAGTGTGTGTGTGTGTGTGTGTGTGTGTATCAATAGGAGTGGCAGTCCTTCCCATGCTTGGACATAGTCAAATGTATAGGATCGCTTGCAGGAAATATTAGAGATGACATGCTAGTGGTGACAACTCTGTCGTGTGTACAGATATGCTGAAAAATACCAAAGCATCACTTGCTTGAGCAACTGTGCCAGTGCTGCAAGTTGTTTTGGGCAGAGTTCCACTGGAATGTGCACGTTCTAGATATCTGTGATGTAGAATGGTGTATCCACATGAGATGTGTGCAATTTATGTGCTAAGATGAAGTTAGCTGCATGTTATGTAATTCTGAAAAGAATGGCGGAAGTGTGGTGGACTGCCACTATAAAAAAGCCCCCCCTCCCAAAAAAGAACACAAAAAGACAAAAAAAACCATACTTGTGCTATGTGGAAGTTGCATGCGCTCTGTGAGACACTGATCTGCATGTATGTGGTTACACTTGCTTTAACATGTTGTGTTTGCTTTACTTGCGTATCTCAGTAGAAGTACATAATGAATCTGTTCAATAGCTGCATTGGCACACAGGGAGAGGATTGGAACACTAAAGATGCTTCTCATGCTGAGTGTGCACTGGTGCTGTCTTTGGCTTGTGTGCACGATTGCTGATTGCAGACAGACAAATAAGCATGAGCATTGCTCATTAGTTTGGCAAGTGGTGCCTGTAATCAGTGCATTTTTGGCAGTGTTGCGAATCTAGCCTTGCCTATCTCATGCAAAGGTGCCCAAATGTATACAAACAGAAGTTGGTAACATTGCATGTCCATATTCTGTGCACCTTTTTCCATATCCATACCTAGCCATATGCAAAGGCATTCATCAGTTATGAATGAATGTGTAGTCTCCTGAATGTGTGGAATTGTGTATTCTGTTCAATAGGCAACATTTTCATTTGGAATAAATGAATATTCCTTTCTTACTATTAAGCTAAAATGGCATCATGTAGGCTGATTTTACTCCCCTGCCCCCAGATAATTTTGCTTACATAGGAAGGGAGTCTCTTCAAATAACACAGAATCTTTGGCAGTAAGAAATGATATAACAAGTAGAAAGGAAGGATGTGGCTATTAAACGGAGCAGATCATGTGGCAATGGCACAACTAATTAGCCTTGCCATTCCTTGGTTTCTGAGTCTTCCTTAGATTACTCATGAGGGATAGAAACTTGCTGATGGAAAACAAAGAAAAGAAACGAAGTAAGACATGCTCAGAACATCTACTTTTGTGCCTGAATATGAATTTTGAAGTTTTTTGGTGTGTCTATGAAACATACAAAAATCTTTAATATTGTACTATAGGCGTATGCTTTTAGTTCTAGAGTGTTCATATTCAGCTATGTTATTAACTCTGTGTGCAGGCCAATATGAGAAGAGGGGATATGAGCATTCAGACTGTTGTGTCTCACATCAGGCTCCGTATACACAATCTTGTGTCTGAGTTTGTCCACATTTCTTCTTCTCTTGCACAAAAAAGGGTGTAAATGCGTGTACTCAAGTTACTGACTGCTAGTGTATGGTCTGTAAACAAGAGCAGTGTAATGAAGCCCCTCTTTCCCAGGGTTCTTCAGATCTGAGTGTTTGAGGTATATATACTTCTGCTATATTTTGGTTGTCGTTCTGTGACCTATGGCTGCATAGGTTCTTAATACCCTGTGAAGTTCTAAGAGTGATTGTGCATTAGTCTGGAGGCAGGAGCTTAATTTGCCTTTTTTTCCCCCCCCAGTATCCATGTATTCCCAACATCCACCAGTCCTGTGTGGTGGACCCATTACTGCCTTCCTGAAGTGGAAAGGAAAGTGTGCGTGTTTGTGTAGTGGTGATGAATAACATGTACCATTATTTGGATGTGTGGCAGCCTCCATGGCTTTATTTTTTTGCGGTGTAGAGCAGTGAAAGGCAAACCTGCAGTGCAGGGGCCTCATGTGGCCCTCAGACAGCTCTTATATGGCTCCTAGCTCCACTTCAAAACCCCCTCTGTAAGTGATCAGTTCTGGCATCTGGGACAGTAATATTTCCCTTCTCCAGCACTAGCATGATGCCAGGTGGGAAAGATGTTTGAGAGGGAGAAAAGGAGGCTAGGGGGAGAAAGGGAAGGTGCGATCTTGCTCTTTTTGGTCTTGACCCCATCAACAGGTGACTTATTTGGCCTTTGTCAGAGTACCCCCAAGGGTGTTCAGCCCTTGACATAAAAAAGTCACCTATCCCTCTATGTACTGCTGAGCTTCAGTTGAGCTAGGGTTCCTTGGGGGTCAGCCTACATACTTATTAGTCGCAACGTTGTGCCTTTGAACAGGTAAGAAACTCTTGTCTATTCAAAAGCATCTCTATCTCTCAAGCTCCTTTTACTTCTCTTTCAGACACTTTGGTAGGCATATGGAATAGAATCTGTTTATCTTGTTATTCTAGGGAAGCTGCATGTCTCTAACAGGAGCTGCAGCGCATGGAGCCAGTCTGAAAGAAGTTTTTTTTTTTAAGTGGTGGGCCTGCAAGAGGTATGCTCTGGGGATATTTTTGTGCAACTGGGGTTTAGAGCAGGGAACCAGAGTCCTCCTTCATCTCGAGAATGGCTAAAAGCAAGATGTGCTTCTGGACATCTACAGTCTCAAAAGAGTCTTTTGTTCATCACTGAGGTATCTTGAGGCACTTAACATTCCAGCTATAGTAGTCCTATTGAATCGGTTGCTAAACAGCAAGTCCGCACTTACATAAATCTCATTGATTCCATGGTTTTACTGTAGTTGGGGTGAACAATTGAATTCAGGCTCTAGGATTTAGGGAAATATCCAAAAATCATGAAATGCAGGTTCCAGCCAGACTTATGCCCAGAACCACTGAACCACCAAGAACCCCCCTTTTTAAGAAAAAAACACAGCACTCTATGTCTCCTTTTCTCTTGTTCCCAAGGCGATTAACATAACTCCTCATGTAACGGTTTCAGTTCAGGGCTCTCATTTTTCACTTGTTTATAGAGTGAGCGTTTATCTTAAATGTGAACTAAGTGGGTTTGAGCATGTGCAGCTAGGATGTCAAATAACAGCTTTCCTAATGTCAGTGAGAGTTCAGCAATGGAAGTTTATAAAGTAGAGTACTCCTGTCTTTGAAAATCTTAAGGATTTATATATAAATAAATCATATATATATGAAATGAAATGACAGAATTTAAAATGTTATAGATAAATAAATAGATGCAGGTATGTGCCCCAATTCTCATACATACATACATACATACATACATACATACATACATACATACATACATACATACATACATACATACATACATACATACATACATGTGCACACACACACATATACACACGCACACACGCACACACATTATATATATATGTATATATGTATATGTATATGTATATGTATATATATGTTTGTGTGTGTATGTATATATATGTGTGTATATATGTGTGTGTATACATATATACATATATACATATATACATACATACATATATATACATACATATATACGTATATATATACACATACATACATATACATATACATATACACACACACACACACACACACATATACACACATATATATACACACACACATATATACACACACACACACAGTGGGGCAAGCTGCTGATTGAGATGGGGGCAAATTAGACTGGAAAAAATGGCAAGGGCAGTGCAGATTAAACATGCCCTCTTCATAGACCTTGAGGAAGTCATTTTCTGCATTACAATGTCCAGGATCACTCTACCACCACCACCAGATTACACACACACACACAAATATATATGTATGAGAATTGGGGCACATACCTACATCCATTTATTTATCTATAACATTTTAAATTCTGTCATTTCATCCCCCCACAAGTCAAGGTTGCTTACAATAATCATATCACTAATAATAAACACACACACAAAAAATCAAATATAAAGAGTGAAAAAATTGCAAAAAAAGAGAGACCAAGTTAATGCCTTATAGAAACCTGGGAAAATGAATATCATTTTAAGCTAAGAACATTGGTACATGTGGGTATTCATGCAGAAAAATTTCAGCAACCAGGGTGCCAGCTCAGAAAAGGTCCTGTCCTTGGTTACTGTTCTCCTGAAGGTAGAGCATTCTACCTGTCTACCAGGTTCTCAGAGTGATATTATAAATAGATACCTGCTTGGTTTGCATTAATGTGCAGTGTGGAAGAAGAAGGGTCAAAATGAGTGGCCTCAGTCACTGTTTATGAGCAGATACCTATATTTATGCAGAACAGTGAGCCAGGATTCTTGACAATCTGGATTTATCACAAACAAATGGTGTACAAGAGGGTACAATATGGCTTTGTTGCTTCCTTCATAAGCCATGAGCGCACACCAGGGCTTATTCTATGGTAACAAATTACCTTGTACAGAGAGCAACAGACATTATCTCTGGTTCAGATGTAACACTAAACAGCACTGGGCAGTGTGTGGACTCTCAGATGTTGAATGGTAACTCTTATTGGCATTGGCCAAGTATAGTCAAAGATAAACAATAATCAGAGTTACAGTTCAACAACATCTGGACGGCTATGCATTCCCCATCATAGTACACAAACCATTCATGATTCATCTAGAGGGTAGGAATGAGAAAATCTGTTTCACTGTCTCCCACTTTCAGATTTTTAAAATTCCAAGTTATTGTCTAGAATATGTAATTCATACATTTTTGGTAATTTTTTTTAAAAAAAAGAAAAATGGAAATTTCACCCTTCTGTGTTTAACAAATTCAAAAAGCACATAGGATAGAGAG
This sequence comes from Pogona vitticeps, assembly GCF_051106095.1. NCBI lineage: Eukaryota > Metazoa > Chordata > Lepidosauria > Squamata > Agamidae > Pogona > Pogona vitticeps. Next base: position 101,133,342 of record NC_135788.1, read on the forward strand.
TGACATTTTCAACCTGTCTGCTCTAATATGAGTTAATAATGAGGAGTCTCAGAAAGGTGGTATTACTGATTCAGCGTTCACGTGGTTTTATATGCCAGGCTCCAGTTCCAGATTTTTTTAAGAATTTAGCGCTTAAAACCCTGCTTTGAATGGACAAGCCTATCATTTTCAGTTTGTCCTGCATTCTTTCTCTTTTAAATTCTTGCTTTTCCAAATGTGAAATGTGTGAATTTTGGAAATTCTTTTTTTAAAACTACAGTAATTGAATGAAGTTGGCCCCATTGCTACCACCCAGCTAATACAACGGATAAGCAGAAGGGAATCAACACATTGCTATTAGCACACAGTTGTTCATGATAAACCAAGAGCCTCCAGAAACTTGGTTTATTATTTTGTATGAATATATCCCCAAATGAACATAGTTGTTGGAATAATTTGTTAATAAAGGCAATATTAGGTCAGATCTAAGAGTCCGATATTAACTATAAGGCCTCACACAACCTGGGAGCAGGAAACCTAAAAAAATACATTTTCTCACATAGATGAGCCCAAATACTGCCAGCATAATCAGAGGTCCTCCTGGAAACATTTAACTGGTGACAACCAAGGAATATCTTTCCTGTGGTGGGAGCCACCCTCTGGAATACTTTTCCTTCAGAAATAAACAGGCAAAATATTTGTTACAGTATAGGTGTCACCTGCTCCCACCAAGATCTACCCGGATCACCTGCGCGAGCCAGGATGTGAGGCTGAGGAGCCTGACGCCGAGGGAGGCCCGGAGGGAAAAGACACGAAACCGGGCCTTCTCGGCGGTGGCTCCTCGCCTCTGGAATAACCTCCCACCGGAGATTCGCGAGGCCCCTATACGCTGGGTACTTTTAAAAGCCAACTGAAAACATGGAGGCTCATTCAGGCCTTCCCTCCTAAGCTCTTGATTCTCTTTTCTTTCCCCTATCTGTTATTTTATTTTATTTTTATATCTTAGGCACTGTATCTGTTATGAATTATGTTATAATGTTTGTACTGATTTAATGTACATATTTTATGTTGGAAGCCGCCCAGAGTGGTAGAATCTACCAGATGCGCGGGATATAAATAAATAAATAAATAAATAAATAAATGGAAAGTTTTTTGAACTGTTTTTAGCATTTGATCACCAATGTCATCTGTTATTTGCTTTTTAGTTTATACAGTCACAGCTGCTTGGGTTTTAGCTTCTTCTTTTTTAACTATCTGCCCTGTCTGTCTTAATAATGAGGACAATGTACCACAGCACTTAATAATGTACAACCGCAATTAATAATGAGAACTGTGCTGTTGTACACTGAATGGTTACATTGTACATGACAAGTGATACATAACTATGAATAAATGTGTACACGGCAAGTGGTATGTAGTTATAAATAAATAAAAATAAATAAAATAAATTCATATCATGGTTGATCTTCCCATTAGGCAGCATGACGCACATACTTCACACAGTAGGTCCTGAAAGGAAGCCATGACAGCTCCGTAGCCATATTCTTGTCTGCCCGCCCCCTGTCTCCTTTGTTGGCAGATGGATCGGTGTGCATTATGTGCATGATATCTCCTCTCAGGTGTAATTGGAGAAACTTCACTGCCACCATTGCTGAAATAAAATTCCACTGCTAGTCCTCTTCATTTTTCTGTGTAGAATGTGGGAGTGGGTGCCATTTTGTCCTTTGCTTCTGGTAGTGAAAGGTCTTGGGCTGCCTTCAGTTTTGCTAACCGTCTGCTTGAGAAACGGAGGAAGGTTTTTTGAGTTCGTTCCATGTTTTAAAGTGGGTTGGTCCTCAAACTCAGGAGCAAAACCTGTTTTCCCCATTCTCCTTCAGATTGACAGCCACTGTTCATTAACTGACACTTCAGGTTATGATGGCCTTCTGTTGCTGAGCATAATCTTTCTTTATTCCTGTCAGAGCACTGGGCAATTCAAAATCATGGATGCACCTGAAATATAGGCAGAATCCAAAACCATTTTAAATGTCAAGACAGTCAGACCATTTTTGACCAGAAGTGGTCAGAACTTGAGATGTGTGTAGAAACATTTTCTTGACCTCAGCCGTTGTCCAGGAGATTGGCATCCATAAAGTGGGTGGGCTTGACGCTGTTCCAGTGCAACACTTCTGGAAGTGAAGGATTTGCTGGCTGCACACTGTTGCCCAGGGGACGCCCAAGTTTACTCACAGTTCATTTCCACCCTTCAGGGAGGCTCCTTCTACGTCCCCCATAATAAATAATATGAAATGGGTTTCAAAGCAAAGGCTTTAACTAAAACAAATCTATTGCTTGAATCACAGGTAGCCCTCAGGTAGGCTCAGTTGAGAAAACAGAAGGTTTAGCTTCATCCTCTCCCCAACAAATGCTTAATGTTTTGACACACTCACAAAAGGTTGATGCCATACGCTTGTTGGCTTGAAGCAGTGGGACCCAGATGTTCTTAATTTACAACTCCCTGATATCCCAGCCAGCACAGATAGTGGTGAAGACTTCTGGGAGTTTTAGACCAAGAACATCTGGGGACCCAAGGTCGGGAACCGCTGGGAAGGGTCAGAGAGGCCTGAGGATAATTTTAGGGCAATAGATATCTGTGAGAGCAACCTGAGCATCTCCTGAACCCTGTGTAGTGCCACAGAATTTCTCTCTCTCTAACTGGAATCTGACTAGTTTAAAAACAACAGTGTGGCTTTGCCTGAGATTAACTAGCAAGTCCATGGCTAATGCAAAATTTGAATCAGAGATTATTTCTCTGTCGGGAACAGGAAGAAGAGATATTACAGGAATGGTATGTTTGTGTGGGTAGAAATAAAAGCTTGCGGAAGAAATAGGATGTTGAGGAAAGCCGTGGCTGTGGGGACTGTTCTAAGGCACAGGCTGCCACCTGGCAGGGCAGTAAAAGGGCAAGAGTAGTGAGAGGACAGAAAGGCAGCGATGGTTATGGGAGAAGTGTGCAAACTGGCTAAATAGGGCAACACTTTTAGACTCAAACTTGCTTTAGCATGAGCAGAGGTGGCTGTAATTGTCCCTGCCCCCAGGGAACTGCTGCCACCCACACAGAGTTACGGTAGGTTCTCTGTCTCTGGTGCAGTTTAATTGCAAGGGAGGAAGAAGAGTAAGATATTGAGCAGCAAACAGCTAGACATCCAACTTTGCAGAGGGCAGTTTTCAGTGTCCCAAGTATGATGAAGACTCTAAGAAAGGGGAGAAGCCCAGGGCCTTGAAGTTGCCCTCAAGACTTAGTAGCTGAATAGCAGACTGAGCCAGTAGGCTTAAAGATGTCTTGTTTTTCTTTCTAAATTATTGTCACTTCTAAGTGTGTGTCTCTGCATATAAACGTGCATGCATGTATGTATCCTATTTAAATTACAGTAAGCAAGTCTACATTTGTGTTTATATATATGCCAACTAGTATATGCAAAGATTACACAAATGGCTGTCCTCTTTTGCCCCTCCCCTTTTCGATGTGTTTATTTGATGCTTTATATAAGTGACATAACTGGATGGATAATGCAGTGGGTTAGGTATCTGGTTGCTGAGGCAGAGATTGGGAGTTCAATTCTCCACTGTGCCTCTGACCCGTGTGGCTTTGGGTGAGCTGCATAGCCCCAAGGCACCCTCAGAAGAAGGGAATATAAACCATTTCAGAGAAACCCTGAAAAGGGTCACTATAAATTTGAATTGACCTGACAGCACAATATTATTATTATAAATGGCATACTGTAACTGAATAGCAGGTGAAAGGCAGAAGTGAAGGGTTTGACCAATGTTGGTCAATTGAGGGAGAGTATTAGTAAGATTGTATGATAATATTTTCTTTGCTTCAGCACAGGAGTCAGGCTGAATTGGCCATGGACCCTATTCCTGCACAGTAGTGTTGAATAATCAAGGATGTGCAAATTGCCCTCTAGATATTTGTGAACTACTATTCCTATCATCCTTCACCATTAGTCAGTCTAGCTGGTGCTGATGGGTACTAGAGTCCTGTGATATTTGGATGGCTTGAGTCATGCTGCCATTATAAATGGCATACCTTAACTGAATTGCAGGTGAAAGGCAGAAGTGTTGGCAACAGAGGCCTGTAACAGTGGTTCCCACTTGGTTAACCCAGGTGTTCTTAGACTGCAGTTCCCAGAAGCCTTCACCACCAGCTGTGCTAGCCAGGGTTTTTGGGAATTGCAGTCCAAGACCACCTGGTTTGACCAATGTTGGGAACCACTGCTGTAGGACATTGAGGGAGAGTATTAGTAAGATGTGCATGATAATATTTTCTTCCTTCCTTCCTTTACACTGCCTCTTGCTTTGAGAGAGAATGGGATGGAGGTAGTTGGTAGATGTCATGAAGCTTGTGTCAACTAAGGCAAATCACATCACGCTCTAGATTCATCCTTTTCCCCCTTTAATGGAACGAGTATGTAAAACGCCTTATAAAGAACAAGTATGACAGGTCAGTATCTCAAAGGAGAGTCAACTAGCTTTGCATTAAATTGCACAAACCTGAGCTGAGGGGAAAAAATTAAGGATAAGTAACTCTGTTGGTCCTGAAAATTGTTCCGCCTTCATAAAATTTTGTTCCCACCCTCCCCAGAGCTGTGGAAGTAGAGACTTTCTGGCTGTTCAGGAGAATCTTTTGGTTTCCAGCAGTTCCTTTTTTGTACTGACTATGCACCCCCTTTCTGTTCTTTGGGCCTTTTCTCCCCACAATTTTTCAGTTCTCCACCCTGCCATGAAGAATATAATCCCCACAGGTGGGAACCATGTTACTCAGTGCTCTGTACAACGCCTAGCATTTCAGAGAGAAATTAATGCGGAGTCAGGTAAAGTGTGAAAGATTCTGCCAACTGCTACCCATGTAGGCACATTTGCACAACTCATAATACTGGGCCAAATCTTACGAACTCGCATCTTGAACAAGAGCTTGGAAGAGCTCACTTTCCGGACTACAACTCCCAGAAACCCCAGTCAGCATAGCCCTGCTAGTTGTGGAATTCTAGGAGATGTAGTTGAAACAGTAACTTTTTGAAACCAGCTCTGAGCACTTCAGTGCCTTTACCCTTCCTCACTTCCTTTGCCTTTGTGGATTGTTATGAAGGTCACTATTATTAGTTCTGTGGTGTTTATGAGCTGCCCTGAAGATTCTGAGAAGACTTTATAATCACCAAACATGCTACTTATATGAGCTGGAAAGTTGAGTCTTCAGTATAATGCAGTGATGCCTGTTTGTCATAGAACAGCACTTTGAATTGAGGCTGTGGATGTTCATGGCCACTGGGCCATGCCATCTGGGGAATCAGGCAGCAGCATGTGGCATAGATTGGCTTGCCTTCAGCTTCATCAGGGCCAGATGTGTTGCCTCAGCACAGGAGTCAGGCTGAATTGGCTATGGGCCCTATTCCTGCACAGTAGTGTTGAGTGATCAAGGATATGCAAATTGCCCTCTAGATATTTGTGAACTACAGTGGTGCCTCGCAAGACGATTGCCTCGTGGGATGATTAATCCACAAGACGATTAGTTTTTGCGATTGCTGTTGCGCTTCGCAAGACGATGTTTTCTATGGGCGATTTTCGCAAGACGATGATTTTTCCCCATTGGAACACATTAAGTAGATTTCAATGCATTCCAATGGGGAACCACGTTTCGCAAAATGATGTTTTCTATGGACGATTTTTGCAAAACGACAATTTCCCCATTGGAACGCAAATAGATTTCAATGCATTTCAATGGGGAACCGCGTTTCGCAAGACAATGTTTTCACAAGACGATGTTTTTCACAGAACGAATTAACATCGTCTTGTAAGGCACTACTGTACTATTCCCATCATCCTTCACCATTAGCCAGTCTAGCTGGTGCTGATGGGTACTAGAGTCCTGTGATATTTGGATGGCTTGAGTCATGCTGGCAGGAACTAGTTGTCCCATCGTGGGCTGGGAAGTAAAAGTGAGGGTGGAGCTGAGTTGATTTCTGATAGCTCTGGTTCCCTAACCGGCTGAGCCTCATGCCTGCCCTGTGACTGTTGCTTACTCTCTCCATCCATCCACCCACTGAATTACTGTAATTGCCTTTCTTTCTGTTTAGTTCTCCTTCTTCCCAGGCATCCAACATTGTTGCGGAACTGGTGCTTTTGCTTGGGAGGCGGTGACGAGAACGTACTATTTACTATAATAACATCTTCCATCTCGTTTGCAATAAATTAGCAGAAGTATGTGTGCCGTCTTGTTGCCTGATTTTAGGATTCGTGGCTTGGAGCCTCTGTTCCTTGACCTTCCTTTGCCAAAGGCAGTGCTTCTGTGCATAGAGATCATAACAATTGTAAGTTCACCATATATCTTGCTGCATCGAACTCGCTTCAAACTCTGGTGTGTTCGAATTCGCAGTTTCAGCCCTCTGCCTTTAGACTATTCTGCTCTTCTTGCAAAACGCCAGAATCTGACTAACCACAGAAAAGCCCTGGGATTTGGTCTTCCCTCATTATAGGAACACCAGCTCAGACTGTTTTTTATCTAGCCTAGGGTCATCTACTTCAGACAGTAGTGTCTTTCCTGGTCTCAGGCTGAAGATTTTTCTGTCTGATCCTTCTAACTGGAGGTACCCACGAATGAGCATGTATGCAAAGAAGGGCCCATTGCTTTCACCTCCTTTCTCTGCTGCTTTGATTCTAACTTCCTAATATTATGTCATTAGAAGGTGCTATGCTTTCTTTTGTTGTTTCATTGTGTTTTAGTGGAGTTTATTAAAAACACAGCATTAGCTGGTGACTGGGGGAGTTTGAGGATTGTAGTACTGTACAAAAAAGGAACTTTTGCCAAACTTTGGTGTCCCCTCCCATTGCTTTTATGATTTAACTGCATTTGTTGCAGTGATTTTCTCATTATTGCTTGTGTTGAGTGTCATAATTTGGGAGAAAGTATGGCATGAACCCAATAAATAAATAAATTTCTCCTATTTCTGCAGGATCTGGGGCTTAATTTCCATTCTTTCCTGAGGAGGCCCCTGCGTGCCCCTCCCCATCCCGCTTGGCATGATGATGTGCGAAGTGATGCCCACCATCAATGAGGACAACCGCCGTGGTTCGGCCTACGGAGCCGATGATGCCAACTTTGAACAGCTTATGGTCAACATGCTGAATGAGCGGGAACGGCTGCTGGAGACACTGCGCGACACACAGGAGAGCCTGGCCACTTCACAGCTTCGCTTGCGGGAGCTGGGCCACGAGAAAGAATCCCTCCAGCGACAGCTCAACATTGCCCTCCCGCAGGTCAGAAGTGGGAATGTAGCAAGAGTGGGACATTTTGAGCCTGATGGGAGAGAGGTGCAGACCAGGTGTTGGTTGGAAGCTCTCAGCTCATTGTCAGCTCTGAAGCTGAGGCATGCAGATTGGTTAGACCAGTGGTTCCCAATGTTGGGCCCCAGATGTTATCAGACTGCAATTCCCAGAAGCCTTCGCCACTAGCTGTGCAGGATTTCTGAGGATGGCAGTCTGATAACATCTGGGGACCCAGTGTTGGGAACCACTGGGTTAGGCTGAAAACTTGGCTTCAAAGAGAGAAATGCTTGTTTTTCTGGTGTAGCTCCTGATGTGATGGTTGTGTTTTGAAGTGTAGGTGGTCATGGTGATGGTCTCTTTAGCCACTCCCTTAATGAAAAGTTTAAAACTCCAGCCAGTTGTGCTGACCTATTTCAAGAAACCAGTTCTAGTGCTTTTCATCTTTAAAGGGATAATGGGAGTGCAAGTCCAAAATGCCTAGAAGAGGCCAAGTTACCTACTGTGCTTCCCCGAAAATAAAACAGGGTCTTATATTTTTGCTCCAAAAATGCATTAGGGCTTATTTTCAGGGGATTTTTTCCATGTACATCAATCTACATTTATTCAAATGCAGTCCTGTCATCTTCTTCTGGTGGCTGTACAAGGGTGGAGGGTGGGGTTTCACTTAACTGGGACTTATTTTGGGGGTAGGGCTTATATTATGAGAGTCCTGAAAAATCATACTAGGGCTTTAGAAGGAAATATTTTGCAGTCTCAATAGATCTTAACTCCCTATTCCAGACCAAACTACTGTGAAATAATTTCCATTACAACAGGCATAGATAACAACATGTTTGCTGAAGTCCAGTAGCAAGCCACAATTATTGGAATCCTGTTGAGTCATTGGAGATTTTGAGAGTCTGCTTGTGCATAAGTTTCACTGATTCAGTGGCCCTACTCTGGTTATAGCTCATTACTAGATTTCAGCCATTGTTGCTGGGACAGTCCTTTGCTCCCCATCTCCCCAATGTGAGAAGTTGCAACTCAACTCAGAAGGAACAAGGAAGCCTGAATAGAATGACAAATTACACTACTGCCTCTGTTAATCAAAAAGTCCCAGCATTTTGCCCCTGTGAAATCTGGTTCCACTCAATCCCCTGAGTATTGTGAGGACTCTGTACTCATGTTTTTCCTGAATGGAGTAGTTAGTGCTCAAATGGCAGGATAGCCAGCTTACTTTCTAATCTATGAGAGCCCCATGAACAACTGGTTAGGCAAGGCTGCTGGGGATGGGGGAATATCAAGATCTAAGTATTAGTAATCAGAGTTTATGGATTTCATTCTGGACCTCATCCCTGCTTTTCCCCCTGTAAGTGGTACATGTTTTTGGATTGCTTTGGCCACAGTTATTGTACACAAGGGGATTCATGTAGATAAGCAGGGAAGTAGACCAAGCCAAACAGCCAGGAGTCACACAGGTTGATGAGTTGGCAACAAAAATACATCTGATCTCCTCCCTCTTCCCACTGCATCTCTAATTTCCCCTGGTTTGTGCTTGTGAGTGATATCAGCATCCTTGAAGTAGTGTTACAGAGTTTTGTCTTGTTCAGATTGGCTTGCGTAGAGGTACCCTGTTACCCTGAAAATAAGACCTATCCTGAAAATAAGCCCTACTATGATTTTTCAGGATGCTCGTAATATAAGCCCTACCCCCAAAATAAGCCCCAGTTAAGTGAAACCCCGCCCTCCACCCTTGTACAGCAACCAGAAGAAGATGACATGACTGTATTTGAACCAATGTAGATTGTTGTACATAAAAAAACATCCCCTGAAAATAAGCCCGAATGCATTTTTAGACCAAAAATTAATATAAAACCCTGTCTTATTTTGGGGGAAGCATGGTAGGTAACTTGGCCTCTTCTAGGCATTTTGGACTCCCACTCCCATAATCCCTGTCAACTGCCCATGTTGGCCTGGGCTGATGGGAGTTGCAGTCCAAAAGGTCTGGCAGTCACCAAGGTGGCTAATTCTGGATTGGAGCCTGGGTATCCTTTCATAGCAGAGTGTGGTGGATATGGCCAATTTCTAGCATCTGGGAATAGTCTGTTATGTAGTCTTGTGGACCTAAGTTGCTCTTACTGAGCCTCTGCTCTGGGCTTATCTTGGATGCATCCAGGAGGAATCAGTTGTGATCTTGCTTTGAAGGAAGGTTGAGGTTGAATTCTTATCATCTCCATCGCGACCAGTTGAGATTTATTTCTCCATCTAAAATCACAGATGATATTGAAGAAGGGGTATTTTTGAAATGAGAGTATACTTGGAAAGTCTGTATTGTTCAGACAAATTAAATCTCACTTGAAATTTGTTATTCTGTACATCTGGGAAGCAAGAGTTGAGCAGGATTGTTGAGAACTGGACATTCTGGAGATTGCTCATAGTGAACCGCCAACCCCCTTTAAGATAACTGAGGGAGCTCAGCAAGGGGGAAAGGCTAAGGCACAGGGAAAGAAGGTGAGGAGATAGTTGGGGAAGATGCAGCAAGATAATGAGGGACACCTGCCTGAGGCAGCCAGGAGCCAGATAAAAAGGAGAGAAGACAGGGCTGTAGGTGGCTGCTGGCCAGCAGAAGAGGAAGCAGAAGGAGAGGGGACCTGGGCTGATGCCCGAGAGAGCGGGGAGGGCTGTTTGGCATTCCCTCACTCAAAGACCACAGTGGACTGCTGGCGGAGCCTCCCTCCAGTTGTCATCCAGGACAGGCAAGGACCAGGGGGAGGAGAAGGCCTGGGCAGCTGGCAACTGCATCTAGGACATTATAAACCCTCTTTGAGCTGGGCATGTTGAGGGACCTGAACTGTGGGGACCCTCCATGAAGATAGTAGAGGATCCCACTGAGGGAGAGGGTGCCCAAGGAATGATGGGTGCCCTTCAACCTGCCTCTTCCAAGGCTGCAGGGTTTCTGCAAAGCTATAGTGCAACTGTAATCAAACACCCTTACATTTAAACCCTGAAGTTGAGCCCATGGAGTTTGTGCCAGGGAACCCAACCATCACCAACTCCACACCGCCGGAGGTTGGCCACACCCACAGCTGCTCTAGATCACCTTGAGACATATAACGTCTATACATTCTATAACCTCTTATCAGCCTCTGCCAGTATGGCAAATGATAGGATGTCCACATCATATTGAGGTTCATAGTTCTCTCGGCATATGCTGCTGATGGTTTTAGTCTATGGAGTAGTTACATAAGTGGCTTCATTCATTCTGCATGACTGTTGTGACAGTAAATTGTAGATGAGGATATAATCAAGCTGTACCTTGACTGCAGTTCTTGCTACATCTGTTTCTGTCCATCTCCACCCTAAGAATTCATAGTCACAGGTGTGACACCACCAACTCACTGCTGGCAAGTACTAACTTAAAGTTAAATGTTATTTAGACATTGACACCTTGTGTACATTGAGACGTAAGTTATAGATGTAGGAGGTGGGATTGTGTGAAGACTTGTAGGTGCTGGGATGCTGTCTGAAAGATGCTCCTTGCCATTTCAGAATGCCAGGGGAAATGGACTGAAAGATTAGAGTGGAAAATTATATGTCACCTATTCAGTGGCTGGGATGGAGCCCCCAGGTCTGAATTGCATTTCAGAATCTTGGTGGTAGTGGTAGGGCAGTTCTTTTATTTTTTATTTTTTATTTTTTATTTTTTATTTTTTATTTTATTTTATTTTATTTTATTTTATTTTATTTTATTTTATTTTTTTATTTATTTTTTTATTTTTTATTTATTTATTTATTTATTTATTTATTTATTTATTTATTTATTTATTTATTTATTTATTGGATTTCTATCCCACCCATCTAGACCAAAGGTCTAGATGGGTGGGATAGAAATCCAATAAATAAATAAAGGTCTATATGGGACACAGGTGAAAAATTAAAAGGACAGTACCAACAACACCTGTATATTTTAGATTAGCGCTCTTCCTGCCAGTGACTAAGCCATTTTCTAATGCTGAAAATAGTAAATAAAACTAAGTAAAAGAAAACTGGAAAACCATCAAATAGTCGTATAATGGAAAGAGGGCATGGCCATGTGATAAACCCCAGGAAGGCCAGATGGGACCCCAGCACGGCTCAATTCAGCACCAGGTCCTAAGGCTCCCTGCTGTTGTAAGAGGTCGAGATGTGAACCAGGTAAAATCCTCGTAAAGGTGATACAGCCTAAGAGATATGCAGGTATTACCATCCAGTTTTTATTTTTGCGTGACATACATTATTTTTCCCTTGCACTTCTGTTGGTAGCAAACTTGGTTGTGTAATAACATGAAATATCTATTTGAATCCAAAATCTTCACACAGGTGCACACTCAGGTGTTGAATGAGAGAGGTGTGTCTCTCTCACAAGCACCTGTTAGTTTGTGGCAATGCCCTCACTGCTGATATGAGACGTCATTGCAGAGGGAGGTACTCTTCTGCCTTCCAGATGTTTTGTATTACAGTTGCCATCGTTCTTAGGGTTGTGCTCTGTGGGGTTTATGAGAGTCGGGGTCCAAAATCTTCAGAGCTGTTAAGGGGTTAACAGCTCTCATTTATAGAAAGATTTATAAATCACCATTTCCCCTCCACCCACCCGTTTACAACAATAAAGGAATCTCCTAATATCCTAAAGCCTCTTTAAAAACAGATCAAATAAAAATTGTCATGAAGGAAGTCAAAACATATTAAAAGCAGCCTCTCGAAATAAAATTAAAATGTCTTGTATGCCTGCATGAAAGCCATGAAGGAAGAAGCCAGTAAACCTGTCTTGGCAGAAAAATTTTAAGGTGTTGCCACCAAGAAAGGCATCTGTGTGTGACTGCCGGCTGTAGGTCTGTTAGGGGCAGAACACAGAGCAGGTTCTCTGATGACTGTGATTCAAGGCTGAAGAACCTGTGGCCTTCCAAATATTGTTGAACACCAACTCCCATCACCCATATCGCCAACAATTCTGGAGATTTTGGTGGACTAAGGATGTTTCAATTGAGTGGATGACCCAAAATGTCCTGCTTTGGGGTGTAATCACCAGTTCAAGTATCATTAACAGTAATCTAATTGCCCATAAAGCTTTTCAAAGGCATATTGGGGACCTTTCAACCCAAAAAGATACTTCGACACTCCCTACATAGACGCAGGTACTGTTCATCACTTGATATGCTGGGGATTAAACAGCTAGCAAATATTTCAGTAAAGGTTGCAGAATGTTTGGCTTTCTATACATTTTGAACTACAGCCCTCTCAGTTCCATACTATTGGCCTTGTTAGCGAAGGTTTCTGAAAGTTGAGTGCAATCACCAGGAAGGCCAAATCTTCCCCACACCTCCTTTAAGGGGTTAACAGCTCTAATATTTTTATTCATTAACTTCAATGCATATTTGAGAGGCAAACAAGCATGATTACAGCAAAGCTTTTAAAATTTGTCAACTGGTTTCACTGGGCCAGTGTTATACTTCTATAGCAGGCTGGGCAACTGTGGCTCTCCAGATATTTTCAGATAAAAATTCCCTCCCAGATATGGTGGGAAACATAGGCCAAAACATCTGGAGATCCCCTGTTGCTGACCTTCATGTGAAGGAGAGCTGTGCATTCATAACATGTGCGGGCACTGTAGAAAGCAGGCATAATACGAAGTTGCTGAACAAGTAACAATTGAAATAATTTTTGTATTCTTTTTTTAAAAAACTGCGTTTCTTATGCAGGTGGGAAGAAAGGTGATTTGAGGTCAGTTTATTAAAAAATCAGAAGTGGATTTTGAAAATGAATAGAATAGCAGTTTACTTTGTCACTTCAATATTAGAAACTGAGTCAGAGATGGACAGCGTAAAGTAGCTACAGAAATATATTTGGCTTGGATGTACTGGTCATTTGCCTCCAATCTTTAAATGTCCCCAAAGCCTTAATTTAAGGATTAAGCAGATAGGGAATGAAAAACCTTATTAATTCCAAGGGCCCTGAAAATCTGCACTGGCATGATTGTGCCACGGACCATGACATCTAATATGGAATTCAACAGCTTGATTAGAATTCTAAGAATGACAATTTGCCTTTCTGCCCACCCCCTATGCCTTACTTCAGAAGTCCTAACCTTGAAGATACAGAGAAGATCCTGAAAGTATTCTGGTGATTTTTTGTCAAAAAGTGTGGGGAGAGGGGTTCAGGGAGAACATATGGGATAGGTAGAGGGATAGCACCAAAAACTGAAAAAGTTCTTACAAGTCCCAAAACTTATTAGCCATTCTGGCTGTGGCATTCAGTAATTCATGGTCCAAAAAAACAAATGGATTTGTTTCAATCTTTTGGGCAGAACGTCTACTACTTCCAGACAAGCCATTTGTCATCCTATTGCCTGCCTTATTTACAAATCTTCTAGGGCAGTGGTTCCCAACCTTGGGTCCCCTGATGTTCTTTGGCTGCAGTTGCCAGAATCCCTTACCAGCACAGTTAACGGTGAAGATTTCTGGGAGTTGTAGTCCAAGAACATCTGGGGACACAAAGTTGGGAATCACTGTTGTAATCCTCTGGTGTCTATCTGCTGCTTCTAATATCTTTTTTCCTATGTTGTTGGGATACGTAAAGGAAACGCTTTGTGACAGGTAGGTCTCTCTGAGTCTGGAGATACCCTTTCTTGTAGGGAAAAAAAGAAACAGCAGCAGAAAAACATGGGATGGTTACAGATCAAACATAAAAACATTTGGATCACTGTAACATTCCATAAATAAAGCAGTATAATTGCATAGTAAAAGCCTCATCTGGAAGCAACCTGTAACAAAAGAATATATTCTAGTAATTTCAAAAAGTATTTAATTTAAAGCATAAAGCAAATATAAAATGCAAGGATTTCCATATTTTGTGACTGACTTGTTTGAATAGCAATGTTTAAGCATCTAAAGGTAAGATGAGGAATCTCACATCAAGTCTCTTAATCTGTCTCAATTATTCCCTTAACAGACTTTTGATATTTTTTCCCTATAGCACAAATTAGAGAGTTGAGTATTTAAAATTAGCTGTAAATGGGGGTAGGAAATATGGTTACATTTGTGCAAATTTTGTGATCTGAGACAGTGTCTTGATCTTCTTAAGTCCTTAGAAAACCAGGGTTGGAGGAACTATACCTCCCTACCAGAGTTGGTATAAAGCTTTCATCATCTTTCACTGTAGATCATGCTGGCTCAATCTGACGGGAGTTATAGTAAAAAAACAAAAAACAAACCCTGGATGCTACATGTTTCCTCTGACAATGTTATGTGCTATCAAGTCACTTCTGACAATGACCGAAATGGATTTTTTGAGATATATGAGATGTTCAAGGAGGGATTTACCACTGTTACCTCCACCATTCAGTTTCATTGGCCAAGCAGGGATTTGGTCTAGGGTCTTAGTCCAACGCTCTATCCGCTGTGCTGGCTCTTATTGCCATGTTAGATGCATTGTAAGCAAAACAATGCTAAGCTTAGTCTGTGTTTCTCAGAATTAGCTACTTTCTCATCCTTCCAGATGGTGGGTTCTACTTGATAATAAATTGTTCCACCCTTACATCACAGTTGAACAGTGAAGGCAAGCCAAACAGTACAAAATGATCCCCATGATATTGAGATATGGATGGACAGCAAATATATGAAATCCAGACATAATAATCATAAAGTGTCACAGAAGCATATAACCAAATATGAGGTATAAGCAGATTGGCAGCACCAGCAGTGAAAAGCTATAATAATTATGTGTGTGAACGACATCTAAGGGTAGTGCAGAATTAGAAAGTATAATGATTAGTAGAAAGGAAAAAAACAGACACACCTGAACACAGCAGTTTTCAAACATAATGTGTTTACTAAATGGCCAGATTCCTATTGCACAGCAATTGTGTGGCATAAAGTTGCACAACAGGATTCTACCCAATAAATATAAATTTGCAACAGGACAACAGACTGTAAATGGTGCAATGAATTATTCTGTTTTGGAACAGACGAAAAGGTAGCAACATTTTAGTCCTACTGGTGCCAGATCTGGTAGATATAGTAAGCATCATTGAATTGTTTGGAAATTGTGACCACAATGAAATTACAAATAAGAATGGAAAATTGCCCAGAGTAGCTGACAGTCACTTAATTTCTAAAAGAGAGATTTATCAAGACACTTGGTTAAAAGGAAGTTACATTGAGAATTAGGAGACAGTTATCCCTATAGCAAGGCCAGAAGCTATTTAAAACCATTGCACTGGGATTTTCAAAATAGACATTTAGATCAGAACAGATTCAAACAATCTTTGGCAGTTCCATTCTGATTAAACAGCAGACTCAGGGAGGCTAGAAAAGCTGAGAGCAAAAAATCTAGTTCTGCATATTTGTAGCAGAATTCTCTATATAACATTGAATGGGTGGTGCCTGTCACTAACTTGACTATCTAGACAGTTACACAGCCTTTAAAAACTGGGTTAGAATCCTACTACAGTGGACCCCCTACATACGGAATTAATCCGTATTGGAACGGTGGCTGCAGGTTGAAAAGTCTGTAGGTCGAGCCTCCATTGACCTACAATGCATTGAAAACCTATTAATCCCATAACCAGCCATTTTTGTTCCATTTTGTTTTTTTTCTGGTCTGTAGGTTGATTCTCCAGCTGCAAGTCGAACCTAAATTTTGCGGCCAAAGAAGTCTGTAACTCGAAAAAAGTCGAGCCGTCTGTAAGTTGAGGGTCCACTACAGTGGTACCTCAACTTATGAACATTGCAACTTACGATCAGCTCCAGCTGCAAAATTTTGCTTCGACTTGCAGATGGAGCTTCGATGTATGAACAAAAATAAGCAGGGAAAAGGGGTGAGAAATTCAAATGGTGGCCCAGAGCTGGCAGGCTGAGCATGACCGGGTGCTCCAGCTGCTCGCCTCCCGGCGGGGAACAACAAGGCTGGGGTCGGTGTTCCTCACCGCCCTCAGTGGGCCAATGCCATCACTGCTGCCTCCAGCTCCGTCACCCGCACCAGCGGCTGCTCGCCAGGGTGGCCGTGTCGGCCCTCAGCGCTCCTCGCCGCCTTCCGCCATTTGAATTTCCCACCTTTGGCCTGCAGAGGGCAGCGAGGAGCACCAAGGACCGAGGGGGAAAGGGATCAAAGTGATCCCCCAGCTGCACTGCCTTTGCAAAGGCAGTGGAGCTGGGCGATGGCTTCAGTCAGGCATTCCCCCTCTTTCTATCCCCAGCGGCATAGGAAGAGGGGGAAAGGGATCAAAGTGATCCGCAGCCAGGGGGGATCCCTTTTGCCCTCTTCCTATGCTGCTGGGGAGAGAAAGAGGGGGAAAGCCCGAATGAAGCCATTGCCAAGACCCACTGCCTTTGCAAAGGCAGCACAGACAGATCACTTTGATCCCTTTCCCCCTCAGTACTCGGCACTCCTCGCTGCCCTCCGCCATTTGAATTTCCGGCCATCGGCCCATGGAGGGTGGCGAGGAGAGCTGACCCCGGCCTCATTGGAGCCTGTTGGGAGGGGAGTGGCCAGAGGGAGCACCCCGGCCACGCTCAACCTCTCGGGTCTAGACTGCCACCACCGCCGGGGGGGGACAAGCAGCCTCCCAGCTGCGGCGGTTGCAGCAGGCTGAGCATGACTGGTATGGTCCGGCCACTCGCCTCCCGGCCACGGCTGTGGCAGCGGCAGTGGTGGCAAAAGCCCGGAGGCTGAGGCGGCTTCGAACTGGTAAGGTGCTGCTTTTTCCTTTTTAAAAAAACTGTTCTGGGTGGGGTTTGGAGGGTGGGTTTGGGCTGGGGGGTTATGTTTTTGTGTTGTTTTGGGTTTTTTGGTGATTTTTTCCCCCAGTCCCAGCGTGGGACTTGCTCCAATGGTTATTTTTGGATATGTGGTTTTTTGTTTTTGTTTTTGCAGTCCCAGCGTGGGACTTGCTCTGTTTTTTTTTTTTTTTGTATTTTTTTAAAAAATGCTGGAACAGATTAATCCCGTTCCCATGCATTTCAGTGGGAGATGGTGCTTCGACTTCTGAGCATTTCCACTTATGAACATCTTCTGGGACGGATTAAGTTCGTAAATCGAGGCACCACGGTATAAGGAAACATGGAACATAAAAGCAACGGTGAAAGCAATGACCTCCCCCGCAAACAACATTTTGTGTGCTTTCTTGCACCCTGGTTGTGAAACTGGGTGTATGATCAACTGTGCAAAAGACAGGGCAACCAGAGGAGAGCAGCTGTGCACATGGCTTGTTGCAGCAAGATGTTGGTCTTGATTTTCCAATAGTAAAAGCTGATTTTAAAAAAAGGGAAGTGAACAAATTTGCAAATCGTGCATTTAAAATAAGAAGAGGACCTAGCAGAAACTAGGTGGGAAAGTGCAAGACAGCTGAATGAATCAGCCTATGAGTTGCTGTCAAATTCATCTCTCAAATACATTGCAGAACCTCTGTGGCAGAAGAGCAGAGCTGGACTCAGAACAAAAGAAGACAGTGTTTTTTAAAGTGATGTTTCTACACACGCTCTCCACACAAGAATTGGCGGTTGTTCATGACTTTGTGTACCTTGGCTCAACGATCTCCGACATTCTCTCCCTAGATGTCGAGCTGGATAAACGCAAAGCAGCTACCATGTTCTCTAGACTCACAAAGAGAGTATGGCTTAATAAGAAGCTGATGGAATATACCAAATCCAGGTCTATAGAGCCTGTGTCCTGAGTACACTCTTGTACTGCAGTGAGTCCTGGACCCTTTGTGCACGGCGGGAGAGGAAGCTGAACATGTTCCATATGCATTATCTCCAATGCATTTTTGGTATCACCTGGCAGAACAAAGTTCCAAATAGAGTAGTCCTAGAACGAGCTGGAATTTTTAGCATGTATACATTACTGAAACAGTGATGTCTACGTTGGCTCGGGCATATCGTGAGAATGGCTGATGGTCAGATTCCAAAAGATCTCCTGTATGGAGAATTAGTGCAGGGAAAGCACCCCAGAGGGAGACCACAGCTGCGATACAAGGATATCTGTAAGCGGGATCTGAAGGCCTTAGGAACAGACCTCAACAGATGGGAAACCTTGACATCTGAGCGTTCAGCCTGGAGGCAGGCAGTGCAGCATGGCCTCTCCCATTTTGAAGAGACCCTTGTCCAGTAGGCTGAGGCAAAAAGGCAGTTCGGAAACCAGCAAAATCAGGGAGCTGGAGATGGGACAGATGCTATTTGTCTTCAGTGTGGAAGGGATTGTCACTCTCAAATTGGCCTTCTCAGCCACACCAGACACTGTTCCAAGACCTCTATTCAGAGCACATTACCATAGTCTCTTGAGACTGAAGGATGCCTAA
Organism: Pogona vitticeps; assembly: GCF_051106095.1. Classification (NCBI taxonomy): domain Eukaryota; kingdom Metazoa; phylum Chordata; class Lepidosauria; order Squamata; family Agamidae; genus Pogona; species Pogona vitticeps. The sequence continues at coordinate 101,151,934 of NC_135788.1, forward strand.
TCTGTACACATGCTGTGATCTTCACTAGTGCATGAGTGTGCAACAAGGCACTGTGTATAGTGAGGAGACTTTGTAAATGGAAAGTTGTTGGAGAGTCTGAAAGGCATATATTTAGGGAATCGGATAGTGATGTCTTGTGTTAGCCTCTTGATTTGGATGAAGTGATCTAATCAATGACTTCTTTGTATTTCTAAATTTATTTAAAGTAGTCGACTGAGTGAGTGTAGCCAGATTTTTGTCCTCAACATTACCGTAGGAGTAGGGTGGATTCACACTCTGGCTCTCGATCTTAGACTATGGTGTTGAAACTACAGGAGTGTTAATTGTCACAATCCTTTTATCTTCAACTGGCCTTAAAAATTACAGTGGGAATAAATATCTCCTCCACTCTGCTACAGCTCCACTCTGGTTTTAATTGTTCTCTTTGTTTCCTTTTGTGGTCTGCCTTCCTATTCTGTGTGTCTTCTGTGCCATCAAGTCAGAACCAACTTAGATAAACACTGGGAGATTTGCTCTTGTACCTCTCATGTCATAGTTGTGTCAGCCTGGAGATTGGGGACTTGAGGCAGAAATGAGAAAACTGAGTGCCATGTTGGAGATCGGGATTAAGAGAGTCTGATTCTTGGTGAAGATTCTACGTCTATAATTGAAGTAGCTTGTCTTGGTATGAAATTGGCAAACTTGAGCCATGTGGATATTGCCATCTGGTGACCGAACAGGATAATGTACCCAGAGGAAATTCCCTGGGAGCTCCAAGTTGGGTTTGTGGGATGTTTTGAAAGATCACAGTGTCCCTCCTCTCCCTGTTATTTTAAAGGCATGGAATTTAGTGCTTCAAAATGTCAAAACACAAACCTATATAAATCGGTGTGTTCATACATCTAAGGTCAGATATGCAGCTCCCCCAAATGAGCTGCATTTGCTGTAGATTACCCCAAGAGCAGATAAAGGCAGCCCTTCAGATTTCATTGGGTTACAACTTCCAGCATTCCTCACCGTTGACTATGCTGGTTGCGGCCGATGAGATTTGCAGTCCAACAACATCTGGAGGGCTACTTTTTGCCCAATCTTGTGTTAGGCTATGCATTCTGGAATTCTGGGAACTGCAGTCCACAAAAGTATCTTTCTTCCTCTCTATCAGAAGGTGTGACTGGGAATGTTGACGTTGCAAGAGGCAGACATGTGAGAGACTTGAGGCAGCCACCCCAACAGAAGACCTACATGGCTTCAAATTCAAAATGAAACCTTTCTTAATTTGTCTGCTGGTCATTTGCAATGCATTAAAATTGACTTCCTGAATTATTAGCTGGATTCACACACATTGTTCAGCCCTATTCTATCTTGTTTATTTGTGGATTGTTGTGTATAGACGTTTCGTTTAGTCATTCGGTCGTGTCCGAATATATGTGTATAGACATATATTGTCAAATAAACAATGGTTTTGTGAGAGAGTTTAATGCCATGTGTTTTTTCCCCTCTTGGCTTATAAACTCTTGCTTGTTTAAGCTATCGCTTGTTATTATATCTCGGCTTACTGCTGTGGCTTCTCTGGCATGTTTCCCAACCTCCTACACTGAATTTATGGCTACAGCAGAAAAACATGGGTTAAGAGGAATCATGGTTTAGTGTGATATGTGAACATGACCAATAAGTACAGTACTTGCTTCCAAAAGCAGGAGCAGTGTAATAGTCCAGGAGTTAGCAATTGGTACTGCTGGGTAAAATCCAGCCTCTTATTGCCAGCCTAGAAGACCAAAGATGGATGAAGATGTGCAATGTCTTTGGCCGTGGAACATGGTAGCAGACCATTTTGATGGCCAAGGAATGGAGAATTGGTCTATTACTCTCCAGTCTTTCCAATCAAATCAATAGCAAAGCAGAAACCACATCTCTGGATATTCTCTGTAGAGCTCTCTAGGTTTGTGTTCTTGAAACCAGAATCCAATGGTTTTTGTGGGTTTTTTGGGCTGTTTGACAATCCCACATACTACACTAGAACACAGACAGAATTCTAGCTACTGTCCTCTGAAGATGCCAGTTCCAGAGACTGGTGAAATGTTAGGAAGAAAAACCTTCAGAACACGGCCAAACAGCCCGAAAAATCCGCAACAACCAACTCTCTAGCTTTTGTTATGCAAAACTCCAAATGACCTTTAAAGCACCTACCATAGCTTCTTTAACCTCACCCCCATCTGAGAGATCCTGAACGTAAGTAGAGTTTATCTTAGGTTAGAGATTGGGGTTTGCTGAAACTCTTCCCTCCCCAGTGAGCATTACTCTTTTCTTTCTGCCATGTGCAGTGGGGAAGCATGGTGCCATTTGGCTGGGAGAGTTAGAGGCAGGAGGGTTCCTGAAGAGATATTTGGGTTGGTTCATATATAGTATGGGTTGTGCACTGCTGCCTTGCCCACCAACTAAGAGCTGCCAAGGAATAAAGGTGCCCAAGTCTGTTGAACTCCTAACATCATTGGCAGGGGAAAAGCCAGGATCCTCCATCTTGCACTGGGGGCCAGAATGCCAAAGAAGTCTTTCCTTCAATATTTGAAGCAACGGGCAAGCCAAACGTTTAGCTCAAATGCCGTAGTGCTTTCCCAAGATCTTGTTGAAAACCTTTATGTTGAAAATAAACTGTTTGTTTATTTAATGAAAGTTCACACATGCCTCGGTTAAAAATATGCTTGTTTTCTTGGTTGGGGTCAGGGGTTTATAGTTTGGTCCAGAGGAATCTGAGAATTTGGCTTGCAGGGAACTTTCTTTTCAGTTACCTTTTCATGACTTTTGTAGGGGACTTTTGTAGCTGTTGCTGAGCTGTGGATCCCCTCATTCCTCACTGTTGGCTGTGCTGGCTAGAGCTGGTAAGATTTTGCAGTCCAAGAAGATCGAGAAAGCCACACAGTCTCCACCTCTGCAGTACAGAGAACTGTGAGGTGGGAAGTGAGAGAATCTTGAACTTCTCCTACTTAGTCATCCCACTTCACAACCATCTGTCCTTTCCACTAGGAGTTTGCAGCCCTCACTAAGGAGCTCAACTTGTGTCGGGAACAACTGTCGGAGCGTGAGGAGGAAATCTCAGAGCTGAAGGCAGAACGGAACAACACAAGGGTGAGCCAGGAAATGGAATGGGAGGGATGAATCCCAATGTTGTTAGGAATCCAGGATTTGTCAGGTACTGGTATTTTACGTGGAAGTATTACAGGACATCTTCCCTTGACGTAGCATTCACCAGTGGGATGAGTGGTAGGACGCAGGGGGTCTTCCATGCTCAGACTAAAAGTCCCTGGTACCTCTACAGATGTTGAACATAATTCCCATCAGCAGCACCCAGCATGAAAATCCTTGGATCATCATCCTGCTAAGAAAGAGGTGTCCCTTAGAACCAATTTTTTGCCCCATTGTTCTTTCTTTCTTTTTTTAAAATATCTGGTTGGTTGGTGGGTGGGGGGGTGGGGGGGTGGGTTGGTTTACTGACTGACTGATGACTGACTTACTGACTTATTTATATTGCATTTTTATGGTGCCTTTCTCCTGGTGAAAGGAACAAGGTGACTCACACATTGTCAAACAGAAATTACAACAAAATACTTAAATCATTGAAAAACTTTAGACTATGGTAATATTAAGTGAATGATAATTATGAGACACCACGTCCGTTCTGACTTATGGATAGCCTTTCCAAGGTTTTCTAAGTAGAGAATACTTAGACGTGTTTTACCCTTCTGTTCTTCTCGGGGCCACCCTGGGACTTTGCAGTTTGCCCAAGGCCACCAAGGCTGGCTCTACTTGCAGAAGGCATGATGGGGAATCAAACTTCTACTCTCTGGCTCCACAGCCAAATACCTAAAGCCAGATACTCATCTGAAAACAAAGACATTAAAAAGATGCAAAAGACATTTAAAAGAATATGAAAGGAGCAACCATAGGGCATCTATTTTAAAATTAAATAATAAATGCTTGTCTGAAAAGAAAGGTTTTTATTTGTTGCCAGATTGACAGAGGGGCAATCTAGGCTTGCTGGGGACAGTTTTCCATAACCTTGGGCACCAAGAAGGCCGGTTCTTGGATCCCTATCAACCATACCTATGAAGGTGACAGAAGCAAGAGGTGGGCCTACCTGGAAAATCTTAAGACACAAGGAGGGTTATATGGGGAGATACAGGCCATCAGATGGCCTGGACCCAATGCATATAGGACTTAATAGGTCATAATCACTTTGAATTGGACCCAGAGACAGACCAGCAGCTAGGGAAGTAGCTGTAACAAAGGAGTTATGAGTATGGTCCCTGTAACCAGCACTAGTTAGTAATCTGACTGCAGCATTTTACACCAGCTGATGTTTCCAAACAGTCTTCAAATGCAGCCCCACACAGAGTGTGTTGTAGTTGTCCAAATGGGATGTAACTCAAGCATATGTTAGTGTAGCCAAATTGGACATCTCAAGAAACAGGCACAGCTGGTGTACAAGCTGTAACTATGGAAATATATTCCTGGGGACCATTGAGATCTGGACATCCAAGAAAGAGTCTAGATGTACTCCCAAACTGCAAAACTGGGTTTTCAGGTGGAGTGTAACCCCATCCAGCATGGGGTGATCTCTTTCCTGTTTCCTGATCTGTATTTCAATTCTGTTTGCCCTCACCGAGTCCATTACTGCTGCCAGACACTGGTTCAGAATAGGAGTGGCTTCCTTGAAGAAAGGAAAATAAAGATAGAATTGGGTGTAAGTAGCGCACTGAACTTTAGATGTTCTCTCCCAACCATTTCATGTAAACATTGAATATTATGGGGAGAAAACAAAACTGTGAGGGATAACACGGGCTAAAAGCCAAGGCATCAAAAGGAATCCCCCAGCACCACCTTCTGAGTTTGCTGCCCCAGGAAGGATGGGAGCTATTTCAGGACAGTGGCTCCAAGTCCTATCATAAAGAGATGGTTCAGAAGGATACCATGCTTCATGATATCAAAAGCCCCTCAGAGGTCCAACTGAACCAACAGGGACATACTACCCTATATAGTTCCCCAGAGTAGGTCATCCATTCAAGCAACCAAAACCATCTTTATCCAGGCCTGAAGCTAGATTGAAACAGATCTAAATAATGGGTTTCAGCCAGGGATCCTTGGAGTCAAGAAGCCACCACACACATTGGTACTTTGCTCACAAATGGAATATTGGGGACTGGCCAATAATTATCTAATGCATAGATAAGGAGGGCTTTTTGAACAGAGGTTCTACGTACAACTGCCTGCTTTAAGCTCGCTGGCAGTCTGTCTTGCTTTAAAGAGGCATTGAGCACCCACTTGCTGAGACTGGCTGTTTTTATAAGCTAGGAAGGGCAAGGATCCAAAGCACATATGGTGGCTTTCATCTTTCCAAGGATTCTGTCCATATCCTAAGTCTGTACAGATTGAAAAATATTCATTATTCAGGGACAAGCAGAAGCCAAAGCTACATCAATCGGTCCTGCATAAAACTGCATCATCCAAATCAGAGTACATCCAAACAACTTGGTCTTCAGAACGCTATGCAAATTCTTCACAGAGGACTGTTGGCTACAAAACGTTGTTTGGGCCCTCGGGGTAGCAGGGGGGAGCAATTCTGCCATGTCTTACAGAGCTTTTGGCACACCTAGGGTGCATCAAAATTTATTTAAGGCCAGGGATAATGGAGATCGTAGTCCACCATCTGGACAACTGTTGCTTCTCCACCCTTATGGTAGACCCTGCTCCCATGATAGCAAAATAGCCTTTCTGTCTTGCCTGCTTAAGGACCCTCTTTCCCAGGCCAACCCCACACTGAATTCTTTATTTGGAAGAGGAGGTTATTTTATTGAAAAGCAAAGACATATTTCCATGGTATTATGGAGATGTGGCTGATTTCACCCGAGCTTCGGCCCATGTGCAGCCCTATTCTCTCTAGAGTGGTCTTAACTGACCAGATAGGCGGGATATAAATACAATAAAATTAATTAATTAATTAATTAATTAATTAATATTTTCTCTGCCTGCCTGCCTCCTAGCTGCTGCTGGAACACCTGGAATGCCTCGTCTCGCGACACGAACGCTCCCTCCGCATGACGGTGGTGAAACGCCAGGCCCAGTCACCGGCTGGCGTCTCCAGCGAAGTGGAGGTGTTGAAAGCCCTCAAGTCTCTCTTTGAACATCACAAGGCCCTGGATGAGAAGGTGAAGGAGGGGCAGGCTCTTAACAAGACTGGGACGGGAATTTGTCCCAGGTGCTAAACCTCAAAGAGAAACTCAATATACTGAAGGGATATACTGAAGTTCTGAGTCCAGCAATGCATTCACCAGTTTGGCTGGCCGGAGGAAAAGACAAGACACAATATATGAATTGGGAAGAATCTGGGTTGTCACTCAAGGTAGAAAAGTGACATAAATGAAGAGTTGGCTACTGCATATAGAATAAGACAAGGGAGTGGGGGAAGTGTGGTTGTTTCTGTCCTGCCCTGTTGATGCTAATGCCTCTTCATCTTTGCCTGGCGCTTGGCAGGTTCGAGAACGGCTACGAGTGGCATTAGAGCGGGTTGCAGTACTGGAGGAGGAGCTGGAAATGTCCAATCAAGAGGTATGAAGGGGTACTTTTTCTTGCCTTCAGTGGTGGTACATCCACTTGAAGAATGACAAAAGTATGTACAGTATTTTACTATGTGTGTGTGTGATTCTTAGCCACTTCTCTGGGCAAAACTCCCAGCAAAGGTTTCCAACAGGTGTTGTGTTCTATGTTGGCTCTCATGTTCTGGGAACTGTGGCCCAAATTGTATCATTTGGCCTTAGTAGCCAGATGGATAGTATATAAAATGAATAAATAATAATTTCCTATCTCTGACCAGCACTGAGAAGGCCCTCTTAGTTTCATAGTTATCCACAATTCATTGGAGAGATGAGGGGGTTTAGAAGCAAGGTTTCAGAATATGACTTCCTGTATGTTAGGGTTATGATGAGCCCTGAGATATGTGGATCCCAATCGGGGCACCAAGACAGATTGCTTTGACAGCATGGGTCTGTACTTTTAGCCTGCTGTTGAAAATCAGTTGCTTGGATGCAGTGCCTTTCATTCACTGACTTCTATAGAGGTTCTCTACTATTACTGGTACAAGCTAGATACTCAGGAACCAGGCATCTACCTGCTAGATGAGGGGTGACAAGTCAGTGGTTAGGGGCATAGAGACCTGTCTGTGAGGAAATACCTGTTCACTCCAGCCATCATCTACGTTTGAGACCAAGATCATAGCTTTTGTATCTGTAATCTCATTCCAGCCTTGCCTTAAGGAGCCCATCCAATTGCTGTACCTTCTCCCAGAAGCTACTGCTCAGCAGAAATATATCAGGTTAAACAGGAGCAGAGACTATGAAACTTGCATAGTCTGGGTGACAGTATGGGTTGTATCTAGACTTAGAGCCTTTCCTAACTGGCTGTTTTGGGTGTGGGGTGGATTGGGCTATGAAGGGTCTGTTGAGGTCAGGGGGAGGAATGATGTGCCATTTAACATGCTCCTCCCAACTGAACAGCAAATGACCCCTTGTAGCCTGGTCAGCTGTCAATGAAGTGCTCCCCACTGATCATACCGTCTGCTGTCCACTTCCCAGCCGATCAATGAGGGCTGGTAGCTGGCCCCAGTGTCAGAGGCTTGCTGCCTCTTTGCTGCTCCTCTTCACTTCCAAGCTAATTGCGTGGCCGCTCTCCACTCCACAGCTGATCAGCAGAGAGGGGAAGCCAGCCGTGGCAACAGAGAGGCTCAGAGCACCTGGCAGCTTTGCAGCAGAGGCCCACCACCTGTCACCTGTTCTTGTCCACTCTCCAGCTGATCGCTGCTGCTGCTGCTCCAAGTCCAACCAAAGGTGGATTTTGATTTCCACTGAATCATGCCAAAAAGAATGTATGCCCTAGTCCTGTGTCAGAAAGGTGCATGACAGCTATTAAAAGGGGAACATGGGTTGTTCTAAGTAGAAACACAAGCAGACACAATCTCCCCCTACCCCTTGACCCAAATAGTGCTATCAGCGATCCATATATCATAACTATATGCCAGTATGGACAGGCTCTTAGGGAGTGATCACAAGGAGAAGTAGATTGCAAGTTGGATTGCTTGTGGAGTGGTCTGATGCATTCTGCTTCCTGGCAATCACACAATGAATGGGAAAATGTGTCCAGCTCTACCCTGGTCCATGCCCAAACTGGACCTTTTTTTGGTCCAGCTGTAGGGCTTTTACTTTGGAGGCTGGAGCAATTCCCTGGCAGATGGACGGGTCTCTTTAAGGGAGATTGCGATCATACATGCGCCTGTGCAGCTGTCTGTTTGCACCATACTTGGAGTCAGCAATGTGAAATAAATGGTACTTAGGTTAATCATGACTAAGTACCAGTGACTTCTATAGGACTACTCTAAGTGGAAGTTGTCTTTCGTAGTAGCACAGAGCTAGAATTTAATATGGATAGTAAATTGGAAAGGTTCTGCAATACTGCTGAAACAGATTATTCTTGGCTGGAGTCAGTTATCACCTGCTTATTGTTCATTAGTTCTAATTTCATTTTGAACCCGTGTGCATGCCCTTCTACTTCTTTGTCCTCTCCACAGTCCCTCTCCCTTCGTGAGCAGCTCGCTCGACGCCGATCTGGTCTAGATGATCCCAGCAAAGAGGGAGACGGTCAAATTTGTGTAAGTGTTGTGGGAATAGAAATTTAAGAGGTAGCAGGGACCAGGGGAAGAAAATGCAGAGAAAGTAATGAGAAAGTAGGTGAAAACACGGAAGCATATATTTAAGGCTCCCCTGTAAGAAAGTAGAGGATAAACTTTGGTTCATATATTTTGGCTTATGGGAATGTCTTCTATACCATAGCACAATTGTTTTGTATTGTAAACAGCCCCTACCATTCCAAACTTCTCTCTTACCTTTCTTGTATTTGCATTTCCTTCTTCTTTCCTGCTTTCTTGCTGTTCTTCCATCATGCACTCGGCTAACCTCCTTGTCCGTTCATTGCAAATCTGTTTCATCCCTCCCTCTTTTTAATTTGAAAAACAGTCCACTCAGTCACCTGCTCTTGTTGAGGCTTCCTCTAGTGCTGCAGAAGCCTGTGTTAGCCTGCCAACTGGGTGGTTCAGGAGGTGGTTCAGCTGGTGGTGAAGGCTTCTGGGAATTGCAGTCCAAGAACACCTAGATTACCCAAGGTTAAGAACCACTGTTTTAGGACATTGAGTTAACAAGCTAGAGTAGTGTGAAGTTGGTTGGGTCTTCTCCTCTGAGCATTTGCTGTATTTGAAGAAGTTAGCAGTTTAGGCTAAAAGGACCCAGTTTACTGCAGGAAATGTGCAGCTAGTTGGAGAAGGCTTTAGTTCATATGTTCAGACTGAGAAGAATACATGAAGCAAATATAGTGACCACACTATTGGCTCATCTTGACCAGTATTTTCTGCTAAGCGGAGGCTTTACAAGACCCCAACTGGAGTCTTTTCTGGTCCTGTACTTGAGATCCTCCTTTTTGAAAAATAACAGTAAGCACAAGATGCTGCAAATTTAATTTTGGAACTTTTCCATACTAAGAAAGTGTCCTTCCACTGAGCTGCTGACTCTTGCATGTGTGGAGGTTTGAATGGAGGTGGTTGAAAGTTAAATGGGTATGTTTTGGGAAAGTGAACAAAATAATACGACAATTTTTTTTCTCCCTGTTCCTCAGGCAAATGGATCGGGCTCCCTTGATTTGGGACATGGTGGTCGAGAGTCTGAACTAGAGGAGATCCTGGAGCGCCAGCGAGGAGAACTGTCCCAGCTGAAGGAGCGACTTACCATGCTCTGTCGGCAGATGGCGGAACTTGAGGAAGAGTTGGCCACAGCCCAACGGGACCTCATCAAATCTGAAGAGATCAATGCCAAGCTGCAAAGAGACCTCAAGGAGGTAAACAACACTGCTTGACATATCCAATTCCCTATTCTATACCAGGTGCCCATTAACTATAATGTAAACAAAATATCCCTCCTTACTAACTTCTGAAGGCAGAATCACCTGGAGAAGTATTTCAGAGGGCGGTCTTAATTGATGCATAGGCTCAAAGGACAGCAGTGTGTTGTGGCAGCAGCAGATGCAAAAGCTTTGCTAAAAATTATTGAGAAGGGACTGAAAAATACAAGAATAAGTATTTCAATATATAGACCTGGGAGTCCCCCACATTCTGCAGACTGCATGCATTTCTGACTATCTCAGAGGGGCTGTCTTCGGGCTTTATTAAAGTATAGGAAAAGGAGCAACCAAAATGATAAAAAAGGCTGAGGATTTATGAGGAAAGGTTTAAAAAAAGGAGGGTCAATAGGAAGGTCTGATTTAGTATCCACCACAAAACAATATGTTCTGGTTTCTAGTAGGTATAGGCAGCCCATGGTCTAAGCAGAGGTGGGGCCGTGCTAAACTCCAAAATTTGGGGGTGGGGGGGCGAGATGCACACCCTGCTTAGACCATGAACCATCTCTACTGACTGTGATAATACATTTTTATCTGGAGATGTTCAAAGGTTTACCCCCAGTGTCCTGCATAACAAAAAATAAACAGGTTTTCCAGTTGTAAGAATTGGAGCGAAGGTAGGAAGTCCTTAAGTAGATGTATGAATGCATGCTTATATTTAATGTATTCCTTTGTTGCTTTTCATTTTCGTAGTCAGCTTAGCATAGCATATCTTGTGAATTAACAGACACATGCATAAAATTACATTTAATGTAAATGACTTCATAGAAGAGCAAAACAAACTTTCAAATAGCCATCAGCAACAAATATTATAAACATTTTTTATTAAAAGCCATGGAGAACAGATGCACTTTAACTTCTCTTAAAAGCAGCTACAGATGGCCTCTCTAGAGAAGGAGTTCCATCGGTTGGGGCCTCCAGAGAGACATAATGTTAATGCCTCAGTTATGTCTGAGCTTTTGTGAGAAGCTCTTTCTTATGCATGGATCCAGGTTTCTTCTAGAGCTTAACTGCTCCTGAGGGGTTGTCCTTCTGCAGCATAATACAATGTCAAGCCACAAAATCACTGTTTGCAGAACAGACTTTGCTCCTGAAAGCATAAAATCTAGTCTCCCTTAGCTTCAAAGACTGGAACGTTTTTGTTTAGGTGGGGCCCAGCAGAAGCCTATCAAAATATGAACAATATGGGAAGAGGAAAGGTATATAAAAGGTGTGTCTGGTGGGTAGACAGTTGCAGGGAGCTTACATTTCACTCACAATTGGCAGCGAGGTGGCGCTGCAGGTTAAACCGCAGAAGCCTCTGTGCTGCAAGGTCAGAAGACCTGCAGTCGTAAGATCGAATCCACGCGACGGACTGAGCCCTTGTCGCTTATCCCAGCTCCCGCCAACCTAGCGGTTCAAAAGCAAGCAAAAAAAATGCGAGTAGATAAATAGGTACCACCACAGTGGGAAAGTAACGGCATTCCGTGTCTAAGTTGCACTGGCCACTTGATCACGGAAGATTGTCTTGGACAAAAAAAAGCTAGCTCTATGGGTTGGAAACAGAGGTGAGCACCGCCCTCTAGAGTCGGACACGACTAGACAAATTGTCAAGGGGAACCTTTACCTTTACCTTATCTTGGCAACGGAAGTATCTGTGGGGGAGGTTTTTTGTGTTTCAGGGTAACGGGAGGGAGAGCAGTTTCCGAGGTCCAACCCATGTCACTTTTCCATCATTCCATTCTCTTGTATGGTGGCGATGACAGGCGTTAGCCCAACGGGAAGATATGGAGGAGCGGATCACCACTCTGGAAAAACGCTACCTGAGTGCCCAGCGAGAGGCAACCTCTCTTCATGATGTCAATGACAAGCTGGAGAACGAGTTGGCCAGCAAGGAGTCCTTGTACCGACAAGTGAGTCCCTGCTTTCTGATCTCTCCTGATTGATTAACCTTTGCTGTTCCCGGTACTTCCATGCTAGGTGTCTGACTGTTCTTAGCATCCTCCCCCTACTTTTCATATACACAGTGATGCTTGTCAAGCTTCCTCTGCTTCTTTCCAGCACCTCTCCTGAACCTCTACATACAGCTAGAATGTAGATCAAAATGACTCAGATGCTCCACAGGATGTCTTTAACACCTTCTAGTTATATCCTTGCTCTTCTCACAGCTTCATTTTCTAATTCTGGTATATGGGGACCTGAAAGATTCGACTTATTGTCTGTTATTTTCCACAGTTGTGCAGACAAGTGGGCTATGTTCCTTGAGAAAACTCTTGAATTTAAATCATGTCCTCTGTGCAGAGTGAAGAGAAGAACAGGCAGCTACAAGATTGGTTGGAAGATGCCAAGCAGAAGCTTCAGCAGACCCTTCAGAAGGCTGAGACCTTACCTGAGATAGAAGCCCAGTTAGCCCAGCGAGTGGCTGCCCTCAACAAGGTACTGTTGTAAAGCAGGGGAAACTTGAATGCTGCTACATAAGGGGTGGCCAGTGTCGTTGGAAAAAGGGGGTGAGCTGGATAGGGTGAGATGCTGACAAGGCTCAGAAGCCAAGAACAGGAAGACATCTTGTTTGTCCTATATTTTAGGCAGAGGAGCGTCATGGGAATTTTGAAGAACGCTTGCGGCAACTTGAGGCCCAACTGGAAGAGAAGAACCAAGAGCTCCAACGGGTATGGGCATGATAGAAAATGGTAATCGAATCAGATGAGTAGGTGGGGCAGCAAAACTAGAAAAACTGCCCTAGGTCAATGCTGTAGAACAGGGTCTGTATGGAAAAAGTCTCGGGTCCAATCCCGAGTGCCTCCAAGTAGTAAACGATGGTAAAGGCATCGTTGCTTGAATCCCTGCAGAACGATGCCTTATGGAGTCCGCCAGGCACCAGGCTTGACCCCTGCTTCTCTTCCCAAGACAGGGAAACAATCTGATCTCAGCCGGCACATATAGGAGCTGGTGGAATCCTAAACTGGAGTTCAGCTGGCTTATGAAATCTTGGCTAGGAATGGGACAAGAAGGCCCCCAAATTTCCAGTGAGAGACTGGAGGGTGGTTCCTTTGCAAGCACAAGGGAGTCCTCCCTGTTATCCACTATCTCTGATCAGATAGTAGTAACTCCTCCCCCTCTGGGAGGTGGCAGCATTTGGAAGAGGCTTTATGGATGGACAGGATCACTGGGGAAGCTCTGATGGGCTGGGACCTTATCTTAGGTCTGCTGACTAGAAGATTCCCTTCCCTGCTGTTAAGCTTGGTAAGATAGCTCTGATACCCCTACTTAACAGGAGTTTCATGGGTGATGAACTGCTATGGAAGTGAATGGGGAAATGGGGGCAGTGGGGTGAACAGGTGGGGACCCTGGAGGCTGGAATCGGTGGTTGAAGCTATCTGGGAAATGAATGGGAAAGGGAAGGGAAGGCACCTTTTGATGGGGGGGGGGCATAGGTTAGAGAGGGAGATCTTGTAATCCTTCCCAGCTTCTGTTCCAATCCTTGGCAAAAACAGGCACGGCAGAGAGAGAAGATGAACGATGAGCACAACAAACGCCTGTCTGAAACGGTGGACAAATTGCTCTCTGAATCCAATGAACGGCTCCAGTTGCATCTCAAGGAGCGGATGGGGGCCCTGGAGGAGAAGGTGTGTGTATAGAGGGTGGGGTTGCACCTCTTTCTTAGGTAGGGAAGAGAAAAGAACGCGGGACTTACAGGGCAGAAGGGCTTCAGAAGCATCTTATCAAGATGACCTTTTCAGCATTCTCGCCCATGCTGAAAACTGTTCTTTTACTTTTCTTTTCCCTGTCAAGAATACCCTGAGTGAGGAAATTGCCAACATGAAGAAGGTTCAGGATGAGCTCTTGGCAAATAAGGTAAGCGGATTGAGACAGTCTCCCAAGTGGGAAATGGCATTTTGAATGTGGGGTCAGTATGGGCTATGCATGTGTTACGAGTCAGAGTTAAGGGAAATTTTCTGGAAGCATCAGAAGGGTACTAGAGAGGGCTCTGATTGCAGCAAAGTTACATTCTCAGCACTAATGTTACTTCTTTATACCTGCCCTACAGGAACAGCTGCTAGCTGAGATAGAAAGGATGCAAATGGAGATTGACCAGTTACGTGGACGCCCAGTCTCTACCTATTCCCGGTAAGAAGCCCCCCCCCCCCCCCAAATCAAGAATAATAACAAATGTAGTGCCTTCTTCAGCCATTTTGGAGGGAGAGGAACATAAATAAATCCATTCCTTTCCTAAAACATCCCTACTCTGCAGTCAACTCATTAGCTTATTTCTCTAAGGTTCCATTTCCACCCCTATTACTGTGGGGCTAACAATCTGCTCTGGGATTCCAAGGAGACCTGCTTTATCCTCTGCGAGATGATGAACACTTAGAACCCTCCTTTAGTCCAAGGGTCCTTTAATGGGAGAAGGCTATGTGTGTTAGAGGTCTCGTGGGAGAGAGGGCCCCTTGATCTGGATGGAGGAGACTCTCCCTTCTTCTGTCACATGTCTCCTCCTTTCTCATCATCCTTGCTCACAAGTCTTTTTTCCCCTGTTCCACGGAGGTCTCTGCCGGGCAGCGTGCTGGAGCTGCGTTACTCCCAGGCACCCACGCTGCCCGTGGGGGCCCACGTGGACCATTACAGCAGTGCTGGTGTGGCACGACGTTCAAAGAAGGGCCGCTGGAGTGTCAAGGATGAAGCCACCAAGGTATGAGATTACTGTGTCGAATTTGCCATGGTTTCAGAGATGGGAGGGAATGAGCCCTAGCGAGGGAAGGGAACCGCATGGAATGCTGGGAGAGCACTGACAAAGTCTAGTGCAGTTTTCTCTGACCAGATGCCCCCCAAAATGTTTGGAGGACAACTCTCATAGCAGTTGTTTACATCGGCAATAATGAGAGACCAAGGGAAGTGAAGCCCAAGAGAAGGCACCACATTGGGGAAAACAGATCTAGGACTTGCATCATTTGATTAGAAGGAAATCTGGGGACAGAGCTATATGTTACAATCGGTAACTGCCACAATCAGCAACTCAGAAATGTTCCTTCTTTGGACCATAATGTCCAGATGCTTTAGACAATGTGGCCACTGCCTGGGGGATTCCGGGACTGTAGTCTAAAAGAGTAGCATTGGTTCTTAGTCTTAGTTTCCATGTAGTATCCAGCCATACAGAACATGCAATAAGACATCTTTATATTCTTAACTTTTTTCTGCCCTGGAAATAGCAAGTAGCAAAAAAAAAAAAAAAAAAAAAAAAGTGGGGTGAGACGAGACTGACTCCAGCCACCATAACATCATGCTTCCAGATGCTTAGTACTAGTGTATTTGTTTGCTTCTACCCCACTTCTGTTTTTTAAAAAAACCAAAATTACTTATATAGCTTGAGCCAAAATCCTATTGTATAGTTAACACCCATTGGAGGCAAATAGCATAACTCTCAACAGCTTTTTGCTGCACATTAACAAGTCCCTGCCAGTCTGGATCTGGGGCACATGTCATCCCACCAGACTGGCATGTGCCTAGAAATCCAAGTGGAGAGACTCATTGATTACCCATAAAAAGTTGTTGTGAATTAAGTAGTCTGGCTTCCACAGACATGACTGTGTGGTATGATTTTGACGTTTGAATGTACATTAGCTATAGTAACATAGTCAAACGATGCCAGAATAATGGACAAACAATATAAAATAATCCCACTATAAAAGCAGACATCTTAAAACAGCAACTGGTTTGAAAGCAGAACATAGCACTTTAGTAGACTAAACTCAAGTATTAAAAACTCTACTGAAATTAGAACATCTTTAGTGTACAGTACGTCTAAAAACGAACAGTGAAAGTACGTATCTTTTAGATCTCTTTCGGGAAGACATTCAGCAGTGCCCCTATTGAAAAGGAAGATATAGGGAATGGAACGGCAGAGATTTGAGGAGGCATGGAAGTTACTTTAAGGATATAGGACCTGGAAAAGCTGAGAATCGTAGAAAACAGTTCTTCTGGAAAATGCCTATTGTAAATTGGAGCTCCTAGCTTAAGAAAAGTAGAGTGTTTAGCTATAGTTTATCTTTTTAATTAATAGGATTCTTTAAAATGTAGGCTGTCTTAACAGTTGAGACGAAAATATTCTTGCATTAAACTAAGATGCATAATTCTGCAACTTCTGACAAAATGTATTGAAAAATACATGTATTTTTTTTTCTTGATCCCCCCCAATCACTTTTCTTTTAAACAACTGTGTTGGTTTTTCAATTGCTTTTCAAGTTCCTGGTTTAATTTATCTACCCTATGTTTTTTAACTTGCATCCATTTTATTTGCTTTATTGTTAGCTGCCTGGAGAGCCATTTTGGAGGAGAAAGACAGGGGAATAAAGCAAGCAAGCAAACACACAAGTAGATAACTTTTAGCTGTGACTGATAAGAGTTGTAATGGGAAAGCAGCCCTAAAAGTTAAGGGTGCTTCTTTCCCAGTAAAGAGGCAAATAAAATTGATAGAAATTAGTGTTGGGAAAGCAAAGCAAGAGTGCAAAGAGAAAGAGGGAAATATTGTGGTATTTACAGAACGCCGCTTGCCTCAGGAGCGCCCACAGAGAAGGACTGATCAAAGAGGACATTTTAGGGCTACGTTCACAAGGTGAACAGAAAACCTGGAGGATGTTGTAGCACATCTGGGGCATAGGAAGGGTTGCTTCTTCTGGCAGGATGAATAAGATCCAGCAGTGGTTTTATCCCTTTCCTTTCTTATCTTTTCTTTGCCCTTATAATTATTCTTCTCTGTTTTTTCCTCTGTTTCCTACCCCAATTTCTGCTGGACACCCACATGGTGAGTGTCTCTTTTGAAGTCAGTTGGGGGTGGGGGAGGCTTCCCTTCTTATTGTTGGAGACAGAAGGTTGGAGACAGGAGCAAAAGAGAAAAATGCTCTTGGCTTCGACAGATGTCATTTTTTCTGTGGGCCTTTCTCTAGAGACGAGGGATTCCCTTGTCTCTGTGGTAACTAACTCTATAGTAACTAACCAAACATGCAGAGTGTGTGCGTGACTGGATCACGCTTCCTTGTTTCCCTGATTTTCCCTGTCTTTCCTACAGGTGGCATCCTCCTCTCAGGAGTGGGAGAGGGCTCAACAGGCAGCCGCTGGAGGTCCTTTTGAGGGTGGATTGGATGGCTCAGATGAAGATGAGCGCGACCCCCTTTTCAGCTCAGCGGACCTGCTATCCCCCAGTGGGCAGGCTGATGTGCAGACTTTGGCCATTATGCTACAGGAGCAGCTGGAAGCCATCAACAAAGAAATCAAGTGAGTTATCCTTCCCAGACATAGAAGGGCAGCTTTGCAACATGCCTGCATGAGTGCTTTTCCAGAATGCATCTCTTTTTTAATCCTGTCAGCCACCCACAGCTTTCTTTATGCATGCTTTAGAGTTTAACCTGAAAATGTTCTAGTCTAGAGCATCAATACCCTCTGTTTGCCTTAAACTGCACTGAAAGCTAACTCCACTGGCTTTTTCTTGTATTATTCTTTCCTGCACATCAGTGGCTTGTTACACATGCAGGAAAATGAGGTGGAAAGGAGGACTATACCTACCACTAAGAGAATGCCACTTCAGACTGCAAATGGAGAATATGTTTTAATGCTCCTCCATGAAGAAATCCCTTCAAACAGCATTATATATAGGGAAGCACACTTCCTCACTATGAGAATATAAAGAGAAGGTGAGAACAATATACTGAAGACCTATACAGCATAGATAAAAAGATGACAGATTTCTTTGAATAGGAATTCTATGATGAAGAACCTGCAATTCTAGAAGGTGAAATTAAAGCTGCTTTGAAAGCACTGGGAAGAAATAAATCACCAAAGATAGATGAATATTGCAAGAAGAACTGTTTCAAGTCACACAGACTGAATTTATCAAACGTCCAAACAAGTATATGCCAACAAATATGGGAAACAAAACACTGGCCCACAGACTGAAAATGTTCAATATATATTCCAATCCCTAAGAAATGAAATGCCAAAGAGTATAGTAACTATAGGAGCATTGCTTTAATTTTCCATGCAAGCAAAGTGAAGCACGCCAAAGAATTTCAGAAGAAACTCAATCAATGCTTTATAGACTACAGCAAAGCCTTTGACTGTGTGGAACATGAGAATCTATAGATTATTCTGGAAGAAATGGGTTTGCCTGAGCACTTGATTGTCCTGATGCGTAACCTGTATTGTAAACAGGAAGCTACTATTAGGCCAGACAGAATATGTAGGTTCCTGTAGGCAAAAGTGACAGACAAGCATGCATTTTATCTCTCTATCTGTCTGTACATAATAAACACACCATGTGGAAAGCTGCACAAGATTCAGATGAAGGAGGAGTGAAAGTTGGTGGAACGAACATCAACAATTTAAGATACGCAGATGACACCATCTTAATAGTAGAAAGCAGCAGTGACCTGAAGTGACTTTTGGGTAAAGTAAAAGACAGGGTCAAAGCAGGACTACAGTTGAACAATCATTAAGAAGACAAAAAATCATTAATACAGAAGAACTACTTAAATTTAATGTTGACAATGAAGAAACAGAAATTGTTAAAGATTTTCTTTACCTTCGTTCATTCATCAGTCCAAATGGAAACTGCAGCCAAGAAATCAGATGGAGACTGAGACTTGGAAGAGTAGCAATAAAGCAATTAGCGGGCGGGGGGGGGGGGAATCACCAAGTGAAAGGTTGTGTCATTGGAGATCAAGGCCAAGATCATCCACACTGTTGTATTCCTGATCACTATGAATGGGTGTAAAAGCTGACAGGGAAAAATTGATTTATTTGAAATATTGTGCTGGAGGAGAGCTTTACAGATACCTTGGATCACCAGAAAGATGAACAAGTAGTTCCTAAAGCTTATCAAGTCTGAACTGTCTCTGGAGTAAAAAATAAACAAAACTGAGGTTGCCATACTGTGAATACATCAGGAGAAGGCAAGATTCTCTGGAGAAGACAGTAGTGCTAGGAAAGTTGAAAGCAGCAGGAAAAGAGGAAGCCCACATATGAGATGGAATGACTCCAGAAAGGAAGCCCCAGGCTGTTGAGAACAGGACATTTTGCAGATTGCTCATTCCTAGGGTTGCTGTAAATCAGAGGCAACAACTACATTTCTCTCCCAAGTCTTCAGTTCACAAACTCTCAAAATAGCTAACTTGGCTTGCTCAAGATACTTCAATGAATTTTACCTATATGCTGTTTATTCCAACTTATGGCAACTCTTTCCAAGGTTTCTTAGGTATAAAAGTACTCAGAAGTGTGGTTTACAGTCTGTTCTACTGATGGTGCTCTAGGACTGTGCAGCTTGTCCAAGGCTACACAGGCTGTCTCTTTTCATGGGAGGCACAGTGAGAAATCAAACCCTTGATCTCACTGAGCTGTCAAACAATAATATGAACAATACAAATTCAGAGCAAGCATTTTGAAAAATAGGACATAGTATAAAGCTTGGTGAGGCAGGAATCTTTTGGGTAGATTACCTGAAATACCATCTGGCATACTTCCACAGAAAGGCTGCCCCCACAGTCTTGGCGCCATCACTGCAAAAGACTTGTATCTTATTTTCTACTCATACTGTGATAGTTTACTTGCACAGTTGTATCTAGATTTTCATTTTTCTTGTGTACCTGTGCATTTGCCAGGCAAGGACTATTTTTTTTTCTTTTTGAATGTGGTATTGTGCAAGTAATAATTGGTCTTCATAATTGCAAATTTATATATGGTCCAGAATTTAAAATCAGAATAAAAGATGTGAAGATATTCAGATATTCTACTTTGTTTGCTAACAAATGGCTTTTGCTGCTACTTGCAGCCATTGGTGAAGGGAGGGTAGACACAACGAGACATAACCCTGGTTATCTCTAAATTTTTCTTTTTCTTTTTTTCCCTTTTGCTGTCCTTGCAAGGCTGATCCAGGAGGAAAAGGAATCCACAGAACAGCGGGCGGAGGAAATTGAAAGCCGGGTAACCAGCGCCAGTTTGGATGGATCTCTGGGCCGGTATCGCTCAGGAACTTCAATTCCTCCCTCTGTCACCAGCTCCACTCTGGCCAGTCCGTCTCCCCCTAGCAGCGGCCATTCTACACCACGCCTAGCACCTCACAGTCCTGCTCGCGATGGAGAGAAAATGGTGCGTTGTCAGTGGGGGCGGGCACTGCCTGGCGCATTATGGGCCACTGAAATGGAAAAGTTTAGGGGCAAATCAACAGTGTATTTGCTTGTGATAGAACTGAATGTTCTGTTCCAGTACTGAAACAAATTCTTGGGTGCAGCATGTGCTTGAAGTAGTGATACTTCCTCTCCCCTACCAACAATGCCACGTGAGTCTGTATTATTCTTGTCCTCTCAGCAGAACCACATTGCCAAGGAAGAGGGGCGAGGGTCCGAGGAGAAGGCCCTGGCGTTGTGTGAGCCCCCGGCTCCCTCCACCCCCCGCACGATGCGTCTAGAGCGCATGACCCAAGCCTTAACCTTGCAGGCTGGAGCACTGGAAGATGGGAGGGACCTGAGGTCCAGGTAAGTTGCAAGGGATGGGTGGGGCAATAGGGCCAGCAGTGAGCCTTCTTGAAGGTAGAGGCTGGAAGACTGAGGTACAGACAGAGTAAAACTGACTTGATTATTAATTTTGGGAACATGTCGTACTGCTTGTGTATTGTTTCAAACATTTTGGCACATGAGGCAGAAGGTCTCTGCGTGTACTTTCCACTGAAGGGGGCAGAGTTAATAGAAGCCCAGGAAAACAGTACCCCTGAGCATATGCAGAGTGTCTCTTTTCTAAATGAGTTCATATACTTTTCCTATAAGAATCCACTTGTGTTTTCCTCCACCATTACCCTAAATTGGTTCAGAAACACTAATCTAGGAACATCTCCCTTCAAAAATAACCCTTAACTTGGCTGCTATGAATTGATTGGGAGTCAGAAAAAATAATCATGTCTGATCTTCAGCAAATCACGCCAAGGTTATCATTACACTCCAGTCCACCTTCTGCCTTACTAGAAGCATGTTATGCTGAAGGCCTAGATCAAAAGTTAGTTTTTGAGGGAGGAGGAGGAGGATTCCTGGGAAGTGGGTAACTGTTCCATTAGGAGCACAGGTGATGCAGAGTGTGGGTTGGAAAGATGAATCTCATTTTTTGGGATGGGGAAAAAAAAAAAGATCTCTCAGCAAAGCAGAGAAGGTCAACTCTTAGCAAAACCTTGTTGGATAATAACTCTCAGAATTCCATAGCTCAGAGAGCTGTGCTCCAGAAGAGTAACTTTTTTTTCTCAAGCTTTTCCTTTTAGAGTAGCGAAAGTTAAGGGTCACACTGTGGGGACAAACATGGCTGTTTACATTAAGAAGCCCTTTCACTTTGTACCTCTACCCCTAATGATCTGGTTGTCCCAGCTTGGGAGCAGATGGCACCAACAGCAGCCAGGATTCCTTGCACAAGTCCACCAAGAAGAAGAGCATCAAGTCCTCCATTGGGCGCCTGTTTGGCAAGAAGGAGAAAGGAAGACTGGGACAGTTGGGCCGTGAGTCTCCCTCGCTTGGTATGCTTTCCCCACCCGCAGCCTTAGTTCTGCTTCTTCTTCCTCCTCCACCATCATTCCTCGAGTTTTCTTGTGAAAATTCCTCTGCTCCACATCTCTGTGAAAACTGGCTGTTCTGCCTCCTCGCAAATACCTGACATTAGAACTATTGAACAGGGCCCTTCTCTTGTCCCTGCTCCGGGAATCATTGTCATCTAATAGTATGTTCTGTAGAGACCCTGGCCTCATCCTCAAAGTTTCTAGTTCTCAAGGTATTTTTGATCATTTTTATGTGTGCGGCTGGAGCCAGAATTCAGTGGCTTTCCACGTATGCCAAGTCCCGGATAACCATGATGGCTGGCTGAGTTGGGCTTTCATTATGGCTGATGATTTGGGAGTTTTTGCCCAAGGCAAACACATGGTCCCCTCCAAATTCTCTGCGCATTGCTAAGAATATTTTCTGAGTGGAGGAAAAGCACTTTTTATGCAGCAGTTTGAAGAAGCTGGAGCACCTGAAAAGATGTTTTTTGATCTCTACAGTAATGTGGTATATATTAGAAACATGGCATTTCCTCCTCCATTCCATGTAAGGCCTTTATGAGCACATAAGGTGAAAGACAGAAGCATCTCCTCACTTGGGTCATATCATGTCACCCACTGATGAGGACAGGCCCCTTAGAGCTTTAAAAAGTTGCTTTTAAAGACTGCAACTCCCAGAATCCACCAGCCAGCACTGTCATTGGCCCTGATGATTTAGGAATTCTGGAGCCACAGATCATTTCTAATAACTGACTCTAGAATTACATCTCAGGCCTAAGGACCTTGAATCTATCTGATATGATGCCAAAAAAATGTTGAGGGGTTCTCTGTGTCATATGCATGTTGCTTCCCTACCCTCAATTCCTCTGCTGTGCTAGAACTTTCATAAATATTAGTCCTATTTGCACCCCATTTCCATGGGGAAGGCAGAAATGAGCCTGTCGTCCTGCGTCCTCCATCACCTCCTTGTCTCTCTTACGCCAATTCTTCCATGTGTTAGAGAATGAAGTTGTCCTATGGGGAACCCTTGTTATTCAAGTAGACTCTTTGCACCATATGAGTTTACAGAGGAAACAGCATGAATTGAGAGGCTCCATCTGGGAGAGGTTCAGCCTCTAATGCAAAGCTGAGGATCCTTTGGACAATGATTCCCACAAAACATTTTCCCATCTGCCATCCTGGCTGAGGCCTTTGGGAGTGGAAGTCCAGAGCCCTGGGAAGCCCAGGGTTTTCCACTCCTTTTTTTTTTTAATGTGTGGAAGACTGTGGTGATGAGCCACAAGGAGGCCACACAGAGAAAGGAGGCCAGTGTCCTCTCTATTTGTTCTCTCTGTCTGTCTCTTCTTTCTCTCACTCTGTCTCTCTCTTTCGCTCTCCCATAAGTCTAACTATGTGGCAAAGCGCTAGGGAAATCTGCACAGGACTCCTGTTTTGATTGTGAAGGAGATTAAAAAAGCTAATAGTGTATTTGTCTGTCTTCCTTTCTGTGCAACTTGCCTGTCCTTCTCTATAGCTGGGACACCATCAGATGAGATGCCTGCAGACCCTCTGGGCCTTTCTAAACTGTCGGGGCCTGTGGACAAGGACCGCAGGAACAAAAAAAAGTAAGATGATGTTAGTTGGGCACAATGGATTGTTTTGCAGAAAGTGGTGGGGTTGTAGACTGGACCTACAAGATCCAGATATGAACCTTAGTTGTACTTGCAATGTTACTAAGCAGCACCTGAGTGAATCATGTTCATTCCTGCCAGTTTCTCACATACAAAATGGGAATGATGGTAATTGGATTGTAGGGGGTATTATGATACATAAAAGGACAAAGATTGTAACGTACCAGCATTTGTCAAGCTTGTTCCCTGTGGATAAGGCCATGTTGGCTGAGAAGGATGGAAGTTGTATTGCAATATATCGGGGGAGGGAGGGGCAGGTTGAAGAAAGTGTTTTAAAATTTGCCAGGGCTAATGAAAAAAGCTTGGGGCAACTGAACATAGTATGATGGATGGGATCACAGAGGGAGGAAGTGGGATCATAAGACCCCTGTATCTGTGGGATCGGTATCCATGGTTTTACTTCTCCATGATTTGAAAATATTTTTAAAATTAAAAGAAAAAAAACTAGAAGTGTGTGTTTTCACAATGTATTTAGCAGAACTAGAGGGAGTCAGAAACCATGCTATGTATTCTTGTTGGTGAAGTTCTAGTAATACATTGTGAAAATACTTCTTTCTGGTTTTTTTTCTTTTATCATGTTATGTATAGCATTCACTAATACTGTATCTGGTTTTCAGCATCTGTTAGAGGGCTTGGAACCAGTCCTACTGTATATTAGATTTGGCACAAGCCAGCTCTTGGACTTTCAGCACTTCTTAATTCTTCTTTCCGTATCCATCACTTCTGTATTTTCTTAGGCATGAGCTGCTGGAGGAAGCTTGCCGGCAAGGCTTACCTTTTGCTTCCTGGGATGGGCCCACTGTTGTCTCCTGGCTGGAGGTAATTGTGGGGGGGGAGAGAAGGAAATACAAGATTCTGGGAGTGGAACAGCTGTTGGAATAATTTCCATAGGGGTTACACTTTTCAGCTATTGCAGCAAAAGAAACAAATGGTCTTGTGGTGGTTTTAAGACTAATAAACTTATTATGGCAAAAGTTTTTGTAAGCTTGTGCCATAACAGTGGGTTGACAGGAGATAACAGCAGAGCTTGAGAAAGTTAGGATGTGATCTCCCTGGGAAATAGATGCATTTTGGATCACCTGCAGAGTAGTCCGGTGTGATCTGTTTCCTCACAATCACATGATGTATGGTTGAAGTACAAGCCATACTTCAAAGTGAAGTGCAGATTCCTGGAAGAATGACGCGTGAGTCCTAATAAGTCAGTCTTTGCCAAGGTGGGGTCTTACAGCCTGGCTGATCATGGGAGGTGTAGTCCCACAGATCTGGAAGGCACCAGATTGTGGAAGGCTGCAGAAGGGGCTTTGTTCCCCCTAGAACTCCCTAGGCCCAGTGTCTGTCTAACTTCATGTTTTTGCCTCATTTACATTGACAGCTCTGGGTTGGCATGCCAGCCTGGTACGTGGCTGCTTGCCGTGCCAATGTCAAGAGTGGTGCCATTATGGCCAACCTGTCTGACACAGAAATCCAGCGGGAAATTGGCATCAGCAACCCCTTGCACCGGCTCAAGTTGCGCCTCGCCATTCAGGAGATGGTATCGCTAACCAGCCCCTCAGCACCTGCAACATCCCGTACAGTAAGTCTGCTGGAGATGTCCTCACAGCGCCTCCTGCTGGGAACAGCTGAGGCCTCCTCTCCAGTAAAGCAGGAATGGCTTTCTCTACTTTTGAATATTGATTTCCCTCTTCTTCATCCCAAATTTCCTCTTTCTAGTCAACTGGAAATGTATGGATGACGCATGAAGAGATGGAATCTCTCACAGCCACAACAAAACCAGTAAGTGGTGATTCTGTGTGAACTGACTCCCCACAAACTGTTATGTTCCCTCTAGCAGATACTTCTGGGGTCTTACCTTGTGCTTACCTATATGCATGTGGCTGTGCACATGTGCACAGACATGCACTTTGGAGGGCAGAATATGTCTCTTGCCTGTGTCATGGGAGATTTGTTATTTCCTTATCCACACAAATGGATGCTATTTCTCTTTCTTGCTAATCTTTGCAATGACATAGAGTCCTTGCTTGCTTTTGTATTCACATGGGTTCATATACAATTACTGATGACACCCTAACCTGCTTCTGTTTGAGAGGATTAAAATGCTAGTGTGTGGTTGACAGATCAAACATTCATACTCGGATGATAGTGTGTCTCCCCCAAGCCAAGGCCCTCCAAGTGTTTGACAACATCGTTGGAAGGTGAATTGTGCCAGTTGTAGTCCAACACATCTCCCCCAGCAGCCTCATACAGATATTAAACAGCAATGGGGAGATGATTAACCCCTGAGGGATTTGATTATATTTTTCTTGGCTCCAATATTCTTCCTTTAACCTGATCTCCGCTGTGATATTCTGAACTTGCATCTTGTAATTGGCATTACAAGATGCCAATTTGTAAAACCAATGGCGGTTGTCAAAAATCAGCGCTTTGGAGAGAAAAATTTTAACCTGTTTCTCTCCCTGTTATGCTACTCACATATATATTTTTCTCTACGTAGAGGAGTGATTTCTCTCATTATCTGGAATGGTACAGTCTATTCTATTACCTCAGGTCTCCATCATCTCTTTCTATTACAGGGAGGGAATATTGGCCCTCCAGATGTTTATGAGTTGTAGTTGCTATTCCCATCACCTCTCACCATCAGCAGGCTGGCTGGGGCTGATGGAGAGTCCAACAAAATCTAGTGGGATCATAGATTTATCAGCTCAGTTCCACTGCATTGCTAGATTCTGATGTTAAAATCAAGTACAACTCATTTATAGCTCTAGGGGATTTTTGTTTTTACTTTGACTTGTCAATCATCGTAGCACTGTGTGTGTTTGTGTGTATGTACCAACTAACAGTGTGTGATCCAGTCTTAACAATTCCTTTCTCTTCCCCTTTCCTGCTTCCCATTTAACCTCTACCCCAGGAGACAAAGGAAATCATCTGGGAGCAGGTATGGGAGGGATTCATGCTGTAGCCCTTTCTTTGCTTGCATGCCTTGTGTGCATGTGCATGTGAGTGTGTGTGTGTGTGTGCGCATGCGTGCATGCAAGATACATACTATTATTACTGATTCTGGGAGAGACTATTGTACACTGAATGAAAGAAAGGTTACTCCACCTAACCGTGAAGATTTTTCTTGTTTATGCCGTGCCAGAACCAGCAATTCCACAGAGGTCGATGGGAGTCTCCCCTTAACTCAATGGGGCCTCTGGTTGTATAGATTGCTTGAGGACATTCCATGTGACAATTTGTTTGGACAGAATTATTAGCACAGGTGCATCTTATGTTCCATGGCATTAATCAGAGATGGCAGTGTTTGGAACAGAGAATAAAAACCCTATACATCTGTCAATATCTTTTGTCTTTCTTTTCTTGTTCTTGTTGTATCATGCGTCCTTGTCTGTCCTTTATGTGCCTTCTGTGTTTCAGGAGGCCATCTGGATACTGGGTGAGGTGGAATGTTGCATGAGAGCTGATTCACACATTCACCCAAAGAGGCAAAAAGTGGATGCACACAGTGCATATGTGCTCTGCTTTTGGCAGTGCAAAGGGAAGATGTGCCTTTCTCCCCTGAGATGGAACACAATGTTACATGTTACAAATGTACATGGAATTGGTTCCCTCTTGTCACAGAGAGATACTTGTCCTCTTCTGGCATTACATTGCAGGCAGGGAAAATGCATGTGAAAGACAGCATGGTGGAACAGTTAGTGTGCTGGATGGTGTGTAGGGGTATCCAGCTTCATGTCCCTACTGAGCTGTGAAAATTGGGTGAATGTGGGTCAGTCAGTCTCTCTCAGCCTGACCTGCCTTATAGGTTCTTTTAAGAAAGCAACATAAAGTGGAGAATTAAAAAGGCCACATAGGCCCTTTGAAACTTATTTGGGGGGGGGGGGGAGGAAGTATATAAATATCACTAATGTGCCTAGTGTGGTGTAGTGGATAGATTGATGGACTGAGGCTCTGGAGGCCAGGGTTCAAATCTCCCCTTGGCCATGGAAACTGAGGGATGGGGGGAGTGGAACTGACAAAACCATTCCTTAAATATCTTACATACTTTGAAAGGCTTATTAGTGTCGCTATAAGTTAGTGATGGCGAACCTATGGCACGTGTGCCACATCTGGCACATGAAGCACTTTCTTCTGCCACGCGAGTGAGTGGCCTGTCCACCCGCCCTTGTGGAAACAAACCTTTTGAAGTGGCTGCAGCTGGGATTCCCCCTTTCTCTTCCTGTTCTGGGTCCTTTAACTTCCTGTCCGTCCCCATGATTCCCCTTGAAACTGCCACTTCCTGTTCCAGTTCTGGTGTTCTAGGCAGCATGCAGCCACTGGTTTCTTCCCCACCCCCACATTTTGGGCACTTGAGCTGAAAAAGGTTTGCCTCCACTGCTATAAGTCAATTCCGACTTGACAGCACATAACTAACTAAATTAATAAATATGGTTGCCAGTAAAGCATCTGCTTCCTCATGGCACCCTAACTTTCAGGGATGGCGGAGAAGTAGCAGGGACCATGGGATAAGGACATGCCCCCAAATTTGCAGAACGAGTGTTCAGGTTAAGTGGGGAACTGAACCCCATCTTTAAAAGTTCTAATTTCTAGGTTAACTGGAACAATGGAGGAAAGGCAGTGTAAAGCAAGAGAAATCCAGATGTTGTTGGACCACATCCAGTGAAAAGAATGCATGCAGCTGCCTCACATACAATGTGTTTTCCTTCTCTTTTTGCAGATCTTGGCATACGGTGACATGAACCATGAGTGGGTGGGAAATGATTGGCTGCCTAGCTTGGGTTTGCCTCAGTACCGCAGCTATTTCATGGAGTCACTAGTTGATGCTCGGATGTTGGACCACCTTAACAAGAAGGAACTGCGGGGTCAGCTTAAGATGGTTGATAGCTTCCATAGGTGAGAGAGAAATATGCACTTGAACCTGCAGAAAGCATGTATCCTCATCACAAATAGAATATGCAGTGAGGTTCTATGTGAATTTGCTCAGAATTAATTTCCACTGTGGTTGTAAGACTTACTCCAAAGATTTATTCTGTATATGGGTCCAAAAGATTGGAAGTCTTAGATACATATGAGTTTCCATCTTGTAGTTCTACCCCCTACAATAGATTATGAGAACTGTAATTTTGTGAGGAAGCAGGAAATGGTGCTGGGTAAAGTGTAACAAGAAAATTGTATATTCTTTTCAGTGAATGCGCTGAATGCTCTGAAATCAGTGGGGAGTTCTCCAAATGTTCAGTAAAGGGCAGGATCTGAACCAAGAATGTATCAATTCATTAATCATCCACTTAGCCTAGACCTAATAACAGCATGCCACACTTCCGCTGTTAATTCCTCTTACATTTAGCAGAGTATCAGAATAGCTTAAGTCTCAGTAGTTCACCCCTTTTCACAATGACTATCACTTTAAATGTTAAAAATGATTCTGGAAGCATTTAAAAGGAAGAAAATTTGTTTCTTTACTTATACTCGCTAGCTATAGTTACAGCTGATAGAAAAATAGCAAAAAAAAGGAATCTCCACCATGTGGAAGAGATATCCTCCATGTCTGCTATATGCTTGGAGGTCAAGAAAGGAGGGAGAGACTAACAAATAAAAGGAAGCAAAGCAAACAAACAGCAAGAGGGGAAGGGCAACCCAGAGATGGGGAAAAGAACTTTAGAAATAGGCTAGTGGCAGAGAATGATCACCATCATAAGTTGTGAAAAGCTCCTCCCACTGATACCCACTGTTAGTGCATGCAAGATTCTTAATACCTCATCACAGGCAACTGTCAGGGCCTCTACTGGACTAATGTTTCCAATGCTTCCAGTAGCACAATCAGATATCTTCAAATCTTGGACGTTATGTCCCACTTGAGATGCTAGAATAGGCCTGTTAAATCAGTGGAAACTTGGGAAATAATTGGATTTCAGCCTATGGTTTCACTTACTTCAAAATGTGGCATGTCAGAAGATCATTTGTTCATTTGGCTTAATGGGACTCTGGATCTCTGTAATGAGTCCTCTTTCAGATGGCCTTCTAGTTTGAGTTCTCCAGTTGGTGTTGAATGCAAGAATCACCATTTTTATTTCCCAAAGCAACGTGGAGATTGTGGTTAATGTAAATAGTAACTCCCAGGATGAAGTGCTCAGTGCCAATTGAAGTATTTTGCTGCTGCTGCCAGAGAAATCAGCCAGATCATTAAAATAGGAGAAGGGGGGGGCCTAATCAGCTCTTGGTCAAGGCAATTTCTTGGCTATAATGATAATGCTGTTTCTTGGGTGTGATATGTATCTTCCCCAGGGTGAGCCTCCATTATGGGATAATGTGCCTCAAGCGTCTTAACTATGATAGGAAGGAACTGGAGAGAAGACGGGAAGAAAGTCAAAACCAAATCAAAGGTGGGTAGGGGGGAGAGATCTTAGAAGCAACTAGTTATAATTTGCTAGTTACTTGTAATGTATTTCTTTACATGACAACTAAAGTGGAACTATGTTACACTGCAGGTGTATAGTAATTTAATAATATATTGGTGTAAGTATAATCTTTTTGTTACTTTTATAGTCAGGGTTATGGCTACCTTACATAACAGTAGTGAAGGAAAATCCGTAATCCTTGTGGTGGTGTCTCACACTCTGTTGTACATGTTGAGGTAATTTTGGTGCAGATAAAAGTGTGGTCCACATCAAAAGCAAATGGCTTGTGGCATTCAGATGTTTTTTTAAAGTGTCTAAGAACGAACAATTTGCTCACTTTTGAGAAATGGAAAAATAAAGGTACTTGTTCAGAAAGGCAACTGTCCTGGTAACTAATTAGTTTGGGGGCCTTGGAACTACAGCTGTAGCTATGATGATTTTAAAAGTGATTTTCCAAGCTTCATTGTGCGGTGGGAGGCAAAGCTTTGGGTCATCAAGCCACATCCACAGCAGGTTTACGGGTGTTGTGATACTAAGCCTCTTTCCTCTTCATTCCCTTCCCCTCCCTTTCTAGATGTGATGGTCTGGTCCAATGAGCGTGTCATGTACTGGGTACAAATGATTGGGCTGAAAGAGTTTGCCAACAACCTGGTCGAGAGTGGAGTGCATGGAGCGCTCCTTGCCTTGGACGACACCTTTGATTGCAACGATTTGGCCCTGCTGCTACAGATCCCTACCCAAAATACACAGGTCAGGAGCAGGTGTGAAAAGGCTAAGCAAAAGAGGGGAGAGAGCCCAGAAGCCTATGGAGTGGGAGACAGTGAACTTAGCCTAAGACTTCGCTAAATAGTGGGAGAAGGAATACTGAAAGCCCAGAGTACTTGGAAACAACATAATCTTCATAATCATAGCCATCATTGTGGATGACAGATCCCAGAATCACCCGGCCAACATGGCTATGGTGCCTGGGAAAATTCTGAGAGTTGTCAACCAAAAGGGTAATTTTTCCAAGTGCTGCCTCCCCTGCCCGCAAAAGCAAAGCAAAAGCAAAAAGCGTGCTGCTTATATACCGCCCCATAGTGCTTCAAGCACTCTCTGGGCGGTATACAAGTTAATTATGCAAGCTACACATCCCCCCCCCCCCAAGCGAGCTGGGTACTCATTTTAACGACCTCGGAAGGATAAAAGGCTGAGTCAACCTTGAGCCGGCTACCTGGGATTGAATTCCAGGTCATGAGCACAGTTTTGGCTGCAGTACAGTGGTTTAACCACTGCGCCACGAGGCTCATAGTTATACAACTGGCGGCAGCCTTCTTTCAGCTGCCAATGCGTTTAAGATGGGCAAGTTGATTCCCTTCACTTCCAATAAATATGCACAAAGTGTCTTCCTTCATCAATTTTCTGAGTTCCCCAGATCCCCAGTCTCCTCTCCTCCTGGTGGAGGAAGTGTCAAAAGCAGAGATGGTGTTTTAGGGAAACATAAAGAGATTGCAAGAACAAGGTCAGGACTTGTGTTGCTTCCATTTAGGCTAGACAATTGTTGGAAAAAGAATTTACAAACCTCATCACCATGGGAACAGACCGGAGACTGGATGAGGTGAGTTCCTTCTCCTTCCAGAATGTCTTCTTTTAAGAGACTGTGTTTTCTACATGAATTGCCCCTGCCTATCTGTGATCCTTTGGGTCCTGCCTCTCTCAGGACAGTGCCAAGACCTTCAGTCGTTCCCCATCTTGGCGGAAGATGTTCCGGGAAAAGGACCTCCGTGGCGTCAGCCCTGATTCGGCTGAGATGCTGCCAGCCAATTTCCGCACAGCCTCCGTGGCCTCCATTACCTCACCCGGGGTGCAGCTTCGTAAGATGCAGCCAGAGGGTATGTTGGACATTCAGGGAAACCCTCTATTGGGCGTATTTATTGAAATGTTTACATTTTTGGAATACATTTTGGAATGGTTTCCTTGGTGTTAATCAGAGCTTGGGTAAATGATTTGGACTTACCCTACCTGCAGATAGAGGTATATTGCCCATACAGTGGTACCTCGCTAGACGACGACCCCGCTGTACGACAAATCCACAGGACGGTGACTTTTTGCGATCGCTATAGCAGTTCGCACAACAGTCGTTCCTATGGGGAAATTCTGCTGGATGTTGATTTTCCCGGAACGGATTATCGTCATGTGGGGCACCACTGTATAAGGAACTTTCACAAGTTCTGACATGAATAAAGCAAAACATGAGAAATAGGATGTATACTGGTGGCAGGAATATGTGCACATATGGGTGTATGTGTTTTCTCTATATATTTATTTATTTATTTATTTATTTATTTATTTATTTTATATCCCGCCTATCTAGTCATGGTGGACTACTCTTGATATGTCATCAACCTCACAGGAAATTAAGAGTATTGCTGAGTATATGCAAAGTAGCTGAGATTGTGAGTGGTTGAACTGTCCTGCTTGTGGATTCTTTGCAGGCAACTATGAGAGCAGGATGTTGCAGTTGATAGGCAACAACCTATCATGTCTGATCCAACTTGGCTCTTCTTGTGATCTTTTGAAAACCTGGAAAGGTGGGAATTACATTGTATGATCTTTCTGTCTCTTTTTCCAGGGAACTCACTAGGTAGCCAACGGGCAGACAGTATGTCAGTGCGAACGTACTCCTGTTAATGCCAAGACAGCAGAGGTTAGTATGGGCTAATGTTCTTTGCCACTGACTCAGCACTGGAAGGACAGGCAGCACTTTGCAAAGCAAATAAACAGATGCATACAATCAAAAAAACCAGCAACCCTGAAAAGTCTTGTCGCCAGTGTTCAGTTGACTTCCTTTCACCACTGCAGCTCTATGATGCAGGGGTTAGAGTAGTCCTCCGCATACAGGTCCAAATAAATGTTAGCTCATGAAAAGAGATTTCCAACTCCATGATGTTGTATTGTGCACTCAAGTCACTTCCAGCCTATGGCTACCCTATCAATTAACAGCTTTGCTTAGGTCTTGCAAACTCAAGACTGTGGTTTCCTTTATTCCATCAATACATCTCATATTAGGTTTTCCTCTTTTCCTGCTGCCCTCAATCTTTTTCCTCAGCTATTGTCTTTTCTAGTCTTCTCGATGTGCCAAAGCAGGATAGCCTCACTTGCTTCTAGAGAGGGTTCAGGCTTACTTTGATCTATGCCCACTTAATTTGTCTTTCTGGTGGTCCACGGTATACTTCAAGCTCTCCTTCAATACCAGACTTTAAGTGATTTAATTATTAACAGAAATCTGGAGTTGGGATTGTCTCAAAAACCCTATGGTGAGACAGCCCGAGTTCCATATTTCCTTTGTAAGTCCAGAGTGGAGACTGGGAAGCTATTTGTAAGAGGGAGTCAACAGGCTGGATGCTTAATGATTCCCCTGCCAGGAATTCTCCCTAGTAAGTCTTCCTTCTGAAGTACAGTGGTGCCTTGCTTAACGGCGATAATCCGTTCCAGGAAAATCGCTGTTAAGCGAAAATTTTGTAAAGCGAAATTTAAAAGGCCATTGAAACGCAATGAAAACCGTTTTCTCCTTTATGGGCTAAAAATTCACCGTCCAGCAAAGATCCTCCATACAGTGGCCATTTTCAGTGCGTGTATAGTGAGGAATCTGTCCCTAAGCACAGCGGGGAGCCATTTTAAGCACCCGGCGGCCATTTTGAAAACCCGACGAAAACCCAACTGTTTTGATCATCGTAATGTGAAGAATCGGTTCCCGAAGCAGTGAGCCGATCTTTGCAAAGCGAAAAAGCCCCATTTAGACTACCGTTTTGCGATTGCAATTGTGATCGCAAAAAACATAATCGCGAAGCAAATTCGTCGTAATGTGGGGTAATCATTAAGCAGGGCACGCTGCCACCAGCTAGTCTCAGAAACAGGATGTGATCCTGGCTATGAAGGGAAAAAAGCTTCCTGGAGAGGGATGGGGCATGGAGATGTCATTTAAAAAGCAAATTCAACACTAAGCATCAGAACTTTTTGTTACTAAGGGTTTTTACATAGGCACATGTTATATCTTGAATGAAAAACCTGCTTTGCTCTGGCTGTTGTCTTTGTTTTGTGTAGTTGCTGTCCTGAGGGTGTCTGGCCACCCTGCCTTGGACAGGAGGATGGCCCACAGCCGCTACTGCTGCCGCCGCCGCTGCCGCCCCTCTTTCCTCATCACCTGCCCCAGTGTGGGCTGTGAGGAGCTGCCGCTGCCGCTGCTGCCACCACCACCACTGCTGCCGCCGCTGCTGTTGTTATAGAGAAGGCATACAGGAGCGCGTGGGGGTCCTGGCGTGAGG
The DNA here is from genome assembly GCF_051106095.1 of Pogona vitticeps. Taxonomy (NCBI): domain Eukaryota; kingdom Metazoa; phylum Chordata; class Lepidosauria; order Squamata; family Agamidae; genus Pogona; species Pogona vitticeps. The sequence goes on from NC_135788.1 coordinate 101,185,799, forward strand.
GAAAAACCGGAAGAAGAAAGTGCCCACCAACCTGACCCTCCTCCTAGCAGCAGTGGCCTGTGGTCACTATGGAGACTCCAGGGCCTCAAGCGGAAGAGAGGGCCTCTCCTCCAGCCTGCAGAGGAAACAGGCCTTCAAACTCTAGTGTTTATTTATTGGTGTTGTTGTTCCAGACCAGGGGCATAAGAATGTGAATGAAGCTCTATGTCCACCCATGTCCGTCCTCCCACCCCACCCCACCACTTCACTACGGCCGGATCACTCCCTCTGTCCCTCGTGGGCCGTGGGGTGGGGTGAGGGGGTGGGCCTTCTCCCCTCACCTTCCCATTGCCACGGATTGGCCCAGCAGTCGTGATGATCTGTTTTCTTTCCTCACACTCCCAAGGGTGCTAAGCCTTCTGCTGGCCCTCTTCCGTTTCTTTTCTTCTTCTTCCTTTGGCATTGCTGCTACAGAGGGGTGCCCGGTGGCACCTCAGGATTTCCCGAAGGGGGTTGTCACTCAAAGCCCATTTTCCTCTCTCTCTCTCTCTCTGCCCTCTCCCAGCGCCTGTTTTCAACCCGTGTGAGGAAAGGGGCTGATAGGCGTGGGTTTAGTTTTCCTTCCTCTGCTCTGAATTCCCAACTCATCAAGGGGAGTGAGAAGAGAAACGCTGAATAAGAGCCATGCCACCTCCCTTTGCCCGCCGTGCAACTTTGCCTGTCACGGCTGAACCCCACACCGCTGTGAGTTGGGGAAGCCTGTATACCCAGCTGCTCTGCCTTTACTCATAAGCAGCTGCATCTTGGCACAAATAAGGAACCCGTTTTAAAAAACAGCTTCTCCTCTGAGTTGCAATTCCCTTTCCCTCCAAGGCGAAGAGCCTGGGATTACAATGTGACAAAATGGAAGGGGGGTTGTGAGGGAATTTCCCCCAAACCCTCAGTGCAGAGGTGAAGCTATCATAGTAGATAAATGACAAATCTGGTTCATGGGGTGGGGGGAATGAAGCTATCCTGGTGGGGCATGGGGGCCTTTTACATTTCCCTCCCTTCAAGAGTAGCAGGGAGTGGGGATCACAGGTCTGAGATGCTCTGATTGGAAGGGGGAGATCTCAGCCTTCAGTGGGCAATCGAACTCTGGACTTTTACAATATGGCACACAGATTCCCCTCCCTCCAAGACTAATGTAATATAAGAGTTGTATTTTCTGTGTATATCTGTGCTGTGGAATCTTGTGTAAATTGAATTTCTTTTTCGACCGCCGTTACAAGTTCTCTGTTAATTTAACAATGTGTCCTGTTTCCCCCCACCCCTCTCCCCTGCACGCCCATAATTTTCATTTGATGTTTATATTTTCTGCCTTTTTTATTTTTAATGTATTTTTTCCTGGGGAAGGTGTGCGGGGGTGAGGGGCATACCAAAGGGGGTTGTTTTGCATGAAAACTGGGGTGGGGAGGGAGAAAAAAATACAATCTTGGGGGGAAAAAGTTCTATCAGGGAGATTGTGAGGGGCAAGCCAGAAGCTGAGGTGTAGGAGAAGAAATCTCATACTTTTCCCCTCAGCTCTGGTTTGCCTCAAGGTGAGGGGGAGAGGGAAGGGCAGAAGCAGAGTGAGTGGCAAGAGCTGTTTAAAAAAAGAAAAGAAAAAGAAAAAAGTTTGAAAAACATTTTCAAAGATCTGCAGATTTTTGTTTAATTCAGAGGAAGCACAAAAAGAAATGGCTAGAAGTGGATTGCACCTCACAGGGGCTGGGGGAGATGAGTTTGCTGAATGTCTTCACAATGTGATCAAGAAGACTGAGTCCCAAAGGGAAGGGAAGTGGCATTCCAGAGGAAAGGGGGCCCCACTTATTGGGGGGGGGTATTAGTCGTACTCCAGAGACTGAGGTGGTGGTATAGCAGTCTACTAAAAGGCAGGAAAAAATAAGATGGCAGATAGAAGGAACGAGCCATGGTTTCAAACGTCTGTATATGGACACAGAGCATGGGAAACACATACAATCACTGGAACCCTTAACACAGGAAAACAACTATTATGTGACTAGAATGCTGTTTTTTAAGGATGCAACTTATTCAGAAAGGAGAGCTTAAACAGGAAGGGAGAAAGAGCAGTATTATACCTAATATATCTGTACACCTATTAGGATATCCATTATGTGAAACATTAAGGGTCCTGGAGACTATTTAGATAAAAATCAAAGGAGAGTAGAAATCAGTGGCATGACTAAGGTGGTCTGCCGCAGACCTCCAAGCCATATTTAAGACTTGTGATAATAACATTCAGTGGAGAGAGACATAGTAATAATAGGAGACTTCAGTTACCCTGATATTTGTTGAAAGTTCAGTTTTGCAGAGGGCCAAATTCCTCCCTTGGCTTGCTGGCAATTTCATCTTCCAGGCAAAAGGATCAACTATCCTGGACCTAATCCTCACCAACAGGGAATAATTGGTCAGTGGGAATATTAGGTGGAAGTGCTCACATCCACTTGAGTTTCATTTTGCTAAGAAAATGGAAAGCTGCACCTAGTCTCATGATTTATTGAAGTAAATTTATAGAAATGCCAAACAAGAGTACTTGAAAGAGTTCAGAGTTCACAATGGGTAGAAGTTTCTTAAGGATGACATGCTGATAATACAATAATCACAGACAATTCAAAGGGGAAAGAATAGAAATGTCACAGACTGACTTGGCTGTATAAGGAACTGAGCTTTAAAAGTGGAATATATTGTAGGAAATGGAAGTAAGGGCTTATCACTGAGGAAGAACACAAAGGAATAGCCAGCAGTCCTTGACTGTAATGCTTGTAGGGAGATCAGGAAGGCTAAAGCTCAGAATGAGCTCAAGCCTGCGAGAGAGGTAAAAAAATAACAAACGTGGATTTTCAACTATGCTTGGAGCAAGAGAAGATCAAGGAAGAGGATGGTCTGCTGCGTGGAGAAATACTAATAGGTAAAAGAAGGAATGTGGAATTGCTCAATGCCTGCTTTGGCTCATACCATCCCAAGAGCCAGCATAGATATCTCAGAACATCTTATCTCATTCTCTCTTTCTTGGTTTATTTGACAAAGTAACAAGCATGGTAGTGCAGAGGAATGCTGTGAATGGAGTGTACCTGCATTGTAGAGGGCTTCTAACTAAGTCTCCTGTATTCTTGTAAAGGGATGTGGTGGCACTGTGGGTTAAACTGCAGAAGTCTCTGTGCTGCAAGGTCAGAAGACCAGCAGTCGTAAGATCGAATCCACACGATGGAATGAGCTCTCATCACTTGTCCCAGCTCCTGCAAACCAAGCAGTTCGAAAGCATGTAAAAATTCAAGTAGATAAATAGGTACCACCTCTAGGGGAAGGTAACGGTGTTCTGTGTCTAGTTGCGCTGCCCCCTTGACCACAGAAATTGTCTTCGGACAAACGCTGGCTCTATGGCTTGGAAACAGGGATGAGCACCGCGCCCTAGAGTCGGACACAACTGAACTAAATGTCAAGGGGAACCTTTACCTTTTATTCTTGTAAACAAGTTGGTAATCCAATAGCTAGACAATCCTACTGTTTAGTGGATTTGGAGTTCATTGAGAGATCATGCCCAAGGACGGCTTGCCAATGTTTCTTCTTCCTGGAGAGAAGTAACAAGTGGTGTGCTACAAAAAGTAAAGACTGGGTGGTGATACAATAGTTCAAATATTTGAATGGCTGTCATGAAAAATGAAGCAAGCTCCTCTCCCACCCATTGACTCTGAAGTGAACCAATGAATTAAACTTACTAGAAAGAATATATGACTAAACATTATGAAGAACTTTTTGACTCTGAGAGGTGCTTGGCACAGGAATGTACTGCTTCAGAAGGTGGTGGACTCTTATTTCATTGAAGGTTTTTTAAAAAGGTTAGAAAGTCAGCTGACATTATTTAGCTGTGCATTTTTTTATGCATCTTTAATAATTGGACTCAATTACTCTTGGGTTTTTCCAACTCTGCACTTCCGCGATTCTAAATGAAATATAGCTAAAGGATCTCTCTCTTTTATCCAATGTTAGTTTTCCTGTCATATATTTTGACAACCTAAATTCTTCTGTAGGCTTTTGAGACCAAATTCTGAGGAAGATCAAAATGCTGATTAAAGCTTAATCCCTGGACATCACCCACTGTTGGCCTCTGTTGCACCCACTACATTTTGTTGTCCCTGTACATTTGCCAGTGTAGCCCTCATTTTTGTGCAGCCTTGCCTGCTACTAGGATTTAGGATGTCAGCTAAAGGAAGCATGACTCCACTTATAATGACTGAGCTGTGAGATGTCAGTGCAACAAAGAGAAGATCAAGAGGGGCTTTGGAGCTGGTAGCTAGTTGACCTCCCAGTTGCTCCCACTGAATTCAGTGACTGGGCTTGGGCTTTTTTTCTGTTTAAACAAAAGACAAGAATATTTCATGTTTTCTTATTGACTGCTAAAAGGAAGCATTCTGAAACAATAGTTGTGTTTATGAAGGGGCTACACAAAAGTTTCAAAAATGTGTTTGTTTCTCTCTTGTGTGTAACTGTGAAGTCCTTTCTTTCACCCTCTGTCAAACTGCCTGAGAAATTTTTTATCCAATAACATTGGGAAGACTGTCTGCAGTCAATCATAACATCTGGGAAAGCAGCAGAAATTTTGAATCTATAAAAGGTCCAGGAAGTCACTGAGGAGTGCTCTTTGCTCAATTGTTCCTTATTGCCAGGATTACTGTATGCTGAGCTCCTGGCACCATCCATCTTCGATTGCTGTTGCCTGCTTGCTATGGCCTTCATTGTGGATTCTTTCCTTTTTGCCATTATTTCTTGGTGGTGCGGGGATGTTTCTCCCCATTTTTTGACTGATTTTTTTAAAAAATGTATTTGGTTAATTTACAGTGTATTTATTCTGTTAAAAGTCTATATTTTGATGGGTTTGGGGAGGACTTCTTTTGTAGGAGATTTTTTGTTTTTTGTTACGTGTTTGTGTGTATGTGTGTGTGAGGGTGGTGTAGTTTGTGATTGTGCTAGTGAGCTGTGTGGTGGTTGTTGCTGTTTATTGGGCACAACTTGAGGCATCTCTTGTTCTTGGTGTTGTGGGTTGCTTCGGTGAGTGGGTGTCCATGTGCCAGGCAACTAGTGCTCAGCTGCCTGTTTCTATGGTGCTGCCTGGGCTCAGAGTGTCTCTGCTGGGCTGGGTGAGTGGCACCAAGCTAATGTTGTTTCCTCTTTTCTCCTTTATCGGTGTTTTACATCTTTTTGAATTGAAGGATCTTGTGTGACCTCTGACGGCGGTGTGTATTAGGGAGTAGATGCTGCTAGAGACTTTGTCTATAGACTAGAGCCTGCATAGTTCTTTTTTTTTTAATGTACTGTCAGCAGCCTTTGGAATAGACTTGATTCTTGCTGTTGCCTTGCCTTTGCTTTTTAAAATAGCTTTTAAGGGTTCTGTAAGGCTTTTCAAGTGCTAGAAAATGTGAACGGCACTCGCTCTCCTTATCTCATTCACAGAATTTTACAGGGGGCCAGATCTTTCACTTCTAATCTTTTGGCCATGTTCTTTCATCCTCATTTTCTTCAATTCATAGCATATCCATTAAAGAGGAAAGAAAGACTGTCTTTTGATTGACAACATAGGAGCTCTCTGTCTTGAAGTATCCAACACAGTTGAGGATGTTTTACCTTACACCAATGCTTCTCCCCCCGATATCCTATTTGAACTTCATTAGTTTTGCCCCTTTAATTGACAGCTTCTATGAAAAAAAATTATAATGTTGTGCCCCTGGGAGCAGGTTCTGGACTCTACTTTCAAGCACTGCAGATCAGAGCTTGAAAAGTTACTTTTTTGTCTGTACCTTCCAGAATTTACTGGCCAGCTTGATCCCCAACCATATTGGCTGGTGAATTCTGGGAGTTGTGATTGAAAAATCTTTTTGTAAATTGCACAAACTTTTGTAAACTTTTGAAAATTGTGACATGGTTGTATTACCGGTGTGCATAGGAACATGCATGCATGCACGCATGCACGCGCACACACACACACACACACACACACACACACACACACATATGCTGGCTTCATTCTGAACCATAGAAGCCCTCCTGCAAATAGTCCTCCAACCCTAATAACAAAGGTCATTTTTGCTCACTCTGCTGCAGTTACTAAAGTGGTATCCACCCAATCCCCAATGAGTCCACAAGATCATATGAAAAAGATGAGAAAAATTGTTAGCAATCAAAGCCGACCAGTTCTGGAATTGCTGCAGTAATCCCTTCCTTTGTCTAAAGACATCACCTAAGAGCCAACACACCTATCTGTTTGAACTAGCATAACCAAAAAGGGGAATGAGTTTGCCTCCTTTGGAAACAAGCTCAGGCTATGTTATTGACCGTTTATATTTGCCTTTTCCATCAGCAATCTTTTATTCTTTCATCAGCAGTGAAGTGTCCCACTTTTTGACTGTTCGCGTTGCCACCACTAAGGGAAAGAAGCTGCCCTTCCTCGTCTCCTTTATCTCCTCCTGGAAAGAAGAGAGGCTGTGAATGCCCTATGCTCCTTTAACTTTGTTGAGTGAAGCAGCATAATGCTGTCACTGGAAAGGACATGGGTTTGGTATAGAGTAGAAAGTAATACTTTGAGTAGACCCACTGAAATCAATGGGATTTCAGTTAAATATGTCTAACCTGGGCCAGCTGTACTGTTAGGCAAAGTGTAACAACAGTCGCCTGAAATGGCAAATTTTGTGGAGTTAGGGAACAAGTCACAAATAGTTATATATGGTGTATAATTCAAAGCCCTGTCTGTGTTAAAACTAATGTGCCCTTCTCCAGTACAGAAGGGAGCAGGGGCTCATAGTTAGTATTGAGGTAAAATTAGACTGACTCATCCGGTCAGCTTCTGTACATGGAATGAAGTGATGCCTTCCCCCCCCCCCCTTCACATCAGGAGAAATGCCTTGACCGACTCAAATGCCATTGAATCAATTACTATTCTGAGCTCAACCTATTTTTTACCATGGATTGTTTGTTTGTTTGTTTGTTTGGTCTAAGAGGGCAGCAATTATTACTTTTGCATTATTCCTCCCCACTCTTTCAAGGAGTGAATGAGTGCCAACTCACCCAGAAATTTAAAAAACTACAAAATTCAGACCTGGCCCTATCATTCAACAGAATGAAGTAGTCACCTTAAGCAGCAGGTGCTGGGAAGTAACCATCAAGGGGCTTTGTGTCCAGTAGCCTGTGTTGTACTTCCAATACTCGCTGCTCTCCTTGGTTGTGGCAGAGGATGATGTCTCATGGCTAGCACTGGAGAAAAAACTCCAGTCCAGTCAGCTTTTGTGAATTGAGGCACCAGCTTATTCCTTGCACCTCAGGTAAAAAAATGTCTTCAGATGGATTTGGTCAAATTATTGCAAATTATTATTCCCTGCCCAGCCTTCCTTATTGTCCATTTGATCATGCCTTAATCAAAGCTTTAGAGAAAGCTGAAGCCATGTCAGAAGACTTCATTTTATTATTATTATTCTCCATTAAAACAAGACAAAGCAATGGCTATAAATTAAGAATTTAAAAAAGCTGCTAGAAAGGAGTGTCCAACACAGAATGGATGGGTGGGATGGGATTATTTTGAGTTGAGCTAAATTGCCAAAAGATGAGGTTATAAAACCCAAAAAGGCAATGCTTTGTATCTTTCCTCAACCTTCATTCAGGTTGGGGAGGAGCAATTATCCATGATCTATTTGTATTTCCACCTCCTCTACACAACAGTGACAGCAATCCAGTTTTCGGTTAGAGCTGACCATATGATTTAGTGAGTTCTGTGTACCTGCAACAGGAGACTAGCAGAAAGCTCATCCTCCTTAATGACACTGCCCAGAATTCATTATGGCAGCCCGACAGATAGGAAGACAGGCCTTCTGAAATTTCACCAGAGGTGGCAGGACATGCCAGGAGAAGCAAAGGCGCAGGATGGAGAAACATAAGGTCATTCAGATGTTGTTGTGCTGCAGTTCCCATCCCGTCAGCTTAACCAGGAAGTGGAGGATGATGGGACTTGCAATCCGAAAAACTTGGAGGGTCATACATTCCACACCCGTCTCACTGTCCTAAACAAGTATAAGGCTTTTGGGTTTGTAGCATAGGGTATTGAGGCTGAAAGCATTGCTCCAGTAGCTGGGTTAGTTGTGGTGATGTATCAGAAACAGACTGTGGTGATGTTGCTCTATATGGGCATGATGATCTCTGACAGATAGTTTATCATTGTCATAAAAGTCATAATTGCCATAGTGGGGATTCTTTGGGAGAAATGACTGCAGACATGCCGGCATGTATAAGTCCTGCAGTGTAGCTTAAAAGCTGTTTCATACAGGCGTGCTTATCCCTTGATAACTGCAGTTATTAAGGGCCAACACCCATGTATGAATGAATGAGCCGTTATGAATGAAACGTGACAGAATGAGATTTCCTAGAGGGTCAAATACAAATGCTTTCAATTTCATGATTCAACAGCAAGCCAGTAAGAGATGCAAAGTCGCATGAGATGAATAATCTCCTAGCTTGACTCCTCTGCGTGTTGTTGGACTGTAACACCGAACATCCCCAACTAGCATAGCCACTGATTGGGGATGATGGGAACTACACCATTTAAAGGAATCTTTTATGTACTGCTTTTCAGTTAAAGGATCCCAGAGTAGCTGTAGAACAACAATACTGTGGAGTCCAAGGCTGTGAAAGCATGAAAGATTTGAGCAGAGAAAGACCTATTAGGCAGGAACAAGCCTGAAATGTGATTGGGCTTTTGCTGATTCGAAGGCTGGGGAAAGCTGGAGCAAAGAGGTGTTAGGTGATGCCAAGGGCACTCAAGTCGTGGGAGTTGCTGTTAAGTCAGACTCAAGTCACATCAGTGACTCAACTTGGTCTTTCCCTCCTATGACTAAGATTCGATTCACAACGTAGAATCCACTCACTCCCTCTCCCCCCCCCGGGAAAGGAGTTTGTAATAGGGACTTGGGGCTTGATGCCAAAGACTTGGACTCAGACTTGGTGCTCAGACCCTAAGAGTTGCCAACCAGGTGATGCTTCAAGTATCTTTCACCCTGAGGTGGACTAGCTTACTAAAATGCCAGTTTTCCTCTTTACTCAGCAAGAAATGATCTCCCTGCTGGCTTTGAGAATCAGAGAGTTTTCTGATCCTCCCTGTGAAATCGCTTTTCATAATTAAAAACCTACTAGTGGCTGAAATCAAGTGGCAAAAAAGCAAATCAGGTGGGAGAAGAGCTGCTATACCCTTTCCATTCCTTAGCATGTGTTCACTTGAAACCATCTCTAGTCCCAGCTGTTTTCCTAACCTGAGCACTTCCACCACCACCACCCTCAAGCAAGGGGAAGAATCTCATTCTTGGGGGGGGGCATTCGTGAGAGGAAAAGGAAGAGGGGGGGTACCTGTTGGTAGAAAGAATCATGGAATTGATTATCAGATGTAGTGTGACCCTTTACAAGTCAAGGTTACTTAACCCATCCACCCACCCACTCTTGGCCTCTCCATCAGGGGTGCTTCAGTGCTCATGCTGCTCAAAAAGGGTAGCAAATGTCCTGAAAGAAAAGAAGAAGAATCAGATGCCCAATGTTGATTCCTTTCTATTTAATTCTTATTTCTGTAATTATGGCTTTTGTTAAAATAGTTTGTGAATTTCCTGGTTCACTGGTACCCTATCCTTTCTCTTGAGGGATCCAGCTGGTGCACAAGGTATTCCCAGGCTATCTCCCTTAAAACATGTGCATGTTCTAGATATGCTTGTCTTGAGAAATCTTCCTATTATTTCTAATTCACAGGTAGGAAAAATTGGGAGGTAAGAGATTATAATTGATCCTACTTCCTGCAGCAAACTCCTCCTGACTGATACAAGACATGAACTGAACACTCAAGACCATCCTTTAAGTCTTTCAGTATTTCTCCTGGATCTGGCTAGCCTTCCTCCAGAAACTGCAACACGAGAACTGGGAAGGAGCAGCCAGGCTCTGATTTTTTCCAAAACTAGATACTAAATTTTATAGGGATGGGGAAAGTTACTTACTGAAATAAGGCTCCTGATAGTTCATCTACAATGCTCCCTGCAGATGATAAAACAGAAATAAAATTGCTATATTTAATGTATGTGCTTTTGACTCACCCTCGGCTAATATCTCCCCATTCTAAAATGCTTTACGAAGACACTTTGCTTTGCTTATTGCTAATTTGGATACACTACTCCTTAAGAAGAGCACAGGATGGCAAAAACAGATTTTTTTCTTCTGTTTTATGAGTTTAACACCTGGAGTAGAGAGATGGTGACTCACCCAAGGCACAACATGAACTTAATGGTTTGGCAGGAATTTGGACCCAGGTTGGTCCTCCTTGTCTACCATCATCACCACAATTAAAGTATAACATTGAGTCCCCTTAAACCAAGTGTGTGCAGTGCATAAGCCTCCCAAGGTTACTTAATCCAAGGCAGCATGTCTGACAGTGCTAGGAGGTGTCGTCCGACAAGACCTGGTGGAAGGTACTGCCCATCCCTGCCTTGAACCATGACGGTAAACCAACTCACCTGGTGTACAGGCTGTCTCACAGACAGGGCAAATGTAACAGAAATGACAATACTGCAAGAGAAGAAAAGAAAAACAGGGGGGGTTTAAAAGGAGTTATTGCTAGGGCATTGTTGGTGTTTAAGATTCATGAAACAAGATTATCAAGTTTGTGTAGACAAAAGGAGGGATCTTGTAACACCCACCTGACAGCTTGCACAGTGATCACTGGTGTCTCCTTCTTTACAGGGGCACTTGGTTTCACATTCCTCGCAATGCTGGTGAGAAAGCAAAAAAATGTCAAGACAGTTTAGCTGGGGGGGGATGGGAGGAGAAGAAATTATTTCCCCTCACTCAAGTGTTTCTCACTAAAAAAACCCAACAGCATGATGAGAACATATAAAGCGGCTTATCCTAAGTCAGATGGTTGGCCCATCTACCTCAGTTTGGTGCTTGCTCAGCTTGGTGGCCTCTAGAAGAGCTGATGGACTTGTAATCCAACACATTTGAAAGGCAGTAGGTTTAGAGAAGGCTGGTCTACACTGAGTGATGGTGGTTCTTCAGAAATGAGATGGCCCCATTCCACCAGCCCTTCTAAAAATGCAAAGGACTGGAACTTGAGACCCTGTGCATGTGAAGTAGGTGCTAATGCACTAAGTTATCACCTTTTCCAGACATAAGACCATCCCTTCATACCTAAACTTGGTATTTCTTTAAGTATACACAAGTAATATTTCTTTGTTTGTTTTCATTTCTATACCATCCCATTAGTGTTGCCACTCTCTGGGCAGTTCACAGCATAAAATAAAATCATGCACAAAACTACAGCCAGGTCAATAATCCACAGGTATTAATAGACTTCCCTGATTCTGAATTAATTCTTCTGATATCCTTGATCTCCAGCATTTTCCTTTTTTTTACCTTACCACCAGAAGATAGTGTGCTTTTCTACAGCTTTGCTCTGATTTTTTCCAGCGCACAATCATGTTAAAGAGTGCTGATCATGCACTTTGTGGTTGAGTGTCGTTTGATGACATTTTCTTTTGGGCATGTTTCTGCTGGTCACTCTCCACCTTTCCACTCTTTACTTCCACTCCTGCTTAGCTTTCTTGGTATATCAGCTGTTCCTGTGTTCTGCTTCTTCATTTTTATTTTTATTTTTTACTTTTCAATGTTCTCACTTTTACACCATACCAGGAAAGTGAAAGCTAAAATCATGATTAAAATTAGAAAGCATAGGGGGAACATGCAGATTTGAGAACAGTAGGTGGGTAAAACAAGAAGGGAAGGGGGCAGACAGCAAAATAGGTGGGGAGAGGGTGGAGAAGACAGGCAAAAATAGAAGACAATTTGTGTTGAGAATGAGAACTAAAGAATCAAATTGGGATGTGCATAGATAGTGCATCAAATGTTCTCCCCCTGTGTGGATGCAAATACTGGAATGATCTTGTCAAACCAATAACTAAAAGTATCAGAACAATGTAGAGTAATGGTTCCCAACTTGGGTCCTCAGATGTACTTGGACAAACTCCTAGAAGCCTTCACCACTAGCTTCTAATGTAACAAGAGAGGGTTCAGATACTTTGCCTTCACAGCAGTCCTTCACCAGCCTTCTCATCCACCTTAGTCTGTTCTCAGGATGGTTGATTCTAGTAGAATCATAGAATAGTGAAGCTGGAAGGAGCCTATAAGACCATCAAGTCCAATCCCCTGCTCAATGCAGGAATACAAATCAAAGGATATCTGCAAGGTGGTTGTCTACGTTTCTCTTGAATGCCTCCAGTGTTGGAGCACTCTCCACCTCCCAAAATAATTGGTTCCACTGTCTTACTGCTCTAACAGGAAGTTTTTCCTGATATTGAATCAAAACATGGCTTCCTGTAACTTGAGCCCATTGTTGCGTGTCCTGCACTCTGGGATGATTGAGAACAGATCCTGCCCACCTCCTATGTATGACAGCCTTTCAAGTACTTAAAAAGTGTTATCATATCATATCACCCCTCTGTCTTCTTTTCTCAAGACTAAAAATGCCCAATTCTTTCAGTGTTTCCTCACAGGGCTTGGTTTCCAGCTCCCCTGATCATCCTTGTTGCCTTTTCTGAACTTAATTGTTCCAATTTGTCAGCATCCTTCTTAAAGTGTGGTGTCCAAAACTGGACACAGTGCTCAAGGTGAGGCCTAACCACTGCTGAATAGAAGGGAGACTAGCACCTCGTGGGAATTGGAAACTATACTTCTGTTAATGCAGCCTAAAATAGCATTTGCCTTTTTCGTAGCCACATCACTCTGTTGGCTCATATTCAGCTTGTGATCTACAACAATTCCAATACTTGCAGTATTGCTAAAACAGGTATCTCCCATCTTGTAACTGTGTGTTTGTGTTTTTTTTTTCCTGAGGGGAAAAAATACAAATGCACTTTGCACTTTTCCCTCTTGAATTTCATTCTGTTGTTTTCAGCCCAATGCTCCAGCCTATCAAGATCATTTTGAATTTTGTTTCTGTCTTCCAGGGTATTAGCTTGTCCACTCAATCTTGTGTAATTCGCAAATTTGACAAGCATTCCCTGCACTCCCTCATGAAAATCATTAATAAAAATGTTGAAGAGCACCAGACCCAGGACTGAGACTTGGGGTACCCCACTTGTTACCTCCTCCCAGTTGGAGAAGGAGCCATTAATCATCACCGTCTGAGTAGGATTCAATAGCCAATTGTATATCCACCTGACACTTGAACTGTCTAACCCACACCTAGTTATCTTGCTAATAAGGATATCCTGGGACACTTTGTCAAAAGCTTTCCTGAAGGCAAAATTTATTATGTCTATGGCATTCCTTCTATCAGGGAGGTTACCCAATCAAAAATGAGATCAGATTAGTCTGGCAGGATTAATTCTTGACAAATCTGTGTTGGCTTCTAGTTATTACCACATTGTTTTCTAGGTACTTGCATAGTGACTGTTTTATAATTTGTTCCACAATTTTCCCCGGGATTGACATCAAGCTGACTGGCCTGTAGTTCCCAGTTTCCTCCTTTTTGCCCTTTTTTGACGATAGCCCTCCCCCAATCATCTGGCACCTCACCCATTTCCCATGATTTCAAGAAAATAATGGACAGCAGCTCTGAGAGTTCTTCAGCTAATTCCATCAGTACTCTTGGATGCAATTCATCTGGCCCTGGAGAGTTGAACTCATTCAAGGTGGTAAGGTATCAGGCTCCTTAGAGGGACAAAGGACTGGAGATGAGTGAAAATTGCACTCCTGCAGTCTTTCTCCACCCGTTGTCATAGGTTGTTAATACTCATTAACAGTGGTTTTTCTGGTTTGTGGTCCTGATCTTTCTGGGGGCACATGAAGATATCCTTCTTGTGGGGATAAAGTATCTTCTGAAGAAATATCCAGACAAGACTCCCTTACTTCAGAAGATACCTAATCCTCACTTGAATGTTGTAAGGATAAAGTACAAAAGAGGAGAGCCATATAAGCTGCCTTGACTTCATTATAGTAAAGGTGGGATATAAATATAAGAAACAAATAAGTTATGTCTACTTTGCCATTACATACTCTGTCATCAGAAGTGGAATTAAAGCAAGTTGAGGCCTTAAGGCCAAATGACATATGACTGGGGCTCTGTAGGCATCCTTCACTCTCAAGAGACTATGGTAACGTGCTCTGAAACAGTGTCAAACAGGTCTTGAAACACTGTCTAGGGTGGCTGAGAAGGCCAATTCGAGAGTGAAAATCCCTTCCACACTGAAGACAAATACAACCTGTCCCCTATCCAGATCCCTGATTTTGCTCATTTGTCTCTTTGCCTCAGCCTGCTGAACTAGTGCCTCTTCAAATTGGGAGAGGTCATGCTCCACTGCCTGCCTCCAGGCTGAATGCTCAGATGTCAAGGTTTCCCATCTGTTGAGGTCTATTCCTAAGGCCTTCAGATCCCGCTTGCAGATATTCTTGTATGGCAGCTATGGTCTCCCTCTGAGGTGCTTTCCCTGCACTAATTCTCCAACAATCAACCATTCTCACGACATGCCCAAGCCAATGTAGATGTTGCTGTTTCAGTAATGTATACATGCTAAAATTTCCAGCTCGTTCTAGGACGACTCTGTTTGGAACTTTGTCCTGCCAGGTGATACCAAAAATGTGTCAGAGCCAACGCATGTGGAACATGTTCAACAACCTCTCCTGCCATGCACAAAGGGTCCAGGACTCACTGCAGTAGAGGAGTGCACTCAGGACACAGGCTCTATAGACCTGGATCTTGGTATATGCTGTCAACTTTTTATTATGGCATACTCTCTTCGTTAGTCCAGAGAACATGATAGCTGCTTTGCCAATGTGTTTATCCAGCCCAACATCTAGAGAGAGGGTGTCAGAGATCACTGAGCCAAGGTAAACAAAACCATGAACAACCTCTAATTCTTGTGTACAGATGGTAATAGAGGGAGGTGAATCCACGCCCTGGCCCATGACTTGTGTTTTCTTCAGACTGATTGTTAGTCCAAAATCTTGGCAAACCTTACTAAAACAATTAAGTTGTTGGAGGTCTTCAGCAGAATGGGCAACAACAGCTGCATCATTGGTGAAGAGGAGGTCCCACATCCATTTCAGCTAGACTTTGGTCTTCGCTCTCAACCTAGAGAGATTAAAGAGCTTTCCATCTTATCTAGTCCATAGACAGACACCTTCTGTTGCAGTTCCAAAAGCATGCTTCAGCATGACAGAAAAAAAGATCCCATACAGAGTTGGTGCAAGGACACAGCCCTTTTTCACTCCACTTCAGATGTCAAAAGGATCTGATGTTGAGCCAACGAAAGCTACAGTGCCTTTCATTTCCTCACGAAAGGACCTGATGATGTTAAAGAGTCGAGGTGGGCATCCAATATTGGGAAGTACTTTAAAAAGGCTGTCCCTGCTAACCAAATCAAAGCCCTTTGTAAGATCTATGAAGGCCACAAAGAGCGGCTGTTGTTGTTCCCTACATTTCTCCTGCAACTATCTGAGGGGAAAAACCACATCAATGGTGCATCTGTTAGCTTAAAATCCACACTGTGATTCTGGATAAACTCTGTCTGCAGGCCCTCTTCAGCACAACATGGGCAAGCAGCTTCCCTACAGTGCTGAGAAGAGAGATGCCACGGTAGTTATTGCAGTCGCCCCTGTTTCCTTTGTTCTTGTACAATGTGACGATGTTTGCATCCATCATGTTCTGTGGTACTCCACCTTCCCTCCAGCAAAGACAAAAGATTTCATCCAGCTCAGTGGTGATGGTCTCTTTACAGCACTTCAGGACTTCAACAGGGATGCTAACAATGTCCAGGATCACTCTACCACCACCACCAAATTCCAGCCTCCGTTTCTCCTACTAACCCTAATCTGAACCAATGTATTTCCATCTAACCTGCTTTTAAGTGAAAATAGAAGTATTGGGAGATCATCTCACTTCACTCGCTGGAGTAACTCAGCCCATAGAGAACACATAGGTTAGGGAGAGAGAGTGAAGGGCATGCAGGCAGAATGAGGAATAACAGAGCACAAATGCAGATTTAAGCCAGAATGTTCAGAGTGAATCTTCTCAACTGAGTTCAGTAAGACCAAATCAAGCAAGCTCTCCTCAAAGCCATAACTGCCAAGGATAAGAGGGACACCATAATTAAGCCCCAACTGCTTTAGTTGAGAGATAGAGACACAGGCACAGAATCATCTGTTGAGATTCTGACATGAAAATGTATTAAATATTAATGTTGTATAGTTAAATATAAAATGGCTGATTCTACCTGAGTCACTGTACTGATTATATTCAGGTGTGGGTATCAAGGATTAAGACTTAATGTTGTACAGCTGTGTACATGATGAAACTGTGAAAATGAAGTAATGTATTTTCTGATTGGTCACAGAATTGCACATAAGTCATCTGTAAAATGAAAGTCTTTATCTCCTGTAAGTCAGATCACTTTTTTTCTATGCTGCGTGTTGCTTCATGTTATGTTATGCTGCCAGAGGAATGTCTATTTATGTATATACAGTGGCGCCTCAACTTACTAACTTAATTGGTTCCAGAACTCCGGTTGTAACTCGAAATGGTCGTACGTTGAAGCACCATTTCCCATAGGAATGCATTGAAATGCAATTAATCTGTTTCGGTTGAAGAAAAAAAATCACACACACCACCAAAAAACCAAAAACACTGTAAGACCCATTGGAAACGCGAAAAATCCGTTCTGGCCAAAGGAAAAAAAGAAAAGAAAAGCAAAGGAACCGTGCAAGACCCATCGGGAAGGCAAAAAAAGCAAAGCAGAAAGCAAGCAAACCGTGCAAGACCCATTGGAAATGCAAAAAAAAAGCAAAGCAGAAAGCAAGCAAACCGTGCAAGACCATTGGAAATGGGGGGGGGGACCCAAAAGCAAACAAACCTCCCAAGACCCACTGGAAATGGGAAAAAAAACCCAAAAGCAAACAACCAACCCCAAGACCTATCGGAAATGGGGGGGGGGGACTCAAAAAAACAAGACCTATTACAGCATAGAAACATAATCATAAACATCGAAACCCGTCCCCAAAACACACTGCAAAACCCACCCAGAACAGTTTTTAAAAAGCAGAAAACAGCACCTTACCTTACCAGGCAGCCTGAAGCCTCCTCCAATCGCACTCACTCTAACCATTGGGGCGAAAGAGCTACAAAGAAGCAGGCTCTTCGCCTACCAATGGTTAGCACATTTGAATTCCCCGCCTTTTTTCCCTGCCTTTTTTTGGTTGTAAAATCAAAGCAAAATTTTGTGGTCGGAGCTGGTTGTAACTGGAAATGGTCGTAAGTCGGGATATTCGTAAGTTGGGATATTTGTAAGTCGAGGCACCACTGTATGTAAATAGACTAAGTTGTTGGTTTTACTCTCTCAGTGTCATAGTGTCATAAGTATCTCTGCTAACCAATGTCTCCTTACTCTTCTGATGTTATGAGAATACACATTATAATCAAAATTCTCAACATCATCTTTTCTGCTTTAAGGATCCAGACAAAAGGAAGTGTCTCGAAGATGTGCTATATAAGACTGTCAGAGCAGCTACGTAGCAGTGTTTTGATTAATGCTGCTAGGTGTTCATCAAAAGAACAGAACATAGTAACGGCCCTGCCTTGGAGAGGGCAGAAAAGGCATTGTGCTGTGGATTAATCTGTGGCAGAAACTGAACAAGAGCGGATAAAGACATGAAGCATGCATCGGCTCTAGGAAGAGGCCCTCACTTTTAACAATAAGCTGCTCTGCCAATCAAACTGCATAGCACAGAGCTGAGCAGGTATGCATACAAAAGCATTCCCTCATTACCTTGCAGAAGGCACAATAGTGGCAAAGAGAGCCTGCCTCGTATTTGTCATCCTCATCGTCGTCTTCATCCTCATCCTCTTCTTCTTCAAGGGGAAAGAGAGAAACAGATATGGCTGCCTGTATCATTCTGGGGATTTTTGGTTGGGGGAGGGGAGAGGTCCAGACCACAGCTAAAATCCAAGGGAACATGGGGACCTCATGGGATGCTGCTGAAGACAGGAGAGCTGGACCTCTGAGTTTATTAAAGAGGGGAATAATGAGTAATGAATTTGGAGATAAACAGGAGGCCATCCTAGTTGGGGAAAAAGAGAATAGTTCTGGAGCCAGGGGATGCGGTTCAGCGTGGGGAACACTGCCAAAAAGATCTATAATTTCTGCATCCACTCGGGCATTCAAGAGGGTGGAGAAGGCTAGAAGCCAGGATGTCTGATTTGTCCTGACTCATCAGTTTCTCCCAATAGAAATATAGTTCCATCACATCTCTGCCATCCTGCAAAAACTGAGTTTCTCTCACCTTTATGTCCTTCATGGTGTGTCCTCCTAGCTTCTTCATGATCCTGCTCATCTTCCTCTTCTTCTTCAGAAGAAGCCTCATCAGACTCTTCTTCATCACCATAGTGATGGTGGTGGTGTTGATGGTGATGATGCTCTCCGTCTTCCTCGTCATCATCGTCATCGTCATCATCTTCATCATGGTGATGATGGCCACCATGGTGATGGTGCCCATGGGCCTCATCTTCATCATGGTGATGATGGTGGTGATGACCTGTGTGTTGTTCTTCATCCTCATCCTCTTCCTCCTCTCTGTAGTAGTGGTGACCATGATGCCCATGATGAGGGTGTTCATTTTCCTCACTGTCATCATCTTCATCTTCATCATCATGGTAGTGATGCTGATGATCACCATGATGTTCATGATGGTGGTGATGCTCATCCTCTTCATCATGGTGGTGTTGATCATGATGTCCATGATGGTGCTTCTGAGGTTCATCATCGTCATTATCATTATGATGATGATGTCCACCATGATGGTCATCATGGTGGTGGTGATGCTTGCCATGATCATCATCACCACCATGATCATGTTGTTCACTCTCATGATGGTCACCGTTGTGGTGATGATGGTGCCCTTCTTGGTGCTGTCCTGCTTCATGATGGTGAGAGGGATAGTGATGATGGTCATCATTGCCATCCCCAGTATCTGTGTGCTGATCATGATGCCCATGGTGGTGGTGCTCCTTGTGATCATGGTGTTCATCCTCATGGTCATGGTGGCTTATATCATCATGATGGTGGTGGTGTTCATGGTGGTAGTGCTGCTCTTGTCCATGTGCAATTGGGAGCTGGAACGAGCAAAGCAGAACCAATAGGAGACCCAACATCCAGGCCTTCCGGGAACCCATGGCAGATGGAGGGAATTACACAGCTTCTACACAGTCTGTAAAAAGTCCCAAAAGAAAGCAACCAGGAAAAGCAGGCATCAGACAAGGAGAACTGCAGGGCAGAAATACCGTTTCCAGATCTGTTTTTTTGTGAGCGACGTTTACAGCTGGCCCAGATTAGCCCTTCAACCTTCAGCCAATGACTGCTTGACCCAGCCTCCAAGACAGATGAAACAGACAAGCCATGGGGCGCTGCCATGCCCTTATATGAGGTGGCTGGGCTGGAGCGGTTGGAGAGGCACAAAGAGAGCTAAGCTGCTTGCCATAGCGGCACGCTATTATTAGCTGTTAGGAGCAACTGTGCCTTCTCTCCATGTGTGCGGGGCAGGCAGAGTTTCAGAGGAGAGAGAAATCTGAGCTAGGATTCCTGGGCTCTCTGGGAGAAGGGCCTATTGCCTTGAGCTAGGGAAACAGGAAACTCAGAGTCCTGGTTTCTTTGGTGCCTAGGTGCTCCCTGAATGAAGACAAAGGTTGATATTCAGATATTACCAAACAGTTAAGAGAAAGGAGGGAAAGAGGGACAGAAATTGCTCATTTTGAGTACAAATGGCAATTTATTGGTCGAGTTCAATTCCCCACTGTGTCTCCTGGGAGAAGAGCCAGCCTTTGTAGCCTTGGGCAAACTGCAGAGACCCAGAGTGGCCCAGACGAAGGGGAAGGGTAAACCACACCTAAAGTACACTTACATATATGAGAAAACCCTGGAAAAAGGAGTTATCATCATGCATTGCTTGTAGACATACATCAAGATCCCTTCCGCTTGACCTTTAGGAAACGTGTGAAATCTGAACTCTTTAAGGAAGCCTTTAGGAATGTTCTTCCCCCTATGTCATCCTTGCTAAACCACGTGGCTGTACAGTATTTGAATTTTTGTCTGCTGTTGCCTTTGACGATTTTTTTGTTGGCCACTATGATTAGGGTGTTTTGTGTCTGTGGGTGGGTAGGCCTTCTCATTTGTTGTTAACTGCCCAGAGTAGAGGTTTACCCACTACATGGGTGGGATGTAAACGTAATTCATAAATAATTAATAAAGACATAAGATGAATTTGACTTGATGTCATGTAATCATCATCATTAATAGCAATTACAGTCTGCTGCACTTCAACGTGAGGAAGTGAGTGGCTTTAATTATGGCAGCACTGAAATAAATTAACATACAGTATGTTTCCATGGCCAATATCTTTTTTTTTCTTTTTCAAGAGAAACAATAATGCTGGTGGTGGAACTGGAGTTGGGCGGAGGCACACAGCCTTTGTGTTTTGCTGCCTTTATAGAGCTAGTAAAATTTATGAATAAGAGCTGGAGATGCAGTGTAGGATATTGGGCTGGCAGCTGGAAAATCCAGGCTCTGCTCCCCATTTAGCCATAAAACACACTGAATGACCTTGTGCCAGTCACTATCTTTCAGCTGACCAACCTCACAGGGTGGTTGTATAGGTAAATAGTGGGGGAAGGGAGAGCAGAGCCATTTATACTTACCTTGAATTCATTGGAGGAACAGCAGAATACAAATGCAACTCGTAAATAAAGATGGTATTTATGAGTTTGGGGAAGGGAAGCATGAAGGGTCTCAAAGAAACCAAGGGGTCAGGAACTAAGCTGGTGAACTAGGATTTAGAACTAAGAGGCAGAATGAGGCTTAAGGGACCCATATTTCCTGCAGTGTCAGGAATGTGCTGAATGGACCCGACTGGCTGAAACCAAATCCACAGAGGAATCTGAGATCTATAAATATCTGGACTGTGATGCAAGGGCCTAAATGATTTCTGCTAATGTCTTGCTCTTCCAATGACAGTGCAGGACCTCTCAGAGCTCAGAAAAGTTATTTTTGGACTACAACTCCCAGAATCCTCAAGTGCTGGTGTATTAAATTGGTTGTGTGTCCTGAGAAACTGAGAGACACCACAAAGATAAACCAAACTGCAGTCAGCAAAGGTGAAGCTGCAGTCCTTCACCCTCGCTTGGGAATAAGTCTCGTTGAGTTCAAGGGACTTTATATCTAATTTCATATCAAAGCTTGCATCTGAGTGATAATTCCCATGTACAAGACATAGCTAGTTTGCCAGCCTTGTTACATGTTAAAAGTAACTTTGTTTTCCAGTTTCTCAAAAGTTAGAATTATAATTACTTCTGATTCCTTTTAGGAACAAGCCACTACTAGCCAGGGGTACAAAACACATTCTCTCTTTGTCCACCTCTTTCGGACTTTAACATCCAAAATAGAGCAAGAGCTAAGGTTTCAACAATATTCCACCATTCGTCAAGCCCCATCCTGTCATTATAAACGGTACTTTCTAAAGTTACATTTATACTATAAAAGAGGTGAAGTGGTACCTTGTTAAGTTAGAGTGACAATGTGCGTGTTCTGTGCCATCAAGTCAGAACCAACTTATAGCAGTCCTAATAGGGCTTTCAAGGCAAGTGAGATGTTTTAAGGAGTAGTTTTACCAGTTCCACTTCCCTAGTGAGTTTCCATGGTCAAATGGAGATTTGAACCCCACTCTCCAGAGTCCTAGTCTGTCACTCTGTCCACTACACCACACTGGGAATACAGTTGCAATAGCAAAAATCATATTGCCAATGTATGCTCAAGCAAGAAAAATTGCTTGGCAGCAAACTGCGCTGGTTGTGTTCTTGGAAGCATGCTGATCACATAGCTGGTAGCGATTTGCTACCACAATTTATATCATTTCCTTGAATTCATTTAGCATGATTCTGACTTATGATGTCTCTATCCAAGGCTTCCTAGGTATGATAGGGCCCCCAAAGCTACTGTGGATACAGAAAACTATGGATAATAGCAAACACTGTGTGTATATACACAGTGTGTATAACACTGTGTATAAACACTGTATGTGTATATATATTTTATTATTCACCCTCTAGTGGCCAGGTCTGGTAATGCATGTAAAATATTTTTTCTTGGTCCCCCCCTTTTACCATGTATCATGGTAAAAGGGGGGGGGCAAGAAAAATATTTTACATGCATTACCAGACCTGGCCACTAGAGGGTGAGAGAGACCATGCTGTGTATTCTTCACTAACAAGTATTCCTAACATGGTCTCTGATTCCCCCTAGTGATGGGTTCTGGTAATACATGTGGAAATGGTTTCCTGGATTTTTTTTTTCTTCTAATATTTTTAATATTTTCAGAACGTAGGTAAGTGAAACTGTGGATACTGATCCTGCGGATACAGGGTTCCTACTGCATAGAATATTCAGAAGTAATTTACCATCTCCATCTTCTAGATATACACAGGAACTATGTAGCTTGCTCAAAGGACACACAGGTTGGCCCTGCTCCTGGGCCACTTATGCAACAATTCCCAGCCCTTATGCTGCAAGCATAAATTCACATTATCATTTTAGGCTAATGTGATGCAATTTTAGCTAAGCCTAGCTTACTGAAGAAAGCAATTAATTACAAATAATTAGTTACTTCAGGGTTCGGGTACACATGTATAGCACTGTTAGTTTCTTTTTGAAGAGAAAGGCGTTGCTGCTTTTTATGACGCTCCAGGCATTCAGGGCACAAAGGAAATGGGCAGTTCATTAACATGAATTGCTTCCACTAGTTTTAAAGTTGTTTCATCACTGCCTGGGTTTAATCACACACCTTCAGGGGGGAAACGCCTCAGTGTTCTCACTGAGAGAAGAATGTTTTTCTGGAACAACGTGTTGCTATGCTAATGAAATATGTTTGCACAAAAGCTTCAACATTTAAGTCAAAGTATCAGTAAAAATTGTTCAGCTAAAAGCCCTTTGATTGACTACACAGATGTGTCTGGTTTATCAGGGAGATCTTAAAAAGTATTCCCAATGGAAGAAGTTGTTGTGCCTGGTTCCAAAGAAATGTTTGTCCTTCTCTCATGCACAAGAGCGAACACTGTTCTTTATGGTCATGCTGGCTGGGGGATCTATGAGATTTATATTCCAAAACAAGAATTTGCTGAAGCTCTAAAACTGGGCTCAATGAAATTTCCAGAGGCCTAGCAGGTGATCCCACAAAGTAGAAAATTGGGGGGGGGGTTGCATAAAGGGTTATCTTGGACTTGATGACTTCATACAGTATATCTTTAAATTGGAAGATAACTAATTTCTGTTCCATATCCATTCCATAAAGAAAGACAAAAATCTACAGAAGAACGCAGGTTTAATGTTGACGATGAAAAAAATTAAATTGAAAGCTTTTGTATAATTTGGGCCAATCATCACTCCAAATGGGGACTGCAACCAAGAAATCAGAAGACTGAGACATGTAAGGGCAGCAATGAAGGAATTAGAAAAGATCATCAAGTGTAAAATGTGTCACTGGGGATGAAGACCAAGATCATGCACATTATTGCATTCCCAGTCACTGTGAGCGGGTGTGAAATCTGGATAGTAAAGAAAGCTGACATGAGGAATTTTCATTTGCTTGAAATATGGTGCTGGAGAAGAGCTGTGCAGATACCCTGGATTGCCAAAACAATGAACAAGTGGGTCCTAGATCCAATCAAGATTTAACTATCTTAGGAGACAAACATGTTGAAATTGAGACTGTTCTACTTTGGACGCATCATGAAAAGGTAAGATACAGAAGGACCCTCATATCCACTGAGGATTGGTTCCAAGCCTCCCCCCCCCATGGATACTGAAATCCGTTGGTAATAGTGAAAAAACAAGAAAAGCTATATTCATTATATAATATGAATGAATATATATAATGAATATGTATAATGAATATAGCTTTTCTTGGTTTTTTAATTTTAATATTTTCAGACCGTGGATAAGTGAAACTGTGGACACTGATTCAATGGATACTGGGGTCCTACTGTACACTAGAAAAGTCTATAATGCTGGGAAAGGTTGAAAGCAGCAAGAAAAGAGGAGGAAGAAAGAAGGAGATCAAATACAAGATGGATTTACTCCACAGAGGAATCCCCAGGTTGGAGTTTATAAGGGTCTATCTGTTGAGGACAGGACTTTTTGCAGATCACTCGTTCATAGGGTCGCCATAAGTCAGAGGTTAAGATGACAGCGTGTAACAAAAACATCCATCCTAGAGGCTGTTAAGGTGCATGAGAAAGGTACCCCTACTTCAGAAAAAGACAAAATTTGCCAAAACATACATATACATCTTAGTTCTCTGACCTTTAACACACTCCCCTTTCAGATTAGAGAATTTGTTGGGGGGGGGGAGAGAGACAGGAAACAGCTGGAAAGGATGTACCAGCACTGTACATTATGAATACAGCTCCAACCCAACACCCATATCTATTTACCACAATTTCATATTGTTTGCCTTGTAGATCAATGGGTGAATCAAACTGAGCATGAAGCTGAGGGAAGGCCTAATGTGGCCAAAGGGCAAGGGCTCAAGGGATGGATTTCTCCCTAGACAGCTATATTTTCTCCTGAACTTCCCCCAATGATTCAAAGTCAGCCACACAGGGAACTATGAGGGTTCGATTTTGGGCTCCTTTCTTCGCTCAAATAAAACAGGAGATTTGTTTTACTTTAAAACAGGTGTGATGTTTATTGGGGTATTCAACAGGTGACCAGTGTCAACGAAATTAGTCCAACACTCTTCTCCTTCTGACAACGGGTCAGCCAGGGGTTTCCAATCTTCATTTAGGAACGGGCTCTCTTCACCTGAATTCCATGGGCCTAGCCAGTCTAAAGATAGGTTCGGGTTTACCACCTGTCCTGTTGCACCCTCCAGCAAGGGCACAGTGTCATCATCCCTGCTGTCCATCTACAGGGGTTCTCTGGTGGAAGTGTGTGTCTTCCAGGGTCCCCCCTGTATCCCCTCATCCTCATTTCGTTCACCCTCCATTTGAGTCTCTCTCTCCTCTCTCTCTCTCTCCCTTCTCCTTTTCTTCTCTTAGTTTTCTCCTCCACTCCTTGGCCTCTGCCTTTCCCCAATATGAGGGTCTCAAAGGAATCTCCCTCCTTTTTCTATAGTCCCTTTCGGGACTCTTAGCTTCTCCCACGCTTCTGTCCAGGGGATCCTCCATCCAGACCCACTCCCAACCTGGTGGAAACTGTTCTTCCCTCCTTTTTATATCTTCTGCCCCCCCCCGTTTCCACCCTCTTCTTCCATTCCACTCCTGCCTTTTTCCTCTTAGTTCCTTTGAGAGTTAACTTCCGTACTTCTCCCTCTACTTCTCCTGTGTCTGTCTCTCGCTGCTCCATTCTCTTAGGAGATGAGGTGGGTAAGGTCTGTATCTCTTTCTCGGCTTTGTAAGGAGGAGGGATGGCACTCTGGCGAGAGGGCCACTGCTCTTGCTCCCTGTCTCACAGGAACTGCGATCAAAATCTGCTCATAGATGAACCCTGCATACTCTCAGCGGTGTTTATCCGGTCAAGCAAGTTTCTGAGTGGGGTGTGGTGCAGCTGCTGCGAGCTAGATCTTAAAGCTCTCTCACTCTTGCTTGATCATTCAGTCACTGGTTCAAGGTAAAAGAGAGACGCTGTGCCAGCCTGGCACGGGCTGTGCCCAATCAGTCTACTCCATGGCCAATTCTATCCAGAAAGATCAGGTACTGTGGCCTCTAGAATGAGTTTTTGGCGCTTAATCAAGACGACTGGCTTAGAGTGATGGGTTTCTTAAGAGCTTTTTCTTCTTCCTGATTTTTCATCTTCAGGCATGGATCCCCAAACTCTTCAAAAAGAAAGTCTGCACAACGTTTATCGAGCAACCCGGTGAACCGGGGTGAGTGAAGTCCAATTTTCCCCCTGCTTTTCTCAATATTCTGATAAAGACGCTAGCTCTTCTCAGAGAGCGTGTAGAGCTAGAAGAGTAACTTTTTAGAAGAGTAACTTTCAAGGTCTCCAAACGACTTACAGCTTTTTTGTGCCTTGTTAACATTACGCCTTAAGTTACACGTTGCTTCTCTGTTACATTGTTTTCATTTTACTTTACGGAGCAAAGTACTTGGAAGTGAAAACTGAATAACATAAAACATGACGAGAGTCTGTTCAAAACATATCTGAAAGTACTTTAAAGTGCCCTTAAGAAATAACTTCAAAAACAATTATAAGATTTAAATGATTACATTAAAAAGGTGATATAACATTACTTTTGAAAGCATGCTAAGCCCTCTTTAGAAAAAGTTACAGGTAACTATATTCATTCTTACTCAATGTTTCAATTTCTTAGTGACTTCTATCTTTTAATACCCATATACAGTAGTCTTCTTCTCCTGCATCTCTCTATGCCATCTGTTCCCCCTCTATTCCTACACGGCACCCTTCCTTCCTTCCTTCCTTCCTTCTTTATTTATAATCCACTCCACATTACAGATTCCAGAGTGCAGTGAACAATGAATTTATGCAACAAAACATTAAAGGAAGAACAGAATACGATAAGGAAACTGTGGCTGAAATTTATCATCAGGAAATGCATAACATATTCGCCACTTCTTCAACAGCACCCTCTCTCCCTTTATGCCCGGTACCTACGAATCTTAGCTATCCAAGCAAGGTGGAGGGGAGGGAGGGCCTTTCAGCTTTCAGCCCCTCTAAACTAATTTATATTTTAAAACAGTCTGATACTAGTGGCTTTTTCATTTAGCAATCCCCTTTGTTTTCAGTCAACAAAAACTCATTTTAGCCTTCTTTACGGGTTGCCTTATTTATTTATTTTTTTAAAGAGAAACACATGAAAATTAGCCTTTTTAGTCACACTGTCTCTTTAAACTTGTTCCTTGAGAGTGGGATCGTTAGGGTACCAGAAATTCAGAAAAATGGTGCTCAGGCCCACTGAGATCACCCACTGTTAATAGGGTATAACTGTGTACTCCTTCAGCCTTTTTTTCTCTTTTTTGGCTAAAAGAATCATGACCTGTTCTTTCAACTTTTCCTCTATGAGATTTGTTTTCCATCCCTCAGGCCTTCATCATGGCCTTCTCTCAAGTTAGATATCATGGCATGCTGGTTGAAAATTCTGGGAATTATACTCGGGACAAAGAATTTTTCCAAACTCTGTTTTTTCTTTACAATGTAACACCCAGACCTTCACATAATATTCCAGAGGAAGCCTTCCTAAAACAAAATAACCTCTCTGCACATGGTACTGACTGATTCTTGCTGCTGTCGGCCATAATCTTCTTATGTCACATTTTCTCTATTATACATGTGTGCTTGTTTTTCCACAGGTGCTAAGGGCTTTTTCTTTATGAAAGTTTAATCATAATTAAAACAAAAAAAAACCTCCTTTATACCCTCTAGTGGCCAAAATATATATATTATTTTTTGGGGAGGAGGAGCTGCAGAACATGACAGAATTTTCCCCTCGCCCCCTAAAACCCACAAGGGGAATTTCTGAGCCCTTTCTTTCTTTCTTTCTTTCTTTCTTTCTTTCTTTCTTTCTTTCTTTCTTTCTTTCTTTCTTTCTTTCTTTCTTTCTTTCTTTCTTTCTTTCTTTCTTTCTTTCTTTCTTTCTTTCTTTCTTTCTTTCTTTCTTTCTTTCTTTCTTTCTTTAAAGTTTACTTTCTTTGGAGTATATAAGGGGTGCTTAGGAATGCATATAGGCCCAGTGGGGCACCATGCAACCTGTACAACAGCTAGTGTCCAGCCCTGGCTTAGAACTGCGCCCTCCTTCAGGACCCTGCTTTGTGCTTTTCCATTTTTCAGTGCTCCCAGCCTATGCCAGTGTGGGAGCCCTCGCAGCAACCACGTCTCCGTGGCCACAGAAGATGCCTTCGGAGCAGCCATTGTCAGCAAATGGGACTCAGCCCAGCACACAACAGAGGGACCCACGGATGCTTATGGTGAGGTGGAGTTTGTGGGTGCAGGGCGCAGGACTAGCAAGGTGAGTCTGTCACCAGATGGAAGTTAAGCTGAGTATTGACTGGTGCTGGGAATTGTGAGGAGAAATGATAGTGTCTCAACAAAGCCAGGGGAGCTTTTATCACCTGAGAGAAGCCTTACCTAGCTTGGTGCCCTATAGCTGTGCTGGGCTAAAGCTCCAATAATTTCAAATGCAAGGGTGGCTAATACCTTTCAAACAACATATTATTAAAACATTTAAAGCAGGGAAGCGGTGGAGTCCAGCAGGAATCCTTCAGCAGGCTGGATACTGCAGTTCTTGAGAAACTGCTGGTGAGGAGAAACAAGGAAGTCCCAGATATTGTGGTGTCAGGGTCTGTGTTAATAGAATGTCCCAAGAAGGAGACTGCATACAGTATTTGTTGCATCAGCTGAGGAAGGCTGTGGTATAAAATAAGACGGAGGATGTGTGAAGGAAACCTAGCACTGTTGGATTGGGGCTGCCAGGTTGGGGATATCCCATTCTCTGAGATTTCAGGGCCTAAAACAGAAACCAGGAGACAGGTCTTCACAATATCACAACCGCAGACTGTCCTTTGAGACGTCACAGGGATAGGCCCTTGTGATGTCACAGAAACTAGCAGGCGAGGATGGAGAGGGAATCAAAATGTCCATGAACACGGTCATTTCAAACCAGTGAGCACTAGTGCCAGCTGGGAATGGCCAATGATGGATGCCCAGGCTTAAGTTTACCTCACACACAAAAATCAAATGTTGCCCTCCTCCAGCACAGTTCATGGTAAGACCTGTCTCCCTGGAGAAGCTGAGTGATCCACTAAGACGTCAATGAGAAGTCTTATGACTTTACAACTATGCTCTCTGGGATACGGGGAGCGGCTTGATGTGTGGTTCAAAACCTTGGCCCTAACCTTCTCACTCTTTTCTCTTGTGTTTTCTCCACTGCAGTTCATCCGTCTGTCAGATACATCAGACCCTGCAGCTGTATACGGCCTAGTAACACACCACTGGAAGATACCGCACCCCAACCTTGTTGTGTCTGTAGTGGGAGGTGAAGGCGAAGTGCGTGTGAGGGCCTGGCTTAAGGATGTGTTAAGAAAAGGGCTGGTCAAAGCGGCACAGAGCACAGGTATCCGCCTTTCGTTCAGTCTTGTTTTCATTTAGTCTTTGTATCGTTTTAGCCCTGGTACACGTCAAGTTATCAAAATACAGCAGTGAGGCCATGGAGATCTCTTGTCATCATCAAAACTGAACTGCTGTGCAGCTGATCTTATCCACTGTGTTGCAGACTACAAAACGGGTGGGCAAAGTGCCGTTCTCCAAATGTTGTTTAACTCCAGATCCCATCAGCCCCAGCTAGTATAGCCAGTGGTGAAGAATGCAGTTGAACAGCATAGACTACGCTTTGGCTGTCCTCACTATAAAATACATGAAACTAGGATCAGCAGCTTGTGGCTCTCCAGATGTTTTTGAACGATAGCTTCCATTGACTGTGGCTAGGACTTACCGTCCAAAATTATCTGGAGGGTCATACTTTGCCCGATACCAGATACAAATACTAAGAATAAATACTAAGATCGAACTGGAAGCCTTTGTTTCTTGATAATATTAGGAAGGCAAAAGGAGGAGGGGGCCAGAATTTTGTTGGTGTTTTATGCTACCTGTACACTTGCATACCAAATTTAATACCTTAATATATGTTGGCATATAAGGCCCTTAATACTTTGGAACTTTGTTACCTGTTGGGGCACCTCTCCCTGGTATCTTCAGCCTGTGCTACCTGTTCCTCCCAGCCTCTGATGCTGTGGGTGGCCACCCCGAGGGAGGTCTGGAAATCTGTGGTTAGGAAGCAGGCCTTCTCAGTGGTGGCTGTGACACTGTGGAATGCCTGCTGGAGGAGGTACACCAGGGCCCTTCCCTTCTAGCCTTCTGAAAGCTAGTAAAAACACAATTCTGTATAGAGGCTTTTCACAACAGCCTCCTGGCCCTGTGATAGACTTACATTATGTGCTTGATTTTGTTATTTTATTGCTGTTGCCATTGCAGGGAGACAGATTTTTCTGTTTTAGCGTGGGGAGTTTAAGTGTTTTTATGTGTTATAAACCACCAAGAGTAGTGGCTTATCACTCGATGTTTAGTAAAAGAAAGAAAGAAAGAAAGAAAGAAAGAAAGAAAGAAAGAAAGAAAGAAAGAAAGAAAGAAAGAAAGAAAGAAAGAAAGCTTGTGTAAGGGAAATTGCATGGGTCTTGACAGCAACTGATGCTCATTAATGAGGTACAAATTGTGTTCCTGGGAGCCACCTCCAGGATACAATCAGCATCTTGTTAATAAGTGGTAATTTGTTTTAAAGAATAATGGCATTTCCTTTGCACAAGCATAAATCATCAATAAAATTCTGACTGTAGCACTGGCTGTGACTTTTAGAATGCACAGATCTGATTACAGTGGTGCCTCGACTTACGTCCATAATCTATTCCAGAAGATGGTCGTAAGCAGGGATGTTCATAAGTTGAGACACCACTGTAACTGTTTCTTCAGTTCCGGGATCATCTCTATTTTGTTTCAGTGTTCCTATCCAGCCTGTTCCCAACTAATATAAACATAGAATGAAACATTTCCAAACTCAAAATGCAAAACAAAAGCTAGCAAAGTGATGGTAGTGACTTGTGTGTTAAAATTGGCTGGAGAGACTGCAATTCATATCCATACGTGCTGCTTTGAGTTCCTTGGAGGAATAAATCAAATGACTGAATGATTGATTGATTGACTGACTGACTGACTGACTGACTGAATGAATGAATGAATGAATGAAGTACCTTCTCATACACATGATTTATGTCAGAACATCAGAATCTAGACACCAGGAATAATTTGCATGCAAATTGTTTTGGCACATTTCAATATGAAGCCTTATATACACAGAGCTGGCTCTGCACACACAGTAGCCCAACCAAATTATCTTATCTTGGCTTGTTGAGTTGAGACATGTGTAAACCTTTTGCCTGAAAATGCCGTTCCTTGGCTCCCCTATTTGCATCATGCAGCAATGAAACTAAGAAGTGCAATAATGGGCCGTGATAATCAAGGCAGAGTGTATGTGTGTTCTTATCTTGCAGTGGGTAGGTTAAGATATTCTTCCTGCTTGGACCATGGCCCGCTGGTGCCAAGACATCTCTCATTAACCTTCATGTTATACATTTCTAGAAGTGGGCTACAGTTCATAAATGCTTATGCCAAATAGAACTTGTTGGTCTGAAAGGTGACACAGGTCTCTTTGTAGTTTCCCAGTTTGTCAAAAACAGGAAACTATCATTATTCACTTCAGAACAGGATAGGATCTTATCATAAATTCAAATTTAAAATCCTAGTGTGTTTCAAAATTAGTAACCAGAGTTTCTTGATTTGATTGTCATGCTTATGACTTGAGAAGCAAAGGTATTGTGTGCATGAGTTAAAAACTAACGTGTGTAGTTTGGCTTAGTAAACCTATGTGTGACAGTCAAAATGTGGGCAATGCCTTCATGTACCTATCTGTGCTACTTCAGATGATGATGATGATGATGATGATGATGATGATGATGATATAATAATAATAATAATAATAATAATAATAATAATAATAATAATAATAATAATAATAATAATAGTTGTTGTTGTTGTTGTTGTTGTTGTTGTTGTTTATTTATTTATTTATTTATTTATTTATTTATTTATTTATTTATTTATTTATTTATATCGCGCCTATCTGGTCAAGCGAGGACCACTCTAGGCGGCTAACAATCTTAAAAATAATACAGTAAACAATGTAATTAAACAGTTCTAAATCATAAAAACACTACATTACGATGCCAAAACACAAAACATAGAACAGTAAAGAAGGAAAGAAAGAGGTCATGAGTTATGTGATGGAAAGGCCTGCCGAAACATCCAAGTTTTTAATTGCTTCTTAAAAGTAACCAGCGAGGGAGCCCAGCGAATCTCAGGAGGTAATATAATAAGAAAAATAAGAATAATAAGAATAATAAGAATAGTAATAGTAGTAATAGTAAGAAGAAGAAGAAGAAGAAGAAGAAGAAGAAGAAGAAGAAGAAGAAGAAGAAGAAGAAGAAGAAGAAGAAGAAGAAGAAGAAGAAGAAGAAGTAGTAGTTCTGTCAAGTCAATTCTAACTTATGGTGATCTTTTTCAGGTGTTTTTAAAGTACAGAATACCCAGAAGTAGTTATCATTCCCGTCTTCTGGGGGCCATTATTGGATTGTGCAGCTTTGCCCAAGGCCGCACAGGCTGGCTCTACTCGCAGGAAGCACAGTGAGGAATAGAACTCTCAACCTCTGGTTTTGCAGTCAGATACATAACTCACTGAGCTAGACCAGCTCGATTAAAATTGGATGGTGCTATTGCGCAGGAATAATTCATGCCAGTTCAGTGATTCCTCCTTTCTAATGATACGCTTTGAAAGTTCACCTGAGGCATTAAAAACAAAATATTTTATTTTGGGCTTCTTTTGTTCACACTTTGCACGAAGTATACACTGAGACAAGTACTGAAAACTGGTGGTGCTTAGGATAAATCCACACATTAGCGAGAGCTGCCCGGCCTTTGTTGCGAACAGCCTCAGGTGCATAAGTAGGGGATCGGCGAACAATGTGGGTGGTGACAAGATATATTTCTTCATTGATAAAGACTTTACCCTGCCCTCTCAGTAAACATGCTCATGGCGTCTTACAGCCATAAAGCAAGATTACAGCAATCCCAGCAGTAAATCATAGAAAAAAATGATGTAAGACAGCAGAATCAAATAAGAACCATATGGTATCTTAAAGACTTAAAACATTTTATTTGACATTTGTTTTTAAGCCCACTTACTCAGATGTTGTTCAGTTTCCTGTAAAATGAAGCAGCAGAGACAAGATTAAAGAAAAACATAACAGAGGGGCGGACAAGAACAAAACAAGACAAATCTAGTTGATGTTTCAAAAAGCTTATGACAATTAAAACTCCATTAATAATAAAAAGTAATTTGACACGTTTGTTGTATAGAGATGATAGGATTAGATTTTGAACCTGTTGTTTCCTTTTCAGAACAATTCCTCAACCAAACAGTTTGTTGACCAGGCTATGAAGGTTCCACTGCAGTATGTCTTATAAATGATATTATTCAAAGTATATTAGAGTTAATTGGGATACATTGAAAGAGATGCCCAGGATTAGTGCTGGTTTTTTTTTTTTAAAAAAAAAAAACATCAGTAGCAGTACAAACATTCAGGTCAAAATAACAATAATCTCAATACATTCTCCTAAAATAAATTTAGAAACAGGGTAACTTTTCTTTTTTTCTGTATTTCATGCAGAGGCAGAGGTTGAGAGTTCAATTCCCCACTGTGCCTCCTTGACAAGGGCTGGACTCAATGATCCATAGGGTCCTTTCCAGCTCTGCCATTCTAAGATGATGGTGGTGATGTTACTCGCTCGGCTTTATTTAATTTGTTTATGACTTCTTTCTTGACGCACAAAAGCTTCATTGCTCTGTTATATGGTGCAACTGTAAGGATGGACAGCTTCCAGAGGCCTTCGTTGAAAGATACTCCCTCCAACCACCACCTCTTTTTAAAAAATTGTCCACAACTGGTCCATGGTGCAGTGGGGCCACAACTGATTTAAGCCCATGGGGGTCCTTTTGCCAAAACTGGAAACAACCATCTAGTCACTTAGGGATTTGTGGGGGGGGAGCTCCTTTCCCCGGTGTTTGCAAAGCATGAATGGCAATATGTGGTCACATTTTTTAAACTTTGGGTTTTGGGGAACTTCGCTTTGCCCACCTCAGCGTACAAGGGAAGGCAAAGAAAGAGGAAGGGGCAGGACGGGTGAAAGGAGAAGAAAATATGTCATGCTATTTGCTGTTTTGTGGTCTGTGTGAGCATTTTGGGAGATCTGCTTGCTGCCACAAACAGGAACTTCTTGTGGCTCTCAAGTTGGACTCAACTTGGGTTTTGCTTGGTTGTTTTTTTTCAGTGATTCGACCCATGCCTCGGAATCCACCCACATCTCCATTTTTTTCCCTGGGGAAACAAGCTTGTTTTTAATATGGACTTGAACTTGGGGATTGGGACTCAGGACTTAGTAGCAAAGACTCAGACTTAGGTCTTGAACCCAAAGATTTGCTGACATCCCTGCTTGCTATCTAGTATGTGAATGCTTTGGAGCCCATGTGTGTGTTTCTGTGTTCTCTCTCAAGCACATTCAAACAGGGTATGGTTTTGCAGCACAGGGAATTGCACGGGGTATGAAATTACTTATTTACGATAGATATCCTGGAAAGTGTGCTTTCATTGCACTGTAAGACTGTGTGCAGAGTTGAAAGGAAAGTTATAAGTGATACATATTCCTTTTCACAAGGGGTGTTCTTGCTTTCTTTGAGAGCAGATGAACAAGAGAAGAACCTCTGATTTGGGGAAGGGTGCCTGTATGGATTGTTGCTCCTGGGTCTGTTTGCTAATGGAACAGTATTTGAAAAGCTCATTGCAAACTTTCTGCATGCATGTGGGTGCTTTATATTGCGAAGTGTCCACACCCAGAGAAAATGCCTGCAGTGCACTGTTGAAAATTTAGAGGGAGGGAGTAGAATACACAGAGGGTCACTTCTGGCCTGGTCCTTCTCTGTGTACTTTGTGAGGTAAGCAATTTATTTTGTTCATAGGTAATGTGGGAGCCCTTTGCCCCAGGGGTGTGTCTAAAAACTGGAACAACTTTCATCTTTTTCCAGCAATCATATCTCAACCAATGATTAGCTACAATAACAGAGGAAGCTTTCTTTGGAGAAAGCAAAAGGAAGGCTTAGAGGGGTGTCCAGTTTGGATTGGGTGTGGAAAACCACACTGCCTTTTTAAAAAAAAATCAAACAAAAATGCTTTAATTTGCTTATTTTAACCAACCTCAACCCAAGTGTGTCACTATTAAAAATAAATTTCTAGCAACGTGTTTGACACTAGCCATGAATGAAAATGTTAACTTTTTATTATATTGTAACATAAACTTGGGATTAGATGCAAGCTTCAGTACGCGGGCTGTACAGTGGCCCAGAAAAAAACGCTCCAGAGGGTGATTAATAAATATAGCACAGAAGATTGTTGGGTGTCCCCCTCCCCACCTTGGAGGAACTGTACAGGTCCTGATGTCTTTAAAAAGCACAAAATATTATAAAGGACACTTCCCACCCTAGACCTTTGCTTGAACTCCTGCCATCAGGAAGACGATATAGATCTATTAAAACAAGGACAAATAGATTTAAAAACAGTTTTTATCCAAGGGTGACAACTTTGCTAAATTCAGTTAAGATTCGATCTGACATATTGTAGGGTTGCATCACCTCCTGGCAAATAGAAAGGGAAGAGGTGGAGGCAGTGACAGATTTTACTTTCTTGGGCTCCATGATCACTGCAGATGGAGACAGCAGCCACAAAATTAAAAGACGCCTGCTTCTTGGGAGGAAAGCGATGACAAATCTTGACAGCATCTTAAAAAGCAGAGACATCACCTTGCCAACAAAAGTCCGAATAGTCAAAGCTATGGTTTTCCCTGTCGTGATGTATGGAAGTGAGAGCTGGACCATAAAGAAAGCAGACCACTGAAGAATTGATGCCTTTGAATTGTGGTGCTGGAGGAGGCTCTTGAGAGTCCCCTGGACTGCAAGGAGAACAAACCTATCCATTCTAAAGGAAATCAACCCTGAGTGCTCACTGGAAGGACAGATCCTGAAGCTGAGGCTCCAGTACTTTGGCCATCTCATGAGAAAAGAAGACTCCCTGGAAAAGACCTTGATGTTAGGAAAGTGTGACAGCAAGAGGAGAAGGGGACGACAGAGGATGAGATGGCTGGACAGTGTCTGTGAAGCAACCAACATGAAATTGTCACAACTACGGGAGGCAGTGGAAGATAGGAGGGCCTGGCGTGCTCTGGTCCATGGGGTCACGAAGAGTCGGACACGACTAAACAACGACAATTGTAGGGTTGCATGTGAATGTATTTTGTTGTCGTATTATGTTCGAATTTTGTAAGGAGTTTACATAGAGTTTTAGCTGAATAAGCGATGCAGTGTCTGGATAGGACTCTGGTGATTTCGTTGCACATGCAATGACAATAGTCTTATTCTATTATTCTGTTCATCTCCACTTACCACAATCCAACAGCAACCCCATTTCGTCAGTTAAAACTCTCTTTCTCATAATATTCCAGCTCTCTAGTCCCCTCGTTCTTCAGGCTCTGGGATAGGCTGGCTACACGCACCACCCCAGCCAATCATCTTGCTTCCTTGTTAACAAGCAGATTGATCACAGTGCCCATCACACCTTCTAATGTACACCACCCTGTTGCTGTAACATTACCCCGTGTTTCCTGCTCCCCCACAGGTGCCTGGATTATGACAAGTGGGCTCCACGCTGGTGTAGGCCGACATGTCGGGGAAGCTGTGAGGGACCACACCACAGCCAGCACCAACCCCAGCACGCATGTGGTAGCGATGGGGATTGCCCCATGGGGCATTGTGGAGCAGCGCCGTTGCCTTGTGAACCCCAAGGTATCCAGGGTGGGGAAACTGTTCTTAAAACCAAAGTAGGTGGGCAAAGAGTAGGATGGGCTTGGAAGGGAGAACAGAAACACCTGAGCCCTTCCTTCCTTCATGCGCTCTCTCTCTCTCTTTGTCCCAAAGGGTTCGTTCCCAGCACGTTATCCCCGGACAACCCCTGTTGGCCCTTTCTGCCCTCTAGATGCCAACCATTCTGCTTTCTTCTTGGTAGACGATGGGACCGAGGGCAAGGCAGCGGGAGAGGTTTCCTTCCGTGCCCACCTGGAACGCTACATTGCCCAGCAGAAAGTAGGAGCTGGAGGTGAGAGATCTCTTTATTTATATATATAATGAATAAGTTCTTCTTCACCCGTCACAGTTATTCCAGCATGCACCCCAGAAACATTTCTATGGGTGATATTTAAACTTAGGGGGCTTTTCCAAGATTACTACATTTGCCATACAATAATCCTGCTTCATTCACAGACTTATGTGGAGAATCCAGCCAGTAGTGTCTTCCGCTTGTAACCCTCCTGTGCTTTTCTTCCTCCTTTACATAGAAATTTTGTTAAGACAGAACAAGTGCATAATGACTTGGGATTGGTAACACTAAGAGTCCTCCATCCAGAAGTGCCTGCAAGCATGCTCAGAGTATACCCATGCCAGTCCACAGGACTTCAAGTAGTCACACCTAATTTACGGCTGCAACTACACTGGGACGATTCGATTCACAGCCAATATTACATTTGAAACTGCAGTCAGTGCTCACACAATGGCTGCAGATTGATTTGGGAGTTCACTGTTCATACTGGATGTGATTCAATTTGCATTCCAGCCCACGGACCCCCCCCCTTTCCTTCCTTCCTTCCTTTGGTCACGCCTTTGCTAATCTAATGGGGAACTGACAGGGGCGTAAATATGGGAAATAATAGTGATGACCTGATAGGGTGATCTAGTGCTAATCTCATATATTTAAGAAAGAAAACAAATTGGAGAACAAGGTGAGGAAAGAATGCTACTAACTATATGGGGGGGGGACCTGTTTAAATCATTTCAGCTTGAGAAAGTAGAAGCTCCTCAGCAACAGGGGGAAAAAAGCCATTTTGGGAGCAGCAAGGGCTGGGCTAATTCAAATCTGCTTTTTCATCATGCAGTCAGAAAAATATTTAAAATTCTCCTGTTTTACAAGTGGAGCAAATCTCGCAGGTAGTCGCAGCCTACATCCCAGTTATTTCAGTGAGTCTATGTAATGACAAAATCTAAATCCACATATATTGAAATAATTATATGTAAATAATTGCTCTTACTAGAAACCCTCCTCCCAACACTTGATTTTCTAGGTGGAGGAGTTTTGTGTGTGCAGCAGCATTCAACTTCTGCTCCTGTGTCTGTTGTCTGAAAGAGTTCTGCACAGAAACAATTTTAAGTCTGAATCAGGCCAGAGTTTGAGTCTTCATTAACTTCATACAGAATTACCCAGAATTCTGCATGTTTGTTTTGTTGTTATACTGCTGGCCATTATTCCTCATAATACATTTCCTCCTTTGTATGCAAATATATTTGTCTGCTCTTGCCCTGCATCAGTTTTTTAGCCCATGCTGCCACCCCTAGGCCATTAAGATCTCTCCCACGATGCCTAACTTCTCTGTCATACCTCTCCTCACTCCATAGGTCGTGGGAGTATTGAAATTCCTGTGTTGCTGCTGCTTATCAGTGGGGACTCGGCTATGTTTAAGGTAAAGGGTGTGGGGTCTTGTGAAAGGAATGGGAGGGAGGCTAAGCCAGGAGAGAGATGCAGCACAAGAAATCATGGGATGGAAGAGACACAACTGGAGAGATCACTATGGGCAAACATAAAATGAGCTGAGGAAAGATGAGGAAGTGGGGTTGCATATACAGACAACAGGGCCAACCCTACCATTAAGAAGAGTGGAGTGGCTGCCTCAGGCAGCAGTTTTTGGAAGGTCATGAAATGGCAGTTGAGGGTTGGTCATTTAATTTATTACTATTGATTTTTACTAGCAGGAATGGGAAAAGGCACTTGTAGGATTATTTTCCTTGTGCGCTAAAATGACTTTGTGTGGCTTTGGATATTGCGCCCCCTGATTCCAGGGGAAGACATGCTCCTCAGGCAGCAACATTTCTTGGGCCTGCCCTAGTGGAGAAACATGGAAAGAAAGACTTGCTGAGGAGGAAGCGTTGCTCCGTGCAGTGTGACCAAGGAACAAGGGCACAGAAAAATGAGGAATTGCTCTCAGAAAGAGACAGGATGGTTCTGAGGGCATCACCTCCTCATGCCAACTGGTTCTGTTTTGTTCTTTTCCCCCCAGCGTGTTTCTGAGGCCGTGCACGCCTCCATCCCCTGCCTCCTCTTGGCAGGAACTGGAGGAGCGGCAGACTGCTTGGCTGTGTTGTTGGAAGAGACGCAACCGGGAGAGCCCCTGAAAGCCCTGGCCATCAAGAAAATGCAAGGAAAGTTCCCTGATGATGAGCTGGAGGGCTTAGCAGAGGAGGTGAGATTTAGGGAGCCCCTTTCTCTATTTGCCTCTTGCTTTCTCTCCCTCCTCCCTTTCCCCCCCCATCTCTTCATTCCCCATGGGCTTCCCAAAATTCTTGGAACTCGTACAGACTCCTATTCTGCATCAGGCCCTGAAACATTCCTTCCACCTTCCTTCTACCATTTCGCACCAGAACCCATTTTACCATCAGCCCTCATTTGGTTAATCAGTGTGCACTTGAGGATCTCTTATTTTCTGATCCACGCCTATATAATGATCCCATCCTGCTTATAACTTTTTTGAACTGTTACCGTCTGGCAGAAGATATAGAACAATTAAGACTCGGACCACACGTTTTCTAAATAGTTTTTATCTCAGAGCTATAATTGCAATTAATAATGAGCTTAAAGACCACCGGTAGTGAATAATTAGTTGGACTGTGTTACTTGGCCTGAGGTGTAGATGTTTGTATTTTTAGTGGGGGACTTTTAGTGGGTGGGGAGTGTTTGGGGAATTTTATGTGTGTGCATGTGTCTGGTCTCTGGGTGTCTGTGAATTTCATTGTATGGGTATACTGTGTATATACTTAAAATGACAATAAATTATTATTATTATTATTATTATTATTATTATTATTATTATTATTATTATTATTATTATTATTATTATTATTATTATTATTATTATTATTATTATTATTATTATTATTATTATTATTATTATTGGAGTTTCCATTGTATGTTTCACTAGGTGGAACGTATCGGGGCTCTCCGAGAACTGGTGACTGTCTATTCAGATCAGGAAGGCTTGGAGGAGTTTGAGACTATCCTACTTAAAGCCTTGGTGAAAGGTAGGTATCCTTCTACAGATAACACTAATTGTCATCATCCCCGTGTGCTGTCAAGTCAGACTTATAGCAACCTTTTTCAGGGTTTTCTAGGTAGAGAG
This sequence comes from Pogona vitticeps, assembly GCF_051106095.1. Taxonomy (NCBI): domain Eukaryota; kingdom Metazoa; phylum Chordata; class Lepidosauria; order Squamata; family Agamidae; genus Pogona; species Pogona vitticeps. Next base: position 101,225,863 of record NC_135788.1, read on the forward strand.
TACTCAGAAGTAACTTACCATTCCCTTCTTCTGAGGGCGTCCTGGGACAGTGCAGCTTGCCCAAGGCCACACAGGCTGGCACTTCTTGGATGCACAGTGGAGGCTTGAACTCCCAACATCTGGCTCCACAGTCAGGTACTAACTCACTGAGCTATCCAGCCAGATACAGATATCACTAGGTGGGTGAAATGCAACTGTGTGAGTTTAGATTTCTGTAAGTAATCCAAGTATGACACGTTGACAGTAATTCTTACCACTTCCCCAGGAATCCTACCCCACAAACATATTTTGCAGAATTTCTCCTCTCCTTCCCCATTGACAGTGTCACAAGAGAGTGGGAGGGGATCAAAGCAAATGGGGTTTCTGCTTTCTCTTGCTTCCTTGCAGCTTGTAGGCGGTCAAGCGAGGCGTCCTCCTACCTGGATGAACTGCGTCTGGCTGTAGCCTGGAACCGTGTGGACATTGCCAGCACTGAGCTGTTTCGTGGGGACATTCTCTGGGAGGTGGGTCCGCAGAGGAGTGGGAGGGAAATGAAAGGGGTTTCAAGGTTCACACTTTCCAGCCCCTGCATCCCTTTCCCTAATAGGGCGGGCCAGACACCTACTCTCCAGGCTCCCTGCCCCTATTGCCCAATTTGGCAGTGAACTGGCTTAGGCAGCAGAATGTGGCATAAGGTAATGAGGGAATGGGGTTATTTGGGGAGCTTCTTTGTTGAATGGCAGAAATGGATGACCTATCCTTAAGGAGTGATTGTCTGCGATTGTTATAGCAGGAGCTTCTCTCACCTCTGGGAGTTTGCAATTAGCTTGTTTTATTGCATGTTTGTTCCTTGGGACTTAACACAATATCTTTTTAAAGGCTGAGTTCTCAAACATGGAAGTCTGCCTGAATCAGGTCTCTCTAACACTAATGTTCTTTCAGCAGTAATGATGGATTATCTATAACATTTTCCCCATGCTGAGGAATGAAAACTTATCAGTGAAGAAAAACACTGGTTAGCATAGACTTCTTCAAGAGAAGCAGAAGTGTGATAACTGCTCTCTTGGAAGCCAAGTTGACTTTGTAGAAGACTAGGTTGACCATGACAATCTGATAGCTCCATCAATCAGTTTCATGAAATGTACAACCAGTGCACACCCACAGCTGCTTCTTTTGACACTGTTCTTATTCCGCTATTTCCTGCAGCCTAGTCTGCTGGAGGGCCCAATGCGTGATGCTTTGCTGGGGGACCGCCCTGCCTTAGTTCGCCTCTTTGTTGAGAATGGCGTGGACGTTGGACAGATACTGACCTGGAAGCAGTTGGAGCACCTCTACGCAGGAGCCCCTGAGGTCTCATTACTGCACCAGCTTCTCGAGCGACGCCATGGGGCAGGAAGTGAGCCCACCCCACCCCCAGAATATCTGCTGGTGGAACGATCTCTGCCTGAACGTCTCTTGCCTCATGTTGCCCGCATCCTACATGAGCTGCTGGGGGATGTCTGTGCACCCTTTTATGCTGAACTGTACCCAGATGGCCACAAAGGGACAGGGGTAGGTTGCAGTAGGACTCAGATCAGCACAAACGGTCATGCTGGGAAAAGTTACTTTTTTAAACTGTTTCCTGGTTGGTCCCATCTTGGCTGCTGGGAAGGATTTTTAAAGTGGAGTTTGATTCTTTTAAATATTTGTATACTTACTGTTTTTTAGCTTTTAAATATTATCATTTGATGATGTGAACTGCCCTGGGTCCTTTTTGAGGAGAAAGGCAGGGGAAAAATATCTTAAATAAATAAAGCTTCTGAGAGCACACACATACACTATTAAAATAGCAGTTTTAAGAACACCAATATGTAACAGAACATAACCATTTTGTTATCATTAGTCATCATAACTGCTGAATAGCTCAGTGGCTTATTTTATTTTATTTTATTTTATTTTATTTTATTTTATTTTATTTTATTTTATTTATTTATTTATTTATTTATTTATTTATTTATTTATTTATTAGATTTTTATCCCGCCCTTCTAAACTGCGTCTACTCAGGGCGGCTTACAGAAAGGCCAAGCAGAAAGTACCGTATTGGTAGGAGAGACTTACCAATTGGTAGGCTTAGGTGTAGAGGTTGGGAGTTCAATTCCCCACTGTGCCTCCTTGAAAGGGACTGGACTTGATGCTCTGTAGGATCCCTTCCAGCTCTTCTATTATTATTATTATTATTATTATTATTATTATTATTATTATTATTATTATTATTATTATTATTATTATTATTATTATTATTATTATTATTATTATTATTATTATTATTATTATTATTATTATTATTATTATTATTATTATTATTATTATTATTATTCTCTTGAGAAAAAATCCAGGTTATTCAGAATGCACTCCAGCCAATGTATCCATATTTGAATCAGAATGGTTCATTTTGAGCATTATACTTCTCGTAAGTGGACTGGGATAGTTTTGTTGCAAAAGTTGTGACTGAGTTTGCTGGAAGGTTTTTTTTTAACATACGCTTGTGAGATTTCTGTGTTGATTATTTCTCTTTCTTCCTTTCCTCTCCCAAGGCTAAAGGGCCATTACCTAATGGAGACCCCGTGTACCACAATGAACTTACACCAAACCCTTGGACTGATCTGTTTATATGGGCTGTGCTGCTGAATCGCAGAGAGATGGCCATGTATTTCTGGGAAATGGTGTGTACATGATATTGAGCATAGCAGAAACCATCTGTGATATAGATCTCACATGGCAATAAACCAGTTAGATCCATGTCTCATGCAATGTAGAATCAAACAAAAAAAAATCAGATTGTAAATGCATAGAGAACAGGGTTAGATATATTTGTGATATACGGTTCAACTATATCAGGAAGCAGAGCTTGGATGTAACATAGTAAAAGTAATGACAGTTGGCCATGGAAAGTTTAAAAGGCCACTCCCTTTTTCTCACTTCCCACCTATGACTGGCCCTTTCCTTCCACCGCAGGCACCTGATGCAGTGGCTGGCGCACTAGCAGCTGCATGCATGCTACGAGAACTTTCGCACTTCGAAACAGAAGCAGAGGAAGAGGCGGCCATGAAGGACCTGGCAATGTCCTTTGAGAAGCTGGCCATGGGTACGGGAGAGAACAGGGTGGGTGGGTGGGAAGGAAGGAAGGAAAGGGGGGGGGGAAATGAACGGGAAGGGAAGGAGAGTCTAACTGACTTCATGACTGCCAGTTTTTTGTCCATTAATTGTCCTGATGAGGGATGAGTAATCTCCAGAGGTTGATGGGCTGCACAGTCCCATCCCTGGACCTTGGAAGGCTATACCTGTTCTCATGACCTCCCCATCTTTTAAAAATGTATTGCAAAAAGGGAGGGAGGGTTCCCCTTGAAAAAGCCACCTTGCACCCTTGTAGTGGCCCAAGAATGTTGAAACAGTTTTGAGGATATGGAGATTTTGGAGGTGTTCCAGATAAGACAGTAATGCCGCAGATGGCACAAGGAGAATTTATTTTGATCTCTTTTTTCGTATTCTTATTTCATGGCCAGGATCTAATGGTTGTTGTGGGTTTTTCGGGCTCTTTGGCTGTGTTCTGAAGGTTGTTCTTCCTAACATTTCACCAGTTTCTGTGGCCGGCATCTTCAGAGGACAGAGTGTGCTGTCCTCTGAAGATGCTGGCCACAGAGACTGGCGAAATGTTAGGAAGAACAACCTTCAGAACACAGCCAAAGAGCCCGAAAAACCCACAACAACCACTTTTTTTTCCCTTTTTAAATTTGGGGGGAAGTTAGGCTTTGGGACAGGGTTGGTGTAGCTATATATGGTCCACAGGGCACATTCTTGCCATCCTGGGCAGAAATGAAACATTTTAGAGAACTTGCAGTAAGTCTTTTTGTTTTTGTTTTTTCCCTTCCGAAAAGTCTACTTGTTTCAAGCTTCCTTATGTAATGCAAATTCTTGCATTAAAGCAGGATGTGGAACAGCCCCTGGTCCTGAGGCTAGCCATTGTTGGGAAACTTCCCTCCAGTGACAGGGACAGGGCTTGGGCAGCGTCACCTAACAGCTATGTGGGAAAGAAGGTGCTTCTGGAGCTGCCCCATGCCAGCCAAAACAACTTTGCCAGCCAGCCAGCACTGAGGTGGCTTTGAAACCACCTGGGCATTGGCTGGGCAACGGCACTGTTCTTGCTTCAGGGGCAGCTCCCGAGACTCCATTTCGCCACATATGGAACCGGTGCTGTGAGAAGCTGGGAAGCATCTAGCCAGCTGGGATGGAAGTTCTAGTGTGATTTAAAAATGGTGCCAATATGAACTTTTTAAAACCACACCAATCATGTGAAAAAGACCAAAGTCGCTGTGAAGCAACTGTGAAAATGTTGGGCCCATAGTCTAAATTCTCTCTAGTTCAAAGCCTAGGAGAGTTTGATTTCTTGCAATGTTTTGCTCTCACTGATTTGGAAAACAGACAAAGCAGCCTGCTCATAGGTTAGACGGCATCCTAAAGTTGCTTATAACTGAGTCTTACAACCAAGGGGAGCTTGTGAATTTAACAGAAGCTAGTAGAATTTACTTGACTTAGAATACCCTTATATTAATGGCATGCCTCTGCTCCCCATTCTTCCTCTCATCTCCCCTCAACTCCAGGTGTATTTGGTGAATGTTATCGTAACGGGGAGCCAAGGGCCTACAAACTACTGGTCCGACGTTCCCACCTCTGGGGTGGAGCCACTGTTCTCCAGCTAGCTCACCAGGCTGATGCCCGCCTCTTTTTTGCTCATGATGGAGTGCAGGTATGGTTCCATGATTTACACAGGACTATACTGCTGTAGTGTTCAGTGCTTGGATGTCTGTTGTTTGGTCAGTAAGCTGTGTCCGACTCTTAATGACCCCATGAACCAGAGCACGCCACACCCTCCTGTCTTCCACTGCCTTCTGGAGTTTGGTCAAATTCATGTTGGTAGCTTTGATGACACTGTCCAACCATCTCGTCCTCTGTCGTCCCCTTCTCCTCCTGCCTTCACACTTTCCCAACATCAGGCTCTTTTCCAGGGAGTCTTCTCTTCTCATGAGATGGACAAAGTACTGGAGCCTAAGCTTCAGGATCTGCCCTTCCACTGAGCACTCAGGGTTGATTTCCTTTAGAATTGATAGGTTTGTTTTCCTTGCAGTCCAGGGGACTCTCAAGAGTCTCCTCCAGCACCACAATTCAAAAGCATCAGTCAGCCTTCTTTATGGTCCAGCTCTCACTTCCATACATCGCTATTGGAAAAACCATTGCTTTAACAATGCGGACCTTTTTTGCCAAGCTGATGTCTCTGCTTTTTAAGATGTTGTCTAGGTTTGTCATTGCTTTCCTCCCAAAAAGCAGGCGTCTTTTAATTTCATGGCTACTGTCACCATCTGCAGTGATCATGGAGCCCAAGAAGGCAAAATCTGTCACTGGCTTCATATCTCCCCCTTCTATTTGCCAGGAGGTGATGGGACCAGTGGCCATGATCTTAGTTTTTTTGATGTTAAGCTTCAGACTGTTTTGTGGGCTCTCCTCTTTCACCCTCATTAAGAGGTTCTTTAATTCCTCCTCACTTTCTGTCACCAGAGTGGTATTATCTGCATATCTGAGGTATTTCTTCCGGCATTCTTAATTTCGGCTTGGGATTCCTCCAGTCCAGCCTTTCACATGATGTATTCTTCATATAAGTTAAATAAGCAGGGAGACAATACACAGCCTTGTCATACTCCTTTCCCAATTTTGAGCCGATCAGTTGTTCCATATCCAATTCTAACTGTTGCTTGCTTTCCCACATATAGGTTTCTCAGGAGATAGTTAAGGTGGTGAAGCACTCCCATTTCTTTAAGGACTTTCCATAGTTGTGGTCGACACAATGAAAGGCTTTTGCATAGTCAATGAAGCATAAGTAGATGTTTTTCTGGAACTCTTTGGCTTTCTCCATAATCCAGTGCATGTTAGCAGTTTGGTCTCTAGTTCCTCTGCCCCTTCGAATTCCAGCTTGTACTTCTGGAAGCAATCAGCTCACATACTGCTGAAGCCAACCTTGTAGGATTTTGAGCATAGCCTTGCTAGTGTGTGAAATGAGTGCAATTGTACAGTAGTTGGAGCATTTTTTGGCACTGCCCTTCTTTGGGATTGGGATGTAGACTGATCCTCTGGCCACTGCTGAGTTCTCCAAACTTGTTGGCATATTGAGTGTAGCACCTTAACAGCCTCATCTTTTAAGATTTTAAATAGTTCGACTGGAATGCCATCATCTCCACTGGCCTTGTTGTTTGCCATGCTTTCTAAGGCCCACTTGACTTCACTCTCCAGGATGTCTGGCTGAAGGTCAGCAACCACACTATTTGGGTTGTCCGGGACATCCAGATCTTTCTCGTATAATTCCTCTGTGTATTCTTGCCACCTCTTCTTGATGTCTTCTGCTTCTGTGAGGTCCCTGCCATTCTTTTCCTTTATCATGTCCATCTTTGCACAAAAGTTTCTTTTAATATCTCCACTTTTCTTGAACAGATCTCTGGTTTTTCTCTTTCTATTATTTTCCTCTATATCTTTGCACTGTTCATTTAAGAAGGCCCTCTTGTCTCTCCTTGCTATTCTTTGAAAGTCAGCATTTAATTTTCTGTAACTTTCCTTATCTCCCTTGCATTTTGTTTCCCTTCTCTTCTCTGCTATTTGTAAGGCCTCATTGGACAGCCACTTTGCTTTCTTGCATTTCCTTTTCTTTGGGATGGTTTTTGTTGCTGCCTCTGTACAATGTTATGTTCTTCCGGCACTCTGTCCACCAAATCTAGTTCCTTAAATCTGTTCTTCACTTCCACTGTGAATTCATAAGGAATTTGGTTTAGATTATACCTGACTAGGTCAGTGGTTTTTCCTACTTTCTTCAGTTTATGGTTGAATTTTGCTATAAGAAGCTGATGATCAGAGCCACAATCAGCTCCAGGTCTTGTTTTTGCTGACCGTATAGAGCTTCTCCATCTTTGGCTGCAGAGAATATAGTCAACCTGATTTCGGTATTGCCCATCTGGTGACGTCCATGTGCAAAGTCGCCTCTTGTGTTGTTGGAAAAGAGTGTTTGTGATTACCAGCTTGGATGTCTACAATACTACAAATTCTATTTTGAACCCATTGTCAGTCTGGTGAAGAGCTAGGAAGTAAGCATGATCGAGCAGCAGCAATAATATGACAGGAAAAGCTGCAGTGCACATGGCTAGCTAATCCTATACATCTCTGTTCCCCAGTGAGCACCACTGTGTTCTCTGGAACTTACATAAGCATGCTAAGAGCTACAGTCTTAGAGCCTGTTACAAAAGGGGGCCAGATTGCAGGCTAAACCCCTGTGTACCTTACCTCATATACTTGTATGCAAACTAAGGAATGTAGCTTAGGTGGGAATAGCTTGCTTCATATACTATGCTTTATATATGGAAATGAGTGCAAAGAAGAGAGAGAGGGGATTGAGAAATGTTTCAACCTTGCCCTGTATTGATTGTCTCCAGTATTTTTCCCCACAGTCCCTACTCACTCAAAACTGGTGGGGAGAGATGGACAGATCCACCCCTGTCTGGCAGCTCCTTCTTACTTTCTTCTGCCCTCCTCTCATTTTTACCAGCCTCATCACTTTCCGGTAAGTGCTTTTGGCCCGTGGCTTGCTTCCTCACAATCTAGCTACAACACATGGGTGGAGAGGACATACTGGCATCTGAGCACCTTTCCTGTTTAGGAGCTACTACGGTGTCCTAAAGTACCACCAGAAGAAGGGACTGGTCAACCACTTCTGAGTATTTGATACTTAGAAAACCCAGGAGGGTTGCCATAATTGAAAATTGGCTTGGTGGCACATCGTGACGCGCAGAGTGCTCTTTGTTCAGCAATGCCAGCTTTTGTTGCCCTGCTCCTTTCCAGTGCAGGAGCTGCAGTGCCAGGGAACCTTCTGGTTCTACACCTGCCGGAACACAGCAGAGAGATGGGTTCAGATCTAAAATTTTCATCCCCAGATCTGCTGCTGCTGCTGCTTTGGAAACTCCATCATGGCTTTCCTCAACCTGTTTGCCTTCCAGATATGTTGAGCTGCAAATATACATCTTCCCTCATCCCTGCTGAACTTGGCTTTTGGCCACACTTGCCGGGGATGGAGGTGACTGAAGCCCAGCTAGGAATGGAAAAGAAAATGGTATTAACTGATATTTTCAACATATTTATACTGTAGATGTCATAATCTACACACAGTAAAAGTGTGTAGGTTTGTTTCCTTTCCCATCACTGGGAAGAACCACAAACAGCAGATAAACACGAATAGACAACAGGGAAAATGCATGCATTAAGAAAAATGTATAATATTAAGAAAACTGTGTACCAAAACATGCACAGATTTCCTTACAATCCCCAGTCATGACCCAATATGAAAAAAGGACAGGACAAAAATTCATAGAAACACACCAAAATTGGCAGAAAGAAGTTTTCACATCTTTAAAGCCCAATATATCTGTAAGGCTATGGCTTGTGGAAGGAGGATATTGAATAACTGTGGCCTGAGCATTTAGGACAGAAACAGATGTTATAGATAAGATATCATTGGAAAAAGAAATTCCTTAACTGCTAGAATCATCTGAGCATACAGCAACGGCTTTTCTTACTTCACAATCTGTAAATTAGTTTGCTTTATTTTGAGGTTGGTTTTCAGGACTTCCATGCAAGATGCCTTTGAAGATTGGTTTCTCAAGCACAAATCCCATCTCCAATACTAATGGGTTTTTAATTGTAAGGATGGGCTATGTATCACCTATGTTTCTGCCCTCAGTGTTTCTCTTTAGGAATATGAAGGGAATTAGGATGTGCAAGCATTTTGCTCAAAACATGAGTGTGTCTGATTCTTTGACAGGACGATGGATGATGATCTCCGGTTGGATTCTTCAGGCCCCCACGAGCTGGACAGCCTTGACACAGATGTGAAAAGTACCATCGGAGACATGTTGTCTGAGTAAGGGGAAGGGTCATGCTTTGGGAAAGGTGGTGTGGGCATTTCTGGAAGGGGATATCACTAAATAAAAATCACACGTTATTCCTCACATCCACTTTTATCACTCACAATAATCTTCTCCCTCAACTCATATAACACAGTTTCTTTCAATTGTATTTTTTTCATTGTCCTCCCTAAGGGTAGTCAATATCTCTTTATTTATTGTTTATTACATTTATATCTCCCATTTCTTCTCATGGGTCCTGGCCCATAGATGTAAGCACTTCACCACCCTGCCTCTATCTGCTTCTTTTACTCTTCCTCCTACCCCTGTATTCTAAATATCTTCCTCTTTCATTCTTTCAGCCAATCCCTATCTATATGCAAATGAGTACCCTCTTGTCATTCATTCTGCATTTGTCAATCCTTCCATTTAGACCACTGGAACTTTTTTTTACCATAGAAATACTGTACTCTTGATAGTGATATAGACCTACAGTATGTGATAGTGCATCACACAATGACAATATCTGTACCCAAATCTAGTCATTGGATCCCAAGGTTCTAGGATAAAACTAGATACATTGTGCAATCCAGAATTCTTCCCAATCTGTTACAAGATTATGTCTGATCCATGTGTGCATCATCTTAAAAAAAAGAAGATGCTATGCTTCTTGTTTCAGAATTACTTGTTGTTTGGGTGCATAGTCACACAGATCTAATCAATCGAGTCACATTGAGCAATCAAGTCAATTAAGATTTCTTTAACTGGGAAAGATGCATATCCCTCACACCCTTTCTCTCTCCTCTGCTGCCCCAGCAATGTGGAACCTCGCTCCCCCCGTTCCACTCGCTGGTTCTGGTTACGACGATGGCACCAGTTCTGGGTGGCTCCAGTGACGGCATTCCTGGGCAACGTGGTGATGTACCTGCTCTTCCTTTTCCTCTTCTCCTACGTCTTGCTTCTGGACTTTGACCCCCCGCCTCCCAAAGGACCGTCTGGCACGGAAATTGCTTTGTACATCTGGGTCTTCACCCTGGTCTGCGAGGAGGTGCGCCAGGGCTGCTTTGTGGGTTCCCAACCTCTGCTGCAGCGGGTACGCCTGTACTTCCAGGACACTTGGAACCAGCTGGACATCACTGCCCTGCTGCTCTTCATGATAGGACTGGTGTGCAGGTGAGTGCCTCTTCCTGGATTGGATGCAGGAGCAAAGACTCGGCTATAGGAAGGTCATGCCCATCCACCTTCTTCTGCATCTGACCACTGGCTGTAGTCCTTCTTTCTGTGAAATAGGCGGAGGGCGGACAATCTTTTATAAAGCTGAGGGATGTATTCTCTCAGTGTTAGTCTGGAGGAACCATGTGCCAGGGGTGGAGGACGTGAAAGCCCATCAGATATAAGGCTAAAAGAAGCAAGCTCATTCTTTCCGCTCTTACTCCACATCTAGCTGACTGCTAGGGAAGGGACAGATTACATTTGCAGAGGTCTGAACTCATCACTTGCAAAAGGCTTTTGGAGATTCGGCCAAGGGCCATGCGAAATCAGGTGGAGGGCTGCCTGTGATCCTAGGTTGTCCATCACAAACTGCATAAATAAAAGACTGACACATATCCGACTGTAGAGGGTGGATCAGAGGTTTAAAGATTATCCCAGCAGACAAAAATTCTTTGTACTGTAGATAGACTAGCATATCTGCAGGAAAGCTGAGGTAGTTTAGCATCCCCCCCTTACATGCCTGTTTCCTTCCTTCCTTCCTTCCTTCCTTCCTTCCTTCCTTCCTTCCTTCCTTCCTTCCTTCCTTCCTTCCTTCCTTCCTTCCTTCCTTCCTTCCTTCCTTCCTTCCTTCCTACCTACCTACCTACCTACCTACCTACCTACCTACCTACCTACCTACCTACCTACCTACCTACCTACCTACCTACCTACCTACCTACCTACCTACCTACCTACCTACCTACCTACCTACCTACCTACCTAAATTTTAATGATTAAATCCTGCAATTGACGTATCAAGTACAGTAGTAGAGTCCAGCAAAAGTTCAGGCATCAAAAATACTTAACTGGTAAAAGATTTGCCATTCAAAACAAGTGTGGAGTGGACCTTTTTTAGTAGTGCCACCTACTGACTATTAGGGAAATAACTCTGCAAAGTGTCATTCTGTACACTTCAGTATTAAACCTACTTACGAAGCCTTTTGAACGTGATTATAAAGTTGAATACCTCTGGAAAAAATGAAAAGGGATAGTATGTCTGCAGGTAAATAATGCAGTACACAGAAAAAAATGACTTCCTTTTTTGGTGTCTTGCGTCATTATACAATCTCACAGGCTGTTCCCACACTCGTATGAATCTGGACGCACCATCCTCTGCCTCGATTTTATGGTTTTCACCCTTCGTCTCATCCACATCTTTGCTGTCAACAAACAGCTTGGGCCCAAGATGATTATTGTCGGCAGGATGGTGAGTAATTGTATTCTGGAGTGAATACAAGAAATCTTTGATTCAAAAATGTCCAAGGGCTGACTTAAGGATTTTAGGTCAAACTGCAGATGTGTTTGTGTAACGAACAAGCAAAGGGCTCTAGGTGAAACTGTTGAACTGTGTACAACAAAATTGCAAGGAGTGAGAATGTGAAAGATAAGTACGTATGAATGCGTAAAAGACTTTTTTTCATTCAGCTCAATGCCTGAGGAAAATAGTTTTCTTTGATTTGTAGCCTGTGCTTATAAATTATGTCAAACATTTACACAGAAGCCTGGCTTATTTTGAAGAAGCTGTGTGCTGGTGTATGGGATAGTGCGTTTAGCATGCTGTCCAGACTGACGTTCTAGGTTTGTTGCACCAAAACAAACCAAGAGTCATGTAGGAAGAACAAACCATGGTGTGTAATTTTGACTTCTCAAGAGTTACAAGCCGGGATGCTGGTTCAAGTGACACGGTAAAACGTTCCTGGGTTTTCTTAGTAGTCACAATAATGGAGCAAAGCGAAGCAAGAGTGAACAGATTAGGTACACTGTGCACGCTCGGCCCTGACAAGCCACAATTCTTAGGCATTCTGGCTCCTTGTTGTATGTGAATGCAACCATGAGTGTATTACATGATTTGAATGAGAAATTAAAATTGTTTCAAATTAGGTGAATTCGTTAACATACATGAAGAACATCAGGGATATAAATTTTCATTCTAATTAAAAAAAACTAGTCACCTTTGCTCTCTTGTTCAACTTTCTACAGATGAAAGACGTCTTCCTGTTCCTCTTCTTTCTTGGGGTGTGGTTGGTGGCCTATGGGGTCACCACAGAGGGGCTGCTACTTCCACATGACCGACGCCTCCCCTGGATATTCCGCCGTGTCTTCTACCGTCCTTACTTGCAAATCTTTGGACAGATTCCACTGGATGAGATTGATGGTGGGTCATGAAGGGGGTAGGGGACTGGCATCCAGGCTGAATCATTTTTGGCTGTACCATTGCTCAAAGGAATAATGCGACCTTGTACATAACCACTCAAAAGTTACTAGTCTGCAAAAAATTGTTACTAGTCTCTGGAGGATTCATTCACAGAGGGTGCACAGAAAGCTGCATTTCCATTCTGGACAGAAGGAGGGTGCTTTTCTTGTAGTTCATTTGGTTTCTATTCTGGGTAGAGATGAGCATAAATCGTTGGTTCGTCAGTTTGGTGCGGGTTCGTTTCCTGGTTGATCAGTTGATTTGCAGTTCAGTGCCCCGCCCCCTCCAGCAGACACCCATTCTGCAGCAGCACTCTGCCCTGCCTCCTCTGTGCGCTGCCTCCGAGTAGGGACCCACTGGAGGGGACAGAGCACTGAACCGCAGATCAGCTGGTCAGCAGGGAAACCAACCCATCTCTAATTCTGGGTGCAGAGAAATGACAAAGCACCCCTCCTTTATTCTGGAGAGGGGAAATGAGAGGGGAAATGGGGATTTTTTAAAAATATGTCAGTGGAAATAGGTTTTTTTCTTCACAGGGGATGGGGTCTCTTCCTGTTCATTACCCAGAGATTTCACATAATTCCATCTTCCTCCAGACTACTCATTCATCTACAGTACTTGGAATGTGGTTGTCTATAGCTACTAGTGCTGGCTGAATAGCCTAGTGAGACAGGTATCTGGCTGAAGAGCCAGAGTCTGGGAGTTTGATTCTCACTGTTTCCCAAGAGAAAAGCTAGCCTACGCAGCCTTGAACAAGCTGCACAGTCTTCTGAGCGGACTCTACCTAGAAAACCCTGGAAGATTTGCCACAAGTCAGCACTTATTTAATGGCACATAGTCATAATGGGTACGAGGCTAGAAAAGGGCATATATATATATATATTACTCCCTCCCTCCTGTTACTCCCTCCTTTTTTCATATATATATATATATATATATATATATATATATATATATATATATATATATATATATATATATATATATATATATATATATATATATATATATATATATATATATATATATATATATATATATATATATATATATATATATATATATGAAAAAAGGAGGGAGTAACAGGGGTTAGTAAAACAATGAATAGCACAAATCTTCACCCTGTTTTTCTATCTGCCCCCAGCTGCTTTGATCGCGGCATCGAACTGCACCTATGACCCCATTGCTATCATGATGGATGATGCAAAGCCTTGCACCAATACCTATGCCAACTGGCTGGTACTCATCCTCCTTGTGATCTTCCTACTAGTAGCAAACATTCTGCTCCTCAATTTACTCATCGCCATGTTCAGGTAACCCTCTCACAGATTCCTGCCTCCGTTGTGAAGAAATGTGGACAGAGTTAGCCAACAAGTCTTTTAAATGACTCAGGTGTGCCACTGGTGTTCATGTACATGGGACGTGCGTGAGCAAGAAACAGAGAAGGCTACCTTACACTGAGTTAAATCACTGGCCCATCTGGCCCAATAAAGCCTGGAAAAATTACTTTTCTAAGAATCCTCCAGCCAGCAACTTTCTCAAGCTCTGTTCTCAGTGCTGTCTGTTCAGACTTGCCATTTTGGAGGCCAGTCCCAGCATCATGGATAGCTTTCAAGTTTGGACTAAATCTGAGAGTGAATTCATTGCCCCACTGACATCAGAGTGACCAGTCTTCACTGTGTATGACTATCCAAAATATTCCAAACTCACGGGGGGGCATGCAAATGTATCATTTAAGAGTCTATAGTGAGAGGAGACGCCTTCCAGAATGATAGTGTGTGAAAATCTAGCAGAATCAATACACTGCAAGAGGGACAAATTCTTCTTTTCAAAACAGCAGAATAAGCAGGAGTAAACCAGACAGTAAGGATGTAGCAGTGTAACTATCCTGTTCTTTAAAAGTTCTTCACCAAAAATTCATAAACAAAATGAGTAGCTCTTACTGCACATAAATGTTCAGTCAGCATTTAGTTTGGACGAAGGGCATCCGGTATGGAACTAGGATATGTGTCCTTTACAAAGCAAAAGGCAGGGAACAAGAAACAAAACTAGCCCTGAAGGAGAAAAATACCAAATCGAACCTCACATTTGCTTCTGTCTTGTTGTAAATCTGTGTGTAGCCTACTATTGCCTAAGATATTTCTACTTTACCCCATCTGACAGTTACACATTCTCCAAAGTGCAAGGCAACAGTGACATTTACTGGAAATCCCAACGCTACAACCTGATCTTGGAGTACCACAGCCGCCCAGCACTGGCCCCACCCTTCATCCTGATCAGCCACCTCCACCTTTTCTTCAAGCGCCACATCCGCAAGGTGCAGTCATCAAAGGGACGCCATTTCTGTGAGTACTGTAGTGGACAGGGAAGGAAAATGATGGCTTGGAATGGATGGGTTGCAGCTATTCTTCCTTCTGTACCAGCCACTTGTTTCTACTCTTTCCTGCCGTCCCACAGAAGATCATATCATCCACGTGGTCCTTGCTAAAAGGCCTGTGTTGCTTAAAGAACAGTCGCACAACCCTAAGCCCCACTAAGGACTGAACTGCAAGAGGGGGCTGCTTTGGAATTAGAAGAGAGAGAGAGACAGTCTTCAAAGCTGCAAACAAAGGCTGCTCTTTAACTTTTGGTGCTCAAACCAATGACAAGTTAATCTGAAACTTGCAGAGTTGTGAAGCCCCATTGGAGAATAATCCAACATGCTCCACTTCTAAAGGCCACCCTGCTTTCAATTGTGAAGCTGTTGGTTCATCTAATTTGGTCAAGGGTCCACAAGGCTTGTTCCCAAGTAGGCAGGTGCAGCATTACTGTCTTAGCTGTTTTAAAGACTTATGGAATTGATGGGAGTTGTAGTCCAACACATCTAGACAGGGCAACAGAAAGGCCAGTATCCTGCTCTATTTGCAACAAGTGGAATGACAATCATACAAACAGTTTCTTCATTTGGTCTGTGACACATCTGGTTGCACACCGGTTGTGCAACCAATCGCACAATAAGTACCTCTGAAAAGGGAAGATCCTGATAGCGCAATTGCCCTTCTTCATTTGGTAAATCATACTAGTCTAAGAATGTTTTAAAGTTTCATTCCTAATTCACATCTTTCTCATAAGGTTTTTCTTGTTCTCTCCTCTAATTGTGTTTGAGGCAGTACTGGAACTCTCCGAGGCCCAGGATGCACGGTTGCTTACTTGGGAGTCAGTGCAGAAAGAAAATTACTTGGTATCTCAGGCCCGGCAAAAACGTGATGAAGACACGGAACGGCTTCGGCGAACTTCCCAAAAGTGAGGAAGGGGTAGTGTATGAAACAATCTAAAGAGAAGGGGGTACATAAAATGAAACTAATAGTAGATATATTTCTAGTCTGTGTCCCTTATGAACATCTTCAGCTTGTACTGCCCTGTTTCTGCATTCATCTTCAATCTATAAAAAAAGAAATCCACATGATTTTTGCAAAATCAAATACCTATTTCAGATTTTTTTTCTCACAACACATGCATCTGTGAACTTTTTATCTCCAAGTGTACATTCTTAAATTCATGTTATCATGCAAGATGCACTTTGATAGGGTTTTATCCACAAACTGCATCGCAACATTCAAAAGAGCGTAAAGCCCAAAGAAGAGTTTCATCCCAATGTGCGCATGGGTTCAGGGGGTATCTGTAGAGCTCAAATTTCTTAGGCATTCCCGGCTAGGACAGAGAAATAGTGCAGTAAGGGGCACCAGGCATATCACTTGACAAAAAGTGATGCAAAAAAAGCACCATAGAATCAGAGGAACTTAACAGTCAGTTTTCCCTCTGCACTATGGATAAAAATGCATCTACTGTACAGAAAAGAGGGGGCAGTGGGTACAGCCTAGTGTTTATATTTTATCCTATGTAGCAGGAACCCCATGATTCTCCAGGTATTGTGGGATTTCAATATCCACCAGTCTAGTCAGTGTAGCCAATGGTCAGGTATTCTGAGAACTGTAATTCAACAACACCTGGAGAACCACATGTTGCCCATAAATAGTATAT
This sequence comes from Pogona vitticeps, assembly GCF_051106095.1. Taxonomy (NCBI): domain Eukaryota; kingdom Metazoa; phylum Chordata; class Lepidosauria; order Squamata; family Agamidae; genus Pogona; species Pogona vitticeps. The sequence goes on from NC_135788.1 coordinate 101,242,277, forward strand.
GGGGAGGTCAAGATAATAGGTACAAAAATATGGACTTAATCATAGAGTAGACTTATTGAAATCTATGCAACTTAACCTAGCAATGACTAGCTTAAGTGTGTTTGGTTTCACTGAGTCTACTCTAAGTATGGTGAAGTCTGGATCCAACTCAATGTAGTTAATTAAAAACATCATTCTTACGAACACTGCTGCACACGTGCCTCATCAGGCAAAAGGATCCACTTCCTACAGCTTCTGAAATATGCTCAGGAAAGGTCCCTGGTTGGCCTCCAGAGGAAAGGTGCTTCCACCAAGAGCACTTCTCTATGGATTCCCAATATTCGAAATTTGTGGTGGGACAGTCATGTCCAGAATTATTATGATAGCCTTTCTAAGAACATGAGCTTGGGATCTAGGGGGACATCAGAGAGGATATGAAGAGGGCCTCCTGAGAGGCACAAAGAAGGGTGGACAACGTCCCACTTATAACTACCTCGTATCTCTAACCCTGCAGGGTTGATCAGGTTTTGAAGCAGCTTTCCGAGATCAAGGAGTCAGAGCGACGTCTGAGGACGCTTGAGACACAGGTATGAAGGAAGACCTGGGAACTTTTTGGGATGGGAAGGAGGCCAGGAGCCTTTTGGAGATGATAGGATGCAAAAGACATTTAAAATGGCAGCAACCAGAAGGGGAGGAGCATCAACCAAGTTGACTAATTGCTATGCAGGACAGGAGGAGAAATAGGGATGGGGGAAGGGAATCCAAATTCATGTCAAAAGAATATGAAAGTCTTCCAAATATGTCCTCCCACCCTAAGATAGCTTCTGTGCTTTATGTCTCCCCTACCCACTTCCATTAGATGGAGTACTGCACCAGTGCCCTTTCTTGGATGGTTGATGTTTTAGCACAGAGTGACATAGCAAAGGGGAAGCAGCCACCTCCCATTCAGAAGGGTGAGTAGATGAGCAAACCCTCCAGATCCGTGAGTATGTAAATACTAGATGGATACCTAAGTAGTGATTCCCATAAACTAAGGGTGCAACTTAACTGGGTGGGGAAATGTGGGGTTAAGGGGTTAAGGCAGGCTGATTTGCATCTTATTTCCATTGACCATATGATCCAAAAGGAAATGCAAAGCAACACAGAGTTTCCCCCCTCAAATCTGTAGTTTTCCCCCTCCACAGCTGGGGCTTCTACTTTTTAAAAAACAGGTCAGTTCACGTTGGTTCAGACATGTGATCACTTATACCAATGTAGAAAAGCGACCATGCCAGTTCACACTCAGGGAATAGTAAGCAAAGCCTTTTGGGAATTTTTTTTCTTTTAAACAACTAAAACAAACAAAGCATCTCTCTTTTTAAATAGCTTATTGCAAACAGGAATGACATAGGAATGTATTGGAAGAAGCCCTTCTTTATAGCTTCTTAAGCAGTTTCTTTTTAATTCTGAAGGAGTCGGAGCTTTAACAGAGCTGTAAACAAGGTGTTCCTCTCTCTCCCTGTGTGACCACTTACCCAAAGAGACAGCAGGAAACTTGAATTCCTGGGAATCAATGGGAGTGAATTTTCTAGGTTGAACTGGGAAAATGTGGGCTGTGTTCAGGATCTCTTGGCAAGCACATGTGACATCACCAACACATCCTTCTGTCATTCCTGTCTGCCGAAGAGCTATGCAACAGTTTTAAAATGTTATTACTATATGGAGGGGGGCATGGGTTAAAGGCTTCCAGATTTTCAGACTGAAGTCTTCCCCAGATCTATCTGGAGATATTGGGGATTTGACTTGGGAACATCTCTATTCAAAGCATATAATCTATAATTGATTTATGGCTTCTGCTTATTTATAAACACATATGTCTGAGTAAAAGGATACATGCTCTTAAAAAAGAATTTGGACAGCATTTATGGAGTTGCCTATGTCAAAACAATACACCTTTTAGGTATGGGGAAAAACTGTTGATTAACTATACATTTATACTCAATATGTAACTGTCTTTGGTTTTATATTTAATCAGCAGTCACTGCCAATTAAAAGCACATCCACTATAGTTTGGTCAGACTAGCTATATCTTCCAGAGCTGGACTGTGGAGAATCTTAATTCTTTTTATTTATAGCAAAACCGGGCTGTGCTTAAAACTGATTAAATTGTGGCAATGATACTCACTCCTCCACCCCTAGAGCAGTTTTGCAACATTTTAAAAACCATGTGTGTCTGTTTTTAATGCATTGAATAAACGTTTAATTAAATCAAGGCACTTATAATAAGTTTTCTTAGAAGGACAAAAGTCCATCGAAAGAAGGACAATAAAGGCAAGACTTACTTATCAGTGTTGCAAAGTTTGCCTGCCTGTGGTGAAATAAATGCATTTACAAGTTGTCGTGGGGGGGAAACCCCTGTGGCAATTGCTGTTTGCTTCTTTATGTACCCCTTCATCCATGTAGTGTTTTACCTGGTGGGTTTTTTAAATCTTGGTTTACAAGCTGAATTCTCATGTAAAGAGAACCTGCTGTGAGTGCTCTTAAAATGTTCTGCATTTTCCACCTTAGAGGAAGAAAGTTATAGCTGAGCTTGCTGGGTTCCTAAAGCAGTGGTTCCCAACCTTGGGTCTCAGATGTTCTTGGACTAAAACTCACAGAAGCTTTCATCGCTAGCAGTGCTGGCCAGGATTTATGGGAGTTGTAGTCTAAGAACATCGGAGGACCTAAGGTTGGGAATAACTGCCTTAAGGAAATGTCACCAGGAGCAAGGTGTATTATCTGCCTGACCCATGCTGCAATCTAAGTGCTCCTTGCCCTCAGCCACCTTTAATCTCTCCCCACCACCACCAAAAAAAATCATCTCTAAAAGCCAACCAGCATCAACCTGGGAGAATTCAGCAGCTGGTAATTATTAGGATCACATACATTGTATGTCCAAGGATCTAATTTTTTCCTTCAATTCTGTGGTCCTGAGAAGAATTCCTCTTCTGAAGGTGCTGTTTACATTGAGTGGAAAAATATCCCCTTGAGACTCATTTTAGTCTAGCTGCTACACCTAGGTTAGACCATTGGAGATGCTGTGCTCCCTGGCGGGACATTCTGCCATCACAGATATACAGTGGTGCCTCGCTTAACGACGCTGTAGAGCGAAAATGATCAGCTGTTTTTATCGTCGTAAAGCGAAAATCGGTTCCCGAAGGAGGGAACCAATCATCGCAAAGTGGTTTTTGCCCATTGGAATCATTGTTTTGCGATCGCAAAAGCAATAGCAAAAAACTCACCATCAAACAGATTCATCTTAAACGGGGTAATCATAAAGCGGGGCACGACGTATGTGATTCTGCCATCACAGTTAAATTCATGTGCTGTTTTTTTTCCTGAAGACTAAGTTTCTCCATGGAATTTCCAGATGGCCCAGCTCTTACTGAAGAGAGGTAAATTTCTCTGCTCACCCGCGACTCGCTAAGCCCTAGGCATAACTCACTTTTAAGGAATGGAGGAAACTGTGCAGAGCTTTCTCTGCCAGAGGCTTTGCCACAGATTATAATGGGGCAACTTGGGATGCCAAACCATCCCCAAAAAATATACCCATCAACATTTAGAATGGGATGGAGATTAGCCCGTAATCTGATACACACCACATACTCACAAACCTCTTGCAAACTTTCTGTTTACAGACTTGGAACCTGTAAAAGCTGTGTAAACGAATGGATTAGTTTCTAAATCCCCAGTTCCTGCTGCTGCTGGACTATTCCGGACTTCTTGTGCTTGGGACAAAGAGAGGCCCTAACCAGGAGATGACTGAGAAAGTCGTGGTTCAGAGTTCAACTTATTTCTGTTTCCCCAGTCATTTCAGCAGTCCGAACAAGAATGATCTACCTCACAGGATTGCTGGGCGAATGAATGTGAGATGGACAGTTTAAAATGAAGCCTTGTCATGTCAGAAGTGCAATACAATGGATTATGACTGTAATGTTTCACTCCTGTGTTCATACTTGATGTGGTGGCACTGCGGGTTAAACCGCAGAAGCCTCTGTGCTGCAAGGTCAGAAGACCAGCAGTCATAAGATCAAATCCCCGCGACGGAGTGAGCGCCCGTTGCTTGTCCCAGCTCCTGCCAACCTAGCAGTTCAAAAGCATGTAAAAATGTAAGTAGATAAATAGGTACCACCTCAGTGGGAAGGTAACAGCGTTCCGTGTGTAGTCATGCTGGCCACGTGACCACGGAAACTGTCTTCGGACAAACACTGGCTCTATGGCTTGGAAACAGGGATGAGCATTGCGCCCTAGAGTCGGACATGACTGGACTAAATGTCAAGGGGAACCTTTACGTTACTCCTGCGGTAACTGCAATTGTGCAAGGTGGAAATGCTTTCATTTCCGCAGATGCATTGTGCAATGGTCACAATGAGAATTGCACAACTAATTGTACAATTGAATTGCACATTTCCTGTTGCCAGGAATTACTGGCTACTTGTTTTACTTTTTTGTGTATGTCTGTAAGAATAGGACTCCTCCACAGCCACCCAAAGATCTGGGTGTTAAACAGAGCAAGGGTGTGATCAGATGGGTATTTAGCCTGCTGTTTGGTCTGCTGCAGGGATGGGCTGGTTTGCTCTTTTTTCTAGAAATCAGACAACGTAATTACTAGGTCAAACCAGCCTGTCCCCAGAGCATACCTACTTGTGCACGTAAGATCATTCCATTTTGATTTATTTCCAGCATGTGCCATCATTAGAGGCAAACCAACAGTGAGCCTTTTGCCAGCTTATGTTCAGCCAATAAAAGAAAATTTGAAAATTTCTTCCAGGATCTGCCTGCTGCTGAATCCACAACTGAGAACTAGCTGACAGTGGATTCAGTTACATACAGGCAGTTTCCAGGACAAATCTCAATCTTTCTTTTATTTTTTATAAATCATGCAGCAGATCAGTTTTGACCTACTACAGTGTAATATATATATATATATATATTTACTTCTCCGTTCCTCCATGGAAAAGCTCAGGAAGTATTTACTTTCCTTAAACTGTAACATGAAATGACTGTCTTTTTAGGCAGCTTCACAATGTCAAACAGGAAAAGTCAGATCAAATAGGGTTGGTTGCAGTGTGTGTGCCATTTGGATGTGAGGATTACACTAAATGGCATAATGGACCTTGACTGGACTTCTAGCAACCCTATTTAGCCCACTGCAATGAGACTGTGTAGATAGACCCTAAAGTAGTAGTTGTTATTAGAGTTTTATTTTTGGCACAAAGAGTGAAATTAGGTAATTGTAAGACAAAATTTCCTCAAAAAAGGAAGGTTATGGCTATGATTTTTAGGTGTTTTAGAAGGGAACATTTTTATGTTTGTTCTGATTTGTAAAATCAAAGAATGCTCAAAGAAGGAAAACTGTTGATGAAGGAAGACTGTTAATCTTAACTAATTTAAGACCCACTGATCTCAGTGAGTCTCCTTTAATTATTACGATGTCTGAATCCAACCCTTATACATCCAAACATACAGGAGTCCAAACTCTTTTCTTTAAAAGAATGCAACTTTCTTTGCCCAGATATCACCCCTTTTTCCAGTGCAAAGTTTCTGAGACTATAGAAAATAAAGAGGCAGAAATTGTAGTGTTGTTTTATAGATTTTGATATTTCATACTAGATTGTTGTAAACTTATTTGATAAATCTGAATTAAAATGTTAATTTAAAACAAATTCTGAAAGCTTGTATTGTTTTGAAGCAAACATTGTCAAGGGTCAGAACTGTGGATCCTTCGTCTGTTGTTAAAACAACAATTTTAGCCTCTCAATTAGAAGAGAAGACCGCTCAATCATGGAACGAAATAGCTTTAATCGACTAGTGAAAAATGGATACAGTTTCATAGATGCCAGTGTAGATCCCAGTTCTCACTTTGTATACCTTACTTCTTCACTCTTACACATGGTTGATGGGTATTTGCTCAAGATCAAGACTTTCTTTCTTGCAGGAGGAAGATGGTATGGGCCGATGGCCAAGCCAAGTTGGTGAACCCACTAAGCCCAAACCATGTTCCTCCTGCAGCAGGAATCAGTGTGGGGAAACAGTCCCACCAAAATATGTGCTCCTGCTTGAACAATTGCTAGAGAAATAGGAGACCTGATCTATATGTGACTACCCTGCTGTTAGGCGTGGGGATCCACAAAAGCCACATTTCCAACACTTTAAGCTCTAAAGCAGCTCCTCCTGATCAGTTTCCATCAGGAATTGGGGTAATCTGATTATGTATTTTTTAAGCAAATAATGCAATGGAGAAAGTGAAAGTAATAGAGCAAGTGGAAATAGTGGATCAGTGATCTGAACTTTATTTGAAAATAACTTTAGGTGTCCATGAGCTAGAAACTGAAATGTGTAGGACTAGGCACCTATATTGCAATTACATATAATGAGCCGCAACCAATGAATGTAGAGGTGGGAAGCAGTAGCCCCTCTTCCCATTTGAACCCCCCCCCCATGTTCCTATTTCCCTGAGTTGGTGCCACAAAAACACTCCTTTGCAGATACATTCTTGTTCTCCCATTTCACATTCCCAAGTGGAAATCAATTGTAAGGTGTGAGATTAACCCTTTTAAAGTCAAAATTACGATATAATTTAGCTCTATCTTAGTCTTTTGGGAAAGGAACCAATTGCAAATACTGTCGTTCATCTGTGACTAGGTAACCTCCAAGCTCTGCACTTCGAACAAAGCAAGGGAGGAGCAGCGTTGGAGGGAAAACCCATCTGTGCCATGTGGCCCGCTTTGTACCTGCTAGGCCAGCTCACAGCTCTCCTGTGCAAGGGATGATGCTGCCCTCTTGTCAGCACTGAAGAAGACATAGTCCCCTGCCCATCCACTTGTCTTATTCACATGGGAAGAAAGCCAGCGCAACATCAAGCCTTTCACTTCAGCCAAAAGAAGATGGAACACTCTTTGCAGGCACACTTATTTTGGGCTGGTTCTCCTCCCCCTGCATGCTCTTCATTCCTAGTTGTTGCTCTCTTGAGTATCATAGTGAGGATTGCCAGATCTCAAAAGTGCTGGCTGAAGAGTCAGGAGATTGTTGTGCCTCCCTAAGTTTCCATGCAGAGAGACGATTGCCAGCACAAGAGGAGAATAAAGTTTGATTCTATTGCATATGGTGATGTTAAAGCTATTGCAGCTGTTTTCTCCCTATTCCCAGGTGGTGCCAGGTTTCACTGGCTGTGCGTAAATGCACCTGTAGGTCTATTGTGCAAAATAATATTTATTTTGGAGGAAGGGCAGGGAGTTTATATTGCTTCACTCTGTCACACACATACACACACGTTATTTTGCAACTGTTTGTAAACACAAGGCTCCCCCCCTTTCAGGTTTTGCCTGACGTCTCAGGAAACAGGAAGCCATTGACCTACTCAAGGTTCTTCTTGCTGCTGTTACCCTGTTTCCCCGAAAATAAGACCTAACCTGAAAATAAGCCCTAGTATGATTTTTTCAGAATGCTTGTAATATAAGCCCTACCACAAAAATAACCCCTAGTTGAGTGAAACCCCACCCTCCACTATTGTGCAGCAACCAGAAGATGATGACAGGACTGTATTTGAATCAATGTAGATTGTTGTACATGGAAAAAAATAAAATATCCCCTGAAAATAAGCCCTAATGTGTTTTTGGAGCAAAAATTAATATAAGACCCTGTATTATTTTTGGGGAAACAGGCTACTATTGTGTGTTACAATTCAGCTGATCTTTTTAGGAGAAGACACATCTGACATTTTTGCCTTGTTTAAGACAAGAATGGAGAACCTGTGGCTGAAAAACAATTCCCGCCATTACCTCACCGTTCATTGACTGGTTGAATCTGCTGGAAGCTAAAGTCCAGCAATATCTAGAAGGCCCTGCGTTTCAAATCCTGGTTGAAAGGTTTTACACAGTTTAATATCTAACTGCTGATTTATTCTTGTGATTTATAATTTTATACTTTACAGCATCTTGAAATATACATAGAGAATTGGTCAGTTCGATGCCACGTTTTTAATGCATTCAATTAACTGGGCTCTTAAAAAGATATCATCGACTGTTTTATTGTTTCTTCTCAATGCTGGAAATTCCTCCTTGCCTTCCTCCGTGTGAGTGAGTAAATTTTCCTTGCCTTGTCTGTAGACTTACCGCGCCCACCACCGTTTAAACCGAGACGGAACGGAGGTTTCCGGAACAGATTCTCACCTCTTGTGCAGCGACGGAACATTATCTAAACGTGCTATGCTTATAACAAACCTATGGAATACTGTATCCCACTTTTACCAGCTTCCGATCTGATTTTGAATGCTGGTACCGTTTGACTCAGAATGGCGTGTCTGCAGGCTAATTAAAAGAGCATGAAGTTGGAACCGCGGGCCAATGAGCGCCGAATTTGGGCTGAATGAAAGGGGTTAGAGAGACAATACACTGTGATTTTTGTTGCAACCTAAAATGGGCTTGGTGTGAGTTATTTTGCAAACCAGCTGCTGCCGATGGGGTGAGATATAACTTTTCTTTTTGCAGGATTTGAACGAATTCTGAGACGGTAAGCGATTGCATTCCGGAGACATTTACTGAAGAGTAAGGGTCACTTAAGTCATCATCATCTTCGAACTGGAGTCAGTGGAGTATATTGCCTGGGTTGGCTTAAATCTTATACACGGTATAGGAGTAATATAGGGTAACAGTGCAGTCCTAGTCATCGAAGACAGTGGGTCCTACTCCTGAGTAAATGCTGCGTAACACGGTCCTTGTAGAGTTAATCTTAGCAGTGATACTCCAAGAGAAGTGATTCATAGCTTCGCTATCAAAATCGCTCATCCCTTGCCTCTGCTTTCCCACGCGGATAATGGAAGGAGGAATGAGAAGATTCTTGTATCTAGTATTTAGTTTTTATTGTGACAAGAATAACTTTTTTAGGATAAGATTAACTGCAACGATCTAGCGGTCTTGCCCGTCTCCGCCAATCTGCAATACGGTGGGTGGGTCAGTGGGTGGAACAAGCTGTAATTCCACCGGTAGAGGAGGTTTCTTGCCAGAGGTTTAAATTCAGAGGTTTTTTTAAGTTAAACCACAGATTTTCCAGGTAAGACAACAATTAGGCAGAAAATGATAATTTCCGGTATCTGGTCTTATTTTGCACACACACCTCCCGGGAATGTCGTTCCTTGGAACTCATTAAAGCTCTGGTTTTGAGTGTGCACGTATAGATTAATTTCAACATAGAGGTGTAAAGTGAGAGAGAGCAGCACCACTCTACGTCCATAAAGAATCGCAGCAAGAGTGGTCATTCATTGCCTCCGGTGGTAGCCGCTATACTTTTCCGTCTCTACGCTTCTCCGCATGCGGATCCGGGTCCGTTCATTAACGTCTGAATGAACTAGACGAGTCTTTTTGAACTGTGTGGGTGTGCACAAAGCTCACTTCCGGGGGAACATGAAAATGTAACACCGCCATCCGCAGTGCTCGTGGAGGGAAGCCTTCCTCTTCTCATTTGCTTAACGGGGGTGCAGTAACTGGCGAAGGTGGGGGAGTCTGTATGACCCCCGTTCTCATTGCCATGATGAACCCCTTCAAAAATCTAAACCCACGTTGTTTTTACTGCTGACACGTGCTTATTAAATGGGAGGGTATGCAAAGTAGAGCTGCTTCTTCTCTACTTAATAGCACACTTTTGAGGGGTTATTTCGGATTTTAAGTGCACTCGGGAAACGATTTTATTCCTTCTCGAGTATATGAGGAAGGTGATCTCTTAAACAGGCATACCCATCCAGTATGGATGTTGTGATTGTTTGCTTTATTTGTGCTTTCTAATTGCATGTTATCTGGCAGATAATATAGGGTTGCTCATACCTGTGGAATCCGGAGTTCAGCTATTCTTTCCTGTCATTTCTTGTTGAAAATATTTTTCCCATATGCTGTCTCTTATTTCTATTTTTAATAGCCTATCTTTCCTTTCTCTTGCTCTCCAAGTAGTTCATGATCTCTTGCAGTGAAACTTCCCTGATTTAGCCTCCATCATCATTGTTCATTTCTTTTTTTCTCTCTTTCTGTTGAGATTGAACGTCCTTAAAATGAGACAATTCTAGCACCTTACGTTATGGGGTGCAGTGTATTGAAGACAGTCCTGTGCACCAGAATTGAGGAAAGAAGTTTTGTTTGCCGGTCGGTGTATGACATTGTGGCTGATTGCAATCCAAACCATTCCTTTTTTGTTGACAGACTAGCATAGGACCATGCCGTGCTTTCTCATCAGTCAAGACAAGCGTCATGACCCAATCCTTCTGCCTGATGGTACGACTGTTGTTCTGGGCAGGGGACCTGAGACACGTGTTACTGATAAGAAATGTTCTCGGACACAAGGTAAGTGTACATACAAACACACATGTGACCTCCAGCTAGGGGCAGCTTGCTTTGATTCCGGATAAGCTGTATCCATAAATATCCTGAGTTGTTTTGCAGTCTGTTGGCCACTGTTTTTCTCCCTGATCATGTTTTTTTTCAATCACTCACAATTTTCTAGCTTTCAAAGTTGCAAATAACAGTGACTCCTTCATCACTCAGATATCTGTGTAGATGGGGGCTATTGTAATATATTTGAATAAAACAAAATAATCTTTGGTGATCATAGAGTGATTTGTTTTGCTCTTTTCAAATGTAAACATGGTGATATCAGGAAACTGCTAGACAAAATACTGTTGAAAACTCAGTTAAATTTTAAGTGATTTGGCCAAGGTAGATCTATATTACTTACCTAATTCAGAGCAAAGAATACAATTTCTATATTAAGACTTTTGAGAATCTGCGTGCAAAATCTTGTCTTGATAGCATCACTGTCTGCTCTGACCTCCTTGGAAGAAAAGCAGGCTACAGAAATACAGTAGATGTTTTCATTTCTCTTGTAGTCTGTACTCTTGCTACTTTCCTGGTACACTGACAGCTGCTAATATGCACTCACTAAATACTCATTCCTTTTAAAAAAAACATAAGCAAACCATCACCAACATCGCTTCTAGGTTTTGAGGTTTTTTATGTAGCGTTTAAAATGGTCTTATTCTGTCTAAATCACTTTGAGTGTGATGTTCTGTATTTTCTTGAATGTAACATGTGCTGTTCTTGCTTTCTGTGCTCTTTCAGTGGAGTTGCTGGCAAATTATACCTACCGATCAGTTAGAGTCACCCAGGTAAAATGTGAAAAGTCCAGTGTTATGGGTTTGTGTGAGGTGTGATGATACTTCAAGTTGGGGCTCCTTGCTGAAGTGGGAAAGGTACCTTCTCTTGCTTGCAAACCTATCTAGGTCAAGGGTAGGATACCTGAATTGCCAGATCCCAGGACCAAATCTGGCCCGGTCTGGGATCCACAGCAAGCTGTGCCCCCTTCTCCATGACACAATTGTTTTGTAGGTAGATTCACAGGGTTATAAATGTTTCTTCTCATTTTAGAAGTTTGAGACTTCTATCTTCAAGTTTAGCTATGAAATAAGAACTTCTATCTCAGTTTAGTGGGGTTTTTTTGTTTTGTTTTGTTCTCTTTCATCCTGGCACCAGTAGCAGGCAGGCCCCAAGAACCATTTCAGCTCTTAGGCTCGAAAAGATGTTCCTCACCCTTGTTCTAGATCTGTTCTAGGCTGTGGGGTGGAAGTCCTAATGTATTTGGTGTGTTGGCAGCGAGGGGTGAACCCCACATCCGTGGAGGAGATACACCTGCACCGTGGAGACAGCACAACCCTCCAGGAAGGGCAGACTCTGTGCTTAGTGAATGGGTTGTATCCTTACTGCATCCGGTTTGAGCAAGAGGCTACCTCCCCAAAGAAAAACCTGCTGCAGTTCTTCAGTCCCAAGCGACCTCTGAAGCAAGAGGAGGAAAAGGGCAGGAGGGCCCCACCAGTCAAGCGGACCAAGACCTCCTCCCCGTCTGAGGATGAGGAAGGAGAAGAAGACAACGGTGACGACCCATCTGTGGTTGAGAAGCTGAGGCAGCTGCAGGAGACGGCAGCTCGGGCAGAGCAAGCCCTCCCGCCATCTCAGAAGCTTCTGTCTAAGGTGGCCCCCCAGCTCTGTGACTCCTGGGAGGACCATGGCAAGCTCCTGGTCTTTACCAGGAAAGGAGTCGTGCCTAGCACCAAGGTAAGCCTGACAGCCTCATGTCTCTGAGAGTGGAGTTATCAAAGGGCACTGCTTCTTTTAGGACTCCTTCAGGGCATATTCAGGAAAGAGAAGGGGGAGCCTGTGTTTCTCAATGCGATGTGGACTTCAGGTCCCATCGGTCTTAGCCAGCATAGCTAGTGATCAGGCATGATGGGCATTGTAGTTTAACAGTATCCAGAGGGTCACAAGTTTTCCATTCCTGGTTTAGAGTGAGGTTTTCTGCATGCTTCCTAAGAATAAAATATAAGTCTCAACCAGAATAGAAGAGTGAGTTTCCGGTGGTTTTTCTCTTTGTCCAGGCCCTCTCAATTTACAGTAGCAACTACAGTATTGACCTTCTCAAATCCTCACTGGATTTAGATGTAAGCCCTGCTGTTCAAGAGACCAGTCCTCTGTTGAAGAATTATATTTGCTTTTAATAAGATAATAAAGTAGTTTTATTCGAATACACTGGGGCCTCGACTTACAAACATCCCTACTTACGAAAATTTTGAGGTACGAAAAGCTCCAGCTGCAAAATTTTGGTTCGAATTGCGGCCAGAGCTTCGACTTACGAAAGGCAGGGGGTAAGGGCAGGAAATTCAAAGCCGTCCCCGCTGCCCTCTGCCTCCCGTCCCCTCTGCCTCCTGCAGCTGTGGAGGCAGCGTGGATGGGAGGCAGAGGGCAGCGGGGACAGCTTTGGAAGCCTGGGAGGCCTCCCACGACGGCTGTGGTCAAAGCGTCTTCCCCAGTGGCGGCGGTCACGGCAGTGGGGAAGCCCGGGCTTCCCCGGTGGTGGCAGTCATTTTTGGGGGGTATTTTTTCCTTCGGCCGTAACGGATTAATTGCTTTTCAATGCATTCCTATGAGAAATGGTGCTGCGACTTATGAAAATTTCGAGGTACGGACACCCTTTCAATACGGATTAATTCCGTAAGTCGAGGCACCACTGTACAGTTGTTGCATTAAATAGGCTTAAGCATTAGGCATGTCCACCTGTTACAATGTTTAAAATAAGCTTATTATTTCCAAGTAAAATAAAAACAACTAAAATAAGCTAAGTAATCATTTTTGCGCTCTCTCTACATGTTAGCATCTAGAACCTGAGCTATTTTGCCTCCTTCACAAGACAAACCTCTCACATTCCATGACATTCACAAACCAACCACAAACATCATTACATACATGACCAACCATTTTCTACACATCTCCAGACCTCCTTTTTTCTTACGCCTTTCAGTTGTTAACCAATTAAGACCAAGTGGGTGTAACACAGTTCATGGCCCACATTCCACATGAAAAGATCCCAAGCCCAGGGGGCTTATCTTCTCCCCCTTAAGCGGCATGCTGTTTCGTCTTCCCCTGGGCCTCTTCGGCCTTGCTTTCTTGTCTTCGTGCCAGGCAAAGCAACCCTGCACAAGCATCTCAGGAGAACATTTCATTGCTTTTAAATTAATCTTACACAGAACCTAGCAGACTCCACCTTTGTATAACTACAAGTCCCAGTTTCCTCCTATAGCCTCACAAACGTACTGACCTGTGGAAGCTGTCTAGAACTCAGCAGTGGTAAGGTGACACCCTGAATCCCAACGCGTCTTCCTGCACTTACTCACTTAGAGATGGCTTCCTAAAAACAATTTCCTAAGGTCTTTGTGCAAACTGCATTGCAGAGTCCCCGAAGAAAGCTGCCGTTCGGCTGCTGCACTTGCACTCTCAATCTTGAGAGTTATCACAGTAGCGTTGAACGGACCTTTGTGGTGGAGCTTGACCAGGAAAGATGGAAGCAACCATGTTTTGGTGCATGGTAGAAATCAGAGACGATGCTTCATGCTAGGCTAGGCCTTGGTTTGATCCTTTGCTGCCTTGTTCCTCAGGTGGCAGGTTTTGATCTGGATGGAACTATCATCACGACCCAGTCAGGGAAAGTGTTTCCGACCAGCCCTGACGACTGGAGGTGAGCGTGCGAGCTATCTGCCAAGGACCAAGGGGCACTGGTAGGAGGGCTTGGTGGACAGTGAACATGAGAGAGTGGAAATTGAGCTGTGAATCGGGAGTCCTGGTTAGAATCCCTGTGGAGTCCGTGGCTGCCTTGACCTTGCATGACTATTGCGTGGGTACTGCATGCGATTGTGAGGAAAGGATGTGGTGCTGTCCAGGACTCGGTAAAGAAAAAGTGGAAGGATGATAATAAAAGTATATAAAAGCTGGAGCTAGTGTGAGGCTACCACTGTCAGCATTCCTGAGTGGAGGAGAAGAGGGGTCTGTGTGTTATCTGCCAGGGCAGGGGAGTATGTCTGGCAAGGGAACTGCGGCTGTGTCCCTCCACTTCCCTTGCAGAACTTCGGCCTGGGGGAACCTGGCCTTCTCTTCAGGACTGAGCCCTCTCTGCTTGCTGGCTAATGAAGCAACTACTTTACTTTCTTTTCCCTTTCCCTGACTTCTTTGCCTTGACTTCTATTACCTGTTTTGGAATGAAATGGAGAGGGAAGTGTGTTTTTATGCAGGGGAGGGCATTGTTGTATTGTTATTTTGCTTTTGTTTATTGTTGTAGTAGTTGTTATTTTAGAGGGAGAGAAGGATGAGGGGATTTACTTAACGCAGCCTGCGCCTGCCTGACTTTGCTGTTGTGAGGTCTTTTGTCTGTCGAGGAGGGACATGTTTTCAAAGGAAGGGGGAATGTTGCAGGGGAGCAGCAATTACACCTGCAGCGGGCAGGAGGAGATGCAGAGTTGGGAGACATCAACACCATCATGGGAGGGGGGCAGAAAACACAGTGCTGGACCCACCCACCCTGAAACCCCAAACTGTCTCCCAGCTCAGATAGCCTGGCTAGCCCTGATGGTAAACTGCCTGGATTGAAGGTGCTGTTAAGACTTCTAAATTTTCATTAATGTTTTAAACTATTATCTTTTGTATTTTTGTATTTATTTTGTTTGTCTTGACAGTAGGTTAGCCACCCAAAAATATTAATTTATGGGACATTCTGTGCTTCATTCAGGAGATAGCTAATGGTATGGTGGTTAGAAGGCAAGACAATGGCCAGAGGACTGCCCTCATTTTACCTTGAAGCCCACTACGTGATCTTGGGCCTTATCCTGGCCTGCCTCACAGGATTGTTGTGAAACTGTAGGGAATGAGGAGGTAAACCACGTATGCCATCCTAAGATCCTTGGAAGAAAGGCAGAGTGAAAAATTAATACGTAAGAAATAAAAATGGTGGAAGTCGCTCCTACCTGTGTGAGGTAAAATAACATGTAATATGAGAACCTGGGCTGATCACTGTGTGAGATGAAGGGTCTGAAGCTGGAGCTTGTGCTGTCATTTTCACATTGTGCTTTGCATGCTTCTGCTAACACTAGTGGTACTAATAGTGTCCCTGTGGGGAACAGTGACTGGAAATGGATCTCTCTTTTTTTGCAGGATCCTGTACCCTGAGGTACCACGAAAGCTGAAGCAGCTTCAGAGTGAGGGTTACAAGGTATGTGTGTGTTTTTAGCCTGGAGTGGAGAAAAGTGAGAGGTGATACAATAGATGTCTTCAGATTTTTGAAGGGCTGTTAATATGGCAGCTGGAACAAGCTTATTTTCTGCTGCTCCAGTGGGTAGACTTCAATGGATGAATTCAAATTATGGGAAGGGTGGTTCCAACTAAACCGTAAGAGGAACTGCTTTACAGCAACAACTGTTCAGCAGTAGATTACCTCAGAAGACGGGGAAGGGCTCCTTGGTTGGACTTTTTTGAAACAGAGATTCAGTGGCCACCTGTCAGGAAAGATCAAGGTGATGGATTCCTGTGTGGGCCGAGGCTTCGACCAGATGTCCCTCGGAGTCTTTTCCAGCTCTCTAGTTAATTTGATTCTGTACCATTTCGTTCTAATCACCTTCCGACAGGAGGGCCTGGCATGCTCTGGTCCATGGGGTCACGACAAGCCGGACACGACTTAAGGACTAAACAACAACTGCTCCACAATCCTCATTGCTATTTTCCTTTCCTCCATCACGTCTTTTCCCCACCCCGTGGATAGCTTGTGATCTTCACCAACCAGATGGGCATCGGCCGTGGGCGGCTCAGACCTGAAGTTTTCAAAGCCAAAGTGGAAGCTGTGATTGAGCGGCTTGGCGTCCCGCTGCAGGTGAGCTGGCAGTGGGCAGGATGTCTCCTGAAGGATGCTTTGTGAGGAAAGCAAAGAACAGAGCAGAAGGATGTGCTTGTCTTAGGTGGCTGTGGCAGAACCAGGGTGGTCATATGAAATACTGAGTGCTCTAGAGGCCTCGTAAGTGTGACGTGGCACATCATTTAAAAGGGTCTTAATTATATATATTTCAAATGAAGTCCCCAAATTTTTGAAATCGTACATATCGGCAAGACTGAAGAAGAAAAGCGGAAGGACAGGAATGGAAATGAGAACATGGAACGGCAGTACACTGCTTATAAAGAACATAAAGATTTGTATTCTATTGGTCTTATTTGTAACCTGCCTTTTCCCCCTATAAAAGGACTGAAGGCAGGTCACAAGATAAAAACAAGTAACATTGAAGCACAGTAAATAGCACATTAAAAAGCAAATCAAATACCTAAAAGTGATTAAAAGCAGTAACTTTAAAAACAAACTAACAAGGTAAAAAGCTAAAACCAGCATCCAATAACTTGCTTTAAAATTACATATTAAAATGAAATTTAAAAGCCTGCCTGAAAAAGTGGGTCTTCAAGCTTTTGGCAGAAGAATAAAAGGGAGGGGGACCAGCCTAATCTCCCAAGGGAGAGCATTCCACCTTCTGGGAGCTGCCGGTTATATTGTGCCACTTCCTCCTCCAGAAGACTTGCCTGGTTTTCTTGCTGATGCAGTTCAGCTGCCAGGTGTGTGCATCTGATAAAGTGATGGTGGGGAAGCCATGACAATTTATGGCAGGGAGAACACATTATTTTCTATGATTCTGCAAGACTCTTTGCTGGTTTAGTTGCAACAGATGAGCACATGTACCTCCCTAGAAATCACTGATTTCCATAAGATTTCTCTTGACTATAGTCACCTCTAGATGCAACCCGTTGTTCTCAGGTAATCCTGCTCTTTGCTCTTCCATTGCTATTCCTACCTCACAGGGTTGTTTTAAGGAAAAGATGGGGAGACGGAGACCCGTGTACACCATCTTAAGCTCCTACAAGGAAGAACAGGATTTAAATATAACAATTACATAATAAAAACATCTACTGCATCCCAGTCATGCAGTACACAAAGGGCCTTCTCGGCAGCTGCCCCTAGACTATGGAACGCCCTCCCAACTGAAATTCGTCTGGCGCCGACGTTGATGACATTTCGGCGCCAGGTCAAAACCTTCCTGTTCCAGAAGGCTTTTAATTGAAATAACAACTGTGGGTCCTGATGATGGCAATTCTAATTGTATTTTAATTGTATTTTAATCATTTTATTGTATTGAATTTTAATTATTGTAAGCCGCCCAGAGACCTCTGGGTAGAGTGGGCGGCATATAAATTAAATAAATAAATAAATTAAATAAATAAATAAATAAAAAGTGCAACATGGAAGCCAAGTTGACTATATCTTGTCCAGATTCTTCTTTATTTATCCCTTTCACCCGTCTGGCCATTACTAGAATTGCCAGATGTCAGGAGATACAGTGGAGATCACAAACTTTATTCAGAGATACAAATCTTTGAGGAAATGTTGGGTATAAATTCATGAATGAATGAGTGAGTGCTGCTTTGTATTTGAGATGAGCCAGAATGGCATGCAGAGCCTACTGGATCATTCCCCTGTTCTCTTTTCTCGGCAGGTCTTGGTGGCAACCGGCTCTGGCATTTACCGCAAACCTGTGCTCGGGATGTGGGATCATCTCTGCGAGAAGGTACCCGTGGGTTGCAGGGAGAAAAGAAGGGCTGGCGAGAAGCCCAGAGAAGTCCATCCCACGGCGTATCTTGACCTTCTCCTTCCCTCTGTCCTGTCTCTTTTTCTCCCCAGGCAAATGGTGGCTTATCAGTATCTTTGCAACAAAGTGTCTATGTGGGAGGTGAGTAAAGGATGAAAGGCTGGGCATGAGTTGCGTAGAGCAGTGGTCCCCAACCATTGGCTTCCAGATGTTCTTGGACTTCAACTCCCAGAAATCCTGGCCAGCAGAGGTGGTGGTGAAGGCTTCTGGGAATTGTGGTCCAAGAACATCTGGAGGCCCGAGGCTGGGGACCACTGGTGTAGAATCTTTATTTCTCATCCTAGTCATATGGCTTCTGATGGCAAGAATGAGATCGGGTTCTCATCTATACCTCTTATAGCAGCTGCAACACGGCATACATGTTCCTGCATCCTGAAATGTATTAAGGCTGAATTCTAGATGTTGGCAGTGGCCTATCACCAGATTGTTTGTTTTCCAGCAATGGGGGTTGTCCTGTCTCTCTTTTCTCTCTAAAGATGCAGCTGGTCGTCCAGCCAATTGGGCCCCTGGGCGTAAGAAGAAGGATTTCTCTTGCAGTGACCGTTTGGTATGGAACAAATCCTAATCTTTTTCCTCCTCCCATCCAGACCACAGAAGTGATCATTTGGACAGCCTTTGATCCACAGTTAGTTCTTTGGACTAGGACTCCTAATCTGGCCTGCCTGGATGGAATCTGGTTTGGAATCCACTTTCTGCATCTTTCACTGTAGTTGCCATCAGCCTTGTGAAGAAGGGTGGCTGAAGCATTACTGTTGCTCTTTTTAAAATGTGGTGTATTGCTTTCACACAGGGGTTGTGCATGTAGGCTTCCATGTGCTGTGTATTCAGTAGTTTGCTGCACAGACACTGAATCTGCTGTGCACCATCCTTGGAATCTCATGGGGAAAAAGTTTCTAGCCTTCATGATTTTGCTTTTTTTAAACCAGGTTTCCACTTTTAACATTCTTTTTTTAAAGCGCATTTATGTCCCATCTTTCTTTACCACATTCAGAATATTAAAACCTCTGCTACAACAAAACTCACAGAACTCTCTCATTTCCCACATTTCCCCTCCTTTGTCATCTTCAAAACCCACAAATAATTTGGAGATGTGAAGTGTAGAATTGAAATAATTCAGGAAATTTTACTGCAAAAATGACAGTGCCAAAATTGTATTCTTTACTGTGAATTAGGCAAGTAATATTGATGTGCCCGGAGTTGCCTGCTTAATTTTTACTCTCTTTCCCCCCATTTTAAGATTTTCAGGAGTGTGGGAGGGTGGTGGAAGTTTAAGCATGTTTTGGCAGAGTGAACTTATAGTGACCCTTTTCAAGGTTTTCCGGATAGAAAAGACTCAGAAGTGGATTGCCATTCTTCCCTTCTGGGGGTGCCCTGGGATTGTGCAGCTTGCCCAAGGCCACCCAGGCTGGCTGTACTTCCAGGAGGCACAGTGGGGAATCAAGACTCCCAACCTCTGGCTCCGTAGCCAGATACCTAAACCACTGAGCCAGCATAGAGAAGCTGTATAAATAGGCTTTGTAATCAAAGCCACTAGCCTCACTGCCCAGGCAGTTCCAGGATTTGTAATCTTAAAAAAGCAACATTACCAAGCACTTAGTGTAGCAGACGTAGGGGGGTTTCTGGAGGGTGGGGTTCTGGATATTCCAGTCTGGGGCCTTCTGCAGGCCAGAGGATCTCATGCTGTTCTTGGCCAAAGCACTGGATGCAGCTTTTGTTTATATACAGTGTTTTGATCAGCATGGCAGCCTGTATAGAGCAGCCAGTGGTCAGTTGCCAGGTAATGTATATACCCTACTGCTATCCTGGGTGATCAGCTGTTATCCCGTCTGTCATCCTAATAATTACAGTATCATATGCTGTGAAGTCAGTTCTGACTTATGGCAACTCTTCTCTGGGGTTTCCAGCTAGAGAATGCTCAGAAGTGATTTGCCATTCCCTTCTTCTGAGGGTGCCCTGGAACTGTACCGCCTTGCCCAAGACCACACAGGTTGGCCCTACGCACAGGAGGCACAGTGGGGGGAATCGAGCTCCCATCCTCTGGCTATACAGCCAGAAACCTACCTAGCCGTTTAAACAGGGCAATCAAATACCTTCTGTGCAAAATGTAGTCACGCTTTTATTGGACAGAGCGCGGTGCTTGGTTTGCATTTTGAACTCGGCAGCCTGAGGATCTCTGCTGCTTTTTTGGAATGAATTCGTACTCCTCATGCTGCAGAGAACACATTGAAACATTGCAGTGAAGTCTCAGGTGGCAGCCAAGAGTTAAGACATGGCTGGCTGCCTTGTCCCTCCTTTCTAGCCACAGTTCATGTTGCCATTCTATCTGGAGTCGTTGCGTTCATTCGCTTCACTTTCCTGGGCCTTCCAAACTCCTAGAAAATGTGGGCAAAAAGTATGCCAAATAAACAGGGTGAGAAGCAAACTACAGGTACAGTGGTGCCTCGCATAGCGACGTTAATTCGTTCTGCAAAAATCGCTGCAGAACGAAAACTTCGCTATGCGATATTAAAAAGCCCATAGAAACGCATTGAAACCCCTTCAATGGGTTCCTATGGGCTTAAAACTCACCATTGAGCGAAGATCCTCCATAGTGCCACCATTTTCGGTGCCTCTAAGCGAGAAATCCGTCCCTAAACACAGCGGGCGGCCATGTTTTTTCCCGGCGGCCATTTTGAAACCGCCGATCAGCTGTGCGAAAATGGGGGCTTTGCGATGATCGCTTCCCTGCGATCATCGCAAAGCGAAATTCCCCCATAGGGAACATCGCAAAGTGATCGCTTTTGTGATTTCAAAAAATGTGTCGCAAAGCAATTTCGTCATAAAACGAAGCAATCGCTATGCGAGGCACCACTGCATTCTCTGAGCTTGGTTAGTGGCCTCAGACTGTTTCTGTCCCAAAGGGCAAGTTGTACTGATGTGCTCATGCTGGTCTCTGGCTCCTCCCCCACGTTAATGGCTGTGATTGTCCATCCCTACAGTTCGCTCTGAATGCTGGCCTTCCTTTCTACACCCCTGAGGAATATTTCCTGGGCTGGAAAAAGGCATCGTTTGAGCTCCCCAGCTTTGACCCGGTGAATAACTCCTCCGTCTCCTAGTTTGGCTGCTGTAAAATGGTATTTCCCTTCTGAATATCCAAAGCATAATCAGGTGCCATACACGTCAGTAATCTGTACAACAGCCTTGAGAGTCAACTGTGTACTATATTAGTGAGAGTATGCATATATTAGTACAGCGCACACTCTTGTTTGTCTTGTTTTCTCCTTGAATCTGCGAAGATAAACAAGGATTCAGTGTAACTTTGCCTTAGTCCTGACCTCTCGAATCTGTATTATTATTTCATTATACTTCAGAGGAGGGCAAGAAGGATGATCAGGGGACAGGAAACCAAGCCCTGCGAGGAAAGAACTGAAAGAACTGGGTATATTTAGCTTTGAGAAAAGAAGACTGAGGGGAGATAGGAGAGCAATTTTCAAGTACTTGAAAGGTATTCATATAGAGGAGGAGTGGGATCTGTTCTTGGTCATCCCACAATGCAGGACACACATTAATGGGCTCAAGCTACAGGAAGCCAGATTTCAACTGAATAACCTAAGGAGGAGGTGATGATCTCTCTAACACTGGAGGCACACAAGAGAATATTAGATATGCATATGTCAGATCTACTTTGGGTTCTGCACTGACTCAGTGGCCTTAGAAGGCCCCCTTCCAACTCCATTATTCTCTGCTTCTATTAGTAGTAGTTATTTTATAACTTTGCTGTCACTGTCTTTCTACCAACATAGCGGGCCCTGGATCCCAAGGCACAGCTTTATGATCATCCAGATGCTCTCCTGACTTCATCTTCCCCAGAATTGGTAGTGGCTGTTGGTTTCCCCGCTGGTGAGTGAAAAGCCAACAGATCTGTGCTCTTTTAATGGGATAATTTATTGCCATTTCCTAAATGTCATGCTTAATGGTTCATGGTCAGTTGGGAAAAAACAAGCAACAGGTGAAGGGCTAACTCTCTCTCTCCGGTCTTGTCCTGCCAAGACAGAATGAAAACTGAGTCCCTTCCCTGGAGTAGTTTCAAAATCTGGGTTTGGTCCTGATTTCAAATGAAAAGTTTCTGCGTCCTTTGAGAAAATCAAAAAGCAGTATCACTTACTATTTCACTTGCTTCAAGTCTGTTTCTCCTTTGGTTGTCCTTACAACAATGGAAAGATGAAGTTTGAGACAATGGAGCTGTCCTTGGGCTTGGAGGTTTCAGCTAGAGTAGCTGTTTGAAGTGAAGGACCCTTGCTGACAATTGTGCTGTCTCCCAGGAGAGTCAGAGCAGCCAGAAGCAACTAAAGCTGTTTCTCTCCTTCCTTCCTCTGGTGACTCCAGCAGTGGTTACCAGGAGTGATTGGGCCCAAAGGTGAACAAGTCCAGAAAACATAAGGAGCACAGGATGGCATTTGATGAAATCGCAATTACAAAGAGGGGGTAGTTTAATGAAAGGAACATTTGCCTGTTTATTTGTTGTTCTAGCAAGGCTTGGGGTGCTATAGGTGTCCGTTGGGATCCCCAGACCTTTGGAAAACTAGTTTTCTCTGGTTCTCCATCCAACTTCTAACACAAATTATCTTCCTTTCCCCTCCTCTTCCAGCTGGCAAGTCTACTTTTTTGAAAAAATACTTGGTCTCTGTTGGTTACAACTACGTCAACCGGGTAAGTGGAGAGAACTCGGTCACCTTCCCCACTTTCTTTAATGAAGCCTTTCCTGTGTCATCCCCCTTCCTATATGTCGGACATGATTTGGCTGTGCTGCCTGGGAATGGCATGAGATACAGCCAAGCACATCTGGAGAGAGCTGGTTGGAAAAGGCTGCTGTAATGCTGAACCATTGGCCTTGGGATGTTTTGGACACCTTCCCTAACCTTCTTTGTGCTGGATAGCTCAGTGATTTAAGTATCAGGCTGCAGAGCCAGAGATTGTGAGTTTGATTACCCGCTGTGCCTCCTTGACAGGGGCTAGACTGGACAGGGTCCCTTCCAGCTCTGAAGTTCTAAGATTATAGTAGTGGTTCCCCACCTTGGGTCCCCAGATAGTGCTGGACTGCAACTCCCAGAAGCCTTCACCACTAGCTGGGCTGGCCAGGATTTCTGGGAGTTGCAGTCCAGCAACACCTGGGGACCCAAGGTGGGGAACCACTGGTTATAGTTGTACACCAAAACATCTGGAAGGCAAAAGTTTTTCCCCAGACCTTCTCCAAGGACTCATTCCTTCTCATCATCTGCTTTTCCACTCCACGCAGGACACCCTTGGTTCATGGCAGAAGTGTGTGGCATCGTGCCAAGCCTCACTAAAGGCAGGGAAGAGCGTAGCGGTGGACAACACCAACCCTGACCTGGAATCAAGACGAAGGTGAGGCTCCTTCTCCCAAGAGAGGTGAGCAGATGATGGGAGCTCCCAGGGAGTGGGAGCCAGATTCTCTGGAAAAAATAACACTTTACCTTTTCTCCCATGCAGGTATATCGAGTGTGCCAAGGAAGCTGGCGTTCCCTGCCGTTGTTTCCTTTTTACTGCTTCGTTGGAACAAGCCAAGCATAACAATAGAGTAAGTAGCTCTGTAGGACGCTGGAAAGGTTTTCTGGGTTCCCTACTCCAAAGAAGAAAACAAAACACCTAGCGGACCCCATAGTCCCCTACGTCCTGTACATTCTTCTGCTCTCACCTCATTTTTAGGAAATACATCAAAATTGAAAAAAGAAATTTCTCTCTCAGTGCTGACGAGACCTATCATAAGCCAAACAGTAGGGCTTCATGCTCTGGAGAGGACACTCCTCGATTCAGAGCATGTTACCATAGTCTCTCGAGACTGAAGGATGCCTATGATGATGATGAGGGTGGTCAATGAATATTCTGATTTTTCTAAAGAGGGTAAAGACAGGGCACCAACACACACCCTCTTCGTTCTGGAGTTGTTATAAAGAGCAGTTTATGGTAAAGCCCTGCTGCAGATTCTGAGGTGGACAAATTCAAGAGGAAGGTGTGCACACCTACCAGATTGTGAAAACCAGGATGCCCCCCCACACTCTTTTCTTCCTTTTTTTAATTTAGAAAAGCGTCTCATAGCCTCCAAGGAGCGATTTCACCACATTTGCATAAGTGAAAACAGGGTAAAATCCCTCCCGCCAGGCCCACAGATGGTATGTGGGTCCAAGTTCAAAAAAGAGGGATGATCAAAGCCAAGGGGGTTCTTCGCTGGGAGGCCATATGCAGGCTGCGCTTCACCCAGCCTTGAATGAAGCAGTAGAGTAACTGAGCATATCTTTATTTAGGTGTGATAGTTGAAAAATTACTGTGAAGTGCTAAGGGGGAAAGCTGAATCACTCTAGCTCAGCATTCAGAAAAGAGGTAACCTTGCAGATGATCTTGGGCTGCATGTCTCATTAGCCTTAGCCAGTGATGAGGGAACATGGGAGTTATGGCCCAACAAAAGCCGAGACCCGTAAATTCTTCAGTTCTTATCTAGCTCAGAGGATCTGTCTCTAGACTGTAGTAAAATGGAGACCTCCATAAAAACATACAAGCAGTGAAAGGCAATGAAGGACACCCTTTTTTGGCTTTAAAAGGGAAGCTCTGGTTCAGATGGTATTGAATCGCAGCTCAGCTCAGCCACGGCCAGATCAATAGTTATGGGATTGTAGTTGAGAAACTCCTGCATGATCACAAGTTTCCCTCCTCCACCTAAAAGTGTGGTGTAGCATTGAAAGTGAAACCTGTGCTTATATGGCTGCAGTGCTAGCAATCACTGACAACACACATCATCTTGTGTATTTATTGGCTGGCATTCTGTTTGTCTTATATCTATGTAAATGTGCCAGTTGTGACTGATTACACAGTGTCTGAAGTGCTTTGTGAATAGCATTTCCATCTTGGCGTAATGGAAAGTACTACATGAGTAATGTCGATTTCAGCTATTAAAACCTAGAATGCCATTTATCGTGCTGAGAACATCATGCAGCGACTGCTACAGCTTCTCTATATTATATAAAAAAGTAAAGGTTCCCCTTGACAATTTGTCCAGTCGTGTCCAACTCTAGGTGGCGGTGCTCATCTGTTTCCAACCCATAGAGCTAGCGTTTTGTCCGCAATCCTCCGTGGTCACGTGGCCAGCGTGACTAGACACGGAACTCCATTTACCTTTCCACCAAGGTGGTACCTATTTATCTACTCGCATTTTTGCATTTTGCATGCTTTCGAATCACTAGGTTGGCAGGAGCTGGGACAAGCAACAGGGGCTCACTCCGTCGCATGGATTCGATCTTACAACTGCAGGTCTTCTGACCTTGCAGCACAGAGGCTTCAGTGGTTTAACCCACAGTGCCACCATGTCACTCTATATTATATAACATCTGTCTTAAACTTGTTGCCTTAGAAGTTTGGATAGTCCACTTCTCCTTCCGTTCCATACTTAGCGAGTCTGCCATGGAAGAGAATGTTCATGTTCTCTTTTTTTAAGCATTCATAGTGCATTAACAGACCTTTTCTTTTAATTTCAGTTTCGGGAGATGACAGAGAAGGGGCATGTGCCTGTTAATGATATTGTCTTAAACAGCTACAAGTGAGTATCTTGGGGAAGGAACATGATTCACAATAACTCTGCGGGAGTGACCAACACACACATACCTATTTAAAATGCAACATATTAACAGTACTGCAACAAACAGAATCTCTTATTCCAACACATAATTAGCAACAAGTTGATCACTGTTTCTCATGTTTGTGCAGAGGTAAGATTATTTATTTCAAACTAGAAATGAAATACAGTGGTGCCCCGTATAGCGAGGTTAATCCGTTCCGGATTAACCCTCGCTATACGGAATCATCGCTAAACGGGTAGGGCAAAGGTATTGGAACGCATTAAAATTCGTTTAATGCGTTCCAATACCTTCGTTACTTACCCATTCAGCGAGGATCCCAGGTGCCGGCAGCCATTTTCCGCCTTCGCTAAGCGAGGGCAGGGCGCGAAAACGGCTGCCGGCAGCCATTTCCGGGCTTCCGGCGGCCATTTTGGAACCGCCGATCAGCTGTTCGGCGGCTCCAAAATGGCCGCCGCAATACCCGATCTTCGCAATGCGGGTTTTCCCCATTGCGAAGATCGGGTATGTTTCCGTATAGCGATCCCGAAAAAGGGATCGCTATATGGAAACATCGCTATACGGTGCACTCGTTAAGCGAGGCACCACTGTAATCCCTTTCTTTTTTGGCCCATGAAAATCCAGTAACATGCTCAAGTAAGAGTATGTGATTATACTATTTTTGTTGAAGAACATAGTGTGTTTGGGGTAATTTTCTGCATCCATTCTTGAAATATCACTTAACCCCCATATTTATCTTGGACAGGAATAAATATGTGGCACCATCACTGGAGGAGGGTTTCTCTGAAATCCTCAAGATTCACTTTGTTCCTCACTTCACGGACTCCAAATTGGAATCACTTTATCGCCAGTTTTCAGAAGGATGACATCAGATCAACAGTGCATCAGCATCCCTGGCTTTCCTGCTCAACACGTGTTGGATGGAGCTTTTTTAAAATATACCTCCATTGTGGTAGAAGGCATGTGTGTGAAGGCGTGACCTCCTCCTGCTGGTCAAGGGGAATGTTGGCTTAAGCTTATTCTGAAGCTATTTAAAAGTGAAGCAAAAAGAATGGAGTCCCTCTTCCCTGTGAAATAAAGGTTTGGAATGCACCCCGTTGTCTTCTCCCCATACAACCAAGCCTCTCTTATCCTTATTTTCTTTCAGGAAAAACAGCTTTAACTGTTTAACAGGAATATGAAAGACAGATGTAAATTTGCTGATAAACTACTGGATGATTTCCAGTAGATACGTATTGCTGATTGTTGTACAAAATCGTACTGCTGAAATGAAGGAAATCTGTGGTAAGAAGGAATGAACTTCTGTGGGAAAGTCTATAGCTGGGAGTTATAGTTTTGGTACTTGGAACATATTTCTGGACCCAGAATTTTTGTATGTTCTGTTATGCTGATTTAGTGGACAGCACAGTCCTAGTTTAAAGAATAGCAGCAGCAGTAAGTTAACAACCTGAAAGCCTAATTTTACTTACCTAGGGACAATGAGAAGGGGAAATACTGACAAGTGTGTTCACTGAGGCTGATCCCCCCTCAACAGAGCCCAAGCTGTGTGCCACATAAGGCTCCTAAAACAACTGCTTAGAAGGAAATATCAAGTTTTGAGGAGTGGCCCCAGTAGGCAGCTCTCTTGAGGCCTAGGCCCTCACTGGGCTGGGCAAAGCAAGTTGGGGGAGGTACTTTCTCTTATACACAGCAGGAATTCTCCAAAAGGTTTATTTTACAAAAAATAACTATAATAAAAGAACAGCCATTCTTTCACACACAAACAGGCAGGATATCCAAGAGCCCTCATGATGTATCCATTGTTTCTCCCTCTGGAAAACAAAACAAACCAAAACACCCAAGTGAGACTTCAAAACGGAAAAACAATGGGACATTCTTCCCTTCTCCCTGGGGATTCCAGGTGACCTCCTGAAGCTCTACCCTCCGAATGAATGTTAGGAAGTGTCTTGTAATCTCTCCGGCAAGCTCTATGATGATCTACCACTATCGGATCATCCCAAAGCAAACTCCCACCATCCTGGTAAATGCTTAGAAGCTAACACTTCTTCCTCAAATGAGTGTCCCTGGTCTGTCACATTGCACAACCACTTATTTTTATTTAAAAGCCCTCATAAAGTTTGCTCCAGGCGGAAGACTGGAAACTTGCACATTGTACAGTTCTGCAACAAGCTCAGGTAAAATCAGCTTCCGTATTTAAAAAACAAAAAAGACATAATTTCTAGCCCACCTGAAAAAAAGCTGAAAACATAGTTTTCAGAGGCCTTACAGCTGTTCGTTTTAAGGAGAATTTAGCTAGTATTGGTTTCTGTCCCTTCCACAACACTCTTACAAGTTGCAACCATTTCTCAAATTTTAGTTTTATTAGGCCCACCCAACAAAGCTGAATTCTACAAAAAAAGAACAACCTTTCAATAATAAATAATATTAAAAATGCATAGTTTATTCCCATTTGAGAAAATGGGGTTACCGCACACTTTTACCTCCTTTGTTTTTATTCCACTCACACATCACAATTTCCCTTACCGCAACAGTTTAGGAACATCTAGAACAGGAATGCGAAACATGGACCACAGATTGCTTGTGGCCGAAACTCCACTGAGAAAAAGATTCCATCTGAAAAAGGAGAATTCTCGCTCCACATGTTGTAATTCTGGCCCTCTGAGGAGCAATCACTGGCCTTCTGGACTACTGCGGCCTAATCCCCAAAAATTCCCTCTGGGGGTTCCAAGATGTACAATTCATGACATTCAGGAGAATGTGCCAAATTCCATTTGGGTTTTACAATCACTGTAAAAACCTCCACAAACTTACACTGTGAGGGGTCTCCCCAATGTAGCTTCATATCTGTAGCTGCTTCAACTCATGTAGGAAGGACAAAAATGTGGCCAAACATTGGGGGTGGGAGAAACAGGACCCGAATTTTTGGCAAAAGCACCACATTGAGTGTGGATTCAGATCCCCCGTGGTGATGGTTGCACACAGACCAAAAGCATTCACAGCATCACCTTAAACTAAAAACTATAGCTTTGTTGATGAGAAGCCAGCCGTGGCCTTAAATCGGAGCCCTCCCTTTTGGCAAGAACCTTCTGAATTCTTGGCAGGCAAAATCTTACTTTGCTTCAAAAGCAGAAGAAAAAATAGGCAGGCTAGTCCTAGTGAAGAACTGACCCTGGCCTTTGGAGATCTTCAGTGATCCTTCACAGCCCCCAGCCACAGTTACACCATTACTCACTGAGTTCATTGAACATGAAGGCATCCTGATACTCTTTCATGTACTGAGTAGAGCGTGATTCATCCAGGAACAGTGAATACACACGCTTGATGTCATCTACTTGGACTTCGGTGCCCTGTGGAGGAGAAAGGAAAAGGTCAGTGCTCCCTCTGGAAGAGGCAGATAAAGAACTTCACAAAAAATTCCACAAGGTAAGTGAAATTCAGCATACAAGACAGCAACCTCTGGCTAGGCCTGGAAATCAGAAGTGAGGACGTCTAGCTCCCAAAGCTTCCCTGCATTGTGTCCCTCAGCTACTCTCTTCCAAGAACATAGGGGCCTTGATTTTCCTAGCAAGGTCCTGCCTGTTTGGTTCCCACTGTGTCATACCAATGTGCCCAATGTCTCAAGCCTCCAAA
Organism: Pogona vitticeps; assembly: GCF_051106095.1. Taxonomy (NCBI): domain Eukaryota; kingdom Metazoa; phylum Chordata; class Lepidosauria; order Squamata; family Agamidae; genus Pogona; species Pogona vitticeps. Next base: position 101,271,566 of record NC_135788.1, read on the forward strand.
CACAACGCTAAAGTGTCCCTCCCATTCTTATTTAAGAGCAAACACAAGTGTAATTTCTAACCCACCCCAAGTCCTGATCAGATTTACGTTCTAGAGGAGATGGGAGTTCCTGGCATGCATACACAGGACCCAAATGAAAGGTTCTTGGAAATTGCAAGTAAGATGCAGAATGGAAGCAGCAGCAGCATGGATTGCTTTAATATGATCAGAGGCTGAAATTTAATCCAGCTGTTGCAATTCCAGAGGTAACTGTTTTAGTCTGTTGAAGCCAAACAATAAGAAGACTTGGGACACCTAAAGTCTAGAAGGCTTCATCTGGCAGATGTTTTCATATACTGTAGTCCACTTGTATCCAGAGAAGTGGGTTACAGTTCAGGAAAGCTCCTGACAAACTAAACTTGTCTTTAACATGTTGTAAGGATCTTGGTTGTTTCATTTGTTTTAAGTCGTCTTCCTCCTATGAGGACACTTAAAGGACTACTCCAGGCTCACCTTCCTCTTGCGACACACAAGGTTGGCTGCTGTGATGAGCTGGATGGCATACCGCAAGGAGGTCTCCAAGCCAATGCGGGTGAGAACTGTGTAGGCATCTTCATTCATCTCAACATCTTCCTCCTCACACCTGCAAGATAAATAGGACAGCACTCAGAAGACAGAGCTCCTTCTCGGAACCTCAAAGAACAAGGAATAAACGAAGCAAGCCATTGTGATGGGAAGGGGAGCGCAAGAGAACGGCGAAGCACCCGAGATAAAAGGGCTGCGGTCCTTAGCCCCTCACCGGATTTTGAGGATCTGCTTGGTCTCCTTGTCACTGTACGGGGAGGTTGAGATGATGAGCATGCGATCCAGCAAATCAATGGGGATACCGTGGGGACTCTGGTAGTTAGTGCCACGAATCCTGCATTGAAAGAGGAAGCAAGGAATGAAGGAGAGAGAACTTCAGTCCTCCTGTGATTTTGTCATTAACACTTAACAACATCATGATGCCCTAATTCTTTTTGTGTCTCATAAAGCCTTCCCAAGCTTACTGCTCTCTAGCTGCATTGGACTCCAACTCCCATCACACCCAACCAACACAGCCACTTAATGGTACCATGTTGAAGGATGTTGTGATACGTTATGCTCACACTACAACCATCTTCCCAACTGGGTCCTTGTCTACCAACATACTCCCTTCCCTCCTCCGCTGCAATGTGGAAAAGCTTATCTGTAATGCAGGTCACATCACTTGCCAGAATATAAGGTGATTTTTTCAATAGGGAGGTGGAACACACTGGTGTCACGGAACAGCTTATTCTGCCTTGAGGCAGACATGCTCTCAAGTACGAGTGAAAGAATGTACAGAGCTGTGTAAGTTTACAAGTCACAGAATCAGGGTGACCATGGCACAGAATGTTCCTCCATTTCTCTCAAATGCAACCACCAGCACCACAAGTCCTTTATGTTTAAGTGCCCGGAGATACCAAGCCCAACCCTGCCCCATAGCAATTCCCTACCAACCTGGTGATGCCTCGGTTGGTAGCCATGATGAGGACAGGCGCCATGTCACTCTCCAGGGCTCGGTTGAGGAAGGAGAAGCACTCAATGTCCAACATATGGACTTCGTCAATGAAAAGAACCTGGAAGAAAGGAGAAGAGCGGATGTTGGATGGGAGAAAAGAAGAGTTATCCTTCTCCAACCCTTCAAACAAAAGCAGTGTAGGGGAAAAAAAGGTGGCACAGAAAGCATAATGCAGAACTCACCCCTGGGATCACTTCAGCCTTGCCCTCCTCTCGCCACTCAGCTACCTTGGCATTGATCTGCTCTCGCACTTCTGATTTGATCTCTCCTGTGTCACCTGGAAATGCACACAGGGTATGAGGGGCAGAGGACATGAGAAGCCGTTTCTCCAAAGATCCAATTCCATTCTCCTCTCAGACATAATACCCCGTCCCCAAGAAAGACTGAATTGCCCACCCAAGAATTTAGATCACTGCTCTTCCCATATCAGAATTTTCACCTTTGAAACTCTACTCTCACAAATCACGTAGCAGTACTCGGGTAACCCAGGATGGTAAGAGCAAGCAAGAGGCAACGGTAGATTTATTACATTCTCATCCTTTACTTTATCCAAGGAACTCGGGATATGGGGTTCTCCCAACCCACCCTCCAATGTATTCATTTATCAGAATTATTACCCATCACTCTTACAATACATTTTGATGAGGACAATCTCACAATTCTAAATCATTCTGTATATGCCTTCCAACTGTAGGCATGTGGTCCAGACTTTGTCTTGCTCTCCCAGAGCCTGAACCTCTCACTATTTCCAGTTACTTGTCCTTTCAAGTACTAGATGATCCCCCTCTCTCTCCTCTCAAATTTGCTACACTCTGTACAGTTCACATTTTTCCCCAAAATTATTGGAGCCAGAATCCTATTTACTCACATGGGGGAGTAAAGACAATCACACAAGCTCCCCTGAATTCCTTCTTCAGCAGACTCTCCCTGACACTTGCCTGAATTACAATGACTGCAAAACGGGGCATACAACTGGCTGCACATACAGGTTATGTGAAGCACAGCTAAGAGGAGTGAAAAAAACTTTTGCCTTACATGTGTGGTTTTTGTTTTTTAGGACGTTTATTTAACAGAACGGAGTGTGGTTGCTCTAAAATTATTATCTGAAAGGACAGATTGAACCCTGTTCATAAATCAAATGATCTAGAGTGTAATCTTACTGACTCCACATACAAGTATGCTGAGAAAAAACTATTTCAATTTTTAAACTCTTCTTACAGCTTAGTATTCATTCACACTGGAACACTGGAAACTGAAAGACCCACTAGAAAATGTACACATATACATATATACCTATGTATATACAGTAGGACCCCCATATCCATGGGAGATTGGTTCCAAGCTGCCCCCATGGATGCTTAAAAAATACAAATTATAGCGAACATCTCCCTCTTCAAACCAAACGCCCTCCAGAAGGTTTAAGGGCAAAGCCCTCCCCGCCTTCCCTCTGATCCATGCAAACCCAACAGTTATACGAAGAGAAGGCAGAAAACAGAGGCCACCACTGCTTTGGGAGAGCCGTTTACCTACACGCTGAGCTTGTTGCCAGCATGCTCTCAGGCTTCAATGCAAACCAAGCTGGCTGGAGACACCTCTGTCCTGCTTCCTGCCTAGATCACATGGCACCGATGCTTTTTTTAAAAAAAAAAAACTCTCTGGGCACCTCCACTTCTGGGAAGAAAGCTTGCAAAAGGAAAGACCTTAAGCAGCCAGAGACTACGGTACCTATGCCATGAATTCTTCATAGCTCTGCCTCTATGGCTCCCTATAGTGACCAAGTCTGGTAAAGCATGTGCATTTTTCTGCAGTTTTCTTTTAATACTGTTGATATTTAATATAATATTTGTAGGCTATAATAAGTGAACCAATAGATGAGGATAAGGGGTTCCTACTGTATATTACACTTACACACACTACTGTGGTGTACATACAACAGAATTAACTACAGTACCAAACTCCTGCTAGTTAACAAGCTGCTACTTCTATAATCATTATAATCATCTTATAACTACAGAGCTGAAAGGGACACTACGTATCATCAAATCCAGTCCATGTTAGAGAGGCAGAGTGGGGAATTGAACTCCCAACCTCTACAGCCAGATACCTAAACCACTGAGCTATTCAGCAGTTCATCCCCCACTGCATGCCAGTCATGTGAGTCTTTGTATGGCTCTAAGTGGCATTTCTTTAACTAATAGCATTTTGCTTCTGTGAGTTATGCCAGTGCACATATGCCACTGTAATCAGCCAACAGATATCTGTGCACTGTATTTACGGTATGGCTTTGCTCCCATGGTATTGCTGCACCCAGAACCTTCATCAGTGACCCAGCACCCTTTCCCTGATAGAACTCCTCAAGGAGAGGCTTCCACTGCTATTCCTACACCTCTCTCTCTCTCATCGGTGCTGACAACAGGCTCTTACCAGAGAAAAGCGCCAGGAAGCCCTGTGTGCGGCTGTTGATAACATCAATTTCATGCAGCGAGACTGTGTGCACCACTTCCTTGCGCTTCTGCAGCTCGCCGTCAGGGCACTGGACAAACTTTGTCTGATAAAGGGAAGGTGCTGTTAAAAGATCTGGATGCTTCTCGTGTGTCATTTCCCAGCCCAACCTCACAAAACCCTACACCTGTGGGGTACAGTCACCTATGTCATGAATACATATGGAATTGCCTTAAGCCGTCCTGACAGGGGTCAGGTTTTCAAAGCAGCTTTTCCCCAGGCAGATGTTTTGGCTGGACCCATGGATGGGCGGAGCTGCAACCAAACACATCTGGAGGGCATAAGGTAGAGAAAGACAGTGCCAAAGGAGGCAAGGTTTTCTTCCCCCATCCCTCTTACCCCAAATGCTTTTATCTTCAAATACTGAGGACTTAATGGAAAACTTCTGCATCCACACCAGGTGTTCTACTACTCAGCCCTGGTGTGTAATGGTTGTGTTCCATCCCCTGCCCAGAACTGAACAATGGGATCTCTAGTTTCTAATAGGCATCACAGTACCTGTGAACCCATGGCATCGTAGTCTCGTGCTCGTGTGAAAGAGCGTCCTAGTTTAGTGATCTTGCCAGTGGCTTTGTCGATGGTAATGACATCACTAAGAGAAAATAAAAGAAAGTCTTAACACCAGGAACCAACATGTGCCACAAACAGCAAACGACCCCGTCCTTCAAATGATGACTTCGGAATGATGGGTAGTTTTTCTTAAGAGTGTTAAAGAAGAGTTAGACTGGTGGATTTTCTCTATTATTTCCATGCCATTCCATGTCATATATGGGGAGGGACAATTTTCACAAAAAGCAATGAGACTGAAAGGCCTGCTCTGGTCAGAGAATGAGGCATTTTAATATTATTTGTGAAGGTATGCTCTAATTCAAAAGACGGGGAGACAGAGCTTCTCACTTAGTTCCACTGACGAAAACCTAGAGCTACTTAACTTCAAACAATATAATATTGATAAATTCATTTTACTCCTGCAGTATTAGGATGAGATCAGACTACATAAGGGCTCATTGAAACTACTTTGTGGATCCCTGGCATTAATCATTCATGGGCAGAGTAAGAATAGAGTACATAGGCTAAGATGGATGCTTTCACAGCATCCACTACCCATCCAACACTGTTAGAGATTTAAGGAGAGTGGTATAGAGCAAAACATAGGTTTTCGGACTTCAGATCTTTTGAGGCACCACACAGCTTTGTCCTTCTTGTTGATCTCTTATCACTTGTTCCAAATTTTTTGGGGGGGGGATCGATGTTTGGGCTACTACTTCCAGAATTCCCTAACTAGCACAGCAATAGCTATGATGCCTAAGAAATCTGGATGCTGTAGTCTACAACAAAAGTTCTCTAAGCTCCGCATTTGGTACTCTCTTTGCCTTGCCCTCATCCCCACATCTCACACCACTCACCCATTACAGTGACAGCCCACCATGGTACACACATCCCTGTTACAGGGCATCCAAGACCTATCACCAGGTCTTCAAATATACTCACATAGACCATTCACAAGTGTGTTCCTTTTCCTCACTTGTTTAATTTTAAAACCTCTTCTCTGCTTACATTTGTGCGGAATCAAACTTGCAACCTTGGGCGCCATGGCCTTCTCACTTCTTACCTGCATGTAACCAGAGCTGCCTCTCCCCCCCCCCCCACCCTCACCGCCTCTTTTCCCTTCCCATGCTTACCCAGCCTGTACTTTCTCCTTGGTCAATGACTCAATCATCTTGGTGCCCAAGTCATAAATCGTCTCCATTTCAGTCGTCTTCAAGGTCAGCTTCCCTACCTTTGCACCCTGCACCAGGAAAATAAGACACTCTTCAGTGATTGTTCAATACACAAGTTGCAACTCATAGTACCCCCATTACTGGGAAAATGGACATAACCCGGTGCATCTTCTACTACAGATTTACTCACTGTGCCAGTTGCTGGGCGATCTATTTGGATCTCTACCACTTCACCTTCAATTATTTCTGTTTCCTCCCTAAAATTATAGAGGAGAGTCAAAATGGTTATCTCAGTCCATAGGCTATCTGCAGAATATTCTTAACTAATGAAATCCAGAATCAGTGCCCATACTACCCCCTCAAACTTAAATCAATACATTTTCTCCCTTTGGGTGTGTTCATCTATTTATCTAGCCTTGAATGTACCAATCTATGATTGACCGATGTACAACTCTTGAGAACCAGCACTGGGATCTCCATCTGTCATCTCCAGTCTGTAAACAATGCTTAACAGGCAGTGACTGACCTTTAAAAGCAGGGCCCTTTTGCATTTTCACTACGTATAATCTTCTAGCTCCCCTACACGCATATAAACATGCATCCATTGAAACTTCACTTTGCAGAAGTGGACTGCAGTCCACAAAATATTATGTCAAATAAAATGTTTAGTCTTAAAGGTGACACAGGGCTTTACATTGTTTTTACTCCACACTCATAAGACTATCATCTCACAAAAGCTGTAAATACTGTTGGGTTTTCTGCCATCATTAATCTTTCTAGCATGATCAATGGTGAAGGATGATGGTAGCTGCAATCTAACAACATCTAGCCAACCACCCTTCGCTGTGGCAGAACCCAATCAATCTTTAGAGAACAAGAAAAGGTTCCTGGCTGCTCCTCACTTGATACGGACGCCAATGGAACGCCGGAAGGCTTGAGTCAATGCCTCTGTCTTGCTCATCTCCAAAGAGAAGATCTCACTGCCTGCAATAGCTGTGAAAGGAGTGTCAAGGCCCAGTGCCTGTGCCATTCCTGGAAGAGAGGAGAAGAGATTCATTGAGAGTGAGGCCAGAGCCTAAGACACTCTTTGGCTCTCTGATACTAAAATTGAAGAAAAAGATGTCCTGCAGCAGGGAACACCCAAAGATTATTGAGCCACCCCTACTTGAAATGTCAGCAGACCTCTCCCAATTTTTAGGATCTGTTCCTTACCCATGGCAATGGCAGTCTTCCCTGTGCCTGGCTGGCCAGCAATCAGAACAGCTCGGCCAGCAATTTTGCCCTCCTTGATCATCTCCAAGATCACACCAGCAGCCCGACGAGCAGCTAGCTGGCCTACCATGCCCTGGGATACCTAGCAGGGAGAAAACAGAGGGAGAAGTACAGGGGCAGGAAGGGATTCCCCCTTCATTCCCACATTTCTGATCCAAGTCATGTATGCTCATCTCATGCAGATACTGTACTACCTGTCTTCTTCCATCTCAAACAGACCCATATAGATTACCCTCCCTGTTTTGCTCTGCTCCCTTGAAAATCTACACTCATACAGCTATGCAGAAGTTTATGAATCTTGCAATAATGCTCATGATTTTCTTTCTGTTCACAATATCACAATGTGTTTCACATAATACATATATATAGCAGAGGTAAATCAGTGCATTTTGGAATGTTGGCAAATTCCTTTCATCTACAGTTGACTGGACAAAGAAAATCACAAGCAGTGAACAGACAGCATTTAGTTTACCTTGTTTACAAAAGAGATGCCTGTACGTGCAGAAAACCCAATCTATACTACACCTATAACACCAAACCTTAGTAGACTCTCCCTCATTCAGTCAGAGTCTATCAGCTACACAAGACCTAATACAGCAACTAGTCAAAAGTTCTTTCTTCCAAGTACCTGTCGGGGTTCCAATGTATCATCCAAGCCAAGCCCTCGGATGTGGGAATGGGCACCTGTGGGAGAGAAAAACTATTCAGAAGAGGTGGGTGAGCTTGCACACCAAAGGAATCGGAACCACAAAGCCATCTAGTGCCATACTCCTCTTTGAGCAAATGCCCGCTTTAGGCATCGATTTTCATGACGACAACAAAACAACACTAGAGATAAGCTCAGGAAGAGGCTGAGTAAACAATGGACACTTACCAATGCGTTCAATTCGGGTGACATCCCGAACTTCGGGCACCTTCGTAGCCTAAGGAAAAAGGGAGAAAAATGAGACTTACCAGATCCACATATACTGGGGGCAAATATTTCCAGTTAAATCCAATTAGTTAATTTCCCTCCCCCCCCCATTACTTGCACTAGAAAGAAACTAAATCAAGACATCACAATCTCCCTAGATTGCTTTTCAAAAGATGGAATCTCTTCTGTTATCTCAGTAGCAAAGATGATAAAGGCACACAATACATAGACACACATCACGCCATAGTCAGTGTTTAAAACCCTGGGTTCTAATATGGCACAGTGGTAGAGTGATTTAATGGTTAGTGCTAGGGAAGGCATTAATTCAAATTCCCATTTTAAACTGGCTTAGAACAGGGGACAGAAGCCTTCAGATTAGAAGAATCTACTTTAGTTTTTACCCAAACCGCAAGATCCACAGCCAAAGCAATATACATGGTTTTCAAATCGAAGAAGCCTGAAAACAGGAATGTTTGTGTACCACAACTGAGCACAGCTCAGTTTTTTTTCCACAAAAATCCTCATGATCAAGATCTGCTTTATTTTGGCCATGCAAATAGGGCAGTGATGGTGACATTTTACTATTGCCATATGTTACTCGGCTAAAATCCTCACCAATCCACTTCAGATCATCCAGATCTCAACTAACCTATCAAACACCTCTGGCTTACAGCAAAGAACAAAAGCGAGGCATAGGTTGAAAGCAGGAAAAGCAATGAGAGTGGGGTTCCCCACATAGCCTTGAACCTCACTGGGCAAGCTTTGATCAGTCTTTCTCAACCTAATCTACCTCACAGGGTTGTTGAGTGGATGAAAAAAAGGGGGGGGAGAAGGAGAGAATCCTGCAAAGCCAGCCGAGCCCCACAGAGAAAAGTGGGATAAAAATAAGTACGCACAATGAATCAGGTTGCACAGGGGTGGACTGGCTCTCCAGATGTTGCAGCACCCATCAGCCTTGGCCAGCACAGGCGAGAGCGGGGGATGATGGGATCTGCAGTTCCACAACATCTGGATGGCTACAAACCGCTGGGGTCTAGAGACTATCAAGGATGGGGGTAGCGAAGCGGGATAATAACGCATCGCAGGGAAGCCAAAGGGAGAGGAAGGGTCACACTCTGCAAATCTGAACCTGCCCTCGCCCTCCTCAGCCGGGAGGAGAAGAACCCATGAAGCCAGAGGATCCGGGTATTTTTCTGGAAGGAAAGAAGAGGCTGTCGCTCACCGCGGCTGTTGCCATGCTGCTGCCGGTGCCTCGTCTCGCGCCGTCTCTAAGCGCAGGCCCGCCCCGCCTTCCCAACCGCCGCAGGAAGCCGGAAACCGGAAGGCCATCCTAGTAAGCCAGTACGGCGAGTCTAGTTCATATCTATGATCTTTCGGTCCTCCAGCGTTTACTTTTTTTAAAAAAAAAAATCTGCTAGTCCCGTTTGACGTGCCCTCGTTCAACCTTCGCCCTACAGTGTCCACCTTCGCGCTCTTAGCCTGCCTCTCCATCCCATAAACACTCTAGTCGCTGCCCTTGCCCCACGTCCCCCTCAATTTTTATCCACCCCGCCGTTACAACCTTGCTGGACTACAACTCCCATAGTTCCTTAATGTTACTTTAGCGTTAATGAGGTTCTCTTGGGTTTATTGAGCTGGACTGGCGCTTGCAAAGGGGATGGGGATGAGCAAATGCAAATCAAGAAGGAAGGAAGGAAAGGGTGGAGAATTTTTGACTTATGGACTTCAACACCCATAAATATCAGCCAGCACAGCAAACTGTAAGGAACTATGGGAGTTGTAGTGCAGAAGACGACAAAAAGGAGTAATGGAACATAATTTCTCCAGAATGAGTGTGAGGGGGAATACGGTAATTATGGATTATTTGGTTCAGTTTTGGATGACACGGTGTGGATGGAATTTCTTCAGACGTTACCTAGCTCAGGACCAGGTGTCCATTTGTACGCACACAGATGCATGTTTCAGCAAACCAAAAAACTTTTCAGCATATGTATAACATTTGACTCCTCTGGTATATATAGGACAGTCTAGATGGACATACATACATACATACGTAGACAAATATAGATTGACTCAGAATACATGAAAATGAAGTTTTACATGATGTTCTTGCTTCTGCTTTTTCAGGTCGTCTTAGTATGCTGTTTCCAGCCAAGCACAAAACATCCCAAAGTGGTTCGATTATTATATCAGGTGTTGTCCTCTAGTCTAGATACATGCCACGAGGTGCTAATGTTCCAAGTCTACAAGTCTGAAAACAATTCCATTCTGGTATGCAAGTTAACTTACAGGCTCAAACATGTCTACGATTACTACCAGGCGTGTTTTATTTATGCACTTAATATATTTTACCACACCTTAAAAGGGACCCAAGGTTAGGGTTGCCAGATGTCAGGCAAAAGGAGGACATGTCCTCCTTTTTAGCCTAATGTCCTCCGTCAGGCAGGCAAAGATAAAATGTCAGGCTTTTATATACTTTATGTTATAATTTTGGATGGGAGGGGGAGAGGTGGAAGGACCCCCTGGCTTTCCCCTCCACCACATGCCCGCCCATCCCCGGTATTTTGAAAAAAAGCCTCCATTGAATTTATTTTTAATTTTTAACATGACTGTTTCTTGGTCGGTTCACTAAGAGACATTTATTGGCAGCTATTGTAATAAAATTGTATTGATTGTGGGTTTAATCTGGAATGATTCAAATGAAATATTCAATATGTCCTCCTCTGTCCTCCTTTTTGTCTTTCTATGTCCTCCTTTTGGTACCAATGTATCTGGCAACCCTACCCAAGGTAGCTTACATCATTAAATGACAATATTTAAAAGATCATGTGTATGGAAACATTTAGAATCACATACCACACTAAAAATGGCAAATTTTATATATAGCCACACTTAATACTTTATACATTTTCTTTTTCTCATTGACAGCCCTCTCCTTCACTGTGTGTGAATGTAACATATATGCTCATATAGAAACACTAAACTAACTAGCATAAGTAATGCATTTGATAAAATGGCTATATTCCACACACACACACAAATCCTGTGTTATAATAAACTTGGTAACTGATAAAGGACATATTTTTTGCTGTTTGTGTTAACGGTTGACTTAGTTACAGTCGTATTCCTATTGTTTTTACCAATAAAGCACTTTCAATATATATAGTATGTCAAAGACATGTCTTTGGTCCTAAGGAGCCTTGGCAAAGGCCCTAGGAAGTGGTAGTGGTGAGGTTTGGACATATTCAGTAGGTATCTAGGCCTGGAGCGCTAAGTGTTCTAACTCTTATGTGCTATATACTTCAAATTAACTGCTTTTATTCTTTTCTCTGCAGTAATTTTTTTCCTGCACATTTATTTTATAATACAATGCATTTTTATTACTTCTAAGTGAAAGCCACTCAGAAACCTATGTTATTAGGAAACCTTACAGAAATATAAAAGGTAAATACAGCAGAAAGAAGAGTGATGTAACAGAACAAAGAGAAAACAAAGCTAGGCAAAAATAATCAAGATTGAAATATATTTTTGAAATTAAAGCTTTATTTAAAAACAAACACAATATTGTCACCAATGCTCCACAGAAATAGTCCCATATTCCTGAGTTTGAAGTCTAAATTATTTTCAGAGATTTGCAACTCCATCCTATGTATATTTATTTGAAATTTGGTTCTGGAGCTTTTAACAGGAGCAACTTGCAATTTAGTGTTGTAGGGGGTTTAGTTGTTTCATTCCTGTTATGTCTGTCTCCGGTTTTCAATCCCCAAATATTCTCAGAATTCCCAAACTTTTAGCGAGCAATAAAACCACAAATAAAATACGTATAGAACAGGTGAAGAAAAAAATTCAGGCATTGAAAGTAAAGCTAAGATTGAGTTCTTTTTAAAACTCCTTGTTGTTTGCTTGGACAAACAAATAAGAATTTCACTTGGTCTCACATGACAAAAGCAAGGCATCGTAAAGAAGAGGTGCCACCCTTCTCCTGTGTCACCTCATGGGGATCCCTAGAAAAGAAATGTCTCAACATTGAACAAGTTCATAATAGAACAAGATGTCCTTCAGACTTCCTTAGGTTATAATATTATGCACAGTTAGGTAAAACTATGATGCAGCACCAAATTTAGTTACACATTTCCAAGTAGCCATCCAAAGGAACACAGTTATATTACAAATTATCTGCTTCAAATCAAAAACATTTTAACAGAACTGGAAGTAGGACTCAGTCCATTCTATTTGTGTAGTGGTCTCATCATCCCTACACATCCTAGCTAACAGTCTGGGATAACAGGAATTGTAGTCTAGAGGGCAAACGTTGGCAATGGCTTTTTTGGTCAATAAGATTGTATACACCTAATAAGTAACTATCCAAGTGCCTTAAGAACATGAAATTCTAAACATTTCGTACTCCAATTCCTTGTTTTTGCCTACTCCTTTCATCTGTGAGCCTTAAACTGCTTCTCCAGATGTTAAATATAAAAAGAAAAAAAAAACATCAAACCCTTCCGGAAGATATCTTCCATATAAATGCAACATGCCAATAAGAGTAATATTGCCATTTCTCCAATTCACTCCAAACACAGTCATTCAGAACTACTTAATGCAGATTTCTAGATCACAGTAATAGAGTTAAAAGTTACATCCCACTCATGGCTGCTAGGCCAAAAGTTTCTTCCTTAATTTGCAGGAATGAGGCAAGATGAGATTTCCTGGATAACTCAAACAAGTTACTAACTTAACTGTCAATTTCTTCAAACAACTTCGAAGAACATACGCTCCTCTGTATAAGTGTCACAAAACTGGCTCATAGCTAGTCCAGCTGCAGGTCAAATATCTCCTCCTGGGCCACAATGCTCTCCTACAAGGAAAGAAAGAAAAACCCTGAAAATTATCAGTCATCTCATCAGCATCTTGATAGAAAATATTTAAACAGTATTTGTATTATTATTCTGTCAGATGACCCTAGAAAAGTAAGCCAGATCCAAGTGGGATAGAAGATCCCAGTTGAGTCCCAGATCTTGCTTAAGTACAAATGAATCTACAATGTACAGCTAAAGCAGTTTGATGCCAGTTCAAGTAACACAATTCCATCCTATGGACTCTTGGGATTTGTAGTTTTGGTGAGGTGTTTAGTATTCTCTGCTCTAGTTAAGGGAAATGTGTGGAACATTATGTAGTGCACTAAACTACACACTATGGAATTTCACACGATGGAGCCACAATCAAGTGTTATTAAAGAGCTATAAAAATGTATACTGTAAATACACCCTAAAACTTGTTTGCTATAAACCATCCAAGATGCTGTAATGCCAACTTGACCTTTGTTTGCTACTGGACTGTTTAGGTTTCTCTCAAGAGTCTGAGGTGTCCTATAGACTCTCATGACACTGAAAACACTGCTGCCAAATAGGTCACTTAGCCCCATTTTTATAGAAGTGGTACAGAAGACTAGAGTGTGAACTGCCTGAGCAACAACACAATGGCTAAAATCCAACAGAAAGCCACAACTGGAGTAGACCCACTGAATCAGTGGGATTTGCTAAAAACCAACTTCTCTGTAAGTTCAAGTGACTCAATGGGGCTGCTCTAGTTGCGACTGACTACTGGATTTCAAGTAATGTATCAAACGGATGGCCCTCTTGGGTAAGAAGTTCACATTCGGTCAGTAGTGCCATTATAATGAGAAAGAATGTTCCCATGTCAGTCTCAGTTAAAATTCTACCCCTGACAACATTTGACTATTCTGTTTTCAGAGTCTGATATGTTATAATGGGTGGGGAATAAACTATAATTTGGAAAAGTCCTTGAGGGGTGAGGATATGGACGGTATAGCAACTAGAAAAAAACTAAAGAGTACCAAATGCCATGCCCACCCATTTGGACATTCCCCCAACAACAATATAAAACACGGCTTAATCCTCTGTTCAAGAGCAAGCTTCAGTACTTCTAAAGTAGAAAATTACAGCTGTCCCTGGGGGCCCAAGTAACCCATTCCTCAGGTAACTGATAACAGAGTAACCACAAATCCAGAACTTTGAAATAGAATTCTCCAGGGAGCATAGTTACAGAATATGGTAACTGGAGTATTCTGAAAGCTATACTGTAGTCCTAAAAAGTAACTTTTCCAAGCTCTGAGCAAAATGAGCAGGCCAGATAAGGAGCCCTTTAAGGCCATATCTGATCTGTAGAGCTGGAATCTCCCTACATTGTACAGTATCTATATATTGCAGCATCACCTGCTTCTCTACATACCCAGCCACCTTGCTGCTGAAGCCAAGGAACAAACATGTCCATATATTGCAGACTGTAGCCCATGAGGGTGTGTACGGTATGGCTGTTGATACCAGCCACTTTCCGTGTCAGCTCCATGGTGAGAGCCAGCTTGGCCAGCTGAGGGCTGGGGACACTTGGTGGAGTACGTGAGGTGAAGGCCTCAGCCAAGCGAGAGAAGCTGCGGTAGGACAGGCGGGAGAGGGCATTGCGTAGAAACGGGTCAGCTTCAATCTGCCAAGGAAAGAAAAAGCAGAAAAGGCCATAAGAGAAGAGACATCAGGGTGAACCATACGAAGGGCAACTCTGAATTCAAATGAGGAGGGCCTCCTATACTTTTCTATACAGTGGTGCCTTGCTAGACGATGATAATACGTTCCACTGAAATCGCTGTTTAGCGAAATCATTGTCTAGCGAAAAGCATTTCCCCATTGGAATGCATTGAAACCTGTTTAATGCATTCCAATGGGGAAGAATCGTCGTTGTCTAGCGAAGATCGGCCATAGGAAAGCCGCTTTGCGAACCACCAATCAGCTGTTTAAATCGCTGTCTTGCAAAGCTTAGGTCCCAAAAACACCTGTTCTGTGAGTGCGGAGGAAGCTGTCAAAATCGTCGTCTAGCAAAAATCGGTTTGCGAAGCAGGGACCAAACATTGTCCAGCAAAATTCCCCTATAGGAATCACTGTTTTGCGAATCGCTATAGCGATGGAAAAAAGTCAATGTCTAGCGAAAAAACTGTCATGTGGGGTAACTGTCTAACGAGGCACCACTGTATTTAGAAAAGCAACTCTTTTCATCTACAACTCCCAAAATCCAGTGGCCGTACTGGTTGGGGATTTGGGAAGGTGTCATCCATTAAAACAACTTTCCCAGGTTGTTTTCCTAAGCATTTATTTAGCATTGAGAGTGTGCTTAGTTAGATATGATGTGTGGCCCAAGTCAAAGAGATGACACTTGCCTCTGCTAATTTTCAAATTTCATTTACTCCTCACTATAGTGTGACTGCACCTCTCTGCAGCCTAGACCGTGGTGAAGGATGATGGGAGTTGAAGTCCATCAAAATCTGAAAGGCTTCATGTTTTCCATCCCTATATTGGCAGTCTCTTTTATCAATAGAAGAAGAGCAGATTGATGGCCCAGGTAAGGTTACATAAGGCCATTCATTGTGTGTGTTTAGTCGTTTAGTCGTGTCCGACTCTTCGTGACCCCATGGACCAGAGCACGCCAGGCCCTCCTGTCTTCTACTGCCTCCCGGAGTTGTGTCAGGTTCATGTTGGTTGCTTCGCAGACACTGTCCAGCCATCTCATCCTCGGTCGTCCCCTTCTCCTCTTGCCATCACACCTTCCTAACATCAAGGTTTTTTCCAAGGACTCTTTTCTTCTCATGAGATGGCCAAAGTACTGGAGCCTCAGCTTCAGGATCTGTCCTTCCAGTGAGCACTCAGGGTTGACCTCCTTTAGAATTGATAGGTTTGTTCTCTTTGCAGTCCAGGGGATTCTCAAGAGCCTCCTCCAGCACCACAATTCAAAGGCATCAATTCTTCGGCGGTCTGCTTTCTTTATGGTCCAGCTCTCACTTCCATACATCACGACAGGGAAAACCATAGCTTTGACTATTCGGACTTTTGTTGGCAAGGTGATGTCTCTGCTTTTCAAGATGCTGTCAAGATTTGTCATCGCTTTCCTCCCAAGAAGAAGGCGTCTTTTAATTTCAGGGCTGCTGTCTCCATCTGCAGTGATCATGGAGCCCAGGAAGATAAAATTTGACACTGCCTCCATATCTTCCCCTTCTATTTCCCAGGAGGTGATGGGACCAGTGGCCATGATCTTAGTTTTTTTGATGTTGAGTTTCAGACCATGTTTTGCACTCTCCTCTTTCACTCTCATTACAAGGTTCTTTAATTCCTCCTCACTTTCTGCCATCAGAGTGGTATCATCTGCATATCGGAGGTTGTTGATATTTCTTCCGGCAATCTTAATTCCGGCTTGGGTTTCTTCCAGTCCAGCCTTCCGCATGATGTATTCTGCATATAAGTTAAATAAGCTGGGGGACAATATACAGCCTTGCCGTACTCCTTTCCCAATTTTGAACCACTCAGTTGTTCCATGACCAGTTCTAACTGTTGCTTCCTGTCCCACATATAGGTTTCTCAGGAGACAGATAAAGTGGTCAGGCACTCCCATTTCTTTAAGAACTTGCCATAGTTTGTTGTGGTCCACACAGTCAAAGGCTTTCGCATAGTCAATGAAGCAGAAGTAGATATTTTTCTGGAACTCTCTGGCTTTCTCCATAATCCAGCGCAAGTTAGCAATTTGGTCTCGAGTTCCTCTGCCTCTTCGGAATCCAGCTTGTACTTCTGGGAGTTCTCGGTCCACATACTGCTGAAGCCTACCTTGCAGGATTTTGAGCATAACCTTGCTAGCGTGCGAAATGAGTGCAATTGTTCGGTAGTTAGAACATTCTTTGGCACTGCCTTTCTTTGGGATTGGGATGTAGACTGATCTTTTCCAATCCTCTGGCCACTGTTGGGTTTTCCAAACTTGCTGGCATATTGAATGTAGCACCTTAACAGCATCATCTTTCAAGATTTTAAATAGTTCAACTGGGATGCCATCACCTCCACTGGCCTTGTTGTTAGCCAGGCTTTCTAAGGCCCACTTGACTTCACTCTCCAGGATGTCTGGCTCAAGGTCAGCAACTACATTGTCTGGGTTGTCCGGGATATCCAAATCTTTCTGATATAATTCCTCTGTGTATTCTTGCCACCTCTTCTTGACGTCTTCTGCTTCTGTTAGGTCCCTCCCATTTTTGTCTTTTATCATGTTCATCTTTGCGCAAAATGTTCCTCTAATATCTCCAATTTTCCTGAACAGCTCTCTGGTCTTTCCTTTTCTGTTATCTTCCTCTATTTCTTTGCATTGTTCATTTAAGAAGGCCCTCTTGTCTCTCCTTGCTATTCTTTGGAAGTCTGCATTCAATTTTCTGTAACTTTCCCTATCTCCCTTGCATTTTGTTTCCCTTCTCCTCTCTGCTATTTCTAAGGCCTCGTTGGACAGCCACTTTGCTTTCTTGCATTTCCTTTTCTTTGGGAGGGTTTTCGTTGCTGCCTCCTGGACAATGTTACGAGCCTCTATCCAAAGTTCTTCAGGCACTCTGTCCACCAAATCTAGTTCCTTAAATCTGTTCTTTACTTCCACTGTGTATTCATAAGGGATTTGGTTTAGATTATACCTGAGTGGCCCAGTGGTTTTTCCTACTCTCTTCAGTCTAAGCTTGAATTTTGCTATGAGAAGCTGATGATCAGAACCGCAGTCAGCTCCAGGTCTTGTTTTTGCTGACTGTATAGAGCTTCTCCATCTTTGGCTGCAGAGAATATAATCAATCTGATTTCGATATTGCCCATCTGGTGATTTCCATGTATAGAGTCGCCTCTTGTGTTGTTGGAAAAGAGTGTTTGTGATGACCAGCTTATTCTCTTGACAAAACTCTATTAGCCTTTGTCCTGCTTCGTTCTGAACTCCAAGGCCAAACTTCCCTGTTGTTCCTTTTATCTCTTGGCTCCCTACTTTAGCATTCCAGTCCCCTAGAATGAGAAGAACATCTTTCTTTGGTGTCAGTTCTAGAAGGTGTTGTAAATCTTCATAGAATTGTTCAATTTCAGTCTCCTCAGCAATGCTGGTTGGTGCATAAACTTGGATTATTGTGATGTTGAATGGTCTGCCTTGGATTCGTATTGACATCATTCTATCATTTTTGAGATTGTATCCCATTACAGCTTTTCCCACTCTTTTGTTGACTATGAGGGCTACTCCATTCCTTCTACGGGATTCTTGCCCACAGTAGTAGATATGATAATCATCTGAGCTGAATTCGCCCATTCCTGTCCATTTTAGTTCGCTGATGCCCAGGATGTCGATGTTTATTCTTGCCATCTCCTGTTTGACCACCTCCAGCTTCCCAACGTTCATAGATCTTACATTCCAGGTTCCTATGCAGTATTTTTCTTTACAGCATTGGACTTTCCTTTCACTTCCAGGCACGTCCACAGCTGAGCGTCCTTTCAGCTTTGGCCCAACCACTTCATTAGCTCTGGAGCTACTTGTACTTGTCCTCCACTCTTCCTCAGTAGCATGTTGGACACCTTCCGACCTGAGGGGCCCATCTTCCAGCGTCATATCTTTTAGCCTTTTGTTTCTGATCATGGGGTGTTCTTGGCAAAGATACTGGAGTGGCTTGCCATTTCCTACTCCAGGTGGATTGCGTTTAGTCGGAACTCTCCACTATGTCCTGTCCGTCTTGGGTGTCCCTGCACGGCATAGCCCATAGCTTCTCTGAGTTACTCAAGCCCCTTCGCCACGACAAGGCAGCAATCCATGAAGGGGAAGGCCATTCATTAGTAAACTACTAAACCTATTCAAGCATTATCATTCTATTTAATGAATCCACAGGGCATCTCCACAAGAAAAACACATGGAGAACAGGAAAGCAGAGGTTTTCTATTCACATGGAGAGCCCCTGCAAGTTCACCTAATGTGTGGTTTTCTGTTATGCTTAGCTCCTGAAGGCTTTGCCAAAACACTTTGAGCCAGGGCTTTTTAAAGACCCATTTAAAGAATACAGAATAAAGAGCTTGGTTCTATTTTCTACATCCTGAGACTTCCTCTCTCATTTATAATCTGGAGCCCCTGCACGTACCAGATGCTCTCCTATTATTCTCTATGCCTTCAGGGTGATACAAACCGGAGATGAGGAAGGTGGGACTAGAGCACACCCTGTGTTTGTCAGGAATCTAACCCAAATACAGTGGTGCCCCGCAGGAAGATGATAATCAGTTCCATAGAAATCGCTGTTTAGTGAAATCATCGTCATGTGAAATCCATTTCCCCATTGGAATGCACTGAAACCCATTTAATGCGTTCCAATGGGGAAAATACCTCGTCGTCCTGCGAAGATCGTCCATAGGGAAGCCATTTTGCGAGCGCCAATCAGCTGTTAAAATGGCTGTCCTGCGAAGCATGGGTCCCGAAAACACAGGGAAGCCATTTTGCGGAGCTGCCAATCAGCTGTAAAAGTCATTGTCTTCTGAACAAATGGTCTGCGAAGCATGGACCAAATCCTCGTCCAGCGAAAATCCTCCATTGTAATGACTGTTTCGCGAATCGCTATAGCGATCGCAAAACCTCATCGTCATGTGGATTTGTCATTTTATGAGGTTGTCGTCTAGCAAGGTACCACTGTATTAATGTCTATGTAGAGCTACTGTATCCAACAGAGGGCAACCAGGATAGTGAGATTACTAGAAACCAAACCCTGTAAGGGCTGGTTGAAACAGTTGGAAGTATTGATCCTGAAGAAGAGAAAATTCAGCAGAGAGGTTGACAACTATCTTCAAAACATCCAAACGGCTGTCAGGCAGAAAATGGGGCAAACTTGGTTCTTTACTACATCAGAGAGCAGAACTTCAGCAATGGGCAGGAACTGCAAAAACTGGCAAATATCCAGAGAGGCTCTCCAGGTGCTGACCCTTGTTAAGACAAGTGGCACCACTTACAGTCAAGCCGCAGTCTGGGAACATGACAGTTTGCAGAAGTACAGAAATACGTGAGGGAAAGAACTCAAAACAGTTCACTCAGAGCCAAACATATTCAGTGGCTACAGAACTCTGAGCATCCAGGGAAAGATTGAAAACAAGAACAAAACAGAAAATTGGATAGTAGCAAGAAAGAGAGAAGAAATAAAATAAAGTAACCTTGGAAAAGGCATGATTTACTGGCTGGAACCCTGAAAAAGCACACACCAAACAGCAGCAGTTTTGATCCTGCTTGTACCTCTTTATTGAAGACTCCAGCCTGCTCTTCCAGGAGGGCAATCAGCTTCTGCAGGATTTGTTCTTTTTGTTTCTCATCAAGGTTTCTTGGAAGTTCTCCTGAATTAACTGTGAGCAGAGCAGGAAAAAAAACACTTAAGTTCTAAGATGCAATACAAGCACATGTGATACGATAAGAGTTTAAAGGAGGGGGGAAACCAGGCAAGCGTAGATCCTCTGTTCTGAAGAATTTTAAAATTTGCTTCTTTTACTACTCCCAGATATTGGGAAAATTTACTTCTCTGGTTTACAACACCCAGAAATGACAAGGAGCTGTACTCCAAATAGTCACTCATCCAAGATCTGCCTGTTCCTAATCTGGCGGAAATTGTCACACACAGGAATTTTTTCCCTTGTTGTTTCTGTCACAGGATTATATATTACAGTCTACCAAGGAGATACAAGGTACAAGAAGAGAAAGTTATGGAAGCTAATCCCTACAGTATATGTGGCCCAGGATGAAGGGGCGATCACTGTTGGCCAGCTTGAACTTTCTGACAGGATGCCTTACCTCAGAAAGAAATAGAGTCTGTACCTGGTGTGCTGGATACAGCATCTGTGGGAAGTGTGTTGCTCTGCTCTGGAGGAAAGGGCAAGCTTTTGGCAGCCACAGGGCTGACCAGTTGTTGCTGTTTCACCAAGTGGTCGAGTTTCTGGGCCACTAAAGTATAAAACTCAGCACCTTCCACATCTGGAATAAATAGAAAAATATAAAAGCAAAGAGCACCATAAATAAAATTTTGGACTAATTCATACAGGGTAACAATGCACTGAATATTAAGTCACTCAACATCAATAATATTATATCTGTCCCACGCCCGTCTTTTGATAGTACAAAGAGTAGTGTGGAGAATAGAGTGTCAGATTAGGATTCCGGAGACCTGATTTGAAACTTCTGCTTAGCCAAGGAAACTTACTGAGGGAAAGACATGGGTGAAACCACTGTTAAAGATCTCACATGCCTCGGAAACTCTACCAGGGTTGCCATGAGTCAGAACTGGCTTGATGGTATAGGGCACACAGCTTTTGAGTTACACAGAACATTTCAGAGGGTGAAGGCAACCACATTTCATCCCAGAAAGAACCCAATTTCCTGTTACTTGAAAAAACAAAACTATGCTTCCCTCCTGTGTTCATGTTTTGAGGTTAAGTCATTGAAATTGCTAGACCAGTATTCTCTGGCAATATACATCTGTGTGGGAGGGTGATCCCATGAGTGTTAACCACATGGTGACAGACTCCCCATCGTCTTGCACTGGTGGCAAGATAAGTTGCGCAATCTGTTGAATAAACTGGTCATGGAAGAGGTGCTTCTGGAGTGAGAAAAAGCTTAAATAATTTTGCTGAGGGCTATGAAAAGGGTGCTAGCCCTAGTCTTTAAGAATCAGCTATCATATGAACAGTTTTGTGCAACTGTCGTTCTGCTATCACCTGTCATTTTGCTAACAGAGATACAATACAAAGGCTTTTCAGGCCCTAAAAAGATACACTATTTATATTCCCAGACAGAGGAATAAGGCATTAGTAATGTACAGTGGTGCCCCGCATAGCGATGATAATCCATTCTGAAAAAATTGTCGCTATCCGGATTTGTCGTTAAACGGTGTGCTCGTTATGCAGGGCACCACTGCACATTTGATTTTGGAAAGGAAAAAGGAAGCTAAGAAGAATTCAAACTTAGTTTTTACCTCTTTATATGTGCAGTGCTTTGGGAATGTTAGAATTTACCAACGTACACAAATATTGCTAACTTTAAGGTCTAAGTGTATGCTTCCAAGTACTTTAAAACAGTCTTCCTCCACCCTGGTGCCCTCCAAATGTGATAACTACAACTCCCATCATCTCATCTGCAGGACACTGGTCATTCTGTCTAGAGAATTCTGAGACTTGTAGTTCAAAAAAATTGTTACTGCTTCACTTTCAAGCAAAAAGCATCATTTCCCCTCACTCCTCCTCGCCCATCATTCTGATTCTATCAAAAGTGAAGAAGAATTAAAGATTATTTATTTATTTATTATTTTATTTTATTTTTATGCTTCCCATTTGGCTGCCAGGGCCACTCTGGGCGGTTCACAACCCAAAAACAAATAATAATATAAAAACAATATACTGTACATCATAATAACAAAAAAAATTAAACATCAAATAAATATAAACAAGCAGCATAACTAAAAACTAGAGATAATTAAGACAACTTAAAGGCAAGGTGGAGGAACAGGTAGTATAAAATGCTGAAACAACCACTGTGTTATGATGTGAAGTTATCCTTTGTCAAGCTATAATTGTCCTGTAATATAACTATGTCTCTGTTATTGGAGAGAAGTAATTAATTACAAGTGACTACCTATTTTCAACCAGTTCATTGTAAACTTTAGGATTTCCTTACCAGTTCCCTCAACACCATGTTGCTCGAATGCCTGATTTTGACAGTAGCAGGCATCAAGAGGCAAAGAATCAGGGCGCTGGGGTGAAGCCACCGGATCATCTGTGATTTCCCCTGAGTCGGTGCCTTTCTTCCGCAAGAGGTTCTTGAAAGAGAAGGTGCGTTTCTGGCGGGTGTCCTCCCCTGCTTCACCACCTCCCTTGGGACGCTTCAAAGAGTTCTTAGAGAAAGGAGGGCTCTCAGCAGGATCTCGTGAGCCAGTCCGTCGTCGCAATAGCTGCTTGATACTGGTGCGGAAGCCATGTTTTTTCTCTTCCACACGGTTAATTTCCTCATGGACAGGAGTCCAGCTTGGACAGTGTTGGGCATGTTCATTTGGGTTTCTGAAGTGAAAGAAAGACGACATTAACATGGAAGTCTGGACTCCTCAAGGTACAGTGGTGCCTTGCATTACGACGTTAATTCGTTCCAGCAAAATCGCTGTAGAATGAAAACGTCGTAAAGCGAAAATTAAAAAGTCATTGAAACGCATTAAAACCTGGTTAATGCGATCCAATCAACTAAGAACTCGCCGTCCAGCGAAGATCCTCCATAGGGGCAGCCATTTTCAGGTGCCTGTGCAGCAAAAAATGACTCCTAAACACAGCGGGGAGCCATTTTGAGCACCCGGTGGCCATTTTGAAAACCCAACGATCAGCTGTTTTGATCGTCGGGAAGCGAAAATCGGTTCCCAAAACAGGGAACTGATCATCGCGCAGCGAAATTCCCCCATTCAAAACCTCATTGTAATGCAGACTCATCGTTAAACAGAGCGCCTATCTTGCGAGGCACCACTGTAGTACGTTTTACTTGTCCTTATTCTCTCACTCCTCTAACTTGAAAGGATTTCTAGAACACCTAGCCATTAAAATAATTAAGTTTAAAGAAGAGAGCAATACATTAAAACAGCAGCACAATAAGAGTAGTTACATTTGTCACAACTGCTCAATATCTGAAAAATTCTAAAAACAAACATTTTAATAGAAAATGGGTGGGCAAATAAAAAGGTCTCCACAAAGGACTGAAACGACAATGAAGGTGACACCCACTGAGTCCCCATGGGGAGGCTATTCCGAAAGCAGAATTCCACCACTAAATAGACCCTGCCTCTAATCAATACCTGCTTTGTGTCTCCACCTCAAGCTGTTACCTGTGCATGTAACTTTGGGGGTCATGGTAGGCACGACCAACATGACCTGGGGCTCCCGACTTCCCATGGCTTAGGGCCCCTTGTAGAAATGCCTCGAGGACCAATCGGGTCTCTTCTTCTATCTTCTTCCTGTGGGGCAGTGGGCTCCCAGCCATGAGCCTGCAGGTCTGCAAGAGGAGGAGGGCATTCAAAAAAGTCCCCCTCCCTTACATTTAGCATCACGCCTGGAAGGAAAAACAGAACACATGTTGTATTAGCTACTTCTCCTGCCATCCCTGCCTTCTCCCTACCATCGTTTACACCCTGTTTGTGTGAATAAATGCCAGACCCTCCCGACAGCTTTTCAATCACATTATTCACTCTCCTGCTCCTACCAAGCTATCTTGTTCAGCTGGCCATTCAGAAACAAGACACCCCATTCATCAACCATTGCCCCATCAAACTAACCCATACAATCTTGACTCAATTCATGCCAGAAATTGAGGTCACTGCACAGCAAGAAACAACCCCCCGAAAAAAAAACACAACCCTCGATATCTCAAATAAGTAAGCCAAATCACAAAGCACGAAGACAAACAAAGTCCCTTTTCTCACTTCAGATATGACACTCAGTCATGCCTTCGTCTATAGTGCTTAACAAAGCCTGATTTATTCAAAACTAACAAATAGGTTTGTGGCACATTAAAGACGAACCAAAAAAATCAAATAAATTTGTTGTCATTGTAAGTATATACATAGTATACCCATACAACAAAATTCACAGACACCAAGAGACCAGACCCACATGCACACACATATTTCAAGAAGAAACACAAAACAAAAATTAAAAAATGACATTGTGGCACTTTAAAGACTAACTGCTATATATTAATGTAAACTTTCATGGAAAACTGTCCACTTTTTCAGTTAGAATGCAAAGACTACATAGTAAAACCATGTTTGAGTAATTTGTTATTTTTGTTTATTTATTTTACTTTATATATTCAATTGCTAGTTGGATAGCTTAGCCGTTTAGGTACAGTATCTGGCTGCACAGCCAGAGATTTGGAGTTTGATTCCCCCACTGTGCCTCTTGCAGGTACAGTCAACCTGTGTGGCCCTGGGCAAGCTGCACAGCCCCATGATGCCTCCAGAAGAAGGAAACGGTAAACTATTTCTGAGTATTCTCTACCTGGAAAACCCTGAAAAAGGATCACCATAAGTCAGAACTGACTGGATGGCAGATGCCTATTATTATATATTTAGCTATTTTAGTTTTAGTTATTTATTTTGTAGACTATAGTCCATTTCTTCAGCGGTAGATCATTCATTCACCTTGTAGTTCATCCACTCATTCCTCCAAGGAAATAAAATAAATCACAAAAATAGAATCATTGAGTTGGAAAGAGCATATAAGACCAGAGAATCCAATCCCCTGCTCAATGTAGGAATCCAAACACAGAATCACTGAAAAATTTAATTGGAAGATACATATTTAAAACCTGGTAGCAATGCACAGATTCCACGCAGGTTGTTAAAAGACCATATGAAGATGATTCCTCTTACCACTACCAGGAAATGCTTTTCTCACTGTGCTCTTATGAAGCCAGTATTATTTAAACTGACCCTAAATACAGTACAAAGTTCGATCTCACCTTGAACTAGGAATAAAGCTAATGAGTACAATATTAATCCCTCCCCAACTAAGAGCATCCACATGGATTCTTTACTATAGGCTAAAATATCAAAAACAATACAGTCTAAAAGATTGAAAAATATCCACGAGTGTAAAAGGCAGGTTTACTTCACAACCTCTCTTCCTGGAACAATATATCTGCCCACAAGAGTCCCCCTCTCCGCCAAAAAAATCATTACTACCCACCTCTCATACTCGCAGACGCATATGAGTTTCAAGACCGGGACTGCAAACCCTATCCATGTTTACACAAGCGTAAGCCTTACTAAGTGTAACAGACTTTACTCCTAGCTAAGTGTATGGCATTGCAGCCTCGGTTTCTTCTGCTTGTGTGCTCTTTCTGCCCAACTCCATTCATCGCCTTTTTCGTCCTTCTTTTCTCCAGCACATTCGGAAGTAGATCGGAAAAGCCTCAAGAATGAAGTGCCCGACGGTCGTCACCCCAAATTTAATCCTCGATCAGAAATGGAGAGAAGCGCTCCTACCAACCTGAATTAATAAACTACTGTATGCCACAAAACTTCCTTGAAAAGTTGGCACACCGACAGGCCTGGGCATGCGCCGCTCACTCTCGGGACGCCAACCTTGGTTTCCTTTCCCGGCTTCTAGAGGGAGGGGGCGGAGAAAGCCGTTGGGGGCGGGATTATGTAGAAGCCCCGCCTCCAAGCGTCGTCTCTCGCTCGGCCGGCGGCCCCCGAAGTTGAAGGGAGGCGGGGGAGGCTGGACGCGGACGGCTTTGGCGGGAACTTTCGAAGGCGTCGAAGCGGAGGATGCCTTTGTAGCTCTGAGGGAAGGAGAACTACTCCATCCTGTCGAGCAAGGGCATCCAAGGATCATTTCTCCATAAATCATTGGGCCTAAATCATTGACTGATTTCAGTTTTACCCCGTCCATCTAATGGTCAGGCTATTAACCCAGGGTGGCTTACAATAAGAGCATCCAAAATATAAACTAAGATTCAATAATAAACAACAATTAAGACCTTAAGCAAAAGTGCGGACGAAAGCCAAACTCAAATTAAATCTATAATAGGATATGTTTCTCCCCTCCTTGTTGCAGAGCAGTTCTCCCCCTCTCATTTTCCTCTCCTTTCAGATCTCCCACCAACTCTCCTCAGACTGAAGAAGCTACTTGGATGAGTTGCCAAACGTTTCGACCTAATCAGAAAGAAGTCCAGTTGCCACAACTCAGCTTCCAGATACTGTACACCAAAAGAACAATTTCACTCCTGCTTTAGCAACAGTGAATAACAACCACTTTGAATGGATTCCTTTTCAACGGTCATCAAGCAGAGGACTTCCTAGCAGTCTAATATCATTGCAGTTTGTGCTTTGCTTTACAACACTGGTTCTCAACCTTGGCTTACTCAGGAGTTGTGGACTGCAATTCCCAGAAGCCTTCACCACCAACTGTGCTGGCTGGGGTTTCTGGGAGTTGCAGTTCAAAAACATACGAGTAACAAAGGTTGGGAACCTAGGCTTTACAAGAATGAGCACTTTCTTCGTCTTAATATATGACTGTGATCCTGTCCCGTGTCTCTTACCTCTTTGACTATGTTTTTCTTCAAAGAACAAGGCAATACACCAAAGTCTTCTAATAAAACAGTTTTATTATTTAACAAGTCTGCTTTATTCATGGCAACCTAGCAGTTTGAAAGCACATAAATGTGAGTAGATAAATAGGTACCACCTCAGTGGGAAGGTAATGGCGATCCGTGTCTAGTCGCTCTGGCCACGGAAACTGTCTTCGGACAAATGCTGGCTCTATTGCTTGAAAACGGGGATGAGCACCGCTCCCTAGAGTTGGACACGACTGGACTAAATGTCAAGGGGAACCTTTACCTGCTTCATTTATGTTAATACTTTCTGTTTCTGTCACAAGTCATAAATCTTAACCTTAGTAAAACATGATAAGTCTCCTTGGAAAGATAAAGGGGAAGAAGAATTTGCAACTCCGTGGGTCCACGTTGGTATGGTGCCCGAGCCATCAGGTGTATTGCCCATTCACATCATGGCTGAGAGTGGTGAACCCAGCCCACCTGTGGCTCCCAAACCTTCTTGCCCTTGTTCTGCCTCGCTTGTGTTTGGAAAAGCCTGGCTCAACATGATCTCCCAGGGCTCTCTACATCTCCTTTGCTCCTTCCTCTGCTCCTCTCTTTGCTGCCAAGCTTTGTACTCTTTCCGTTGTCTCCTTTCTTCTGTCTCCCCCCAACTTGTCTAATCCACTCTCTCACTCTCTCTGCATACTCTTTAGGGACTCTAAACTCTACCCACTCCCCTGTCCAGGGATCTTCTTGAACTATCCCTACTAACTCCTCAGGTTTCAGTGTCTCCTCCTGTGCCCAACAAGCTTCCTCCTCCTTCGTGTCCCTCCCTTTTATATCCTTCTCTTTTCCTGCCCAATTGGCACCCTCTGGTGTTTCTGTCTTTATCTTCATTTGCTTTAACCCTTTTTCAATAGCTTCTGTCTCATCCTCTGTCTTTCTGATGGGAGAGATGGATGGTACACTCTGTAGTAGAGTATCTTTGAGGTTACTCTCAGCCTCACAATTACACACTAGGGACTACTGAACTTAAGATGAAGAGAAGGGAAGCAAGTTTTTATTTTTTATCCTTTTTGGGGTAGATTTGTTGAATTTGTATTAGTGAAAGGAAAGGGGAAAGCCTCTAAACAACAATCAATACAATTTTGGAAAGGAAGTTTGTATTAAAAGTATTGTTCCAATGGGTCCTGTAGGTATGGGGTGCACAGTGGTTTAGACTGTATAGTAGATAATTTATATTTTCTTTTTGTTTTGAAAATTTAAAAAATGCTATTACACTCTAGGTCTGTTCAAGGAACTAAAAATATAATCAAGTATGTACTGTATAGAGATATGACACTGGAGGCCAAGATTATCCACACTCTTGTACTGTATTTCTGATCACCATGTATGGGTGTGAAAACTGGATAGTAAAGAAAATGGAAAGGGGGGAAAACTACAGTATTGGTTTAAAATGTGGTGCTAAAGGATAGCTGAACTGCCAGAAAAACAAACAAGTGGGTCCTGGTTCAAATCAAGCCTGATCTCTTGAGGCAAAACTGTTGAAACTGAGGTTGTCCTACTTTGGGCACATAATGAGAAGACAAGATTACCTGGAAAATACAATAATGCTTGGAAGGGCAGAAGACAGCAGGAAAAGAGGAAGACCAAATAAGAGGTAGATTGACTCAGTAAAGGTCACCACAGGCTTTAGTTTACAAGAGCTGAAAAAAGGGCTGTTGAGGACAGCATATGTTGGAGCTCTCTCATTCATAGGGTCCGCATCAGTCTGAGGCAACTTGACGGCGCCTAAAAACAAGATCTCTTGTCCGATTTATATGTTGGGTTTCCTTAGATCCTAGTGTCAACTTGCATTTGCAATGTCCAAGCTTATATGTACTTTATTCCTTTGGTTTCTTTTTGCAAGTTTACCTTGTTAAGACTGATATGCCACTGAATGCCAGTTGTTAGAAAAGGATTTTGCCCTGGGGTCCTGCTTATGGGCTTCCAGAGGCATCTGGTTGGCCACAGTGGGAAACAGCCACGGGATGTGGGCTAGATAGCCCTTTATTCTGATTCAGAAGTGTTATGCTTTTTATGCTTAAATAGCTCCTAGTTAGCCAATTAAAACCTACAAATGACAGAAAATTTGTTTTTATCAGTGTGGTGACTGACTATATCTGAATGTCGCCTGAATGCATTCCTGCAAACAACTCTTGCTCACCCATGAGATTGTAACCCCAAAAAATAATGGATACGAGGGAGGTTATAAGAGTTAGACCAAGAAACTGGAAAAATAAAATCTGTGGCTGTTATCATTTGTTAGGGCTTATTCTGGGAGTTGAAGTCCAAAACATATGGAGGACCAAAGGTTGAGAACTCTAGCCTTTTTAGGCAGCCTATAAGGCATGAAATAAAGGCTGTGCATTAAAGGGAGAATAAATGATCCCCTTTATTCTACACCCATTGGCAAGTAACTAATTCAGAACATAAGGGCAATCCTGTAAGCATTTTGCTGTTCTGGCAGGCCCCACATTGCACAACTATACAATCGGTTGCACCGCTGAGCTTGCAAACGTGAGACCAGGCATGCGAAGGGGAACTGCCGTAGTAGAGGAATACAGTACTTATGTGATTCCTCACGTCCTTATGATTACATAATACAGTGGGATGGTGGCCACTGCTTTTGCAAGCCGTGCCAACCACTCTTGCTTTCATTCTGCTAATGGGTGTGTTCTCATATATGGGCTGAAGGAGAATAGAAATAGGGAGCAACAGAGGCCTTTGGCATAAAAAATGAAGGCCTTCTTGATCAAACCTAGATGGAAAGCCAGATATCCATGTGCACAGAGGCTTAATGAGGGCATCTGACTAGACAGAGTGGCACCTTTGTAGCTTGTTATTGGCCTTCTGCCTGTTACAGCCTCGTTAATATAACACTGGTTATATTAGGCAAGTACAGGTCACTATGCTTCACCTTTCTTTTGTGTAAATCAGGGAATTAATAGAAGACCAAATCTTTCTAAAGAAGAACCAGCATGGTATTTATAAAAAGCTAGTGCTATTCTTTCTTATGTGATGCTGAATTGCTTTTAACACAGTGGTAATTAATTGATTTGCTTGCATTTTACTCTTAAGAATGCTCATATTTTTATCTGTATCCTCTTAAAACTAACCTTCTGATTTGCCCTGAGTCCCGGTTTTGGAAGATGCACAAGGTAGCAGTCAGATAAATAAGATTGCTCATGCCTCAACAGGAAACGCCACTTAGTGCAAGATAAGAAGTTACAATACTGCATCAGTTTCTATGTTAACACGCCCACCCTGAACAACTTCAGGAAAGGCAGCTATATTAGTCTCCTGCAGAAAAAGCAAGTCCTGCTGCATCTGAAAGCCCAGCAATAGTGTTTGTGGATTAAAGCTCACTTTATGAAGTGTATGTGGTGTTTTTCTCAATGGGCAGCTGTGTACATGTGTATTGGGAGCAAATATCAGTAAACACATAAAGTAAACCAAGGTGTAGATTAAAATCAGAAATCATGAACAGTGAGGCCAAGCAGCTATGGAATGCAAAAATGCAGATTGTGAATACTCTCAGATGATCTTTTGATCACAAATTCACGCTGTTTTAGATATAATTGTCTACTCCTCATCCTCCTTGTATTCCCATCGCTTTTCCATCTTTTTTTCTTATTAGCAAAAACCTGTCAAGCCTGAACCCTCTCTAAAAGTGAAAATGACAAAACCTGAGGCTATCTTACTTTGGGCACATAATTAAAAGACAAGACTCATTAGAAGAGGGAATACGTACTGGGAAAAGCTGAATATGGCCCATAACTTTAGCTAAAACAAATGCCCAAATATAGCATTTAGGAAGTGTAAACAGAAGGAAGGACCATTCGATCATATGTGGTGGATTTATAAAAAAACGCAATGATACTGGAACAAAGTGATGCTGTTGTTACAAGAAGTTTTTTGAAAGTCCAGCTCCTATGAAACCTGAATTATTTTTATTAAATATTTTGCTGGACTCAATGGACCTTGCAAAACCATATTTAGGTATTCATACAGTATTGTAACAGCCACAAGATTAGTTTTTGCAAAACACTGGAAGGAGCCTGAAATATTGCAAATAGAACTGATAGCTAAAAATTTTGAAACTGCAGAAATGGATAAATTATCAGACTGGCTAGATAAAACAAGGAAAAAGAACCCCCAGAAATGTTGGGGAAAAACTGTATGTAGGGTTTCAAAATAGAAAGAGGAACTGATAATATAAAAATATAGACAGCCATGTAACTAATGATTAGATTAATACTAAGTATGTCTGAATTGGATTGTGTAACATATCGAAAATATAATTTGAATGGATTGTATACTATATGGGCACTATAGTACAGTAATTGCTTGTAAGGTAACTTTTCAGTCTCACTCCCCTTTTATCCTTATCCCCATTGTTCCCTTCCCTACCCTAAGATGAAAAGAAAAATGAAAAAACCATCAGCCTTGTGAATTTGAGACATTAATAACAGCATATGAATTGGAACCACCCACAAGAACTTAATGCACAGTCTTGAAGAAGATGATTTATCATCAAAAGCTCGTTGTTTGTGTGGTTTTTTAAAAAATTGTTAAAGGCCAATTAAAGATATCACCTGTTCCTGTACCTGTACAACTGTGAAATAGATTGACTCAATAAAGGAAGCCACGGCCCGGAGTTTACAAACACTTGAACAACGTTGTCAATGACAGAACCTAGATCCCCTAGGTCGCCAAAAATCGGCATACAAAGAATATATCCGAGGAGTAAGTCATTGCTAGAGCCGTGGGAGATCCAGGTGAAATCCTTTTTTTACCCCCTCTTGCGTCACGTCACCATCTCCTCCTGGCGCAAAAAGGAAAGAGATGGCAGAGCTTCGGCCCGTTCAGACGGGGCCGCGATCCGAGGCTTCCTCTCTTTCGGAGCCTCCTCGGCGCCCGGTTGCACAAGAGACGCCCCATTTCCGAGGTCGACGGAACTCCCCGCCGCCCCGGCCGGCAGAGAGGGGCAGGCGTTTGCCGGGCCGAGGGGAGGTTTCCCTGGACCGAAAAGGGAAGTGACGCCAAGCAAGGGTTCCCGGAAGCGACTGGCTCCTGTGTGCGATTGTAGTGTTTTCACTTTTTTCATGCAAGTTGCAGCAAAGGGGGGGGGGGGAGAGAAGAAGAAGGCGAGAGAGAAAGGTAGGTAAAGGTAAAAAGTTGAGGGCGATGGTGCTGAGCGATCCGCCGGATCGGGTCTTGAAATCAGAAGTAATCGGGGCCCCATCCGGAGGCGTGCGATCCTTCACCTCCTGGGAAGTAAAGCCCCCCCCCACCCTCGGTCCACCTATGCTGAGCGCACGAGTTCTTGCCAGCTGCTGGCGCCCCCCCGTTTAATGCGCAATCCTAGGCATGCTTCCTCGGAGGTAAGTCGCCTTCGGTGGCAGCCTTTGGCGAGAGAGGTCCGAAGTGCTGACGCCTCGACGGTCCCAAAGAATAGCACTGGCGCAGCAAACGTGTCTTGAGCGCCTGGTGGGTGCAGCCCCCCTAGTGGGTGATGGCACCGGGGAAGGAGAGGGGGGGTTTGGTTTCTCTGGGCTGGTTGGCTTTGCTGTGTCGAAAGGGACGGGAAGGGGTGTTGATGCCATCTGGAGCGATCAGAAAGTGGGAAGGGAAGAAGCTGTTGGGGTCCTCCAGGCGTTCCTTAGATTGAACCCAGGCAGGTGATGATGATGATGGGGGAGTACTGAGGGTGTGTGTTCCTCAAACCTAAGCTGAGGATGGTGGGCAGTCATCGTTTTCCCCAGTGTGGCATTAATTGGAATAACTACTAAGGAGGACTCCTACCACGTCCCCAGTTTGAATTGGGGTCCTCTGTCACAAAACCACTAAATGGCTTGTCTAAAAGCCACCCCTGCTGTCTGTATTGCAGAGCACAGATGAGCATTGTGGGGTGCTCCTCCTGCCAATGCAGCCATTAAGGATAAGATTTT
The DNA here is from genome assembly GCF_051106095.1 of Pogona vitticeps. Lineage (NCBI taxonomy): Eukaryota > Metazoa > Chordata > Lepidosauria > Squamata > Agamidae > Pogona > Pogona vitticeps. Next base: position 101,304,449 of record NC_135788.1, read on the forward strand.
CAGAATTAACAAACTCCCAGTCCCGTAATTTGGCCTGGTGGGTTCGAAAAATCCCATCTGGCCATACCCTCTTCCAAACTACTCTCTTCCTTTCCTGCTTGGTTGTATTTTGAGGTCATCCAGAGTGCCCATCAGGCCACTGGAGCAAAACATCTCCTTAAGGATGTTTTGCACTTCTGCAAACCTTGGAAAGAACCCAAGCCTGCTGATTCCTCTCTACTGTATGTTTGTTTTGTTGAACTGTACTATTTGGAGTTCCATTAGGCTCCATTGTCTTCCTTACCTTTTAAAGCAAAATAAGTGGGTATAGTAATGATTTAATCTTATTTTTTAAAAGGATTGGAACTGGATAATGTACATGAAGTATTTGAAGACTTGAAAATGTATCCATAAATGTTGAATATTAGTGGCTGAGTCAACTACTTAGTCTGTAGTTGGCAGGGTTAAAGGCCACTCACTTGCTTACTCACTCCGAGCAGTGACAGAGAGAGCATATGGAAAAGACACTCAATATGGAACATTAATCATTTTCCTTACTGTCACTGCACATTAGAATAATAATTCTATGTAACATAGCTGGGAATCTCTACCTTTTAATTATCCTGTTTAATATAATGGACTAAAGTGTGTTAAAGGACAATGATGCTGAGAAAGATGAAAGGCAGCAGGAACAGAGAAAGACCAAATACGAGATGGACTGACTTTCCAAAGGAAGCCACAGGGTTAAGAGCTGAGCAGGGCAATTGAGGACAGGACATTTTGGTGATTGCTAATTCATAAGTCGGGGTGACTTGATGGGACATAACAACAGCAACAATATTGAAAAGTGAAAAGTCCAAAGGAAGATCCCCTGATGATGCATTTACTGTACAGTGGTGCCTTGACTTACGAAATTAATTGGTTCTGGAACTCCGGTCGTAACTCGAAATGGTCGTAAGTTGAAGCACCATTTCCCATAGGAATGCATTGAAATGCAATTAATCCGTTCCGGCTGAAGAAAAAAAAATCACCAAAAAACTCAAACAACAACACTGCAAGATCCATCAGAACCACGATTAATCCGTCCCGGCTGAAGGGCAAAAAAAGAAAAGCAACACCCTTCGGAAATGCAAAAAAAAGAAAAGCAGAAAGCAAACAAACCATGCAAGACCCATCACAGCATAGAAACATAATCCCACCACTCAGCCCAAAATCACACTGCAAAACCCATCCAGAATAGTTCTTAGAAAGCACAAAGCAGCACCTTACTTTACCAGGCAGTCCGAAGCCTCCTCCGATCGCACTCACTCTAACTGCTGAGGCAAAAGAGCTACAAATAAGCATCCTCTTCACCACCAACGGTTAGCAATTTGAATTTCCCTCCTTTTTTCCCTGCCTTTTCCTGTTAATAACTGGAAGCTCTGGCCACAAGTTGAAGTAAAATTTTGCGTCCGGAGCTGGTCGTAACTCGAAATGGTCGTAAGTCGGGATGTTTGTAAGTTGAGGCACCACTGTACATGGTCACGTAACCTGGATGAGTTCACTTCCTATCTCTGATTTTGTTTTTGAGATGATTAGGTTGTTGCTGTTTATCAGGCTGATGATAATCCTTGCATTTACTGATTGTGGACAAAGGATAATAGCAATATTGGTGGTAGTGAAGTGATGTGATTGAATTCATGGTTGCCTGTGGATCTTGGGGTCCCCACAGCTGGTCCACAATTCTGTGTTTGTAACTTCACACTCATCTTTGGACACCTTTTAAAGCCCTCAGATACACAGATATTAGTATGTGTAACAGTCTGTGCTGGAAAGATGAATGCTGCTTTCTGGAATTGCAGCCCCCCTCCCCCCATTTTGTGTAAAGGGAGGTGATATGAAGTTGGAGGGATTTATTGACATCCAGTTTCTCCTTTCCTTTCCAGGTTGCATCCTGTACTCCAGCTTGGCAGCTTAGCCACCTGCCCATCCCCTGTACTCTCTCACACAGCTCCTATGACCCTATAAACCTTGCAATGTGGCTCTCAACTAGCTGAGTTCTCTTCCCCGCTGTGGGGAGAAAGGTGAGATGGCGTTTATGGACAGCTGGCCCTCCGCTACATTTTCACCACATTATGCAGTTGAAAAGTGGGACGTGGGAAGGTGAGCTATTATTGCTTGGGTGGCAGTAAAAAAAATTGGGGAAAAGGGTGATGAGCCAGTAGAAGAAGGGCAGTGGGTGAAGAGTGGAGTGAAGAAAAGGAATAGCCAGGAGTGGTGGAGAAATGAGGGGAGGGAGGGATATATATCATGATTGCTAGATATAAAGAGGCCTGGGAGTGCCGGTAAAGATGCTGAAATGGAGAGTGTGTGAGGAGCTCTGTACAAATCTGAAGGTATAGGACAAAGGCAAAGGAAATGACCAAAACACCTTTTTTTTCCCCTTGCCAGCAGCTGCATTTCTTAATCAGTCAAGCACCTTACAATGATGTAGGGTCCAGCAGGAAGGAAATTGGATTGTCTGTATTGCAACCTCACAAGGCTTTGTGGTGTAGGAGTACAACCTAGCACCATCCTGCAAGTTGGAGAGCCACTGTGTTTCTTGGGAGATTTGTCAACAGCATGAAATTGAGCAGTGGTGAAGATTTTGGTAGATTCTGGGACGTCCAGTTCACCTCCTCCCCCTGCTTCAAAGAAGTTGCTCACCTCTGATGTAGCCCAGTATTCTGTTTGCTAGAGTGGCCAGCCTGATGGCTGAGGGAGTCCACTAGTGCAGTGGTCCCCAACCTTGGGCCTGCAGATGTTCTTGGACTTTAACTTCCAGAAATCCTGGACAGCAGAGGTGGTGGTGAAGGCTTCTGGGAGTTGCAGTCCAAGAACATCTGGAGACCCAAGGTTGGAGACCACTGCACTAGTGGAATGTGATGGCAATCACTAGCTTCTGCCATTGCCCCCAGCCTTTGGAATACAGTAGTGTTCTTGATTCCAACCCTGAGATTCTGTTTAGTGCCTATAGCTAAAACTGACCTCTTATGATTTTTTTTTTTATTTTTTTTTTTGCAAAGCTTTCTGGGCTAGTAGTCATCACTTCTTGCAGTGGTGGCTTAGCTGTATTTAATTTCAGAAGAAATAAATATAGATCCATTGTGGATATGCTTCTTATTGGTTTCATAGAAGACTCATATGAGAGTCCTAGCATTACTAGTGATGGGCATTATTGGGCCAGCCCTACCATTAGACAAGAATGAGTTGGCCACCTCAGGCAGCTGATTTTGAATGTCAAGAAAGGGAAGTAAGTTGCCAGCCATTTGATTTATTACTATCGTATTTTCAGTTTCAGAAAGAGAGAGGCTGGGATTAAAACAAAAACAAAACACACTGCCATCAATAAAAATACTGTAATATTTTCAAGGATTTCCTGCACTGGATACCGCAATAACATGGCCAGCTTTGTGCACTGTACTGCTTGACATGGAACTGGGATGCCATTTGCTATTTCATCTTGGACAGCAAATTTCTTTACCTGGCCCTTGGCAGAACTAAGAGATGTAGCCAAAAATGGGTGTTTTCTCCTTTCCTCAGACCAAACTGGCATGGGAAGTAGAAGCTGTATTGGTCCTTTGTCTCTATTTGAGAGGTCTGAAACAAGCAAGCAGCAAAATTACCAGAGTATGGTGCAGTGACAGTGAACCTTTTTGGGCCCGAGTGCCCAGGCTGGGGGGGAAAAAAAACAAAATACCAGTGAGTGGTGGGCGGTAGCGGCAGTGGAACCAGAAGTGGCAGTGGAACGGGGAATACCGGGCATGGAGGTGCCTCGAGACCCCCTCCAGATCCACCACAAACACCAGCTGCTCTGGATCCTGGCTCGCCACCTGCAGCCATGGTGCTGCCGCCTCCTCAGGTTTGGCTGCGGGGGGGGGAGTAGTGATCTGGTAAATTATGGCTCGCATGCCCACAGAAAGGGTTCTGCATGCCAGCTGTGGCACGCGTGCCATAGGTTCGCCATCGCTGCTATACTGCTTGAAGCTTCTATTGCTGAGGCAAAACCTTCTTCCTTCTGATACAGCAGGGGGCTGGAAATGGTTGTAGCTGATCTCTTCCACTAGGAGGATGGAAGATGAATGAGGTAGCAAAGCAAAAGAGGACTTCTTGGCTAGTTGAATAAATTTATTTTCTTTTCCTTATTCCAGGACTGGCAATGCAGTGCTGCTGTGGCTGATGCCCTGAGATGGCCAAAACAGGCACGGATGAATCTCAATTACCACTGGGTAAGCCACCCACTGATGCCCACTGTGCTTGCCCATTAACAAATGTGCAATGGAGGTGGGAATTTCAGTGTTCTATTCTTGGTTTCTCTCTCACATATGCCCTTTTAACTCACTCTTTCTCTCTGTTTTTTGAAACAGAAGGTGGAGAACCTGCTTCACAGGTCAAAGACGAGCGGTCAGAAGCTAAGCCAGAGTCTCAGAGCACAGTGAAAATTGAGGTGGTTTGCACAGATGATGGAGAGAGCTCTACGCACAGTGCTGGTGAGGAAGAATAAGAATACAGCTTTGGGCCCCGGCAGCAGAAATTTGGAATGACTTGGCTGGTTTTTGTTTGTGGGACACCCTCATGGTACCATTGCAGTTCAGACCAAGAGTGTTTGTACTTACTTGTTTGCCATCCCACAGCATTCAATTTCTTTTTACTGCAGAATTTTAAAGCTGTTGGCATGCATGGTTCAAAAGGTCTTTGGAAAATATAGTGTAAACCAATTATGAGGGTAGCTTCTCATGCCCGCACTTAGAAGCAAGTGAACTGCTTTTTAAAAAACATTGTAAGTGATCATTAATATGTTAAAGGCCTAAGGAAATTAAATATACTTTCCCCTCTTCTCTAAAGGCTGTATACATAATTTGATGCCAGATGAACCAAATAAGTGAGATTCCCATGAGCTGTCTGCCAAAGGTGAGGCCCTCAGAACTGGGCCTCTAATGATAGGATCTAACTGATTGATCTATTAAAAATGTGTCCCCAGTTAATCATTATCTATTCACTTTAACTCTCATGAACCAAGATTTTAAAAACTGAGAGGAAATTTGTTTTGCCTTAAGTGAGTTGTATTGTATTTTCTGAGCTCGATGAGAATTCCAATGTATTGAGGGTAAGGGATAGGGTTTTAGGTGTGTTTCTTGTATTTTCTGGTGCTAATCAGAATTGCCAGTGTCCATCCAGATGGGGCCAACCTGTTGAAAACCAGAGTGTAGTGCTTCTGTTATCCCCATCTCTTGGTTCCATGAAAAATGGAACTGAAAGGATTCCCCACCCCACCCCCGTTGGTCCCATTATGATTTATTAGCTGGGATACAGAAATGTGAGGAAATATTTCTTTATGGTGGCAGAGTTGTGGCAAAAAGCAGATTTGTTAAGATATTCCTTTGTCCCAGCTGGTTCTTGTTTGTTTAAAGTGTACATGGCAAGAAGCTGAAAACTTGGGGATGTTGTTTATAACTGTTCATGAAGCAATCCTCTAGAATGCCTGCCTCAGGGGTGAGCAACTTCCAGATTAGATCTTGGAAGGTGGGCCTATTCCTACTCCCAGAGCCCCCTCCCCAATTTTAGGTGTTTTTTTTTTAAACCTCAGAATGGCTGACCATGCCTCTTGGGGCCTGCAATTGGCCATTTTGTTCTAATGTCTTGGGACATCCAGAGGAAGTGACATTGATCTCATTTCAGGGTCGGTTTTTTGTGGTGGTGGGGGGGAAGAGACAGACCAGTAACAGGCCTATATCAGTCCTCTTGCCACTTTCATAGTTTGAAATTGCAGTCCAGAACATGATTGGCTAGTTTTTTTTTTTTTTTTTACGGGAATAGGGACAGGGAGGGGTGGAGACTGGAGTGGAGACGTCCACTCTTTGCCTACCTCTTGTCAGACTCTGAGAGAGCTAAGATTTCCCATCCTCGTCCATGAGGATCAAAGTGTGTGGATTTTATATGGATACATATTAAAAAATGCAAGTGTGAAGTGCATCTTACAGGGTGATAAACTGTTGCAATGGGGGTAGCAGATACCATTTAAAAATAAAGCATTTTTGAAAAGGGGATGGCTTTTCCTCCCCTTCTATGCGAATTTGTAGAAATAAATGAACTAATTGACTAATACAGAATAAGTAACCTAGTGATCTCTAAGACTACGTCTTCTGTCAGTTCCAGCCAACCTGATTAGGGGCTGACAGATGTTGTCACCCAAAACACCTGGAAGGTGCCAATTGCCTGCCTCTGGACTAAAATCAGCATGACTACTTGATTCAAGTTTTACTTGAATTTGCTGGCAGTCTTTATTATAATATGCAACTATTTTAAGTAGTGGCTTTGATGAAGAGTGTGTCAAGTGTGGGAGGAGATTCCTGCTGTTTTCTGAATCATGCTCCTTCTCCCCCCCCCGTTCTTTTCCTCCGCAGCCGAGGAGCCGGCCCGCAAGCGCAAAAAGGGCCCCGCTCCGAAGATGTTGGGCGACGAGGTGTGTAGCGTGTGTGGAGACAAGGCTTCAGGGTTCCACTACAACGTCCTCAGCTGTGAGGGCTGCAAGGGCTTCTTCCGGCGTAGCGTCATCAAGGGAGCCCGGTACACTTGCAAGGGCAGCGGGCAATGCCACATGGACATGTATATGCGCCGGAAGTGCCAGGAATGCCGTTTGAAAAAGTGCCGGCAGGCAGGCATGCGGGAGGAATGTGAGTAGCTTCAAGAGGAGGGGACAGGCTGGGAATCGGGAGCGGGTGCGAAAGCATGTTTTGGAAGACGGAGAGCAAGCAGGGGACTTGGATAATTCCACATGGTCTCCAAGTCACCTCAGATGTAGAATCCTCGTCTGGGCAAGATTAACCATGTACTTGTGACCAAACATTGGGGGGGGGGGGGGGTTTAAAAAAAATTGCCACATTTAGCTGTCTTTCTGACGTAGTTCTCACAGACTTCACACCTGTTGGGGTTGACATCCCAAGAAACTCAGAAAACGTCAGCTAGAAACTGGGCTTTCTCAGCGGTAGCACCCACCTTGTGGAATGCTCTCCCACAGGGGTTATGGCACTGGCTTTTCACTTTTAAAAAGCTCTGGGAAACAGAGCTGTTTAGGGAACCTTTTGGGGAGTGAAGGAAGGAGAAGAGGAATATTGTACATTCTGAAACTGTTACTTTGCCACCTGTCTTGTTTATTTGTGAGATAATTTGGTATTTTATAGTATTTCATAATTTATGTTTCTTCATATTCTTTGTCGTAGGAATGTAAAATTTCTGAAAAAAATCTCTTTTTTTCCAGAAAAGAACAGGGGAAAATGTTTTTTTTAAAAAACAGAAATTTTCAGAAATTTTACATTTCTAACACGGCCCAGATTAGTGATTTGCTAGGTGAATGATGTGTACACACACACACACACACACACACACACACACACACACACACGCACGCACGCACGCACGCACACAACACACACACACACACACACACACACACACACACACACACACACACACACACACACACACACACACACACACACACACACACACACACACACACAGAGCCACCTATGATATTCTAAATATTTCCTATCACTGTTTTTTTTCCATATTAGAGACTTCTCTTTTTTGTATACACACATTTTCTCATTTATAAATTCTGGTCACAGGCCTAGCATTTACTTCATAACTGTTTTGGTGTTTTTTTTTTTTTTAATTTACCACTCAGAAACGACATGGAGTGGTTTATAAATTCTATACTTAATTACTTGCCCTGTTTTGTTTTTAGTTTTAAATTCCTGCTTTCTGCTGCAGTAGCCATTAAGGTAGTCTACAAATTGCAAGTGATTAAAATTGCAACACAATAATAAACTGTTAACAATCAGCAGTTGTAAAAACAAATGAACATCACGTAGAGAAAGCAGTGGTGTAATTTTAAAAAACACAAACGAGAAACAGCTTGGCGTAGTTAATATTAATTACAAGGTTGAGCAAACAAGATTACTTTGGCTTGATTTTAAAAATTATTATAGTGATGACTATAGACCAGTCTTTCTGGGAAGAGAATCCCACATCCTAGAAGACAGTTTTCCAGGGATGGGGGGGCAGGAAGGCGGATCCTGACGTGGTGAGAACTTTGAGATCCTGTCTCTGTGATTTCACCAGACATTGGAAATGTTATTGTTTTTGGGATATCAGTTTTAGAACCAATGGGATTCAGGGAAATCTTCAGTAACCAGTCCCCAAAAGAAGCATTTCCCGTTTCTAGATTCTACGTGATCTCATTGGCTCATCCCTCTGTTGTTTTTCTAGGTGTTCTGTCAGAAGAACAGATCCGTAAGAAGAAGATCCGCAAACAGCAAGAGGGCGAAGGTGCCTCAAGCGTGGAGGGGAGTGGCAGTGGGGAGGTTCTCCGAGTGCCCCCTCTGCCCTGTGATCCTGCTTTATCCCAGCCCGAACCAGCTCCCCTCACGCCGCAGCAGGAGGGTATGATCCGGCAACTGGTGGCAGCACAACAGCAATGCAATAAAAGGAGCTTCAGCGACCAGCCCAAAGTCACGGTAATCACCCATTATTCAAGGCAGAGGGAATGTGAGAAAAATGTTCCAAATATGTGATCCTCAGACCTTCTTCTTTCAGAATCCTTGGAAATATCTTACCCTAGTGATTTCTCTTTAGATCTCATTCTTTGAATGAAATCACAGGGATTAAAGTTAGTTTCACTCCAAGACCAACAACAAAGACTCTGTTTGCACCTTTAAAAATTAAATTTTTATTTGGCATAGGTTTTCAGGGATTGCAGCCCATATCACCAGAGGTGTAGATGAAGTTTAATAAGCCAAGATATTATGAGCCTTTCGCCTGTGCATGCAGGCCCTTCGCTCAAGCCATGATTAAGCCAGGAACTATCTAATTGACCATAGTTTTCTGTTTTGGAAATGGGAAACCATAATTACTGAGATTAAAACAAGACAGAATATTAAACTATGATTTGAAGTTGCTCTAATATCCTGGCTTGTTCCAAAGCTAGTAACTGTAATTTTCTACTTTGGATGAAATGGAACTTACAATTAATAAGAGGTCCCTGTGTTATCTGATCTCAATGCAGAGAAAAGGGGCTGTGTGCACAGTTATGAAAGCTTGTGTCTCAGCAGTCTGATTGTCCAACCATGATCACTCAGACACACTTGTGAATACCTCATCATCCTCTCCCACTTCAGCATTGAAGCATTCCTGGTCTGTCCCATCCCATCCTGGCTCCAATCTGTCCTCCCCTGAAAATTTAGAATCTTGTTCTTAAAACACTTCCAGCCCCACTGCAGAGCCCTGTGTTTATTGCTAACTGATGACTAGCACTTGGATGACTGTCCATGAATTAACACTGAAACAAGCTCATAAATAACAAGACTCATAAACTTTAGAAAAGAAAGAGGCAGAGCAGCCTTCCCATTTTCTGTCACCTGCCCCGTTTCTGTCACTCTTCTATCCCGAGGAGGAGAAGACAGGAGAGGGGCAAGGAAGTTGTTTTGTTTCATTTCTTTTCGTAAGGAGGGCAGGCCAAACAGGATTGCTTGAGGTGCATATGCCATGTGGATTGCCCCAAATGGCATGCCGGGCTTCTGCATGGCCTTAAGGAACCTGATTTGGCTTGCTGCGACTGAGCCATCTAGCCAAGCCTACAGTTATCCTTTGGTTAAGGCGAATTGACAGGGGGTTGGGAAAGGTCTGGAATTACAGTCGTGCCCCACTTAATGATTACCTCGTATAATGATGAATCCGCTTCACGACGATGTTTTTGTGATTGCAATTGCAATCGCAAAATGATGTTTTAATGGGCTTTTTTCGCTTCCCGATGATCGGTTCCCTGCTTCGGGAACCGATTCTTCGCATTACAATGATCAAAACAGCTGATCGTCGGGTTTTCAAAATGGCCACCGGCTGCTCAAGATGACTCCCTGCTGTTTTTAGGAGGCATTTTTCGCAAGACAGGCACCCGAAAATGGCCGCAGTATGGAGGATCTTTGCTGGACGATTAGGTATTCCGCCCATTGGAACGCATTAACCGGTTTTTAATGTGTTTCAATGGGTTTTTTTATTTTGTTTGACAACGTTTTCGCTCTACAGCGATTTTGCTGGAACGAATTAACGTTGTCAAGCAAGGTACCACTGTATCCTGGATCTGCTTTAGAGGGAGTCACTAAGCTCTTGCAGTCTTGTTCATTAACAAGCAGCAGGTAAGAAATTGGTATTTGAAGAGGGAGATCCTTTGGGACCACATTGGAGCATTGCTGTCTTCCTAGACCAACCTCACCTCCCCTTCTTTCCTTCTCCCACCTTCTTTGCACTCCTCTGTTGTTGCCCAGCCCTGGCCAATGGGCAGCGACCCCAACAGCCGGGAAGCCCGTCAGCAGCGTTTTGCCCACTTCACGGAGTTGGCCATCATCTCTGTGCAAGAGATAGTGGACTTTGCCAAGCAGGTGCCCGGTTTCCTGCAGCTGTCCCGGGAAGACCAGATCGCACTGCTCAAGGCCTCCACCATTGAGGTGAGGACGAGTGTGATAAAATATTTTGTGTGTTGTCGTTTAAGCACTTGTGTTCTTAAGCCATGTTACTTGCAACCCTAGGCCTCCATCTGTGTAATCCAGGATATACAGAAGTATTGCCGGATTCTGTAGTAGTGACTAAGTGGAATCTCAGTGGTGGAACATATATGTTGCTTGCAAGAAGTCCCATGTTCAATTCCTGACATTTCTAGTTTTTTCTTTAAAGAAATGAATTGTGTAGCACAAGAGTGCAGATTGTCTTTCAGAGGATGAAATTAGTTTTAAAGATGTTCTCTGGGCCCCACTTCGTAGCGAGCAGCACCAAAGATGAAAAGGCTGGCCTATGTTAACTCAACATTCTTACTGCCAGTAACAATCTGTAGCAAAGGTGTTTCAAACTTTCGGAATGGGAAGAGATCTGTACAAAAGGTGGGGAAGAACCCAACAGTGGTGTCGTGAGGAACAGGGCATGCCTGTCTGGGGAATCCTCAAAGGCAAGCTTTACCACAGGGGTCTGAGTTCCCCACTCTGATGTAGCTGGGGATGGGGAAAGATTTCTGTTAGAGACTCTGGGGGAGATGTTCTCCACCACCACATCACCCCAGAAAGCATGCAGGGCTAAATAGGAAGACGTTGTGTAAGACGGTTCCCTGCATTCCTACCCCTTGATTTGCAAGCTTCCAAACATGGGGAGTTCCTCAACAAACAAGGGGGTGATGCTCCAGTGTAAATGCAAATTGAGAGTAATGTCCTTTCATCTATAACATGGAGATTTTTGTACTGAAGACTGTTTATTTGAAAAGATCTAAGCTGAACATTTATTTATTTATTTATTTATTTATTTATTTATTTATTTATTTATTTATTTATTTATTTATTTATTTATTTGATACCTTAGGGTTCACATGGTTGGATTTTTCTATTGTAGACACACACACACACACACACACACACACACACACACACACACAGAGAGAGAGAGAGAGAGAGAGAGAGAGAGAGAGAGAGAGAGAGAACTAGCCTTTCAGAGGAAAAGAGTCCTCACCTAGGACTGATGTGTTAGGTTTCTGCTTGCAGTAGTTCTAGTTGTATTTTTTCATGGAGCAGAGAATTCAGCCACATGTATCTGAAGGAGCACAGATTAGCACAGATTTGCCAATTCCATAAGAACCAGGCCTCGCACTAAATTTAGTGTGGGAGTAGAATGTGAGTTATTTGTTATATTCACTGTAACTGTTTCTGTTAATTATCTGTTGATTCTGGTTTTTTTTAAGTCATATTGGCACCTTTATATGGAAAGTTGATCTGTATCTTTTTTAAAAAAGAGAGATATTAAGTATTCATCCTTTTGTCCTTGCCTTGCCTTCCTCCAACAACAGATAGGGGACTTGTAATGTTGGATATGAGGAAAACATATTGCAATTCCAGTCTGTCTACATGATGGAATGTATTTACCATTCCTGTTGGCTCTTTTTTCAAAGACGAATAAAACAGTTGAGAGAAACAGAGTTGAGAAATATGGTCCAAAAAGACTCTTGAGAAGAATCACCACTTGACATGTATTTGTCTCCACAGATCATGCTGTTGGAGACGGCACGACGCTATAACCATGAAACCCAGTGCATTACATTTCTTAAAGACTTCACGTACAGCAAAGATGATTTTCACCGTGCAGGTAAATTGGGAAAGGAAAGAGGAAGACAAGGGGAGGGGAAGTGGCCAGATTATGTCTGGTGTGGGAGGGCCTATTGCCAGAAGATTCTTCTCAGTAGTGCAGTGTGGCTAAAGTACGGTATCAAAAGTTAGGAAGGAAGAAAAGAAACATAACTGTGTCTCTCTTGTTTTACAAATGAAGGGTGCACCAGGTTCTCAAATATGATAAAGGTCATAATGGACAAATTCTGTTTTCATGTGCAGAATGGGAAGAATTTCTCCTTTTTTTTAGGATTACAGGCCCCAGAATCCCAAGCCAGTATGACCAGTGAGCATGTTGACTGGCAAATGCTAGCAGTCGTTGTCAAGAATAACAGGAGCAAGAATAATAATAGTTTTTCCAAGCTCTATTCATATGCTATATTAAAGCTGGCTCATATTTAGAACAGTTTTCAGGAAATACTCTTTCTGTAACGGGGAAAAATCACTTTCCTTTTCTTTTCCTTCCCCTCCCCCCCAGTATTACTTTGCTCTTTCAATCTTTGTTCTGATTATTTTTACTTTGAAAGATGCTAACAAAATGAAATAAATAAATCCGTGTAGCATACTTCCTAGCAGTTGTCTCTGCCAAGGTGAGACAAGGAAAATTGTACATGCTTGCCAAACACAGAGCCTACTCTTTCCTGCTAGACATGAAAATGACAGGGCAGCGCACTGCATTGGCATGTCTCAACAGAGTTTCATTCCCCACTTAAAACAAACCTCACTGGCACTGGTTTTGCAATGAGATCTGCAAAAGCCTAGGCAGAGTTTTACCAAGTACAGAATTGTTATCTTGATGTGTGTGCATATGTGTGTGTGTGTTTAGAGAATGATTCTAATATCTAAGGCAAAGTATGTAAGTTGTAAGATTTAATACATTAACAGAAAAATAATTGGTTTTGTACTAACAGAAGAAATGTGTCTCATAAAAAAATAACATTTTGGAAGTAAAGGAAAGCATCACTTTCGAAATGTTATTCCTTAGAGGCATCCGTTGGTTTGTCCTGTTAAAGGAAAATTTTTAACATTAATGCATTGGATTAAATCCGAAGTGTTATTTCCAAGCTATGACTCAGGTTGATGCATCTGTTTGCTGCTGTGGACTGTGAAATTGGTGTTGTTAAATGAATCATGCATTTCCTCTAGTCATGCCATTGGCCATGATCTCTTCACATAAGAGGACACCTTAAACATGTTGGGCTTTCCATCTTCAGTGTGTGTTGGGTTTCGCTTGTAGCTTTCATTCCAGAATGGTGTACCTGGCATAACTATGATTAATCTCGCTGCTTAGATATTTGGTGCCCAGCCAGGATTTTCTTGCATCAATTGATCTGAGTTCTTCTGCATACTTGTTCTTATATATTAGGGTTCTTTAGAATGAAAAGGGTGTGCTTACCTTGGACTCTGGCTTGCTCTGTGCTTGCCCTCCTGCCCATTAAGTGCCATTGTGCACGTTATATTGTGGACATTCTTTGCTGGAAGAACTGAAAACGGGGACACAGAGATTGGTTCATGATCTTTGCAGATAATCTTCACATAAGAAGGCCAGTGTGGTGTAGTAATTAAGAGTGCTGGATCAAGACTTGGGAGATTGCTGGGTTCAAATCCCCACTAAACTGTGAAACTCAATGGTTGGCCTTAGGCCAGTCATCCTCTCTCAATGTGACCTACCTCACAAGGTTGTTGTGACACTCAAGCAGAGAATATCAGGCAAAACCAAAAGAAACATAAAAAACAGTGTTTATTTATGAAGAACTGCATGATCCATTTAATGTTATGGCACCTTGAAGACTAACTGCTATACAGGCATACCTCGGTTTACAAATTTAATGCGTTCTCCGGAACGTTTTGTAATGCAAAGAAATTCACAAACCGAAGCGCAGTTTCCCATAGGAATGCATGCACAGGGGTGGCACTTTAAACCTCCCAGGCACAATGCAAACTTGCTTCATATTGTGGAAAAAATTAATAAACCGAGGCATTATTTTCAATGGATTTTTGTTCGTAAACAGAAAATTATGTTAACCGAGGCGTTCGTAAACCGAGGTACCACTGTATTTTAATGTGAGCTTTCATGGACAAGTCCACTTCTTCAAACAAGTAGGGAAGAGGATGAGCCATTCATGTCACTTTTTGCTCATTGGAAAAATCATAGAATACGTAATGGAGTTGGAAGAGGCCTGTAAGGCCATTGACTCCAACCCTCTGCTTAATGTAGGAATTTAAGTTAAAGTATATTTGGCTGTCTTTTTCTTGAATGCCTCCAGCATTGAAGGGTTCACCACCTCCTGAGGTAATTGTTTCCATTGTCATACTGCTCTAACGACTACAGTGTTTTTCCTGACATTCAGCCAAAGGAAGGTGGAATATAGATGTAAGAAATATATTTGGGATATTTCAGTGGAGGAGGACACTTTAATTGTAGCTAGGTTGTGGAACCTTTTGTGTGAGATATTTTTCTGGTTTTTCTCTTACATTGCCTTTGGTTGTTTGACTATTTTTTTAAAAAAACTTCACACATACGACTTGCCAGACTTCCAGGTTCACTTGTACACTCAAGTTACACTCCCCATTCTTATTCTGATTTTATCCATTTCACCAGTCTCTGTTTCCATAGGGGTGGGTCGGTGTTATACACAGGCATACACACACACACAATTACTTGATTGTTTGTTAATTTTGGTTGGATTTTATAATTGAAACTTTTTAGAGCTGCCAGAACACTTTGTTTAATTTGGGTTAAAAACATTTAGCTGCACAGCAGAAGTGCTGGGACTTACAGAGCAGAATCAGCTTCAGATCTCCCCAGAGTAAACCACCCCTTTTGTCTCATCAACTGGCACTCACTTGAGAATTTGTTCACTTTGGTTGGATTTTATAATTGAAACTGTTGGGAACTGCCAGGATGCTCAACGTAAGGCCAGGATCTAGGGGTTGGCTTCTCCAGAAATCCATTAACATGGCACTGGACTGGGACTGCTAAGTCATGCACAAAAATATGCCGATAGGGAACAACATATATAGGCAGACACCCCATAATAGAGATGGCATTGCAAATACAGTGGTGCCTCACATTACGATGTTAATTCGTTCCAGCGAAATCGCTGTAGAATGAAAACATTGTAAAGCGATTTTAAAAAGCCCATAGAAACGAATTAAAACCCGATTAATGCATTCCTATGGGCTTGAAACTCACCGTCCAGCGAAGATCCTCCATAGTGCGGCCATTTTCGCTGCCCGTGCAGCGAGGAATCCGTCCCAGAAAACAGCGTGCAGCCATTTTTTTTACCTGGTGCCCATTTTGAAACCGCCGATCAGCTGTGCGAAAATCTTCGTTTTGCGATAATCAGCAAAGCAAAAAACCCCATAGGAAACATCGTTTTGTGATCGCTTTTGCGATCGCAAAAACTTCTTCGTTATGCGATTTCATCGTTAAACAAAGTGCTCGTCTTGCGAGGCACCACTGTATGACAATTTATTGTCATTACAACTGTGGTTCTTGATCAATAATCCTCTACAGGTCCCTTTTTCCTACAATCATGAAACCCTTTAAACAGTTCCATCAGCTTGATGGCAGACTCTAAAAGGAGAACTGGTGATAGGCAGGACATCAGGAGTTGAACACTCAGAGAGACAATGTGCCTCAATCCTAAATTATAAATTTGGCCATATCAATGGCATTCATATCTCTGACCTGCTGTTTTCTCCCATCTGTCCCCTTCCCTGAAATCAGGCCTGCAGGTAGAGTTCATCAACCCTATCTTTGAGTTCTCCCGGGCCATGCGGCAGCTGCAGCTGGACGACGCTGAATATGCTCTCCTCATTGCTATCAACATCTTCTCTGCTGACCGGCCCAACGTGCAGGATCATGGCTTGGTGGAGGTGCTGCAGCAGCCCTACATTGAGGCCCTCAGCTCCTACATCCGCCTCCATCGCCCACAGGTGTCTGGGTTGGCTGGGAAAGTTGCAAGGGGTGCTGAGGCAGGGTGGGGGTGGTGCCCTAGTGGTGGCTGGAGTCCCTGGTATGTGGTATTGGCACAAGAGCCAATGTTAAGTGGGTGCCAAGGGTGTCAGGCAGAGACGGGCAAAAGTGGATATCCACACACACATAGGTAGGCAGGCATGAAAGGAGAATTGGCGCAAGGACTGGACTGGGATCTGAGAGTCCCAGATTCAAGTCTCTGCTCAGTCATGAAACCTACTGGATGACTTTGAGCCAGTTATTTTCTGTTATCCTGCCCTGCCTGACTGGGTTAGTAGTAGGCGTCCTTCAGTCTCAAGAGACTATGGTATCGTGCTCTGTACGGAGGTCTTGGAACAGCGTCTGTTGTGGCTAAGAAGGCCAATTCGAGAGTGACAATCTCTTCCACACTGAAGACAAATCCAATCTGTCCCCTGTCCAGTTCCCTGGACAGCTCCCCTCTTCAGCTCCCTGGTTTTGCTCATTTCGGGACTGCCTCTTTGCCTCAGCCTGCTGTACAAGTGTCTCTTCAAATTGGGAGAGGCCATGACGCACCGCCTGCCTTCAGGCTGGGTTGTTGTTTATATAAAGTGACTGGGTTGTTGTGCATATAAAGTGGGAGGAAAGAAGGGGAGAGAAGTGTATACCGCATTGAGTCTCTTGGGAGAAAAAAGACAGGATAAAATTGTTACAAATAAATATGAAATACTAAGGAATTTTCAACACTTGCCTCGATGGCTAATTTGCCCTCCCTCCCATCTTCCAGGACCATCTGATGTTTCCACGCATGCTGATGAAGCTGGTAAGCCTGCGGACCTTGAGCAGTGTACACTCGGAGCAGGTGTTCGCTCTGCGCCTGCAAGACAAGAAACTGCCACCACTGCTTTCCGAGATCTGGGATGTCCATGAGTAAACATTGGGGGGGGCAGTTGGATAAGGGTGCAAGCCCTCCCTCTCAGACCTCTTCCTCCAGGTCCCAGCAGTCACGGTTCTCTGTTAAGGATTCTTTGGACCTCAGCACAAGACTTGGCCATTGACAGATTGTTGGTCCCGCCAGAGGAACTGTATCAAGGGGTGGGGGCTATGAAGCACTTTTTTCCTCCTCTCTACCCAACCCCTCTACTTATATTTCCTTCAGCATTTGCCTCTCTACTTTTGGTTTCGGAGAAGGGAAGAGGCCGGTCATAGTTGTACTCTTGGTGGGAATACGGGGGAAGATGCAATGGAAATCTCCCTGAAGACCTACGCCCCACACTTCAGAATGCATTAAGGACCCTGCGCCAGTAGGGTTTTTTAGCCTGACAACACCTGTACCTGCCAGTCCTCCCAGAAAGCAGGGAAGGCATATTGCAGTAGAAAAGAAGACTGAGGGGCTAGTCGTATGCCTGGGGTGTGTGGGTGACAAGACGCCCAGAGAAAAATAATAAACTCAGATATGTCACTCCAAATGTGTTTGGCCTGTTCTTGTTGTAACACGTCAATGGAGAGTAAAGCCAGTGGGCGATATGACCTGCAGATTTCAGGAATAAAGGTGGCTCCATATCCAATACCTTTTGAAGGGGCAAAGAAAGGGCACTATCTGGAAGAGTGGTGTTATGGGTAGAGGAGGGCTAGGAGCTGGCATGCTTTTGGCGAAGAGGGCACACCTGGACACGTACGCAGGGGACTAACCCACAGGAGTGGCAAACTTCCAGGGTTCTCTGGCAGCTTTAAGAGAGCTAATCGGTCAAGGAGGGAAAAAGTTTGCATGGTGTAATGTTTAGAGAGCTCTGCTAAAGCCAGGCTGTGACATTGCTTTCCATTGGGCCAGAACCCAGAAGACCAGTATATTTAGCTTAAATCTTGCTGCCAGTAAATAAGCCTTCGAAAGACACATCGGCCTTTTAGAGTAGGGGGAAATACACAAAAGCTGGGAAACTGGATGAAAGGACTCGCGGGAAAGGGTGTGGCCTTCTGGGAAACTGAAGAAGAGGTAGGCCTAGTTTTAAGGTTTTCAATTTCTCTACTGCTGTGCTGGGGAGACTCCACTACAGGTTCTCAGGCAACTATTTGAGGGCCTGTGTATCACTGTGTCTCAGTGCTATTGGGAGGATAAAATAGGTGCTCTATAGAAGACTAACATAAAAACCATATTAACATGAAAAAGAATAACCCTCTTCCTGAAAGAAGGCTGTGCGTGAGGGTGGTTTGCTTAAAATAATTGTCTTTGAGACACTCCCAACCATAAAAACTGCTGTGCTTCAGTGTAGAACACTGGACAGCAATGTATAATGGGATTACCAACCGAAACCAATATTCTTATTGTTAAATATTTGTGACAATAGTGTTGATGTCAACCCGTTAATCCACCCCCTCCTCCCTATATGACTAATAATTCTGCTTCATTCTAACATGTCTGAAGAAGTGGATGTATCCATGACAGCTCACAATGAGAGATGGCAGTTATTCTTTAAGGCACTACAGCATTGCTGTTTTCTATTTTTTTATTTTTGTGTTTGGATATGCTTGCACAGATTAACGTGTCTAATTTCTACCCCAGAGACTCCCCTAAAGGAGAAACCACATGGATGCCAGGACTGTGGGAAATATTTTGCTTTCAGTTCTCACTTTGAGAGCCACTAGCGTGTCCATGTAGGGAAGAAGCGTACAGTAGTTCAAATTAAGATACAACAAGATACAAATTAGCAGATACAACAAAACAAAAGTATCATAAAGCCACTATTCCATGTAAAATACCCAAAATGCAGCATGTATGTAACCCAAGACATGTATGTCATTAGTTGACAGAGGCATACTATAATATAGATGAAGTTCTTTTTCAAAATTCCATTTTATGTTAACACACTAAATACAGGAAAAACTAATAATGTAGATGTATAAAAAAAGAAACCAGAGCAAGGAGAATATTAAGAAGATTCCATCAGTTTTCTATATTTGCATGAAATCTTATATTCCAGAGGCTAGAATCCAGCTGAAAAATTGTGCTAGCTCAAGTTTACCAGCCTGAATTTTAGCTTTGAAGTCTAATGATCATGTGACAAGTCAGCATTGGCACCAGGTCACATGGTTTATGTGCAATAGCAAATGCCTGCACCCGCTTCTTACAGCAATGTGTAGTTCTGATCCACACTAGTGAAGTCACATAGTGTGGATCAGAACCCACATAGAGTCGTGAAGAAATTAGGTCAGTTCCGTATTATTGGACAAAATACACCAGGAGAAAGGTGTATTTTGAAAGCTCACCAAGGGAAGGGAGATCCTTTATTGATTGTGATGTAGACCCCTCCACATACATACATCCGACTGCAGGAGAGAGGCTACTGTCTGTTTCTTTTAATAAGCCGCCTAGGAGAAAGACATATATAAATATTTTAAATAAATAATAATACATCTGAGTGCCCTCCAGATGTGTTGAACTATGAGGAATATAAGCCCCAGCCCAAATTTTCTCCCAGCACATAAGGTAAGCAGCTGCTTGGGGAAGCTGCCCTACTGCATTCTGCTTTGTTTTAATGTTGCCCAAGGTTGTCCCAGCTTTCTTGAGTTAACTCTCCTATACTTCCTGCTGTGGAATTTTCCAGCTGTCAAATAGAGGGGAAAACCCAAGGGCTGCCTGGAAAATGGGGAATTCCTCCGCCTTGGTCTAACGATTGCCTCCAGAGGGCGCTCACTCTCCACTGTTTCTAATCAAGTTGGATTGTATGCACGGATCTGATGGTTTTCCTCCTCAACTGGTTAATTCCACTGGAAAGTAGTTTTATTAGTATGTTTGTTGCCAAAGTACATGAAAAAGAAATGTCCCCAAAATTTCTGTCAGGGAGTGGCACTCCCAATTCTATACAGAGAAGAAAATCTTTTTCCCTTCGGTTTATGCAAATACATGAAATTGCAAATGACGTTGCACAATTAGGGCTTATTCTAAAGCCTTTTTATTATTATAGTTATAGGGCTCATTCTAGAACTTTTTTATTATTATTACAGTTATTCTTTGGCAGACTGTCCTGGAACAGTTAGGAATCTGGTGCATATAGAGAAGGAAGGGTGACAAGTTTGGAGGAGTCTAGGGACAATGATCAGGCATTAGAATCTCTAACTTGATGGGAACACAAGTGGTAACCTACTTACTATTCCTTATGAACTTCCCAGGCTTTATCCTCCATTGAACAACAGAGCTATGTATGCAATTAGTATTTCCTGTGGCTTCTAAGTTGGTTTGCAGGTTCAGATATAATGATAAAGCTTGGAACATTTACTTTCAAAACGGAACTTGTTGCATTCTTCATTAGTTTGCTTGGCCATCAGGTTGTCTTCCTCAATATTACTGCCGTTCAGGAAAGAAATTAATTGCATTGCTTGTTATTAATGTGTTGGCATTGTGACTGCACTCTGGAACACCTCAGGAAAATGGTCTTCAGGTCACTCAAGAAAATCCATCAAGGACCCAACAGTAAAAATTACAAATACAATACTAGCAATATCAAAATTGTAAATAAAATATTGTCTTTTCATGATACTGTGTTACCCTGCAAGCATCAAGATGCTTCTTGGCAAGAAAATATTGGTAGGTAAGCAAACCACCTGGATGTACACTACCCAACTTGTGTCTCTGTCTGATAGTTTTTATTGTGTTCCATCCTACTGTGTCTACACAGAAATAAATACCATCAAATTCCATGGAAGTGACTTTCCAATATAAATTTCCAAAGTAAAATTCAAATTTACTATGTCTGTCTCACATACGGTTTCCAACATGATAGGACTGATTGTACCCTTAAGCAAGAACCCACACCTCTTGTCCTGGAAATCTATGTGTTAACTATGCTGGACCACTCTTTCTTCTACAGAATTAAGAGAGAGCAAAGAAGCTGATCTTCTTTGGATTGTATTTCAGAGGACGGACAAGGCACCAGCACCTTCAGTTTCTTTCTTCTCCCCTTTCTTACAATTTTGAACACACAACCCTGCAATGCCAAGTAACGAATAACAGGCAGCCACCAGTCCCCACTTTACTGAAACATAATGAATTACAGCCATTGTCATTAAAGAGGTGTGTGTGTGCACGCGCACACACACACAGAGGAGAAGGGGGTGAACCAGGAAGCATGGACTCTCAAGAGGGAGAAATCAGCCAACTGCCAAAGAAGAAAAAGTATATGAATGCAATGTGTGTGAAATAGGAAGATCTGGTCCAGGAACTTTTAAAAGATGTGGAAAGAAAAAACAGTTTAAACATGGGGGGGGGGAGGTTTGTTTAATCAGGAAGAGGACAATATAGAGCAAGAACTTATTTAGGGAAAGCCCCCACTCTTGTCACAGGGCCAGCCTCTCCAGCTTGCACCTGGATCTCATTGTTCCCGTTTCTAAGGAAAGAGAAGAGACATAACCAACCATGGGATATTCATTTTTCATCAAACTGAACTTTGGCCTTTGGCCTTCCATATGTAGTTTGACAGAGAGCCTTTTCCTTAGGCTACAGTCTTGGTAGGCATTGGATACAAGTTTGACCATGCTTAAAACAGTGACTAGAATCAGTGGGACTTAAATAAGCCAAGGCTAACCTAAGTCCCACTGATTTAATCGAGTGGACTGTAAGCATGATTATGTCTGGATCAAACCCAGGAAGCAAAAGCACCTCATCCACCCTGTCTCTCATTCCAAACCACTCCAGAAAAAACACTATTTTGAACTTTTTGCTTTAAAATGGTAGATAATTGTTTGGTCTATTAGGAAGAGCCTCATGTCCCAAATCCTTTTGCCAACACTGGCTCATGGGAGGGGGGTTGTGATAATTGATATTACCACGTTCCTTTCCTATGATATTGGGGTCTTGAACTGTGGGTCTTGAGTCAGTTGAGGTTTTCATACGATTTGACCAACATGATGTTGTGACCACATGGACCTCAAGAGAAAGAGTAAGGGTTCATCCCAAGAGAAAGGATAAGTGTATATTTCTACCAGAGGTGTACTCTGATTGAGCATGAATATTTAGCTACAGTGCAATACAGGCAAGGCTCCAGAGCCCAAAGGTGGGAAACTCTTGGGGAGACAAGAAGTGCAAATAAAAGTCTAATTGGGATGAGGTTGTATCCTCAGACAGATGTTGATGCCCATTATGGACACATGTGAAGCAAATCATCACAGTCCCCAACAGAACACACCCACCAGGAAAAAAAATGAGATATCTAGCAGCAGAAAACCAAATATCCAGAAATATACCACAGTAGTTCATCACACTTCTTGTTAATTTAAAAGTGCTATGACAGACTACAGTTCATTTTGAAACACACAACAGAATAAGGAGTGTGTCCTGTGTTGAAAGTGGTGCTGCAGGCTTCTAACAAACACTGACATTAAAATTAAAAATTAGTTAACGCATTTTAAAAAAGAAAATAATCCTGTGGTGCACACTCCTAAGGTCCCCTTAGAAAGCATTTCAACTTTCTGTCCTCTGGGTTTTATGATCTTGGAGCTATGGTTCTGACTGACACATGTCTCCTTTTACTTTTAGATATTAATTCATACATTTTACATTTCTATAAGGCCAAGATCAGACAGTAACAGAAGAAGAAGAAGAAGAAGAAGAAGAAGAAGAAGAAGAAGACATAGTTTAAATTAGCTCTCTCCAACCTTCAGACATGTCTATTAAAACTCCCATACTCCCCTAGCCATGGCCATGCTGACTGTGAATCAAATATATCTGGCAGGTGCCAGACTGAGGTAATCTGATGTAGACCTGAACTCTTTCTAAAGTCACTGGCAGTCTTTCTGATCACTAGCCTTTCTTCTAATATAACTTTGGTCCCAATCCCACATCCCATAGATCCTCTGAAAAGGCCAGATCACTGAATGCCCTGCCTCAGTTAACGTTTATGTTGTTTCAGCTTTAATTCTTCATCTTGAGTTTTAATTTTCTCAGGAACAGCCTCCCTTTCACTTTCTGGGAATCCAAGAAAGCAGGGGATCCCCCAAATCCCTCCCTCTTCCCTGACCAATTCCGCAACCAGGGACTTTCCAGGCTATTTGGGTTGTCGTTTCACTTTACTACAGTTTATAGCCTTGAATGGTATTGGAGTCTACTGAGTTTGATCTCAGTTTCAGAAGCCTTCATGGCTTCCTTGACCTGGTTATAGAAGAGTGGGATTGAGAGAAATACTGAAGAATCTTCAGTGTTCCATATTGTTTGAACTATACTCCTAAACATGGGTCATGTTGACTGGAGCTTTTTAGGAATCAAAGTCAAGAACATTTGGACAGTCAAGGGTACATAGCCCTGATTTAGTAAGCTTTAATAGGACATATTCACTGCAGATGGAGACAGCAGCCATGAAATTAAAAGACGCCTGCTTCTTGGGAGGAAAGTGATGACAAACCCTGACAGCATCTTAAAAAGCAGAGATATCACCTTGCCAACAAAAGTCCGAATAGTCAAAGCTATGGTCTTTCCAATAGCGATGTATGGAAGTGAGACCTGGACCATAAAGAAAGCTGACCGCCGAAGAATTGATGCCTTTGAATTGTGGTGTTGGAGGAGGCTCTTGAGAGTCCCCTGGACTGCAAGGAGAACAAACCTATCCATTTTGAAGGAAATCAACCCTGAGTGCTCACTGGAAGGACAGATTCCAAAGCTGAGGCTCCATATTTATTAATTTCTGGAACAATTAACCTTTAATTGCAACCATAAATCTTTTTGAAACATATTTCTTTTAAATACTACAATTATTTAAAAACATAACTTTGTAGTACTTAGAATAAAATTAAAATATTGTTCTTGCTTTTCTATTGATAATAAAATGTTTGTTAGAGGTTACCATAGCTTTTTTTTTTGGTTCAAAATAACACTCAATTTGTTTATGTTTTGTAATTAGCAGGTATTGACTATCAAATCGGTTGATGACTGAAACCTTGTGTTGTTCCAATAAATTATTCTTTAAAAATATTCAACACAATTTGATGAAGCTTTTTTAAACTGGACAGTGCCCAGTCTGAAAAGATGAAAAGTTACTGCTTATTTGGAACAGCGTGTGTGGCCTTGGACCAGCTGCACAGTCCCAGGATATTCCCAGAATATAATCCAAATAATCATCACCACCACCTCAGAACTGCAGCGCTGGAAGCGCCCCTCTGTTGGAAGCAAACCCCTCGTTTTCCTGTGCTATTCATGAACACGTATGTTAATCCCTGTCCTCCAGCATTCACCATCAAAGGCAGACTTTGTCTAGTGGAAGAATTGATGCTTTTGAATTGTGGTGATGGAGGAGACTCTTGAAAGTCCCCTGGACTGGAAAGAGAACAAACCTATTCATTTTGGAAGAAATCAGACCTGAGTGCTCACTGGAAGGACAGATCCTGAAGCTGAGACTCCAATACAGTACTTTGGCCATCTCATGAGAAGAGAAGACTCCTTGGAAAAGACCCTTGCATTTTGTTTCCCTTCTTTGCTATTTCTAAGGCCTCGTTGGACAGCCACTTTGCTTTCTTGCATTTCCTTTTCTTTGGAATAGTTTTTGTTGCTGCCTCCTGTAAAATGTTACGAGCCTCTGTCCAAAGTTCTTCAGGCACTCTGGCCACCACATCTAGTTCATTGAATCTGTTCTTCACTTCCACTGTGTATTCATAAGGGATTTGGTTTAGACTATATCTGACTAATTCAATGGTTGTTCCTACTTTCTTCAATTTAAGTTTGAGTTTTGCTATAAGACGCTGATGATCAGAGCCACAATCAGTTCCAGGTCTTGCTTTTGCTGACTGTAGAGCTTCTCCATCTTTGGCTGCAGAGAACATAATCAACCTGATTTTGGTATTTCCCATCTGGTGATGTCCACGTGTAGAGTTGCCTCTTGTGTTGTTGGAAAAGAGTGTTTGTGATGACCAACTTGTTCTCTTGACAAAACTCTATTAGCCTTTGCCCTGCTTCGTTTTGAACTCCAAGGCCAAACTTCCCTGTTGTTCCTTTTATCTCTTGACTCCCTACTTTAGGATTCTGGTCCCCTATAATGAGAAGAACATCTTTCTTTGGTTTCAGTTCTAGAAGGTGTTGTAAGTCTTCATAGAACTGGTCAGTTTCAGCGTCTTCAGCATTGGTGGTGGGTGCATAAACTTGGATTACTGTGATGTTGAAAGGTCTGCCTTGGATTCGTATTGAAATCATTCTATCATTTTGGAGATTGTATCCCAGTACAGCTTTTCCCACTCTTTTGTTGACCAGGAGGGCTGCTTCATTTCTTCTACGGGGTTCTTGCCCACAATAGTAGCTATGATAACTGTCTGAATTGAATTCGCCCATTCCCGTCCATTTTAGTTTTTTAGTTCATTGGTTTTTAGAGCTGTATAAAAACTTTAACCCTATTGATCTAACGCCCCCCCCTGCTGGGCACCAGAGTGCACACTTCTTTTATGTGAATAAACCTGGTGCCCTTTCCTCCAAAAACTGTTTGTTTATTATTATTATTATTTCTCAAGGCTTGGCTTAATAGAATTAGCCAAAACATCGAGCTCTGGGAATAAGAACACTTTTGAAATACTGTCTCATGCTTTGCCATGCATTCTTACCTAATACTTTCTTATGGGTGCAGAAATTCTCATGTGGTAGAGATCATGTGCGTTCGTATCATAAGTAATAACAACAATAACAACAAAAAACTTTTTTTTCTTGAGAAATACAGAAGTAAAGAGGGAATGCAGCAATGATGGTAATGGATTACTTTGGAAGTCCTTAATGTGTTATTATAAACTGCTTTGGATTTAAGGGTGTATAAGAAAATTCGATCAGCATCTTTGGGGCAACTAGGAGTAGTAGAAAAGCTGTAGCACCCTCTCTGAATTACAGCATAGAACTCTAAGTACAGTATCTCACCAAAATTTCATGGTTGGTATCAAATTGCTATAACTGTGATATAGATACAGTATAAAATTCTACATGGTATTCCAAATGTGAATACACTGTAATCTGTACAACAATACAGTCTGATTTTTCAGTTCTGCAGGTATCAGGACAGGATACTGACTTGGTTGCATAGGTGACAGCTACAATAGCTGTAGTATAAAACTGGCCTTTGGGTTTCCCAGGTAAACCCCAATATGGTGAAAAGGATTCACTTTTATTTCCTACTTCAAGCAAAAGCACTCCCTTGACCCATTTTAAAAAATATTTGGATAAATATCACAGAGTGAGAGTTGACATCTAGCTGGTAAGTGACCTGAATTGTATTCCTGAAGGTTATGAATTCAAATTTTTGCTGCTGATGTTGTTCTATGCTGTCATCCTGCGTTTTTCCTTAAAAGGATCCAAAGTGGCTTATTTCATTAAAAAAATTTTTTTAAGTTACAAACAGTATGTATACAAATATTTAAAAATAATTAAACAAGTATTATATTAAAATGGTAAATCAAGATTAAAACACATTTAAAACTACAGAGCACAATAATCCATTTAAAACCCCTCTCAGACCACCAGTCATTAAGGAAAAGCCTGCATGAATAGAAAGGTTTTTCCCTGCTTGTAGAAGGACATCAAAGATAGGCACAGCCTAATTTCCTGTGGGAGGGAGTTCCAAAGTCTGGGAGCAGCAACAGAGAAGGCTCTCTGATAAACCACAGCCCACTCCAGCACCTTGCCCAAGAATGGGATATTAGAGACTGGCTGGTAATTATTGAGGACTGTGGGGTCCATGGACGTTTTTTTCCCAAGAATAGCTTTGCTACTGCTCTTTTAAGCAAGCTGGGATCCTACCCTGCTGCAAGAAGGCATTCACTACCTCTTGGACCCACTCGGCCATTCCATCTCTGGCAGCTTTTATAAGCCAAGATGGGCAAGGATTTAGCAGACAAGTGGTAACCTCCAAGGGTCCTATCCACATCATCAAGCTGCAAACACTGAAACTTATCCATCAACACAGGACAAGCAGGAGTCATAGTTACATCTACAGGATTAACTACAGCATCCAAGTCAGAGTGGATCCAAGTGATTTTGCCTGCAAAGTGCTGTGATCGCAACAAGCTATCAACTGGTCAGCACTATCTTCCTGTGCGAAATTGTGTAACAATCTGTTGACCACCCAGAAGATCTCCGCTGGGCGACTGTGCAGATGCAATGATGTCGGCAAAGAATGGCTTCTTCATGGCAACCTTATGAAACGAATAGCCTTGAAAATGTCCTATCGCTAATAGCCTTGTTTCAGTACTTGCAAGCCCAAGCCTGTTGCTTTCTTTGTGAAACAAATCTACCTCGGACTTGGTCTTCCCTTTTCCTCCTGCCTTCAACTTTTTCTAGCATTATTGTCTTCTCTAGTGAGTCTATTCTTCTCATGATATTCCCAAAGTACAACAGCTTCAACTTTATCATATTTGATGAGAGAGAGAGAGAGAGAGAGAGAGAGAGAGAGAGAGAGAGAGAGAGAGCTTGATTTGGTCTAGAATCCATATGTTTGTCTTTCTGATGATCCAGGGTATCCACAAAACTCTCTTCCAGCCTTTGATTTTTTTAAAATATATTTTTGGCTGCAGTCTCCATTTGGGAGGACAATCAAGTGTTCCCATTTTTTTAGCCAAATATTTTATCTCAGAATGGCTTATTGCCATTAAAATAGTATTGCTAAAATGTTAAGTAATAATGAGACTCAAGCTGCACAACACACTGTAAAGTCACACTTTTAATGGAAAAACAGTTAAGCCACTTTGAATTTGAAGAAAAAAGCAACCAAGGGTTAGAGCTGCTGTTTTCCTTTAAAAGTGTTTTTTTTTTTGCAGAAGACAGCACCTGGGCATGGTAGAATAATAGTACAATTGTTACTTTAACTTTAAAAGTAATTAAACAGTTACAGCAGGACAACAAAAGGAGGAAGGTTATTCTTCATTCTGTTACAGTCATAATGTAATCAATTAATTATATACGGTATTCATTGCGGCAAAAAAGGAATGTATTACAAGTAACTCATTATTTGTAACTATTTCCTAGTTACATGCTGAAGTATATATTGTAAGAGACGACAATTGAAACTGTACAATAATGTTAAAATACTCTGTATTAAAATACTATATATTGGGAGGAAAATAAACATCGATCAAGATTAAAAACAATGTTAGAAAGATTTTAAAATATCTAAATTTAATAAATGGCACATTCTCTCTCTCTCTCTCTCTCTCTCTCTCTCTCTCACACACACACACACACACACACACACACACACACACACACACACACACACACACTTATTACTTAAGAGCTTCCTTGAGAAGGAAGGTCTTTGCCTGATGATGGGAAGACAAGAGGGAGGGGGCCAACCTGGCTTCTCAAGGTAGCGCTTCCAAAGCCAGAGAGCAGTCACTGGGAAAGCTCTTTACAAAGCCTAAGAATTAAGCATGCTTTAAATTTGGAATTCACAATGTGGTTTGTGTGGCGAAAAGGTGCGTAAAATGTTTGTACTCTGGAAAGGAACATTGCTCACTCCATTCTCCCTTGATCTTTTGATTACTGGCTTCACAATAAAGTTAAAGGCAGGTGTATAGTGCCAGGTAAAACAAAGCACTTTACATAAATACAGAATTGGCTGTACAGAATGCACAAAAGATTGGTTTGTTGTGGCAGAAGCACAGGATTAAAACAGTTAGAAAGTCCCTCAAAGTTAAGTTCCTCAGCACAATCTCTTCCTTTTGTTTGGCGCTTCACCCACCTCTCCTTATCTCACTTGAACTATCACTAGGTCAACTTGCGATCTCTGTTTATCCATTGTAGTCCTTTCATAGCTCAAACGCCTTTGTTCTTCCTCAGCTACCCTTATCAAACGTTTTAGGGCTGTTACCTCATATTTCCTTTCCTGTTCAACATTTCTTTCTCCCTTGTTGACCAGTTAAAACCAGTCTGATGACAGCATTTTTAAACTGGTCCTCATGGAAAGAAAGTGTATTGGACTATCTAGGTCCTGTTGTTTAGTCGTTAAGTCGTGTCCGACTTAACAACATGACATAACGTCGGGAAAGTTAAAGAAAATTGGATGCTGACTTCCAAAGAATAGCAAGGAGAGACAAGAAGGTGTGAGGGTTCGGGCTTTGAGTCTCCACAATAAAATCCGGAAACTTTTAAAACTTTGAAACAGGGGAAAGGTTTATTGGAGTATTTAACAAGAAATTAGTGTCCATAAAATTGTTCCATAACTTCTCGCCTGCCACCAATGGGTCTGACAGGGATACCCAAGCATCATTAAGGAACGGATTGGTTTCACTCGTGTTCTAAGGGCCCGGTCATCCGGTCGTAGCTTTGTCTTTCAGAGCCTCTCCGACCTCTCCTTCCAATAAGGGAACAGCCTCATCCTCTGTGGGATCAGTCCACCCAGCATCTCTTGCTGGGGAGAAGGCTGACCAGGGTCCTCCTGGTAGACTCTCCTCCTCATCTCCTCTACCCTCCATGCCAACCTTTCCCTCTCCTCCCTTTTGACCTTCTCCTTTTTCTCCCTCAAACTCATCCACCATTCCCAGGCCTCAGCCTCACCCCAATAAGATGTCCCGGTGGAACCTCCCTCCTTTGACGGTAATCCGCCTCTTCCTTAGGCAATTTTAGACGTTCCCATTCTGCAGTCCATGGGTCCTTAAACCAAACCCATTCCCAACCTGGTGGTAATGGGTTTTCTCTCCCTTTTATCTCTGCCATCCCCGTCTCAATCTCAACCCTCATTTTCCTTCCCGTTCCCGCCAAATCGTCCGGGTTTTGAACAGCCACAGTTAACTCCCTCTCCAGGTCCCGGGTGTCAGTACCCGTTGTTCTGTTCTTATGGGAGCTGGAGTGGGCAAGGTCTGTACCTCCCTTTCTGTTCTTTGTGGAAGGGACAGCACTCCAGCAAGAGACTCTTTTCTCTTGCCCCCGGTCTCACAGAGGGCCCTCTTAAATGAACAATGCAAAGAAATAGAGGAAAATAATAGAAAGGGAAAAGCCAGAGATCTGTTCAAGAAAATTGGAGATATTAAAATAACATTTTGTGCAAAGATGGACATGATAAAGGACAAAAATGATAGGGACTTAACAGAAGTAGAAGTCATCAAGAAGAGGTGGCAAGAATACACAGAGGAATTATACCAGAAAGATCTGGATGTCCTGGAGAACCCAAATAGTGTGGTTGCTGATCTTGAGCCCGACATCCTGTAGAGTGAAGTCAAGTGGGCCTTAGAAAGCATGGCTAACTACAAGGTCAGCGTAGGTGAGGGAATTCCAGTTGAACTATTTAACATCTTAAAAGATGAGGCTGTTAAGGTGCTACACTCAATACGCCAACAAGTTTGGAAAACTCAGCAGTGGCCAGAGGAAGGAACAGATCAGTCTACATCCAAATCTCAAAGAAGGGCAGTGCCAAAGAATGCTCCAACTGCCGTACAATTGCACTCATTTCACACACTAGCAAGGCTATGCTCAAAATCCTATGTGGATTGAAAACTCCAAGAAGTACAAGCTGGATTTCGAAGGGGCAGAGGAACTAGAGAATTGCTAACATGCACTGGATTATGGGGAAAGCCAGAGAGTTCCAGAAAAAACATCTACTTCTGCTTCATTGACTACGCAAAAGCATTTGACTGTGGGGACCACAGCAAACTATGGCAGGTTCTTAAAGAAATGGGAGTGCCTGACCACCTTATCTATCTCCTGAGAAATCTATATGTGGAATCAGGAGTTAACAGTTAGAATTGGATAGGGAACAACTGATTGGTTCAAAATTGGGAAAGGAGTACCGCAAGGCTATATGTTATCTCCCTGCTTATTTAACTTATATGCAGAATACATCATGCAAAAGGCTGGACTGGATGAATCCCAAGCCAGAATTACATTGCTGGGAGAAATATCAACAACCTCGGTTATGCAGTTGATACCACTCTGATGGCAGAAAGTGAGGAGGAATTAAATAACCTTTTAATGAGGGTGAAAGAGAGCCCAAAAACGGTCTGAAACTCAACATACAAAAAATTAAGATCATAGCCACTGTCCCATCACCTCCTGGCAAATAGAAGGGGAAGATATGGAGGCAGTGACAGATTTGACTTTCTTGGGCTCCATGATCACTGCAGATGGAGACAGAAGCCACAAAATTAAAAGATGCCTGCTTCTTGTGAGGAAGGCAATGACAAACCTAGACAGCATCTTAAAAAGCAGAGACATTACCTTGCCGACAAAAGTCCGCACAGTTGAAGCTTTGGTTATTCTAGTAGTGATATATGGAAGTGAGAGCTGGACCATAAAGAAGGCTGACCACCAAAGAATTGATGCTTTTGAATTGTGCTGCTGGAGGAGACTCTTCAGAGTCCCTTGGATTGCACGGAGAATAAACCTATTCATTTTGGATAAAATCAGTCCTGAGTGCTCACTGGAAGGACAGATCCTGAAGCTGAGGCTCCAATACTTTGGCGATCTCATGAGAAGAGAAGACTCCCTGGGAAAGACCCTGATGTTGGGAAATTGTGAAGGCAAGAGGAGAAGGGGACGACAGAGGACGAGATGGTTGGACAGTGTCATTGAAGCTACCAACATGAATTTGACCAAACTCTGGGAGGCGGTGGAAGATAGGAGGACATGGCATGCTCTGGTCCATGGGGTCACGAAGAGTCAGACATGACTTAATGACTAAACAACAACAACAACAACAAAATGAAACAAAAGTAAGCAGCAGTTAATTGGTCCTTGAGAACTATATACACTGGTTACAATTTCTTTTATCTCAGCAAAGCAGTTAGTTTCTCATGCGCAGACCAGCTTATCTCTAATGAATGTTGAGTCTTCCTTACAAAGCGCTACTTCTTCTTTGTGACATTTGCTCTCTTCTTACAGTCCCCCCTCTAGAAGCTGCAATAATCATGTAGCATTAATGTCCACAAAGGCATTTTCTTACAGTGTGATAATTCTTAGTCATATAATAAAGCCACACCTCTGTAATTATAGAAGTAAACAGATACACCACCAAAAGAATGATGTTATTCCTCAACTTACAGTTATATTATAACTTAGTTATACTCTTGTTACTCAAAAACAATTACAAACTCTGCTTAGGCCCTCTTCTTCATTTGTCTTTGGAATCCACAATACTCAGAGGGAGAAAGCATGAGGTACTAACTGGGTGCTACTGATGTATCAAGATACTCCTCTTCTCCTTAATCTTCTTACTCCTTGTTAGTTGAGGAACATACAGGGCTTGTTTAAAGAAAAGGGCAAAGCACTGCCCCCTTGGAAGCCGAATGGGTTAGCAGCCAAATTGTACCTCAATACTGATTGAGTCACTGTAACGGGATTCATCTTTGGCCGGGGGCGTGCTGGTGGTAAAGGCGGGAAAAAGAGTCAGAGGCTGCTCAGAACTTTCAACAATATTTTCTTTATTTCTAACCGTGCTAAGTTCTGCTGAATCAAACGGATCTAATAAATCTACTTCCGATAACAGGTTGTACTTCTTAACTTTAACAGTATTTATTTATTTATTTATTTATTTATTTATTTATTTATTTATTTATTTATTAATACCCCACCTATCTGGCCCACCGGACCACAAAACATCTTGACTCAAAACGGGGCTGGGCCAAAGCGTTCGCGATCGATCAATGGTCTCAGGGGCTCGATCCTCACGGCGCACACCGTGCCACAGCATGGGTGGCGGGCCCAATCCCCCTCCGGAGGCTTCCATTGGAAAGAGGGACCAGGGCGGATCACTCTCCTCCCCCCAAGGTGGTTGCGGGGGTCCACAACTACCGTCCATTCTAAAGGATCTAATCCTCTTCCTTTTATATTAGGATAGGTAGGATCCGGTAGTAATCCGCCTCCCCACTGCAGATGAGGGAATGTTTCAGACAATCCGTCTGTCCCAGTATCGAGCATGGTGTCTGTTTGCACCTCTCGACTTACGGTTCCCGCAATGGCTCCATCCCCTGTCCAACTGAACACGCGCGCATCACCACCCTCTTTTATATCCTCCCATATAATCAGATCCATCTCCTCCCCTCCTTCCTCCACTAGGCATACTTCTGCGGGCCGCCCGGGTAGTACTTCCTCTGGGTCTAAGTCTATTAATATGCCCTCCGCACATCCACTTTCGGCCACGGTGGTTTGGGGCTCTGAGGAGAGCACACTGGTCCTCTTCATGTCACAGTCACCTACCACACCCAATGGCAACAGTTTATCTTAAGGGGAGCAGGAGAATGGGCCATGTTGTGTAGACTAAAAGAGAGAATGGCTTGGGGGTTCAGGAGAAATGGCTGCAGCAATGGCAATAACGTGTAACAGTGATCTAATTCTGACTGATGTTATGGCCCATCGTGACAGTATAAGTAAGGTGGCAGCAAAAGGGCCAGGATGTTCAGTGAACTGGTGGTACTTGGCATGAATCTTGGACACATTTGGAAACAAAATTAACTGAGGCGGAAAAGCTGTAGATCAGGTAGCCAGAATAATTAACCAAGTCCTGCCCTGTCAGCACCACTTGATTCCACTTGCCAGCTGCAATTTCTCCAAGTGTTGTTGTAAGTCTGATGAGCAAAGCAGGACAAAGGAACATACGAAAACAAATAGCAAAGGAAATCCATGCTCACTTTTGAGCCTACCCAGCTTGAGACACACTCGTTTGGTAGTTTTCAGAAAGGCAGCTGTGTCAATTTTCAGTATTTATAACAAAAAAAGAGAGAAGTATTTTGGAACCTTGAATATTGATTTCAATATGAATTTTCATGGAATACAATCCACTACCTGAGCCACACAAGGCACAATATTTAGACCAGAGGTTTATACACATAGAGTAGATGGTGTTAGTCTCTGGAGCTGGAGCCATCACCATCAACTTAGAACTGCAGAGTTGGAAGGGACTCTATAGATCAAGGAATGGAAGACAGAGGTTGAGTTACACCATTGACACTGGTCGTTGTTGTTTAGTTGTTTAGTCGTGTCCGACTCTTCGTGACCCCATGGACCAGAGCACACCAGGCCCTCCTGTCTTCCACTGCCTCCCAGAGTTGTGTCAAATTCATGTTGGTTGCTTCGATGAAACTGTTCAACCATCTCATCCTCTGTCGTCCCCTTCTCCTCTTGTCTTCACACTTTCCCAACATCAAGGTCTTTTCCAAGGAGTCTTCTCTTCTCATGAGATGGTCAAAGTACTGGAGCCGCAGCTTCAGGATCTGTCCTTCCAGTGAGCACTCAGGGTTGATTTCCTTTAGAATTGATAGGTTTGTTCTCCTTGCAGACCAGGGAACTCTCAAGAGCCTCCTCCAACACCACAATTCAAAAGCATCAATTCTTCGGCTGTCAGCTTTCTTTATGGTCCAGCTCTCACTTCCAAACCATAGCTTTGAATTAACACTGGTAATGAATGTTGAATGTGAAAATGGCACTATTAACCCACGTAACAGTAACTCAAAGTAGTGATGATCTCATACACCTTGTAGTAAAAGGAAGCGCAACTGGCTTGACTGTCATTGATAATCAACGCTAGGCAGCCTCTGACATCCAGCTGAAAATAACTTTCTCTGCAGGAGGTTCTGCTCAAGCTAGAATTATGCCGGGGATATTTATGCATTACAGCACACCGTAAGGTACCGCAAAAAACTTTTAATATTCCTCAGCACCTTGTTATCACAGTTTTACCACCGAGGAGGCACAATCTTTAAATGCGCATGTGCATTCCAACCCCAGCCCCACCCCCACCCCGTCCATCCACCTGTAAGACTTCCGTATCTTTTGCTACGTCCAGATTTCAACCCCCGCAAAAAGGAAGAGTTCGCACGCATGCGCCTTTGAATGGCGGCTTATTTCCCATTCTAAACATGGCGGCTGGGCTTGCGGGAGGGAAGCAAAAACGCATGCGCAGAGCAGTCGGTGGCCCGGGAAGGCCAAGTTTTTGGTTCCTCGTCGCTGCTCGGCGGCAGCCAATGGGAAGAGGGTTGGCATGGCAACAAGGCATCGGGGAAGCAGGTCCCTCCCCTGAGCTATTTGGCGGGAGACTGGTCGGGAAGAGGGGGAGCGAGGTGAGATTGAGGAGTGTTTGGTGCACCGCCGGGATAGAAGCTAGAGGGGCTGGAGGGGGGCAGGAACGAGGGGTTTGGTGGCGGAGAATGGGACGTGCGAGGGGTTGATGGTGGAGTGAGTGGGCTCGTTTCTTGGAGGATTAGGGGGATCTGGGAGGTCCGGCATTTGGGGGACCCACAGAAAGCAAAGGGGAGTAAGGTGGCTGAGAGGTGGAGAAAGGTGGGGCGTGGGCTGTTCCTGGAGAGAGAGGCCAGTAGAGGCTTTGTGGGGGTGTGGGGTGGACGTGCAAGAGGAGGAGGGCATGGCGTAGGAATATTGAGGGTTAATTATTGGGGGGGGAGGTACCTGGGCGAGGAAGTGGTGCTTAAACAATTTTGTATCTGCACTTGCGATACAGGAGCAAGATTAATAATAATTGTGTGTTGTCAAGTCAATTCTGACTTAGACCCAGCCTTTCCAGGATTTCCTGTGTAGAGAGTACTCGGGAACCATTTACCATTCCCTTGAATGGTAAGCTTGCCCAAGGCTAGACAGGCTGGTTCTACTTGTGGGAGACACAGTGGGGAATCAAACTCCTAAGCTTTGTCCCTGGAGCCAGACCTTTAACTTACTGAGCTATCCAGCTAGCAATTTGCAGGATTAGGTGTACACCATTCTGAAGTACGCTTTGGGGGAGGGGGCTTGCTTTGGAGGTGCTGTTCTGATGTCAGTATAAAATTGACCAGTTTCTTTTCTGGATCAAACCAGATAATTATTTCTTAGGTGATATGACATAAGTTAATCTTGAAAGAGGTGTTTTTTAGATACATTAAATGTTTTAGAGGTGGTTTACTTTTGCTGCTCACCCTACCCCACATGAGTTTCCATGCCCAAGTGGGGTCTTCTCATCTTATTTTGACACTCTGTCCACTACACCATCCTAGCTGACTAGTAAGTAATTTAGAACAATTAAATGGGACCTCTACAATAAAAATCCTGTGGGATTAATACATCAGTCTATCAAAAAGAGTCCACCATATCCAATTTGGAAAAAAATATTACAAGGAAGAGTCATATCTACAATCATAACTTTTGTGTCAATCCTACATGTAATTTGAACAAAGGGCATCTGGCCTGTTAATGAAAGATTATGCAGTCTTCTTCATCCTTTGGCCTGATTTATCATGATTATCTTTCTATGCCACAGGTGCATAGGGACCAGGTTCTTAGAATAAATATATAGATCAGTGGTTCTTAACCTTTGTTACTCAGATGCTTTTGAACTGCAACTCCCAGAAACCCCAGTCAGCACAGCTGGTGGTGAAGGCTTCTGGGAGTTGCAGTCCAAAACTCCTGAGTAACCCAAGGTTAAGAATCAGTGACATAGATGATCCCAAAGATGGGTTTTATTTTAGAAAAGTAACAGATGAAGCCTATTTTGAGGCCTGCTTAATCTTTCCTCTTTCTTATATTGGTCTGCTCAATGCTGCTATGTCCAAACTGCTTCTCTTAACATAGGTGTGCAGTAGGGGAGATAAAGGACTCAGAATGGCTTTCCAGACCACAGGGTTCTCTGTAGTTTGTAAAGCAGTGGTGGGAAAGTGACTTTGAATGGGCAAACTATGGGAAGGTAAGGTTTAAGCAGCACCCTATCATTGCAAACTCTAAAGCTGCTTTTTGTTAAAACAAAGTACAGTATTCGGAGACCATTATAGTTTATTCTTATAGTTTATGCCATCACTAGGCTTTTAGTTTGGTTCTTCCTACTGCATGGTTGTACTGTATGTAGCAAAAAGATTGGGGTCATCAGGTCTGTAGTGGATTGCATCAATATAAGAAGAGCCTGGAAACATTACTTGTTTGGTCGGCAGCCCTCAGAAACTCCCAACTAGCAGGCAGTGTAGTCTACAAAACTCAAATATTTCCAACTTGACAAGCCGTGGTATCTGCTGGAGCTGGCAGTTGGTGCCACATTTGAGGAGCACAGCAGCAAAGAAGGGAGAATAGCTGCCATTAGACCTTGCACACTGTAGCAACAAACAATGAAATTGATTTTTTTTTTTTGCAAAGGGGACTTGGCCTTGAATTATCTTGTTCTGATTCTGCTCTCAGCATGTGGCTGGAGCTATAGAGCTCTTTTAAGAAAGCTTGGCCATTGATGTGGTGTAACTTTTTATATCCTTAGGAATGCTAAAATGGAAAACAAACGGAAGCTTTCCACAGGAGCTTCTGGTACGAGAGAACCCACTCTTTCACAACGCAAAAAGCCACGAGGGGAAGATTGGGAAGAGGATGGCCCTTCACAGTTTGAAGAAGAGTTGGCTTTTCTGGATGAGGTGGAGGCTGAGATGGCTCTGGAGGCAAAGGAAGCACAGTTGGCACCTGATGCCATCCCTCTCGGTGAGTTAGACTGGCACTTATAAAGGAGGGCACTCCTTAGATGAACGATCTGGGGAAGCAGTTTGGCAAAAGCAATAGGATTTTTGTGTGACTGCGGTGCTTACTTTCTGATGTCGTTTTTATAAAGGTGAAATATTTATGGAAGTTACGTTCATTTGTTTTAATTTGCTGGTAAATATTTCTGCTCTTTGACTGAAATCCAATAGTAAAATCACATCTAGAAAAAGCCGATTGAATCAGTGGAACTTATGGTGGAATTGACTTGCCAAATCCTTACTGATAGAATGGGCCTATGTTAGTTTTGACTTGCTACTGGATTCAGCCGTAATGTCCATTTCTCACTGTTCGGTGTTTAGGGCACTGGTTCTTAACCTTTTTTACTCAGATGTTTTTGGACTGCAACTCCCAGAAGCCTTCACCATCAGCTCTGCTGGCTGAGGTTTCTGGGAGTTCCAGTTCAAAAACACCTGAGTAACAAAGGTTAAGAACCACTGGTTTAGGGCATCTGGCTGCGGAGCCAGAGGTTGGGAAGTTTGATTTCTCACTGTTCCTCCCTAACAGGGGCTGCACTCAGTGGTCCATAGGGTCCCTTCTAGCTCTGCAATTCTAAGATGCTGCTGATGCTGATTGAGCTTATAAAATAACATTTTTTTCAAACCCCAGTTACAGGTCTTGCCTTTCTCTTTTTTGGCAGGGCCTTGCATCTTTGCATGGGCTTTCAAGTGAATATTCCTTTTTTGAAAGGATAAGGTATTAAGGATCAGAGTTGCCAGAATGGGATGGTGCTTCCTTCTAATCTGGGTTTCCCTACTTCTTTCAGGTAATCTTTTCACATCTGTGCGGAATCCCAAGTGGCAGAGACCAGCCCCTCCCAAAATAAATCCCACAGAGGATGCCTTGTGTTTCCAGCAAGTGGAACTGGATTATTATGTGGGTGAGTGTCTCACAGACTGAAAATCTGATAGAGAGGTCTTGAAGGCGTTACTGGATGGATGGGCTGGGATTCCATGGTGTTATTCTTGTTCCTGGTAAGGGGTTTTGCAGAACTAGATATTCCTTTTGTCTGGCTAAACAATAACTCTCTGCTGCTAGAGGGGAAGTCTGATGCTGTTACAGTTCCTGGGGCTTTTGGTAGCTACAATAGCCCCATAATGTTTCTACCTCTTCTTGCCAGGCAGAGTATAGGAGGACTGGAATTTCCCTTTTTTGTGGTTGATGAATGGAGGGAAAGATGCTCAAGAAGAAGGTTTGTTTGTGGAAATGGGTGCTCTATCTTTTATTTATTTTTTTGCATAACTTCCATTGCTGGTCAAGAGAGGCTCTGTTGCTGTGCCTAAATGACTGGGGAGTAAAACAGTACAGGAAAGTAAAGTGGACTGTTGCTGCCAAGAATTTTTTTTAAAAAATGAAAGATGGCCTAGAAGGGACCAGAGCAGCCCTTTTACTCTCCGTTATTATCTTGTCCCTGGCGCTGTCTAAATAGTTTGTGCACCCTATGATTATGTTTTAGTGGAAAGAGGTATATAACTGCTTTTCAGCAACTGATCCACCTGCTCTTTCTTCTGGAGACAGGTACTCATCTCCCTGGATTCCCAGGATCTACTCAGGGTCCAGTGCCTGTGTTACGGATGTTTGGCATCACCGAAGCTGGCAATAGTATCTGCTGCCATATCCACGGTTTTGCCCCCTATTTCTATGTGCCTGCCCAGACTGGTGAGTGTTCAGATTTGGTGGGAGGAAGGGGCTACCCTAAATTATCCCTTTTATGCTTACAGTATAACCATTTGCCTGCTCTACCCTTCTTGTCCCCCCTCCAGGATTTCAAGCAGGGCACTTGGCTGACTTTCAGCGGGAACTAAATGCTGCTGTTATCCGGGACATGAGGTCCAACAAGGACGGCCTGAGCCAAGCTGTGCTAGCGGTGGAGATTTGCAAGAAGCAGAGTGAGCCTTTGCAGAGAGTGGCTGCGAAGGTGCACTCTTTTCGGTTGGCAGGATGTTGGGTTAGGCCTAGATTTGGGGTAGTTTATTACACTTTTATACCACACTATCTGGCCTGTGGCCACACTGGGCGGTATACAACAGAGAACTAAACACAACTGCTGTCTCTTGAGATCATAGCAATCCTGATCATGTAATACTCTGAACAGTGTTGCCCTTTTGTGCTTGTTCTCAGCGCTTCCATATTTATTTTATTTATAATATTTCTTTCCCGTCTGTCTCCTTAAAGGACCCAAGGCGGCTGCTTTGAATTTTATCATGCTATTGTAATAGTTGAGCTGGGCCTGAATACATAGGACTGTGTCACATTCGTAGCATGTGCTAGGGTTGGGAATTTGTGACCTTCCAGGTGTTTTGGGCTTCCCTCGTATCATCTTATATGTATGTAATCTCACCTGATTTTGGAAGCCAGGTGGGACCAGCTGTAGTTAGTACTTGGATGGGAGATGACTATGAGGGAATAGAAAGTGTGATACGGAAGAGGGTTCAGTGGTAGAGCACAGGCTTTGCTTGTAGGAGGTCCCATGTTCAGTCCCCACAATCTCCAGGTAGGGCTAAGAGACAAAATTGTGCCTGAAACTCTGAAGAACCATTGCCAATCGGAGTTGACAATACTGGGTGAGAAGAATCAGTAGTTTGACAATGTAATGACCGGCTTCAGCTCTCAGAAGCCCCAGCCAGCATGAAAATTGGTAAGGGACTCCGAGTTGTAATCCAGAACATGTGGATTATCAAAGCTTCAACAGAAAAGATCTAAAGCAGAGGTCAATTTATCTTAGTTTGTCTGAGCTTGTTAATAGATCCTTGCTTGGTGGCTTATTATTGCAAGTAAAAAAATACCTTCAGGCACAGAAGAGAGAAACATTATGGAAAATTGTTTTGTTCTCCCTTCCCATTAATTGTTTCTACAATTATCAAACGTAACTGTTTGAACTCCATACAATCTCCACTAGGCCTGCATTGTTAGGGGGGTGGGGATATTCAGATATGGAAGCTGTTGCACATAGAATGTAGAACAGGAAAAGGAGGTTTGTAGTAAGGAAATCTCCAGTCCTCAGTGAAAGCTAAATCCTTTTGGTGATCTGTTTTTTTCCCCCCTTCAGATATGTATGGCTACCATGGGCAACAGCTAATGCCCTTCTTGAAAATCACAATGGCAATGCCCAGGCTAATTGCCCCAGCTAAGAGGTTACTGGAACAGGGTTTACGGTGTGGGACTTTGGGAGTACACCACTATCAAGCTTACGAGGCCAATATTGATTTTGAAATCAGGTAGGAGGACCCCTTTCTTAGTGCCATTTTCTTTCCTTGTTTGAATGGAGAAGCTCTCGCCTAGTTTTGTTCTGCTAGCCAGAATGATGCAGTCTTAACAGAGTGAGATTTTCATTCCTCAGCAATGGCATGGCATTTGAAGAGGGGCCAGAAGCAGAAGTAGAAGATTAAGTGGAGGAGGTCTTGGTGTTTACCATCTTTCGCTTATGGAAGTGCTGTTGTTTGTCAGAAATGAATGACTGGGATCTTGCCAAGCAATACAGATGCAGAAGCTGGGTGCAAGAACAACTGGACAGATTTGGGAGGGCTGAAAATAGTGTTTTTATTTCCTCTGTGGCTATAGTGCTCTTATCTGCTTTCTCGCAACCTTTCTCCTTTGAAGGATTACATATTGTAACCACATGTTTTAATGTGTTTTGCAATATTATTTATAAACTGTGTTTCATCTAGGAAAACAAAATAAAAACTGTAAAAAATAATAAAATGTGATTTGATGGGGAAGATGTGAGTTTTCAAGTATTTCTCTGCTAGTTTCCATCCAACCCAAGATTTGTCTCCCAAATTAGATTTATGGTGGACCGGGATGTGGTTGGCTGCAACTGGATTGAATTGCCTGCTGGAAAGTATCACCTGCGGCGGGAACAATCCACTGGCGAATCCAGCAAGGAGAATCCAGCCAAGGTGCTGTGCGTGTTTGGCAATGATGGTGCAGTGTAGAATAGAGTTTCTGGGGAATGGCCCTGTTGCTGCTTCTTTCTTTCAACACCTCGGTTCTGCCAGC
The DNA here is from genome assembly GCF_051106095.1 of Pogona vitticeps. Classification (NCBI taxonomy): domain Eukaryota; kingdom Metazoa; phylum Chordata; class Lepidosauria; order Squamata; family Agamidae; genus Pogona; species Pogona vitticeps. The sequence continues at coordinate 101,346,012 of NC_135788.1, forward strand.
TCTAGTCGGTAGCCTATTAAGTGACTTCTAGATAACCTAGCTCTCCATTAGCTGGGCACTAGACTTTCCTGGGGTTCCTTCAGTTTTAAGAGGTGGGTTGTTCTTTCTTTCCATGCTATAGTCATGATATTTTCTGGCATTCGTTCAAGAGTCACAAGTGCTCTGAAAAAAACTTTTCCTTGATTTTTACTCTGGGAGGAGCAGGATGGTAGCTGAAGAGTGGATGCACACTTGATATAGGTGCTGTGAGCCTTTCACTATTAGCTGAAAGTATTCTTACTCCTATGCCTGAGGACGTGGATTTGTCCTGGAAAGCTCACATTAAAATATAGCAGTTAGTCTGTGGGTAGCAGAGGGGCTGAGGAAGATTATGGATGCAAGATCACAGATATTTTCGTTACTGAATCTGAGTCTCCACAACATTAGTCCCACATTTTAAGCACTGGCTATGCCACACCTGCTGCAAGAGAAGCATCATGTGTAGATCATGTGGTGGGGTGAGGTGATGCCCTTTTTTGGCACCTAACACCTATCCTAGCTTGATAAAGGGTCCAAAAAGTGGGATGCTTAGAGGCAGAGATATTTTCTGAAAGATGTGAATGCAGTGTATGTAAGCTTCGCTTGGGAAGGTGCATGAGATCCCTCAGGGCTGAAGATGACAGATATCTGACATAATTAATTTTCCTTTTTTTTCTTCCTGCCCATAGGTGTCTCTCTGCCAGCTGGAAGCTGATGTGGCCTGGATGGATTTCATTAGCCATCCCCCCGAAGGAGAGTGGCAACGGATAGCCCCCTTGCGTGTGCTCAGCTTTGATATTGAATGTGCCGGACGCAAAGGTATCGGAGAAAGCAGATGGGGCAAACTGCAATGTGGGGAGGCGATTTTAATTTAGTTATCCTAAATTTGGTAACCACGATGTTTATAAGAATAAAAAAAGCTTATAATGCTGAAATAGTTGTAACATGAAACACTCTCTGTTGAAGAGCATGTTTGGTGAAAGGTATATTAAGCATTGAAATGGCTCTTTAAATCAGTCTAGTAGGGATGTGAAACTATTTGCAAGCCCACTAAAGCCTGGGTTGTTTTGAGGTGGCCTGGGGGTAGGTCTGGCAAGGCAAGAATTGTTGCTTTGCCCTGGTGGGTGATTAGTTGCAAGGACATCTTAACTGTTTGAGCCACGCAGATGCTTGGAGCAAGTGAAGGAACTATTTAAGTATGGTGGGTTATATAAGTGAAAGGTTGTATGCCATAGGGTTCAGAGCACTGATCTCCTTATCTGTGTTTGGGTGGGCTTGTCAACCACCAGTGGCTTTGGAGTGAATTACCATTACCATTTGTTCCTGTCACTTCACAAGGACTGTTAAGAGCACCACTGTATTGGACCTTTTTTCCTTCCATTTCCCCTTCCCTTACTGCTCCATGGATGTATAAATGTCTGACACTGAGCCTCAACCTGGAAAACTTCATGTGCTAGTCTTGGAAAGTGCCACAAGTTTGTCGCTTTTGCAGATGTACACCAGAAACTAACATGGCAGCAACGTTTGTATTAAACACCTTTTCCTACATTTCTGCTCAGGCATTTTCCCTGAACCTGAGAAGGACCCAGTGATTCAGATTGCCAACATGGTGCTACGCCAAGGAGAGAAGGACCCCTTTGTGCGCAATGTCTTCACCTTGCAGAGCTGTGCCCCCATTGTGGGTTCCCAGGTGCTCTCTTTCCCAAAGGAGGAGGAACTGCTGAAGGTAGGGGGGGCTGAAGCTTCAGGGCTGCAAGGTGGGATGAAGCAGAGGTTCAAAGACAGGGCAGAGATTAGCAGGAGCAGTTGGGGGACCTGGTTAGCGTGGTAGATTACTCTGTAAACATGCCGTATGGACTGTAAGGTTGGGTGTGGGGTTGCCTGTATATTTGATGGTTGCATTTGAATTTGAAGGACACCTCCCATTTCTTACACAGAACTTGGAAAAGTTACATTTTTGACTGAATATTCCCAGAACCTCTGGATGCCATGTCTGCTAGCAAGGCTGCTTAGTGGATTCTGAGATTATCGTCCAAAAACAGTACATTTTTCTAGCTCGTGCTTCTATGTTTCAGAAATGGCTTGGGCACCAGGGCTTGTTTTACCATTAGGCAAAATGAGACATTATGGCTCACGCAGAAGGGGTAGCAGCAGCAGTCCCTTGGCTTTTTGTTCCAAAGCCTTGGGCCTTTTACTTTCCCGGGAGAACAGAGTCCTGTGTGCCACCTGCACTGTAGTGCTGTCTGAAATACGCCTGCTATTCCTTTGTCTTGGGTAATGCTGCTATCCCATCCTCAATATTAAAGTGAGATGCAAGTGGCAGTCCCATCAGCTTCTTTATGTGGAGTAGATACTCTTCGCCTCAGGCTGAAAAATGTGTTGAGCCTGTTGGGCACGAAGGGCTGGAAGATGGGCAGAACATTTGACCTGTGGACCAAGAAGAGTCCTCCCTCCCTCCCAGTAAGTGATCAGATGTGAATTAAGCTATCTGGAGAAAGGGAGAGAAAAATTTAAAATGTACTCAACAAAGATTCTGCTTAGCATCTTTCAAGCCACTTGTTCCAAGATATTCTTTCCAGAGAAAGGACGGAATCATAGCTGCTCTGTTTCTTTGTTCCTTCAGTTGGTCTTCCTCGTACATTCTTTAATTGGAAACAAGTTTTTGTGTCTTTGAAATGGCTGGAAGTGAAAAGACCTGTATCTTGGGAAGGAAGACTTAAAATGCCAGAATACAACAAACTTTATTTACTGTCCAAAACCACTTGACTGGTGTCATGTTTCTTATGAAGTTATCTGAAGCCAGACATCAAGTACCACAGACATCCAATTTGTGAAAAATTAATTCAATCTGGTGCTTTGCAGGTGCTTTCAGGACCAGCCCTACCATTAAGCAACGTGTGCCTCAGGTGACAGTTGTAGCCCTGGCCTGAGTCTTCTGGGTCGCTGTCTTCTGCCTACATGTTCTACACGTTGAACGCTACATGTTCAAAATCCCTACCCTCTTCCTGTAAAGGGCTAGACTCGCTCTTGAATGGGAAAACTTGTGAAATGTCTTTTCAAAGGCTTTTCCTTATCTAAGCTACCAGAAATCTGGGAGAAAGAGGATGGTGTGAGGTGTAGATTTGTAGGAACTTTCCTTTTTGCGGTGTCTCCCCAACTTGGGCAAAAGGGCCCGAAAAGATTTAAGCTTGAAATCCAACATAGAGGAGAATTGTCGCCAGTCCTAGTAGATGGTTCTGGATCGGATGAAGCCATTTGTCTCAAGCATGTGTCTGCTTCCTCTGTAATATATCCCCTTTCTTTAACAGGAATGGGCAGAGTTTGTACGCATTGTGGACCCTGATATCATCACTGGTTATAACATTCAAAACTTTGACCTTCCCTATCTCATCACCCGTGCCCAGACTCTCAAGGTGAGCATCACTTTTCCCCCACATGTATGTATTTCTCAGTCCTCCTTCATTTATGCATCTCTCTTGCTTTTCGTACATGAAACAAAGGCAGTGCCCTCATCTTGCCTGGAAGCAAACACAGGTAATACGATTCCTTTATGTCTGCATATATCAGTGGGTTCTAGACTCGGAATTTGGGATCCTTTTAGTCTGTGGGATATGATGTTAATGGAAGCTAGCAGCTGACTCTCTCCCTACTCGAAGGCCATGTAGCATCACAACTGCAAAGGCTATAGGTCTCGATAAGTACTGGTAAGTGTACATGTAATACAAATCTCCTGGCAGGATAATAGGAAGAGAAGTGAAGAAATGTCTCTCTTCTAAATAATCTGGGACTAAGAAGGAGAAAAGTCTACACAACACTCCCTTTCTCCATTCTCCCTTTGCATCAATTCCTTGGAAGAAGCCTGCAGACCTCTGCTGTAGTGGATACTGTCCCAGTCAGAATTCAGCTTGGCTGCTACGAGGCAAACCTCTCTGCAGAGAGGGGCCCTGTGATTCATTCAGCCTTAATGAGAGGGTCCCTAGTGGGCAGGAATTTTGCCAGGATGAGTAGAAGTGGTGGAGAAGTCATTGTTGGGCAGAGAGCAATGAAAATATTCAAGGCTTAAAATTAGCTGTAGAGATTCACTTTGCATGTAAACCATCAGACCCTGTAGGGGCTACTCCTTAGACATCCAGATTTGGACTTTCCTTTTTCTTAGTGGTTTGCTTCCTCTTAGTTGATTGGCGTTGCAACATTAATCCATTAATTGTTCAGCTTTTTCCTAATGCTCATATGGGTGAGGGAAGGGATTCCAAGAAAACCTGCAGACCAAGTTAGTTGTACTTAGTCCCCATTTAAAACAAAAGACTTCACTTAAAGGAGGTTATTCAAGATGTGATTGATGGTTCGGGTGGGTGATAGACATGTGCAGCGGCCAGATACATTATCATAAAATTGCCTCTTTATTCAGTGATTTATAAACTTTCCCAGTTCATAACTGCCATCCCTAGGCCATGTACAAAGTTTGAAAAAAAAGTACAGTATATTGATAAAATCTGATCAAAAGATATATTCCACCTTCTTTACCATACGATGCTTCTCCCAGGGTGATATCTGCCATGCAAAGTTCGTACAAAACACCTTGTCTTGAAAATAATTTGCTTCCCATTTAAGGAAGTGCCCCATTTTTTCAATCAAAATCTGTTATCTAACTGAACAAAGAAAAAAAAGAGTGAAACGAAGTTCTCAAAATGCCTGGATTTATTAAAAATGCCCAGATATTGTGATAAGTTTCTCTCTTGTTGTTGTTAATTTTACCCCCACCCCATCCCATAATCATTTCATTGACTGTCTTATTTTAGTCTTGCCTGTAACCCTAGCTACACTTTCTCTACTCTCTTGTCAAGCTTCCCTGCTCATGTTTTGCATTCCCAGGTCTCCACCTTTCCTTTCCTGGGCCGTAATCCCAGCCGCAAGTCTGTCATCCGTGATTCCTCCTTCCAGTCTAAGCAGATGGGCCGGAGAGAGAATAAAATTATTAACATGGAAGGCAGAACCCAGTTTGATCTGCTTCAGGTAAGGAAGGCTAGTAGTCCCATTTTATCAGCGCAGGAGTTGGGAGGTAGATATAAAGCCAGTACTCTGTCCCTTGGGCCATGCTGGCTCTCTTACTTTGGTTCCTCCTCCAGGTTCTCCTTCGGGATTACAAATTGCGCTCCTACACATTGAATGCTGTCAGTTACCACTTCCTTCAAGAACAGAAGGAAGATGTACAGCACTCCATCATCACAGACCTTCAGGTAAACTTCTGGTCGCCAGACTGTGTGACTGTAAAGCTTTTCTCCTTATTGAGCCAACTTATTTGGTGGGTTGTATTTCAGGCCGTCCATCTGTTGTGCAATTAAGTACATGTGACTTCTCCGTTGTCTGTTGTAAGTTGCCATTGTACAACAGTGGTAGGGAAACATGTGACTTTCCAGATGCTGTCACACTACAGTTCCCATGAGCCCAAGTTAGGAGAGCCAGCAGTGAAAACTGATGGAATTGACAGAATTTGCAAGCTTTTTGTTTTCCAACCCTTCTTGTAGAATGGCACAGAGCAATCTCGCCGGCGGCTGGCCGTGTACTGCCTAAAGGATGCCTACCTGCCCCTGCGGCTGTTGGAGAAGCTGATGTGCGTCGTCAATTACATGGAGATGGCAAGAGTTACGGGTGTCCCTCTCAGCTACCTCCTGGCACGAGGGCAGCAAATTAAAGTAGTCTCCCAGCTTTTGCGGCAGGTGAGATTGCGCCACGGAGGCCAGGGTGGGAGCAAAGGAAAGTTGAGAGCAGACAGAGGTTCCTACATTTTAGATCGCCTGGTGCCTTCCAGATGCATTGGGCTGAAATTCTCATCTTCCTCAGGCGCAGTTGGCCGCGCTGGCCAGGGTTGCTGGGCCTTAGTCTAACACAAAGGGACTATTGTCTTTATCCGTTTCTTTCTGACATTTATAGTTCACATCTTTTCCAGTAAGCTCAAGGCAGTAGGTATGCAGTAGTTTACTCTCATAGCCCTTTGAGCTAGGCTAGTCAAAGGGGAAATAGGTTACCCAGGGCCACTCAGCCTCAGTATTTTTTTCAGCAGCACTACCCTGCACATCAGATGAGAATAAACAGCCCAGCACATCTGGAGCATACCACCTGGAGAAGGCTTCAGCATTTGAATCTTTGAGAGTTATGATCAAACTCATATTGAGGCAGCAATGGACAGTCTAAGGCTGTCATCCCATGTTCACTTGCCCGGGAATGATCATCATCATCCTTTTAGAACTACAAAGCTGGAAGGGATACTATGGATCATCAAGTCCAGCCCCTGTTGAGGAAGCCCAGTGGGGAATCAAACTCCCAACCTCTGGCTCTGCAGCCAGAGACCTAAACCATAAAGGACATGAAACTTAATGGGAATTCCTTCTGAGTAGATGTGTATATGATTGTGCTATAAACACCACCCTTTTTCACAGAAACTTTGTTTTCTTCCCATTTTGCTAGTACTTGTCCACTAAATTCACTACCGAGGAAGGATTTCTGGACCAACTTCCATATTCAGTATTTTTAAAATTGTTTTACTCTTATTTATTATCATCTGAGGTAGACTGTGCTGGTCAAGTGAGAATCAGGGCCGGGGTCTCCTTAAGTCCGGCTCCCAACCCTCTACTACCACAGTGTTTTCTTCTAGTGTAAATCAAGCATAATTGAGAAGGCTATTCTTTCTTCTTCCTCTCCGGTTGCCGTACTTTCCATTGTTACATTTCACCCAGGAGGCAGCTCTGGGTCTCAAACAAGGATATCAGCCTTTCCGCTTTTAAAGAGGAAGTGCCAGTGTCTTACTGTATTGGCTATTGGATCTCTTAGGTCTTGTCTTGCTTGAAACAATAATAATGCGATAAATAAATAGCTCTTTGCCCCTAGCAACCAAATGTCTAAGTCAATTATAGGGCTGACAAGAAAGGCATACAGTTCGGGTGTTGTGCTGTCTAGTCTTGCCACAAACACTTCTATGACATCCTTCTTGCCTCCCAGCTGTTCCAGGAATGAGAGAACAGACCTGTCTCTTTTGCTTAGGAATCTTGGATATTGAGAATATGGTATAATTTAGGAATAGGGGATGTGTGTTTAGATTTCATATAATGTTACACTACAGAAGCCATGATTCTTTACTAAGGTTGATGATTACTGATGATGGTGGATGATACTAAGACTCAGGTTGATGGAACTTATAGTCTAACGACTGAAAGATCATACCATCTCCATTTATTCAAGGTTTTTTAAATGCCAAAACATCCACCAGATGATAATTTTGAATTGGAACTTTCTTTGTTCCAATTGGAACATTATTTGTTGCTATTTCTCTTTGATTTTATCAATTGTAAACCACCCAGAATAGTGCCTTACACCAATGGGGTGGTATAAAAGCCTAAGAAATAAATATTTTGCTAAAAATCCTATCCAGTTTTGACCATTAGCCTTTGGCTACTGTGCTACCACCTTGAGTATCTGAAAAATGCTAGTACTGTAATGCTAAAAATAGCAGATTGATCCTGAAAATAATGAGAGATGTGTGAGCGATGTTCAGGTAACACATTGGTTGATGGGGCAGCTCTATGTGAGCATGATATTATGTGTCATGGGAGAGGATCAAGACAAACCTCAAACTGAAATGTTCCCTCCACCCAAAGGCTATGAAGCAGGATCTGGTGATGCCAGTTGTCAAGTCAGAAGGCGGGGAAGACTATGCTGGTGCTACTGTGATTGAGCCACTGAAGGGGTAAGGAACGAAAACTGGTACCGATCTTTCTTCCACCTTGGTGGAAAGGAAGAAGGGAGGAGGTTGTCCTCATGGCTGTCCTAACTTGATGGTGCAGAAAGATCTTGAGCTACGTCTTCGGGCAAGAAATTGGATTCTGAGATGTTGAGTGGAGGAAAAAAGAAACAAATGTTGAGGATCAGTGGAGGGTAAGAGGGTTGAAGCCACCCTATTCCAGTTTTGGAGTGATACTGGAGTTTTGAGCAGGGGGGATTTTGATGAGAGGGCGTGAGGGTGTGTTTCTTGAAGATGGATCTGTTCTATGTTCTTGGTGAGGAATAGTATTCCTAGTAGGATGGGTGAAGCAAGCATTGGCAATGGAAATTTCTTGCTTCTCACTAGGCTGGCCGGTAAAAAGTATTCAGTCTACTAGAGGAAAAAGTGGCAAGAAAGAGGAACATAGCAGACTCTTCTTCTCTTTTAGCTATTATGATGTACCCATTGCTACCTTGGATTTCTCTTCCCTGTACCCTTCCATCATGATGGCTCACAACCTGTGCTATACAACGCTGTTGCAACAGGGGGCAGTTGAGCATTATGGGTAAGTAAAAAATGACCTGGAACAGCTACCCTTTTTTTTTAACGAGGTACCAGCATTGATGTGATGGAGACCAGCCACCACATTGTTGCTTTTGTTCATGGAACAAGGAGATTCCTTCCTGATGCCTAATAATGGCAGGTGTTCAGGAGGACTTCAGCAAGATGACAAGCTGCATGTCTCTAAAACAAGCATCAGTCCGGTGCAAGCCCAACTCACATCCTTTAGCTTGTTTTTCAATGTAGCAGTCCTGGATGCTCCCAGCAAAAGGAGATCTGTTTTCTCCATTGTCATGTTATTTTTTAAAAGAAAAAAATCAGGAGTGAAGTTGGCGAAGGGAATGGGAGAGAGAGAGAGAGAGAGAGGATTCCCCAGGGATTCTAAGGTTTCTCCAAATGAGGAATATTCCTAAATAGGATTGGTGGCTTAGGATGATGAAATATAAAAGTAGGTGGCTGTATTTCCTGACCACTCATGATGGCTGACTTGTCTCTCTCTCTCTCTAGGCTTTCATCAGATGAGTTCATCCGCACCCCAACCGGAGACCTTTTTGTCAAGTCTTCTGTTCGCAAAGGGCTGCTGCCTGAGGTTTTGGAGAACTTGCTGGCTGCGCGGAAGAGGTGAAGCCAGAGCAACATTGGTGGGGTTTGAGGCACTCGTAAAAAGAGAAGCCAGGCCATTGCTTGGGCAGAGCACCTGGCGGACATGTAGAAGTTCTCACTTTCATTCCTCAGCATCTTAATTTAAAATATGAAACACACACTCTTCCAGATGCTGGACTGCAGCTCTCATTGGTCCTCACCACTGGCCCTGATGGCTTTGTTTAATGAGCGTTACAGCGCAACAACACCTGGAGAGTCAAAGTTACAAACAGTTTGTGAGTTTAGATGACTTTAGGTAGAAGAAACAGGAAACAGCATGACCTGAGACTGTGTACACGGTGGATGCTAGTCAGAGCAAACAATACCTCAAAAGGAGGGGAGGATAGTCCAGAATTTCTGAAGATATATTTTCATGTTCAGGAGCCAGAATCTTTGTGTTCTCCTAATTTCCCTGACTTGGGGATAATATTTTAAAAAAATCTTAATACATTCAATAAAAGGGAAGAAATAATTACAAATGCTGGGGTTTTTGGAGTGGAATCCAGGAACTGAGCATGGAAGCCTGAATACCTGGGCATTGGAAGTGGGCAGTATAAGGGCATGGCCTCTAGTAATTCAGAGACTCCAGAGGATTTGGAAGCTAAAAGTCCGTAGCTATTAAGAGTTTTAAAGATTCACTTAAGAATGGAAACGTGGGGTTCCAGGTGGGGCTGAGAGAATAATTTCTGGCTGTAGTTCTTTATTTGACTTCTTTCTGTCCCATATTTCCCTTAGGGCCAAAGCAGAGCTGAAGCAGGAGACAGACCCATTCAAACGCCAGGTGCTGGATGGGCGGCAGCTGGCCCTCAAAGTCAGTGCCAACTCTGTTTATGGCTTCACTGGGGCCCAAGTGGGCAAACTGCCATGCCTTGAGATCTCTCAGGTAAACCCAGTTCTGATCAAAGTTAGAGGAGTTCTCAGTCTATGATATATTTTTACAGCATACTTAAGGTCATCTGAGTATGGGAAACTACTGTTGCAGAATCCTTGTCTGTTATCACATGAACTGGTTGCATACCAACAGTGGGCAAGGCGGGTGGCTATTAAGTTATCTTTCATTTGTTATCACGAAAGCTGATTTGAGTGAATGCCTCGATGTCCTTAGTCTTGTCTTGCTTGTTTCCATGTAGCATGCTATAATTGATTAACAGCGCAAGTCTGTGCATACATACTGAAAAACAAGTCTAATTGTTTCCAGTGGAGCTTACTCCCAGACAAGCATCTATAGGATTGTAGTTTAAAATATCATTAATTGAACCGATTACTTGCAGTTGATGTATAATAGACCCGGGATGTGCACGAAAACCACAAAAAAGGCACTGCCCTTGCAGCAGAATTTAATTTTGAGTTCACTATTGCAAGATTTAGTAGTTGCAGTCAGCTTGGGGTAGTTCTCAAAAGGTTAGAAAAATTAATTTATACACAGAATAGAGCCACACTTTGCAGTCCAGAAAACAGCTGCATAAAACTGAGCTGTGCTTTGTATGCCTGAAAGGGATAAGGCTGGAGTTTCCTCCTGAGCGGACATGCATGGCATTGAACAGTTTTTTATATGCTTGGTGGGGGAAAGTTAATTTTTCTGCCTGTAGCTTTTACCATTCCATGCTGAGAGATTCTAGGAGTAGTCGTCCCAAAAAGGAACTTCAAAACTTTGAACCTCCCTACTACTCTTATTTAGTTCCTGGGATAGTTCTTGAATTGGAATTTGGGCTTTGAGCACCTCTCTCAAAAGGCTGGCCACCCTTGAGCTGAAGCAGCCTCCTACGTCCTGCTCCCCAACTTATAAGTGTTGGGCTTCAGCTCCTGTCACCCCTAGTTCTCACACCAATGGCCATGGGCTATGGGAGTTGTAGTCTAAAACATCTGGAGGGTGTGTGGTTTTGTTTGCTGTGCGTGGGCTTGGATCCACAATGGCGAGAAAGGCAGTATATAAATAATATAAATAAATAAAATTTAAAAACCTCAGTCTTTTCAAAGTTGAAATGATGGATTTCTGTTTAACCATTTGTGTCTATATTTTTCATAGCTGTAAGGTTTTTGAATGTTTTCAAAGTTTGAAGTACTTTTGTGCTTCTGGAACACAGGAACAGCTTTTAACTGGGATAAATGTCAGCTGTGACAAAACACAGGCTTCTGATTTTTCCCTAGAGGTCTATAAAGTTCTGTAGGGCTTAGAGATGGGCACGAACTGGTGGTTCGTGTGGTTCATATTATGGCCAAACAGGTGTTTGGCGTTTTCCAGCCCACTCAGAGGCAGCGCCTGGAGGAGGTGGGGCAGGGAAGATGGGGCACCACCTCTGAGTGGCAATTGGCTGGAAAGGTCGGGGCTGGGAAATACTGAATACCTCTGTTCAGCCATAATATGAACCGACACAAGTGGTTCGTGCCCATCTCTAATAAGGCTCTTGGGTGGATGTTCCAGGGTCAGAATCCCTGACCTGAAAAAAGGAGCAAGGCATCCGGGGCATGACAGAGGTTTTGGGGCTTGACACTTTTGGAAGGGGCATGCTTAACTGTGGATTGTGGCTCTCCTAATCTTAGTTTTGTAAGATGTTGTCTGGCAAGAGACCATCTTACATTTGGGCGAGAAAGGAGCAGGGCCTCCGCACAAATAAGTGTTTAAACAATTCATTCGAAAGAACTGAGGAGACTGACATCAGGAGGTCAGTCATATACCAGGCCTTGAGCTTTTCCTAGAAGCTTTGCAAGATAAGCAACCTGTGTCCCTTGTTGGCTTTTCACTATCACCTAATACCATTTACATGCAAATATGTGCTTCTTTAATTCTACTGCTTTCCAATTCTAGTGTTTTAGAAAAGCATAAGCAGGAGACCCTGCAGCCAAATGCTCCCATGCAGTCTCACCTCCTAATAGGATATTCCTGTTCAGGGTTCCTTCCAGTTGACTGTGTGGTCTTCAAATGAGCACCAGAAACTTGTTACTTGGAATACATCACTATATGCCTTTCGTTCTTTCGTTCTTTCTTTCGTTCTTTCTTTCGTTCTTTCTTTCTCTCTCTCTTTCTCTCTTTCTCTCTCTCTCTTCCTTTCTTTCGTTCTTTCTTTCGTTCTTTCTTTCTCTCTCTTTCTCTCTTTCTCTCTCTCTTTCTCTCTCTCTCTCTTTCTTTCTTTCGTTCTTTCGTTCTTTCTCTCTCTCTCTCTCTTTCTTTCTTTTTCTTTCTTTCTTTCTTTCTTTCTTTCTTTCTTTCTTTCTTTCTTTCTTTCTTTCTTTCTTTCTTTCTTTCTTTCTTTCTTTCTTTCTTTCTTTCTCAATCCTTAGGCCAAATAGCTGGAACACAGTGAGCTTCAAGTGGAGAGGTGGTGGAAAGTTAGGGGCAAATATTTCATAAAGGGCTAACTGTGGCTCATTTTGCATAATTGACTATACAGGTTCTGCTTTGTACTTTTCATCATTGCCTTTTATTTGGTCAGAAATCCATTGATTTTCCTTGGATTCCTTGTATATTGTGTCTTCATTTCATGGATCTTACTCCCTGTTTATCTGCTGTTATTGAAATATATCTTCAAATTAATTGCACCTGTGGATAGCCTCAGATCATCTCTGGTTACACCTTTTGCCCACTGGGGCAAATGAAGGACCTCGTTTTCACATGCCATCTGTCTCACCACATATACAACCCATTTTTCTGTTTTTATTTTTAAACTGACATTTAGTAAAAATGTCAGTAAATACATACCACCTCAGTGGGAAGGTAACGGCGTTCTGTATCTAGTCGTGCTGGCCACGTGACCACAGAAACTATCTTCAGACAAACGCTGACTCTACGGCTTGGAAACGGGGATGAATACCGTGCCCTAGAGTCGGACATGACTGGACTAAATGTCAAGGGGAACCTTTACCTTTACCTTACAGCTTGTATGCTCATTCTCTGTTTGGGGAAGAGGGAGGAATTGCCTCTTTTAGTTTCTCCTTAATGTATGTTTTTCTGCAGAGCAAATCATGGTATTCCCCCTCTGAGCAAGCTGATACGTCCCCCTAACTGCCTACAAACCTGTTTTGGCTCTTTTTCTGCTGGCACTCACCACCAGAGTTAACACAAGCAATTATAAGAGTTATCTCACCGTATCACAATTACCAAAAAAAAACTGTCTCCCTGAATCCGTTCACAAACAGCCCCCTTCTGAAGCTTTAACCACAGGGGCTTAAAAAAAAAAAAGAAATCAGCCTTTTAAAATACAGTCTGCTCCTTTTCATGAGGTTGTTGAAGGTTTTTTGTTTTCCATTCATGTTCTTCTTAACAAGAAATGAACTGAGGTGGGATGGGTTTCTGCACCACTGATTGGCGCACAACCCAAGCCCATTCTTGAAACGTACTGTCTCCACCATACCAATAAAAGTAACTTAGACGTTACTTCACTAGAGGGATGAAGCATCCTGTTGTTGTGCCACAGTAACAATGTAATTTGTGCTTTTTTGGGGGGGGGGAATTAATACATGTAGCTTATTCTTTGCAAACGATTTCTTCCAAGCTCTGAGAGTATCCTCAACCCCTTGTCCCCCAGAACTCCTAACATTAGCATCATCTTTCTGTTCCAGAGTGTGACTGGATTTGGGCGCCAGATGATCGAGAAGACAAAGCAGCTGGTGGAATCCAAGTATACCATTGCCAATGGATACACTGCTGATGCTAAGGTTAGTGGGGTGAAGTCTAGACAGGCAATCCCAGGGTTTAAAGCAGAGCAGTGGAGGAGGCCTATGAAGAAGATATGTTAGAACTGGCTAATACTAAATGCATCTCACCACCTAGTTCTCTCACCTCACTTTTTGTGCTCTCCTGGCAGTGGTACTTTCTCAGTGATGACAGGGATGGAAGAGCTATAGCACTAAGGTCAGGTTAGAGGATGGTTAGGAGGTTGATGGGATGATGAAGTAAGTGGAACAAGGAGATGAGGCAGAAACTGCAAGAGGAAGAGAGAGCAGCACCGTCTGGCTTGTGGCGGAGGCAGCTGGCCTAGCTGTGCTGTGACTGAGAAGCTACAAGATGCAGGGAAAGGTAAGTAACTGTTTTGAAAGACTTTGGGTTCTTCTGACCCCCCAGGTGGTGTATGGGGACACGGACTCGGTCATGTGCCGTTTGGGTGTGCAGTCAGTTGCCGAAGCCATGGAGATCGGTAGGGAAGCCGCCGCCTGGGTCTCTAGTCATTTCATTCCTCCCATCAAACTGGAGTTTGAGAAGGTGAGTTGAATGGTGACTCTCACTGTTCCTTCCTCCCAAGTGGGCTGAGTGACGTGAGGAAGAAGGGCTTGGTGCAAGTTTCCCAAAGCACTCAGACCTGGTGCCTTCCAGATGTGTTGGACTACAAAGCCCATAATCTTGGCTTACGTTGGCTGGGGAACAATAAGAATTGTAGGCCAGGACATCCAGAAGGTAACAGTTTGGGAAGCATCTTCAAGTTAAAAAGGCAGAAAAGAGAGACCTTTGAAATGAGTGGTAAGACCAAGAAGCGCTTCTTGTAAATCAATAGATGATGAGACATGTTCATCAAAACAAGGTGACATCAGGAATGTACCCTTTGATTCTGAAAGCTGTGCGAAGCATGATGCCAATTGTTTCAGAGCGCTTGACATACAGATGTTCTGCCGTGGCCTCAAAGTGCAGTTTGTATTGGGGAAGCTTCCATCGGTTCTGAGGGCCCTCAGATCTTATATGACTAATGAGCTAGTTGTTGGAATATAAATTTTCGCTCATTGCTTGTTCAAAGCAGGGCTTGGGGGCAATGTTCTCGTCTCTGAAATTTGGGGGGTTTCTTCTTAGCCCCCTCCCCCTGGCAATTTTTTCCTATAAAAGTTTTTAAATCCCCCTTTTGCCTTTGAGTGGTCAATTTTAAAAACTGAAAAATACTTTTGGGGTATGAGAGGCTTATGGGTGCTGGCAGAGCTTCCAAATGTGGCAACATTGCCAACCACACCTCCAAAAGTCACAAGAAAGTATTCTGAGTCAGAAACTGTTTTCTAAAACTATATATGTGTTTTAATTTCGATGTATGGGAGTGTTGGGGAATGCAGGTTGCTCACCCCTATTTTACAGCAAAACATCTTTCTGTCCTTTCCTGAGATCCCATTTTTTAAAAAATCAGTTTTCCCATAGTCCTCCAGTCAGTGAAACCCAATCCAGATGCAAAGATCTTTAATAATCCTTCTGGAAGAGGTTACAAGTTTGGTACTTTCTTATTCTTCTTTGTTCATATCAGAAGTGATGCTTTTGGGATGGAAGGATCAGCTGATAGAGTGTCATTGTGGCCCAGGGGGTGCCCAAATGTATACATGGTCTTCACATTTTTCAGGGAGGCTCCATCTGTGCCTCCTGTTTGGTGCCTTGAAATGAATACATACATTGTAATGTGCATCTTTGCTTTTCTCTCAATCTGCCCATCTCCCAGGTCTATTTCCCCTACCTCCTGATCAATAAGAAGCGCTATGCTGGTTTGTACTTCTCCTCCAACCCTGATGTCCACGATAAGATGGATTGTAAGGGCATTGAGACCGTGCGTCGAGACAACTGCCCCCTAGTGGCAAATCTTATCAACACATGCCTGCAGAAGTTGCTCATAGATAGGTCTGTGGTTGCTTCGGATGAAGATGCATTATAAAGGGAGCCGTACGGGTGTCTTGTTAGTCCAAAGTGTGTTGTGGCTGTAGGTGAGCGAGGTGGGGCAGTGCATGCCTGATTGAAGGCTGAATCCTGGGTGCTCGATTAAAACAATGAGATGCTGGCTCCTAAAAGCGGGAAATGGTTTATTTCTTTAAAATAGATTTTCTGTTGCTGTGAGTTTGCTGTTTGAGCAGTGTGCTAGAGATCAGAATTTTAGTTCCAACAGTTTAGAAGCTACTCTTTTTCTGGAAGAACTGGAGATCACTAATGGTTCATACATTGGTTTCTTCTTGTAGGGATCCTGTGGGTGCCGTGGCCCATGCTAAGGAGGTGATCTCTGACCTGCTGTGCAATAGGGTGGACATCTCGCAGCTGGTGATCACGAAAGAACTGACACGTACAGCAGAAGAGTATGCAGGGCGCCAGGCCCACGTGGAGCTGGCCGAGCGGTGAGTCGGAGAAGCTGAACTCTTCCATCCACCCCCCCACACACGCCACCTCCGTTTCAAAAGAGAAAGCACAGGCTCGTGATCTCAAGCACTGAATCAAATAAATAAATAAAGGCCAGTCCCAGAACAGATCAAGGGACTGTTTCTGGGATGGGAAACCTGTAGGCCTTATGATCTTGTTAAACTTTTCAGCACACTATTAGCCCCAGCCAGTATGGCTTCAGGGTGAAGAATAATGGGAGTTGTAGTCCAACAAATCTGGAGGACTACAGGTTCCCCATTCTGTCAGATATATAAAGCTGCCTTCTGCTGAGTTAACCCCCACAGTCTTCTCTAATTGATAGCAGCTCTCCAAGGGTTTAGTCAGGGGCTTCTTTCCTAGTCATGCAACCTGTGATCCTGATAATTGAGAGTTCCAGTGACTGATACAAGAGAGGTTCTGTGTACCCAACACATGGACTTTGCCATGGCATCATGGTCCCTCTCTTGCTTTTTGATCGCAAGCGCTGCTGCAGGCAATATACACATTTGGCCTCCTTCCCTCCTCCTGCCTCGCACTCTCCGTGCCCTGAGTATTATGAGTCTGTCTGCCCTTAGGGCGGCGGAAAGGGTGTGTGGGTGTGGGGTGGCCGGCGAGGCATGACTGAAGGGAAGGGCAGAAATAGTAGCCGCGGCTGGCACAGCTGCAAGTGGAACCTCCTGCAACGCCCACCCCTCTCTCTCTGGGTTTCCTGTCTGGCTGCAGGCGTGTCATGTGCTGCGCACAGACGCACAGATACACCCCTGTCATGGGCCTGCTCCTTTTGCTTGGTTGCTTCACTGCTGTTTGAAAAACCAATGTTTGGATGATGAAAGCCTCTCCGGGAGGAGGAGGGTCTGTGGGTGAAGCTGGTATTGATTGCACTTGTGTGTCACTCTCCCCTGTCCCTCCCCTGGTTATTTCTCAGAAGTCTGATTGCGCAGGGAAAACATGTTAATAGTGTTACTATAATCACACCCTGGGTCATATGTCAGGGTTTCCAGTCACCTACATTTTGACAACTTCAACTCTTTTGTAGGGGATAAGACACTGGTCCAAAACTACTATCTCTAAACTCAATCCAGGAGTCCTGCATTACCTTCAGGACAGACGGATTCTATTTAGCATAAACTTTCTTGGACCACAACTCACTACACATCCCCTCTCTGTATCAGGAGGTCTATGGAAGCTTATAACATCTAAAATTTATCATCTTGAAGGTGCCACAGGCTCCGCTGTTGTTGTGTTGTTTTTCCTTGTCCTGCTGTCTGCCCCAAACCCAATCTGAAAATGCTCCTTAGCCCTGATCTCCAGTGTGCCTTTTCCAGGGCCTTAACGGTTGTGTTCAGTTCCAGTGGGTCACCATGCTGTGCCAACCCTGAACTTGAATCCTTATAACTCTCATGATTTCTCCCCTTAGGATGCGTCGCAGGGATCCTGGCAGTGCCCCCAACTTGGGGGACCGGGTGCCTTACGTCATCATTAGCGCAGCCAAAGGCGTGGCGGCTTACATGAAGTCAGAAGTGAGTGTGGAAGGGAGGAGGTGATGATCAGTAGCTGGCATCTAGAGGAGAAAGTTGTCCATGGCTGCTTGTCATAGTGACTGTCCATTAATCTCCAGGATGCCTCTGTATATTCACTGCTGAGAAACGGGCTTCTGTATGTTAGCTGCCAGAGGGCTTCTCATTGGGGGATCTGGTTAGCCCTTGTGGGAACAGAATGCTTGACCATGGTAGGTCTTTGGTCTGATCCAGCAGGGCTTGTTTTGAATGGGAGAAAGGTTTGGAGGGTAAGCATGCACTTCCACACACCAGTTCAGTCAGAGGGAACATTACATTGAGTCACCCACATCATTAACCCAGCACCTTGGGATAGCAGAATGCTTATTGGAAGAAAAAGACACAATTAGATTTGAGGAAGGAAGTCGTAACATCCAGGCAGTTTTAAACCCCCACCCCAGCTGTAGTAGCCTGGCTTCCTATCTAGGGTGTCTGTATTTTAGGTTTAATTAAGCGTTTTGTGAATGTGTTTTTGAGGAACCTGTTCTCATCTGCTTCTGCAACTTTCCCTCCTCCCTCCTGCTAAACTAATGGGCGGGGAAGGGGAAGGGGGGAACCCTCGGCCCAGGGCTGGAAGGAAAGGGAACTCTCGGGATAGGGCTGGAACACCTGGAGGGGAAGGTCTTCATACCATTTCCAGGTGTAGGCCAGCCCAGCCCAACCCTCCCAGTTGCTCTTGTTGAGACCCAAATCCTGTTAGCTGCATTCATGCTCCGTAATTTACCTGGGTTCTGGGACCCAGTGGCTGCTGGTTTGTGCTGCAGATTTACTGGCCACTGTATCTGTGTGCCTTCCAGCGTTTAGCAGGCCACGAGTTTGGAACTGATTAAGTGACAAAATTCCCAAAGAAGAGAGGGGTCCTCAGCGCTGACATGTGCTTTAGAGCCAGGGATCTTTCTTTCCTGCTTAGCTCTTCTCCGCTTATGTTCCTTCAGGATCCCATCTATGTGCTGGAGAATAACCTGCCCATTGACACTCAGTACTACCTGGAGCAGCAGCTGGCCAAGCCCCTCCTGCGCATCTTTGAGCCCATCTTGGGAGAAGGCAAAGCACAGAACATCCTATTGAGTGTGTATTTCTTTTTTTAAGTTAGATTTTTCAAAGCACATATGCAGAGGAGGAGAAAAAAAAGAGGAGAGAGAGGAAGAGAAGGCAGGGAAGGAAATACATTTGATAAAATCATGGGCAAAACATAGACATAAATAAAAAATGACAATCTTTTCAAAAAATTGCTGGGAATTGGTGTTGGCAAGATGAACATTTATGCATAATGAGAAAGTAAGATCCTACTACCATTAAATAGTGAATAGTGGATTTTAGGTCTTTCAGCCTTGGAGTATGACCCTTTAGCTGTAATGTGAGCATGCGTGCGGCTGCATCATTGACCACTGGTTAACTTCTAAATCACAGGAATATTTAAGAATCCATATGTGTCTATAAATACTAAAGATTTTTTTTATATAGTAATAATTACTGCAGTAACTCCAGTGAGAACGGGGTTACCACTGGACGTACTCTCAACTCTCATCCTACGCCACAAGGAACCATTATCTATATTACATCACTGACAGTTACCTGAAGTGGTCAGTTTCTCTTTAAACAGAAATCTATGGCGTGAACATTATCTCTGACCTTCAACACAGAGCAGAACTGGAGTAGGGCTTGGGCTCTACCGTGGGGGAGGGTGGCCCTTAGAAGAAGGGAAGGGATCAGTCCTCAGTCTTGCAAAGACCACAGCCCTTCTGAGCTCACTGCTGTGTTTCTGCTCGTACAGCAGAACTTTGTGCACGAGAGGACTCAATTGAGTGTTGGCTTTCCCTGAATCCCTTTCCCTACACGAGGTATGGAAAGGGCCTGATCCTTTTGTTTCCTCCCTTTGCAGAGGGGGAACACACGCGGTGCAAAACGGTATTGACAGCCAAAGTTGGTGGGCTCCTGGCTTTTGCTACTAAAAAAAGCACCTGCATTGGTTGCCGGGCTGTGCTGAACCATCATGGTGAGATCCTGCATCTGTCTTTGTCTCTGCTCTGCAGCATGTACCAAAATAAGCTTCCTCCCTCCCCCATCCCACACCAGTAACCAGAAGTGTATTTTGCAAGTTCCTATTGCCGTAACTTGCCACAGAAAGGGGAGTGTGTTTGTGTGTGTGTGTGTAAGCTGGGCCTCTGTGCTCTTGTAACCCATAAGCAAGCCCTGCCATAGATGTCTATGAGCAGAACGTGACCTCTCCTATCCTCCCCAGCCTTCCTTTTCCACATTTTGTAGGTAGGACAACAAAAGATTCATGTTAAGATTTTTGGAAGAAGAATTGAAAATTAAAATGTTCTGGAAAAAAGTTTCTTGAAGGGAGGTAGAAATAACAGTCCAGAAAAGGAGCCACAGTCAGCCAGAACTCATGGGTTCTCCAGAAGCAGTGTGTGATCTCCAGGGCATGTTGTAGAGAAGGGCTGGGAAGAGAGTCTCCTGTGTTCATAATGGGAGCTTCCCAGAGAGTTTCTGAAAATCTTAAGTGGTCCATAGAAGTCTCTCTTTAGAGGCATAAGGAGGTTTAGGATGGGTGTCCTTTCCGTAGGCCTACTGTCCTGCAGACTAGATCACAAAGCACTAGTAAGTACGTGGGCAGAATGAACAATCTTACATCACTCAAGCAAGTGAGCCAATCCACTCTTGAGCAAATGGGGCCAGACCATACCAAACATTACGGAACTGCTGATCAACTTAACACTAAGTAAAATTTATTTCCCAGACTCAGATTCTTGAGGCTGCCATTTATGGGGCAGGACATTAATATGAAATGGTAACTTTCCCAGGTTCTGCCCCCCCAGACCTACAGTTATATCTAAACCATGAAGAAAATTAATCTGCCATTTTTCTTCTGAAACAAATGTGTTGAGGAGAATTTCTCCACACCATACTAGTTATACCTTACTGTCATAAGGGTGTGTGGTAGGAAAGAAATTCTAGGATAAGGAATGCTTTTTGACTTTCTGCTTCTCCATCAGGTGCTGTGTGCAAATTCTGCCTGGGCCGCCAGTCAGAACTCTATCAGAAGGAGGTAAGATGACTTCTGATGGCGTTAGTAGAATTCCAGGCAGCCAGCAGGGTAGAAGAAATGGATGGTCCCTTGTATCCTGGTTAATGGATGAAAGTGTCCACTGAATTAGATTTGGGGGTTATAACTTGGAAGTTCCTGCCTTAACTTGGAAAAAGATCATGCGGAGAACAAACCCTTGGAAATCTGAGGAGGTTTGAAAATGAGAAATCCTAGTATTGCTCAGTGGCCAAGATACGGCCCCAGGAAACAATAAATCCATGGTTTAAATCCTGCTTTGCCATAAATTCATTAACGTCCCTTAAGCCGTTTTCTCCCCTGCACCCTCTGAACTCCACCCATTTGCTGTATGGAAAAGATTACACTGGCCAACCTTATAAGGTTGTTTTAAGGATCATAATAACATAAAGTACAGTTGTGCCCCACTTAATGATTACCCCGCATTACAACGAATCTGCTTAACGACTATGTTTTTGCGATTGCAAAACAATGTTTTAAATAGGTTTTTTTCGTTTGACGATTGGTTCTCTGCTTCGGGAACCGATTCTTCACTTAACAATGATCAAAACAGCTGATTGTCGGTTTTCAAAATGTCCACTGGGTGCTTAAAATGGCTCCCTGCTGTGCTTAGAGACGGATTCCTTGCTATACAGGCATCGAAAATGGCCGCCGTATCGAGGATCTTCCTGGACAGTGAGTTTTTAGCCCATTGGAACGCATTGAATGGTTTTCAGTGGATTTTAGTGGGCTTTTTAATTTCGCTTTACGATGTTTTCGCTTAACAGCGATTTTCCTGGAACGGATTATCATCGTTAAGCGAGGAACCACTGTATTTGCAGCAGTTTCAGGAGTCATTTCTTACATGCCCATATTGCATTTATATTCATTTTTTTCTCCCACGAGCTCAAGGCAGCATCTGTGGCTTTTCTCCTTCCCACTTTATTCTTGTGACAATCATGTGAGGTAGATCAGTTTAAGGGAATGCCTGGCCAAAGGGCGCCCATTCGATTTCGTGGCTCACAGAGCTTGGAAAAATTTCTTTCACGGACTATATGAATCTCTGGAGCTGAAGAATTCTGGCAGTAGTCAAAAAAAAGTTACTTTTGGAAGCTTTGTTGGAGTCTGGGTTTCCCAAATCTTAGGGCAACACTCCAACCACAGTACTATAGTGGCACTCCAGTGTGGTCTGAGAAAGTGCCATTTAAATGCTGGGTCATTCTGCAAGCCAGCCTGCCTGTCATTGGTCTGTCGACGTTTCCCTTCTTTACCTTCTCCCTAGGTGACTCATCTGAACTCTCTAGAGGAAAAATTCTCGCGCCTGTGGACCCAGTGTCAGCGCTGCCAGGGGAGCTTGCACGAGGATGTGCTGTGTACCAGGTGAGGGCTGGCAACACACCGCACCCATGCCTGGCACCAGTGGCTCTTTCCCGTTCCCACGGGACGTTGGGCTAAAATACGGCTTTATGCTACCCCAGGTGTTTACAGCTACTTTTATCAGGCTGGTTCAAAATGAACAGATGGTTCTCACGGAGAGGTGAGGGGGGGGCGGGTGGAAGATGTTTATTGCCTTTATAAATATAGCACCTGTCAGAAGCTGGGATGGGGAGTGGAGAGACGGGAGCCTTTGGCTTCAGGATACATAAATCAGCTGGATTGTCTGCATTCTCCAACAGAGGTATAAGTATGGGGAAAGTTGGATAATAATGGGAAGATGACCCATGCTTAGTCTATGTAAGATGCAAAAATTACGTCATTGAATCCTGAAGGCAGGAAAGGTGGGTGTCCAATTCCAGGAGGAAAAAAAATCCTTTTTAAACAATCCCTTAACCAAGGACAAACACATAGAAATTCTTTGAAAATGATCAGTAAACACAGAAAAAAGCTGAGATAGTAACTTTCTCTTGGCTGGGATAGTAACCTAACCCCACAGGATTATTTGCGGGGGGAAATGTCTGAAGAACAGAGTTTCCCTCTTGCAAGAGTGGTATAATCCATTCTATCACCTTATTCTAATGCTGGGTCTGACACAAGAGAGAAGTATGATCCTCTCTTGACCCTCATGTGTCTTTATTATCCTTCAAAAAACATTTTTCTTGTCCCATTTTGCTGCAGATAGGGCCCTTTTTCTTGTTGTTTTCCCTGAGCATCCTTAATTTCTGTGCCAGTCCCTTGTAGGGTACTGGCTGCATCTCGTTCCCTGTTGCTCCCATCCCTGAACCCTATTTTCTTCACCTTCAGCCGTGACTGCCCCATCTTTTACATGCGGAAGAAAGTGCAGAAAGACCTTGATGATCAAGAAGTACTGATTTCACGCTTTGGGCCCCCGACGTGGTGACGCCTCCTGAATCTCTCCTTCCCTTCGGACTGAAAACTGCCACCCACCGTCCCCCTTTATAAGGGAAGATCAACTTAGATACAGTCAGTTCAGAAACTTCAGGGGAAATGGTCTCTGTGCTCTTGTTTTTGGCATGTTTTCCTTTGCCAAGATCAGAAGGACTCCACATGTTGTGGGAAAGATGTCATAACATGGCGTATGAAAGCCCTTTGGTGGGGGCTGTGATTTTGTAATACGGATTTCTACAAATAAAGATTTTTCTCCTTTTTTGATTCTTATACACAAATGGCTTATGTGGAATTACCCAGGCTTCTGCATTCAACAAAAGAGGTTAGCAAAATTAAAGAGCTGTATTTAGCTCTGTTGGACCATCCATTGGATGGGTGAAAAAACTGGTATAAATATTTTCATCGTCATTTACATAAATTTGGCAGTGCCGACTCACATGGCCAGGTGTCATGTTGGTATTTGGGGGGGGGGGGGGGGGAGCACATGGCTTTTGTTTTATTTCCAGGAAAGATTTACACAGTACTGTTACCTGTTCAAGAAGTGTGCATATGTGTTTGTGATGGGAGAGTAATATTAAGAGAAGGAGCAAATGTGAAAGTGATGTATAAGTTTGAGAGGGGAGGATTTATGGATGCAAATATGTTTTTACAGAATGGATAAATTGTTTGCAAAGCATGCATTGAAGTCAGGATATAGGCATTTAATAGAGTTAGAAACGAGGTTGAGCAGGCAGAAGGGACACCAAATACAAGTCCCAGCAAAAGCCAAGACTTGTGGAGTTCTTCTCAGGGGTTGGAAGAGGAAATGTGTGTGTTGGCAGTAGAGGCAAGATACTTGGGTGATCAAAGAGGATTGAGAAAGATGTGGTGGACTGGAAGGAAATGAATGGGGGCTGGGAAGGGAAAGCTGCAGGTCAGTGCTCCTGATGTCTCTTCAGCCTTGCTTTCCTTCCTTGTGGGATGTCCAGAAGACGTACATAGTCTTCTGCATGCATCTGTTTGTGTGTTATGATATGCCTGCAAGATCAAGCTACCAGGCTGTTTTGAGATGTGCTTTTCTTGTGGACACATTTCTTGGCTTCCAGGTTGTGGAGAAAAGTCTAGACAAAGAGAAGGTATTTGCAGTTTGGATTTTGAGTGAATTAGCACAGTTAGCACAGATCAACCACCTTCATCCTATTGGCTGTGGTTGCTGTGGTGTGTGTGGTGGGAACTGTAATCCATCACATATTGGGGAAGGTTTGGAGGATACATACTGTATTTCAAGATGTCTAGTGATTTATCCTCTGAAATCGTGTGCCACCTTTGCCATGTTCTCTACAGCCCAGCTGTTATTCCCTCTTGCGGCCTTCCTGTGTGTTCACAGAGTGAGATAAGGACCATAAATTTGTCCTAATCATTTTCTTTAATGTCTGTTGCCCACTTGAACTCCTTGGTCAAACAGTTCAGTCAACAAATGATGTGACCAAAGCTAGACCTTCCAAGCACGCCAGCTGTACCACCTCAGATGGCTCAGCCAGCAAATGTGTTACATTCAAACATTTGTAGTCTGTATTTTCCCCTTTCAAACATTCACTCACGAGTGCTTTGCAAAATACTAAAAGCAGGCATAAAAGTAAAATAAAAATACAGTTTGCAGACTTGGTGCAGTGTCAACAAACAAAGACCCAGAATCAATTTCCATTAAGCAACAACAGAATCAAGTACTTGTCTGCAGAGTGCAGACTGGGAGAAAGAAAATTAAGTTCTTGTGGCAAGGAGTTCCACAAGTGATCTGTCACCATCGAGAATGGTCCCCAGGCATACTGTCATCAGCAGTGCTTCAGAAGGGAACCATACATACTTGGGGAGGCGGACACCAGCTGATTCGAAATGATAACTAGATTTACATGGGAGGAGACAGTACTCCACGATGCTAGCTCCAACCATTTCAAATTAGAAGATCAATAACCAGCACTTTGAAATGTGTTTGGAAACAAACTGACAGCCCACTGGTGTGATAGAGAGGTAACATGATCCCATCACTTTGCAGCAGTGGCATTCTGCTTTCATGTAAGTTTTTGAATCAGATTGTACCAAAAGTATGTTTTAGTACTTTTTACTAAAGTGATGTGACTAACTGCATGTAAGATTGTGGTCCAATCTACAAGCTCTTTCCATCACTAGAAGATTTATAATTCAAGATTTGGAAGATAAACATACCCATCCATCATACAGTGGTCAAAAGATCTTACTGCTTTAGCTACTGCGAGGGCAAGCTCATAGTTGTTAACAGGTCCAAAGTCCAACAGTGAATTTACAGGCTGAGTCGGGATTATTTTGCAATCCATGGTGCTCCTGTCTTAAATGATGATAGACAATCGTCATGTGCAAGATCATATTGCATGAAAATGATGCTAGATGCTTTTGCTGAATTTCAGATAAGAATTGCTTTAGCTACCAATGAATGTCCCTTCCACTTGCCAGCTCCAAAGGAAATCCTTTTATGGTCTTAGGGCAGTTTACGTTAATGTATATGCTTAGCCCACATTTAGATTATATTTTGTGTATCTCTTGCTTTTTTCTTTTTCTTTGCTACATTCTTTCTCTTCCTAACCTTTGTTTTCCTCTCTTTGTTTCAAGAATGTAAATAAAAAAACTTACGAAAGAGGACAAATAGGACTATACTGTAGTACATTCTGACTGTACCAGGAAAGCACAGAGCTATTTCAAGGCCAGCCAAAGCTAGGCAGAAGTGTTCCTGGGCCCACCTGAGGCCTGGGCAACTCCCGACAAAAGCCAGAAGCACGACTGCTAGACTAGGGGCCTGACCCTTGAAAGAAGGTGGGGCTGAGTTACGATTGTATTGCACGTCAGAGGTGAGTGCCTCCACCAAAAGCGTTTGGAGTGGCCGAAACTTCCTAAGTGGGTACCTCCCCCATCACTCTTTTCTGCCAATCTGTCGCCAAACAACATTCAAAAGTGCTGGTTCTAACTTATAAAGCCCAAAATGGCTTGGGTCCAAGCTATCTCAAGGACCGTGTCTCCCATTATTAGCCTGCCTGATTGTTAAGATCATCAGGAGAGGCCTTTCTCTCCATCCCACCACCTTTACAGGTGTGTTTGATGGAGACACAGGACAGAGCCTTCTCTGTCACTTCTCCCAGACTTTGGAACTCCTTCCCACAAGAGGCCAGGCTGGCCCCATTTTCGCCATCCTTCTGCAAGCAGGCAAAGGCTTTCCCCTTCAGGCAAGTTTTCCCTCAGTGACTGGCTGTCTGAGTGTATTTTTTTTAATGAATTGTTGTACCTTACTGCTTTGAATGTGCTTCTGGTGTTGCTTTTGTTTACTGTTTCCTTGAATGGTATTTGTTTCATCTTTTTTAGTATTTGTATCCTTAATGTTTTTCAGCTTTAACATTACGTAAGCCTTGGGTGCTTTTTTAAGGCAAAAAAGATGGGGAAAACATATTTTTAATAACAATACCAGATACCCAAACAAGACACTTTCCTGCCTGGACTCATTCTTACACATAAGACAGAGGCTTGAACATGATGCTGTCATGTGGATTTTCCGCTAACATTCTCTCACTCAGTCTCTGCTGTTAGGTTTGACGAAAGCCTTCTCTTGAAGCATTCACACAATATAAGTGTGGCATGGCAGGTACTCTTACTTGGGCAAGTTACAGTTGAGCCGAAGTCTTGCCTCAATTCCCCCACTGCAAAGTGATCAGTATTCTCCCCTCCTCCAACTAGAACAGTGTTGTGTCTCCCAACTTCACCCCTTGAACTTGTGTAACAGCCCCGTGGGGCAAGACACGTGCAGCGCTGTTGACTAGTCCCAAGCCCACCCATAATAAAAGCTGATTCGGGATTATATTTGAAGTCACTGTGCTCCTGAGTTAGATGAAGATAGAGGCTTTTGGTATATTTCAGATGAGAACTGGGTTTTTCTGGTAGTGGGATTTAAAAAGAAAAAAAGAACACTGCTTCCTTTCTTAGAACTACGTCTGGCCACCTGCTTTCTCACTGCATTGTTCCCTGTACAGTACTGTCTTCCCACATGGTTCACACTGGGATCAAACCACTTACTGGGGAGAGAGACTGCAAGAAGCAGAACTGGGAGGCCAGTTCCTGCATCTCCCTCACATTCCCCTCTCCTATTGGGCAAGGGCCCTCACTCAGTCCAGATGAAAGAGTCAGGGCGGCAGAGATACCGGGAAAGGTGTTTGGAAAGATAACTGCCTTGTGCATCCTTTCGTAAGTCCTGATTGCCTGAACAGTCGCGTTAGCTCTCCATAGGTTTCTTCCCTGTTGCTGAGCAAGCTGAAAGTCTCTCTTGCTGCAACTTCAGGGCAAGAAATGTATGGTTCTGATTAAACCATCTTGAGGACTACTGTTTTATTTCATTAGATAAAGCTTTATCCCCTGGATACACTATCAGGCTTAGGCCTGGATTCAGATCCCATATCAGTCAAACACAGAATAGTTTTCACTTAACAGGTATGTGATGTACTTCATTCATTCATTCTTTTTCTTTCTTTTTCTTTCTTTTTTTCAATTTATATACTGCCTCATTAGTGTAAACATTACTCTGGGTGGTTTACAAGATTAAAACTCAAAACTACACAATGATATATTTATATTTCATACTGTAATTCTATAAAGTAATTAAATCATGAACATAAATAGTTCTATAAAATCTAAAATTAGTGAAACAGAAAAAAAAATTGACAGCATCCATGAAATTTGGTTCAGCAGCTCAAAATCTATATGTGGGACCGGAAGCAACAGTTAGAACTGGATAAGGAACTGGATTGGTTCAAAATTGGGAAAGGAGTACGACAAGGCTGTATATTGTTTCCCTGCTTATTTAACTTCTATGTAGAATACATCATGCGAAAGGCAGGACTGGATGAATCCCAAACTGGAATTAAGATTGCCGGAGGAAATATCAACTTCAGATATGCAGATGATACCACTCTGGTGGCAGAAAGTGAGGAGGAATTAAAGAACCTCTTAATGAGGATGAAAAAGGAGAGTGGAAAAAACGGTCTGAAGCTCAACATCCAAAAAAATAAGCTTGTGGCCACTGGTCCCATTGTTTCGTTTCGTTTAGTCGTTTAGTCGTGCCCGACTCTTCGTGACCCCATGGACCAGAGCATACCAGGCCCTCCTATCTTCCACTGCCGCCCGGAGTTGGGTCAGATTCATGTTGGTTGCTTTGGTGACACTGTCCAACCATCTCATCCTCTGTCGTCCCCTTCTCTTGCCTTCACACTTTCCCAACATTAAGGTCTTTTCCAGAGAGTCCTCTCTTCTCATGAGATGGCCAAAGTATTGGAGCCTCAGCTTCAGGATCTGTCCTTCCAGTGAGCACTCAGGGTTGATTTCCTGTAGAATTGATAGGTTTGTTCTCCTTGCAGTCCAGGGAAAGGAGTCCCATCACTGGTCCCATCACCTCCTGGCAAATCGAAGGGGAACAGATGGAGGCAGTGACAGATTTTACTTTCTTGGGCTCCATGATCACTGCAGATGGGAACAGCAGCCATGAAATTAAAAGACCCTGCTTCTTGGGAGGAACGTGATGAGAAACCTAGACAGGATCTTAAAAAGCAGAGCCATCACCTTGCCGACAAAGATCTGCATAGTCAAAGCTATGGTTTTTCCAGTAGTGATGTATGGGAGTGAGAGCTGGACTGTAAAGAAGGCTGACCGCCGAAGACTTGATGCTTTTGAATTGTGGTGCTGGAAGAGGCTCTTGAGAGTCCCCTGGACTGCAAGGAGAACAAACCTATCCATTTTGAAGGAAATCAACCCTGTGAGCTCACTGGAAGGACAGATCCTGAAGCTGAGGCTCCAATACTGTGGCCATCTCATGGGAAGAGAAGATTCCCTGGAAAAGATTCTGATGTGGGGAAAGTGTGAAGGTAAGAGGAGAAGGGGACGACAGAGGACGAGATGGTTGGACAGTGTCACCGAAGCTACCAACATGATTTTGACCCAACTCCGGGAGACAGTGGAAGACAGGAGGGCCTGGCATGCTCTGGTCCATGGGTTCACAAAGAGTCGGACACGACTTAATGACTAAACAACAACAACAGCTCAAAATAGTTCTGTCTTCAGTTTGTTAATCATCTTCTATCGGAGTTCGATTGAGAGCATATTATCCTACTGTCTCTGTGTATGGTTCACGAGCTGCACAGTGGCAGAGAAAAAGGCAATTCAAAGGGTGATTAAGACGGCCCAAAACATCATTGGGTGTTCACTCCCCTCTTTGGAAGAATTGTATAAGAACAGATGTAAGAGGAAGATATCTAACATACTGAAAGACTCCTCTCATCCGGGATATCAGCTCTTTAAACTACTACCATCAGGAAGGAGATT
This sequence comes from Pogona vitticeps, assembly GCF_051106095.1. NCBI lineage: Eukaryota > Metazoa > Chordata > Lepidosauria > Squamata > Agamidae > Pogona > Pogona vitticeps. Next base: position 101,375,390 of record NC_135788.1, read on the forward strand.
CAGGGTATTGAAAGCAAGGACAAGCAGATTCAAGAACAGTTTTTACCCAAGTGCAGTATTGAGTTTAAATGTGGGGCCATAGGTTTTTGGTGGATTTTAATTGCTGAGAGAAAATGGGGTATCTATATTTGGATGGTGAAAGTTGTGTATATTTTAACTTTTTTTTGTAGTGTTGTCCAGTTTTACCTTGGGGAAGAGCACCTCATTTCGTTGCACCCACTTGTGAGCGCAATGACAAATAAATTTCTTATGTCTTATGTCTTATGTCTTATGTCAAAATAGTTCTGTCTTCACCAGTTTTTTAAATGTAAGCAGGGAAGGAGTGTCGAGACACCTCTGTTGACATTTTGTCCCAGCAACTCAGTGCCACAACTAAAAAGCCATAATCCTTTGAATCTGCCTTTTGGGCCTCCCTTGGTGTGGCCACTTTTAACTACATGAACTAATCCAATTAATTAAGTGAGGAAATCTTTATTATCCATTCAAGCTTTTGTGTTTCTAATACTTGTCACTTCAGAGACCTTTTGGGACAGACAAAGAGGAAAACAAATAAAATTCTAGGGCAGTGGCTCCCAACCTTCAGTCACCCAGGCGTTGAACTGCAGTTCCCAACAGCCTCCTCCACCAAGGTTTATTTATTTATTTATTGGATTTTGCTGGGAATTGCAGTCCAAGGACACCTGGATTACCCAAGGCTGGGAACCATTGTTCTTGGAGAACTGCTGCTGAGGCATACTGTAAGTTACCCAAGTTATTTACATTGGGAGGGACTCAGTCAAGCAACAGTAGCTTCTAGCTCTTATAGTTTCTGAGATCATTCATGATGCAAACCATGCCCCCCCCCTTTCAATTGTTTCTAAGAGGAAAGATACAGAAACCTTCCCTGAGGTTGGCTGAAAACAAAGACAAGCTAAACGTCTTGAGGAAAGACGCTTCAGAGATCACACAGTTTGAAAAGCGACACACCGGTTGCACGTGGTGCATCCAACTGCCTTGATACTAATCTGCCTTCTAGACCTCAAGATCTGCATGACGACATCAACAAAAAGTGCAAGTGTAGTTTGATGTATCAGCTTTTCTTCTGTCTCTGCAATCTGTGGCCTCAGGCCAGTTGAACATACTCCACCTTAACCCCCCCCCCGCCTGTGAACCGGGTGCATTTTCTTGATTGTTTTATTTTCAGTGCAGATACCCTGCCTTTTTTGCCAAGATGGCTATTTTTAGCAGTTTTTTTTTTAAAAATGTAAACTTTAAAAGGAAAGGCAACAAAATATAAAAGCAATTAAATGCCATTAAAGCTTGGAAGAATAAAGATAGGCTTCCACAGGAAGTTAAAAGATAGCAATAAGGCCAGAGAGCAAATAGCGCATCGGCTCCAATGATATGGGGGGCACCACAGAAAGAGTCTTGTCTCTATTTACTACCTATGTAATTTTGCAAATTGGTGGCATCAGCAGAGCAAGAAAGGTCCGCCTCACAGGACTGTTGTGAAAATGGAACAAAATAAATAGAAAGGCATGATTCAACTGGGAGAAGAGCTACCACATGTAACTGTTCCTATCTGAAGGAAACAACACTGTTGTTGTTTAAAGTAAATGCCTTGTCCAGGACTGAGATGTAATGGCACTGGGGGAAGAGGTTGGTTTGAAGCAGGGGTGGACAACTTGTGGCCCTCCTGATGTTGTGGGACAGCTGGGATAGCCAACACTGAGACATGCTGGGGTTTGCAGCCTAACAACATCTGGATGGCCACAAGTTGTTTAACAGGATCAGCAAGTGGGAGGGGGGGCAGGGTGGTGCCCTATGACCCTGGCTTTGAGGTTCTACTCAGCCACAGAGTCTGCTGTGTTACTTTATCTGTACCTCTGGCTAATGATCCATTACCCTCACTCACCACGGCCAATAGGAAGAGGTTGTGGGAGCTGAAATCAAAAACATCTGGAGAGCCAACTTTCCTCCACACCCCTGGTCAGAACTGACATATCTCGTAGGATTATAAAGATAAAAAGTGGGGGTGGGTGGGAGCAGTGAAGGTTCTTTAAGGGGAAATGTTAAGAAAATTATACCGCCCTTTGCCCTCCGAAATTGGGTTTGTTCAAAGTGCCTTGCAAAACAGAAAGAACATTAGAAATGGTCATTAGAACACATGTAAAATGTGCTAAAAACTAAAAGCATCAGTAAAGGTAAAAAAAATCCTCGTATATTCACACACAAAACAGTCAATAACTTAAAATGAAGCACGATTTAATATGAATACTGTATGACTGAAGAATAAGTTCTCTCTCTGTGTGTGTGTGTGTGTGTGTGTGTATGTGTGTGTGTGTGTGTGTGAGAGAGAGACTGTGTTTCTGTATTTGTGCACAGAATAGCTGCATGCAATCAAGTTGATTCTGATGTATGGCAACCTTTCCACAGCTTTCTAGGTATCTAATACTCAGAAGCGGTTCATCCTTCCCTTCTCCTGGGGTGCCTTGGGACTGTGCAGCTTGTCCATGGCTACACAGGCTGGCTCTTCTCCTAGAAGGCACAGTGGGGAATCAAACTCTCAACCAGATACCCAAACCACTGAGCTATCCAGCCAGCCATAATAATAGTGTGCTGTCATGTCACTTCTGACTTATAATTATCCTTTTCCAGATTTTTTTTAGGTAAAGAGTACAGTATTCAGAAGCGGTTCACCATTCCCTTCTTCTGAGGGGCATCCTGGCACTGTGCAGCTTGCCCAAGGTCACAGAGGCTGGTTCTATAGGGCAGTGGTCCCCAACCTTGGGCCTCCAGATGTTCTTGGACTTCAACTCCCAGAAATCCTGGCCAGCAGAGGTGGTGCTGAAGGCTTCTGGGAGCTGTAGTCCAAGACCATCTGGAGGCCCAAGGTTGGGGAACACTGCTATAGGGAACAGAATTCCCAATACAGTATCTAGCTCTGCAGCCAGAGGCCTAAACCACTAAGCTATGCAGCACACTTACGTTCAGTCAGCCCACCTTGCATCCTTTGTTAGATGCTTTGAGTTTGCTTTTTTGAGACGAACTGCACAATCTGGCCCCTTGGACATACCCCCTGCTTGTACTGGGCCAAACAAGACAGAATATTTTAGCCAGCAAGAAAGAGACTTGTCCAATTACCTGAAGCCTCTTTGCCTGCTTGGAAACGACAGCATAGCAAACTAAAAGGAAATCAGTGCTTTATTTTTGATGTTAGATCCCCTCAATTCATCAGGCTGTACAAAAATTTATTTAATGGGGGGAGCTGTGGAGAAATGCTGGGGGGGGTCTCCTGCTCAATGTGCTTGAAGATTTTTGCATGTCTTAGGGCCTCCAGTTTTGGTGATTAAACATGATTTATTGGCAACATCCTCACTTTATCCCGCAATGGGGATCTCTGACCTTCCAGATGTTTTCTATGACAACTCCCATAATTCCTTGCCATTTACCGTGTGAGCTAAACTGGTGCCTCTGGGAGTCAACATCCAAAACAGCTGGCATGCCAATGATTTCCATCCCTGCTTTATCCAGATGGAAAGCTGAAGTGTTGCCCCCACCCCCCCAAAAAAGCAAAATTGAAAATCTTGTGTCGCCTTAAAACAGGGGCTGGCAAAATGCAGGCACCCAGATGTTGTCCGACTGCAGTCTCTACCGCCTTTACCCAGCACAATCAATGAACTGGGAATACTGGGAGTTCCTGCCCTAGAGAAATCGCTGGGGAAAACCACTTTCCTCCACTTCCACCTCTTTAAAAACTTTTCTTCTGACAACAGGCCACTGGCATCTCCTGAACTTGACTGAGCTTGGGATTTATTTACCTCAGGCACTGATCAAGTTCTGTACCCATGGGCTTCAGCTCTAATCCGGGGCTTCATAGGGAGGCAGACCTCAAGGATAAACCCACTCGGGTGTCGAAACCACAACGCCTGAGAGGGCCTGCTCTCTCTTTGAGGCTGGATCCAGCTGAACCGAACTGAATTGGGGTGTGTGGGTGACCTTGGCTTGAGTGGGAACCGAGGGCAATGCACTGAAGCCTCCCATTCTCTAATTTCCCCGCACTTCCCCTAACGAAGAGTTCTGGAGGTCTCGAAAGCTGGCACACTTTCGTGACTTTTTTCTACGTAGTAGGTTCTAATCACAGCCTTGCCCAGATGCAGATTCGGGTTCGTTCCTTTCCTCTCTCTCCTCCGGATCAACCCCGGCTGCCCTCGTACAAGGGCGATCCGTATTAAGGGGGAGATCCACCTTCGGAGAGTCTAGGGAAGGGCTCCCCAGGTACAGCGCCCGAGAGAGGCGTGGTGAGGCTGACCGATCCTGGGGGTGGGTGGGTCTCGGGGTCCCCCCCATCATCATCTTTTTCCCGGCGCAGGGGCAGCAAGAAGTGCCCAAGGGTTCAGCCCACCCACCCGATCGTCGCTCCCCTCCTCGCCCTCCTTTCCTGGCACCGCGAACCCTCGTTGCGCAAGGGCCCCGCGGCCACGCCTCTCTCTTTCGCGGGGGAATTTCGCGGTGAGGTCAGACCCTGCTCTGCCCGCGGGCGAGTATATAAATTCCCCTCCGCCAGCCCCGCTGCCGCCGGCAGGAAAACGCGTCGCGATCGCTGGACCCCCGGAGCTACCCCGGCTGGGTGTCTCTGCGCCCTCTCCTGCGCTTGAGGATGCTGGACGTAGACTACGCGCAGTGAGTCAGAGGGGGACCGATTCGGGGGCTTAGGCAGGATTGTGCCGGGAGGAAGGCAGGACTTCAGTGGATCTGCTCAGAATCTAATCTTCCCCCCCACCCCACCTTTTTTAAAAGGAGAGAGGATACGGGGTCCTCTGAACATGTGCAGAGTGACTAACAACTGCACGCCTTAGTTCTTCTCTATTTGTGATGAAGGCGTCGGGGCAGTTTTAATGAGCTAGTTAGTGGTCCGGCGGCGCCGCGCGCCTCAGAGAGGAGTTGAGCTGCCTGGGAAGCCGGACTGAAGGAGGCTTTCTGAGCAGCGGGGAGTTTCTGGGCGCAGAGAAGCGGGTTCGAGTCCAGCCTTGGAAACTGAGAAGGTCCTCGATTTAAATTTAAAATCTGCTCACAGTTTAAAGCCATTTGAGAGCTGCTTGAAGCAGCGTTGAACGTTGGACGCGAAGCACAGTTAAAACCAACAGTTTCTGTGTTACCAAGTTAAATTTGATAGATCCCAGGTCTATACGGAGGAAGAATTCGGAACTTTTGGGCTTCTACCAAAGGGGAGTAGCTTGGGGTAAAAAGTGGTCAGGCTAGAGGCACAAATAAATTACTTTGACACCCCCCACTCTAATTCCAAGGCCGTCTATGTCCAAGGTTCCTCTTCCTCTTCTCTTCTCACAGCTTTGTGAGGTAGATTAGGCAGAAAGTTAGCACCTTGCCCCACTTTATCCCTTGAGATTCTAGAGATTTGAACTCAGAGCACCCCTCCCTCTAGCCCAGTACAATCATTGGCTGCCTCATCATCTTTCTTAATCTCCCTGCAAAGTGTGGTGGTGTGGCAGAAAGAACTCTCTTCACATGCAAGGAAATACTCTGGGATGCTTCCTTCTGATGGGAGAATCTGGCTGCCCCTAAATTTCAAGCAAAGCTCCTCTGCCCAAGGTGAAAGAGATTACCCCCCCCCCCCATTATACTTTTCACCATTGCTGCATCTGTACAGTGAGGCTGGGAAGGGGAGCCCTTTAGCTGCTGAGTCCGCACTCGCTTCCCTTGCGCAACTCTTACAAGCCGAGGAAACTTGCTGTGTTTTGAAAGGAGCCACTCTGCCCCCGGTTTAGCTGACCTCCAACCTCTCCCCTAGCAGGACTCTTCTTTCTTGACCAGAGGCTGGGTGCTTCACACTCTTACTGCCCCCCCACGCACACACCCCATCCCTTTCTCCCTCTCACTTTCCTTCCCCTCCTCTTGCCTTGTATGCAAATCCTGAGGCCTGCAAAGGTGGGGAAAATTAGATTTGAATATTTCCCCAGCTCACAAGAGTATGACTGTGAGGAAGGGTGGTGAGGGTTTGCAGGCAGGATGGGGGCGAGGGGGCGGCTGCATGAGAGCGGAGTGCACTTTCCACATCCAGCCAGTTCCCTCCCAAAAGAGGGATTTCACACCGACTCCTTATGGCCTGTGTTAAGTTGGAAGAGTTGCAGAAGCAGGGTCAAGGAAACCCATTGACCACCTGGCTGGCCCTAACGTTAGGGAGAATGACACTACTGTCTCAGGTGGCAGATTCTGGGACAGTGGGAGCAGCAGCAGCCCCCATCACTCCTCCTGATCTAGGCCATTCCTCCCTCTTAGAACACAGAGGTGGGTCTACCCAATAGTCCCCTAACACAGTCTGTATAAAGACTGTATGTTAGTGTAAAATATCAACTGCTATGACAATCATGTTCTGTACGTCTTATAAGAAGGAGTCCCTTTTTTGCTCTTTACCACAGGTCGCAAAATGTCTTGGGCTGGCCCTGCTAGGTTATCAGGGTCCAATGGAAGCTGGACAAAGGGTCCATTATTGTTCCAGCAACTTTCTGTGTGTTAGCTTGAAGTGTGTAAACTTAAATTCCCTGAACCCCATCCAGAACCCAGCTGCAGGTCAATGCTGGCACATGCACAAGGGAGACCTTGCTTACAAGGAGTCCTTTACTCATTAATTTATGGAGAGGCAGCCAAGTTAGTCTGTGGCCCCATTGCGCAGAAACTAACGAAGAGTCTTGTGTCACTTTGAAAACTAGCACATTTCATTGGACAACACTGTACAAAGCTGTGTCTCAATTCTTCATATTCAGAAAACCTCTGAAGAAGCAGGTTGCAGCTCCTGAAAGCCTCCACCAAATAAAATGTTATGATCTTTAAGGTGCTGCAAGATGCTTCGACTGGTGTTTATTTGTGAGCGCTCTCAGCCTCAAAACATTCTTTTCTGTGGCCACCAACTAAGATAATGATGTAAGGACTTTCTAAATGCAGGTGAGACCTGTATTAGACCACTTTTAAAAAACCCCAAACAATTGGCAAGCTTTCGTGGTTGAAATCCACTTTGTCAGGCCATGCACCAATATTGCAGAAAAAATATAACTGAGAGTCCCAAAAATTTATGGCAGAAAACTGCTAGGTATACCTCTTAAGGTGAGTTCAAACTCTGACTTCCTGTCTTTTATCCACATATGGCTCACTAGTCTTGCCATATGTGGATAAAAAAAGTAAGTACTGTAACGGCTTTGTTACTTTCATTGAGCCACTTCTGATCTGTGCCTTGCACACTGACCTGGCATACAAGCACAAAAAATGCTTATCTGTGAATGGGTTTCTAGTGGCAATCATACTGCATTCGGCTTTAGGAGACTGGAGTTTGAATCACGTTTTAAAAGGTAGACTTGGTTCTCAATCTATAATGTGGCCAAAATCATTGATTTACAACAAAAGGAAATAAATTACCTTGATTTTATTAGGCTTTGGGCATGGAATCCTGATCCACCACTCAGGCAGTGGGGGGTGCACACAAATATCTGACTTGGAATTGCCCAGCGCAGCCCACACACAAACACTATGAAATATTGAATTACAGTGGTGCCTCGCTTTATGATTGCTCTGTTTAACGATGAAATCGCATTACGACAAACTTTTTGCAATCGCTTTTGCGATTGCTTTACAATGTTTCCTATGGGGGAATTTCGCTTTGCGATGATCAGTTCCCTGCTTCTTCGCAAAACGATGATTTTCGGACAGCTGATCGGCAGTTTCAAAATGGCCACCGGGTAAACAAAATGGCCCCCCACTGTTTTCTGGGACAGATTCCTCACTGCACAGGCAGCGAAAATGGCTGCCCTATGGAGGATCTTCACTGAACTGTGAGTTTCCAGCCCATCGGAACACATTAAACAGGTTTTAATGCGTTTCTATGGGCCTTTTAATTTTGCATTACGACATTTTCGTTCTACAGCGATTTCGCTGGAACGAATTAACGTCGTCATGCGAGGCACCACTGTATCTGTGATTTTCAAATGCATAGCAGGCTTTCATTCTCTACCAAGTTCCTTGCTCTGAAATTAGCCTCAGGTGTAGATGTAGGGGTTGCTCTACAACAGAGGTTAGAAAATGGGGGTAGTGGGTCTTCAGTCAACGGACTGAGAGATGAGAATGGAGCTGCACAAGAAGACCCTCCTGTGATGATGAAAACCCAAGCCTCTTTTGGGTCTAACCCTGCCCATGTCCTCCTGTAACCATGCCTCCTCCCCAGACAGATTATGTGCAGTCTGAGGAAAGTTGAATTAAAATTTAAGTTTAGCAAAAGCCTTTCTGAACGCTGGTGGGGGTGGTGGTTCACTTTGGATTCATGGTTTCAAGATTGTGATGTCTATTTGGGTAATTAAAAAGAAACTTAATTGGGTCCCTTAAAAATATAAATAGGGAGTGCTTTTAATAACTGGTTTTTATAACAGTTCAGTAAGCTAGCTGGATAACTCAGTGGTTTAGGTAACTGGCTACTGTCCCTCCTGCCAGTAGAGTCAGCCTGGGTGGCCTTGGGCAAGCTGCACAGTCCCAGGGCACCCCCAGAAGAAGGGAATGGGAAACCACTTCTGAGTACTGTCTACTGGAAAATCCTGAAAAAAAGGTCACCATAAGTCAGAACTGACTTGACAGCACATGATGATGATGATAATTTTAAAACAGTTCACTAGTTTCCCAGTGCTTTCATGTTTTGAAATATATGGGGTGAAGAAAGAAGAGGGAGGCAACAGATTTCCCATGGACAGTGTTTACTCCTCTTGATTAATGTTTCTTCTCACTTGGCAGGTTTGAAGGATCCCAGTATGGATATATGGTAAGTTATGTGGCCTAGGGTTTTTGAGTTCTATGGGAAGGATCTAGTCTAAGGTTTAGGTTAGGGTGCCAAATGTATAGCCCTCTATTTTAAAATCCTTCTACAAGTGAGCTGGAAAGCACAACCTGTCACTGAGCAGTCTGCCCCCCCCCGCCTTTGTTGTCCTGCTGGGCAGGAACGAAAAAGATAGAAAGAAAAAGAATGGGAAGGGGGGTGGCAGGGAGGGAGGAGCAGGTAGAAGAACGGGTAGCTCCTAGAACGAGAGAAAAAGAGTACAGTGGTGCCCTGCTTGACGACGATAATCTGTTCCAGGAAAATCGCCGTTAAGCGAAATCATCGTCAAGCGGGGGAAAAACCCATTGGAATGCATTGAAAATCGGTTAATGCGTTCCAATGGGGGAAATACCTGATAGTCCAGCGAAGATCCTCCATAGGGCGGCCATTTTACGATCCCTGTGTTGCGAAAATAGGTCCGGGAAAGCAGCGGGGACCCATTTTGGGAATCGCCGATCAGCTGTTTTTAATCATCGTCCAGCGAAAAACGGTTCCCGTAGCAGGGACTGAATCAACGTAAAGCGAAAAAAACCCATAGAAACATCATTTTGCGATCGCAAAGCGATTTCGTTGTCTAACGGGGTCGTTGTCAAGCGGGGCACCACTGTATATAAGAGGGAGTAAAGAGAGAGGAAATGAGGTGGCAAGAGGGAGACAGGAGGGAGTAGTAAGAAGGGAGTGAACATGAAAGCAGTAGTAGAGAGAGGAGGGGGAAAAAGAATTTTTATTTGTTTTTGTTTCTAATGGCCCCATGCTCCATTGTAATTAGTCATGCTTACCACTTTGGTCCCCAGTATTACCCCCTGCAGTGCAGGTGGAGAAGATGTGACCTCTAGAACAGTGGTTCCCAACCTTGGATCCCCAGATGTTCTTGGACTAGAACTCCCAGAAGCCTTCACCATTAGCTATGCTGGCCAGGATTTCTGGGAGTTGTAGTCCAAGAACATCTGGGAACCCAAGTTTGGGAAGCACTGCTCTAGATGTTCTTCGACTGTAACCATTGGCCAGCATACGTGATGGTGGTGGTGAGGAGTTTAATATCTGGTGGACCACCAGTGGTCTACTTCTGTTCCAGGGAAGGTGGCCTTCCAAGGAATATGAGGGTGCTGGTAGCTGTATTAAGAACTGAAGTCTGTAGCTTTTTGTAGGAAGAAAGTTGTTTTAGCAGCTTGGGTTAAATGCCAGAAGGAGCCCTGTGTTGTTGTTCCATTTTAGGAAATGCTTGAGATGGGTTTTATGTTGCTCACAGACCACTCTGTGATTTCAGTTTCCCAATGGCTGCCTCTATGATCTGGAGTCATGCAAACAAGAACCCACCTTTTACTCCTGTGCCGCAGACGCCGAGAGCTCCCCTGGTAAGGGACATTGTGGGGACTGGGCAGCCCTTGCAGGAGGCTGGAAGCAGGGCAGCGAAGCTGTGTATCTGTTTATTGCCTATGAAATTCTGCACACGAAGCAGGGCCATTGCATGTTAAAAGGCTGCTGGCTGGGGGATTCTGGGAGCTGTAGTCCAAAAAAGCATTTTCCCCAAGCTCTAATTAATTGTAAGGGTCCTCCATACATACAGTATCTCCTTCCCGCGATCATAGATTTGCATGGCTGTTTGCTGGTCTGGAGAAAAGTCTGCCCTGCACGCCTTCCTGTTTGCAACAGAAAAGCTGCTCTCTCCCCCCCCTTCTCTTCTTCCCCTGCTTGCTTATGCAATCTGCAGCCGGTGGTCCTATATAACCGTCTACCTCTTTGACTTCTTGGATAGGGCCATTTATTCCAAGCTGAGGGAGAGCGTGCCACCGGTATGCGCATTCTTTCACTTGTAGAAAGATACCACTTTTTAAGGAGCTTGGTGAACTCCACGAGGCGGACACGAACCTGAGAGATCGAGATGATAACAACGTCGCCCTCCTTGGCGTTGCAGGACCAGCCAACTGACACTACCCTTTGTGCACGCCACCCTCCCACCCCCCTCTGCTCCCTGCCACATCCTCGCTGTGGTTTTCCTTTGTTAGGAAATGAGGCAACACTGGAGCCTCGTGTGCGCGGCCTCTCCCTCCCTCCCTCCCCTGTCCCCATGTGTGTATGTAAGGATGTGAGCATGTTTTGGTTTCCTTCAGTTTCACCTGTCCTTCAGAATGTCCAGGCTGATGTGAAGGCTTCCCACCCTCTCCCATTTTATCCCTTCAACACCCCTGTGAGGGAGTGACAGTGATCCGCCACTGTGGCCGAAGAAGGCCGAGGAGGGCTCAGTGGAGAGCTGAACCTCTCCCAATTTCTAACTCAGTTAATTGTTACAGGCCTCCATCCCTACTGTTTCTCATTCTGTCTCCCACAGAGTTGCATGGGCCACTGTGGTTCAACACAGTAGCCCAGAAGTAGAAAACCTGGTGCCCTCCAGATGTGGAGGGGGGGCAACTACTTCCAAATCAGCTGCTGGATAGCTCAGTGGTTTAGGCCTCCGGCTGGAGAGCCAGAGGTTGGGAGTTCAATTCCTCACTATGTCTCTTTGGCCCCTTCCAGCTCTGCAGTCCTATGATTTATTATTATTATTATTATTATTATTATTATTATTATTATTATTATTATTATTATTATTATTATTATTATTATTATTATTATTATTATTATTATTATTATTATTATTATTATTATTCCATAACCCCCAGTATCATTTCTGCCCTCTACATAGTTTTGGCCCACTGAATATGCTAGCTACCATTGTGGATACCCCTTATCTTTTCTTTTTCCTTTCTTTTCCTCTCCTCTCTTGTAAAAGGGATAAAAGCACCAGTGCACAGAGAGCCCAGTAATTTTCAATTCCTGACTCTTGGTTAAGAGGAGAAGTGAGGCTGCACTCTAGCTGGCGTACTCTTGCTGCTGGTTATGCAAATAGCTGGCTTAACACATTTGCACAGACAGGCGCCTGCCACTCTCTAGTGCACAGAGAGCCCTTTGTAGCCTGGAGTTGACACAAACGCCACTCCCCCTGTTGTTGTACCCGAGAGAGCCCAGGGGATGTTACAGGTAGGATCACAGGGGTCATGACAAAGATGGAGCCAAGGAGAGGAACTGGCCAAAGTTCCTTCTTTGGACTACAGTTTCCAGTGGCCATGGTGGCTAGAAGATTCTGGGAACTGTTTTAAAAAGTAACTTCTCTGAGCTCTACAGGAAGAGCCCCTATACTCTGACCTGCTTGCCTTTGTGTCCCTCTGGTGCCTTCCAAGACTAAACTTAATCTCTTTTGAGTGTTAAGGGCAAACTTCATACAGTACTTAATAAACAGTGGATGTGACGTCATGCTAGGCCTGGGGATAGGCTTCTTTCCCCTCCCCACCAAGCTCGTAAGCGCCAACAAAGGGAGCAAAAAAGACCGAAAGGTATTTATTATGGTTATATACTAGACTCGAATTAGCCTAGTGAGGACTAATTTGTTTTGAGTTCCAGTTTAAAACAGAATGGTTACATTCGGTTCCAAGCCACAACGAAGCCAATTTACAAACTGTTTTGAATCCAGGACACAAATGAAATAAGGCACCTTTTGCTTCACCTTGTTAGGTTTTTTTTTCTTGTCAGTCTTTAAAGGTGTTTCATACACATATCCTTGAATTATGACAGGGTTATTCTCCTCTGTCGTGACCCTTGTATCTCTCAGGGTTCTTGTACATCAGTATAAAACAAAAAACATTATAGCCATTTTGGGCTTTCAGTGTATTGACTTTACATATTTACTAATCAATTTAGATCTAGGGCATAAATCAAATTGGGCAAGGCACAAATTACTCTGGAACAAGAACTGAATTGGTAGATACATGTATAACCCTAGTATTAGTTTATTTATTCTCACTATTTTGTGTCATCAAGCTTCTTCTAGCTTATAGTGAATTAATGAATGACTCCCTATGAATTAATGACCTCCAGAAATTATGTCATTAATACCCCACACCTCTTCTTGTTAACTAAAGGCCGTGACTTCCTTTGTAGAGTTAATCCATTTCATGTCTTTTCCTTTTCCTACTGCTTTCAACCTTTCATAGCCTTATTGTCTTCCCAGTGAGTCTTGTTGTCCTATGATATATCCAAAGTACTTGTAATTTATTTAATAGCTACTTCTCTATTTTACCTCAATTCAAAACAGCCTTATATATAAGCTCACCAATAAAAGGCCACCTGATCCAGGATATTTGGCTGCCTGAACTTGAGCAGCACTAGGGGCTTCTGACCCACCCCAGTCATATTATTCAAAGCCAGCTACAATATTTAGTACCTGGGGCAGGAAATCCCATAAGCATTTTCCACTGGTTAAAAACAAACAGCTGAAGAGGTTGAAATAGACCAATTCTATGAAGACTTACAACACCTTCTAGAACTGACAACAAAGAAAGATGTTCTCCTCATTATAGGGGACTGGAATGCTAAAGTAGGGAGTCAAGAGATAAAAGGAACAACAGGTAAGTTTTGCCTTGGAGTTCAAAACAAAGCAGGACAAAGGCTAATAGAGTTTTGTCAAGAGAACAAGCTGGTCATCACAAACACTCTTTTCCAACAACATAAGAGGTGACTCTACACATGGACATCACCAGATGGGCAATACCAAAATCAGATTGATTATATTCTCTGCAGCCAAAGATGGAGAAGCTCTATACAGTCTGCAAAAACAAGACCTGGAGCTGATTGTGGCTGTGATCATCAGCTTCTTATAGCAAAATTCAAGCTTAAACTGAAGAAAAACCACTGTGCTAGTCAGGTATAATCTAAACCAAATCCCTTATGAATACACAGTGGAAGTGAATAACAGATTTAAGAAACTCGATTTGTGGACAGAGTCCCTGAAGAACTATGGATGGAGGCTCATAACATTGTACAGGAGGCAGCAACAAAAACCATCCCAATGAAGAGGAAAGGCAAGAAAGCAAAGTGGCTGTCCAACAAGGCCTCACAAATAGCAGAGAAGAGAAGGGAAATAAAATGCAAGGTAGATAGGGAAAATTACAGAAAATTGAATGCAGACTTCTAAAAAATAGCAAGGAGAGAAGCAAGAAGGCCTTCTTAAATGAACAGTGCAAAGAAATAGAAGAAAATAATAGAACGGGAAAAACCAGAGATCTGTTCAAGAAAACTGGAAACATGAAAGGAACAATTTGTGCAAAGCTGGACATCATAAAGGACAAAAATGGGAGGGACCTCACAGAAGCAGAAGACATCAAGAAGAGGTGGCAAGAATACACAGAGGAATCATACCAGAATTATTTCGATATCCCGGACAACCCAGGTAGTGTGGTTGCTGACCTTGAGCCAGACATCCTGTAGAGTGAATTCGTGGGCCTTAGAAAGCATGGCTAACTACAAGGCGAGTGGAGGTGATGGCATTCCAGTGGAACTATTTAAAATCTTAAATTATGACTCTGTTAAAGTGCTACACTTAATATACCAGCAAGTGTGGAAAACACAACAGTGGCCAGAGGTTTGGAAAAGATCAGTATACATCCCAATCCCAAAGAAGGGCAGTGCCAAAGAATGCTCCAACTACCGTACAATTGCATTCATTTCACACACTAGCAAGGTTATGCTCAAATTCCTCCAAGGTAGGCTTCAGCAGTATGTGGACTGAGAACTCCCAGAGTACAAGCTGGATTTTGAAGGGGCAGAGGAATTAGTGACCAAATTGATAACATGTGCTGGATTATGGAGAAAGCCAGAGAGTTCCAGAAAAACATCTACTTCTGCTTCATTGACTATGCAAAAGCCTTTGACTGTGTGGACCACAGCAAACTATGGCAAGTCATTAAAGAAATGGGAGTGCCTGACCACCTTACCTATCTCCTGAGAAATCTATATGTGCGACAGGAAGCAACAGTTAGAACTGGATATGGAACAAATGATTGGTTCAAAATTGGGAAAGGAGTACAACAAGGCTGTATATTGTCCCCCCCCACCTTATTTAACTTATATGCAAAATACATCATGCGAAAGGCCGGACTGGAAGAATCCCAAACCGGAATTAAGATTGGCGGAAGAAATATCAACAACCTCCGATATTCAGATGATATCACTCTGATGGCAGAAAGTGAGGAGGAATTAAAGAACCTCTTAATGAGGGTGAAAGAGGAGAGCGCAAAAAATGGTCTGAAGCTCAACATAAAAAAAAACTGGGATAATGGCCACTGGTCCCATCACCTCCTGGGAAACAGAAGGGGAAGATATGGAGGCAGTGACAGATTTGACTTTCTTGGGCTCCATGATCACTGCAAATGGTGACAGCAGCCACAAAATTGAAAGACGCCAGCTTCTGGGGAGGAAAGCAATGAGAAACCTAGACAGTATCTTAAAAAGCAGAAATATCACCTTGCCGACAAAAGTCCGTATAGTCAACGCTATGGTTTTTCCAATCGTGATGTATGTAAGTGAGAGCTGGACCATAAAGAAAACTGACTGCCAAAGAATAGATGCTTCTGAATTGTGGTGCTGGAGGAGGCTCTTGAGAGTCCCCTGGACTGCAAGGAGAACAACCTATACATTCTAAAGGAAATCAACCCTGAGTGCTCAATGGAAGGACAGATCCTGAAGCTGAGGCTCCAATACTTTGGCCATCTCATGAGAAGAGAAGACTCCCTGGAAAAGACTCTGATGTTGGGAAAGTGTGAAGGCAAAAAGAGAAGGGGACGACAGAGGACGAGATGGTTGGACAGTGTCATCAAAGCTACCAACATGAATTTGACCCAGCTCCGGGACGCAGTGGAAGATAGGCGAGCCTGGTGTGTTCAGGTCCATGGGGTCACAAAGAGTCGTACATGACTAAACAACAACAAAAACAAACAGTAATACAAATTTAAATAGTTAACAATTAACTGCTTTTTAAAATGACATCCAAAATCTAGAGACTGGAAATATTAATCTCTCAGATTACGAGAGCCAGAATTCTCTTGGCAGCCCCGTATAGGCCTCCTGTCAAATTCTCTGAATGAAGTGGTGTGGCTGTGAGGTAAAAAGACGAGGGAAGTTCTATTTTTGTACTACTAATAAATAATAGTCACATGCCATCAAGGCAATTCTGATTTATGGCAACCTTTTTCAGGCTTTTCCAGATAGAGAGTACTCAGATATGGTTTACCATTCCCTGCTTCTGAGTGGCAAACTGGGACTGTGCAGCTTGCCCAAGGCTACACAGGCTGGCTCTATTCACAGGAGACACAGTGGGAAATCAGAATCCCAACATCTGGCACCACAGTCTAAACCACTGAACTATCCAGCCAACGACAATTCCCAAAATACCCCGGCCAAGGACCACACTGGCTGGGCTACTCCAGGAACTGTAGTGCAGAAAAAATAGTTTCCCCATCTTTGTTATCTTGAACCACCCAGAGAAAATCCTGCAAACATTAAGCTTGTCTTTTGCATTTACTGCACAGCTCTCTGCTCTTTTTTTAAAAAAAAATGGGATTGCTCTCACTTTCCTGGCTTTTATGAAGGATGTAAAAACAAATCTTTTTAAACTCGCCTATAAATGTTTAATATACAGTGTTGCTTTTAACTGTAGACTTAATTGATTTCAGTATTTTTATTGTAGCTTGGTTTTTAAAAATGTTTTTAGGGTTAAATTTTAGGATTAAAATAGGTTTCGATTGTTTTTGTTGTTTTATGAAGATCTACTTTTATTTGTATCAGAGTGTTGCACAGTTTAAAATAATAGGTGGATATACCCGTATTTTTCCATGAATAAGATGCCCCCATGTATAAGACACCCCCCCACACTTTTCTAACCCAAAATTAAGAAATCTAAGTGGGGCTTAGCAAGCGTACAGGGGAAAAAGGATCAAAGCACTGCAGGATCACTTTGATCCCTGCTTTCTCCTCCACTTGTTTTTTCTCTCACGAGCTTACTTCCGTGTATAAGATGACCCACAATTTTTAGTCTAAAGATTTTAGACAAAAGTATAGTCTTATACATGGAAAAATGTGGTAAAATATAGAAAGTTCAAACAAATTTAAAATATTAAAAGGATTAGACTATTTTGACCAGGAGTGGGCTACTTCAATTGCAATTAACGAGATCTTGAACATATATGGTGGGGCATAAACTGCATGCACATAAATTGCTTACAGTAGTGACCCTCTTATATGTGAGACCAGTGTCCACTTATTCGCTTATTAAAAATATTAGAAGAAAAATTGCAAAACATATATTTTTAACAATCAAGTTACCACAACTGGCCATTAGAGGCACCCCGAGACCATGCTATGTATAGTGGTAACTATTTAAAAAGTGTTCGCTATATTCCATGTTTTTCAGTATTCACATGGGGGGGGGCTTTGGAACCAATCTCTCGCAGATACAGGGGTCCTACTGTACTTTGTCTAAGAAATGCAGAGTAAAAATGTAAGATGAAAATAAATGAAAATAAATCATAAAAAGGGAATGTTAGTCTGGAGGTTTGAGTGCCTGGACTTTTAGTTCTTTCTTTTTGACTGGTTTGGTTTGCAGAGTCTTGCATGAACTGGCTGGAAACACAGGAGCCTGGATACGAACCCTTTGAGGTGGGGCACCTGGCCCAGTTGCAAAATGTCCAAGCCTCTTACCCACAGCACTCCCTGGACACTGTCTATAGCCAGGGTGGAATGATACCTACGGAGAACACCTGCCTGGCTTACAAGGAAGAATGCAATAGTCAGGTGAGGGGGATAATGTCCCATACCTTTGGGGAAGGGGGATGAGAGTCAGGACTACTGGGGTCCAGAGAGTCAGGGAGAAGAAAGCTGGGATCCTGTGGTTTTTACACAAGGGGAATCGAGTGTGTACAGGAAGGGACTGCATCTCTGCTTAGAATGTGCAAGGAAGGGTACCAGAAGGGTGACTGGGTTTTTTCTTTCCTATATTCCTTAGAAATTTTCCTTCCTGATTTATACACCACTGAAGGGTTTTGCACAGAGGGCTGCATTTCATTTAAACCAGTGGTTCTTAACCTTTTTGAAAGAAACGCCCCCTTGAGCCATTGAGGAAGTTATCATCGTCCCCCTCCCCGCGGTGATGATATCTTATTTATTTATTTATTTATTTATTTATTTATTTATTTATTTATTTATTTATTTATTTATTTATTTATTTATTTATTTAAGACACTTAAATCCAATGACCCCTGAAAACAAAATTAAATTCCAAGAAAATGAAATGCCTCCCAAAAAGTAACATTTAATGATTTAGTTGCAAGTGAATTTTAAGACGCAAAAAGAAATATAAAAAGGGCATAAAAACAAATGCAGGAACTAAAAATTTCAAGACAAAAAGTCTGAAACTAAATTAAAATTGGAGGAAAATATATATTCATGCACACTGTAAAATGGCTGCAGCCATCTTCACAGGTTTGCCTTGCTCCAGCGCCCCCTACCGCCCCCTTCTACTCCAGCGCCCCCACGCCGCCCCTTTTCATTCTACCGCCCCCCTGAAAAATGAAATCGCCCCCTGGGGAGCATTATCGCCCACGTTAAGAACCACTGATTTAAACCAAGAAAACAAGAGGCATCGTTCAGAAAGACATGGGAGAAGGCCATATGGTTCAGGGTTACACAAATGCAAGGGGATACCTTTATTGAACCACTAAAAATAGTACAGATTTCAAGCTTTCATGAGTAAGATTTGTTTGACATTTGCATGATTTTTTAAAGTGGTTCAAAAAAGGTATTACCTTACTCTTGCAAGAAACATTATTGCAATGGAGCTGGGTATTACAGTAGGAGTGGAAGTTCTCCCCTGCCCCTATCAGTGCCCCCCCAAATATAGTCCCCAGAATAGCCTCTACAATCCCTCCATGTTTGTTGAAGATTGGGTTTCCCCAAGCCACCTGCTAAAGGGCACTTTCCTGGGGGACCCAGTTTGTGGGTGCATAAGTTGGATGTCTAAAGCTAAATCTTCATCAAACTTGGAGGGACTGTAGGGGAGAGTCAGTAGAAGCTCCCCTGTGATGCTGGTGTCTCTAGGTGCCTGGGGGGCAACTTTCCTGGGGGGCGGGAACATCCTGCTGTTGGTCGGAGGGAGAGGAGAAGGCAGCATCATGCCTTCTCCCGACGATAACTCAGATGTCCAAAAACCAAACTTGCAGGGCTTGTAGAGGAGAGTCAGGGGAAGGTTCTCAGTGAATTTGGTGTGTCTGGGTCTTTGGGGGGCTGTTTTATAGGGTTTTGAAGTAAAAAAATGAATTGACAAATTGATACATTAATTAATCAGAAAAAAATCATAAATTTGTAATTTGTGATTCATCAACCTTAAAAAATCATGAATCAACGAATCACCACTTTTCCGATCTGTGCCCATCTCCAGCTGAAACATAAAGTACATCAGCGTTGCTTGATTCCCAATGGGCTATTAAGACCCATTAGGTTTATAAAAGACCTATGCCTGCTAGAGATAAAAGGGCTAGAAAGGGCTTGTTGACATGGATCAACCTCATTGCCTGCATTTTTAGACACTGCTTGAAGATGTTACTGTGGTGACTATCATACAGAGCACAGGTACTTGAAAATTTATCACCACACCCTGACAACAAGAGATCTATTTGTGCCTGTAAATTTAATCTTTACTGGTTAGAACTGAGAAATACTCACTGGAAATACCAAACTTTTTATCTTTCTTTTGTGGCTTGATCTCCACAGATCTACCTCCCCTACTATGGCCAGTATCCTGTGCCCAGGGAAGTTTCGAGCCCATCATCTGAAGAGGAGGAATTCCATGGAGAGAGCCGGAATCTGGAGGTGTCCTCTGACAGTGATTTGGAAGACAGTTTCTCTCCTGGGTTTGATTCAGGTGGGCACAAGAATTGGGTTTTAGTTTTGGAGGAAAGGAGAGCCTCCATACGTAGGATAGAAGTCCATGGTGATCTATCCACTGTAGCTCAGACTAGTCCTGTGTGCCATAAGCACACACACAAAAAATCTGAGCACAATAGGATAGGTCAAGCGGATGAACTTACACAGAGACTATATGTCAAGGTGCTAAAAATAGTATTACAGTGGTGCCTCGCTTAACAATTGGCCCATGTTACAACGAATCCGCTTTGCGATGATCTTTTTGTGATCGCAATTGCAATCGCAAAACGATGGTCTAAATGGGGGAATTTCGCTTAGCGATGATTGGTTCCCTGCTTTGGGAACTGATTTTCGCTTTACGACGATCAAAAACAGCTGATTGTTGGGTTTTCAAAATGGCTCCCCGCTGTGCTTAGGGATGGATTCCTCGCTGTACAGGCAGTGAAAATGGCCACCGTATGGAGGATCTTCGCTGGACGGTGAGTTTTTACCCCATTGGAATGCATTGAACGGGTTTCAATGCATTTCAGTGGGGTTTTTAATTTCGCTTTACAATATTTTTGCTTAATGGTGATTTTCCTGGAATGGATTATCGTCGTTAAGTGAGGCACCACTGTACTACTAGTACTGTGTTTTTCCGAAAGTAAGACAGGGTCTTATATTAATTTTTGCTCCAAAAAATGCAGTAGGGCTTATTATCAGGGGACTTTTTTTTTCCAGGTACAACAGTCTACATTTATTCAAATATAGTCATGTCATCTTCTGGTTGCTACCCAGTGCTGCACAAGGGTGGAGGGCGAGGTTTCACTTAACTGGGGCTTATTTTGGGGGTAGGGCTTATACTACGAGCATACTGAAAAATCATACTAAGGCTTTTTTTCAGGTTAGGTCTTATTTTGGGGAAAATAGGATAGTGGCAGTGATACTACTAGTAGTAACAGCAGTACCATAATAACTCACATGCCATTTCTAACTCACTTTGTCATAGTTCAACAACACACCTATCTACACTGAAATGACATAGGAAGTAATTATAGTCTCTCTCAGAGGTCGCTGGGATATTCCTCTTTGCCTTCCTTGGCTTCTTCTGTACGTATAAAGAAGCAGTGCCTGCATACAGTCCTTGACATTCATTCATTCATTCATTCATTCATTCATTCATTCATTCATTCATTCATTCATTCATTCATTTAAATACAGAGCCACATCTGCTTGTGTGAAGCCTCTTAATTAGGGTTTGCCAGTAATAGATAATGCAGGAATAGATAATCCAATCTGTCTGGATACGGTCCTCTAGATTTTGATTGGCTGCAACACCCCATCAGCCCCAACCAGCACACCTAATGTTGAGGGATGATGGGAATTGTAGTCCAGCAATATCCAGAAGATTGACTGTTTTCCATCCCTGCTGTAAAAAGGAGATTCTCTCTGGCATCCAGTTCAAACAGCAGTTAAAACCTTTCCTGATATAATCTGCCACAACTAAACCACCAAGGCACATCCTTCCTCAAACTAATGTGAAAAATTTCTAATCCTCATCGTTTAGCGAAGAATGCTCAAAGGTGTACCACCCTTGGCTGCCTGGAAAAGCGGCAGCTGTGGATTCTGTAGTTCTCTGTTGGAGAACACAACCCCTTGGTTGAGGTGCAGCTGGCGAAACTTCCCACACGCTCACCCTTGATTGTTTTTGTCTCCCCCTTCAGGCTCCCGCCGGAAGCTGCGCCTTTACCAGTTCTTGCTTGAGCTCCTGGAACGTGGAGACATGAAGGAATGTGTGTGGTGGGTGCAACGCGAGGCAGGCATCTTCCAGTTCTCCTCCAAGCACAAGGAGATCCTTGCACACCGCTGGGGACAGCAGAAGGGCAACCGCAAGAAAATGACCTACCAGAAGATGGCCCGGGCCCTGCGCAACTACAGCAAGACAGGCGAGATCCGCAAAGTGAAGAAGAAGCTCACGTACCAGTTTGGAACCTCGCTGCTGGGTCAGTCGGCCCCTTCCTAAGGAGTACAGAACTGGGACGGTATCACTCAGAAACAGACCTCCAAGCAGACCTCCCCTCTTTATGATTTTCCCTGCAACCCCATTTCTGGGCTGTATCAGTCAAGCTGCATGAAGGCATTCACTCCATGGTGGATACAGATATGAAGAAAAAGAAAAGAAAAAGTGTCCGTATCAGATACCAAAGGGAAGGCTGGATGGAAAGGTGCCCAGATCCTATATCGGAGAGGGTGGGAGTTGTTTCTGCACTTTAGTGGGAAGGTTCGGGGACCAATTCTAACAGATCTGGGGTTTGGGACTGGGGTCAGAGTTTGGAAATAATGTGTTACAGGCAACACATCTAATTGCAATGATCTGATTTTTGTTTGGTAATATATAATCTTAGAAATGCAGAGCTGGAAGGGGTCCTATGGATCATCGACTCCAGCCCCTCTCAAGGAGACACAGCGAAGAATCAAACTCCCAACCACTGGCTCGGCAGCCAGATACCTAAGCTGCTGAACTGTCCACCAGTCCTGAGGGTAGAATGAAGTTACTATTCAAGAGTAACGTAACAATTGGCCTTGATATCACTCTGCTGGTCTAACTAGTTATGGTTTCTAGTTACTTTTCAAAGTTACGTTTTGTGGCATTTTCAGAGGCTTTCCCCACAAACTATAAAGTTCCACGAGAACCTCTTATCGATCCTCAGGTTACCTCCTCCAAAGTAGCAAAAATAATTGCAGGAGAGCAACAAATAATGCATTATACAATGTAGTGACTTAGTTTTCGAACACTGAAATAAGCAACAACAACGAATAAAAGTTAAGAGTGGTCGCAAGACCAGATAAGCGGGATATAAATGAAATAAATAAATAAAATAAATGCTGTAGCGAGTAACAGGGTAAAATTACTTGTAAATACAGTGGTGCCTCGCTTAACGGGCGCCCCGTTTAACGACGAAATCGCATAGCGATGAAGATTTTGCGATCGCAAAAGCAATCGCATTGCGATGTTCCCTATGGGGGAAAATTGCTTTGCGATGATCGGTACCCTGTTTTGCTTACCGATCATCGGAAAGCGATGATTTTTAACAGCTGATTGGCGGTTCCAAAATGGCCGCTGGGTAAAAAAAATGGCTACCCGCTATTTTCTGAAACGGATTCCTCACTTACCGGGCAGCGAAAATGGCCGCCATATGGAGGATTTTCGCTTTAAGGTGAGTCTGAAGCCCATAGGAACGCATTGAAGGGGTTTCAGTGCATTCCTATGGGCTTTTTAAAATTGCATAGCGATGAAATCGCTTTGCAGTGATTTTTGCTGCACCGATTATCGTCGCTATGCGAGGCACCACTGTATCTAACTTTCAAGCTGCCTAGGACGGTTGAAGAGGGGACATAACACAGTAGGGACAAGGCGGGACATAAACTTTGAGGGAGCATCAAGTGCTTGGAGATTACCAACCAAGGTCCATGGTGGGGGGGCAAGTGCAACACCTTATACCTTTGGATACCTCCAGCCAATTGGCCTAAAGCCTTCTGGGACCTGAGAAGGTGACCTTTCATGTATTCCTTGGAGTTGAAGATTACTGACATCCATCACAGGGGACCGAAGCATGTATTTTTCTTGGAGGAAGTGAAAAGAAATGTGAGGAGGCCAGTGCCAATGGCAAAAATTTCACTGCGGAAAGGAAGGCGGGGAGAGTGGTGGTATTTGAGTGGGTTGCTGGCTGGGCTGTAGTTAAAGCTTGGAGCAAAGACTGTCCCTCGATCTCTCTCCAATCCAACTAGGATGCTCAAGACTCTGGTCAGTAGCCTAAAGAAGAGGATGCCTTGTGACTGAATGCAAACGTCTTGGATGTTGAGGGTGGGCGGGAAAGGTCATCTCATCTGGTCAGCAAGGACGGAGATTTCAAACTTCCACAAAAACTCTTGGTATACATTTACCAAGTTGAGATGTTTATTTAATGCTATAATTTTGTTTTTGTTTTTTTTAAGATCTCAAACGCCTTTGTACAAAATATGATTATTTTTTAAATGGATCACTTTTGTAAAAACTGTAAAATTTTGCAAATAAAATAATATGATGAAAGAGTATATGCCTCTCTCTTTTTTGGCCCTATGTTAATCTTGCTTGCAAGTTAGGGCCACAGAAATCTCTTTTGCTGACTCCCATGTTTGCATTTTTAAAACCTTGACTTCCTTTTGCACAGGGTATGAAGAAATGCTTGGATTTACTTAGTACTTCAGAAATGAACCAACCCACAAATGCTTACCCTTTTGCACCAGAGAACTGCAACAAGTATGGTTGTGCCCAACATGAAGAGGACTGTGTTATGCTGCTTTGCCATATAGCTGTTAGAGAAGAGGAGTCTATGGGGATGGGTGGGGAAAAATGGTAGCAAAATCTCCTTCAGCATGAACATGGTTTGATCCACAGGGGTTTAATCCAGACATCTCACACATAAATGCTTGAAAAACCTGGCCAGGATGGTCAAATCTCCCAGAGAGTGTGTTTAACTTGAGAAAAGAAGACAGAGGGGTGATAAGATAACACTTTTCAAATACAGTGGCGCCTCGCATAGCGATGTTAATCCGTGTAACAAAAATCGCTGCAAAGCGATTTCGTCGCTATGCAATTTTAAAAAGCTCATAGAAATGCATTGAAACCCCTTCAATGCGTTCCTATGGGCTAAAAACTCACCTTTAAGCGAAGATCCTCTATACGGTGGCCATTTTTGCTGCCCAGTAAGCGAGGAATCCATCCCTAAACACAGCGGGCGGCCATTTTTTTTTACCCGGTGGCCATTTTGGAACCGCCAATCAGCTGTTGGAAAATCATCGCTATGCGATGATCGGTAAGCGAAACAGGGTACAGATCGTCGCAAAGCAATTTTTCCCCATAGGGAACATCGCAATGCGATTGCTTTTGCGATCGCAAAATCTTCGTCGCTATGTGGTTTCGTCGTTAAGTGGGGCGCCCGTTAAGCGAGGCACCACTGTATGTGAAAGGCTGTCATACAGAAGAGGGACAGGATTTGTTCTTGATCATCCCAGAGTGTCCCAGGACACTCAACGATGGACTCAAGTTGCAGGAGACCAGATTTTGGTGGAATATCAGGAAAAACCTCCTGTTAGAGCAGTATGAGAGTGGAACCACTTACCTCAGGAGGTAGTGAGTGCTCCAACACTGGAGACATTCAAGAGAAACTTAGACAACCACCTGGCAGATATCCTTTGATTTGTATTCCTGCATCAAGGACTTAATGGCCTCATAAAAAGGTAAGGGTTCCCCTTGACATTTTCAGTCCAGCCGTGTCCGACTTTAGGGGGCGGTGCTCATCCTGTTTTCAAACCACAGAGCCAGCACTTGTCCGAAGACAGTTTCTGTTGCCACGTGGCCAGCGTGACTAGGGAATGCTGTTTTACCTTCCCACCGAGATGGTACCTATTTATCTACTCACATGTGCATGCTTTCGAACCGCTAGGTTGGCGTGGAGCTGGGACAAAGTGACGGGAGCTCACTCCGTCGCATGGATTCGATCTTACGACTGCTGGTCTTCTGTCCCTGCAGCACAGGCTTCTGTGGTTTATCGCACAGCGCCACCATGTCTTCACTATTCTATGATTCTATGAGTATATTGATGGGGTAGTTTATAGACCAAGCATGAGGTGGGACTAGGGCCAGTCACAATCTGCCTATGTGTATAGGAATTCCTTGCTTTCATATACTATAGATCAGGGGTCCCCAACCCCCGGTCTGTGGACCGGGACTGGTCTGTGGCCTTGGCAGGACCAGATCACGGAGACAGATCTCCCACCCCCCGGCACACACAGATGCACACACCCCCACGGACTCACACACACACACATCCCTCCCATGCATGAAAGATGTACTCCTGCAGGCATACACGCACACACAGACACACCCCCATGCATGCTAATGCTAAACCGGTCCGTAGTGTCAAAACGGTTGGGGACCACTGCTATAGATAACTTCTTATGTACACCAGGGGGCTTTGAAGTTAACCATCAACACTTAGCACCTGGACAGCAAACTGCAAGCAAAACTAGAGCTGCCAATAGTTCCACCCTTACCCACCCACAGGGAAGTGTGTTGAATTCTTATGTTAGAAAGTAAGTATAAATTCACACGCACACTTCTGTGCCCTCTTTTGTGGGAATGCTGTTGTCTGGTGATATAGGTGGCCACCCAAGGAAACACATATTCTTACTCTTCAAATGTGTATGCGCTGGTGGGAAAGTGTCGTTGCGGGGTTCCTCAAAACCTAAAGTCCTGACTTGTGTTTGCAGCCTGCATTTTGCAACTTGCTTTTAAGAGTCAAACATGGCATGGACATCTGCCATGATTGTTGGGATTTCCGTATATTTTTCTGCATTGTCTACAGTATATTGGTTCACAGCCTGATGAAGACTGGTTTGGGTTGAAAGCTAGCATTTTTATAAAATAATTTTTAATTTTTCAGTGGTCTAATAAAGGTACTCCCCCCGCCCTTCCTTCCGTATTTTCCAAAGAAAACTTCTCTCATGACCACGTGAGGGCGCTAAACCCTCATTGGAGAGAATTCTGTTAAGACTGAATGCCAAGCCTTTATCTAAGGACGGAGGCAGGCTTCCAGTGGGCACAAGAAAAGGAGGTCAAAACAGAGCAAGGAAATGTTACATTTTGGACTATAATTCCAGAATCTTCAGGCAGGCAGGCAGGCAGTTTTGTGAAGTCTGGCTGGGGATTCTTGGAGATGTAGTCCAAAAAGATAACATTTATCTTGTGCCTTTACTAACTGTATGGAAGTGGGATTTCAGGAGAGGTCCGGTGGGCCAGATAGGCGGGGTTTAAATTAAATAAATAAATAAATAAATAAATAAATAAATAAATAAATAAATAAATAAATAAATAAATAAATAAATAAATAAATAAAATCTTTTCCATCCAACTCTTAAAGGTACAGTGGACCCTCGACTTACAGACGGCTCGACTTACAGATTTTTCGAGTTACAGACTTCTCTGGCCGCAAAATTTAGGTTCGACTTGCAGCCGGAGAATCGACCTACAGACCAGAAAAAAACCAAAATGGAACAAAAATGGCCGGTTACGGGATTAATCGGTTTTCAATGCATTGTAGGTCAATGGAGACTCGACCTACAGACTTTTCAACCTGCAGCCACCGTTCCAATACAGATTAATTCTGTAAGTAGAGGGTCCACTGTACAGGAGATCGAGCCTCTTTTTCTTGTGGCCACCCTAATATACAGTACGCTAAAACACCCCATGTAGTTTCCTTCTTTTCAAAGGCACCTTCGCAGGACCAGCTCTTCAGTTAGGCAGAGTGAAACTGTGACTGGGAGGCCCTGGACACTTAGCCTCAGGCTGCGAAATGTCTTGGGTGGGCTCTGTTTGTCAGGCACATCCTGGTGGATGGCAGGTTCAATGGTTCCCCTCTCACGTCCAGTGGTGCCTCGCTTAATGACGATAATCCGTTCCAGGAAAATCGCCGTTAAGCAAAAACATCATAAAACGAAATTAAAAACCCCATTGAAACACACTGAAACCCATTCAATGCGTTCCAATGGGGTAAAAACTCACCGTCCAGTGAAGATCTTCCATACGACAGCCATTTTCGCTGCCTGTATAGCAAGGAATCTGTCTCTAAACACAGCGGGGAGCCATTTTAAGCACCCGGTGGCCATTTTGAAAACCTGACGATAAGCTGTTTTGATTGTCGTAATGCGAAGAATCTTCGCAAAGCAAAAAAACCCATTTAGACCATCGCAATTGCGATTGCAAAAAGATCGTTGTACAGCGATTTTGTTGTAATGCGGGACAATCATTAAGCAAGGCACCACTGTATCCCCCACACACCTTCCAAGAGCCGACAGAAGAACCTGATCATTCCTTACATGGCGGGTGTGTCTGAAAAGCTCAAAATGAGTTTTGGTAAACACCACATACCTGTGCACTTCAAACCCACAAACACGCTAAGGCAGAGACTCGTCCACCCAAAAGACCAGACACCAAAACACAAGGGGAGCAAGATAGTATATATGGGGTCCAATGCAAAAAGGAGTGTTTGGAGCTCTACATTGGAGAAACCAAACAGCCACTAAAAAAAAGAATGGCCCAGCACGAGAGGAGCAAGAGCTCAGGACCACAATCCACAGTTTTCCTTCATTTGAAGGACAAAGGACACTAATTCGATGACCAAGATGTACTCATTTTGGACCAAGAAGATAAGTGGTTTGAGAGAGGTGTCAGGGAGGCCATAGATGCGCATATAGAAAAATCCATCACTCAACAGGGCTGGAGGCCTTAGATACAATCTGTCTCCTATTCATCATGTTGTCCTTTCATCTGTCCCCAGAAAGATCAGGACCGCACCCACCAGAAAGACCACTACTGTATTAACAACTGTTAACGACCCATGACAATGGGTGGAGAAGGACTGCCCTTCCTTTGTCCATCTAAAGAGCCTGCTCAGACCAGGGAGGAGTGAAAGCAACCTGGAGGGATATATCAGGGATCTCCTACCAACTCTCCTCAGGCTGAAGAAGCTACTTGGATGAGTAACAAAATGTTTCAACCTAATCAGAAAGAAGTCCAGTTGCCACAACTCAACTTCCTGATAACCTCACCTGGATGACTAAGAATCTTCACAAATATACTGTACTCCCAAAAGAATCTAAACATGCAGGCATATGAACTCTATCCAGACTTTCAGACTGAAGCAAGTGGGTGAGGGTAGGAGGAGAACATGCAGATAAGCCCCCATCACACCCAGAATTCATATAGGCCTTACCTGCAGCCCTTCCTTATCGCAGAAATGTGCAGCTGAAATGCATTTATGGCACCTAAACACATCTCCACACTGAAGATGTGAAGATCTCGGCTGAGAGATGATATAGGGCTTGCATGCATCCCCTTTTCATTGGTGGCTAGGAATGCATTTAGTGTCTGGAATGTTCAGTGAGTCTAAAACATGGCTGCCAGATTGGTAACTGAGGCTGGTTATAGGGATCACGTAACTCCCCTGTTCCAGCCGCTGATCCATTTCCAGGGTCAATTCAAAGTGCTGGTTCTTACCTTAGCACTTACCTAAAACCTATCTCAAGAACTGTGTCTCCCATTATGAGCCTGCTTGGTTGTTAAGATATCAGGAGAGCCCTTTGTCTTAGCTCTACTATCTTCACAGATGGGGGAACATGGGACAGGGCCTTCCCTGTTGTTGATCCTAGACTTTGGAACAAGAGGCCAGGGTGGCTCCATCTTTGCTGTCCTTCCTTTGCTATTTTTAGCTCTAAATATTGTCTTTTAATGATGTAAGCTGCCTTGGGTTCTTTTTAAAGAGAAATGTGGAGTAAACATTAATAATAATAATAATAATAATAATAATAATAATAATAATAATAATAATAATAATAATAATAATAATAATAATAATAATAATGATGATGATGATGATGATGATGATGATGATGATGATGATGATGATGATGATGATGATGATGATGATGAACAACAAACATAACTCTTTCAAATAAAAACTATATATCACCCCCACCATTTGAGCCCCAGAATTCACTCAAGTTGAACACTGGTTCCACTTTATCTGCGCTGAAGATACCAGTACTGTATTTTCTCCACCTCTCAGATGATGCAACACATACATTGATACCAACTAGGACTACCCCACACCCATTTTAATGCTTTTAAAAACCACCTCCCCATAGGTGTTTCATTTGTTGTTTTGCTTTGCGCCCCTGCAGAGTTCAGATGATAAGAGTTTCTTGGGTCAGAAGAAGCTTTAAGATTAGCGCTAATCTACTATCAAAACAAACACAAGTCATCACCAGAATCAGAAAAGATTATCTTCAAAGACTTTCTCCCAGATTGCTTTAAGAGCTGATGTTTGCAGCTGATTTCCAAAGTGGATGGCTAGGAGATAACACTCCCTGCCAGTGGTTGTGAATAGATTCACATTGTGAGGAAACTCTCGTTTTTACCCATAATCCACTAAAACAATAACATAAAATTCCACAAACATCCAGCAGATCATATCATCAGGGTTTTACTCTAGCATTTTTAAAACAGAGATGTGAAAAGATAGTGGATTTTGGAAAGTGGGTCCAAGCTGGAGATGAGCATTAGAAGCTTTTGATTTTGTAGTCATCTAGTAATGTGGAAGAAAAAACCCTCAAAGATCCAGTGAAGATCCTCTTAAAAGGTTTCTCCATGCTTTTAAGCACGAGGCAGGTTTTCTTAAAAGCAAAGAAGCTTCTGGTCTTCCATTTTGTGTTGTAGGGTGACATGACATCTATCAGTGTGAGAGACGATGTGATTTAATATAACAAAGAAAGAAAGAAAGAAAGAAAGAAAGAAAGAAAGAAAGAAAGAAAGAAAGAAAGAAAGCTGTACTCTGTGAGCTTAAAGGTTTAAACACCAGGTAGTAGCAAGAGCATTTAGATCAGGAGCAGTATGTTTTGCAAAAAGAACGGTCCTTGGCCCTGCTGAGATTGCTCATTTTAATCTACTGGTTGATGACTGGTTGCTTTTCAGCCCTTTTAACTCTAAAGATTTAAGAACTGCAAGAACAACAATGCTGTTATTTTCGTCCTAAATCACACTGTTGAAAATCTAGACAGCTTGGAATAAAACAGCAGGAGACTTGTATGCGTAACCTGACACTGCACATAAGCATGAAAGCTTGGGGAAGAGTGTTTTAAAAAGCTGGTAATAATCATTGTGAGAAGCTGAGCAGGAAGAAAGAAGGGAGAAAAACTTTCAGCAGGGCTGGAGATGTTTTTGAAGTAGAAATTCTTCCAAGCCCTTTTGTTCTTTGATTCAGTTCAATTAATTGCTGTCGATTTGGTTGTTGTGGGTTTTTCGGGCTCTTTGGCCATGTTCTGAAGGTTGTTCTTCCTAACGTTTCGCCAGTCTCTGTGGCTGGCATCTTCAGAGGACAGCACTCTGTGCTCTGGTGTAGTTTGCTCGGGAGTCTATTGTTGTCTATTTGCTAGTGTTATTTAGACATATACATTAAATTTTGTTTTATATACAGTATTTTTAATTTTATTTACTTACATTATTAATGATGTACTTATAACGTGCCACTTTGGGTTCTTTATAAGCAGAAAGGTGGGATAAAAATATTTTAAACAAACAATGTTTTGGTGCCTTGGTTTAGATGCATAATTTACTCTGGCCTAATTTATTTGAATCAGTTTAATTTATACAGGAATCAGTTCACTCAGGTTACCTGGATATTAAGGGATTTTAGTCTGGGCTCTTATTTATGTACTCAAAACTAGTTCGGAGGTGCAGCTTTGGCTCCAAAACACCTTCTTCTGCGATTCCAGGTCTGAATTCTCGAGGAGTTATTCTCATGGACTTCAAAGTCATAGTGAAAAAGCAAGGTAAATTCCACAAGTTTGAAGTTGGTACACTCCTGCTTTACATTACACATCAATCTGAGGTTACCTTTATTAAGGGAGTAACTAGACAGATATTTGTCCCACTTTTTGTGCCGTCTTCCTCACTGTCTCTTCTGATCCATTCTGAATATAATATTAGTCTAATCACAAATCACTCTGACCTTTTAGCAATGAGTATGTTTGTGTGTTTTATTTGACTGACAGGGCTTCTCAAATTATTTTATCTTGCCTTAGGCTTGTGTGAACACGTATACTGGTCCTTTGAGGCTGTTGTTGGGATTTTCCAGATGGGCAGAGTGGGGTATGATGTGGGGCTGAGCCTCCTCCTTTTGCCAGTCTTCTGTTTGCACTGGAAAGGACTACAGTTATAGTTTCTAAACAGCATTTTAAAAATGTATTTTTCTTTCTCCCAGTTTAATGCAATAGCGCTATAGCTATAGCACTAAACTGATACAGTACTGATTCAAATGCTTGTTGCATTCTACCCATTCAGCAGTGATTCACTTGCTAAACATTAAAGAAAAAGAAGAAGGAATTTGAATGCTGGCAAAAGAGATGGGTATAAGAATGCTGGCAGAAGAGATGGGTATAAGAAAATGGTGACAGAGGCAGAGAAGATGAAATGAAGGGAGAAACGGACTCTTGAAACACAGGTGCCCAGAATAACTGCCTCTAAATTCCAGTCTGGCATAATTCAATTTTTACCACTTCAGATAGCTAGCTAACTAGAATATTATTTTCCTGATGAGTGAAGCTGTATGGTTTATACAACTATGATTAAAATATGATAATACTGATTCTATTATTGATTCAGGGGACTGGATTTGACTCACTTGCTACATACTACTCATCCACATTCCAACAACAGAAAAAAATCCCACTTCCTTCTCCCTTATTGTTCTTCTTTCCAGCCGGGAAGATCAGTAATCACCCTGTAATATATAAAGCCAAGTGTTATTCCATCTTGCTGCATATTGTCTGCGCTGTCTAGCAGCTGCTGTCTAAGATATCTAGCAAGGAGCTTTGCCATATCAGATAGCTGAGGTTGTAGTTCACTGGCGATCAAGGACAGCCCACGGTTTGAAGTGGGGGAAAAGAGGATGCTTCACTTCCCAAATTCTGGGATAGGCCCTACTTCACAACTCAGGCCACCTATTCTGCAGATGGTGGGGAATGAACACACAACATCCTGCAAGGAGGTATAGTGGAGCCAGGTCTTGCAGGGTTGAAGCTCTGTGACCCTTTGATTAGCTGGAACTGTGATGTCATCTGTCACCCCCTTCATTTTTTCCTGTTCCCTCTAAATTTAGCTGTGGTCCTGACAGTGGTTATGTCACAGAGTGGATCTTCCCAGCTATAATATATTGATTTGTGTGATTCCTTTCATAATCCAAAGTGTTTTTGATTGTTGGGTCCTGAATGGGCATTTAAGAATTTGCAAAAATTATTCGCAGAGATGAAAATGGACAGATATGGAGCTGCTGACAGGAAGCAAGAGAACTGTCTGCCCTTTTTGGACTCTCCTTGGGAATATGGTTAGGAGGACTGTCCTGATTAGCAGTCGCACTTCAAAATTGTTACTCCATGGGCGCTACTACTGGGAGCCACTGCCATCATCTACGTTAACCATCAAAGACCTTTTATGTTGAAAAATGGAACTGGAAACTAAACCCCTAAAGTTGTTATAACAGGAAGGGAAGGCCTGAAATCCATGGAGCTGAGGGTGGAATCCACTGCAGGGACAGGAACAGACTGTCCCCACCTGATGTGCATGCAATCTGTTGGACTACGAGTTCTACAATTCCTAATCAGTATGGAGATTTAATGTAATTCCAGGTCCAAAGCGCTAACCAATACATTCTCAAATATAAATACACTGACATAAATTGCATGGCTACAAATTCTGAGAGCAGCACATAAATCTTTGGAATTCAGCAACCAACCGATCAAACAATCGCATAGTTTCATTCTATGAATTGCATACTGTCAAGTGGTCTACCTGCCCCTTCTTCTGAGGGCACTCACAGACTCTGTAGTTGTGCCCGACAACACACAATCTGACTTTTCTGCAAAGCACACAGGTGAATCAAACTCCTCACCTCAGGTGCTCCAACTCAGTGCACTGTTCACAGCTTAAAATTATGTGCCGTCAAACTGATTCTGACTAATGGCAGCCCTTACAGAGAGTTTTACAGGAACAAACTAACCAGAAACAGTTTACCAGTCCCTTTTACTGGGGGTGTAATTGGCTGGATAGCTTAGCGACTGAGGGGAGGTGAGGTACCATTCCCCACCGTGCATTCCAGAAGAGATGTGTTGCTTTGGGCAAACGACACAGTCCCAAGATGTCGCCAAAAGAAGGGAATGGCAAACCATTTATGAATACTCTTTACCAAGAAAACTCTGAAAAGGGTTACTGTAATTGACTTGAAGGTATAGCATAACCACCACCACCCTTCTCCTGCAAGTCACACTGGGAAAGCCAACTCCCAGCGACTGGATTTGCAACTAGTTGCTCCATCTCACTGTGCTGTTTAGCCATCTGGATCTGTGAAATGAACTGTGGGTCTGTGGATCTCTCTTAATGAACAAACATTCTGTTAGACTTCTATGATTTCCCGACTTTTAATAAAAGGACTGTTTCCTTGACCACCCTGTGTTTTCCCAAATTAACTGGCTCGTGGCTGCACTTCCCTCCCCCTCTCCCTTCCCAGCCGAGTTCTTTTTCAAGTAAGGGGATTTGAAGACATTTATGCCACAGCTCTGGAATTTGGCATCGGGCCTTGGGGGTCAGGTGACACCTTCTCAGTGTCCCCTTTGCTGGGTCTTTAAAGGGACTCAGCCAAGAGCATTTCTCCGGGGAGAACTGAAACACAGACAGGGACGGCGTAGCTTACCCAAGGGGTTTTCGCCATGCCTGAACCCGCCAAACCTGGTAAGGGCTCTCAGTGTGATCAGCAAGGTCACTTGGGCAGAGATACTAAGGAAGCCACTGTCTCTCTCTCTCTCTCTCTCTTTTTTAATTAAATGGATCAGTGGAATTATAGGCCTTGGAGGCTGGTGATAGTTGTTGGTAACATCTCGTTTGAACTCGTCTCTCTCCATCTCATAATGGTTTTTGGTCCTTGACTTCCCCAATGCCCTGTCTTTGGATTTTGTACATTTCCGGGCAAGAGGGGTCTGTCTTTGATAGCTTTAGACGAGCTTGGGGTTGGGGTGGAGGTAGTGTTTGGGCCAGAGATCCCAGAACTTTCCAAGCAACTATGTTAACTGGGAGATTCTGGGAGCTACTGTTGAAATCAGTAACTTTCTCAAGTTCTGCCAAAGTTTTCATTGATAGTTGGAGGCTTCACTTGCATCCGAGTCTCTCTGGGGTTGTTTGTATTAACCTTTGTAAAATGGAATAGAAAGAGAGGAATTTGAGGAAGCTGTAGTCTGGATTATGCTCTTCTGAGTGAATTTCATGAACTGCTTTGGGGTGTGTGGAACGCTTTGTGTGCCTCATGGTGTCCTTAATTAGCTCCGGGAAATTATTGAAACTCACAGGGTTTCTTCTGTGGGGCTTCTGTAAGGAAACAGGTTGGGGATCAAATGATGATGAGCTCTGTGTCTCTCTGTGTGGTTAGTTGTCACGTCTTTGAGTTAAAGAGTAAACCAATACCTCCCCGATATATGGATGCTTTATTGATGCCTTCAACCAAAGAAGACACAATGATTGTATCTAAGGGGTTGTGAGGTTCTGTAACAAGCAAGAGAACATTATTTCAAAGTAGGAATGCCTTTTGAAATGGGAGAGAAATAGGAGTAAAGCATGGAAAAGTCCCCCCCGCCGCCCCACAACTGGCTTTGGGTTTCTGAGACCTGTTGGGTGCAGAAGTAATAGGTCTCAGAAACAGATGCCCTGAATAGCATAAAACAATAGTATGTAGCTGGTTTCTTTTTCCTAGCTCTAAAGTTCACCTACTTCCCCAAAATAGATTGAGAATATGGCAGTATAGTATATTATGAGAAGGCAAAGAAAATGTGTGTGTGTGTGTGTGTGTGTGCGCACATAAGCAATAGTCTACATACAGTCAATCTTTTTTTTTTTTTTACTTTCCCTGCCCTCTGTCATGGAGAAGAAGTGACTGATTTGCCAATACGTATCTTGAACTGGCTCACTTATTAAGCCTCTTCATAATACTGGCAGGAGACATTTACCTGTGAATGGTCAGGCTTGATTAGATCATTCTAATAAAGTTTGACTGTGCCCAAGGGGCCTACACAAGCTTGCTCCCTGATGCTAGTGTAGCTGTACCCTTTATATTGGTTATTATCCATCAGCCTAATTTACAGCTACAGGTTGTTTACAGTTCAAATGTCAGCGACGGCTTTGTATGGCAACCTGAACTCTGGGAAAGAAGAGTGGACTAGAAAGAAATTAATTAACTGCCTAGTCTCCTCCTTTGCAACAATTCTCACAACACCCCTCAGTCTTTGAATCTGTCTTCAAGCAAGGAAAGGTCCCCACCTCTGCAAAAGTAGTCACCAAGTGAACATGTTGTTTCTAAAAATCCACTTTTTATATGAAATATTAGCCCTGCAACTTCACTGAACAGAGGCATAATTACACTGTACGACTGCTTTTACCTGTTAATCCCTTTCCCTTATCTTTCCCCACTTTTCATCTTTAAATTACAAAAAGCCAAGACCTATCCTTCTAACAAGAAAATATTTTGGTTGTGTTCCTCTAGATGCTAAATTGTAATTTATTGGGTCTAACAAACTGGAATAGAATTTTAGAACAAAGCAGTTTGCATTCTTGGCTCAAACTTAAGTCAAAGAACATTAGGGTGAATATCATATATTTTAGTGCACTTTACAATAGAAGTGGGGAACTTATGTTCTTCCAGATGCTGTTAGATTACATCCCCCACCATTGCTGACTATTGCTGTGCTGACTGGTGGTAATGGGGTTTGGAGTCCAACCTTATCTGGTTCTCTGCCCTCCCTGGTTTATTGCCTCTCATTCCCATACTAGCGTATTTCCTTTTCCTTTTTTCTATATTATCTTTAAAGCCCATACTATATATTGATGACAATATCAGTATTGTCATCAATATATCAATATCAGTATTGTCATCAGTGATATTCTCAGCATAGGATCTGGGGCAGACATCTAGAGCCCAACTCAACAGAAGCGGCAGGAAGGTCACAACACACAGGTTGACCTAATATATCTTAAAGTAATAAAACACACAACTACCGAAAGAGCAGACCAGGCCATTAATTCCAGAGTCCAGAATTAATCTAACCCCACCCCTTCAATACAATTCCAATAAACAAAGGGAATGTAGTTAAATTTTAAGAGTGCCCACAGACACACCTCAAAGTGGGGTACAGAAATAACAAGCGAGGGGAACTGCCTCCTCCTGCTGCTCCTTTCATCACCCCACCCAAAACCAACAGATGGCTACATCATTTATGACAGATGATACTTCTTTGCCTGGATTGATCCTGTGTTCACAGCTAATAAATCATCTCTCTCTATCTGCTTGGATGTCACTCACTCTCTGACACCCTCCCTGACTACGTGGAAAGCCTGACTGCAGGAACCTTTTAATCTAGTGTATAAAGCAAAGTCGCTTCTAATAGTAGCAACCAACCTTCCCGGCGGCAGAGAACCAAGCCGTACCTGTGTTCACAGCATGTCCTTCCATCACATGCTTAGGGGATGACTATACTAGCAGCGGGGAGTGAGATAGCGTGAGCCAATTGGGAACAGTCAGGCTTGATTAGAATGATCCAATCAAACCTGACTGTTCACACAGAAATGGTTCCCGTCAGTATCATGAAGTGGCTTAATAAGCAGGCCAGTTCAGAATATTGGCAAATTAACCACTTTCCCTGCTCAGCAGAGGGCAGGGGAAGTGGGGATTTTTTTTATAGCTGTAAACCAACTATTGCTGAAGTGCTGCATCACTCATAATTTAAAAAATATATATCTTTTGTTTGCTTCACCTTAAAGGGCCAGTTGACCAATTACTGTACAGTATATGCAGATGAAGCGACCAGCCCAGTCTTGCAGTGCTCCAAACAACAAGCTAAATGGCCATGTAGTCAGCCTTTCACCTTGCATTTAAATGTCAAAACATTGGCCCCGGCATATAAGGGAGGAGCTTTTGTTATTTTAGTTTGTCCAATATCTGGTGCCCTCGAGTTGTGTTGGAGAACAATTCTCATCACCCCCAGCCAACATAGTGGTGTGAAATCCTTTTTCCCTACTAAGTTTCAGTTCTTACCAAAGCAGGGAGCAGAGCCCCTCATGAAACACCTATACAATTGGATGATCTCTTTTCTTCAGCACCCTCCCTTTGCTTTTGGAATATAATGTTTAACGCTAGTTCTGGGACAACATGGGCAGCTGCAGGGAGAACCAAGGTATATGTTTTCTGAAGCTATGCTCAGTTTCAGAAGATAGATCCTCCATCTCCTCCACCTCACTGGATTGGCTTCCTCTAGATCCGTGGTTCCCAACCTTTTTTGAGTCATGCCCCCCCTTTATAATACCCAAGTAGCTTATGATCCCTCCACATTTGTTCAAAAAATGCATTTTTAATGGAGTAAAATCATCCCTTCTCTGAAAGTGGAGGCTTCTTTCTCCCCCAAAGGACCTGTTTCTCTCTCTCTCACACACACACACACACACACACACACACACACACACACACACACACACACACACACACACACACACACACACACACACACACACACACACACACACACACACACACACACACACACACACACATGCTAACTTTAATCTCCCACTCTGAAAGATCAAGACAGAAATTTAAGGGCTACAACACATATAAGGTGATCTGACCCCCTTCCAGAAAATACTTTGTGACCCCCCCCCCCTTGGAGATCATGACTCCCAATTTGGGAAACACTGCTCTGGATGGAAGAACAAGTGTGCCAGGGCCAACCCAACAGCCAAGCGGTCACTTAAGTCAACAATGTTTTAAGACACTGGGTGCAAAAGCTATGTGTTTTAAACCCATGTTCAAAAGGCCAATGTCTTAAGCTGGGTGTGCTGTGTAACCGGGACCCCATTGTCAGCTGAGAAATTATAGGGCAAGAGTGAACAGAATTATCTGAATCGGCTGGGAAATTTCTGGCTGATTTGTTTGCTTCACCGTAAGCAAGGATGAGCAAGGATTTCTATCTCCCATTGGTTTAGTGGCAGCAGCGAAGTGACTCCCCACCCCACTGAAATAATATCAAATCCTGATTAAAAGATAAAAACCTGGGATAATCAGGAGCCAGTTCCTTCCTGGACGGACTTTGAGCACCATTCAGTTCTGGTATAGATAACAAACCACTGGGCTCAGAATCCTGCAATCACAATGATTCTTTCATGTGGACTTCCTTTCCAGGGAGTAGCTGTGTTAGGGTGCTGCAAAAAAATAACAAAGAGCCCTGTGGCACCTGAATGCACACACTTTTTTTTTTGCATAAACTTTTATATCCTGCAGCATCCCATGGAGTGGCCTGCAGACAGTCTGCAACAGCTCTTGCCAAACAATAAGATTTGCTGTCCCCCCCCCCCCCAAAAAAAGAGTGTGTTATCTTGATGGTTTGGGAGCAATGAAACTCCTCTTACACCTATCCCTGAGAAGGTGTCCTCGTGCATTGCTTGGGATTTCTTTTCTGCAAACCCTCTGCCCTTTGCTTTGCACCCTCCCTCATGATTTAGCCACTCGAACAGAGGGCTGGATCAGAGGACCTTTCAGTGGCCTCCAGGCCTGTGACACAGCAGCCTAGCAAAGAATCTGCTCTCCTTCTGTTTAGACCTTCCAGGATCACAGCACAAAACATTTACCTTTTTGGACTACGACCCTCTCGAAGCCTCCAGCCAGCCAGCTTCCAGTTCTGGGAGCCATAATCCAAAAAAGTAACTTCTCTCTGTTCTCCACAGAAAGCTATTTTGTTAGTGGGTGGGTAGGTTATACGCAGAGGGTGATGTGTAGGAAGCTGAGTGAACATGGCACCAGGCCTAAGAGCGGTGGTATTGATGCTGGTAGAAGGAAAGGGTGGGACAGAGCCAGTGTTTCCATGCTCTGGTGCCAAGGTCATAAAAGCCATGCACGTCTCTATCACTTAGCAGGTGCAATCAAGCCAGCATGAAGGGGGAAACAGGTCAAGGGGGTGCCAGAGAAGCATGAGACCGCAGAAGCAGTGGTGTTGTATTGCCTGACTTGGAGGAGAGGGGAAATTGCCAGCTGATGTGTGATGGGATGCTTGGTATTGAGGTTTGTGGAAGGATACAGGGGTACCTCCTTCCTAATGAAGCTGACCGTATGTCCTACGCTATGAAGAGCAGCCCTCTGTTTGAAGGGGTCCTTTGCTTGAAGGACTGTCCAGTGCAATACTGAACCATAAGAAGAAGAGAGGGCAGGGGTGAGGTTGAAGTTTAGATGATGCCACTGACCATATGGACAGCAGACACAGCACAGCCATGTCATCTGGTCACTATCATCTCCAATAAAATTAGATCTTTTTTTCTTCTTTCTGGAAACCTGGCCTATCAAACACAGCAGATCTGCATGCCATGGAAGGCCAGCAAATTATTTGTTTCCTTCATTCTTACTGCTTTTTTTTTCCTGCCAGAGAGAACCAGTGTTTGTGGCATTTCCTGCCTCATATGCAATGAGGATACTATGCACCTTGAATTGGAGGGGTGGGTTGTATGCCATCTGCTGCTTTGTCTCACGCCACACAATGTCTTGGGCTACCACAGACCTTTCTTGCTTCTCTGGCAAACAGAGTCCTATCCTTCTCAGGCAAATCTTACCAAATGGGAGAGGAAAAGAGGTGTGAGACAAGGGGCTCCTCTGATTATTATTCTTGATTGCTCTTTCCCAGGACGTATTATGATCCAATCCTTATCTTGTTTTATGACCTGGTCTTATCTACCAGATCTTTCTGAGGTAGGCTGGGCCAAAAGCCAACTTTCCCCAAGGCCACTCAGCAGGATATACAGAATGAACAAAGATCTGTGCCTCCCAGTGGTATACCCAGTGTTCTGGCCAGGATCTTTGCCTTGTAGATAATCTGGTTTTAAGCCTTAGATAAAGGTAAAGGTTCCCCTTGACATTTAGTCCAGTCGTGTCTGACTCTAGGGCGCAGTGCTCATCTCTGTCTCCAAGCCGTAGAGCCAGCGTTTGTCCATAGCCAGTTTCCGTGATCACGTGGCCAGCGCGACTAGATATGGAACGCCATTACCTTCCCACCAAGGTGGTACCTATTTATCTTCTCGCATTTACATGCTTTCCAACTGCTAGGTTGGCAGGAGCAGGGACAAGCGACGGGAACTCACTCCGTTGCGTGGGTTTGATCTTACAACTGCTGGTCTTCTGGGCTTGCAGCCCAGAGGCTTCTGAGGTTTAACCCACAGCGCCACCCCGTCCCACTTTCAAGCCTTAGTCAGCATTTAATTGAACCCAGGGATTCAGCAAATGGATAAAGAAATGCTCAACACTCGAACTGATTATCTCCTAAGTAACTTGGTGATAATAGTCTTAGAACCGCTGAGTTGGAAGGCACCATATAGATCATCGCATCCAGCCACTGTCAAGGAGATCCAGTGGGGAATTGAACTCCCAACCTCTAACCTAATCCACTGAACTATCCAGTAATTCCAATGATGTGTTGTCAAGTCAGTTGTTATTTATGATGACCCATGTTTTTAAAAAGGCGTAGGAGGGATACATCCTGAAGTGAAATTACTTTAGTGGCAGGCAGCCATCCGCCTCTATTTCCCCATTTGATCAAACCCATAATTAATTTTTTAAAGCCAGTAGGCAGTGTCAAAGCTACTTAATAAAACACTTTTAGATCCCCTTAGAAGGGGAAATTAAACGACTTGATGGCTGTGTGATTCAGAGAATCCAGTATCAAGAAAAAAAAATAAAATAAAAAACAGAAAGAGTACAGAATGGTCAAAGTACTTTTCTGAAACTGGCAGCAGATATTGTTCCACATATTAATGTTTCTAAAAAACAAATAAAGACAAGGGTGTATGCCACATTACAGCTGTCACCCAGTTGAATTTTATTTAAAGTTCTATTAGTTTTCATAGAGTTAATGTTCAAGTAAGCATGCTTGGGGCTAAAGTTTACAAGTCACTGATAATCTGTATGTGAAAAGTGTCTTTTCCCACAGGGGGTTGAGAAAAAAAGTAATAGGACAAGATTTATGAGCTGCTTGTTTGGACAGGGCAGTCACCTCCCTTGCCAGCCTCACTGTCTTCTGCACCCACTTAACTCAAGTCACAGCACTTGCATAAAGAGTATTCAGCACAGGATTGGAATGCTCACAGTTTTCCATCATTCTTGCTCCATCCTCCAGTATGAAACTGCAGGGCTGTGCTGTTTTACCCTGCCAGGTGAAATAGGGCCAGTCAAGACATTTTGTTGCCCTCTGAGGCAAAGATCAAGATGGTGTCTCATTCTGAGCACTGAAGGAAGCTGGACTGGCTGTGGAACGGGACTATAACACCGGCAGTGGAGTAGTGTTCTCCACCATCCATCATTAGAAAAGGGAACTCCTTAAGTGCTGAAAGCTTCTGGGTGCGCAGCACAAGATGTTCTCACCTCACATAATTTGCAGATTACGGCTCATTTGTGATTGGTCTTAAGGACAGACAAGCAGGCAGCCTGCCTGAATCATGTCTCTTAAACACTAACATGTTTTCAGCTCCCATTTCTGCCCTCCATCTTCAAAGAAAAGGCAAAGGCAAGGGGGCTCAGGAGGAACTGTTGTTGGCTTTGAAATGAAGATATAGTTCCCCTTTTCTATTTTTTTAAAAATAGTTGATGGACAACATTAATGTACTATTGGGCTAATCTTCTGAGGTCACTAAGAACATCACAGCTGCAGGAGGCTGAGCAGCTTCAGTCTGGGTAGG
The DNA here is from genome assembly GCF_051106095.1 of Pogona vitticeps. Lineage (NCBI taxonomy): Eukaryota > Metazoa > Chordata > Lepidosauria > Squamata > Agamidae > Pogona > Pogona vitticeps. The sequence goes on from NC_135788.1 coordinate 101,417,404, forward strand.
GAAGAGGGAAGTCATCTGTTTACCTGAGGTGGATAAGAATCAGTCTTGAGGTGAGAGCACAAGGGAGTAGCTCTTGCTATCAGGGATGGGAACTATTTGAGATCTGCTGTGCAGACATATACCAGTTTGGTTGCAAGACTGTTGATATGTCAGCATATTGCATGTGTCCGCGTACATGCATGCCTGTGCTTGTATATGTGAATGAGTGATGCGCATCTAAAAGTACTGTACAGGGAGCGCATAGGATAATAAATGTAAAGTTGGAAGTTTGTTTCCAAGACAAATGGGATATATTTATGCTTATCTGCTTGATACATACTTAGGGATCATGAACATGTTGTATTTTTAATTTACTGATGCTCTCCTCAGCCTCTGGAGATGTGCCAGTGCAGTCATGTAAGCAGACAAAGAAATCCAACTATAAACAAGACCTATCATTCATCTGGGCTTTGGATTCTCTGAATGTTTTGGAAGTCCTCCAGGCCACTTGTTAAAATGTAGTTGTGCTGCATTGTAGGATTGCTTAGGATGCTTGCTGTGCCACATGGATTTACTTGTCAGTTAGGGAATGTTGATTATAGAGTTGTATGTCTCTGTTTTTTAAAAAGTGTGCCACTGCCATCATGCTCATGTATATGTATACACTGATGTGTAGATTTTTTAGGTCAAAGCATGCACAGACTGTAGTTAAAGGCTAGCACAGAGCTGAGCCCGTTTAAGCCTGTTTAATTTCAACATGACTACAGCAGACCTAGATTGCTGTGCAAACAGCACAGGGCGCCATGTGTTCCATTTTACAGAGGACATTTAAAAGTTTGGATAAGTTATGTTTTGGGGCTATAACTCCACAAATCCCTCATTATGAATTTTTCTCTAATCTCTGGTCTGTTTTGAAGAGTTATCAGAACAGCCACCTATTTGATTTGCCTAATCTAAGTCTAGTTCAAAGATAAAGGACTCTAGAAAAGTAGAGTAGGGTTCTTGAAGTAGCCCATTGACAGTCATCAGCCTGTAGACCAACAATTCCCAACCATGGGTCCCCAGATGTTCTTGTACTACCGCTCCCAGAAATCCTTGCCAGCATACTGAGTGGTGAAGGCTTCTGGGAGTTTCCATCCAGGAATATCTGAGGACCCAAGATTGGGAACCATTGCTCTAGGCAATAGGCTGGTATACAGGTTAAGTATGCAGGTCATCTGGTCCCAGTGAGTAGATGCTCAGAGCACATGTTTTGCATGCATAAGAATCCAGATGTATTCCCACCCCCACTCAAGTATTTCCAGGTAAGACTGGAAAATATGGACTCTTCTGTGAAGCCCTAGAGACCTAATGGTTGTTGTGGGTTTTTTGGACTCTTTGGCCATATTCTGAAGGTTGTTTTTCCTGATGTTTCGCCAGTCTCTGTGGCTGGCATCTTCAGAGGACTGGAGTAGGAATTCTCTCTGTGCTCTGAAAAACCCATAACAAATATCAGATCCCGGCCGTGAAAGCCTTCGAGAATACCCTAAAGAGCTGTTGCCAGATAAAAACATGGGCTAGATGGGTTGATTATAAGATTCAGTATAAGGCAGCTTCCTATGGGCCCAGGAAGAAAGCAGTGATTCATTTTTGTTGCTTCCTAGGTGGATGCCGAAACAGTGTACTGTGGTTTAGATTGTGTAGAAACATATATGTGCATGCTCTGGGATATACATGTATTTAGCTATGAGTTTTCTCCACTTCGTAAATAAACATGTATACCTAGTGAAGACAATACCAACTGATTCGAGGGAATATCTTTGGTAATGGATAGAAATACTATACAATCATAAAGCTGGAACATCGAGTTTATTTTACCTGAAGTGTGCAGAGTGCACTGACTGAGTCTTAGGGGTGTCCTCTCTCTCTGTATACTTGTGCTAGGATTAGAAGCTATTTTGCCATACATTGTGGACTTTACAATTTGTGCTTCACTATTTCGTTCTTTGGAGGGATAAGGTGGTGCTGCGGGTTAAACTGCAGAAGCCTCTGTGCTACAAGGTCGGAAGACCAGCAATCGTAAGATCGAATCCATGCGACGGAGTGAGCTCCCGTCGCTTGACCCAGCTCCTGCCAACCAAGCAGTTCGAAAGCATGCAAATGTGAGTAGATAAATAAGTACCACCACAGTGGGAAGGTAACGGCATTCCATGTCTAGTCGCGCTGGCCATGTGACCACGGAAATTGTCTACAGACAAACACTGGCTTTACAGCTTGGAGACAGGGATGAGCGCTGCCCCCTACAGTTGGACACAACTGGACTAAGTGTCAAGGGGAACCTTTAACTTTATTTCTTTCTTTGTTATTAAAGTTATCTCCCTTCTTTCAAAAGGACATTTCCTAGCATGCCTTACAACAATTATTATAAGATATAACAAATAAAATAGATTGTAACATTCAAACTTTATGTCTAGTTGAAACTATGGTAATATCATGCACCTACAACATTTCACTAATATTTAGTGTGCCCTAGTATAGGTGATACACACGGACAAAGAAGGACATAATAGTAATTGAATATTAATTGTATAGAAATTATTTGCATGAAGAATGTGCAGCATTGTGTGACTGAAATTTCAGTTGTGTGGTTCAAAAATAGGTGATCATTTTTAGGGGCAATGGAATAATAATCTAAACATTTCAGTGGTTGAAACTGAAAATCCAATGCTGATAAAAATTAGAACTGAAATGAAATATTTGACAGTTTGCTGCTCTTTAATTATGTGAAGTTCTGTCACCAAGCCTATACTCCCTAATTATTGGCTGGGCTAGTGTTTTATTGAAATGTGTTTATGACAGGTGGAAGAACTAAAGAAACATGAATTTAAATACAAAACCTTAGTAGAATACGGTTCACTAAGCACATTCAGACGGAGTTGGAGTTGCTGATCGAAGCGAGAAGCCTAATTGCAGATCTGTGGTTGTGACTATAGTCATTCAGAAATTATAGAACATTAGTACCATAATTATCTTTACTATTCTACTGTATTATGTATTTCAGGACTGGCTCTGGTAATGAAAAGAAAAATGTTGCCTTTTTTAACAACTTGTTTATCAGTATGGTTGAGGAGTGTATTGTATGAACTGAACACCATTGTGTCTCTTGGGATTCACTGTGAAGGTGCAGAGATATGCTGTACCCCATGCTATACGTATAAAGGATATATTGAAAGTTGATGGTATATACTTTTGGGAAGGCATCAGATATCTATTTTAAGAAAACATATGAAAGTGTGTAGTTTGCATCCTTCATGTATGCGTAGAGTCTGCAAATAGTTGTGTGGGTATGTAAGTGTAATGCATAGCTCAGAGAGGGTACATGGGAGGTGCTCCGGTTATATGTTCACACGGAAGCATTTTATGTTTTAAATATATATCCCTGTCAAGGTGATAGCTATTGCTGCTGTTCTCTTGGAGTGCGTTTTCTCCCCTAACCACACACATTGGAAAACATTTCTGTGATTCTGGGGGCTGTTTCTCTTTACCCGTGGGGTACTGTCTGTGCAGTTTGGCATAGTGACAGTGAACAGGCTGGACAGAAGCAAGGAGGGGTAAATTGAGAGGCCAGCTCGCCTAAAGTGCTGATCCCAGAGGATTCTCCTCCAGCCTGGGGGTTGAGTTACCTTAATGGTTGAGCAAGAACAGCTCAAAGCCAAGCAGCTAATTATAAACACTTCTTGGCCCTGCATGCTTCCTTAGAGTGTGGAGCCCTGTTGCCTCTGTGCCCCTAATAGGACACAGGCTCCCCGAAAAGGCAAGCAACGTGAGACGGAGACCCTGAAAGGTCAGGCAGGCACTCGGGGAAAGGGTGAAGGGCCTGCAGGTGGACGGTATTAAATCAATGTCTCCCCATTCCGGAAGAATCTTGTCAGACGGTCGCAGCTCCTCAGCAACAGCAGGAGCGCTGCGGGCTAAACCGCAGAAGCCTGTGCTGCAGGGTCAAAAGACCAAGCAGTCGTAAGATCAAATCCATGCAACGGAGTGAGCTCCCATCGCTTGTCCCAGCTCCTGCCAACCTAGTGGTTCGAAAGCATGCAAATGCGAGTAGATCAAAAGGGACCACTTCGGTGGGAAGGTAACAGCATTCCGTGTCTAAGTCGCACTGGCCATGTGACCACAGAAGATTATCTTCGGACAAAAACGCTGGCTCTATGGCTTGGAAACGGGGATGATCACCGCCCCCTAGAGTCGAACACGACTGGACAAAAATTGTCAAGGGGAACCTTTACCTTTACCTTTACCTTTACCAATCCTAGGAGGTCCAAACACGAAGGCTGTTTTAAATGCAAAGGAGAGAATAAGAAGCAGCTGAATTCCTGCACTGAGCAGGGGGTTGGATTCAATGGCCTTCTAGGCCCCTTCCAGCTCAATTATTCTACAATTCTATGAATTAGCTGCTCAAAAGAAACAACACTTTAGGACACAGATGGCCTCTGGTCTGAACATAAGATGCAATGAAAGTCTGTCAAAGATGTCGGTGATGGGGATGTCATGTACAGTCCTAAATATTGTCCTCTGCCCCAACCAGATGGTGGTTAGGTGGGATTCAAGATCCGTGTCGCTGCTGGCATCACCTAGAGATGTGCAAACTCTCCTTCCATTTTGCACTGAATTAATGAGAGAGGGAGCAATTGTACTGTGCGGGCTGGCCATGTTCCCTGCCGTTGAACTGTCTATAGGGGGTCACATACTCCAGCTGTTGCACATTCAGCATTAATAATAAGAAAGGCCTCTGCTTACATATGGTTGTTCTGGATGGATTTTCCATTCATACAGAAGACTCTAACAGTGCTTTCTCTAACACTGGATCCTAGCAGAGAAAATGTGAGTAGTAGACATAATTAAAAGGTCTAGGCCATCAAGTCCATTTCAAATCATGGTGACCCTCCCAGGGGTTTCTAGGGATAAAGCATTCAGAAGTGGTTTACCATCAACTCCTTCTGAAGGCCGCACAGGCAGCTGGGCACATAACCCATCAGCCAAACACCCACCCACCCAAGTGATCTTGGCTAGGTCCTCTCCAAGCAGAAGCATCCATCTCCTGGTTATGCAACCAGGCCTTCCAACACACTGAGTTGTAAAAGAGGATGCACATCATTAAAAAGGGAATCAAAAAGCTAATTTGCATGAAGTTGCATATATTAATTTATACATACTGATTCAAAATTAGATGTGATTTTTGTTATAATTTGAACAGAATTACATCTCACCCGAGCGAGGAAGTCAGTAACCAGGTGCTTCCTGTGCCTGCCCAGGTGCTGCTAAGTGTGGAAAGGCAACTTCATGTCCCTGATTTTCCTCCTTAGACCTTAAATGAGACTTGGTCTAGACAGCCCTCCAATTATACAATGTCTTTAAGAAGACGACTGTTCTCCTACAGGCTTCAAAGAGAAGACTGCCCTCTTAAAGGAGATATATGGCCTGCCTAAACACAGTTCCTTCTACGTATGTGAATGTGTGGGGTTGATGGGGATGGTGAGTTTAATTTGCAGAGGTTGCATTTAAATCCTATAATTTAGATTCCTAACTTTTAGTGTTATTCAGTACTGTATTTGGGATTGTAAAGATCTGGTATGTGGGTGAAGCTCTGAAGTAGAACCATAACAAATCTTACCATAGGGCCATGGAGCGTAGACTAGCAGAAATTGGCTGACCTGGGAAAGTTAAAAAAAAAACAGGTTTGGAGGGGTTGCCCATCAGTATTTCATTTTCTGAGTAGGTGTGGGAATGGAGCCAAACTTAAAGAAACATTTTACAAACATGAGATATTGGAAGAGTTATGAGATGATGACATAGCCTCTTGCATTTTGGGCAGCTGGGACAGTTCAGCGTCTGCTTCTACAACCCATGGCATAAAAATTTCGATGGTGCTGAAATCTAGAGGTGAATCTGTTATTGAGTAGAAAATAAACACCACACATCCTGGCCCGTTTTCACTTCCCTCTTTTTTTTTTTTTTTTTTTTTTTGAAAGTATAAACTTTCTCTTTCTTTTGAGGGCATTGGAGTTGGACAGAATTTCATGAGCAGGGTGAAGAAGACTGGGGTGGTTGGGTTTCTACTTTCAAGCCCATTTTTGATGCCTAGCTTTTTTGAGGCCTGCATTTTGTGCAGGCTAGGTCAAACTCAAAAGGTCAAACTCCTTTTTTTGTACGGTTCTGATCAAACATTTTCGAGCTTTTCTGCCTCACACCTAAAGGGAAACTTATCTATCCTCCAAAACGGGCATGTTTAGCCTTGAGAAAAGAAGACTGAGGGGGGTGATATGATAGCACTTTTCAAATATTTTTAAAGCTGTCATACAGAAGAGGGGCAAGATATGTTCTCAATCATCCCAGAGTGCAGGACACTCAACAAAGGGCTCAAGTTAAAGGAAGCCAGAATTTAGTTGAATATCAGGAAAAACTTCCTAACTGTTAGAGCAGTATGACAGTGGAACCAGTTACTTTGAGAGGTGGTGAATGCTCCAACACTGGAGGCATTCAAGAAAAACTTAGATAATCACCTGACAGATATGCTTGGATTGTATTCCTGCATTGAGCAGGGAATTGGACTTAATGGCCTTGTAGGCTCCTGCCAACTTCACTTTTCTATGATTCTATGAAAATGGCCAGCTAGTGGATTGTGCCTCCACCCCACCCAGCCATGACTGGCAAGTTTAATATATTTTCAGAGCTCATTCAGGTCTCCATCAGTCCTGTGTAGTACTTGTAGTAGGCCTCTCAGTCCATCCCATGGACACTGAGACATGTATCTAACCAGTTACTGAACTAACTCACAGCCAAAATGTCCCATTTTTCTCACTGTTTGGTGAGGAGAAAAATGAGGCACAGTTCTGTGTACCTTAACATGTATCGTCATGCACATTGAGGAATGATTACTATTATTTAAACATAATGGAGAATATTGTGACTACTAGGTGACCTGCAACCTAGGTGCTAATAATTTATTAGTAATGTCAAGGAAGATCCTGATCCTTCTTCTACAGTGATAAAAATTAGACTTGGGCTGGAGTTCCTTTTGAATGGAAGACTATCCTCTGTAAAAGTAGGACACATGACCACCCTGCAGCCAGTGAAAAATCTGATGCACTTTACACTGGCAGATCTATCTCAAGCATCTAGATGTAGTGGTCTAAACCATCCAGATGGCTGGCTCACAGAGAAAACGAATATTTGATATAGGACCATTTGTTGTTGTTGTTGTTTAGTCGTTAAGTCATGTCCAACTCTTCGTGACCCCATGGACCAGAGCACGCCAGACCCTCCTGTCTTCCACTGCCTCCCAGAGTTTGGTCAAATTCATGTTGGTAGCTTCGGTGACACTGTCCAACCATCTCGTCCTTTCTCATACCCTTCTACTCTTGCCTTCACACTTTCCCAACATCAGGGTCTTTTCCAGGCAGCCTTCTCTTCTCATGAGATGGCCAAAGTATTGGAGCCTCAGCTTCAGGATCTGTCCTTCCAGTGAGCACTCAGGATTGATTTCCTTCAGAACGGATAGGAGCATGAGCAGGAGGGAAAAAACCAAAACACTACACATTTTATTTTATAGCATAAAAATAAACCAGAAGCCCTGACATCATCAACAGTGCCTTTGAGGTGTGTCCTATATTTTGCAAAGTATTGAGCTGAAATGTGGAGCAGGAGGAGAGCTTGACTGAGGGCAAGGGCAGATGGGTTATTTTCTGTTGTTGCCACCTGTATGTAGCTGTGCTTGCAAGAGATAGCAACTTCTCCCCTTCGTGCTGGAGTCTCCCGCTGAGAGCTATGCAAAGCATCCTGGGGCTAAGCTGAGACTTTGCAGGTTCTGGCAGAATCTAGGCAACAGCTGGACCCCTCCGTCGCTCATCTCCCAGCAACCTCAACCTGGGTGGGTTGGGTTATTATTGATCATTGGCACTGATGGCTCAGCACTCTGTGCCTGGCTATATTAGGGGGACAGACTGGCTGGAAAAAAGGAATCAGTGCTGGCCGATAACTTTATTGGGAGGTGGGGAGTGCGGACTCAGCGCATAGTGGGAATGGAAGGAGGGCCACGTCATGCAGGAAGACTTGTTCGCTCTAAGGAGAGATGTTGCGGCTGCAACTTGCTCTCGCTAACCTCCTGTTATATATTTACAAGCCTTTTACCCTAGTCTTCTGAGACGGTTTCTTATTACTAAATGATGTTGCAGGGACACCTGCATGCCAACCCACTCCCCCCCCCCCCAAAAAAAACTCAATCAGATTTTTAATCTCTTGGAGAACAGTGGGATGAAAAAAGTGAAACTCTTTGGTTATTACAGAAGGCTGAATTGTTGAAGAATCAATAAGTGAAACATGGTGGCAGCGCTGCGAGTTAAACCGCAGGAGCCTCTGTCCTGCAAGGTCAGAAGACCAACAGTCGTAAGATCGAATCCACGTGATGGAGTGAGCCCCTGCCGCTTGTCCCTGCTCCTGCTAACCTAGCAGTTCGGAAGCATGTAAAAATGCAAGTAGATAAATAGGTACCACCTCGGTGGGAAGGTAACGGCATTCTGTGTCTAGTCACGCTGGCCACGTGACCATGGAAACTGTCTACGGACAAACGCTGGCTCTATGGCTTGGAAACAGGGATGAGCACCACGCCCTAGAGTCGGACATGACTGGACTAAATGTAAAGGGGAACCTTTACCTTTACCTAGAGCACAGCCACAGAACGCAAGGAGTCCCAGGGAGTCTACTTTTAGTAAGACAAAATCTGGGTCTGTCTCTAGAAAATGCCCTTTAGAAATCAATCTCCCTCTTTCACCACCCTCTGTCTCCAAGGTCTGCCCATACATTCTGGATTCTTAAACTGTATCACCAGCTTCCCATCCCTTTTCACAGCATGGAGATAATACATGGTATCTCTCGAATAAATGTTATTGTCATGTTAACTAGGTTGTCAATGGATCAAACAAACCTTAGTATGCATTTTGGTTTTTCAGTCAATCTGAATAAATCTGCATATGAGGAACTATTCTAAGCAAGACAAACACGTTTGTTTGTTTGTTTGTAGATTATGCACGCGTGTCAATCAGATTGCCTGGTAGCAGGATGTTTGCATTATCAGTAGCGGTTTTGTGAATGGCCAGTGTTAACAATATGGTTGTCACTGTCATTATTTTCTCTGACTGTACTGACAATATCATCTTTTCACCTCATTGACTGAAATTCCATCCACAAAGGTGTGTAGTATATATTGTATATGTCCCTGGAATTCTGTGCAAGGCATAAAGTCAGGTATAGTCCTGAAAAACTCCTTCCAAAATAATTTGTTTAGTGTTCAAAATACTGTGGGACTTTTCTTTTACTTCAGCAGACAAATGGCTACACATTTGGAAAAGGTGCTGTAACAGATGCTACTAAGAATGTGTGACTGCTCTCACACAGGAGAAATAGCTTTTTTCAAATGATACTTCACACCTGCAGTTCTTTTAGTCATGTACTAATTGTATTAAAATCAATATTGTGTTAATATCAATGCAGTTATGGAAACAAAATATAAACAAGTCTATAAATCTACCGTGAAGTAAATTAATAATAAATACAGTATGACTGTTCACACTTGTATTTTCTGATGTCTTTTTTTTTGAGCACTAGCTACTTTTAACATTGGGCTAGTTTGTGTAGCATAGTAAGAACCCCCTCCCCCATAACTCCCCATTTAAACATGGAGTCTATGTTGTAATACTTCTAATAATAAGCATTATTCTGAAGTACTGTAGTATGTTATGTTTCAGTTATTTCCTACCAAAAAAATCTGATCCTCACATTTCTCATTTAAACATGTGTAATCTCTCCCTCGTTCTCTAAACACAAACCTGACCTGAGGGGACCTTGAAAAAAGCTTAAGAGAGAGACAGAGAGAGAGAACAGTGCAAAGCAAGATGACAGGGATGTGGTTTGGAGTGTTGGAGAAATTTACTAGAAGATCATGCACCACCTGGCCCTGAGGGTGAATCAAATGCTGCATCTAGAAGACCCCTGATCCTGTTGGACTTTTTATTTCAGCCATGGTGCCCAACCCAGGAAATGTTTATTCAAAGACAACTACAGAGTCCATTTTATTCTTTTTTCTTCTATGTTGTTGTTAACAAATTAAATATTCATTCATTCATTCAATTTGTATACGTGTTAACAGCACTACTCTGGGTGGGTTGCAACTCATAAAATAGAAAACAAAAATAAAATTAGAAATATTTAAACCAACAGCAATGACCCTTAAAAAAAACAGATGGCACCGACTAATCTCAGAGTGGATGAAGGAAAAGAGGGAAGGGGAGGAGAGGAGGGGAGAGGAATAATATTTTTTAAAAAAAAAAAGGGGGGGGGGAGGAAAGCTGGTCAGCTGGGGTCAGTGTGGAAAGCCTCCCTGAAAAGCAATGTCTTTAATTGCTTCCTAAAAGTCCACAGGGAAGGGGCATATACTGCCTAATTAATCAGATTCACCTTTTCATTAATCAAAATGTTCTAAGACGTCCATTCAAATCAAGTATTGTGCCCATTTTCTTGGAAGTTACCCTCAACGGCAAGTACTTCTGAGTAAAAGCCTACAGCACTCCCAGTCAGGGTAGTTTTACTATGACACTAATGAAGCTTCAGCTTCAGGGCTCCTAATCCTGGAGGGGCACCAGAAGCAACTTTAGTCTACATTGCTTAAAAAATCAGGGTCTAATGTAAGAGAAGTTTTTTTAAAAAAAGTGATAATATAGTGTGATTCAATAAAAAAATAGTTAAAATAAAAATTAAAAGGTCGTTAAAGTATCATGTACACTAGCCGTAAATGAAAAAAAAGCCCAAATTAAGAATTTTGCATTGTAACCATATTTAATATAAAATAATTATAAAAAAATTAAAATACTATTAAAATTTATAATAAATTAATTATTTATTAAAATCATTGAAGAAATTGTTAAGAAGACGAAGAATCTGGTTACCCAGATCTCATTGCTGGTTGGGAAGGGGGCCCCCCCATAACAGTTCAAGCATAACTCTAGCCGGACTGCCCACTGTAAATATGCCCTTAACAAGATCAAATACAGTATGATAGCTATTGCTTGTTTCTTCCACAGTGATGGTGGATGTCATGCCCCTTCTGCTACTTGTGTCTTTAAAGCAAAAACGACGGCCCAAATACTTTATGGCATACCTATTTGAGTTGGCATATATAATGTTGAAGTTGAGAAAATACAAGCCACCATTTTGCACCGTATCCTCGGTGTTCCTAACTGCATAGGGTATGCAGCCCTATATTTAGAAGCTGGAGTTGGCCAACTGGAAACTAGTGCATGGATCCAGACTCTAAAATTCTGGCTGCGAATGCACTTCTTAGCTGAGCACTGCAACTACGTCTACCATATGCTACCTGATTCCTACATCATTTGTGGCTATTTGTGATCCAACATAAAATTCGCTCCATGGGTATGCCTCTTGGTTCCATTCTAATGCTTGAACAGCAACAGGCCTATAGAGCATCAACTCAGTGACTTTGTGATTCTGAGAAACAAGAGCTTCTGTCCTTAGCAAATAGAACCTGTTCCCCTTTGGCAAGTGGTATCCTTCACCATACAGATCACCTGCGGGCTATTTAAATATGCTTCAAATACCCTAGGCCTGTAGAGCATTTATGCTCGCAAGAGTACATGTTCTACTATCAGCTTTAAGGCAGATTTCAGGGAACCCCAATAAAGACACTGTCCATGTGAATGTATCCACATACCCTTTTATATTGTACTCTCTATGAACAAATTAGGAGGGACCTGATTCACCCCTTGTTCCATAAATTTCAAGGCCACTCAGATAAATGGCTGGTCTTTTACTGTCTGTCCGACTAGAACCCTTATACTGTATAACAGCTCGGATTGCCAACTTTTTCCTGCCTGCAATTCACTTGCAGATGTTTGAACATTGTATATGCTTCTTGTTATCCTGCCCCCCCATTGGCTTTAATTTTGTATTTGTCATATGACTGTCTTTTTAAAATTTAAAAACAGTTCAAACTTCAGGGGCCCCCAGAAATGTAGGTCTGCCATTGTATCCTAGTTCCTTTAAACTCATCTCTGGCAACTTCTACATGTTGCCTGCTTGCTCCCCCAAATCCATATTCCACACTTCTTTCCTCCTCCTTCTATAGGTGGTAATTAGGGTCCTTGCTCTGGATTAACACCCGCAGAGGCCACATTTACACATAAGGGGTGTGGAAAGCTGGAGAGCAGCCCTTCACTTGGAAAGCAATTCAAGAGATTGGATGGGGTATGGAGTGGGTGAGGACAGACCGATGTGCCAGGGTTGGCCCTTGTTGCATGGATGCTATTCAGTCTTGACATGCAAACATCATCATGAACACAATGCTTGCATGCATTGCTTCACTCACGGTGTTTCGTCACAATTGGGAAGGATTGTTTAGTGCATCAGAATGTGCCTAAGGGCACATTTTGGCATTTTTTTTCCCCAGTGCTGTCACTAGTCTGTTCCTGAATGAAGCAGAATGATATTTTGCTGTTTCTATATAAAAAACTGAGAGAAGTGGAGGATTGCTTTCCCTTTGGGCAGGGTGGAAAAACACCTGTGTTTCTTATTTGGCCTTTAGGGTAGAGATGCTTGAGCAATTAGGTTGAGATTCTGAACTGGCCTCCTCTGCCCTTCCCAGAATTACCGTAATTTGTCGATCACACCTTAGCTATCTCCTAGTTGTTCTAACTTCCTAATAACCCAGTTTCCAACAGCACCTCATCAATTAGCTTCAATTAGCTGTGGCTAGTTATGCAAGACTTCCAGGAACACCCACAGGAACTTTTCCTGGAAAGCGTGCATAGAAGTACAACTTTGACACATCTTCTTCATTGTAAAGTGGCTTCTGCTTCTTGACATCCATCCTTTCAATTAGTTGTTTCCCTCCACACCCTGACCATGCCCTTAATCCATTGGCCCCTTCATTACCTGTTTAGGATTATATTATTGTTGTTTTTACTGTTGCTCTAGTTCTGTCCCCATTAATATCTTAAACGCAGTACCAAAGTAAAAAGTAAAATCTGTTAAGTTGTGATAATGTTTTAAAAGTGAAGAGGTGAAGCAGACAACAATATTCCTGTCACTGAGCCTCAGGGTGTCTCAGGATGCGGTGCCAGTGCACAAAATGTCTGGCCTTGCCTCAGGGAAAGGCAACCTTCCCTTAGCCTACTACAGACTTCTATAATTCAGCACCCTTCAGATACTGTACATTGGTCTACCGCTCCTACAGCTTCAGCCACCACTCAAGCAGGCTTCGGATAATGGGAGCTGTGATCCAATGCATCTGTAAGAGGGTATCCAATTATAAAAAGCTGGAGTAAAACAACCCCTCTCCCAAGGCCCAAGGTCAGCATCCCTTGTTTCCAAGACTTGGGTGGGGAGAGACCAGACTTTTCTGGATTTTTACCATTTCTATGCAAGAGTAAGATATAGTGTGACCACATGGAGACCTGTCCCATTGTTTGGTCTTTTATGGAGATGAGCTGTTTTTTTTCTTTGCCCAGCAAAACTCCATGATGTAAGTGCCAATATAAAGTAGCTTGTCCCCAGAGTGTTGCTATGCACACCTTTTTGGGTCCATGTCAGGGGCTATTTTTTTCCCAGGTGTGGATAGAATCACTCCATTTTGGTTGAGTTCCACCATGTGCAATGCTGGGATCAAACCAAAGTGAATGGCTGGCTGCTTTCCATATCCCATCTGATTTCATTTTTCCAATATTGTTATGTAGATAGCTTAGCCTCTTGAGATGACTGGGGAATTAAATACTTCCTCTGTCCCTCCATAGAAGGAAAGAGGAAGGAAGCAAAACTTGTTTTTTTTTCAAAGGCTAGTTGAGCAGTGCTAATGTGCTATACCGTTTAGAATTTTTTAAAAATTGAAAGCTTCCTCCCACAAGGGAGAGAAGACAGGAGAGGGCAAGGAGGATGTCTTCATTTCTTTTTCTTTTCCCTTTAGAGGGAGGTGGGCCAAAAAGGGTCACTTGAAGTGTATATGCAAGGACCTCACCAAATGGCATACCACACCTCTTTGTAATCTTAAGACATCCTATTTAGACTGCTCCAGTTTAGCCGTCTAGCCAAGCCCATTGTCTGTACATTTGAGAGAGACAGAGATTCTCAGAGTGTACATTCACTATTCTTGACCTTTCCTACCTGTTCTGATTTGCCTTTATTTTCATTCCTCTGCAGCAGCAAAGAAGAAAGATGAAAAGAAGAAGGAAGTGAAGACAGAACCAAAGAAAGAAGAGCCAAAAGGTGGGTTTTGGAGTCTCACATTGATACAGCAGAGCACAGGAATGAACAAATGCAGAGAATTATGGTTTTCTTACCATTTTCTTGAATAATAAGATGTTGAGTTTAAAGTAGAAGTGCAATGAATTCATTGCTTAGAACTTAACTTTAAAAAAATTAGACAAAAATATTGTGGCACCTTAAAGACTGTTATATTTTCTTGTGAGCTTTCTTGTGACCAATCCACTTCTTCAGACATGAGAGAAAGCAGGCCTTGAATTCCCTGAAGCCGGGAGAGTTCGTACACGCTGTAATGTTGCAAAGAGATATACCATTCATCTTCTCCCAGCCTACGCATTAATTTTCCACATGCTGGGAGGCTGTCCTGGAAGGCGATCAATTCACAAGCAGCATAACTCGCTGCAGCAGATTTCTAAAGGGCATTTTCGGGCTAGTCTGTTTTAATGCAACAAACAGACAAGTTTGTGAGATGATCTCTTTAATTAGAAATACCAGTCCCGCAAGAATTAGGGTTTTGCTGATTCTGCATCCTTCTGTGCAAGATCTAGTGCAGCACTGAGATCTAGCTGAAAAGGACATTACATCCTTTCAATTATAAGAAGTAAAATTAGACTCTATATGTATTTTAAACCTCTGGCCACACAAGAGAGCTTAGAACCCCTCAGTCTTCAAGCAGAATGCAGCTGCGGTGGAAAGAGTCAGCTACCATATTCATAGCATAACATATATGCTTGGGTTGCGGTTTTTAGGAGCATGGAATCCAACAGGAAAGAACTAGCTAAATAAAGTGCTAAGACTCAGATATTGTTGTCTGTTCCTGCAGGTTAAGAAGGTGCAACTGCCTCTTGTCACAAGGCTGTATTGTGCCCACTAGAATTCACCAGGAGGCACTGCCATGATTTAAGTGGATCAGCAGATGCCACTTTTGCTACAGCTGTTGAAACCGGGAGACAATTATGCAATTCCTTTAATGGTGCATGAGGGCACCTACATGAGAGAGCCTGCAATCTGCAGGATAGAACACCTCCTTCCTGGAAAAGTTATTTTTATGAGTGTTTCTTTTTTCTTTTTTAATGCAACTGTAGCAAATGTTCATACCCGTGGACCGCATATTTGTGTCATACCTCACTGTAGGCACAGCATGAGAGGCAGGAGGGATGTGCCAGTGGGATAGCATTCTTTGGACATAAGGGAGAGGATCATGAGCTTGGGGAATTGTCTTTGCCCCCAAAGGTCTCCCAGATGCTTTGGACTACAGCCCCCATCATCCCCAGCTAGTATGATCTCAGGTGGAAGAAGCAGTGTTGTGGTGTTATACTAGTCCAGGTCAGCTGTTCACCAAGACTATTGGTTCCCAACCTTTGCTAATCCAAGTTTTTTAAGACTGCAAACCATGGCCAGCACAGCTGTTAGTGAAGGCTTTTGGGAACTGCAGTCCAACAGCACCTGACATACTCAAGGTTGGAAGGCAATAACCTAGGTACTTGGGCAACAGCTTTATGAAATTTCAGGCAGAAAGTTTTCTCATCATCTACTACTACACTTTTAACTATGTTAAAACTGTTAAACCTTGTTTAATATAGTCTTAACCATGTTTAACTGGAACAAACCAACTTTTACCTATATTTCAAGAGGCTTAATTTCAACTAGTAATAATTATGTGACATTAGATCGGTTGTGACTTACAGCAACCCTCTCAGAATTTTCTAGGTATAAAGTACTAAGAAGAGATTTGCAAGTTCCTCCTTCTGTTCACTCTTTGAGACAGCTTGCCCAAGGCTGGACAGGTTGCATGGGTCATAACCCCATCCGCCATACAGGCTCTGGATGATCACAGCTGGCCCTTATCGTGGGAGGCACTGTGGGTATTAAAACTCCCAGCCTCTGGCTCCAGGAGCTCCAATCTACTGAGCTATGATGGCACTTAGTATGAACAGCTTATTGTTTAAATATTAAGAGTAAACTGTGATTGATTGAAAGCGGAAGGAAACACTTTCACTCCCTTTCTTGCAGAAATCTTGAAAGAGTGAAAAAAAGAGGGAAGACCATGGAGACCTAAAGCTCATGCATATAACAATAAACCAGTGTTAATCGTTATGACAAAACTGGGGGAATAAACCTCAGATATGAGTTTTTCTTTCCCGAACATTCACTGCATAAAGACAGTCTGCTCTGCAAGAAGTTTAAACTGAATTATTTAAATTATTGTTCATTTCAGCATGCTATGCTACAATTGGAAATCATACTTACAAGAATGGGAAAAAGTTGGAGGCCACCAGAGCTGGTGTCAAGAGTCTAACACTTTTTCTTTTTGTGTGTGTCCTTTAGCAGATGCTCCGGCAGACCAGGGATCAGAAGGTGAGGCCCAAAAGTAGTAACTCAGAAATAGACAACCTTAACAATGACAAATGAGTGTGTAGAGGTCTTGCTTACTGCAGGTCCCCATGAAATTTCCCATCATAGCATATAGTCATCCTAACAATCCTTCAGTGGATAACATCATAGGAGACTCATTCATGTCCAAGGGTTAAATTAAGGAAAATGCATATTCTCTACAATTAGCCCATTTTTCCTCCCACAACTCAATCACATCAAAGATAAGAGATAAACCATTGTAAGCTGCCTTGAGTCTCTCTAGAGCAGTGGTCCCCAACCTTGGGCCTCCAGATGTTCTTGGACTTCAACTCCCAGAAATCTTGACCAGCAGAGGTGGTGGTGAAGGCTTCTAGGAGTTGTAGTTCAAGAACATCTGGAGGCCCAAGGTTGGGGACCACTGCTGTAGAGGGTGAAAGATGGGACAGGAATCAAATAAATCAGTGTCTCGAGAATCAAACTTGTAAATTAAATCCATGTTTATTTTCCTGTGGTAAACCACAAAATGAAGCTTGCGGGAATGCAAGA
Organism: Pogona vitticeps; assembly: GCF_051106095.1. Classification (NCBI taxonomy): domain Eukaryota; kingdom Metazoa; phylum Chordata; class Lepidosauria; order Squamata; family Agamidae; genus Pogona; species Pogona vitticeps. The sequence goes on from NC_135788.1 coordinate 101,434,588, forward strand.
GGTAAGGGAAAGCACGTACTGCGATGAGCAGATGTCTTTCACCGCTTAAGGAAGCACTACGGCTAATGATGTGCCCACGATATTATCTACTTTGATCCTAAGTTCCCATATGAGCTCTTTTATTAGGGCTGAGGTTCCCTGCACTACAGCATCCATCCTCCTTAGTGTCCTATGCAATGCCGTATCCCATCATGCTAAAATCACCAGATTTCCTCAAAGCTTGCCCGTAAGATGAAATGGGCCACCTTCTTTCTCTTTCCCCCCCCATGTCTTTAGGGGAACAGAAGGGAGAGCCTTCCACTCAGTCTGATGCACTCTTCATCAAGAAACCAGAAAGTGTGTTAACAGAGACTGGTAAGTGACAAAGTTGTGTGGCGGTAGATATTCACAACATTTGACATTCCCACTTCTACTCAGTTCTAAAAAAAGAAGAAGAAGAAGAAGAAGAAGCAGGACAAGGTCCAGGTTCGCCATTTGACAGAGTGAAGTAACCACCCCAGGCACTAGCTGTGTCAGGGGTACCTCTGCAGCCTCCCAGCGGCTTCTCCAAGACATGCTTGCTGTTCTGTGTTAGGCCTGGGCATGCCATACAACCTGGCATAGTCCCTCAACTAGCTTGCTGCCTTAGAGATGCTGGAGGACAATACAGTGGTGCCTTGCTAGATGATGATAATCCGTTCCACTGAAATCGCTGTTTAGCGAAATTATTATCTAGAGAAAAGCATTTCCCCATTGGAATGCATTGAAACCTGTTTAATGCGTTCCAATGGGGAAGAATCGTCGTTGTCTAGTGAAGATCGGCCATAGGAAAGCCACTTTGTGAACCACCAATCAGCTGTTTAAATCACTGTCTTGCGAATCTTAGGTCCCGAAAACACCTGTTTTGCAAGTGCGGAGGAAGCTGTCAAAATCGTCGTCTAGCGAAAATCGGTTTGCGAAGCAGGGACCAAACATTGTTCAGCGAAATTCCCCCATAGGAATTACTGTTTTGTGAATCGCTATAGCAATCACAAAAAGTCAATGTCTAGTGAAAAAACTGTCATGCGGGGTAACTGTCTAGCGAGGCACCACTGTATTTCGTTACTTAAGTGGTAGTAAGATTTAGTCCAATCCATGTCTTTATGTATATTGTGGGAGGGGACTGATCTGGACCTTCAGGAAGCCTCAGACAGCCAAATTGCCTCAGGTGGCTTTGCTTAGGAGAGCGATTCTCTTGCTTCGGTCCCCCCTTTCCCCCCCCCGGGGCATAAGTGCTACAGTCATTATCAGCAGAAGTCAGCCATAGTTGGAATTGTCATTAGTAACATATGAAGAGCGCTGTATTCATTAAGGCTTGTTTGCAATGGCTGAGAATGGGCTCTCCATGATTTCAGACGGGAGCCTATATTTTCCAGCCCCATCTGGAGATGCCAGGGATTGAATATGGAACCTGGTACCAAGCTGTGTGGCTCTGCTCATCATTCGAAAACACATTAGAAATACACACACACACACACATACCCCAATGCAGCTCTGCTGGGAAATTGCCCTTCTTATCTCATCCTACCTCATGGAAGCTTGGAGGAGAGGATGGTGTCTTTGGTTAAACATTGCACAAGCAACACTCTGACTTTTGTTTTTTGATGTGCATTGGTCTTCTCTTTTCAGGGAAGGATATATGCATTAGCTTTCAAGTGGATGGGAAGATGCTCCCATGTAAACCCAACATCAAATGGTTCAAGGGAAAATGGCTGGAGCTGGGGATTAAAAGCGGGCTACGGTTCCAATTCAAGGACATCTTTGACAAGGAGAAAAACGTGAGTCTTAGCAGTGTGAGAAAAACAAAAAAGACCTGCTCTCTAAAATGGAGCAACCTTTTCCACTATCCTGTGCTAAAGTGACTCATTTTCATCCGCTGGACAGGCTTATTTGGCAGAATGTAGAAAAGAGTAGACCCAGGCAGAACACCTGCCCTCTTGCAAATGATGTCTCAAAATGTCAGCCACTGCTCCTGTCCTTTTTCTTGTTAACAAACAACAAACAAAAATGCCTAAGTGAAGAAATGTCGCAATGAATCTGTTGCTCTCTGCCGCTGCAGTACTTGATCATTTTGGACCATGTAGCTTATTGGGATGGAAGATGTGCCACAATGTTTTTAGATAAACTGTGATGCAGTAAAGCACAAATGGCATGCTTTGTTTCTTTCTTTCCTTGGAAGGGCACTGGAATTCACCAGAGTCAAGGAATCTCTTGCAATATGTGAAGTGAAGGTCTTGTTTTCCCTGATTATTTTACTTGTATAGATACAGTGGTGCCTCGCTTAACAAGGATAATCCGTTCCAGCGAAATCGCTGTAGAGCGAAATCCTCGCTAAGTGAAATAAAAAATCCCATTGAAACGCATTGAAAACCCGTTCAATGCATTCCAATGGGCTGAAAAACTCACCGTCCAGCAAAGATCCTCCATAGGGGCGGCCATTTTCAGTGCCTGTAAAGCGAGGAATCCATCCAAAAACATAGAGGGGAGCTATTTTACACAGTGGGTGGCCATTCTGAAGCCGCCAATCAGCTGTTTTAAAAACGTAATGTGAAGAATTGGTTCCCGAAGCAGGGAACCGATCGCCGCAAAGCGGATTTTGCCTATTAAACATCGCAAAAGCGATTGCAAAACAGTCATCGTATAGCGGTTTTGTCATTTAACGAGCCAATTGTTAAGCGAGGCACCACTGTATATGATATGGGAGCTTACCTGCCACATCACTTAAGTGCTCAAGTAGCCTCCTCTTCTGTTTTCTTCTAAAATTCATGCTGAAAGTTACGAATACTCCCTTCCTTGACAGAAAGCCGCCCAGAGTAGACGTAGTCTAGAGGGGTGGGATACAAATTTAATAAATAAATAAATAAATATTTCCATCATCTTGTGAATGTTCAGCTGCCTTGAAATGCCACAATTTAACTTGCTTATTTGTTTATTTGTTTATTTATTAAATAAATAAAATAAATAATTTATTTAAGATAAATAAATTAATTAATAATTTATACAATTATTAATTAATTAATTACCCTGCCTGTCTCCCTGAAAAGGACCCAGGGCAGCTTAGAAAAAATGAAAGACAATATTTGAAGTTGAAAACAATGAGTATAGAATGGTGGTTACGGTTTGACTTGGAAGTCAGATTATTCCTTACTTGAAGTGATATTCCTTTCTAGCAAGCAGGCCCATCCTGGCCCATCCACTAATACAAATGCTGACATTAGGGTGGGTGAACACAGGCTGAATTTTAAAGGGGAAAATCTTTTTTGTCAACACCTGGAAGGGATCTTAATCTCAAACCACTGAATAGAAACAACAACAACCCAGAGACACAAAGTGACAAAGAACTATGGGGTACAAGTAATTAGGGCTTTCATCACCTGATGTCCTCCAGATATGTCAGACCATCAATCCCATTATCTTGCTGATCTTCTTGGTTACTGATTGAAGGGAGTTGTGGTTCAATACAAGCTGCTGTATAGAAGATGGCTGACTTAAATAAACCAGAATGAGACATTGTATTGTCCACTGTGTCTTCCCAACCTCACATTTGCCAAGATAGCTGGAATGGGAAAGCATGAAGGGGGGGCACTAAATATAAGCAGATCCATAAATAGGAGGCAAAGAAGCTTCAAACCTCCAGGTCCACAGGAGGAAACCTGGCTGATGGAGAATGATTGAGCAAGCCTGGTGTAGCCATCAGAATGCAGCCCTGAGGACCGGGAGGTGTGGCTTGTATGGGAGGGGGTCACACCCATCATCCCCTAACCAACATGAGAAACAAGATAATGGGATAGATGGTCCAACATCTCTAGAAGACACCAGGTGACAGAAGTCTTAATTACTTGAATCCCATGGAGTAACCCCACAGAGCCCACGGTAGATGATATTTGGACAGTCATTCTCCCTGAGCATGAGATACCATTTATTTATTTATTTATTTATTTATTTATTTATTTATTTATTTATTTATTAGATGGTTGTGAGGCTATATGGGGAGGGTCAGAGCCTCATCTAGTGCTTGGAGCCTATCAGAGAAAAGGTGAAGCACATAATAAATAAATGAAATTAGCCTTCCCAGATCTACTGCTTTCCAGATGTTTTAGACTACAGCTCCTATCATCCATATGTATTCGCCAGCATGCTGACATGCAGATGGGAATTGTTGTCTAAAACACCTGGAGGGCACGAGGCTGGGTTAAAGTTTCCCCTCCAGCAAATCCATTTTCTGGAGCTGCTGGTGCCTTCCTAGTTTAAACTTCTTGGCTCTTGCCCATCCTCTAGTTTTGCTCCAAATTCTCTGGGGTCAAAGAAGCTCTGGCATTTTGGTAGAACACGGGCATGCATGAGTGTTGGGATTACATCCACTTTATACTAAGTGGCAGAAATGGGTGCTGCCGGTGAATCTTTCACATCCATTTCCTCTCCTTTTTTCCCCCTCTTTGCTTCCTCCCAAAGACTTACACCTATGAAATGAGAATCAGCAAAGTGGTAATTGGAGACCGGGGTGATTACCGCTGTGAGGTGTCTGCCAAGGACAAGTTTGACAGCTGCACCTTCAACATTGATGTGGAAGGTACCACTGAGACCCCCTTACTCAAAACCCTAAAGACATAGATCCCCAGCACCATCCTTTGGAAACTGCCTCTTCTTTGGTAGCTTTTATAATCTTCTGGAACTGAGAGCTTGGAACAGTGGACTACATTTGTGGACTACATTTCCCAGAATCCCTGAGCTGCTACCATGATGTATCTGGGAACTGTAGTCCCAAAACATGAGCTTTTCCAAGCATTGAACCAACTTCCTCTGAATTGATTCTCCTTTATTGATATATTTGGTAGGGCCAATCCAAGACATTTTGCTGATCGAGGTAGAAGAGCAGATACCGCCTCCCAAGTACATAGTGCTCAAGACATGGCAAGTTATTCAGTAGCTGGGTAGAAAACCCCATAAATGCCTTTCTCTGGAAATGGAAGTATAGGACGTGCACACATATATACATAACAACAAACATCAGATGAAAGCAATTCACTACCCTTTCTTGACACCAAAACACATTCAAGGAGGCTATTTCACCCTGCCTAGTGGAAGGGCTGACTCTGATGTTCGGTTAGTTAGTAAGTGCCCATCCTAAGGACTTATGGCAGGTAGAAACAGTTGTATGAAGGAAAGCCAGATTCACTATTCCCTCTAACATGCTTGTAGTTTTAGGAAGGAAGACTTGAAGCAGGGTTGAACAACCTGTGGTCAGACTTTGAGGACTATAGATCTCATCGGGCAGCATATCTAGGTTGCCCAACCCAATATAAAACAACATTTTAAAAGAAAGAGAGTGGGGAATGAACAGATTTATTTTTCTTCATCAAAAATGGGGAAATGATATATATAGAAATAAAGTCTGTGATAGCCTTGGGCTACCCAGCTTTCAGAGACGATTCCTGACTTTAAAATATGTGCCTATGCTGTGGCTCAGGGCCTGGTTACACATGGCAATACTTCTGGGTCTGGGTTGGGTTTAGCACACTTGAAATTGCTTTTAGAAATATCAATTTATAGAACATCTAGCTAAGCATGCATTTCTTTGAGGAGGAGAGTGTGGTTTTTGGTTCAGAAAGTGGGGCATTTTAAACAGCAGAGGGGTGTTTATTTTAACTCAGTTGTGAATGTGACTGATTTTGAATAGTTTTGTCATGTGTGTTTACCCGTGTCTGAGCCTCTCTGCCCTCTTGGCCGCCTCTTCATTCCTCCCGCTTGCAACCCAAGCTGAAGGGAATCAGGAGAACAGGGTTGGCTTGTAAGCATGGAGTATATGTTACATGCGCTTGTAATATCAAGATTAGACCACTGTAATGCGCTCTACGTGGGGCTGCCTTTGAGGCTGCTGCGGAAACTACAGGTGGTGCAGAATGCCGCGGCCAGACTTATCAGTGGCATGAAAAAATACCAACATATTTCTCCCACTCTGGCCGCACTGCATTGGCTGCCCATCCATTTCCGCATCGACTTCAAAGTGCTGATGCTTTCGTATAAAGCCCTAAACGGCTTAGGGCCTCGATACTTGGCGGAACGCCTTCTTCCACCAAGTTCTACCCGTGTCACTCGCGCGAGTCAGGAGGTGAGGCTGAGGAGCCTAACGCTGAGGGAGGCCCGGAAAGAAAAGACAAGAAATCGGGCCTTCTCGGCGGTGGCTCCTCGCCTCTGGAATAACCTTCCCCCTGACATTCGCGCCGCCCCCTCGCTGGGTATTTTTAAAAAACAATTAAAAACACTGATGTTCCGGCAGGCCTTCCCCACCACCAATTCCTGACCTTCCCTATTTTTCCTTTGCCCTAGTCTTCGTTTCACTTCGTTCTTGCCTTTCCCCTACTTTAAAATTGTATTAATTTTTATTGTAAATTGTCATTGTTCTAAGCCGCCTAGAGTGGTCCTATGTGATTCAGATAGGCGGGATATGAATTAAATAAATAAATAAATAAATAAATAAATAAATAAATAAATAAATAAATAAATAAATAAATAAATAAATAAATAAATTTTAAAAAAATCTGAAAAGAGGGCCGGCAGAGAGAGAAAGGTTGGATGGGGGAAAGCGCTCCGTCCTTGCCAAGCCTAGAATCTACCAGGTTTTCTTTGTCAATTTCTCTGTGCCTTCCCTCTGGTCATCCTGGCTATCCCTTCCCTGCTTCCTCTCCTTCTCCACTCCTGTGTCTGTGTGTGTATGTCTGTGTCTGTGTATGTTGGGCTGCTGGGAAAGCCAGATCTGTTTTATTCTTTTCCCCCCATCTGCAATACTGAACTAGCGCTATCACAGTTTGGATAAAATAAACAAAAAACAAAACAAATATTAAAAGTAACACCACAGCAGCAGTGGGGAGTGGCTGAGAGAGGTGTCCAAGAAGAGGGAAAGTGGGCACAGGACACAGGCTCAAATGCAACAGTTTTAAAAGCCCATGTATTCTCCTCAGCCAATATACAACCCAGTTTAAAAACAGATTCAACGTTTTCTCAAAAGGACACACACACCAACCCCAAAACCACATGACTACCATGTGATTTTAAACCAAGTTCAAAACCTCCAGTACATCTGATTCATATTCATAGTGTAACCACACCCTCAGTTTGATAATAGCCATATATATTCTTCATAACATTTCTATGCTTAAGGGATTCAGGGCATGTTTGAATCCTGTAATTTTCTCTCTCCTTTCATTGTAGCTAGATACCCTTGACCTCCAGATACTATCATGATAAAACGGTATTGATGAGGCAGTCTTCCAGAGGAGGTGTTTATGGGTGGATCACAGACACCATTTCTGTGTCTTGGCTTCTTAAGCAATTAGACGGAGGTGCCTCCGCTCAGGGAAAGGGCAAGCAAGATGTTAGGCATCTGCTTTATACCTGTACTTTCTTCTGTTCTAGCCACAAGTACGGACAATACGGCTGTCTTACAAGCATTCAAACGGACGTAAGTGCTCATGTCTGGAGACTGAACCCTTGAGATAGATCAGCCTTGCTCAGTGTAGTGTCCCGGGAGTGGGAGTATTAACATCACCCAGGCCACCTGGACCAGAAATAGCACTGCCCCTTGAGTTTTTCTGATAGCACCAGGCTGGTAGGCTTAGCCAGTTCCGAATGGGCATTCCTGTGGGTTGACTCTCTCTCCCCCCTCCCCACGTTCTCCTTGCAGAGGGGAAGGCAAAGATGATACTTCTGGAGAGTTGGACTTCAGTGGGTTGCTAAAAAAGAGGTAAGTGATGATTGGGGAGAATGGGATACATCTCGACAAAAGTAAGGAGAAGGTACATCTTAATCTCCATCCTGTTTAGACCAGCGAGAATGTCTTGCTCCAAGTTGTTTAAAAAGAGCAGCAAAGCCAATGACTTCTCCTTCACAATATACTGCTAACAAGGGGAAGAATTTTGTGCTGAAGGGCCGTGAGCGCCATTCACTTCTGTCACTCCAAACAAATCAAACTGCATGTCCTTTTTTACTTTAGATGTGTAAAAAGACAAAGTCGTTCCTGCAAACCTGAAATCTGCCCCCATCGGTACAGTAGGATCTCCTTATCTGTAGGATCAGTATTGGCTGATTCACTTATCCATGATCTGAAAATATTAAAAATATTAATAATATTAAAAATATCAAAAGAAAAATCCTAGAAATATATATTTCTAAAGATGAAGTTACCAGAACAGGCCACTAGGGGAAGCCAGAGATCATGTTATGTATATTATTTGCTATTAAAATAGTGTTCACTGTAATGCATGTTTTTCAGCATCAGCAGGCGGGGGCTTAGAACCTATCCCCTATGGATATGGAGGTTCTACTGTATTGGCCAAAGGGGAAATAGCAGTTCTCTCCCCAACTGCATGCATACAGTGAATGCATTCAGTGGTAATATGGTGCAGTGGTAAACTTTGTCAGTGTGCCTATCACACCCTCCTCTGTAACCCCAAGCAACATACCTACGTATATAGCAGTGATTCCCAGCCTGGGAAATGCATACTCCTAAGATTGCGAACCAGGACAGTTAGGGTTAAGAAAAAAAAAAAAAGAATAATGGCGGGAAAAGGCCCACACAGTCATAGTGTAAGACAAGATACAGGTCAACATTTGTGAAATCAATTGAATATTATGACGAGTGGCGGAGTGGGTTTTCACCTTGAGAAAAGCCCTGTTCACTCGCTTTGCCCATTTGGTGAATGCTGGGGAGTCCCTTCCTAAACAATGTGTTGTAAATATGCCAATACAGCACAAATGTTCAGCTGCACACCCCTCACAGGCTCAGTTTTCACGCTCCTCCGCGTTGTGAACCTTCAAGTGCTGTCGCACTGGTCCCAGTATATATGTAAGTGGGTACCTCAGTCAATCCTGTGAGCCCAGCAACCCTATTAATTGCAAGCATTTTGCTATTACGAAGGGTTTAATTTATGGAAATGGGCTGCCAAGAGGTAGACAATGCAAAAAAGGTTGGAAACCACTGCTATATAGCGTACTACCCAATTGGTCAACATCAGCGTGAGGGCAGTCCTTTGGCTAATTGCCTAGGTCAGGAGAAACCCCTGGGGTGTTCAGTGGTCTGCCAGCACAGGTTCACCTTGCAAAATGGCACAGGCCAACCATGGTCCTCTCAGCATGGTTGGGCTGAAACTCCCACCATTCATCTCCTTTCATTACAGGGGTTCATTTCTTTCCCTCGCCGTTTGCTTTCCTCTGTGTTAATCTCTCACAGAAACAACGGTAAAACTTGGAAAGCCTTGTTAACACTGGAGGCATTCAGAAGGAACTTAGATAACCACCTGGCAGATATCCTTTGATTTGTATTCTTGCATCAAGCAGGGGGTTGGACTTGATGGCCTCATAGGCCCCTTCCAATGTTACTATTCTATGGTTCTATGATCCCCTAGTTCATTTACCAAAGCAAGAAAAGCTGATTGGCATTTTTGGCTGCTCTAGCAGATGATCTTGCAGCTGTGATGTTCAACACTCGGAAACCTTAGATTTATCTCTTCCAGAAACCTCTGGTCGTGCTGGCTGAAGGATTCTGGGAATGATAGACACACCCACCCAAATCAAATGTTCCAAATGCTTCAGTTGGTCATTTCCCCTGGGGAACTGAGGGAGCAGGAGATCAATTGAAAATCTAGAAGTGAATGCTTGAAGAATTCTGCCTTTTTCTCCCACCCTTTCCTTCAGAGAGGTCCAGCGTGAGGAGGAGGAGAAGAAGAAGAAGAAGAAGGATGATGATGATGATTTGGGCATCCCTCCAGAGATCTGGGAGTTGTTGAAGGGTGTGACCAAGAAAAGCGAGTACGAGCGCATTGCCTTTGAGTATGGCATCACTGACCTGCGTGGCATGCTCAAGAGGCTCAAGAAAACCAAAGTGGAAGTCAAGAAGAGCGAAGGTCAGCTGGGATGCCTGGGAAGGGGCCAGGTCTCCTGAAGGGTCATCCATGGACCACTTGGTATAGACTTAGACAGCATCAGGGGTCCATCCTCGATCTTCTGGAGGAGGAGAAAGATGTAGGAAAGAAGCCCCTGTCTACACAGCTTTTCTGTAGCTTTGGCCAACTTGAAGAAAATGGGGATAGGACATGTGGCTTTTGTTTGACTGGGAGGGGGTGTGGTATAATCATCAAGCACAGTGAATTAACTTCATTGTTCCTCTAAATCAGGGGTGTCCAACCTTTCACCTTCCCTGGGCCACATTAGAAGATGAAAATTTGGTTTGGGCCGCACATACATTTGGTTTGGGCCGCATGGGGGAGGCAGCCCTAGCCTTCCTCCGCAGCCCCGCTCCAAGCGCGCTTACCGGTAGCTGCGATCTTAGATAGCAGAGGCTGCCAGCTTCGACTCCGGCAGCTTTATGGGGCTGGGAGGGGGTCCACCTATTGACGGGGAGGGTGCAATGCAGTCACGCAGCCCCCCTGTCCCCTCCCCTCCCACTCCATCCTTCCTTCCCTCTCCCCCCCTCGACTGTTGTGACATGCCCCGGCCACATTCCGGCCGCAAGCGCCAGCAGTGTAACTTGAAACTTTGGAATTTCTTTAAAAATAAAAAATTGCACTGGGCCGCATTACGAGCTGACCTGGGCCGCATGTGGCCCTCAGGCCGCAGGTTGGACAAGCCTGCTCTAAATACTGCCCCACCTCCTTTTGATGGCATTGTCTCAGCTAAAAGAAATGCATGGTTTCAGGACTGCAGGCAGGAGGGAGCAAGCTCTTGAGAAAATATTGTCCAGTGATCTCCTATCAGATAGTGTCCCACCCAAGTCCAGTGAGCTCTCTGTGTACAACCTATGGGGGACTCATAGGAGAGGATGGAAGGAGCCTCATTTCCAAATTTGGAGAGGTTTTCCCTGGCTCAGTCATAATCCACACTAAGATTCCCCATCAGGCTTCATGGTAGATGCAGAGGATTGTATGTTGTGTTTCGAGGAAGGAATGCTCTACAACCTTGCACCATTTTCTTCTTAGATGCTGTTCTCTTTCTACATATTCTGTTTTTCATCAAGGTGCAGGAAGTCATCCCACACGAGTGCCATCGGACTACTGCAATGCATGTGCAAGGGTTTGAGAGCTTTTCTTGAAAGCCAAAATATAAAATTAAAGAAAGCCTGTCATTACCTGTTGAAATCTGTTAGCACTCCTGGGAAATGATTTCAGGAAGAGCTTTGTGACTGAGCAATCATACTTGCAAATGAAGCCTGTGTTTTCCTCCATCAACCAATCACAAAACAAAGCAAGCTCCTTTGCAAGCTATGGGAGGTGTGAAAAGCTCCTGCTGCATCAATCAGACATTTTTTTGGCATTTAAGGAATTCTTTTTTCCAATGATGGGTTACCTCTTCCAAAATAGGAACTGAGGTTTATTGATGGTTTAAGAGAGAAGGACCATGGATGAAACAGGAAAAAGAGCGGGAAATGGTTTTGTGCCAAATGCCCCATGGAAGAAAAAAGGGGGAAAGAAGCATTTCTGATTCTGTTTCCCCACTTCTTTTGTAGCCTTCATTAAAAAACTGGACCCTGCTTACCAAGTTGACAAGGGCCATAAGATCAAGATGTGGGTGGAGGTGAGCAACCCAGACCTTCCAATCAAATGGATGAAAAATGGACAAGTGATCAAGCCCAGTGGCAAGTGAGTTGGAAGAAGGTTTCAGAGGGAAGGATGCTCGGTTGTTGTTCTCTCAATGTAGAATGGGGATGGCTAGGGGATGGGGAAACAGATAAGGGAGCTATTTTGGTGGGGAAGTTCTGGAGTCATCTGTGTCTGATTTGAGCTTCATGTAATTGTTCCTTCCTATGGACAGGTACATCTTTGAGAATGTGGGCAAGAAGCGCATCCTGACCATCACCAAGACCACACTAGCTGATGACGCAGCCTACGAGTGCGTTGTCGGGGATGAGAGGTGCTCCACGGAGGTCTTTGTCAAAGGTGAGGCTGGAGGGTGCGCGCATGAGGATATCACCGCTCAGCAAAACGGAAAACACAGGGGCGGAGTAAGCAAGATGGCAGCTCCAATGGTGGAGGCAAGCATAGAAGCTGGCTGGCTGAGGCCCTGATCGCCCCAGGGAAATGTTCCCTCGTTCTGATTATACTTTCCTTACTTATGTTGCCCTGAATCACGGTCACGTGGTATATATACCAAGGTGAACATCTCAATTACTTCTAACGTTACCGATTCATTTCCTCCATTATGGTCGACTACATGGAGGGGCCAATTTATTTTTTTCTTGCACATAGTGCCCCCCATGCCCCTCCTGAGCCAGACAGGAGGTGAGGAAACTTTCTCCCTGTTGCAGCATCTGAGGCAACATTGCAGCCTTTCTGGTCGGGTGCCTCCTTCCTCTGGTAATCAATCGCCAAGCCCGGCCATGGGAGCAGAGCCGGTCTGGAGAGAAAAGTCCCCAGGTCTGCAACCCCTCCAAACCCAACATTCCCCATCCTCGCCACCACCTGGGCCGGCCTGACTGCACCCACCCATGACCCATCAGCAGAGCGAGGTGGGAACGAAAAGCCCAGCCCACTGCCCTGTCCGAAGCAGGAAGGTGGGGAGCTGGGTGGACAGGCAGAAGGAGGACTGCCAAGTAGGCATGGGAGAAAGAGCGGGAAAAGGAGGAGGAGGAGGAGGAGAGGAGAAAAGAAGGAAGCAGCTGTGGAGGCTGTGGAGAAGAGATGAGGGAAAGAACAGATCAGGATCTTCACACAAGCTGGTAAGGAATGTTTCAGTACATCATTGGTACAAAATAAAGCAACCCTCCCAGCCAGGGGGAAATGTTTTGCAGTTATACCACTGGCCAGGAAAATGATTTGGTAATGGCCATGCCTCATGTGATTGGGAATTTATGCAGCCATCTATCTAGGCGCGGTGTGTGTGTTTAGTCGTTTAGTCGTGTCCGACTCTTCGTGACCCCATGGACCAGAGCACGCCAGGCCCTCCTGTCTTCTACTGCCTCCCGGAGTTGTGTCAGGTTCATGTTGGTTGCTTCGCAGACACTGTCCAGCCATCTCATCCTCGGTCGTCCCCTTCTCCTCTTGCCATCACACTTTCCCAACATCAGGGTCTTTTCCAGGGAGTCTTTTCTTCTCACGAGATGGCCAAAGTACTGGAGCCTCAGCTTCAGGATCTGTCCTTCCAGTGAGCACTCAGGGTTGATCTATCTAGGCGCAGTGGAGGCAAACCTTTTTCGGCTCGAGTGCCCAAAATGAGGGGGTGGGGAAGAAACCAGTGGCTGCCGTGCCGCCCGGAAGACCGGAACTGGAACAGGAAGTGGCACTTTCAGGGGGAATCATGGGGACGGACAGGAAGTTAAAGGGGGAATCATGGGGACGAACAGGAAGTTAAAGGGGGAATCATGGGGATGGAGAGGAAGTTAAAGGACCCAGAACAGGAAGAGGAGAAAGGGGGAATACCAGCTGCAGCCACTTCAAAAGATTTGTTTCTACAAGGGTGCGTGGGCGGGCTGCTCACTCGTGTGCCAGAAGAAAGGGCTTCACGTGCCACATGTGGCACGCGTGCCGTAGGTTCGCCATCCCTGATCTAGGGTATAACTAGGGAACATTTCCATGGTCTGATCAGGGCCTTAGTTATATCGGAAGGGTTTGGTGCTGGTATGCAAGCCGCATCCCTGCTCGACTGTCTGTCTCTCTGCCTCTCTGTTTGTAGAACCTCCTGTCCTGGTTGTGAGTGGCCTGGATGATCAGCAGGTGGTAGTGGGAGACCGAGTGGAGATGGAAGTTGAAGTGTCTGAGGAAGGAGCCCAGGTGGTCTGGTAAATTCCCTTGCAAGCCTTTCTCCTCCGCCTTTCTCCTCCATTTTCCTTCCGGCCAATTGCTACCCAAACAATCCCCATCGCACTTCCTGGCTTCAACAAAACTATTGAAATTTCTGTGTGCCTGTGTGATTTCTAGATGAAAGGTCTTGGGTTCAGTCCCTGACGTTCCCAATTAAAACTGAGGATGAGGGAGAAATTCGCTACGTTCGCATTTAATGCAAATGTGGAAAGTACCTAATTTTGCACTTTAAAATTAGTACACAAACTGCCCTGCTCATCAAGCTAAAACACTGCATACTTTGGGGCTATTAACTGGAAGCTGAGTGACCCAAGCTTTTATCAGTACAGATGCCTGGTGTCCCAATGAGTTGGTTGCCCTACTTTGCACCTTCTGGTAAATTTTTAAAAAATTCATATTAGAAGATAGGAGTCTTTTAAACATCAGGTCTCTCAGACAGTCATTGGCATGTTCTGTGCATGAGAGTTGTCCCTGATTCCTATGACTGGTATCTTTATACACATATGTGCATACACACACACACACACACACACACACACACACACACACACACGTGTGTCTCACTGTCTGCCTGGCTTTGCCTGCTCTCCAAACTAGCCCCTTTCTTTCTCTCCATCTCCAGGTGTAAGAATGGTGTAGAACTGACTCGAGAAGAGACTTTCAAGTACCGCTTCAAGAAGGATGGCAAAAAGCACATCCTCATCATCAATGAGGCCACCAAGGAGGATGCTGGACGCTACATGATCAAGACCAATGGTGGCCAATCAGAGGCAGACCTCGTAGTTGATGGTATGTGGATCGGGACCGGTAGATGGATAGAGACATCCCACTGGGGGGTTTTCTCAGTGGGATGTTGTAAAGTCGTTCTTGACCATCTCTCTCTTGCTACACAGATAAGCAGCTTGAGGTCCTTCAGGATATTGCTGACCTCACAGTCAAAGCTGCAGAGCAGGCAGTCTTCAAGTGTGAAGTGTCAGATGAGAAGGTGACAGGCAAATGGTATAAGAATGGAGTTGAGGTCCGGCCCAGCAAACGTATTACAATTTCTCACAAGGGCAGGTAAGCAGGAAGGCTAGAGAGTACTGTGTTGTGAAACAATACGACTCCCATGGCTTTGTTTATCATGGGTAAAAAGAAAAATCTTAGAAATACAGTATATATTTCTAAAGCTGAAGTTACCAGAGGTGGCCACTGAAGGGAGCCAGACACTGTGTTATGTATAGTGTTCACTAATATATTTCTATATTGTCATTACCATAGCTGGCCACTCTAGAGGGAGCCAGAGGCCATGCTGTATATAGCGATTGCTATTAAAATAGCGTTCACGATAATCCATGTTTTTCAGCATTGGCAGGAGGGCTTAGAACCGATTCCCCCTAGATGCAGGGGTCCTACTGAACAGCCCATTCTGTTGTAGTAATATGTGTAGAATGTCGGTCCTGGACATCAGAAATACAAAGCTTCTTTGGGTCCTGTGGCTGGAAAAGTTACTTTTATGGGTAATAATTTCTGGAATCCCACAGTTAGCATGGCTACTGGGAAAACTGCTGCAAAGTGTTGCGAGCCTCAAGGCAGAATTGGTACCAGCACAGCAGATCCAAGAGTCCAAGAAGCTGAAAGCTCAGCTCACTATGTTGCCCTGGATAGATCTATTATTCTAGCATCCTATACAGCTTACTTTAAAATGTCTGGCTTTTCTATAGCGAGTTACTCTTCTGCAGAAGGTGATTCTTCCAAATCACCGTAGCCAGCATCACCCAGCCAGTGTGACTGCTAAGCATGTGGGCGGTGGATCCAGACAGTTCCTTGTCCAAAATTCATTGATCTCAGTTTTGGTCAAATCTTTGCTAAAATATGGGGGTCCTTAGATTGCCTTGGACAAACTGTCATTATCCATTCAGTTAAATATGCCTTGATTGTTGTAGAGATAAAAAGAAAGAAAGAAAACTTGACTTTTTTTTTCCTGTAGATTCCACAAGCTGGTCATTGATGATGTGAGACCAGAAGATGAGGGAGACTACACTTTTGTTCCTGATGGATATGCGCTTTCACTTTCTGCCAAGCTCAACTTCTTGGGTCAGTGTAAGAAGGAACTTGAGCAAGAAGCTCTAAGATCTGGCACTTTCAGGGGTGGCTGCAGTTGTCTGAAGGGAACATATGCCCGTCCCGGAACCTTGAAGATTGCTCCATGACATAGATTTTTTTTCCTTTCAAAAATCTTTTTTTAAACTGAAGCTTCCTTGCGCCCTCTACTGGACACATTTTTAAATTTAAATTTGGAGGTTTGAAGAGCTATAGGAGTGATTGGCCCTCAAACCATGGCAAAAAGGGTGTCTCACTCAACTCACAAGAGATCAACCTTCAGACCAATAGAGTTTTTGGGGTAAGGGGGCAGGGAACATGAGAAGGTTATATTTGGCCCCCTGGGGTACACATGTTGTCCACCTGCTCTACATGCACTCTTCCTTTTTAAGGGCATGTCTATATGGCTATGTCTACATGGGGTTATGATTTGTCTCTATTTCTGACATTCATACTATGACATTACTTATGTAATCAAAGTGACACCACCCATGTTCAAGGCAGAGGTATTAGCAGGCTTGTGGAACGGCCAAATTTTGCAAAAGAACTAAAAATATGTTAGAAAAAAATATAAGATGAGAACTCTCCAAAACAAGCCAATGAGGAGGACACAGAAAGTGGACAGAAAGCCTGTACATATGGACATTTGTCCCACTGTTTGATGCGCTGATGGGTCGTGTTGGTCCACTCTTTTTTCAGCCATCGACATGGGGATATCACTGGAGCAGACCAGTTTGCTCCAACCTGTGCCTTTTTTGAACCCCTGTTAGGGGATTCTACTACTTTGATGTGGATTGTAGGGTTCCATTTTAGTCCTTTACAAGCCACTTTAGGAGACTGAAAGTTAAACACTTCTGGTTAACTGTAGAGAGTTAGGGGAAATGAAATTATTATTAACCACTTTGATTTTTTTTTTTTGCCTGTTTGTATTTTGCTGATCGAAACCATGGCTGTGTGCAGTTTCTCAATTGGCAGTGAGACCAAGAAATATTTTAAAAATTTTAATCTGAGCATTTCATTGCATCAGTGATGTTCTAGCAGATTTTTAAAAAGTCACTTCCCCTGACTCCACAGATGATCCAAGGAAGTGTTTAATTGACAGGAAGTCAATATGCCATTTGAATGGAAGGAACACACTAAATGGCACATCACTCCTCCACCTGACCTCAACTGACCATTTGCAGCCCAATCCAGCCTGCACTAAAATGGACAGTCTAGACAGGGCCATAAAAAACTGACTGGACTTGTGGAACTATAGAATCCTAGAACAATGGAGTTAGAAAGGGCGTATAAGGCCATTGAGTCCTACCACCTGCTCAGTGCAGTATATGCTGAAACTAGTAGACTTGGAAACCTGGAATATAGTTTTCTTTTAAAAATGGGAGATTAACATTGAATTTTTAAAATGGGAAATTAATTTTGTAAAATTACGGAAGTCACATTCTCTGTTTTCCTGCTTGCTCAAGGACATTACTTCTGATCAATCTGCTTTTAGCTGTGAGGAAATTCCGGGTGTTGTCATTTCCCAGAGGGACACTGCTGTTGGGCACCCCGGTTATGTAGTGGCATAAGAAGTAGATGTTAGAACCTCAAAGACTGCTCAGAGATGTTCATTGCTTTTTTTCTGTCTCTTCTTCCCCCTATGCTTTCTCACCTCATCCAGAAATCAAGATTGAGTATGTCCCCAAACAAGGTGAGTAGATTGTGCCATTCTTGGGGAAAAATTGGTGGAAGGAAAGGGCTGAAAATTCTCTGGCAGAGAAACATCTGATTTAGATGGGTTTATAACCTACATCTCTTGTTTATTGCCTTAGGAATCAGTGGGTATTGTTGTTGTAGAAAGGAGTCAGAAAAGTTCCTCTTTTTTTGACTACTGTCTGTACTGGTTGGGAGGGGTGTTCAAGGAACTGTGGCCCCAAGCCAGATTCCCCCCACCCACCCTCAAAACTCTCTCAGCCTTTCAACAGACTTCAGCAAATCCCCTGCTGCAGAAGAATGTGATTTTATCAAATTTTATCTCACTGCCATTTCTGGTTCCCCCCCCCCAGAGCCCCCTAAGATCCACTTGGACTGTGGTTCAGGAAAAACAAACGAAAACACCATTGTGGTGGTCGCTGGCAACAAGCTGCGCCTTGATGTGTCAATCACTGGGGAACCTCCTCCAGTGGCCACTTGGATGAAGGGCGAGGAGGTAGGTGATGGGTTTGTTTTTTTTTTTTTGACAAGAAAATTCATTATCTGGAATTCTGGGTCCATGTTTTCCATTTCAGACTCGGATCATTGAAATTGCACAATGGAAAACCGAAGGTGCTCTCAGATGGGGTTCTGCTTATGAGACTACTTATGTCGTTCATGAAATTTCATTGGGGGTGGGCAGGACAGTTGATGATCCTGGCCGGGTTGCTTGTAACCCTCCCACATTTCCCAACATGTGTCTTTTTCCTTATTGAAGAACATTCATCAAGAGGGAAAAACAGAAAATCTGTGTAATGGAAAATGATTGGTAGCACTAGCTTGGAAACACCTAGTTACAAATCAATCGGTAAAGGTAAAGGTTCCCCTTGACAATTTTTGTCCAGTCGTGTTCGACTCTAGGGGGCGGTGCTCATCCCTGTTTCCAAGCCATAGAGCCAGTGTTTTTGTCCGAAGACAATCTTCCGTGGTCACATGGCCAGTGCAACTTAGACACGGAATGCTGTCACCTTCCCACTGAAGTGGTCCCTATTTATCTACTTGTATTTGCATGCTTTCGAACCGCTAGGTTGGCAGGGACAAGCGACGGGAGCTCACTCTGTCGCGTGGATTCGATCTTACAACTGCTTGGTCTTCTGACCCTGCAGCACAGGTTTCTGTGGTTTAGCCCGCAGCGCCACCACGTCCCTCCTACAAATCAATAGTTCCTCACAATTAATTCCTTTCCTTATAAATAAGGTATAACTACATTATACTCTGGTTATAATTTAATGACAGATAGCTTCACTCTTTTTGCAGTATAACTGTAACACTTTAGTTATTTTGTAGTTATAAAGGTATAGCCTCATAAAAAAAGAAATGAATGCCAGAGGTTCTAGTTCAAGTACTGGTTTGTGCTATGTTTTGTGTTGCTACATGAAAAATAGTGATTTTTTAAAAAGTAAATGAATACATCTATTTTAGTTATTTTTGAGAAATGGGGGAAGTAAAAGCACAATAAGCAGTTAGCGTATAGTTAGCATTCCCAAAAGTGACCACCTTTGAGACATTTGAATTAATCACATTTAAAAAGATGCATTTGAAAGCAGCTTAAGTAGAAGAGACTAAAATAGATTATGCATTCCATTTATTATTAAAGTCCTTCACAATCATTCCAAAGCTTTCTAAAATGATGTAAGTGCTCTATTTTCTTAAAGTATCATGAATGCAAGTAAAGTGCCTATACTGTACAATAATACTTGAACACAAGCTTCCTTTCTGTGTGGATTACTATCTTTTAACTCACATTAAATGAATCATAGCAATTAATATCCAGTTGCTATCTTCCAATAAGGCAGAGTTTTATAGTTATAAAAACCACCCTCCCTTTTCTTACCATCTCTTGTATGTATATACAGTATTCTGACATCTTAATCACATCAACTGAGCTCTGATTTTATGGTTTAGTTTATATTTTCAGAATTGCAATCTGTCCTGACTCCTCAAAAAAAGGAGGCAGGGGACATAAATAAATCTTCTAAAGCCCTACCAAATGGGACTCAATGGGACTCACATCTCTGAAGATTACAGGATTATGTTGAAAACCATACCACAAAACCTTGAGGAACGGGTTCAAATTAAAGTTTAGTCAAACTTTATGCGTATGAAAATCAGTGAGGCTTAAGTTAAATTGAGACTAGGTTTTCCCATTGATCACAATATTTTTTTTGGACTTACAGTGGGGTCTCGACTTACGAACGGCTCGACATATGAATGTTTCGACTTACGAACCGCTCTCATAGGAATATATGGACTCGACTTACGAACTTAGATTCGAGTTACGAACTCTTTTTCCCCCCTTTTTTTAAAGCTAAGTCATCTTAGGTTAAAAGGAAAAAAGAAAAAAATATTCCCCTCTAGTGGCAGAAGGCAGAATAGCAGCTTCCCATTAGTTTCTATGGACGGAAAAGAGCAGATACGGATCAAATGGTTTTCAATGCATTTCTGTGGGAAATGCAGATTCGACTTAAGAACTTTTCGACCTGAGAACTGCCTTCCAATACGGATTAAGTTTGTAAGTCGAGAGCCCACTGTATATACCGCCCCATAGCACTACAAGCACTCTCCGGGAGGTTTACAATTTAATTATACAGGCTACACATTGCCCCCCCAGCAAGCTGGGTACTCATTTTACCAACCTCGGAAGGAAAGCTGCACTACAGGGTTTTAACCACTGCGCCACGAGGCTCTTTCCCTGTACACAGGGAACCAGCTTTCCGTTGCCGTGTATTTGGCCAGCTGCCCACAGTTTAGAACTCACTGGCACCATCAAGAATGATGTAATCTTGTTTTTGCTTTAACATGAATATAAAGTTTCCCAAATCTTAGCTCCTCACAGTGCCTCTTAGGTTTGGCTTCCTGAATATTTAGCTCTGCTTGACCTTTCTCTGCCTGTTCCCCCGATCCTTCAGATCTTCGCAGAGAAGGAGGGCCGGGTTCGCATAGAAGAGCGGAAGGAGCTGAGCAGTTTTGTGATAGAGAGCGCTGAGCGCTCAGATGAAGGGAGTTACACCATCAAGGTGACCAATCCCGTGGGTGAGGATGTTGCCTCCTTGAACATCAAGGTTGTGGGTGAGTATCGGCAGGGGCTAGATGGGGAGGTGCAATGACTCCGTCACCCTGGCTGGCCCAGCATCCCACTCCCTCTCACTTCCATTGTTCCTTGTCTTTGGCAGATGTTCCTGATCCGCCTGACTCTGTGCGCATCACCTCTGTTGGAGAGGACTGGGCCATTTTGGTGTGGGACCCACCAAAGTATGACGGCGGCATGCCTGTTACTGGTGAGAGTGCCAACTGATCAGTCAAACTGCACCAGAGTAGATTTGAGCCTAAAGTTAGCTAACAGCACCGCTACTGAGCTGTAATATTAGCAGAATTCGGGGAAGTTGTTTTTAGCAAATTATCATTATAGACTCACATAAATAGTTAGTTGCCATTATAGGAAATCTCAGAAATACTTCTTTTTGGATGACACTCTTAGAATCCCTCAGCGCAGCATGGTTATTCTCACAGAAGGAGCCAGAGATTGTTCAACGTATAGCGTTCGATACTTCAGCATTTTTTGGCATCCGTAGCTTGGGGTGTGGAACTGATCCCCCATGGATACCGTGGTCCTATGATATCTTTCCTCCACTGATCTTTTTATATGTTAGGGTACCTCATGGAGCGCAAAAAGAAGGGAAGCATGCGCTGGATGAAACTGAACTTTGAAGTCTTCACTGAGACCACCTATGAGTCCACCAAGATGATTGAAGGGGTGCTGTATGAGATGCGTGTCTTCGCTGTCAATGCCATTGGAGTCTCTCAGCCCAGCCAGAACACCAAACCTTTCATGCCTATTGGTAAGTGAAAAGCTGAACTTGAAAAAGATAATTCTCTTAGGAATTCCCTTTTGGAAGGCCATGGATAAAACGATGGAGAGAGGTAGTGGAGAGGTGAGGAAAGACTGGTAGTATGAACCAGATCCTTGGTTTTAGCCATGCGGTGAGGGGATTTGAGTGTGTCAGGGAAGCTGGCAGCTTCCCTGACACAGTCCATTACGGGCCTGGACTCCCAGCAGCATCACCCAAGATGGAAGGGCCACAGCTGAGACACCAAACTAAGAGGCATCCACTGACTTCAAGGGTAAAGGCTGCATCAGCAGCAGAGGATGGATTGTTCCAGTGGTGATGAGGGTGGCAGCTACTGGGCAGCAGTGGTCTCTGAAGGTGACACTGGCAGAGGAGGCAATTGATGGAAGAAACATCAGTAATCTAAAAGATGCAGATGACATCATCTTATTGGCAGAAAGCAGTAATGACCTGAAATGACTTTTCATGAAGAAAGAAGAAAATGCCAAAGCAGGACCACAGTTGAACATGTACATAAGTGTGTAATAACTCTTCCCCCTCTCTTTTCAATTCTGTTTCAGCCCCAACCAGTGAGCCAATCCACCTCACCTTGGAGGATGTGACAGACACCACAGCCACACTGAAGTGGCGTCCTCCAGACCGGATTGGCGCAGGCGGCATTGATGGCTACCTCATTGAGTACTGCAAGGAAGGAAGTGAGTTACTGCAGCTGATAAGAGAGCTAATCTGAGAGTCTGTCTGTGTATAGGGAATCTTCATTTATTGAGCTCTTCATCAACTTATTGATGCCACTTGCTCCATTCAAGCAGGAGGTCCTGAACTTTCTTTAGCCAAACTCCCCATGAGATCCTCATCTCTCTGAAGGAGAATCATCCCTCAGTTTGTGTGTATTTGTATGTCTGTACTTAATCTCAGTTTCTCCATTCATTCATTCATTCATTCATTCATTCATTCATTCATTCATTCATTCATTTACCCACTTTCTCCCCATAGGGGATCCAAAGCGGCTCACAATTGATAAAACAACAGATTCAAAAACACTATATAAACACCACTTTTAAGAAACGATTAAACACGTTTTAAGATTTTTAAAAGAAAACAAGCTTAAAAAACAATATAAAAACACTTAATTTTTACAGTTCAGTTATTCACGTTTTAGCCATGTTTGATTAAAGTGAGCAGGAAAAGGATGAAGAGGATGATGTTGAAGTTACACTAATAGCCCACTTTTCCTCCAATGAGTACAAGGCAGTACCTTCCTCGCCATATATATCTGCACAACAGCATAATGAGGTAGGTCAGGCTAAGAGAGAATGACCGCCTCAGGGTTGCCTAGTGGGTTTCCTGAGTGCGGCCTTGGATGTGTATCTTCCAAATCTTAGTCCAACATAACTACTACGCTGTGCTGGTCACCAGTGTTGTTTGCAGTAACACACCTCCCCTTTCTTCAGTCGCTGTATTTCCCCACCAGCACCATCACATCTCATTCTGGGAAATCTATGCTCCTCATGGGTCTTACCTGTGAAGTTAGGGTAACGGTAGCTTTTTCACCCTGGGTATCTTGACTCTTAGCTGACTGGATTGCTAAATGGATTAGGTATCCGGCTTTAGACTCACAGGTTGGGAGTTCGATTCCCCGCTGCAGTTCCTCTGAGTAGAACCAGCTTGTGTGGCCTGGGGCAAACTGCACAGTCCCAGGGCCGAAGAAGGGAAGTGGAAATCACTTCTGATTATTCCTTACCTGAAAATAAAATCTGAGAAGGGTTACCATAAGTCAGAATTGACTTGACCACACATAGTGATGGTTATAATTATCTTGACCTTTGACCTAGCTCTTCTTTTCCTCACAGTGACGCAGGCCAGGTTTCACTGTTCCCTTTTTTTATCCTGGCATCCTTTATTGTGCTTTCCTCTTCGGAGGATGCCTGCGTCCAGTCTTGGTCAACCTATTATTTGCCACTTGGGTAGCCTCAGCTGGCTCCTACATTGTTGGAACCTTGGCCCATCCCTGAAATATTATAAGTGCAGCTGCCATTTTGACATAAATACAATAAGCTGAATTTATTCTGTACCTGGAGCCAAAATCATTGTGTTTCTTATCATCTGCTTCCTGCCATCTAGTAACTTAGGAAAGTTACTTTTTTGGAGGGCAGGTCTCAGAATTTTAACTGATGGCCATGCCAGCTCACTGATTCTGTGTATTTTTTTAAAAAAAATCTGAAAATTTTAAATCTCTGCATGAGCTCATGAGCAATGGGTGGTCCCTTCTCAAATTCTTATATATGATCCATCTCTCCAATATCCTGCTCGCTTTATGCTTTTCCTCCTCCCTCACCCTTTGGTCTTGTCTCTCTTTCTCAGGTGATGAATGGATACCTTGCAACACAGAGCCAGTAGAACGTTGTGGCTTTACTGCTAAAGACCTTCCAACGGGCGAGAAGCTTTTTTTCCGGGTCATTGCGGTCAACATTGCAGGCAGGAGTGTCCCAGCCACTTTCGCGCAGCCGGTCACTATCCGAGAGATTGTCCGTGAGTCAGCCTCAAGCCTGTTGTATTTCTTCCTTGGGGCCCTTGGCCTTCACTGTCTTATAAGGGGAGACGGTAAATTGTAAGGGCAGGGGACCTATCAAGATTCTGGAGGTGGTGGGAGGGGAAATCTGCCTTTTGCTCCCCATTGACCGGAACTGAAAGGGGACGGTGTGGCTACTTGTAAAGGGAGACCAATGGGACCATCCCATCCACAAAGGTATTGTGCCCAACCAAATTTGCATCAGACGTCTTAAAATAACAGACAAGGACAAGAGAATTATAAAAAATAAAGAAGACAAAAACATTGTGGCACTTTAACGACAAACTGCTTTATTTTAATGTGAGCTTTCATGAACAAGTCCACTTCCTCAGATAGTTGTCAGCTGCCCAACATTTCATCTAGTTCAGCCCTAATTTTATTTCCTTGTTTTTACATTGCTTAAGTGACCTTAAGAACTTCTATTTTCAAGTGGAAAAGTAGGCTAATCATAACAGCAGTTACTACTACCACTGCAACTACTGCTACTACTACATCATCATCATCATCATCATCATCATTCCCTGCCGTTTCTGTCAACCAATTTCTTGGATGGTGCTTAAGAGACAGGATGGTTTATACACCGATCTAGTGGTAAATTCTAGTGGGCTAAATTTTAGGGATCAGAACAGCCACCAGACCAGGAAATAACACATTAGATTTAACGTGTTAATGCCAGTGTTGTTACTTTTGTGCAAACAAAACAAAACAAAACACCAAGAAGGCATCTAATATTTTAAAAAGCAATGTTTTAAAAACAAGAAAAATGTTTGCTTCTAGACATTATTTTTCAGATCCCTCTCCTAGTTTGTCACTGGTTAATCCAAAGGAATTATTCCAATGTTAATGCTTTAAATTAAATCTACTAATTTTTCCAAACTCTGAGACTACGTAGCTATCTCAATCCATTTTTTAATTTTAATTTTAGTTTTTCCTGAATTCAGTGTCATTCTGTGCCACCTCATTTGTCCCTCACGCTGCCCCTGGTCCTTCCCAGTTATTAGAATGTTTAAAAACAGGAATCTGTCAACTCTTGTGAAATAAATCTGTAATCTGTGTTGGGGTGGAGGTGTGGAGTTGCATAGCATTCTTTTCAGTATTGTTCAAACCATTATCCTTCTTGGCTGCTTTCTCTTCCTGTCCCAGCCACCTGAGTCTGGTGCCCTTGCATCTCTTTGCTGTTTCCCACTATCTTTATCCATGAGGGTTCAATATTGTCAAATCTCCCACTTCTTCTTCTCTCTGTGTCTCTCTCTCTTCCCAACAGAACAACCCAAGATTCGTCTGCCTCGCCAACTTCGGCAGACGTACATCAGAAAAGTTGGGGAGCAAATCAATTTGGTGATCCCTTTCCAGGTAAGCAACTGACTGAAAAATTCATCTCCTCTCCCCTTTACTAATGAAAGTCATTTTTCAGAGGAGAGAAGACCAAATACAGTGGTGCCTCGCAAGATGAATTTAATTCATTTTGAGGGTTAATGACGTCTTGCGAAACGCGTTTTCCCATAGGAATGCATTGAAATCTAATTAATGCGTTCCCATGGGCAAAAAAAGTCAGAACAGAGTCAAATTTGGTTTACAAAGGGTTTCTTAAGTACTCTTTAAAGCCATACATATTGTGCAGATGATCTCAAAAATTTCAATCAAAAACATTTTAAAATTAGCAAACATGAGGCAGGAACAAAAAACGGAAAAGATTCTTCTTGCGAAGCATGGCCATAGGAACATTCGTCTTGCGAGTCATCAACCCCATTGGCAAAACCATTTGTCTTGCGAGTTTTTGTCCTGAGAGGCATTCGTCTTGCAAGGCTCCACTGTACATATTACCTTTTGTACTATTTGCAAAGATAAGAGCAGAGTGTACATGAGCGCAAGAGCCATCAGTGTTCCTCCCAGGCAACCATGGCTCTGTGGAGTCTGTTGATTTCCTACGTGGAAATCCTTCAAACCTCTGATCAAGTTCTAATCAACTCCAGGTGTCCATATATCTTTTGACATGCCCAAACCACTTATATGCTATATAACAGGGATGGGGGAGAAACAGCCCTCCTGATGTTGTTGAACTACATTACCCACCATTCCTCACTGCTAACATTTCTGGTTATGAGATCTGCAGCCCAACAACCTTTGAAAGGCAGCCAAACATGATGGAAATTACATCCAATCTTACAACAGTGAGTTTTTCCTTCAGCCGTGTTATCCTAGCTCATAGCTGAAGGAATTTGTCCAGAAATATATCCATGGTATAATAAGGACTATAATCAATGAGCTAGTCTATTTATTTCATAAATTGATTGAATGGGTAGGTGTTTCTTTTTTTCACTCCTTGAATTTTTCACTTTATTGTAATAACATAAAAATAAGAATCCACCAGCAGCAGGGCCATTGTCACTCCTGGACTCCAAATGCTTCCAATCGTAGTTTATAACTTCTGTCTCTCTCTAGTTCTCTCTTCAAATAAAGAGGAACCATGTGGTCCATACAAAATAAATACAAATGCAAAAATAGGTGGTACATTTACAGACCAGTAAAAAAACAGTCATAGAATAAGCAAGCTTTCATGGATCAACACCACTCCATCAGGCTTGTTCCAGTGTGAAGAATTTAAAGACCAAAGATTTGTGGTAAGATGGATTTTGCCAGGAAAGTTTACTTTTAGATGTAAAGTCCAAACATTCTTGGCAAGAGGGATTGCACCAGGCATGTCTTCCTTAGATGTCCTTCACAGATGAAACCTTAAAATAGCAACCACTGCTTCCTACACCTCTCCTGATTTACGTCTAAGAAAGAGGTGCCTGGCGAAATCCATCATGCCAAGACCTTTGGGATCTTACATCTAAAAGTAATTTTCCTGGCAAAATCCATCTTGCCATGAACGTTTGGAGTGTACCCTGGTACAAGCCTGGTGAAGTGGTGTTTGATTCACGCAAGCTCACTAATCGTATGATGATTTCTTAGTGGTCTGTAAAGGCACCACCTATTCCTGCATTTGTATTTTATTTCTCTCTTGTTACTTCATGCCCACAAACTTTCTGTCAGCCTCGCTTGCAGTGGGGTCTGTGTGTGTGTGTGTGTGTGTGCGTGTGTGCGTGTGTGCGTGTGTGCGTGTGTGCGTGTGCGTGTGCGTGTGTTCGGTGGCGTATCCCTTCTCAAAATTCTGATGGCATCCAGCCCTGAGCGTCTCCCACCCATGAGCTTCTCCACAAGGAAGCTTCAGACAGGCAAGCTTTGTAACAAAGTAAGGGAAGTTCAGTGGCCCTTGGTCAGTATACAGGCCTCACTCTGCTTTCATGGTGGCCCTCAGTATTATCTGTCTCTCTGGATGCTTCAGGCCCATTTTTGCTCTCTAGACAATCCCTTTGGGAATCCTTCCTGTTCAAGGGTGTGAGAGGTAGTAAAGGTGTTGGTGGGGGCACACAGAACATGTGATGGAGTCATGCCATGCAAATTTTGCCCTGGTGTCCTGCGTCTGCTTACTGTCAGTTCTGGTCCTACCCACTCTTGGCTGAGTTCCCTGATTGACTTTTTTTTTTGGCCATAAGGAATCAATGACTCTTACTGGGAAAAAGTGTTCCCCATCCATGGTCTAAGTTTGTGGTCTTAATGCCTGGTTAGGAGGTTACCTGGGGACAATTCCCAGCCATGGCATCTAATAGCAAGTATCAATGGGTAGAGAGACAGCAGAAGGGAAACAAAGACCTTATGCTGATCCCAAGTGTTTGATCACTTCCAGGGTAAACCCCGTCCCATAGTTACCTGGACAAAGGATGGAAAGCCTCTGGATGCCAGTCAGATCAATA
Organism: Pogona vitticeps; assembly: GCF_051106095.1. NCBI lineage: Eukaryota > Metazoa > Chordata > Lepidosauria > Squamata > Agamidae > Pogona > Pogona vitticeps. The sequence continues at coordinate 101,462,423 of NC_135788.1, forward strand.
TCCTCACCTCAGACCTCGACACCATCCTTTTCATCCGCAAGGCTGAACGGCACCATTCAGGAGCCTATAACCTTTCGGTTAAGATTGAGAACATGGAAGACAATGCCGTCATCAAGATTCGAGTCGTGGGTAAGGAAGGAGAGCCCTCCTGTGGGATTTCACAATTGTCATCGCTGCAGAAGGGAGGGAAGGGTGCTGCATAAAGGAGGAGGGGGTATCTGAAGTTTTCTTTGGTACTCTCTGCCCCTGTTCAGAGATGGGACTTCATTTCCATTGCACCTAGAGAAAAAATGGACAGCACCTCCTGGAACCCCACAGATTATGCTCAGCAACCCTGCAGGCTGTGGGATTCTGAAAATGGCAGGCCAAAATAATTCACTTTTTCTAAACTCCAGATAATGACATGACTTTTTGGGAGTAGGGTGTTAACAGACCCTGATAAATAATAACCACCTTTAAATATACCCAGATTTTTTATTTTGTATTTTCAGGCAGCAGATAAGTGAATAAGTGGATACTGATCCTGTGGATGGGGTGTGTGTGTGTGTGTCCTACTATATTTTAAATTGATATTCAGTTACATGATTTTTGTATTGCTGTGCAGTTCACTTTGAAAATTATTGTTTCAATATAAAGTAGGGTCTTAAAACCGCTTCAGGAAATGACATGTTAGATGTAAATCGGTTTATTAACCGGTGTGCTTGCAGACCGCACAGTTTCCACTGTTGCTGATCCCAGCACATTGCCAGTCCTTGCAACCTTCTCTTTTGCATTAGCTTTCAGTGTTGTGCAGTTCCTTCATTTTTCAGGCATTCTCTCAAACGCATGCCTTTCTCTCTCTCTCTAAAAAAAAATTAAACATAGTGACATTACTTCCAAAACAAAGGCGGCAAGTGTGTTAAATTAAAAAGCCCATTTTTAATTAAGAAAAACCCAATTCAAAAGTAGTTCCTATTGTTGGTATAGCCGCACCCTAAATTTCCTAAATCTGACGAGATCAAGTGTGTTCCTGGTGGTGTGGCTTTCAGCAGCATTTCAGGCAGAGGACATTTCTTCGTCAGCTGGGTTTTCACGGCTGGCACTGCCCGGCAACCATCTGTACGTATGCAGAACAGCTGCTCTGCTCCTGAGCTGTGGCGTAGACCCTCCCTCGCATGTGCTGTCGGACTGCCTCTGCCCTGCTGCCACACAGGGAGGCTGGCATGATGGCGGGAAGCTGGCCTTTGGAGGGTTCAGCAGAGGCCACCTGCAGAACAGCCAAGGTCCAGAGAACTGAAGAGGCCACAGATCTCTTCTTCTTTCCCTGCAGCTGATAAATTGTTAATATGCCTTAATCCAACCTTGCTCCACCAGTCTCCTCTCCCGCCCCATGGGAACTCTAGATGCTTGCATCTCCCAGGCCTGAGAGAGACAGGAGAGTTGGCACCAGCCTTATGAAGCCTCCCGGCTGCCTGCCCAGTGATGACCACACATGGGATGCTGGCCCTTAGGAGAGAAGCAATCCCTGGGTGGCTCGGGTGACAGCTGTTGCTTCCCTCTGTTCTGGGGGATGGATTGGTTCTCTCCCTGCCTTTTAGAGGCATATCTTGTCATTGCTCCCAGTTTAAACACTCCAGACTTATTCTTGATGAGTGGTACCCTTCCTTTCCTGCTTCCCTATCTGGTTCCCCCTCTTACTGGCTCCCAACCCTTCCTCTATATAAGAAGGCAAGATCATATTCTCTCACTCTATATTTAAGCTTCCTTGATGAGTTAAGCCAGATGTCAGCCGCTCCCAGCAACACCAGTGAAAAGACACCCTTCCTCCCCAGCCCACCCCCCACCCCACTCTCCAGACACACACTTTCTGATCAGCCACATCTAATCCCTGTTTGGGCGGCGGAATGTTTGAAGTGAAATTGAGCATCCTCCACAAGCTCTCTGGGAATCTGCCTTTGAAACAGGAGCGTGTTTGAGATGGGGCTAGCTTCCATGTTGTTCTGCACTCCTCCCAGCTGACACAACACTAGTGGACAGGGTTGGGTCTCCCCCCCCTCCCCTCTCCCACATCTGGGCAGGTATTAACAGGGTGTGCATGTGGGTTATGTGCCGTCAACTTGCATCTGACTTATAGTGCCCCTGATAGGGTCTTCATGGTCAATGAGATATTTCAGCATTGCTTTCACCAGTACCACCCACCTCGAAGGAGTTTCCATGATCGAGCAAGGATCTGAACTCAGGTCTCCTGAGTCCTAGCTTGTCACTCTATTTACTGGGTCACACAGAGTACCTATTTACAGGGTCTGTGATGGAACAGCTGCTCTGTGCACCTAATTTGAACTTTATTGTTACATGCCATCAAGGCGTTGTTTTATCAGCCCCACCTCTCTGGTGAGTTTCGATGACTAAGCAGGGATTTGAACCCAGGCCTCCTGAGTCCTAGACCGTCACTCTATCCACTACACCATACTAGGTGTCCTAGTTTGAAATAGGAGGTGGGAAGTCACTTTATTTTCCTAAATGATCCACACACTCAGTGTAGCAGGAAAAAATAGAAGTTACACAGCAGCATCAAGTCAATAACTTTCACTGATGTTATTTTTGGCAGGGCTCTTTCTGACCTCTGCTCAAAGTAGTAGAGTCTGATCTTCTGCATGAAGAGCATGTGCTCTACTGCTGAATTACAACACCATGCCCCCAAGATAGCACTTGGTATCCCCTGTTAGTTTCCCATCCAAAACCTAACCAGGCCTGTGCCTACTTAGCTTCCTAAATTCGGACAGCTTCACATTCTCAAGGCAGGATGGCATGGGATCACCAAATCGTAAGCTTCAGCTCCTGCTACCACTCCCATTCATTTCCCTACTGACTATTCCAGGGGCTGTTGTGAGAATGGCTGATGGCCGGATTCCAAAAGATCTCCTGTATGGAGAATTAGTGCAGGGAAATCGCCCCAGAGGGAGACCACAGGTGCGATACAAGGAGACCTGCAAGCGGGATCTGAAGGCCTTAGGAATGGACCTCAACAGATGGGAAACCCTGACATCTGAGCATTCAGCCTGAAGGCAAGCGGTGCATCACGGCCTCTCCCAATTTGAAGAGACCCTTGTCCAGCAGGCTGAGGCAAAGAGGAAGTCCTGAAACCAGCAAAATCAGGGAGCTGGACAGGGGACAGATTGGATTTGTCTTCAGTATGGAGGGGATTGTCAATCTCAAATTGGCCACCTCAGCCACACTAGACGCTGTTCCAAGTCCTCCCTACAGAGCACATTACCATAGTCTTTCGAGACTGAAGGATGCCTAAGTGTCATTCCAGGGGAAGGGAGACCCACCCAACATGAAAAAATGTATTTCTTCATTCTTGTATATATAAGGTCAATAAGACAGGCCCCCTGGCCTGTTCTGGATATCCTGTGGATCTGATTTTAGTTGGGGGCCAAGGGAATTTTGGTTTACATCATTTGGGCTAAGGGGCTACATGCTTGTCTACATGCCCTTGTTTCATAACTAAGCAGTCCTTCGCTTCCCCTTTCCTCTGCAGAGAAACCTGGGCCAGCCCACAATGTGATGGTAAAGGAGGTGTGGGGTTTCAATGCATTAGTGGAGTGGGAACCTCCCAAGGATGATGGGAATTCAGAGATTACTGGCTATTCGATCCAAAAAGCTGACAAGAAGACCATGGTAAGGCAACACCTGTTGTCTTTCAACCTGCGCCAGACAGCCTTGGAACATGACAGACAGCCCTTGTCAGGAATGAATGCTGGTGTGGCAACCATAAGAACTTGTATGAGCTACCAGTGTGGATTACAGCTACCAACATCCCCTAACCAGCTGGATGGGCATGTCTGTGTCGTAATCGAAATAAGTTACTTTCTCAAATTGTGGGAACTAGGGCTTATAGGGTCGGGATGCTATAGCTTAAACTGAACTGCTAGTCCAAATTAGAGTAGGATAAAGATGCCAATGAGGTGCAGTCAAGTCAAGCCTCCCCCTGGCTGGGGTTTCCTTCCATATACCTTCATTTATTAATAATAATCAAGTGCCGTCAAGTCAGTTCTAGCTTATCGTGATCCTTTTCAGGGTTTTCTAGGTAGACTATGATCAGAAATGTTTTACCACTTCCCTCTTCTGGGGGCATCCTGGGACTGTGCAGCTTGCCCAAGGCTACCCAGGATGGCTCTTCTCTCTGGAGGCACAGAGGGCAATCAGACTCCCAACCTCACTGAGCTATCCAATCAATTGCTAAATACTGTAGTAAATCCAGAGTAATATAATTTCCACTGAATCAGTGGGTCTACTTTCGTAAGGCTTAGCAACTGCATTTAGGCTGTGGATTTTTTTTTTGGACAATCACATCTTCTCCTCCTACTCTCTTCGCCCAGGAGTGGTTCACTGTATATGAGCACAATCGTCTGACTCGTTGCACAGTGTCTGACCTCATCATGGGCAATGAATACTATTTCCGGGTCTACAGTGAGAACATCTGTGGGCTGAGCGAGACCCCTGGGGTCTCTAAAAATACAGCCAACATTCAGAAAACAGGTAACTGCATATACTATATAGCCAGCTGGATACCTCATATTCTTCCATGTGATGGGGGTGGGTGCGTGGGCAGTAGTTTCACAAAAACATGTATTCCATACTTGTCGTTCGTTTAGTCGTTTAGTCGTGTCCGACTCTTCGTGACCCCATGGACCAGAGCACGCCAGGCCCTCCTATCTTCCACTGCTTCCCATAGTCAAATGTATTTTCCCCCCATGGATTGGTCCATTGCTAAGCTCCAGCAAAAGTTAAGAGTGAAATTATCTTACAAAGAGCATATGTTAAGAAGCTGAAATCACATTCATGTTCCAGAGAATTATTCTAACAATTGCTTGCTCCTGACCAATCATACTTGCGAAAGAAAGTGCATGATTATTATCTTCTAGTGACAACTTGAATAGAGCACAGCAATAGGCAAACTACAGTTGGTGTAATGAAGCTAATTCTGTAACAATATTGGTTGCTTTCTCTTCTAAATGACAGTTTATCTGTCACAAACAGTTTGACCCCCTCCCAAGCATGTAGCATAACAGTTGGTTGACACTTTAAGCATTATGGAATCCTGAGATTTGTAGTTTGGTGAATTACTTAGGATTCGCTGCTAGAGAACTCTAGTGCTCCCCCTTAGACGGCAGTGGTAGAGTCCTCTAGCAGGGAATTCTGAATGTACCGAATGTTGTAAGGTCAGTTAGGAGTGTTAAAGGTGATTGGAAATGGAAGCAAGTGGAATGGGATGGATGGTTCAAGTAGAAATGACAGTTCTAGAGTTTTCTTGTGAGCCTAGTGGGGATGGGGAAGGGAGGGACTAGCAATGAGAACTCCTGGGTCCTCTAGCACAGTGGTCCCCAACCTTGGGCCTCCAGATGTTCTTGGACTACAACTCCCAGAAGTCTTCACCACCACCTCTGCTGGCCAGGATTTCTGGGAGTTGAAGTCCAAGAACATCTGGAGGCCCAAGGTTGGGGACCACTGCTCTAGCAGTATCTTCTCCAGGGTGCTGGAGGGATCAGACCTGCCGGAACTCCAATGCCAAATAACTACAGAGAAATGCCTATTTTAAGAAAAAAAATTGATTTCCAAATGTAACCATTATAATCACATATACCTGTAGCTGCCAAAATGGGACAGAATAGGGAGATACAAATGTGATACAGATCAGAAACAGACGGACTCTCTAGTCTTATGCATGTCTGTTTGAAGGTATGTCCCATTGAATTCAATGGGGCTTACTCTTTAGAAACAAGATAGAAACCGGACATACGATTGCCCCCTGCCAATCTACTGATGGTTCTCCTGTCTTGTCTCCCTTTCCCTTAGGAATAATCTGTAAAAAATTAAACTACAAGGAACATGACTTCAGCATGGCTCCCGTTTTCATAACACCACTGGTAGACCGTACGGTAGTGGCTGGCTATACTACTGCCCTGAACTGTGCAGTGAGGGGTCATCCGAAGGTAAGTACCATACGAAGCCATGAAACAGGCCCACACTGGGATGTTGGGAGCTGTAAGAGAATAATGGTGGGTGAAAACACAAGCGAAGGGCACCCAGGAAGAGGATGGAAGGAACAAACGATATGGAAGAGTGGACTGGTTGTGTTTGGGGTTCCTAAATGTGAATTTTTGTTTTTGCTTCTTGAACATAAAATGGAAGAAAACGACATCATATTGTACCAGCTTAAAGTCACGATAATTAGCATACAAAATTAAGAGTTTTCCTAAGTTTCTCAAACTATATATATATATATATAGGCATCCTTCAGTCTCGAGAGACTATGGTAACATGCTCTGAATCGAGGAGTGTCCTCTCCAGAGCATGAAGCCCGGGTAAGGTAATATGGAGGATAGGCTGTTACCCAAGCAGCAGATCCCCCCTCTCCACATTGCTGAAATGGTCCAATGGAAAGGCAAGAGCCAATATAACTGGTTCCAACAATGTCGCAGGAGTTGGCAGAACGACACATGCTGCCTTTGGGACTCCAGCTCTGGATTTTGCCTCGAGGTTAACTCCTGAAGCCTTTTCCATGAGTGGATATAGCCACAAGGCAGTGGAGGTTTGAAATCGGAGTTTTCCTTCTCCTAGATGGGCTGCCTTCCATGGCTGACGAGCCCCACCTACCCGGCCTGCTCTTTAATAGTGCAAAAGTATGATCTGATCCTTAAAACTTTCCTAACTCCCAGGCTTATAAACTATATAGAGCTAAATTTCAGGTTCATTCCAACTAGAATAGACCCAGTGGAAGAAACACAATGTAGGTTACTTATATTCATTTCATTTCAATGGGTCTATTTTATTTAATTGGGACTAAGAGCATAGCCCATAATGATCAGTAGGCTTTCAGACCTCTAATACAGATGGACAACTATGGATATGACCTACTGTACATTGTAATTTTTATTTTTTAAAAATATCCTTAGGTTTCCAGAGATTAATTCTTTTTCTTTTGGATTCTGTTTTAATCTTCTGATTTTTTGTGAATACCTGTTTGTGGGCTGAAAATATATATGGCAAAGGTTCATAAAGATAAGGAAGTACTGTTGTTTGCAGACAGTTATAAAACACACCTGAAGGAGTGTGGCATTTTTTAAATTCTTTTAAAATATTTGTAGGCTTACTGTGTTTAGCATTTAAATATTGCCACCTTGGGTCCTTCTTAAGGAGAAAGGTGGGGTAAAATATTTTAAATGAATAAATTAAATAAATAACAAATAGGCTTCTCATTAGGTCACGTGTGCAGCTGGTTTGGAATGCCATCATGAAAGCACCAACAATTGCTACTTATTTAATTTATCATTGATTTTATTTGAACCTCGTGGTCACCAGTACATCTTCTGGCAGCAAATTCCCTAAAATGAATTTTGCTTTGTGTGAGCAAGTGCTTATTTCTTGGGATGGGGTGGCGGGTCTGTCCTGGATCTACTGCCATTGGGATACACCCTTTCACAGGTATGATGTAAGTTGCATTAGGCAGAATCCTATTGGTCATGTGCCTTGTTTTGGAACCAAGATACATCCCAGCGCCTATCAATTAGCTGTGGCAAGTTATGAAAACTTTACACAAACGCCAATAAGATTCAACCCATTATTTCCATCTCTTGAATACTTGTTGTGGCCTTTGAGAAAACAGTGCAAATACATGGGCAACACATGTTCAGTTTCAAGGCTTTAAAAAGTGTCTCTTGTTTTGGGACATTCGTGATAGAACCTGGATTTGCAGGTGACCATATTTCAAAGCCAATGACAAGGTATGCTTGGATTACAATGGTGTGTTTGGTGAACAAGATGTTTGATCTAGATTCCTTTTAATCCTTTCTCACTTTCTGTCTACTTCCAGCCCAAGATAATCTGGATGAAGAACAAAATGGATATCAGTGGAGACCCCAAGTTTCTGCAGAAAAACAATCAAGGGGTGCTCACTCTTAGCATCCGCAAACCAAGTCCCTTTGATAGTGCAACTTACTCCTGCAAGGCCGTCAATGAACTGGGTGAGGCCATTGCGGAATGCAAGCTGGATGTCAAAGGTAACTGTCGAGTCAAAAAGAAATGGCTGGATGGCTCAGTGGTTTGGGCATCTGGCGGTGGAGCCAGAGGTTGGGGGTTTAATTTCCCACTGTGCCTCCTTGACAGAGGTTGGATTTGAGGATCCATAGGGTACCATCCAGCTCTGCAGTTTTATCAGCATCATGTCCAAAGACTGCATAAACAAATTACAATGTTAGACATGATAGAATGGCAAAGTTAGTGCAGTGGTCATTATACACAAAAATATAACATGCTAGCCTCCAAAAACCAGTGGGAACATCAAGTAGAGAAGGTGCTAGAAAATAAGGAAGTCAAGATCTTGTGGGATTTCTGAATCCAAACTGATAGACACATTGAACATAACACACCATCATCATAGGCATCCTTCAGTCTCAAGAGACTATGGTAACGTGTTCTGTATGGAGGACTTGGAACAGCATCTAATGTTTTGACGCTGTACGCGAAGCTGGAGTGTCCTCTCCAGGGCATGAAGCCTGGTTAAAATAATATGGAGGATAGGCTGTTACCCAACCAGCAAATCCCCTCTCTCCACGTCTCTGAAATAGTCCAATGGAAAGGCAAGAGTCAATACAACTAGTTTCAATGACGTCGCAGGAGTTGACAGAATGACACGAACTGCCTCCAGGATTCCATCTCCGGAACATAACACACCAGACATAGTAGTAATAGAACGAAGAAATGTCCGGATCATTGACATTGCAATTCCAGGGGATGCCAGACTTGAAAATAAAGAATTGGAAAAACTAACAAAGTACAGAGACCTGGCAATTGAAACATCTTGTCTCTGTAAGAAACACATTCCAGTGGTCCTCGTAGTCCTTGGGGCTTTGGGAACAATATCAAGAAATTTCACACAGCACTATAAGCAGCTGCAGATCTCAGAAATTACACCGTCAGAGCTACAAAAGAAGGGCAATATTAGGAACAGCATACATAACTGCGTTGATATTTAACAGATAGTTACATTTTTGGTTAAAACTTGTATCCATTATAAATACCAGTCAATGTTTTTATAATTTTGACTGTGCCTGGTGTTTTTGAATAATAATAATAACAATAATAGCAACAGGTTTTCCCTCTGTCAACAGGCAGGTAGTAACCACTACTAAGGCTCCGTTTCTTTTCATGCTTGGTTACTACTGACTGCTTCCGCTCTGCCAGAATTCTTTGTTGGAGCAATCCTTTATTCACTCACTTTTTATGGAGAAGGCGGACAATATCCTTCTTAGAGTAGCTAGCTTTCCAGTGTTTTGGGGTGTTGCCTCCTCCCCCCCCCCACAGTTTTCCACAACTGGTTTGTGATACCTTTTTTTGCAATAAAATGCAATTGTAGCACCAGCGTCTCCAACAATATGAGCAAAAAATTATTCAGAAGCTTAAGGGCTACTGGGTTTTTAATTTAAAATGCCCAGCTTGTTCCCTCTGCTCCTTTTACTGCTTCCAGCGAGGACACCTTGAGGATTAGTGATTAACAGCCTGTTATTATATAGCTGCTGTTCTTTTAGAGAATGTGTTGATTACGGATCTGATACTGTCTCCCCTATCTATTTCACTATGAAAGAAAGGAAACAAGCAGTGAAAAGGCAACCATAATTAGCCTCCCCCAACAAGGAACAGAAGATAACTAATCATTACAGGAGCTTTGCTGAACGGGGCATATTTGTGACTAAACATTGCAAGAAGATCTTGGCCATAAAGCGTGGCATTGCTGGACGACGAAGGGTTTCATTAAGCATAGGGAGGGACTTTCCGTTTTAATTCCATTCCTGGTTAACTTGCAGAAAAGCAATGGTATAGCCATTGAAGAAAACTCTCATTGTGGAAGCAGCTGCAGTTAACAAACAATGATAATCCTTGCTTTTGTCTGCTACTGTCATCCCAGTTCCCTTATGTTGTGCACTAAAAGGTGTCTTAGAAAATATGGCAGTTTTTGAAGCAAATCATTATCACCGGTATGGCATGCTAGTGGAAGAGGTCAGATGGTTGCTCTACAGAGTTTTAATAAACTATGCTAATGCCCTTTGAAAACCAGGGTTAACAATGATTACAAACAATGCCATGGATAGATTAGGTCATAGGATGAACGAGATGCATACAAGGAACAGATGACTCAAGCGCCCAGTTGCTTAACTGACGAGTCTGCATGCTGTAGATAGGTCAGCTGGACAAGGATCAATTTCTCAACATGCTTTAATCTCTGTGATGTGTGAAACAATAAGATGGTCTAAAAGAAAAGGGAAGTCAGCTGTCTCCCACTGACCCCAGTCGTTTGCTAATGCTGGTTTGTGGGATAGGCTGCTGCAGAGATGCTAAGCAGATATGTAATAGATTTTGTATAGGGTTAGGAGGCACTACTACCCATCAGTCCAGAATAATTATTGTTGTGCTTATGCCTATGTAGTAGTAAGAGCCCTCACTGCAATTTAAGCACATACGTAAATCACTGTCCGTATCCATCCAAGGTATGTATTTTCCTAACATGAAACACCCAGTCCATGGGCATCTAGCAGAACAGAAGGACCAATAAAATGGGGAAGGCAGGTGAAGGAACGTGGTTTGCTAAAGCTTAGCCCCAAGTCCAGTTTCTAATAATGAAGCTTTGTTCAGAAACTGAAAAAGAACAGGAACTGCTATCTGAGTACAGCTTTCTCCTGCTTCCTAGCTTATTTTAGTCATCAAGTCCATGTAATGTGGAGAAATCCTCCCATCTAAACAGTAGATGTATGTGCTCACAACTCATTGTGCCCTGCAAGGGTGCAATCAAATCAGGAATCTTCATTTTGGTCCATTTAGTCTTCTGAGTACTGTATTTGTTGTATAGGCTCTTTTCCTAGCCAAGACTTTCAGAAAAACCTTCTGACATGTGGTCCCAACAGGTAGTTGCTTGAGCCCTGGGTACTTATCTCTCTTCCCTGCCGTCACATGTGCCCCTAGATGCCCCCTTACTGGTTTGGAAGGGAGACTTCCTCAACAAGGTGCCATGGGGTGCAAGATGCTGTTGGGTGGAAGATAATTTGCCCCACATTTGGCTCGGGTGCTAAAATAGTCTAGGATGTCCGTAACAGCACTTTGCCTACCGAGCCTTTTAGGGAGCAGAGGTTGCTGCACAAGGGCAGAAGGAATGGGAAAGTTTATTTATGCAAATATCTTTATGTGAACGTAATCTTATGATCCAGACTGACCAGTTTCAAGCTGGATGGCCCTTTCTGTTGCTAGAGATGGTTTTGGGGGATTCACACTTCCTTCCTGCATCTGCACATCAGTGGATCAGAGTGGCGACTGTTCCGATAAAGACGTAAAACACATTTTGGCTCACACCTTTTCACTCCCTAGCAGTAGAGCATGCTGACAAGAATTCTTCTTTACTCCTCTTTTTTTCTTTTTCACCCCAATAGCACCACAGTAACCTTGTTGCCACCATGCACAGAAGAGGTGAGTATCCCATAGCTAACTTGCCCATGCATGTGGAGTGTGTGTGCGCCAGTAGCCCCCGGGATCCCACATGTGAAGACCTTTATAGAGCCAGGAACAAAGGCAACCACTTCAGATCACAGAACTTGGAAATCAGGGCTGGATCTTGGGAGAACGAATGCAGAGCAGCTTTTCACTCATAATGAAGAGCACCAGATTAAGTTTGGCATGAGAACGTGAAGTGGGGCGGGGGGGGATGAGGATGAACTTCAAAGCAAGATGTGACAGGAGGAAGGCATATAGAGTATAGACCACAACTCTCAGAATTCCCATTTTACCAAGACCTGGAAGAGGGAGTTGTTTTGACTGTGGTGGGCAGGAGCGTATAAAGTGCTTTATTTTGCCAATCCGAACTGTAACCTCCCTATCTTGGACAAGAACCGCCTACTTTGATTTCCTCCTCTGTTTTCTCCACAGCTTATGAAAAGCCCCCTCCTTTTTTCTCCGGAGCGTCCCTTCCCACCTTGTGCCAATGCTATGGGGAGCCTGGAAGTGTCTGCCTCCTCCCCCCTCTCCCCCCACCCCAAAGATCCCACACATCTATCATGTGCTTGGATAGGAGCTACCACAGACCAGCCAGCCCACTCCTGTATCCGTCTGTATGCGTGTGTCTATGTGGTCGGTTGTTGTGTCAATAAAGTCATCCTTGACGGGATCCTCTGCGCGTCTGTCCCTCATTTTTGGAAAGGGGAGTCCAGAAGGCTAAAGTTGGGCAGGAGACTCCTCCAGAGTTGGTCCAGGCAGGCTTGGCGTAGGGGGAAGCTTGGCCTGGGCAAGATTGACTTGGGAGATCAGCATAAAACTTTTATGTTCACTGATTTTATTGGAGGGCGGAACCGGGGGGAGGGGGTTGTCTCCTCCTTGAGTGGCTGTTGCAGCAACGTCACATTGGGGAAGAGCTGTATCCAAGACTGGGGAGCCTGCCTGGGAGGGAACCTTGTTCTATATTAGTTCTGGGGGGGGGGGACAGATAGAGAAATCCTTCATCCCCCTCCAAGTGTCTTCTTCGTCACCTACGAATGGTCTCTCCTTTCTTCCTCCTCCTGAAAGAGAAGAGAGAAATAAAAAGCCACAGGGAAAACACAGAGGGCAACTCTGTTTCCTGAAGCTTGGCTGCAATGTCAAAATGGCCCCAGAATTAACGCTTCCAGTCCAGGGGTGTGAAATGGGGGTTCCCTTTCTGGACAGCAGACGGCTCCTCTGGTTACAGTGGGGTCTTGACTTGAGAACTTAATCCGTATTGGAAGGCGGTTCTCAAGTCAAAAAGTTCGCAGGTCAAATCTGCATTTCCCATAGGAATGCATTGAAAACCATTTGATCCGTATCTGCTCTTTTCCGTCCATAGAAACTAATGGGAAGCTGCTATTCCACCTTCGACCACTAGAGGGGGATATTTTGTTTCTTTTTTTCTTAGGTCAAGAAAGGTTCAGGGAAGGCAGGGAAAATACAGTCCAGGCAGTACCAGGCAGTCCGAAGACTGTCTCCCAATCCACTCTCTAAACTCTGGGAGGAGTGAGGAAGCAGACAGGCACCCTTTTCACTGGCCAACAGTTAACTGAAAGTTCACATTTTGCATTTTTCCCTGCCTCCCACGTGGGTTTTTTTCAGTTCTTAACTCAAATCTAAGTATGTAAGTCAAGTCAATATTTTCCTATGAGAGTGGTTCTTAAGTCAAAATGTTCTTAACTCGAGCCGTTCTTAAGTCAAGACCCCACTGTATTTCTAATCAGTGACAGAAAAGACGTCCAAGGCTTATGAAAGGGCCAGGGAGCCTTTTGCATGAAACTCAGCTTTGGGAGGCAGCCCAAGGCCAACAGGACTTCGTCAGAAGTGAAACTTGCTGGGCACAGGATCCTGCTACATCAGCTGGGTTTCCCTGATGGTTGCATGCCTGTTCCCAGACTAAATGCTGGTTGTGCATGTAGGTACTCCCTGCCACCAGGCCTTACGGAGTAGCCACTGCTTCCCTGCCGTGTGCTATGTGTCTCAGTGGTCAGGCCCTCTCATGAGGTATGAACAGAGTCGAGACTTGTCGGTAAGAAAAGAGGGGGCTCACCTATACTGACGTGTTGCTTTTTCTCCGGTTCTGGCGGTAGATAGCATTCCCCTGCTCATAGGCAAGGGGGGCATCTGAGTGGTAAAAGCGCAGGCGGTATAGCAGCCGTATCCACTGTCCAAAGACCTGCTCCTGTTTGAGGGGGTGCGTCAAGAGTTGCAGGTAAAAAGTGCGGCCGTTGGCCAGGCGGACCTTGATCTGATGTCGGGACTCATCATGGACGTAGAGCCGTACAAACTTCAAGGGCAGAAGCCTGTTGGATGAGAGGAGAAGGAAGCACGGGGCTTCATGAAGAGCAAGACTCATTCTCTGATGCCAAGATGCTGCTCGCATAGCAGCGTGACAGCAGTTCAGGAATGCTGGTCATTACCCTGTCTGGATATTCCAATAAGATGCTCCATGATTTTCACATGGGTTCAATTTAGGGTGGTGGTGATGATTCATAAAGCTCTCAATGAGGACTTGGCGCTACCATCAGGCAGATGCTGAAATGAGGCAGGAAGGTGTCGAAGGTCAGAGCTGTGCACCAACCAGCCTGCACTCCTCCTTCCCTCCGGTCTGCTGCATTCAGGTCTAGTAGAGCAGTGGTCCCCAACCTTGGGCCTCCAAATGTTCTTGGACTTCAACTCCCAGAAATCCTGGCCAGCAGAGGTGGTGGTGAAGGCTTCTGGGAGTTGTAGTCCAAGAACATCTGGAGGCCCAAGGTTGGGGACCACTGCAGTAGAGGATATTGTCCCATTTATCACTGCTGCAGAAAGATTAAACTGGCAGCTTTATATGTGGGATGGGAGATGGCATCACCCTTGGGTTAGCTCTCCCCTCAATAGCTTGGGCACAGCATCACGAAAAGGTCACTAGCCCGAAGTTCCATCTAAGATCTGGTCTCTAAGATTGTCCACAAATCCCCTAATCTATTTGCCATCTACAAAACAAATGAAAGGAAGCACCCTAGACCAATGAGGCCTATAGCTCAGTATTGTGTACTGGCAATGACTTCCCAAACTTTACTTGGAGTTGTCAGGGGATTTGATCCCAGGACCAGTGCTTGCAAATGTGGTTTCAGTTACTTATGGTAGAGGTGTGCCATTTGTCTTTTTTTTTCCAGAGTCCAACTCCCTGAATTCTCCAGGCAAAATTCTAGCACCCCCCCCCCTACACACACAACCTAGCACTTACACAGAAACCAGCTCTAAGGCCTCAGTCCTGAGTGGTTTGTCTTGTTTTATTCTGAATGTACTTATTCGGAAAACAAATACAATTTTCTTCTCCAGCATCCAGGTGAGTGAAAATCATCTCCAGTGATTACTCCTAATTCACATCCTTCAAGTCATCTTACTAGCTTGCTGCACTCTGTATAATTACCACAAATTCCTATAGATGCAACCTTCTGATTTTGGTGTATGTAGGATTAGAGTGGTAAGGCGGGGTAGATGCCCCCAGTAGGACCTCATGCCCTTTCCCTCACTGCATTCCCTATGATTAGTTAAAAGCAAGTCATTTTTGACATCCAGGTTTATTGGGCAGGCTGAGATGTAGTAGGCTGTTCTGCCAAGGCAGTAGAAGCCCCCATATCCAGAGTCAGTGGCAGCTGTTGATCCTGTTTCATGGGTGCTGCGAATCTGTTCCAGGTTTTACTCTGCACTTTACAAGAGTGATCCAAGGTGTTAAACTGTATCCCAAAAAAGTACCTTGGGTAACTGCAGGAAATTGCAGGCTACTGCTAGATAGCTCAATGGCTTAGGTCTCTGGCTCCTCTCGAGGAGGCACACTGGGGAACAGAACTCCCAACTTCTGGCTCCACAGCCACTGTGCCTCCTTGAGAGGGGCTGGATTCAGTGATCCATAGGGTCTCTTCCAGCTCTGCAGTTCAAGGGTTATTATTATTAAAACCCAGAGAGGATCCACAGCAGCCCCAAAGCTGGAGTCACCAACTAGCTGCCACTAACTAGGTCCACTTCCTCAGATGGCTACCTCCTCTAAAACTGTGATGATGATGATTCATCTCACCCCACAGATGTTGCCAGTTTACTTTTCCACCAGAAATGAGACCATTCTAAGGTCAGTGGGTCTTAATAGTCCATTCAAAGCCAAACCACCTCAACATGCATGGCGCCATAACAGAAATAATATGCAGCAGTGTATTGTGGCTGGGAACATCCATTTCCTCTCACACTCCTACCTACTGGGAGGACTGCAGCTAAATCAAGAGAGGAAGAGCCATTTTGAAGATGAGGGCAGATGATGACAGAGGCACTTCTGTCCCACAAGCCTTGGCTGTGCTCTCTATCTCTCTCTCTCTCACACACACACACATACACACACACACACACACACACACACAGAGGGAGGGAGATGATTTGGGAGAGAACTTCGGGTTCAGGAGGTGTGGCTTCCAGGCTTAAGGAAGAAGAGATTTGCTTCCGAGTAGAGGTGCAGACGACTGTGCTATAAGTGCTTTGCGACTGTTGCAAAAGGAACTCACCCAAAGAGCTGTAACTCCTCCTCGGGGAACGGCAATTCTTCAGGACACTCACACTCACACTGGGTTGCTGCGGATGGGGTTGGCCGTGCGAGCAACATTAGATCCGGCAGTTCCAGGCTCGGGCTGGTGGCAGCAATGCCCACAGTGACTCTGTTGGCTACATCCCCATTCTTGGTAACCTGGAAAGAGAGAGATTTACTTGTGTTCACACCTCTACATTGCAACTAACCAGCACTGGAGAAAGTCTCAGGAGTAGCAGAAGGCATGCATGAAGAAAACAGGCACCGGATCACTGAAATAAATGGAAACCTCCCAATATCTGGGTCCAGCTAAACAAAGGCTCGGTCCATGCTGGGGATCATGGGGTTCCCCAGATGTTGTTGGACTGAAATGGGTAAGGGATTATGACAATCATCCTTCAAAAACAGCCAGAGTACAGGTTGGAAGTACAGTAGGACCCCCTTATCTATGGGATCAGCATCCATTGATTCATTTATCCATGGCCTGAGAATATTAAAAATATTCAAAGAAAAATCCTAGAAATATATATTTGTAAAGATGAAGTTACTAGAACTGGCCACTAGGAACCAGAGACCATGGTATGTACTGTATATAGCGTTAACTAGAGAAATATTTCCACAATGTCATAACCAGAACTGGCAACTAGAGGGAGACAATGCTATGTATGTTGTTTGTTGTTTAGTTGTGTCCGACTCTTTGTGACCCCATGGACCAGAGCACGCCAGGCCCTCCTGTCTTTCACTGCCTCCCGGAATTGGGTCAAATTCATGTTGGTAGCTTCTATGCTATGTATAGTGTTCTTTATTAAAACAATGTTCACTATAATGGGGGGAGGAATTGGAACTGAACAGATGCAGGGGTTCTACTTTATCACAGAACAAGTATGGCTATTACTGGCAATACGATATTTTTGGGAATAAGGCAAATTTGATGTTCTTTATGCAAATAAGATAACAATCAACAACACCATTGTTGTTTTCCCCATTCAGTGAATAATTTTATTTCTTCTTCTTTAGCTTTTTGGTGGAAGAGAGTAACATGATTTCATGATGTATATTCAAGAACGTTTTTTAAATGTTATGGTTGATGAAGGAATGAAAAAGTGTCAGAAAAGTGATGCAACAAGCTACAGAACATGTTACTTTTTAAAAAATGCAGTAGAGGTTAATTTTTGGCTGGCAGAACCTCACTGTGAATTAAATAATGGACGATTTGGAGGGTTACCAGTATCCTAACCCTGAACTAGATGACAGAAGCAGAAGACGATCAGAAAGGGATGAAGGGTATTGGAGGACACCACCTACCACAAATTTTGAAGTAAGATTAATCAGCCAACAAGCCAGTCAACTGCTATCCATGGACTGAAAAGAATGGGGGCCACTTTGGACAGAGAAATGATTGGGGCTAGTCCTCTAGGGACGACAGAGGATGAGATGGTTGGACAGTGTCACCGAAGCTACCAACATGAATTTGACCCAACTCCAGGAGGCAGTGGGAGACAGGAGGGCCTGGTGTGCTCTGGTCCATGGGGTCATGAAGAGTCGGACACGACTAAACAACAAGTCCTGTAAACTGTTCTATCAAGGAAGCTTCTTCACCCCTTAAGGCACAATGGACCACTTTACAGGATCTAAGAGCTGGTCCTGCCCCCATTTTACATTTCCAGACTTCCATGGGTCACCCAGCAGTTCTTGAAAGCAACTTCCTATTTTCCAAAAAGTCCTGCTTGGGGCCAAAACAAGGTGTTTGTCTCTCTGTGTGTAGCATTTGATAGTATTGTACCCTGAAAGCTTCTAGGACAGTGATTCCCAGCCTTGGGTCCCAACTCCCAGAAATCCTGGTCAACACAGCTAGCGGTGAAGGCTTCTGGAAGTTTTAGTCCAAGAACATCTGTTCTAGAACCATGATTTTCTATTTTAGACAGTTTCTCCCTCATGGCAAGCTATGGCTGAAATCTCATTGTTTAGTGCAGCCTTATTAGTGTAGACCCACTGAATAAGTGAAGATTTGGTGAATCAGCTCCTGCATAAATTCCATTGATTTAAATAATCCTACTCTAGTTGTGACATTATGCTAAAATAAGTTACAACAAGAGCAGGCCCTTTTAAATAAATGGAACTTACCCAGGAGTTGACTCACCAAATCTCCACTGATTCAAGTTACTATGGTAAGTAATAGAACTTCAGTCCATGTGTGAACCACAGGCCAAACGATTCCCAGTTATGCTGTGAAAAGAGAGATTAAAAGTTATGATGCAGGACAGAAAACATTTTCCTTTTCAAAAAATTGATTCCTTCTATCCAATTAATGTCAATAACACAACACAAGGGAAAATGGGCAGTTTCAACAGTGTAACGAACATATATCAGTTAAGTATTCTTAGAATGGGTAGGCATATATTATAAACAGCTCTTTGGTCATGCCAAAATTAAAACATTAGGTTTTGCTGTTTTTTAACTTAAAAATTGAAAAAGTGGGTTGGATCTTCCAGATGTATTTATAATTAAGTCATGATTTACATGAATTTTTCTTAGAAATATTGACTTTTGCAGATGTTCATGAAGAAACCTGCACCTGCTTATGTGTTCATATACTATATGCCTGTAACATGGAGTTTATGGGAGGAACTGTAAATGGCTTTTCCAAGTCCTCTTAGCTGCAAAAAGATTTATATTTCAAAGCTGGAAAATTAAACTCTTTCTATTTATCACTCAATAATCAGAAGTCACTTCTATCTATATGCATCACATATTTTATAGTTGCAATTTCTAGTTGTATACCTCTTAGGACATTGGGACTATAGTGTGTTGCTCACAACATTTTGATCTCATGAATGCCCTTGTGAATGGGCTTCTTCTCCCATCTCCCCCACTGCCCCATTTTATTATCAACATTAGTCATGACAAACTTAAGTATGGCAGAAGACTGCTCACTGCTTTCCACTGCGCTCCTTACCTGCATAAAATTGCTTTCAAACAAAGGACAATCTTTTAGCATACCATACTCCCCGGTGGCTAGGCATCTCCGCAGGTCCCCCATTCCAAAGCCTGGACATTCGGTGGACACAGAAGGGGTCTGGGCTACTGTGGCCTAGAACCTATTGGGGGGCAAGAAGGACAAATGGAACTGCTATGAAATTCTGTTCTAGCTAACAGAAAGGCACTGTGGGCAAAATCTGGACAGCTAGTAAGTCACCCACTCAAACTTGATTGAACTTACATTTTCCCATAAGGATGCCCTCCAGATGTGCTGGGTTACAACTTCTCTACAATAGGTTCCCCATTTCCCCCCTGGGTAAACTTCACAACAGAGAATGAAAAATTCTCTGTTCTTTTCTGGGCTGCTGCAGGAAGGTATACCACAAGCATACTTAGGAGTGGTTGTGGCTGCGGCAGCATTAATTGCTCTAGAGTAGTGGTTCCTGATCTTTGGTTCCCCCCTTGCTCGTGGACTACAACCCCCAGAAGCCTTCACCATTAGTTGTGCTGGCTAGGATTTCTGGGAGTTGCAGTCCAAGAACACCTGAGGACATAAGGTTGGGGACCACTGCTCTGTCTAAAAGGAACTGGGTGCAGTTGAGTGGGGAGATGGGCATTGCAGTCCAATAAAAAAACCAAGGAATTATGTTGGAGAAAGCTGATCTAGCACAGTGTGGGGCTGCTTTCTCCCAGCAGCGAGGTTGTATTTCAAATATAAACCATAGAGGGAGGTGTGTGCTATGCATTGTCTACCAACTGGAAGCAGAAAGTCTTACGGATTTCACTATCCATGGTGGATCACAACCTTAACCGATTTATTGAGTTAGGTGATACCTTTATTGAATCACTTTTTAAAAAAAATCACACAAACCGCAAGCTTTCGTAGGTAAATCCTACTTCCTCAGGCTGTGCCTTTGTGTGATTTTTTAAAAAAGTGCTTCAATAAAGGTATCACCCAGCTCTTGCATTTGTGCAATCGTGACCCCCTGATTCTTTCCGATTTATTGGGGGACACCTGCAGACCCTCGACCCGCCCCGAGCCTTGAATGGCCGGCGGACCGTAATTGGCTCCTCCGCTCGATGGCCCCGCCTTGACCACTCCCATCTCCCAGACTGCTTTGCAGCTCTAGGGGCGGGGGCGCGTGTCCCTCCAGTCACGTGACTCTGAAAAAGGGGAGCCATGGCGGCGGCGGAAAAAGTCGCCGGGTTGTGTTGCCGCTCCTGCCCGGTTTTCCTCGTCCTCCTGTCGCCCTTCCTCGCCCAGGCCGCTGGAGTCGGGAGTTGCAGGGGAGAGTCGGCGCTGAGGGTAAGGCTGGTTAAATATGGACGGACGCCTCCCGGGGACTGGCCGCCGGGAGACCGGCTTGTCTCTGTGAAGAGTTTAAAAAATACGATGGAGTCCATCATCTTCCTTGGCAGGAAGGGGGGGGGGAGCAGGATACTCCCGAGGGAACCTCACTGTTCCCGGGGGGGGATATTTCCCCCCCCCCGACGCTCTCCAAGGTGCTGCCGTGGGTCTGTTTGTCATCTTTTTTAACGACTTGGAGTAAATGAAGTAAGTCCTCATCAGATTTGCCTAGGGCACCAAACCCCGGGAAGGCTTGCCAAAACTTCAGGAGACAACATCTGGGTTCAAGAGGGCCTTAACAGACAGAAGAATTGGGTCGAAACAAACACAGGGAGTGTCCATAAGGAGAAACGTTAGGTTTTGTAGAGAAATTCTGATGCACAAGTGTATAGGATGGATGACACCTGGGTTAGAATGAATTGGGGGATATTTTGTAGGCTGCAAGCTAAAGTCAGTGGTGTGATGTGAAGGCCAAAAAAGGTTAATGCAATTCTGGTCTGTAGCAAGAGACATACAGTGTCCTGCTCAATTGTGCCATTCTGTTTAGCTTTGGGATGCTGTGTCTGCCTGTTCTTAGCAGCATGGTTTAAGATGGCAAGACACTGGAAGTCAAACCCTAGGAAGAACAGCTGAGGGAAATGTGTATACTTAGGCGGAAAAAGATGATGTGACAGCAGTCTTCAAATAAATGGAGAACTGTCTTGGAGAAGGAGCAGCTGGTTTGTTTTCTACTGCTTCAGGAGTAGAATCAGTGGGTTGACATTAAAAGAAATATTTTTTTTCTGAACATATCAAAAACTGCTGGACAGTAAGAGCTGTTTTGACACTGGAGCAAATTCCTTTTCTTTTAAGATGCTGGCACTGGCCAGAATCCTGTTGCTCCACTGCAAGAGCATTGCAGCTTTGTGGAGCTTGCACGAAGAGGCATCTACCACCTTCCTGTGCAAATGTGAGCTCATTGAGCCCAGTTAGAAAGGTGTCCCACTTGATATTATGGAACACTAGACAATGGAGCATTATGTTCTGTTTGTGGTGCAAGAAGACTCTTATCTTTGTCTTTCTCCACATATTCTGTGTTATTAATCATTGGCTGTGTATCTGTCCTTGTAAATATTCATGAGGAAAAGGGAAGCGCACATCATGATTTGAAGTGTTGTGAACCTTGCCAACAAAGGTCCGCATAGTCAAAGCTGTGGTTTTTCTAGTAGCGATGTATGGAAGTGAGAGCTGGACCATAAAGAAGGCTGATCTCCGAAGAATTGATGCTTTTGAATTGTGGTGCTGGAGGAGACTCTTGAGAGTCCCCTGGACTGTAAAGAGTATAAACCTATCTATTTTGAAGGAAATCAACCCTGAGTCCTCACTGGAAGGACAGATCCTGGAGGCTCCAATCTCATGGCTATCTCATGAGAAGAGAAGACTCCCTGGAAAAGACCCTGATGTTGGGAAAGTGTGAGGGCAAGAGGAGAAGGGGATGACAGAGGACGAGATGGATGGACAGTGTCATCGAAGCTACCAATTAGACCCAACTCCTGGAGTCAGTGGAAGACAGGAGGGCCTGGCGTGCTCTGGTCCATGGGGTCACAAAGAGTCGGACATGACTTAACGACTAAACAACAACAACAAATACAAATTGAAATAAAAGAAAGAAGGATCCTGGAAAGAGTTACCATAAGTTGGAATTAACATGATGGAACGTAATTATGATTGTTAATTAAGAACGTTTTCCCCTGTAATGGATGAACATAGGTAAAGGAGAGAGACTGTATTATCACCATGTTGTGGCTGGTCACTACTTAGCTTGCATATATATGATTATTTGTTTATTATTTACATTTATGATATCCCACCAGTAACAGATGTATCCTCACACCAACACAGTGAGGTAGCTCAAGCTGAGAGGGAGGGAGAGAGATTGACTGAAGTTTACAGTATGACTTGATGTCTCAGTAGGGGCTAAGATCTCCTGCATCTAAACCCTATTACATTTCAGGCTATTCTGGCCTTTTCATTTACAGTGTTTTTGTTTTTGCTTTTTAGCTTTTGTGTGCTGTGTAAAGGGTACATCTCTACATAATACTGTTCAATATGCTGCCTTTCTTTTCCTATTGGGGATTCAGGTGGCTTACAGTCAATAGCTACATCATAATCTCCATTAGAAACACCTAGGTTTTGTGTGGATTTATGAATCTTGGGCTTCCCAGCAGCAAACTACAATCTTGAGCATGATAGGAACCAGGCTGGTATATTCTCTTTTCTTTGGCTTGCTTGCGTGAGTCATCTATATGCCCCAACTTACTCACAGAAAATGATGATAAGCCAGGAATATTGGTTTATTGTGAAGTATTAATATAAGAACACATAGAGTGATCCTGATCCGACCAGATAGGTGGGATATAAAATAAATAAATAAAGAAGGCCCTTCTGGATCAGGGCAAGGGGCCATCTAGTCCAGCTTCCTATATCTCACAGTGGCCCCACCAGATGCTTCTGGGAGCACACGAGACAACTAGGTACCTGTCTCCTGATACCCCTTCCCCTTCATCTGGCATTTGGTTAATGTGACCTTTCAACTCAGGATAGTCAGCAGTGCATGCATCCGATGATGGAGGCTGTAATCAATGAAAGCTTATGCTACATCAAATATACCGTATTTTTTGCACCATAAGACGCACTTTTTCCCCCTCCAAAAGGGGGGTAGAAAGTCTGTGCGTCTTATGGTGCGAAGGTGGTGACTTCGCCCCCACTGGCCCCGTGGGGGGGAGCGTCGCAAGGGTCCGAGGGAGCCTTCCAGGACCCTTGCGATGCTCCCCCACCCCCCCATGGGGCCAGCGCAGGTGAAATCGCCAGCTTCCTGGTGGGGTGAACGTTGCAAGGGTCCTGGAAGCTCACTCAGACCCTTGCGACGCTCCTCCCACCGGCAAAATCGCCAGTTTCTGGGAGTGTTTTGAGGCTTCCCAAGCCTCAAAACACTCCGAGAAGCTGGCGATTTTACCCCCCTGGCCCCGTGGGGGGTGGGGGTAGCATGGCAAGGGTCCAAGGGAGCCTCCCAGGACCCTTGCCAGGCTGCCCCCACCTCCCCACGGGGCCAGCCCTGGCGAAATCGCCAGGTTCTGGGAGTGTTTGGAGGCTTGGGGAGCCTCCAAACACTCCCAGAACCTAGCGATTTTACCCCCCCCAGCCCCGTGGGGGGGTGGGGGTAGCGTGGCAAGGGTCCAAGGGAGCCTCCCAGGACCCTTGCCAGGCTGCCCCCACCTCCCCACGGGGCCAGCCCTGGCGAAATCGCCAGGTTCTGGGAGTGTTTGGAGGCTTGGGGAGCCTCCAAACACTCCCAGAAGCTGGCGATTTTACCCCCCCTGGCCCCGTGGGGGGGGTGGGGGTAGCGTGGCAAGGGTCCAAGAGAGCCTCCCAGGACCCTTGCCAGGCTGCCCCCACCCCCCCACGGGGCCAGCCCTGGCGAAATCGCCAGCTCCCAGGACCTTTTGAGAGGCTGGAAAGCTTCTCAAAAGGTCCTGGAAGGTCGCTATTTCACCCATGCTGGCCCCGTGGGGGGGTAGAGTGGCAAGGGTCTGGAAGGCCCCCTCGGACCCTTGCCACGCTACCCCCACCCTCCCACAGGTCCAGGGGGGCAAAATTGCCACCTTCTGGGGCTCTTTTGAAGCTTCCCAAGCCTTAAAAGAGCCCAGAAGGTGGTGATTTTGCCCCCTCTGACCCTCGGGGGGGCAGGGTGAGTCTCTAAAGGGTCCTGGAACACACTCTAGGACCCTTTGGAGGCTCACCCTGCCCCCCCACCAGGCTAGAGGGGGCGAAATTGCCACCTTCTGGGGCTCTTCTGAAGCTTTCCAAACCTCAAAAGAGCCCCAGAAGGTGGTGGTTTCACCCCCTCTGGCCTTCAGGGGGTCTGGGTGAGCCTCCAAAGGGTCCTAGGTTGTGTTCCATAAGACAGACCTCTCCATAAGGCTCACCAATTTTTAGGAGAAGAAAACAGATTTTTTTTCCTGTTTTCTTCTCCTAAAAATTTGGTGCGTCTTATGGAGAGGTGCGTCTTATGGAGCGAAAAATACGGTATCTTTAAGGTGCCATGAAACTTTTGGTTACTACAGATCTGTACTTTTTGTCGTGTTGCCCAGTATGCTCACCAAATACTAACAGGTCAGGATTTTATGGTCTGTGCATAATATCAGTTCTATATGAATTAGTTCCCATGTACAAAGGCCATATTCTACTACTAATTGACACAGAATCTTTAGTTTCTGTGTTTATTGCACATGTGTGTATTGTCAGCCATATGCAGCTTTTCAGAACTTCTTGGATTGCCATTCTTATCTTTCTTCACTGTTTTCTAAAATATCAGGAGCGCTCTAGTGACATTTGGGAGAACCATCTTTTTTGACTTTAGCTCCCAGAATCTCCCAGCTAGTATGGCTACTGACCCTGTTGGCTAGAGGATTCTGGGACTTGTGGTCCAGAAATACCTTCTCCAGGCTCTGCATCGGAGGACCACATGTTCCTGGCTTCTTTCATAAGAAAGCAGATACTGTGCTTGTTGCATAAACACACATGGAGATTATGGAGCAAAGCAGGAGCATAGCAGAGATCAGGGCAAATCAAATATGTATTGGAATTTGCCATCTTTTGCCTCCAGCCAGGTGAGGTTCGTGACTCTGAGGCCTGTGGACTGAGCCTGCAGTTGGAGCACTCATTTGAACTGGGTGAGTATTTGGAGTGTACGTGTAGTTGGGCTGGACCAACAGTTTATGAAGATTTTAATTAAATGCCATGTCTGAGGTGGGTTTGCAGGATTTAGGGCTTCAGACCCTGTCCGCAGCCTATGCAGCTAAACATCTGAATGGCCCTTGCACAGCTGCAAGCACATGCACATATGTTGTCAACATGCTCTTGGGAATCTGGCTAAAATAGATTTCCAGATGGCAGAGAGAGAAGCCTGTGTGCTTCTGCTGGTGTATACAATAGAACGTGGGAAAGTTGCTTGCAGAATTCCCCCTCCAGAATGGCCATACTGATGGGAGGAGTTTTGTAGTTCAAAAAACTCCAAGCCTTTTCCAAGTTCTGCTCCTGTCTCTCTGTTCTTTACTTTGCCAAAACCATTGGGTGTCCATGGTAGCACAAGAGTAGTATTGACATCTTGTCCTCTGATTAGGTCCCAACAATGTTATGTTGGTGAGGAAGGGTTTGGGATTGTGTGTCCCTTGGGCCTGATTGGAGAGTGTCTTCAGTGGGTTAACAAGGGGTGTGGTGAGAGTGGGATCAGGGAATCTTGGTATCTCCAGAAACACATTTAAGCTTTTCCGCTTGCATTGGAGTTTAATCCTAACCAAGCTTTCCACAGAGGGAGGGGTTTCCCCCTCTCACATCATCACTGAAATGCAGCAGAGAGTACAGCTGGTAAAACAAGGTGATGAAGGGAGGTGGTTTTTGGCAATTTTTCTCCTCCCTAGGAACATCCCAAGACACTGGGGACAATGTGCCCATAGTGTGCAATGCATCTGGGTACTAGGATACATCTTGCAGAACCAGGTCAAGGACCTCAGGCATTCCTGGCTTTCTATCTCCCTCAGATGACAGCATCAGATTCAAAAAACGGGGCACCCTCCTGTGGAATGTGGGCCCTGAGTCCAGCCTCTCACTGAGCCAGAAGCAACTGACGGAGGAGGAGCGTAATAAACTTAGGGTAAGTATGGATGCAAGGCGAGTAGTTGGGAGTTTCCCAAATAGAAATGGGCATGCAGGACTTCATGTTGGGTCGTCTTAAGTCATTGGCAAGGCATCACAGGTGCTGTGTGTTTTTTACCCTCACCTCACCTGCTGGCACCCCATTCACCAGCTGGAACATGCTGCTCATTCGCTCCCAACCAAGCCATCTTTCAGCCCCTGCAGGAGCACACAGACTTCCCTTCCTTGCCTCCTCCAGCAGCTGCCCACTCAGATGAGGTGGCAGGGCAGGGATTCCTGCAGTGCTGCCTGTGAATGGCCACTTTCTGGAGGAAGCAGAGAAGGGAAGTCTGTGCTCCTTCTGGGACTGGAAGATTGTGCAAGGGGGAGGGAACAGAAGCACTTTGTGACCTGGCACAAAGTGCTTCGTGCCCATTTCTTCCCAGCCCTGGAAAAGTAGGCATAGCCAGCTAGGAGATGGGCACTTTAGAAGTGGGGCATTTCTTTCTGGTGAGGCTGGTTGGGAAAGGATAAGAGGTTGTTGAGTATATTCATACCAAGAAAGAGATGAATTGTGTGTGGGAATGGAGAGGATCCTTGTTAGCTATGAGGAAGGCTTGCCAGGGTACTGGGCTTGTATTCTGCCTTATCCTGCCAGTTGTCAGCAAGGCTATGTGTCCATGGCAAGAAAAGACTATTGTGGCTTTCCAGATTTTTTTTACTATTGAAGTTGTGGTCCAAAAACATCTGGAAGGGTCACAGGTGTTCTTCTGTTGTTTATAGTGAGTAAGCATCCTGATAAGGTGTCAGTCAAACATACATAACACATGACACGACAGGTTTCAAGCTCTCTTGGATGAGGACTGAAAATAGTTGACTTCTCTATGACTTTCCATTGATTGAAAGTTGGAATAAAATCATTTGACTATCCCAATTTGGGGTGGGCCGCACATGTTTTTGCACCCATGTTGGCTGCCACCACCCCTAAAAGGAGGGTGCTGAATTTTGGTCTGCATCAAAATAAAAACTCCTTTTCCTCCCTTCTTTGCCTTCTGGAAGAGATGAAGATCATCTAAAGTTCATGGGGCTTTGAGTTGCAGAAAGGGGCCAGGCACTCTTCTATATCCTGTACAGCCACTGCAGTTGTTCTTGAAGTTTGGGCAGTGGCTGTTGGAATTTCAGTAGTATAGTTTTCAGGAGGTTGGAAGAGGTATCCAACGTACCACATAAATGTCAGGAAAATTCGCCACCTCAGCCTAAATCATAGGAACAGAATTTACAAAAGTAAATGGATGTGCTCTGAGATGACTGGCCTTTGATTTGGTTTCTTTGACCCCGGGGGGGGGGGTGAGAGACAAAGGTTTCCTTTTTATCTACTTATGTGTCATCTCTTTGTCTCCCCAAATCCCAGGAAGTGGCTGCAGAGGGGGGTCTGTACCGGGTACGGATTCCACGACGGCCTCTGGGAGGCATTGAAGAGAATGGGGTTGAATATGTTGCCTCTTTCGTCCGAGCAGTAAGTACCGCTGTCTACTACGCTGAGCCCTCTGCAGAAGAGAATTTGGCCCAGATCTTCTTGTGGAGCTATGCAAACGGCACAAGAGTTGGAAAGATATTGCCCAACGTTGAGAAACCACCATAGATGTTATCAGTTGTACGCTGACTTGTATGACACGGTATGCAGCTGATCATGTCTGTAGTGATTTCTTAACTTGAGATGATTTGCTTCCAGAGGTTTCACTTTTTATGCTATGCCGGCATCACTAGGTAAGAGGATTGGGGTCTTTGAAACCTGTCCATCATTCTGGACAAATCTTTTTTTGCTAGAATACCCAAATAGCTAGCTTAGAGCTGTAAAATCTTTAGACTCTTATCAAGGGGAAAGGCATTTAGCTTGTCTTCTGCTTAAGGGGGCGGGTCTTCAATCTTATCCTAAGATAAATTAATGTTAAGGGAGTTGAAGGAAGGAGAACGTTCCGTTGCCTCACTCTCTTTCTCTAGTACCTCCCTGTACTTCATTCCATATTGTTCAGGCAGCCAGTAGTGGAGGCTGCAGTATCATGAGATTCTCCATGGGCCTCAGATGCATCTTCAGAAAAAGCTATTCAAAATTGTAGATTCGGTATGACTGAAGGAAACCTAACTGAACATGAGTAATTTATATTTAAGAGCCAGAGTGTTAAGAGTGCTGGACTAAGATGCAGGAGGTCTAGCCATGTGACACAGTGGGTGATCTTGGGGCAATCACATCCCCTCAACTTGCCCTACCTTGCAGGGTTATTATGAAGGTTAACATGTGAGAAGGGGAGTCATTTATGCTCTATTGAGCACAGTACAGGTGGGATGTAAATGTAATCCATGAACTAGATGAATATTCAATGGAAAATATTGAATTTTCCATTGAATAATGTTATCTCTTCTCCCTCAGTGGCTGATGAAATGAGAAACGTTCTGTGATGCTTCTCAAGGGTGCTTGGGTTTGGCAAGCCTCTAGCAGAAGGGAGCTTACCGTTTGCAGGTGCGGTCTTAAAGCCTGCTCTTTTTCATGTGCTTGGATCATAAACATTAACATTTAATTCCCCCTTCCCCAATATAGAGCCCTTCTAGTGTGGTACACTACAAATCCCATGATCCAATGGGATGATGGATATTGTTGGCCACTACATTGGGGGAGCAGATGGTGAAATGTGGGAAGACGGTGTCTACTAGCTAAGTTCAGTCTGGGTCAGTTTGTAGGGATGGGCACAGACAGTTTATTTAGCAGCCAGACAGGTGTTTGGTTCTTCAAAGCCCCACCTCCTCTAGTGGTGTCCACTCAGAGGCAGCAGCCTGGCTTCCCTGCTCCATCTCTGGGCGCTGTCTCTGAGCGGTTGCCTGCTGGAGGAAGCAGGGCTTTGAAGCATTGAGCTCCTATTTGACTGGTTGTTGTGGGTTTTTCGGGCTCTTTGGCCGTGTTCTGAAGGTTGTTCTTCCTAACGTTTCACCAGTCTCTGTGGCTGGCATCTTCAGAGGACATCACTCTGCGCTCTGGTGTAGTTGGCTTGGGAGTGTAGTTGGCTGGTGTAGTTGGCTTGGCACTCCCAAGCCGCCCAGAGTGGTAGAATATACCAGATGGGCGGGATATAAATCGAACAAATAAATAAATAAATAAGAACAACCTTCAGAACACAGCCAAAGAGCCCGAAAAACCCACAACAACCATTAGATCCCGGCCATGAAAGCCTTCACAAATACTCCTATTTGACTGCTAAACAAACCGCTGAACTGGCAGTTCATGCCCATCTCTAGTGGTTTGTGGTCTTTTTCATTTGCCTCTGTTACACCTCCTCTAACCAGATTAAGGAGGCAGAAACCTCACACAGCAGGCTATGGTAGAAAAGCTTGTCCTCCTTTCTTCTCCCTGCAGTGTTCAATGGTAGAGTCCCATCTGTCAGACAGGTTGACAGTTCACACGGATGTTGCTGGAAACGTTATTGGCCTCTCCATTGTTACTGTGCCGAGCTTCTGCCATGGGGCTGAGGTTGAGGATGTGGACCTGGAACTCTTCAATACCACTGTCCTTCTCCAGCAGCCCATTCCGGCAGCAGTGTGAGTATCTCTGTGCCAGTAGGTGGGGTTGGCAGCGAATTCAGATAGATCTCCTGGTGCAGCTTGTTGCCCCATGATAGGAGGGCTACTGGTTTTTATGATTTTTAAAGAAGAGTTGGACAAATTAATGGAGGGTGGATATTGTGGCCACAGATTATCACAGCTCTCTGTAGAGGTTTGAGTGTGTTAGTGAATCTGATAGCAGTATAGTCAGAAGGTCAGGCTCCATTACAAGCCTTGATTCCTAGCAAGGTCACCCAAGGAAGAATGGTTGCAGCCGAGATGCCAAACTAAGATGCATCCACTTTCTGTCCAGTGGTGATTAGGCTAGTAGTGGTAGCTGAAGATGACACTCCAGCTAACGTTTGTTAGTATTGTGCAAAAGGTGGCAATGGTAAGCCGTGACTTAATTTTCTTTACCATGGAAAACCCTATGATGAGACATAAATAAAACATGAGATTCAAAATAAAACATGAGATTGTGTTGGAAGATGAGACTCCAAGGTTGGAAAGCACTCAGTCGGCTACTTCAGAAGAGGAAAGGACAACAGCAAATCCTTTGACTAGGTGGATCAAGAGAAACTATGGGTGGTTCTAAAAGAAATGGGTGTGTTTTAGCACTTGATTTTCCTGATGTATAACCTGTATTGTGGACAAAAAAGCTAACGTTAGGACAGAATATGGAAGGAAATAATGTTTTGCTGTAGGCCAAGGTGCCAGACAAGGGTGCATTTTATCCCCTTATCTGTTCAATTCGTATGCAGACCATATCATATGGAAAGTCATGCTAGATTCAGGAGAAGGAAGAATGAAAGTTGATGGAAGAAACATCATTAATCCAAGAGATGCAGATGACACTGTCTTGCTGGCAGAAAGCATCAATGACTTTAAATGACTTCTGAAAGTGAAAGGAGAAAGTGATGAAGCAGGGTTGAAGCTGAAGATAAAAATCATGGCTACAGAAGAACTACACAACTTTGATGTTGGCAATGAAGAAGTTGAAATTGTTAAAATATTTTTTTATACCTTGGTTTAATCAAATGGAGACTACAGACAAAAAAATCAGGCTGAGATTCAGAAAGGTAGCAATGGAGAAATTAGAAAAAAATAATCTAGTATAAGATTGTGTTACTGGAGGCCAAGGTCAAGATCATCCACGCTGTTGTTTTCCAGATACTATGCATGGGTGTGAAAACTGGACAGTAAAGAAAGCTGACGGAGGGGGGTAATTGTTTGAAATGTGGTGCTGGAGGAGAGTTTTATGGATATCCTGGACTGTTAGAAAGACAAACAAGTGGGTTCGAGAGCCAATCAAGCCTGAACTACCTCTGGAGGAAAAAAAATTGTGAAACCGAGACTGATCTACTTTAGGCACATCATGAGAAGGCATGATTCTTTGGAAAAGGTAATGATGCTGGGAAAGGTGAAAGATAACAGGAAAAGAGAAGGTCCAAATACAAAATGGATTGACTCCTTGCAGATAAAAGACTACAAGAGCTGAGCCGGGTTGTTGAGGACAGGCTATTTTGGAGATCACGCACAGAGTTGCCATAAGTCAGAGGTGACTTGGTGGCATACAAGAACGTAACATCTTGATCCCAGAATTATTATTTTTTTCCTTGAATGAAGAGGCGATTCTTGTGAATCAACAGGGAGTACTTATTCTTTGCCTGGGACATGAGGAGAGGCCAGACTCTTCCTAGACTGTATAAGAGATTATTGTCTCAAGATCTTTGGGAAGATTAAATGGCAAAATCTCAGGTTAATTGGTGGCAGCAGTAGGGGTGAATCCAGAGGCAATGCCTGTGATCCAAGCCTTGACTTGGGAGTAAGTAGACTCCACTGAAATCAGAAGAACTCACTTTCAGATGAATGGGTTAAGCTTGCAGTGCCCATGTGAGCGAGTTCTTTTCAGGGAAATTGCAATCAGTTGCTTTAATATTAGCAATCTCTTTAGGATTCTCCCCGGTGTCTTTCAGTGTATCTTCAGAGTCAAAACATTCTTGCACTGTCTTGAGAAAAATCGCCCAACTCTGCTTAGTGCGTGATTTTTTTCTTTTGCTGCAAGGAAGACTTTATGTTGCAGTCAGGTTGGGTACATCACAAGTTCCAAGAAAATTCAGTTTATTTTTAATACCAGGATGAGGCTTTCCACCTAACACTTTTCTTGGGGGTGTGGGTTGGTTGTAAGTTCCAGGACATTGTCCAGTTCAGTTACTAGTGGCCTCTTTCTTCCCCCCCAGTCCCGAGACAGCGGCATTTATTGAACGCATGGAACAAGAACAGGCTCAGAAAGCCAAGAATCCCCAGGAGCAGAAGTCCTTCTTTGCCAAATATGTAAGTAGGGGAGAGCAGGTCTGTTTCTCCATTCTTTTCCTACTTTGCTCCTTGTGGGTTTGATTTTTGGGGTTTTTGTTTGTTTTTTAGAAATATATGTTCTTGAGCCTGTCTGTTGTTTGGGCTCTGAGCCTAGCCAAACACTTGGGCAGAGGGTGGATGGAGGACATTGTTCTGTGCTCTGATATCTGTTCTCCCCAATCCCCCACAGTGGCATATAATTCTGGGTGGGGCAGTGCTTCTCCTAGTGACCAGCTCAGCAACAGCCCCTCAGGAGCCGGGACGTCAGCCCTGAGCAAAAGTAAAGCCACTCCCCCTGCCTCTTCCTTCCTTCTTCCTCTGTGCAGATACGTCTTTCTAGCTTGGACTCCTTGAATGTTCTCCTTTCCTCACACACAGTACTGTGTATCAGAAGGGGTGAAGGGGCACTTGAGCTGATGGAATTGGTCACCTGGCCATGATTTCTGTGCTGATTGGCTGGCTCCACAGGCCAGGGTACCATTTTCTAGTTCAAAGGTGGGGATCATTTGAGGTGGGCTCTTAGACATGGTTAGACTGCCGTTCCCTTTAGCCCCAGCTGCTGAGGGGTGATGAGAATGACTGCCTGAGCTGTGAGGTCCTTGCATTCCCCTCCCTGCTCTGGCCATCAGTACGTTGTATTCTGGGAGCAACTGGTGCCCTGAAGACACAAGGCTTGAGAGCTTGTCGTCCTGAAGTGTTTTTGCTTCCTGACCATCGTCCAAGCTTGACGGAAGGATTCCCCTTCTCTGCCACTGACCGGGAGAAACCTCTTGCAACAAAAGCAGGGCTTCTCTTGTGGAAGATAAGTTTGGTGCCTCCCTTCTTCCCCTTCCTCATTTTACCCTGTCTGGCTTTGTAAACCCCCCACCCCACCCCGTCCCAGCATGGTAGAAGCAGAACATCCTTTTTCTGGTGGCAGGTTCCTCTCTTTGTCATCGGGAGCAACACCTTTCCCTCCACTGGCTGTCACTGAGGCGAGATCCACTGTAATCCCTGGTGATGGGAATCTTGTGATTGAGATTTGAAGAAGGGACAATGTCTGTGGGCTTCGGAGACTCATCAGGGAACAAAGGGTTCAAATTGGTTTAAGCGAGACTCTAAACCTGTTGCATTCTAAAATCCTATTCGCTCTAGTCAGCATAGCTCAGAGATGAAGGATGATGAGACTTGCAGGGCAATCAAAGGGTCTGCAGCCCTGACCAGAGCTTGGGCAAGAGGGAAGGGGACAGAGCTCAGATGCTTTCCCATGCAGAAGGCGCCCGGTTTGATCCCCAGCAACTCCCGAGCAAAGCTAGGACAGAACGGTGCCTGAAATGATGAAGAGCCACTGCCAGTCAGACCCAACAGTGCTGGACTAAATGTTCCAGTGATTTGACTTGGAATAAGCTTCCTATAATTTCTAAATGATTGCACAAGATTATAGTTCCCAGAATTCCCCGGCCATTCCTAAAAGGTACCTTTTCTAATCTGTGGCCTAGAGTAAGCTTTCCTCTGAAGAGCTAGTCCTCGAGAGCTACTGTATCATTGCCCAAAAGGAGAATGCAAGGAAGAGGTGGATCTTTGTATAGGAGAAAGCCTTTCCCCCCACTTTCTATTAATTCTCCTTTCTCTCTCTCTCTCTCTCCCCCACAGTGGATGTATATTATTCCCATCGTCCTGTTCCTAATGATGTCTGGAGCGCCTGATGCCGGGGGGCAAGGAGGAGGCAATGGTGGCAGTGCGGGGGGAGGCGGCCGGTGAGAGGAGTTCATGCTTTCCTGTGTTGCAGGAAGGCATTGTGTAAATAAATATTGCCAGATGATAGTGGCATCTGTCTTGGTTTTGCTTGTGGGAACAGGATTTGGTTTGGGTTTGAGTCCGTGGTAGGGTAAGCCAGAGGTGCTGGAGTATGATGGCAGAAATCTACAGGTCTTCTCTGCAAATCAAGGTACATTCTTTCTCTGGCAACCCTACACAGTACAAGGTGCCCCTGCATTCCTGAAACATGTCCTTTGCCTGTAAGAGACACACTGTGATATATCTGTTCTGTTTCCAGGGCTTTAGAATTGAAAGGGTCAATGGACAACACATTAGCACAGCTGTCTCCAGAGTGGAGATCTTTCAGCTTGGGTGGGATTACAATTTCTGTTATCCCCAGCCAGCCTGGCTAAAGGGTGGTGGGGACTGTAGGTAGGAATGGAAAGGAATTTTAGGGGTTTGCATCTGAAGATTCACTGCGAACTTGCATGTTTCGGAGGCATTTCAAGGAAGTAATGTGTGCATAAAATACATTAAAAAATTGAATGGTGAAAGTGTGTGTGATTGAAAAAAATGTAGAGGTGATCATTATCATCGAAACTCTTGGGGTGCATCTGTTTACTGGCCCAGGAGGAGAGACTTGAAACAGTGGGAACCTTTTGAGTATTGAAGCAGCTGATGTGGGTGATGCGGTGCAGAGATGTGATGTAGATCCAGTGTTACAGCTGCCACTCCTGATAACATTGAAAACAAAAGCAACTGCGTATAGCAGGCTCAAAACAGCCCAGCAAAGATGTGCATTTTAATCCCGGGGGTCATTGCTCTGTCTTTGGAATCTACTGTCGGTGGTTTGAATCTAAGACCTGCCTTCATTAACCAGTCCGTCTTCTGACTGGACCACTTTAGGAAAATGTCTTTTTCAAGAGAATTGATAGCTGACTTTCATGTGTAAGGAATGTGGCTGGATTAGATCTTTTGTTATGGCCTTCTGGATTCTGGAGATAAATCTTTGCGATGCCGATGAGCGTGGACGTGTACAAAGCAATCTCCTCTCCACCCTGGAACCTGCCAGATGTTTTGGACCAGTTCCCGTAATCCCCTACCTCCCTTATGTACGGATCTTTCTTGAACATTTTCTACTCTGCCTCTCTTCTGTGAATAATTGCTATCAAAATGTTCAATACAGACCAACTTATACTAACCCTAGCCAGCATGGCTGTCCAACAGCACTTGGAGGGCCAGTGGCCATGCCAGCTGGGGGATTGCGGTAGTTGTAGTCCAACTCCCCTCCCCAAATTCTGGCTTGATTATGGGATAAAAGAGGTCTGACGTGGGTTCAAACAATAACGGGACTACTCCTAAATTCCAGCAGCTGCTATGAAATATGGAAGCCTTGGGAGAGGGGGCTCCCTTCCTACCTGTTGTGTAGATCCCCCGTTCTGGTGGTCCCAGCCGGTGTTCTTCCATGCTGCGTCCCTCCCGAGTGTGAGACACTCTTTTCACTTGTGGCCCAGCTTGGTCTGCTTGGAGCTTTCAGGAGCCTCTGTCTCCATGGCAGCCACAAAGGAACAGAATGTGGGACAGAGGATCATTCTGGAATTCCCAGATTAGAAAAAGCCGGGAGGCCTTTCTCTTCTGGGATGGTTAGTTATGAGGTGAGGACAAGGGTTGAGAATTTTGATTTGTGTTTCTTAGCAAGAATTTGCAAAAAAAAAAAAAAAAAAAAAAAAAAAATCTCAAGAAGAATTTATCAGCATATATATATATATATATATATATATATATATATATATATATATATATATATATATATATATATATATATATATATATATATATATATATATAAAATCAGATTAAGAATTTACCGTATTTTTTGCTCCTCATGGTGAAAAGATCTAAAACATCCCAAAATGCGAGGAACCAAAACTTAACAAACCCACCCATTCATTCTTCTTGGCTCTGGGCTTTAGTGCCTCACGCCTGGAAGTTTGGTTTTGAATTCCTGCAATATTCAAGCATGTTAAAGCTGAACTAGAGTAGTCACTCCTTGACAGGCAACTTATGTTTAACAGCAAAGCAGATGCAATGTGGTCCTCTATGCCGCTGAGTCGCTGCTGTGCCTAGTGAATTTGGACAAGTTCAAATGAGAAGGATTTAGGTGTGTGCTGGGTTCTAGAAGCACTTGCCAAGCTTCATTAATATCATGTTTGGAATAGCAAGAACTTGAGGTTTGAAAGGGAAATTGAAAGTGGGGGAGGTGAGCTGGCAGCTTTTTCTGTCTTTAATAAATGTCTCAATCTCTTGTCAGTTCAGGAAGGAGTAGCGACTGAAATGTAACTGCTGTGGATGATCACTGCTTGGGTTGCTGTGTGAGTTGAAGTGGAAGCATATTTCGTGAAAGTGTTGAGAGTTTCCTGAAGAGACAAAACTGGGAGAAGGTTATAAGCCAGTCTACTTACCCAGTGGTGGCACTACGGGTTAAACCGCAGAAGCCTCTATACTGCAAGGTCAGAAGACCTGCAGTTGTAAGATCGAATCCACGCATTGGAGTGAGCCCCCGTTGCTTGTCCCAGCTCCCGCCAGCCTAGCGGTTCGAAAGCGTGCAAAATGCGAGTAGATAAATAGGTACCACCACGGTGGGAAGGTAACGGGCGTTCCGTGTCTAGTCACACTGGCCACGTGACCACGGAAGATTGTCTTCGGACAAACACTAGCTCTGTGGGTTGGAAACGGAGATGAGCACTGCCCCCTAGAGTCAGACACGACTGGGCAAAATGTCAAGGGGAACCTTTACCTTTTTTATCCAGTTAAATCAGAAGTGGAGGGATGCTGTGACACTTCACAAGTGATCCAACGGGGCCAATGGTTGGAGATGCTGGGATCCACCACCTGAAGGCCAACTTCTCTATCCCTGAATGAAAGGTAGTAAATAATGTAGGACTGGGGTGCCTGTCAGCCTACAGATGACGGATTACTGCTCCCACCATGCTGAGAGTTGATGGTTCCATATGATGTGCTTGGCCACAAGTTCCCTGTAGTGGATTGGCCTGTATCCCCTGGGGAACATAGGGATGCATCTGTGCTTTGCATAAGAAACTCCTTGCGTACTGATCCACATATGTGCCTGGAATAAACAAAGATGCTGCAGTTTGCTTGTCCGTGTAGTTGTTTCTAATAGGAAGAGATCCTCTGGGCTCTGCCCCTCTAAGACTTCAGCTGATGCTGCTCACATTTCCTTAAAATTTCTTTTGCATCCACCAGATTTAGAAGCCAGTTCTAGATTCCCCCCCCCAACACACACACACTTCAGATGAGCCCCAAGATATTCAGCCTACAGATACTGCAGCCCCTTAACTGTGCTTGCGACATACATTGCTGGAGTTACTTAACTGGATTGTGCCAATTTTAAGTATCTGGCTGCACAGCCAGAGGTGCAGAGTTCGATTTCCCGCTGTGTCTCCTGTGAGTACAGCCAGTCTGTGTAGCCCTGGGCAGGATGTACAGTCTCAGGACACCCCCAGAAAAAGGGAATGGTAAATCCCTTCTGAGTATTCTCTACCTGGAAAACCCCAAAAGGGTCACCATAGGTCAGAAGTGAGTTGACAGCACATATTATTAATAAATGAAGTATATATTAGAGGGGAGTCCCCGGCAAGGGGAAGCTTTACTTTTCAGTGTTCACGATAATTAGAAAAATTATTGTATTTGCTTTCTCCTGAAGTGATGTTTATGTCTAGCACAGCAATGTGACCTGATGGGTTTGGTATGTGAGCCTAAACTGACTGTTCTGGCCAATCCTTCCTCATAATCCTATTTCTTAGTGTATCTAGTCTACAGAGTTAATAGGAGTGCTTTAACTGCCATAGCTCTATGCCAAGGAATTATTAGATGTGTAGTTTAGTAGAATATGTAGAATTCTCTGTTTTACTGCACAGAAGTGCACTAGAGGGGACAGTTCTCGAACCTTTGGGTTTCAGATGCTTAGATTTCCTCTCAGAATACTTGGCTATGAGGGTTGGAAATTAAAGGCCAAAACAGCTGAAGGGCTAAAAGTTGAGAACCTCTGCATTTGAGCAGCTTAGCGGAGAATTCCTAGTACTCAGCCAAATTTCTAATTCCAGAATTTAGGATAGAGGAATGACAGATACTTAAATCAAACTACTGTAACTATGCCTCCCTGCTAATTAAGCATGCTCAGATTGCTCCTCAGAGAATCTAAGACAAGGAAAGGAAATGTGTAGCCTTCTAGAAAACCATCAGATGGTAACTTGTATTAGCCATAGTGAACGCGACCACTGGTAAGGAATGATGATTGCAGCGCAACATCTGGATGGTGACAACTTGCTTGTTCTGAAGAAATCCTGGCTCTCCCACAGAGGTGGAAATCATGTAATCTTCATTAGCTTTCCTGCCCTCTGTGCTCTACCCTCTAACCCCATTTCAAAATAATATAAAATTAAATGAGTCTCCATGCATGACAATTCCACATTAAAGCAATATGCAGCTTGCACCTGCTAGAGTCTTGTTTCACAAATACAAAAAAGGTGTTGTTTTTAAAGTAGCAGTGACTTTCCAATCTTATTTGCTGGGGAAAGACTGTTAGATAGAAGGCTAAAGGCTGGTTCCTGAACCAGCAGCTTGCCTATCCCCAGTCCAGTGTGATCTACAGCTCCCCTGTACCTGGATCCCAGTTCAAGGACTGTACTTTCTTACACCCAAACTAATGTGGCTACACTTGAATTGGTGCTGAGTCAGCGGAAGGGGACCTGTACTGGCCTTGCTTCTTTAAAATCATGATCCAAGGAGCAATGTACTTTAGCAGACTTTTGCTGCTTACAGACACCCATCTTGTTTTAGCAGTGCTGTAATTAAGCCAAGAACATATCCTTGCGTCATTAAGAACTCCCTGAATGCAGAAAAATAGTAGGTCAGAGAGAAGAGCAGGCAGAACCCTTTACTGCAATATCTAACTTTCTAGAGGAGGGATGAAATATTTAACACAGCAGTAGCACAGTTGAGACCCAGCCTTTCCACTATCCTAGATCAGGCCATGGTCCTCAGAAGCTAGAGCAAATATTCTGAATGGCCTTTGACTTCTCTCCCCATAAAGTTTGACTGTAGCTTGGTCATCTGTAACCCAGCTTAAGCAAAGCCAGCTGCCCAGCTCTGTGTTGTGTCATTTGACCTTAGACCAGTTTGGGATTTGCTGGCTGGGGTTCAAGAGTTAATGGGCATTGGCAACTAAGAGTAGATATGAGGTCAAGGAGAAGCAGTCCTGGTGAGTTATGTACTTTTGCAGTGTTGACAAGCTACCCTCCTCTTGGTTGGTCGAGGACACCTCCAGCTACAGGATATCTAATGGCTTGCGAAGGGCTTTCAAATGGAGTAGCCTTAGCTATGTTTTTTCACCACATTTGGCTATGTTCATGGAGACTATGAGTGAAGAAAACCTTGCATGACTATCCGCTGTGGGGAGAATTTTCTTAATTCCATTTTCTCCTTTCCCCAGACTTCAATCTTGGAATGCTCCAGGAACAGCAGTTTTTGTGCAGAACTTAAGCCCCTCCTAAATCTCACTATCAGAACTGGAAATGAATGTCTGGCCATTTCCAGTCTTGATTTTTACAAATTATGTTGATGTTTTTCATCATTTCTGGGTCTGCTGCCACCAGTAGTATGTGCAGGGGCCAAAAAGGTGCCCCATCAGAATTTCCCACTTGAGTTGAAAAAACAAATGGGAGCTAGTATAGCTCAGCAGCACTGGGTGCTAGAGTCTTCTGTCAGCATTGTGATCCTCAAACTGTAGACCCCCCCCCGCCCTGATCTCCCATTGCTAACCAGAGACTATGCTTTTTCTGCTACAGCATCAATTTGTGAGATTTCTGCCTACCCACTGTGCTAAAAACCTATGGCCTCATATAACAGCCTTCACCAGCATGGTTGCTGTGTTGGATAAGGATGATGGGAGTTATAAATAAACAAACAAACAATCCAACTTGGCTAGAAGGCAAGAACTGAGAAGACTGTGCTCAATTAATTATCTCTGCAGCTACCCTAACCTAAGTAAGGTGGACAGCAGCTACTCCTCCAAGCATTCTGCCCACTTGAAGAGCTTAGCAGAAAAGGCCATCTAAGATGAGGCATTGTTTTAGCTGAAAATTAGCTGTCAGGATGTTTGGGCAGTTTTAAAATAGAGCCAAGGTTTGCAGTGTTGAAATCCCAGGACCTTTTGTTCAATTGGGATGATGGCATCATTTGCCTCGTCCCCAGTGTATATTTCACAGCAGCCCTTACATTTGTGGGGATATTTGTGATTATCTCACCACACATATACTGATGTCCTTGTTCTAACAAAAAGGAGAAGAATGCAATGTGTACACACATAGCTATGAATCAACAGACGTGTGTGTGTTGTGTAGACTCTCTTTAGGGATGCAGCTGCAAGGATGCTCATGACAACAAGTGACTGTGCTTCCAGATGTACCATTAGCCTGCTGTGTTTTTGAGTCGGGAAGGGGACACACCTAGAGCTCTTTGGAAACTGGGCCCCAAGTCCCACAGCCCTTTGAGCCCACAAAGAGTCTTCACTCCCACAGATACCCTACTTGGAGGGTAGGTTTGTTTTTCTTCCCATTTTTATTGATGTCACGGTTTAGCAGCAGCTTCAAGTTCCAAACCTATTGCAAAGAGAGATCACCTTCCGGGGCCCCCCTCCCCTCCCCCACTGAAGCTGGGGAGGTTGTACCCAAGCAATGGCGGGGGGAGGCATATGGCTTTTCCAAAAGAAAAGGGGGGCAGAGGTTTAGGAAGCAGGGCTGTAGGGTTCCCCACTCTTTTTGTTTTCCCCGCCCCTTTGTTGCGCACACTTAAAAAACAAACGGGCCCCAAACCAACCCTAAACAGGACAGAATCTCAAAGACGAAGACAGAATGACAAATGGACGTGCGTTGGGGAGGGAGAGACAAAAATCAAAGTCTGACATTCCAAACAAGAAGAAATTTGGGTGGGTGGGGGAGATAGATTAAGGAAAGAGCAACACAAGCAGGGGCAGAACTAAGACACCTAGGATCTCAGACTGGGCATTCTCCCAGCTTAGTCTGGGAACTGCTCCCTGCCCAACTTGGGAGGAAGGCAACCATGCAAACCCCAGAAGAACCAAAAATCAACTAGGCTTAGTGAAGGCAGCAAACAAGAGACACGATAACCCCTGTAACACTTACACACGCATACACAAAAGAGTCCAGAATTGCCTGCCTCCATTGGAAGTTCTGACAGGTCCAAATCTGGTTGAAAGGAGGAAAGGACTGGGCCTGACGTCCACTAGGGAGCCTTTTTTTTTTTTTTTTTTTTTGGTAATGTCAAAAGCCCTTTCCTAATTTGTGTCAAGGAACTCTGTAGTCATTCTCAACAGGAGGGTGGGGAGGACATGACTGCTGTGTCTTCCCCTTCTGCCAATCCCAGTGCTACCCCTAGACAGGATGGGAAGGAAATGTTCCATCATTCCTTGTCTTTCTCCTCCTAGGTTGGAAGTTCATGCAGATTGAGGCAAAGGGTCCTGCATGCATACTGGCCAAGGAAGGATCACCCCCTTCCCCTCACAGATGTCATACTGGGCAGCAGAAGTGACATTTCCAACCACCAAGAAGCCTATCAGAAGAACTAAAAAGAGAGGAGTTAGGGAGCTCTTCTGAACAAGAGTCTATGGCCAGTTCGTTTTAAATTCACAGCTGGGAGGGGAGCTACAACCCATCGATGGGATGGAGTGAGGGAAGAGGAAGCAGGGGATTTCTGGGGAGAAGGGGGCTCCCAGCAAAAACTGCCCACTGTTTTCCCTCAGCTTTTAATAGTCAGAACTCATCAGCTGCCACAACTACAGATCCCTTGTGCAGGTGCCCCCCGTTGAATCGCCACTCATCATGCAGCTTCGTAAAGCCACGGGACCTTGGGTCAGAACACAGAGGTGACACCACTCTACCATCAAGCCAGACCCTTCCAGAGGATAGACTTCCAAAAACATGCATGTCACAAAAGATCATCCCTCCCTTTGTGTAAAATGACTGGGGGAGGGTAGAGGGAAGGGTCCTTCCAGGCCAGACATCTACTTGCACACATTCCCTACCCCATCCCCGCATTAAAAATGCTCCTTCTTGGCTGCCTTTATGGCTTTAGAAAAAAAAATGCGACAGGCAGCAGCTTCCTGGGGGAGATGGGAACGGAGAACAGGCAGAAGCTTGCCACCCATTCTCTGACGCCCCCTGCTGGCAGCTCCTCCAGGATGGGCCGGAGGAAACAAACAGTCCAAAACTTCCAAGAGCACATCACTGGAACCCTAAAAGAAAGGAGAAGGAAAAACATAATCATTTCTTCCTTTCTACCTCTCCCAATGTCTGATTTCAAGCTAAGAACTCTGGGATGCTGGATGTTCTTTCCTCTGCAAAGCACAACAGCTACAGGGTATTAGCATCTCTCTTGTAAGCCATTTGAGGTGTGCAGAAGACATGCAAGCTCCTAGGAGAGAGAGATTAGCCAAAAGGTAAGTGGCTTTAACTAACTACATCACAGACAGGATGTGCAGAAGGTAAGAATTACTGTCTTTTAAAGGTCTTCTCCCTGTTGTCCTTCAGGCAAAGACTTTGTTTAAATAGGCCTATGGGAAAAATGGATTTGTTTGAATGTGGTGCTGGAGGAGAGCTTTGCGGATACCCTGGACGGTCAGAAAGACAAACAAGTAGGTCTTAAATCAAATCAAGCCTGAGCCATCTCTGGAAGCAAAAATGATGAAACTGAGGCTACTTTGGGCACATCATAAGAAAGGGAGAAAAAGACAATAATGCTGGAAAAAGTTGAAGGCAGCAGGAAAAGAGGAAGAACAAAATATGAGATGGATTGACTCTCAAAAGGAAATCACAGGCTTGAGTTTGCAAGAGCTAAGCAGGGCTGTTTAGGGAAGGACAATTTGGAGATTGCTCATTCATGGGGGTCGATGTAAGTTGAGGGTGACTTGATGGCATGTATCAACAACGATGACAACATGGCAATTAGACATCTAGACTCCTGTTGGTTTTTTTTTAAATGGGTGGGTGTGTTTTGTTTATGTGTTTTAATTGCTTTTAATTTGTTGTATGTACTAATTTCATGTGTTTTGTGTTCTACTGATGCTTGCTTTATTTGATTTGAATTTTACCTCCCTTAGGTCTGATTGGGGGTGCTAAGATAAGAGTGCCAATCAAATAGGTTTGGATGCTTTCACATACCGTATTTTTCCGTGTATAAAATGACACTTTTCCCTAAAATAATTAGAGGAAAAATTAAGAGTCGTTTTATACACGGAAGGCAGCAGCAGGAGGCGGAGACTGAGGTGAAGAAGCAGTCCCATTGGCTGCCGCCAGCGCCACCTGATCGCCCCTTCCAGCAATTGTCTCCTTGCGATCAGGCGGTGGCGGTGGCAGCGGCAGTCAGTGGGCGACCGAGTGTGGCTGCTTCTTTGCCTCCATCTCTGCCTCCTGCTGCTGCAGTCTCCTCCAGCACCACTCACGGGCTCAGCAGCAGCAGCAGGAGATGGAGTCAAAGAAGCAGCCATGCTTGGTCGCCTCTCGCTGTTGCCCACTGACTGATCCTCCACCTCCAGCAAGGGTAAAAATTAGGGGGTCGTCCTATACATTGGGGGACCATATACATGGAAAAAGTACAGTACTTCTAATCAAACACCTTTAAAGAAACGAAAACTTCTTGCCTATCAGGTATGCTGCCAGATGCACAGCTTAAAAAAAGACAAAGGGATTTTTTTTTTGCTGGATCGCTTCAGCTTAACAACTGGGAAACGGTCTTGAGTAATCCACCATCAG
The DNA here is from genome assembly GCF_051106095.1 of Pogona vitticeps. Taxonomy (NCBI): domain Eukaryota; kingdom Metazoa; phylum Chordata; class Lepidosauria; order Squamata; family Agamidae; genus Pogona; species Pogona vitticeps. The sequence goes on from NC_135788.1 coordinate 101,506,047, forward strand.
TCAGGATTTCTTGGCTAGGCCAAATTAGAAGGACTCAACACAGATTTTTAAAAAGTACATAAACTAGAATTTGCCCTTTCCCGAATGAAAATCTAAAGAGGATCTTGTTTATGAAATCGGAGTTTCCAGATCATAATAGAAGCCTTGTGTTTAAAAAAAGCTATTGCGTGTGGCAAACCATTGCTTGGGGGTAGGGGAGGCCATCAGTTGTTCTGCTGTGTCTGTTTGTATGGCTTTCCACGCTGAATTTGACTGCCCCAAAGGGGAGTGACCTCAGAGGCAGAGGGCTACAAAAGAGATGCTTCCATCAGGTGGTCAAGGGGAGAACGGCAGGCATGTTTAGGGTCACAGGGGCCATGTCACAAGTGGCAACAGTGTGATAGCTGCACCAGAGTGCAGGAGTCACTGGTCAGTAAGTGCTGTTAGAGTAGGACGTGGGTGTAGCGTCCAGTCCCCATTCAGCAGTATATTAAAAAAGAGGTCCCTCTAGTGCAGGGTAGGGCTGGCTTTCTCATTGATAACCATCTCCTAAAATTAAGCTTATGTTTATATTTATCATCCCGTTCCCATCTGTCAATGACACTCACAGTCCCTGCTGGTGAAGGGCTGATCGTTGCCTTAGTCTGAATGAACGGTTTCTACTATAATGCTGGGTTTGTCCCGTGCTGGAGGATTCTTGTTGATGTAGCTGTTCAAAGTCTTTTCCTGAGGGAAGAGAGGAGAAAGACAAGAGAAGATCAGAAAGGCAAATACAGTAGTGCCTCGGTTTACAAACGCCTCGGTTCACATAATTTTCGGTTTACGAACAGAAATCCATTGAAAATGATGCCTCGGTTTATGTTTTTTTTTTCTGCAGCATGAAGGAAGTTTCCCCAAGATGCATTGTGCCTCAAGGTCTATAGCGCCACCCCTGTTCCTATGGCAAACTGCATTTCGGTTTACAAATTTTTTGCACTAGGTAACATCCCGTAGAGGGACGTGGTGGCGCTGTGGGCTAAACCGCAGAAGCCTGTGCTGCAGGGTCAGAAGACCAAGCAGTCGTAAGATCGAATCCACGTGACGGAGTGAGCGCCCGTTGCTTGTCCCAGCTCCCGCCAACCTAGCGGTTCGAAAGCATGCAAATGCGAGTAGATAAATAGGTACCATCTCGGTGGGAAGGTAAACAGTGTTCCGTGTCTAAATCACACTGGCCATGTGACCACGGAAAGATTGTCTTCGGACAAATGCTGGCTCTATGGCTTGAAGAGCGGGATGAGCACCGCCCCCTAGAGTCGGACACGACTGGACAAAAATTGTCAAGGGGAACCTTTAACATCCCGTAGAATGCATTAAATTCGTAAACCGAGGTACTATTGTAGAAATATTTCAAAATTGCCAACTGCTCCTATGGCACTGTGACACTAGTTGCACTCTGAAGCCAAGAACCCTACATCCTACAAGTGTAACTGCTGGACCCTACTGTCTTATTGAAGAACCCAAGGATCTTGCCTTCCCCCACAGTGCCTTGAAGAAATACACTCTGGAGACACATTTCTTACCGTGTTCTAATCCAGTAGGCTTCAAATTTTTTGTAGGTTTCCAGTCCTTAGTCACCTAAAGCTACTGACAGAGAATTTGGGATTCTAGCTTCTTTCCCCTTCCTTTCTGACACGTTGTCTTACGGCATTCCTCTGAGGTAGCATTATATGCTCAGTACAAGCTACTGAGGTCTTCCAGCTGTACCTTGCTTTTCCAGTACTGTATCTGGGTGCAGTAACGGACACACTGCTGTCAGGCAATAGTCCATAGTGTTTACTCAAATAGCCGCAAACAAGACCTCAAAGGGGATGAGATCAGGGCTTGTTATCTTGCATTGCAGCAGAGTAATGTTTTATTTTCTGCTTTGGACAGACAGTCTGGAACAAAACATCCCTAATGAAGCACTGGAGTGATTTCAAATTGTTCCTGCTGCTTTAAAACATACGAAGACCTAGGCTGAATCAGAACAAAGCCCTGCCTAATTCAGTTTTCCTCTTCCTAGAGCACTGAATTGTATTTTTGGAAGGACATGAGTGTACTAGTGCACTCTTGTACATATTCCCAGAAAGCACTATCCAGCAGTATGCTGGAGCCTCTATATGTCCTTTGTGACTAGTAGCCACAGATGCTCTTAGCTCCAGGAATTTGTCCAACTTATCTTCAAAGCCATCCAGGTAGGGAGCCATCACCACACATTGTGGTGGCAAATTCCACTATATGTTGTACTTTAACTATGAAATACTTATTTTTATGTGTCCTGAATTTTTTTATCTTTTTGTTGAATTAACTCATATCTCATCCTAGTTATTGTATTAGAAAAAAAGTCTCCCTTTCCATAACATGCATAGTTTTATAATAGTCAACAATCATATGCTGTCAAGTCAATTCTTTTAATTTTTTTCCAGGGTGTTCTAGGTGCATAATACTAATTCCCTTTTTCTGGGGGTGCCCTGGAACTGTGCAGCTTGCCCTGGACCACATAGGCTGGCTCTTCACACAGGAGGCAAAGTAAGGAATCAAACTCCCAACCTCTGGCTCCACAACCAGAGATCTAAATCACCGAGCCATTCAGACCTCTATAATGTTTCTGTCTTATTTACCTTTTTTCTAAACATCCGTGGAGTTACACAAGCTCTTTCATAAGATAAAAAGCCCCAAACGTTGTCAACGTTTCTTGCAGGGGAATTGTTCCAGCCCCTTGATCTTTGTAGTTTTGATTTTCCTAGCTCTGCAATATCCTTTTTTTTTTCCTCATGCAGTGACCTGAACTACACAATACACAGCATTGTTCCCTGGAGATAAGCCTCACCTCCACAAGCTGATGCCAGTGTTCAATGGGTTTCCGTGGATTGGCCAGCATCTCAGCCCAGTGCTCTCTCCCTGGGGTGTCAGCATCGCTCCCCACCCGACACATCCCAATAACTTCATTGTGTCCAATGCTGCAGGCAGAAAGAGCATGTTAGTGCCAGCCGACCTGCATAGGAAGAGGGCAAGCCATGTGGTGGAAAGCTAATTTTCCACCTCAGAATATGTTATGCCTAGTATGCGTAAATTTGTGTGTATGTTGACTGCATTATTCATTTACATCACAGGCTTTGGGAGTGGGAGGGACAGGGCAGAACACTGAAAAGGTTGTGTGCTTTTTAAAGTAAACACCCTTCAAGAGCTAGAAACAGATGATGTTAAAACTTGGTTATTTCTATTTCCTTGGGCAAAACTTCAAAGCGGGGCTCAGTTTCTACATGGAATAAAGACCAGAGTTTAGAAAAGTTACTTTCCTGGACTGCATCTCCAAGAATAATAATCTAACAATAGAAATCTTAGAACTGAAGAGCTGGAAGAGACTCTATGGATCATCATGTCCAGCCTCTGACAAGTAGGCAGAGTAGGAAATCGAAGTCCCAACTTCTGGCTCTCTAGCCGGATGTCTAAACCACTGAGCTATTGAATGTCCAAGGTGACATGCCTGGTGGCCATACTGGCTATCAGATTAGGAGAGCTGTAGTCCAAAATAGCAGTGTAGTCCACTGCTTGGATAAGTCCAAAACTTATCCAAGCAGTGCTGGTAAGGACCCAATGTTTGTACACCATGTTTAAGTTTAGGATTACCCTGTATCATGTAACTGGCAAGTATCCTTCCCCTCAGGGTCTGACTATAATTTGTTGAGTGTGCAGCATAAGTTCCCTAAGTGTCATCTGGACTCATCATGCAAAACCAGTGGCTCTTCATGGGAAATAACTGCTGCTTGCCTTGAAGGGAAGAGTCTCTTGATCACAATGACATATTATATGGGGCAATTTTAAGTTTATTGGGACAGGAGCAAATACATTTTATCTCTTTATTAGTTTCTGAGTTCCAGTTCAAAGTTGTGCATAAATAAGGAACCAGGAGTCAATGTCCACTATAAACGTAGTTAAAAACAGTGAGTTGGATCCAGGATCTGTCTTCTGTTGATGGAAGGGCTCCCCTCACCAACAATAATACAGTAATCATGTGCCATCAAGTCAATTCTGACTTATGGTGACCCTTTTCAGGGTTTTGCAAGTGGTTTACTATTCCCTTCTTTTGATGGTGACTTGGGGCTGTGTAGCTTGTGCAAGGCCACAGAGGCTGGCAATACCTGCAGGAGGCACAGTGGATAATAGAGTGGGGCAATCAGTATTCATATCCCTGGGGATATGAATATGAATAGCAGCACCACAGGTGCTGCGGACATCCAGCCCCTCCTTCCCGAATTGGCCAGTCCACTCATGGATGTCATCCACGTTGTTGTGCCAATCGCAGAAACAGCCCAGCTGGTGCTTCTCTAGCTCTCTGCCCAGCCAACCACTCTGGCGAGAAGGTGGGATGAAGAATCTCCCCACTCAGCTGTTGAGCGGTCAGCTGTGTGGGGAGGCATGGAAGTGCTGGCTGGGTTACTTCCATGATTGGCGTGATGACGGCCCTGCAAATGGTGTAGCAACCAGCCGGTTCAGGGAGGAAGGGCTCAATCTCTGCAGTACTGTGGTGCCAATATTTGTATTTGTATCCGCAGGGATACTTAAATCTGAGCTATCCGGTGGCAACAGTGCCTCCACCCGAGTTCTAGAGATCATCAGTTCCCCAACAGCTCACCCCATTCAGAAACTGCCTTCTAACCCTTTGTGTTGCATTTTCAGGTGGCTGCCATGTGGAGGAGAGGGTCGGGGAATCTCACCCAATTTCTTTTAAGTGCATAAGAGGGTGGGAGTTAAGATGTTCTGACCATTCTGCCACCCTGCCTGCCTTTGCCAACTGCTGCCTGTTTGCACAAAGACAGATGGGAACGTCTCTCACCAGTCATAATCCATGACTGCCAATGTGATGCTGACGTGCTCCATGCTGTCCTGGGGGATGTCGAAGACAAGAGCCTCATTGTAAGTGGGGTTGAGAGTGTTCTTCTTGATGGATGTTTTGCGCTTCTTCAACCGCCGCCCTTCACACATGAGGGAAGCCTTGACGTAGGGATCTGGAAAGTGGCAGGGAGGGAGCAGAGAAAAGGGAGAGAATTATAGCGAGAAAGCAGCCTAGACCAGACTTACTGCCTAGGAGTAAAACCTGTGAGGAATGAAGTTATTTTTTTCAAAATAAATAATTTAATAATTAAATTATTGTGCTAATTATTACAATGTATGAAGCATTCCTCACTGAAATGTTGGAAAAATAATGTACTGCTTTAGCTGAACATGAACCTGTTGGTCTTTCATTACTTTCTGTCACGTAGGACTGAAAAGGGCATTAAATCTAAACAATTCCTGTCAAAGCAGCTCTAAAAGTACCACTGGAAATTACTTCTGAAAATAGCTAGGGAAAAAAAATCCTTATATGTATGGAGTAACTTCAGTCTAGCCGATGACATTGCCTTTGGAATGTGGACAGCGGATGGATCAGGACGGAGGTGGGTTGCTCCCACAGCCTAATCACAAGCCATCTCTGCTTTGGAATCTAACTTTGTTCCACTCTCGTTACTTTAACATGTGGTGCAGTGGTTAGATTGTTAGGGAGAGCCATGTTCAAATCCCAATTATGGACAGAAATCTCTGAGTGAAATGAGGCCTGATTTGCCACACAGGGTTTTTCTTAGCAAGAGCTAATTGGTGGAAAAGTGGGATATAAATGTAACTAATAAAATCTACAAGAATCAATGTCACTTGTAATTTGTTGCTTCTGAGTGTTGCTCGTTGCCTACCTTCCAATCCTGCTTTCCCCCCTGCCCAGTTGCCCCGTCAACTCACCAGAAAATCCAGTTAGATCCATGGCTTTGAGGTTGGTGGCCTTAATTATGGTGACTGTGAGGCGCCCGGCTGTGGGCAGGTAACAAAGGGAGAAATTCAGCTCCCCTAAATCCGCTTTTTCCTAAGAAACATGGGGGGAGGGAAAGAAGCATGGTCAAGAATCAAATACTCATAACAAGAATAAAAATAATTTACTGGAGGAGTTTTAAAAGATGCTAGATGACCACCTGTCATGGACCCTACAGTAGCATTTTGCACTGCTGATTCTGTATCAAACAGGAGCTTGAGCCAGGCACCTCTAGAAATCCATTTCAACTTTATGATTCTATTAATATTTCTGAATATAGTCTTGCTGGATTCTTGTCATGTTGGTTAACACCCTCACTAGACCGACCTTCTCTTCCATTTTCAGTTCTGACAGCCAAATTGGTTATGGAGTTAAAGAAGGTTGAACTTTCCCAGATGTTGTAGGGATTCCACGTTTCATCAGCTCCACTCAGTCTGGCCAGTGGTCAAGAACAAAGGGAGTTCTGGAACCCAACAAACAAGCGGGTTATGACTTCCCGATTCCTAGCAAAAGGACACTTTGCACTTGTCCTAGGTACAACTTCTATCTTGTGCTTTTTTTAAAAAAACTGGACACTCCAAGTAGCTCAAAAGAAATACAATAGCAACAGTTTTAAAAAATATCAGACCTGTAAAACAACCTTAGCACTGCAACAAGAAGCAGATACCAGCAAAAAGTATAAAGAGCAGGATCATTATCATAGGTTAGCCTTTTAATCCTTTAAAAGAAAAAGGGATTTAATTCGGCAGCCTAAGGAGTAACATTGGAGTACCCCTAATGGTTTTGGAGAGGACCTTCTTGAATGAGGGACCAGACTGTCACTGAGATGCTCTACCCACCTTGCCTCTGAAAGTGAGGGTATCCAAAAGAAAGCCTCTGTTGCGGGTTTTAAAACTGTTGGGCAACTTCTGGGCCTCCAGATGTTCTTGGCCTGCGGCTCCCACCAGTGCTCTCCAGCACAACCAATGCTGTGGTACAGACAATCCAATAATATCTGGAGGGCCCCAGGTTGCTCACCCATGTTATAAGAGAGCAAGGCAGGTCTACAGGAGGCACAATGATAGAAATACCCAGGCCTAAATAGAAACCTTTGAAATGGCTTCCTCAATCAGAATAAAAAGAAAAAGGGGGAAAAAGGAAGACCCTGTCATGTAGCCTCCTGTGGAAACACATTGCCCCTTTCGAAATTCAAACCCATTTGATCATTGCATGTGTATACTGTACTGTACTGGGCTTCAAGGCCTTCGTCCCAGTCTCCTCCTCCTCCCCCTTCTCTTTCATGGATGCCATAGTACTGCCAGTTTGTTTTTAAATTACCGTATTTTTCGCACCATAAGACGCACTTTCCCCCCACAAAACAGGGGGGGTGGAAAGTCTGTGCGTCTTATGGAGCAAAGAAAACAGATTACATTTTCCTGTTTTCTTCTCCTAAAAAATTGGTGCGTCTTATGGAAAGGTGCGTCTTATGGAGCGAAAAATGTAGATCCTTACTTAGCGCAGACATATGGAACTTCACTTTATTCATTTTATACAGAACCATTCTGCTAAAAGGGTGCTTTAAGGCAGCTACCGATAATAAAACAAAAACAAAATCTAAACTAAAATCTAACGTATTATTTGAAAGCTAACACAAAAACAAAATAATTTTAAGCATTGCTAAAAATACAACAGTTTAAAAGTTTACAACAAGCCACATTATCAGTCTCCAGTGAGAACATAATTTAGATTTTATTTCCATCTGATTTATTAAGAATACTAATAATTACCATAATGAATCACTTATCATGTCCCATTCATTCCCTCAAGGGGCCTTTTTCCTGATGCTTTCAATTAAGCTATGCTTTCTCATGTTTGGATTATGCAAACATTCAAATAAATACACATGAATAAATATATGTGGAATAATGGAAATGTTAACAGTTTCCCACACAAAGCAGAAAGATAAAAAGTAGCATATTTATGTTCCTCCTACAAAGGCTAGTCAAGGAATAATCCACATATCCACATTTAAGAAAAACAAAAATGCAGAGATCAAGGAGCCACTTGCATTTCACAGAACTCTTGGCCTTCAAAGAATTTCTACCAAATTTCATGACAAAAGGTTTTCGCTCTTGAGTGTAGGCTTGCTAGAACCTCTTTTTGTTTTTTAACTGCTTTACATGTTGTGGGTTACCAATCACATATGTGAATATACAGGAGGAAATGAATTAAAATGTATATGAATCAGGATTTGCATTACAAAGAAATATTGCTGAATGTAAATTTCCATATAAAGGCTTTCAAATATCCCAAAGAGCAAGTATAATTCCCTCCCACAGCTTCACTTCATTTCCTTTGAAGAAAAAAAGCAGATGACTAAAACACAGGTTCTCTCTCTGTATATAAACCACAACATGGTGGCTGAATATATTTATATATTCAGATGGAAATAAACCCTGAATTATGTTCTCACTGCAAACTGATAGCCGCTTGTACTAGACTTAAGTGTTTGGGTGGCACCTCCTTTAAACTGTTGTGTTTTTAACTTTGTTTATAATTCTTTTGTTTTAATGTTAGACTTTAGTTCAGATTTTGTTTTTTATTTTGTTTGATTATTGTTAGTTGCCTTAAGCACTTTTATCAGGATGGTACCTTCTAAAATTAATAAAGTTAGTGAGGTCCCACATGTCTGTGCTATGTAAGAAATTAACCCTATATTCTGTTTATTTACTGTGTGTGTGCGTGCATGCATGTGTGCCTGTGCCCATGCAGGGGTTACCATGTGTGTTTGTATTTTCAGGGAGCTCAGGTAGATTGGAAAATGCAAATACCAGCATGGATACTGACATTGAGCAGATTAGACAAATATCTTGTGTTCTCCTATAATTTTTATCACATGTTGTTGTTGGGATATGGAGTTTTTGTGTTTGTTTGTTTGTGTTTCTACAAAGGTAGGGCAAGGTGTCAGCTCTTTCTAAGCAAGACACAGGGCTTGGAAATAATATCTTATTATCCTTGATGCACTAATGGAAAAAGCACTGCTTTCACTTTAAGCAAGCAAAAGCAGATATGCTGCACACATTCGAAGATGTGCAGAGGCTGCACAGAAGAAGGGCGAAAATTACAATTCCTGCATCTCCACCCCAAGGAAAAATGCCTTTTGTATAGAGCAATACTAATACCCACAACAATTTCTGTTCTACAGAGAAGGGGTTTTCCTACTCCATGGCTGCTCCTTGCAGCCCTTTCAGGGAGATAAAGTGCCCCATAATTTGTTTATATCTTTATAATATTTTTACCCCACCTTTGTCTTTAAAAAGGACCCAAGGCGGCTTACGTTATTGAAAGACAATATTTAAAGCTGAAAACAATGAGTATAAAGAGGCAGCGTACATCATTAAAAGACAGTATTAAAGCTAAAATGATATGTATATAAATATCAAAAAGGAACAAACAAATACCACTCTGAGAGATGGTAAACACAAGTAGTACTAAAGACCCAGTCAGAGCAGTAATGTAACAATCTGTGTAAAAGTCACATTCATGTATCTAGTTACTGAGTGAAAGCTTGCCTGGGATTGAATGAAAGTGTTTGTGCATGATATTATTATTATTATTATTATTATTATTATTATTATTATTATTATTATTATTATTATTATTATTATTATTATTATTATTATTATTATTATTATTATTATTATTAGTATTATTATTAGTATTATTAGTATTAGTATTAGTATTAGTATTAGTATTAGTATTATTAGTATTAGTATTAGTATTATTATTATTATTAGTAGTAGTAGTAGTAGTAGTAGTAGTAGTAGTTGTAGTTGTAGTTGTAGTTGTAGTTGTAGTAGTTGTAGTAGTTGTTGTTGTTTTAGTAATGGTGGTGGTGGTGGTGTTATTAAAAATATGTTTACTCTCCCTTTCTTCCTTGAAAAGGATCCAAGCTGGCTCACATCATTAAAAGACAGTATCTAAAGCGAAAAATGGGGACGTGATGGCGCTGTGGGCTAAAACGCAGAAGCCTGTGCTGCAGAGTCAGAAGACCAGCAGTCGTAAGATCGAATCCACGTGACGGAGTGAGCTCCTGTCGCTTTGCCCCAGCTCCTCGCCAACCTAGCAGTTCGAAAGCATGCAAATGCGAGTAGATAAATAGGTACCACCTCGGTGGGAAGGTAAAACGGTGTTCCCTAGTCACGCTGGCCACGTGGCAACGGAAAACTGTCTTCGGACTAGCGCTGGCTCTACGGCTTGAAAACAGGATGAGCACCGCGCCCTAGAGTCGGACACAACTGGACTAAAAATGTCAAGGGGAACCTTTACCTTTTTAAAGCGAAAAACAATAAGTATACTAATACTTAATGAAACAAATACCATTCTAAGAAACACTAAACAAATGCAATACCAGAAACACATTCAAAGCAATAAGGCACAACAATCCATCTGAACGCCACACTCGTGCATCTATGAGTAGTCACTGAGGGAAAGCTTGCCTGAAGAGAAAGGTCTTTGCTTGCAGAAGGACAGCAAAGATGGGGCCCAGCCTAGCTTCCTGTGGGAGGGCGTTTCAAAGTCTGGGAGGACCAACAGAGAAGGGCCTCTCCCATGTCCCCATCAAACCCGCCTGCAAATGTGGTGGGGCCAAGAAAAAGGCATCCTTGCTTTCCAGGATAGGGAACTTGTGGTGGTGGGGAGTGTGATGTGTGGGAGGAATGCAACATATATTATGTTGTTTAGGACCTCAGTGGATATCCATGTAGTTCAATAACATTTCTGTGGTTGTCCAACATCAGGTTATAGAATAGCAGATGCAGAATATTCATATACTGATATTTTTATTGCCTACATTAAAATATTTCAAAGAGGTCAAAGTGGTATATGTGGCTCTCCTCCTCTCAGCTGTACTCTCACAACACTCTTGTGAGGTAGGTTAGGCTAAGAAGGAGTGACTGGTCCAAGGTGGCACAATACATTTCATTGCTCAGTGGCGATTAGGGCCATAATGTCCCAAGTTGTGATCTGCCACTCTGATCATGACACTACATTGCACATGCAAGCCTAGGACCTACACAGTCATTGCAAAATTTGCTTTGAACTTCCTGAGATTAACAGCTGGAATCCTTTTTTGGAATGGGGTGGGGTGGGAGAGGACTATATGCACAAGACATGAGGTACGTTGGGGTAGGTGAAGTGTGGCCCTGTGCAGCCTCAAAGCTGTCTTTGTAGCCCCAACACCCTCCCTCTTTTCCTGGCATAAAAAGGTAAACTGCAACCCTGGGAGCCTTCAGCAGTACCAGTTCACCTTTCAAAGTGGTCACAGCCTGTCCTGCATTTTAACCAGTTAAAATGCCAATTTAACCAGATTAACCAAAATGCCATTTTTTTCAAAACTGAATCTGACTTCTACTGCTTCCACTTTCTAGCCTGCTAGCTCTTTCCTGCATGTTTTGGAGAAAAAACTTCTGAAGTCTATGCAGCTGTCAAAAGTGACCTGAGACTGAGAGCAGATAACTGGCCCTCCCTCAGACCTTCCAAATTTGCCTGTTCCTGGCACATCTACAGCCATGTTCATAAATGCAGCCAGAATCCCTATGAGTGCTCATGTAAGTCTGCATAACTTGCTGTGGATTAACTCCTGATAATTAACAAGGAACAGGGGCACACTCTATTTGCATAAGTGGGCATGTGACCAAGCACTTCATCTGTTAGCTGCAATTAGCCATGGTAAGTTATGAAAACCTAATATGTTGTCCTTGTTTTACCTAGTGCTAGGCTATTTGTATTACTAGCAATAGTCTGACAATGCCGTCTATCTTAATAATACCTTCTACATTTAATTTCCCTTTGTCTAAGAAACCACAAAACTGAATGTGTGTAACATTTCATGCTCTGAAGTAGGCTATATATCTATAATAATAAAAAAGAATCTGCATCCATTTATCTGTTTGTCTCTATCACAGCACCAAGGGAAACGTAGGCCATGATGCCTTGCATAGCTACTAAGGCAACACCAGGGGTGCATGCCTTGGGGCACCTGGTTTTTCTAATAGATTAACCAATTTTATTTCATTACATTTTAGTTGCCTTCAGTACCATCTTCAATCATTAGGTGGAAAGCTTTCCTAACCAAAGTTGGGGGGGGGGGGGGGGAAGCTGTAAACTCCATTGCGGCTTCCCTATTTGCAGAGGGCCCCAGATATGTCATACTTGTGCAAGCAGTTAAGCAAGCGAGCGAGCGTGTGGGGTTGGGGGGGGACAAGGTCTGAGCAGGTAGAGAAAAAGTGCAAGCATGGTAAGTAGTAGGCTCTCAGGGTTTCTAACATGAAAATAGGTACATCTGCTAGTCCTATAATAAATTAATTAGTCCTTAAGATGCAATGAGACTCTACTGTTATCATGCATGGTCTGTAACAATGTTGACTAGATTGATGCTTTTCTGCTCCCAGGTTTAGCAGACCGAGACATTATTCTTCCATTATTCTCCCTTGACAATGATAATTGGGTTCCAACGCTGCTGTTGATTGTGGTAATCTGGACCTTGCTTACATACCCTATCCACAATCTAAAAGACTCCTTCCGTATTATTTATTTAGTAATGTATTTAAAATATTTATATATTGCCTATCAGGTCAAAACCCTCCCAAAACGACCCACACCAGAGCAATAACCCACACATCAATTGAAAAAAAATTAATGAAACTACAAACCAAAACAAAAATGAAAAATAACATTAAAACACTGCAAGAAAAGTATATGTCCCTGCTTATTGTATTTCCATGCATTGAGGTCACTATGGCCAAAAACCTGTTCTGTGCTTCCACCTGAGCAATTTGAACAACCTCATTGTCCACAGTAGATTACCGCTGATTAGACTTCATTTTCTTAATTCTGGGTGTGCAGGTTCATATGTAATAAGATGAAGTCAAATGCACTCAGAAGCTGGAAAAGGAAGTCTTTAAACAGCATTGATATGCTGATAATGATAATGACATTCCCATTGCAGAAACGGATCCCACCCAACAGGATTTTGGCAAAATTCAAAAAGATTTTGATAGGCTGAAGCACTGGATTGAAAACAACAAATTGGGGCAAGTGCAAAGTTCTATACTTAGGCAATATATAAAGTTTTACATCAAACACAGAGTTACAAGATAGGGGATACTTGGCTCAGTGACAGAATGAACAATAAGGATCTTAGAATTGTTGTAGATCACAAGCTGAATATAAGTTAACAGTGCAATGTGACTGCAAAAAAGGCCAATGCTATTTTAGGCTGCATTTCCAGAAGTATACTCTCCAAATTCCATGAAGTACTAGTTCCCCTCTATGTTCTCATATTGACCACTGTGTCCTGTTTTAGACACCACACTTTAAGAAGGATGCTGACAAACTTGAACAAGTCCAGAGGAGGGCAACAAGGATAATCAGGGGACTGGAAACCAAGCCCTATGAGGTAAGACTGAAAGAACTGGGCATGTTTAGTCTTGAGAAAAGAAGACTGAGGGGAGATATGATACCACTTTCCGAATACCTGAAAGACTGTCATACAGAGGAGGGACAGGATCTGTTCTTGATCATCCAGAGTGCAGGGCACATAATAATGGGTTTCAGTTACAGGAAGCCAGATTTCAGATGAATATCAGCAAAAATTTCCTGTTAGATCAGTTTGACAATGAAACCATTTACCTTGGGAGGTGGTGAGTGCTTTAACGCTGGAGGCATTCAAGAGAAAATTGGACAACCAACTGTCAGATCTGCTTTGATTTGGATTCCTGCACTGACCAGGGGGTTGGATTTGATGGCTTTATAGGCCAACTCAATTATTCCATGAATCTATGGTTACCTGGAGTGGTGATGGTGGTGGTGGTGGTGGTGGTGATGATGATGATGCCATCACTGTGGCTCGGTAGGGACTCCAACTATTTAACAACAGTTAGGTCTAAATTACTCTGCTAGAATCTCTCGGCTGTTCAGATACTGCATGAGCACTGTACTTCAGCAGCTGGGTACACAAGCTATCCAGGATGTTTTTATCTATGTAACAGTTCAATCCCACCTTTCCTCCACAGAATTCAAGATGGTAATCACTGTCCTCTTCCTGACTTTTACTCTTACATCCACTCAGTGAGGTAGATTTGGCTGAGAAATACTGTGGTGAACTGTCTAAAGTTATAACTGAGTGAAAATTTTAATCTGGACCAAGTCAGTCTGATCCCATGTAACACTCTGACCACTACAATGTCTAATCGGGTTCATTTGCTGATTTGTTCTATTGAGTTCCCTGAAACTTTTACATTCTATCTGGCTCCACATAATGACTTGTGGGGCTATAGCAAAAACAAAGTATGCCCCACAAGCTTGTTCTTTTCATAGTAGTATGTCATCCTGTGACTTAGTATAGCTAAGTAAATGAATCAATGGGGTTTGTGTTAGAAAAGATGAACAGGCCCCACAGATACCAATGAATTGACATGAAGCACAACTAACTCTAGGCTCCACCTAGAACGTGGTGTAATGGGCTGCCACTCCCTGTCCCATAGCCCCTGAAATGGACATGTTGGCCAAAATCCTGTTGCTTTAGTGTAAGAAAATTAGTAACTTTCAATCTAGCAAATAAAAATCTCTGCTGTGATTTCAAGGAGCCAGCCACCCACCCCGGAAAACTGCAGCCAGGATTCTTTATTTGCCAAACTAGAATGGACTGAAAGTTACAAATTTTCTTCTGCTAAGCAAAAGGATTTCAGTCACTGAAAGGGTAACTTCCTGGCATGGAGATGCAGTGATGGGAAGAGCTGCATCTGTCACATTCCTGCCTGCAATGTGGTTGTTAAAGCCACGGCTGCTATCTGGGAGGGGAAGGGGGGGGGAAGTGAAGACCAACCTAGAAGCTGAAGTTTCTATTTCCACAGTGAACACCCCTGTACAGTTCTCTATTCCAAGGAAAGGTGTTTCTTTAAAAACAACAACAGGAATCTTGAGCGCACAAGCACTCATCAAACAGGCAAGAGAAAGGAAGCTTGACATTGGACAAGAAAGGGGACAGGAGGCTAAAAATTTTAGCCGACGGCAACGAGGGTGGAAAGGGTGCCAACTCACCCCATGTTACCAGGCGGTGCGTTGTTTCCTGCGTGAATATTTTATGCCCTTTTACCAGCTCGATCCCATTTGCAGCTTCATCAATATGAATGAAGCTTTCCCCTCCTTTCTTCCCCTCCCCAGCCGGTACTCTGACTCCACTCCTCAGCCCTTTGGTCTGCTTTACCAACTCACTTGTTTCTGGCCAGGCAAGGGCTTGGCTGGCTAGCGGCCAGGCTGTCCCACAGGGACCAAAGGCTGAGAAGGAGAAAGAGAGAGAGATGCACTAGAGCAGGTGTGTGGGGAGCACAATCGTGCCCAGATGGGAAAAAAAAAGGAGAATGATGATGGAAGGGGAGGAACTGATTGTAACTCAGTGGCACAGGGGAGGGAGCATTGCCTTAATTTAAACAAGGTTTGTGAAATATGCCGTGACGTACCAAACTGAGGTGGTTGGTTTGGTTTGGGAGCCCCTGTGCTAGAGCCTGGGAAAGTTACTTCTTTGATTGTACCTCCTAGAATCCCTAGCGGACAATCCCCCACGGCCCATGATAGGGGAGATATGTGCGGAATTTGTTGTCCTGCAAGGTTACTTTGCAAGCCCTAGTCATCCCACCCCCTCACCCCCAAACACACATTTCAACTGCATCTGCAGATCAAGACATCAATCAATAAAGGGGATCCTTGTATTTGGAAAAGTGCCTGTCAGTGCCTATTTGCCTGGTTTTTCAGCTATTCCCCATTCTCCTGCTCATAACAGATGTGGCTTTTGAGATGGCAGCCAAATTCCAAAGCCTCATCAGAAGCTTCTGAAGTCTATGCAGAAGCTATATATATATACATACATACACACACTTGCTTGCCCCCCCCAGCCTGCATTAAATAGACTACCCAGGTTTTCCAAAATGTCTCAAGCATTTGCAGAAAATGTTTCACTCCCCTCATGTCCAGGATGCTCCACACAGAATGACAGATTCTGAGAGCTGGGGGGCCTACCTTCTTTGGCACCCTGGGTGGGAAGACGGAAGATGATTGTAGGTCAGGAGTGGTCAAAGCATGGCCTTCCAGCTGTTGTCAGAGTGGGACTCCAGCCTGGCTCATCAGGTACTATATAATAGCCAAAGGTGAGAAGAGCTGCAGGCTCACAATCCCTGGAATGCTACACTTTGCCCAGCCCTGGCCTAGGACAGAAAACATTCAGAGGGAGAATGGCGCAGTGGGGGGACTCGGCATCTTCTCTGCTCCCTCTCCCCTGGCTGCTGTGCAAAGCCTTTAGGGGGTGTGGCAGATCCGATGGCAGCGCTCCGGCTGATTACGAAAGTGGCAACGCTTTGATCCAGGAGCTCGGCTTTGTTATATTACGGTTTCTGCTTGACATGCAGTTATTCCAGGCACAGAACTTCCATCAAGGCCAGAGGAGGGGAAATGGAGATACCACTCATCATTTTTAAGAATACCTTTTCAGAATATACTTTAAAAAAAAAACATTTTTATATAACCACCACTTTGAGGTAAAGGGATTTGTAGCTGGGCGGAGGGTGGGGAGGAGGAGAAATGGAAAAAGAAAAGAAAGGCACTGATTTGGACACAGGCCTTTCAGCCGTCTTGAGTATCAGATTTATACATATGCTTGAAGCTACTACAGTTTAGGGCTTCATATTATCAGGGCTTCTAAATGCCATTAAAATTGGTTTGATCCATCTGTAAACAGCAGTGGTAAGGCACCATCCAAACTTGACACAGCTCAGGGCCTCAGCATATACTGACTGTCTGCATCACAACAGAGCCTAGAAAAGTTACTTTTTAAAAATTACCACGTCCCTATCACCAGTGCCACTGAACAGATGTAGGAGTTTTCTCTCTGTCATCCAACCTTCTCTTGCACTCGCATCCAGCCAGCACCAATGAAGAGAAGGAGTATCGGCAGGATGGCAGCCAAGGCACCCCATCTGCCCGAATAGAGAAACGCTTTCCTGTGCTTTTGCATAACTCCTGTTCATAAACCATAGTTTTAAAAGAAACAGTGAAAATTAAAACCTCATCAGATCCCCTTCTTGCAGCAAGTGAGGAATAAGCAGCTATAAAGCACATCCGTAGACATTTATGTCCAAAGGGCTAGCCGTGTCCATCTGTTGCAGTGGAAACAGCTGAGTCTTCATACAGCCTTAGAGACCTTAATCGATTTATTACAGCATGTCATGGACTATATTCCCACTTTTATCAGATAACTTATGTGTCCAACCTCTCCAGACACACTGTTGCTGACCTTAGATTAGCCACTGTGGGAGAAAAAAAAGGATTAATGGGAAATTAAAATGAAGGCAGCAACAACTGGTGATCATCATGTTTTGGGGGAGATGTGTGCACACAAGCCTATGGTGGGCAAAGGTAGGGGGAAAACAGGTACACACGCACGGGGGGGGGAAGCAAGAGAGAGGAGTAAGCAAACAAACATGTTCACACACATAGAGGAAAACATTTGCTGAGATGCTTCCTTCCCCACCCGCCCCCTTTGTTCACCTTACAAGCCAGTGGAGGAGGGAAAACATTCACCCTGCCCTCCAATTAGAAAAGTTCCTACCTGCTGCTACTTCCCCCGTTCCTGGCTGCAAAGCTGAGCAATTCTTTCATTCCCTCGCATTCATTTTCTCATTGTCTTCCTCCTTCTCCTTCTCTCTTACTCACACAGGGTGGGAGGAGGCAAGGAGTTCAAAGTAGGGGGCACACAACTAAGCGTCCACCTCAGGAAAAGAGACTGGCAGGAGTGGGGTGGCTGAGGAGAGCTAAAGTCTGGATCGGCACAATGCCCCAGCGATAGACAGACTGCCGAGCTATAATTCATTAGAATGTTCTCTAGTTCAGTGGTCCCCAACCTTGGGCCTCCAGATGTTCTTGGACTTCAACTCCCAGAAATCCTGGCCAGCAGAGGTGGTGGTGAAGGATTTTGGGAGCTGTCCAAGAACATCTGGAGGCCCAAGGTTGGGGACCACTGCTCTAGGCTATCACAAGAGGTTTCCATTTTGAAAAGGGGTTCCAATTGTATTATATATACTGTATATTAAAACTGCGGGATAGCTCAGTGGTGCAGCTGTCTGGCTGTGGGACCAGTGGCTGATAGTCCAATTCCCCACTGTGCCTCCTAGACAGGGGCTGCGCCTGATGATCCATAGGGTCCCTTCCAGCTCTGGAGTTCTAAGAGGATGATGATTTAATTTGGTTACCTAAGAATGTTTGTGCTACTGGCCATAGATTTGGGAATGGCTCGTGTTAACACCATGGCAGTACATTCTGTACATAATTTCCCTTTCACCTCGGGGTCTACAGGCTCACCCTCTACCATGGGTATTGTATATCTAAAATTCAGCATAATACTTTTGGCATCTGATAAAGCAGACCATACCCCAGAAAACCTTGTGTTGTAATGATTTGTTAGTCTTTCAAGCACGTCAGAACAGTTTAGAGTTCAACATACTTGACGTAAGTTCTCTCTGTCTTGGTCACAATAGCCCTATAAAGCAGGCCAGCCTTACTTTGGCAAGAAAGGGGAGTTTTGAATTTGTTGCAACATCATTCTTATGAATGATAAATAGTGTAGGTACAACAGCAAGTGAAGGGGGGCTTATTTTTATAATCATATACTCCTGACACATGGGTCAGGGTAAATACTACATGAGGGGAGAGGTGAATGATAGGTCTTCCTTCCCTTCTCTTTTTGCCCAGAGGGATAATGTTGGAAGTGGTGCATGAGACCAGCATGCAGCATTTGGTATAACTTGTTCCTGTTGTGCATTGCAATTTGAACCTGGGACTGTCTGTATGCAAAGTGTGTGTTCTACCACAGAGCTACAGCCCTCTCATCACCTCGTGCATTTATTCTGTTAGTCCTTCTCTGCATAGAAACAGTTCCTTGATAGCTCACTTGGGGTCAGCTCTTACTCACCATGGGCGACAAGGTAAATGTTTGTGTATAGAATGGAGATAAACTTGGACAAGTCTAACTGA
Source organism: Pogona vitticeps (assembly GCF_051106095.1). Classification (NCBI taxonomy): domain Eukaryota; kingdom Metazoa; phylum Chordata; class Lepidosauria; order Squamata; family Agamidae; genus Pogona; species Pogona vitticeps. The sequence goes on from NC_135788.1 coordinate 101,524,948, forward strand.
GGCTGTACCAAATGCTCTAATTGCATAGAATGGACCCTTTATAGAAAAGCAAAGGTTCTATACAATACTCCCAAAATTATACTCTCTCTCTCTCAGTCTCTCTGTGCGGTGCAATCGTTGTCCCTTTTTGTAGCTCCTTGAGTTGTCTTTTATTGTGCTGCGTCCTCCTTACAAAAATGACCACAGCTAATTAGGGAACATGTGAGGAATGTGAAATAGCTCAAATCGGATTTGGCTCCGAGACAATGTCAGTGAGGGCAAACACAGCCAATTCGAAGGAAGGACAATGATTGCCAGAATTAGGAGGCAACATTTATCAGACCAGAAAGATGGGAGGACATGTGGGCGGCTACTTCTGAAATAGACTGGATGAAATGTCACAGTTCTGAACTCATGCTCCTCCCAATATCACCCAAACTGCAGGGAGCATCTTTAACATGTGGAAACGGTGCTAGGGACGCAGAGACCGTTTTAGCTTGACTCTGTATCTGACTTAGAAAACGCAAGACATCATACCTGTTTAATATAGTCAGTTTCCTCAATATAATGCCCAAGGTTTCCAGTGTTTCAAAGTGTGCACCATTAATATACCTATTTTCCAAATATTTATATCTTATCATCTCTCTCAGAGTGGGATACAATCAATAGCACAACCTTAAACAATTCAAAGTAATATACATAACAATCTGTAAACAGAACCAAATTACAAGCATCCTTAAATGCCTGGAATAATAGCCACATTTTAATCTGGTGTTGACATGGGGCCTCCAAAGGTAAAGCATTTCATAGCTAGGGTGTCACCTCAGAGAACGCTCCCCTCCTATATCTCAATATAACATACTGTTCCCAAAAGATGGGTCACAAAGAACAGCTACCTCAGTAGATTCAGTGCTTAGGCAAGTAGACATAAAGAGAGTTGTTGTTTTGTGCCATCAAGCAGAACTGACTTATAGCAACCCTAATAGGGCTTTCAGGATAAGTGAAATATTTAAGGAGTGGGTTTTGCCAATTTTGCACGCCCAGTGAGCTTCCACAGCTGAATGGGGATTTGAATCCAGGGCTCTTGAGTCCTAATCCATCATTCTATCCACTGCACCACACATAGGGAGAGAAGTCCCCTCAAATACTGTACAGAGATTCCAGGCTACTGGAGAATCATCACCAATGCCTTAAACTTGGGAAAGGTTTTTAAAGTAACCACTAACACTGGAGCAGTGATTTTAAAATTAGCACTATATGATTAATGTTGGATGTTCATGGCAGCAGTCTAGGATTTTTATTTTGCACTGGCTACAGCTTTTGTATTGTCTCTTCAAGGGCAGTCCCATACAGAGTGCACTGCAGTAATCTAGATGGAAAATTAATCCCGTGCATGAACTACCATGGATGGGTTATTCCTCCAGAAATAGTTGACACACCACTTGAACCTGACCAAAACCACTGTGAAATGCTGAGGCCACATTAGCCTCCGGTGACAAAGATGAATCCAGAGACACTCCCAAACAGCCTACCAGCTTTCTTAGGGCAGAACTTGGAAATAATTTACTAAAAGTTTTTAGTATAATTTGTCAAAATTTTCTGCATCGTCTATAAAAACGTGTTATTTTTCATTGTTCAAATAGCAGGCAAAACTATTGTAACATTTCCTGTTGAGTTACAGCTGCGATACAAGGATATCTGCAAGCGAGATCTGAAGGCCTTAGGAATGGACATCAACAGATGGGAAACCCTGACATCTGAGCGTTCAGCCTGGAGGCAGGCATTGCATCACGGCCTCTCCCAATTTGAAGAGACCCTTGCCCTGCAGGCTGAGGCAAAGAGGAAGTCACAAAAGCAGCAAAACCAGGGAGCTGGACAGGGGACAAATTGGATTTGTATTCAGTGTGGAAGAGACTGTCACTCTTGAATCGGCCTCCTCAGCCACACTAGACGCTGCTCCAAGTCCTCCATACAGAGCACGATACCATAGTCTTTCGAGACTGAAGGATGCCTAACCTATAGTTCATTGCAGTCATTTTTACAAGTTGTAAGTGATATTTTGATAAGACTGCCCATGAACCAGAGAACTAGGATCAATTTGTAACTTCCATTTTGATGCTGGACGAACTACATTCCATGCTTCACTCCGGAAACACACTCCCAATACTTAGATTATATTTCACATTTCAAAGAAAATCCTTTTAGTGAACATACAGTAAAAGCTGGGACAGATTTGATCCTGACAAAAAGAACTCACTGGATAGACACTACAACACAGCTTGACATGGCGAGAAGCAGTCAGAAAACTTGGAGACTATTGAAAAGACTGAATAAGGATCCAAAGAAAAGGACACCGTGTGCAAACTTAATCCCCAACCAAATAACACACTAACTGCTCCTTGGCAGGGAAAACTAAACAGCACATAATAAAATTGCAACATCAAAGTGATAGAGTGAGTGTAATGAATTTTCCACTGCCTTTATATTGGTGGAACTAGAGGAAGCCATAAGAAGATGTACGAATGGCAAAGTGGAGAAACTCAGTGATATCCGCATTGCGCAAATTAAACATTTTGGGCAAAACACAAAGGAATGGCTCTTTTTATAACTGCTGGATGAGACAAAAAATCCAAAAATATGGCAGAAGATGAAAGTAATCGCTATAATAAAACCAGACAAAAAAACCATCAGGCTCCAAAAGTTATAAGCCAATCTCCCTACTATGCCAGTTATACGATGTGATTGAATGAATTACTGTATATTTAATCGTCTAGCTCCTAAAATTTAACCTCTTATAATTCCAGAACAGGCAGGCTTTAGACCTGGCAAGAGCTGTATGACTCAAATCTTGAAATCTCGCTTAGGATATAGAACATGGTTTTGAAACACATAAAATACCTAGAGCAGCATTTGTCAACCTTACAGTGGCACATGATACTTTCAGCAACAAATAACTGCTCAGAAATCTCTAGCTCCTTACTAAGGATCATAGACTAACAGAAGGTTCCTGTTCTACTTCAAAGCTGAAGATTCTTTGTTGAATTTCAAGAGAGGCACAGTTGCTGGAGAAACCGAAAGAATGGTCTCCCACGGTTGCGTTCTAGCACCAATACTTTTTAACATTTCCACAAATGAAAAACCAGCGTTCCCATATTCCAGGAGTTTCATCTACAGTACATGGATAATCTTGCCTTGATGGTCCAGGGGGAAACCTTTGAAGCCTCTGAGCACCAGCTAATATCTGCATTAGAAGATATTTCTTTATATTATAAAAACAACCAGCTGACACCAAATCATTTAAAGACACAGGTCTGTGCCTTCCACTTAAAGAACAGAGAAGCAGAGAGAAAGCCCCAAGTTAGCTGGGAAGGCAAGATTTTAGAACACTGCCCTACCCCAAAGTATTTGGGCATCACTCTGGATCGAACCCTGACCTACTAAAACATTCTCCAAACACCAAAGAGAAAGTTGCTGCCAGAAATGGGAGACTGGCAGGGTCAGATTGGAGTGCACAGCCACAAACAATAACAATAGCTTTGTTCCTGTGCTACTCCACAGCAGAATATGCTAGTGCCGTATGGTATAAATCAGCACATGCCAAACAAGTGGATGTAGTCTTTAATGACTCATGCAGGATTTTTACTGGCTGCCTGAAACCTATCCCCATTGAAAAAGTCAATTATTTGGCTGGCATTGCACCTCCAGACGTTATTTGAGAGATGCTAGCAAATAATGAATAAAATATAGTAATGCAACACTAAACTCATCCACTTTATGGACACCAATCTCCTAGATGATGGCTAAAATTGAGGAGAAGTTTTCTGCACACATCCCGGACTCTAAATATTAAATTAGAAGATGCTAGATGAAACTTATGGACAGCAAAAAATACACTTTGCTCAATGGATGAATCCTGAACACCATTAGGACAAGACTCTGGCTGAACCGTCTTGAAGTCACTTAATATATAAGCAGAGTAGGAAGATTAAAGAATAATCAAATAAAATGGGGCTATAAAGGACAAATTTTCTATGACTGTGGAGAAATTCAATCAATGCAGTATTTATGTGCATGTAATGTATACCCCACTAAGCATACAAAAGAAGATCTAGCAAATGGCTAATGCTATCAAAGTAGCCAGCTTCAGGTCAAAAAACAGTACAGTATATACTTTTAACTATATTTCATATATATCCATAATTTTAAATTGTTCGACACTCTGATTTGGCTAAAGAAGTGATATTATGAATTTTAACTAACGAATTAATTAGCCAATGAATCAGCAAACAAATATAATTTCTAAACATTTTTAAAGCAACAAATGAAATCACCTTAACAATCTGACATTTGCATTGACACTTCCAAGCTTGGCTACAGGAGGAATGCAACCCCATCCAGAACAAGTTGGTTATCCAATTCCCAGACCTGGGAATAATCAACTCACAGAACTTCCATCACCTTCTTGGGAATCCAGCTTCAGTTTAGTGACCTCCAGGCAGCCTGCTACAAGCATCCAGACACTGCTTTACCACCTGCGCAACCACACCTGACCCTGCTGACAGGGAGAAATCAGGCAGCATAGTGATGGCACCCAGGTCCAAAGTCTCTGAAGACCTCGTCCAAACAGTTTTGTATAGATGTTGAATGGGGAATGGTGGCAGAACAGAACCCTTTCTCGTTCCACAGCATAATAATCAAAGGGTTGGTCATAAGTTCTCCATTGCATATGTAGCTAAAAACTTCAATTATCATGATATCCGTTGGGAGAAAAATTCTGAGAATTATGGCCCTTCCAAGAAATTCCTAGCTTGTGCGGCTGGTGATTTTCTCCTACAAAAAGTGGAGGGAAAAACAGGAGTAGCTATCATGGGGCTTGATCCTAACCAACAGAGATGACTGCGTGGAAGAAGTGGCAGCAAGAGGAACTCTGGCCAAAAATGACTGTGTTCTACTTCAGTTCTTGATTTCAAAAGAAACAAAAAGCAGAGTGTAGCCACATGTATACGCTGGACTTTAGAAAAGCCAGAACAATATTGGCAAGCCCCCATGGCAGAAACTCCTGACAGGAAAATGAGTTCAAGGAGGGTGGGAGTTTCGTAAAAAGGAAAAAGATGAAAGATAGAAAACAAAACCAACCAACCAACCAAAAGAACAATGTGGCTTCTCAAAAAGCTCAGAGAGGACCTGAAAACAAAAATGTAGTGAAGACTCCAACACTGGAGGTATTCATGAGAAAATGGGACAACCATCTATCAGATTTGTTTTGATTTGGATTCCAGCACTGAACAAGGGGTTGGTCTCAATGGCCTTATCTAGGCCCCTTCTAACTCCATTGTTCTATGATTTTATGATACAGTCGTGCCCCACTTAACATTTAACCCGTATAATGACGAATACGCTTCACGACGATGTTTTTGCGATCACAACTGTGATAGCAAAACGATGTTTTAATGGGGTTTTTCGTTTTGTGACAATCGGTTCCCTGCTTTGGGAACCGATTCTTTGCATTACGAGGATCAAAACAGCTGATCGTCGGGTTTTAAAAATGGCCACCAGCTGCTCAAAATGGCTCCCCACTGTGTTTTTGGACGGATTCCTCGCTATACAGGCACCTAAAATGGCCGCCCCTATGGAGGATCTTCACTGGACGGTGAGTTATGCAGCCCATTGGAACGCATTGAACGGTTTTCAATGTGTTTCAATTGGCTTTTTAATTTCACTTTACAACATTTTCGCTCTACAGCGATTTCGCTGGAATGAATTAACATCGTCAAGTGCGGCACCACTGTACTAAAACAGCATCACCCACACCTACAAGAGGCAGGTGTTGATATATACTGGAAGCCCCTCCCCCAAAATTGGCAGAAGAAACAAAAATCTTTAGGGAAAAGCACATTAAAAGGGAGAAGAGAGGTGGAAAACTGATTATTTGGAAAGAAAGCAGCAATAGTAAATGAAGAGTAGGATGAAATGGAATGGGGTATTCCAGAAAAAGGGCATCTCCGGCTGACTGCCTGGCAATCTGAACAGGCAATACTCTGCAACATTTTACTGCAGGTCACCCTTGCCTGCTCCCACCTCGGCAGAAACATCCACTGCCACCCTGCTCCTCTCCATGCTTCTGTTCCAAAATCAGCCGATTTCCTGGAGCTCAGGAACACGATCACGATCCATGCCAATTGCTTTCAACTCGGAGAACAGTTCCAGCTTTGGAAGAGAAGAGTAGAAGAGAGGGTGGCTCTCGATTTGGATTGGGGTAACTGGAACAACTGTCACAGCTCATGGCGGTGTGTGTGTGTGGGGGGGAGAGCCCAGAACGGAGATGAAGGGGATGTCTGCCTGGCGCATGTGGGGGCGGGGGATAGTGCCTGCCTCACACCTGACTGCCCTAATTAGCCACCAGCTTCTTGAATAACAAGCTCAGCTAAAAATATTCACAGGAAGAAAGGGCTGGGGGAGAGAAAAAGCAACCCTATTTGGATCTCTCTCTGAAAGGGGAGCAGATGGCATGATGGAAGATGGCAGCCGGGAGAAGCCAACAGGTAGTTAAGAGAAGGGGACTTCTGCAGCTATCAGATCTCAGTAAGGTTCCCTTTTATAGATGACGGCTCTCAGGATGGGGGATTCCTGGAACTGTCCCTCCAAAAAGGAACTTCTCCAAGCTTCCTTGTGCTTTACGCTTTCTCGTCTCTGTGTCGTTTTTGGTTGCCACACGAAGACTCCCTCTCTGCTCTCCCTCCTTGTTTCTCCATCTCTGCCCTGATGCCTTATAGTGTCTACTCTAGCCAGTTCTTTCCTCTACGTATTGCCATTATCCATCCTGCCCATCTCACTTCTCACTCTTTACCTCTTTTCATACAAGCCCTTTTACACACAGACTGCCCACTGTTGTTTCACTTTGCTCCCTTTGCAGGTTGCAAAACATAATGCTTTTTTCCCTTCTTATTTATGCTTGTGAAGTGACCAAATCACACAAAATCTAGGAGATCTGCGATAGCCTCTCGTCTTTTTTTGGTACACTTTTAACCAGACAGGCTCAGGGAGCGCCCGGGAACAGCCTTTGCCCTTTAAATGCTCTCAGCAACATGCTGGGACATCTCCCCAATCGAAATCCCATCTGTTGAAGATGCTATCAACCGAGAGAGAGAGAAAATCATATGTACTATAACTTTGCACAGTGTTTTCACATGCATACTATTCCAGCAGGGAAATGACTCAGTGGAAAGTGTTAACGTCCCTACTCCAGAGCTGCTACTTCTAATCAAAGTCTCCCTAACATGTTTTAAAGTAAAAACAAGCAAAAGCAAACAAAAAGGTCAGGTTATCCCATCGCAGCAGTGTATACCCTTTGGTTCCATTTCACACAATGGATACACTAAGGCCAAAGGAAAAGGGGGTTGCTTTCGACAGCCTCAATAATTAAGAAGGCCTCTGCAGGTTGCCTTTCACAGTACACATTTCACTCCCTGAGGCTGTTGCTGGAGGCTCAGACTTGTGACGAGGACAGAATGGGACAGATGCATGAGCCATGCCTCCCCCAGGAGGTCATGTACTAAGTGAGCAGCAGCAGAGTAATAGAGCTAACAGGTAGGACAGTCAGGAGATGCACACTGATGTTAGCTTGACTGACACAGCAAAGAGATCCATGTGATCTCACTCTTATGACTGAGGAAGTGGACTTGTCCACGAAAGCCCACATTAAAATATAGCAGATAGACTAACACAACTACCTCTACAGGCAGGAAAAGGGAGCCAATATGGAAAAAATGGCAGTATATTTGGTTCGTACAAATGGTTGCAACGCAGGCTAGATTGTGGGCCAGCCACTTTATATTGCTGTCATCAATGTTACCCCCAAGCAGTTTTAACGACCATCAGAACCCCACTGCCTGAGCAGAAGTTCCAATTAATTTAAAAGACCACTTCTCTGCTTTAGATCCCACCCCTGCCGCACCGCTGCATGCCATGGACTTGTGCCAGAGCTCCTCCTCAATCAAGGATCTCAAGCATGGGCAACATAGGATCTTTGAGCCACATACACCCTCATCCTTGTTTTTGCAGAATCTGGAAGATCCACCTTCAGTTAAAAAGAAACCTGTCAGACTAAAAGCATGGAGATCCCAGGAGGCCTCCCTCTCCATCACCCAATTTTCTTTTTAACAGAAACACGGAAAGCTCTTTTGAAAGGGGGAAACTCCCCTACACGCAAACAGACACTTTACACTTTGTCTTGATCCAAGGAAGCCTTAGAATTTGGTGTGTGGGTGTTGAAACTGGACATTATATCAATCACTTCCAGTTTTGACTCTCAGTGGGTTTTTTTTTTTTTTGCTCTCTGTGTATGTATGTGTGCAGCCATGCACACATGCATGCACACACACATATGCAGCACCGCAATGGCTGCAAAAATTGCTCAGCCCTGGAAGAGGTCTGACATCAGTCTTCTTGCAAAAGCCCTGGGTTTAATCAGTTGACCCCATCCACCATCTGGTGTCTTTACCAACAGCAGCAGGCCTAGGTTTGCAGCATAATGATTATTTTGGCTTTCAGAAGTGGCAAAAATATTTGCTTTAAACAAACACTTCCTCCTCAACCCAATGCATCACTCTTGTCACTGAACTACTAAGATGACTGCCATTACCAAGCTGAAATGCTGCCTGAGCTAATCAGCTGTACCAGCTAATGGGCAACAGTCAGTTAAAACAGTAAGTTTAAGTGCCAGACTGCCTGGCTGAGAAAGAGAGCTGAATCCAGTGGGTGGATGAATTCAGTTATGATTAATTAAATTCTCCGGCTGATTAGCAGAGTTGGGTGGACTTTCTTGCCCCGGTCACTGCCTCGGGCTGGATCACTCTTAAGAAGATCCATTCTTCTCCTGTCCCTGTCCCCCCAATCCACCCCAAAGAGCTCCACTCACCGAACTGGCTTCCATGATGTCCCTCCAGAGGGGCGTGTCAGTGTCCCGTTCCGCCAGCTCCAGCAAGTTGTCCAGAACGACTTGGCCAATGAGGTCGTGGCGGGAGAAACGGTCAAAATCGTAGACGCTGAAGTGGAGTTTACGGGAGGGCAGTTCGGCAAAGGGGACGTTGAAGCTAAAAGTCTCGTTGAAAACAGGGTTCAGCGTCTTGCGATGCACCTTGGTTTGGAACTTCTTCTTCCGGTCAGGGAGCAGGTACATTTTTACATAGGGGTCGGAGAAGCCATTGGCGTCTTTGGCGGGAAGGTCCACGCCCCGGAGAATCCTCACCACCAGCTGCTCCGTGGTGTAGGCGTAGCGCAGGCCGAAACTCAGCCGCCCACAACTCTGGGCTTCCCCCTTTTTGGAGTCTGACTCGCCTGAGCGTTGCTTATACAATTCTGGTTTTATCTGCCCGATGCTGGTTACTTGTTCAACCTTCTCCTCCCCTCCGATATGGACGCTGGTGTCTGGGCTGCTCAGCTGCTGCTGGGTCACAGGACGTGGCAGTGTGTTATACCTGCAGAGAGCCAAAGGGTTGAACCAGGAGCTCCCAGGACTGCACGAGGAATCTGCTCTCTAGAGCAGAAATAGGGACCATTTTTAAGCTTCATTTTTTTAATTAGGATGCAAGATTTACTTACTTGGGTATCTTAAATAGCTTTAAAAACTACATCAAAATCGAGATTTGGCATTCTTTAGTAGACCCCCTGAAATCAATGGAAGTTATATTAGCTCTGACTAACTAAAGTGATTTCCATGTATCTATTCTATGTTTAAACCTGTAAAGTAAAGGTAAAGGTTCCCCTTGACAATTTTTGTCCAGTCGTGTTCGACTCTAGGGGGTGGTGCTCATCCCCGTTTCCAAGAGCCAGCGTTTTGTTGGAAGACAATCTTCCGTGGTCACATGGCCAGTGTGACTTAGACACGGAACGCTGTTACCTTCCCACTGAGGTGGTCCCTATTTATCTACTTGCATTTACATGCTTTCGAACCGCTAGGTTGGCGGGAGCTGGGACAAGCAACGGGCGCTCACTCCGTCGCGTGGATTCGATCTTACGACTGCTTGGTCTTCTGACCCTGCAGCACAGGCTTCTGCGGTTTAGCCCGCAGCGCCGCCACGTCCCTGTATCCAACTCATATTGATCAAAGAAAAATATTAATCAGGCACTCTCTCTACACACAAAAAAATACCTGTCAACCTGTGCATATGCACAGAGAGCCTAGTTATTCCAGGGCATCAACTTATGTCCAGGAGGCTTGTGTGTGTGTGTGCGCCTGTGTGTGTCTGTGAGAGAGACACAGTATCTACATACCTATACTGTACTGTATAATGCTATAGCTACATCTATTCTTACCTATCTAACTGTCTATTAAACTGTTTTATCTGTCTAGAGATATAAAAATACCAGCAAATACATGCAAAGGAAGGAGATGAAACACCACTGCAACCTGTAAATGTTTCACCTGAAAACAGAGTACATTTTCATCTTCAAAACTGGTGATTGTATCTCCTTTTCCTTTGATCAGTTTTCAAGTGTTTGCTGGTCCCCAAATTAATTACAATTCCCTCTTCATCATTAATGAACTGCCGTGATCCCTACTTATTTTGTGAGGTTAATTAATGGTAGTTTCTTGTTTCTATTTACTAGGTTTCTCATCTTTTCCCTTTGATTACTTTCTTAAAAATGAAATTTTCTATAAAACCAGTAATTATATTACACACTAGATTTAATGAAGTGATTAAAAATGCATCATTCATTGAATAAGACATTTCTTTGCCCAGATATGAAAAAGAAACCAGACATGTGTGAGCTGGGTAATACCCTGTGGAGACTGAAGAGCTAAGCAGTGGTCCCCAACCTTGGGCCTCCAGATGTTCTTGGACTTCAACTCCCAGACATCCTGGCCAGCAGAGGTGGTGGTGAAGGCTTCTGGGAGTTGTAGTCCAAGAACATCTGGAGGCCCAAGGTTGGGGACCACTGAAGGATGGCTGGTCTTCCAAGTGAACAGAACCTCTGAGTTCGTATCTGGTTCTTTTCTTTTCCCTTGTTCTGTCTGCCCAGCCTGCTCTAGGGCTCCATCCTTCCTTCACACCCGCCGTTCCATTCTCCTTTTATACAAAATCCCTTCATTTTCTTTTTAAACCAGACAAAATGAATTGTAAAAAGCAAGCAAACAAGGGGAAAAAAAGCTAACATATTCGGAAAGCAGAAGTCACCTTTTGGAGTGAACACACTTACTGCCAGCCCACTAAAATCACCTCGTCCTGCCCTTAAGGGTCTGGAAGAAACTGCAAGCCTTCCCAATAGCAGACCAGAGCACTGTGTGTGCATTTGCACTAGGTCTATCGGTTCTGTTTTTTTGTTTTTTTTTGTTTTTTTTGATGGCTCCATGATCATCAGCCTAAAAATTAAGCCTGTTCCTGGGCCTCCTAACATTTGCCACCTTCCCTGCCACAATGGTAAGATATACTGTAACTCTCATTTCTTTTTTAGATTTTAGAGCAGGTAATCTCCAGATTGCCACCCAGTGATGCAATTTCGTATCATTGTCCACACAGCAATCCTTTGAGTTATCCCTGTTTATTTCCATATTCCAGAAAGGGAGCCAAGGATGAAGCATAGCGATTTACAGGGAAACTGGCCAGGAAATTGGAGGGCTGCCCTTTGTCCACTTCCTCTCCTTCCAAGAAATCACACAAGCGTCCAGCTTCCGTCCATAGTTCCCCAGCTGCCTCCCAAGCCAACCCCTTTGCTCTCGACTCACCTGGGTGTGGGTGCTAAGCTTGCTACTTGCTGGTGGGAATGGGCATTTGGAATGGAGCCTTCCTTAGTTCCAGTCTGGCCTTCTACCGGGAGGTCAGGGGAGGTCTGGCTGACCTTGAGGTTGGCCTCTGGGTAGGAATCCATATCGAGGTAGGACCTCTCGGGCATCTCGGGGCCCAGCTCCACCCGCTCAGCCAGGAGATCCCCGAAAGGCGAGTGGTGGAGGTGCGCATGGAGGAACTGTTCTTTCCGTGGGGTTTGTGAGGCCCCTTTATCCCGCCAGGGGATCCAGCACAGCTTCCATGAGACAAAGAGGGAGACACCCAGCAACACGATGCCACAGAAGGTCACGATCACAGAGAGGAGGCTGACCAGGATCTCTAGAGGAGAGAAGTGGAAAGGTAGATACCACGATGGGAAGTCAATGACGGGGTGGCCTCCAGAGTTGCCTGGCATCCTTGATCGCCAGCTGTTGATGCTCACCTCTTGTTTTCCCCTTGCCTATTCCAGACAGAAGAGAGCCTGGAACCTGGCAGGGTTATCTCCAACTGCCAGGCTCCTGAAGATTCCGCAGATCAATAGAAAGGCAGCTCTTATGAATTATGATATATTTTTGCAGGATTCCTAAGTGCATCAGCCCAAGCCATCTGGCCGATAGAGAGCCATAATCCGAATTGTAGTTCAATAAATATTAGAAGGCTACAAGTTCCTTGGTCCTTCTGCCATCTACCTTTACTCTGCACAGAAGAGCCTGGAACTCTTCCAAGACCAGAGGTTGGAAAAGTTACTTTTTGGACTATGCTCCGAAAATTCCTTAGTGCCATCACAACCAGCTGATAATTTTAAAAAGCGCGGGCGCGCACGCGCACACACACACCCCTGATGCATAACAGCACCCTTCTATAAGTTTGAAATGGAAGCAACTTTCAGCTTTGGCAGAAAAATGAAGGCAGAAAAGTAACAAATTCTATTTGATGATGATTCCCAAGTATTTCCACACACAAAAAAAAACAACTGTTTCTGATTTTTTTTAGAAAGCTTTAATAGCTCTCTTTCACCACCATCCAAAATGAAACAAAATTGTAACTCAATGTTAGAAACAAACACAAAAAGAGTGCATATACTATTTAAAATTTAAAAGCATAGTTTTTCTGAGATATCCTAATTTCTAGTACCAACAATTTTTACTGAAATTAAACTAAAATTAAAGCAGATGAACAATTTTTTTGTCTTTTAAAAAAACTCATAATCTCATGGCTCCTTGGAATATCTGCAGTTGGAGAATCCCTATATAAGCAGGAATGGAGGGAATGGTGGCCCTTTAGGTGTTGTTGGACTCCACTTCCTATAAGCCTCAGCCTGCATGGCCAACACCCAGGAACAATGGAACTTGTAATCCACCTGGAAAGCCATGGGTTTTCTGTCCCATGCTATATTCTGTAAGTGAGCTGGCACATCCAGTACAGCCAAAATGGTACTATCTGTGCAAAACAGGGAGATATTCTAGGTTTATGTTAACCCTATACAGAGGTATATTTAAAAAAAAGTTCAAGAAAAATCATTCAGAGTATGGACAGACCAAACCAATTAAACAAGGACTTCAGACATTTAATAGCTACCGTGTTTCCCCGAAAATATGACAGGGTCTTATATTAATTTCTGCTCCAAAAATACATTAGGGCTTATTTTCAAGGGATGTTTTATTTTATAGTCATGTCATCTTCTGGTTGCTGCACACTGTGGCACAATGATGGAGGGCGGGGTTTCACTTAACTAGGGCTTATTTTTGGGGTAGAATTTATATTACGAGCATCCTGAAAAATCATACTAGGGCTTATTTTCAGGATAGGTCTTATTTTCAAGGAAACTGGGTATAGAATGCTGACTAGCTGTTAGCAGGGGTATCCACCGTGGAGAAAAGACATGGCTGGCTGGCTGGCTGGCACACAGAAGTACATTACACAATTTTGTTGTCGCATCTTTCTATCTGTCTCTTTATTTAAAATATTTATAGACCGCCTTATATCACAGGATCTCAGGGCAGGTGACACCTATATAAAACCATTTAAAAATATATGATCATTTTCCCTCCAACAGACATGATGAGCACTAGAAGTTGAGCCTTGTAAAATACAGTCAGAGCTGAAATTGCCAAGATCCTGCAGGAGACAGAGGTCTTTTTCTACGCATTTGATCGCGCAATGGAGGTACTGGACACAAGGCGCCCATTAAGCCTGAAGCGATCAGGTTTCCTTCTGTTGAGTTCCACCCACACCCACCCCTAATTTCATCCTGCACACTTCTCCTCTCTGAAGCTCCTCACCTGTGTTGAGGGGTCCCACATGGCCTGTCAATTCCTGACACTTCTCACGTTCCTGGGCAGCGCAGGTGTTGGCACAGAGCACATGAAGAAGCTCCATGGCCCTGCGGTGTCTATCTTCATCGTAATCGCCTGACATGATGCCTGAAGAGAGCAGGGAGAAGACAGGCTTTAAGCTTTGGGGAAAATGAGGTCTCAGTATCTATGGACCCTGCTTACATACATATTATGCTGGGGATCAGCACAGGATACTACCAGTTCCCCTTGCTTATTACAGCAAAATAATAGATAGGTGGCTGGCTGACAGCTCCTTAAGAAACATAGGAAGCTGCCTTAACTGAGACCATTGACCCGTCTAGCCCAGAATTATCATGTCTGATTGGTAGGATTATTCCCTAGAAATACTAGGGATTAAACCTGTTACTTTCTATACATAAAGCATAAGCTTTACCACAAAGCTATGGGCTCTGGTGTTCTTATATTGCATTCCTTCCCAACACTGGGAAGGTAGTACTCGGAAGTAACTAGCTAAAAGTAACTAGTTCCTTGTAAATGAATTCTATTTACTGTGACAAAGTGTTAAGTTAGCTACATTGTGACTGTAACTTAACGATAAATAAGTGTCCCCATTTTGCAGTATTTTAAAACTAACTTTAATAGTTAGGGGATGTGCAGTCTCATTAAATGGTGGGAGAAGGATACCATATGGTTCAAGTGTTCAGAGTTTGGTAACAATTTTTTCTAAAATGCTGTTCCTAGGATTCCACACACGTACCCTGTAACGTGACTAGTGCCAATGGGCAAATTAGAGTCCCAAAGGAAGCAGGAAGGTGGACAAGCTGACTAGAACATGTTAGGAACTCAGTCCTTTCCCTCAAGAATGAAGAATCTACATATGTGGGCCATGTATATACAGTACCTTCACTTTGTTTCATGCCAGCTTTATAATGTCCACCTGCTGCTAGAATAAGGATGCTGCCTGGTTTTAGCTGAGATAAAAGATACTTCAATAGGAAAAAGGTCCTCACCTTACGTTAAACATCCATAGCACTGAGATGCTGAGCTATCCTGTCTCATATCCATTTCCTCCAAGTCACTTTCTTCATTGCCTCTAATTTACCTCACAAGGTTGTTGTGAGCTCAGGGGAAGGGACAGAACCATGGATACCACTTGCAATGCCTTGGTGGCATATAAAAGAAATGAAATATAAATGAAATGGAATGAAGTTTATACTAATTGCATAGGAAACCTCTTCCAAGAGAGAATATTAAATTGCAGAGAATAACCTTCAAAGCCACTCCTCCCACCAAAACACCAGACATCATCAGCTCAGTTGGAGTCAGATGTTATATAAAAAAGGAAGCTGTGGGATGTGTGGGGCATCTACTCCAAAGAAATGCGTGAAGTAGGGCAGCACAGAAATAAAGCACTTCCCTCCAAGTAACCCTGACATAAGTGTTGAATGCTGTCAGACTATGTTTAGTTTATTCCAGACAGGAAATAACAAAACAGACAGGCAAGGACAGAGAGGAGACAAAGACAAGGCAGGCCCCTGGAACCAACATAACCCTGTTGCATAGGCAGATACGTTTATGGGGTGGCTGCATTTATTATAAAACAGGACTGATAGGAAGGGCTTGTAGCCCTTGGCCAATGCAAGACTGGAACACCCCACTGGAGAATGCAAAGGGGAGATCAAGAGTAGCACTAGATCTTACAAGGGAAACAAGGGTTTCCAATATTGGATTTCCAATGAAACATTAATATATGTGACAGGGGGCACTTGTGGAGGCAAATCAGTGGGCAGATGTTTTCAGGATTCTTCCATCCCTCCCAACCTCATCCACTGGTCAGAAACTGGAAATCAATGCAGCTTGGTGGTGAGGAGGGGGATATGGCTTGTGTGAATACAGGGAAACATTTACAGGCAGGAACTGGCAAGACTCGCTTACCTTCTCCATACAAATGCCCCCTGCTCAATTTCTGGGCTATATATTACATGATACTGTGGGCCTCTTCAGTCTAACAACCTCATATGATGAAGGAGAAGGGTCTCTGCCTACAAACCACACCCTTTTGACACCAACACATCCACATGTTTGACATCCATGTGAAAGGAACTTCTATGTGTACAGATGTTATGTAAACAGGACTTCCTCCTGGGGGCCAGAGTTCGTACTCCCATGAAGAGCTCTGTGTAAATATATCTGTAAATGTATAAGGTAGTGCGGGCAAAATCTGTGGTTCTGTAGATGTTATTGAACTACAACTCTCATCATTCCTCAGCCTGGCAGAGGCTGATGGGAACTGGAATTCAATCTGGTACACCTCAGGTTCCATGGAAGCCTTCTTTTTCACCAATAAAGGAACCAAAACATGGCCCAAACAGGGTATATTGCCGGCAGGTTTGCCAACATAGGATGGAAGGCTTGGCTAATGGAGACTGGCCCATTCTTCCCCCAAGTGTTTTGTCCCAAAAGCCTTCACGTCTAGATGCATTCTTAAAGCATCTGCAAAATAATTGTTTTATACACCTGTCACAGTAAAGTGTCTTCCTACAGCTCCTTGAAAGGCTAACAGACTTATCGTGATGAAGTGAGCTATAGTCTAGGAAAACTTGCTGTGCGATAAATCTTTTAGTCAGACTCTTTAAGGTGCTAAAACTGGTATGTGTGTTGAAGCGGAGGAAATTGATTTTTTCCCCCTTTGTAAAGAAGCTGGGGGCAGGTGCTAAGTTAGACTCAAAGGAAACTCCTCTGCCAGGGCTCTAGACTTTAGGCAACAAGATTTGCAAGATGGCCCTGACACACTTAGGTCTTCCTGGATGTGGCAGTTGCTAGGGGAAACCATAAAAGATTGACTGACCTCACTTCCTTTCCTCCCAACCACTTCTGTTTCATCTCATGATTGTAAAGGGAAGGTATTGATTGACTAGTGTCCCACAGCTCTCAAAGACACGCATGGGGATAAAGGAAGGCTGTTAATTGACTACAGGGCTAGGGAAAGGGTGGGGGGGGTGGGCTTACAGTTCCCAGAATCTCCCCGGCAGCATGCTGGGTTGAACATTATGGGAGCTGTACCCCCCATCTCCCCCACAAAATAAATACAGTGGTGCCTCGCTTGACGATGCTAATTCGTTCCAGCGAAATCGCTGTAGAGCGAAAACATTGTCAAACGAAATAAAAAAACCCATTGAAACGCACTGAAAACCATTCAATGTGTTCCAATGGGCTGAACACCTGCTCATCCAGCGAAGATCCTCCATATGGTGGCCATTTTCGGTGCCTGTAAAACGAGGAATCCGTCCTAGAAAACAGCGGGGGGCCATTTTCTTCAGCCGGCAGCCATTTCGAACCCAACAATCAGCTGTTTGCTGATCCTTGTAAAGCGAAGCAGGGAACCGATCATCGTTAAATGAAAAAACCCTATTTAAACCATCGCAAAAGTGATTGCAAAAACTTAACCATACAGCGATTTCCTCGTTAAGCAAGGCAATCATTAAGCGGGGCACCACTGTAAATAAATAAACTTCTCCTAGGTCTGCCCTATAAATCTAAGTCTTTGGGGCTTCTCAGATTGTTTCCCAACCACTGCATGCAGGCAGTTCTAATTTTAGAGATGGAACGGGCTTTTCAGCACTTTTGATCTCATAGTGCAGCTGGCGTCTATGTGCATTTATATGTTGGTTTAAAAGCCAAAGAGGAAGATGTTGACATGGATGGGAAGACCGAGGAAAGGCAGCATCATGTCACTTAGGGGCCAGAGTTAACAAGGGAAAGAATAAAAAGCAGCAGCAAAGAGATGTGATGATATTTTTGCATTATTATGTAGTGTTTCACAGTAGTAAGCTTCACTGGGCTGAACAAGACTAACAGGTTTCTGTCCCAAGGAGCTTACAATATAAAATGACATACAGTCATTTCAGTTACACATATTGGGTTACAATGCATAAGAGGAAAATATTACTAGTGTATTACTTATATCTTGATCATACATGTAGGCAGGCAAATTCCACCACCTTCTTCTCTGTCCCTAATATTAAAACGTGAATACTTTCATTGTAATTCCTAACCTTTAGTCATGAAAACTTGAAATTGCTATTTTTGGAAATGTGGGTCTTACCTGGTCAACCAACTGGTTCAGGGGATGGCCGTCAGGATGCTTATGTACTGCTGGATCCAGGATGCCAGCCAATCTGGGTCAACACCAGGCTGCAGGGTAGCAGGATGCCAGTAGCAAGTCCCTGGTGATCTGAGTCCGCACTTCAGCAGCAGCAAGCTGGAAGCAGGGTGCCCAATCTGCCATCCAGGGCACTGCTCGGTCCATGTGTTGCAAAGTGGGGTGGCAGGGTGCGGGCTGTAGCAACCTCTGCTGGATGCTCAAGGGAACAGTTAGCAGTGAGGAAACAGATTTGCTGAAGAGAGTCAGTCGTTCAGGATGGCTCAATGACGTCTGGGTGGAATGTTGTCAAATCCCCAACTAGCCTTTGAGAGTTTCTTCATAGTGGAAGGGCAAGCTGTTTTCTAAATCCTCCTTGAAATTGCTTTGCCAGTTCTATCGCTGCTGCTAACAACCTTCTTAATTACATGGACAGCTGCATAGATACACAGAGGCAAGTTATATATGAACTAATTATCGTACATTGTCTTCCATCACTCTCGTCCTCCCAGGCCCATCAGAGAGAGACACATGGCTCTATCATTCCTACCATGTAATTCTTGCCAACTCACGGGTGGCATCTCTTCCCACTTTGATCTTTAGAAGGGTTTGGCCCTCCATATGTTGTGGTACTGTACCATAAATCCCATCATCTCTACTTAGCACAGAAAATGGGGAGAGATTATGAGGGCAGAAGTGCAGTAACATTTGAAAGGCCAAGGATCTCCCACCCTTGTGCTACAAACAGAGAAGAGCGATGGAAACCAGGACATCGTAGGTTTCTTGGGAGGTAAGTAGAAGGTTTGTAAGAGGAGGAGAACAGAGGAAACTGGAACCACAGGACTCCTGAGTTCTCGGCTGGGAAACGCTAGATTTAAGCAGATGAGTGATGGGGATTGGATATGGGCTGATTCTTGAAAAAAGACATTGATGTGTATGATTGGTAAGGAAATAGTAGCACCACTGAAACCAGGAGTTAAGCCTGCTCAGCTATTGTTAGAGTACAAGTCATATAATCATGGTCCATGTTGGCTGGGGCAGAGAGGAATTGCAGTGGAAAAGGTCTGAAGGGCTGCAGGCTCTCTCTGAACACTTGGAGTCCCCAGGCAAGTGTATGATATAACGGGCTAGATAATGAAAAGAAAGGTGACGCTTAGCTGTGCAATGGAGTTGACCATGGTTCTGTGCTCTTCTGGTATGTTCAACAATGATATTCTCTCTCTCTCTCTCTCTCTCTCTCTCTCTCTCTCTCTGTGCGTGTGTGTGCGTGTACATGTGTGTGTGCACGCGCATGAGCGCATGCATGTGCATGAGTGTGTGTGAGAGTGAGTGGGTGAGAGAGAGATCCAGGTTCTGTTCCCCCATTGAGCCATGAAACTTGCCTAGGTAACCCTGGGCCTCTTTCAGCTTAACCTATCTCCTAAGATTGCCACGAGAGTAAAATGGGAAAGCTATGTAAACTGTCTTTAGCTCATCGAGACAAGGAGAAATAAACTGATGAACAACACCGACAAAAAATATATATATTTTCTCCTATTCTCCTTTGTCCTCGTTTTTCTATGAAGGAAGATAATGAGTCTAGGGTTAACCGCAGGTCTCTGCTCTTCTCTGGAATAATAGTCAACTACAGTACGAGGCAGGGGTGGGAGGCTGGAAGACACCCAGAGAAAGGAAAATAGAAGGAGAAGGTGAGATAGAGATCCTCAGCCCCCTCCCCTGAAATACTGCTGCAGCTTCTTCTGCTCGTTCTTACTGCATCTCTGTTGGAATCGCCAGTGTTCGCTCCTGCCCAGAATAACAAACAGCAAAGGCTGGGTGATGGCATGGGACACTTCTCCTTTCTCTTTAATCACAATCTTTCTCTCTTTTTCTGTCTTTCACCTATGCGCACATCCCTCCCTCCTCTCCTACCCTCTGCCTATCCTGCATGCCTAGAGGAAAACCATCCCCCCCAAAAAAGACTGGTTCTCTCTCTCTCCCCCCTGCAATAACACTACTTATTACTCTAGTTCTTATTACTACTTATCACCTCTGCAGATAGACATTCTAGTTCAAAAAGGCGCTAAATATCACAACACTTTGACATAGGGAAAGAGGGCTAGATCTGATAGGACTTTTGCACACATCCTCATGAAGTAGAGGTCACACATTTCATTCTTTCCCCTCTGTTTTTATTTTATTTTGCTTTGTTTTATGAATTGCGTTGAAAATTGAAATACTAGAAGCTATTCTGGCTTCATTAGTAATGTCTCCTTGACATCAGCTTTTCCACCCTCCATTGCCTCCCCATATTCATTTGCTGCTGCTTTTCCCAGCCAGACAGCTTCCCTTGGGCTGCATTTTCTCCCCAATAAACTAGAGATGAGCAAAATGAAGCCTTGGGGCTGCATGCAAACGCCCCCCCCGGCTGTTTCTGCAGCCATCCTGACCCTTTCCTCTTCTAGCAAAAAGGCAATGCACCACTTCTAGAAGCCCACACAAGCAGTGATTCATTTTTTAAATAGGTTGCAGCTTCTGTGCCCCATTCAATAATAATAATAATAATAATAATAATAATAATAATAATAATAATAATAATAATAATAATAATAATAATAATAATAATAATAATAATAATAATAATAACAACAACAACAACAACAACAACAATAATAATAACAATAATAATAACAACAACAATAATAATAATAAACAAACAAACAAACAAATAAACAAATAAATAAATAAATAAATAAATAAATCGAATTCTTTTTTTCAAAAGTGGAGGTGAATTTCCAGCTGCTTTGGTTTCTGCTTCTGATTCTTTCTTTTTCCAAGTTTATAACATTTTGATAGTCTGTACAGACCTCAGAGAATGCCAGGGCAGAACACGGGTCACCCGGCTCATTGGAGCTGCCCACACCTCGTATGAGCCCTAGCTCTTTAAAACAACAGCAAAGAGTCCAGCAGCAATTTCAGGGCTAACCCATTTATTATACAATAACAATCTTCTCTCCCACCCTATCCCCACAAATCACTTAACACACATCAAACGCTGCTGTGGCTCAATGGGTTGGCACACCTTGCTGCAATGCCAGGAATCGAGTGCATACTCCATTGTGTCTTCTAAAAGAGGGAGCAACTGAGATCATCCAGATCCCAGAACATCTGTGGCTGATAATGTTATGGGCCCTGCTACCCGTGTCACCTTGGGCAAACTGCACAGTCCCAGAGTGCCCTCAGAAGAAGGGACTGATAGGAAATCACTTCTATTTTATACCTAGAAAGCCCTGAAGAGTCACCATAAATAGCACATAGTTCAGGTCTGAACCCTAGCTGGTGAATTTTTACAACACACACGTTGCATCTTCCTTCACTGAATTGCCAGTCACCTTCGCCACCTTTTCACCCCATCTTTGCCACGCAAAGCCCTTCAAATCATCAGCTCCAGAAAGAACAGGCTCAACTATGAGGAGGAGAAACAGAAACACAGCCATGAGGCTGCTAGGAAATGGGTCTGCCTCATGTCTGAATCTTTCTCTACCATACAAAGTCCCAAAGCAGTACATTCTTCATTCTTGGTGTCAAAGGTGGGAGGATGGGGGCCCCTGAAATCTCTATTCCCTCAGGTAGTTAAAAGACTAAAGGGGCTGTAAAGGAGGAGGGTTGCCATGGGTCCTACTTTATTATATTTTCTGCTTTATCATTTTATTTATCCGTGTTTCCCTGAAAACAAGACAGAGCCTTACAGTATATTAATTTTTGCTCCAAAAAAACCACATTAGGGCTTATTTTCAGGGGATTTTTTTTTCATGCACAACAATCTACATTTATTCAAATTGTATAATCATGTCATCTTCTTCTGGTTGCTGCAGAATGGTGGAGGGCGGGGTTTCACTTAACTGGGGCTTATTTTTGGGGTAGGGCTTATATTACTAACATCCAGAAAAAAATCATACTGTGGCTTATTTTCAGGTTAGGTCTTATTTTCGTGGAAATAGAGTATTACTTTTCTATCTCAATTTCCCTTCAATGAGTATAAGATGGTGTACAGAGCTTTCCCTCAATATTGTCTACCCAAGAGTCCTATTAGGTAGTTGAAACTGAGAGTGGTTCACTGACCTAAGGTCACTCTGTGAACTTCATGGAGGAGTGAAGATTTAAATACATATGTCTTGGGTCCCTGTTCAGCTCTCCAAACATGACACCATGCTCTCTCTCTTTCATAAAGAAAAGTCCTCTATTTTAAGGGTCCTCAATCTGGGATGACCGTAGCCACGGTTGGTAGGGTCTTCTGAAAGCTGAATTCCAAAACATCCAGAGGTTCAGAGGGTGAGAACTGCTGTTCTGAGTTAAGGCATCCTTTGTTGGAAGGGCAAGCTGATCTAAATCTCTTAAAAACAAAATAAAATAAGGAACTTCAAAAGAGGGGAGCCGTTGGGCTGCCTATCAACAACACCTGGAAAAAAGATTAGGCAGACGTACAGAGGTGACCTGCCCCCCCAGTCGATCCAGGGTGTGAGATGGACTGTATTTTTATTTTAAAACACATGATTTCTTAATTTGCATCTATGCATCACAGGATGTGGTAGCGCTGCAAGGTCAGAAGATCAAGCAGTCGTAAGATCGAATCTACATGACGGAGTGAGCCCCCGTCGCTTGTCCCAGCTCCCGCCAACCTAGCGGTTCGAAAGCAAGCAAAATGCAAAAAAATGCGGATAAATAGGTACCACCTCAGTGGGAAGGTAAACGGTGTTCCATGTCTAGTCACGCTGGACACGTGACCACGGAGGATTGACTGCGGACAAAACACTGGCACTATGGGTTGGAAACGGAGATGAGCAGTACCGCCTAGAGTCGGACACGACTGGATAAATTGTCAAGGGGAACCTTTACCTTTACCTATGCATCACAGGTACAAAGGAAGTTGCCGTGTACTAGGCTAGTCCCTGGTCCATGCAGCTCGACACTGTCAACAATTATTGGCAGTGGCTCACTGGTGTTTCAAGCAAAACTTCTCCTTGCGCTTCTCTGGAGGTCCCTGATATTCCTGAGTGGTCTCCTATCCAAGAATTAACCAGATAAGAGCCTGGTTAGCTTTCAAAATCAGAGAAGAACTGGCTTCTCTGATTTCAAGTTGATTCTGGTTTTGCGTGTGCGAAATCTGGACCCAGAATTGGTACATTTTCCTGGGGATGCATTTCTATTTTTTTGACAATACACGAAGCAGGGCAGTAGGAAGCTCAGAGTAGAGCTAAGTCCAAGTCTATCGAGTTTAAAAACAATTGGATTTCTAACATTTTAATTGGATTTGTGGGTTGTTTTTATTGTTAGACTGCTTCTTGTCTTTTTTAAAAGCCCTATGTCAAGGTTGAAGGAAGAGTGAAAATTAGTGGAAGAAACATCAATAATTTACGATATGCAGATGACACCATCTTACTGGCAGAAAGCAGCAAGGACTTGAAACGTCTGTGAGGAAAAATGAAAGAACCAAGTACGAAAGCCGGACTGCACCTGAACATGAAGAAAACAAAAATTAAGACTATACAAGAACTACACAACTTTAATGGTGACAATTGACAAACTGAAATAGTTAGAGAGTTTGTATACTTTGATCCAATCATCCTTCTAATGTAGACTGCAGCCAAGAAATCAGAAGAAGACTAAGACTAAGAATGGCAGCAATGAAGGAATTAGAAAATATCATCAAGTGTAAGGATGTGTCACTGGAGACCAAGACCGTCCACACCATCCTATTTCCAGTCACCTTATATGGGTGAGAAAGCTGGGCAGTTAAGAAAGTTGACAGGGGAAAAAATTGATTCGTTTGAAATGCGGTGCTGGAGGACAGCTTTGCAGATACCCTGGATTGCCAGAAAGATAAACGAGTAGGTCCTAGTTCAAATAAAGCCTAGGGGCAAAAATGTGGAAGCTAAGATTGTCCTACTTTGGGCACATCATAAGAAGGCAGAATTCTTTGGAAAAGATAATAATGCTGGGAAAGGTGGAAGGCAGCAGGAAAAGAAGAAGACCAAATACGAGATGCACTGACTCCCTAAAAGAAGCCACAGGCTTGAGTCTGCAGGAACTGAGCAGGACTGTTGAGGACAGGGCATTTTGGAGTTCGCTCATTTATAGGGCTGCCCTAAGTCGGAGGTGACTTGACAGTACATAACAACATGTCAAGGTAGTTTTAGTTTAAAACCTCAAAACTCTCTTTATGGAGTAGAGATTATAAATCGTCAATCAACATTATGCCTTAAAAAAGTTTTGCAGTTCGGATCCAATAGGATTTATGAGGCTTCATAGGATTCCATACAGATTATTCAGTTTAATATTTTTGTCTCTAGTCAATCTAGATGGCATCAGAAAATTCTGAAGCTAGGTTTGTTTCTCCAAAGATACAAATTCGCTAATACTGTATCGGTATAAGGTGAACTATAACAGACGTGATCAGCCCTTTTTCCAATTTTGACTGAAACTCATAACATGATATACAGTGGACCCTTGACTTACAGACGGCTTGACTTACAGACTTTTTGAGTTACAGACTTCTCTGGCCGCAAAATTTAGGTTTGACTTGCAGCCTGAGAATTGACTTACAGACCAGAAAAAAACCAAAATGGAACAAAAACGGCCTGTTACGGGATTAATAGGTTTTCAATGCACTGTAGGTCAATGGAGACTTGACTTACAGACTTTTTGACTTGAGAACCGCCTTCCAATACGGATTAAGTTCTCAAGTCAAGACCCCACTGTAATGTAGAAAATTCTTGGCAGGCCTATTAAACATCTCCAGGATGTTTTTCATATTTCTTTGAGTGAAGCTGGTTTTTTTGGAACAGCAACCCTTTGCAACCTTCTGTGCACAAAGTCAAGTTCTCAGTTCTCTCTGAAAGTATATACTTTATAAACTAGAAAGAGGAAAAGAAAAGCCGTGTGGTTCCCAAAGATTACACAGCTGTAAGAGTGGGTGGTACCTTTTATTGGTCCACTAAAAATGTAAAAAAATCACAAGGTTTTATGGACGAAATTCCACTTCTTCAGGCTTAGCGCAACTCCTCCGTGGATAGTGCAGAAAAATTGTAAACAAAAGTCCAGAAATTGATGGTATATATCAATGAGAGGTGATGTAAATCCTCTTGAGCAGCTTTGTAGTTGGGTTGGAACTTCTACACGTTCGTTCTTAAGACCAAAAGGTGGCCAATTACTCTGCGATTGCCCCTCCCTTCACACACGGACATTGCCTGGGTGTAACCTGGAGCTTTTTGGCTATGGAGGTGGGAAAAGACAGCACAGGGACATAGCACGTTGGTCACTTTCTAGTGCCTTCAGAAATAGCTGCTTCAATGAACTTTGATAATCAAAATAACAATTCTTTTACTGATATAACTGCAGAAGTGGTTTGAAAGTTTTTCAAAATAAGTAACCGGGTTTTAAAAAATGTTTAATATGAGCCTTTTAAAAATAAAATTCAAAAAGGAAAAAAAATTATGAAAATACAAATTGAGATTCTAACCAGCAAGAGTATAATTTGGTTGAGAGGAGCCACATAATTAATTGCGTCCTTCTGAGTAAAGGATTCATGTGGTGACTTAAATCATTTTGATTTAAATCAAACCCACCCTGAGGGAGCTTATCTGAATGGAACCTCAAAGGAATGCAAATGTTTTTGGACGGGGCAAGGTGGCCCAAGGGACCTGGCTCTCGGATAACAGTGGGCACCTCGACTGGCCTGGACCTAGCCTGGGAAAATCCCCTCCCTGTGTCACGCCCCACAAGCCACAGTCTAGGTCAAGCTCCTGGCAAGAGATCCCTATCAGTGCCAGACCCCCAGATGCTTCCTGCCACATCATGTTAGGGCACCCAGCGCAGACAATGCCAGAGCCAGTCCAGCCTTCTGTCAGCCTGCTTGAGGACAGTGCCAGGCAGAGGGAGCATTAGGAAAAGTGTGCAAGTGAGCCAGCTGCTTCCAGAGCAAAGACAGATATGCTATGCTTTTCTATACCCCACTTCTTTTTCCCTGGAGAGAAGGAGAGGGGGGGGGGAGCTTCTAGATCTGGATGTCCTTTATCACAAAGAGAATGTTAATGAAATGTAGATATCAGATTGTTGAATTTCTACAGGACGGTTTGCATCTGAAAATGAACTTTTATTAAATTAACACCAACACTGCTTTTCTTTTAAAGTGAACTAAAACCAACAATAACAACAAAGCCAGATAACAAAAATTCACAAACACGTGTGTTTCTTTCTCTGAGCAACAGCAGGACATGCCTCCATTCCAAACATCCAGACATCATACGCTAGCACTTTGCAGACTGACTATGCTAGGATCCAATAAACCTGCACATACATGTTTGAACATTAAATGCTTGCTGTTTCTTTTGAGCCCCAGAGTGCAAAGAAGCGACAGGGGAGGGGGGGTGTCAAACGTCCCCCAGGTTTGATCCCTGGCATGTTTTCCAAAGGGGGCTGGGAAACATGTCCTCCACCTGATCCTTATGAAAGCTTCTGCCAATCTGAGCACATGAGTGGGGGTGAGCTGGACAAAGATTCTGACCTAGCAATAATGATGCTTTCTATATTCCCACGCATGGACATGCTGGGCTGCTGCCACCAATGTGTCGCGCAAGCTGGAGAAGACCAAAGCGCATTTGTGCCACCGCATTGACTATCCAAAGCTGCTCAAAGGGGGAAAAATTAATTCCAGCATGCTCAGTTAAGCAGAAGTGCTTAATTTTGTATAAAGGGAGGGCTGCCAGAACTCATGGCTGGCTTTAAACAAGTCCCAAGTGCCTCAAAAGATATGTCTTAGGCCGTAGGTGGGGGAACCTTGGGCTCTGGGGTCAAAGTTGGCCTCTTGGGGCTCCCCAGAGGACCAGACCCCCTTGCCCATGACACCATTATTTGGGTGATTTCCCAGCTTTTGCAAAAGGCTCCTTCTGTTCCAAAAGCTTGAAAATGCCGGCCCTAAATCTTTGTTCCTGGCAATAAGACCTTTCAGCTAAAACAGGCTGACAGTTTTTGGGGGGCGGCTTTGCCTCCCCCTCCACCCTGCAGGATTGTTTGGAGCCCCAAATAATATCTGAAACTGAATTTGATTCTTGGACTGAAAATCGATACGAAGAGTCAGAGATATGACAGCCACATGTGGACAGCCAGTGTGGTGTGTAATTTGACAGACAACAGGTATTGTTGTTACATGCCCTCAAGTTGCTTCCAACTTAGGGGAACCCTATAAATGAGTGAACTCCAAAATGGCCTGTACTCAACAGTCCTGCTCAGCTCCTGCAGACTCAAGCCTGTGGGTTCCTTTACGAGCTCATCTCGTATTTGGTCGTCTTCTTTTCCTGCTGCTTTCCACCGTTCCCAGCATTATTATCTTTTCCAGAGAATTCTGCCTTCTTATGATGTGCCCCAAGCAGGACAATCTTAGCTTCCACGTTTGCCCCCAGGCTTGATTTGAACCAGGACCTACTCGTTTATCTTTCTGGCAGTCCAGGGTATCTGCAAAGCTCTCCTCCAGCACCAAATTTCAAACAAATCAGGTTTTCTTCTTCTCTGCTTTCTTAACTGTCCGGCTTTCACACCCATACACGGTATAAGTTCATAATTTGTACGCACAACTTATCGTACAGAAAGTCGGACTAGATTCTGACACCAGCTATACCTGAATTCAAATCCAGCCTTGCCCCCCATTTACTGTGTGAAATTAGCATTAATGCTAAAATGCTATGGTTAAATCTTAAGGGAAAATGATTTGTTAACATGAAAATGTGAAAATAAATTGTGAGATTAATCTGTTATGTTAACACGGTTCGCACATTGTTAAAGTGTTAGTTGCGTAGTTTTAATAAATTAATTAAAACAACTAAAATAGCAACTGCCAAATTACTCAAAGGTAACAAATTAAATTAATGCCGAATGTTGCTCATTACACACACATGAAAACAGTGGCATTGTTAATAACTGAATAAAATAGTGGATTTCAAACATTTGTTTATGAGCTCTACTCTGTGCAAAAGCTGCTTCCCAGAGCTGTTGTGAGGAAATTGCCTGAAGGGCAGAGAGGTAGATTACACTACTTTTAGCACTGAGGAAGAACAAAACCAAAATGTAATAAATATTAAAACTTGAACACTGGCTGATGTCTTAGAGAACTCTGTCAAAATACGATTGTATTATTTGGATGTTCCTGTGCACAAAACTAAGTGTGAAAGTGGCAAGCAAGCAAATGTGGGATTTATTGGGGGTGGGGGTGGTTCATTCTGCACATAGTCAGAGGTGGACTCCTCTCTCGGAGAAATGACAGAAAACATCTTGGGGCCTGTTTGCCTATAACAGCACCTTCAACCAAGCTTCCGTTGGAATTGTGGACTCCTCTGGAAGAAGCACTTGTCCAAATTCCTTAACCACCTGCAGTATGCAAGCAATGGATGCAGAGATGGTTTCCCTGGTTTCCTCTGACCTCCAGCTGAGAGTCAGTCTTGTATGGTAAACTCATAACCATCCCATGTGGCAGAGATGTGGTGTTGTTTGTTGCACTGATCCCCCTGACAGCAAATTCACTGGAGCCACTAAGAAATAAAGTGAAGGTAATGGCTTGCTTGGGAGAACCCAGAATAATAATAATAATAATAATAATAATAATAATAATAATAATAATAATAATAATAATAATAATAATAATAATAATAATAATAATAATAATAATAATAATAATAATAATAATAATGTACCGTCAAGTCAATTCTGACTTATGGTGACCCTTTTCCAGGATTTTCCAGGTAGAAAATAAGAAGTGGTTTACCACTGCCTTCTTCTGCCCTGCATATTATTGCAGCTTGTCTAAGGCCACCCAGGCTAGCTCTTCTCCAAGGAGGCACAGTGGGAACCTCTGGCCCCAC
Organism: Pogona vitticeps; assembly: GCF_051106095.1. Taxonomy (NCBI): domain Eukaryota; kingdom Metazoa; phylum Chordata; class Lepidosauria; order Squamata; family Agamidae; genus Pogona; species Pogona vitticeps. The sequence goes on from NC_135788.1 coordinate 101,554,019, forward strand.
AGTCAGATACCTAAACCACTGGGTATCTTACAAATGCAAACCACCCCCTCCCAACCCAACCCAACCCAACCCAACCAGTGCCTCAGTCAGTGGCAATTTGCCACCATGACTTACTAACTTCACCTATTCAAATATAAATTGCCAATATAATTCAGGCCATGGTGTATTGATTACCTGTACAGTGGTGCCTTGCTAGACGATGATAACCCGTTCCACTGAAATCGCTATTTAGCGAAATCATTGTCTAGCGAAAAGCAGATCGTTGTCTAGCGAAAATCGGTTTGCAAAGCAGGGACCAAACATTGTCCAGCGAAATTCCCCCACAGGAATCACTGTTTTGCGAATCGCTATAGTAATCGGAAAAAGTCAATGTCTAGCGAAAAAACTGTCATGTGGGGTAACTGTCTAGCGAGGCACCACTGTAATTCCAACTTCTTCTCCAAACAGCTCTCTTCCTCCTCCCTGTTGTAACCTCAAAAAAACAGCCCTATGAAGTAGGCCAGGCTGGGGGAAAGTAAATAACTCAAGAACACAATGCAGCTCAGCAAGGACTTGTACCTAGCTCCAGGTCCCAATCCCAAGTGGCAATGAGTATACAGCATTAGCACAGGTTGTGCTGTACAGATGGGTTGAATTTACAGAGGTTTACATCTATCAGGCTTGTTGCAAAGAACTTTGTCGATGTGCCATTTAAGTCTACTTTTAGCAAGCATATGATTATAATAACTGTGGTCATCAGCCTCATCTCTTCCCATCATAGACAGGATATTGATCAGGATTGGCAGAGATAACGTTTCTTCAACTCAGACTGATGGCTTTATTGCTGGTGTAGCTTTTGGCTATTAGAGTTATTTGGGAAGCATTCTGCTAAAGCAAAACTGTCTGATGTTGCCGGTTTTTGTTTACTGTATCTATTTTTGGTTCTGCATTTTAGCAAAAAATAAATAGGAGGGACACAAACTTCTTTTAGACGTAAAGGAGAGTCCTGTGTTTTCTCAGAAGAGACATACTGTATCTACCATGTGATCTTATATCTGTTTACTCCGAAGCAAGTCTTATTATGTTCAGTGGTATTTTCACTGGAAAGGAATGGGAAACCATTTCTGAGTATTCTCTATGTGGAAAGTCCTGAAAAGGGTCACCATAAGTCAGAAGTGACTTGATAGCATATGATTATTATTATTATTACGTATTATTACTAAGCATGCACAGCAAGAATGAGTAACTTATGGTCCTTTAGTTGTTAGGTACTTCAACTCCCATCAGTCCTAGTCAGCATAACCAGTGGTGAAGGATGATGGGAGTTGCAGTAGATGCCAACAGTATCTAGACAGCCCAAATTGCCTGCCCTGTTGCAAAGAATTTCATCCTTCTTGTAGGGTGAACTCTCAGAACTGAACGATGCAGCAGCCAGTCGAAAAGGCTCTTATTTATGACCACTTATCACGGTATTACAATGCAATCCTCTACTGCAGCGGTTCCCAACCTTGGGCCTCCAGATGTTCTTGGACTTCAACTCCCAGAAATCCTGGCCAGCAGAGGTGATGGTGAAGGCTTCTGGGAGTTGAAGTTCAAGAACATCTGGAGGCCCAAGGTTGGAGACCACTGCTCTACTGTATATACCTATTTAAAAACAGATGTCTCCAGATTTTTTTTAAGTACATCCCCATAATTCCTCACTGGTAGCCATGCAAGCTAGGAGTGAGGGGTGACAATGGGAAGTCCATACATTTATATTATTTTCATCAGTGCTACGTATACCATTGCTCCTTAAAAGCAACCTTTCCATCTGCTGGGGAATCACTCTAGCCTGGCTAGAGGATGGATTGGGATCAGGCTGGAACACATCTCCCTGTGCATCGTGTGATTGCTAGGGATTTGTTTCCCCATGTGATCACACCCAAATACACCCATTTTTCTGGGATGTGTTCCTTCCAAGAGATGTAGGTGTCACTCCGAGAGCACACAGAACAACAAAAGCTATTATTTAAATGGGCAAATATCTGCACTTTTTTCCATTTTAGTTACAAGACTGGGCAGCTGGATATCGTGTGTTTTTTATTTTATTATTATTGCTGATTTGAAACCACTGTTGACAAGCAAAATGTCCCCCTTGCACAAACATTATACTGTACAATATTTATCTTGTTCACTTGTTCACTGTCCCAGTACCACCTGGCAAAGACTGCTGATATTCCCATTTGAGAGACCAGGAATTGAGGTCAAAAGAGCGTTTTCCTCCCAAAGCTGAGTAAAATGTCAAATTTTGATTTCAAAGATGCAAGACCTGATCAACTGAACATACATATGGGATTATACCATGCAGCACCCTCCTATGTTATTTTCTGCAAATATGACCACATATGTCCCCCATAAGCATGTGATCCACATGTAGCACATAGCATCTGGTATGTGGTGGACATGAACATGCAAGTACAAACACTTGCTCAAACACAGTAATTAGCATGATAACATAAATGCACTGGCATGACTTTGAACAAACCAAAAGATTCAGCCACTGCCCCTAACAATGTGTGGCATCCATCTTCTTACATTCAGACATCCACCAAGTCCTTCCATAGCTGTAAACCCCTACCTCCATTCTACAGATTTTGTTCTGCAGTGCAAAACAGACACCCTTAATTAAGCAACAAATATACAAGTGAACACACCTCCAGTCATCAACAATGCAAGGCAGAGCTTGGAGAAGTTACTTTTTTAGAGGTCTCCAATTGCCCAGTGCTGGAGAAAAATGGGAAGAAAAGGCTATAGGATTCATGTCCTGCCTGTTGGGCTTCCTAAGATGGATCTGGTTGGTCACTGCATGAAAAAGCCTGCCGGAATAGATCAGAAGTGGTACTTTTTTCTTTGGACTACAACTCCCAAAATTTCAACAGATAAATACTACCACTGGCTATGCATGCTGGAGGCCACTGAGAATTGTAGTCCGAAACAGTAACTTTGCCCAAGCTCTGGAACAGAGAAGACTTTTCTCCAACCCAGCAGGGCTCTCCTTCAGCTCTTATAATACAAGAGTGGCTCTATCATTAGGTGAAATGAGGCAACTGCCTAGAAGATGATGGGTGATATAGAAGGGACAGCAGCAGCAGCTTCTTCCAGATTCCTTTTTGTTCAATGACCAAATTTGGTACTCCTTGTAACCTCACCTGCTTTGATTCCCATCTTGACACCAGGTTAGCCTAATGTCCTCAAAGGGGATGAGAATGCTGTCCTACCACCAGCTTCAATTCGATTCGATTCAATTAAATTCAGTCACCAATCCCAGGTCTTTCTGCAGGTGGAAGGGGACTAAGCACTCTCATTGCCTCAGGTGGTAAAATACCTCTATATTTCCCTGTTTAGTTTCCGTAACTAAACATAGTTATAGCAACTGCACTCTCCTTATACATAGGTATTCTTTGGCTTTGTGTATACTGGGCAGGGGAATACTAATTCAGTTCCGGACAGCAGCTGTCTGGATGTGTCCGCAGTCTCAAAAAGTGGTGTGTGGTCGTGGGGCCCACTTAAGATTTTTGGCTGCCTGAGACAGAGCTACAAATTACCACCCTACTCTAGGCTAGCAGGTTATTTTAGCACCTGAGGCATAACAATCTCACAAGAATCTATCCTGGCAGTAAAAATGTAATCAGAATAAATCAAGCTACTAATCATCTCCTGTCCTTTTATGGAACCCTAAAGCTGCTGTTACTCGAGACAGCTGCCTCACTGACAACGCTAGCCCTGCATGAAGTAGTGACACTTATTCCCAGAAGCCGGTGTGCCTAGCCTGCTTTCCGTGGACACCCCACTGAATCATTGCACATTTCTTCCACTTGTTGCACAGCATGCTTATTTGCTGGGCAACATCCTTTGGGCCCACCCTTTGGTCAACTACCTATCAAAGGGCTTTCTGCCCAAGCCACAAAGACCAGAGAGTTTGGAAATCATTCTATTTGGACTATAACTCCCAGAATTCCTTAGTCAACATTGGCAACTTTGGGGGCAGTCGTCGAAAGAGGTCACATTTCCAAACTTTGGCAAAAGGAGGCACAACCGGCCGGCACAAAACGCTTCACACCTGGATAGCTTATAGCCTCACTTTATGCTGATCGCCTCACTTTATGCTCAGCGTGGGGCTTCCTGGCACAGTGAATAAAGATCTGCGTGAACCACCGCCGTGCTCTTCTGACATTAGCACAGGCCAGCCACTTCAGAGAGAGAGAGAGAGAGAGAGAGAGATTGCTATGCGCCTGCTGTGAACACACGTGGAACTAGAGGAAGCACAGGGCACCCTGCTGTAGCCACTGAGGCACCCTTTTAACATGGACGTGGCTCAAACGGTCAATATGCCAACACCTGTGGCACATGCTTTCCATACCTTTGCTTGCAGCCAGCCAGCTCACCGGTGGAAGGAAGGAAGGAAGGAAGGAAGGAAGGAAGGAAGGAAGGAAGGAAGGAAGGAAGGAAGGAAGGAAGGAAGGAAGGAAGGAAGGAAGGAAGGAAGGAAGGAAGGAAGGAGGGAGGGAGGGAGGGAGGGAGGGAAGGAAGGAAGGAAGGAAGGAAGGAGGCCATGGCCTTGTGAGGGTGCGTAAGCAGCCTTGAGGTGGGGAAGACACTGGGATTTCAGCTCTGGCTGGCTCCGCGATAAGCCAACGCCGCCGTGCTTCAGTCACTCCCCACTCCCCACCCCCGCATGCAGTGACTCACTGTGCTGTATGTGTGTGAGAGAGAGAGATGAGTAGGAACAAGAGGAAGGGAGATATTTCAAGGGGAACCTCCGCCAAGGTAGATCCGAGGCACCCCCACCCAGTAGAGAAAGACACAACCACACATCCCGACACAAAAGAACAAGGCAGCCCCGCTTACAAGGTCTCCAGGGCTGGGGGTGGAATGGAGGCTGTGGGGAGGGGTGGAAACCAAAATCAGGAGAGAATGCTGCTACCAATTTACACATGAAAAGAAAGCCGTAACACGCTCTCTTCTCCCACAGGCTGAGGAGAAGGGAAGGGAGGAAGGAGGAATGCCTAATGCTGCGTTTTGACCGGTATCTAGCATCAGCTGTGCGCGAGGCAGAGCACATTTTGTTTCTGAAATGTTAAGAGTCCCTGCCCCAAAGGTGTTGCAGTTGATACTAAGCAGAGTGTTTTAAAAAATTGCAAAGGATGCTGCTTCCTGCTGCCCACTCTCCCGGCTGTGTGCAGGGGGTGTAGAGGGCAGGGCAGCATTGAGAGGACATGACTAATGAGGGCTTTTGGGGTTCTAGACAAAACTCCCCTTCATCTGTCTCTACTTGTGGGTGGGGAACAGGAGGCAGCAGGAAAGCAGACATTTCTTGCGCTCTAACAGAAGGCAACTCAGCGCTAATGAGGCGATAGACAGGTGAGCAGTGGACAGTGTATCGCGGGCGGGAATCTGCCGCCATCTGCTCATGTGCAATAGGGTGAAGGGGGATGGACAAGACGGGGGACGGTTTAAGAGCCATTTCGCCAACAGTGGGGCCTTTGTATCTTGAGGCACAGCAATAAATACTTCTGTGCAGACTTTAGTGAACATTCCCCAAGGCCTCCTCCTCCTCCCCCACCTCAAGGGTATCCAAAAATATAGGCGGTTGTGCTGATCCATACTAACAAGGCAGATCTTTCTTTTGTTGTAATTGTTATGCGCTGTAAAGCCACTACCAATTTAAGGCAACGTAATGAATTAATGATTACCAAAAAGGTCCCATCATTGGCGGCTTTACTGAGGTCTTGCAAACGAAATGGTGTGGTTACCTTTGCTAAGTCAATCCATCTCATGAAACCGGATCCAACTGTTTTTAAACTTCCAGCAAGAGGAGGCTTTTGTAAAGCCAATGGGTCTTAACCACCTGCCCAAGACTAGTGCATACATACTAACTATGAGGATTGTAACTAAGTTCAGAGGGGGAAAGACTCTTGAAGGAGTGTCTGCTTTTGCTATTTGCTTTGCTACTTAAAAAGTCCATTTCCACTTCCTTCTAACTCAGCTGGATATGACCCACTTGACCACACCTCATTCAGTACAGTGGACCCTTGACTTACAGATGGCTTGACTTACATACTTTTTGAGTTACAGACTTCTCTGGCCGCAAAATTTAGGTTTGACTTGCAGACTGAGATTTGACTTACAGACCAGAAAAAAACCAAAATGGAACAAAAACGGCCTGTTACGGGATTAATCAGTTTTCAATGCACTGTAGGTCAATGGAGACTTGACTTACAGACTTTTTGACTTGAGAACCGCCTTCCAATACGGATTAAGTTCTCAAGTCAAGACCCCACTGTACTGAGTTCACCATCTAACCAATATAACCAAATAGAATTTATTGGGAAATTCTCAAGTGGTAAAAATGAATCCATCTATCCGGCCTCCTTAACCCCCTCCCCTCCAAGTAGCCATCAGGAGTCAGTCTATCCAAGAACATTTGCTTTACTTTACTAGGCCATTATCTATCTATCTATCTATCTATCTATCTATCTATCTATCTATCTATCTATCTATCTATCTATCTATCTATCTATCTATCTATCTATCTATCTATCTATCTATCTATCTATCTATCTATCTATCTGTGTGTATTTCCTAACTTTACCTCTGACACTTCTCATCATGTAGCACCATGCCTAGCAAATCAAAATATCTAGTTAAAGGGATATCCCACAAAAGTATCCCTGATTAAGAAAGTCAAGGCAACCTGCCTAACATCATTATATTCCCAGATGTATAGGATCAGTTTTTTTATATTATTATTATTATTATTATTATTATTATTATTATTATTATTATTATTATTATTATTATTATTATTATTATTATTATTATTATTATTATTATTATTATTATTATTATTATTATTATTATTATTATTATTATTATTATTATTATTATCCTCATCCTCTTCCTCCCTTTTCCTTTATGAGCTCAGCACAGTTCACATGTCTCTCCAGTCCCTCTCATCGTACTTTATCAGCACAAACACCCTGTTGAAGGGTGTAGTGAAGCAGATCACATTTGGGAAATCGAGGTAAACAAATACATCCTGAAAACCTGGGAGTCCCACCGTTCTCGGTCCATCCTGGTGCCATGGAGGACATAGAAGGAGCTCCCTGCTAAAGAATGAGAACGTATTCAGGAATTCCTTGGGCAACACTAAGGCTTGTTGGCGGATCCTTCCACTCCAGAAGTACTGTACCACCAGGACAGGACCTTGAAGGAGGTTGATGTCCAGAAACTCCCTCAACATGAAGCCCTCCTCCAAAAAAAAAAAACAACAGCAGGAGTGGCTCACCTCATTCTGAAGCGAATAACGTAACATATGTCACCATCAAGTTGATTCTAACTGATGGCGATCTCCCCAGAGCTTTCTAGGTAGAAGGTACTCTGAAGTGGTTCACCAGCCCTTCCTTCTGGTAGTGCTCCAGGACCATGCGGCTTACCCAAAGCTGCCCAGGTGGCAGGGCAAGTAACCTCATCTGCCCCACATTCTCCACCTAAAGACTCTTTCCCATATTCACAGTCAAAAACAACCTAACCACACTCTTCTCAGCTATGCTGGATAGCTCCATGGTTTAGGTCTCTGGATACGAAGCCAGAGGTTGGGAGTTCAATTCCCCGCTGTGCCTTCTTGTCAGGGGCTGGACTTGATGATCCACAGGGTCCCTTCCAGCTCTGCAGTTCTAAGATTATTTATTTATGTAGGTTATTTATTGCCCCTCAACTGGATCTTCTGTGAACCCAGAACTCTGGCCCCTCCAAGACCTTTCACTCTAATCCACAAGACCCAAATCTGCGCATATGATCAGGTGTTGCAGATCTGCTGCTGTCTTTCTTCTGTGCCTGCTAGCCTCTCCAGGTAACATGACCCACCCTTGTTGCATCCACAAGCCATGTCGGTCGATAGAATGCCTTGTCACTGCCAGATGGAGGAATTCTATCTCTGTCTCTAAACTTTTCCTACAGCCCCTAATGAAAGAAATCACAATTAACTCTCCTGTTGGGATACAAGGGCATTGGTAGGGTTACAGGAAAGTAGGAATGGCTCCATATATCCTTACTGTGTTCAGGATTATTACCATCACACCCGCCACACTCCTATTAACACTTTCCCTCTAATGTCCCTGGACTACACTGTGTCTTGCCAAAAGTGCTAACAGATTAGATCCAGATCTAATCATAATTAGTGGAAACTTAATCAACAGAACTTTAGTGCAGTCAGTTTCACTTGGTTTCCTCTTCTAGATGCTTTTCCTTTCCTACTGGAGGCTGGTTATCACTACGTCAGCCCTATGGATCCAACTCTGACTTTTTAGGCGTCAACAGCTTGGAAATGTTATTTTGGGGGCTACAACCCCCAGAATCCCTCAGCCAGTGTTGGCCATACACCTAAGAGTTGCCATCCAAATAGTAACATTTTGAAAAGGAAAGGCAACTATACAGTGGTGCCTCGCTTAATGACGATAATCCGTTCCAGGAAAATCGCCATTAAGCGAAAATACCGTAAAGCGAAATTAAAAACCCAATTGAAATGCATTGAAACCCATTCAATGCATTCCAATGGGGTAAAAACTCACCGTCCAGCGAAGATCCTCCATACGGCGGCCATTTTCGCTGCCTGTATAGCGAGGAATCCATCCTAAAACACAGCGCGGAACCATTTTATGCACCTGGTGGCCATTTTGAAAACCCGACGATCAGCTGTTTTTGATTGTCGTAAAGCGAAAATTGGTTCCCGAAGCAGGGAACCGATCATCACTAAGCTAATTTCTCCCATTTGGACCATTGTTTTGCAATTGCAAAAAGATTGTCGCAAAGCGGATTTGTCGTAATGCGGGGTAATCATTAAGCAAGGCACCACTGTATATGGCGAAGAACTGGGCATTTGGACTCCTGAATTCCCAGGAGCCATTCCCAGGAATACCCAGGAGCTACACCCAATTCCCAGGGTGTAGCTAGGAGGCTGGACTTCTAGCATCTTGAGGCTCAGTGGGGAAAGGAGAAGCAGTTTATAGTAAATGTACAGTAAACCTAGTGAAGTAAGGACTCTACAGGCTGTCTGTGATCTGAATAGGGCAGCAACTCATCCCAAGGGTTTGGAATGGGATTCCCTTGCTTGGATCACCAATAGCCCCAGTTCACATGCAGAACAGGGAGGAGTCTAAACTCAAGTATCCGAGGCCAAACATCAAAATGGAAGCAGGGCCAGGTCGGCCATGACATGGAGTGAACTGCTGTCTCGGGCAGCATTTTTTTTTTTTTTTGGCATCATGAAAGTGTAACAAATGGTTAGTGCTTTAGTTTCTTCATAGCAGATTTTTAACTGCCCGGAACTGGGGTGGGCATTTGGATTCTTGAATTCCCCAGCAGCCATGGGGAGGGGTTTGTTTGCTTGCTTGCTGCCAGTGCTAAAATAACTTGGCAGCTTTTGGATTTTTTATGATGCCCCTTAAATGAGAGGGGGCACCATCTGCTACTCTTCAGGCAGCAAAATATCTTAAGAGTAGTCAGGTGAAAGTTCCCCTTTCTATGGAGCCCAACCTTTTAATTTGATTAATGAGGATTTCTCAGCTGCTGTAGTGGGTTTCCTTTTCTTTAAAAGCCCAGCGACACTGTTTGCTCAAGCCCAGATTGGCCCCTCTCTAACTTCATGTAGGTGAGGCAGTGGGAAAGGTCAGAAGGATTCATGGTTAAAGCAGGGCCAGCTCTACCATTAGGCAGAGTGAGCCAAATGCTTCAGGTAGCAGATTCTGGGTCTTGTGAAAGGGTAGCAGATTATTATTATTTTATTGGTTATAATTGCATCTTTAAACGGATTGTTCTGCTCTGTGGTTTTAAATGTGTTTTAGTATTGATTTTATTTATCATTTTTAATACTGTATAATACTTGTTTAATTCTTTTTAAATACCCGTATACTTAGTGTTTTTAGCTTTTAAATATTGTCTTTTTAATTATGTAAGCTGCCTTGGGTCCTTTTTAAAGGAGAAAGGTGGGATAAAAATAAATAAATAAATAAATAAATAATTAATTAATTAATTAATTAATTAATTAATTAATTACTTGCCAGGAAGGGACAGGAATGCTTGTAGATTTTTCTGCTTCAGCTGTTTTGAGCATAAAGCACAATGGCCTAAATCCCATTTCTAGTCCCAAATAAGGCCTTTGAATCAGCTGCTGAAAGATGAGTCAACACTGACATAAACCCAATAATTCACCAGATTTACTCAGGTTGGGACTACCAACTGGATTTAGACCAACAGAAGCTGGTGACTCCAGTTTCAGGGGCATGGTGAATCCATTCTGGGTTTTATTCTGATCTTAACAGGAGCCAGTCAAGATACTAAACCTTTTTTTGAGGGTGGGGGTGGGGACAGCATTCAGCACCCTAGATAGCTTCTGTAATGTTCATACTAAAACCCAGAGCAGGTGAACCACTGCCCTGACAAAACTGGAGTCACGGGCCCAGGAGAGAGAAGTTACCTCAGGCCTCAAAATATCTTGGGCTGGCCCTTCCTCAAACTGCACACTCATGCAAAGAGCATGCAAGGAAGAATGGTGCAAATAGCATGATGGAGTACAGAATATGTATGATGGGCAGAGTAAAGGCATGCTTAATCTATTAATAATTTCCCACATACATATTATTGTTGTAAGGCATTTTGATTTACTCCATGTGAACACAAAGACAAATAATGAACATTTATGTCTTTGGACTCTGAGGATGTGCTGCTGTGACACACATCCATGACAAAGTGGGCACATGTGTGACCACCACATGGCCATATCATCCTATCATCTTAGAACTGCAGAGCTGGACATGACCCTATGGATCATTCCCTGCATAGGCATTACACATGTGCAATTTCACTGAATTATCCCACCAAAACTTCTCACGGCAAACAAGAGGGTCCCGAGGCTAAACCTATATTTTCCTCTTTCTGGATCACAGGCGCTCCTGCGCCATGATTGTTCGTCTACTCTACACACACGTTAACTCTTCACATCTCTGTGTGAGCTGAGATGTTGTGGTGTGCAGGGGGGAGTGTTACTAGGGTCCTATTTATTACACACAGGCAAACAGCTGCTGTTATCATGCTCAGGGTGTGTACACAAGCTGAGCACAAGCTGTGATAGTGTTTCATACACACACCCCTCAGCGAAAAGACTGTTGGTGCACGTGTTACACACACAAGCTGGGGGGAGGGGTTGAGCTGGCCTCTTATGAATGCCAATATATATGCCACCATTCTGAGCACCCTTGTGCATACTGTGCACGAGTCCTGCTCCCTCCCGCTATGCTTGCACACCCAACCCACATGCACACCCATGCCTAGGTATCCCCCACCCCTTCCTGTGAAGGAGAACACGGGATCTCTCTCTCTTTTTGCCTTCTGTCCTCAGTGCCCTCCTTGGCTACAGGGCACAGGGCCTTCCTTGACCTTCCTTCCCATTCTGCACCCCTTTCCCTTGCCTCCTCTCAAACCAAGCCTCTCTTTTCTTTGTACTGCACGCACACTCATCTTGCACACTCATGGGCACATGTATATATACAGGAGGCTGTCTCTCTCCCCCCTCTTCTCCCTCCCTCTCTCTCTCTCTGGCGGCTGGGCTGCATTTGAGAGGCTCCCCCTAATCACATTAGTGGCGTGTTGGCACAACAGACGCCCCGGGGAGGCTGGCCCATTGTCTGTGCCCTGACACTGCCAACCACCTCTTAATTACACCCTGTGCCAGGCGGGGGAGAGGGGCTGAGTGTGGGACTGGGGGGGAGGGTGACTCGGTGCAGTTGAGAGGCGCTGCCCCCACAGCCTGCCTCCCACCCCCACCCCCACCCCCACCCCCGCTCCCAGCAGGGGCCCAGCACTGATACCGCGTCTGGATGGATGCAGCTGCAGCACAGACACACGCGGGCTCCAGCTCTCCCTCCCCAACAAACAAGCACAGCAATGGAAGTGCCCCCCCGAAACACCTGCCCCCTCGCGTCCTCTGCACCCCAGACATTTCCTCCAGCCACCTCCTTCCCGATCCCACTCCTGCCCTAGCGCAGGACCCTCCGCACTCCTTTCTCCCCTGGACCCTCTTCGCCTTGACCCCCCACCTGTGCCTTCTCCCCACGGGCCTGCCCCCCTCTGTCCAGTGGCACCTTCCGATTCCATTGCTGTGCCTTTAGCAGGTGCACTCCTTCTGCTTCTCCCCACATTACCCCTTCTCCTCTTCCATCATCATCACCACCACCATCTCTTTTCCTCCTGCTCACCTGCATCCGTTCATCCTGCCTGCTCATTTCCCCTCCATCTCCTTGACGAAGCGCTCCTTAAGCATCCACCTCCGTCCCCGGCATGCATCCCTCTTCTCCGTGCACCCCATCTTTCCTTCCCTCCAGCAACCCTCCTTCTCCTCAGGTGCGGGAAACCCACTCGGATCTCATATCCCCATCCCTGCTCCGGCAGCTGCAGCATAAGCAGCGCCAGCGCCGGCGCCGGCGGCCCTTCCGAGTCCCCTCTCCCTTTACCTGCAGAGCGGGCGATGCCGCCGGAGTAGCCGGTGCTGCGCGAAGGGCGGGCGGCTGGTTTTGCGCCCTCGGCCAACGTCGCCTCCCTCACCCGGGCTGGCTGGGGAGCTGGTGCCGCTACTGCGGGGCGATGTCGCTAGAGGGCGCTCCTACCGGGAACGAAGGGGGGAGGAGGAGGGGGCGCTGTGCAAAGCGGCGGCGGCGGCGGCAGGAGTAAGGGGGCGGGGGTGTTGGCGGCGGCGGCGGCGGCGAGGAAAGCTGCGGCAATCCGTTGGGGTGGGTGTGGGTCGGGGTGGCGGAGCAATAGAAGAGATGGAGTTTTTCCGCCAAGCAGGGACGGAGAGGGAACTACTAAAGACGGCAAGGCTCGTTACTGGAGGCGGGGACGTGTGCACCGGCTTGTGTGCATTTGCACGAGGATGCGTGCGCACGCCCGCTCCAGCAAGAGTCCGTGCAATATCTGGGTTCGTAAAAGAAGAGAGGAAAATAACGGGGGGGGGGGGGTGCGTGTGGCCTCCTAGGAAAAGATCTGGAAGCGCTGCGGGTGCAGACCAAGTTGCACGTGGGCGTGTGTCAGTGGGGGAGTCCAGAAAGGTGGGCTCACGTTCCAGCTGCCCTCCCGGCGCCCGAGCGAGTGTGGCTTTTGATCTTCAGCAAGTGATCGCCTTTTCCCTTTCCAGACCAAGGTAACCCCTTTGCTGGGAGAGCAGGCGAAACGGTTTCTCTGCCTCCTTTTGCCTTGGTCCCACCCCCACCCCCGAAGATTTGTGAGTAAAACGGAGAGGAGACTCCTTTCCCTCCTTCCTTAACACCCGTCCAGCCTACAGTGCTCTTGTTGAGAAAGTAAGGACTTTAGTTTTCTGGAGCATCAAGCGATTAAAAAAAAAGAGGCAGTCAGGTTAGCTTATTTGCTGCTTTCAAAGGCACAGATCCGCCTTTCCCGTCCTAATATCTTCCATTTGTGTTGGACTGCAACTCCCATGAACCCCAGCCAGTCTGCTCGTAAAGGATAGCTTTGGATTCAGCAAAATAGTGGTGCCAGGATTTACAGGGTCAAAACACCAAGTTTTGAATGGCGGAGAAAATAACATCATTTCCCATCCGCTCTTCTCTGCACCAGCTGAACTTGGGGTTCAGTTACAGGTGGAAAAAAACTGTTTTAGAATTGGGTTTACCATGTTTGAAATACTGTAGATTTCAGAAATTCCAACTACTGTACACAACACACAGGAATGTGAGTACAGTGGTGCCTCGCTTAACGAGCGCCTCGCTGAGCGATGAAATCGCTAAACGAGGGGCTCTGGGCCATCGCTGGAGCATTCGCTCAGCGATGGCCCCATGGCGTTTTTTCACTTTGCGATATTCGCTAAGCGATTCGCTTAGCGAATATCGCATAACGAAGTGGGGGAGAACAGCTGATCGGCGGTTCCAAAATGGCCGCCGGAAGGTCCGCGCCGCATTTTCGTGCCCTGCCCTCGCTTACCGAGGGCGCGAAAATGGCGGCGCTATGGAAGAACATCGCTTAACGGTGAGTTTTAAAGCCATAGGAATGCATTGAACAAAGTTCAATGCGTTTCTATGGCTTTTTAAATTCCATTTAGCGATGTTTCGCTATAGCGAAGGTTAATCCGGAACGGATTAACCTCGCTATGCGAGGCACCACTGTATGTCTATCCATGCATGTGTATTCGGATCCAGGAAAAGCTTGCAACCGATCTGCTTTTTTTTCTATTTGTCATACTGAACTAGTGCTATGACAGATTGCAAGAAATTAAAAAAAAAAAACAATAAAAAGGTACACAGCTAGTGGCTGTGAGAGGCAGCCAGCACGAGGGGTGATGGTGAATGCAGGACAAAGCCTCAAACACAATTATTTTAAAAGCCTGTATTGCCCCTTGACTGATGTACCACACAGTTTAAAAATGGATTAAAAGTTTTCCCAAGAGGATGCACACATCAAATTAAAAACACACACACACACTTGATGACCATGTGACTTTAAACCCACTTTAAAAACACTGATCCATCTACTGATTCATTTTCATAATGTAACCATGCTCCTAGCTTCATTCTTCAGGCTGTATATTTCATGCAGCAGTAAAAACTATCTCTGAAGTACACTAGTTTGGAATTATTTGGTTTTGAATCGATCGTTAGGACCCGTTAGTTTTACAAAAGACCTGCTCCAGCCGGAGATTAAAACTGCTATAACTGCTTCCGTGATAAGGATCAACAGAGCTTCCTACATTTATTGGTATTTGTTATGTGGAAAGTTAATTTTTCTATCTTCCTGAATGCACACTGTAACATGGTGAAGGGTTTCAGCATGTCCAGTGAAGCTGAGAGCAATGCCTGTAGGAGGCAAGCTCATTAGGAGCTTGGGCTGCTAGCAGGATCACAAAAGGTGGAATGGTCACAGCTGAGATTGCAGAGTAAGATGCATCCAACCTCTTCAGGGCTACCAGACAGCAGTGGTAGCTGAAGGTGATACTGGCAAAGGACTCAGCAGTGGCAACACGCAAGCTAACTTTTGCTAGTTCTGCACAGAGGTTAGCACTGATAAACCACTGCTGAACTTTCCTTACCATGAAAACCCTATGATGAGACAGTCCAAAATGAAACAAGAAATAGTGCTGGAAGATGAGACTCCCCAGTCAGAAAGAACTCAAATCAGCTACTGGGGAAAGAGAAAAGAACAATATGAATATCTCTTTTGTTTTCAGAGTTTGGAAGATGCTTTTTTTTTTTTCCTGGACACAGTGGCTATTCATGCTGGACTTGGGGATTCTCAGACATGCAGTCCCTAAAAAAGTACATTTCCCAAGCTTTGCTTATGGTCATTTCTAGCTTTTACTTCGATACAGACATAACGAAGATATGTGTATATGGCTGATATTCTGCCCAATGACTCCCTAATAAACCTTCATTTTGGCCAGTGAATACTGGAGATAACTGACATTCATTTGACATTGTAGTAGTAGATGTTAATATAATGTAATTATGTTACACTGTTTGAAAATATTGTATAATTTAAGTATGTCAAGATCTGCTACAGTTGAATAATGCAATATATACAGAATGATAGGTGAGAAGCATGGAATCACTCACATGTTTTATATTTCCCATAGTCTATTACTATTGGTCATGTTAGCTGAGGCTTGTGGGAATTGAAGTTCAAAATGATCTGAAGGGCCAACATTCTCCTACCTCCTGTCTTGATGTTTTTGGACTTCGTCTCTCATAATCCCTGTGCTGGTTAAGGCTGATGGGAGATTTTGGCCAACAGCATCTGGAAGACCACAAGTTTTCAGCTCCTGGTGTATAGCCTTAGATTCCTTTCACCAATTCAATTTCGAGTTACTGGTCTAGGAGGCAGAGGAGAAGACAGTGCTGGGTCTTTGTAGCCCAGCCCAGGTGAAGGCACTTCTCTGCCCTAAGCAAAAATATATGCTGCTATCTTCGCAGATATGGGAGAACTTACTTTTTGGACTACAGTTCCCTGTACTCCATAGACACAACAAACAATGGGATTATGAGAATTGTAGTACAAAATGTAACTCTTCATTACCATTGGAGTGATCCCAGTTCCTTATAGCCAGAAAGCTATGTATGGGTGCAATCAGATGGGCATTTGTTCCACTGTGTAGATGGGCTGATTTACAGCAATTCCAGCAATGGCTGGAATGAAGCAGCCTGCCCCCAGAATGTTCTTACCTGCACCCAAAGAGTGTTCCTATCCAGGTAAAATCATTTCGATTTGTTTCCAGTATGTGTGATTGCTGGGATTGAATCAAAACAAGCTTTCTGCTTTAATTTCCTTGCTGGTTTCAATATCCCCATATCATTAGTGGATTAAACAGACATATTAACTACTTAATGATATGGAGAAATTGGGAGATGAAATAGGGAAATTAAAAACCTTTTTAAACCAAGGTTTTAACCAGTGCTAATACACTGCATCACGTACAGATTTTTTTTAAAAGTAAAGTCTTCTTCCCAGAATCATAGAATTGCCGTAGAGTTGCAAAGGCCCTTGGAGGTCTTCTAGTCCACCCCCCTGCCCAAGGCAGGAGACCTCATACCATCCTGGACCTCATACCATCCCGGACAGATGGCTATCCAATCTTTTCTTGAAAACCTCTAGTGATGGGACACGCATAACATCGGGAGGCAAGCTGTTCCACTGCTTAATGGTCCTAATAGTTCTCACCATCAGGAACGTCCTTCTTATTGCAGGATAATAAACAATTCAAGAACCACTTGATAAGGAAAGCTTTGAACTGGGTATAAGATCTGGGAAGAAAATTACCAAAAAGTACCAGAACGGGTCTCTCCAATGGAAGCATTCACTCACCCAACATTAATGGAAAAATAAACTCTTGAAGTATGGATATTTGTTAAAAGAAGACTTAAGTATGAAATCAAGGAAAGAAGTAGAAGAACAAGCTATAATACTTGATTGGTGGACAAAAACACAAATAGACTCAAGATATACAAGGGATAAAACAATAGGTTTTTGCAAGGTACTTCTGAATGTAAAGGAAAAATGATCAAAATGTTGTATAATTATCTACGAGAACTAAAAATGCATGATGAAATAGTTAAAGAATGTATGATAAAATGGGTCCAAAATGTGGGTCACAATGTTAACTTAAAGTCATGGTCACAAATATGGGAAGACAATATTAAATTAACAAAAGCAATTAACTATAAATAAAATATGTATAAGATGTTGTACAGATGGAATATGACACCTGAAAAATTATCGAAAATATATTGAAATACCTCTAACAAATGTTGGAAATGCAAATTAAAAGAAGGTAGTTTTTATAATATGTAGTGGACCTGTTCAGAGCTTTTTGAAACTAGTCCATGAGTTTTTACAAAAGAATGTTATCCTCTATAATTCCATACGAACCTGAACTGTTTTTGTTGAATATAATACTAGATTCAATAGAAAAAGAAAAAAGATAGAATTTTATATGCCAAATACTGGAAAAAAGAAGAGACTCCAACAATAGAAATTTTTTTGAAGCATCAGAGATGGATATTTTAACTGAAATATTAAAAGACAAAGAAATAGTTTAGACTAGAAAAAGTGGGAACTTTTGTACAATTGGATGAAAGAGGAGAACATGAATGTGTTAAAGTTACGAGAAAGAAGAAATAAGGTATAATTTTAGATTTTAAAGGCTTAGAACAAAATGGCAAGATAAGTGTGAAGTAAGCTTAGTAAGAAAACATATTGGCAAAAGTAATACTGATATATATTGTTCTCTGTCACATTCTGTACTTTTTATTTATCCCAGTACCCTGTTCCAAATCCTGGTCCCTATGATTTTCCCTTACCCAATGGAAAATGAAATAAAAAATTATTTTTTTTTAAAAAAAGGAAATTCCTCCTTATTTCCAGGTTGGATCTCCCACTGATGAGTTTCCACCCATTGGTTCTTGTCCTACCCTCAGGCGCCATGGAAAATAAATTCATGCCCTCTTCCCTGTGGCAGCCCTTCAGATATCGGAAGACTGCTATCATATTTCTCCTCAGTCTTCTCTTCGTTAAGCTAAACATACCTAGTTCTTTTAGTCGTTCTTCATAGGATTTAGCTTCCAGTCCCTTTATCATCTTTGTTGCTCTTCTCTGCACCCCTTCCAGGGCCTCAGCCTCTTTTTTGTATTGTGCTGACCAGAACTGGACACAGCACTCCAAGTGTGGCCTCACCAGCATGGTATAGAGTGGTACTATCACTTCCTGTGATCTTGGCGCTATCCTCATGTTGATGCAGCCCAGGACTGTGTTGGCTTTCTTGGCAATTGCAGCACACTGCTGACTCATCCTTAGGCAGTGGTCCACCAGGACACCTAAAGCCCTCTTACAGGTACCACCTATCCTGTATCTGTGCATCTGGTTTCTAGGACCTTACTTTTCCTGCCACTGAGCTGCATCATATTGGATAAGGCTCAATGTTCAGGTCTGTCTAGATCCTTCTATCTGTCTAGATCTATCTTCCAAAGTATTAGCAAATTTCTTGTCATCAGCAAATTTGAGGAGTGCTCCTTCAATCCCCTCATCCAGTTCATTTATGAAGATGTTGAAGAGCACTGGGCCCAAGACAGAACCTTGAGGGACCCCACTGCACACTTCCCTCCATGTAGATGTGGTTTCATTGAGGACCACACATTGAGTGCAGTTGGTCAGCCAGCTGCAAATCCATCTGGTAGTTGTGCTGTCCATCCCACTTTGTTCTATTTTATGCAGAAGTAGGTTGTGGTCTACTTTATCAAATGCCTTACTGAAATCTAACTATATTATATCCACTACGTTTCCTTGGTCCACTAATTTAGTCACTTTATTAAAGAAAGCAATAAGATTTGTTTGGCATGACCTGTTCTTAACGAACCCATGCTGGAAGCAGGAGGAGACAAGAACTGGAAAGAAGATTGGAAAGAACTTTTTAATGGACAGATTGGCTTAAAAGATGTGTGCTGTTGATTCTGACTTATGGCGACGCATCTCGGTTTTCTAAGTATAAAGTACTCAGAAGTGGTTTACTAATCCCTTTTCTGGAGGTACTCTGGAGCTGTGTAGATTGCCCAAGGCCACACAGGCTGGCTTTTCTCCAGAGAACCACAATGAAGATTCAAACTCCTATTCTCCATCTCAGTGAGTTATCCAGCCAGCTTAGCTATTGGTCAAACAAAGGACAGGATAAAAAATTAAAAAAGGGGGGGGGAGAGAAGAGGAGAGAAAAATGAAAAGAACAGAGCCCAGGCATGTGTACTAAACATTAGACATTCTCTCAGCCCAATGGAAGTACAGCTTGGAAATGCTGCTTTCTGAGACTGCAACTCCCAGAACCACCAGCCAGCATAGTAACTGAGGGATTTTGGGATTTGGGTTCCCAAATAGCAACGTTTCCAAGCTCTAGGGGGAATGGCTGCTGGATGATAGCTGGGCAAAGGGAAAGGGTGGTGGAATTGGCTTCTTGGGTGTTCTGATGGTGGTCTAGCTTTCCTTTTCCTCCTCCTTCCTCAGCCTGCCCTATAATAGATAAGACCTGGGGAATGGCAAAGCCCAGCAGAACAGGCTTCTCTGGAGGGCAACTTAATTTAATATCCAGGACCACATCCAGCATTTTCCTTGTGCGTGTGGAAGCACAATCTGTAGCCCTGCTTCTAGATGAAGGCCAGCATTACTGCATGGGCCCTAGTAGGAAACTATGTACAGTATGACTGTATTATAGGCTGGGGACTGCCATCTGTGCTGGCACCACACGCTCGGGTTTTATGGCGCATTGAGAAGCCACCTGGGTGTCTGCACCACAGAACAACCGACTGTTCACATTTCACAATGTGGACCTTGTTTTTGTTTCCCTGCTGAAAACAGGGAAAGAGGCAACAAATGAGAACATGACATCTGTGTATGTGCACACACAACTGAAGAGCAGATAACATTGAGGGTGGGAGAAAGAAACTGCTTGCACCTGGATCATATGTTGCACCAGTGCTCTTGCGGTCTTTATCCGTTATACAGGAATCTGCAGTATATATGTACTAGGATTGCCAGTTTGTTACTGCACACAGTAATTTTCTGACTTCTTTATGTATAAATGCATATAAATATCTGACACCTCCTGTCACACAACATGCTAGTCTTGCTCATACGTGTGTGCAGCTGACACTTGCGTGAATTCGTACATGCAAAATGTTCTAAGAAAGCATTGTTTAGATACATTTGCATCATGTACAGTATATCCCCAGAGGACCACACAGCAGCCTCCTTTTCTCTACGTTCACTACAGGAAGTGGGCCCAAGATAGCTATGGAACCCTAGTCCGCATAAGAATAATGTAGGTATCTGTAGGTGTGGGTCTGTCACCTGGAACTCTCAGA
Source organism: Pogona vitticeps (assembly GCF_051106095.1). Taxonomy (NCBI): domain Eukaryota; kingdom Metazoa; phylum Chordata; class Lepidosauria; order Squamata; family Agamidae; genus Pogona; species Pogona vitticeps. The sequence continues at coordinate 101,574,436 of NC_135788.1, forward strand.
ATTCTGCCTGCAGAATTCCTGGACAAGTCTGGGTGTTGAGAGTCCCCCCCCCCCAAAAAAAATCTGTATGGCACATGCCTATTGCTGCACCTCAAATTTAGATCCCAAATCTTTCAAATTAGCTGAGTTTTGGTTCTTTGTTTGAGCCAGAAACAATCCCATTGTCCTTCCAGACTGAAGGAAACTGCCAGCAGGGAGTTGTCACTGCCCAGGGAACATCCAAAGGTGTTCTCAATGCTCACATTCTTTGGGAGGCCCCTTCTATGGAAGGCTCCTTCTGGGAATTCACCCAAGTGATGGAGACTGAAAAAACAAGACAAGAATTCCATTTCAAATTTGAAATCTTGCCACTTTGCATCCCGGTTTCCAAGATGGGGCTTTCAGCTGTCTTCTGCACATGGCACACCAAGAGCATGTACTGTATGCTCAGCTGGCACATGCTCTCACAGCCCCATGCTGCATGCTTTTGCTTGCTTCTCAGCATGCCCGGCCTCAATAGATATATTTCTTGCTCATGCCTCTCCTGTCTTTCTGGACTATGGCTTGTGCAGAGAGAGCCCTTGGGCTCTGCTGACTTGTAACATATGGTCCTGTTCTTGTCTGACCACTCTCAGTAGTCATGTGGTTTGTAGAGTCCAGTGAACACAGTAAAACACAAAGCAGGATGACTCAGATGGGGATATGTTGGGTGTGAGACAGGAGGCGAGAGGGATATCCCACTCGCTGGAGAGCCGTCCCTCCTCCACATCAAAGATAAGGAAACACAAACCCAGCCAACATCAGCACCCACAAAGACACAGCAGTGAGGGACAGAAGCAGATGGGCTGAGAAAAGAGATGCAAAGAATGACGTTAGGGGGGGCTCAGGGAGAAAGGAGGGAAAGGAGAGGAAGAAGAGGATGGAGTTTGAGGCAGGGACAGCAGAGATTAAAAAGGAAGCAAGAGCAGTTACCACCAGGGTGGATGGATGGGTGTGGATGGAGGATCCCTGGACTGGGTCATGGGAGAGACTAAGAGTGCCCAAGGAAGAGGCTGATTATAGAAGGAGAAGAGAGATCCCACCCAGACCCTCATATTGGGGAGAAGCTAAGGCGAGAGAGTGGAGAAGGAGACTGAGAGAGGAGAAAGAGAGAGTGGAGAGAGAAAGGAAAGAAAGACTAGAATGGAGGCTAAGCGATATGAGGAGGAAGGGTTACAGGGAGGGCCTTGGAAGGATCCAGCACCAGAGGGGCACCCCCTGTGGAATGACAACAGGGATGATGAGACCATGCCCCTCTTGGAAGGTTAGACGGGACAGACCGTAGCAGACAACATCTTTACAGATTGGCCAGGTCCTTGGAATGCCAGCGGTAGAAACCCGTTCCTGTTTGAAGATTGGAAGCCCCTTCGAGACCCATTGGCAGAAGGAGAAAAACATCCGAATCATGTTATAGACACTTGTTATTTGTTAAATACACCAATAAATATTTCACCTGGTTTGAAACAACAAAAATCTACTGATTTCTTTGAAGCAAAAAATGGAGCCGAAAGTCGAACCCTCACATTGGGATCATGCACATCCCCACCTCACAGCCCATTTCTCTGCATGGGGTTTAGTTGTAGCTCTCCAAAGAAGCCTGCGTACATTCTGCCTCTTTTGTTAATTCAGATTTAAAACCCACCCAAGGGCCATGGATGAATTACAGTATTTTGTAGCACCCAAAGGAATTTCCCAGTGTGAACTCCAAAGAGTTGTCCCTATATGCCTAGAGCCAGAGGTAACTGGTCCATCTGAGTGAATGGGGTGCTGCCCCCCCCCCTCAGCCTCAGGTGATGCCTCACCAACCTATTCCTGCCTGATCCTTTATTACAGCTCTGTGCATTCAGCAGGAAGGAAAACGCAGTCTCAAAAGTCACAGAGTCTCAAAACCGCTGTGAGTGTGCGGGGGAGGAAGGGAGAAGATGTACGCAGCTGCAGGTAGCAGCAAACTATCCCTTTGGCTTCCACTCACCACTGGCTGCTGTGACTTCCCACCCCATTACCAACCGCAGTAGGCACCAGATGCCGCCGCCTGGCAATACCGAATCTTATTCACCTGGTTTTCCCAGTTCCCAATAGTAACAGCATTCCCAGGCTGATAGAATTCAAGAGAAGCGGAACACATTGATTCTCTTTAAGGTCAATCTATTCAAGTTAATTTCTTGGGCCCTAATTCCCTATCCTGATTTGGGAAAAGTTTCTCATCCCAGTACTGGCTGGGGTGAATGGCATGGCAGCAGTTGGCCAAACAGGGTACAGTGGGACTGTGGTATCCACAGGGGAACAATTTCAAGCCGCGCTCCCTGCAGATTCAAAAATGCAGACGTATTGAATGCTATACATTGCATGGTGTCTGACTCTCTTTAGTGGTCATTTCTGGTAAATACACCTTGGAAATACATATATATATATATATATTTTAAAATATGTATATTATTTTCAGGCAGTGGATAAGTGAATCAGTGGATACTGATCCTGTGGTGGTGGTGGGGCGATACTGTATAATCATAGGAATACACTGTGGTCCATCTAGCCCAGTCCTAGCAGGAGGATTTTAGGGAGGATTCTTTCCTTTCCCTCTCTGGAGACACCATGGACTAAATCCAGGACCTTCTGTGGCGTCTCCCCCGATCAGCTGTCTTACCAACTGGGCCATTGGCTAATGCTGGCTGGTAGATTCTGAATTCCAGATCCTGAACACAGATGTCATTTCCAAATTCTGGATAAGGATTGCAACTATCCTTGTATTGAGCTGCCTTACAGGGCTGTTGCAAGGTTAACAAACATCATGTCTATGAAGTGGCTCTGGGCAGGTTAAAAATGCAATGAAAATACTAAAGCAAATGAAGATTGAAGTGTTCAAAGGCTGAGAGGTTTGCTGGCCTGGGCCTATTTTGAACCCCAGCCCATGGAAGCATGCCGATCCTTTCCATGCAGAGAGCATGAGTTCAGGCACATTTCTTGTTCGGAGCACATTGTTACAAAGGACTCTTTTATCTAGGGAAGGAATGGCAGGCACAGTTCTTTGGCCACGGGCACCTGCCTGTCACTGCCCCTTGCTGTCATACCGCTGCCTGGCTCCATGTCAGCTCATAGTAAACTAATCCTGGTTGACAACCAGACCTAACGGGTGAAACTACCACAGGAAAGAGCAGTTATTCAGAATTTGTGGCGGGGGTGGGGGGAGAGCCAGGAAAAAGACAGCAGGGGTGGACATCCTCAGCCGTGCCTCTTTTTTCATTTTTTCCTCCAGTGCTGCGTTGTCCCATGATCTGACTCTTTAGGCCAGCCATTTGACCTGACACTCTCTTGTGGTGTTAGATTACAGCCCCCTATAATCCCCACGCAGCATGTCTGAGAATGCTGGGGTTGTGGTCTGAGAATTGCTGGAGGGTGGCTGGATGGGTTGAAACACTTTACATGTTCCCCACTATTTCCAGGGCCTTTATGATTCTTTGTTCCTTTTCTCTTCCTTGGTCACTAGATTCTGCTGTTTTCCCCAGGAAAACTGGGGATGCTGGCCCCTGATCCCCCACATTTCTAACAGTGAGCCCTTCCCCATGGTCTTTTAATAACTCCCTCCTGAAAGGATAGGTGGTCCTGATGTCTGTGCAGATTGCCTTCTACTCACCTTAACTGTTCTGTGTTCCCCAAGCATCAAGGGTATGTCTATAAGGTGTATTTAGACTTTACAAGGGAGGAGATGGGGTAGCAGACTGGATATAACCAGATGTGTTGCTGGTGACACCCTTGTGTTGCCTGTAGTGCCCCCAACCACAGTGGGCACCTGCTACCACTGCCCAGCATGACCTTGTATGTGGCTTTCCTTTCCCAGGACAGAATTCAGGAGAACAAGGTGACTGATATTCATTACTCTCTATGGTTAATATTCCCCTAGGTTCAGTGTGAACAAGCCTACTCAAAATGTGAATTCGCACCTCAGCCACGCAGAGAACACACCATGCATCAGAAGTGGGCTCAGCTATAGGCTGCAAAACGCCTGTGCTATCATATGGGGGCAGGCAGGCAAGGTGGGTGAGTTGGGGGTGGGTGGAATTCCCCTCCTCCACGGAATCCACTGAGGAACCCACAACCAAGCAAAACTGGAAGGAGCTAGAAGTCTACATCTAGTTTCTCCAAAAACTTGTTCAGGATAAAAATGAGGAGAGAGGAAGACATGCCTCTCTCTCTCCCCCCCCCCCCCCCACTTTTCATGATCTTTTTAAAATGGGCATTGGGGAGTGGTGGCACAAAATTGTACGGAATGATGCACGTTAGCCACACCTGCCTAATGCATTTGTTAGCCTTTAAGGTGTCATAGAACACTTTATTATTTTTGCTACAACAAATCAAAAGTTGATGATCTCCATGGATGCTGTTACTCAGGAGTCCAGGCCCGGTCCTTTTACAGTCCCCCAGTCTATGACAAACCACTCTCCTTCTTGCTGAGGGCATGAGACTCTTCAAGCTCTCAGCCCCTTGTCTCTCCCAGGATCCAACGACTGTCCTGTTTGTCTCCATGTTGAAAGAAGCCAAATGTGTTGGCTGCCCCTCACCTCCCCGCCTTTGTAAGCCAGAGTCCATGCTTGGAAGAACTGAGAATGAAAGGGGCTGGGACAGGAATCTGGACCTTTATTGCCAAGGCAACCATATCCATGGCAACGGGCCAACCAATCAGTCACTTCCCCAGCACATCTGGCAGTTCTGGTTGATTAAAAAGAAATAAGGAGGGGCAAGACTAGAAGGGAAGACTGATAAGCATGCTCCCCATCTGTAACTGAGAAAAGAAAGCACTTTCTGAAAGGGTGACACAAGACAGTGGGAGACGGAGTAGGAGGAACAAAAACTTAGTAGTAGAACACAGGTTTGGCATACAGAAGGCTGCAGGTTCCATTCCTGTACTCTCCAATTAAAAATAATGATCTTACATAGCAAGCTGTTCTGGACCTGCCATTAAAACAGAACGAGGTGGTTGCCCTGGGTGGCACGTACTGGCTAGGAGGTGGCAAGGAGGGAGCTGTGTGTTGTACTGGTTGTCCTGCACCCCTGCTCCATCCAGTTACAATGAAGGAGCAAGTTTGCCATTTCCAGTGCTGAAGAAAAATCCAGATGTTGGTGCAGCTGGATTTTGTAAGCATTTCAGGTCTTGGGGCAGGCCTGATAGCAAGGCTGAGGGTGCAATCAGAGAATTATGGCATGGTCGAATGCAGGCTATTTTCCATCAATCAGATGTACAGGAGATCACTGCTCCTTGCCCAAATTGGAGCTCTTTGGTCCATGATAGGGCTGTCCCCTCTTTTTCTGAGCTAGGCTGAAGTGATTCATGTATGGACAGAAAAGTTGATTTAAAGGCGATCACTTCCAGCAAAATGACCCTTTCCAGTGCAATGAGATCTGATTTCTATCTGATCATACCCTGGGCTAGACAAACTAACAGTCTGATTCATTAATATTCATTAATGAGTCAGCTTCATTTTGTGACACTGACCCCAGCTGTCCAAGCCTACCATCCCATAAGATATAGCAGATAAGAAGGGACAGGACTGGCCACAGACCATCTGGTTCTCCTGGCCATTTCTTTCTCTTAAGAGAACAGAGCTATATCTGACCCACAGCCTATTTCCTAACATGCCCCTTCAAACAGTGCAGCAGAGGAATCACCTGGTGATCCAGCTGGTTTCTGTACATCGGATGGGAGGGGCAGAGTGAGAATCCTTCCCTTTGCCTCTGGCAGCAAAATGTCCTGAGTCAGCCCCATTGTCAAGTGATGGTAAATTCTAGCTATGCAACCCTTTCCTGGCTTTTGGTTCCTTTTGAAAGGAGGGCACAAGAAGCTTATAGAATTTTTATATCTCTATTTCTTTACCAATATACAGTTTGCACAGAGGCGGGGCTCAGCGTAAGCACTCCCAACAGGGAGCCAAAGTCTGTTGCTCCCAAATTAGGTCTTGAGGGAAGCAGCCAGCCAGCCAGCCTCTTGAGAGGCTGTTAGCTTTTCTGAATGCAACAGTTTCCATTCCGTGAAACTGCTTGAATCAAAGATCTAGCTTCGATCCGCTTTTATGTCCTCCTGCAGGCAGCCCAGATTACAACATCCTCAGCCAAGAAGTGGGGGCAGGGGAGTTGTAGGCACCTTTCAGGTATTTCCTAGTCATTGCTAAGGCCGGCTCTTGAGAGTAATTTGGCCAATCTGTATCGTTCCCATGGCAACATACTGCTTTGAGTAGTGCAATAGCAGAGCTAGAGTCAGCAGGGATGGAGCTCCAGACCTATCTGAATAGCAGAGATGGAAATCCTATCCCCACCTCCACCCTGCCCTTTCCTGTTGCCTCTGCAGTCCTCAAAGGAGAGGGATGAATATTCCCAGCAATAGTATATGGTTGTGAGTGATCCCTGTTGTGATGCAAAATCTTTGGAAGTGATTGATCTTGGGTGTGCCGTTAAGATCTATTAGCTTTACAAAAGAGCTGCTCCTAAGGAAAAGAAAGCTTGTTCTTTCAAGAAAGGAAAATGAATCGCACTGAGACATTCCTAACATTCATCAATAGATTCATCCCTAGATATCAGTCCCATCTCTATTTTGGTGCCCTAGGACAAAGCGCTAGTTGCCCTGCCCTAGTTATGGCCCGGTCATGTGCATACAGTGGTGCCTCGCTAGACGATGATAATCCATTCCACTGAAATCGCTGTTCAGCGAAATCATTGTCTAGCGAAAAGCATTTCCCTATTGGAATGCTTTGAAACTTGTTTAATGCATTCCAATGGGGAAGAATCGTCGTCTAGCGAAGATCGGCCATAGGAAAGCCGCTTTGTGAACCGCCGATCAGCTATTTAAATCACAGTCTTCCGAAGCTTAGGTCCCGAAAACACCTGTTTTGCGAGCGCGGAGGAAGCTGTAAAAATCGTTGTCTAGCGAAAATTGGTTTGCGAAGCAGGGACCAAACATTGTCCAGCGAAATTCCCCCATAGGAATCATTGTTTTGCGAATTGCTATAGCGATCGCAAAAAGTCAATGTCTAGCGAAAAAACTGTCATGCGGGGTAACTGTCTAGCGAGGCACCACTGTAAAGTCATGTACAGACATCATGGGTCAGTGGACAGAGGCATGATGAAAACCTGCACGTGTCTGAGAATACAAGCTCTTGCAACCTTGCCAGGAAAGAACTCTAGGAGAGAGGTTCAGGGATTTAGAAGGAGCAGGTGGATTGGGGCAGGGCAAACACAAGGCTGACTTGCTACATATTGAAGCTGGAGAAGCACATAACAGAAAAGGACTGGATCAGACAAAAAGGATCTCTAATCCAGCATCCTGTCCTCACAGTGGCTAATGGTAACCCTGGAAAAACATGATGTGAGCGCAAGAGCATCTCTGTCGAGTGCATGTTGACTTGTAGTTTGTATTCAGAAACATACTGCCTCTGATACTGCAGGGAATATATAGCCGTCATGCTTTGCAGCCCTTGATAGTTTTCTCCTCCAAGTAATACCCATTAGTGTTGAAATAGCTCCCACCTGATGGCACAAAGCCATCTGAAATCAGTGAAGTAGTTTTCACTGTCATCTACATTCTACAGAACCAACCCCCTCCCTCGTGTAAGATAATTAAGACCAGGTATATCTCTGTACCACTGATTTTGTGGGGTTCTGGGAAAGATTCCCAGGACTTTTTGTGATACTGTGTCCTGAAACTATGAAAGGGACTTGCCTTGGATCACTCACAGCTTTATTGGCCCTCCCCCCAAATATTGTGAACCTTCTGAGTAAGAACCTGAGTAAGAACCTGCTTGTTTATTCAGATTGACCATAAATCTAATTGGACAGTAGACAAGGAAAGAAATATGCTCTTATTTCTCAGCATGCCCAGCTTCACTGACACAGACTGCCTGTCTTGCAAGACGGCAGGCAGTTGTACTGATCTATAGCAATAAACCAGTTTTAGCAGTTTTCATTTCCACCAGGAGCAGGTGTTTCATAAAGCTAATGGATCCTAATTGCTCATTCAAGAGGAAGCAAACCACAGTACTCTGTGTTACAAAAAGAATCACTCACAACAAAATAATGTAGATGAAAAAAAATTCCCCCTTAAATTCTCTGAGGTTTGCTCATAGGCTCCGAGGAAACAGGGAGAGCTACAGTACCGGCAAATAATATAATGTTCCTGCTAACTGAGAAGTCCTAGTGCTTTGACTCTCTGTCTTAATTCCACACTACACACTACTCAAAGTACACCAACAGTACTTGGTATGTTATTTCTGAAGAGTTTCTTTTTGCATCAGTCATTATGCTGGGCTGTTATCTGATTATTACTGTTGCTCAGAAGTGATCAGCTTCATATTTTAAGCAATGTGTTGCTTTTTCCTTGCCACTTCACAAGAAAAAGAAACATGATCTCTATTTCCCACTAGTGGTCAGTTCTGATACTGCACCTCAAGGTTAATACAAAATTTTAAAAACATAAACATTTCTCTTGCTGCTTAAGACTTATGCCGTTTAGGACCTAGGCCAGGACAATGGCACAAAACTCAAAAACGTCCAACAAAGAGCTCTTAAAATGCTTTAAAATACTGGAAAATTAAAATTTCAAAGATACTAGGAAACATTGGTCATTATCATAAAAACCATGGCTTCATAACTGCTGGTTATGTTATTCTGGAAACATGCTACCCTTAAAAACAAGTAGTTACAGGTAATAGGCAACTGCATCACTTGTATCTCATTACTGAAAAGCTCTGCATTGAAGGCTACCTTTATTTATTGTACCATAGCAAAGCCTACAGAAAACACACCAAAAGATGGAGAATCGTGGCTGAATTAGTTTCAGCCCTGGGAAGGAGACACAAGGGAAACAGTTGCATTTATTTCAGTGTACATTGAACACCTATCCACAGATACACCCTTGTGCAGCTTCATTTTTATCTATGCCTTGGCTCAGAAACAGAGGGATGAGAGACAAGACTTGGCAGTGCAGAAAGACTCTGCTTCCAGCAAATGATACTTTATTGATAGGTGGATCTGTTGCTTGCTTAAGGGTGAAACAGTGCCATCCATTTGTGTAGGCTTGATTCATCCAGGGAAGGATGTAGTCCTTCAGTTCCATTCCCTTTGGCTGAAAAAGGGTTCCAAGTTTTACTCTGTGCCCAAATCATGTCTCCCTTCTCAGATCCAATCTGGAAAAGTTACTTTGTCAACTCTAGTTCCTAGCATTCCCCATGTCATCTTTGTTTCCCAAGTTCTATTTCTGCTTTGAGAGCCCAATGTACCTGGTTGTGCTCCTGTGGGGTCTGCAATCCAAGAATGTCTGGAGGCTCACAAGTTGCCCACCTCTTTGTTACCTAAAGGCACATCCCACATGCTGGGCTACAGGCAAGACCTCAACTTTTATTCTGAGATCAGTTTCCCTCCTCACCCTCCCGATTTTTTGTCTCATGAAGCTAAAATGCAACGAAGCCATCAGGCAAAAAGGTTCAGTGCTGGCTTAGTTATGGAACAGGTTATTAACAGTACTTTTTGTGCTGCTGCAAAAGGTGGAGGAGGCCATTAGCTCTGATGTTTTTGCAAAAGAATTCATGGAAGGGTCTAATCAATCATGCCGGTGAGACATGACCACTAATGGAACCTTCATGTACGGAAGCAACCCTATAATATATACTAATAGCAAACTCATTCTCTAGCCAAAATGGCACCATGCATGCGCAAGTGGGATGTATCAGCACGTAATAGAAACCCCATGGTATGCAGAATATAAAAAAGAATTGTAAGGAAGGAAAAATCTAAAGGGTGTTGGAGTGGGGGGGACTTTAAAACAGTTTAATGAGGAAACAACATAATCCTTGGTTATGGAAAGCTGACTCTTGTGAGGTGGGGATACTGGGTGGGGGAGGGAATGGATCGCAGTGTCTTGAAAAAAAGGTGGATGGAACTGATAGCTGATGTATTCCATGCTGCAACATTTTACTGTAGGTCTCATTTGCATCCTCCTGAAGATGAGGTCCTGGGAACAAATAGAATGGGAAACACTATGATTCGGATAGCTTTCTTGTGGGCAGACAAAAGCCTTTAGGTAGTTGCCTTGTACTGTGCTGCTTATTCTTTGTTTATTGAGTTGCAGCCACTCTCTAGGGCTCTAGACAGACGTCATTCCAGCTCAACCTGGAGAGACTTAAATAGACTTGCTCTTGGACACAGTCACAGAGTAATCCAGAAGGGAATGAGAAATCACTTTTGAGTATTCTATAACTAGGAAACTCTGGAAAGGTAGCCACAAGTCAAAATCAACTTGAAGGCACATAATTATTATTAATCTCCTTACCAACCCAGTGACTGTGTGGCCAGTTCTCAAACTAGGCAAGAGAGTAATTCAACTCCATTTCCAATTTAATCCAATTTATTAAAGAGCCAAACAGTGAGACACTGAGAAATTATCAGTTGCTTTTAAAATAATCAAACCAACCCTTAGCTAATTAAACCTATCAAGATCCTGGGTCTCTTTGGCAATACTTGAGGCTGGTCATCTTTCATTTGCTAACGTATAAGGGAGTTCCTCTCTCCTGTTACATTTACAGGCTTTTTTCCAATGCGCTCAAGTTCTCACTGTATCCTCACAACAATCCTGCGAGTTAGGCCAAGTTGAAAATGTATGATTCCTCAGGCTAACTCAGTGAATTTCATGACCAAGTACTGTAGACATTTGAATCCAAGTCTCCTACATCCTAGTCCTACACTCTGACCAGCTATACCACACTGATCTTTAATGACTTCAACAGACTCTCAGTACAGAGTGGCTGCTTGGAAGGACAATGCATTTTGGAGAGCAAGAATAGGGCTTTTTAAAATGAAGGTTCTTAAAAACCACTATACTGACAAAAATGTTTTAATCAGTATATTCCAATGGCCGTTTGGAGATCTAGTGTGTTCTTTGGCTTCCAGGCTGTCACATGGAAGATGAAACTGGATTTTTTTATGGTACTGCAGGCAAACTCAGAATTGTGAAGTTAAGAGTTCTGGAATCCTGGATTTGAATATCTGCAGTTGATCTTGGTTGAGGCTGAAAGTACTGAGACCAGAAGAGCTAAGGTTAGCTGGCAGCAGGGAAGCTGGTGCTGTGGAAATTTTGGAGTGGTGGATGTTGGTACTGGAGGAAATGATGAAGGAAAAGGAGTTTTCTAAAAGAATGAATGTTTATGGTTTAAGTCAGGCCTATGGATGGTGCGGCCCTTTAGATGTTGGATCACAGTTCTCATGATCTCTCACTGATAACTTTGCTGGCTAAAGCATGTTGACAAGTTCTCCGGCAGGCCTGTCTTATGTATCCTGAGCAGCTTGTGCTGGAAGACTCAATGAGTTCAAGAGCAAGGAAGGGCAATGTACTGGAACTAAAGCCGCCTAGAGTGGTCGAAATGACTAGATAGGCGGGGTATAAATACAATTACTACTACTACTACTACTACTACTACTACTACTACTACTACTACTACTACTACTACTACTACTACTAATAATAATAATAATAATAATAATAATAATAATAATAATACTACTAATACTAATACTACTAATACTAATACTACTAATACTAATAATACTAATAATACTAATAATACTAATAATACTAATACTAATACTAATACTAATACTAATAATAATAATAATAATAATAATAATAATAATAATAATAATAATAATAATAATAATAATAATAATAATAATAATAATAATAATAATAATAATAATAATAATAATGTACAAAATTGTGATGCAAGATGGTGTATGTGAAGCACTGTGCCTCTGATCACAGAACAAAACTCTCCTGGTCCCACCCATGAGTTTTAGGCAGCCTAATTTAGGAGAGGAAGGCTTTTCGTTTTTGCCAATGTTAATCAAGTGTAGAGATCTACTAGTGGTGTCTGACCTACCTTCTGCACTGGAATATTACATGGGAGGGAAGGCTTTATTGTATGCTAGCAAATGTATGCAGTTTTGCTAGAAAGTTGGAGTCCACTGTCCTGAACTGCATTTACCCTGACTATCTCTTTACACTGTCCCAATACCCTTCCTATTCTGCTCATCTGCCCATTTATAGTGGTCTTTCTCTCTATCCTGGTACTCATTTAACTTATACCAGCTTTGGCTGGGTTGATACTGGCATGATAGTGTTCTCCTCCTCCTCCTCCCCCCTCTCTCTTTCTTTTGTCTTTCTCTCTCCATCCACCTCTGTGCCCCTTCAGCCTTTCCTTCTACTGCCTCTTCAGTCTGCTCTTACTAGGCACCAGCCAATATCTCTTCTGAAGGGTTGCCATACTCTGGTTCTCCAAATCCGGATAGCCACACTTGAAAATTATGCACATTATTTGCTCATTACATAAATCATATTCCAGGCCATGAAAGGATTTATGAGCATATGAGCATGCACTTTCACATAAATTTATTTCCTTTCAAAAAGCCAATGAATAGTGCAAGCCTGTACAAGTTTACTTAGAAGAAAGTACCACTGAATCAAATGCTGTGTACCCATAGATAAGGGAATATAGCATCCATTCACAGTTGCAGGCTGTCACTTTAATCCTGTAATAGCAATGGCATTTAGCATTGTTTGCTAGTCAGGATTTGTGTCCATAACACTGCAGAGATCTGTGGATCACTCTTCTGTTTTTAATCTTTGTTGTCAATCACAACTTTTGACTTCACTCTTTGACTAAAGGCACTGAAATGCAGTCTCTTGTAAAACAATAGGGCAGACTAGTGACTGAAACTTTTGTTTCATCCTACAGAAGTCAGGTATATTGACAGCTGCATCAGCTTCATATCACTTCAATTCTTATGACTCTATTATACAAGCAACATGGAGTTTATAGTTTGTTGAGGTACTTAATACTGTACACTAATAACCATGTGCTTTCAAGTCAATTCTGACTGATGGTGACCTTTTCCAGGCAAAAAATACACAGATATGGTTTGCCGTTCCGTCTTCTGGAGATGCCTCCGGACAGTGCAGCTTGCCCAAGGCTACATAGTCTGGCTCTGGAGGCACAGTAGGAAATCGAACTCCCAACTTCTGGCTCTGCAGTCAGATGCCTAAACCACTGAGCTATCCAGCCAGCTGGTGGGCTAATTAGCATTGAAGTGACTTCCTCCTAGGAAGTTGTAGTCCACTGTCCTGAGCTACATTTACTCTGAGTCTCTGTCTACACTACAGAATTAAACTAATCTCTCACTCCCTCTCTTCTCAAGGTACCTTCATATCTTCTAAATGTCTCATCAAAGTCCTAATCCCAAGATTCCTTGGGATGGAGCCATGAAGACTGAAATGGTCTAAAAGTGTTCATTATTTGGTGCAGATACACTTCCTCTCTTTTGCAACTGAAGCCTGGGAATCCAGGCAATTAAAATGTATATAATGTAGCATGGCTAGAATTTAGACAAAATCCAGCCAACAGGGCAATACAGCAAAACCATCCAAGTGGCCAATATTTTTAGGAACAAGCAAGGTTTACTAGGCAACTGGATTAAACCAAAAGAGGGATCTCTTTTTTTGCTTCAGCAGAAACAAAGTCACCCTGGCACATCAGAAATGAAACTGTAAATAAGCTGCCCACCTGAAATCAACTGCAAGAACTAAAGCTTGAGGTTTCCTGCTTTTGAAGAAATCCCTGCTTAAACAAACCTCTTATTCCTGATGAGACCTGTGTCTGCCACCTAGTGAGTGAACTGATGATACTGCAGATGACAAAGATAATTTAATTAATTAAAAACAATTAGTAATCCGTTTTATAAATGAAACAATTCAAGGATGAACACTCTCAGGGTCCCTTTAATACACACCCCAGGATTCAAGTCTTTGACCTATGGCAGTAAATATATCTAATTTATGTTTCTCTTTTAACGTGGTCCTTCTGTTCCAAGGATCCGGAGTAGATATCAGTATCCATCTAAAACAGAGGCAAAAAAAACTATTTGTTTTTATGGGGTATAGCTGTGGCTCCTGTATGATTTGAGTGACCTTGTTGGGCTTGCAAATTTTGGGAGTTGTTATTTTTAAACGGCAACTTTTTGAGCTCTGAACTGTAACCTACTGTAACCAATATCAGATAAAGACTTGACATGTACATTAAATGGAGGAGAGCAACTTGTTTGAATGGGATTAGGTGCCATTAGGAAGGGTTTTTGAGCAGTTTCTTAACATGGGTTGGAAGTAAATAGAAAGATATTTTTTTTCTCAGCTGTTGAAACATGTCAGGAATAAAAAACAAGCTGTGTAGCTGTGTCTTTCAACCCCCAAAATGACCTTCTTTTTGGACCATAGATCTTCCTCCTACCCATCAAAGAATATTCGGAAGTATTTATCATGTGGATCAGAGATAGCTTCATTGCCAGTTTCCACATAATTCCATGGGTGGCTTTCTAGAATGTGGGAGACTCACAACACTATAACTCTGACACCATCATGAATACGCCAACCTTTGAATAGGAACAGGGATTCAGGTACCTGGGGATGCTGTGATTTCCTATCCCCTGAGTTACTGCCTGTCTGTCTCAGTTTCCCTTGTGCAAGTGGTATTTACCTATCACACAGGTGAGGATTGATGAGGATAAAGCTAAGCAACGTTAAGAAGAACCCTGTTTGCTTAGTATAAAGTTTTTTTCCAGAATGCCATCCAGTTCCTCACAGTCATCAACCTGTTGCCTATAGGAAGACCATAGTCAGGACCATGAAAGCGACAGTCATCTTTTCTTGTGGTTCCCTCAGTGACTGGTCCTCACTGGCACACTGCCAGTGAGGATGTTAGCATTGTTGAATGTTAGCATTGTTGAAGCTTTCTGCTAGCTCCACAACTTGTGGCAGTGAGTTCCACCTGCAAACAGCATGCTTGCCTATGAAAAATTGCATAACACCAATGAAATAAGAAGACAGGGGAAATGGGGAGTATTTTTCTTAATTTGCACTCGAAACCAAGGCCAGGATATTCTTGACTGTGATATTCTTGACTAGAATGAATGGATGGGAAAGCCAGACAGAAAATAAAACAGACAGGGAAAAATCTATTCATTTGAAATGTGGTGTTGGAAGAGAGCTTTATGGATACTGCAGATCGCCTGAAAGACAAATAAGTAGGTCCTAGAGTAAATCAAGCCTGCAATCTCATCAGAAGTTAAAATGACTAAATTGAGGCTAGCCTACTTTGGTTATATCATTAGAAGATAAGACTCATGGAGAAGACAATACTGTAATGCTAAGAAAAGTAGAAGGCAGTAGGAAAAGAGTAAGACATAAGATAAGATGGATTGAATCAGTAAAGGAAGTCACAGTGTTGAGTATGCAAGACTTGAGCAAGACAGTTAATCACTTTTTCCCCAAGCAGAGAATCTAGTATAATAGTAGTGTAGAAACCTACAGAACCAACAAATTATTCTTCAGTTCGCTTAGATTAGTGAATGTTAAACAGCTGAATTTCAAAAGAGGGAGCAAAACTGGAATATGTTAGCCCCCTCTTCTGTTAATTTTGGCTTTGCATCCATTAGCCGTTCTACCTTACTAGACTAATGGGCAGTACTGCCACTATGTGGTATATCAGTTATTTCATCTTATAAAAGCAGTTGTATAGACTGAGGGGAAAGGCTAGCAGGAATGGTATACTGAAAAGAGTGGAAGCTGATTTCATGGGGAAAATGAGCTCACTCTGGATTTTAGATTCCATTTTGTAGAAGCTATTCCAGGCGTTGACACCTGTCCCCAAAACTAGATATCTGGCCTGAAACGTTTTCATTAATGGCTGAGATCATGTCATCACAAACTGTCTTGTTTTAGCCGAGATTTACTCAGCTGCAATCCTTGCAGCTGTCAGTTTGGATAGGGAGGCATTTTCTCCACAGAAATTGTTGCGAGTGCTTTCTGTTATTAGATAAGTATTTTATGAGATATTGGTATTGAGTGAACACTTGTTTGACAAAAAAAATCTGCTCCTGGCAGAGGAGAAAATTACTGGAATTGTGTTTTTAAAAACAAGGAATCAACACAGTTGCCTGCATGTTTTTGGACTCTCCTTGAGGTATGAGTGCCACCTGCAATCCAAGAGTTACTATGACACCATTGTATCAGAAATATCCAAAAATGTGGTGTATGAGATCTGTATATATAAAAAAAAACAAGGAATCTTCTGGGATTAGAAAGGGAAGGGGGGTATTTTAGATTTTACAAAGCAATTGTACCCTCTGCCTCTTTTTTCTTGCCTCAGGGATGCAGGAAGATGAGAACGAAGGGCCTAAACCACGCTCTGCTTCTAGCAGCCAGTGGGATCCAGGTAAGGACCAATAGCTGCCACATGACAATCACCCTATTCCAGTGGGTCACCAACCTTGCATCCCCAGATGTTCTTAGACTACAACTCCCCAAAATACTAGCCAACACAGTTAGTGGCAAAGGCTTCTGGGAGTTTTAGTACAAGATCTGGGGACCCAAGGTTGAGAAACACTACCTTATTCTGAATTTGTGTGACTAGGAGTTTCAGTCAGGCATCTCCGCTTTGCTTTTCTCCTCATCTTTTATCCCGTTGCATCCTACAAGAAGATGTTGCTGCTGCCAATGCTAGCTTTTAATATAATTGTCTAGCCTCTGAACATGCTTCAGTTTGAATCTAGGCCAGAAGAAAAACATAAATGCAACAAAGAAGACTAAAGCTGGTGGAGTGGAGGTGATGGTGGGAGGTAGCATAACCAGTGAGGCAGAAGGCTGGGAGAACTCGACTGAGACTTGAACCCCCTCTGCAATCCAGAGTGACCTTTAAATAAAAAGCCTGCAGCTCCAATTGAACATGTTGGCAGAGGGAGTCTGGGAGTTATGATCCCCAAAGAGCCAATTTCTCAAGCTCTGCCTTTAGTACTGCCCTTCAAGGCGAGGCAAAATGAAGAAGCATGCTGTCTAAATAGCAAGGTTTCTATGCGCTCAGTTGGTCCATGACAGCAGTGCTAGCACAAGGCTTTTTGCTGCCTGAAGCAAATGACAAAGGGAAGTCCCCTCCATTTCTTCTAAAAGGTAAAGGTAAAGGTTCCCCTTGACAATTTTTGTCCAGTCGTGTTCGACTCTAGAGGGCGGTGCTCATCCCCGTTTCCAAGCCGTAGAGCCAGCGTTTTTGTCCGAAGACAATCTTCCATGGTCACATGGCCAGTGCGACTTAGACACGGAAAGCTGTTGCCTTCCCACCGAGGTGGTCCCTATTTATCTACTCGCATTTGCATGCTTTCGAACCGCTAGGTTGGCGGGAGCTGGGACAAGCGACGGGCACTCACTCCGTCGTGTGGATTCGATCTTACGACTGCTTGATCTTCTGACCCTGCAGCAAAGGCTTCTGCGGTTTAGCCCGCAGCGCCACCACATCCCTTATATTTCTTCTAAAGGAAGCAGCTAACTCCAACAATGTCTCTGGAATTTCAGAACCTGAAGGTAGCAGGCTGATGAGACGGACTACAGGGCAGGGTGTTTGGTACAAATACCGCTGCCCTCTGAGAGAGAAGGGTGGTCTGGATGCTTAGGAAAAACAACTGGAGAGGATCCCTTTATAGTCACCTGAGACTAAGCAGCAACATGGTGCCTGCCTTTAAATGTTTGAAGGGGCAGAGGCAGTCCTGTTGTTAGGTAGTGTGAAGCTGCTGCCACAGATAGATGATTCCTGAAAGTGGGGGTGAAGTGATGATGGCAAGGTGTTAGGAAGTAGAAGGCTGTGAGCCACCTATCCTTCTCCACACTCCTTAAGCTGCTTTGCTTCCTTCAGGTGTGCTGAAGGATGCCATTGTCAGTATAGAAATAAGATTCACTGGTTGGTCTGCACATAGAATTGCATTATTTTAGACCGGAAAGTAGGGGCTATGGTCATTTGGACCAGCCAGCCCTCTTATACTAGGTTTAGACCACTCTTGAAAGACAGCCATCCAAACCCTGAAGATCTGCAATGAAAGAGCAACTGCAACTTTCTGAATTACTCTCTCCACTGTTGAACATGCCCTAACATTACAAAGTTTTTAAATATTCTCCTTTCTTGTACAGTATTTTGAATCCATTGTCTGAACCCTGCCTTCTAGGGCAGTGGAAGACAAGCTACGTGAAGGGTTGTTCCGTGTGACAACCCTTTGGATATCTGAAGATGGCTTTTATATAACAACTCAAGGGAAGGAGTGTAGGAGGCATTTTTGCCTCTGGCAGCAAAATGCTTTAGGTGACATCCGTGAAGGGCTGACATGCAGGAGATGGAATGGCATTGATCTAGCATGACTCCCCTTGAGTTCTTATCAATTTGCCATCCTTGTTTATGCAGTTATCATCTTGATTCTTCCTCACCTTCAGCTCTGCGTGCACTGGAACCTGAGAGTGATGGAGTAAACTCTACTCTTTGCCTTGAACTGGAACAGCCTAGTCCTCCTCCACATAAAACTTCGTGAGTGTTACTATGTACATGAATTTCCTTGCTAAAAGGGCTGGTGCCTTGTGATTAGGCAGAGGGAGGTGCCTGACTCAGCTGGCAAATGATGGGTGATGGTCCTTACCTCTTCTCCATCTGATTTTAGGAAGCCTCCCTAAATATTCCATATGAGCCCACACACACAACCCCCAAAGTCTCTCTAATCCAGCAGTCAATTTCCCTGATGGCCAACAGAGGTCCAGGGAGCAAAGGCACAAATGTCTCCTTCTTGGAAGACAAGAGAAAGGTGTGCAAAGGAAGGGACAGCAGCAACCCTAAGAATAGTAATTTAAGGTTGAAGGAAGGACAACACAAGCTAGAGCAGGTAAAGGACCATCTAAAACCCCCAAGGACGCCCTACTTCTACTCTACCCCATTCAAAGACATGCATTTTATTAAGTGTAAGCTGAGTTGCACCCAGTCACTTTCAACAACTGCAACCACACCTTCCCATCTGTGTTATTGAAATGATCAGTGCTTATTATACTGGATAGATTATATTGCTGTCTTGACTAGTCCCCCTAATAGCCTGACCCTCCAAGTAATGCTCATTATCATTTAAAGGGGTTCAATGTTTGGATGCATTAGCAATTAAAAAGTAGCCCTCATTGGGAGACTATTGCTTTAAAAGGACCTTGCTGTGCCCCTGACTACAAAGAATTCTGGGGCAGTTACAAAACAGCATAGGAAACCACTTTACATCCCCATCGCTACTTTACACTCATGCAGACTATTGATCTGCCTATTCCATTACTGTCCGCTATGCCTTAGCAGCAGCCCTCCAGAGTTCCAGAGAAGATTCTTTCCTTGCCTCAGTTGGAGACTTTGGTGATTTCCCATCCAAATACTAACCAAGCCAGATCTTGCTTAGCATCCAAAATTAGATGCAATTAAGCATCTTCAGAGTTGCAGGTATGGAGTAATCACACTTGTCAAGGATATGTAGCAATAATGTCTAAATGAGGACAGGGGAACTAAGGAACCTGTCTCAGGGCCCTAGAAAGACAAATGGTTATGATTTGCAGCCTGTACAGTGAACCCTTGACTTACAGACGGCTTGACTTACAGACTTTTTGAGTTACAGACTTCTCTGGCCGCAAAATTTAGGTTTGACTTGCAGACTGAGATTTGACTTACAGACCAGAAAAAAACCAAAATGGAACAAAAACGGCCTGTTACGGGATTAATCAGTTTTCAATGCACTGTAGGTCAATGGAGACTTGACTTACAGACTTTTTGACTTGAGAACCGCCTTCCAATACGGATTAAGTTCTCAAGTCAAGACCCCACTGTATTACATTTGAGATCACAACCAGTGTTCAAACAGGGACCACAGATTGATTCAAGAGTTCAAGCTTCATAATGGATGCAATGCAAGTTGCATTCCAGCCCACAGCCTCTTCTTTTTTTCCTTCCTCCCTCTGGTTCCACCTCTGCCAGTTCTTCCTTCTTTTGGTTCTGCCTCTGCTGACCCTTTTATGGTTTCCTGTGAAGCTGCTTTCTCATTTAAATTACAATTACTACATTTCTCAAAAACTTGTCTATAGAAAAATAACATGGAAAGCTACTTAACAGTCTAAGAATACAAAACATCAAAAGTCTGAACAAAAATTTTGCAAAATATATAATAATTCACACATCAGAATGATTCCATAACATAGATTTCTACCTTCTACTTTCTATCTGTTAGTCTTTCCCCTTACTTTCAAGTAAGGTGTGCAGGAATTACTTCATCTCTGGTAACATATGGTTTTAAATTATTGACATGATAAACTTAGAAACTTTCGAAGTCCACTTTCATACCTGTCAGTTAAGATATTAAGAATACTAAGCTTTTGCTCCACAACAAAAGGGTTTCCCTGCATGATCTAAAGAAGTGGTTCTTAACCTTTGTTACTCGGATGCTTTTGAACTGCAACTCCCAGAAACCCCAGTCAGGACAGCTGGTGGTGAAGGCTTCTGAGAGTTGCAGTCCAAAACTCCTGAGTAACCCAAGGTTAAGAACCAGTGATCTAAAGCACACTGTGCTCAGCAAGATTCAAATCTGATCCTGCACACTAAAATCACAGTGGCATGCTTTTGCATGCCCCCATGCTTGAACATCATGCCCCAACTTCCTACATCACAGATACATCACCTTCAGACACCCCTCCCCTTTTTTTTTTTTTTTTTTTTTTTTTTGAGACAGATCACAACTAACCGTACAGGAAAAACCTGTCTGAATTATTCTGGCTTGAAAAATTAGAAAAAAACTGCCTCCCCCCCCCCCCCCCCCGGTGGCAGAAAAGAAAGCTGGTTTTGGAGCAAAAAAAGAGCTGGACCAATTCAAATCAGCCTATGCATCATGTGGTCAGTAAAAAATACTTCGAATTCACTTGTTTTATAACCAGAGCAAATCCCACGATATTTGGTCATGTACTCACAGTCTTCTACTGAGTCATACCACTCTCCCATCTGGCCCAACATTAGAGCTGCACAGGGATGTTATTGATAGTACATTATAGACGTCACTCATTCATAAAGTTGCCATAGGTTGGAGCCAATTTGATGGCACATGACAACAAAGGCCAGTGTTGTTCACTGATGACCACCAGCAGCTCTCCTGGGATTCTTTCCAGTGCTCTCTGGATATCCCTGGTATATTCTGGTAGTCTCTCATCCAGATACTAACCAACTGCAATGCTGCATAGTTTCTAGCACTAGCTGACAAGCAGGCATATTTTTAATTCTGAGATTCTTAGTCCCATCATGATTTCTCCAAGGGATTCTCATCGACCAGCCTTTGTGGCTATCCAGAAACACTGTGATCTTCCCAGGCAACAGCTCAAGTCTGCTTTGCTTCTTTGTTCTGGCTGCCCTTAGATCTAAATAGATGGAAGCACAACAGCACCCATCTGCTTATATTTCTCAGTAACTGATGTTGACATTGCCTATCATCTCCCCAACATTAGGTACCATTAAGAAAACCAACCATCCTGGGCTATTAACAAGAAATCTTC
Source organism: Pogona vitticeps (assembly GCF_051106095.1). Lineage (NCBI taxonomy): Eukaryota > Metazoa > Chordata > Lepidosauria > Squamata > Agamidae > Pogona > Pogona vitticeps. The sequence goes on from NC_135788.1 coordinate 101,595,899, forward strand.
CTGACAAGGCATAACTAGTAACAGTTTTTATGGCTGCTGATTTGTTTTTGATATATGGGGATGTATATGGGAGCCCCATGACTCAGTGCAGAGGCCTATATAACTCAACATCCTGCTAACCAGTTTTTGAACATTTTCTAGCTCTGATTTATCCTTTTGGACACATTCCAAAAGTGGCTGCACCACAGGTTTTTGTGAAAGCATTACAAGATTGAGTACAGTAGGTCCACCATATCAACGGGATCGGTACCCATGGTTTCACTTATCTGCTGCCTGAAAATATGAAATAAAAAACCCAGACACATTTCCAAAGTGTATTACCAGAACTGGCCTTGAGGGGGAACCAGAGTCTATGCTGTACATAGGGTTTCTATATCTGTGCTTTCTAGCATCCATTGGGGAGGGGGCTGGGAACTGACCCCCCCAAGAGGATACCACAGTCCTACTGTATTTTGCATTTTGCCCCTAGCATTCACAATCACTATTTTTGCAAAAGCCACAAGGTCCTGAGCTTTACATTTGAACCACATTTCTCACTGTGTCGTCCTTTTACCTATTTTGGAGCAATCCTTTTGCACTTCTTCACAACCCCTATTTCATTTCTCCTTCCCCACCAATCACTTGATGCTGTATATAAAGTTACAACACAACTGTAGTGTCAGACAAACAGGTTTTAAAAAACTGATAATAATCCCTGATCTTTTGAGAACGTTACTTCTAGCATCCCTTTATCAGTGCTTAATTCTACACTCTAGTTCCTGATGTTTCCTTATTAATGATTACCCACATCTCTGCTGTTCTTTGATCAGATGGTGTTGTCGCTCTCCTCTTTTTCTTTTTGTTCTCACACCAACCCTCTCAGGTAGTTCAGGCCGACAGAAGGCAACTGGCAGCAGCATCAGGTCATGGAGCGAGTTTCATGGCTGAGAGGAAAGTGGATCTCCTAAATCCCAGCACTGTCCATAATCTCAAAGTGGCAAAATAATATGAGCCTTTTTCCCCCCTAGGCGCCAGTATTTGAAGCGGATAATTGCTGAATATGAAGCCCTGGACATGGAAATGCCGTGTATTCGCAAGTTCCCTCGGCCACCAGCAGCGAGGCCCCTCTGTCTCTGTCTGGAGAGCCCGGTCAGCCTTGTTTCAGTGGGAGCAGGTGGACTCTGGGGAGATATATTCCCATTTAATTCCCAGTTTAGAAGTATCCTGGGGAATGCTTCCTCTGGTGGACCCTCGTCCCTGCTGGTTGATGTCCCAAAGGTTGAGGATCCATTTAAATTTCCCACAATGCCATGGAGTAAGACTGCATCAGGGGCCTGATGGGAAATTAACCCCCAGAATACAGGCTACAAGTTTAAAGCAGGGCCCCAGACATAGATTAATGTTATGTCCTGCAGCTGCCTGAGGGTGCTGAGCATCAGTTTTGGTCCCTGCTATACCATAGTTTCAATGCCAGCCTCCCTTCTCCCCACTCTCACTCGGTCACTCAAAGCAGAACTTGATAATATTATATTCTACATCTCCCAGTTTCTTAGTCAGCCATACTGCTTGGGGGATTGTGGGACTCGTAGTCCAGAAAAGTAAACCTTGATGCAAACTGATGTCCATTGCCTGCTGTTTGTTCCCTCCTGGGGTGGCCACTTTAGATATCATGTAAAACAAGAACAGAGGTTGCTTTTTTAAAAAAAGGAATCAGATTTACCTCAGATGTGCTTATGCTAATTCATACACATAGGTACATATTTGGAAATAATGACCACAATTTAAATGGAAATTAAAATAAATCAACCTCACCTCTCTAGGGAAAATTGTGGCCAGGTAATCTCGATGCCTGCTGATTTTCCTGTGGTTGTTGTATTGTTACATGCTGTAACGTTGCTTAGATTTTAACAGGATTTTAAAGGCATGTGGGATGTTTAAGGAATAGTTTACCATGGCCAGCTCTGAGGGAATTTCTATGATTTCCAGATTCCAGCTGGGCCCCCTTAGTAAAGTCCCACCTGAATGGCAGCCATTTTGAGGAAGGCTGAATTGAGTTATTTCTGGGAAGTCCACCAAGGCCTGGTTTTTGAACTATGAATGGCCTCTTTCTATTGCACCTAGTCATTATATGAATGACTGCACCCCCTTAACAACAGGTGCCTGAATGTTCTTGTTTTCCTGTTCCCACTCTTGTCCGTTTTCTCTTTTAAGAGGCCACATAGGGAGGCAGCTGGTCCAGGCAATAGATGGGGGCCATGCAGAGGCCCTCCCTCATTCCCTTCTCTTGGCATACAAAGCTGTGTACAGTATATGGAAATCCTGGATGCATCACCCCAAACTATAGCCCTCATGTTTGATGCCAAATGCTGTCCTAATGCAGCTGCTGGAGGAAGATTTAATTGTCAGTCTTGTGGGCTTCTTTGTGCTTCACACATTATTTTGCCCTTTTTGACCCTTTTGCCTCAATGCTCCCTCTATTTTTACCGCCTACAAGCAACCAGCTTAAGTGCCATGGGTTTATATATATACACACACAATCAGGGGTCTGCAAAAGAAGGCTCGATTGTACCCATATCACATTTACTTCAAAAACAGGACAGGACTTCTTGGTGGGTGGGGGTGGCAGTCAATTGTAGGCAATGGCTGAGTGATCCCTTTGCCTTCTAGCCTGAAAAGGAGATGAACCACGCTGAAGTCCTCGCTGCTGTTGAAGCAGTCATTCCCAATGCTTTTGAAACAGGCCGTCTGCACAGCATCCAGTTTGAGAACATCAATGTCATCTGTGGCACGGCTGGACGGAAGAACAGGTTTGGCGTTCTGATCCCCCCTTCATCAAAGAATCAATTTGACTCTCAGCCCTACCTTCCACTTTTGTTTCTATAAGTCTCAGAGGTCATTAGGGTGTCCATGCAGATAGGGTTTGGTGGTGTCTGGTGGGCTAGAAGCCAGAGGTCTGATGTAGTAGAAAGAGGTCTGCCTGCTCTCCAGTCATGTTGGCCGCACTGAGAGAAATCACAAGAGCATGTAGCGGTTTAAATCCCTGAATAGTATGTGATTGGCCCATCTCCACAGAGCCTGGAAAATGGATTACAACATTCTCCATGCTCTCAGTGGCTATACTGCTGAGAAAAGCTGGGAATGGTAGAAAAGTTTCCAAATTCTGATTTTCACCACACATCCTCAGACACCCTAGAAAACCAGAGTGTCAGCTTTGGAGAATCCCTCCAAACATTCCCATGTGCAGCCGCCGTGCTTATTGCATTCAGTGGGATAGTTGGGCCTGGAATTTGGGGATGACATCCAAGGTACCACTGTCCTTCAGATGGCTATCTGAAAAGTGATGATTTATGAAGGCAGCAGTGAATAGCATGGCATGCTGGGACCCAATGGGGCACCAACTGTTTTTGGCAGCATCCTTGTATGATCATGAAGATGCTACAATTTAAGGGAGCTTAAACTATAAATATATAAGGGAGCTTTAAAATATTCATCATTATTATGCAAAATCAGACCAACAGACTAAAACAGCTGCCTCTCCATTATTATTATGTTTGGATCAGATCAGTAGAAAAAGTTTTCCTCCCCTCCCCTCCCTCCCTCCCTCCCTCCCTCCCTCCCTCCCTCCCTCCCTCCCTTCCTTCCTTCCTTCCTTCCTTCCTTCCTTCCTTCCTTCCTTCCTTCCTTCCTTCCTTCCTTCCCCATTTGTGAGGCTTACAGAAATAACACACAGAGATGTTGAAAAGGGGCCCTTGTAAGACCATTCAGTATAGGATGCAAAATAAGAGGGAGACCCATTTTTGGGTAGTGGGCTAATTCACCTCATCAGCTCTCTTCAGGCCAGGTGTCAGCTGACTGTGAGTCAGTGTGGTACAGGGGAATCTCTGCTGCATCTCTAACCTGTGGGGTGGCATCATCTGGAGGTGGGTGAGATACTAGAGTAGACCCTCTAGGACAGATTCTGATTGTCTGTAAGCCTGATTAGGCCCATGGGCTATGGGGTCTTCTGTATCCCTGCCTCTGGTCACTACAACTCCTTCTGCCACTGCTGATCCTGTTAGAAGTCAGTGGTTTATTTTTAAATTGTTTCTGTATCTGTTGAGTTGTTAACCCATAGGGAAGCAGTAGTGTCCCCTGAGCCGAGTGCTGTGGACTTATCACAGCAGTCAGCGTCCTCCCTCCCTCCCTCTCTCTCTCTCTCAATCTCTCTCTGTGCAGGTGGCTGCTCACAGTGTCTGATTTCCGCACCCGGAACCAGCTCTTGTGTTCAGGATTGACTTTGGGCCCAAACCATATTGTCTTGCGACGTTGGGATGACCTGGTCATGGAGGACTATCGCATACACCTCCGAAGGGCATTGGCACGCCAGCGTCTACTGGAGACTCTCAATAGTGACTCTTGGGGTGGCAATCGCTTAGATGGGATATAAAGTCCGAAGGAAGGGAAGAACCGCAAGCAAATACTGTAGAAACGTGTTGTTTGTCTGCTTGTTATCCATTTTTCTTCCTCCTCCTCCTTTCTACTTTAGTAACTACTAAAGCTATTATATCCTGGTTTTCGTTTCAAAAATTCACAATCCAGTCTTATGCTCAGTACTAGCGTTTCAAGACTAAATTTAGGAAGAGGGCGCCCCCTGAAGGCAGTTTGTGGCATATCCCATCTTATGCTGTGTTTGGGCTGAAGATGTTCAAAGAACTTGCACTTGCAAGGAGAGAGATGTGTTCTGAAACTGGTTCCATGCAGGCTGTGCCTTTTGATCTGGGAGTTGTCCCTCCTCCTTGTAAAAGTGGGGCAAGCTGGTTGCGATTCCTGAGGGATGAGTAGAAATGTAGCAGCCCTTTTGGGGTATACTACAAAGGTATTTTGGGGCTGAGTCATGTATGCCTGTTAAGCTGATTGATCTTTAATTGGTGACTTGGGACCCACAAATGGGTCATATGCAGGCCTAAACTGGGTCATAGACTAATGGTACTATCACCACTGTTATCATCATATTTTTGCTGAGAATGTTTTTTCATGTTAACAGCATAGTGTGCACATAGGCAAATATAAAGGTAATGTTTTCCCTTGACAATTAAGTCCAGTTGTTTCTGACTCCAGGGGCCAGTGCTCATCCCCATTTGTAGCCAAAGAGCCAGCGTTTGTCTGTAGACATTTTCCATGGTCACACGGCTAGCGTGACTAGACACAGACTGCTGTTACCTTCCCACCAAGATGCTACCTATTCATCTGCTTGCATTTGCATGCTTTTGAACTAAGAGGAATAAATGGTGGAAGGGGATGAAATGGGAAACTAGACAAAGAGAAGGAAATATAGGAGGAAGAAAAGAGGAATGCAGTAATGGAATGAGATTAATGGGCATATGGCAGAAATTTTTAAAGCGGCTGTTTTGCAGAGGTGGATTAGTGGACCAAAAATGTTACAGATTACTTCTCTAACTCAAATGAGGGTAAGGTACTAGTTCTCCTCTATTCACCACTGGTTAGGCCTCATCCAGAGTACTATGCCCAGCTCTGGACACCGCTCTTTAAGAATGATGCCAACAAACGGTAGCAAGTTCTGAGGAGGACATCAAGCATAATCAGGATACTGGAAACCAAGCCATGTGAGGAAGGATTGAAAGAACTGGACATGTTAAGTCTTGAGAGAAGATGACTAAGAGGATATATGATAGCACTTTTCAAATACTTGAAAAGTTGTCATACAGAGGAGAGGCAGGATTTATTCTCAGTCATCTGGGAGTGCAAGATAGCTAATAATGAGCGCAAGTTACAGGAAGTCAGACTTTGGTGGAATACCTAGAAAAACCTCCCAACTGTTAGAGCAGTACAACAATGGAACCAATAACTTTGGGAGCTAGTGAGTGCTCCAAAGCTGGAGTTATTCAAGAGAAAATTGAACAACCATCTCTCAGATCTCTTTTGGATTCTGTTGCTGAGCAGGTGGTTGGACTTGTTGGCCTTATAGGCCCCTTCTAACTCCATTATTCTCTGATCCTGTGGATGTTGAGCAAAGAAATGTGCTTTTTCCCTACTTGGCTGAGTGAGGGTTGGAGGCAGGAGAGGGAAAAGTTACTTTGTTGGCCTCCAGCTCCCAGGATCCCCTAACCGGCATGGTTGAAATAATATTTCCATCTCTGGTTAGAGGTTGGAGGCCTAGGGAGAGTCCTCCTTTTCTCTCTGCTGTCCCTGCCACACCACATGTCAGGATTCTACACATGGAAATGAATACTGACTCATTGTACAAAATGGGGGAGATAACCTTGTTTGTGACATAGCGTTTCACAGTATGGTTCCCACAAGAGTAATAGTAGGACCACCTTCCCTGTCCCATAAATGAACAGGCAGATGGGCAAATTTGTATCTCTACTCCTGCAGCAATGAAAGAAATAGATTCCAAACACAGCTTTCAGACACTTCCTTGCAGAATATTGTTCTGCAATATTGTTCAGCCTGGTCTTTTCTTCAGTTCTTTTCTGAACTTCTTCCTTCCGTGTTCAGAGGTTTGGCACATTAAACACTTCTGTACACCTCAGAATGTGTGAACCCAGTCCAATTTGAAGGCCTTTCTAGCAAACAGGGATATAGGGTAAAGCGGCTGAGAGGAAACGTTACACCTCAAACCAATGCAACAAGCACGTGGTCTCCATCACAGAGCATGATTTTAACTAATCTTAGAATTATTTTAACATTTTTGGATGATTTTTGGACTATTCTCTTTCTTCACCCTCTTGCAAATTCTGCAGCATCCAGCCTGATGAAGAGCCCTGCTGAGCTTGAAAGCTTGCCTGCATTTAATATTTTAGTGGAGTAATAAGGATAAGTACGCAAGTTCTTAGACCACTCTCAGTCAACTATTTTGCAGTGAGACTAAAAAAAACTACCACTATTACATGCTTCTCTCCCCACCCAATTTTACCCTCAACCGCAAACCCATGGGGTAGTTTAGTCTGAGAAAAAGCATACTAGTAAGTCACGATCCATTAAGAGTTTCTTGCCTGAGTGAAGATTTGAACCTGAGTCTTGTTTTAAGACCAGCATTCTCATTACTGTATCATACTGCCTTGTTCTGGCACTAAACAGAAGAGAAATACTTTGTTCTGTCTTTTTTCAAGTTCTTCCGTATGTTTTCCTGTTGCTTCTATTCATTAGGCAGAGTGAGGCAACGGGCTCCAAAAGCTAGTTTTAGGTCATCCAGTGAAAAGGCAGCAAACTCTTCCATTATTGAATTTGCTATTTTACTATCAGAGAGGGGAAGAAATACATGTCCACGTTTCTGCCTCATGTGTCAGACAACTTGGCTGGCCTATGGACACTATGTGCCTCAATTGGGTGAGTGAAACTGGGAGGGTGTTGTACTGCTGCAGTTTAGCAGCGAAAGGACTTGGACATAGTTCTCTTCCTTGCTACATCTGCTTCTTCTTATTGGCATTGGTATTTATTTTATTTATTTGATTTGATTTGATTTATACCCCGCCTATCTGGACTACTCATCCACTCTAGGCGGCTTACAATATAGGATAAAACAATAAACTCAAGAATGTGCATAGTCGTTCAATAACAATTGTAATAAAGTAGAAGAAAATAAATGTAAAGGAAAATAGAAAGAAATCAGGTATTGACTGGAGGGAAGGCCTGGATGTATAACCATGTTTTTTATTGGGTTTTAAAGATTCCCAGCGTAGGTGCTGTGCGAATCTCCGGAGGGAGGTTGTTCCATAGGCGAGGAGCCTCCGCCGAGAAGGCCCGGTTTCATGTCTTCTCCTTCCGGGCCTCTCTCGGCATCAGGCTCCTCAGCCTCACCTCCTGACTCGCACGGGTAATCCGGGTAGACCTTGGTGGGAGCAGGCGTTCCGCCAAATATCGAGGTCCTAAACCGTTTAGGGCCTTATAAGTAAGCATTAAGACTTTGAAGTCGACACGGAAACGAATGTGATTAGATTAAACGAATTAGATGTGCTAATAGATCTACTGTCATTTAACAATTGCCTGAGTGCCTAGCCACCAGGTTTTCCTGTGGTTGCATCCAGATCAAATATGTAGAATCATATTGGGTTAATTATAGGAGCAGGCTGAGGTGCACAGCAGTCGTTAGCTGCCTTCCTAATTTCCTACATTTTAAAATCCCCTCTTCAAGGATTCCATTACTGCATGTTCTCTCTTTGTCATAGAAGACCAGTCCCCTGCAATTTGAACACTCATGCAAACTGATGAATTCTCTTCAGCTGTACCAGGGGGCTGTGAATATTTGGTGCAGAAGAAAAAGGATAGCATGCTGAGAGCCGCAAACCCTCTGCTGGATTTGTCGTCCCTGACTGGCCATCCTCTGGAACCTGTCTTGTGCCTGTATTCATGGAATCGGCCTATGTGGCTTCACTCAAGAGTCAGGAATAACAGAGCTCATGGCCTTGACACCTCTATCATGGGGCCTTCTGTGTATTTGTCTATAATGGAATTTAAAGACAGGTGCAGGGTGTTCCAAGGCCTTTTGTCCCAGTCAAGTACTGATCGAGCCCCTCAAAAGGAAAACTTCGACATGTCTACACTGCATCATGTGTCTTCAGACTCTTCTGTGGTACATTGGTGTGAAAGTGTTTTTGTATGAATAAGGCGTCTTCTTTAAAAAACAGATTAACATGTGCTTCCAGATTGTGCCAAGCATCTTGGGGAACAAACTGTATACCCTTTTAAAGTCCGGTCCAATTTGTTGGTTGCTTTCCACTGCTATTCCTTTGAATTCAATTTGTAAACCCATGCTTCACACATGTGCAAGTCAAGCTCACATGTACAGGCTGGTGCCTATACAAACTACATGCTACCAAACCTAGAAATCTCTATAACAGTCACAGGTAGCCATACGCTTGCAGGATCAAATTTATTCTTTACCAGAAACCCTAAGGGCCAAAAACCTGATGCAACACACCAGCTTGAGGGGAGGAGCCAACCACCTACTGCCCCATTAGAACTAAGATGGTGTGCATATAAGTTGGAAATCCCTACTGCAAACCATGTTGTTGTTTAGTCGTGTCCGACTCTTCATGACCCCATGGACCAGAGCACACCAGGCTCTCCCGTCTTCTACTGCCTCCTGGAGTTGGGTCAAATTCATGTTGGTAGCTTCGATGACACTGTCTATCTCATCCTCTGTCATCCCCTGTAGTATATATCCTGAGTTGCCTTTGACCATTCAGGGCTAACTCCAGGTTTGACAGAACCCTGGGCTAAGCACTTTCAAAGGGTCTTCTTTTTGGTCTACTTCCAAAAGATGCAGAATTAGGATTGACCTGAGGCTGCAAGCTGTTATTTTCAGTCTTCCATAATGCCCTGGAGAAATCCTAAGTCTTTGTGTTAAGAGACTTGTGAGAGACTTAAAATATTGGTTGTAAGCAAGCAAGGGGCCCTAGGCAGGCATCAGTGTCCATGGACCCCGCCAGAACATTGGGGCTCCGGTAACGTAGGTGGGGGCTGAGGAAGGCTCTGTTCTCACCCCTCCTCTCAGTATTCTGAGCCAAAACAAAACCCTGTATAAAACTTTTCTTTTCTAGCCCAGGGGATACTGATATGTCTTTGGAACTTTCACCTAAAGAACCCTGGGCCTTAATTTTCTACCCACATCGCTCTCCAACATTGTTCTCAGTTAAGATGATTCCAAGGTCCAGGGGTATGATGGTGCATGGGGAAACACTGCTATAGTTGTCAACTGCGCTGCAGTTTAAAACCAGGAGGCAAGATCGGAGGTGACCTCAAGAGTTCCTTGTACTATGAGGTGGAGAGAGGGGTTAACATATGACTTTTGTTGGCTTGAAGACCCATCAGAAAGCCCAGTTACTGAAACCACTTCCTTGCTGAGTTACGTCTTGGAACTGTTATGATGGCTGTGATAAAAGCCACCCGGAAGAATGAAATTGCAGAATAAAGGCAGATTCACAAAATGCCTGGCTCACATTCTTCCTATCCCCAACCCCTAGGCATAAAACCCCAGCAGATCCAGCTGTTACATGGGCATTGATAATGAATATATTGTACATGGTTGGTATAGCCATGTGTCTCCCTCTTTTGTCACACACACACACACACACACACACATGCACGCACAGACAAAATGGATGCAAACACACCTGGGGGAAACCCCTGGATCCCATAGAGTTTATATTTGCAAATAAAATCAGTAAATTACATTAGTTGCTCTGCACAGGCATTGGAGGCAGAGACAGGACCTCCGGCCCAGGACAAAGGGTTCGGTAGAGGAACGTATAAGGGGTGCATGTGTGTGTGTGAAAGAGAGAGAGAGAGAGAGGGAGAGGCAGATCTGCCTGAATGCCATAAGACTGGCTTAGGCAGCACAAGATTAATTACATTCATCACAGAGATTCTGCCCACAGGATGAGGTTTCCTAGAGGTACAGTTTGAGGGAATTGGGGGTAGGTGGTGGTAGGAATCAGAACAAAGATTCAGATCTGGAAATTAAAGAGTGCAGGTGACACAAAAGGAGCCATTTTCCCAGCAAAAATGATAAGGGACAGCCCCCCAAATCAAACATCCTAATCTAGATTCTAGCAGAGATCTCAACCCGCTCCACCCCTAGAGCATCTATGAAGAGGCAAGATAAAGTTCTAGAATGACAGAAGCCAATCGACTCTGCATAGCAAGGAACCAGATTGGGTTCTTAAGCAAGGATTCAGACACGCCCAGCTGCACGGGATATGATAGAGATGTACAATGGAAAGCCTTTTGGGCCAAGAGTCCAGCTGGACTTTTCAGAACAGAGATTGAGCCAGGCTAGGGGTTTTTTTTTTTTTTAGATGGGATAACTTTAGATGGGATTTGGTCTCAGGAACCAACCTGGATTCTTGCAAAGGTGTAGTTCTAAACTTAAGATTAGGATATAAAGAATTGGGTTCCAGTGGCTCTCTCCAAGAAAAAAAAGTGGGGGGGGGGTCAGAGGGAGAAGTCTACTATACATCGCACCTGGGTGCTACAAGGCCAGGTGCTGGGGCAGTGATCCCCTAAAGAAACTAACCCCAGAGGAGAGGATTGAACTGGGTTGAGGGGAGCATACCGACTCCTTTCCCTGTGGCCTATCCCTACCCAGCAATCACAAAAGTCAAAACACAACCCTGTCAAATGCAGGCATAACCACCCCCTATCCCACCCACCCCCACCCCAAATAATCATCCCAGGGAATAGATCCCTGAATCACAAAATCAACATTACATACTTCATTTCAGTACATTTAAGGCAAGAGAATTCAATGCTGCGGTTCTCGACCCATCCAGGACCAGTTTACCCATACACCACCCAGTCTTTTGTTGGGCAATTTTTGCTTTAAACCCATTAGACCCTTCTTTATTCCTTTTCAGAGAACCCAGGTGTCCTGCTCCCTGCACATTAACCCAGTAAGCCAATAGGCCATTTTGGAGGACTCATGATTTCCCACTTGACTTCTAAACCTCTCTCTCTCTCTCTCTCTCTCAGATACACGAGATCCGTCTTATACTCCAAATAACAGAGAATAGGATCTTAACTGGTAGCAGCTTCCACACCCTGTTTTAATAAGATGCCATTTTTAAAACAGAAAGCTAAGGACTCTTGCAGTCTTCATCCCAAACCCTGATTGAATTTCGCCCCTGCTTAACCTTACCTCAAACAAGGAGATAGGTTAAGGAGCTCTATCTCATTTCTCCAAAGGGAAGCACCAGACACAATGTACTTGAGAGGGCATACTCTTGCTAAAGATATTGCTCCACTAGAGCTGGACAACCTCTGACTGTCCAGCCCAGAAATAATCATACTGCAATTCCTCTGAAATCCTTCCCACTGGCCATCCAGAGGAGACCGGATGAGAGTTCCAATCCAACAACATCAGGACTACATATTGCCCACTTCACAGAAGCCATTAAGCCTGGTAAAACCAGGTCTGCTTGACATACTTGCCTTTTTCCATACAACCCCCCCCCCCGAAAGTCTTGGGTTCCAAAACTGGGGCCTCTTCGCTATGTTTTAATGGTTCTGAGAAAGAAGACATTTGATCCTTCACGCTTTGCCCCCTCCCCCACTTGCTAGCCCTTCTGCTTCAATACAAATGCATCTGTTCCCTGTGAGGCCACTATGCTCTTCTTTTGAACAGCTTAGAAGATCTGGCCCCTTCTCCTGACTAGTGGAAGTTTGTGAGACCCTCCCTGCTCATACAGCACTAATGTCTTGCCTCCCATACCCCTCCCCCACCCCCCAATGTTAACAACGTTCTCTCTCTTTCCCAGAGCTGGCATGTGCATCTATGAGGGCTGCCCGAGTGAGGAGCTGAGAACGGCAGCATGGACTCCTCTCCTGCCTACATTTGGAGAGGAGGCCATCTTTCTCGCCTCCCCCCACAACATCATCATTTTGGAAGACATTCTGAAGTTTTGTTTGTTTCGTTTCGCTCCCTCGTTGGGGCCTGTGGATGGGAGGGGCCAACGTGGCCAGTCCGATGAGACGAGACAAGAGCCCTTTTCTTTAAAAAGAAAGAAAGAAAAAAAAGGACAGCTGCTTAACCAGCAGCACACAGGTGTAGTATCAGCAGCTCATGTTGTTCACACTGTGAGGAAAGGATGACGTCTCACCCTGTGGCATTACAACATAGTGTTGGGTGGCAGCTGGGGTGTGGAAAGGCAGACGACCGCTGCACCTCTGGAACCGGGGCTGCGTGAGGCCACGCGGTATGGAGTTGTGGCTTTGGAGGCACAGTGGGAATAGCCACGTGGCATGTCACAGGAGGTGGCAGCAACAGAGAAAGGGCGCCACAAGAGGTGTAGGTGGGTGGGATGACAGTGGCGTGGCAAGAGGCATCCTGAGAGGGAGGCACAGAAAGCCACAAGGCCCAGAGCCATGGCATTACAAAAGTTAACCCAGCCATGCAAATTGGGTGAAGATGTGCAACTCCACTCAAAATGACCAGTAGCCCACTTGCCCGACAACACCCAGTAAGGTTTGCTGTGCAAATACAACATGGTGCACCTCTCTTAGGTCTTATCCTTTCACTTCTTGGGCCTATCCTCTCACACCAAGACAGCTGCTGGCTCTTTTTTCATATCCCTCTATAGCCTAGCTGCCTCACCTTGATTTCTTCCAGCAATTTCGGTCATCTCTCCTATGTATCCTCTTTAGGATTTCTATAACCAGGCCCTGTCTCTTCCTAATGCTGCAGACAGCTATATATCCCTGTCAAAAGGGGGCGGGGGGAAGATGCCCATGTGTACTCCTTAAATCCTGAATTTTCACATACTAGGCTAGGGAGAATAGCGCTCAAAGAGAAAATGGCTGCCATAAAAGAAATTTCTCCTTGCACTCATGAGCGCTTCTTGACTTTTGAGAATCATCCCCACCTTACATTTTCCAACCACAAGGGTTAGATTCACCTTATCATAATAAAAGCAAAGCTGACACTTGGAAGGTTCTGTGAATATCCTGGCTGCCCATGTAAATATTTTATTTGCCTGGGGCCTATCACCAGTTGAGTTTTTTTTGTGGTTTTTTTTCTTTGTTTTTTTGTTTTTTGCATGCCTGGGTTAATCATGTGGTCATGGAAGGACAGGGTACACTGTGGACCTTGATTGTGTCGGATGCGCAAGGTTACCCAACATCATGGAGCATGGGCACATGTGATGTGAGAGCCACATAATACAGAAATGTGGAGTGGCTCAAAAAAGTAGCGCACTACACCACGTGATTAACGGTCATGGAAGGATTTAGCTGTATGATACCGAAATACGGTTTCGGAGGAGCAAGAGTAGGATTGGCTAGACAGCACAGTCATGGCAAGGTGGTGGTGGCTAGCTGAAGATCTAAGTCACAGCTCAGGTGAAGTGGTAAAATGGGGCCAGCCACAAGGCCTAAAGTCACAGTTACAAGTCCCCACACACTTCCCCACAGCTCATAATCCCTGATGTGGAGATTGGAAAGGAAGGGGTCAAGGAATTCTTCCTCTTTCCCCTCCCTGTGGACGGAGCATCGCACACCGAGGATCCCAGCCATGAGCAGCATTGAGAGCCCCCCACCTCCCTAGCCTCTGTCCTTGCAAAAGCAGTCCGTGCACTGGGTTCTGGTGTCCAAATGGCTGCAATGGGGAAGTTATGGAGCACCCCCGGTACGCTGGGCTCTTTTGTTTCTTTGGCAGCTGAGCATTGGAGAGAAGGGGGATGCTCCATCCACAGCACAGATATGGTCATTATCCAAGACCCCACTGCCCTGGAATTCAAAGTGGTAGGAGCATGTGATGATGCTGAAGGAGACAGGAGAGACCCAGAATGGGAGCACCTACCCATACTCTTCTTTCTCTCCCTTTTCCCCATTCCAGTCCTTCAGCATCTGCTGCTTATCTGGATCTGGAACACTGGATTGCCAAGATACCCCTCTGGCAGAAGAACACAAGAGAGACACTCCATACACACAAACAACTTCTTAGGAGGGATACTAATGGGGAGATCTCTCCATACTGGAAGTGCAGAAATATGTGAAACATGCACACATGGAAGTGGTTCTGAAATGAGAACAAGATGAAACTTGTTGCTGACCCTGAGTATGCAAGGCATGAGCTAGGTAAGAGTGCAATGGCAGAGATGTGTTTAAGTATATAGATCACAATTTGTGAAAGAGCTGAGCTTGTGAACAGTTGCAGCCAGGGTTGGGTGTACTCTGGGGCAGAAAGAGAAGGGGTAGGATCCATTTCCTTTTGCAGCACCAGTACTAATCCTAGGTGATGTCAGTTCACCCATCTACTGTAACCCATAAAACACAGCTCTGCTTCAAAGCAAACAGCAGCAGGTATCCAATGGAAAGTGCATTTTAAAAACATGGAATTAACTATTAATCCAGTTGTTTCTGCAGAAACTATGAATCTGCTGCAAGTGATCTAACAAAGTTCTTGCAAAATGAAATAAATTGGGTTCTTCTTAATTCTTTACGATACATCAACCACCTAATAGATGGAGGTGTCTGAAGAAATGGACTAGAACCCATAATAATGCACTACAGTAATTCTAGTTAGAAGTAAAATGACACATCATTGTGCAGCTTAATGCACAATTGCAGAAAACACCCCCCTCAACTGTTTAGTTACCTTACCCCAACATGGGCACCTCCAGATGCACTTGGCCTTCAACCACTATTATCCACTATTCAGCTGATGCCAAGAGGAAGGCCAGAATATGTCATTACCTTTGCAACAAAGAGGTTGCACCTAGGTTAAAAAATGTCAAGGAACAGTCTATATAAACACACCAAATCCTGCATGAACCAACTGTCTACAAGCTAGACCATGATGGACTAGAGACAAAGAGCATGTGCAGCACAGGATATCTGCAAAATTAATGGATGGATCTCATTGAACCAACATCTCCAGCAGGAATACTGAAACCAGCCAAATATTGAACCACATGGTCAAAATAATTTCACTGCCAATAGTGGCAAGATCAGCAAAAACTGGAGGACACATATCCCTTCACACAGCTGGGAGGTTCCAGATGAGACTTTATTGCACAATCACCTTGCCTCATTCATGAAATTTTATTTGGCACGCAGGTGGTGGTGAGTTTCAGTCATTATCTTCCATTTTCTAACCTTGTATTCTCCCATTGCTGTTGGTCCTTTTTCAGAAGGCAAGGGGAGGAATGTTGACAAATAGATGGAATAGCTGCACAAATGTCTTTTGATTGCTAGCGCTAGGAAGTGTCTATCACCATCCTCTTTGTTGCAAAAGTAGGGTAGGGGGTGTCCCTCTCCTGAATTTGCAGGAAGAGCCACTCCTTTCCCAACAAGCTCAGCATCCAAGTTGCCACAACACAGTCCACACCACCTTTCCATTGGCCCTGTTCATAAATACCAGAGTTTAGTTGACGTTTTCTTGTGGGTGGTCTTACGAACCTGAAATCAAATGGGGCAGATTTGATATGGGGGGGGTATTCCCTTCTGATATTATTCCTCATACCTTCTGCCCCCATACAGTTCACTGATGCTGACATAATATAGTTGAGATGCTGCTGGCTCCAAGCAATTCTAGCTTGAATATTTCTTGACTGACATAGAATTAAGAGAGGCAGAACTGTACAGCTCCAGTAACAGATGAACTGTTTCATTGGTAGCCTCAGTTTGTGAGCCGTTTGGCCTATAAGCCTGCTCAGCAAGAGGCTTGGCACTGCACTGGAGCTACTGAAGAGTAAAACTGATTCCCTGCTTTGCTAAATTGAATCATGTGAATCACTATGGAAGATCAAAAGGTGCACAACTGGGTAGCCGTAGTATTATTAAGCAAGCAAGCAGTACTTGAAACCAGTAACATACTCAAGAGTGAGGCAGGGCTGTGTTTGTGCTTTGCACAGAAACACTGCTCAGTATCGTGTACAATATTCTTTGCATTCAGAGGATCTTGGCTTCCATTTAAATGGAAAAAGTTTCTCTTTCAGCTGTGAAGGTATGCTTGGATGGATACACCTAATGCCCAATAAATTCTTGTAAGATTTATTGGTGGGGAAGGGGAAGGAGGGGATCTCAATGAGATTTCTAAGAAGCTGGGAATTGAATCAATTTCCTCCCTTTGCTTCTATCTAGAGCAGAATTCATTTTGCAAAGAAACCAAATACAAGCAACTCTAACTTTTGTTGGAGCTTTTTTTTTAAGGCAGAGTACTTAACAACCCTGGTAATTGGGAAGATGCACATGAGCAAGTTTCTACATGGTGAGAAGAAATGATGTGCAAACAAAAGCTGGAAAGGAAGTGCAATCAGCAACATAGTGAATGGCAAATATATGCAGGTATTAAGCTGCTGTACTATAGATGACTGACATCAGCCATCTGAGCAGCATGGCTGGTGAAGCAAGCTCCTATGCCAATGGGGAATGACATGTGAGTGTATGTATATAGGTAACATACAGACACAAACGCACATAGTTTGGAAAGTGAAATCACACAACATTAAGTGTCTGTACACAAGTGTCAGCGGCATCAGTTAGATGAGTGAGATGGGCAAATTGCTACATGGCAACGCAAAAGAGGAAAGTGCACACCCTGTAAGGGTGCCCAGGCAGGCTTTGGTGAGCTTCTCAGAGTATCTCTCTGCCAGGGGGAAGGGAATCCCCACCCTACCCTGACCCACAGGGTCTCTCCTTGCAGCTTCCCCTGTGCCCGGCCCCATAGTTGCAACCCCTCCACCTCATTTGTTCTCCTCAGTGGTGGAGATCCATCGTACATTCAGGTGAGAGGCTTCCCAGGGCAGGGCGGTTTCCCCCATCACCTCTCTAGAAAGAACTTGAGGGCACGGGAGATGTTCATGCGGTGCCCAACTCGCGTCACGCCCAGATCAATGAAGTCTTCCTTCGTGAGGGACGGCAGGTGAGAGCCATCAATTTCGTTGTCCAGGAACCGATCGCGGTGCTCTCCCAGCTTCAGGTAATCCAGCCAGTCGGCCACATCGTATTTGGTCCAGAAAGGCAACGGCTTGGAGCCGAACGGCTTGTCCGTGGCTGGCGGCAGGAAGTGGGTTGGCGACAAGGAACGGCTGCCGGAAGGGAAGCCTGTGAAAGGGTGCTCGCCCCCAGAAGTGGGTGAACCGCGGAGATCAAAGACGCCGGTGTATATGGGCACAGAAGGCAGGATGGGAAGGGAGGAAGGCCTGGGGGCAGGGCTAATCTTGTGCTCACTGGGCAGGGCGGCTGGGCTGGGGGCGCGCCGCAGGGCTGGGCGGATGTCAAACTCCACACTCTTGGGATGCTTGCCTTGCGGGGACTTGGGCCAGTTGTGGAAAAGGCTGCTTACAGGCTTGGAGATCAGTGATGGAGATGTCTCATCTGGGAGCCTGGAGAAACAAAGACAAGGCATGAGAGACTGTTAACATCTACAGTTCTACCTGCAGGTAGGTAACAGGGGTAGGTGTTACCGAAAGGGTAAGTCCCTCCTAGCAGTTCTGAAACAATCTCTAGGATGGCCTTTTCAATGCAGCTACTCTTTACTGGACTACAACTGGACTCCCACAATCCCATAACTGGCTGCGGCATTATGGCAGTTGACATCCATCATCCTGAGGAAGGCTGCCCTATGAATTTCTTTACTGGCCCTCCCCTACAAGTCCTCAATGTTAGGATAAGGCTCTGCTGTATGAATGTTTAATCACAAACCTGTTGATGATCACTAGACACAGGCTGTGCATAGGGAAAAGTCACTTCACAAGAATACATGGGGAACTGTGGATCAATATCAAAAGTTCGGTGGTGAGCGTAATAAAAAAAGGTAAATGAGGAACATTTTTTTCTTAAATATTTGCCATGGATGTCTTGACAGTCAGAGGCACAAGGCAGGTATCCTAAAATGCAAGATACAACTCTATTCCAAAGTTCAGAGGTTTGGTCTGTTTTGTTTGTGTGTCTCTTATTAAATATCTGAATCTTCATCAAAACAAGGTCTTGACTGAAATGACTTTCGTGTGTTTAGTCGTTTAGTCGTGTCCGACTCTTCGTGACCCCATGGACCAGAGCACGACAGGCCCTCCTGTCTTCTACTGCCTCCCGGAGTTGTGTCAGGTTCATGTTGGTTGCTTCGCAGACACTGTCCAGCCATCTCATCCTCGGTCGTCCCCTTCTCCTCTTGCCATCACACCTTCCTAACATCAAGGTTTTTTCCAAGGACTCTTTTCTTCTCATGAGATGGCCAAAGTACTGGAGCCTCAGCTTCAGGATCTGTCCTTCAAGTGAGCATTCAGGGTTGATTTCCTTTAGAACTGATAGGTTTGTTCTCCTTGCAGTCCAGGGGATTCTCAAGAGCCTCCTCCAGCACCACAATTCAAAGGCATCAATTCTTCGGCGGTCTGCTTTCTTTATGGTCCAGCTCTCACTTCCATACATCACGACAGGAAAAACCATAGCTTTGACTATTTGGACTTTTGTTGGCAAGGTGATGTCTCTGCTTTTCAAGATGCTGTCAAGATTTGTCATCGCTTTCCTCCCAAGAAGAAGGCGCCTTTTAATTTCAGGGCTGCTGTCTCCATCTGCAGTGATCATGGAGCCCAGGAAGATAAAATTTGACACTGCCTCCATATCTTCCCCTTCTGTTTCCCAGGAGGTGATGGGACCAGTGGCCATGATCTTAGTTTTTTTGATGTTGAGTTTCAGACCGTTTTTTGCACTCTCCTCTTTCACTCTCATTACAAGGTTCTTTAATTCCTCCTCACTTTCTGCCATCAGAGTGGTATCATCTGCATATCGGAGGTTGTTGATATTTCTTCCGGCAATCTTAATTCCGGCTTGGGTTTCTTCCAGTCCAGCCTTCCGCATGATGTATTCTGCATATAAGTTAAATAAGCTGGGGGACAATATACAGCCTTGCCGTACTCCTTTCCCAATTTTGAACCACTCAGTTGTTCCATGACCAGTTCTAACTGTTGCTTCCTGTCCCACATATAGGTTTCTCAGGAGACAGATAAAGTGGTCAGGCACTCCCATTTCTTTAAGAACTTGCCATAGTTTGCTGTGGTCCACACAGTCAAAGGCTTTCGCATAGTCAATGAAGCAGAAGTAGATATTTTTCTGGAACTCTCTGGCTTTCTCCATAATCCAGCGCAAGTTAGCAATTTGGTCTCGAGTTCCTCTGCCTCTTCGGAATCCAGCTTGTACTTCTGGGAGTTCTCGGTCCACATACTGCTGAAGCCTACCTTGGAGGATTTTGAGCATAACTTTGCTAGCGTGCGAAATGAGTGCAATTGTACGGTAGTTGGAGCATTCTTTGGCACTGCCTTTCTTTGGGATTGGGATGTAGACTGATCTTTTCCAATCCTCTGGCCACTGTTGAGTTTTCCAAACTTGCTGGCATATTGAATGTAGCACCTTAACAGCATCATCTTTCAAGATTTTAAATAGTTCAACTGGAATGTCATCACCTCCACTGGCCTTGTTGTTAGCCAGGCTTTCTAAGGCCCACTTGACTTCGCTCTCCAGGATGTCTGGCTCAAGGTCAGCAACTACATTGTCTGGGTTGTCCGGGATATCCAAATCTTTCTGATATAATTCCTCTGTGTATTCTTGCCACCTCGTCTTGACGTCTTCTGCTTCTGTTAGGTCCTTCCCATTTTTGTCTTTTATCATGTTCATCTTTGCGCAAAATGTTCCTCTAATATGTCCAATTTTCCTGAACAGATCTCTGGTCTTTCCTTTTCTGTTATCTTCCTCTATTTCTTTGCATTGTTCATTTAAGAAGGCCCTCTTGTCTCTCCTTGCTATTCTTTGGAAGTCTGCATTCAACTTTCTGTAACTTTCCCTATCTCCCTTGCATTTTGCTTCCCTTCTCCTCTCTGCTATTTCTAAGGCCTCGTTGGACAGCCACTTTGCTTTCTTGCATTTCCTTTTCTTTGGGATGGTTTTCGTTGCTGCCTCCTGGACAATGTTACGAGCCTCTATCCAAAGTTCTTCAGGCACTCTGTCCACCAAATCTAGTTCCTTAAATCTGTTCTTTACTTCCACTGTGTATTCATAAGGGATTTGGTTTAGATTATACCTGAGTGGCCCAGTGGTTTTTCCTAATCTCTTCAGTCTAAGCTTGAATTTTGCTATGAGAAGCTGATGATCAGAACCGCAGTCAGCTCCAGGTCTTGTTTTTGCTGACTGTATAGAGCTTCTCCATCTTTGGCTGCAGAGAATATAATCAATCTGATTTCGATATTGCCCATCTGGTGATTTCCATGTATAGAGTCGCCTCTTGTGTTGTTGGAAAAGAGTGTTTGTGATGACCAGCTTATTCTCTTGACAAAACTCTATTAGCCTTTGTCCTGCTTCGTTCTGAACTCCAAGGCCAAACTTCCCTGTTGTTCCTTTTATCTCTTGGCTCCCTACTTTAGCATTCCAGTCCCCTAGAATGAGAAGAACATCTTTCTTTGGTGTCAGTTCTAGAAGGTGTTGTAAATCTTCATAGAATTGTTCAATTTCAGTCTCCTCAGCAATGCTGGTTGGTGCATAAACTTGGATTATTGTGATGTTGAATGGTCTGCCTTGGATTCGTATTGACATCATTCTATCATTTTTGAGATTGTATCCCATTACAGCTTTTCCCACTCTTTTGTTGACTATGAGGGCTACTCCATTCCTTCTACGGGATTCTTGTCCACAATAGTAGATATGATAATCATCTGAGCTGAATTCGCCCATTCCTGTCCATTTTAGTTCACTGATGCCCAGGATGTCAATGTTTATTCTTGCCATCTCCTGTTTGACCACCTCCAGCTTCCCAACGTTCATAGATCTTACATTCCAGGTTCCTATGCAGTATTCTTCTTTGCAGCATCGGATTTTCCTTTCACTTCCAGGCACGTCCACAGCTGAGCGTCCTTTCGGCTTTGGCCCAACCACTTCATTAGCTCTGGAGCTACTTGTACTTGTCCTCCACTCTTCCTCAGTAGCATGTTGGACGCCTTCCGACCTGAGGGGCCCATCTTCCAGCGTCATATCTTTTAGCCTTTTGTTTCTGATCATGGGGCGTTCTTGGCAAAGATACTGGAGTGGCTTGCCATTTCCTACTCCAGGTGGATTGCGTTTAGTCGGAACTCTCCACTATGTCCTGTCCGTCTTGGGTGTCCCTGCACGGCATAGCCCATAGCTTCTCTGAGTTACTCAAGCCCCTTCGCCACGACAAGGCAGCAATCCATGAAGGAGGAAATGACTTTCACAGTGAATCAATTCAGGTTTTAAATTAAGGAAAATAATATTTAACATAGAATTGTTTTTCTGCAGTTGAATTTATTATTACAATATGCAGCCTTCTTGGAGCGCATACAGATCTCTCCAAGTCCAGCTTATCCCCTAGTGATGGCCATAAAGTGGGAAAAGGGCCCTTCCCTTTGGAAAGGTATTGTAAGCCAAGTACAGCATTAAGCCTCAGAGGACTCATGGCTCTGTTTCACAATGGCTGTGGAAAGGGAAGGAATTTGAAGAGGAGACAAATGCTATCAGGGCAATCCCAGCTTCTCCTGCTCTTTAGAGGTAGATGTACCTGAGATGCCTTCCAGTCCATCTCAGGTACTGCGGAGAGGATCAAATACAAGTCAGCAACTGTGGGCCCCACTACAAACCTATCTCATGCAATGTATGAAGCAACACTGAATTGCTGGAAGGAGAGATATTTGTTACAAACCCGCAGGGGTGGGGCAAGATTATAGCAAGAAATGGATTCCTGCTCTCTCTCCTCCATTCATGTTCTACAACAGTTCAGAAACACTTTGATCTCTTTTCTCCAAGCTCCAGTTTAGCTCCTTATTACAGAACACCTTCTATGCTACCAGCCTTTCACGCCCTGCTCTATCTCTGTTCTAGCCTATTAGAATGATAATTTCTTCTTGGCCCTTTCTCATTTAAAATGAGAAAGCACCCCAAAAAGGACCCCCCCTTCCCTTCCAAATGCAGGAGTCCTATCTCACAATCCACTTTTCCTAACTACTTGAAGTCAGACTACTTTAATTATATGTACTGGGTATAAGATTCCAACCTCCCTTTTCACCAAATCAAATGGCATTCGAGGAACTGCAGTGAATTCTCCCGGCACAGAGGTGACTGCAGATGAATGACAGAATGGAGCAAATAAAACTCAGCAATGTGACTGCACTGAATGAAGAGGATCTGTGAACTCAGTGTGTCTACTCCTAGGCACATGTACACATGCAGTGCCTACAGCACCAAGGCAGTCCCGTCGCACTATGGGAATGCAGGAAGCAGAGGAGGTGGCCACTGGGAGGTAATGTCAGCAAAAAAGAGATGAACCAGACATGGACGATTCAGTTACACAGACACCAGACAGCTATCTATGATTAGAGCCATAAAGTGTAGGTGACTGCAAAGGTGGGCAACTAAACCTCAGAAGCTCCAGAACACAATGTATCGCACCCCATCCCCCTTCCAGATAGCCTAAAAGCCAGATCTCCTGCTATAATATTTTAGAATCTACATCTTTAGGTTCTTCCCTCTGAGTGTGTTGGAGTACAGTTCCCATCATACTCACAGACAGCCTGCCTTATTCTGGGTAGCTGCATGGATCGGGTAGAAAAGATAAGTGAATGGGCAGTTTGGTCTCAGATAGGAAGTGCCCCCCTGCCCAAGGCCCTTTGTGCAAGCCTACTTCAAAATCTGGACCTGGTATAGAGAGTAAGGCTCAAAACCCTCTCCAGAGCCTGAGTGAATGGAGTATTCCCTAAGAGGCACCTGGCTGTCCTTTGCAATGTCACAAGGCAAGCACAAGGAGTTCCTCAGCAGGCACATCTGTTGGAAAGTGTCAGAACAGATAAAAGGAAATATTACTTCCTTCAGTGAGGAATTAAATTATGGCATTTGCTCCCAGTGAACATGGTGGTAAACAGGGATGGCTCTAAAATGGAACAAAGGAAATTTTGTGTGTGTGTGTGTGTGTGTGTGTGTGAGAGAGAGAGAGAGAGAGATCCTGTGGGAATCTTGGTTGCCAATGTGGGAACAGAATGCTCTAAAAGGGAACAAAGGAAATTTTGTGTGTGTGTGTGTGTGTGTGTGTGTGTGTGTGTGTGTGTGTGTGTGTGTGTGTGTGTGTGTGTGTGTGTGTGTGTGTGTGTGTGTGTGTGTGTGTGTGTGTGTGTGTGTGTGTGTGTGTGTGTGTGTGTGTGTGTGTGAGAGAGAGAGAGAGAGAGAGAGAGAGAGAGAGAGAGAGAGAGAGAGAGAGAGAGAGCGAGCGAGCTCCTGTGGGAATCTTTGTCAACCACCATCTTGATCTATATCAGCAAAAGAAAAAGAAAAAAGAAAAGAAAAACAGCCCCTCCAGTCAAGACAAAAAGCTAGAGATCTGGGAAGGGTATGCAGTCTTAGGCATATCACAGAAACAAGTGCCATCAGGAAACCTGCCATCAAAATGAGAAACCAAAAAGGAGTCCATGGCAAAAGCGTTTCTGCGCTTCATGAGCACCGAGGATCTCCTTTCACATTTCCATACGGATAGCTCTGCATAGTTGACCAGAAGATTCCCTCACTCCTTCCACCAATGTTATTGGTTACACTCACAAGTTAGTGGCTCAAAGGCATGCCCTGAAAAATGTTCATTTGCAGCAGGAAATTCTGAACCACCGAATCAAAAACACATGCCAATGAATTTTTGGCCAATGTATGTTACAGTCAAAACCCTCACATTTTCCTCACTCTTCACACTCAAGATATCTTTAATATCTGACATTAGGGAAAGATCCCTGTCTATTACTGTATTACTCTGAAGATATATATTTGCTGGAATGTTTTCCAAGCCTGGGACTTTGTAAGAGGCAATCATATCTTGCTTATGCAATGAATACACATGGGCACACAGAGACTCTATATACATGTATGTGGTGCTGCTTTAGATGTGACTGCATGACTTTGCCAACAACAGCTGATATGTGTATCTAGCAGAGAGCATCTCTCTTCTGCGTGCACACAAGAGCAACACGGAATGGTAAGTGCCTGTACTTTAGCTGTCAGCCAGAGATATAGCAAGCATAGGCACAAGGAGAAGCAGAGTGGGCACCCTTGCCCATGAAAACATGAGGTGTGAAGATTACTGTTTATAGCACATCTTTGTCCTGAGCCTGCCAATACAAGCAATGTGATGGTGGTTAAAAAAATTATTTAAAAAAAGCCAAGCATTGAGGGGAGAATGAGAAAAGGAGACAAACCCAACTGAAACACGAGATGCGGCATGCACGGGGCTCGCTTCCTGCCTTCTGCTCCTGCTCCTGCTCCTCCAGGCGCTTAGTACCTTTGCCTCTGTAGGGAACTAGGCCTCTCGGAACCAAAAGAAGCCACTGCATCAGGTGGCCGTGACCAAGACACCCCACCCATCTGCTGCAGCTTGGTGCTCAACTCGCTGATGATGCTGGCCTTCATGGTGGACATGGGGGAGGCCTTGGCTTCCTCCCATGGCAATGGAGGTTTCTGTGACAGTTCTTTGCCTGGCTCAGTGGCGGCTGGTTGCTGGTGGTAGGGAGGGGCCGGGGTGAGGGCAAACATGTTCTCAGTACATGCTGAAACCGAGATAGTGGAGCTGGTTGGGGTAGCCACAGGCAAGCGGCCTGGGAACGGCCGGGAACGTAGTTTAGTCTGCAGAGGGCTCTTGTCTGTGATAGTGCTGCTGCCACCTCCACTGCCGCCTCCTCCTCCACCACCACCACCACCACCACCACTGCCGCCGCCGCTTCCCCCAAATGCCTGCCCGTCCAAGTAGGTGATGTAGGTGTCCAAAAGTTCGGTGCCTTCCCCTGACATGCTGGACAGTGTGGAGACACTGCTGATGGTCTCCAAGTGGTGGTCACTGCTGCTTCGGCTGTCCACCTCCTCAATTCCCGAGTCGGTCACTGCTTCGGGGGCCTCTGCTGCGGGGATGGCAATGGATGACACGACGGAAGAGAAGTTGACATGAGGGGCCTCCTTGGTTTCTGTCGTTCCAGCTTGGGTGAGGGTAGCCACTTCGCTGTCGTAAGAGGTCAAGCTGGAGGCTGTGGAGTCTAAGGTAGCTGGGGCAGAAGGGGCCGCTGGAGGCGCCACGGTTGGGGGCAGCTCATTGGAAGCTTTGGGAGGGGATTCTGGTTTATCAAAGCTGTTGGAGAATTCGAGGGGTGGTGGGAGTGGCTCTGTGAAGACAAACTCATCGTCAACGTCAATGGAAGGAGCAGGAGGAGGCAACACCAATAATGGGAGCCCGTTTTCTTCAGCCACTCGCTCTGCCGGTGGAGCAGGGACCTCAACCTTCCCACTTTCATGACCTCCTCCTCCTCCTCCCTCCTCCTCCTCCTCTGCTGGACGACAGTTTTCCACAAAGCGCACATGCAGCTCCAACTTCTCTCCTTCCTCGGGCCGTTTTTCCCAAGGGGCGACCTTGGCTGAGGTTGGAGTCTGCTGTTCAGGTGAGTGATGCCGGGGGCTCTCTGGTTCCTTGCGTGGTGATGCCGGCCGCTGGTGGGGGTGATGCTGCTGCTCTGATGTTCCCCAGAGACGTAAGATGGAACTACCAGGGGATTCAGGGGTTTTAGGGGTCTCCCCAAAACGGGGTGAGGATGGCCGTGAGTGTCTGTCTTCTCGGCTTTCCTGCTGGGACTGGGACTCCTTTAAGGCCCGCTCACGAGCAACTAAGGCGAGCCCCAAAGGGGATCCAGGATCCAAAATCTTGCCAGTCAGCGGGTGAATGAGCGGAGTTGAATGGGGCTGGAACTGGGGCAGGAAACTAGAGCACACCGAGGTAAAAGCGCTGGTGGTGCTGGCTCCATATGTTTTAGGGACACGAGACTGGAAGTAACCAGAGCTGCTCCCGCCAACAGCACTGCTACTGCCAAAGCCAGGAGCCATATTGAGCTGGATGTAGGGATCACTAGAAAACATGCCTTCATCAATGGATTTGGAGTGGCGGAGACGGGGCATGGGGGTCTGCTGGGACTCATCATCTGGCTGTTCAGTGGAAAGGAACAGGGCAGATTTGCGCCGAGCCTCGCTGTACCACTCACGGTCCCGCCGGGCAGCCCCAACCAAGGCTGCCCCAAACTGGCTGGTGAAATCCATACTGTTATGGAGCTGAAGTGAGGGGACAGGCACCACTGGCTCTGGCTGGCTCTCTGCCTCCATGCTGCTCCCTTGGCTACTGCGCCCGCTGCTGCTAGTTGAGGGAGCTTTAATTATGATGGTGGGGATAGGGATAGAGCTCTTCTCAGGTGGTGCAGATGACGGGGGCTGCAATGTCGATGGCTGCATCTGGGAGGGGCCAGTACCCTGCTGCTGCTGCTGCTGCCGCTGCTCATCTTCCACCTTGGTCTGCTTGACCAGTGGCCCCTTCCGGCGCATGGGCTTGGTGGGAACGTACATGGCGGTGTTAGTAGCCCGTGGGGGCAGGTTGTAGTAGCGAAGGTCAGGGGCATGGCCACGCCAGCCACGAGCGGTTGACCCCTCAGCCCCTTGTTCGGACTCTTGGCGATAAAGGGACATCTTGTCACGGATACGTGGGGGTGGTTCATAGGGTGGCTCCTGATGCAAGGACGCCGAATACAACTTGGCCTCAGCACTGGGATTGAAGGTTGAGCGGGCCGAGGGCGTAACTCGACCAGATGCTGAGGGGGAGGTACTGCTGTATGGGGGGTCAGGTGGGGAAGTGGTTGGAGGTGGTGGGATGTCATCAGAACCAGGGACTGAAAGGCTTCGACTAAACTTCATGCTAGGGGGAGCGAGGTAGGGCTTATCGTCCTCAGCAGCTCCTGTGGAGGGAAGCAATGCAACCATCACCAATTTATTCTCCCATTCCTCTGTTGTTTGACCAAACAAAACTACCTCTGTATTTACCTTCATGAAAATACATCCTGCATCTATAATAAGCTATCATGTGGGAAGTTGTTTCTCTCTCATTACTTGTTATGACAGGGGCTGGACTTAATGATCTATAAAGTCCCTTCTAGCTCTGCAGTTCTAAGATGTTGATTACCACTGGTTATTCTTCTTATGAGTTATTGCTCCAATAGCTTGCAGTGAGCAATCACACAGTGGCGCTTCAAACAGCCAGACTATTGTGTAATAACTGTATATTCCCAAGGGTAACATGGCTATAAAATTTTAAACCTAATTTCTTAGGGCCCCAGCCTAAGAAATTCGATCAACTCAGCACAGTCAACAGTCAGGATGACAAGGAAAATGCAATCCAAAGCATCCAGAAGGTACCAGTCAGGACACCTAGAGCAGTGGTGCTCAAGCTTGGGCAACCCCAGGTGTTCTTGGACTGCAATTCCCAGAAACCCCTGCCAGCAGAATTAGTGGTGAAGGCTTCCGGGAGTTGCAGTCCAAGAACACCTGCATTAGCCAAGTTTGGGAAACTCTGCCGTACAGCATCTATAGAACTTTTTTTCTTCTCTGTTCCTACCCATCTCCTTTGGCCCACTTACAGAGCTTATTACATTCTCTCCAGACCCCATCTCACCAATTGACTTCTGGCGGAGCATCATGCCTGGAGGATGACTGGTGGGTAAGTATGAAGGGCGCTCATAGCTGGCCTGGCCAAGACGGTGCTGATCAAAACTAGGCTGAAAAGAATAAAATAAAGACAGGGATACAAAATAAGTCAGAACATTTGTAATGGCAACAATAAAGGCAGGCAAAAGAACCAAAGAAATGTGCCCAGAGTGAATGACAACTGTTAACAACTACTCCTTCTAAGACTGAACTGTACTGAATTTCAGTATCAACAGAAATTAATCCAAAATGAAGTTATCAGGAAACAAGAAGGTATTGCAAAGCTGATAAACCCCAATGCTAATAAAAGTACAAAGATTTTTGGGGAAAAGTTTTTAAGAGGACAACATCCAATGCCAAGGTTCAATGAAAACTGGAGATGTTCTGTTGTCACCAGTACTGGATTAATGTATCAGCTAAGTAAACTTAGGGTCCCTGATTATGTGATGCCTGTGGCTTCAAAAATTTTACATTTCTCCTTCTGTTAGAATTTCTTTTCTTTTACTAATGCTATGAAGCAAACTTGACATTGGAATGTTAAGTGACAACTGGCAGGGGAAGCAGGGAGAAAGAGTGGAATGTCCTACTTGGTGTGACTGGATGGCTTGAACCCTTAACAGAAGTTACCCCGTTGGAAGGATGGACATGTTGCAACATTCTGTTGCAATCCCATTCTTGGGTGAAACCTCTGTCTTTGCACAATGAAACCTGAATGTTACAAAAACATTTGAGATGAACATGCTATTGCAGCAGACTTGCAATACTGATCTGCTTAAAAGTTAAAAGGAGTAAAAATAAGGCAGCTGGGGAGAGGGCTGTTTCACATAATGGTGAAACATTTCCTGTTCACACCTGATGCCCTCCTTATGTATGGGATAACTACAGCCATTACAGCCATTACCCAGCCAACATGCTTAATGGATGTGTGATGTGGTGCTGGAGTTTAAAAAAGAACTGCTGGATAGCTCAGTGGTTTAGATATCTGACTGTAGAGCCAGAGGTTGGGAATTCGATTTCCCACTGTGCTTCCCTGGCAGTGGCTGGACTCAAGGATCCATAGGATTCCTTCCCGCTCTGCAGTTCTAAGACTGCAACATATCTGAAGGATCCCAAGTTGGAAATGGCCAATGTTACTGTGTTGCTGTCCTCCACATCTCTGCCTGGTCCTTTTTTGCCCTTTTTCCTTCAAACATAATTTCTCCAATAGTATACAGTTTGGTACAGGTCTGCTGGATAGCTCAGTGGTTTAGGTCTCTAGCTGCAAAGCCAGAGGTTGGGAGACTGATTCCCCGCTGTGCCTCCTGGACAGAGGCTGGATTCGATGATCCTTAAGGTACCTTCCAACTCTGCAGTTCTATGATTATTATTATAATGTATTATTATTATCCTACCTCACTTGAAAAATAGTTCTTGGCAGTGCCCCGTGACTTCCCCAAAGAAGGAAGCCCTCCACTTCCACACCCATCACCTACGCTGATCGTCTGTTGAGCTGCTGCCAGGATCTCATCCAATTTGTCTGCAACGAGGAGGAAACAGAAAGAGGAAAATCATCATAAAAATGGAAGACTGCCACCATCTTAATACAGTTCTTCACAAGGACCAGTCTACCTCCCTTTACCCATTAGACACAAGTAATGCTCTTCTTGATCAGTTTGCTCCTAGGCAGAATCATGCTTCAGGTGACCAGGTTTCAATCCTGTTTTGTTCCATCCGTCACCATAATCAGTATCAATGTGTTTAATGTACAGAGAAGAAATGTGTACTCAAGATTCAGTATCAGTAATCTGTGCCAAATTAATGTAGGTATTTTCTTGTTTAGGAATTAAAGAGCATTGCACCATAAGATCAGGGTCATAGGAACATATGAAGGTGTTCTATACTACTACTCATCTTGTCCAGTGTTACTTACTCTTAAGTGTGGGAATCTGTAGTTGTCCAGTTGTTGAATTACAATCCCCAGCATCTCTGACTGGTTGTCATGCTGGCTGGGGATGATGGGAGTTGGAGTCCAAAAATACCTGGAATGTCATAATTACTCACTCCTGGATTGGCAGATTTTGTGCTGAACACTGCCCTGGATCTAGCCAAGGCAGCTAGACTCTGCTTTTATATTTCACTAAGAGGCAGAATATTTGATATTGTGACCTGGCAATCCAACCTCAGAGGCTGACGCTTGTTCTATTTCTGCTTACCATAGCATTCTATTATACTGAAGACGCACATCTACTCCCTAGCACAAATAAAATGATTCCATGTCATGCTTACCCCAAAACAGCCAAAAGAAAAATGAGTCTTTAGGACCTGTACATGTCATGCAAATGGAGTAGATTTTGAAAAATTTATTTTACACAGACTGGATATTTGTGCTGAGATAACCCACTCCTGCCTACTGACAGGAGCACTGGGGTATGCTTTGTACTCACTCAGAGCCATTTGATAGACAGTCCGCTTCTTATCGGGGCCCATTGTTGGCTCGTAATCTGCAGAGACGACAGGAGGGGAGGATAATGGGAGGGTGCAGGGTGGTGGTGGGTGGATTGGTGATGGTGCATCAGGGAGGACCAGTTTGTGGAGCTGCCCACACATAAGTGGGTGGTGGCGACGGATGAGAGCATTGGTGGGAGAGTGCAGAGCAGGGTTTGGGAAGAGGCAATGAGAGATAAGCAGGTGGGTCAGTGTGTGTGTGGAGGGGGGTGAGGAATGTGTGACACTCACCTGCTGCTTTCTTCTTCCAGGGGGAGACTGAACGGTGAGAGGGAAATAGTAAGAGGGGAAGAAATTAGCATCTCTGCTTGTGAGAGAACAGGGGACTGGGAAGGAGGTCTGGGACTCCAATTTGGCACTGAAGGGAAGGGCAGAGTATCAGGTAAAAGATGTTGAGGGAGAGACAGAATCGGGGCATCAACCTATCTGTCTCTGCCCACAACTGGGACTATTTTATGTGTCAAGTAAAATGGGGATAGTCGTAACTAGTTTCTCAATTAGCGGTGGCTCTTCATATCCTGCTGGATTGCAACTCCAGATCCTGATGGACTACAACTCCCATCAGCCCTAGCTGGCATGGAGAGGGACCAAGGGAGCTGCAATCCAATGATATCTGGAGGACTGCACATTCCATATCTCTGCTTTAACCTTTCTCAGGTGGTGATCTAAGAAAAAGTATGTAGGTAGTATTTTACCTAGCAATGGTAAAACAATAAAATGATTAAACAAGTAATCATATCAGATTACTTATATTGCTGCTGATCTCTGTGTCTGTTTGGTTTCCGCAAAAAAATCCCCATCACATACCACAAAATCTCTGGCTCTCTAATCCTTGACGCAGGAGGATCACTAGCACTGGTTAGAACCAGGTCACAGATCAAAGCAGGGAGACATCCCTTAAGCAATGAGATGACTTACAATATCCTGAAGGGCCAGGGGCAGAAACCACTGTGTCCCCGTTTCTCATAAAGGGAGGTGTGCGTATGTGTCTGTGTACGTGCATGAACCTGTATGTAAACCGATAGTCCCCTTATTATCGGGGCAATTCTGGGGACCAAGGGAACAGGAGCTCACCTTTCTCCACTGTGACAGGTCAAAGATTTGAGAATCCAAGGCAGCAGTGGGTGGACAAAAAAATGAAGATGGAAACAAAAGTAAAGTGAGAACATACCGCTTCCCAACACTACCATCATGATCCAGAAACACTGCATGGTCTGTGTTTATCGACCAGCATGTATTTCAAATTTTGTAACCATTCCAATTTGTCAAAATCATGCAATCAGAATAAAGATGTTGATTTTGTTTATGTGACCCAAATAAAAGAAGGTTTAATTTTCTCAATTTATTCCAGCTGTAAAATCAGTTCTGAATAGACACTACTTTCTTTGCAGATACTATCCCAGACAAAAATATAGGATTCCCCAGCTATACTGTAACAGTAAAACTAGGATTTTAATGAAATATGAAAAAAAGACTCCAAGTTCATGATTCTCTAAGTATATAATTGAGCATGGCTTTCACCATAGCTAGTCCTATGTTTTAGTATTTCTGTTGGCATCAACCTCACATCTTATGTAATATTCGCTGTTTCCCCTCTGAATACATCCAGGTGCCTTCCTAATTACGCCACGATCACTCTAGTTTAGCAACCCACAAAGATAGCTTTCAATTGGAAGAAAACATAATCATGTTCTAAAACAGTCGTTTCCTTGGGTTACCTTGGGTAACTCAGGTGTTCTTAGACTGCAACTCCCAGAAACCCCAGCAAGCACAACTAGTGGTCAACGCTTCAGGGAGTTGCAGTCCAAGAACACCTGGGTTACCGAAGCTTGGGAACCCCTGTTCTAAAGCAACTTCACATCAAATTAGACCAGCAGGTCAAATTACCACCTGGGGTCACCTCATAGCCCCCTTTGTCTTAAGTATGCCTTCTGTAACAGTCATCAGATTTAACTCTAGCTGTCTAGAGTCCAATGGAAAGTTTCCTTTCACTGTTGTTGTTATTTCCTGGTCAAGCTGGTTCTCACTGGCAACCCTATGAATTAATCACTTCCAAAAGTCCTATCACCAATATTCTTTCATTATCCAGGGTGAAACCATAACCTTTTTTTCCTACTCTGGTTGAATTTGCCCTAAGCCACTACTCCTTTGTGTTCTAGGGCCCTTAATAACAGCTCAACTGGTTGTTCAGTCTGATTCATGTATCAGCCTATGTAAAATGGGACTGGGCAGCCTTTGCTGAGTGATCTGGAGAGATTACTCCAGTTATTTCCTAAGCAGAGCTTATATAAATTATTATTTTTTGCAATATAACGCCCAGAGTCTTGAGCCAGCACAGCTTGTAACTATGTTGACTGGGGGATTCCAGGACTTGTAGTAAAAAAAATATAACACTACCAAGCTCTGCATATAGTGCAGTACATCTTTCCCTGCTGTATAAAGTATGTAGGTATGAGAAATACAGCATGGACAGGGTTGGCAAGGACAGTTTTTTCCATACACTAGCCATAGGAAACAATAACCAGTGACCATTCTTACCCATTTCTTCTAACTCAGATGTCATGGATTTGGAACGCAAAGAGATGGCTGGAGGGGGCAGTCGTCTTGTCTGCTGTGGTGCAGCTGAAGTTAAAAACAAAAAGCAGGTCAAAAGGTGTGCATTACAATACAGTATTCTCATCACCAGTCATTCAACCAATCTCCTTGCCTCACACCTTCTTCATCTCTCAGGAAACTTAGGCCATATGCTGAGCCACCAGGGCAGGGATAGACAATGTGTTGCCCCCCAAATATTGCTGGACTAGAACTTTTGCCATCTCTTACTGCGGATATGTC
Source organism: Pogona vitticeps (assembly GCF_051106095.1). Taxonomy (NCBI): domain Eukaryota; kingdom Metazoa; phylum Chordata; class Lepidosauria; order Squamata; family Agamidae; genus Pogona; species Pogona vitticeps. The sequence continues at coordinate 101,629,172 of NC_135788.1, forward strand.
AGTAATGTCTGATGGGAGCTGCCAGTCAACAACATGTGGAGCTCCATAGGTTGGTCATCACTGTACCAAGATAAGGAAGGGGAGAAGTGAAGGTGGCAGCATAACAATGAAAGGCAGATTTCTTGGGGATCATATACAAATTCCAGTTAGTGCTCCTGAAGAAGAATCACATAATCTGAAATGAACCGAGACTAACATATAGCTCATTCTACATCTCTGAGATCTCCTTCCCTTTGATTTTTTCCAAGGCTGCAGTCCCATTAACACTTATCTGTGAATAAAATTAATTAAACTTAATATATTTCTGAATGGGCAAATATACAAACTGTGTGGTCCCTTTCCAGGCATAGTTTTGCTCAAAAGGAACACAAGGATTTGAATTCCAAAAACCTTAAGCTTTCATGAACATGGAAAACCAGACAACTGCCTTATAACAGGGGTTGTTTCCAAACAAGGTTTTGATCCTGCAGATGTTATCCTTCTATTATGGAATTTTGTGCACTTGTGGTCTATTAATAAGCCACTACAGTGGATGTCTTGCTTCTCAAGCCACAATAATTTTTCTCCAGAACCTGGTGGCCTTTTACTTCTGAAATCCTTGATGAAATTCTATTTTCTCTCCTCCCTCAAGAATTACCAACAGCAGTGGTGTCAGGTCTGGATTTGGAGGCTGAAGCCAGGAATCCATTCACTTAAACATGCAGGATGGCCCACAAATACAACAGTGATGGCTTAATATCTTTTGATGTAAGTGGAATGTGGTAGCATGCATTATTATCCAAGGAGTGGAAGAAGGCTGTAAGGTCATTAAGTCCACACAGTCTAAAATGCCTTAATGACACCAATGATTATTATTCCTGGACAGAGCTTGGACAACTTCTCTTTTTGGATTACAAATCCCAGGATGCACCAGCCACCACGTGTGACCATTCTGGTTAGGGGCTTCAGGGAATTATAGCCCAAAAAGTAACTTTTCCACATTTTGCAGTAGGTCCTAGTGAAATTTCATGAGTATAGCCTCCGTATCTCTATCTTAAAGGCTGCTTTCTCCATTTAGGGAACCAGAAGCTGTGTGTACCAGAATGCACCATGGTACCTTTCTTCTTCATGGCCTCCTCCATTTCTGGGTTCCGCGTTACCATGACAACTTTCACCATCAAGTTGTTCCCGCCCTGACGAATCATGTTGACAACCTGTCTGTGGCCCACCTTCACCACATTCTGTCCATTTACCTGGAATGAAGGTGTAATGGTTAAGTTGTTGCAAGAGACCTGGGCAGGGGAAGAAGGGTCAGAAGAGGGGAGGGTAACAATGACAATATTGCTTTTTCCTAACAGTGAGCTCCCTATTTTCTGCTGCTTACTGGTCATTATGGGAAGCAGGAAGCTAAACCAGACAGAATTTGGTCCAACCCAGTAGGACTGTTCTTTAGTGGTATGGCAGGAAATTTTGAAGTGGAATTGTTCATTGTTTCAGTACTCATAGCCATGTTCAGAAGGAGTGTCCCAAAATGCAGATATCAGATCCATATCAGAAAAAGCAATTTTAGCAATTTTTGTTTGCCTTCTTAAAGACCCCAAGGAGCAGGTATTTTGTAAAGCTAATGGAAATTAGCTACTTCTTCAAGGCCAAGTCAATCCAATGCAATTTTGTACTATAAGAATAGCTCATAATTTATTCTTCTGGAAATTCCCTATCTCTGTAGCTGCAATTAAGATTGCAGCTAAGTTTAGAGGGGAAAAAGGTAATCCTGGGGGTGGGGTGCCAGATGATATTAGTATCCATGTTAATGAAAACATCCCACAGGCTGGACATCATTAACTCCAGTTCCATTCCAATAATGTTCTTCTTATGTTTCTTATCACTGATACGGACTGGTGGAAGAATAATGGAGATGCCAGTTTTTGAAGAAGACAAAACAAAACTCACACATTTACAGGATACACTATTTAATGAAAATGCATTTGAAAAGAAAAAACTGAATGAGCCATTGAAACTATGAACTTTTCTTTCCATCTAGGAAAACACTAAAATGTACTGAAGCTTTTTAAATTACTGATTAAATAACGCCACAATGTGTGAAAGTTTTCAAATACTGGAGCCCAGTACAGCTGCCCATAGAAGCCTCCTATATCATCTTGAGGTGCATGGCATGAGAGTTTGTGACACATCCAGTATGTCTGACATACCTATATCTAGGCTAGACTACAACAATATGTTTTGAAGATGATTCAGAAACCTCAGCTTGTGCAGAATGTGGCCACTGGCATTTTTACAGGAGTTGCAAGCTTGGGTCTATTTGCAATAGTTGCTGAGGCATTTCCAAGCCCATTTCAAGGTTTGGGCCTTGATCTTTAATGCTTTAAGTAAGTATCATCCATATCTCGTTAACCTGCATATGTCTAATTCTCTTAGTTGGTATCTCTACAAGGTTCGGGGACACCAAAGATAGTGTCTTACTCATGATGGCCGTATGGATGGCTCCATCTAGTATTTGTTTTAAGAGGGTTTTTACAAACCTACCTCTTTTTTCTTTAGATTTAACCCAAGCATTTTTCCTCATAAGCTGTGCTTATAGAACTGATTCAATTTAAACTTCTTTTACAATTAATTTATGACATATGAACTTGTCCTATTAATATAAAATTTAATGTTTTACACCATAAGTAACTTGGGGAGAACTGAAGCCTTGAGAAGTTGGATAAAAATATATCAAATATTATTTTTGTAAAGTTATTAAAAGTTCTGAGAGGAGTCGTTGAATGGGCCCCTCCTGCCAAAACATTACCTCAATGAGGAAATCCCCCATGCGGAGACCAGCACGCCAGGCCACGCCTCCTTCATCCACTGACTCTAAGTACTGCAGAGCAGGGAAAGCGGGAGTGGGTGTAAACTCCTCAATTGGGGTCTGTGCTGTAAAGAAAAGATATGTTAAGTGATGCCTCTAGAGCTAGGCTGAGAAGCTAAGGTGGCACCCAGAGGGCAAGATACAGGACTGGGGCTTCACCTGGCATCCCCTATGAAATAATACAAACGCTGTGCTTCACCCGCATGATCTGTTTTGCACACTAGGAATCAGAAATGCAGCATGCTCACAAAGTCAGTGCCTTCATGAAAAAACACTATCCTTTCTCTTATTACTATGAAATTGCAGCCAGTAAGGCTAGCCTATGGAAATTTGCTTGCTGAGGCAAAGGACAAGATGGTATCCCTTTCCTACGTTCACAAGCCAACTGGTCTGGCAGTTAGATCTTATTTCACCGTTATTGATGGGATAACATCTTTCCCCACACTTGAAGAAGCAGGTTGGTTTAAAGGGCGCAGGATATGCAGGTCTGTCCTCCAATTGAATGGAACAGCTGAGGAGTTCATGAGCAGCATCTGGGAGCTGACCACTGCTCCCCCCCACTCCCGGACCTGAGGCCTGAAACAGTCACTTTGCTCTCTCTGACAGAAAGGTCACCCAACTCCCACATATATCTGAGATGAGGGTGTAGGCTTCTACGGCAAGGATATTATCTTCAAAGCAAATCTGAACATTAGCATCTCTTATTTCAAAGCACAGCACACAACTTGGCGCTCTTATTGAATACAAGCTAAGGATCAAGAACCAGGCAGGTTGGCTTTACATACTCTACTGGGTGGTAACCCCTACCACCCATTTCTTAAAACCAGTTTCCTGTGGTCCCCCAGCTTTTGCTCCATAAAAGATGGCACTGTAGCCCCTTTCTCCTCTCTATCAACTCTCCTATAGAGTGCCAGAATGTAAAAAAGGGCACCACGGTTTAACCTGTCTAACCAGTAACTAATCTTCATTGACCTGTTTGGAGTTTATACCCTTGTGGACTCTGGAGCAGAAAAAAAATGGGAGGGGTAGGTAGATGGGCAGTGTAGACCTGGGCTTTTTCGACAGGCAACCAAAACATCTAGAGCTGGCCTTAATCTCCATGGGTGACCCTTATTCCCCCTCTCACCCTTGGCCCCTCTTAGCACAAAGCCAAAGCCTTCATTGTCCTTCTTCTGCAGCAGCACTGTCTTCTCCTTAATGATGTAGTCACTACAAAGGAAAAGAGATGATAAGGGCAGGTTAGGAGCCAGCTCCACCTTAAAGGAGATTCCCAATTCAGCCATTCTGTACAGACAATTACCACAGTGAACACAATACTGTAGCCCCACATAATTTATCCTGCCAAGATAACATCCTTCATGCACAACTTGGCTCCACATCTCTTCTCTCTGCTTCCTCCACAGCCCTGTACAAAGTTCTGATACTGCATACAGAGCACCTTCTACTCCCTGTAATCAAGGAACACACTGGAAAAGAGAACACAACTGTCAAGGTTCTCAAAGGGCATGCAAAGTGCATGAGGAAAAAAGCACTGCAAATGTAGAAGCATTGCATGGGACTCTGCTGCACTAGGGTCTAGAACTCTGAACGCAAGCAAAACATTCCACAGAGCTGAGGCACTGGGTATCTAGAATACACAGCACAAGCCAGAATGGAAGCAACACACACTCACTGCAAATGAGGTGGTCAAGTTGAACCCAGTACCCATTTAGAATGCACTGTACAATCTTCTACAGCATTAGTGTTACACATATAAAGAGCAGAGCTCTACAGTCAAAACAGAACTTGCTTTGCTGGGAAACAGTTCTGGAAAACATGTTTAGCCTTAGGCTGTCAAGGGTTATCCGGAACAAATCACACAAACCAAAGTGCACATGGACTACAAACTATATTCACATATGCAAATGAAAAGTTTACTGCAAACACTGAATACTGTGTCTAAAGTAAAACACATTGTTCACACCTCCTCAACAGTGCAGAAACAATGTCACAAAGTAAGGAGCACAAACATTCCCTCATTCTAGCTGCAAGTATGGTGAACACTGCATAGTCCTCTCTGGCACCGCAAATTCAGCCATCGTTTTACAGTGTTCCAAAACTGCAAATGCAGTATCGGCGACTCATGTTGATGGCACTGCAAGTTTCGCAAGAATGGCACAAACCCAGATGGGATGTTCACTGTGTCCGTAGGCTTTGCTACCACCTGGGATGAAACTATCAAACATATTGCCCCCATCCCTGAAATGCAGTGCACACAAAAAGCTGGGCCTCCTGCAATTCTGGCTGCTAATCGTAATTACTGCAACTGAAGCCACCCTGAAGCCAGTCATCCACAAACATTATTTCTGCCTGTGTAAATCCCAGTTTCTAGTTACATTGCACATGACATGTCACATGCCTTACAAATGTACATACAACAGGTCTTACAGTAGGACAATACACCATCCGCTGAATCAAACACTGTCCAACTGCCATGTGTGATGAGCCAGTGGGGGCTTGATATCACCTTCCTCTTTTCATTGCCCTCTTGGGACAGCATTTAGCAGGCCTTATGAAACACCTGGATGATGCTTGGCTGTGCTGGATTTGGTGGGCTGCCAGTTTTAAAGCTTGCTCTACTCAGTATCTACCCAAATCTGTAGCAAGCACACATCTGGTGCACAATGCACGCCCAGTGGCCAACATTAATGTGCAAATACATATGTTCATTCCAGATACAGAAAAACACACAATTCCTATTTGAAATACTGGGGCACATATAAGAGATATACTCTTTGTAACAGTCCTCTGTAACACTTCTTAGTAGCAGAGGAATATACACAAGCAGTACACAACAGACAAAACACAAACATATAATACTGCCAGGCATATGAAAGAACTTTTCCAATAAAATAAGGTGGTTTTTCAGGACACAGAGCAAACATGGATAAATGTATCAGACAAATATATAGCTATAATTCCACATAAGAACATATTGCACCAGCATCTCATGCTAGGAAACCCGTCCCCTCTTCAATTCTGGTTCCCTTACAAAAAAGTGGAGTGGAGAGGATATACAGTACTTCAGAAACAATGCAGAGAGGATGCATCTTACTCGTTTTAAGAGTGACAACTGCTTCCTTCTTAGCAAGGCTGCCCAGCTAGAATGAACCAGGAAAGTTCTGGTAATCTTCACAAGGAAGAAGACAAATGAAAGGGCACTTCCCATCCATTATTTATCCCATCTTCTAGCAGCGGTGGGGAACCTGTCTGTTTCCATATGTTGTTAGACTACAATCACTCATTATCCCTGAACACTAGTCATGCTGGCTGGGGCTGATAGGAGTTCATTTTTAAAGCACCTGGAGAGCAGCAACAAGCTCTCCCCATCTCTATTCTACAGGAAGGAGATTTAACACAATACTGTATCAGATTAAGACAGGGCTAGCTGGGGATACAGTCTTACAAGAAACTCAACAGCACTAATTTAAAAACAAGCAAACTGTCCTCTGTATTTTGGACATTCAATCTCAGCATACTAAGACAGCAAACTGCAATGGGGAAGGCAAGCTTTCCTTTTTCAAAGAGTTGTATGTATATGAATTTTCTGTACAAGGCTGTTCTAAACAAGGCCTAGGAAACATCCCATCTTGGTTCCTAACAGTAAATGTCAAACACAGCTAAGCCCAAAACACAGCTAAACCAGTTCCCCAGAGTTGCAGTTTTCAACACTGCAGCATAGCAGTGTTCCTAATTTAAAAGGAAATGTAGCTCCCTCATTCCACTAGATACAATATAGGCACAAGTTAGCTAATATGTTCAAGAAATAACATGCACATATGCAAATATCAGGGTGTACTGAACCATGTACCGTATGTAACGCCCAAATGTTCAGACCAATATAACCAGATACATACCAATAAAGACATTCCAGGAGTCACATCTATGTGTATCCACTTGAACATTTGCATTTGTACGTGGATTTACAGTCTGTCAAGTGGCTACAGGTACATATTGCCATATACATACAGAAAATGCATGTGGGTGCACATTTAAATCAACCATTCCTGTGTATAAACCTGCAGATATTCTACATTTGCCCTCATGAACCGGTCACAATAAGATACAATTGCATAAGTTTCAAATATCTACTGTATCCTATCAAAGCTCAGTACGAACATGACAGATACAGTACGCACAAAATACAGTACAGATAAAATTGTATATAGACAAAAAGAAACACAAAATCTCCTTGCACACAGAACTATATTGCCACAAATGTGCCAGAATTGTGTACCCAAGAGAAAGGAGTGGCTTTTAGTGCAGAGCCAGGATTTAGTACATTGTACTAGCTTGCTGTTCAGGCCCTAATGCTCTACTATGAAAAACAGAGCAAATTTTAATCCACAGTGCACGCATGTCATGCATGTACACACATGCAAGCACAGACCAAATACAGCAGAGAAAGGCACATGCATACATGCATAATATTTTTTTCTTCTCAGGATTTCTGAGCACCCATAAAAATTTCAAAATACAACAACGTTTTAGACAACCACATTGATCAATAGCAAAGCTGTATGCAGTTGATGGTGCCCATGCATGCCCTGCCCCAGTCACACACCCCGTGTGCCCATACATAGATTTTCCCTTTTAAACACACGTGTCTACAACACCATCCCAAAGGGTACAAAGAACCAACACCTATACAGTATGGCCTTCCATCATCCTTCCATGTCTGCATCGTACACAAAGATGCCCAGCTGGCCACACTCTGCAGAAAGCCATTCAGTGCACGCACCAAAAGGCACAAATCCTGTAGTCGGATCCCCAAACAATCTTATACGCATACACAGAGCCACACCGACCAGGGGGCAGAAATGCATCTGGTCTCTCTCTCACACACACACACACATACACACACCACGTCCTCACTGACACACAAACGCGCAAACCTCTCAAAAACATGCACACACCTCTCTACAGCAGGCATGTTAATTTCTCCACGGCGCGCGCCCGGATGCGCGCGCACTCACATACCTAATCTCTCTGGCAAGCACTTTCAGCTCCTCACACACCGCGAGTATGGTCACACTTCAAGCCCCCACCCCCCACCCCCATGCATCTATTCATGGGGGGGAGGGAGGGAGGAGGGCGCCCAGGCTGAATGGCTGGATGCATGGAGGGATGGGAGGAAGGAAGGGGGGAGCGCGGTGCGTGGAGGGCGCGAGCTAGGGACCGGCAGCCGCCGCGCTCGATGGCTCTGACTGAATGGCTGCATGAATGGCGGGCGGGCGGGCGAGCGCGCGGGCGGGCGTGAATGGGCTGTGGAGGGCGGGCGTGAGGCAAAGAGATGAATGAGGCGCCAGCGAGGGGCCCCCAGGAGGCATGAATGGGGGGGGGGGGAGGCCCGGCTCCCTGGGGTGGGCAGGAAGCGGTGCGGCGGCGGCGGCAGCGGCCCGGGCCCCACGGCCGTCCTGTGCCTGCCGCCGGTGGCTCCTGCTGTTGCTGCTGCTCCTCCGACCGTACCTGTAGATATACCAGACGCTCCGGCGCCGGGGCCCCAGGGCCGGCCAGCTGGAGGAGAGGGCCGGCTGCTGCTGCTGCTGCTGGTGGTGCTGCTGGCTCCCGCCGCCGTCGTAGCGGGCCATGGCTCCGCCGCCGCCGCCGCCGCTCCCAGGCTGCCCGCCGCCGCCGCTGCCGCCGCCGTGGGGCCCAGCCACATTCTAGGGGCGCGCGGTGGGATGGGGAGGCGGGCGGGGGGCGCAAGAGCGGCGGCAGTAGCAGCGGCGGCGGCGGCGGGAGGGCTGCACCATACTCACATCATGGCACCGCGGGAGAAAGGAGGAGGAGGAGGAGGAAGACGACGACGACGACGACGGTGGAGAAGCAGCAGCAGCAGCAGAAGAGCGGGGGGCAGGCAGGCAGGCCGACTGGCCGGCCTTGTTCATTGGCAGCAAGCGCCGCGTCCAACGCCGCCGCCGGAGCAAGCGGGAGAGAGTGCACGCCGACCAGCCGGCACGCTCGCTTAACCCCTTGCGGGCAGAAGCACCCGGCGATGCCGCGGCGGCACTGCAGGAAACGAGTGGCAGGCAGGCATTTCTGGCCCGACCGGCTGGCCGGCCCGACTGACTCAGCCCCTCGAATCGTGGGGGAGCGGCGGGCAGGCAGGCTGTGACTCTGAGCATGTGCAGAGCGCCCGGCACGGAGTGGCCGCAGACAGCGCGGGCGCGCACCACGCGTCCCCGCGCAGCATAACTTCTGGCAAGGTTTTAGTTTCAGCACCGTTCCTTTGGAAGCGTAGATACTGTAAAAATTAGAATGTGCGTGTCCCCTCTTTTTCTCTCTTACACACACATATATATATACACATCAAGGCAATTGGTAGGGAGTTCAGTTCCCCGGACACGGACACCTTAGTAAGTGTGAGAAAGCACAGGCAAAATACAAGTACTTTTCCCCATGACAATGAATTCATGCTTTCGTGGATAACTTTTGTCACAAGCCCTGGAGACAATGCTCCCTTAGATGGCTTTAAAGAGACACGAGAATCAGACTATTCGGGGCTATTGGGACTATTACACAGTGCAGTGGGACCTTCGGTTTCTGGGGACCCTCAGGACACCTGGTTTGTGGGCTTCCAGAGATACCTGGTTGGTCACTATGGGCAACAGAATGGAGAAGGACCTTCAGTCTAATCCAGCAGCCCTCTTATTTTTTGCACTGCCCCTGTGGAAGCTGCGATTACCAAAGTACAGACTGAGGTATTTCCCTGCCATGTGAAACTTTCTACAGCCTCCTACCTCCCCTTACCTGCGGGGCTCCTCCTTCCCCTCTCCCCCAATTGGCCTGATCCAATTTAATCTCAGCATGGCTACTTTATGCTACTTTAAGCAGGGGATAGCACATGAATTCCTGTATAAGCAACCACCTGAAGAAGTGAAATTGCCTTTGGAATCATGTGACAGCTGTTCAGAGATGGGGAAACTACGGGAGTTGCCGGATTGCAACTCCCATCATCTCTTGACTACTGGCCACGTTGGCAGGAAGCAAGAGGGAGTTCGGAGTTCAGCAGCAAATGGAGGACCCCCAGCCTTGCTTGAGAGAATCAGATCTTGTCTGGTACCTGCGCTTGAGGCTAGGCAACACTTTGTGCTCCAAACAGTGGCACGAAATCCAACAACAGCTCTGACTCCTCAGATTTAGAGAGGGAAACCTTTATAGAAAATTGGCACTAAGAAGGAGCAAAGTCAGCACAAAGGACTCCATTGCTCCATGTTTTCACCTAATAAGAATTTGATGCTGCCTAGAAAGAGAATATTTCAGTCTACTCATCATATCCGAATTCCTTTACATATGGGCATAAACACAGCGTGGCATAATAGTGACTTACAGTCCAGCCTCACTTCTGATTAAACAAGTTTAGAATCACACCATTAATTTCCCCATTAAATTCCCCATGAAATGTGCTCCCAAATAAAATGTGGATACCACTGCATCCATATAGCCTAAACCCATAACAACATATAAATCAGTACAGGTTTACTGAGTAAGATTTACTTTCAGGTAAGTGACATTTAGAATTGTTGTGAAAATTTACTTGGAAGTGAGCTTGCGTTCAGCAAGATTTATAAATATTTTAAATAAATAAATAAACAAATTATAACTCACCCAACTTGGCAACGCAGGAGTGTTTGATGAGCACTGCTCAGACTATGGAGCAGTGGTGTGTGTAATGTTAATGTTAATATTAATGTATGTTAATGTTAATCTCCTGAAATTTTGTTCGGTCTATCATGTCCTACTCTTCTTGCTATAAAACAGCCCTCCATCTCATACATGCGCAGGCGCAGATAATACCCATATGTGTGCATTCACAGAGACCACGAAAAAGAACAGCCCTCCATCTCATACATGCATGAAATATATTATTCATTTAAGAGTATCATACATGTGCAATTTTGCTAGTTATACACACATGAATATTGTTATTATTCATACCCAAAACCATGCAGGTTTGTAAACAAGCAGCTAAAAGAACTGCTCACCAGTTTCCGCCAGGAAACCTCCATGTAGGGAGTTTTGTAAAAGTTGCTTCTCTCTCTCTCTCTCTCTTAAAGAAATAGCTAATATAGATATACTGTACTGTATGTCAGTGGTTCTTAACCTTTGTTACTCGGATGCTTTTGAACTGCAACTCCCAGAAACCCCAGTCAGGACAGCTGGTGGTGAAGGCTTCTGGGAGTTGCAGTCCAAAACTCCTGAGTAACCCAAGGTTAAGAACCAGTGCTGTATGTGATTTGTTTGTAAGGCTATACAATAGTTATCCTTTGCATACTATAATGCACGGTGATTGCTTTAGAGTTCCAGAATGCAGAATCATTTGATGGGCAGAATGGAAAGTAGACGTATTAACCAAAAAATGCTAGATTGTAATACAAAGGTTTTGAGCCATCACTACTTTCAACCTAAATGCATGAAGCTTGAAAAAAGTTGCCCACCCCAACCCTCCTGGAACATTCTGACTGAGATTCATTAAAATAGCTGAGCTGATAAATTAGAAGCATCACCCTACTTGCACATATACACTTCCAGCCTTTTTTTTTTTTTTTTGGAAGATTCTGCAGCCAGAGAAGTTTATCACTGAAGTTACGTTATCAGCTTGTTGGAACTGTACCGTGTCTAATATGGAAAACTATAGTATGCTATGTACTGCATACTGTGATGCACAAGTATGTAATGTGCACATCTTATAAGGTCAATGATGTCTGCAAAAACCTCATAGTCATACATGCACATATACATACACTCAACATCCATACTTTTTTTCTCATGGGACAAACTGCATGTTACACAATGAAACCCTAGCAGCCCTTTTCTTTTAAATAGAAAAAAAGGGGGTTTGGGGGTGTTTTCAATAAAGAACCATTGGAGCAGTGCTTAACCCTTTTTGCCCCGCTGCATATTTTTCTATGAATTACATACATATAAACAGCTGGGGCTTCTTTTTCTTTCTTAGCACTTCAGGGAGAAGACTAGCCTCCGAAATTCAGACCCTGCCTCAAACTAATGGCTTGAAACAATTCACAAGAGGCCAGGAAGAATCCTCTCCAGGAAAGCTTACTGCCTCTTCCTAAGATAAGATAGAATCTGGGAGCAAGTGCTGCAGTATAAACGATTTTGATCCCCAGCTGGATAAATAGGACAAAATACAAAGTGCGCATTCTGCCCTCAATTTTCCCCTTTCTCATATTTCCATACTACACTTAATAACCTTTCATCCATGAAGCAATGATGCACAGCTTTTTGTAAAGTAATATGGAAACACTATCTGTATGTCTTTTCTTCACGCACACACAAAAGTATCCAACACACCTCAGCCCTGTACCTGACCTTAACTTCTTTTTCTCAGTTCAGGGTCACCCCATTGCCAGGTGACCCTCACTGTTCACTAGCACGCAGCTCCCCCTACCAACAATGCTCCAGTTACGGAAGGACCTCTGGCTGGGGCACAGATGAAGAGAAATGGTTGAGATTGGCGAAGGAGAAATGCATTATATTCCCCCCGACCCCCAGCATCCAACCATCTCTAGCTCCTAAAGATTAATGTCCCTCTACAACATTTTTCCACCTGCCCCTTCCCCAGTCTAGAATTTGCCCCACTCACCCAGGCACATCTGGCCCCATGGTGCTGCTCAAGGAGTTCATGTGGCTGGAGGTGACCCGGCATGTCCCATCTTCACAGTCTGCCTGTGGGCAAAAGTCACTGCCCCGGGGGGTTCTGGGCCGATCCAGCCACTTGGTGATGAGGACCCTAAACAAGAACCGTGCGAGCCCCGTGGTGGGAAGCAGAAGGGGTGTGCTTCCACACAGGTGTGCAGGCGGATTTCACGGTCCCTTCGCTGAGAGCTCTGGATCAAGCAGTCCTGCTTCCAGCTTCAGCGCCAGCCCAAGCTAGGGCACGCAGCTCGCTTGCTAAGCTCAAGGACATTTGCCGGCAGCGTGGAACGCAGCGCAATGCGAATCGGAGCTTCAGAGACACACGGGCGTGGAAGAACTGGGTCCGCTGGGGAGGGAGAGCCAACTGAAAGGATCCAGGGCAATGGGGAGGGTGGAAGAGGAGCCAAGATGGAACTAGTGGATTGGGACCGAGGGTCACTGGCAGGAGCCAAAGGCAAAGAAAGAATGAGAGTTTCTCATGCCTCAAAAGCCCCATCAAAGTGCCAAGAAGTTCCACCTGGCATGTGGGTTACCAAGTAGGATAATAGTGCCAGTCAGGCTGAGTTGGGGGGCAGGGAGAGAAATTCACAAGCAAACGTGAAACATGAATTAGAACCGATAGGTATCAGTGGTGAGAATGAAAAGGAAACATAGGGATTTGGAAATAGGAGTAGGGAATGCAGGTCATTGGATTTATATCCATCTTCTGCCTACTGCTGGTCTATACTGACAGGGAGAGGATGTCTATTACATTTCACATTTTATCTGCAACCTACATTTGAATCTATAAAGAAGTTCAAACATATTTGTGAGCAATCTGGTCTTTCTTACCAGATTACTCATGAACATGTTTAAATCCACCCATAAACTCAAACATAGGTTGCAGATAAAAATATGACATGTCATAGAAATCCTATCCCTCATGTGATAATATTACTGTACTATGCAGGTAAAAAATGGAGTCGTGGATCTGGAAAGAAGCTAGACAGAAACTGGGAAATCTGCAAGCTTTGTCACTTGCCACTTTCTCATTTGGCTTTTCATGGAGACCTTTGCGCATCCAGGAGAAGGTGAAAGAGGGCAAAAGTCAAAGATCGTGATAGCTCAGAAGCCTATTTCTGATAAACTGCCTCATTTCCAAACTGGTTGGGGGAGTTTGCCTGATTTTTTTTAAATGGAAGGATTATTCAGATTCATGAAGAATTGATGCCTTAAGGACTATTAGGGACAAACCATTCTTTATGCACAAAAGCTTTTAACTATGGCCCAAAAACCCTTTGAGGGCAGGATTCAAATTTGGTAAATGGTAGCAGGGTAAGAAGAAAAAAGAATGGCCTTTTCCTTCCACCATTTCAAATTCTTCTTTTTCTCCTCAAGGTGGGGTTGAAAATGCATGTTTGTTATGATATTCTTACACGCTGTGCCTTCTGTGGTCCTCCCTGTGGGATTATCTAGTGGCACAGCACTGGACAGCCACCATTTCAAGACTTCCTCAATACTCTGCGTGTACGGCATAGCATCAGCCCGGGACACTGTGGTAAACTAAAATCATGACTTGTAAAGTCTGTACTGCTGAGGGAGGAGGGAAAGCAAGGCAGACCTCAGTGCCTGCAGTTGCTTGAGTTTGCCAGATGTCAACAATGATCCAGCCACATGTGCAGCATCTTGTTTATTTGTTACATGTATATTCCACTCAATGAGCTCAAGGTGGCATACGCAACTTTCTTCCTCCTGACTTTATCCTTACAACAATCCTGGGGGGGTAGGTTATGCTAAAATTTGTGACTGGTGCAAAGTCATCCACTGCATTTCATGGCTGAGTGGGCACTAGAACCTGCGTCTGCAACATTCTAGTTGAACGCTAAGCCAGTGTTTCCTAACTTTGGCTCCTTCAATGTTCTTGGACTAAAACTCCCAGAAGCCTTCACCATTAGCTGTGCTGTCCAGGATTTCTGGGATCTGTAGTCCAAGAACATCTGTGGACCCAAGGCTGGGAATCACTGTTCTAAGCACTATACTGCATTAATTAGGCTGCATTAATAGAAGTATAGTTTCCAAATCCCGTGAGGTGCTAGTTCCCCTCTATTCAGCACTGGTTAGGCCTTACCTTGAGTATTGTGTTCAGTTCTGGACACCACACTTCAAGAAGGATGCTGACAAATTGGAACAAGTTCAGAGGAGGGCGACAAGGATGATCAGGGGGCTGGAAGCCTTAGGAGGAAAGGCTAAAAGAATTGGGCATGTTTAGCCTTGAGAAAAGAAGACTGAGAGGTGATATGATAGCACTTTTCACATATTTGAAAGGCTGTCATACAGAGGAGGGGCAAGATTTGTTCTTGATCATTCCAGAGGCACACAACAATAGGCTCAAGTTAAAGGAAGCCAGATTTCAGCTGAATATCACGAAAAACTTCCTAACTGTTACAGCAGTACGACAGTGGAATGAGTTATCCTGGGAGATGGTGAGTGCTCCAATACTGGAGGCATTCAAGAAAAGCTTAGATGATCACCTGGCAGATATGCTTTGATTGTATTCCTGCATTGAGCAGGGCGTTGGACCTGATGGCCTTGTAGGCCCCTTCCAACTTCACTTTTCTATGGTTCTACGATACCCCAGTAGCAAGAAAGGCCTGGAAGCTGTATCACAATTTTGAATGCTTTGAAACATTTTTTTTAAAGTCCTCTGCAAGTAAACACAGAAATTAGCATGCCATGGCAAAGATCTTATCGCTTGGATCAGGTAGTAGCTGATGGGAAAGAATCCTTGCTGCTGGAGACCCTGAATAAACCCCTAGTCAGAGTTAGCAATACAGTAGTAAAGCCAGGACTAGCAGAATTACAGCCAGTCAAGGCTTGTGATACCAATGTCACAGGGGTAATGAATTTGCTGTGGGTTTTAGTCTGAACTTTAAAGATGCTATCTGTGGTACTGAACCTATTTTGGGAAAACGATTCAACAAACTAGATATTCCTGAAAAGTCCGTTGTTGGACATGGAGTGCAGCGATATGAAGATGGTCCTGAAGACCACCCAGACTTCAAAATACCAAAGTTCCACTGCAGAACAAAGAGCACAGGGCTAATAGAACAGTGGCCTGATTCCGTATGGACAAGTTCATTAATTCATAAATTTCTAGCCAATTTCTCCTGTTCTGCTAATTTTCTACTTGCATTGAGATTTACATATAGAACATTCAAAGATGCAATTCTCTGCCAGTATGGTATGAAATATGACTGGATCTTACTCCAGAACATTATACTCCCTGTGTGAAGCAGATCAAAGTAAATAACTCTGGCTGCTTTGCACTGGTTGCCCGTCCGTTTCCGCGTTGACTTCAAAGTGTTAATGATTACATATAAAGCCCTAAACGGTTTGGGACCTCAATACCTGGCAGATCGTCTTCTCCCACCCAGAACTACCCGAATCACCCGATATAGCCAGCAGGGACGGCTGAGGGGTCTGACGCCGAGGGAGGCCCGGAAGGAAAAAACAAGAAATCGGGCTTTCTCGGCGGTGGCCCCTCGGCTGTGGAACACCCTCCCCACTGAAATTCAGCTGGCACCCTCGCTGGGCATTTTCAAAAGCCAGCTGAAAACTTGGCTATTCAAGCAGGCCTTCCCTTCAGTCAATTAAGTCATTCTTATTTTTCTTCTTTTATTCTTGCCATCTTGGGACTCTTTGCTTTAAATTAACTGTTAAAATCATAAATGTATATTACATTTTATATCATTTTGTTTTAATGTAAAACTGTATATTTTAAATTGTTTTTATCTTCTAAATTGTGAGCCGCCCAGAGTAGACTATGTCTAGATGGGCGGCATATAAATGCAATAAATAAATAAATAAATAAATAAATAAATAAATAAATAAATAAATAAATAAATAAATAAATAAATAAATAAGGTTTGATAAATTTACAATATTCTAATAAAAAGGAGAACTTCTGGGTTCCCTAGAATGAAGTCAAAGGCATTTAGGAGAAAAAAGGAGGATGACCCACTTTTTCTACAGCTAGTACCAAATTTGATACGACCCTTACCAAAGTAATTTTGGGCGATGCCTCTCAATGTGCTGACCAACAGCTTGGAAGTTTGGGTTTTTGGATTAGTGTGACCTTGCTAGCTAGAGGAGTTCTGGGAGTTGTAGTCCAAACAAGTAACATTGCCAAGTTCTGGACTGACCTGGTTGCAGTAAGTTAGGCCAGTGAACAACACTCTAGGGAAATTAAAAATGGTGGCTTGATAACCTAGATCCCTGGAAGTGAAGTGGGGATACACGTCTTTGCTAGGCATGGAGCCCCAGCAGCAGCTCAAAGATGCTGAAACAAAGCAAAAGTGTGATGCTTATATACCCCCTAGTGCTTAGAGCACTCACTGGGTGGTTTTCAATTTAATTATGCAAGCTACACATTCCTGCCCACCCTGCCCACCAAGCTAGCTGGGTGCTCAATTTAACAACCTTGGAAGGATGGAAAGCTGAGTGAACCTTGAGCTACCTGGGATTGAACTGGGGTCATGAGCAGAGTTTTGGTTGCAGTACTACAATTTAACCACTGCACCACAAGGCCCACTAAGTCACTGAAACCAGGCTGTATAAAGTCCTGAAGCAAGGCTGTATTTTCGATTTCTTGAAGGCCTGGGATTTCAAAGGAAGAGGAGGGTTATGCCAGATTTTCTGAGGTGCAATCATGGTTCCAGAATGCTTTGTGGAAGGCAGTAGATTGCAGAAGAGTAAGAAACTGAGTGCTTGTGCAAACTGAGGCAACCATCTTAGGCATTAGATACTGAGGCAGTAGTGGCCGTCCTCCAGATGTTCTTCCTGGGCCTTGTGGTTATTTCTCTCTCTTAGAGGATGGAAATACATGAACAGCCTGTTCAGCACCCTTTAAATTAGCCCATTGTTCTCAGATGTGGTGGAGGATGCTGTCTGCTCCTCAGTGCTGAAGGAAATTCTAACTGCTAGTCATATCCTGTGCATGGCATTATTGTCGGCGGGGGGGGGGAGAATAGTGGGAAGCAGAATTTCTTGGGTTGGTCCGCAAACTGAAGATCCTGAATTAACTAGGACCGGAGTGGGGTATCATGCAATTTCTTTGAAACACGGTGTAGAATTCAAGATTTGTTAGATTATCCAAAATGGTTATGTAGAATTATGTTGGCACCGTAGAAGATAAGCAGAACTTAAAAAGTTCCTACTTTGGACTACAACTCCCAGAATCCCAACAGTCAGGCTGTTATCCATGTCAGCTAGGAATTCTAGGACTTGTAGTCAAAAAAACAGTAACCTTTCATAGACCTCATGAGGAATTACTGTACAGAGAATGACAGGACAACAGCAGATTTTAATACAGATTGGGATGCTGAGTACGGGCTTGGGTGGTTTAAACTCAGATTTTACTCTACTGGATGCCCCTGGGTAAGACATAGACTCTTTTCCCTCTCTGCTTCTCAGGCGTCTTACCAGGGTAATCAAGGTAAAGATAATAAAGCACTTTATACACTGTAAGTGCTGTGTAAATGATTCATGTAACTAGATCTGGAAGCAGTGGGTGCTACCATAATTAGTCTAATAAGAGAGCTGAAAAATTGGCTGCCTTCTCTACATGGAGGAAACAGAAGAGATTATTTGACACTTCCCCCACAAGCAGCAGACATCTGTGAACATGGAGGAAAATGTATGTTTTCCCAGAGCTAGGGAAAGTTAGATTTTTGGAGTACATCTCCCAGGACTACAACTCCCCCAGACATCATGGCCTACCATGGAATCTGGGAACTGTACTCCAAGAAGTGAAAAGCTCTGGGCCTTTTCGCCGGTTATGGGAGCTGTTTGGTTGTGGAATAATCTTCCAGAGTAGCAGCTACAGAATGAAGTGTTGAATGAAGGTCAACCTTCAGGCCACCAAATTTTGAGTATGTCAAAAGCAGAACCAGGCCAACCAAACTGCGGTAGAATACTCTTCTCCAACCTGATGCCAGAAGTTTTGGACTATATTTGCCTTAAGCCCCAAAGGACAGAAGTTATTGGAGTTTTGATCCAGGGTACCAGCATGGGGAAAACTACTTTAGATTCTTGTCCTTAAACCAGCAGTTCCTAGCCTTGGGTCGCCAGATGTTCTTGGACTACAACTTCCAGATATCCTGGCCAGCACAGTTAGTAGTGAAGGCTTCTGAGAGTTTTAGTCCAAGAACATCTGGGGACCCAAGGTTGGAATCACTGTCTTAAACTATGTAAGCAAATTAGAAGGGGTGGTTTGTAGTCTGAGTAGGAGAATTTCAGGGTGAACCCCCACCCCATTCTACTCATGAGTTTCTAACACCTCTCTCTTGCAGATCCTGAATACAGCTTCCTGCTATAGCAGCAGGTCATTATAGTGTTCTGCAGATTCCCTATTAGAGATGGGCACGAATCTCATTTTGGAGGTTTGTGCCGATTTGTACACATAGCACCACAGGTGCGACGCGTTCCTTTCCCCTGCCTCCCTGGCCAATGACCCACTTACCAGCATGTGCTCCTCTCCTCCTCAGCTGTTTGCCTAGTTCCTGGCAGGAGCATAGGTTTGCCTGACCTGCCTCCTTGTCTGAGTGGGCAATCAGCCAGGGAGGTGGGCCAGGAAAGCCCATGCTCCTGCCGGAGACTGATCAAACAGCCAATGAGGAGGAGGAGAGGAGTGCACGCCAACAGATGAGTGGGAGATCCAGCTGGGGAGGCAGAAGGGAATGCGCGGTACGAACTGGCACGAACCTCTGAATAGGGAATCCGCAGAACACTATAATGACCTGCTGCTGTAACAGGATGCTGCCATGATGACACCTGTACCCAGAATCTGCAAGAGAGGGGTGTTAGAAACTCATGACTGGAACCGGGCAGGGATTAAACTTGAAATTCTCCTGCTCAAACTACAAACTATCCTCTGCAAATCTGTTTACTTAATTTACGGCAGTGGCTCCCAATCTATTCCCTATGCTTAAAAAATGAGCCCTTCTTTTTTCAGTTGGTAGACATGTAATCCCATTAGGCCAAAACAATGACATGGAAGTACATTGTGTGGTACTGGAACATTGATATTACAGAGATGTACATGAGATCAAAGATCATAGCCGCCTAGAGTGGTCATATAGACCAGATGGGCGGGATACAAATCAAATCAAATCAATCAATCAATCAATCAATCAATCAATCAATCAATCAATCAATCAATCAATCAATCAATCAATCAATCAATCAATCAATTAAAAAACAACTGGGTTATTACACTTCAAGTTATTAGGAAGCAACTACAGCAAGAGCAACATTAGCCATGCCTGCTCCACCTAGAAAGAAGAAAATAACGTGCCAGAGGGCAAAGAAACAAGAAGGATTTGAGATGTTGACCCCTTAAGTCAATGTCACTATGGGCATGTCATCCTTTGCCAACTGAAGAATGTCACCTAGTATGGATCATGAAATGTCCTGCAAAAGCACAAAAGATGGGGAGAAAAAGCAGGGAAACTGTCTGGAAGTCCAGAATACATACAGTCAAAATATGGTAAGTGACAAAAGAAAAAAATATCTACAACAAAAGTGGTGCCTCGATTTACCAACTTAATCCATCCCAGATGTTCGTAAATCGAAAAGTTCGTAAGTCGAATCAGCATTTCCCATAGGAATGCACTGAAAACCAATTAATCCGTTCCGGCTGTGTTTTGTTTGTATGTAGAGGTGCCGTTTGTAAATCGAAGCATTAGTTCCCATAGGAACTAATGCAAAACCAGTTAATCCGTCCTCTACCACTAGGGGGAGAATTTTTTAACCTAAGATGACTTAGGTTTTAAAAAAAAGGCAGGAAAGGAGGGAGGGAGGGAATGAACATCTTTTAAACAAAACACCTTTAAAACCAAGCAGCTTTAAACCAAACCAAGCACCTTTTAAACCAATTTTTACATTTTAAAATTACAGTCCCAGGCAGTCCAAAGTCCATTTCCCGCTTCCCCCGTGTTTTTTGTTTGTTCGTAAGTCGACGCTCCGTTCGCAAGTTGAAGCAAAACTTTGCAAACTGAGCTGTTTGTAAGTTGAAATTTTCATATGTAAGGGTGTTCATAAGTCGAGGCACCACTGTATGTACAATGGAATGATAAATGCTGTCTGGAATCCCATTCTGGCAGATTTAGGCTGGTATGTCATGTAACATGTTAACCAAGTGTTTCCATGACATTTAGTTTGACCTTTAGGCAAGCCACTGTGAGACACTGTGATATCAAGTGATTAAAGTTATATATACGTATATACCCCAGCCTAGTGCACTCCAGTTGCTCTGGATCACACCTCCCTTTGTTTTCCACCAGCATGACCACCCATCATATCTGGTGGCTGCTGGGTTAGGAATGGCCGAATCAGAGTTTTACACGAAGCCCAAGGAATTCTCAGGTTGAAATTCCCACTCGGCCATGAACTCCATTCGATAACATTACCTTGGGCTAGGCACTCTTTTTCCTTCCGCCTGACTACCTCACAGGGTTGCTAAGAGGAGAAAAATGTGTGTGGACATGGGGGAAAGAGTTACACATTTGTTTGTTGCTCTGAATTCATTGGGAGAAACGACCAAAATGTTGTTTGGCTTGCCCGTAGCTCCCATTCCATATGGGAATAGTGATATGGCAGCACCTGCTGACGATACATGTAAAGATCTGGGTGAGTGCTTTAAGCACTGTGGAACGGTATACAGGATATGAAAGTTTATTTGGATCATTATTCTCATTGTTGTTATTATTATTTATGCACATATCGTTTGGACTTGAAAATATGAAACAAAGGTCATCTGAGGATAGCCATCTGTGGCTGTAAGACTCTAAGCATTTCCCCCTTCTAAATATAAGCAATTTAACCGAAGGAACAGGCTGCAGCAGCTAGGATTGTTGAAATTTCAAAAGACATTTCTCACCTATAATAGAAATGTATTTCATGTTACCTCAGCCTATAAAATCATTATCCCCATCCATGTCTGGCCTTGACTGTTTCATAGTAAATGTGACTCTTTTTGACATTCTCTCGTACTTTGTGCCTTCAGGTTATGGTGATCCTTTTCAGGATTTTCCAAGTACAGAATAATCAAATGTGGTTTCCCATTCCCTTCTTCTGGAGGCACCTGGGACTGTGCAGCTTGCCCAAGGCTACATAGTCTGGCTCTTCTCCCTGAAGGCAGTGGGGAATTGAACTCCCAGCCTCTGGCTCTGCAGCCAGATACTTTACTCACTGAACTATCCTGCCAGCTCTCTCATATTTTAGTCAGCTAATATACTTCCTGGAATGAAAAATAAATACAGAACCACTATTCTATGGGAGCAGGGATTGCGGGGGGGTGGGTGGGAGATCTCTTAATCATAGTTACAGCAGCCTTGCTACATTTGATGAAGAGAATTCTAGGCCACAAAAGGTTATGTTACAATAAATATGGTAGTCTGTAAGATGTAACAAGATTGTCATTCTGGCTGCAGCCGACATGGCTATTCCTTAGACTACAGGCTAAGAATGTGTGCCTTTCCAGAGGTTGTTGGACTGCAACTCTAACTAAACTTAGCCAATAAAGCCAATGGTGAGGATCATAGGGATCACAATCCAATGATGTCTGAAGGGCCATATATTCCATTCCCCTAAAGCCCTGAATTGGACAGCCAGTCTTCTCTATGCTCTTCCTTCAACTCTCTAGCGTAAGTTTCTTTCACACTTTATATCTCACCTGCCACTGGAACTCTCTCTTTGATGGGTTCATGATTCTTGACAGAATCACAAGGTTGAAAAGAACCAAATAATAATCCAGTCCATCTTGTTCCACACAGTAGTGTTTTCCTTATATCATGTTCACATCCAAACCACAGAGTGCAAGAAGGAGACAGTCAGAGCAAAGATGCATCACACTGTGATGTCTGTGGACCACATCTTACCAGATGACTCAAACAAGTGAGTCAAGTTACAGTATTTAGAGAAAGAAAGACAATTATTTCCTTCTCTGACTCCAGAATGTGGTCAGAGCTTATAAATAAAGTACACCCCCTTCACAATGTACTCCTATGCATGTTTATAGGTTCCACTGTGTTTAATAATGCTTACTTCTGTGAAATGCGCAGAGGACTGCAACCTCACCAAACTTTCCTGAAAGGTGCTGCAGCTCTATTCAATACTGTATTCTCTTTGAAGTGATAGTTATAATTTCACAAGCCACAGAAGAAATATTAAATAATAATAAGAAATCCTGAACCTACTGGGGCTAGATAGATGCTTTACAACTTTCATGTGCGGAGGGGACCTACGAACATTTACATACTTTTGCACAGCCACTTTTCTACATGATGATATCACATCACACAGACCACCTAATTTTGGGGAACCATTCACTCACCTGGGAGCATCAAAGCTGTCATAAGAGCCAACCGTGTAGTGCCTGAAGAGTCTCTTGGCTTTGTCACTTCGGCTCTCTGTAAAACAAAGTAGAAGAGAGCTGGGCATTAGGGCTGAGGGTATATGATATACAAGCAGCACCTTTTAAAAAGAAAAAAAAATCTTCGGGACCCCCTGTCCTTACTGCTGCTTTCTCTGGCAACCAGTGAGCGGCAGTACAAGTTTAGTACAGATATAGGTGCTATGAGTGGCATACCTTCTTATTCAAGAAAGAAGTGAGGTGTCCATGAAGAAAGGGAAGGGAGCACAAAAAGGAGAGGAAAAATAAAGGAAAGGAAAGCCAGCTACACAGGTTCCTCTCTTATTGTATGGTAAACCACTGCATCAGTATTATTTGGCTTGATTATTTTCTCTTGATTGTATTTGGAAAATGCCTTTTATATGTGTTATATATGTATATATAAGCACTGCAGGCAATTATGATTAATACCAATAACAGTAATACTAATAATGTGGCTTTGGGTGTAAGCACTTTCCATGTAGCCAATGATGACAAGGACCTGCATGAAAAAAATGAAAAGGCTAAAAGATGAGGGGCTGCAACATCCTGTCCCTCTTTTGTATCCAAACAAATGGCCTGCTGGAGCAGAATAGGACAACCAAACAAGTATCAAACAAAAGGAAAAGCACCAACAAAACAGAGGGTAAAACTCAATGCAAATACACATAACACTTACAGATGCTCAGATATACAACATTAAAAAGAATAACTATAGTTTAAACAGAAATACATGACATTTTATCATGCTAGTGAAGACTGCTAACAGGTGACGTGTATGCTTCCATCCTCAGTCTGGTCTCCAGAAACTGTTGATTATAGGCAACCCCAATTCCCTTGACTTCACCCCTTCTTAAAGTTCTTTGTGTCAGACAGAGGATAGAGCTCCAGGTAATGTTTGCTGTGAAACACTGCACATGGCAGTCTTCAGAGGAAAGATTCTGTGATTCTCCATCCAGAGCAGAAATGCAGCGGCCTGTAAGAGGAAAGAAGGAAGGGGTGGAGGAGATGTCTGTAGGCTAGTACCTTCTGTGGGCTGATTTACAACATGGTAACAACAGCAGTATCAGCAACAATTATTGTTGTTTTCATTACAACAAATGTTGGCTGGATTTAGTTCCTTGAGTATTGGGTCATCTGAAGCACTTTGGGTATTCATAGTTATTTCCTTATAACGTGCTGTTCCAAATAAAACAGCCTTCTGCAAATGGCGTATTGTGATCTCATTTACATCTAGAGTACAAAGAGTTTTCTAGATCTGTTGGTATTGCACCTAAAGCACCAGTTAGTGTTAATCTTCTTTTGCCATAATTGCTCCATCTCAATTTGTAAGTCTTTGCATTTGGCATTCTTTTCAAATTCCTTCTCTTCGGTTCTAGCATTCCCAGGTACTGCCACCTCCAGTATCCCCATCTGTTTCCTTCCAAAAATTACCAAGTTAGGCATTTGTGAACCAGCTGCTTATCAGTTGAACCTGGAAATTCCATCGTATTTTGATTTCTCCATTTTCAACAACCATAACAGTTCTGTGGTTCCATTGGTTTTTGGTCCCTTGTACATGAAGTCTTAGATATTCCGGTACCCCATTGCTGCAACTTTATGATGTCTTTTCGTACAATCTGCTTGCATAATCTTCTTGCGGGCACAGATGAGATAGTCTACTGTTTCTTCTGTACACCACTTCGTTTACTTTCTCAATCTGGATTTCAATTGCATGTGGACAGAGTGCTTGCTCATGTGCTGCAAAGATCAGCCCTTCAGTTTCTTTTTTCTTCTTTTCTTCAGTTGCCTTTGCCAATCTCTAAGGAAACTTCTCCTCCTCTAAAGTGAACATTAAGGCACTATCTAGTAGTGGCTGCCAGTTCACACTCTGCAGCTGAAGAAGCTCATTTGAACTGCTAAGTGTAAAAACATCTTGTAGGATGACTTCTGCTTGTTTGTTTTAACATTCCTCCTTTTCTTCTCAGTTTAAAATTGTATCACCAGATTCAGACTGGGATTAGAGGTGTTTCTACATGGAAGACTCCTAGTGCTATGCAATGAAAGGCATTGTGCAGTTATTTCATCTTTTTCTCTTTAACAGATTTGTGTGTGTATGCGCGCGCAGAAGAAACAGACGTAGTGGTTGGAAAACACTGAAATGTTCACAGTAGAAATGAGGGCAGGACATCCCTGTGAAATTCTGTGTTTCGGGAAAAGTTATTGCAGAATAAAACCCTCATCCAAAAATATCCTAAATTAAGTCTCTGACTATTGCCTAAACAACAACAACAAAACTGTATCTTGGCAGGTAGTTATGTACTGCTTTGCTGCAATGTCCTGCGTAATTGCCCTCTAAATATGAAAAGCTGATGAATGGATTTTTTATGGTAACTATTCTACATTGCTCATAAACAGATCCAGTGTGAGATTTAAAATAGTCTAATTGTTGTCCTCAAATTTAGGGAAAATAAAACAATTACTATCAGTTTCCTGAAGAGTTTATTGAGACAGCCTGCTAACGTACAAGTACTTCCAGACAGCAGTCTCCATACATAAACATTTACAAGACATCCTGTAGGTATTCCTTCTGTATTAGATTTTTCATGTGTGGGGTTTTTGTTTGTTTGTATGTGTGTGTGAAAAGAAAAAAGACTGAAGAAATGGTGGAACAACATCAACAAGGCAACAACTGCTGGAACGCCTGTAAAACTCTGTGAATATTCTGTCCATTTCTTTATTACACAGTTAAAGCCTCATCTGGAATCACTCTGTGTGTGTGTGCATGTGTGCCCGTGTGCACGCACAGAGAGAGAAAGAGAAGAAGAAGAAGAAGAAGAAGAAGAAGAAGAAGAAGAAGAAGAAGAAGAAGAAGAAGAAGAAGAAGAAGAAGAAGAAGCAGCAGCAGCAGCGGAGAAATGATTTCAATCATTTGTGTGTGTGGTTTAGGCATGCATCCAAGAGTTATAAGTATACATTAATGTCCCTATCTTTTGTTCATGAAATAATGAAGGTTATATGTGGTTGAAAGAAAATTATATACACCACCCCAAGAAAGGCCATGTCCTGCAAGCAGAATGAATGCATTAGACAATTTAAGGAAATACATTAAATTAAAATCAACATGCTTGTCTTTATGCAACATTCTGTTGCATTAATCTGGTCACAGGTCAGTTTCATGGCTAATATAATTTTATGACTACTGAATGCAGAATTCACCCATTCAGAACAATGCTGTAACAAAACTTCTACTAGAAATGTATTCAGCACATTTTCATGAACTTGAAAGGTGATTGGTGAAAAGGGACAAAACAGCATCACAATTTTTGGTGGGACTGAGATATTCTTAAACTTTTGGAGGGTGGGAAAACTAAACAAAAGCATAAGCATATTTTCTTGTTTCTCTTTATTTTTGTGTTTAAAATACTTTTTTCCCCCCTGCTGTGACATGTGACAACAGTCTGGCCATGGAGCAGACCAGAAGTGCTACTGGTCTAATAATCAGCAAGTA
This sequence comes from Pogona vitticeps, assembly GCF_051106095.1. Taxonomy (NCBI): domain Eukaryota; kingdom Metazoa; phylum Chordata; class Lepidosauria; order Squamata; family Agamidae; genus Pogona; species Pogona vitticeps. Next base: position 101,655,638 of record NC_135788.1, read on the forward strand.
AAGATGAGGAGGTGGAAGGAAGCTTCTGCTACTGGGCACTGAATGTTAACACCCCCTCAAATGTTTAAGAATTCATCTAAAAAAAGGTAAAGGTTTCCCTTGACATTTTTTTTAGTCCAGTCGTGTCCGACTCTAGGGGGTGGTGCTCATCCCGTTTTCAAGCCATAGAGCCAGTGCTTGTCCGAAGACAGTTTCCATTGTCATGTGGCCAGTGTGACTAGGGAACGCCGTTTTACCTTCCCACCGAGGTGGTACCTATTTATCTACTCGCATTTGCATGCTTTCAAACTGCTAGGATGGCAGGAACTGGGATAAGCGACGGGAGCTCACTCCATTGCGTGGATTTGAACTTACGACTGCTGGTCTTCTGACCCTGCAGCACAGAGGCTTAACCCCCCCAACAAAAAAATGCCATATGTGCTGCTTTGCTTACGCATCCAAAGAAACGGGGCAGGTAAGGAAAGTACTTCTGGCCCAGTACAATTTAAGATTCCAGCCACTCTCTCTCCATTCCATTCTTCCGGGTTTCCATGACCTCTTGACTAACAGTAAGCTGGCATTCTGTGTCCACTGAAAATACACAGTTCTCACTCAACCTCTCTATTGTGTGCTACATAAGGATCCACAATCACTTTGCTATTTTTGTATATAGGCATGAGTGCATGTATGTGTGTGTAATACGGGAAGGCAAAAAGAAGTGGCTTGGAATACCTACCTTGCTTCCCTTCCTGCGACTTGTTGGGCACTTCCTCCACGCACTCCGAGGGGAACCAGCCCAGGCGGCCTTTTACCTGTCCCTCCCAGAAGCCGCCTTCCCCAACACTCAGCACTGAAAAGAAGATGAGCATCGTTAGGGGCTTGAATATGTGATGGCAGGCCAGTTGTTCACCGCTGTTAAGGTTTACTACTTGTTCAGAGCCAGTGTGGTGCGAGAGAACCAAGGCCAGATTCCCACCCACAACAGAGGCATTCACTGTAGCCATGCTGCCCACCATTACTTGGCACAGCCTCTCTGCGCAACAGAAAGCCACATTAAATTTGTTACTGTTGTTCTTTCTTTAGGTAAAGGCTGTGGGGGTGATTAGGAAGGCTGCTGCCTGAAAACATGCCCTGAGCATGTCTCAAGTCCTCCCTAGTTGTGGGAACCTGACAACAAGAGTGCAAGCTGCTGAGTGAGCAGTGTTTAGTTGTGTTAGCCCCCTCTCTGTGGAACTTGCTGTTACTTTTGGTTAATTTCCTCATTTCTATCTTTTAAAAGCAGCTAAAGACTTCAATGTTCTACATCAGCCTCCTGCAACTTGACACCCTCCAAACAAAGTGTGCAACAATTCTCATCACTCCCATCTAGTATGATGATGGAAAATGGGAGCTTCAGTCCAATACATTTGGATGGTAGCAGGTTGGAGCAGGTTGTTCTATAAGTTCATTTAGAAACAATGTGGTGATCCATTACCTTTTTTGCCTTCCTCCCTGTATTTCTACTATAACATGGTGGCTTATAGAGCCAAATGAACCACAGTGGTTATGGGAGATAATTATTTTAAAAGTTTATACTAGGATGTTGGGATATACATATTCTGGAAAAATGATTCTTTATTATGGATCACAACCCACCAGTGGTCTGCGGGGCATTTTTAGCTGCTGAAGCTGGATCCCATATAACAAAGAAGATTCTTGAAAGCCTCTCCCAGAACAAACAACCAGATGCAGGATCAGCATGGGGCATGCTAGGGCTACATTGCCAATTGTTCATATTATCAGCAGTTTAGGGGGTAGATGGACAATCTGCTGCCCTACAGCTACCTGCAGCCTTGGCTTAGTTTCAAAAGCACTTTGAAAGAGATCAGTTCAAGTCTCCAGCAAGAGCAACATTTTCATCCTCTTTTTTAACTTGCTGGAGATGGAAGGAAAGGGAGACAGTGAAGGAAGAAAAGTGTGTGTGTGTGTCAATGTAAGTGAAGGGGGAGAGGGAGAGAGAGGGCGAAGAGACGGGGGGGGCAAAATATTTGTAGCTCTGGCTCTGTTCACTACATCCTTGGCTCCCCTTATCACTCATTGCATGTGGCCACACTATGTTTCCTGTAAGGGAATGTGGCCCTTGTTCAAAAGAAGGTTCCACCAAAAGAACAGTATACTCCTTTTTTTAACCTATGCCTCTTTATGAGCATTTCTTTCCCATCCTCCTGCTTTTCACCCTACTTGGAACTGCTGCCAGTCAGAGCAGATCACGTTGGTCTATGTAGACAAACACCCTAAGATGACATGAGGCAGCTCCCTGTGTTTCAGTAGATACAACAAGAGCTCAGAAAGTTGCTCTGAAAATTACTTACAGTTATAGTTTAGAAGCCTATAAAAATAGTTATTCACTGTTATAACTTTAAATATGTAACTCTTTGCTTTCTTCCTTCTCCAAAGAACCTAAATCAGTTACTTTAGTTATTAAAAAAAATAAACAAACAACTGCTACATACCCCTGGCTTCATTTCCACCTTGTAATGTGCTCAAATCCCACAAACAGAGCACAAGGCACAGTACACATCAGCAGCTAAACCAGATGACATTCCTTCTGCACTATTTAGTGAAGTAACAATGCACACAACAAGAACAGTGACTAAAATGTGACAGTTACATCACAAAAAGATTAAAATCCCTCTTTATGCTGCCAGTATAGTGTAAGGTATTTGTAACTACTTACTTCCAAAGCTTTGAATACAACAAATGTCTCTTATCTCGTATTCCAAATGTATCCTTCTTTAACAAAATTCTGACTTAAACACTGTTCTATGGACACAGACTCACATACTTATAAAACTGCAAAACACTCACGGGTGGCAGACAGATGCACACCAAGGCACAGTAGACACCAACTACAGACAATACACACAAATGCAAGACAAACCTCACAATTACTCTGGCTCTCAACTCCAGTTGCATCAGCCAACCATAAGGCTCTCAAAATGAGGTAGGAAACTGTGTCCCAAAACAGAGGGACAGTTCCAAGATCTTTCCTGACTTAAGTCCCAGCCCCCCCTACAATAAGTACACAATCTGATCATTTCTTCTCACATTCCATTCAGTGTACAGTCTGTATATCCCTATTTGGGCTAAGTTAATTGTGTGAATGTTTGGGGGACGGGGAGATATGTGGAGGCACTCCATACTTTCCCTTCGTGGAGTCCTCACCTGCCCCATTTGCTCTTGCAGAAAGTTGTGAAGGGGTAAAAAGCCTTGAGAGTTTCAGAAGGGGAGCAGGCAGAACTGAGAAAGGAGAGTTGCACCAAAACCTCTCACTTTTGCTGCCCCATTCTGCAGAAATGGAGGGCATGTGTGAGATGCCAGCTAGAAGTAGCAACATCTAAGTCAAACCATGCCAAGGTGTCACCCATTTTCCAGTGATCTCAGACGATCCTCTCTCTGGTATCTGACATGTAGGGGTAAGAGTTTGAATGTTTTAAATATTCTTTTGGAAATGCCATACTTTTTTCTTTAACTTCAGCTGGAAAGGCTGGCTGCAATGGAGTTTGAGAATGCCGGCACTACATCCACTGGTCTCTCCCAAAGAACCCAGACATTGTGGGCTCAGGGAGAATCCTTGGGCAATCCAAGGGTGTGCGCAGAGATCAACGTACCCTTGATCTTTTCGCCCTTGCTGATGGAGAGCTCACCCTCGGCCTGGGCCTGGTATGGTTTCACAGCCATGAATGTGCGGCCAGGCACAGCTGAATAGAGTTTCCGCTTCACACCCCGGCTACTCAGCGTGCTGCCTCCAGCAGATTCCTTCTGGTAGCCACTGGAGCTGCCAAAGGAAAGAGAAGCCAAGATGTAGCAAGGGCAACACAGAAGTCCTGGTTCTGTGGCCATGTTGGCTGTGGAAATCTCTAAGTTGTAGTTCAAAAAACAAATAAACAAAAAGGAACATTCAACATTTCTAAATCTGAGTGCAGAGTTGTTTTTTTAACTGCAAAACCTTATGATTCTTGCTGATATTTCCCTTTTGTGCATCAGTATTGCTGTTCTGGCTCCATAAGGATCCATTCTTAGATAATGAGTTCAATATGATCCTTCTTGCTTGTGAGTCTACTGCCACAAGGTCCAAATACAGTGGTGCCCCACTTGATTTCGCTTGACGACGAAATCACTTAACGATGAGTTTTTTTGTGATCGCTATGGTGATTGCAAAACGATGGTTTCAATGGTGTAAAGTTTTTAAAATTATATTGTTGTTTTTATTGTAAGCCGCCTAGAGTGGTCTAATTTGATCAGATAGGCGGGATAGAAATAAAATAAATAAATAAATAAATGGGTTTTTTTCGCTTTACGATGATTTCGACCCTGCTTCGCGAACCAACTGTTCGCTATATGACGATTAAAAACAGCTGATCGGCAGTTTGCAAAATGGCTCCCTGCTGTTTTCCGGACCTATTTTCGCTACACAGGCATCACAAAATAGCTGCCCTATGGAGGATCTTCGCTGGACGAGCAGGTATTTCCCCCACTGGAACGCATTGACTGGTTTTCAATGCATTCCAATGGTTTTTTTTTTTTTTTTTGCTTGGCGACAATTTTGCTGTACAGCGATTTTGCTGGAACGCATTATTGTCGTCAAGCAGGGCACCACTGTATCAAGAATCCCGTACCTTGACTCCCTTATGGATATGTTTAAAAAACACAGCTTGAAACAATGAGAATTCTAGATTTCCCCCTTCACGAGCATTCTGGTCCTAAGCCAGCTCTCTTTCCAAAAGAACACAGAAATCCTGGCTCTCAGAGTCTCATTTAATCATTCAGCATAGAATAAAACAACAGAATTTGATGCCCAGTAGTACAAACTGTGCCTCCAATATCCTGCATTTAATTTACCTCTTTCCTTGATATCTGCAGGTAATACATGAATGCTTGAAGAGATCACCATGTGTACAACTGCATATACAGAAGTTTCCAAGCAAGCTGAAACTTTTTGCCAGAAGGACTCCAACTCTCATTGAGTTTTGAGTGGCTATTGCTGTAAAAATGGAGACCCTTTCTCTGCAGGTGTCCATATAGGGAACGTGGACATTAGGGGAACAGCCTGAAAAGGGCTAGTGGATTCTGGCAGTTGTAGTCCAAAAGGATAACATTACCAATATTCATTCAAAAAGATATTATATGCTCAATATTTGGTTCGGGCCTGCTTGGAGCATGCCTATTATCAATGTGTGTGATTACTTTTACTATAACTGGATTGCTAGTTCGAAGTTGGTCTCATTCAACCTCCAGAGAGTCTTAAGCTCTGAGATGCTTCTGCTATTGGGTCCCAATCCCTTTCAAAGGAATTTAAGAAACAGATATTCACTCTCATGGTGTCACAAGGACATGACTTTGGGGTACACTGAAGGTCCGTATTTGTAGAATCAATAGGATGGCCTCTGAAACTTAAGTAAAATAAGGTACCTTATAGAGTGTTCACTGCTGACAAGAACATTAAGCCTAAAGTTCCATGATTGTCTCACCCTCGCCATCAATGCCAGAGTCCCACCCAGATCTCTTTAATTCACTCCAAGCCCAGGCAGCTGAAATATCTCAGACAAGAAGCTTCAGACTATACCTGGGTCGCCCGCGTTGCTTTTTTGCCTCGTCTGTGTGGCGTCCACGTGATGGAGAACGGCTGCGAGCACCACGGGGGCTGCTGGAACTGCGCAGGGTTCCTGTGGTGATCTTCTGACCCTGAACAGCCACGGTGGAAGATGGAGTGGATGGAGGGGCATAAAGCATCCAATCTGGAAGGTTCATGCTGGTGTCACTGTTGGCTCGTAACAAGGTATGTGGCACTGCCAGACTCTGGGAACCATCCCGACGTCGGCTGGCATATTGCGGTGTCTCCTGGAAAGGAACTGAAAGGGATGGCAAAGTCACAGAAAAGATAGAAAGGATAACTGATAACAATGGGACAGACTGTCAGGAGAGGGAATGAAATGGCTACACTACGGAGGAGGAAGATCATAGCATGTGGGATGAGGGCTGGGAAAGGATTTTTAGTATGCCACTGAAAATCCTAGTATAATGTGAGCAAGCTTTGTGTGAAACTTCACATGGGCTTTAATTGTCCGGAAAGCTAGTTGAGGCAAAATGTAGACAAATTATATTCAGGCACACCAATTAGCTTTCTAAGAATTTCAGTATCCATTACAGTAAAAAAAAAAAGTCCTACATAGGTTCTTAGACCAAGAATAGAGAACATGTGGTTCTTTTCTTTTGCTGGACTGCAACTTCCATGTTCCTTCATGACTGGCACTGCTGGCCAAAATCAAGGGAAGTCACAATTCAATGATATCTAGAGAGAGGAAAAAATCTCCCACCTTGTGATTGTGATGATGTGCTTGAAAATATGTGGAAAATGCCTCTTAGAATCTCAGAAGCCTGACAGAGATGGTTTGGAGGTTTAAAAGATTTCCAGTGGTTCAGAAGGCAGTTGCAGTGTTCTGCATAGCTCATTACACTTCTTCTTGACTATCAAATCAGAATTTGTAATGCAAAATAGGATAAATTATGCACATTTTTTTCAATTACGCAGTGACTGGCATGATGCCATAAAGCTTGATCAATTTTGCACGTTTCTAGCTCCCTCTGGTTCCATTTGATTCTAGGTTTCATGAAGAGAGGGGAGAGATACAAGAAAGACGTATGTGTGCACCTGTGTGCATGTGTGTATGGTTAATGTTGGAAATAATAATGTGGAAACAGAGGAGCATGGAGGTGGGGAATGGATATTAATTGTCAGAGAGGGAAAAAGGATCCTAGGTCAGTAAAAAGGAAATGAGATAAATGGAGAGAGAAGAGTTGGCCTCAGGTTTCAGAGAAGGCTCAGTCAAACCATCTACTGGGGCAGTGCAAAACAAACAAACAAACAAACAATATAACAACTAGCAGTAACATTATGGTTTCTAGTGTGATAAGTTGAAATCCATTATTACTGAGGAGGAGCTCATTAAGGTGGATTTTTGGTATTTTTTGGTATGTTTTTAAATGTTTTCTTTAAAATCTTTTTACTGCTAACACAACAGTAACATGTTAGGAATGAGTGAGACAATACGTTATGTCCAAATAACATACTGGCTGAAATCCAGTAGTAAATTGCAACCTGAGCAGGCCTATTGAATCGATGAAATGTATAGAGGAAGTGATTCCCCAAATCCCCCACTGATTCAACAGGCCTACTCTAGTTGTAACTTATTGATAGATTTCAGTCCAATGAATTATTTGTTCCACACAGAAACAACAGTAGAACTGTATTACTTTTTAAAAGTACTGTTACAAGCTCTGCCCTGTACCAACCAACATGATATTTCCTCAGGACATAGTAAAAATTAAAATGGAATCTCTGGCTTCCCACAGTGTCCTGTATTGACATTACACTGGGTAAAATTCTATTGTGTACATTTACATCAGCAGAAGCAGATGATATCAGATGGCACCAGTAAATTTTAATTTTAATTCATTAAAAATCTCCTATCCCTCCATGCTAGATGCCAAAGCTCCCTAGGACTCCCTTTTGCCTTGGGGAAGCTTTTGGAAAACTTGCAATGGAGGGACAGCCTTTAACCACCAAAAATTGCCACTGGATTGCTGCTGCTGAGATTGGGACTGCCAGTGCTGATCCAGCGGTGAAAGGAAGCTTTTAATTACTTTAAATTTAATTTTACCAGTGCCAGCTGATGGCATCATCAGATGCTGTCAGTGTAAATGCATGCTATCAGGATTTTGGCCACTGAGTGCTCTGAAGCACTGTGGGGAATTTAAAATGGCTGCCTGTAGCTGCCTGCTGCCAGAAAGATGTTACCAGTGCTAAGTGCATCCTGCCATGGTCTTGGGACCCCACTGGTGGGTCTGGGTCTGTGAGGAAACAGGAAGGAAACAGGAAGGAGACCGTTGGGAAGAAAGGGGTGGGAGAAGACAGTGACAATACAGGGAAAAATGAGACAACAACAGTAGTATAGCAATTGAAAAGAGCTAGGCACTGTTTAGAGCACATTCAACAGTGAAAAACAAACTGGTTTCTGACTGGGCTTCTGAAATATGTCAAAAGCATACAAGCTTGCACCATTTTAAGAAGAGTTGAAAGTTTCAGCAATGCAGCATCCTGAATGAATATGTGGTGCTGCTAGGTGCCACCACCAAATTTCTAGTTACCTGGGATGTTTTCCAGTGTGACAACAAGATGACATGAAACAGAGATGGTCCATGCAACATCCTTTTACTATATGTTTTTATTTGCATTTTGAGGTTATCCTTTGTTAAAAATACTAATGCAGAAGGGAGTAATTTATAAATCAAGCTTACATTCCAGTCAAAGTTTTTCTAGTCATTTTACCAGTACAGAAAACTCAGAAATCAAAGGAAGCATCAGCTGTGAGGAGGAAAAGCTAGTTTAAATCCAGTTCACTTCTCATGCTCTTCCCATCAAAACCGGGAAATTGTAGTTTAATTTGAGATGTGAAATATCTACCAATAATTCTTAGCCTACAATTTTCTGTGTTATTGCTGGAGTTTCTGTATGTATGTGGAGTGTAGTCTTGATAAATAAAGGCTGCAGTCTTATACAAACTTATCTAGCATCATGCTCAGTGAGCAGACGCATACAGGATTGCACCATGAATCAAATTACATTTGTACTGTAGATCCTATAATAAGTTCCTTACCCTCCCCCGATCAAACTCACCCACATCTGCATCCCGGTGATTCTTGATTAGCTCCCCCAACTCAAAGTTTCCTGCAATGACTGCAACCTAGTATGGAAAAAATATGTGTACACATATATATGACATAAATTTTGTTTTGAATGATGAGAAATCCATAAGAAACTGGTCATTTTTCAAGTGTGGCTTGGATGACAAACCCAAGGTGGGGTCTTTCCTTTAAATCCTTCATTTTACACTATGCCTATAAGAGTTCAATAATATTACTTGCAATACAAGCGAAGGAGAGCTACTTGTACAGTGGACCCTCGACTTACAGATGGCTTGACTTATAGACTTTTCAAGTTACAGACTTCTCTGGCCACAAAATTTAGGTTCGACTTGCAGCCAGAGAATCGACCTACAGACCAGAAAAAAACCAAAATGGAACAAAGATGGAACAAAAATGGCCGGTTACGGGATTAATCGGTTTTCAATGCATTATAGGTCAATGGAGACTCAACCTACAGACTTTTCGACCTGCAGCCACCGTTCCAATACGGATTAATTCCGTAAGTAGAGGGTCCACTGTACTCCTGTTTTCCTTCAGAACTCCCATAAACTGTATTTTGTTACAGTATTTTGTTGGCCTCTTGCTGAATCTGTGGTAGGAAGTTACAATTAAGAAGGGATATGTTCTTAATTTTTTTATCCTCCACCCTATCTCCTCTGTCACACAGATGGTGACACACAGAAGTGGAGGGTCCCAGAACCCGGTTCTATCTGTAATAGAATATAACACTGAAGATTTGGTGGTGGTGGGAAGAGACAAATTTTTGAGAGAAAATATGTGGTAGTACCTTAAAAACGAGACATAGGAACTGTTTTTGCTAAGCTTAATATGTCAGCCTAGATCCATAAACACTCATATTCACATACTCTAGGGCTCAGAGAAAAGTGAAGAATGTGCAGAAACTCAGCCCTCTGATGCCTAAGTGCCAGGTTAGGTCAGCATGCCTCATTCTTGTTTTCTCAGATCACCACATACCTGAAAAGCAGTCTGTCCATGGTTGTTCTTGATCTCTTTGTTAGCACCTCGGTATAGTAGGATTCGGGCACAGCTCTCCTGGAAAGTAGCGTTGAAAGAGAAGGAGAAAGACTGAATTAATAAGGCACAATATTTACTCACAGCAATCTTAGTAGACAAAGGGAGGCATCCAGAGATTGATATAAACAAGACTGTGGTTCTTTTTTCTTACTTCATGCATTCATATATTTAATTCTTGCCATAGGGATGGAACATGCTATTCTTCCCATTATCCAAATGGAGGTACTGAGGTTGCTGGATGAATGACTTGCAAGTCTTTTAATTAAATAACCATATTCATATATGACTAGACTGGGATCTGAACACAGACTTCCCGGTGCAAAATCAATACGCTAGCCGGTGGATGACATGAATGTCAGCTTTCCATTTAAAACACAACTTGGTTATACAGCATGGATTTTGTGTGGGAGTTTTATCTCATAATCTCAAGGGGCAGTATTTTACACTCAGTGTCAGTTTCTGTCTCCTTCTTACAACTTGTTCAATAAGCAGTGTTTCAGCACATGTCACATTTACCATCCACAAAGATACTATCACATATCCCTTTTCTTCATTAATTATTTGCAAAAAAGTATTCAGTTCAAATATTTCTCTCCAAACACACAGAGTCATGTGACTTCTCTAGGTATTAGTGGGTTTTTTTTCCATCGCAAAGCAATACAACATGTAATTTAGCTACTATTGGCTTCGAACATCTGTGTAAATATTTAGTCTTCTAGGACTCTCATGATTTAAAAAAGTAAAAACCTGAAGATGTCAAAAGGCATCTATGGGCTCATCTATACTGCTCATTTGGAAGCGGGTTGGCGTGGGCTTGGGTAAAGGGGCAATATGCCATTTGGTGTGGTCCTTGCATGCAAATGGCATACAGACCTCGAACAATCCCTTTTGGTCTGGTTCCTTCCATTTTGAATTTCTGATACTGTGAAGTAGCTTAATAAGTGAGCCACTTTGGGATATCAGCAAACTGAACACTTCCTCTGCTCCTTGGAGGAGGGGCAGATGAAGTGAATATTTTTAAAGACTCTGGTAGATATCACTGATGCACTACATTACTTATATAAAAATATAAAAAAAAACATTTTCTTTGCCTTCTCTGAAGGGCTTGTAAAAAAACTGCCTGTAGCTGAATCTGTGGATTTCACTGTGAATTGTTTCTCAACGAGTCCTTAAGGCAAAGCAAAACAAATATTTCTATTTTTATCTTTATACACATGATACAGCATATCAGTGATGGCTACCAAAATCTTAAAATGAATAACTTCCTCTGCTCCTCCACCGAGAAGCAGAGGAAGTATTCAATGTGCAGTTATTCTGAAATGGCTCACTTATTAAATCACTTTATGATATTGTAAATTCAAAATGAAAGGAACCTTGACAGTCAGAAGGCTCCCTTTTGATCCATTCCCAGCGGTCATGTGTGCTGGAAATGGATCAAACTAGATATCAATCAGTACCGAAAAAGCAGAAATCCTTGACAGTGGCTCAGAAAAGTGCAGGTAGGGATGCTTTGGGACAGTTTGGTTCACTCCAGAGATTAAGTCATGTAATTACCGGAAAAGAAGCAAACCAACCCATCCCTGAAATGAACCAAACAGTAGGCCTTATGCCTGACTGATCACACCAAGTATTAAGAACTCCAATCCTGAAGAAAAAGTATGGACTTAATGTACAGTCTAACATCTGTTCCTACAGTCTGTGCATGAAGGACGAAGCCATGGATGGACACTTTACGTTCTCTAGATCACTGGTTCTTAACCTTTGTTACTCAGATGCTTTTGAACTGCAACTCCCAGAAACCCCAGTCAGCACAACTGGTGGTGAAGGCTTCTGGGAGTTGCAGTTCAAAACTTCTGAGTAACCCAAGGTTAAGAGCCAGTGCTCTAGATGAACTGGACCCAGACATCCCAGCCAGCAGTAAAGGGTTATGGGAGTTATAGTCCAAATTATCTGGAAGTTATCCAAGCCTAATTTAGAATGAAGATGGACACACCAAAACACAGCCTACAGCATTTTTACAGTTGCTGTGTATACTTGGCTTCATCCCATCTTGGCAATGGAAGTGATAAGACATGAACATGCTGGCACAGTTATCAGATGTGTTCTTCTTTGTGCTTCTTCTAGGCTTTCATTTTCATTTTTTTAAAACATTCTGCTTGAACATTCATGCATTTATTCACCTTATTTTAAAATGCCTGTTTAATATATGCAAGATTGCTCCGAGGATTGGCAGATTCTCTTGATGATGTCACTGCTGCCATCCAATCAGTACTGTGTATGACTTGCTCATACTTCAAATATGCAGAATCAGCTTCAGATTATGAGGCCCTATAAGGAAGATGCCCACCCTTACCCCAAGCATTTCTCCTTCCTCTGTACTTATTATAAGTACTATCCCATTTGCTTGTCTTGTCTTTCTGAACCCAACCCACTTCATCATCTATAGGGAGAGGAGAAGGTAAGCTAAGATTGCATATCCTCTTTTTCACTCATTAGGAAAGGTAAGTGTACAGGCAGCACAAGCAAGTAACAACAGCAGCTGCTGCAGGATTTCTGTGAGCTGGCAATTGGTTTCCTGTCAAACCTGGATCTTTAGCAATGCCCAATACATTAATGTTGGCTCCTTCAACAACCATGTTTTAAGTGCTTAAACCTGCAAAGGAAGAGGATACTTGGACTGAGCAAGGTGAGGTTAAGGGCAGTTCTACCTTAGGCTGTCTAAAACTTTCACAAGTGTGTGGAAAAGTCTGTCTTCAGTGACATGCTCTCTTTCTCCCTCCCTCCCTCTTTTGCATAATGATTCCCCCAACTCCTCAAAATAATCACAATGGACTGTTATAAGTGATGCTGAATCTTGCCCAGGATGGGCAACCTCCAAAAGAGCGACATATGGCCATCCATGGACTCTGAAAGGCTGTATCTGTATCCCCTCCCACAACTCCCACTCCCACTTCTTCTTACTTTTTTTTCCTGGAAAAAGTCTTTTTCTGCCCTCTAGCACAGTGGTCCCCAACCTTGGGCCTCCATGTGTTCTTGGACTTCAATTCCCAGAAATCTTGGCCAGCAGAGGTGGTGGTGAAGGCTTCTGGGAGTTGTAGTCCAAGAACATCTGGAGGCCCAAGGTTGGGGACCACTGCTCTAGAAGCCCCAAGATATCTATTTTTAGTTTGTTTATTTTTAACGGTCCATCCCCACCAAATAAAATAAAATAAAAGGCAAAACTGACCCCACATGATTCAGTACAGTGGTTCTCAAACTTGGGTCCCCAGATGTTCTTGGACTACAACTCCCAGAAATCCTGGCCAGCACAGCAAGTGGTGAAAGCTTCTGAGAACTGCAGTTCAAGCATATCTAGGGACCCCAGTTTGAGAACCACTGACTTAGCAGACACATGGAGACTTTTGGGGCCCATTTTTCCTAATTTGTTTTTGGACCTGAGGAAGGTAGGCCACATTTGGGGCCCCAGATGGGTTACATGCAGTCCAATGGTTGCACATTGCCTACTCTAATCTAGCCAGACACCTACCTGGTGCTCTCCCCATGTGTTGGACTAGAAGTCCAACAATCCTTGGCTGCCAGGGCCATTGGAGGGCACCAGATTGGGAAAGGCTGTTCTAGACTGGCAGACCTTTCAGAAGGAGGTACTCCTAGCCCAACCCAGCTGTAGAAAGAAAGATGAAAAAGGAGCTTTAGATCTGTTACAGTATTCTAAAGCCCAAAAGGCAATCCTTGTAAAATACCACTAGAACACAAAAGTGCAGCCTAGTACACAAGAAAGCTTTTATCAACAAATTCCAGCTAAATTTCCTTCTTAAATCAATGATACCGGCTGTCAAGAGATATAAATAAGCTTCTTTGGGGAAAAGAGGAAAAAGGAAGAAGATAGGCAACAAACACAGAGAGACATTTTCAGATAAAAGTCGCACATTTAATTTAACTTAGCTAATTGCGTTTTACCCGCCTGAAAAGAGTTTTAAGTTTCAACACCTGTACCAAGCTTGCTGAGAAACAGATAGTGTTAGTTCCTTGTGGAGCATTTTGGATCGTTTGATTCACTTGGTTTGAGAGGGCAGAAAAGACCAAGGGTGACACCACACACATATATATGGAAAACTGAGAGGAGTGAAAGTTGGCATTCTGTCTGTGACAGAAGGTGGGTTGGGCAAAGGGTTACATAAATTTCATCTCTGATGTAAATTGTCAGGTTAGCCAATCAAAAATTAAGTAGACAGATAGTTCTGCCTTCCTAAGGAGTTTTGACTTCCACAATGAAAGAGCTAGCTAATTCAGACCAAGTATCTGTTGAGAAAAATAGATTACATTGGGAAAACTGGCTGAAAACTGGGGCTTCTTGGCAGGGTTTCGGAGTCTCAGAAACTCTAGATGGCACTGTTACTCAGTATCAGAATACAGAAGTTTGTCATACTTACTTTGTTGTAGAGTGCACAAATGTGCAGTGCTGTATTTCCGGATGCATTCTGTGCACCTGGCTCAGCGCCGTAGAACAGCAGGTGTTCCAAGTGCTGGGAATGTCCATGTTGGCAGGCCTGGTACGTGGAGAAGCAGAGATCAGGAATGGAAGGTGGGGCTAGATGATCAGATGGACAGGTGCAAGTCACAGCCACCCCCCTCAATCTTTAAGCTTGGAGCCAGCCCTAGCAGGAAACACACATAGGATGTAAGATGGGTAGCTAGCAGTCTTGCAAACAAAATTGGGGGCTACCAGACATGGTATCTTAGACTGCCTGGGGGCTTGACCTAGGTGTAAGATCTTACTTGATGTATCTCTTGCCAGCCATTCTCATCAGTGGTGCCAATATGGGCTCGATTGTACAGCAGAAGTTCGCAACAACGTGGGTCACCTCCAACCATAGCTGTGTGATAGAGAGGAGTCAGCCCACGACGATCCTTGTAATTGGGTGAGCCTCCTAGGTCCAAAAGTGCCTGCAAGAGGCAGAGAGGAGGACATGATTGATAAACGCAATATCCTGTAATCCTTTTTTTCCCCTGCTTAAGCGAATTAAAGTTTTCATTCTCTAACAATGGCTTATTGTATGCTCGACAACATTAATACTGATACATTAAATCCAGCATGGGCAGCTTGGTGCACTCCGGACATTTTGATTAACAATGATCAGGGATTCCAGGAATCCAAAATATTTCAAGCGCATTCGGTTGTGTGTTCTGCATTAAATGACCAACAGTTGACCAGGATGGAATTTTCTTTGTCATTTATCTTCACTTCTTCCCTTTTGTTACTCATTCCCCTTTATAGTTGTGCTCCAAATGACAAGTAAAGAACAAAAGACTCCTAATAATGTCTCCTAGAACTAAAAAATTAACAGCTTGGCTGATACATTTTCTCACCTTGCCACAACCGTATGGACACATATGATGGACCTGCAGAGTTTGTTTGTTTGTTTGTCTAAAATATTTTTTCCTCATCTTTCTCCTTAGAAGGACACAAGGCAGCTTACATCATTAAAAAGACAATATTAAAATGCTAAACACAATAGGCATACAAATATTAAAAGGAATTAAGCAAGTATTGTATTAAAAACTGTATAGAAAATCAATACTATAAACACATTTATAAACAAAGAACACAATAATCCATTTTTTAAAAACCTTCTCTCGTTAAAGCAATACTTCAGATGATGTTTCAGTGTAAAATAAATCAAGTTAAATTAAATACGAGTCATGTGGCAGTTACATGGTCTTTGAATCACAGTTTGCATTCCCTTGGAACATTGAACAAAGTTTAATCTACTGTTTTTGATGGGCCACCCTCGTCAGACATGTACTCTCTCTTCAGCCTAAGGCACAGGTCCCACGGTATCAGATTATCTTGTCACCTGCACAAGAGCTGCACAAAGTACAAATCCTGGCACAGTCCTAGAGGTAGGGTATAGTCTCAGCAAGAGACTGTCACTCCTCAGGACATCTATCTTCTAGATAGATATCCAATCTATCTTCTTGTACTTTTAAGGCACTCTCTTAACTCTGGGTCTTCCATATATTTTGAACCAACTCCTAGAATCCTTGACCACTGGCTAAGGTATTGTAGCTGTTGAAGTCCAAAACAATAAGGAAAGCTAAAGGTTGGGAACTATTTTCTAAAGCAGTGGTTCTTAACCTTGGGTTACTCAGGTGTTTTTGGACTGCAACTCCCAGAAGCCTTCACCACCAGCTGTGCTGGCTGGGATTTCTGGGAGTTGCAGTTCAAAAACACCTGAGTAACCGAAGGTTAAGAACTACTGTTCTAAAGCACCATGCATATTAATAGCACTGCATAAAAGCATAACATAGGACAACATGCATAGCAAAATAAACCATGTGGATAGACAACATTAATGGATATCTTTATATCTCCCACTGGCTGGATAGCTCAGTGAATTAGGTATCTGGCTGTAGAGGAAGAGACTAAGAATTCAATCCCCCCTGTGCATTCCAGAAGAGTCAGCCTGTGTAGCCTTGGGCAAACTGAACAGTCCCAGGATGCCCCTAGATAGAAGGGAATGGTATTACCATCAGGGCTGGATAGTGGTGTGAGCACACTGCTTTGTGTAATGCTGTGGCTCCATCTCTAGCCCGAAAGTCTATGTGGGCACCACCAAGGCATAGCAGCCGGATCACATCGATGGTCCCATCCAACTGGGCAGCTAACGTCAAAGGTGTCTCTGAAAAGAAAACAGAAGGTTATTATTGTCATGTGTGCCTTTGTATGTTATGTGTGTGGATGTATTTGGTGCGATTGGCACCTAAGGCATCCCTTCCCTTCTCACTTTCTCCTCTCTGATAGTTACCGCCAGTGTCAGAATCATGATAGTTGGGGTCCAGCCCTTTATCCAGGAGTCGTGCCACTTTCTCAGCAGCTCCGTGCTGCACATACTCCAGAAATTTCTTCAGTCCCGTCTGGGGCAAGATTGCCAATGACATCCATTGAGAGTCAGGGGAGAGAGGGGAAAGAATAGTGAAAAGAATATCCCAGCAAAGACCAGTCTAATGTTCAAACCTCCTCAATGTCTTATGGCCATGATACTTTCTTCTGGCACAGGGCTCCTCTGCCTGCAAAGGCTCCCTTAGTCATTTCCATGACAAGGGGACATTCCACAAGCGCATTCCTTTCTACTGAGTCTTTTAAATTCCATCTTTTAAGTCAGACTAACAAAAACTGCTACTCTGCAATATATTTAATTTTTAAAGTAGCTGGCCAAGAGGTTAGTAGCGTCCATTTCCACGTACAGTACACTGGAGAGGAGGAGAAGCATGGAAAATATGTAAACCCTTATATCCGCACAGTCTGTCTAATTCATGCACAGTGCTATATCTGGCTTTCAAGATTGAAGCAGCAGGACTTTTTCATTAGTAGGGCTGTTGACATTATCTGCCATGTCCCTCAAGTTTCCCTGTCCCCTCTGAGCTTAGATGCAATTTTTGCACAAGCTTGTGGGGACATAGATATGTGATCGATTTTCCCAGCTACCACGTATTGTTATGAGTTATCCATGTTGATAATCCAAAGTATTTTTCAGTAGCTTTGTCCTGCATGGGCAATTAAGACCCATTAGCTTGACGAAATATCCATCCCTGTGGAGTAGGAAATCATTAGAACCAGTTTTCTGGTATAGATTAACACAGTTGCCTGTATTTCCGGAATCTTATTGGAGACTTTATTAGAAGAACTGTAAGGATGAATGCCTTCACTTCAAAACCTCCCATGACTATTTACTCAATATATTCCTACGAGAAAATTTTAATGACATAGAGTTTGAATGTTGCAATTTTTTTAAGGGCAACTGCAGTCTCTCTGTCTCATAACACATTCTAAATTTAAATTTTATTTTATTGGTGCAGCTACTGAAAAGTTTTATTCTTTTACCTTAGTGTGGAGTTTTGCCAACTGCTTCTCATCCAGGTTGGTCTGTTTGTATACTCGGGTTTTGTAGCGGAACTAGAAGAACAGTGATAATGGGAGAATGGGGGATGTTACTGCAGTTGCACACAAGTTAGCTAACCATCTCCAGAGCTTTCACATTTCAGCGCCTCCTTTTTGACTCGCCCCTACAGTTACATAGAAAACCTTCAGGGATGCTTTACCAAAGAGGAATATTCCACACAAAAATCAATTCTCTGTGGGAAACCTTTTGTGTTGTCAGCTGTTCATTCATCACTAAGGAAAAATGGGCACAATGTATTCTCAGAAACTCGTAATGAACCTACAAATGATTCAATCAAGTAGGGCAAACTACACACAGGATTCTTGTAATGTTCTCAGGGTCTTTCAGCATGTCACAGAGGTAAAGATAATATTTCTAAACTCCTTGTTCTTACATTATATATATATATATATATAGTCTTTATTATGGTCATTGATCAGCGTAAGGAAGATGGGGTACCAGTCAATTAATATGCCCATTACAAACTCGAATTAAACCATAACTCAAAATTGGATATCAATCTAAAATTTAAAAAGCAACCTCACATACATTCTAATATAACCGGAATACTGTATAGGAATCCAGGGGACAGTGAGTAAAAAGAAAAGGATTCTAAAGGATTAGATAAGTATTGTGACGCTCAGAGAATCTATAAGTAAAAGGTACAGTCATAAAATAGTTCCAAGTAATTATAAGTATACACACATATATAAACTGGCATTAATCAAGCATTAAAAGGCATAAAATTAATTATAAATACTAGTTTGTGATGCCTGTCATTGCCCGGTGAATTTTAATCACAGCCACACAGAACCTAGCAACATTATATGTTGTATCAGAATTAGTATCTAATATAGTATACTAATACTAATTCTTGTTCTTACATTAAAAGTGGGGAGGCTATGTTACACTTCAGCTGTTCTGTCTGTTTACTGTACAACAGTCTGTTAGCCTGAACTTTAAAAGCTAGCAGAGTGTCTGGGTTCAGGTCTAGCATCAATACAAGCCATTCTTGAGCTCCTGCTAGGGTCCTAGTATCTCTGTTAATGTCTGCTCTAGGCTCTCCCCCTGATAGTTGCTCCCCACCCAGCACTCTGAGCAGCACAAAGCTACAAGATCTAGTCACCATTTTAAATTTCGAACAATAACTCTGAACTTTGGTTGTTCTGAGCCATTGTGGGAAATATAAATGATGACTCAAGTCATCCAGCTAACACAGCTGGGAGCACTGCTTCTGCTCCCAGGTAAGTCTCCCCAGGCCCACTCCACTGAGAAAGGGCAAGGACTACGAAAGGCTGCCTCGCTCAGAATGTAGTGACAAAATGGAGCCAGCTTTTGTTAAAGGTAGAGAAGAAAACCATAACTACTATTTTGAAGCAAGAATCTGTATGGTTGCTGTAAAACAACACTGCATTTTAGAGATGGGTAAACTTTAGCCTTGTAGATCTACTTTGTCTTTTACTTCGCTCCAATAGCAGCCAAGTAGAAAACAGTGGCTCAGTAAAAGTAGATAACACTTATGAGAAGAATGAATGAATTTCTCTGAGTCCAGAAATTTGTTGCTGTTGTTAAACAGTTGGAAATCAGAAAGCCTTGTCAGTCTGGTCACTGTTTGCATTTTTAATGTACTGTAAACTATCCAGAGACCTTTGATTATAAAATCAGTCAATCAGTAAGAATTTCAAATTACTCAGAGATCTATCAGCCTTCTGCCTATCTCTGTTTTACAGCCCTAAGCTGTATGTTTGCATTTAAATGCACCTATTTCTACACATGTCTATGATGAGACAAGATGTGTTTGCCCTTCTGTACATCATAGATGTAACTCCTATAGATCTGAAGGCAGAATGTCAGCTGCAGATATTCATATGATTCAGTTCCTCCCACTCTTTGAGATGTGCCTCAAGACATATCTATTCTCCCAAGCCATCTCTAATTCTCTGAATCTGTCGCTCTTCCTCTGTTGCCTCCCCTTCCCCCCCCTGCACCGCCTTCTTTTGCCTCAAGTGTCTATTTATTTAGATTGCAAGCCTGCAGGAAAGGTTTCATAATTTCTAATCTCGTGGATTGAAACTGTATACTGTAAATATACAGTACACCACTGAGAGAAAATAAGTAATTGCTAACTGAAGTCCCACTTACTGTCCACCTAGCCCAATATTGCCTATTCTAACAGATAGCAGAGTTTCTAGGGTCTCCTTAGCTTTCAGGTGGCAAAGAATTTGAAAAGTTACTCTTTTGAACCACAGCTTTTAGCCATCATGCCATCTGGGATGTAAGCACAGAGAATACTGTACAGTATCTAGATCCAGTTCACTATTCTGAGCTCTAGACTTGAGCATGACTAATGTGTAGGTCTAGTTCCTCCACCTCATGATGGCTCTGTACTAGTACACAGATGTGCACTAGTGCACAGATGCATATGTGCCCATCCAGATGCTAGTAAATATATACCAGCAGCAGCCCTAGACTGTTAATGATGAATGGTGAAAGCTGCTGGTGAACAATATCAGAGGGTCACAAACACATACCTCATCCCTGCAGTGGTAGGAAGCAGTTTAGTATACATGAGACACCTGATTTTTTACTAATCACCCATACTTATTACAGCTCTGTTAAAGCGTATCCTGTAGTATTCCAAAAGGTCCACCAAATCTCAGGGACAGCTTGGGGGGATGCACAATTGGTTAAAATAGCAGGACTGTCAGAGCAATTAATTTTTTAAAAATATATATAACCCTTAAAATTATCAACTTAGAATTAAAGAACAAGGTACCTTAGAAATATTGTGTGTGTGTGTGCTAGAGTGGAACAGTGAGCTCACTATTCTCTTGCACACCTATTTTCATGGTTGCCTTTAGAATTCAGCCTAAATTGGGGGTGGTAGTCAGGGAGTCATTTTTATTGCTCTTTTTTAAATGGGGAGCCAGAAAGCTACAATAGCCTATTGCAAATCATCCAGAGATCTACCAGCAGATTAAAACCTACCTGCTGGCTCCCTGCTGTTGGACCAGCCCAGGAGCAGACTTACCTCCAGGTAGGGCACTCCCTTTTCAAAACTCTGTGGGTACTCGCGCAAAAGGCGCTCTTCATCCAGGAATTTGGCATCCCGCCCATTGGTGGCTGGCTGAAAAAGCCCATAATTAAGGACATCCTTGAGGCTTTCATTGAGTGTGCAGAGAATCTGCTGCTTCGCCACCCAAATGGCTGCATCGGGATTGAAGCGCAAGCATTTCTGAAATGGGACCAGGTTGGGCAGAGGGAGGGAATTGAGAGCAAAAGGAATGCATTAAAATTTGTACAAAATCTCATCCTTTCTAAGTTTGCTCTAAAACAGAATGCATCCTTTGCACAAATCTAACATTAATTTATTTACACTCTCCTTTTTTTTTCAAGGGTCCCAAGGCAGTGAAACAGCTCTCTCCACAATCACAACTCTCCACAATCTTTTGCGACAAGCCAGTCCATCACTATTCCAAGACATTTAGCTGCTTGAGGCAAAATATAAGATGGTGGCTTCCTCCATTTCACATACAGAAGCTGACTGGACTGGCAGCTGAATCCTATTTCAACACTGGTAAGAGGGTAATATCTACAGTACTTAAGGGCAGTAGACTATGTTAAGGAAACAAGACAAATCATGTAGCATACGCCGTTCTTTCTGAAAAATAGGGGAATACCCAGAAATTGAAATGGCTGGGATTGCTGCTGATGCTACCCTTCAGCATTTGCTGCCTAAAAAGGTTGTGTTACTCTACTTAAAGTCATGCTGACCCCGGGCTGAGCTCAGAAATAAAGTAAGTGGCCCAAGGCCACTTAATACTGGATGAGAGGGGATTTGAAAGAAACCCAATTTCCCTAGGAACTGTTTGACTTCCAAACACTATTGTGCATCAGCTTTTATGATGCAACATTCAATATTAGCTTTGATCCACCATTTGTAGCTGTTCTACATACTTGGGTCTTTGAAGTCTCTTTAGCTTTACAAACAATTATAATGGCATTCTGCATATTATGAACCATTCACAATAGCTGTCTTTTTTGAGATACTAAAGGAAGGATACAAACCTGTATTGCAATATTCACTCAAAGTACTTCTCATGATAGTTTCCTGTTTACTTCTTATTAAAACCATATTGCAGAATTAAAACAGAGAGCTGAAATGGGTCCTTAATTTAGTCAGATCTATGGATTAATTCTAGCAATTCCTCATCTATTCTAAGAAATTTTCCTGTGTAGGGGACTTAGGATAATAAGTTGGTACAACCAGTGCAGAACAGCCAGCCCAGGAACTAAACAGAGTTACTTACATTTAAAATTTTCTACTTGTATTATGTATCAATACCAGCCTAATGCCTGTAATGCCATTTATTACATGTATTAAGATTTTATGTTTATGTTATTATTTTGTAAGCCATCCAGAGTAATGGCCTGGCCACCAGATAGGTGGGGCAAAATCCAAATAAATAAATAAATAAATAGATAGATAGATAGATAGATAGATAGACAGACAGACAGACAGACAGACAGACAGCCTCTTACTGCAGAACAAAGCCAGCACACTTTTCCTTATATCACCTCAACTAAAAGGGTCAAGGGCTTACTTCTGAATTTTTAACTGAAAGCTGAAATTCAGGCAAGAAGCCTGCAATTCCCTGAGGGAACAAGGCCCCTACAGGCGGCCTGCAGCTGTGGCCTGAAGCAACCCTACTTTTTAGCAATTCTTTAATATAGGAATTCCTATATTATATAGTAATACAGCAGAGAAATTGAACTATCACAAATTGCAGCATCCAGCTTTAAAATGAATTACAATGGGGGCTGCAGATCTGTAATCAGTATTCCTGTGTATTTGTGTGGGGGCGTAAACCTTCTGTGTCCTGCGCGCAGTGGTGCTGTGTGGTAATTTTAGATTCTGGACATAACAGTCTCACCAGAATGAAGGTTTCTTGAGTAATGTATATTACTTAATGTATTTCATAATGTGGTAAACCAGGCTGGCCACATTTGGAGGCCTTCATGCCCATCCTGCTGTCCTAACCTGACAGCATTACTGTCCTTGGGGCGCCATGTTTTTCCCTCACTACATCTAGAAATACTCAAGGCCCCTATCGACCTTTTTCAACTGTGGCCTGCAGCAGGCCTCGTTTCTAGCAATCCTTTAACATACTAGTACACACTGAAAATGTTAATGTCCATCTTGAACTAAAATGACTGCAACATTGAACTCCTTATAAAAAAATCTTTATGTGCCGGGCTTAGACAGGATACGATAGATAGGCAGTTTCCACAGAACTGTGAGCTGCACACCCATCCTTTGACCTTGGAGGGTCCCTGTGAAGGAGGAATAGGCATGAGGGAGAAAAGTGAGAGTGAGCCCTCCCCTCAAATAAAAGCATCAGAGAAAGAGGGAGAGAGAAAAGAAAAGGAAGGATTGGTTGTTGAGGGAAATGATGGGAAGGAATTGAAGGAAAAATAAGTAAAAGTAGAAGTCGTCTGGTAGAGGAAGGAAAGGGAAAGGAGGAGGAGGATTTAACCCTACCAGTGTGAGAGGAGGATATAAAGCAGGGGACCCCATCGTTTTTCACCCCACGGACTGGCTGAGGAAGGCAGGGCACCCCACGCTCATGCCCATGCCTGAACTACCACACACACACACACACTCTCTTGTGTGGATGTGCGTTCATGCGCATGTGCAAATGGCAGCACAGTGCTTGTGCGGGTGTGCTTGTGCACATGCGCCAAGGGCAGTGCAGTGCTTGTGCAGGTGCTTGTGCGCATGCACAAATGGCAGCACAGCACTCGTACAGGCACCCTGGAGTGTGTGTGCAGGCGCTAACAGCCTGTGTGGGGGTGAGTGCATGCGGGGAGGTGGAAGGTCTGTCTTCGCAGCGTGGTCCAGCTCAGGACACGGACCGGCACCGGGCCGCGGACCAGGGGTTGGGGGCCTCTGATATCAAGGGGGAAGGAGAGTTTTCAGTGTGCTGCAGGAAGAGAGAAAGAAGGAGGAAATAAGAGAGAGGGAGAGGAAGGAAGAAGAATCCAGATATGGAAAAACACGCAAAGTTGTTAGACTCTCCCAACTTAAAGGTAGGATTGTTGCCTGATCCCCATCTAAAAGAAAGGAAGGTGATGATAACAGAGACACAAAAATGGACGGTGGTAGTCTTCCCTCGAGGCCAAGGACACTGGAGGAGGGTAATCAGGCTGGATTCGACTTTCATGACTGGGCATTTTTTTTACTCACAAAATGACACCTTGGATAATGCAACGGTTTTGGTGGCCCAATGTGGGTAACGAAATAGAGGAATATTGCAAGACTTGCAGGAAATGTCAGAAGACACAAGTGAAACCATGTCCAGGGGCCACTCTGATCCCCATGCCCCTGATAGATCAATCTTTTGAAAGAATTGGGATAGATATTGTAGGCCCTTTGATTAGGTCAGCTGGAGGACACATGCATATCTTGGTTATAATAGATTATGCTACCCGATACCCTGAGGCTATCCCTTTGAGGCCTACCACTGCCAAGGTTTTACCTAGGGAGTTAATGCAGGTATTCTCTAGATTAGGTTTCCCCAAGGAAGTTTTAACTGATCAAGGCACCAATTTTATGAGTCAGACTTTAAAAGAACTATGGCATTTATTAGAAGTAAAACCAGTTCATATTGCGGTATACCACCCTCAAACTAATGGCTTAGTAGGAAGGTTCAATAAAACTTTGAAGGGGATGTTGAGAAAACTAGTGCTGGACAAACCACGGAGGTGGCACCTGTTAATAGCTCCACTAATGTTTGCAATTAGAGAAGTGCCTCAAGCCTCTACAGGATTCTTGCCCTTTGAAATGATGTATGGGTGGAATCCCAGAGGGATATTAGATTTGGTAAAAGAGAAGTGGGAAACTGGGAAAGATGAGGCTCAAGTGATAGTGCAACAAGTAATCGAAATGCAAGATCATTTGAATAGAGTTGCGGAAATAGCCAGAACACAATTACAAAACGTACAACAAGGACAAAAGAGACAGTATGACTTGAAGGTGAGCCCCAGGCAGTTTGAAGTAGGACAGAAAGTCCTCCTCTTGCTACCCACCGAGAACACCAAATTGTTTGCCAGGTGGCAAAGGCCTTATGAAATACTCAGATGGGTAGGACAAGTAGATTACGAGATAAAAATGCCAGATAAAAAGAAGGAAATTGGCATTTTCCATGTGAGCTTATTGAAGGAATGGAGAGAAAGAGAGATATTGTGGGAGGAAGCAGAAGATTTAGGCCCTGAAGCAATGATCTGTTTGCAGGTGATGCAAGAGCTATCCTTAGGAGGAAAACTGAGATCTGATCAAATTGATCAGGTTAGAAAAATAGAGTAAAATTTAAAGGATGTTTTTTCTAACAGACCAGGATATACCAAGATGGTGGAACATCAGATTAATACCTCCCCACAAGTCATGGTTAGGTCAGGAGGAAGGAATTGGCCACATCACTTAAAGGAGACGATTAATAAAGAAGTAGAGGAAATGTTGACATTAGGAGTAATAGAACCTTCTTACAGTCTGTGGAGAAGTTATCCAGTGGTGGTTCCCAAGCCAGATAGAAGTGTGAGGTTGTGTATTGATATTAGGAAATTGAATGAGGTATCCAGGTTTGATGCCTACCCTATGCCTAAGGTAGAAGACCTGTTGGAAAGACTAGGGCGGGCAGAGTTCTTGTCATCTTTAGACTTGACAAAGGGTTATTGGCAAATTCTGTAAAGAACTAATGATAAAGAAAAGACTGCTTTCATCACCCCCAGGGGATTATTTCAATTTATCCGTATGCCGTTTAGGTTACATGGAGCAGTGGCTACCTTTCAGAGATTGATGGATAGAATTTTGGAACCTGTACAGGCATTTGCAGGGGCTTATATTGATGATATTTTGATTTAAAGCAATAGTTGGAAAGAACATGTAGAACATTTAGAAAAGGTGTTGGTTGAGTTGAGGAAAGCAGGACTCAAGGTGAAGACTTCCAAATGCAAGATTGCTAAGAGGGGAGTTAAATCCCTAGGGTTCCAAGTAGAACAAGGAAAAATTCAACCAGTTCAAGATAAAGTAGAAAAAATATCAGATTGGCCGTCCTCTAAGAACAAGAAGGAAGTTCAACAATTTCTGGGATTGGCAGGATACTACCGCCAATTTGTTCCCAATTTCGCAGAGATTGCAGCACCTCTCACTGATTTAACTAAGAAGAGGGTAGCTAATAAGATAAGATGGGGATTTATAGAATAGAAAGGGTTTGATCAACTGAATGAAATAGTAAATAGTTTACCCATTAGGTATGCCCCTAACTTCGATGTACCATTTATAGTACAGACTGATGCATCAGACAGAGGTATTGGGGCTGTACTGACCCAAATCAGAAAAGGTGTGGAATATCCTATTATGTATTTAAGTAAAAAACTATCACCACAAGAGCAAAGATTGAAAAGGAAGCATTGGCAGCAAAATGGGCTATACAATCACTGAAATATTATTTGTTAGGAGCTCCCTTTACTTTAGTTACAGATCATGCTCCTTTACAATGGTTGAATAGAATGAAAGATACTAATCCCAGGTAGACCAGATGGTATCTATGTTCACAAACTTTTGCATTTAATGTTCAATATAAAAAAGGTAAGACACATACTAACATGGATTATTTTTCCCAACAGGGTGCATGGGAAACAACCATGGAATAGAGGACGGCATACTGTACTCATTGGGTGTGTGTGTGAAGGAGGAATACGCAAGAGGGAGAAAAATGAGTGAGCTGTCCCCTCAAATAAAAGCATCAGAGAAAGAGGGAGAGAGAAAAGAAAAGGAAGGATTGGTTGTTGAGGAAAATGATGGGAAGGAATTGAAGGAGAAAGAAGTAAAAATAGAAGTCTGTCTGGTAGAGGAAGGAAAGGGAAAGGCAGAGGAGGAGTTAACCCTACCAGAGTGGGAAGAGGATATAAAGGATCAAGGGGGAAGTAGAGTTTTCAGTGTGCTGCAGGAAGGGAGAAAGAAGGAAGAAATAAAGGAGAGGGAAAGGAAGGAAGAAGAATCCAGATATGGAAAAACGTGCAAGTTATTAGAAGACTTTCCCAACTTAAAGGTGGGAGGATTGTTGCCCAATCCCGATCTAAAAGGAAAGAAGGTGACGGTAACAGAGACACAAGAATGGACGGTGGTAGTCTTCCCCCGAGGCCAAGGACACTGGAGCAGGGTAATCAGGCTGGATTCGACTTTCAATAAGCTACTGTGCGAGGGAGATTGGGCCAGGCATCCTTGTTGCGGCACGATATGTGCGGTGAGGAGCGCTCCGCTGAGGAAGCCCATGGACAAACAGCAATTTGGACCAGCCCCTCAATAGACTCTTCCTAAGTTACCATTCAGATTTTTACCTTTTCCCTATGAACAATTACCTGACTTTAGTTGTTTTGACCCTGTTGAAGTCATTGTTGAGTCACCAAATGTTAGTACAAATAAATCTGTTAATCATTTGAACGGATCTCCGTGGTTATTTCCCCTCAAAAAAGAGGAACTGCTTCAGTCTTCTAACGAACTCAATCACAGTCCCACTAGCTTCAACAACTTCATCTCCCCAATTTCTTTCAGAAATGAATGCATTGATGGTTTTTTTCCTGAAAAGGCCTACATGTGCTAGCTAGTAACTAAAATTTTTTAATTTGGGGTAAAGTTTGGAGGTCCCATGGGTGCTGGGGTCCTTTAAAACATGGCAAAACTGCCTAAAAGGCAGAAGGGGGCTTCTTAAGCACCCATTTCTCTCCCCTCTCAAAAAAACCTATTGTGGTGTGTATAGTAGGGCTGGGGGTTGCCAAGGACTGCATGTTGCCCACTCCTGGCATAATCATTTTTTAGTCCTAAGGTCAGGGTACAATTAGGCAATGCTGGACAAGCCTAAAGGCTGACATAGGAAGAAGGGAGTTTCTTCAGATGGTAAAATGTGTTACGCCATGTACTTCAAACTGTGTTAGGCTGAGCCTCCTGCCCTGGGTAGCCTTCCTGCTCATTCTGCCAAGTTGTCTGTCTCAGGGCCCTCTTGAATGGCCAGCACTAATAGCTGTGCAGCGCCATACACTCTCTTCACACAAGGCTACTTCTACCATTCGGGCAGAGTGGGGAAACTGCTTCAGGCAGCTGATTTGGGGTATCACAAAAGGGCAACACATTATTTTATGTCGTATTTTAAGTTCTCAGGATAGGCAGAGACATTCTTGACAGATTTTATGCCAGAATATCTTTGGGTAGTAGGCACCTTGACTGAGGGGGATGGCGCTATGTGGTTCTCCTCTTTAGGCAGCACAGTGCCTTGAACTGCGCCAGGTTTTATGTGTCTGTAGATTGATTGATTGATTTGTTTAAATTTTTACCCCACCCATCTAGTTGCCAGGCCACTACTCTGGATGGCTTACAAAATAACAACACAACCACAAAATCTTATACTACATATACTACAACTACAGTGGTGTCTCGCTTAACGATTGCCTCACTAAATGACGAAACTGCTATACGATAAAGTTTTTGCGATCGCAAAATGATGTTCCTATGGGGAAAATTCGCTTAACTATGATCGGTTCCCTGCTTCGGGAAACAGCTGATTGGCGGTTCTAAAATGGCCGCCCACTGTGCAAAATGGCTCTCCGCTGTGTTGTCAGGACGGATTCCCCGCTTTACAGGCAGCGAAAATGTCTGCCCCTATGGAGGATCTTCGCTGGACGGTGAATTTTCAGCCCAATGAAATGCACTGAAATGGTTTCAATGCATTTCAGTGGGCTTTTTCGTTTCACAAGACGATGTTTTCGTAAGACAGCGATTTTTGCGGAACAAATTAACATCGTCTTGTGAGGCACCACTGTACAATAATTATGAAACAGAACTTTACAAAAAGAAAACCAGACCTCTAAATATAAAATAACTGATACCAAAAAAGTGTGTGTGTGTGTGTGTGTGTGTGTGTGGTGTGTGTGTGTGTGTGTGTGTGTGTGTGTGTGTGTGTGTGTGTGTGTGTGTGTGTGTGTGTGTGTAACATTACAATACATAAATACAGTAGTTGGTGGCAAAACAGAGACAAATACTCCAAAGTTCAGGGGTTCAGGTCATCATCAACAAAATTAGACCATGATAAGGCTGTGAAAGGCCTGCGTGAACAGCCATCTTTTGAGTTGTATTCAAAAGCCAAGTAGGGAAGGGGGCAGTTGCACAATCTGTGATAAATATGGAAACAAAAACTCAAGAAACTTTCTGTTCCTCTGGATTATGAGGCAACATTTTTCCAAGGAACAGGTATATGTATATGTGTGTAACAGGATTGTGGTGCTGAGTATGAACTGCCTGATTACAGTGATACCACATACAATATATGTGTGGAACAGAATGGCACTTAGCATCTCTCTCTGAGCTTTCCAAACACCTTAGCACCATAGTGGGATTATACCTCTCTCTCTTTTTGACTTTCAAACCAATCCCTCCCTCTTTCATCCCACAGACTTCCAGGGTCAGATTGGTGTGTGTGTGAGGAAGGGACAACCAGGCAGACACATGCTGGCAGCTCCATCCCTGTTTCCATGGATACAACAATTTGTGATCTTTAGTAACGGTTTCCATGGTTGCCCCTGTGAATAGAAATGGGACCCAAAATGGGGGGGGGGGGCATGGTTTTAAAAGAGCAGCAAAATGTGTTTTGGTGGTAGGGGAGAACTAAGATGTGGGACTTTTTCTCAAAAGTGATGTTGACCAACTTGGTTTCCTAGTGACCTAACAATGTGTGTGTGAATTTGTGTTCTAAACGACACCTCCCATTGTGTATTGGGAGTATCTTCTGGGTTGGGAGGATTTGTGTTTTGAATATATAGGCATTATGAAGGAATGAGCAGGCTAAGTGAAGGAGGATATAAATTGTTCTACCAACTATCTATTAACAGTTAGTGAAGAACCAGAAGTGTTCCATTTGTACAATGGTTGGACCAGTTCTGAACTTTCTCCTGGAACAAATGTGGGTGTTGTTTCTAACAATGTAAAACCTGTGGGCAGGGTATGTAATCAGTTATTTAGTATTGTGTGGTGGATCTATTTGTATATTGATAGCGCTTCTCCAGCTTATCTGTGGTTATGGTGTATGGCTGGGTATGGTAGCTGCCACTATAATTTCCCTCTATCCCCTGAAGTCATGCCATGTGGGGCATGTTGTGAAAAATTAAAATTGTAGACCAAGTTTTTTAAAGGAGGTGGTACTGGAAAAGTATTAGAATTGTGTTTGGGCATTTATCTAAGGATGATATGTACAAATGTGATCCCTAGCAGCAATAGCAGCAATACATTACCTCAAGAATGCAGGAAATGCACTCTTGAGAGCTATTCATTTCTCAAAGGCAATGTCAGTCAGAATTCCTTAAAGTCAGAGTCTCTGGCCTCTAAAGCCAATGAGATTGGTTGCACTCACTCTGTGGTGCTAGAAGAACATTTCACATGTACTCAGAAGACCTGTTTCCTTTCTTATATTCTCAATTTTGAATCTGAATGCTTTGATTCTTAGTTCAAATTAAAGGCCTTAGGAACATGATTTCTGGAAACTGAGGGGGGAGACAAAAGGGACTACAGTACCCGCCCCTTATTCATTTGACTTTGCTCACTTCAAAAGTAATGAACATAATAGTATATAATTTTAATATTAGCCAATTAAATAAGCAGGTATTTTAAATATCTGCCTGGAATGTAGGCTGCATTAATCACGTCCTGAAATCCTCAGCCTCTATTAGTGCTGAAATACATTATTAGCATCCATGCCCACAAACACATTTTCAAAGCAAGATAAACTTTGCACAATGTGGACTTTCAGGGTTAGGAATACCACAACTCATTGGCTTAGAAGAGGGTGAGGCAACAAATGAAGATGGACATATGCTTCTAAAGCCTGTTTAGGGGTGTATGTGGGGTGTTTAAAAGGGCTCAGCAGGGCTTAGTGAAAGCTGGTTCAAGACATTTTGTTGCCTTAAATAAAGGCTAAGTACAGTAACAGCTTATGATTTATGTTTGACTAAATAATTAGGAGGAGCTTCCTAATGGTTAGAGCTATTCTGTAGTGCAAACAGCTACAGTATTTCATAAAGTAAGGGGCTCCTCTCTTTCACTGAAGACTTTTAAAAAGAGGTTGGCTGGCTCTTTGTCAGGGACGATTTAGTTGTATCAGGAATGAGTTGGGCTAGATGACATTTGGAGGACAATTCTATACTGTACTTCTATATCAAATATTTGTATTATGCCACTGGATTAATAATCAGCCCATCATATCTCACCAAAGGCATGTGTGTACAGCAGGGCTAGGCAACCTCTTTGGGGACCAGTTTCTGAATAGGAAGTCATTATCAGTTTTGAAAAATGGGTATTTGTAAATGTTCAACACTACAGGGGGTTCTCTATTTAAAAGGTGAGCTTCTGCTCCAGGCATGACAATTTACCTTTTTTGCTATGGAGACAAATCTTTTGTCAGAGGACAGGGAGTCCAATGGGTCCGGGGACTGAAAAACACCATGGGGGCACATTTTGTGTACCTTTGCTATAAAGAAACATGTTAATCTGGTACAGTGGTGCCTCGCTTTACAATTGCCCCATATTACGATGAATCCGCTTGCGATCGCAATTACAACCGCAAAACGATGGTCTGAATGGGGGAATTTCGCTTTGTGATGATCGGTTTCCTGCTTCGGGAACCAATTATTTGCAAAACAACGTTTTTTGAACAGCTGATCGGCGGTTTCAAAATGGCCACCGGGTGATTAAAATGGCTCCCCGTTGTGTTTAGGGACGGATTCCTCACTATACAGGCAGCGAAAATGGCCGCCGTATGGAGGATCTTTGCTGGACGGTGAGTTTTTACCCCATTGGAACACATTGAATGGGTTTCAATGCATTTCAATGGGGTTATTTTCGCTTTACGATATTTTCACTTAACGGCGATTTTCCTAGAACGGATTATCGTCATTAAGCGAGGCACCACTGTACTTGAAAAGACTACAGTTGCAAGACCACAATAAAACATGCCATAGACTATAACAGAGGAACGAAAAAAAATACTTTCTTGTTACTACCTTTGGAATCTTTCTTGGAGGAGACACTCAGAAGAGACCCTCAAATGTTGATTTCAGAGAGTGGGCAGAACAAGCATTCCATCAAGTACTGGGATTCCAAACCATGCAAGAGGCTGCATCTTTTCCTCCTATCACCTACAGAATATGACTAGTAGCTAAATTGTAGTTCCACACTGTTATGGTTGGTCAGCAGCATTCATCATTTCATATGAGGGCAACAGGCTAGGTTAGGTTTATGAGGCAGTGTGCCTGAACTTGCCTTAGGGAGCATGAGGCATGTATGCACTAAGACTCCTGGGGTGCTCAGAGAAGGTGTGTAAAGTTATTCAGGGAGGCTGGTGCAGTGAAGGAAGGGGAGGAACACAGTACCCTATGCTTAGGTCTGCTGCTGGCTCACTCTATCAATGGGCTGCTGGATGAAAGGAGTGGTGCTGGTAGTTCTGTGTGTGTGTGTGTGTGTGTGTGTACGTGTGTTGCTGAGTGGCCTGGTTTTATTGCTAATGAAGAGAGAAAGGAATAAGTTCCCTTTAGTGCTGAGCTAAGGATGAATCCATTTCTGCATTAATTACCCCTCAAGGGACTGAGGTAGTGGTGGTGGTGATAGCGGGGTGGAGCTCAGCCAACTCGGAAGCCCCATTTCTTTTGTCTGTTGGAGAAAGCTCTTCCCCTCGTGCCTCACTGACCTTGTGGCCTGCACAGGACTGCAGAACTAAGGATCCAATGCCAAGGTCATTATGTGTAAGGTGGTGGCGCTGCGGGCTAAACCGCAGAAGCCTGTGCTGCAGGGTCAGAAGACCAAGCAGTCGTAAGATCAAATCCACGCGACGGAGTGAGCTCCCGTCGCTTGTCCCAGCTCCCACCAACCTAGCGGTTCGAAAGCATACAAATTCGAGTAGATAAATAGGGAACCCCTCGGTGGGAAGGTAACAGCGTTCCGTGTCTAAGTCGCACTGGCCATGTGACCACGGAAGATTGTCTTCGGACAATACGCTGGCTCTATGGCTTGGAAACGGGGATGAGCACCACCCCCTAGAGTCGAACACGACTGGACAAAAATTGTCAAGGGGAACCTTTACCTTTACCTTTACGTGCTTACAAAACTCATTATTAAATCATCCTTTCCATGTCTTAACTTATGCTGTATGATGGCTGTTAGAAACAGAGAAAGGGGAGTGAACCCTCTACCAGACAATTTTTTTTTCAGATGTCAAAATTAATTAATTCATCAACTTTCAGAACACTAAGCCTCATACTTTTCTACAGTCCTACTGACTTGGTGCCTTATACGCTTATGCAGGCTGAAGATGATGGGCCCCACACATCTAGAAGGTGCCAGGTTGGGGAAGACCTGTTGAAACTTCATCTAAGTAAACACAGCTAAAATGCAAACAATTCCTCTCCTTGTTTATTCCTACTTCCATTTCTTTCCCCTTCTCTTTGCTGATCTAAAGATTTAAATTCATTATGACATCAGGTAAATTTACTCTGATATAGAACTCTAGTTTCACTCTTTGTTGTCTGTTTCTAATAATTGTAATATAAGCTGCACAGAAATGAAGTAAGCCAAGGAAAGGATGAGTTAATGGGTAGCAAGTTTTGTGGGCAGCAATATTTGTTGCATCAGTGATGCTGGCTTTTGCATGGCCCACAACAAGGGTGAGGTGGGTGGGAAAGGGGTCTTGTGAATGGAGAAAAGAAAACGGGTCTTCCCATCTTTGCTGAGCTTCACCCTACAATTAAGATGGGAGCTGAAGTTCAAAACATCAGAAGGGCACCAGGTTAGAAAAAGCTGGTGTAGACAATATTGAGGTACCGGTCAGAATGTCTCTCCTACAAAACAGCTACCAGTCCCACCCACTCTTCACAGTTCATGACGATAAAAATAGTAACACCTAAGGACGCCAAAAGAGTGAATATCAAGAACTGGGCTTTTTCAGTTGTGGCTTCCGGAACAAATTTCCAGCAGAGATTTGCAAGGTGCCTTCCCTTTCAGTTTTAAAGAAATCAATTGAAACAGAATTAGGCCCTGGTCACACAATCGCACAGTCAAGATATTTTCCTGGCCATGGGTGTAACTGCAGTTTATTTTCCACTCCCTGAGAGGGTGGTGCTATTTTGTATCTCTATTGTATTCCTTAATACAATTGCCTGTGTGCATGACCTGACCTGCTTCTTTTCAGAATCAAAGCCGAAAAGGTGGCCGCCATTATAGTGGCAGACATATTTTTTAAAAGTTTTTGCAGCTCGTACAGTGATATGTAGGTAAAAGTACACCAGAGATCAATTTGAGCCACTGCTGCAGTACCAGCATTTCGACATGCCACTTTTTGCCAATCATTGTGAGGAGACAGTTGTGGGGGTGGGTGGGAGGTAATGGCAGATTAAGCTGAAAGGCAGAGGAGATGGTGGGGGCAGTAATCGGACCAATGTGATTCTGTAGGAGCAGCCAGTGCATGCAGAGGACACATTTCCAAGTGGAAATCCCTTCCTGATATATCAACATATCAATAATTTTAAAACAAATATACGTATAAATCAAAGGGCTGAATTGCCTCATGAAGAAAGAGAGAAAATAAACCAGTACTATGGTGTAACTGACCATAATTATTCAGATAGGAGAATATAACCATTACTGCTAAAAGTTGTTGGGAAATTCATCCCAGTATATATATACCACATGACCGAGAATCAGTACAATAGAAGTATGGAAAGTACTGGAAGAACTAGAGAACATTTCCCTTGTGTGACCAGGGCCTTATTTAAAGCTGCTTTTTATTAGCGCTTGTTACCTGAGATGTTCAAAGTTGTGCTTGCAGTATCGGGCGGTGTACAAGTTGAAATAATAAAATTTTTAAAAAAATAAAAATAAAAATAAATTAAACAAACGAACAAACAGCACCCCATTAACCTTAATATGGCTTGACTTGCACCAGCCCACTTACAACACACTACGTTCCCTTGTACTTTCCCCTGCCTCTGCTCCTCACCGTCTGGTGTAGGTCAGGAATGCCAATTCGGAAGACCATCATACTGAAATGTGCGTCCTCAGGTACTGTCATGGAGTGATTGTGAGTAGGGTTAGCAGGGCTGGCTGGAGGGCTGGGCCCCTCGTGGGAGCTCTCCGAGCCCGAGTCCCCCTCGGGGCACTGGGAGAGGTGCTCCTCCTCCTCCGCGCTTGTTTCGGGGCTCTGGGGCATCGTCAGGGGTGCTGGGCACCATCACTGGCTGCACTGCAAGAGTGAGGAGAGAAAGAGATATTTATTCCCGTTGAGAAAGAAGTAAGGTAAGGGAGGACTCAGGAATACGCAGCAGGAAAAAGAAGCACAGACGGTCTCTACAGTCTGGAGCTACTGAGATGTATTCCTATAACACACACTTATGCACCCTTACTCAAGCCCAGGGCAGTTCCAAGAAGCCTTGCTATCTGAGGTAAAGGAAAGAAAAATATAGTACAGTACCCTCTTTCCCACCCATCCACTTCCACATAAAGATGTGAAGTAGACTGGTGAAGTGGCATTGTTCTTCACCACCACAGCTTATGGCAGCGACGCAACTGAGAGAGTGCAAAACAGGCATTGTATCTGCCATTATTTCTCACCTGAGGCAATCTGTGAGATGGTAGAGCTGGTCCGAGGCTTCACAAATAACCCTTTCAAATCAAACATGCACAGATGCAGATGCAGATGCACACATTTGCCAAGATGATGCGTAAATCAAGCAAAAAGTTGACTTCCCCTCCTTTACTCATACACACACACCTTGCCTCGGTTGTTCTAGCACAAAACAGATCGGATATACAGACAAAATATGCAGATGTGTAACTTGGCTCAGTACAAGCTATTTTGCTGGCCAAGGGCAGAGACTAATTTTTCGGCCCATGCTGCATCTTGTTACATGTGTTAGATGCTGTTTGCTTCTTGAGGGATTTCCTACATCTTAGCTCCTTTCCCCCACTTAGTATGTGTGAATGTAACCATTCACTTCATTTATTATTATTATTATTATTATTATTATTATTATTATTATTATTATTATTATTATTATTATTATTATTATTATTATTATTATTATTATTATTATTATTATTATTATTATTAAATTGTATTTACATTTATATTGTACAGAGTGAGAGAAAATGGGCCGCAGTCAGAAAAGCCAAGGTGGGAAGGATGGGTAGACAGAATTGTTCCTGTGCCATTGTAGCAAATATGCAGATGGCATGGTACTGGGAGGAAGACTGTAGTTCTTCCTTGAGTATCCTCTTGATTAGTTTTGAGTCACTAGAATGCCATTCATTGTTTGGGCCAGTTAACTCATTATAGGCCAGTTAACTCATTGGTCCTAATGCATAGCTTAGAAACATTACTTGGTTTGGACTATAGTTTCCAGAATTCCCTAACCAGCATGGCCAGTGCCAAAAAGTAATTCTTCCAAGCGGTGACCTGTAATAAAGCAAAGAAGCATTCCAATTACACACAGACCATGCAGAGACAGCAAGATACCCAAGGGGAAAAATGTACAGAAAAAATGGACAAAAATTTTCTGCCAAGCACTACATCCTCAATGGGATAATCTACCAGGGATGTGTGCAGTCAAAAAATAAATAAATAAATCACAGTCTGGAGCTAAAAGTAGGCAAGCCATCTTTCTCTCCCCCCTGCCCCCTTTTCCTCCTCCTCCTCCTCTCTCTCTCTCTCTCTCTCTCAGTTCCATCCTTTGTCACTGACCCTGCCATCCACTTTATCTCCTTCTTCCTCTCCACCTAGTGGACTGTCTGGAGAAGGGACAGTTTGCTCTTCCAAAGGCTTGAAACAGAATGAGGCGGCCACCTCAGATAGCAAAAGCGGTGGCTGTGTGTGAGACTTGGCAGGTGCCCTTTGGCCCCTTTTAGCCTAGCCTGCTGGCACAGTGAAATATGCTTTCCAAGGTGAGAAATGACTGCTTGCATTTCTCACCTTGGAAATGAGGTTAGCCTATAGCTCCATGCACGCGCGGATCACTCAGAGTGTGATTCACAGAGGCCACAAAGAAGACCTATAACTTACACTCATCCCCACCTTCAATGCATATAAAAGTCAGATAGGAAAACAAACGAACGGCAATAGATACATTTCCTTTTCATTTCATGAGCAGTAACCTACACTTTACTCCCACTTCTTCATGTGCTGAGATGTGTGCCGGGAGTTACTGGGTGCAGATTTTCACACTGTGCATGGGATACATGGTGGCTCTTTGTGCTTACAGTTCAGGTTCACATTCCCACATTGATATAGGCAGATGCATTAAATATTGAGGAAACAGGACTGACCTTATAATTTGGGAATCTACCTCTTTGGCCTCGTGAAAAAAGGAAGCATGAAATGGAAGCATGGATTATGTTTCCCTCATCTAATAAACCAAAACAAAATGTTCCTTTGAAACTGAATTTGAGCATGTCCCAGGTTGCCATGTACCTTGTCATGGGATGGAGCACCATTTGGTTTGTCTCATATAGCAAATTATTTTGAGCTAAAAGGTAAAGGTTCCCCTTGACATTTAGTCCAGTCATGTCTGACTCTAGGGTGTGGTGCTCATCCCTGTTTCCAAGGTGTAGAGCCAGCGTTTTGTCCATAGGCAGTTTCTGTGGTCACGTGGCCAGCGCGACTAGACACAGAACACCGTTACCTTCCCACTATGGTGGTACCTACTTATCTACTTGCATTTACATGCTTTTGAACTGCTAGGTTGGCAGGAGCTGGGAGAACTGTGTGCTCACTCTGTCACATGGATTCAATCCTACGACTGCTGGTCTTTTGACCTTGCAGCACAGAGGCTTCGGCGGTTTAACCCACAGCGCCACCACAACCCTGATTCTTGGGCCAGCCGTGGCTAATTTTATTGAAGCAGTCATCCAGACTGATTGTGGAAAATGATTCTTAGTAGTGTACAGTCCTACGCATTCACAAGTGTACTTGCTTACATGCATCAACAGAACTTCAAAAAATGTTTTTAGTCTACAATTCCAGAACTTCCCAGGCAACATAACTAGTAGCCATTCTAGCTGGGGGAATCTGAGAGGTGCAGAGCAAAAAAGGCTGAACAAAAACACATATTCCCCCTTTCAGTTTGCACAATGCAGAGTGCATTTGATTTAAATCAAATTGAATCACAATTTAAATTTTTTAAAAATCTGATTGTTGGCAATTTAAATCAAAAATAATTTTTAAAATTAAATCATGATTTAAATCAATGTGATTTTTAATTGATTTTTATCCTTAACACAGATATGTGCTCACTCTCACCTGCACCTTCCTACTGCTCTTTGAGCATCTCAAATCTTATTATCACTGTGTTCACTCCTATTGTCCTGTTTCCCCTATTGTAGTTATATGTAGGAATTATCTGGTTACCCACCTGTAAACTGGGGAATAAATAATTGTTCATTTCAGGCCCTGGCTTAAAGTGCTGCCAAAACGTTCACTTCTGCCCCTGCCACCTCTATCCAGATCTCCTTCATTGACTTTTCATGCTCCGTGTCCCAGTTTTCAGCCGGCCCCAGGGTCCAGGCAATCTGAAAGTAAGCAGCACACGCCGTCCCAGAAAGCAGAACAGCTCTGGGACTCCTGCCCCACTTTCGGCACATGCCAAAAGGGCCTATAATTAACCCAAAAGGACACCACTCCCCCTGCCCCTGATGCTCTTCTGGTCCCATTTGCTGGATATCTCAGACATAAAGATAAGGGGAGGCAAATAGAAGCAGGCATACACAGCTCAGGAACAATGTGTGTGATTTGCAGTAGGAAGGCCCCAGGTTCAAGAGCTGGCATCTCCAGATACAAAGGCCACAGAGCTTGGAAAAGCCTGCTTTTTTGGAGACAACAACTAGAATCCTCCAGACAAGGTTCTCAGAATTGTTGTCCAGAAAAGGAATCTTTTTAGGTCTTGCCACCTGAGATTCTGGAGAGCTGTCATCTATTTCACTGGTTCTTAACCTTGGGTTACTCAGGAGTTTTGGACTGCAACTCCCAGAAGCCTTCACCACCAGCTGTCCTGACTGGGGTTTCTGGGAGTTGCAGTTCAAAAGCATCTGAGTAACAAAGGTTAAGAACCACTGATCTATTTGAATAAACCATACTCAGTACTGGGCTATACAGATAAATAATCTGATCTGATAAAATATGGTTTCCTTTGCCCCACCGTAGAAATGGAACATTTAGATATTCAGTTATTTATTATTTCTCCACCATGGGCTGAGCAGTGGGGAGAGATTTGTGCTCTGCTAGATGCCACTGGGCTCCAGCTTCCATCAGCTCTAACATCTATGGCTAATGGTCAGGAAGAGTTGAAAGTTTAGGGACTTCTGTGGGGCTTTACCTTGTTGTACCATCAATACAACCAATAATGCCTTAAAAGCAACAACGGAGCACCTGCAAACTATTAAAAGCACGAGAAAAGACTAAAAAAAAATTTCAAAGGCCAAATGAAACACCTGCTCCTTGACATCTGTTGTGGAAACAGAGAAGGTGGTGGGCAGTTTTCATAATTCTAAAAGCAAGATTTGCCACAGGAGGTGGGGAGAAACAGCACAGGCAACCCTTTCCCGTTCACCCAAAATTTAGATTTCTTGGAACAACAGTGTCCTCAGAAGAGGCTGCAGATCTTAACAGAAGCCGTCACCTGAAACAGCTGCCTTACTTTACCTAATGGCAGAGCTGGTCCTGATATAAGAGATCATTTAGCTCACTGGTTTTTAACCTTTGGTTACTCAGGAGTTTTGGACTGCAACTCCCAGAAGCCTTCACCACCAACTGTGCTGGCTGGGGTTTCTGGGAGTTGCAGTTCAAAAGCATCTGAGTAACAAAGGTTAAAAACCACTGATTTTAGCTCACAACAGAGGACTATCTGTGCTTGCTGTGATTCCACAGAAGCAGAGAGGAACCCCAGAATGTGGTGCAGACCATAGGATCTACTTCCATAACAGTTCCTCACAGCCCACCTGTAATTTCCAAGATAAAATATTTCTGAGGATATTTCTAATAATGTTCTTTCACTCCCTCCTTCTCAAAGAGGGACATTTTGTAAATATTCTTTAGTGTTTTGTTTTTTTGTAGTGTCTGCTACTGCTTCCCCACAACGCCCCGGAATATGTAGATTTGGAACATTTGTCATGAAGGCAAAATGGCAGCCACAGTGCCAGCACATTTGCTGTTGTGGCTGCATTTACGGACGCAGCCAAAAACAGTGACAACCGCCCACCGCCACCAGCAACCCACTAAGTGTATTGCTAATGGTGAGCCATCCTCTGTGGAATAATAACTTTTTCTCATTCCAGAGAGTATTTGGCTAAATGTGTCTCTTCAGTTTCTCTGCCTACAAATGTGCCATTAGCATGGATTTTTTTAAAAAATGGATTTCTATTGATGATGGGACTCCCTCAAGCTTGCTGACACTTCTCTTGTTTCTTAGTGGCTCAGTCTGGGCTCCATTTTTGCCAGCAGTTATTGCCAATTAGAGGGAGAATTAACAACTGAGGAGTACATTCAGACATGCACCAAGTAGGGCCTCCTGGGGTACAAGCTTATTTGGGTGGTGGTGGTTAGAGCTATAATAATAAGGCAGAGAAGTATGGTTTCTCAAGTGAGAAATGCTGGCTGCAAAGACAGCCTAAGCAGAATTAAGATGTTATAGTCACACAGTGAATCACACCTGTTGCAAATTATTATTTTGTACAGTACTTCCACTTCCAGACTCTCCTAGCCAGCATTACCATTAGCAATACTGACTAGTAGATTCTGAAAACTGTGATGCAAAAAATTAACATTTTCCAGCTCTAGTGTAGGCAATATGCAACCAGACAAACTAGAGTTTGAACCACTCTGTATGTTCATATTCTACATCAGATGTTCAGTTGCAAACACACAGAGATTTACAATAAAATGTCGATCTAACAAATATAATTTATATGTTAACATTAAGCCATTAAGAAGGATTTATAAAATTAGTCCATTCGTTTGTGTTCAAAAAAACAATCATTTAAAATTACTAAACACTGACAACAAAATCTAAAGTTACCTTTACATTTTTTAAACACAAGGTTGACTGAAATCCTCTTGGTGGAACTCCACACTGTGCAAGCTGGATAAGGTCACCATTCTGTGACAGCAGTCATTAATTTACTTTGGCAGCTTCCTGTACCCCCCCCCCACCTAAGGTTCTGAGGCTCCTTAGGACTCCCTTTTGACCTGGGGAAACCTTTGGGAGTTTTGGGATGGTGCAGTGGAGTGGAGAATCTTTAATATAAAAAAACTGCCACTGGATCACTGGAATGGGGACTGCCGCTGGGTGATCTGGCAGTGATTTTTTGATATTAAAGTCTTCTTCTTTGTCCTGAGATTCCCAAAGGCTTCATCAGGTTAAAAGGGAGCCCCAGGGAGCCTCAGAACCTGAAGAGAGAGTAGAGGAATAGGAAACTTTCAGTTAAATTAAATTGGATATTGCCATTGCAAGATTATGACATCATCATACTTGCACCGTGCAAATTTGTGCAAGATTCTTTCATTCATAAAGTGTTACTCAGAAACAACATGGTTGGCATATAGCATTTAAATAATGAATTTTAAAGAGCTGCTGAAAATTTTAATGAACTGGAGGTAAGAAATAAATATTGAATGAATTACTTCCAAGCTCTGATTATGCTCAATGTACCGTTAAAAGTTATGAAGAATGTTGCTGGATTTGACCGAAGTATCATCTAGTCCAATGGTTTCCAACCTTGGGTAATTTAGGTGTTCTTTGGTGCTCTGCAACTCCCAGAAACCCTGGCCTCCCAGAAACCCTGGCCAGCACAGCTAGTGGTGAAGGCTTCTGGGAGTTGCAGTCCAAGAACCCTGGGTTATCCAAAGTGAGGAATCACTGATCTAGTTCCATGGCCAACATGATGCTACCAGGAAACCCTTACATGGATCATGAGGGTAAGAGCCCAGCTTTCTGCACCATATTGGTCTCCTGCTTTTTAAAAGGTAAAGGTAAAGGTTCCCCTTGACAATTTTTGTCCAGTCGTGTTTGACTCTAGGGGGCGGTGCTCATCCCTGTTTCCAAGCCACAGAGCCAGCGTTTTGTCCGAAGACAATCTTCCGTGGTCACATGGCCAGTGCGACTTAGACACGGAATGCTGTTACCTTCCCACCAAAGTGGTCGCTATTTATCTACTTGCATTTGCATGCTTTCGAACCGCTAGGTTGGCGGGAGCTGGGACAAGTGACGGGAGCTCACTCCGTCGCGTGGATTTGATCTTACGACTGCTTGGTCTTCTGACCCTGCAGCACAGGCTTCTGCGGTTTAGCCCGCAGCGCCACCACGTCCCTTCTCCTGCTTTTTAGGACTATTAATTTCATGTGCCTCAGCTGGCAGTGCTAAGTGGTTAGGGCTGCTAGGAGTTGTAATCCAAACCATCTGAAAGGCATTATATTGGGAAAGGATACAGTAGTCTATTGTTTCTGTTGCTTGTTTTCAGGCTGTGACATGATACAGCATACTTCCTCTGGATATGGAAAGTCTGATTTAGCTATTGTGGTTATTAACTATCAAAAGACTTCTATTAAACCGAAAGCAAGCAGCACATGCAATCCTACTTTGAATTAGGAATAAGAACCTGATTTTGAATGAATGATTTCTGGATTCTAATTACACCCAATACACTGTAAAATGTTACAAAGAACCCTGAAGGATTAAGACAAAGTTTAATTCAGGATACTATAGCCTGTTCCTTAATGGCCACGATGGCTTGGGATTCTGTGGGCTATACGTAATCCAACTAAATACCTTTTCTGCACTGTGGGGGTGCTGATAACAGTCACATATTTATGGATAATAACCCAAAGATAGAGAGGCACTCTTGACATGAAGAGAAAACCACCCCCCAACTGCACACATATTGAAACACACTGCATTTAACACAGTGATCTAAAGATACAGCTGTTCACTAGTGCTCTCCAGAAGGACACAACAACACAAGACATATATAGAAGTGGCCAAACCAACATTAACAGGAAGTACAAGTTACTGCCGATAGGAACATTCAGGAGTCTTTAGTTATGTTGAGGGCAAGGAGAGTCTTTCCTATCAACGTTAAAGGCTGTGTACTCCATACACTCATATGGGGCACAGAGGCAGTAATTTGCAAAAACTCTCTGGAATAAAACATAATCCCCTCACCACATATACAACTGGAAGTGCTGGAGTCAGCAAAACATTTGTTTTTCATCTTGGGCAACAAAACAGATTGTGCTGATCCGTCTGGGCACACAAACACAGAGCTATGCATGCACACATTCCAGAAATGCATCTGGCTATATCCAGCCATACTAGCCACTGTGTTTTATAAATAGAAATGTGGGCAACTCATAGCTCTCCAGACATGATTGGCACTTCATCTCCCACCATCCTCAACCATTTTTCATAATCATTGGGTTGTTGGGAAACAGAGATGGAGTTCAGGATCCCAGACCCATAAGTTGCTCACCAGTTCTAGGAGGTAGTTTGAAGCCCCTGGGAAGTAGCAGAAA
The DNA here is from genome assembly GCF_051106095.1 of Pogona vitticeps. Lineage (NCBI taxonomy): Eukaryota > Metazoa > Chordata > Lepidosauria > Squamata > Agamidae > Pogona > Pogona vitticeps. The sequence goes on from NC_135788.1 coordinate 101,698,983, forward strand.
GGAAGCCTGCAAGACCAGCAGGATCAGTGGCTGAATTGTACTTCTAAACAATGTTGTTGCATAGGCAAATTCAATATGATCTTGTTTTAGTTCCTTTCATTTTTCCTATATTTATCTCCAGCTAACTAGCCTTTTCTATTTAAAGCGAAAGCTTCACCTTGGGCAAAGAACCATTTTAAGTTTGCATACACTTAAAGAATTAACACACACGGATGAGTAATTGTTATCTTCCTGACTCCCTTCCAGGAGAGAAAACATGCTTTTAGGTTCCTGTTCCTGAATAAATGTTCAGTGTACCTCATCTAGGACTGGCCCTGCCACTGTACAAAATGAGACAGTATCTACCTCAGGTATCTTTGCATGCCAGGGTGGGGGGTGGGGGTGGGGGGGGAGAGGAACGGTTCATAGCCTGATATTCATCCTAAACTGCACACCAGGATCAGATAGGCCATTAAAGCAAAGGATTACTTCAAGCATAAGATTGTCAGAAGCAGTGAATTGACTGCTCCCTCACCCTGAAGTGCCCTTGCTGCTCTGAATGCCAGCCACTACACTACTGAATATGTAGCCCTCCAGAGTGGTGGCTATTTCTCAAATCTGTGGCTCAGATGAGACCTCAAAAGCAATGCATTGCAGGACGGGTGACCTGGAAAATTGCCTGTGCAACAACACAGCACAGATCTAGGCATCTTATAATTTCATGTGATGTCCCAGTGTGATGCCAGATCAGGGGCACCGAGGTAAATAAAAAAGTTAGTTGGATCTGGTTCCTTGATACTGCCTAGAGCAGGGGTGGGCAAAATGTTGCCCTCCAGATGTTGTTGAACTGCAACTCCCATAATTCCTAGCCCACGCAGCCAATAGTGAGGAGAGTTGGGCCAAACCCACACAGCCAATAGTGAGGAGAGCTGGGCCTAGCCCACAGTGAGGAATGTTGGGATTTGCAGTTCAACAACATCTGGAGGGCCGCACTTTGCCCAGGTCTGGCCTAGAGTGTCAGGAAAGGTAAAGCTCCAAGAATGCCCAGAGCAGTTGCAGACTGATCCTATATGAACACTGGTTCTCTGCATCCCAGCAGGTAGTTAGGTATAAGCTGACTCCTACATACGTTGCAGTGAATCATCTTGTGATTTAGTCTAACTGTGGACTTCATGACTAAAACATCTGACTAGTATGATGCTTCTTCTTCTTCTTCTTCTTCTTCTTCTTCTTCATCATCATCATCATCATCATCATCATCATCATTGTCATGTGCTGTCAAGTCGATTCTAACTTAAGGCGACCCTTGGGGAATTGAACTCCCAACATCCGGCTCATCAGCCAGAGTCATAACTCACCCCATATTTTTATTTATTTACTGTCTAGCTTGAAAAAGAGTTCCAGATAATCCTGGAAAGATCTGGACACCCTGTATATTATTGCAGAATTACAGCTAGTCCTAATGAAGATATAGCCTGCTTGTGTCACTTAGTGTCTGATCCTGGTCTAAGTACTGATATTGACATTAGGCTGTAAAGACCTCTGCAGCCTATGGACAGATTTCCTTGTGAACTTTTATCTTCAGTATGAACTTGCACGAGCCATCAGTTCTACTTGGCTCATTCCAGGTGCTGGGGAGCCCTGGGGCAACTTGTTCTTAATGAGCTTACCCATTTCTTTTCCTTAGCTCTTGTCACTGCCTAGACACTTGTCCTCTCCCAATGTGTCTTGATGAGAGGTGACAGGGACTGATCCCAGAAGGCCATGCATGGCATGGGGAGGATAATTTTTTCCTTTGCTCTTCTCGCTTATCCTTTGCTTGGACAGGAAAGGTAAAGAGGCAAAAACAACAAGAACGAAGTGTGGCAGGGCCAGGAAACTTCAGGTATGGGCAGCCCCAGTGGGTCTTGGCTATTGCCTGATCATGCTTTCCCCTCGACAATGAAAAATGGTTTGAAGTATGCTTTCCAAATTCCTTCAGCCAGGCTGTCCTGTCCTCATGCTAGGCTGAGAGACTCTTAGGGTTTTGGTCTCAAAAGTAACATTTATGTTTGCTCCAACACCCACCCTTAGACCTAAGACCAGATTCACAATGCTGACTTTTGTTCCCTTCTTACTATATTTATGACAGATGAGTATACAGGCTAGATCTTTTTGGTGCTGACACATTTGGGGAGGGTTCCAACGACTGCCCCTTTGCCAGTGGAAAGCTTCTATCAATAAAATCAGAAGGAGACAATAACTACATCCTGGGGTGGTGGTGGGGGGAATCTGCTCCAGAAGGTTAAGAGAGAGTCCAGAGCAAATTTCAAGGTCAGCTGATGGGCTGCAGGATGTGAAATGGAAAAGAAGTCTACTTCTGCAATTTTGAATTTCAACCAAAATTTATTCATTTCCCCCCAAATACATACTACAAATATGTGAGCACATAAGATTCAGTGCCCAGAGAAAACAGATACCTGGAAAAAATGATTAAAAGGACTAAAGTAAATCAGAGATAGCTGAATAAACCATGCTTTTTCTATCTGTTTCAGCTGAGGGCTGTGGCTTATCATTCTAATACAGGATAGTTTTATTGTGGTTTCATTGCACATTTCTGTGTTTTATGTTCTTATTGTATATTAAGTTTTATTTTATGGTGTTATTATGTTTTAATTCATAATAATGATGTACTCTCAAGTTGATTCTGACTTAATGGCGACCCTTTCCATGTTTCTAGGTACAGAGAAGGTAGAGGTTATTTACAATCCCTTTCTTTTGCGGGCACTCTGGGACTATGAAGTGTGCCCAAACTCATTGATTTTATTGTGTAGCTTTTTTTTCTTTGTAATGTACAGAATTTTGAGCTCACATATTTACCAAGAAAAGCAGGATAATAACAACCACAACAATGTTCCCTGTTACCTATTCCAGGTAATATACCCATTTATTTCTAATCTTAACCCTAGCCCTCCCCAACCCAATAATTTAGAGATAGGTTGATGTACAATTCCTATCATCCCCACCGAGCACTGTTAAGTAGGATGTGGATGATAGGATTTGCAATCTAACCTGATTAGAGAATGCCAGATTGGGGAAAGATGATTTACTGGGTTCCTTTCCAGAGGAAAGCTTTCTACTTTGATAAATTGCTCTCCAGACCTCTTGAATTGTTGTTCCAAAGCCAGATCTACCACTAAGAAGAAGGGGGCATCTGCCATGGCTAACAGATGCTGTATGTAAGGAGTGGTAATGTGGTATTGGAGAGCTGTGTGTGCCCTGTCTAAGTCAATGATTCTCAAACTTTGCCCCTGCCCAATATTTTGGACTTCAGCTCCCAGAATCCCTGAGCACTGGCAGTGTTGGCTGGGGGATCCTAGGAGTTTAAGTCCAAAGCATTTGAGTGGCCAAACATTCCAAACCTTTGCTTTAAACTAGCTGCTATCTTCAGATACAGAAGAAGATTCAGTTGCCTTGCTGGTCAGCTTCTGTACCTAGGAGGGAGGAAGATGACCCTCTGTCCTATGCATCAGACAGCAGAATGACTGGGCCCTGACTAACCTGTTTTTTTCCATAAACAAAAAGGAGCAGAGAACCAAGGCACATGGTAAAAACGGTGCTCCATGGTTCATCTGTTGGTGAGCAGAGAAAAAACATCTAGTACAATGAAATCAGCCCAATGCTGGGCTAGTGCAGAGAATCAGATACACCAGTTAGTGGCTACATATACATACAGTATATCAGTAATAGAGAGGAGACATTACTCTCCAAAAAGAAAAAGAAAAAGAAAGGAGAAAAGATGGCGATTTACATAACATTTGCAAGTACTCATTTATATGCATATGTCCACATTTAGATTTTGTTACTACAGTATAACTTGAACAGAAACAACAATGCATCTAATCAAGCAGGGAGGGGTAGAGATTGGCTCAGTCAAGGGACTAGCTAGATCAGGCTTGTCCAACACGCGGCCCAAGGGCCGCATGCGGCCCAGGTCAGCTCGTAATGCGGCCCAGTGCAATTTTTTATTTTTAAAGAAATTTCAAAGTTTCAAGTTACATTGCCGGTGCTTGCGGCCAGAATGTGGCCGGGGCATGTCACAACAATAGAGGGGGAGAGAGGGAAGGAAAGAAGGAGTGGGAGGGGAGGGGACGGGGGACTGCGTGACTGCATTGCACCATCCCCGTCAATAGGTGGACTCCCTCCCGGCCCCATAAAGCTGCCGAAGTCGAAGCTGGCAGCTCTGCTGTCTGAGATTGCAGCTGCCGGTAAGCGCGCTTGGAGCAGGGCTGCGGAGGACGGCTAGGGCTGCCCCCCCATGCGGCCCAAACCAAATGTATTTGCGGCCCAAACCAAATTTTCATCTTCTAATGTGGCCCAGGGAAGGTGAAAGGTTGGACACCCCTGAGCTAGATAGACATCTTCAAGGCCTCTGGCTACTTTTCCTTTCCATGGCTCTTTAAAGATCAAGAAACTAAGCCTGAAACCCAGGACACTTTCATAGAGAGGCCTGATCTATGTAGAGTAGGGCACATGGTCACCCTGCAAACTGGACACTGTGGACTTATTGCTTTCCAATACAAACTACAAGTGCACCATAGAACTGCCCAAAACTTTGCTGTTAGGTTTCAGTTCAGGAAGAGATACTCCTTTTCCCTTTCACACAGGGCAAAAAGATCCCTTGATCCAGCCCTGGCCTAATGCCAATCCACTGTGTCTCCTCATACTTTGCATTGACACGCTGTTCTTCCCAAGAAAATTAAAACGTTGCATTCAAAGCAGGTTACGCCAAACAATCAAACTGATGTATATTTGCTTTTGTGGCACAAATTGACTCCATTTGCATTCTGTGTTGCGGATCTGACATTTGCCGAATTCTTTTTCTACGATTTGTGACAGAACAGTAGAACAGCAGGCGGGAGGAAGGAATGACGGTTTGTACAGATATTTGGGGAGTGGTGCATGACTGGGAACTGTAGAAGAGAGATGGGCAATCATGCAGGATGGCAAAAATGATGAATACTTCCCTGAACTTTGGAGACACTGGCAGATAATGATAATAGTTGGAATTTACTGAATGCACATGCTGGGGTGTTCAAAGAGCTTTGTCTAGGTTATCTGCCACTTCTTACAACCACCTGGCAAAGTAAGCAATGTTGTCAACCAGCATGGACAGGTGAAGGACTCAGAAGAAAATGGGTCACTTCAGACATAACACACCTTCTGCTAGTTATGTACTGTAATTCAGTTCTCTCCTTCCCTCCAATGGTTGAGCAAATCAGAATTTGTAATTTGCCCAGTTGTGCATGCACACACATAAACATATGTGTGTATTTGCACATGCACACACAATGACAATATATGCTACATTCAAACTAGGTAAGCCATAGTTTTACTTAACATTAGGGACTGTTTGTGTGGGTCATCATGATCTCAAAAGAGGCTCTCTCAAACTTTTGGGGTAACGTTTGCTGTTTGCTCAGACTATGGGCCACCTAGTATTGTTCATGATCATGATTATTATAGGATCAGAATTTTACCTATCAATTCACACCTCTCTGCTAAATGACTAAACGACGACAACGCTGCTTGTAATGCTAACTGAGTTTTAAACTGGACACTTCTCGGTTCATTCAACATCAGGTATCTCTGTGAGAAGGATCTTCAGATATCTCAGTGCTGAAGCTACCATACATCATCTAGGCAATAGACAGGGAATGTTCAGCCCTTCATAGGCTGATGGACTTTCCCATTTCTTACTGGAAGAAAGGCTGGCTAGGGCAGATGGGAAAAGAAGTTCAACATCATCGTATTCTAAAGACACATCGGTCCTTCTTCTAGGACCTTGTTGTTGTTGTTTAGTTGTTTAGTCATGTCTGACTCTTCATGACCCCATGGAACAGAGCACACCAGGCCCTCCTGTCTTCCACTGCCTCCCAGAGTTGGGTCAAATTCATGTTGGTAGCTTCGATGACACTGTCCAACCATCTTGTTCTCTGTCGTCGCCTTCACACTTTCCTAACATCAGGGTCTTTTCCAGGGAGTCTTCTTTTCTCATGAGATGGCCAAAGTATTGGAGCCTCAGCTTCAGGATCTGTCCTTCCAGTGAGCACTCGGGGTTGATTTCCTTCAGAATGGATAGGTTTGTTCTCTTTGCAGTCCAGGGGACTCTCATGAGTGTCCTCCAGCACCACAATTTAAAAGCATCAATTCTTCGGTGGTCAGCTTCCTTTATGGTCTGGCTCTCACTTCCATACATGACTACAGGAAAAACCATAGCTTTGACTATGCGTACTTTTGTTGGCAAGGTGATGTCTCTGCTTTTTAAGATGCTGCCAAGGTTTGTCATCGCTTTCTTCCCAAGAAGCAGGTGTCTTTTAATTTCATGGCTGCTGTCTCCATCTGCAGTGATCACGGAGCCCAAGAATGTAAAATCTGTCATTGCCTCCATATCTTCCCCTTCTATTTGCCAGGAGGTGATGGAACCAGTGGCCATGATCTTAGTTTTTTTGATGTTGAGCTTCAGAGCGTTTTTTGCACTCTCCTCTTTCACCCTCATTACAAGGTTCTTTAATTCCTCCTCACTTTCTGCCATAAGAGTGGTATCATCTGCATATATGAGGTTGTTGATATTTCTTCCAGCAATCTTGATTCCGGTTTGGGATTCATCCAGTCCAGCCTTTCGCATGATGTATTCTGCATATAAGTTAGATAAGCCGGGGGACAATATACAGCCTTGTCATACTCCTTTCCCAATTTCGAACCAATCAGTTGTTCCATATCCAGTTCTAACTGTTGCTTCCTGTACCACATATAGTTTTTTCAGGAGATAGATAAGGTGGTGAGGCGCTCCCATTTCTTTAAGGACTTGCCATAGTTTGCTGTGGTCCACACAGTCAAGGGCTTTTGCACAGTCAATGAAGCAGAAGTAGATGATTTTCTGGAACTCTCTGGTTTTCTCCATAATCCATCTATTTTAGCAATTTGGTCTCTAGTTCCTCTGCCCCTTAGAAATCCAGCTTGTACTTCTGGGAGTTCTCGGTCCACATACTGCTGAAGCCTACCTTGTAGGATTTTGAGCATAACCTTGCTAGTGTGTGAACTGAGTGCAATTGTACGGTACTCTAGGACCTAAGCCTCATTAAATATAAATAATTTTCTCCTAAATAAACATAGTTATACTTGCACTCTGACTGTTTGCTGCTCTTTAATAGTACCCCTAAATCTGCTGCTTGAGAGAGGCTGCTTCACCCAGTTTAATGTGATGAAGGCTAGCTTGTGCCCTGCTGAGTTTCAAACAGTGAGACAGCCAGCCTCAGGCAACTCTTCCATGGAAGAACCACAAGACTGTATCTGGGAGGTAATATCAGGGGTCCAAATTTTCTCAACACTGCTTGACTTAAGGACAATAAACAAACACAGTCCAAGCTGCCTCCTCAGTGAAAGCTTGGAAACATTACTTTCCCAGATGATAGTTTGCAGAATTCCCTAGCCTGCACGGCCAATATGACAGCTGAGAGATTCTGGGTGTTGTAGTCTGAAAAATCAAGTTCCCCGCCCTCCACTCAATTTATTTGTACTTGACATTAACAGATATGTGTCTTGTGCACCACTCCCATGTGGCGCCATCCATAAAGGCGTAATGGAGCCAGGTCTTAAGACAAGAAAAGGATGACACATTTTGAGTAGCAGGAAGGATGACATCATCAGCCACTCTGTCTGTATTTAGCTGCAACAGGCAAAGTAGCTGGGGAGGAAACTGATCTTCCCAGTTACTTTATATTATGAACTATCCCCATTATAATGCATTTTGGTCCCAATGTACTGCTGGTGAATTACAAGTAACTAGGCATTTAGTTATTCCCAAATTTTGCTGATTAGAGTGACAGGATCAGAGAAATTCACCTATAAGACTCCATGAAGCCTTGAACTTCAGTGAGTAATCTTGGGCCAGTCACTGTTACTTTGTTTGCTTGAGTGCCTCTGGATGGGAAATGGCTAGAGGCATGGAGCCCATGCATGCGGACTTTGCCTATGCCCCTTCCTCTCAATCCCACCCTCCCTGTATTGATCAGGCAGGTCTGCTTCCTTTGCAGTTAGCTGAATGGAAAGCAGAACCATCCATTTCCCCCAAAGGTGCAAAGCATTCTGGGAGGTCAAGGACTGAAGGAACAGGGGTGCAGAGGGACACAGGAGGACCCTGCATTTGGTATCCTGTCCCTCTACTGTAGAGTTGCACAGCTTTCAAGGACCTGGATGTTGAATCTGCACACCTAGCACCCTCTGTGGGCCACAACATGCCCAGATATGCAAAAGAATAAAGCCAAAATAAGAATCAAAGGTGTTCAGATGTCAGCTTCCAGTTTTGATTTTTGGATGGAAGGGGCTCAGGTACGGGAGGCTAAAGCTCTATCCCCCATTCAAATACCACTGACTGGTCCTGGAGCATAAAAACCACTTTTTATGGTAAAAAAGGGTTTTGTTTTTGGTTTTGTTGCTCATGGATTGCAAAAACTGCCCAGAAGCTACACGCTGCCCGCCCTACTCCATATACATTGTCATCTCAAGCCTCAGGCAAATGTCTGAACAGGCCTTTTCTGTTAGCCTAATTTACCTCACAAAAATAACTGGGTGGAAAATGGACTTGGACAGGAATTCCTTAAGGCAGGATTGAGAAACCTTTGACCTTCCAGCTGCTGAGAAACTACTACTACTGTGCCAATCTGATGTGGGCTGAACGTGAATGGCGTCTAACAGTATTGGAAGAGTCACAGGTCTCAGCCCTGCTTTGGATGAAAAGTGAGATATAGAGGCAATACATGGGACCCATGTTCTGTTTTACAGAGGCCAATCCTCTATTTAAGGAACTGTCCAAGAGCAGTCCTCTAACTAAAAGTGCCCTCTCTTTGAATGGACACCCAGTCCATGTCCAGTTTAAGGACTACGACCTGTGAGAAGGGAGAGCTGGAACAGCCCTTGAAGTGACCTATCCAGAGTGAGGATCTGGGTGGGAGATTCAGCAGCAGGCATGCAGGTCACCTTGTCACTGTCTTTGCAGTTAATTATGGAGAATAATGCTGGGTTTCTGTTTAAATTGTAGATGGTTTTTCAAAATTTTATCTAAATAAAAACCTTGACACTTTCAAACTGTGTGGACCTTTGTGTTCCCTCTTGTCTTCTTCTTCTGATTAGTAATGTTTACCCAATTTTGGCAATATGGAAGTGGCCACCTATGTTCTCAATATACATAGATGTCCACACAGAGTAATACTTGTATCTGTGCGTGAAGATACACTTCCATTCCTCACTCAACCATTTGTCCTTACCTTACTCTCAATGGGGAGCATGCATTGCATACCTGGCAAGAGGAGAATCTACAGGACCCACACATTGCACAGCTGAGCAGTTACTGGGGTACTGAAAGAGCCGGCCTCTGCTGAAGCTAGAGCATGTCAGGCATCTCCCTTTTCAACTTAGCTAGTGCATGCAAGAGCACTGTCCCCACATAGGAAGATGCAGAAATATTGCTGAACATGGGGCATCTTGCCCAGGGCCTCCTTAAACATGGATCTGTCCTGGTCCCCTTACTGAATTCTAAATGCATGGAGGAGCAGATGCAAAAGCTCCAGCAGGCTAGCATGTAGTCTTTTTATGCACTCATGTGGACATACATTATGCATATACCCAAATGGATATAGTCAGCCACGCACTAGTTTGAAGATGCTTCTGCATCTGCTGTTGCTAACGTGCCAATAATTTAAGTGACTGTAATCTCACAGGAATGTGTACATGCAAATGCACCACATATATGAAGGGGGGATATAAATGCATACATGTGCACATGTGAAAATGCTGTGTGTGACACATACAAGCGCTTGGACCTATAACTACAGAATACAGCTGGGCAGCTTCAGAAAGTGAATTCCTAGCCAGATGTAGGACAAGGAATACACACAGAGACATACTACACATATAAACCCTCACCTGCCAGGGACACACATACACATTTGTCTACCAAATGCCTGTGAAGAAGCATTTTCACAGTTACATGATCCCATATGTATACACATGCTCCTGCCCGTGAGTGCTAGGGAACATCTATGCATACTGTTCCTTCACACATATAGTCACATCTGTAGACACATACCTGTCCAAGAACACATGTTCACATGTGAGCACCTACATACTCCCTCTCAAATATGCCCCCCGGAACCTTGCAGGCACAGGAACGTGTGTGTCTGCAAGCAAGCACAAAGAGACTTTTCACACGCGCTGAGCCAGGCATGTGCTATCCCTCCTCCCTCACACACCGCAGTAACTGTTCTCTCTGCACACCCAGCAGAAATACTCTCAGAAGCATGAATCAAAGGCTCAGGGAGCTAAGAATAGCCAGGCCCAGCTGGGTGGGGGAAGAGGCAGCGCAGGCGCTGTTTGGAATAATGCCAGCCTGAGAACTGGTTGTGGGGGGGGGGAGAGGCAGAGATGGCCTCCCCCCCCTAGAAATTCTGCCCATGTTGTTAGAGGGGAAACATGGGAGGGGAGAAAAGCAAACAGAACTGCTAAATTCAGAAAGGGGGTTCATCAGAGTAATACCTAGGCATAGGATTAGATAGATAGATTAGATAGATTAGATAGATTAGATAGATAGATAGATAGATAGATAGATAGATAGATAGATAGATAGATAGATAGATAGATAGATAGATAGATAGATAGATAGATAGATAGATAGATAGATAGATAGATAGATAGATAGATAGATAGATAGATAGATAGATAGAGTGAGAGAGAGAGAGAGAGAGATGTGGGATATAGAAAAAAAAGAGAGAGGATAGTAAATAGGAAGAAAAGTCAGTGGATTTTGCCTTCCCTTCTTCACTGAACTGACTTAATGCTACTTCTTTCAAGAGCTGACAACCCAAGACGCTCCACCAGAGGGAAGGACGAGGGACATCCTGAGTATGTAGGCTGTAGAGAGGCAGCTACACAAAGGATATAATGAAGATGCACACACAGCCAAAACCTGGTGCCTGTGTGTGGTGTTGTCCAGAAAAGCTGCAAAAAACTGAACTAGCAACAATGGCAATTGTAGCAACAAAAGTGCCATGCCGTGCTCAATGTGTGTCTGAATGTGTATGGACTTCCTTCTTCCTCAGCCTTTTTGCAACCCTCTCTAGTGCCACGTGCAGTGGGTGTGAAATGAGGCCAAATAAGGCCAGCTCTCCTTGGTATGCCAGCCGCACACATCCTTACTTATTCTTCACATAGAGGAAGAGAGAGAGACACAGAGAGAGACATGCACCCATATTCTTCCATTGAGCACAAATGTTGCCATCTTCTAGGTGCAGCCTCTGATCCAATGGGATGGGTGCCTCATTCTGAAGTCATGGGGTCAGACATCTTCCCTTCTGTGCCACAGGTCACCATTTTCCCTGGCCATGCTCTGTCTCTTGCAGACATTTACATACGCCCAGTTTCTCTCCATCTCTCACACTCACATCATGTATGTGGAAGACTTGAGTTCTTTTACTGCATAGGTTGAGTTGGTGTGTGTGTGTGCTTATGGCATCCTGCAAATCCCAGTCTAATTTCTCTAATCAATCAAATGGAAATAATAGGGTGAAACAACACGTTTCAAGACAAATAGATCTGCAACCCTGTGGTTTCTACTTAGCACTAATGAATGAGTGCAGGTAAGTAAGTGCAAGGGAGAACCAGAAAGTAGGAGGTGCTATTAACTGTCTATCCTCTCTGATTTTCCCCTGCAACTCTCCTTCCTTAGACTGTTATTAATTGTTCCCACAGCCCACCAGTAAGGTCCAAAATATTCTTGAGGAAGGGAAAATGACCAAGAAGACGTTTGAAGGGAAGAATTGGCACCTCCTCCCATCTGTTCATTCTTCTTTATAAATACATTTGCACACTTAGTGAACACTTATATCATTCTGAATCACATTTTGGTGGTTTTTTAAAATTTGTATGTTCTTGTTCAATGGAAAATAAATCAAAATAATAATTAATAAATGGGCAAACACTATATACATGTTCCTGTATTTTCGATACATCAGCATACGCATGGGTGTGTGTTCGTTAAGATGTGTCATTTCCCTTGTCTTGTCTTACTTTGGAAGACTGTTGAGAAAGAAAAGAAAAAGAAACGGTTTCAGTGGTCCTTGATCCAGAGACACATAATAATAATAAATTAATAGTCTTCACTTTTTCATTGTGACCAAATAGTCATCTATTCATATTTGCATGTTTCCAATGCATTAAAAAACCATACAGCCCTGCCAATACCAGTATGCAATTGGCCTAAAAACTGGTGTTTGACCAGCCAGAATCCCAATGAGTTCATGTTTTTTGATGAAGGCAGAGAGCCACCAGTCTCTTTGAAGGTCTATTGTATCAATGGTTAATATACTATAGATGCAGCATGACACAATACTGTATAGGAAAAGCAAATACATAGTGTCTCCACATACAGAGGAGCCTTCTGAGTCCATCAGGGTGCGGTCCTTTTGAGGCCAGGTGCCACCTAGACAGTTGTTCCTCCCTCCCATGGCAGAGGGGTTAACAAGACCTGGGGACGCCAAAGAGATTTTACATCCTAGCCCTTTCTATGTTGAAAGAGCAGGCAAGATGGAAGACAATAGCCGCCCAGTCTTCTCTGTGAAAAGGACTAACCAAGTCAGCATGTCATCAACCTGGTAAAATTAATTACTCTTAAAACAACAGTACAGGATGCAGCATGTTATTTATGTCTATGCCTGGGAGTCCCACTAATCTAATGACCTGACATTTAGTACAGAAATGTATTTTATACAGCAGATTTCCAATCCAATCCAGAAAAATAAGTGCAGTTTCCTTGGAATAAGTCACAGGGCATTCTCGTTTTTCCCACAGGTTAAAATGCTTCTGTGTAAGCTAGGCATTATACATGTGTTAGCTCCCTGCTGCAGCAGCTCTGTGAAAGCTACTTTTTCTTAAATGGGGGGACGGGCCCTTCCACAAGGCAGGGTGAGGCAGCTGCCTCAGGCAGCAGATTTAGTGGTGTCATGAAACACCAGCAAACTGTTGTTAATTTTTTAATTATTATCATTTATGTCCAGGAATAAGGAGATGAGTCTTATGCGATGCCAAAACAGTGTTGCTACACTTGGTTCCTTTGCCTTTTTACTTGGATGGCATGGATGATGGAGCCCTTGGCTACTCTGCCTCAGGCACAAAATGTTTTGCACTGGCCCTGCCCATGAGTTAATCTTACATTTGAATTTTTGTGATTCTCCAGTCCCCCTATGTGTGTATGTGTGTGTGTGTGTGTGGGTTCCTTTGGACCTACACAATCAACCCCACTCATGTAGCTGCAGATCTTCAAATATTACCACAGCACTGTGGGAGGAACCCAGAGACAAGCAGTTGTGGCAGCCGCATGTCAAGAATGTTCAGGCTGAAAACACAGAAAAGCTCAGCAAATAGATACATGTGCACATGGCATCTCGCATCTCCAAGGAAGTCATACGCACACACACATTAGCACTCCACCGTCCCTTATGAATATACCCACAGGCAGAGAAATGTCTTATGAAACAGCCCAGGAAAGCCATACAAAACCAATTCACCAAGTATAGAAAGGCTTCTTAGGTGTTACAGTTTGCGTGGACGTTACAAGGCCCCATAACTGAGAATATTCTGCTGTTTCATACCTATACCAAAGGCAAAATCAGCTATTATCTAATCTGGTCTTTCCAGCCATAAACTATTATTATTACTAGTTCAATGTCTTGGTGATTGTTTCTTAAAAAAAAGAAAAAGAAAATGAAAAAGAAGGCAAGATGTCATCATCATCATCATCAAACTGCAGAGTTGGAAGGGACTCTATGGATCATCAAGTCCAGCCCCTGTCTTGAAGCATATAAAGCTTTTTTAAAAAAACTATTTCCCCCTGTTTAGCACAAACAAACTGGAATAAGAAACACGCCGGATTTCTCAGAGACTGCTAGATTTACAGAAAGTAAACCACAAAGTCTTGGGCCCTGAGAGGAAAGGGTAACTGGATCAGACCTTAGAAAAGTTACTTTTGAAGGAGGCACAGTTCCCAGATCAGCATGGCCATAATTACTGGATATTCTAAGAGTTATGATCCCTAAAAGTAACTTCTCCAAGTTTTGGTCCAGATGGGTGAGAATGTTAGGGAATAAGAGTAATCTGGCCCCATCGGCTATTGTGCGGAGAGGTTTGAGAGAAGAATTTCAAAGCTGGGGCCAGATAATAAACTTGTGTTAATTGTTTTGTGTATTCTTTTAAAAATGAATTTACTCAATTTATGGTAATACTACTAACAAAAGTGTGCAGAGAGCGAGAGCGCTGAAGTTTGCGTTGTTAAGAAAATATTAAATCAGGGTGGGAATAATACAGGGGGGACATAACCCTTTTGTATGCACTGGGTCCTCTTGAGCCCTCCCCTCCCAATTTTATAATTTTAAAAATTAATAATTTAAAAACAAGAACATGAGACTTGCACCTCCAGAATGGGATTCTCATGTAAATCAAGAAAGATACCAAATTCTTCCTCCCCTAGAACTTGAAGTGGATTTTGTTCTTCCCCATCCAATTGGGATCTCCTGAGCACATCCTCCAGTTTTAAGAGAAGGGACTCTCTTAGAGTGGTCTTTAGAGAGAACTGGGTCTAGAAAAATGGCCATTGTACCTCAAAGTACACTTAGTAACAGCAGCAACAGTGTGCTGTAAAGTCAATTTTGACATACAGCAAACCTTTCCGGGTTTATTTTTCATTCAGAAAGTACTAAGAAGTAGTTTACCAGTCCCTACTTATGGGGACATTCTGAAGTTGGGAATCTAAAGCTGTGTATGCTGGCTGTTCTCTTACAAAGCACATGGATGAATCAAACTCCTGACCTCTGGCTCTAGTAGTCCGGCTCAGTGAGCCAGTCAGCTAGCAAAACCATGCTTATTGTTGTTAATGTGCCTTCAAGCTGGAACTGACATACAGCAAGCCTAATGGGGCTTTCAAGGTAAATTAGATATCTGAGGAATGGTTTTACCAGTTCCACATCCCCAGTGAGCTTCCGAAGCTGAGTGCGGGATTCAACCCCTGGCCTCCTGAGTCCTAATCCATCACGCTATCCACTACACCACACTGGGTATCCCCAAAACATGCCAACCACGGTTTTAAATATTTGCAGCCATCTTTCCACCTGAACAGCAGATTGAGTAGCCCAGTGGCCCTCTGGTCACACTTTTTCCCATTGTGGCCAAAGGTGGTGTATTTCTGTTTTAACTGAATACGTGATTTCTAAGTGTGCATGTGCTAATTTAATCAGCACACACAACTTTTATGCAAATCAGTGTCCTTTCTTTAATAAGGCATATGAATTTCCTCTTGTTCGGCTATGAACCAACCCTAAGTGGCCATCCTATCAGCAATGTAATCCTAGCATGTAACCCTAATTAGATGGAAGTGCGATCAAACTCAGTGGGGCTAGTAAGCATTATTAGCATTACTGCCTAACAATATATATGTTTACTCAAAAATAAATCCTAGTCTGAGAGGGGGCTTATCCCAAAGCTAGTGAGGTTTGCCAGCTCAAGTACCAGCTGTATGTACATTTAACTGAATGTAAATTTGTTCCATGATTTCAAATCGTGCAAAGACTTGAGCTGGAAAAGTGCCACAAATATCACTGTGGTTTAAAGATATATGGGTGTGGGTGTGGTTTACCAAACTGTGTCAGAAAAGTAATGCTGTGCTGTGCATCACATAATGGAATGTACAAGATATAAATGTACAAGAAGTGTAGACATATCCTTAGGCACAATTATTAGGACGGTATGTTACTTTCTTTCTCAGCTACACTTAGATTCTTCCTTTACTCCACATAAACTCAATACATTATGGATGGGTCTCCTCCCCTCATGTTCTCCTCTCAGTAATCTTGTGAGGTAAGTCAAGCAGAGACAATGACTGGCCCAAGGTCACCCAGTTGCTTTCATGGCTCAGAAAGGACTTGGATATCCCACGTCCCAGTCTTATACTCTAACCACTGCATTACACAGGCTACATGTAGTTCTTGATCCCTACTGTGAGACACATGATGCATAAAGCAGATACTCCGTAGAATTACGTCTGCTATTCTGTGTGGCAAAAGTTCACTGATAAATGGAAACTGCAAGACAGAAAAATGTGCCAGCAACCAAATTGAAGAAATTCCAACTTCAACAGTGCCTGGAATCACTCATAGTACAAGAGAGCTCTACACTATGAATAGCACATGGCTTGGGGTTCACTTATACTAGAATCCATAATGGGAAATCACAGCTTGCAGTAAAGGCCCACAGACCATCATGGGGAAAAATCACACACAGAGAGAGCACCTAAGAGCCACATGGATATGAATGCTCAAATTGAGAGCCCAGCATTGAGTTCTGCCGCAAAAAAAGTGCCAGAGAGACACTGCATATGAGAATCCACTGTACGCTTGCACATGGCTAGACTCTGGCTGCCACCATTCATATGTACGTGTGTGTATATGTGTATAATAACTACACACCCATGGCAAATTTGAACATACAGACAAATGCAACCCCACTGGGGTGTCAGATTCAGAGCTGTGTGTGAAAGCTACAGAAGAATAGAATGAAAACCATAGTATTCAGTTAGGAGACAGGTTTGACCACTTTTATATGCTTTGCAAGATATACTTCTTCCCCCAAATTCAAAACCAATTTTTTTAAAAGAATATGATTTTTCTTTCCTCCATTCTCAAAGAAGAATGGTACAAGAAAGATCTTATGGAGAGGGAGAAACAAGGGCATATAGATGAGGGAAGGGGACAAGGAAGCAGAGCTGTAAGAAAGCAGTATAGAACAGACGGAAGCCCCACCCACATAGATGCGAATAGAACGCCTTGCTCAAGCCTACAATGGTTTCTGAACCTTCTCAAGATATCACCCACATGAATGTTCACACTGTGCTTCCAAATCAGGAGGACTAGGAACTTGCTCTCTGATTTTACAGGAAAACTGGGACTACTAGGAGGACAAACCTCATGCTCTGCCCTTGTGCATCGAATCACGGACACATGCCCAGAGATGCTGAGAAGTGCACCTCCACATGTACAGCATATAGTGCTGTGCACTCACCATGAAGCAGGTTGATTTATTCACTGGGCACCTTTCAGCCAGCTTCAGATATACAGTACTTAAAGCACTGACAACCAACCATACATATAAGCGTGCCCACAAAAGTACTTATCTGTCCTTTTATCTATTCACAACTGCAAGCAGATATGGATTCCGAACGGAAAATGTACAGCTTGGAGGATGTAATGTGCACAGCATGCATGCATAAGTGCAAACACATGCATGGTAGAGACGTGCAAGAAAAGCCATTTGCATGTGCACACACACACTCACACACACACACACAGAGGAAAAATATGCATGAGTCTTGTACCTGCAGATCAAGCTCATAGAGAGGGAAGTGCACATAATGATACAGGGTGATACACACATACACACACCAATGCAGGGCACAAAGAGAGAAATACATGTGCATTCTTAAACATACAGAGACCTCTCCCTTCCATGTTCCTTCTCTGCTCTCTTTGCAACACATTACTACAAACCATCATTTAAATGAGCTTATCAAAATACACGGGCGCACATTACAACCCCTCAACACACACGCACCAATGCATGTCATGTCTACACACGGGTGCAAGCCTGCATGGGTGCACTTGTGTTCACTTGGGCCAGCTCAGCTGCACACCTCGCACGGCGGGGGGGGGGCAACGAGGGGAGAGAGAGACACACATGTCCACCTGCCGCCCGATGTCCATTTGCTGGGGAAGCTCCACACACCCCAGGTTTTTTTTTTTTCCGACGGCTGCCCCCGCGCTGACTCGCAATGAACTCCCAAGCTGGGTCACGATATGTATGTGTGGAAAAGGTAAAAAAGTGGAGGTGGGTGGGCAGCGAGAAGTGTGTCCCTGTTACTTACGCCCAAGCACATTTCCTACCATCCTAAATCGCACCGACCCTCCCCACACACCCACCCCCCAGGTTATCCGCGGAGACCCCCGCATTGGAAGGGACGGGAGGGGGGGTCCTCCAGAGGGGGCGTGGCGAGGTCCACAGCGGTGGCCGCACGCCCAGGGCTCCGGCGTGTCAAATCCAGCGGCCATGCCGCCTTCCCTTCCCAGCTCCCCGAGGCAGCCAGGAAAAGAAAGAAAAAGCACGGCAGCACCTTTAGCTTCCCCGGTCGTGGGAAAGCCCGTTTTTCCCCTTCTCCTCCGAAATCCAGGTCGCTGGGCCACTCCAGCGGAAAGCCACGTCCGCCCCTCCCGAGCCCCCCCCACCTTTCCCCACCCCGGGCAGGCAATCGCTGCCCCTCCGGAGGACCCTCACCCACCCCACCGACGGCCACCTCCAGCTAAGCCGCCCCCTTTCCCTCCCTGCACGCCCCCACCCCATCCTTACCTGCCAAGGATGGGCGCCGCTCAGCACATGGTCTCCATGGGGGGGACCCTCTGCTCGGTCCCCCCCCCACCCGAACCCTCCGCCCTCTCCTTCCCCTTCGCCGCCTCCTCCTCCTCCTGCTCCGCCGCCACCTCCCTCTCTGCTCGGTGGAGGTGTGTGGTGTGTCCTTGCAGGCTTGCGGTGGGTGGGTGGGCGGGGAGGGAACGGAGGTCCTCCAGATGTTTCCTCTGGGAAGGAAGGAAGGAAGGAGGAGCGGAGGAGGCGATGCCGCCAGAAATCGGTGTGTCTCTGTGTGTGCGCGTCTGTGTGTGTGTGTGTGTAAGGAGGGGGTGTTTCAGGCTTCTATGGCGGAGCCCCTTACCGCCTGTCTCCGATCGGTCTCCCAGGGCTGCGCTGCTATCAGCCGCTCCCTCCCTCGCCCTCCCTCCCTCCCTCGCACCCTCCCAAAGCTGCTGGGGAGGATCTGCGCTTTCTTTCGCGCGCGCTCTCTCTTGCTCGCTCTCCCTCCCTCGCGCCCCACCCCCACCCCTGCTCTCTTTCTGCTGTTCAGGAATGCATCGCTGCTCTCCCCCCCCCACTTGTGCCTAGCCTCTCTTTCCCACCCCCCCTTTCAATCTCATTCATAGCGTCACGTGGGTCTGGGTGTGGGGAGCTGAGGAGTGGGAGAGGAAGAGCTCCAGCAGCGACCACCACAACCCCGCGAGCGAGCGAGCGCGCGCGCACACACACATCCCTCTCTTTTGGTCACCAGCCACCACCTGGCAAGCTCTCTCTCTCCTTTCCTTCCCGCCTTCCCTCACCACCTTGGATCTCTTTCTTCGGCTGGCCCCTTTCTGTCCCATTTATATTCGTTTGACACATCTTGACAGCGGCTTCATCTGTTCCATGCCTAGATCACACTCCCTGAAGTCTTTTCCGCTCATCCTGAGCACCACCAGAACCCAGGGCCCTAAGTAGGGCAGGGCAACTGGGGCTCTTGGCCTGAGACAGAGGCCACCAAAAGCTAGAGGTGGATCTCCTGGTGAATCTTAGGAAAATGAACAATATTTTCCAGCCCTATCCACCTTCTCTCTCTCTCTCTCTCTCTCTGTGTAGCATAAACTTTCTTTTTCTTTGGGGGCGGCACCACACTCGCCTCCTCCTTTTTCTTGGTTATGCCTGAGCACTGTGGGTGGAAGATGGGACTGCTTGCCCCAGGTGTGAAAATGGCTGCTTACAGCTCTCCTAGAATCTCAAGGAAGAAAAAGCCTGCCCACCATTATGTCACCACAGCTTCCCAGTCCATTGTACAAGTGGGCTCACTAAGAAGGGGGCTATAACGTGAACTGAGGACAAACCTGTCTTGATTAGAAAGTGCATTCCTACACCCACACCCACCCGCATTTGATCAATCATCTGCTGTAATGGCATTTGCAGGGAAGCTTGTCTGAATTCTGTACCCAAGCCTCACTCTTCTTTATACCACAGACCCGCATCTCCCTGCATGGTGTCCCCCACCCTCTGTACCACAAACCTCTCTGAAGGCATGGCTTTTTATAGCCTGGATCTAATTTATGTTTGCTTTCCAAAGGTCTCAGATCTCTAGATATCACCTCATGGTGTACTTCACCTTTCTTACAAAGCTGGTCCTGCCATTGTGAAGTAGTTAGCCATCTTGGGGGCAGATACGGAGAGCAATAAAAGGGTACCAAGTTTTACTCTCGACCCCCTAATTTATTACAAATGTCATAAACTAAAAATCCTCCCTATGCATTTTGTATGACACCCTTTTTATCTGTGACCTGTGGTTGCCAGCATTCTGCCATATCTCAAATGCTGTGGCCTGGAAACAGTGGCCTATATTCAATTGCTATTCTAGGCTAGATTAGACCTAGTGGCTGAAATCCTGTTGGTTAATGTAGTAAGTCACATCTAGAGTAGGCCCACTGAATCAATGGAACTTATGGGAGAGCTGATTTACAACATAAACACTGATTGAAAGGGCCTATGCTCGTTGCAATTTACTATGCTAAGCAACTGGATTTCAGCCATTAAGTCAAAGTGGGTCTATTCTAGCTGGAACTAGGAACCATACTGAGGTCATTGATATCTGAGGAATGTCCACAAAATAGGGTATGAACTTTATAATTTAGTTTGTTTAAATCTCTCTGCCCTGCCCATGTGCTAAAGAGAGTGGAATAAACCAGTGTGGTAAACTGAGCTAGTATGGTGTAGCGGTTATAGGGCTGAAACAAGACTTGGGAGATCCAGTTCTATATTTATTTAAAATATTTTTACCACATCTTTCTCCTTAAAAAGGACCCAAGGCAGCTTACATCGTTAGAAGACAATATTTAAAACTAAAATCAATGTGTATTTAAAGGCAGCTTACATCATTAAAAGACTATATTTAAAGCAAAAAACAAGTATACGTATATTAAAAAGGAACAAACAAATAACACTTGAAGAAATAGTAAACAAAAGCAATACTAAAAGCACATACAAAACATTAAGGCATAATAGTCCATTTAAAAATCCCAGTCAAGCAGCCAGTCACTGAGAGAAAGCTTGCCTGAAGAGAAAGGTCTTTGCCTGCTTGCAGAAAGACAGCAAAGATGGGGCTAGCCTGGCTTCCTGTGGGAGGGAGTTCCAAAGTCTGGGAGCAGTAACCTCTTCTGTGTCCCCACCAAATGCAATTGTGAAGGTAGTAAGAACAAGAGAAAAGTCTCTCCTCATGAACTTAACACCCTAGTAGGCTCATAAAGGGAAACACGGTCTTTGAGAGAGTTTGGACCCAACCCACTTAGGGCTTTATAGGTTAGAACCAAACCCTTAAATTGCCCCTGGAAACCAATCAGCAGCCAGTGGAGCTGCTATAACAGAGGGTTATGCGATCCCTGTAACCAGCCTCAGCCGGCAATCTGACTGTTGCATTTTCGACCTGCTGAAGCTTCCTGACATTTTCCATAGGCAGCTTCATGTAGAGTGTGTTACAGTAATCCAGCTGAGATGTAACTGAGGCATTTATTTATTATTTATTTATTTATTTTATTTATATCCCGCCTATCTAGTCGATAGACCACTCTAGGCATGTGTCACTGTGGCCAAATAAGACTCTCCAGGAGCAGGTGTAGCTGGCACACTGATTTTAATTGTGCAGTAAGCATTGTCCCTGGTACTTACTAATTTCAGGAAGATAACGAGTTTATGACATATTGTGGTAGTTGTAGTCATAGTGCAGGGCTGTTAAAATAGTTTAGGGTTTCAAAACTTAATTCACTATTAACTTTTTATTCATTATATGTTGATTTGAGCTTTTGGCAACCCGTTCCAGAGTTTCCTAGATATACAGTAGTCAAAAATCGTGTACCATTATCTTCTTCTGGGGCCCTGTATCTTGTCCAAGACCACATTGGCTGCCTCTTCTCCTACAAGACACAATGGGAAATTAAATCACTGACCCACAGCTTTGCAGTCCAGTGCTCCATCAATAGCAACACTTTAAACTGGCTCTAGAAACAAAAAGGATGTGTTATGATGATCAAAACACACTGTTCCTACAGATATTCTGACTTGCTTCACCTGTTGTCATTTCTGGATTGCCTTAAGGGCAGCCCCGTGTAAATTGCATCACATCAAACTAGTCTGGATACAGCCAGTGTTCATGATACTGAGGGAAGGTCAGTTCTCTCTAGGTAAGACTGTAGTTTAGGAACCAGCAGTGCATGAGTAAAAGCACTCTCAAGCAACAGTGCTGCAGCATTTCCATGGTATGGACCAAATCCAGGAGAACATGCAGACTGACTACATGGCTCTTCAGGGAAAGTAAAGCCCTACCCAGTATTAGTTGTTGCATAGCTCTGTCAAGACCATGGACTTCTCAAACATAAGGAGTAAGAACCTGTCCCTTGAGTTTGTTTCAATTAATTTCCAACCATCTCTGGAAAAAATCCCTCTGCCAAACTACCAGCTTCCATCAAAGATGTCCTCAGAAATGTGGGAGGCAGCAGCCATAACTAAACGAGCAGCCAGCTTTCTGTGATTAAAATGCGAAAAGTCAATGTATGTCTGTATATTCCATCCAAATGATGTTACATATACTACAACTAATTCTTGAGGTAGGGTTAGCATTGTTGGGACCCTAATTGAGCAAACTGAAGCATTGCAATGGAGAAAAGTCATGAAGGTTGACATAGCAATAAACTTCAATGCCTACAGTATGTACACATGTACAGATGGGCACACATCAGTCTCATGTCTATGAAGCTGCATGCCCCATAGCTGAGTTTGGTTATGCACATCAAAAGCCTGTCAGGTCATGTGTTCTATTTTCAGTAGAAGCCCTGTCAAATTCTATGATCCATCATCATTATGTTTACATCTATATATCATATCTATGGCAAATGACAACACTTCCTCCTCCTCCAGCTAGGTTGTTGTTGTTGTTTAGTCGTTAAGTCATGTTCGACTCTTCATGACCCCATGGACCAGAGCACACCAGGCCCTCCTGTCTTCCACTGCCTCCTGGACAAATTCATGTTGGTAGCTTCAGTGACACTGTCCAACCATCTCATCCTCTGTCGTCCCCTTCTCCTCTTGCCTTCACACTTTCCTAACATCAGGGTCTTTTCCAGGGAGTCTTTTCTTCTCATGAGATGGCCAAAGTCTTGGAGCCTCAGCTTCAGAATCTGTCCTTCCAGTGAGCACTCAAGGTTGATTTCCTTCAGAATGGATAGGTTTGTTCTCTTTGCAGTCCAGGGGTCTCTCAAGAGCCTCTTCCAGCACCACAATTTAAAAGCATCAATTCTTCGGTGGTCAGCCTTCTTTATGGTCCAGGTCTCACTTCCATACATCGCTACTAGAAAAACCACAGCTTTGACTATATGGACCTTTGTCGTCAAGGTGATGTCTCTTCTTTTTAAGATGTTGTTGAGGTTTGTCATAGCTTTCCTCCCAAGAAGCAGGCATCTTTTAATTTTGTGGCTGCTGTCACCATCTGCAGTGATCATGGAGCACAAGAAATTAAAATCTGTCACTGCCTCCATATCTTCCTCTTCTATTTGCCAGGAGGTGATGGGACCAGTGGCCATGATCTTAGTTTTTTGGATGTCAAGCTTCAGACCATTTTTGTGCTCTCCTCTTTCACCCTCATTAAGAGGTTCTTTAATTCCTCCTCACTTTCTGCCATTAGAGTGGTATCATCTGCATATCGGAGGTTGTTGATATTCTGGCAATCTTAATTCCGGTTTGGGATTCCTCCAATCCTGTCTTTCACATGCTGTGTTCTGCATATAAGTTAAATAAGCAGGAAGACATTATACAGCCTTGTTGTACTCCTTTCCCAATTTTGAACCAAGCAGTTGTTACATATCCAGTATTTTTGAATATTTTTTTGCTCCTAGAACCTCCAGTTAGCAAAGCTAATAGCGTGAGTGTAGTCTAAGTTACATCTACAGGGCCAAAGAATTCACTCTTCTGATTTGCATAAATAATATTAATCCCAATCCCAATGGTTGTAAGTGCCTTTTACATGTCAGATTGTGCATCCAGTCACTATGTAGGTTTTCCACTGTCCAGGCACTGTGAGTTTGGTTACACACAGAGGTGGCATTTACCAGATTCTGTTTCGTTTGCAACTGTCACAACTGGTTGCGTCCAGAGTACACAAACTTTATGTTTTCAGTTGGGCACATGCTGGTACCAACTCTTGCTGAAGCTAAACATGCCAGGTTTTGTTGGGTACTTGGATAAGAAACCATTTGGGAACTCCCCTGTGTGCCCTACTGAATTCCAGAGTAAAAGGGTGAGATAATATATAGGGAAGAAGAAGTAGATCCATACCATCACTGGTCAGGTCTCATCCAAGACATTTTTGTAACTGAAACGAAGACAATATGGTAATAATCTCTGTTCTAAACACAGACACAAATCTTACTTCAACGCTGGCAATGGGACAGGATCCACTGTCTCACCAGAGAGCAGCTGGCTTGTTTAGCAGATAAAAGTTAAAGCAGTAAGATGTGCATAGCTCTGTTCTCCAGAAAGAGGTTTAATATATTGAAATCGCCGGAAAATAGTCAAGAAAAAAAGCTTCCATTGCAGCGCACTGGATTCTGCTGCCTGAGGCAGTTTCCTCACTCTGTCTGATGATAGGACTGTTTTTCTCATTGGTTATCATGCTGTGTCAGCAAGTTTGCAGTGCAATGCTTCTGAAAGTGGATGTAGCTCTTAATGAATCATACATTATTGTTGGCTGCCTGAAACTCCCCCCCCCCCGCATTCAAAAAGTCTATTATTTGGCTGGCATTGTCCCCCAGAAGTATGTTGAGAGGTGCTAGCAAATTATGAATGCAATAAAAGAATACAACACCAAACCCACCCCCTTCATTTCTACCAAACACCTCTCAAGCTCTAAATATTAAACCAGGAAAGGCTAGGCTAAACTTATGGAGAACAAAGAAAACACACTTTGCCGAATGGATTAATGTCAAAGAGTATCTCTTACCAAGACAAGACTCTGGCTGGGTCATCTGGAAAGTCACCTAATAGACACTGAAGCAGAGTAGGGAGATCAAATAATCAAGTAAAATTGGGCTGCTTGGATACAGGACTAGTTTTATGTGACTGGAGAAATTCAATCAATTGCAGCATTTATGGACATGCAATTTATGCCCCACCATAAGTACAGAAGAAGATCTAGTAAATGGCCAAGATAATGCTATTTAAGGAGCCTGCTTTTGGTCAAAAATAGTCTAATTATTTTAATTTTTTTATTTGTTTTTAATTTTTACCTATATTTCATAGACACCCATAATTTTAAATTGTGCAGTGCTCTGATATGAATAATGGAAAATTATGGTCTGTCACATACATGCCACTGTTAGTGCAGAGACATCTACTGAATCTTGGATGTGTTTAGAAAGGCTCTTCCCCATCATTGCCTATAAAGCAGTGTCACGTCTTTTTAAGTGCACCAACAACACTTTTGTATTTTTCCTAGGTATTGTAGACACAATTTTAATCTGCTGAGTGTTTTTATTATGCTGTCTGACCTTTAACTTATTTTCACATGTGGGGTTTTTTTTTGTATTTATATTTTAGTTGTTTGAATCTTTTTTTATAAACCTGCCCTGGAAATATGATTGAATAGCAGTATGAAGTATTTAACACCAAACAAACAAAAAAGGAAACAGACATATATATCTGTCAATCAGTCAATAAGGTGGTGGGATCAATAGGCTCATACTTGGCAGTGATACTCAGTGACTCCAAATGAGACATATCTATATCTATATCTATATCTATATCTAGATATAGATATATAGATATGGATATATATATATATATATATATATATATAGAGAGAGAGAGAGAGAGAGAGAGAGAGAGAGAGAGAGAGAGAATATATATATAGATAGAGATAGAGAAAAGAAAAATATCTATCTATCTATCTATCTATCTATCTATCTATCTATCTATCTATCTATCTATCTATCTATCTATCTATCTATCTATCACAGGATTGTTGTCAGAAAAAGTAAGGAAGAGAAAAGGCAGGTCTGAGCTCACATTAGAGAAAAGAAAAATATATATCTTTTCTCTAATGTGAGCTCAGACCTGCCTTTTCTCTTCCTTACTTTTTCTTGACAACAATCCTGTGAGTTAAGTGAGACCAAAATCATGTGACTAGTCAACCCAGTGAGTTCTATGGATCGGAGTAGAGTAGAATAACTGTGTCAGCTTGAGATCAATGCCTGGAATCAGTAATGGACTGTAGGAGGATAAATAAACTGAAACTTAATCTAGACAAGACAGAGGTGCTCCTGGTCAGTTGAAAGGTAGATCAAGGAATAAGGATGCAGCCAGTGCTGGCTGGGATTACATTCTCTCTGAAAACCCAGGTGTGAAGTCTGGGGGGTGTTTCTGGATTCACCTCTGAGCCCTGATGCCCCGAGTACTATATATCTAGGAAACTCTGGTACAGGTTGCCATAAGCTCAAATCACCTTTAATAATAATAATAATAATAATAATAATAATAATAATAATAATAATAATAATAATAATAATAATAATAATAATAATAATAATAGCAATTGCAATAGCAATAGCAATAAAGCAATAGCAATAGCAATAAAAATAGGTTAATAGCAAATTAAGCTTTGAAACCCTAAACTGATTTAGCAGCCCTGCACTATGACTACTACCACCCCAATATGTCATAAACTAGTTATCTTCCTGGAGTTGGTAAGTACCAGGGACAATGCTTGGATGAGATGATTGGACAGTGGCATCGAAGCTACCAACATGAATTTGACCAAACTCCGGGAGGCAGCGGAAGACAGGAGATCCTGGAGTGCTCTGGTCCATGAGGACACAAAGAGTTGGACATGACTTAATGACTAAACAACAGCAACAACCAGGGACAATGCTTATTCCGTGGGGACCCTATATCTTGCCCTCCCCAGAATGAGTGTATGGTTCTTTCTTTGCCAGAAGATTTTAAAGGCTGATTGAGTCCAGTCTGCATTAATTGATTTTCATGTGCTGTGCTTTTACCTACATTCAGTACAACTGATGTAGACAGGAGTAAATATCTGCTCCTGTTTAGTTTTTTTTTTATTTTCATGAGTTAAGTGTTGAATATAATTTTTAAAGATGTCATTATGTACATTATATCTCTAATAAATCTTCAGTATGCTTTATAAACCCTTCCCCCATGGACTGTAAGTCTATTAAATTAAATAAACAGGAATATACATAGATCTAAGCAAGTCTGCCTGAGTAAGGCTTGAGTTCACCTTGTCCGGCCACCAGCCATAACACGAAGACTTGCAATGCACAGTGAAGGCAGAAAGATGCAAAACAGTGTTTGTTTGAGAAAAACACACAGAGACAAGTCATTTGGGAAGAGCAAACACACAGTCATTCTATGACAAAGACAGACATACGCACAAAGGCACACTCTGTTGTCCTCTGCAGAAGAACACACAAATACAATGCAAATTTTGGACTGATGGCAGGAAGAACTTGTCTTTCTCCTCATCCCATCCCTACCCCCACCTCCATTCCTCCAACATACACAGAGAAAACTAAGCGTCTTCTCTCGAAGGTTAGAAGTACCGCACCTACCTAGGGATAAAAAGGAACTCCTCTCAGTGTATGTAAATGTTAAAAACCCATCAGGGAGGCTAGGGAACTTTCCTTTTCAAAGTTTATTAAAAACCACCAGACCCAGTAGGGCTCCTCAGTAAGAAAATTAATCCAGATTTTAGCAAGCCACACACAAAGAGTTCTCAGTTGTCACAATCCAGCCTGGCGGAGGCTGAGGCCCTGGCCTTATTCTCACATCTGGATCGGATTAGACTTTCTAGCTTCTGGCTGGCTGAAAGCCTATGTCCCTCCCTCCCTCCATTTCTGCCCTAGCTTTGCCTGAGTGGGCCGGGCAGTTGTGAATTCCAAGAAAGAGGCAGACTCAGCACCTTCTTGAGTGGACTGAGGCAGATCCAGGAGGGGCACTGACAGCTCCCTCTGTGTCACTTCTGTACGTGAAGACCCAGGCCAAGAAGAGGGGACGTCGTGTCATGGAGGTCTGGACTCTGATGCAGCTGCTGCTCCTGCTGGCGGGGGCCGTTCAGGGACAGAAGGATGAGCTAAGCTCCGAGGAAGAAAGAAAAGCTCTGATGCTCAAGGTGAGAGAGAGAGCTCCACTTTCCCCCTTAATCTATACAAAAGAGGTTCCTGTCTGTGCTTGCTGGGGGATTCTGGGAGTTGTTGTCCAAAATGAGGCACTCTCTCCAGCTCTGCTCTTAACAGAAGAGACTGCCAGAATCAATTTGAGGGGTGCCTGCCAAATGTGAAGCAGCGTCTGTGTCTGACCATAGGGGCTGGGGAATTCTAGAAGCTGTCATCCAAAAAAAGGAACTTTTCCAGTCTCTGGGTCTCACCATGTCAGGCAGCTAGATTCTATGGATAGAAGAGGCAGCTGCTTGAGGCAGGCTCAGGACCGTTCCAGGGTGTGGAAGTCTGAGACCTCATTCTGCTTCTGGAGTGGCCAGCTGGCCCTCTGTACAAAAGGAGATTGGGACCCAGAAAGTCCACCAGCACGTCACAAGGAATTTCCTGCAGACCCTGGAAAAATTCCTGTTTTGGAGCATAGTTTCCAAAACCCTCCACCAAGAGGGATTCTGGAAACTGCAGAATTAGGAAATTCTAATCTACACCTTAGACTTCCTTCTCTTATATCCTACTGCCTCTCTATAGGATTGTCTGTGTTATTTTAATCATCTATTAAAGTGTGTTGTTGAAAAATAATTTTTATTACTTCAAAGTGTGGTATACTAGCTCTTTTGTATGCAGATATCCTCCTGCCCCGATTCACCATGTTTCTAGTAAGAAACTACCACACTGTCCAGTACCGCCCCATCCTAGACTCTCCTACACAAGCTTCTTCTCTTTTCTATCTACACAGTAACTCCTGGTTGCTAACATTCCAACCACTGGGATTCACTCCACACTCACAGAATTTGGCAGTCCTCCTCCACAGCCTCCTATTTATTTCCTTGATTACAACAATTATAGTCCACATGACTAACTTCCTCCTATGTAATCCTGACAGCAACCCTGCAAAGTAGGTAAGGCAGAGAGAGAGAGAGAGAGAGAGAGAGAGAGAGAGAGAGAATGGCCCAAAGTGAACCAGTGAGTTTCATTGCTGGAAGGGTCTTGACGCTGAATACCCCAAGTCCCAGTCTAGCAACAACACAATACTGGCTTTAGCACCCTTGGACCCAGGATCCAGCAGGACCCATGATATATTGCTTGTGACTGGCTCTCCTTAAGTCAGTCCACCTCGACATTCCAAACTCCAAGGAGCACTCCGTGGCTGGGACTGGTTTCTATTTTAATTTCCTGCTGTGTCCTAATTGTTGGAGTTTTTACAACCTTGCATGCTGATCTGTAGTTTGTTTGGCTGAGAGGGCGCTTTTGGGGTTAACAATCGCCCCAGCATGAACCAATCATTCCTTTCTGCCACTGAATTCAAAGAGAGTCCTGCCTCTCTTGCTCAGTGATCGTTCCCTCTCTTTAATCTGTTCAGGTCTGTTCCTTGATGTTTGTTAATTTGCTGCTGATCTGTTCACAACTGTCAGTAATGAAATGTTTTTATTCTTTCTCCTACTAATGTCTCAGAGTGAGTTATTGAGACTGTAGGTGTCAGTTAATGAGCAAAATTAACTGACCACTCTGGGGAACGTGAAGCTATTCTGCTCTGTGAATTCTTGAATTTCTGCCGTGCAGTGAGAGGAATTAACAAAAAATTGAAAACCTTTGGTCTAGATGGGTGGGATAGAAATCCAATAAATAAATAAATACTGTAAATAACTAAAACATTACAGCACTAATAACCTCTGGAGCATTAGACAAGACATAGGTGCTCCTGGTCAGTTGAAAGGCAGATCAAGGAATAAGGATGCAGCCAGTTCAGGATGGGATTACATTCCCTCTGAAAACCCAGGTGAGAATCTACTCTCCTTCCATTACTGTGTCCCCCTGCAACTGTGATGTGCCATCTCCCACTGCCCCTATCTGCTGTGGCCCAAGTACACCCAAGATCTTTTGGCACCCTAATAGTAAAAAGAGAGACCCGGTGTTTCTTTCAATGCTCTGTCCATTTTTATAAGCTGCCCATCAGCTTATACAAAAATGTTTTCGAGTTTCATTTAGTGAACAACAGATAAATAGTGGTGTATGTCTTGCTTGAGAAAACTGGGTTTTGGTTTTATGATGGGATGCGGAATCTTGGACAGAACAGTGGGATTTTTGTTGTAATAGAAGATACGGAAGACTGGGAACCACAGCTGTGGGGCATTTTGGGATATTTATGTTGTGGCTGGACCCAGCAAGGCAGCGGTACTGCTATTGCCTCCTACCGCATCCAGGCATGTCCATCAGGGTCAACTGACAGATTAGGTCTTGGAGCCAAGAAAGAGGACGTTTCCCAAGCTCCAAATCTTGTCTGCAGCTGAGCTGACCTGAACTCTATGGAAACAATAGGCCATGCTGGCTGGGGGTGGGGTGGGGTTTCTGGGTGTTGTAGTTTTAAAAAATCTAATCTATGAAGCTCCAGAAAAAGCAGTGTTTCTGCTAATTCTATTCCTCAACCCTTGAGACTGACCACAAAGAAAGGCAGAGATAGGAGTGGTGAAGACCTGGCAAGAGTTTGTGGAAAGTGTGTGTAAATATTTATGTTATGGAATCAGGAATCTGATTAGTCCCAGTTTCTTTTCTTTTTCAACTACAGAAATTTGTGTGGGACAAAAGGTTAAAAGTAGAGGCAGTATTAAAAAAAATAATGCACACGTAACAACCCAATAAAGCAAATCAACTGCAGACAATTGTTGCGGCTTGAACCATATTTCTGCGACCACTTTCCTCCCTTAACATTTTCCCTCTCTTCAAAAGCTAAAAAAGAAGAACAAATTCTCCTTTGATGCCGATGGAATTTTTCTGACTCTTTTCAGTCCACATGGGGTGCAATTTATAGAGAAAAAACAGCTGTGGGAGAAAGTTTAAGCACACGGTGGCCCCAATAGGGATCAAGTCCAAAAAAGGAACTTTGCCAAGGTCTGAATCTGGGTAAACAAAACTTAGAGTTACATCAATAGCAATTACTCTGGTTACTAAAGTCTATGTCACCTTTGCTCTTTCTTTTTAAATTTCTCCCAATAACCGCTTCGCAGGGCAGGCTTCAACGGCTTGTTAAGACCCATTAAATTCAGTGTACAATCGGCAAAAGTTTGGAAAAGCTGCTTCAGGGGACTATAACTTCTGCGATCCTCAAGTGGAGAATGATAGTCCAAATTCTGAAAATGTGTAACAAAGGAACAGTGAGAAGCATATAAACAAGCCCCTAGAAATTGCCCAGGGAACACATTAGATGCTTTAACAATTGCATTTGTCAAGAAAGAAAACATTAAATACAGAATCAGGGCCAGAAAACAAACAAAAATGCAAATACAAGCTAAATACATATTCAGCTTTAAAAAGTTGGATGTTTAATAATCCAAATCCAGGCTTTGTTCCAGATTTCAGCTACAACAACAAAACATCCACGCATCTGGTCAGCTGGCAATTGAGCCAAAGATAAAAAAAGATTTGTTCCAATCAAAACTTCATTTTAAAAATAGGAAAAACATGAGGGTGGTGTGTTTTTGACATCGTAACAGGAGCGAGGTCAGCTATTTGCTATTATTCTGTCCTACATCTTTGAGGCTGTCTTGAAACCAGAAGTGTTTTTTTTTTTAAATGAATTTTAACTCACCTGTTAGTTTCTCAGTCAGTCAGCCAATGGCCATTCCAGGTGGGGGATTCTGGGAGCTGTAGTTCAAAAAGAATGTTTCCAAGCAGTGTACAAAGCAGGTGACTTTGAGGTAGATGCCTCACATGTCAATGTGCTTAGTCACAAAGAATATGCTGCTGTCTTATGCACACCCCTCTGCAAGTACGCCCTGTTGAAATTAAATTGACTTCTGAGTTAGACATGTATTTCTGTGGTAACAGTAGCTTGAGGACAATGGCTCCAGAATTAGGGAATCCATGCTGGAAGGGAAGGAACTCAAAAAGCTCAGGCAAAGTGTTAAAGGTAAAGAAAAGCGATTATTAAAACGAAATAGTTGAAGTCATCATAACAAGTGAAACCTACCTAAATCTTGGTGGAGTTTTTGCATCCTCACATGCTGCCTCTACTAGGTATGGCTCGGACGAACCTTTCTAGGCTGGGGTGACTGCCAATGTATCCAGCACTGACCACCAGTTCCCTCATGACTCAGATTTCAAAGAGAGTGCCCCCTCTCTGCTCAGGGTCTCTCCCCCTCCCCTCCCATTGTCGAAAGCAGTTTGTCCATTGAGGCCTTTTGCTCAAAGCAGTCATACTGTTAGCTTGCTGTAGATCTGTTCAACTGTAAGTAAATGAAACACTTTTAGTCTTTCTCCAGCTAATGTCTCAGAGTGAGTTACTGAGACTGTTAAGTTCCAGTTTATGAGAAAAGGGGGTGGACTCCTCTGGGAAACTTGAAGCTAATTTTGCTGTGTCAACCCCTGCACTTCTGCTTCATAGCCAGAGGCATTTAACCAAAATTCAAAACTCTGCAATAAATCTATCCTGTTCGCCTGACCAAATCTAGTTTATACACTAGCAGTTTAGAGAGTTTATTTTATAGGTGATTGACATGGATGATAACCAAACAGATAAAAGCCTTCGCATCCCAGGGAATTCTCTTGAGTCCATCTGGGCAGGGTCCTTTCGGGGCCATCCCTGTAGAAACTACAGGGATGGCCAGCCTTTCGTCCCGTGGCAGAGAGGCCACCACAACCTCTGAAACTCTGAAACTCAAGAGGATCTGTAGAGCCTAACTTTGCTGTGTTGAAACTGGAAATAAAAATGGGAGGCAATCACCACTGACCCAGCAGGACTGTTAACGTGCCAAAATGTCAAGTCAGGGAGTCTGATGCCTGAACATCTCCCTCTGGGGGCAAAATCAGAAGCCTGTTTTCATTACACCTGGCGTTTATCCCAGTTAAGGGTTAATTTCAGAATGAAATCAGACAATCATTCTCAATCATGTCAGAATTCTTCTAGGTATAAGGCTTTTCATTGTTGCAATAATTCCAGGCAACATCAGCTTGTCAAATTCTATAAGCTTTATTTATCTACTTGCTTCTTTGTTCTATATGCCCAAGAGTACTGTACTTCAAATATTGCAAACATTCAAAAGTCTGACAGCACATTAAAAAAAGAAGACTCATTTCTAAAGTATTCAAGTTGTCAACATTAAAAATATGTGAAAGTAAAATATATTACTTAGGCTTTTAGCACACTTAGGCACACATGAAAATTATTCTCAGTGCTCACTCAGCCAAGCCAGTTTCAATCTATGGAGGAAAATCTGTCTTTTCCTGGTCCGCTCCCACTGTTGCTGCTGCTGCTTCATGATTATTGTTGATACCTAGCGTGTGTGGCATGATGTGTAGACTTGCTGCCTTGATGAGTTGAATCTTACTGTATGTCTCTCTCCCTATACAGTACTTATATTTCTCTCAGATGTCCACACCTCCCCCATCCGTCAACAATCTCTTTTCCAGGGCCTGCAAGTTATAGGGGTCTGATGTACTATGGAAATAATTTTAATAAGAATCTCTGTTGTTTTTGCATCTCCTGTAACTCAGAATCAGGCAGGCTGCCTCTATGACGATAAACATTCTTGTTGCAATAAAAATTCACACAGCCTGCAGAACTAAAAGCTTGTAAAAGAAAGGATCTCGTACACCAAGGTGCTATAAAACCAGAATATTGTAGTTACAGAGGGTGCAAATTCCATCTCTGGTCTTATTAACACATTGCAACATAAATACATCCTACTTATTTCAATATACTTTCAATTCTCTCCTTTGTTTTACTTCTACGCTGACCTGTCTGCTTTTGGGGAAAAAAATTATTTTGCAAGGCAAGATTGTCATACGGTGACCTTGCTTCCAAACTTGGCTGGGGAACTGGCTGATTGTTTCACAGCTACTCTTAATAAACTGCTGTTCAAATCTCATTTTTAAAAGCACAATGTACATTTCTAGGGCTACTTTTTCAACAGCCCTCTTAATTGTTGTAATACTCTATGCACACAAAATTGCACATCTTGACAAATTGACACAAACATCTCCGTCAGGTCAGGTCAGCATGGTATCACATTGATAATATAAGCAATGTTCAGAACAATTGTTTTACAGGTACAGATGTGCAATGTGTGGTGTTCGTCTATGCTCATGGCTCCCATTAAGCTGATGACATGCATGGTAAAGTGTATAAATGTATTTTATACAATAAAATTCCAGTTCAGTACCTCCAGTCACAAGCTGCCTATGGCAGTAAGTAAAATGTCTGGGTTGGAACTGTGCCAGAATCTGTTTATATCCAAACTGTTGGAAAAATAAA
The DNA here is from genome assembly GCF_051106095.1 of Pogona vitticeps. Lineage (NCBI taxonomy): Eukaryota > Metazoa > Chordata > Lepidosauria > Squamata > Agamidae > Pogona > Pogona vitticeps. The sequence continues at coordinate 101,733,399 of NC_135788.1, forward strand.
ATACATATTCAGGGCCAGCCTTATTATTAGGCAGAGGGAGACAATTGCCCATGGCATGGACACATTCCACATGCCAAATACTTTCCCCTTATCCAGTCTTATAGAGTTCTCCGGGAGATAAATTTAAAACAAATCCATTCTTTGAAAGATGGATAGACATGGTTCCTTTCAGGGGCAAAGCTGGGGAAATATGTTTTATTTTGTTATGTTTTGGACTGCAGCTTCCAGACGTCCTCACTGCTACTGGCTGAAGGATTCTGGGATTTGGAGTCCTTCCCCCAACATAAAGCTTTTCCAAATCTAATCAGGCCAGACGTCTGCCATGGCCTATATTGGAACAGAGATCACCCTGTTGATCCCCTTGTGCATTCCTCCCCTTCTCCCCGTGGTTGCCTATATATTTGCTCTTTCCACGAGTCCAAATGGCAACAGGAAAAGGAACAGCCGTACAGTAGTTTCCATCTGCTGTTCTGATTATGTCTAGACCAAGACTTGGAGATGTTACTTTGTAGACTACAACTTCCAGAAGCCCCAGCATGCTGGCTAGCCATGACATTTCAGAAATTCGGGGGACTGCAGTCCCCAAAGTAACGGTTCCAAACTCTAGTCCAGATGCAGAAACCAAATGAATGGTAAGTGAAGATGACTCAGGGTGCCACCACAACACTACAGTACTTGGAATCTCAGGGATTTACTACATTTTCCCAGCTCTCCGAGTGGGGAATAAAATCCCGGGGCAAGCCATGCTAGATGAGGAGAAAAGGTGATCTTTGCCTGTGGGGTGGTTTAAAAGTCTGGGTAACCTTTTCCAATCTGTTCCAGCTGGCGCCAGAGCTTACTGGTTCAGAGTGCTGTTTGCACGTGCATTGTGCTCTCTTCCCTCCCTGCCCTGCCTCTGTGACATCACAAGGACGCACTCTCTAGTCTCAGGCTTCAGCCTTGAACTCTTTGGGCGTGGAAGACTACAACCAACCGAGCAAACTTGGTGGTGACAGTGGCAAGGAATTGCTCCACTGCCAGCAAAAGTCCTCCATGGGGGGTAGGTTGCCAGGGGCAAGTCCCAAATTTGGATCTGGCCCCTGGTTAACCATGTGATAGAGAGATCATCTATAATTGTCTAGGGTAGGTTTCTGATTTTTTTTTGGGGGGGGGGAGGTTCATTAAGCAGAAGGACCATTCCTTTTTCTGAGAAGGAAGCGTTTAGCTTTTGGCAAACCTGGAAGAGTGATTTATAAGGTAGCAATGGCAACAAATGGAACTACGTGAATAGACAGAGGGTGATGGAAGAATGTCAATTATAGCATAACAACTGAATTGGAAATATTAATTTAAAATACCTTCCCTATGGCCTGCAGTACAAAAAGGGATAAAGCTTCCTCACCGCACGTAATACAAACTAGGACCTTGTATCTGATACAGGTGTAGATGGAGTTCTCTGCTCCCAGGTCTGTGCAGGCTTGGAGTTGCTTTAAGATAGAGGTGTAAGCCCTGTAGTCCTGGGGCTTGGTGTGGCCACTGGCCACTCCTTGTGCAGCCCCCAAAGTTGTAGGGACATGTTCCCCCCCCTACCAGTTTACTTTGCAGTCCAGCTAATCAACTAAACTGTAAGGAGTTATGCAATTTGCTAGCTTTTGAGAGTGTTTTTTTTTTGCAGAAAATGCAGTGGAGACTTCTTAGGAATGAAAGGACGCCTGATCTACACACAGACAAACATACACACCAGTGATCCCGGCTCTAAGCAACTATGCCTGGATGAGAGTTACACTCAGTGGTGTGGTAGAGCCAGAGCTTGCCAGATTGCTCTGGGATTTTCTGATTCGGAGGGGCTATGACACCATCCACCATCCCTTCAGACTTCTTTGTTCCCTCTTAGTTTAGCTGCCGCCCTCAGAGTAACTAGGAGAGGAAGGATTTTCCCAGGAAATGTATATGGTTGCAGCAAGCTATCCTTGTTGTAATACAAAATATCCGAGGAGAATTTTGCCTTGAATAGACCATCTGACTTTTCTTCCCTCCCAGCATCTGCAGGAGGTCCTGGAGTTGTCAGAAACGACTGAGGAGGAGACCGTCCAAGAGGTCTCCTTGAGGGAGATCGAGGAACCTGATGCCAAGGAGGTTTTGGATGAAGACTTGGAAGAGGAGGAGGAGGAACCTGAGGAAAAACTTCCCGGTCCCACTCTCTTGACCCCAACGACAGCTTCCCCAACTCAAGATGAGGAGGATGGCTTTACCTATGTGTGTAAGTATAGAGGAATAACGTTGAGTCCCACTCTACTAGACTGAACAGGCTGGTCCTGTATGGTTTTGGTTGCTAAGCAGAATCCAGCCTGTTTAGCACTTGAATGGGTGGCTGCTAGGGAATACCAGCTGTCTCTAGGTATAGCTAGCAGAAATCCTGGCTGAAGCCTAGGAGAGCTGTTGCCATTCAGAGTTGCCAGTTCAGAGCTAAGTGGAACAATGGTCTGGCTGAACAAGACATCATCCTATGTTCTAATCTAATTTCCAGATTGCCTCTCTTTTATAAGGCACCTCCAGTGTGGAGGGGAAAGCAGTGACAGCTCCCTTGCTATTCCTCTCTGTTCTAGCACAGTGTTGGGTGTTACACATAGGATGTCCTGCAGACTCTAATCTAGCCTTCATCACTCAAGTAAGATGGGGGGGATGCCATCCCATCACCAGGAGTGAATAAAATGCAGCCACTAGTGCAGTCCACTTCAGTATGTGGAACAGAATGTGTGTTGTATTGCCATGTCACCTTCTGATTTAGGTGGGAAAAGTTATTGGGCCGGCCCCAATCAATGGTTTCAAGCAGTCCTGCAACCAAAGGGAACCTCCAGGTTCAAAAGCAATTGTGTGCTTTTTATTTCTAGTATTCAAAGCATCAGTGCTGTTGTGTATGTAGCCAGTTCAGCACACCGTGGCAAAAAAAAGGAAGGTATTACGTAGCCAACTTTGGGGAATCCAAAGGTTTAAAGAAGTTATATATTTACTCATTTATTTGTACTATTCGTGGGCCACCTTTCTCCTGATGAGGGGACCCAGGTTGCTTCACATGTTAAAAGAAGCAATACTAAAAACAAAAACAAAAACAAAACAGTAAATTACAGATTAAAAAGCAATTAAACTGCAATAATAATTAAAAATCCATTAATTAATTAAAAGCATTTAAAACTTTTTAAGTTAGAAAAACATAAGCAGCATGCAGTCAAGGTAGTAAAAGTCATGGTTTTTATAATCTTGAGGGGATCCCTCCTACCTGCAGCAAGGACTCATAACAAGAGGCAGCAAGGGACCTGTAACAGGACAGTGATGGCTGAGTGTGCTCCCTCTCTATGCAACACTATCTTACTACTTACTGCAAGTGCAATCAGAAAGTCTTTGGGAGAGGAAATGGAAGAGAACAGGAGCTCAAGCAGACGGCCATTTGTCCCACTGTTTGGTGTGTTTTAGGGACCAGTTAGTTTGTTCTTTTTTCTGGCAATCAAACAACATACAGTAATCAGTACAGTGAACCAATCTGTCCTCAAAACAGCACTATCTGTACCTTTCTGGGCCCCTGTCAGGTATGGGTAGGTTCACTCTAGTTTGGTCCATTTCCAGTGCTGAGAACGAACCAAGGGAATCGACTAAGAAGTGAGCCTTAAGCTGTTAAGATTCCTTCCACTATCAGTTTCTGGTATCCTGAAGTGGCTTAATGAGTGAGTCGTTTCAGGATATCAGCAAAGTGAACACTTCCAGTGCTGGTTGTTGTCGGTTTTTCAGGCTGTTTGGCCGTGTTCCAGAACATGGCCAAACAGCCCGAAAAACCTACAATCACCATTGGATCCCGGCCGTGAAAGCCTTTGAGAATACTTCCCGTGCTCCTTGGCAGAGAGAGGGGAAATGATTTTGCTTTTGTTTTACTCTGCTAGACCATCACTGATATAATTTCAGCTGCCAGCAGTTTGTTGACTGGCACTTCAGACAAGAGGTTTAAAAAAAACCAAACTAATCTAAGTGATGAAGTGCATCAGTGATGGTCTACCAGGGTCAAAATGATAACGATAAGAATTTCATTTCCCTGCTCTTCTGCTGAGGGGCAGGGGTAGCATTCAGTTTGCCAACACAGTACTGTATCTTGAAGTTGCATGTTTATTAAGCCACTGGGCTCGTCAGCCATGGAAGGCAGCCCATCTAGGAGAAGGAAAACTCCGATTTCAAACCTCCACTGCCTTGTGGCTATATTCACTCATGGAAAAGGCGTCAGGAGTTAACCTCGAGGAAAAATCTGGAGCTGGAGTCCCGAAGGCAGCATGTGTCGTTCTGCCAACTCCTGCGACATTGCTGGAACCAGTTGTATTGGCTCTTGCCTTTCCATTGGACCATTTCAGCAATGTGGAGAGGGGGATCTGCTGTTTGGGTAACAGCCTATCCTCCATATTACCTTACCCGGGCTTCATGCTCTGGAGGGGACACTCCTCAATTCAGAGCATGTTACCATAGTCTCTCGAGACTGAAGGATGCCTATGCTATGCATGATATCAGAAATCAACAGCAGAGGGAGCTAGACTAAATGGGGTCATTTGAGGTCTGTATGTTGTTTGGATGTAAGGATTGCACCAAATGGCATGTCGCACCTCCACTCAATCTCAAACGACCCTATTTAGACTACACCAGCCTGCTCCAAAAGGGCCAGTGTAGATGAGCCCTATCCTCATCATTAAACAAGTGTACTCCACACTGCAAAATGGGAACATTAAACAAGTGCACTCCACACTCCAGAATTTTGTTGCAGGTCCTGCTGGTTTCCTCTCTTTCACATCTTTTATGTGCCAAGGCAGCAACACAACACCGAAGAAAGAAATATAGATAGTTGGGGGAGGCAAACTATGGAATTAGCACAGTGCACAAAATCTTTAGAGGGGAAAAATGAGGATGAATCCAGCAAACTGCTGGATATGTGTAATGGGATGCCATCTGATTGTGGAGGGATGCAATGAAAAACTGTGAATTCAAAGGAAATTGAATGGCATGGCTAGAATCCAGAGGAGCAGCTCTCCACACTGTAACATTTTGTTACAGTTCTAATTTGTGCTGCTGATTGCCAGTTGCCAGCAAGCATAAGGTTGATCTGTGGCTTTTCTCTCATGCTTATTGGATTCTCACAAGCACCTCCTTTGCCTCTGGAGGACTAGATAGGACTTGGTCAGATCCAGCATGATTGCTTTTTATATCTTTTTATCCTTGGTAACTTGTGGAACTCTGTAGAGGGTTTTGAATCTATTTGTTCATTTGCTTGTTTGTTTCGATGGAAGCCCTGTACAGAAACATTGCATTTGTTCCGTAAAGATCCGAGTTTGAATCTCAGCTCAGCCATGAGCCGATTTGAGAATTGCTCCTGTGTCCTCCCTCAGCAGCCGTTCTGGGAAGCGAAATGAATCCAGTTTCTTGAGCCTTCCCTCTCTAGCTTTTTATTTTTATTTTTTGATCCTGGGCTTCCAAATGATAAATCTTCTGCTCTTCTCCAAAGCCACTGCTCTCTCTCTCTCTTTTGCCCATTGTCCTCAGGCACAGGAGCCAATTACATCAAACTCAAATCAATTCCTAGCATAAATCCTGATTTCTTCGGTCTTGGCTGGAAGCAACAGTAAAGCTACCCATCAGTGACTTCCTTCCGCTTTATAAAAACCTCCGCTTTTGGCGTTTAAGAAAAAGAGGAACTGGGAAGCGCAAACCAAATCGTTTCACTCCAGTGCCAGAAATGCCCCTAGTTCAAAATCTACAATGGTAATCAAGTGAGCAAGTCTGCCCCCCCTTTACATCCCAGGGGATTCAATGTTGAAAAGAAATGCTAACAACATCACAATTGCTTTTTTAGATCACCCAAAAGATCCATCTGGTCTAGTGCTTAGTTGTCCCCCCCCCTTCCTGGTAAGATGCCTTTGGGAGATAAAAAGAAAAGAATGCAAGACATTCATTCCCTGGGTGTTTGTTCTCAGTGTCTGGTAATTAGAGGTACATGTGGGAGCAGCACCAAAATAGTGTAGTGGGTTCCAGACACCCCAAGCTGTCAACGTTCTGTGACCAGTGAACATGCTCAGATCTCACCAGCTATTTTTAGATGTATCACCTCCAGTTAGTTCCCTGCCCCCCTGCTCGAGATTTTTTTGTAATACTGCTGAGCTTCATGGTTCCCCCCCCCCCATGTCTGCTGAATCAGAGCTGGGGAAAAGGCACTTCTTAGGTTGACAGCTTGTGAAATTCCCCAGTCAGCCCAGGCACTGGAGGCTTCTGGGATCTGTAGTTAAAAAAAAGCAATATTTCCAAGCTTTGCTGCCAGTAACCCCTTCTTTCCAGGATGGGATGGTGGCATTTTGGCTACATGCATTTATGTTGGCTGAGGATGATCGTCGTTGCAATCCAAGACCTCTGGAGGATACCAGGCTACTGCTGTCAGGCAAGCCGGTTCCAAAAGGGCTAAGGTCTGCACACACACACACACACACACACACACACACACACACCCTCTCTCTCTCTCTGGCTGTGCTCAATATAGGCAATAAACACAGCTTGGAAAGTTACTTTTCAAAAAGTAATTCATTCCAGTTATTGTTACAGAATTGGAAAGTAAGTTGTTGTCATTACTCATTAAACTGCTGAAAAGTAAACCAGTACATTACCAATGATTCAGCTCACTAGCTTTTTTGTTACTTCTGAGGGGGGGAATGAGGATTGTGAAGGAAATGCCATAAAACTTAAGAAATTCATGCCCCGGTACCCTTAAAATACTTTTAAAAGTAAGTTTTAAAGGTAATAGGAAAACAGTGTTAGGGCACCTCCAGAAAAAGAGAATAATAAACCACTTCTGGATACTCTCTACCTGGAAAACCCTGAAAAGGGTTAACATAAGTCGGAATTGACTTGGCGACAGATGATGATGATTCATTGTTTGAGTGCTGTTTGAAAGCTTCTGACTGAGAAGCTTTTGCCAGACACAAATTTCAGTGGAAGACACTATAACACTAAACGCAGCCCCTTGGAACACAGTGAATGAAAATAATAATAATAAACCCTGTCTTCGGAAACTACCAAAAGCACAGGAAGTCACTAATTTTCTCATTGTGCTAACTGAAAAAAAAAGTTAAACATGTGGATTATGGGAAAATATCAATAATATCACTGCTGGACCAGATACCTTACAGAGAACAAATGATTTTTCTGGATAAATCTATTACAACATGTTATTTGTTACTTTTACACTTTGGAAGTAAGGAGGGGGATTCAGAGGTTGGAGATGTCCTGGGTTCCCATATCATAACCACAGACTTGTCACAGAATGCACAGAGCAGATATTGAACCATTGCTTCCACCCAGAGAAACACGGGTAATTTTTTTCTTTTAGGAAGTCAGGCAGTCTCCCCTTATCCATCACTCCAGGGAATTTGGTGGATCTCCTTGATTTCCGGTACCGTAGATTGAAAAGTGCCAATGACTCTGTCATTGCACATATCTAAAGGCAAAGCTACATCTTACATGCAAGCATGTGCAAACAAAAACCAGATAGATGCTTCTTGCAGGGCAAATGTTTTATAGGGAGTGCAGTTTGGGAAGGAGAATTATTCATGGTCATGGGGGGGGTGCTTAATCCTTTTCCTACCCATTACTTTTGCCCTCTTGCATCTCCCCCCCCCCCCAACCATGCTTTTTTGTGAGAGGTTCCAAAGCCTTGAGATGCATGGGAGAAATGGGATAGAATGGGTAAAAGGAACTGGAAGCTTTTGTAGAGAGGAAGCAGTCAGTGCGGGAAAGCTTAAGCTTCCCTCTTTTATTTTCATCCTTGAAATGCTCCTCCACAATAATCCTATGAGGCACTCAAGCTGTGAAAGTGTAGCCAGTACATTTTATTGCTCTGTGGAGGCTAGGATTCAGATCTCCTCCTAGCCAGTTGGATAAACTGAACACATGTGTACATATACTGTGACACCACCCCCCTACGAGGCCCAGAATTATTGCTCACTTTCCCATCATAAACAATTGGCTGTTGAGTAGTTAGTCACTTGGAACGCAACATCAATGATGCCCATTGAGGTGGGCCTCCAGATGTGGTGCTGATTCTCTCCTCTCCTTCCCCTCCTCTTTTTCTCTCTCACACACTCACACAGAGTACAATGAGGCTGACAGCTCACAACTGAGGGAAGCCCAGCAGGGTCCTGATCTTCCAGTAAAGGACCAGACACCACTGCCTTTGTAGAACAATCATATACTGTAATAATGAGGTTGGAAGGGGCCTATAAGGCCATCAAGTCCAGCTTCCTGCAAAGTTGTGTGCAACAACAGCATTTCTTGGAAAAAAATGAAAACCAACCATCAGAGGCTGTATGCATTTGCACATGCAGAGGAAAGAAGTGGGAAGGTGAGAAGCTTCTTCACTCTTTTGCCATATTTTCTGCTTGAAGTCAGCCTCCTAAGCTTTGTGTAATATATGGGAATTGAAAACAGTTTGGTGCTATACAGGAATAGCTAATAGGTCAAAACTCTCCCTCCACTGGTCTTCTGGTTGATTTCAACTTCCTGCAGTGCTTTTCAGTTAGACACACACACACACATACAAACCGAAGGAGAAAAGAGTGAGAGACAGAATGTCAGCAGGATAAAATTAGGCAGAACAGCGTGTCATGTTTAGTTTGGCCTTTCTCTTGAAAAGCATTCTGGGATAGCCCAGCCCTGGAAAGAAACACACAGCTGCTCAGTGCTGAAATGCATACAGATTTGAGGCCTCCTAGAAGTTTCCTATTACTGGAAACATAGCCTTTTTTCTCAGCATGAAGTGAACATTAGGCAAGCAACCCCCCCCCCCCCCCACACACACACTTACATTGCTTAGTTACATTGCTGGTACCTAAGAAAGGAAATGCACAAGGTTTAGCAGCTGAAATGAAAGTAATTCTGGGAGTGTAAAGAACAAAGAATCAGTATTGTGAGTGATCTTCTGTTTGCACATCGAGTTTGTTCTCAGAGCCAGTTCCATTTTATACAGTCTTCAATGTCTTACTTGCTTTTTATTCACCCTTTCTGCACTCCTTACTGAAGCCAAGCTAATATGCATTAAATGATTTTGTTCAAGCGTCAAGTAATCCTGTAAGAGTGTAGCTTTTTAAAATTGGTAGCTGAACTTAAAAGGGGAGCATACCTACTGTGTTCAAATATTGAAGGCACTTTGGAAACTTAATTATCATTACAACAACCCTGTGAAGCATGGTAATTTGATTGTCTCTGTATTACACCTGTGCAGCTGAGAGGGATGTGGGTGTTTGTTCATGGTAGAGGCAAGATTTGAACTCGAGTCTTGGATAATAGTGCTATATGCCCCTGTATCCGAGTTGCAAAGGAATATGGGATGTTTGTGTGTGTGCTGTCGCTGGCATGTCCTCCATGTAGGCTTTCTACAGGCATTAGATTAGCCATTGTGGGAACACAATGGTGGGTTTTTGCTTGATCCATCATTCTCTTCTTACATCGCTCTCACTATTAAATACTAAAAATGCAAAAAGGATCTGGTTCTCTGGTCTAAAGCACAGAATTTCTTGCCCAGCATGGATGCTATGCTGGTTGAGGGATTCCGGTTGTTTTAGTTCACCAAATATAACTCTTTCAAGCTTTGCCTGGATTCAAGCTTCGTAAAAGGTCAACACAATGCAAATTGTGTTGGCTTATTTTTTTAGGAACAGAGGAAAGATGAGGAAAATAATGGCTACTGCAACATGTTCTCCTTTCAAGAAACAAGGTTCCAAGCTCTGCTCTATTGTCAGCAAAGCTTGAGTAACCATGGGGAGCCATCTCTGTGGATATCGTTAGGGTTTCTTAATTAGCCTGACGTGGAAGGCATGGAAGAATAAGCCTTGGGGTTCTTGTTAAAAAGGATCCTCTGGGATGGGCAGCCAAGCTCGGCAGGGAGCAGCAGTGCAAGGGAATATCTAATTAATATGTCTTATTAAGGCCCTGTCATTGCAATCCTGAAAGGCACGTCTTCCAGAGCGATACTGGTATTATCCTACCACTGAAAACAAAACAAAACAAAACCCCACAAACATACACACACATAAACAAACAAACAAAAACAATGAGGGAAGATGCAACTGTCCCTCCGCCATGTCATACTAGAAAAGGCGGAAGAGCGCAGAGTTGTGGTGGCACGTCTGCCTTCACCATCAAAGTTAAAAAGACCAGAAGGTAGTGGGAACAGAAAAGGAAGCAGCCATCTTCTCAGAGTCATTCCCCTCATACAGCCTGACCGAAGATCCATTTGAGGTAGGAATCTTGGAGATGGCCCTCTCTGTGTTCAGCCATGTTCTGGCACGTATTGCTTCCTCTACTGCTCCGTCTTAGAAGGGAGGTGCTTTCTACACTGGAATGCAAGGGGTAGCAGGCATACCACTCTCTACCCCCTGCCACCCCTGGCAATTACCTCAGTCAAGCTAATTGTGGGGCTCAACCTAATTATAGTAAAAAACAAACAAACAAACAAAAACCCACAACACATTAACTGTAGAGGCCTATTCCTCAAACCTGTCTTTAACGAACCAATCCCTAGGGGTCAATGAGAGATTGAGTTGGGAGATCTGGGGAAAAAAATTCTTTAATCAGCTGAGCAAAGCCAAAGGCGGACAGGCTCTTTTGAAATTGCCGCACCTACAAACAGGTAATTCCTCTTTTTATACCTTTGAACAGTTATACCACCCCCCCTTATACCACCCATTCTCCTGGCTCCTCCCTTCTGTCTGTCACATTCTTGCAGTCTCTTGATCATGAGTCGGCAGTTGCCTAGTTCTGTTTCCACATACTGTACATAGTCCATCATGGAGTCACTTCACTAACTTTTCATTTTCTGGAAATAAATAGGTATAAACAATGGATTCCTTGTAATTCCTTTTTGCAACAATTGAGGCATAACTAAATTATATTGCAATTACAATGTTATTTTATATTTGTGTGTGTGTGATTGGAAGTCTTCCTGACTTTTACAGTTTTACACTATTAGGGTCTTGCTACTTAGGTGTATTTCTTTTGTATGACAGGTGAGCAGCATATAGTTCTGATTTTTTAAAATATGTAACTGGAAGCACCTATTTCAGTTATGTTGAATAATCAAAGAAGGAAAGTTATTTTAATTCTAACTATAAGCCACTTTTGAGGTACTTGAAATTGTAACTGTAATTTATTTTTTATAAATACAACATTGTAAGCTCTGAGTCCTTCCATGCTGTGGGTGGGCGTCGTTTAGAGTTGTGGGATCTATTTTGTTTTCCGCTGGAACCCTCCAGTTCACTAATTGAACACAGAACGGTGGCTCAGGGCAGCACGCCTAGAACTATGGAACAAGTTGCCTCTGAGCATATACTTGGCACAGGAATTTGGGTTTAGGATACTAAGTCAGGACCCAGAGAAAAGCTATTTTTTCCCACTTTTGTTGATTCACTTGGAGTCCAGAGTCAGGTGCCTTTTTGGATCTATGGCAAATTATGCTGAGAGCCAAAACTATGCTAGAAGGTATTGCCTCAGGACTGTATATCCAAACTTTTTTAAAATTTTGTTGTATTAAGAGCCCCCTCCCAATCTCATACCTTAATGCACAGTTGATGCCCTCCTACTTTGGACACAAGATACCACTGCCCTAAATTATAGTTTACTTAGCTTGCATATCAATCCCTTTTTTAAGTTCCACCATATTTACACAAAGCAATTTTACTCTTTTTAAAAAACAGTTGCTAAAGATGCAATCACAAAATATATGAGGCTGTATACCTCTGTGTTCTGGGCATTGATTTAGATGCAGGCCTTAGCACTATAGAGAAACATCATGGAGAAAGTGCTTTCCCACACTGCAGTCATCATCAGTGAAAGGGGTATAGGGTCAGCTTGTGGTATTTTGTTATCTGAAGGTGAAAATAGTAAGATGGTGCTCTTCTCTACTCTATGAGGAAAATGTGGTTGGCCTGGCACATGAATCTTACAGCAGCAGAGACCAATACATTCACTCCTGCTGAAGTTTTCTGCAGCTACCAGAATCCTTCATCAGGGATCATGTGGGTTTGGGAGGTATCATTCAGCATCATCTAGCGTTGGAAACCATCATTCTGCTTTCATTTGAGGCAGCAGGGCCATTTGGAAGCAGGGCAAACTGCAGTTTCAGCTCTAGCTTTGCCCCTTTTCTCTGTATGTTTTTCCCCCTTCAAGATGGATGCCCCAGCCTGTCTAATTGCAGGGCCGAATCTGGAAGGAGTTCTGTACAAGAAATAAATTAAGCTGTGATATTTGCTCCATATTGATTATTTCTTAAAAAAAATCAAACAAACATTTGATTAATCCTGCCTTCAGGCTCTGCCTTCTTACCAACTTAAAGGGACTGTGAACTACTCTAGGATCAAATGCCTGGCTCTTTGCATCCAATTTGTGGGTTATAAAAATGCAAATTGCATCAGCTGTGAGAGTGTAAGGGGATGATAATTCAGGGAAGTAAAGAAAAATAAAGCTTTTCTTCCCTGGCTGTTTTCCTGCCAAAAAAAAATGTCCCTCTGCTGAAGCTGGTATTTCTTTGGGCTAGAAGGGCGGGTAGGATCCCCAGAGGTTCTTGGTGAGGATGGGAGCAGATTTCAGATTTAGAAGGGACATTTTGTCAGGACTCTAGCAGGGGAGGGGAGGGTTAAATTCCTTTCCCAAGCCTGTTCTGATCCTGTTAATTGCATCTCCCTCTCCCTGCTGCATGCTGATGCAATTTGCATTTCATGAAACCTGCACATTAAATGCAAAAACACTATGTTTAGATTGGCCGCTGTCTGACAAATCCACCTCTTTCCTATAAGTGATGTTGGGGACTCCTGAGTACTTCACTTTTTATACAACACTCCCCCCCCCAAAGACATGAACACAGTGCCCATTCTAGGCCAGACCCCAAATATCCTGGTGAAGACCACCTAGATCTCTTGGCAAGCCCTAAATCACTCACAGCCTCTCCCAATCCTCCCCAGTCCTCCCTGTTCTTGCACAGAAAGACTCGTACTGACACACAGAGAGAACTCACCCCCCCCAAGAGTCCAACGCATTTCCCCATGTCCGTGTGAACCACTGGAATCTCTATGAAACAATATGCTTAGTCTGCTTCTAACCCAAGCTGGGTTGCCACTGGCATTTATGATCTGACCACAGCAAGAAGGACGCCCCTGTGGTGTGATTTACTGTTTATGTAGGGGAAAACAAAGGACACAGTGTCCTTAACAGGAGATGATTTTCTTCCAAAGGAGCCAGATATGAAGAGTAAAAGGCAGGCTGAGTCTTAACATGAAGGTACTTTCAGACCATTTAGGCAGTTGCAGATTCTCTATCAGCTGGCTGGATAGCTCAGTGGTTTAGGTATCTGGCTGCAGAGCCAGAGGTTGGGAGTTTGATTCCCCACTCTGCCTCCTGCCCCTAGAGCCAGCTTGGATGCCGTTGGGCAAAGTTGCACAGCCCCAGAGCACCCCCCAGAAGAAGGGAATGAGTACTCAATACCTGGAAAACCCTGAACAGGGTTGTCATAAGTCAGAAGCGACTTGACAGCGGAATAGCTAATAGTGGAAGACAGAAACAAAATTCAAAATCATCTTGATAGGCTGGAGCGCTGGGCTGAAAACAACAGAATGAAATTTAACAGGGAAAAGTGTAAAGTACTGCTCCTCAGAAAAAGAAACCAATTGCACAGTTACAAGATGGGGGATACCTGGCTCAGCAATACTACAAGTGAGAAGGATCTTGGAATTGTCATAGATCACAATTTGTGTATGAGCCAACAGTGTGACGTGGCTACAAAAAAGGCAAATGCTATTTTACGCTGCATTAACATAAATATAGTTTCCAAATCCCGTGAGGTGCTAGTCCCCCTCTATTCAGCACTGGTTAGGCTTCACCTTGAGTTTTGTGTCCAGTCCTGGACACCACACCTCAAGAAGGATGCTGACAAATTGGAACAAGTTCAGAGAAGGGCAACAAGGATGATTTGTTGGAATCCAAGCCCTGTGAGGAAAGATTGAAAGAACTGGGCATGTTTAGCCTTGAGAAAAGAGGACAGGGGGGTGATACAATAACCCTTTTCAAATACTTGGAAAGCTGTTATACAGAGGAGGGGCAGGATCTGTCCTTGATCATCCCACAGTGCAGGACATGCAACAATGGGCTCAAGTGACAGGAAGCCAGATTTTGATTGAATATCAGGAAAAACTGTTAGAGCAGTAGACAGTGGAACCCACTACCTCGAGAGGCAGTGAGTAGTCCATCACTGGAGGCATTCAAGAGAAACTTAGACAACCACCTGGCAGATATCCTTTGATTCTGTAATGATTATTACTAAATTCTCTGTCACTCTTCTCTTACCTGGAGTCCACCCAGATATGCTGGATTATAATACCCATCATTCCATCTAGTAGGTTGGAATGGGTGCTGTAGTCAAACACCTCAGGAAGGACCCTAGTTTAGGAGAAGGGTGGTCTCTATAGTTATTTTCTTGTCACGTATCTCCCTGCTATCATTCACACATGCACATTTGTCCAATTATATGGTCACTCTATTCACAAACACATACGGTCACTCTATTCACAAACACATACACTGTCAAACACATATACTCCTTTCTCTCCCCTTCTCTCATACAGACAGATTGACTGCTGCCTCTTGTGTATATATTTCATTCTTGTACTATATATCTACAGTTGCTCTATGACACCTATATTCTCTCTCATACACACATTATCACATATACTTCTCCCTCTCTTGCTCCCACGCCTCTGTTCGCAATATTTCGGGAGGATGGCAGGCATGGCCCTCGAGATGTTAAGACTACACTTCCCATCTGTCCTGGCACAGGGAGTAGTGAGCAATGCTTTGCAAATTGCAGTCTAGCAACCTGTGGGAGACACATCGCCCACCCTGCCCTACAAAGTGTACTGTACAGTATAGAGAAATCATATTTCTTTCATAATCTTCTGTAGCTGGAAAACATCCAATCTCATTGCTCCCACTTCCTCCATATCCTTGAAAGTTGACATGGTTTCTTCTCTTTTGTCTTTCCTCAGTCTCGCGTCTAAACAGCCTGGATGCAGCCGTCCACCGCCTCAATGTACAGTTCTATCACATGGACCTGCGCGTGTCCCAGTTCTCCAAAGGCCTGGCCGAACTGAAGGGGAGCGTGACTGAGGCACAGGAATCGCTCGCGTCCCTGAATGAAATCGCCACCCGCAACCAGAAGGAACTTGGACGGATTGATGGTGAGGAGAATGGCTGGGAATGGCATTCCCCAGTGGATAGAGGAGTGTGAAAGATGAAAGGGAGTGGGAAAAGAGGAAGTCTGGATATTAGATGAATGGATTGACTCAGTAAAGGAAACCACAGCCTTGCATTTGCAAGACCTGAGCTGTTAAGGATAGGGCCTTTTGAAGGTCATTAATTCATAGGGCTGCCACAATTGGAAATTGTTTGATGGCACATAGTAACAGCAGCAGAAGATGGCAATTTTGCACTGACTCTCCCAGTTTCCACAGTGTATGAGGGCTGTGATCAGTTGTACAGCATTTAGTTATTTATTGAAACCAGTTGTAATTATTTATTCATTTTTACTTTATATTTCTGTTCTGCTTTTCCTACAAGATTCTCAAAGTGGTATCTGCAACTTTTTCATCTTTATTCTCACAACAATCGCAAGTGGTACATTAGGCTGAAAGACAAGGCCTGAACCTCATGAGTTTCGTGGCCCAGTAAGGACTTGATTCTGCATCTCTCAAATTCCAATTCAGTGCCTTATCTGTTATCCCACTCTGGTTGTCAGTTGCTTCTCGATCTGTTGTGCAAGGACTGTATTAAAAGGAAGAGAAGCAGCAGCAGGTCCCTGCTGTAGAATGGGGTCACAACAGGTGATTGACTATATCCCAGGACAAACCCCGTGAATCATGCTTGTAAAACAACTGGTCTGATCCCATGGGCTGAGCAGGAAATGTTGCCAGGTGACTACCTTGGGGAGCTTTCATGAAATGTAAGAAAATTCTCTCAGTCAGTTAGTTCTTCAGTGCACTACACACATCTAAACAAGGGGAAATGATCAGATATTTTAAAAACAACAACTGCAAAATACAAGAACTCACAAACCATAGTCATTAGTTGTGAACATTAATTTCTGGGGATGTGCTCTTTTGTTCTTTTGGACTCCAGATCCCAGAATACTCTTAAGAATTCCCCAAGCATCCTTCTAATGAGCCTATTCAGACCAGGGGGAAGTGCAATCAACCTGGAGGGATATATCAGGCATCTCCTACCAACTCTCCTCAGACTGAATGGATGAGTAGCGAAACATTTCAACCTAACAAAAAAGAAGTTCAGTTGCCATGACTCAACATCCAGATAACCTCACCTGGATGACTGAGAATCTTCACAGATATACCCCCCAAGCAGAGTTTTGGGCTTTCATAGCTCACAAACATGCAGCTACCAAGAGCTACGGAAGGTCTTCCTCCAAGACTTCATAACCTTCTCCAGTCTTTGTTTTTTTGTTAATGTAAAAAGAAAACAGAAGCTGCCAGAGTACTTCCTGGGAATCTTAGTTCTTTGGAAGGTACCCTTCATAAAGTCTAATGGGTAGTGAGACTATGACTCCCAGGAAGCACATGGCGCCTTATATATAAACAAATGTGTATTTGTGTGCTGAAACTCCCAGAATCCTGCTTGGAAAATTCTGAGACTCCAAAACCACAAAACTGTACAGACTTATTACTTTCTTCTCCCACTTTAACTTGCTCAGACAAAACTTCTGAGTTGGGCATTCATAGATTCTGAATCCAGGAATTTCAGTGTCACCGATGTTTACAAATACCCACTTTTCAAAATGTGATTTCAAGATGGCAGAAATTGCTGCAGGTGGAAATATTTGTTCACAGGCTGCAGTGCTCATGGGAGAAGGACAGAGAGGAAGCAACTGTAAGCAGTGTGTGTGCTGGTAGCTTGGTGGATTGGAAGGTGAAGCAGAATAGATCGGTGATGGCTTTTAGAAGGAAAGAAGGGAGGGAGGGAAAAATGGCTAAAGGTAAGGTAATTTGGCATTGTTTCAGACTGGAAGAAAACTGATGGATCAGAGTAGAAAAACCGAGGATATTGGTGTGGGGAGCGGCTCAAAATTCACCTCAGGTTCCAAATTTTAAAAGGAGGGTCAGATGACCTTGAAATGAGGACATCAAATTGTCTACAATACATTTGAAATAAAGTAGTCCTCTGCCTTGGGCAGAGATGGGGAAGGTGTTGCACTCCACATTTTGCTGGACTACAATTTCCATCATCCCTTGCCATTGGCTGATGGGAGCTGAAGTGTTAACATCTCCCATCCGGAGCCAGTGTAGGGTAGCTGGACTGAGCACTTCAGGGAGGTCTGCCGAGGATCACCAGATTCCTCCTTCAGGGAAAACCGGACCTTTGTCTGATAATATATGGGTGTGGGGTCAGGAAGTGCAGGGAGAGAGAGCATCAGCTCCAAGGAGTTAGGATTTTATACGCTGCGCAGGGCTGAAAGAACAAAAGGGTCAAAAGACAGGCTATGCCAGAGGAGGGCAGATTGAAGTCCCTGCCTGACTTTAGGTTGAGAGGCGAGAAGAATGAAAGTGAAAGAAATTTACTGACTACAGTCCCTATCATCCCCACTAGTAGCAGTGGATTATAGGAATTGTAGTCTGTCACATAGTAGGCCCAGGAAGGCTGGAGTAGAATTTTAAAGGTCATTTGCCCTCTGCTGTAGTGAATTGGTGGTCATAAGTTTTTTGGGGACAGAAAACCTGCCGCTGTTTACTCAATAAAATATTATGCCTATTGATAATACAACAATCGTGCTTGAATTTGTGGTAAAATTCTCTTTTTGCTACACAGAAGAAGTAGAGATCCACAGAAGATGATAGCTTCAGGTTTCCCCAGAGTCTATCTCTTTCTCATTCTCTGGCAGTTAAAATCTCAATAACTCACTTTGAGAGATTTGGAGGAGAAAGAATAAAAAATATTTATTTACTTTCAGTTGCTTGAAATTACAGACTTGTGTAAACAGTAGGACCCCCCTTATCCATGGGATCAATATCTAATGATTCACTTAGCCATGGCCTGAAAATATTAAAATTCTTACAAGAAAAAAAAAACCCCAGACAATGCAATTTTCACATTTATTACCAGAATCAACCATTAGAGGGAGCCAGAAACCATGCTATGAATACTTGTACTGTAAGTGAAGAATATATAGCATGGTCTCTAGCAGCCGGTTCTGGTAAGTCATGTGAAAATATATACAGTATATATTTCTTTTTTCCTTTATATATATCTCCAGTTTTCACCATCCACAGGGGGGTTGGATATGTTGGTCCTACTGTACTGCTTTCTTTATTGCACACATACTACCAAGCAACCAAACAGATCAACAGCAAAAAACACAACTGATGAAAGAAGGATAGAACACTCAACAGAGACGCAAAACTGTTTGAATTTCAAAAGCTGGAAGGAATGATTGGCTAGTGCTGGATAGATAAGATAACCACCCCAACCCAGAGCAGTCCCTCCAGCTATAGACAGGGGTAGGAGGCTGTGAATAAAATCCCAACAAATCATTCTCATCTCAACTTTCCCCCAGGTTGCTTGAGAGGCCGGCGCACTCAAACCAAATGCTTCCTGGTCTTCAAGCACTTTGAGGTTTACGATGGGGCACAAAAGCTCTGTGAGGCCAGAGGGGGACATCTGGCCATGCCAGCGGATGCCACTGAGATGGCCGTCCTGCGCCGCTATCTTCACGATGCCTTTCATCCTTACAACTGGCCAGCCTGGGTCGGCATCCACGATCGGCGTGCAGAAGGGCTGTGGCTCTTTGAGAATGGGCACCGTGTCTCTGTCTTCGACTGGTACCGCGACCACCTGGTGACCCAACCCAACGGTGGCGCTCGCGAGAACTGTGTCTCCCTCAGTTCAGATGATGGCAAATGGTGGGACAATGACTGTGAACGGCGCATGTATTACATCTGCGAATATCGTCTCTAGGGGCGCCCCCTTTTCAAGCTCCGCCATTGGATTGAGCATGACCGCGCTGGCGCTCTTCCACTGTCAGTGTTGTGGGGAGTTATGACCTCTGGGAGGCAGGGTCCTTCCCCATCTTCTGCATATGCATTATGTTCCTGTGTATATTCATTTCCTCCTTTACCCCACACCCCACCCCAGAGATGGGAAACCTATGACCCTCCAGATGTTACTGGGCTGCAAAGTCCATCAGCCTGCGTGGAAGCTACCTTACCAGCCTCTTGGTCCATCTATCCCAGTAATATCAGCTTGGCAGACAGCAACTCATCTTGCGATCACTGGTGGTCTCCCATCCAAATACTAAGCAGCCCTGAGCCTGCTTAGCTTCTGAAAAAAAAATGAGCTCCTTATATAGAGTAGCCATTGGAAACTGCAGTCTAACAATACATGGAAGGTCACACATTCCTCATTTCTGCTCTGTCTTTAGGCGTGCATATACGTAACTGCTGGTCACCCTATAGTATCCTCTTACAGGGACAGGGATCTTGCAGACCTCCAGCTGTTGTTGGTCTCCATCTTCCATCATCCCTAGCTAATACAGAATTATGGGACTAACACCTAGCAGCCTGCAGATTCCCCATCCACTCCTAAAATAAATTTAACATGAATCTTGTTTTCCTAGGTTCAAATGTAATAATAAGAATTAATTGAATTAAAAATGGGACTGTTTCTGAACTCCCCACTTGCAGCTGTGCTGGAACAGAGGCTAGGGAGCAGAAAGGTTAGGGGGTTTAGCATTGTGTATGATCCAGTCAGACCTTAGGAAATTAGAACTGCAACTCCCAGCAAACCAAGCAAGCATAGCCTCTGGTATACATGACCGGAACTCTAGTTTAGCAACATCTGGAGGGCCAATAGGTTCTGAGGCATCCCACTTGTTTAAGAGCTGGCCACAGGAATAAATTCTGTCTTGCCCTTCCTCACTCAAGCATTTGTGTCCATGGTTTATAAACCAAGAGCACTTCAGGTCCATTAAGGTTTTGTTTTTTTTCCTGACGGATGGTGATGTAATCTAGAGCAAAATTTAACAGGATCTCTTTGGACAATCCAAAGTGGTGACATGTTCATATGATTTCAAAGAGACAAACAACAACCACAGCAGTTGCTGAATGGGAAGGGACCAGGTATCTCATTGCACATTGGGTTATGTGAAGTTGGGGAATCCATTTTTCTGGGGATATGGGAACGCCACTCCCTGTCTCTACTCTAAGGGCCAAACTGACTTTCATCAAATGGCTCATGATAGTGTGTTGTGTTGTTGGGAGGAAACCCCAAGCTTATTGAAACTGGTGGGAAGGAGGGTTGTAACCCTTTGCTCTTATGTGGCTCAAAGGAACCCCCTGCCCACTTACAAATATTTGTAAGAATTTTCCCAATGGTGATTTGATTTTCCCAAATCAAAATTTCCCAATGGAATTCTCCCTTATTCAGTCAGGGAGCAGAGAAAAGGGTCAAAACCCAACATTCTTTATGCCAAGATTCTGGATCCTCCACCCTAGGCTAGCTCTTCAGTCACACACGCCTAAACCAACTAACAGCAAATGTCTAGTTTTGCTTCTATATATATATATGGACTTAAATTAGTGGAAGAAGCATCAGTAACAGATTACACTGCCTTACTGACAGAAAGCAGCAATGAAGTTGTAACTACTTGAAGCAAAAGAAGAAAGTGAAAAAGCATGACAGCAATTGAAGGTTAAGAAGACAAAAATCATGATTACAGAAGAACTACACAAGAACAACACTGTGTCGACAATGAAGAAATTGAAATAGGCAGAAATTTCACATACCTTGGTTGAGTCATCAATTCAAATAGAGACTGAAGCCAAGAAATCAGAAGACTGAGACTCAGAAGGACATTAACGAAGGAAGTAGAAAATATCATTAAGTGTAAGGATGTGTCACTGGAGACCAAGACCAAGATCATCCACACTCTTGTATTCCCAATCACCATGTATGGATGTGAAAGAGGGACAGTAAAGAAAGCTGGACAGGAAAAAAAAAAGAAATATGGTGCTGGAAGAGAGATTTCCAGATACCTTGGACTGCCATAGAGATGAAGCAAAGCAAGTGGGTCCTAGAGCAAATCAAGCCTGAAGTATCTATGGAGGCAAAAATAATGAGGTTGTTTTACTTTAGGCACATAATGAAAAGGCAAGATTCTCTGTAACAGACAACAATGTTGGGAAAAGTTGAAGAGAGCAGGAGAAGAGGAAGACCCAGTGTAAGAAGAATTGACTCCCTACAAGAAGGCACAGACTTGAGTTTATAAAAGCTTAGCAGGGCTGTTGAGGACAGGACCTTTAGATCACTAATTTATGTATAGGATCACCATAGGTTGGGAGTGATCTATGATCAGATTTGTGACACATGCATGTCCCCCCCCCCCAATGTTTAATTTCTGTCAACAGTGGTGGGGTTCAAATTTCAATCAGAAGAGAAGCACACACATTGGTAGAGACTTTACTTTCTCTGAATTAAATTTTGGACGATCCCATCTCATATCCTTCCATGATGAGAAAGCACTGAATTTCAAGATTTAAAAAATGTACAATACTGTATTAATGTAGTTATGTTAGTAATGTGCAATGACCACAGATAACAAATAAACCAAATAAGTATGCCCCAGAATAAAACCTGGTACCCCTGAAAGGATGCATCTGTACACCTACAGTAGGAGGGTATCTCTGATGTGCTGTATGGTCTGGCCAGGCTAAACCCTTTGTACACGTAGGGCTCTGTCAAACATACCAGTCCATACTCACTTTAGGAGAAATAGCCACAAGAAATAAGGAAACTACCTCCACCCCACCCCCATGATAAGCTATGGTCCCAACCAAATTATACACCTTAGTATGCAGGCTTATACTTTTGAGATGCCACAGGGTTTTCTGGTCTGTGCCAAAGCTTTTTAATGTGTGATATATTCAAAGCTTTATTCAGGGTAGAGGAGAATGTAAACAGGTATTTTTTTTCAGCTGAAATGTTCACCTTTTCTCCCCATGATTTGAGCAAATAAGGAACTGGGAATAAGGAAACCGTTTCAGCATTTTATGAATTGGCTGGGAATTAACACATATGGTTAATACAATCACAGATGTGCCATTTCATGTGTCCCACCCATAAGATGAAATGAAACAGAGGATTTAACAATTTTTTCTTTTACCGTAACTTAGGGACTCCCTTAGAAATCCATATTAGGGGAAAATAATAGACTTGCTTTTCCTTAAGAGGATATGGATTAAACCAAACCAAACTCTAGATGCCAGAGCATCCCCCCAAAGAAATGAAATGTAGAAAGAATATGCTTGTTACTCCTCCTTATTTTGAGAGAAACACTCATTTTAGGGATAAACTTTTTCTCCCTGTTGTTTTTGTATTCTTTCGCCGCTCTTAATGTTCTTCTCTCCCCCAGAGACAAAGCTGGTCCTAGCATAAGATGAAGGATCGCAGGCTTAAGTACCCTCTGTTACCATCCATGATAGGGCACCTTGATCTTTCTTTCCGACACTGTTAAATAAAGATGAGCCACAGGACTCCCAAAATCTGATTCCTTATCATTAAGTGCTCCCGTCCTGCACTTGGGGACTGGAAGGTCCTGCCTGCTAGAAAATTCTTTATCAGATAGGAGGTGGGTGGGTCGGTTAAAAAGATAAAGGCTAAGATTGGGTGGGGAGCTCAGTGAGTTAGGCATCTGGTTGCAAAGCCAGAGGTTGGGAGATCAGTTCTCCACTATGTATCCCAGCCTGTGTAGCTTTGGGCAAGCTGCACAGACACAGGGTGCCTCCAGAAGAAAGGAATGGTGAGCCACCAGCGAGTCCTGTTTACTTAGTAAACCCCGGAGAAGGTTGCAGTAAGTCAGAAATGACTGGATAGCACACAATGATTATTGCTAAGATCTTAAGGAATCATACAGTAGACACACCAGAAGACGTTCGAGGGAAATAACATGGGATGGCGACAGAACTGAACCACAGCATCAAAGGGGACATATAGCGCAGTGTGGTGGAATTCCTATCTTGTGTGTGTATGAGCTGCACTGGGGTGCCCACTTCATACGGCAGGGATGGATAGGCTTCAAGGCAGTTGGATCTGTGTTGCGTGCAAGAAACCCAAGATTAATCAAGCAAAGCCAGATGCAAAAGACATGCATTGAGAACTAAAGAAAGTGACTTTGTGTGTATTTCCAGCCCATGAGTTGTTTCCCACTCCGTTCACGTAGAAGTCCATTCCCAGCTACCCAAGTTTTCCTCATTTTGACAATATAATTTAGTGGCTGCAAAATAATTTCGTTGCTGCTGTTGATTAACAACGGGAAGTCAGAAACCTTTGCCGTTCGCTTGCAAAGTCCCCAGAGCTGTAACAGCAGATTTGGTTTTCCCGGCTCTGTCCCAGTGTATTAACTTTCTGTTACTGTTTTGGGGTGAACCTTGCCTTGCCCCACAACTGCCATACCCCCCCAGCTCATTTTCTCCCCCCCTCATTTAATAAAACCAAAAACAGTTTGCTAAAATAAAGCATCTTTTATTTCCTTGTTGAAATACGGATTATGGACTTTAAATAAAAAAATTCAAACAAAACTTGTTACAAGTGGAGAGGGGAGAGGCAGGGTCCTTCCCTGCTGTCATTCGTCCCCCTCCCCTCCCTCTGAAAAATGGGTGGGTGGGATGGTAGCAATGATAATTTTTCCCTTCCCATTCTCAGCTTTGCTCTTTCATATTTTACACCTTGAACAGTTTCCTAGACATGCAAACATGGGGGAGGGAGGGCTGGCAGGACAAGGGATATGCATATGGGGGTGAAGGAGAAAAGGAAAAGAGCAGAGAAATAGATGGAAGTGGAAACATTTACAACTTTCTTTGGTTTAAGGTCAGTTTACTGCTCCAGAATAGAGGAAGATCTGCCAGAGGATATCACTGGTTTCAGAGAAGGTTGGGGTTTTTTATTCTCAGCAGTTTTTCTTGTCCTTAATCTGTTACTTGGACTTGGGGGAGCAGGAATAAAAACAGACAGATGTACAGAATTCACAGAGTGCACCTGAATGGCTCAGTGGATTCCTTTTTTGAAAAAAAAATCTGCTCTTGAAGGCAAGAAACGTAGAAGGTTTGATCTATGTGTCTTTCACTTACAGTACATCCGTCCTCAACTGCTGCTTGCCATTCGAAACCATTCAAACCCTCCCTCTCGAACTGCAGATAACTTGCACGCCTGCTCATTTTTAAGAGGGGAAAAGGAGGAACCAAACCACAGCATAAACCCCACCTCTCTGTAACACAGAGGAAAATTACTATGCAAAGCACTTGACTTGGTCTGGTTAATTTTTTCCCCTTTCTGCCCCCCCAAAGTTGAGCTAATGCTACCTTCAGCCCATGCACATGTGTGCACATGCACACACACAGAGGTTATCTACCTATACAGTTTTCTGCCTGTAGTTGTACTACAGAGTTTCTTTTCCATCATTCAGAGTTGCACCTGTCCTCCCCCATACATGGAATATTCCAATTTCCTGCTGTTTCTCCGCCTTGCGCATCGGCTACTTCTGTTCTCAAGTGTCCCCTCTCTCTTTTTTTATGGGTCCATTCCTGTAGTTGGCATGAATGAACCTATAAATGACAGGAGAACTGTAGCATATATTAGATGTATAGGTTATCCACCTCTATTTCCTAGCATTCACAAATATTATTCAGGCTTTCCATCCCTTCTATGTATTCTTCATGCACACCATTTATCTTGGTCTCCTCTGCAGCAGAAAATGGAGTATCTCTCATTTCTAACATGGCTGTTACTTGTCACCACTGTACTTTATTTTTTTAGGCTATTATGACATGTGGACACTCTCCCCACAAATGGTTTGTTCTCTTTTTGAACCTCATGTCATACACAGATCAGGACTCTCCTTCTGGGAAGCAACTGAGGACTTGGAAGTTATTTTTGGGGACATTTCCCAGAATGCCCCAGCTACAGTAACCACTGTGGCTGAAGAATTCTGGGGGAAATGTCATAAAAAAGGGAAGCAGTTATTTCCCTGAAGTCCACTAGAGGGAGACTAGAGGGGGACAGCGTGGCTATAATGTTCCTTCCAATACCTTGAGGAGGAGGAGCTAGGATTCTGCTGACAGACAAGAGGCCAAGACCCCCTCCAAACAACTCCTTTCATACAAAAATTCTTAATCTTTGGTCTTAGTTTTTTAGACTCCAACTCCTAGATTTTTTTGACTACTGGCCATGCAGCCTAGGGCTTCTGGGAGCTGAAGTCCTAAACCTCTCCAGGCCACAGACTGAACCATTGACCTAATACAGCATCGCTCGGTTGCCATGGAGGAAGACCAGCATGTCAACATGTTCTGGTGTCAAAGCTTGGCGCTTTGTGCGGATGGCATCCCCAGCATTGCTGAAGAGCCAGCTAGCGGGCACTGAGGTGGCAGGCACACCCAGGAGCTTGCGGGCTGCCCGTGCCAGTAGTGGGTACTGGGCATGGTGAGTTTTCCACCACTGCAAGGGGTCTTGGCTAAGGGCAGAGGCCTTGCTGGATTGGAAGCTGGCTGTCTCTTGTTCGGCCTGATGGTGCACTGAGCCGACGCCTGAGGCACCGCTCAGGCTGCATAGGTCCCCCAGGAGGAATTCAATCCCAGGGTCCTGCTTTGGTAGTTTGGCAGGGGGTGAGGAGGAAGCCACATCAGGCAGGCTGGAGGTCAACGCCATTGGGGCCTCAGCCAGGCGTGAGGCTTCCGCCCCGAGCAAGCGTAAGGTCTCTACTCGGCTGGACTGGCTCAGGAAATCCAGGCCTCGGAAGCGAGGGTCGAGAGCACAGGCCAGGTTGAGGGCCTGGTTGACATCTGAACTAGAGAACTGTCGACTCAGCTCCTTCTGGGCGGCTGCTTTGGCTTCACGAGCCAAGGTGGAGTCCCTTTCACTGGCCACCAGATGCTTGTAAAGTAGGCTTGTGAGCATAGGTTTGACTAAAGACAGGCTGGAAAAGGGCTCTTTGGTAAACGTTGAGGTAGCAATGGCCATAGGCTTGAGGACTTTGACCATATCCTGAAGGGCGGCCCAGTCCTGGGGTCGCAGAGTCACCTCCCCATCTGGCCTGAGCCCTGACAGAGCCTCACGGTGCTCTAGCAGCCTCTGCAGGAGTCCATAGATGCTGTGCCATTTGCCTCCATCTTGCAGGAAGCAGCCCAGGTGAGCTTCCAGGAGTGGCTCCTGGCTCCACAATTTCTCACCCCGGCCCGCCCCAGCCAGCACCCAAGACGCCAAGCGGTGGAGCCGTTCCAAGGCACTCTGGGCCGCTGGCTGGCTGAGCACGGCCTCCATGGCTGCCTGCAAGGCGTGCCCGATGCAAGGCAAGGCCGTCCAGCCAAGCACCCCGGCGGCTTGCTGGAAGGTGGCTCGGAGGCCCCCGACGGCATAGGAGGTGCTGTCCCGCACCCCCCATTCCTTGCTGGCCTCGGTAAGTGCCTCCACCAGGCTTTCCGCACTGGGCTCCTCAGGGACTGGGCAGCTGGAGAGGACACGAGCCTGAGCTTCAAAGCACTCGTCCACGTAGTGCGCGGTGAGTGTGAGGTAGGTGAGGGTGTTGCTGTGCCGCCATATGTCCAAACTGAGGGAGCACTGGGCCACAGTTTGAGTCAGTTCCAAGATTTTCATCTTTGCTTGGTTGTACATGTCCTTCAGCACTGTGTGGGCCAAGGAGGCAGCATTTGGGGGCTTGTAGCTGGGATCCAGGACTCCCAGCATCTGCCCAAACCCTTCCCCTTCCACCACCTCTACCGGCATGAGGTCCAGGATGATGAAGTCAGCCACAGCCCGCGTGGTCCTGTTGGGGGCCGGAGGGCGGGAAGCGCCAAACTCCCCTGCCCCCGATGTGATCCCTTTGTCGAGGACGGCCGTGGGTGTCCCCACCAGCTGGTTGTATTCCCCACGGTGCTTGTAGATGAGGTGCTGCCGCAGGTTAGTGGTGTTGCCGCTGTAGCTCAGCCGGACCCCACACAGCTTGCAAATAATCTTGCTCTTGTCCAGGATGCGGCCGTAAGCATCCCCTTGGAAGCCAAAGAAAGTCCAGTAGCGGCTTTGAGCCCTTCCCAAGCCCACCAGGTTTTGCATCCCTTCCAGGAGGGGGAAAGTGCTTCCTCCTGGGGGAGGAAGCCCTGACTTGTGGAGGGGCGGGAGGGATGAAGCGGTGGAGTCTCCACAGAGGTACTGCGTGCGGGAGGAAGGGGCGTGAGGAGCGAGAGGCGAGGACGGCGCCTTGACATGCAAGTCTTGAAAAAGCTTCATCAGCAGCTCCTTCTCGCCAAATTCGTATTTAAAATGCTCCCCTGGAAGGAAAGAGAGAGCAATAAAAGTGTCAAAGCCCTCTCATTTCTTTCAAGGAGCAGGAAATGCAAATTCCAAATACATTCCATTTTCTTCTTTCTTTCAGGGAGATGGTCACTGTAGCATATCAGCCCATCCACCCTGCCAATCCTGCAAATGGCTCTTAGGCAAAGATATGAAGGGTACAGTTTTATCAATCAATGTCTGTCATGAGGCTCCCCATGGCCAAATTTTCCATTGAACAGCAACTGAAATTTGAGGCCTCCTTGAGCTACGGCTGAGGCCAAATTGCCCCCATTAGACACCAACATCATACCGCAAGTACAGTCCCTCTCCTAGAGCTTAGGGAAATAACTTGTTAAGACTACATCTTCCACAATCCCCCAGTCGGCATAGCTAGGGGACTGTGGGAACTGTAGTCCTTAAAATTACTTTCCCATGCTCTGGCTGTTCTTCAAACTTTGTGAAGCACATTTTGCCTCCCCTCTTTTCCCTACCCAAGCGCAGTCCCAGGGTACAGGCATACTCTTCTCCTATCCACACCAGCAGCTCTGTATTGGCAGCTATCGTTTGGCAGACCCGGTAATAGATGTGCCCTCGATACTGGAAGACGGTCAGGTTTTGCTCATCCTCAGTAGAGGCACATGCCACGTATCTGTAGGGAGAAAAGTGGGATGAGTCAACTTTGGCATTTGGGGCCTGCATCATGTTTTCCTTGATGCCCCAAGTGGTATAACACTGGGTGCGTCTCAAGGGAATGTCAACCTTCACCTGTTATCCATATGAAGCCTTCAAAAGCATTTACCTATCCGTAACAAAATAGCCGGCTGGATCTGGCTGCAGAGCCAGAGGTTGGGAGTTTGAATTCCCATTGTGCCACCTGTAAGTAGAGCCAGCCTTTGTGGCCTTGGGGAAGTTTCACAGTCCCAAGATGCTACCAGAAGAGTATAGCAAGCCACTTCTCCACCTGGAAAATTCTGAACATGGGTCACCATAAGTCAATTGACTTGATGGCGCATGGATGATTTTTATATTATGACAAGATAAGGGACTTCTGGGGGAGTAACTCCAGCATATTATGATGGCTCAAAAGTACATCTGATTGTAGTTATTGGGGGATCGCGGGAGGCAATTCAGTGATTTAGGCCTCTGGCTGTGGAGCTAGAGGTTGGGAGTTCAATTCCCCACTTTGCCTCCTTGAGAGGGGCTGGATTCGATGGTCCATTGGGTCCCTTCCAGCTCTGCAGTTCAAAGGTTATTATTATGTTCCTCTTCCCACTTCAGCTGGTCCTCTCTTCTAAGATGCTCACCTCATCCAGTTGGCTTTGGAATCGTCTGATGCATCGATAAAGAAATAGGAGCCATTCTCCCGCACCTGAAAAAGAGATGGAACAATCGGAGTTGGGAAAGATACCTCCAAACTCCATCCTCAACAACAACAACAAAAAGGAGTCTTGTCTTTGAATTTGCCCAACCTGACAGATGCTCCCTTGGAATAGGGTTGGGCAGAAGGCAGAGTCAGGGGCAAAAAAATGAATTCTAATGTTCTTCAAAGTAAATGTCATAGTCTATGTGGGGAATGTGTTGAGGCACTGCAGTTGCAGGTTACCCCTAAATGTCTGAGACCCAAGTGACTTTCAGAAAGGCTGTAGAGAAGCCAGAGACAACCAAGACAAGAAAGAGTCTCAACTGGAAAGGAAGCGCCACCTACAGTGAATCTGATAAACTCCATATATCTTAAGGTACACGGGTGCATATGTCAGGCTGACAGGACACAATTCTTTTTTCTCTACTTGATCCCCAAGGTCCACCATTTTGAGCCAGGAGCAAGACAGTAGCCCAGAGAGGGGAAACAGAAATGGATCTAAAATGGTGTCTCAAGGGGCGGAGCCAATTACAACACCTCCTGAACTATATATATGCATTAGGGACAGGTTAAGGCTCCCAACTGCCAGAGGCCTGTGGGACAGGGCAAGGCAAACAATCTTTTATTATTGCTATCATTCACCTCCTGAAAAATCTTAATTCTAATTAACCATTGACCAGTAGATCCCATTATATAAGTTAGATTCCTTTCTGTTTTCTGCTCATTCATGTCATACCAGCCTCCTCAAACTTACATCTTCCTGATGTACTGAATTGCAGCTTCCATAATCGGTGGTCACAGGTGATGGGATTTGTAATCCAGCACATTTCAAAGGTGCCAATTGGGGGGGATGGCTGTTTTGAACCTATCAGTTACTAAGCAACAGGCGAGCATTAGAATCTCATTTGCAATCTACAGTCCCTCCTGTCCTCCTTCAAGATTGTGCTTCTGTGACAGGGAGGTGACATCTAATAGTATTCAGAATCCAAAGTTTTGTATCAGGGAAATGCAGCAGGCTTTCCCCTGCTGCTCAGAGTATATTTGTTGCCACTGTGATCACTGTGTGGAAAAATGGCTGCTGGGCCCTTGCAGATACACGGAGTGACCTGTTAATGGCAAGCAATCCATTTCTTTACCCCATGCTGCTATCCCATTTTAATTTTAATTTTTAAAAAGACAACTTCTGAGCAGGGAGCATTCATCATTTTTGCATAACAAACACCAGTAGGGCTGCTATCATGTAAATCATTTACTCAGATTAACTTTTTTTATTTTATATATATAATTTATAACCACACACACACACACACACAACCCCCCCCCCCCTCTGGAATGTTCTTCTTTCTTCTTCTATTTTGGGACTGCCAAACCTGTGCACACTAAAACAGAGAAAAACTGGGGTGGGGGATTTTGTGATGAATCAAACAGCTGAACATGACAGTGTGATGCAGTGATTTCGGCTGCGGGCCTCTAGTTGGAAAGCTCCAGGGTCAAATCCTTGCTCAGGAAAAAAAAAATTCTGAATAAACTTTGGGTCTCCCAGGTTTTTTTTTTCCAGCTCAACCTATGATGCTTCCATGCAGAGGACTTTTAAAGCTGTTCATCAAAAGGTATTATGCAACGATTGTGTCTCTCCCTCCTTTAATGGATTTTTAAACGGAAACAAAAAGAATGCTGAAAGAAGTGATGGGAAGAGATCTAACATACATAGGTATTATTATATTTGAACATGAACTTCAATGACAATGCACTTGAAACATGGTACGAGGCATGAGTAAGGAGCTGTGCTATAACAGGAACAATGCTCTCAGGATTAAAGCCTCAGGACTTTCTGGAGTGCAGAGACTATGTTGTTATCTGAGCTGTGCTAGAAATAGACCTTCGAAGTACCACTACACAACTGAAAGCTTCCTCCCTCCCTCCCTTTCAAATAGTTTTACGTTGCTTTTCTCCTTAAAAAGACCCAAGGCGGTTGACATCATTAAAAGACAATACCGTGTTTCCCTCAAAATAAGACAGGGTCTTATATTAATTTTTGCTCCAAAAATGCATTGGGGCTTATTTTCAGGGGATGTTTTATTTTACATCCATGCGCTCTTCTTCTGATTGCTGCCCAATGGTCGAGGGCAGAGTTTCACTAAACTAGGACTTATTTTTGGGGTGGGGCTTATATTACGAGCATCCTGAAAAATCATACTAGGGCTTATTTTCAGGTTAGGTCTTATGTTTGGGGAAACAGGGTATTTAAAAGCTAAAAACAGGAAGGATACAAATCTTTAAGAGAATCAAACAAGCACCACACTGAAAATGGTAATCAGAATCAACACCAAAACCAGATTCAAAGCAACAAGGCACAACACTTCATTTAAAAACCCCTCTCGGATAGCCAATCGCTAAGGGAAAGCTTGCCTAAAGAAAAAGGGCTTCTTTTGCTTTGATGTCATGTAAAGTATCAGAAGGTTGTCTGGTTTTCAGTAGCAATCCAGAACCATTAACATTTTTTATTTGCTGGTATGCCTAGCCGCTTGTTTGTGTGTGAGGGAGGCTGGCCATGGCAAACGTTAGGATAAACACCTGCATTTCTAAATTTCCCACTACAGCAGTAGTGATTAACACACACTCTGTGTGTGTGTGTGTCTGTGTGTGTGTGTGAAGAATCACACACTCAGGCACAATTTGCTATTGATGGGGGATCCTATGCCAGGATTGGGCAGGGACCTAACAAAACTAAGCACTCTGCACGCCTTTTATTATTATTATTATTATTATTATTATTATTATTATTATTATTATTATTATTATTATTATTATTATTATTATTATTATTATTATTATTATTATTATTATTATTATTATTATTATTATTATTATTAATTGTATTTATACAATAAATATTGTATGTTGTATTTATACCCCGCCTATCTAGTCATTTCGGCCACTCTAGGTGGCTTACAACATAAAACATAACAAACCTTCTTCCCTTTTTTCTTTTGGATACCCACTTCTCTCTCAGAGCTCTTGGAAGAAGTACCCACTTTGCTCTGCTACCTTCACAATCCTGTAGCCAGCCTCGGCACGCTGGCCAAAATCTTGCTAGTTATGCCCCCCCCAACTGTAATGCAAACAACGTAACTTTTAGAACCAAACTTCCACAAGTTTAGAAGTCAGCATAGACATTACCTATTGTGCACCAAGTCACAGGATTCAGAAAAAAAAATCTATGTTGACTTCTTAACTTATAGCATTTTGTTGCCAAAAGTTATACTGTTCACATTATGCTGGGGTAAAATGGCAAGCAGATTTGGCCACTGAGTGCGATGGTCCACGAGCCAAAAGAGCCCAAGATGAAACTGAGTCTAAGGGTGGCCTTTTTGGAAAAGAGGACTAGTCCCTTTGTACTGGGTGGCGGAAGGAGAGAGGCAGCTGGAGTAAAAAATGATAATAACTTTTCCAAAGTCCTATTCTCTTTTCCTCTCTTTTTCCTGTTGAGCAGGCTGTTGGGAGAAAAAAAAATCTGGCAGAGGTTTGAAACAATCACTTTAGTTCACAACCATCCCTACAAGACAATGTAAAACACCCAAAGAGGATTCCCTCTGTAAGCAAACACCTGCTCCAAAAAACAGATTTTTATTAGGACATTAGCAAGGGAAGAAAGAGTTCGTCTCCCCCTCCCTGTGTCTGCTCTGAAACTAGTAATTAAGCCCCCTCTCCACTGTTAAATTCAAAAAGTTCCAGATTCTATCCAAACAGAGAGTGCTATCAAAATGGTATTGCTATGATAAGCCAGGCAGCAAACCGGCAGCAAAAGCTTTAGTAACTTCACCTAGTAACAAGGATAACAAAATAACTTGTTGCCCTTCAGATGCTGCCAGACTGCAGTGCCCATCAGCCTCAACAACATGGCTAGTGGCAAAGGATGATGGGAGTTGCAGTCCAACAACAGTGGATGGATGAGACTTATTCCCACCCTTGATTTAGGAAATATAAGAAACAATTAAGAATGAAGGCTGCTCTTTTGTCTCCTACAGCCTGAGTGTTGAGCTAAGCCACATCAGCCTTTGCTGACACTGGGGAGGATAGCAGTTGTAGTCCAAAAACTTCTAGAAGGTGCCAGAACAGGGAAGGCTATGACATTGGGGGGTGCCAAAGCAGATACCCTGCTCACTCTTGGGAAGTGATTCCTAAATTTAGGTGTGCATACAATATTCTGTTGGACTATAATTCTCAGAATCCTTGATCACTGGCTTCTAGGAAGTGAGTTATAAAACCTCTGGGAAACAGTGCATTTCATTCAAAGCTATGCAATGAGTTCTGTTATCAAGGAAAGATTTCAGCTCCTTCAGTGGACATGCTAAGAACAGTACGGAGTGAGGAATTGTCAAGACAGACCTGTCATTGTGTATAGCAGACATACTAAGGCAAATGTTGTTGCAGAGTTTTAAATTGTTGGTTTAAATTCTCCTTTTGATACACAGTAAAAGTACGGAAACTCACAGAGGAGAATAGCTTCAAGTTTCCCAGATAGTCCACCCCTTTATCATTAATTGGAACTTACAGTCGCAATGACTCACACTGAGATATTAGTAGTAGAAAGAATAAAAATGCTCTGTTACTTACAGATGTGAGCAGATCACAGCAAAGGACCAAACTGACTTTGACAGACAAGAGAGAGGGAAAGAGAACTCTTAGGAGAGAGATGGGGCTCTCTTTGGATTTAAAGGCAGGAGGGAATGATTGGTCAGTCCTGGATAGATTGACAGTCACCCCAACCAACAGAGTTACAGGAGCCATAGACCTGGGCATCTGAGGTGTACACAGGTTGGGAAAGGCTGTACTTTTCAAGTTATATATAAGAGGAAGCTACGTATCTGAGGGAGTCTTACCGCCCAAGAATAACGGGTGCAGTTGCCATGTTCCCGGACCACTTCACCTTCAAAGGGCCCAAAGAGGCAGCCACGAGGCAGGGCTGGAAGAGTGCTCCAGACGCCAAGGCCTCCTTCGGGACGCTCCTTGACCACCAGCCCGTCAGGCAGAGATAGCAATGCCCGGGAGAGGATCCTCTCTGGTACAGGGGAGTCAGCGATGAAGGTAGGAGCTCCATGTTGTGGGCAGGATTCCCGGAAATAAAGGCGGCAGTCTTCACAGACTGTTGGGGGTGGGGAGAAAGAAGAGAAATGTGTACAAATTTCTTGCCAAAACCCAAAACCTTGTGAATCATCAAACAATTCCTCAAAGTTGTTGTGAGGACAAAACAGGGTGAAGACTTGTGCTTGTTGGAGAAAGGGCAGCATATGAATGAATGGAGAGATAAATCAGAAACACATCCACAACTTTAACCCACATTCATTTATTTATGTTTAGTAACAATTGGAACTGCAAAAGAAGGTGTCTATCTCTGGACTAGATCAGATGGAAAGCTCTTTAATCTCTCTAGATTGAGAGCGAAGACCAAAGTCCAACTGAAATGCATGCGGGACTTCCTCTTCACAGATGATGCAGCTATTGTTGCCCATTCTGCTGAAGACCTCCAACAACTCATGAATCGTTTTAGCAAGGCCTGCCAAGACTTCGGACTAACAATCAGCCTGAAGAAGACACAAGTCATGGGCCAGGGCATGGACTCACCTCCCTCTATTACCATCTCCACGCAAGAATTGGAGGTTGTTCATTACTCTGTGTACCTTGGCTCAACGATCTCTGACACTCTCTCTCAAGATGTCGAGCAGGATAAATGCATTGGCAAAGCAGCTACAGTACCATGTTCTCTAGCCTCACAAAGAGAGTATGGCTCAATAAGAAGCTTATGACATATACCAAGATCCAGGTCTATAGAGCCTGTGTCCTGAGCACACTCCTGTACTGCAGTGAGTCCTGGATCCTTTGTGCACGGCAGGAGAGGAAGCTGAACACCTTCCATATGTGTTGCCTCCGATGCATTTTTGGTACTACCTGGCAGGACAAAGTTCCAAATAGAGTAGTCCTAGAACAAGCTGGAATTTTTAGCATGTATACATTACTGAAACAGCGACGTCTACGTTGGCTTGGGCATGTCGTGAGAATGGCTGACGGCTAAACTCCAAAAGATCTCCTGTATGGACAATTAGTGCAGGGAAATCGCCCCAGAGGGAGACCACAGCTGCCATACAAGGATATCTGCAAGCAGGATCTGAAGGCCTTAGGAATGGACCTCAACAGATGGGAAACCTTGACATCTGAGCATTCAGGCTGGAGGCAGGCGGTGCATCATGGCCTCTCCCAATTTGAAGAGACCCTTGTCCAGTAGACTGAGGCAAAGAGGCAGTCACGAAAGCATCAAAATCTGGGAGCTGGACAGGGGACAGATTGTATTTGTCCTCAGTGTGGAAGGGATTGCCACTCTCGAATTGGCCTTTTCAGCCACACTAGACACTGTTCCAAGTCCTCCCTACAGAGCACGTTACCATAGTCTTTCGAGACTGAAGGATACCTAACCTATAGCCGAATATTTATCAACTTCATATCCAAAGGAAATATATTAATCACTGCCTTTGCCTGCTGCGTAGCTCAGAGAATTAGGTACCCTGTTTTTCCAAAAATAAGACCTAACCTGAAAATAAGCCCTAGCATGCTTTTTCAGGCTGCTCGTAATATAAGCCCTACCCCCAAAATAAGCCCTAGTTAAGTGAAACCCCGCCCTCCACCATTGTGCAGCAACCAGAAGATGACATGACTGTAAAATAAAACATCTTCTGAAAATAAGTCCTAGTGGGGTTTTTTTTGAGCAAAAATTAATATAAGACCCTGTCTTATTTTCGGGGGAACATGTTACCTGGCTCCAGAGCCTAAGGTTGTTTGTTAAATCCCCCAGTGTGCCTTTCAGGGAAGAGCCAGCCTGTACAGCTTTAGGAAGCTACACAGTCCCAACGTACTCCCCGAAGAAAGGAACAGTAAACCACTTCTGAGAAGAGTAAGACCATGGTATCTGCAGGGGATTGGTTCAAAGCCCAGCCCGCAGATGCTGGAAAATCGCAGAAGTATTGAACACTATCCATTGCATAGTCTCTGACTCCCTCCAGTGGCCATGTCTGGTAAATACACCCTGGTGCGTGTGTTCTGTGCTACTGAGTCAAACCCAACTTATAGAGACGCTATTAAGGTTTTCAAGGTAAGTGAGATATTTAAGGAGAGTTCTTTACCACTTCCACTCCTCCAGAGAATTACCACGGCTGAGCAGGAATTCGAACCCTGTCTGCCAAAGTCCTAGTCCATCCCTCTATCTGCTACACCACACCGGGAATCCTAATACACTCAGGAACTACATATAAATAGGGTTTTTTGGGTGGTGGTGTTATTTAGTATTTTCAGCCAATGGATAAGTGAATCAGCAGATACTGACCCTGCAAATAGAGGGTCCTACTGTACACTATCCTTACAAAATTCTGAAAAGGGTCACCGTAGGTCAGAATTGATTTGAAGGCATGTAATTTACTATTATCATTATTGGGAAGTTGAGTCCTGGCAATTGGACTTCTTTCTTATTAGGTTGAAATGTTTCGCAACTCATCCCAGTAATCTTCAGTCTAATAAGATGTTTCAACATAATAATAAAGAAGTCCAGTTGCCATGACTCAACTTCCAGATAATCTTAACTGGACTGAGAATCTTCACAGATATTATTTGTCTGCACCAGTGATTTCCAACTTGTGAGTTTCCACATATTGTTGCACAGCCATTCCCAAAACCCCACAACTCAGAACATACTGTCTGGAGCTTCTGTAACAAAATGTAAGCATCCAAAGGAACCACCGATCTAGGGTATAGACAGAAAGGACTGGGCCATTTTGATTCCTATCAAGGATGCCTTAAACCAGGGGTCTCAAACATGCGGCCCAGGGGCCATTTGTGGCCCGCCAGATGATAGTTTGTGGCCCCCCACCATGCCTGCCCCCCTGAAGCACCCACGCATCCTCTGCTGTCAAGAGTAAAAAAAAGCCTCACCTCGCTCACCGGCTCTCTCCCAAGACAGCGCCTCTTGCACCCTCTATCCGGAACTGCAGCCTGCTAGCCAGCCTGCCTGTCTGCTGGCT
Source organism: Pogona vitticeps (assembly GCF_051106095.1). Lineage (NCBI taxonomy): Eukaryota > Metazoa > Chordata > Lepidosauria > Squamata > Agamidae > Pogona > Pogona vitticeps. The sequence goes on from NC_135788.1 coordinate 101,770,236, forward strand.
GGCAGGGTGCAGTTCAGGATAGAGGTGCAAGAGGCGCTGTCTTGGGGGAGACCTGGCGAACGAGGTGCACTGACAGCCCTTTTCCCCAGTGCCTGAGCCGCCGCTGAGTGATGCCTGAGAGTGGAGCTTGCTCCCGGCCCGTCCTTGAAGAGCACCTCCAAGCCACCAAAAGCAGCTGCTGCCGCCTCTTCCAGGGAAGCAGCTCTCTGGCTCTCTCTCTCTCTCTCGGCACCCCCAGCGCCAGCCCGGCCAGTGGCCACTTCAGTGCCTGGCGGTGCTTCCCCCTCCTCTTCGTCCTGCTTCAGCTGCCTCAGCTCTGGAGGCTACCTGGGCTTGCCTTGCAAAGTTTGCTCCTCTGTCGTGGTGGTGGTAGCTGCTGCTGACTGCGCCTTTTTTTGAGGGGGGCCTCAGAGGAAGGTTGTCGGACCTCCGTGTGTGTGTGTGTGTTTGTGTGTGTGTGCTCACATGCGCACCTGTGGGCCCCCCTGCCCCATTCTGTTTAATTTTGCGCATACGAGTGGGGGCTTTTATCCTTTGGCAAGGCGAATTCTGTGAGGTTTTAAAAAAAATTTATGTCGCGCCCTCCTCCCCCCAACTAGGTGGTCACCGGCACTCCCTCCCTTCTCTGCTTCTTCATCCTACTGTTGCTCGTGGTAGTGAAGAAGGAGCCAGAGGGGGTCGTGGCCGGCGACAAGGGCTCGCGCGCCCCTCCTCCTCGGAGCCGAGCCGGGCTAAGGAAACTCCCGGGCGGCTTCACTGGGCTCTTGCTCCACTTGGCAGAAAATCTGATGCGGCCCAGCCTCACCCAGACTCTGCCTCCAGCAGCCCCCAGGTAAACTGAGTTTGAGACCCCTGCCTTAAACTCTTACTGCTAGGGACACTTTGTGTCCATTCAACTATCCTCCTTCTGTAGGCAGACTGATTTAAGCACCCACATTAATGAGGAGAAACTTCTTGAGTATTGGATGCACACATTTGTTCCATAACACATACTGGAGATGATGCAAAGCCAGACTCGAAAAGTGCCATTCCGCTGATCACCTGTGGTGAGTGAGAAACATGATCAGTCAGGGAAGTCTTATATAGCTTTGTGGTTCCTCTCTCACTCTGAGATTAAATAACCGGTGCCAGCATAGTTGGTAATGGACTAGTAACTTTGAAGGTTTATCTGCAGAAGAAAAGCGACTGCCTACATTGGGGTAGAATGGATGGAGCACAAACAGTTTACTTTTACTTACAGAGTAACTCGTCCTCTGAATGGGTGCAGGCATCCTCTGCTACTTGCATGGTGTTGCGAAAACTGGAGAGCCTGCAGAGGAGTAAAGAGGAAGGGCTGAGGCGTGTTTCTTGGCACAGGGCTCATTTCCTGATGGCCCACCATCACAATGGAGCTCCCCTTTCTCTTCCCATTAAAACTACCTGTAGTTTCCACTTCTGCCCCTCCTCCAGAATAACACTGACCGGAAACCCAACCTCTCCTTGACTGCACGCCCACTCTCAACCCAATCTGCAAGACAGACCTCCGTCTGACCTCCCACTACATAAGGAAGCCTTCTCATTTTAATGATCTTTTCCAACTTCTAACCCAGGGTTGCCGGGCATCCTGGCAGGTCTGCCCATGAAAAAAAAATGGTTCTCACAAACTGCTTATCACACACACACACACATACACACACACAGAGAGAGAGAGAGAGAGAGAGAGAGAGAGAGATGGGGGGGAGGGAGAGGGAGAGAGAATCCAGAAATGGCTAGCAATGGGAAAGCTGGTTCCCACAAACTGCTTCTCCCTCCCTCCATCCCTCCCCCCTCTCTCACACAGAGAGAGAGAGGGGGGGGAGAAAGAGAGAGAGAGAATGAATCCAGAAATGGCTAGCAATCCTCTTCAAGTCTTGGAAAAAAGGGGAATTTAAATAAATGGCAACTTATTTGAAATCTGGCTTGCCACTCTTGGGAGGCTTCTAAGAGCTGTCATTCAGCTTTTTTCAGCCAGAGGAGAGGAAATTAGGAGAAGGCCGGGGACTGCAAAAACATCATCCACCACTGTTCTCACCCAGTCGTGATGTCTATGTCACACTCTGACCTCCCTACTACGTAGTACACTCCTTTCAAGTCATCTCCAACTCGGACTGTCACAAATTCTACACGGCTCCATTCATGAAGGACCAGCTCAGGACCATTTTTTTCCAGCCTCAGGCAAGCAACAAACTGGACTGGAGATTGAAGGTGGCTCTCACACACCCCTCTAATCCCAGGGTCCAAAGAGAGACTGTGCCCATGCCGATCCAAACACCCCACCCGCCTATCCCCCTTCACCTCCTCTTCCGAATCAAACATTCTGAATTGGACCAGCCAACACCATGATCCCCATTCATTGATCCTACATACATACCTGCTGCCTTTCTCCCAGGGAAACGCTATTTCCCCAAACCAGCTTTCTTCGCACTCTGATGACCTCCCACCACCAAAATCGTGGTGATGAGATCCCAGAGTCAGGCTGGTGATAAACTATTTTTTTTCCTAGTCCATCTCACCCCCCACCCCCTAGGAGACCAGCCTCCCAAAGCAACGCTGACCCCCCTCCCCCTTGTCTCCCCCCCATCAAAGAACCTCCCTTCCTCTCCAGCCCGTCCTGCTCCGATCAGAGAAGGAATCCGTCCCCCCCACCCCAAAGCCCCAGCCCCGAGTGGAGCCGCATCGTCCCTCCACGTTCCCCTTTCTCTCCCCCCCCTCCTGACGCCCTGCCTGGGCGGAGCTGGATCGATGCCGCTGCGGCAGCGCTTCCAGGCGAGCGATCCCTCGTAAGAAGGGATCGCGATGGTCTAAGAGGCGCCCGGGAGCAGCACCCGGGCTTTCGGGGGGGGGGGAAGAGAGGCCCGAGCGACCCGCCGCCCTGCCTGCCTGCCCCCCCCCCCGCCTTCCTGGGGACCCGGTCCTGCCGACCTGCCCCGCTGCGCGACACCGATGTCAGCCTCGCCGCTGGTCCATCTCGGGGAGCCCAAGTCCTACCACCTACCTGGATGGCAGCGTCACCCAATCACCGCCTACCTGGCGAGCCTTCGGACCAATGGAAGCCTTGCTGATGTTTCCTACTCAGCCAATCAAGAATCCGATTGGCAGAAAGAGAGTCCCTGGGCAAGGAGGGGCTTCCAGCAGTAGCCGGTGGATTGACTGGAACCAGGGGGCGGGGTCACAGAGGAGGGCTGGAACCAATTGGAGAGGGGGCTTAGAAAGGGGCGGGGCCCGAAGCAAGCGGGTCTGACAGCAAAGGAGGTTTCCTCTATATTAAGAACCATAAAGAGAGAGGCGGGAACTTCAGAAACCAATCAGCCAATGGGCATCCTCGAGGAGATCGTGGGCCTGCTGTCCCCCACCTAGTGATGCAACGTGGTAGTACAGGCTGCATATTTATATTGGTTACAACTACTGTAATACCTGGAATGCTATTGATGTTTGTGCGGCTGATTGCAGCTCACAAGGTGGCAGGTTGCATCTTGGTTGTGCAATCAGACACATGACCAAGAACGCAACTGTAATATACCCTGGCACCTCATCAGTTAGCTGCAGTTAGCTCTGGCAAGTTGTGTCTTATGTGAACACCATGTGTAACTTATTCTAGCAAATATATTTTAAATCCAAATATGTATTTAAAAATGAAATGATACTTTTGTTGTCGTTGTTTAATCGTTAAGTCGTGTCCAACTGTCCATGACCCCAAGGACCAGAGCACGCCAGGCCCTCCTGTCTTCCACTGCCTCCGGGAGTTGGGTTAAATTCATGTTGGTAGCTTCGATGACACTGTCCAACCACCTCGTTCCCTGTCGTCCCCTTCTCCTCTTGCCTTCACACTTCAGGGTCTTTTCCAGGGAGTCTTCTCTTCTCATGAGATGGCCAAAATATTGGAGCCTCAGCTTCAGGATCTGTCTTTCCAGTGAGCACTCAGGGTTGATTTCCTTCAGAACGGATAGATTTGTTCTCCTTGCAGTCCAGGGGACTATCAAGAACCTCTTCCAGCACCACAATTCAAAAGCATCAATTCTTTGGAGGTCAGCCTTCTTTATGGTCCAGCTCTCACTTCCATATATCGCTACTGGAAAAACCATAGTTTTGACTATGCAGGCCTTTGTTGGCAAGGTGATGGCTCTGCTTTTTAAGATGATGTCTAGATTTGTCATCACTTTCCTCCCAAGAAGCAGGGGTCTTTTAATTTCATGGCTACTGTCAACATCTGCAGTGATCATGGAGCCCAAGAAGGTAAAATCTGTCACTGCCTTCATATGTTCCCCTTCTATTTGCCAGGAGGTGATGAGGACCATTGGCCATGTTCTTAGTTTTTTTTTTTTTTTTTTTTTTGATGTTGAGCTTCAGACAATGTTTTGCACTCTCCTCTTTCACCCTCATTTCAAGGTTCTTTAATTCCTCCTCACTTTCTGCCATCAGAGTTGTATCGTCTGCATATATGAGGTTGTTGATATTTCTTCCGGCAATCTTGATTCTGGCTTGGGATTCCTCCAGTCCAGCCATTCGCATGATGTATTCTGCTTATAAGTTAAATAAGCAGGGAGACAATATACAGCCTTGCTGTACTCCTGTCCCAATTTTGAACCAATCAGTTGTTCCATATCCAGTTCTAACTGTTGCTTCCTGTCCCACATATAGATTTCTTAGGAGGCAGATAAGGTGGTGAGGCACTCCCATTTCTTTAAAAACTTGCCATAGTTTTTTAAAATTTGTTTATTTAATAATTTGGGATAGGGTATGGGATACAGAAGGTAAAGGGGAATGTAAGGGGGAAAACGAGGGGGGGGAAGGAGAAACAAAAAATATACTGACATCCAGTCTATTCATATTGCAATATCAAAATTTATACTTCCGCTTTTCTACTGTTCTCTGCCTTTCAGATTTTAATTCAGGTTTACATCCTAGTTTTGATCTATGTTATTCAAGCACCATCTGGTGACTCTAACCATTTATAAAGTAAATCCCATCGTTCAGTTGTCTTTTGTATAGGACAGTCTTTCATCACTTCTGAAAGAATGTCCATTTCTGCCGCTTCCTGTATCTTCTCTGTAAGTTCCTCTTGTTTTGGTATCACCGTACTTTTCCAAATTTTGGAATAAAGAATTCTGGTTGCAGTGACTATATATATAAATAAGCACTTCTTTGCCTTATCTATATTATCTGGTATTCTTTGGCACTGCCCTTTTTTGGGATTGGGATGTAGACTGATATTTTCCAATCTTTTGGCCACTGTTGAGTTTTCCAAACTTGCTGGCATATTGAGTGTAGCGGCTTAACAGCATAATCTTTTAAGATTTTAAATAGTTCAACTGGAATGCCATCACCTCCACTGGCCTTGTTGTTAGCCATGCTTTCTAAGGCCCACTTGACTTCACTCTCCAGGATGTCTGGCTGAAGGTGAGCAACCACACTATTTGGGTTGTCCGGGATATCCAGATCTTTCTGGTATAATTCCTCCATGTATTCTTGCCACCTCTTTTTGATGTCTTCTGCTTCTGTGAGGTCTCTACCATTTTCATCCTTTATCATTTCCATCTTTGCACAAAATGTTCCTTTAACATCTCCAATTTTCTTGAACAGACCTCTGTTTTTTCCCTTTCTATTATTTTCCTCTATTTCTGTGCACTGTTCATTTAAGAAGGCCCTCTTGTCTCTCCTTGTTATTCTTTGAAAGTCAGCATTCAGTTTTCCGTAACTTTCCCTATCTCCCTTGCATTTTGTTTCCCTTCCCTTCTCTGCTATTTGCAAGGCCTTGTCGGACAGCCACTTTGCTTTCTTGCATTTCCTTTTCTTTGGGATGGTTTTTGTTGCTGCCTCCTGTACAATGTTACGAGCCTCCATCCATAGTTCACCAGGCACTCTGTCCACCAAATCTAGTTCCTTCAATCTGTTGTTCACTTCCACTGTGTATTTATAAGGGATTTGGTTTAGATTATACCTGACTAGCCCAGTGGTTTTTCCTACTTTCTTCAGTTTAAGTTTGAGTTCTGCTATAAGAAGCTGATGATCAGAGCCAGAATCAGCTCCAGGTCTTGTTTTTGCTGACTGTATAGAGAGCTTCTCCATCTTTGGCTGCAGAGAACATAATCAATCTGATTTCGGTATTGCCTGTCTGGTGATGTCCATGTGTAGAATTGCCTGTTGTGTTGTTGGAAAAGAGTGTTTGTGATGACCAGCTTGTTCTCTTCAGAAAACTCTATTAGGCTTTGCCCTGCTTCGTTTTGAACTCCAAGGCCAAACTTGCCTGTTGTTCCTTTTATCTCTTGACTCCCTACTTTAGCATTCCAATCCCCTATAATGACAAGAACATCTTTCTTTAGTGTCAGTGCTAGAAGGTGTTGTAAGTCTTCATAAAGGTAAAGGTAAAGGTTCCCCTTGACAATTTTTGTCCAGTCGTGTTCGACTCATCCCCGTTTCCAAGCCATAGAGCCAGAGTTTGTCCGAAGACAATCTTCCGTGGTCACATGGAACGCTGTTACCTTCCCACCGAAGTGGTCCCTATTTATCTACTCACATTTGCATGCTTTCGAACCGCTAGGTTGGCGGGAGCTGGGACAAGTGATGGGCGCTCACTCCGTCATGTGGATTCGATCTTACGACTGCTAGTCTTCTGACCCTGCAGCACAGGCTTCTGCGGTTTAGTCCACAGCGCCACCACGTCCCTTATGTCCCTTGTAAGTCTTCATAGAATTGGTCAATTTCAGCCACTTCAGCATTGGTGGTTGGTGCATAAACTTACTGTGATGTTGAAAGATCTGCCTTGGATTCATATTGAAATCATTCTATCATTTTTGAGATTGTATCCCAGTACAGCTTGTCCCCTTTTTTGTTGATTATGAGGGCTACTTCATTTCTTCTATGGATTTCTTGCCCCAAATCGTAGATATGGTAATTGTCTGAATTGAATTTCACCCATTCTCATCCATTTTAGTTCAGTGATGCCCAGGATGTCAAAGTTTATTCTTGCCATCTCCTGTTTGACCACATCCAGCTTACCGTGGTTCATAGATCTTACATTCCAGGTTCCTATGCAGTATTTTTCTTTGTAGCATCGGACTTTCCTTTCACTTCCAGGTGTGTCCGCAGCTGAGCGTCCTTTTGGCTTTGGCCCAACCACTTCATTAGCTCTGGAGCTACTTGTACTTGTCCTCCGCTCTTTCTCAGTAGCATGTTGGATGCCTTCTGACCTGAGAGGCTCATCTTCCAGCGTCATATCTTTTAGCCTTTTGTTTCTGTCCACCGGAGTGACTTGCCAGTTCCTGCTCCAGGTGGATTGCATTTACTCAGAACTCTCCACTATGAGCTGTCCGTCTTGGGTGTCCCTGCACGGCATAGCCCATAGCGTCTCTGAATTACTCAAGCCCCTTTGCCACGACAAGGCAGCAATCCGTGAAGGGGCAAATGATACTAGGGTCCTCTTAATAAACTGTACACATCAAATTTCAGGTGTCTAAATTTCATGGTCTTGGGACTATGGCGGAAACAGTTTCATACATTCTCTTTTGCTATGTAGTTGGACTAAGTCCATGCATTTGCATTCCAGGTGACAAAAATAGTGGAAGATTGTGTAATCCTGATGCATGCACAGATTGCAGTTTTGAAGTAGAATTTATCCTTTTATTACAGTGACTTGCACTGAAGATGGTGATCTTCTGTTAGACTAATTATAGTGGCAATGCTGGATGTCTTGCTTTTGGATTGTAACGGGGCGACATGGAGACACACACTTTTTCCATTAGTATCCTTTCTCTACCCCCACAATCCAAGTAATTTTCTGCGATCATTTTACCACACTCTTTCAAATAAATGGTCATCTATTTTCTTGAATGGTTTCCTCCCAGATGACTCGACCCTGTAATCATGCATTAAACAAATTGTAGTACAAATGGGTTCAGGGATGCTCAATGACTGCAAGGAGGAAAGCAGGGTGGAAGAGAGCGGAGCGAGAGGAAGCAGGGGACGTTGTCTATTCTGCTGATCATGGTAGAAGGGATATAACTGTTGATTTACATCTATTACGGTAAAAAAAGAGGTCAGTTTTATTATCAGGCATTGTAGCAATGTGCACATCTCAAATGTGTTCATTTTCAGCGTAAAGCTTCCAGACATCATGGATAAAGAATCCCTAGATTCCTTATGATTTTTTTCTAATGCTCTTGATGTGGTTTGTCCAGGGATCGTCTAAAGCAGTGGTTCCCGAATCACCACCCTCACTTCTTTCCCAGGATTTCCCAGATCATTCATTGGAAAGGAAAGGAAGGTGATGGGCAGCTGGAATTGTTTGTCTAGTTAAAGGTCCTCTGGAATCAGAAGATGATCCAGAGCTTCTAGGCCAAAGACTGTCTAGAAGAGTAGGGCCAAGCCAGGAGACCGGCAAAGCATTGTGAAAGAACCTGCGCCTTTGGTAGAACTCAGGATTATAGATTTCTCTTTCTGTCTACCAGAAGTAGGGAGGAAGAGATAAGACCTCCTTCCTGCACTGCTTGGAAAAGTTACTTTTGGGGGGAATGACAACTCTCAGAAGCCTCCTGCCAGCATGGTCAGTAATGCTTCTGTTTAAAGATACAGGCTATGCCATGCAAAGGAGTGTCCATGTGCAGGAAAGGAGAGAGAAAGAAACTCCTCATGAGTAATGGACTTCTTGTGAGGAAGGCCATCCTCATGAACAGAACCTTCATGGAGTGATTGCAAAGACCCAATGCACCCCCAGACCCCTCAAGATTCTGGAAGAGGAGTTTGGCGACTGCATGCAGAGGAAGCCATACAAGATGGGATAACAAGTAGGGTACCACAAGGCTCAGATGTCCTGGGCTGAGTGCTTTTCAAAATATGATTAGCGACTTGGATGAGAGGATACATGGAATTCTTATCAAATATGTGGATGGCGCAAAATTGATAAACGAGCTAATACTGTGGAAGACAGAAACAAAATTAAAAAAGATCTTGATAGGCTTGAGAACTGGACTGAAAACAACAGAATGAAATTAAATAGGGATAAGTGCAAAGTTGTACACATAGGGGGAAAAAACAAAGACACACATAGTTACAAGATGGGGAATACTTGGCTCAGTAATACTATGAGTGAGAATTTTGTAGATCATGATGCAACAATGTGGCTGCAAAAAAGGCAAATGCTATTATAGGCTACATTAATGGATATATAAACTCCAAATTCCATGAAGTACTAGTTCCCCTCTATTTGGCACTGGCTAGGCCTCATCTTGAATACTGTGCCCAGTTCTGAACGCTGTACTTTAATAAGGATACTGGTAAACTGTAACAATTCCAAAGGAAGGCAAGAAGGATGATCAGAGGACTGGAAAGCAAACCCTATGAGCAAAGACTGAAAGAACTGGTCATGTTTAGCCTTGGATAAAGAAGACTGGGGGGAGTTATGATAGGAGTTTTCAAATACTTGAAAGATTGTCATAGAGAGGAAGGGCAGGATCTGTTCTTGATTATCTCAGAGTGCAGGACATGTAATAATGAATCAAGTTACAGGAAGCCAGATTTTGGTTGGATATCAGGAAAAACTTTCTAATATTAGAGAGTACAACAATGGAAGCAATTACCTCAGGAGGTGGTGAGTACTCCAGCACTGGAGGTACTGAAGAGAAAATTAGACCACCATTTGTCAGATATACTTTAATTTGGATTCCTGATGTTGAGCAGGGAGTTGGACTTGATGGCTTCATGGGCCCCTTCCAACTCCATTATTTTATTATTCCGTTCCAAGGAAGGTACGGCTGCCTGCCTACCTCTATTATTCACAGTTGTTGAAATATAACCCTGACCGTAGCTTTGTTTTGGGATGAGAAGTAGTTAACAGATTAAAAAAGGAGTCAACTTCTGGGATTTTTCTTTGTGTGGTGTCACTTTTTGAATGGTAATAAGCACAAGAGAGTACCTTGTAGATCATCTTGACCATTGATATTGGTATTGTCAACATTCAGGTCGCCTTTCGCTCTGTTAAGCTTGGGATTCTTTTTCTTGCTGGTAATGCAGGCTCAATATTATGCAGCAATCTTGGCCCATTTCAAAGAGTTTCAAATTGTGGACACGGAAACACAATATCCCACATTCATAAACTGGAGGCTAGTTTATTTGTTTGTTTGTTTTTAAAGCATTGAATTTTCAATATTTTAGGATCATTCTGGGTCCCTATATCACCACTTTCTAGTCAGCTGCCCAGCCAGTTCTTCTGGAGCTTGCCAATTTCCCTTCTTCCACTGATTTACATGTCTTCAGAGGGAAACAAGGCTCTGGGAGATTGTTGCCAGTGCCAAGGAAATGTGAAATAGGACATTCATCCTGTTCTTATGATAGACTCTACTGAAACCTTTCATCAACTCGGTGCCCTGGGCATTGTTGCTACGCTTTTCTTTCAGAGTCTACAGTGTGATCTAATCAAAGATTGGAAGGTTAGTGGGAAAGGAGATTAACACTCTAACTGTTAGCAAGCTGAAAAAAATCTGATTTGATTATGTTTACCGTGGAAGGAGGACATAAATTTATTTTAAATCAGTGTGTTATGTTATATTTTCTGGATTAAAAGACTTGCTGGAATGAAGGTGAAAAAATTCCATCCATGACACCACTCCTTTTAACAGGCACAGTTTAACTCCCAAATCAAACCCAGAAGGGTTTTAAATAGAGTTATAGTCTGGGAGTTATAGTCCAAAAACACAAGTTTGCAGTGCAACTCTCTAGTATTAAATATGCATCCATGCATTTGTTTCTAAACTAGAATTCCCATGGGTGTTTCTATACTATTTATTATTTATACTCCACCTTATACTGTACCTGGATTTCCTATTCCCCACTTTGTCTGAAAAATAATCCTGTGGATAAAATTGGGCTGAGAGGGGAGGAGTATCTCGAAGTCACTGAGGAGTGAAATTGCTCTCTGAGGACTTTCCGTGGCCGTTGAATGTGGCCATTTCTGAGCCAGAGTCTTCCCTTGATTTTGCAAGCTGCAACGGAAAGAGCCCCAGGGTAACAGTATTCTAGGAACACATTAATGCAAAGATCAATCACTTAAGCCAATCCCTCCTCCTCCTCCTCCTCCTCCTCCTCCTCCTCCTCCTCCTCCTCCTCCTCCTCCTCCTCCTTCTTCAATAGAAAAATGGATGCTAGTCCCTGCAACTGTAGTCTCGAGATTAGACTACTGCAGTTGCTCTTTACGTGGCTACCCGTGAGGCTCCTATGGAAATTTCAGCAGGTGTAGAATATGGCGGGCAGACTACTGTCTGGGGTAAATAAATCCCAACATGTCTCCTCCATTCTGGCTGCCTTATGGTGGCTGCCTGTCCATTTCTCTGCCAACTTCAAGGTGATGATATTAACATATAAAGCCTGAAACGTTTTGGGACCTCAATACCTGGCAGAACGCCTCCTTCCAATGAGATCTGCCCGACCCACTCGATCATCTCAGGCTGGACAGTTTTGGTCCTTGACCCCGAGAGGAGACAAGGAACCTGGGCATTTCAAAACATGGTTATATAAACAGGCTGTCTCAGACTTTGCATCTACAATGCGCAGTGGTCAACTCAGTACTTAAGTCACCAATTCCGCTTTCTTGCTTTTATTAATTGTTTTATGTTGCTGCTGTTTTAGTTAACTGTAAAGGTAAAGGTTCCTCTTGACACTTAGTCCAGTCGTGTCCGACTCTAGAGCGCGGTGCTCATCCTCATTTCCAAGTCATAGAGCCAGCGTTTGTCTGAAGACAGTTTCCGTGGTCACGTGGCCAGCGCGACTAGACACGGAATGCCGTTATCTTCCCACCAAGGTGGTACCTATTTATCTACTTGCATTTACATGCTTTCGAACTGTGAGGTTGGCAGGAGCTGGGACAAGCGACGGGAGCTCACTCCGTCACATGGATTCGATCTTACGATTGCTGGTCTTCTGACCCTGCAGCACAGAGGCTTCTGCGGTTTAGCCCACAGCTCCACCACGTCCCTTAGTTAACTGAGGACATGTTTATTTAAAATTGAGTAATTATTATGTTTATGTAATTATGATTTAATGTTTGCTCTTTTTGTTGTAAAATACCCAGAGTGGCCTGGCTAGCTAGATGGCCAGTAAATGAATGAATGAATGAATGAATGAATGAATGAATGAATGAATGAATGAATGAATGAATGAATAAATAAATAAATAAATAAATAAATAAATATTGTCCGTTTCCATTAGCAAATATCCCATTTAATTGGTAACTTAATTGCTCTTGATATGCTGTTTGCAAACATGAGACCTAGTGGCAGAAATCCTGTTGTGCAATTCTGCCTGTACACTAGGAATTTTATCATCTCTGGAAGATTACCACTGATCAAATGCTTCTTTTTGTGTTTGGGGGGTGAGAGCTTTCACACAATGCAATGAAATCACAGGGACCCCAAAATTGCAGAAAGGAGCCTTTAATCATTGGCAATCTGCTGCTGCTATTCCCATTGTACGGGCAAGCCCTGTACTACAGAATTGCTACCATTATCTGGTATTTCTAATACCTGATCTGGTATTGAGTAGATATTTTATAGGATATTCTGTATCCAAGGGTTCAGAACATCTTTTTCACTTTGAAGTATCCAGGCCATGTTTTACTTAGAGCATAGAGGGCGCTATTTTCTATGGGTTGCTTGTGTAAGTGAAACACTTTAACATATGGATTTTTGTTTTAATGAGTTTCATAAAGTCACTTGGAAACGAGTATTACCAGAAAAGGTGCAGAACAAGGTGGCCAAAACAAGCAAGGAGTTGAAGTATAGTAGCTGCCTTCTACTGGACTGAGACTTTTTTATTCTGGGGAGGAAAAAGGGCAAACATAGTGGAGGGAACGACAGAGGCATATAAAAGTATGCATTATGTAGGAAGGGTAGACAAGAATAAATGTTCTTCCTCTGTAAATACTAGAACCTTTCATCTAATGAAGCTGAGTTGTGGGAGGTTCTGAACCGAAGAACAAGTTTCCTCCTGATGCTGTTGAATTATGAAATTCACTACCACAATATAAAGCGTAAGAACATAGGAAGAGCCCTGCTGGATCAGGCCAAGGGCCCATCTGGTCCAGCTTCCTGTATCTCACAGTGGCCCCACCAGATGCCTCTGGGAGCACACGAGACAACTAGACACCTGTCTCCTGATACCCCTCCCCTGCATTTGGCATTTTGAAGTACCTTCCTTTTAAGCCAGGAGATTATACATCCCCATTATGGCTTGGAAGTGAAAGGATAGTCCGATGCTGCAAAGAAAAATACTGCAAAGGAACTTGGAATGTGAGATCTATGAACTGTGGTAAGCTGGATGTGGTCAAACAGGAGATGGCAAGAATAAACATCGGCATGCTGGGCATCAGTGAACTAAAATGGACAAGAATGGGTGAATTCAATTCAGACGATTACCATATCTACTATTGTGGGCAAGAAATCCGTAGAAGAAATGGAGTAGCCCTCATAGTCAACAAAGAGTGGGAAAAACTGCACTGGGATACAATCTCAAAAATGACAGAATGATTTCAATACGAATCCAAGGCAGACCTTTCAACATTTCAGTAATCCACGTTTATGCACCAACCACGGATGCTAAAGAGGCTGAAATTGACCAGTTGTAAGATGAAGACTTGAAGAGCTTGAAGAGCGGGATGAGCGCCGCCCCCTAAAGTCGGACACGACTGGACAAAAATTGTCAAGGGGAACCTTTACCTTTTTTTAAGATGAAGACTTACAACACCTTCTAGAACTGACACTAAAGAAAGAAAGACCCTTTTCATTAAAAGGGTTGGAATGCTAAAGTTGGGAGTCAAGAGATAAAAGGAACAACAGGTAAGTTTGGCCTTGGAGTTCAAAAATCACAAACACTCTTTTCCAATAACACAAGCGGCGACTCATCACCAGATGGGCAATACCGAAATCAAGCAAAATTCAAGCTTAAACTGAATAAAGTAGGAAAAAAACATTGAGCTAGTCAGGTATAATCTAAACCAAATCCCTTATGGATACACAGTTGAAATGAAGAACAGATTTAAAGAACTAGATTTGGTGGACAGAGTGCCTGATGAACTATGGATGGAGGCTCGTAACATTGTACAGGAGGCAGCAACAAAAACCATCCCAAAGAAAAGGAAATGCAAGAAAGCAAAGTGGCTGTCCAATGAGGCCTTACAAATAGCAATCTCTCCTCCTTATCACAACAATACACCTACAACAAAAACACACTGATCACCATAATCACCCATCTCCTGAAAAGAACAAAAGCTGATCCAACAGTTATAAATACTCAACTCCCAAACAAACTGCACCAGAACACAGACAGAGTTCTGACTCCTGTCCTCTGAAGATGCCAGCCGCAGAGACAGGCGAAACGTTAGGAAGAACACAGCCAATGAGCCCCAAAAAACCCACAACAACTAACAAAATCATGGCTTGTAACCTGTGATGGACCTTTCATCCAGGAATCTGTCCCATCCCCTCTTAAAGGCATATATGCCAGATGTCATCAGGACATCCTGTGGCAAGAGATTCCATGGACTAACAACATGCTGGGGAAAGAAATATATATATATATATATATAAGGGAGGTGCCCCAGCCCAGTCATCATTTTAGTCGCTCTCTTCTGCAACTTTTCCAGTTCCACTATTTCTGTTTTGAGGTGCAGCGACCAGAACTGTACGCAAGACTCCAAGTGTGGCTTTACCATTGTTTTGTGCAATGCCATTATAATGTTGGCTGTTTTATGTTCAATACCCCTTTTAATGATACGTAGCATGGAATTGGCCTTCTTCACTGCCGCCGCACACTGGGTTGACACTTACATCAAGCTGTCCACCAGCACACCAAGATCTCTGTCCTGATCCATCATGGACAGCTCAAAACCCATTAGCTGATAACTAAAGTTTTGATTTTTTGCCCCAATGTGCATTACTTTACATTTACATTTTCTTATATTTCTTATATTGAAACAGCACTGTCTGTTCTGGGTGGCTTTAAAAGTTTAGTTCTTTAGGATTCTTTAAGACTTAGAGAAATCCTCCCATCAGCAACCTTCGCTGTGGCCACAGAGACTTTCTAGACCGAAACAGATATAGAAATTTTAGCTCACATTTTGGGTAATAGGGAGGGGACTTTCAGATTTGGATAAATGAAAACAAACATGGGAGATGCACATACAATATCTTAGTTTTCGTTCTTTCGAGAAGACAACCTTGGAAATGCTAATCATCCATTTCAACGAATGAGAGGAACACAGATGATCCATCTTCACCTGTGTTTCTGTCATTTCTTGCCTTAATTCACCCCATGTATGTAAAATTGTGTCGCTGGCTAGCTGGCTGTGGAGCCAGAGGCTGGGCGTTGGATTCCACACTGTGCCTCCTGCAAGTGGAGCCAGCCTATATGGCCTTGGGCAAAGTCCCAGGGTGCCTCCAGAAGAAGGGTATGGTAAACCATTTCTGAGTATTCTGTATCTGGAAAGACCTCAAAAAGGTTACCATAAGTCGAAGTTGACTTGGCAGCACATTATTATCATTGTTGTGCTTGATGATGTCGTTATGTAAAATTGCCTTATGCTGATATTCCAATAGTTCACCCTCTTTGCTCTCTCCCGTTCTTCTCTTTGCCGAGAAACTACTGTGTCCCTTCTTGCCTGGCTAGTCCTGCTGAATGGGGGGGGGGAATGAAGCGAAAGGAGCTGAAAAAGGCACCCCCTTTTATAGTATATGAAAGGAGTGATGCACAGAGGAACTGAAAATGGAAGCAGGGAACTGAGCATGAATGGAAAGCTTCCCCTATGCATGTATGGACCAATTTCTTTCTTATACAGTGGGGTCTTGACTTGAGAACTTAATCCGTATTGGAAGGCGGTTCTCAAGTCAAAAAGTCTGTAAGTCAAGTCTCCATTGACCTACAGTGCATTGAAAACCGATTAATCTCTTAACAGGCCGTTTTTGTTCCATTTTTGTTTTTTTCTGGTCTGTAAGTCAAATCTCAGTCTGCAAGTCAAACCTAAATTTTGCGGCCAGAGAAGTCTGTAACTCAAAAAGTCTGTAAGTCAAGCCATCTGTAAGTCAAGGGTCCACTGTAAGAGGATTGTCTTCTATGACAACTTTTTTCTGATCATGGTCATTAATACACCTTTGGAAGTCTCAGTGATCTGCGCATCAAGGATATATATGGTTTAAGTGGAAATATTAATAATAATGTAACCTTTGTCAAGTGGCCAAACCATTAAAAAAATTGGAGTGAAATCATAGAACAATTCTGACATCTAGTGGACAAAGAGATGGATTTTATATTGTGCTGGTTGAAAATAATGCAGGGCTGGCTGTGTGTCTAAAATAAATTGGGCAGTTGTGCATGTGGCTGAACATCGGAACCCCCAGTTGCACACAAGATAGAACAATGTTTGTAAAGCTTTCAAAATCTATGAGGATCCAACATTTTTTTCCATATATGACAGCAGCAACAGCAGTTCCCCTGCAGATACAGCTGTACTACGGTTCCCATCAGCCCTGGCCCACATGGCCAGTAGTGAGGGATGATGGAAGTTTTAATTCAACACACTCTGGAGAAGCTCCTTTTACTATGCAATGATCCTGCCACCACCAGATATGTTAACTTCTGTATGTACATCTTCTGTACAAGAAAAGGCTACAACATCTGGAACTTGTCAGAAAAAAGATGGGAATCGCAGACTGGTTTAGTTAGAAGAAAGATAATTCTAGATGGTTTTAATGAGGTTTATTCCCTAATACATGAGTTCAAGATTACTGTTTTGGTGGGGCCCTGGTAAAAGTTTACAGCATTTTGCTTGCTGTGGAGAAAATTTAAAATTAAGATTTTCAGGCTGTATCAAAAGAATTCTGGCTTGCAATACTGTGTCTGCAGTTCTGAACTCAGCTGGTTTAAAGAGGTATTGCTCAATCTAGAATGTGGCAAGAAGAAAGCAATAAAAATCAGAGTTATCCTTATCTTGGAGGAGAGATGATCAAAAGAGTGTATGATGACCATTTTGAAATAGTAGAGCAAATTTGTTTCTATTTTCTGCATAGAGTAGGGCCTGTGTCAATTGATTTAAAAGACATGAACAAGGATATCGACTAGTTCAGAAAATATTAGCAAGGACTCCCTGAAAATACAAAGTGTTAAAAATGGAATAAACCGTGTCAGAAAATGGCAGACTCTGTTCCTCAGGAGGTTTGTAGGCAGTGGTTGGATGGCCACTAGTGAGGCAAGCCACTGTGACTAATTTCTTGTGTTTGCAAAGGGCCAGATCAAATGACCTCTGAGGTAACTTCTAACTCATTTGATGGGTTTTTTCTCTCTCTCTGTTTCCCCACAAGATTAGAAACTGGGGTCATGTATTGAAACTGATTGACTGTAGATTCATGGTGGGGGGAGGAAGTACTTTTTCATGCAGCACGTAATGTATTTCTGGGTTTGTCTAAAACTGCCTGTAGCAACTGGCACTGCCTTGGATGGCTTGAAAAGGGGATTGAATTATTTCATGGAAGATGCCTGGAAATGGCTCAAATCTTAGAAAAGTTACATTTCTGGATGGAAATTTTCAGAATCCCTTAGCCACAGGTTTACGGTGGCTGCGTGGTTATGGGAACTATAGTCAAACAAAGTTACGTTTCTAAGCTCTGCTGTTAATACCATTTGCTGGAAAGCAGCATCTGGAGAGGGCTAATGCCTTAATGCCCTTCTCGTGGATTTGCTAGACATGTCTACCGTGTTTTCCCGAAAATAAGACAGGGTTATTATTTTGCTCCAAAAAACGCATCAGTGCTTATTTTCAGGGGATGTGTTCTTTTTTTTTCATGTACAACAATCTCCATTTATTCAAATACAGTCATGCCATCTTCTTCCGGTCGCTGCGCAATGGTGGAGGGCTGGGTTTCACTTAACTGGGGCTAATTTTGGGGGTAGGGCTTATATTACAAGCATCCTGAAAAATCATACTAGGGGTTATTTCCAAATTAGGTCTTATTTTTGGGAAACAGGGTAATTGGTTATTAATTATTATTCCTGATGGAAGGATGAGGGATGGGGAAAACTGCCAGAGTTCCTTTCTTTCACATACAGTGGTTTTTAAAAGCTGGCATTCTTTCCATCAAGCAGACACAATATGTGAATTGGATAAATCATTCAAATATCAGCTGAAGGGAAATTCTGAATTTTCACTGGTCAAACACAATGGTGCAGTTATCCCCAGCATGAAAGAAGTTATGTTATACTTGCCTGCCATATCGGTATTCAAGATACCGAAACTTTTCAGAAAGCAAGTGTTGAACTGGGGTTTCGAGCATGGATCCAAAACCTGGGGCAGGCTGGCTGGATCTGTCAGTTTTGGTTTCTCCCACAATTTTTAGAAATTCCAAGTTCTTTTTATCCTAAGTATAAGGAAATGCAAAAACTCTACTATCCTTTTATCAATGAGGTACTGAAATACAATTCTCATTGATCTCTTAATAGCACTCTGGCTGAGACATACTGGTCCTCTCTTATGGACCACGAGTGGAATGATGCCAGAGTCACAGCCATTTGCCCATCATTATCAGGATCTATGATACCATGCTCCTCCCTCCAAGCTTCTTTCTTTGAGCTTTGCTGTAGTCCTCAGAATAGCTGGGATTTCCCCAGGAAGAGTATGTAATTGCAAGCTAATCCTGCTGTAGTGCAGAGTGTTTCAGGGCAGTTAGGACTTGAATGGACTGTTAAGAGCCATTAGCTTTACAAATGACCTGCCCCCCTTTTCTCTTTACATTGATGCAGCTCTCTGCATTTTTGAATTCTCGTGGGGTTGGTAGGGTTGACTATTGGGGCTGCCATGTAAATTTACCACTGGACTATCATTAACTGCTAAAGAGTTAATGATAAAGATTTTTTGGAAAATAGCATTACCGTGCATAGCAAGTGATATAAGCCCCCCCCTCTCTCTCTCTCTCTCTCTCTGTGTGTGTGTGTGTGTGTGTGTGTGTGTGTACCATCTTGTCCACCTCTTACATTTTCTGTACATCTGCATGCAAACTAATATTCTTAGGCTTCCTTCCTCTTTCCTCAGAGATCACTTCTTGCTCTTCCATCTTTTAATTAGAGAAACAGCTGCCAGCAGAGCTGCGTGTCTAGAAAACAGCATCAGGGGCTTCTGTAATTCAATTTAGGACTCTTTTCTACCTGCACTATTCTTAGATAGATTTCTTAAGTTTTAAAAAAAACCCTTTTTTCTCTTTTTTTCTGTTTTTCTTTTTGCCAGGTATCAATTCCCAAAGTGGTTACACCTTTTCAGTAATTACAAGCCAAGCAATAGCACGGGCAAGTAAATAATAAACCAAACAAATTATCCTAACACTGAGATTCAAACCATGGACTTATGCCAGATGTCTCTTCTTTAACTGGTGCTGAACAAATTAAATATTTACTTGCATCCCAACAACACTTAACATTTTGTAGCGTTTGAAGTTCCCATGTCATCTCTGAGGGCTCCTCGGCATTTGGCTCTTCCAGGAATTCCTTGATGGAAAGAATACGCCTGCATGCTGTATAGTTTCAGTCACTTTTCATGGAGGCATGGTTTTTTAAAACTAAATCCTGTTTCCACAGGAGGACTCTTGAAGAAAAAAGGGAAAAAAGAAAGACAAAGCCATGTTGAAAAGCCTACAGGCTGCATTTCCACACTGCAACATGCTTCAAAGTACTGATGGTTTGGGGCCAAGGCAGAAAAACAAACAAACTCCAGAAGTGCAGTTTGTTAATTTTACAACCAAATTACACACCTCATTAAATGCTTGTTGGTATTATGTGCTGTCAAATTGCTTCTGATTTAAGGCAACCCCAACAGGATTTTCAGGATGTTGAAAGAGTGGTTCACCATAGCATGGAGGAAAGGGTTAATCCCCTCCCCATTATATCCCCCACCCACCCAATTTGCTGTATAAGAGAGGAAAAAGAAAACTTAAAGATGGATCTCCTATGTGTCCCCATCTAACTCTAGCCCAACCTGAAGAAAAATGCAAATACAAATTAAGGGTCTAAAATGTCTTTCTTTTCTTTTCTTTTCTTTTCTTTCCTTCCTTCCTTCCTTCCTTCCTTCCTTCCTTCCTTCCTTCCTTCCTTCCTTCCTTCCTTCCTTCCGGAAAGTTTGGTGTTCTATATCTGCTGGTACTTCTCCCTTGTGTGTGGATGATATTGTTTTGGTTACTTAAGGATAAACATTTAAAAGACAATGGGTTATCCATTAATATATGAGATACAGTATATGAGCCTACTTGAATGCATGCACGCATTCTAGACATATGGACACATAATGTGTGTGCATGCATGGATATTTTATCCTATCAGGGAATTGTAGTTTGCCATTTCTTCCACCAGATGGTGAAGCTGTTCCATTTCTCTGCTCTTCCTCTTGAGGAGACCTTAAAAACCCAGTTTCTTCGCCACCTGCTGGCTCTACTGCAGAGGACAAACATACACAGACACACACCAGAGCAAATCTCTCGACACTGATCAGAAAATCCAGAAAGAAAATAGACTTTTTCAAGGACTGTTCTCCAGTGATAGAAATCTTGGCCATTTGATTAAATTGCTTTTAAGTGATCTGTTGTATCTGCCTAAGGTGAATCCTGCACACGGTCTGTTAAATGAAATCCCCAATGAACCTGCATATGAGGAGAATGGCTAATTAAGGGAAGAGAAAGCTTTTTTATTATTTTTATGTTTTTGCTTTCAGATCCTGCTTGGTGCAGCTGATACTTTCTAAGAAAAGATTTTCAAAGAAATTCTTAGAATCTTAGAACCTAGAGATTCTTAGAATCTTAGAAGAGTCATTCTGACCTGTGTGTGCTTATGCCATGAGTATGGGTTGATGGAGAACAATGATGAGATATGGCTATTGCTTTTACACCTGCTTTGTGGGTTTTTTTAAGAGCATCTTGGTGTCTATTGTGATTGGATTGTTTAACCCACCCAATGATGTATACTGCATCCCTTGCTGATTTCATCAAATGGGGGAGAGTGAACTGAACAATGGTATCACATGAATCCCATCCTATTAGGATTATTTTGGTATGTACGTTGTCATAGTTTGGACACCACACTTCAAGAAGGATGCTGACGAAGTGGAACAAGTTCAAAGGAGGGCAACAAGGACAATCAAGGGGCTTTCCTTAGGAGGAAAGACTGAAAGAATCAGGGATGTATAGTCTTGAGAAAAGAAGAGTAAAGGGAGATATGATAGTACTTTTCAAATACTTGAAAGGCTGTCATACAGAAGAGAGGCAGGATCTGTTTTGATGGGCTCAAGATAGAGGAAGCCAGATTTCAGTCGAATATCAGGAAAAACATCCTAACTTTTAGAGCAGTATGACAATGGAACCAATTACCTAGAGAGGGGATGAGTGCTTCAATATTGGAGGCGTTCAAGAGAAAGTAAACAACCACCTGGCAGATGTCCTTTGATTTATATTCCTGCATTGATTAGGGGGTTGGACTCAATGGCCTTATGGGCCCCTTCCAAATTCATGATTGTATGATTCTGTGATTCTACTGGCAGAGGTCAATTACCCAATACTGAACTTGTGACCCTTGTGCAGAAATAGCTGGAAACTTACTGTCCATTATATTTAAGCAGATCCTTGTGGCTATAGTGCAAGAGGATTTTGTTACAGAAGCTCCTAGAGCTAGCTTTCATGATTGCAAGTCAACGGCTGGCATCTCTCGAAATAAAAATGTAGGGAAAAGCAGGAAGTGACCATGAAGAAAGAAGCCCAAGAGCACCAATCTTTATATAGATCTAGAAAAGAGGGAAAAACACCTGCCTGATCAGTCTGTCTATTCTTCCCCAACTGACCCACTGGTGCAGATCACTTGCTACATGAACTAGTTCTCTAACCCTCTCTGTACTAGCATAGAACCATTGATCCTGAGCAGCATCCATGAATATGTTGGAGTCCACCTTAAAAAAAAAAGCCAAACAAGTTGGAATAATTATGGTTCAAGCACATAAATTAACAAGTTCATTTGGACTCCACTCCCTTCTCCTAAGGTTTCATTTTATGTCTTTGCTTGCTTACTGTTTCGAGAATATGACTCTAGAGGTGAGGGTGGGGAGAGGAAACAGGCATGATGACATGAGGCAAACGGTATTTTGATAACAGAAATGAATGTTGAATGTTGTTTCAAGATTGAAATTGAAGGATTGTATTGTGTTTATCTGGCGGCTTGGATCCTGATGATACCATCCTTATGTCCTGCTTATTTATCACTCTTCATGATTCTTGCTCAGCCATAAATCTTGCTTGTTCCCTTTGGGCCCATCACTCTCTATCAGTCTGTCTTTCCACTAGATTGTTGTGAGGATAAAGGCAGGGGATGGAGGCAGTATTCCCCTGAGGCTGTTAGAAGAAGGGAGAAATTAGAACATAATAAATGGCAGCCTCTTATCTTAAGAGTATTGTCTTTGTCAAAACAGATCTTTGAACATTTTTTTTACTATAAGTCTTATAAATTGAGGGTGCTCAGCTGGCTTGCTCCCCTGCTGATTGCAGAATGGTGGGAGATGTAGTCTAAAAATAACCATATAAACTACTTGTTATTTACAGAATAACTATGTTCTGTAAATGGTTATGGTTTCACCATCACCTGCTCAATGATTTTTTTCTAAACTGGTGATAGGTTACATAGAGCCTGGGGGTGTGTGTGTTTCCCAACAGAAAAGATATATTCAGTAACTCATTTATGGTGCCATTTCAATGGTATGGCCTTGCTTGGTCATAGCTTGGAAAGAGGTAGTTAAGTATAACACGTTGCTTAGAACTAGTTCCCTTTTCCAACAACAAAGTTATAACTGTATTGGATTATGATTGTATTAGAAGAAGGATAACGTTTGTGGTGTAATTGTAACTATTTTTCTATAGTTACTGTGACCAGTTGTTTGAGGTGGCTTTTGAAAGTTATTGTACAGAGATACTCATACTTACTTTGTAAAGATATGGGGGGAACCCCGCGGTCAGGATGCCAGAGTCATAAAATACAACATCAAAGATATTATCAAACTTGATAATAAGAAAAGTTTCCAGCACAAGCCAAACACACATTTCAAAGTGTTTTGAGAATAATGCGTTGAAGTTTCACCACAGACTTGTGAAAAGTTCATTTGGTGGCTGTAAACTGGATTGAATTCCCTTCATATGCAGATACACAACAGGAAAGAGCTTACCTCTGCCTTAGAAGCAGATTAACTAAGGGCCCAGATTAAAAGTCCCAAGTGGCTTTTGGTCAGGGAACCCCCAGGGGAGGGAGAGAGAGAGAGAGAGAGAGAGAGAGAGAGCGCAAAAAATGTAGAAGAAAGCATGCTGTAGAGTTGAAATGACAGTAAAATACAAAACAGTCCTTGCAGAGTAGACTTTACTGATAACTAACTAAAGTTGGTTAATGAATGAATGAATGAATGAATGAATGAATGAATGAATGAATGAATGAATGAATGAATGAATGAATGAATGAATGAATGAAATAGTTTCAGTTTGCTCCATTGATATGATTTTGAAAGCTTGTGGGAATCAGCTTTTCTTATCATAGACTTTGGGTCTTCCTGGTGCAGAATTTTGACAGATTTATAATCTTGAGTACATGTGATTCAGTCTATGCGTGAATATAAGCCAATGATTAGCCGAATATATTAGCTGCCTGTGAGTGAGTAAATGAGAGCAGGCACAATCCACTATTCACAGCTTATCA
Organism: Pogona vitticeps; assembly: GCF_051106095.1. NCBI lineage: Eukaryota > Metazoa > Chordata > Lepidosauria > Squamata > Agamidae > Pogona > Pogona vitticeps. Next base: position 101,793,987 of record NC_135788.1, read on the forward strand.
TAGATAACTTGTAGCAGAAAGCTGTATATATCAAAGAAGGGTAGAGTTAAAAGATGGGTATTCTTATGTTCTATTTTGTTGCAGTGAGATAACTGTTGACACAACTGACAGATGAGCCGTACTGGATGGTCTAACAGATGTTACAGGATTCTTTTGAACCAGCAGATTCATCTCCTCTTCTTTCCAGCTAGTACCCCATTCTGAACCATTATTCCATAAATGCATGTGCAGGACAGTTGCTATAATTTATTCTTGGTAGTGTCTTTCTCAGAGTTTAGGAACGTTATTCTTGGACATTTGCTTCCAGTCTTGGGAGATGTAGTAGAAAAATTAATTTGTCTTGGCTGTACTCTTTTTCATATCTTTTAGATTCATAGAATCATCTGGATTTTGAATCAAACCATGGTATGCTATTTCCATACAACCCCTTGTCCCTTTGAACAAATGGTGGCTTGGGCGATTCCTCAAAACCAGATAACAAACCCATTATTTGATCCTGGTTTGGAGAGGCTTCTAAAATCAGTTTCCTGCTGGTGTGGAGGGCATTGGATGTAAATAACAAATTGTGGTTTGATTAAAGTCTTGGAGCCTTAAATCTCTTCCATTGAGATTTTTTGGAACTAAATGATAAACTAAGGCTAGTTTGGGCTGGTTACATGTGTGGCAGAATGAAGCAGGAATGAAATGGTAGTGTAGAAGGTTGATGTGTACTACTTTGAACTGAAATAATTATGTGATGCCAAGTTGATTCTGATATATGACAACCCTTTCCAGGGTTTTCTAGATATAGCATACTCAGAAGTAGTTTTATCATTCCCTTTTGGAGGTGCTCTGGGATGGTGCCACTTCTCCAAGTCTGCACAAGTTGGCTTTTTTTCTGAGAAAACGCAGTGCAAAATGAACTCCTGACTCCTGGAAGGTAATAAAAAAACAAAACGTTCTGCAAATAGAGATCTAGTACATAAAGAGAACTGCAGGATAGTTCAGAGGTTGAGGTATCTGTCTGTTGGGAGTTTGATTCTCCACTGTGCCTCTCTCAGAGGGGTTGGACTCAATGAGCCACAGCCATTTCTGCAGTTGAAAGATGATGATGATGTATTCCAGCCACCTCACACACTTTAAAAAAACACTGCAAAGCAAAGCAACACCACCACCTTGCATTCTATAAGGGTCTATTCTAATAACTAGCAGAGTGGAGCAGGCATATCAGATTTTGGGTGCTGTGAAAGAACAGCAAACTGCTCATTCTTTATGTCATTTTTAGTATTTTTTTTTTTAGTGCTAGGAAGAGTTGCTTTTTAGGACTGCAGCTCCCAGAACCCTCCCAGTTCTACCCTTCATACTTCCTGGAAATGGGCAGTTAGCATTTCATGTATACTTGAGGAAAATGGTGTATTGGGAGAGCCTGTGATATGTAGCAAGGAGATGATATAAAGCAAGCAGATAAAACCAAGCATTTGAAAGTAGTAATGATGGTAGGGGTGGGGAGATGATTTCAGCTGGGGCAATTGTGTGAGTTGTAGTCCAAAGAAGTAGCCGGAGAGGGACCTGCAAGCTGAGAAGGACCAATGTTCCAAGGCCTGAGATTAGGGAGCCTGGTAGGACCTAGTAAAGGGCCCCAGGTGTGGACTGTGTGTATGGATACAACCACACAAAAGCCTCATGGATTTGAGAGGCAGGGGCTGAAAATTAATCACCCTACCTGGACTACTGGGAGCAAGGAAGGCTACACAGAACTATGTATCAGGGCAAGAAGCCCAACTATAAATAGTCCCTCAATACGTTACCTTGTTGGAGCATCAGATGCACTTCCACGTCCCCCTATGCATCATTTTCCTCAAGTATGCATACACGGTTACTGCCTTTTGTCAGGAGATAAGGGGATAGAATTGGGAAAGGTCCATTACCACACCTAAGCTGCCCCAAGTATCAAGCTACCAAAACTGTGTCTTATAAAGGATGACATGAAAGCAAGAAAAACCAAAAAGTAAGATACTGTATTTGTCACGAAAAAGGATATTGACCCTCCTTCCTAAAAAGAGAATACAGGGCTACCCTAATCTGGAACATCTTCTGACTTCCATAAAGTGTTTTTTTTAAAAATTTGGTATTAAAACTATGTAAAATACAAATACAATAATAACTACATACAATACATATCGGATTATCCCCACCATGTGCCACCTTCACCCTTAGGACAAGGTTACCAGTAATATCAATTTATATCCTTTTTCACCCCATACCTCTCCAAAAATACATTGATTCTTCTGCTGGTCTATAACCTGAGCTTGCCCAGCCAGAGTGGACATTGGATTCATCTGAACAGGAAGGGCTATAAAGACTGTTTTGACTATGAGCTCAGTTGAAGAATGAGGTGCTCCTGACTCTTGTGTAAACAAGAAATGAAAACATGTGGCCATTGTAGTTTGATCAATGCAAGTGCCCATTCATCTTGGTGAATTATATTGTGGTGGTTGTAAAACGGTTGTTTTCTGCTTTGAAGGTGTTCTTGCTAAGAGGTTCAAAAGTTCATGGGAAATACAATAGAAAATCAAATAGAAGAAAGGCAAGGACAACTGATTACGGTGAAAACCAGAGGCTTTAGAAAAACTCAGTCATACTTCTGATTGGCTGAGTAAAGAGGTAACATTAGAAAATGAGCAAATCTGGTAAGCAGATGGGGAATTCCTTCCTTCCTTCCTTTTCACTAAAAGATACCATCCAAGAATATTATGGTAGTGTTTGGAAGAGAGAAAGAATAGCATTTGGAAGAAGCTGGAATAGGGAGAACTGGTGATTCCACTCTGCTTCCAGCAATGAAAGATGCTGAGCTGAAAGCAAGAAGCATGGAAGCTGCACTGCTAGTGGGTTAGGACAAAATGTGGACAAGCTACTTTTTGGGATGATAACTCCCAGAATTCTCCATCCATCCTGGCTTGTGGCCATGCCAGTTTTTCTAATTTTTATTTAAATTTATACCCCACCCATGTAGTGAACATGCCACTGCTCTAGACAGCTTACAAAATATTGCTAAAACCATATAAAACATATTAAAAGAAAACAAACAAACCCTACCCACCCACCCCCAATCACCCGTCTGGGACATAAGATGGCAGACAATGGGCCAGCATAATTCTACAAAAGGGTGTTGCTTGGGAAGGGCTGGGTAAAAAGCCAGGTTTTAATTTGCTTCCGGAAGCTCAGTTGAGGGATCAAGAGAGTCAAAATCTAAAATTATAGCTTTCCTGGCTATTGGGATCGGCAGAAATCACTGTGCTCTAGATCTGAGCTAAAGCAGAGAAATAGCCTTGACAAGTTTCAGATAAATGCGCTTTACCATGTTATTTTCCTTTTCTAATTGCTCTTGTGATGAAGGGCTAAAGCAAGTTTAATGTCTGCTACCCAGCTCCAGAAATGCCATCACGTTGCTACCCTCCTTTTTACCTTCCTTATCCTCCTCCAAACATTAGAAAAGACTGCCCTTGCTATGAACGTTAATCAGCTGCTCTAATTTTTACCCCATACTTTGTTGCTTAGAGCAGAAAGTTGCCTGAAGCACAGTGAAAGAGTGAAGGTGATAAATGGTGAAAAAAACAGGTTTTGGGGTGTTGTGATATGAAGAGATTGCCTTGGTGGCAGTGATGAGGACCCCCGGTGGGATCAAGCAACTCAGTTTACTCCTCTCCCCTCTTATGGACTACCAGAAGTAGTCAACCTGTAGCTTTCTAGATGCTGTTGAACTGCAGCTCCCATAACGTGGCACCAATAGGTATCCTGGCTTTAACCGATGGGAGTTGCAGTCCCAACAACTTCTGACCATCTTGATAGATACATGCTACGGGGCATGCTGTTGTGTGTGCTTATACTCTCTCCAGTCTGACTCCCTGAGATTCTTCATGGCTAATCACGGATAGATGTAAATGGTTTCACCAGAACCTATACATGACCGAAGCATATCATCAACCCCCCCCCCAATTCTTTTATGGGGTTTCCTTTGTTCTGTGGTCCTTCCTTTAGCCTGTGTTGTTGCCCATGAAACATCTGCAACCTTGATTTGGTATGACCGATGAGCCTATCTAGGAGGAGACAGGAGTGAACTATTACTTAGGAAAGGGCTGTAGTCCTGTGCAACAGCACACACTTTACATGAGTCTTGCTTTCAGTCTCTGACTCCTTTGAATAAGAATTGCTGGAGCTACCAGTCAATGTAGACCAGGGTCCTGGGTAAAGGATTGCCCCTCCCACCAAAACTAAGCTGGCAGACTAGATTACATTATGGGGAAGGACTCCACCAGAAAGCCTCCTCTGATGTTCTCTTCCTTTCCATTTCCATTCCTTCTGTGACAATAATATAATCACGTGTTTTGAAGACAATTCTTCTGGGGCATCTTGGGATGGTGCAGCTTGCCCAAGGCCACATAGGCTGGCTTTGCTCACGGGAAGCACAGTGGGGACTCAGACTCCCAATCTCTGGCTCTGCAAGCTAACCCACTAAGCTATCCAGCCAGCTTCTGTGGCAACAGGGGTACATAGAATTCTGTGTCTCACTCTTCTCGCAGAATGTCCCTGTTACCTCTAAAGGCTGAGTGATGGGATGAAACAGAGACATAATGACATCTACCTGCATGCAAACAAGGGAATTAGCTTCACTCCATCACAGGGCATGGGCTTGACTGGATCAGGTCCCATGGTGGGCCAGATTAGGCACGTGGGCTAGAGATTCTCCTCCCCTAGTGTGGACAGGATGAAGTTAGATGGACCCGATGTGATATAAGGCCACTTCTTGTTTCCTTAACAGCTGGGAATGAATGGATACTTCCATTCATCAGCTGCTGCAGCCAAAGTGCTGTCCAGGTAATGCAGCCCCTCCCTTCCCTGATCACAAGGGAGTCCCTTGCTGTTTATATCAGAAAGAACATGAATGGAACTGTGGTTTCCTATTCAGGGGAGACTCTTGTCTCCAGCTTGGGGGTGGTGCACATGTGCAGCCCTCGTGTTGAGAACGAGGCGCAAGCATCCGTCTTCGGCCATGCTGGGGCTTAGGGGAGGGGAAGGCTGTTACACGTGGCCAAGGTCTATTTATAGCTCTCTGCAGCCTGGTGCAAAAGGGATCGTGTGGAGCAGCCGAGCTATTTTTAGCAACCAGCTCTCAGCAGCAGCACCCGACTCACATCCTAATAACCCACCGCAGAGAAAAGAGACAGTAGTGAGAGAGAGAAGGGAAGTGGGGGGAGGGGATGCTTTTGCAGCACCCCACCCCAAGCCCAGCCTGCAGTCTTTCAGTCAGATGCTGGAATTTATATCTTCCCCTCATCACCTTCCAATCTAGGGTTTAAAGATTCCCTTCCATCAAGACACAGTGTAAAAAATTCAGATAATCTTGCACCTCAGCAAGGAAATGCACTACCTTCTGCATCATGCCATTTTTAAATATGATATAACAGTATTTATAATAAATGAAAATTAAGTTTTGGGTCACTGATAAAGATTTTGAATAAGAGCTATGGGGTGGTGTGTTTTTTCCTCGGCCTGTCCTTCCTGCCTTGAATATTTCCATCACATGTGCATGATAGCTTGTAATGAAACCAGTAGTACTGAAATCTCCTCATTACAAAATTATCTGGAACTCTGTACATTCAGATGCTATTGTCACACTTAGTGGATATTTTTGGTTTCATACCTGGAGGAATTTATCTTCTGAAAAGGGTTTTTAAAGCCTTGTTTTAATTGTTTGGATATATTTGGAATTTTGAGGGAGTGTCATGGACGCCAGAGCAAGATGGCCGAGTACAGTGAGACACAAAGCATTTCACAGTCAATTTCACAAAAAGATGGATGGATGCAACAAGCTCCTGATTGTGAGGGCATGAGCTCTCAAGCTACAAACCCATTCCTTGGTACCTTCAATTTTGCCCTCTGATTGAGGATCCACTCCATTGACATCTCTTTCTCATCCTATAGTTCTAGTTCATCCCAGTCATTCATTTATTACCTTTCTCCCAAATCTCTTTCCTAAAAGCACACTCTTCACTCCAAACATCATTCTCAAACTCTCCCTCACCTTCTCTATTGCTTCCCCCAGCCTTCTCCACTCCAGATGGGGATTTCCCTGCTTCCTTCTCTCAGTGATCTCCCCAACCTCTGCTGGCTTTGCTGCCACCCTCAAGCCAACCCGTTAAAATGGAAGTGGCAGAAAGGACTTGGCCTTTCTCCATTTTGTGGGTTTGGGAGCACTGAGCCCTTCAAAGTGAAGCACCCATCATATTTACTGCCTAAGAGTGTCTCTGGCTTTATGTGCTCCCACCATCCAAAAAACAAAAACAAAACAAAAACAAACAACAACAAAAACCCCACACCCCTAATCATTATGATTTTAAAATTAACTATCTTAGGAACCAGCAAGGCACTTTTGAGGCGCATGGGTGCAGTGGCATCCTTGAGCATCAAATTGGCTATTCATGAGCTAGAGGCACACACATGTGGGGGAGCAGTAGGGATTCAGGCTCCTAATTGGCTGAAAGGGCAAGAGAATCATAAACTGGATTCTCCTTCTGTGGTGCCTTGAGTCATTCTTGTATTGCTTTGTCATTTTTATCTGTGATATTTTGGGAGTTTAATACCTGTTACATCAGGATTGCTGGTTTATCAAGAACCAAAAAAACTGAACAAAGTGCAAGAGCAGGTCTCTGCAACATAATTTTTAACAGTGGGAAGGACAACAACTGGCAATGGAATTTGTGGGGGGAAATGCAAGGCTAATTAAGGAAGAAAAATAGAAAGTAAATGTAGTGATCGTTGCTATCCTGTGGGTAGTTACCTGAGAAATATACTCCACTGGAAACAGAGACATTTTCTTTTCAGGAAATGGCATCTTTGGACTGGAATGCTGAATAATCATCATAAATACACGCTGTCAAGTCAATTCTGACTTGTGATGGCCCTTTCCAGGGTTTTCTTGAGTACTCAGAAGTGGCTTGCCATTTCCTTCTTCTGAGGGGTGCTCTGGGATAGTGTAGCTTCCCAAGACCACACAAGTTGGCTGTTCTCCTGGGAGGCACAGAAGTGAATTGACCTCCCAGCTGGTGGCTCTGCAGGCAGATACCTAATGTGCCAGCTAATTCTGAGTAAACATGCATAGAATTGCAGCGCTAGTCTTCCTTTCAGTTGAGTTGAGAATCAAGGGATTAAGCTGAAAGCTGTATCAAAGCTGTAGGAAATGGACAAAGAGGATGGTAGCAAACATAGGTATTGTGGAAGGGAGTTAAAGGCAAGGTGGAAGCAAGGGAGGAACTGGTTACCATCTGGATTGTGCAACATGGAAAAGGGATTCTGAAATGCTAGTGCTGTGTTTCTCTTTCCCTTGTTGTGATTACACAATGCCATCAGTGTAGAGAGCGCCTTGCAGAGTTACCTAACCAAAACCAAAGAGGTTTCTGCTCTTACACTTGAAGAAGATAGTGCTTACGAGCTGGACCAAGCACTCCAATGGTTGACTATTAGCTGGTTGAGAGGATGGTTGAGGCCACCATGCTGGAGATGCCATCATTATTCTCTTGAAACTTCTGTGGGATCCTTATGCTAAAAAGCAAGCCCCATCTAGTTCAATGGCTGTGATTCCTAGACAAAGGGCATTGAAACAGCACTGGAATCTACATTCAGCAAGACAAGAAACAGTGAGAAATGAGGCTGGTCTTACATCACTAACTGTATTCTTTCCTGAGTGGCCTAAATTGAGAGTACTGAGATGAATTGGTGGGTCCAGCATCTCTTGCTTGGTTTCTGGACAACAACTTAAGCAGGATGGCTGTTGCTTAGGTGCAGAGCATGTACTTTGCATGCAGAAGGTTCTTGGTTTGATCCCTGGCTCCTCCAGTTGGGGCCAGGAAAGAATCCCGTCTGCAAACTCAGAGAGTTGCTACCAAACGGTGTCAACAGTACTGAAAGCTACATAGACCAAGAATCTGATTCAGTGTCAGATGGCTTCTTATGTTTTTAACTTCCTGGGTGAGAGTTTGAAAAGTTACTTTTCTTGGATTTTAACTCACACAGCCCTATTTTTGGCCTGTGGATTCTGGGAATTATAGACTCACAAACCAACCAAGTTCTGACTGCTGATATAAGCCGAGAGCTGTAACCAGCATTCTTGTTGATATTGGAAGAGGTTCTGAGGTGCCCCTTTTTGATTATGTGGTTCAGTGATATTGAATGGCGAAATGTCTTCAGCTGGCCTCCCTCAGAAACAGGAAATCTTTCCATTGGGGGTAACTGGATCAGACACGTGGCATGGCTGCTTCTCATAGAAATATTGACCTTTATCCCAGGAGTGCTTTGGAACAGACTGAATGAAGAGGCCCATATGCAAAATAAAATCCTAGGGGATTCTTGAAGGTAGGCATGGAGGACATGTAGCCTTCCAGATATTATTGGACTGTAGCCCTCACCAGAAGCTATGTTAGCTGAGGCTGATAGGAACTGTAGTACAATGATTTGAAAAGCCATAGTAGTCCAAGGAGCCAGACAAAAAGAATCTGCAGTCCTCTTCATTCAGTGAAAAATCTAGGGGCACCATGTGGTCTGGTGGACAGAGTGCCAGAAGAACCTCATAGGTTTAAATCTCTGTTCACTTACGAAGCTTGCTAAATGACTTTGCTCCAGTTGACCTCTTCTCCTTCTCAGCCTAGCTTATCATACAGTGGTGGTCACAAAGATAAAATTTGGGTGGGGAGGAAGTTGTATAAGGGGCCTCAAGCTTCTTGAAAGAAAAGCAGCAGCTGGATTAGAAGTATCTACAGCAGGAGAGGGAAACTCTCATCCGTCCCTGGGGTTGATTTTAGAGTCCTTCTGCAATGCCTCTGTTCAGGCCTCTGGCCAAAAAACATTGGTCCCTATTCCCCCTGGGCATGGAAGAAAAAGAATAAATCTAATAAATAAAACTTAGAACTGCAGAGCTGGAAGGAACCTTATGGATTATAGAGTCCAGCCCTTGTCAAAGAGGCACAGAGGGAAACTGAACTCCCAACCATACCTAAACCATCTGGAAGTGGCAGAAAAAGAGAAGTGAGTTTAAATGTAATGGTATTGCCTCCAGTGTACTACTTCTGGGAGCAGGTAGGAAATGAAGTCACTGATGTGACTCTTGAAAACATAAGGATTGAAATCTAGTAGTAAATTGAAACTAGAGTACGTGTGTTGAATCAGTTGAGGATTTGGTGAATCAACTCACCTGTAACTCCCATTGATTCAATGGGCCTACTCTAGTTGTGACTTACGACTGAATTTCAGGCAATGATTAGTACTGTAGTTATTTTCTGCATAACAGGGAATGTCTTCAATTATTTCTAAAGTTTTGCTTTTCAGGGTCATGTGAGTGTTTTTTGTTTGTTAATTGCCTATTTAGCCAAGTAACTAAAATGCAACTTGTTAGAAAAAATACTGCAACACAGTCATTTCACAGGCTGAAATCTTGTTGCTTAATGTAGTAAGTTGCAATAGAGTAGGCTTATTGAATCAGTGTGGACCTGGTGAGCCAACTTTTCCATAAGTTCCATTGATTCAAATGGGCCTACTCTAGTTGCAGCTTACTACGCTAATGTAACACCAGTGTAGGCCTATTTGAATTAACAGAATTTAGGGAGGAGCTAACTCACCAAATCCCAATTCAGCAGGTCTACTCTAAGTGCAACTTAATATGTTAAACAAAAGGGTTTCTGCCAATGAGGAAGTCCTTTTGAAAAGCTAATTTCAAGGTCTGATTAAAAAAAACAGGATGGAGGAAGCTGAGGGAGAGAATAGAGTAGTCCTGGTACTTTTGCTCTACCTGGATTTCATCAGGGTTACTTCAAGGCATTTTGCTGCCTGAGGTAGCACAGCTAAGAGCACCCACACATATCCAGGTCAAAATGCATAGTATCCCAAACCAACAAAGTAATTTTAACACATGAAGCAAAACATTTAATGATCACTGAAAATACAACAACAAATTTTGTGATGTTTCGTGACACCCAAAATTTGCTGTCTGAGGCAAGTGCCTCACTCTCTGTAATGGAAGGGTGAGTCAGAAGACTGAGAGTCTCAGAATTAGAACAGAACCTTCAAGTACATCAGGCAGCAGATTATGCACTTCATAGCTTGCTGTACTTATGATGATGATGATTAGTTGATCATCATCATCGTAATTTAAAACAACTGTTCTCAACCTTTTTTTTGGCTGTGGTCATAAACACAATATGAAAGGAATATAGACCAAACCAGGATTGTATATGTCACAGAACAAATCTTATAAAGTGGTGTGTGAAGAATTGTTTCCAGTCTGTGTCCCCCCATCAAATGTGCCTGGGTTCCCCAGGGGGCCATATGGCTCCCATTAACAATCACTGATTTAAAAAATAAGCTGAACAAAGCTAAAGCTTTTAGTATACTGTACAACACTAATGAAAGACAATGAACAATTGTTATTATGTGAAAATGGCATGATTCTAATTTCGTTTTCCTACAGCTGCTTTCTCACAAGGGCTGGCTCTATCATTAAGATGGGTGAAGCCAAGGCATCAACTAGTAAATGTTGGGAGATGGCTGCAAAATGTGAGAGCAGAAAGCTATGGTTGAAGCTAGCCTGTTGCCTTCAGGTGTGGTGGTGGGCACTACCTTACCCTTAACAAAGAAGAAAGATTAACCTTCCCTCATTTTTCATTCAGTGGGCATGGCACCAGTAGCAAAACATATTGGACTTGCCTTATTTCTCACCCACGCACAGTGGGTATTTTTGTGATGGCAGAGGTTGCCTTCCTCCCCTCCTCCTCTTTTGCTCTAGTTCACATGACTAAAAGGTTCTCCTTGTCGCCATCTTCTCTGAGTGAAGCTGCACGTAGAAGAAACAGGAACTAGAACATGGAATATGTCTCCTCGTTTTGACAAGAGCAAAGGTAAACAATACCAAGTACTTCAGCAGAAGAGGTGAAGAATTTTACCAAGAGTTGCTCATGGACACAGTTACTCTGTGCCTACCCATGCCAACTTTCAGACAGAAATGGCTTCTCAGCACCTCTTTTGAGAATTTTTTTTAATTCCAGGCTGAGAACAAAATGTTGCATTGCTGTTCCACGCCCCATTGTCATCTCATGAACTCAGCAACGAATGGAGAAACCTAAGCTGCAATGGGAGAACAGACCCTGTATGTTTCACAGCTCTCTGTATAGACTTTTGGAACCAAATATCTGTAATTCTACATATACTTCCCTGAGAGTATGCCTTATTGAACATAGTGGGGCTTAGTTCTCATAGGCATGCATAGATAAATAAATAAATAGATATTGATTGCTTATAGAGCAATCCTATGTGTCTCTGTTCTGAAACAAGCCCTATTGGATTCAATGGCCTTTACTCACAAGTGAACGTACACTCAACTGTAATGGTCAAAGCTTTTTAGACCCCTCACTTCAATTTAAAGATAAAAATAAGTTTCCAGTACTCATAGAATCAGGGATGGAGTTGGAATGTTGAACTCATGACTGTTGCCAGTGTAAATACTGTTACAGTGTAAATCTAAGTAAAGAAGTCAGATTCATTATATTAAAAGCCAAGTCAAATTTTGCAGACTACTTGGTGGGGGGGAAAAAGCCCCCTAAGCTTTTAGGTAAAGGATACAGTGGGAAAATGTGTAATAAATCAACCAATTGTGTGTTGGTATCATTCAGGATCATAAAAATAATATGCACATTATGCAAATGCCATGCAAATTAGGTGCAGTCCAGCAGCTCGTAGCACATTTCATATGCCACCACCCCAACCCCGCCCCGCCCCATCGATATCCTTTGACAGAGAGACTCCAATGGGCAAGACCCCCTGGAGTTTATCCGTCCTCTCCTACCGCGCTCGAGCCTCTGTCCGAAGTACTGAAGCCACCTTTGCCACCAAGGGGAGAACTGTCCATGGTGCTGATCGCACCTAAGGCGCTGTCCCTTCCAGCACCACCTGCCAGCCCTGCCTTCGCTGGCGCCTGTGTGCGCCCTGCGTCCCCCCCCCCCCCCGCCCAGGGCGCCTCTTCCCTCCCCAATCAGCGGCGCTTCGTGACTGCCTGGCAGATGCGTCACGCTCGGGCCCGGAGTTCCCTTCCCCGATTCGTGACTCGCCTGCTAGAGTCTCGGGCGGGACTCGGCAGTCTCTGCAGCTCCGCGATCTCGACAGATCTCCTCTTCTCCCTCTTATCTCCCCTCTTCAAAAAACGGACAGCTTATGTCTCCATGCCCTTTGGAGCGCCTTGATGGAGAAGGTGAGCTTCTGCCCAACGAGGAACAAACCGGGAAGCAGGCAGGGACAAGGGAGGTTTATATTATCTGTAGAGTCCTGCCCTTCTGGGGATCTCTAGGCAAGGGTCAGGGGGCTAGGAAGATTGGGCAAAGGAGTTGAAGAAGAATACAAGGAAGAACTGGAATAAGATTCAAGGAACTGTGATGAGAAAGTGGAAATGTCCAGAGAAGAGCACTGGATGCAGCATAGTTGTGATGAGGGACTGGAGTTATTTAGCGACATTAGACGTGGGCTAAGATGTAAAAATGTCTCTCTATCTGTGTGTATTTCTGTGCATGCATATGCGTGTGGCACACAGAGAGAAACAGCAGTGGAAGGGAGAAAACTATGTCAGAGAGAATGAACTGTGCGTTTGTGTTTTGATTTTGGACAAGGAGACAGAAGCAATGGCTGGTTCCGGAAAGTTGGGGAGGGTGATGCTATGCATCAGTGGCCACAGTTGTTATGTGCAGTTATTTTGTCCCTGTGCACAGTTTTTGAACTCCCCTTTTGGTTTTCTGTTTTTTACATTTTTACAATTCCTGTCTCCAGGATGTGTATGCTTTGTCACTGTGCCTACACCTGTATGTTAAGCTGTGGATGGCTTGCTTCCTTGTTGAGCTAAAATATCTACCCTACTATATTTGTGAATGTGTGCCAGGGCAGATGTAGGAGGGCTTGTTAGCCTGTGAGTTATCATGGAGTGTTTGGTTTTCTGAATGTATTTGCTTGTGTGGCAGGGCATATTCCTAGGTTGTGAGCATCTTCTGCCATGGCAGATTTCCCATATGGAAAACACATGTCAGAAAAAGCATGCAATCTATGTATGGATCATGGTGCATAATGATCACAAATTATTCAGTCGGTTTTTCCCTTTCCCTGAAAGGGAAAAACCGACTGAAAATCTACAGTTGGTTGTGATTTCTCACAGCATGTATGCTGCGACAGATGTGTGCAGTCATCACACATGATGACCAATGTGCAGTTGGCATGTTATTTTCTGCATATGTTCCTTCTGCCTCATTTGAAAACAACCTTTTGAGTGTAGAAATGTGTCAAAACATACATCTCTATGAAACTCACAGACTGTGTATCAAAAGGTTTGTTACCAGTGAATACGATTGTCTAGTGCTCATAAAGTAGCATTGTGTGCGCATATATCTGTGGTATGAAAATCTGGATGACTGCCTTGGCCTATGTGTATGCGAAAGAAAAGTGTCCATGTGTGAGAAAGAGTAATGGGCAGGGAAACAGTGTGTGTTTGGATGTATGAGCATGTACAGTTGGGTGAAGATAGAGATGGGTTTTTGGGTCAAAGATTGTTTGTGTCGGTTTACACACGTGTGCAGGCAAAAAAAGAGAAGACACTGCAGGCTCATTTCTGGATGTGGCTCTTTCCATGCATCCATTCTTCTCTCAATGGTACACAAAACCTGGCAGCCAGTAGAGAGTTTCATTGGGTGGAATCTGATCTTTCTTGGAAAGTATCAATGCATGCAAGGGTGGGATGCTGGTACACATATGCAACGCAGAAGACCCTGTACTTTCGTCGTTAGGCAGGCAGACCAACAAACAGATAGACTGCTGGCGAGGGAGACAGATAGATAATAGAGCAAGGAGAGTATTTTGTACATCGGTGTTGTACCTGACAGGATGGGAAGCGCGGGTGGGTGGGGTGATCCTTCCAACCGAGGAGCTCCTGGCTATGCCAAGGAAGGGGGAGGGGTATCCTAAAAATCTCAGACGGCTCAGAAGGGGTTAATCTTAATCTTTTTTTTTTTTTTTGGAAAGGGCTTGGCTGGCTCTGGGCTTCCGCAGAGGCGTGTGCGTGTGTATCTCTCTGTGTGTTTGGGCAGGGCAGAACAGAGCAGGGTTTGGGCGCCTCTTGGTGGTGGTGGCGGCGGTCTTAGCGGCGAGAGATTCCCCCACCTACTGAGCGGCGGCCGTGGCTGGCTGCGTGGGCGGTGGAAGCAGGGAGCTCCCCGGAAGGACGGAAGGGGTGCATCTGATGGAGAAGTGGGGGGGGGGAGAGAAAGGGGCGGGGAGGAACGGTGTCTGGGCCACGCTGCCAGGCACCGCGAGCCAGTCTCCCACTAAGACAGGCTGAAGAAGAAGAAGACCAAGAAGCGGCAGCAGTAAACGAGAAGAAGGAAAGGAACTGCTTGGGGGGGGGGGGAAGGGAAATAAAAGAGGTTAGATGCGAGCGTCCTTCCAAGGCGAAAGGCTAAGGTGGGAGAGAGGGAGCCGCAGTTGGGATGCGGAGAACACTCAGAGGATCTCTCCAAGCCCGAAAGGAAGGTCAGCCTCTCTCCAGTCTCCGCTCCTGAGCTCTAAACAAGCCTGGCGGGGGTAAGGGAACGATCTCCCCAAAGAGCAACAGGTGAGTCCCCAGCATCCGAGAAGGAATATTCGACCGCAGCTTTAACTCTTCTCCGCTCCCCACCCCCGTACCGGAGCAACGGTGAGGATGGCGAGAAGGCGGAACACGGTCTTCCCCGGGTCTTTTTGCGGTCTGGGCTTTCTGGGTCTGTCCAACCCCCGTATCAGAAAGCCCTTACCCCAAAAAGCATCCGGGGTTGTACGATGGCATCGTTGGAAAACGCCGCCAGGGGGCGGCCGCGAGCTTGTTGCCTCGGCGTGAACCGCAGGACGGGAAGAGGTGGTGGCCGCGGCGGCGTCTTAGGCTCGCATCCTGCTAACACCCACCACCCGGGAAAGGGACGCGGAGGGACATCCTCGGGCGCCCCGGTGAGCCAGAGAAGGGAGCGGGTGTGTATGCGTTTGTATGGCAAGCAGTGACCTCCCTGTTTGGCTGCTGGTCTCTCGAGGGAGCTTGATTGACGTCAGTGCGAGACGCAGCCCCGCTTGATGGAGGAGTCGAAGTTGCACCCTGGGAAGTCACACCAACTCTGGCTTGGTTGTGAGGTCGATCCCTGCTTGCTTGCTTGCTTGCTTGCCTCCTTCTTTCCTACTCCCCTCAGAACTGAGGTCGTCCCAGATGTCTCTTCCGTGAGCCTTACAGCCATTCTGGTGTGTGTGTGTGTGAGTGAGTGAGTGAGTGAGTGAGTGAGAGAGAGAAGCAGGTTCCCCTCGCCTCCATTTCCTTTCTTCAGACCTTTTCAGCCCCTTCTCTTTGCCTCCTCCCTGCCCGTCCCCCCCCCCCGCAACAGGTACTACGTTTTTACCTTCCCTGTTGCGTTGTCAGGTTGTCGGGCGAATATGAGCAGCATTTGGCCAAGTTACTTCTTTAGACAACAACCCACAGAACCTTAAAACAGGCACACACCCAACCAAAATGGCTGGTGGCCATGCTGACTGGATGGGTCAGTGAGGTATTCTGGGACTCATCATGTAGGAGAGTAACTTTTATCCAGACTATAAATATGAGACAGACAGGACTACAGGAAAACACCCACTAGCATACTGACAACCCAGAAATCCTTTCTCAGTAGTTCGGGGCCCTGCCAGAATGCAGACTCCCATCCACAAGTATTTACTGTCCTGTGAAAACCAGAGTAAGGTAGTGTATTAATGGTTGGAATAGACCTGGGGGTGAGTGCGAGGCAGACCTCAATCCTCACTTAACTACAACCTCTTCTGAATAACCTGGGACCAGCTGTTATTTTTCCTTCCTTCCTTCCTTCCTTCCTTCCTTCCTTCCTTCCTTCCTTCCTTCCTTCCTTCCTTCCTTCCTTCCTTCCTTCCTTCCTTCCTTCCTTCCTACCTACCTACCTACCTACCTACCTACCTACCTACCTACCTACCTACCTACCTACCTACCTACCAGGGTTGTTGTAAGGATAAAATGGTGCAGGGAATTGACAGACTGTGTATGTTGCCATTAAGGGCTTTGGCAAAGTGGGGTATAAATATCACAACTGGGAACAAGACACAGCAAGAGGCGTGGCTCTTTTCAGGATACCTTATTCAGTTCCCCTCTGGCTTTCAGCCTTCAAAAGTCAGTTCTGACCTCCAAATAGGTTATCACTTGTTTCTGGGTGTCCCCCTCCACATTATTCCCCCCTAACATTTTTCTTTTGTATTTCTGCAAATGTGCCCTAAACCTGTTGATTGACACCTTCATCTTGTGCATGAGGCTGCCATTTTGTCTCTGTGGAAGGAACAGCATACCTCTGAAGGCTGGAAATGGAGGACCAGGTAGATAAATAAATGTGGGACCAGGGACGTCATGCATAAACTTGATATTCATAAGTGAAATTCCCACCATCTCTCCCATTTGGAAAAAAAGGTATTGGGAACTGTTCAAAGGCACAGCTGCTGTGCGTCATCCATGACGTTGTATACACAGTGAGGGATATGTGCATTAGCCTGATGTGCCGCTGTTTATGGCATCATTGGTTTGATAAGTGGGTAAAAACCAATGACCCTTCCTTACAGAATGTCTCATACATGTTCCAGTTTGCTAACATATGTGGCCTTATGTTGATACAGGTTTGGGACACCTGGCTTCAAGTACTGATTGGAAACAAATTTTCAGCATAGTCCTGATAATGATTGTGATCAAAGCAGGGGGATGGGACCTCATGCCCCCGAATTTTGGACTGACCTCCCACATTGGACCATGGATGGTTCATGACTGTTGGGCAACTAATTCTCTATCACCTTTCATCGGCCCGTCTGTAACTGGCAACCTGCCTTGCAGGTTTTTGTTTGTATATGAGAGATAGTTATAGCACAGCACTTGCTACCCGAAGCATTCCTCTAATTAGGTACGTGAACAACATTAGCGACAACATTATTTTTGGGGGGCTCTGTCACCCAGTCTTCCAAATGTTATTGCCATACTGTTAGCATCAGGGGTGTTGCTTCAGGCTACTTGCTTGACATGTAAAGAGTTCCAGGTGCAACCCCTGCCATTTCTACATAGGGTTGGGAAGAAACCCTCGCCTGAAATCCCAGAAAGCTGCTTCCAGTCATTGTCAACAGCTCTGAGCTAAATGATTCAGAGATCTCATAGGTCAGAAGGAAGAATCCTGTGTTCCAGTATAGCGATCTTCCCTAATCTGGCGCATTATAGACATGGAGTGCAAATTCCATCATATCTGTGGAATATGGGGGTTGTAGTCCACATACCTGGAGGGTGCCAAGTTGAGGATGACAATTGTAGGATTTGAGCCAGCAAAGTGCCTCATCACCCCTCTGATTTCAATGGGAAAGTTGGGTAGGAAACTGCAACCGTCTCCTGTTGAAATGAAGAAAAATTGGCCTTGACTGAGCCATGACTTAGATTGTACCCTCAGTTAGGGCTTGAAGGGCAACCTGCTTGTAAGAGGGTTCCAACCTGTCACGTGAAATAGGGATGTTGTAGGTGGCCGATCCATGTACTGTAAATATTTATTTCTATTGATATACTAAAAGTATATCCTCCTGTATTCATACACCCAAGACCATCAGCAGATTCACCACTGCTGCAGTGAGGAAGTTGAATAGAAACATTCGAACAATAAAATGGATTCAGAGGAATTAATGGAGCGTTTTCCCCTTGCTCCATTTTAGAATAGTGTAGAACTTGGGTGCACTTAAGTGAAGTCAATTGGCAGTCATCGAATTATAGAGCTGGAAGGGACATTGACTCAGTTCAAAGTGAAGAGCAAAATTCATACTTACAAAAGGTCAAACAGCTTAAAAGTCATAGGTTGGCCAGTGGCTATTAACGGTTACTGTTCAGCAGAGCTTCCATGTTCAGATGTAGTATACAAGTACCTCTGAACACTAGATAATGGGGGCAAGCAACATAGGAAAGTTGTTACTTCTCTTGCCTTGCTTATCGATACCCGACCTGTATGGGAAAATGAATGCTAAATGAATAACTTTGGTCTACACCTGCAAAATTCTTCTGTTTTCCCAGTCAACATTCAGATAGGATGATCAAGCATTTTAGTGATGGCACAAGCTGGAAGCTTTTGAGGGTGCTTCCATTTAGAAAAGAGATGACGCAGCAGACATGAGTGCAAAGGTATGGACATACAATCATAACTGGAGGGGAACATGTGGGGTCTTAGTCTAACCCATTACTTGATGCATGACATCCAGAGCCAGTGAGCTTGCTGGGTGGGAGATTTGGGAATTATATCCCCCCCCCCAATAACTTTCCCAAGCTCCACTGAAGACCTCCAGTGAGGGAACACTCCTTGCTTACTTTATTCTATGGTCACATTGCTTGTAGCATTAAGAAATTTCTTTTAATGTTCAACCAATAGCTTGTTGTTGTTTAGTTGTTTAGTCGTGTCCGACTCTTCGTGACCCCATGGACCAGAGCACGTCAGACCCTCCTGTCTTCCACTGCCTCCCGGAGTTTGGACAAATTCATGTTGGTCGCTTCGATGACACTGTCCAACCATCTCATCCTCTGTCGTCCCCTTCTCCTCCTGCCTTCATTTTTTCTCAACATCAGGGTCTTTTCCAGGGAGTCTTCTCTTCTCATGAGATGGCCAAAGTACTGGAGCCTCAGCTTCAGGATCTGTCCTTCCAGTGAGCACTCAGGGTTGATTTCCTTTAGAATGGATATGTTTGTTCTCCTTGTAGTCCAGGGGACTCTCAAGAGCCTCCTCCAACACCACCATAATTTTAGCTCTTTGGATCCAATCCTGCCTTCTTGGGCAACCGTGAACAAGTCTTGCTTAGTGGTGTAGTAGAGCCAGAGAGTGCAGGGTTGAACACCAAGACTTTTTGATGAGCAGGGGTGATTATGCCTTCTGTCACCCTGGTTGGATGTTCTTCCTTTGGAACTTAATTTCAAATGTTATAGTACTTGCAAGAACAGGGGGATATATTTCTAGGCACCAATCTGTTACTGGCAACCTTCCATGCTATAACAGTACATATATATTTTGGTGTGGTTTGGTGTTGACTGGGCAACAAGACTCATTAGCTTTAGAAAAGACCTGTCCCTGTTTCAGAAAAGAGAATGGCTAGAACTGGATAGTTGATGAGGACCAACTGTTGCATGTGTTTTTGGTCTATGCTTAGGGGAGTAGCTATGCAAACTGTGTCATCTTGCATGGAATTTATGAATATGTCACCATTTTGGCCAGAGAGAGGTTATCTTCTCTCTCTGGCTTGAGGTATAGCAGAGAATTGCAACATGATTCTTAACTGATAAAGGGAATTTAGCCATGAGATTTGGTGGTGTCCATCAGTGTGACTTTTTTTCCTTCAAAATTGGTTTCAAAACAAGCATAGGAATCTTGTGGTCCTCCTCCAAAAGTCAGCCTACAGTTCCCATCATCCCCATCAGTTAGCCATGCCTGCAGCCTAGTTGGTGGAGTTTGGAATTCAACAATAGTTGAAGAGGTGAAGGAGCTCTACTCTTGCTATTAAATGCCACAAAGAACTATACAAGTGTAACTTAACCTTGGACCTTCCAGATGTTTGGGTCTTAGAAATTCCAAGCAGTATACGAGTGTATCCAGTAGTCATAGACTGTGGGAGTTGTAGCTCAAAGTATTTAGGGAAGTTGTTCCTAACTTGGAGACCCCAAATGTTCTTGGTCTGCAACTCACAGAAATCCTGGCCAGCACTGCTAGTGGTGAAGGCTTTTCCAAGAACATCTGGAGACCCAAAGTTGAGAAGGATTGGTCTGGGACAGCCAAAGATTTTTGAACCTACCCTGAAATATTCAAAACACCCATGGCTCATAATTTTTTTCTTTAAAAAATCAAAATCAAAATCAAATGCCTGATTGAAATGGGAAGGCTGTATATGTTTTTTCTTCTTCATATTCTTGGTTTAATTAATTTCTCTAAGATAAAATGAAAATTTCCTCTAGGTGCTAATTCCCAATATGTAGATTCAAAGATACTGTTGGGCTACAACTCCACAAATGCCTTACTATTAGCTATTCTTACCTGAGAACAAAAGTCCAATAATTTTCCTGCACCGAAGTCTGGAAATCATTATTCTAGAGCAAGCCAAAGCAGGAAATCTATAGCTAGAGCACCACTGATAAAATATACAGATTTAATATAAATAAATAAGACTACAGCTCACAGAATCCTGCTAATTGTCTGGAATTTGTAATCCAAAATAAGAGAACTTTTTTTTCAGTCCATGGTAAAAGGCAATTAAATATAATTTTTCCACCTGATAAACAACACAAAATTAGTTTGCAAATTTAGCATTATTAGATTTGGCCTCAAGTGAGACTTTGAAGTGGTTCTTACTCTTTCCAGAAAATGATTGATTTTCTTTAGAGGTTTCCTTCCATTCTTGCTTGTGGTTAGATAATATCGGTGGTGATCAATACTGTAATAATGTAAATGTTATTGTATATAACTGTGATGTATATTTTATTTCCATTGTATCTTTTCATTGCACCATGTATTTTCAGTCACGTATATGATCTGCCATGTTAAAGCTTGCCTCAAAACATGCTGTTAAAATACTGGGGAAAAATAAAGGACAATAAAACATGTGACGGATATGAGTCTTGCGTCAGTTGCAGTCTGTGGATCACATATATTCCAGCAGTGGAAGAAGTAGCAAACAAGGTGGGATTCATGTAGTCTTCCAGATGTTGCTGGACTGCAGTTGTCATCATTCCCAGCCAGCATTGCCTATGGTGAAGGGAAGTGGGATCCAGTTGTTTACTCCTACACTGAGACTATGTAAGACTACTTGTGAACCTATGAAAAGACAGAACATGAAACTTTCAGGATTGAGATTATTACAAAGTGAAGTGAATGACTCTCCATTCATTGGAGAAGATGGTACTTATATGGAGATTTACCTGTATCCTCCTCCTTGGGCTTGGTAGCTAAGTCGTTTCCTGCCTTGATATAGTCCAAGTAATGATTTTACACTAAGATGAAGTCACAGCCCCTTTCTACTGGTTTTGGAATTACAAGCCAACTGTGCCCTCTTGGGCAACCCCAGGCAACCAGTGGCTCTCCATGTTGGGTTGGGCAAGTCCCAATGTCCTGAAAACCAATGATTATGGATTGCCATCATGTGACGATGACAACAACAATAACAACAACAGCAGGCCTGGTTCTTGTACACAATTTGAAAGCAAAAGTGTGTAGATGTGACTCCTTCATTAGTCAGAAAATACTGCAGATCTAGCCATGATTTCTGGTACCTCTGTGTCTCTTCTGCACCACCCCCAGCTCTGTGATGTCCAGCCTGATGAAGAACTTGTGAGGTTAAAAGCTAGCTTATGTTTGTGGTTTTTTTAGTGGTCTAATAAAGAGCTATCACCTACCCTTGTCTTTGGATTGTTAGGGGGTGGAGGAAAACAACATCTGGAGGCCACAGGTTCACTGTCTACACCTGATCTTTTAGGGTCTGATCCAGGCAGTATTTTGAGCACAAGGTTACATCACATTTGAAAACCACCACCCCCATGCCATTTTCATAACTGATGCCACCGTGTTTCTCTGATGTAGGCTGGCTGGCAAGTGTCTCTGAGTCTGTGTGAAGTGGTCTATCCCAAGCAATGAGGATTCCATATTTCTGAAGCCAGAAATCAGGATTTTGTGAAGAAGGAAGAAGGTGGTCACCTTATTCCAGTGAACTTGCTAAAGATATCCTGGCTTGGTTGCTACTGACTGAGAACAGAGGTCGGAAAGATGTTCCCATTCATAATTTGATTCTGGGGGAGAGAAAGTGGACAGTTACCTTTGTGTATGCATCACAACTTAGAACAGTTCTTTTTTTTAAGATTATAGGTCTTGGAACTGTGGAAGTTGTAGGCCAAAGAAGGTAACTTTTCCAGCCTCTTGACAATTCATAAGTGTTTACACCACTGCATTCAAAACAGAAACAGGCTGTGTTTTCCCACAGATACATAATGGCTAAAACCATGTTGCTTACTATAGTAAATCACACTGGAGTAGGCCTGTTGAATCAATAGGGATTTGGTGAGCCAGCTCCTATGTGAGTTCCCTGGATTCAAATGGAATAAATTCTTATTGCAACTTATTTTAGCATAAATCAGAGTAGGCCAATTTGAATCAATGGTACTTATGGAGGAATTCATTTACCATATCTCTGTTGGTCCAGTGGGCCTACTCTAATGTGGTTTAACTACATAAGCAACAGGATTTCAGCCACTGAGATCTTTTCCACTGCAGTAAAATTTCTCCTGTCCTTGCTTAGTTCTGGGTGGATAATTTTTGGCTTTCCATATGTTTGGGATTGCAACACCCATAGTACTTTATCTTCAGCCAACCTAGCTAGGGCTTTGGAGTTTGAAATTCAAGATATATGGAGGGGCAGAAGTCCTCTACTTTTTGGTTAGAGACTTGAGATCAAGTGCTAGCATTGGTTCCACTGTCCGCCTGATTGGTGACATCCTAATTATTCTGGTTAGTCTTTTTTGAACTGGTTTTCAAAAAGCAGTATGGAAAAAAATTGATATTTCCTAGCATTCCTTTATCACTTCAGTGTTTGAAGTGATTCACATATTATGTCTCGTTTTTTTTTTCTACAACTACCTTAAAGGGTGGAACAATATTATGATTCCTATATTTTGCACACTGAGTTGAAACACAAACGTTTGGTCTGAGCTAGCATCAGAATTTGAACCAGGAATGTTCTTGCTCGCAGTTAATATATTGTTGTAAATATATCCCGGCTTTTTTTCCCCAATGTTCTTAAGACTACATGGCATCTTCCTTTCCCTACTACTGGATCCTCACAACAAATTGCAAGGACAGTACTGCAATGGTGTGTGTTGGATTCTTTGGCACAAGCATGTTTAATCAGAGGGATTAGGTAGAGACAAATGAGACCTGCAACAAAATGTTCCAGTCTGATTTGGTCTTGCCAACTTTTTTTGACTTATATATTACCTCATTGTGCTAGAGAGTATTCTCTGGGCAGTTTGTAACATAATTAGGCAAGGAACACTCTCCCCTCTCCCCTCTCCCCTCAGTGAGATGGGTACTCAATTTACTCACTTTAGAAAGATGAAAGGTTGACGCAATCTTAAACCATCTATCTGAGCCCATAAGGATTGAACTCAGGTTGTGAGCAGAGGCTTGGCTCCAGTACTGCTATTTAACCACTGCATCACGTAGCTCTACAAATAAAAGGGCTTCACCAAGACTTCTAACCTCTCTTTCGTGGATATAGGTGGTATCATTTTCACTACGTAAGTGGTAGCACTTAGGCTAGAATTTTGAGAAAAGAAGGAATGATCCTTCTCTTCCTTTCAGCTCCCTCTTTATATGTCTGCCATCTGGTTAGTGCAAGGTGGCATACCTAGCTCTGTTCCTCCTCACTTAATCCTTACCACCTGTCAGGTAGGTGAGGCCAAAGGAGTGCCTTGCCTATGGCTACCTAATTGTTCTTGTGGACCCTGGAAGCTGAACTTCTGAAATGTCGGTCCAATACTCTAACCGCTATACCACACTGCCTCTCCCCCACTTTGGATAACCGGTCAATTCTAAGTCTTACTGTGGACTCCCATTAACTCCCATTATGCACAGGATTCTGGCTTTTGAGGTAGGACACATTTATCCAAAATTTTTGACTGACTGTATCAGGGCACAAACAAAGATAATTTAAAATATTTTTTAAAAAGTGTTTTAAACAATTTAAAATACTTAAAACAATGTAAGCAACTCAGAACCACGAAGAGCCATCAAAACCATAGACATTATACACGGTCAGCAACTTCAAACACCATGTGTCTCTTGCTAGAATTCACTCTTGAGACTGCAGGCAGAAGACTGAATGTTTAACATGGGTTTTGTATGTAAAATCGAGTGAGTGAGCAAGCGACCAATCAAACCATTCAAATCTAATATGTAAAGGAGAGGTGCTAATTTTATATGTGTAAGATGGTGGTCTTATTTTAAAGCAGGGAGTACTCAACATTCAATTCCCAGTCTATAGAGAGTACAATCCATTTCAGATACACAATGTGCTTTTTCTGATGGTGCAATGTGCCGTAATCCTTTTAATTTTGTCTTCAGGCTTCCATCTTCCATAAAATACAACGAAAGCACACACACCTTCTCCATGTCCATACAGAAAACAATTCTACATCTAGGCAACTGCATTGCCGGCAGCAAAATGACACTTCCTTGAAGATCTGCACAAAATGGAAAGCTGCTATTGAAGTATTTGAATCTCAGCCAGACAGGGTGTCTCTATCACTGCATCCCTATGGTGTGGCTCCAAGTGGTGCATAGGAGGTGCCAGTCATGTAGCATGGGGACTTTTGGTTGTGAAGGTGGGACAGGTGGGTCCAGCAAAAGAACTGTGCTCACCAGAATGTTCCTGTTCAGGCTACTAGGCAGCTGACTGGCCAGCCCTGCCATTTTTGAGGAAGCTTTGTTCCATGGTCTTAGTACTCCCCCAATTTTCCATTAATTTCAAAGGGCCCACCATAAGTATGGCCAACTCTGACTCGATCTGTTAACATGAATAAAAAATATTTCATAACTAATTGTGTGGTCTACCGAAACTGATTATTCCGATTCAATAGAAAAAGTCATTCATTGAACCTACCTAAATCTGTGCGTGAGGACAATTATATTGTTGAAGGAAAAGGACATACTCTCTTTTTTATTAGATGATGGGCATGGGTTACAGCAGATGCCATCTTAGAAATCTTGAAGGCAGGAGTGGAGAATGTGCAGCCTTTCAGTTATCGGTCTGTAGCTCTCCTAATGCTTTTGAATTGTGGTGATGGAGGAGACTCATGAGAGTCCCCTGGACTGCAAAGAGAACAAACCTATCTATTTTGAAGGAAATCAACCCTGAGTGCTCACTGAAGGATAGATCCTGAATCTGAGGCTCCAATACTTTGGCCATCTCATAAAAAGAGAAGACTCCCTGGAAAAGACCCTGATGTTGGGAAAGTGTGAGGGCAAAAGGAGAAGGGGACAACAGAGGACGAGATGGTTGGACAGTGTCATTGAAGCTACCAAAATGAATTTGACCAAACTCCGGGAGGCATTGGAAGACAGGAGGGCCTGGCATGCTCTGGTCCATGGGGTCACGAAGAGTCGGACACGACTTAATGACTAAACAACAAGAAACTCTCGTAAGCCCTAGCCAGGATAAGCAATGGTAAACACTGATTATGGGAGCATTTGGAAGGCCATATGTTCTGCAGTGCTGTTGTAGCATCTGGGAGAGAAGGAAAACATTTAATCTTAGATGATGCCTGGCATCCATAGTTTTTGTAAATTCTTGAATTAAACATAATTTTTTAAAAAGTTTTGAGTGGTTAATAAGGAATACAGGCACAGTTCACATCCATCAAAAGTCCTTTCATCATCCGTCTGTATTAACCAACTGCCATGTTGTATTCCTAAGTATTTTATTTATTAACCCATTTTTCCTGTTCAGAAAAAGTTGAGGATGGTGTACACAATCCTTTCCTTCCAATTTTATCTTCGCAATGCCATGTGAATGAGCTTAATGTTAGAATCACAGTCAAGATAGATTTTAAGGGAAATACATGTTTTTTATGATTAACAATTTCCTTCTCCTGTAATAGAACTTCCTTACAGAGAGGTGTGTGAGCAATCAGACTTGCGAATCAATGCCAGGTCTACCTCCCAATCAAGAAATAAAGTTCAAGATTGGTAGAAAAGTCACATGCTGTGACTAACAGACGTATTTTGGCACTCAAGAGAGAATCTGTTCAAGAACTAGTTTTACTTTTCATTATTGGCCCAACATCACACTATTAGGACTTCATAGTTGAGTGGGGAAGGGAAATAACCTCATTTGTCCAATTCACCATGTGAAAGAGAATTATGCCAAAACAAGCAGAAGACATCTTCCTGAGGGATGGTTCCTGAGAGTATACAATCACTTCTTATTCATTATTAGTGAGCTAATATTTTACATACAAGTGATATGCAAAGGTATATCTGATGGGATAGGATTTACATTAAATGTGTCCTGAATGATGCATCAGAGATTTATTGTTGTTGTGGGCGTGGTAAATACATGACAATAAAACAAAGACCCCCATCTGATGTAACGTATCTTAAGACCCAAGTTCTCACTTCCAAGTAAATGTACTGTATATGACACTGCGGTTGAAAATGGGCTGGTTGGTATCACTGATACAATGCATCACATTATTTTCTAATACTGTATGTGCCTACTGACATTCACAGGAAATTACATTAACCTTCTTAAGAGGGAGCATATTCTCCAGTCTCTTTCTTCTCCAAGCAAAAGAAGCTTTAGAACTGAGTGCAGGGTTGTAAAACATGGACATTTTATACAAGGACTGAGGAACGTGGTGGCCTGGGAGACAAAATTGGCAACCACAGAAACTTAGCCGTCCTTCCTTCTGTGGTAGGCTTGAAAGTTGAATCCAGGTGTGCTGATACTTTCCCCATTTGACTGGTCAGGAAAAGCAATGATGAACTGATGTATTCCTCTCATATCAATGCATTACCAGGCTGGTTTTCTACAATGTTTGTATATAAAACCAAAGGTTGCGAAGATTTTAAGACCAGTGAAACACCCTGGAGACAGCAAAATGGAATAAAATAAAGACCTTCCTGATTGTTTTTTCCCACTACTTCAGAGATATTTAACTGCCAAGCAGATCTATATATGCCCTATATATATAGGACAACAGATTCTTATGTGCTAATTGCTTTACTAATTGCTAGAATTAATGTATTAATTGTTTATAGCCAGTGTTAGTGGTTCTTTTTTACATTATACTTGCCTCTGATGTCGACTACAACCACACATATTGAAATTCAGCTATTACATTACTTTATATTACACTAATATATGAATACTATTCTGTTTATATTATACTTAATGATGTACACTGTAATCCATGAAATCTCACTGTAAAAATAAAACAGCATACAAGAACCTGCTTTGTTTGTCATCTCACTGAAATCAGTGCTACACTTTTCTTTAATTCTGATGAGACACAAGATCACAAAGATTCTTGAGCCACTGGATTCTTGAGGCATGTACCCTGGCATCTGAAGAATATTGTGGCCCTGAGACAGTCAAAGTTCACCCGTGCCTGCCTTGATGTGTTCTGGGACTGCCCACAACCCTTCCATCCTAAATCATCATATCACTGTTGATTATGATTCCCGTACATGATTGCAAGCTGAATCTCACTAAATTGGCAATGATCTAAATCACTGGTTCTTAACCTTGGGTTACTCAGGAGTTTTGGACTGCAACTCCCAGAAGCCTTCACCACCAGCTGTCCTGGCTGGGGTTTCTGGGAGTTGCAGTTCAAAAGCATCTGAGTAACAAAGGTTAAGAACCACCGATCTAACATACACTGAGGCAGAATAAGAGCTTGGCAATTACTTTTGAAAAGTAGTTAACAGGTATAGTACTTCCCCAAAGTAGTAAGTTGCAGTCAGTTACAATTTGTTAAAGTAAACCTTTACTTTTTCTTTCCTCGTAACTTTCTCAATATTTATTTCAAAAACCACCAACATCTAGATGCTATAAGCCACTAGGATGTGTACAAACAGATTTTCATTGCTGCCCTCATTGTTTCCTCACCAATTACAACAGAGAACAAGATAGCCTTTGACTAAGTGATACTCTATACCTTTTCCATCCGTTAATGAGGCCACACACACTTCACTACTATATCATGTTCTGTCTAGTCAATTCTGATTTATGGTGACTCTTTCCAAGGTTCTCTAGGTAGAGAGTACTCAGAAGTGGTTTGCCATTTCCTTCTTCTGGGGGTGCCCTGGGACTGAGTAGCTTGCCCAGGGCTACATAGGTGGGCTGTACTTACAGGAGGCATGGTGGGGAATCCCTGGCACAGGAGCCAGGTACCTAAACCACTGAGCTATCCATCTGGCCTCATTACTCTAAAATTAACCAAAAAGTTGTATTGCAAAAGGACTGTTTATCCCGTTAAGTTACAATCACAATTTGAAGTCATGCCCTTGTTACTGGAAAAGAGGGATTAATTACAAGCAATTTGTTGTTTCTAATTACTTATTTCCAACTCTGGATATAATTTTCCATACGGCACGCCCCTCCCTGGGCAATCCAGACTGCAGCTGAACTCATGTGAATGTACAAAAACTTAAAAATGGGGGGGGGGAGGGATCTGATGGGAATAGTCTCTGCAAAGATAATAACCAGGGCTCTCTGAAGCTGATTTAACATATTCCTTTGACATATTTCTGAGCTCATGTGATGCTCTTTGCTGCCACAACAAACTGTTCCATGGAGACTATCCCAGTGTTTGATCTCTTATATTTAAAAACGTTGTGATTAGTTAGTCAAGTTTATCAAGCAAAGTTAGCAGCAAAGCAGACGAAGCATGAATCAAGAGTGAAGGACACCTGCTGTGTACAACTAGCAGGTTGACAGCATGTTAGAACCTTTTGTTGGTTCAACTGGCTGCCTAGTTCAGGTATTCATGGAAGTGGGATGACAAACCCAAATCCTTTCCACATTTTTCCATGGCTCCCGACGGGAGTCTTGGCTGTGATGTCCTGGAAGGATGCCCCAGTTCTGCAGCAGCTAAGGAGACCTTAATGGTTGGAACACACATTAAGACAGATGCACATTTTCTCCTCTTACATTGCCATTCCTTGAGGCAAGCAAATCTTTCATTGCTACGTGCCCGGGACATCGAATGTGCAATCAAAGCCATGCTATCTTCTGTTGGGCTATTTACGAAATGAAAGCTTGCTAGTTTGCTAAATATTGATTGGGTTGAGCTTGTATACAGGTAGTCTTATCTTCTTAAGGATGCAATGCTACTAAGACACAGAAGGACCACCATTTTATCTAATGGAAAACTTAGACTGGGTTGGGAATGTATGGCCCGGCTCAGATATTTGTTTCGGGGGGAAAAAAACCACCTGAAGAACCAGTTGGGATCCTTGACTGTGCATACCGCCTGACTGATCCTTATGCCTTTTTTGGCTTTGATTTGTATTTTAACAGAAACAATATTTACTCTTTAAAAGTATTTCTAAGTATCCTCCAGCTACTTTGGCCACTGATTATACTCCAACTAGCTGTGGCCCAAAAATGCAATGTTTCTCATCTTTGATTTTTCTCCATTCATGGTACTATATAAAGTAGGAAAATGGATTATACATGAGTCCAGACACAAGACACACCAGCAAGAATGAAGGAATTATGAGATTTGTTCAGGAGAGAGTATGTTACACAGAGAGATGTATTTCTTTGCCCCTTGAGCCACAGTTCCAAAGAGTTTCTGAACAACCTTGCTCCAAAATCCATAGGCAGACAATACATTTATTAAGATCAGCTATACGTGTACAAAATATGCAACCTTTTGAATGCTCCAGAATTCTTCATTGGGCTAGAGGGTAAGACGTTGGGGTGGAATCTATAGAAATCCAAGCGTCTGGCCAAATGATGGAGATGGAAGCCTGTAATTCAAATCCAAGGATGAGAAGAGGGGGTTGGCTAGTCAGAGAAGGCATGGCCTTCCTTGAGAGAAGAAGGGAATATGGAAATTTCCCTTCTTTGCAAACACAAGCATAGCTCCCACTCATGCATTTACATCTGCAAGTAGCCTTAGATGTAATACCAAGG
The DNA here is from genome assembly GCF_051106095.1 of Pogona vitticeps. Classification (NCBI taxonomy): domain Eukaryota; kingdom Metazoa; phylum Chordata; class Lepidosauria; order Squamata; family Agamidae; genus Pogona; species Pogona vitticeps. The sequence continues at coordinate 101,823,795 of NC_135788.1, forward strand.
AATATTCAGCAGCATTAGCAGCAACGGGCGGGGGGGACACCCCTTGTACAACAGACAATCAGTTGCAGATGATCTTGCTAGCTGTGGTAACTTCTGGTCACCCCCACAGAGATTCAGAGAAATTACTTTCTCCATAAACAATCAAGTTGTAGTTGGGTTCTCCTCTGTCAACCCTATACACCATCCCACCTGCCCTAGCAGGCATCTATCATGGTTATGATCATGCACCACTCATTTGTCACAGGAAGGAAGGAAGGAAGGAAGGAAGGAAGGAAGGAAGGAAGGAAGGAAGGAAGGAAGGAAGGAAGGAAGGAAGGAAGGAAGGAAGGAAGGAAGGAAGGAAGGAAGGAAGGAAGGAGATGGAATGCAAAAGGGGGGAGGAGGACAAGAATTGCATAACAATTGCATTGCCCAAAATCTGTCTCACCATTGCAACCTTGTAATGTGAGCATCTGGCTGTGAATTCTGCTGTCCACATGCTACCTGGGGATAGGCCACTAAGCTTTGCTTTTCCCTCTCAAGCTTCTTGATCTTCAGACAGGTTTTGAGCAAGACAAAAGAAGCTGTCTTCTCTGAAGAAGGATGCATGTCCACCATTGGCCCAGGATTGGCCCTTTTGGAATAAGTAAACAGTGGTAATTGACCAACATCTCACCATCCTCATAGTTGGAATTGGCTTGTTAGGATCATTGGAAGACTTTTTGTTGTCTGAGACAGGGTAACAAATACCAGTCTCAAATTGACAGTGTACACTAGCTGAAGCCAGCCATGTTATTTTGCCACAGGACACAGGAAATCCCTCAAACCCTTCTCCTTCTCTTTATCTGTGAAGACTCATTTTTCACAAATTGAACATTCAACCGTTGACTACGTCTTCATGACAAACAACCTCTGATGCCTCAGTACACAACCTCACTCTACCGAATGGTAATGTTGGTCCTATTGGTTATACTTAAACTGTCAATTGGAAGCTTCCAGCCGCCAGATCCCAGAATATGGCATGAATGGGCATAATATAAGTTACATGAAAGCAAAGCATGTTCTGAGGAAAGATAGTATTAGTGGTGGATGGGTGGGTGGCTCTATTGGAAGAGAAGAACCTAAAAAGAACCATACTGGATCTGACCACAATTCTTTCTTCCATCTCAGTGACTAAATAGACTTCTATGGGATACCTAAATGCAGGTGATGAGCACTACAACATAGTCCCACTCTTGTTCCCCAAGAAATTACATTGAGAGGCATATAAGCTTGTGAATCTAATATATAGCCATTGTGGCTAATAGCTACTGGCAGCCATAACTTGATTGTTTCTCAGTAATGACTTCTGTGAAGGAAATGTAGGCTATAAATATAGTACAGTAAATATTTTTAACAATGGATCTTTTTAAGCCAGTTCAAATTACTTGTTGAATGTCATCCTGCTGCTTGGATCTCTTTATTTGGAGAAATCTACTCCTCTTCTCTAAGATTCAACTCCATGTAATCTTTGTTGCTGTCTGATGAGGATATATCCACAGTACATATTTCAGTCTGATTCTGCTTGAATTGTAATGGTTCCTTCCTAAAGAATCTCAGGATTTGAAGTCTGATATAGTACAGTACTCAGGGTTCTATGGTAGAAATCTCCAGTGCTGTAATTCAGGACAGTGCACTAGCACTCTTTGCAGATAATGCTAGATCTCTCACCAAACTACAAAGCCCACAATTCCTTCAGGTGAGCCCAATTCAAGGCTAACAAGCTAATAGAACTGGGTTCTGCAGAAAGACTTGGGGTTCAAACTAGAATAGGCTTGAACTGGGTTAGTCAAAGGTCATCTCCCACTATTGTTGGACTTTTCTTGCAAACAAAAGTGTCTCCAGAATTTTGGCTATTGATGTGTCCAGGGTGAAATTCTCAAGGGACGGAAGGAATGGCAAATGTTAGTTCTTCTGGGGTTGTTGTTTTACATCTCCCATCAGTCTTAGCCAGTCTAGGACAAGGTGACAAATCATGGGAGTAGCAATCCAATGGCATGGGGCAGTGCCACCCCTTGTCTATCCTTGCTCAGGAACTTAGGGTGGACAATATAGTTGCTGTTTGATACAACACTTCTTCCTCATCCCCCCACCTCCATTTGTTTAAGAGTGAACCTGCACTGCTCAGCCAAGCATTTGCAGGCAATTATGCTGTGATGTGCCTTGTGCTTTGCAAACTGGAGCTGCTAATGCCCCAGGGAGAATGCTACGTGATCATGTGGTCCTCTCATCAGGGGCACCGTACAGGAGGGAAGAGGGGGGGAAAAAGGACCTTCCACCATTTAGAAAATGGACAGGAGGAAGAAAGGAGCCTTTATAGCATGATACCATCTGTAAGTGGGGCCAGCGGACATTTGGGGGGGGGGGGAGGCACACCACACTGGGCCGAATGCAGAAGCACTAATTAAGCCAGAGCTGTACATCCCTGTGGCTATTTTGGGGTCAAGGAAAGAGCCCCTGGGTGCTCATAGGCAGAATGGCACCCCCTCCACAGCTCCTTCTTGTTACATTCAGCATCTGTGGTGTTTAAAATGGTGAAAGTTTTAGAACACTAAATTTTCATTTATTTAAAAGCAGAGAAAAGGAAATCGGCGGACCTGTACTTTTATAAGGGAGAAGGTGGGCTGGCACTAAATGAGAAGGAGACTGACCGCTGCAGTCCCCCCCCCCAAGAAAGTGTTCTGCATGCTCCAGTAAGTGAGGTACTGTGGGGAGTCTTTGAGTGAGGTCACTAGGCTGCAGCAGCCACTCTGTATTTTTTTTTTAAAAAGCTTCAGTGCTGAGAGAGGTGTGGTATATACCAGTGTTCTCAAACTGGGGTCCCCAGATGTTCTTGGACTGCAACTTCCAGAAATCCTGGCCAGCTTCTGGGAATTGTAGTCCGAGAACATCTGGGGGCCCCAGTTTGAGATCCACTGGTATACACCACTATACCATACATGTGGTATATGGTTTGTGGTCAATTTCTTCCTCTCTTCTTCTTCTTTTTAAACACTTGATCAATTACAATACTTGGCCTGAATCTACAGATGTGTACACTGTTGACGGCTCCCTTCTTGTGGTTCAGTTAGAACTTCACTTTAGCACCTTAGGATTCTGTCTTTCTTTTTCCGCATCTTTTGTTTCTTGTTTTTTTTTTTAATGAGGAACACTATTGCTTGACAGCTTTTAGTAATAGAGTTTCCGGGGCTGGAAGTGAGCAAATAATCCTGCTAGAAATAATTCTGATTACTTTGGGGACCACTCCCTCCAAAGACAGCCATTTGCTGGTTGTTGTGGGTTTTTCGGGTTCTTTGGCCATGTTCTGAAGGTTTTTCTTCCTAACGTTTTGCCAGTCTCTGTGGCTGGGATCTTCAGAGGACAGGAATCAGAACTCTGTCTCTGCTCTGGTGAGTTCTGACTCCTGTCCTCTGAAGATGCCGGCCACAGAGTCTGGCAAAACGTTAGGAAGAACAACCTTCAGAACATGGCCAAAGAGCCCGAAAAACCCACAACAACCTTTAGATCCCAGCTGTGAAAGCCTTTGTGAATACACAGCCATTTGCATTTCCTTATTTATGAGAATAGTTTTTTTCACATGGACATCAGAAATGCACAATTACATGTCCAAGTATTCGTGCATGAACACGAGTTACAGGAGTGTGCCTTTAAAAGGGCACAGGATGGGTTGGGGACAAACAAGGTGAGTAGGGGACACATCAGTGTGTCTGTATTCAGGCAAAGACTGGGTTGGAGAAGGCAGTGCCCATCTGTATTTGCAGGGAAGATAATGAGGAATTCTGACTGCTCTCTCTCTCAGAAAGGGTCATCAGAGGCAAGGAGAAAGTACCGCTGAGGGAAAATGAACCAGGGACAGAGCACCACTATCCCCTTTACTAATAAACTTAAAGGCTGAATGCCTATAACTTTCTAACAAGGATGACGAATTTCAGATCTTGGATTTAATTCTGCTCAGTCCACTTCCTAGTCCATCCCTTGGGCTTCTCCATAGAGCCACCCTCCATTCTCCTTATGAACAACGCTGATCCTTAGGGCACTTGGAAGTGCTGCCAATTTTGAGTTTTGGAAAAAAAATTACAATATTTACTGGTAAGCTATGATGGAGGTCTATGAAATTATGAATGAGATGGAGAGGGTGAATAGTGATGGCATGAATGAGATGGGAGATTGTGAAATTAAGAATGAAATTATGAAATTATGAATGAGATGGAAAAATGTGAATGATGCTTCTCTCTCTCTCTCTTTCTCTCTCCATGCAGGTATGCCTCCCATGAAACTGACTTTTAGCAGATGTGCATAGGATTATATCTTTTAGAAATCTATGCATTCAGCTGAGAAGGCAGACAAAGAAAGGCAACAGAGGGTATCCTCAAGGCTGTAGATCGCAGCCACCCCTATCATTTGACAGACTAAGGCAATGACTGTCCTGGCTGCCTGTTCTTCCTGGTCCACAGATGTGCCAGAAAACCAAACAACAATCCTCTGAAGTAATTTGATGGCTCTTTTTTTGGAGAATACTGTCTGTTTGCCTGCAAGGAAATCTGGTCAGCCTCTGTACACAGAAACAAGGAAGTATATCCTCCTCGGGCAGCAAAATGTCTTGATTCATCCCTGTTGTAGACACATTCCTCTTTTTTTCCTAGGAAATTCCATTTCTGGTTAGTGATGTTATCTAGCTCATCTTCACCTTATATAGAATAATAATTACATGTCTTCCAGTTGATTCTGACATGGTGCCCTTTTGAAGGTTTTCCAGGTATGGAGTACTCTAAAGTGGGGTCACATTTTTTTCTTCTGGGGCAGTTTGGGACGACACAGCTTGCCCATGGCTACATGCTGGTTCTTCTGGAAGGCACAGTGGGGATTCAAACTTCCAACCTCTGTCTACAGAAGCAGGTACTCAACTCTCTATCCAAGCAGTTTCACCTTACAGTGGTGCCTCGCTAGACAGTTACCCTACATGACAGGTTTTTTTGGCTAGACATTGACTTTTTGTGATCGCTATGGCGATTCGCAAGACAGTGATTCCTATGGGGGAATTTCGCTGGACAATGTTTGGTCCCTGCTTCGCAAACCAATTTTCACTAGACAACAATTTTGACAGCTCCCTCCGTGCTCGCAAAACGGGTGTTTTCGGGACCTAAGCTTAGCAAGACAGCTATTTAAACAGCTGATCGGCGGTTTGCAAAGCGGCTTTCCTATAGCCGATCTTCGCTAGACAGTGACGCTTCTTCCTCATTGGAATGCATTAAACAGGTTTCAATGCATTCCAATGGGGAAAATGCTTTTCGCTAGATGATGATTTCGCTAAACAGCGATTTCAGTGAAACGGATTATCATCGTCTAGCGAGGCACCACTGTACTTAGCATTCTGCATTCAACTCCAATTGCTAATCCTAAACTGGATGTCTTGGTAAGCTTTGTCAAGACAGAGTTAGGGAACTGTGTTGGACTCGATCACCTTCAATCTCTTATCACTGGCTCTGCTGACAAGAGCTGATGGGGGTTGCCATCCAACAACAGCTGGAGGGACACAGTTGTCCACTCCTAGCCTAAGAAAGCAAGGACCAAAGAGGTGGTAGTTTTTGGATTTAGGACAAAAACTGCTGCATAGTGGTAGTGTCTGTGGTCTGTTATAATTATAGTGGCATGGAGGAGGAGGGCAGGTGGGAACAGGTGATGCATGTGGCATTGCACAGGTATGGAAGAAACATGTTCACTGTATATACTGTGATCCAAAATGATTTCCTTGGCAATTCCAGGATGGTTATTGACATTTTTAAGAGGTGGAACAAGGAAGCAGAGAGATAGGTGAGGATTCTGAAACACAGTAGAAGGAAAAAGAACCACACTTTGCCATACGTAGAACTGACTCAATGAAATCAAGGGGATTTACACATTAGTGATGAAATCCAGAGGAAATAATTACTAATTAGATTTCAAAGAGGTTTATTTATATTTATTTGTTAGTTACAATTACCTTCCACTTTTCTCCCAGTAAGCCTGATACAATATTCATAATTCTTTTATCCACCATTTATTTTTATTATTGATCAGTTGAAATTAGTTTTCACTTTCTTTAGTGATCCTAAGCCATCTTTTATAGATCTTCACTTTATTTTCCACTTAATGTTCACAGCAGCTCCAAGAGGCAGATCAAGCTGAAATAAGCCCCCTGACTGCCAATGAGCCCAAAGCATAAAATCATAGAATCAGAATAATTGAGTTGGATGGGACCTATAAGGCCATCAAGTCCAACCTCCTGCTCAAGGCAGGAATCCAAATCAAAGCAAATCTGATAGATGCTTGCCCAGTTTTCTCCTGAATGCTGCCAGCATTGGAGTGTTCACAACTTCCTGAGGTTATTAGTTCCATTGTTGTACTGCTCTAACAGTAAATAAGTTTTTCCTGATATTCAGCCTAAATCTGGCTTCCTGTGGCTTGAACTCATTATTATGTGTCTTGCACTCTGGGATGATCAAGAACAGATCCTGCCCCCTCCTCTGTATGACTACCTTTCAAGTATTTGAAAAGTGCTGTCATATCTCCCCTCAATCTTTTTTCCTCAAGGCTAAACACCATTTAGCCTTGAGGAGACTATACTTCTGTTAATACACCCTAAAATAGCATTTGCCTTTTTTGCAGCCACATAACACTGTTGGCTCATATTTATCTTGTAATCTACAACAATTGCAAGATCTTTCTTACTCATGGTATTACTGAGCCAAGTATCCCTCATCTTGTAAGTGTGCATTTGGTTCCCCCCACCCCAGGCCAGGTGTAGAACTTTGCATTTATCTCTGTTAAATTTCATTCTGGTTTTTGTTTTTTTTGCCAAGTGCTCAAGCCTATCAAGATCTTTTTTAATTTCGGTCCTGTTTTCTAAAAGGCTCGCTTCCCCCGTATTTTCTCATTACAACAACACTGTGAAGTAGATCTTATTGAATCAGCATGACTGTCCTGTGGTCAATGAGTGTTTTGCATGGCTCAATGGGGATTATTATTTATTATAAATGTATTTGATTTGATTAGAACCTTGGCGTCATGCTGGATCTCTTAATTATGACTAAATCCAAATGAAACTCCTCTAAAAATAATCTAAGTGCAAAGCGGGAGCAACCATTACTACTGGGGTTACTCCCCCAATGGAAAACAGAGTTGCATAGCCCTCCAGATGTTTTGGACTTCAGCTTCCATCAGCCCCAAACAGAATGACCAATGGTCAAGGCAGGATGGGAGTATTCCAGCAACATTTGGAGGGTCACACATTCTCATGCCTGATCGAGATTCAAAGCATGCAAATCCCCTTTCCTTTGGCTAGTCTGCAGCCAAATATTAGGAAACCCCAAAGAACCAGCACTAGGAAAAGTGTGCCATAAAGTTTGACCTTGTTGCAACAATGACACCAACTGGTGTTCTGACGCCATAAGATGGTCATGATGAGGAATTTGTAGGGTCCCCTGACCAGGATGCCAATTTGGAGCTTCGGAATGTATCCTGATCTGGTTCAGAGTGGTTTGTAACCTATTGGGAACAATTTGTGCACAGATCTGAATTGATTTGCAAGTCTCCCATTGACTTGCATTGAAAAAACAAAACAGCTATAATTGTTCTACAGCTGTGCTGATATGCATGACATTTTGAGACATGGTGCTTCAAAAAAAAAAAAAAAGGGAGTAAATTTCAGACAACTAGTTTCAGAGGTTTGTTTACAAGGCACCTTTAAAGTTCATGGCTTTTTTTTTCTTGAAAAAGAGAAAAGAGTGCTGTGATGCATGCCTGATCCAACTTGCTCCATATTCTAGACACAGACTGACCAGTATATTTATTTTGCTTCAATTCAGAGCTGCATCTCATCATTCCATTTTGATTCAAATCTCATACAAATCAGTCCACCTCAGTACAACCTGGTGAAGAATTAGGAGTTTGTCTGAATCCAGTGTGCAGCCGTAGTCAAGAGAAAGCAATCTGTCAAAAAAGAAAAGAAGGCAACTCTGGCAGTCGTCTATTAATTTATTTCTCTTTAAAAAGATAACAGATGATCAAGAGAGATGGGGGAACGTGGTCAATTTTGCAAAGAACACGGTGTGCGCTTTTAAGAACAACATTCGTGCTCACATTTGCTCCCACCCCCTCCCTCTATTTCTCTTCTGCTCTTCTGGGTTTGGAATGGAAACTCTGTTATATAATTCGACTTTCATTAAAAAAAAGAGTCAGAGAGAAAGCAAGGGAAAGAAATCCCCTCTGATCTCTCTTCCTCCCTCCTCTTCTCTCACCCTCCCTCCCACGTTCTTGTTTTTCTTTAACAAAAGAATCCCATCCTATCTATCCAGCCATTCAGATAGTTCTGGCTTTCAGCTGACCTCATTTCCCTCACCCTCGTGTTCATCCCATTCATGTTTTCGTTCTTTCTCCTCCATTCAGTCTTTCCCCCCTCCATCCTCTCTTCGCCTCACGTTTTCATTCATCCCCTTTCGGGCTCTGCTCACCCCACCCGCGGCAAACGGCAGCCACAGCCTGGAGAAGCTGAGGCAAGGTGCGTGTGGAGGAATTTGAGCCAACCAAGCAACGAGGCACATGGGCATGGGGGGGGGTATGGGCACCTTAAAGACAAGGAGGGAGGATTGCCTGTAGCAATTTGGGGGATGATGGTGGAACCTCTCCCTTCCCATTTCCTTCTCTTTAAGGTTTAGGGTGTCCTCTCTCACTCTCTCTCTCTCTCTCTGTGTGGAGGAGGAGGAAGGCAACAACAGCAGGAATGGTTGTGGTGATATTTCAGCATCAGTAGTGGATGTGTGAGGAGAGGGAGGGAACCGGGGGAAGGCTGCCTCAGCCACCAAAAACGTGACCAGCCTGTCTGTATTGCTGGATGCAGTGAGAGCCTGAGGCGAAAAGAGTGGAGACACACGTGGGAGCTAAAAATAAAGCCTCCCAGCCCCCGCTCCCACTGGCTGGGGGGCACAAGGAGCTAAAAATACTTCACATGCCATGAGAGCGACTGAGGCTCCCTCCTGTGTACGCTGACCTGTGCTGGGCTTTGATGCAGCTTTTAAAAGTCAGGGGAAAGGAGGAAAAGGGGGACGGGGATGGGGGGGGGAAACAGAGTGGATTTGGGTCCAGGAGGCACTTCCTTTCAGCCTTGGACCACAAACGGCACCAGCCAAAATCTCCTTCAAAAAACAATTGTTTTCATCTGCAACCAGTTGTTTCTGTAAACTCCCAATAATGTCTCTGAGGCAGGCAGAAACCGTCTGGGCTGGGGTCCAAATGCTACAGAAGGAGTGAGTTTAAAGGGGTGACCAGAACCACAGAAGGACAGAGGTCCAGTGATTTTAACCATGGAGGTGGGCAAAGCGCAGCCCATGAGGTGTCATTGGACTGCATGTCCCATCAGGCCTGGGCCTTGTAGCCAATGGTGAGGAATGCAGGGAGATGCCATACAGTGGCATCTCTGGCAACGCCATCACTGTGGGCCAAGACAAAGAGACTTCGTTTGGGCTAAGCAGGTTCAAATAATGCCAGAAAGATGAACAAGTTTTTTTTTCTTGGCACAGGTTTTCATGGACTGCAGCCCACTCCTTCTGTGAATCAGTTGAAATGGGCTGCAGTCCATGAAAGCTGGTACCAAAATTCAATATGTTAGGTATTTAGTATTTCAGAAATCCTGGAGAAGAAGCTGGAATTAAAAACAACAACAACAACAAAAACCCAAGGCCCTGCCCATCCTTTAATTCCATGATCTCTCTGACTCTGGCACCAACCCAAGATGACGTGTTGCCTGAGGCAAAGGACAAAATGGCCGCTGCACAGAATAAACAGGATTGACTGTAGCATCTCCCTTCATTGTTGGCAATGGCCTAAGTTTTTCCATCAAGCCCAAGGACAGCAAGCTAGTTTAAGGGGTGAAGGACAGGCCATATAGTGCACACACATGTGTTTTTCAAAAAAGGCAAAGGCACAGGAAGTTGTTTTTTCCACCTGAGGCAGCTGCCTCTTTCTACCTAATGATAGGACCAGCTATCCTGTCCCTCCAGCATTGATAATTCTTCTTTGGCAGCTTGGGCATTAAAAGGTGGCTGGGTAAACGGGTCAGGAATGGTGGCTGGTGACTGATTTCACAGGGGCCATTCTCTCTATATGGCCCTCCTGGGGGGCCCTGGTACATTTGAAGGGGGGGCACGGACTGGAAACATTTCTTCACACACTACCTTCTGAAGTTTGTTATGTGACTTTACAATCCTGATTCAGTCTATATTTCTTTCACATTGTGTTTATGGCTGTGGCAAAAAAAAGGTTGAGAATAAGTTTGAGCTTTCTAGGAACTCTCCACAGTGCTCCATGTTATCCACAAACTTGTTTCAGCACCATGGACAGCTTTTAGCTTACAAAGGAGAGTAGATTCATCAGTTCATCTTTGCAAGATTGGAATCATCACCATGTTTAGAATGTTATGTATATGTGGAGCAGAAATTAAGGATACTTGTTGTGGAGTAAGATCTGGTATATAGATTGTCTGAAATGACAAGAAAGAGACTAGTGGATTAACAATGTTTAATTAGCATAAAGTCTCATATGCTGCAGCTCACTTCCTCTATTGTATTGGTGAAGTGGGCTGCAGTCCAGGAAAGCTTAGACCAAGTAAAATTTGTTAGTCTGTAGAATACAGTTAGAGTCTTTGTTGATTTTTGTGTGACAGACCATGACTATACTCTTGGAGATTATCTGGAGAACAAGAGATATTGTTGCTAGATGAATAATAAAGCTGATTTGCTTTGTTCCGGTGCCCAACAAACAAACAAACAAAACAAAAACAAAAACAAAAAACACGCCAAGACAAAAACAACCCCCCCCCCCGATCTGTCAAAACAGCAGATGATGCTTTTTTATTTCTTATATTTTGGTGGAACGGCAATAAGCACCTTCAAATACCTGAAAAGCAGACTGCTGTTTAAAAGCAGCAGTGATTGGTTAGAGAGCTGATGGTCCTTCTGAGTATACATCTGCTGGGATTTCTTTTTAAAGTGGTTACATACTCACTGGTCATCTGTTGGGGTTTTATCCTTTTGCCACATTTCTTTAGGTAGCCTGCATCTGCCCAAGGCCAGGGGAAACACAGCAACAGCATCCGAAGCATGGTTACCCAAAAGGAATAGTCCCAGTGAAGGACGTGTTAAAGCAACCCTTACGTAAGTCCCATTGATTCATCAAGTCTACTCTATTTGGGAGTAATAACGACATTTACCTAGCATGCAGAAGGAGAGGTTGGGAAAGGCACGTCTCCCTCTCAACAACCTCCACAATTCTTCAGTCAGCATGGTAACTGAAAGGGTCTGGAAGTTATATTGCAAAAAAGGTAGCTTTTCCTTCCTGTCAGAAGTCTGTTCAGCAGGTAACTACTTGTGCCTTGCCAAGGAAAGGACAATAGAGGGCACACAACCCTGCATAACACGTGCATGTGTCTGTTTGTATCTAGAGAGGCTGTTTTGAAATAATTGCTGGATTTTCAACCAAATAAATAAGTAAATCAACCAATCAATCTGTATTTGCCCATAGTGTGTTATTTGCTGTCCAGGAGCTTAACTGCTGCCGTCCCTGCTTGCTCTGATCTTCTGACAATGCTTTATCTTTTAATCAGGTTTTGACTGGAAGGTTTTTCAAAGAGAGGACTTTCCTGTCACAACCATCAAATGAGGAACTGTCTTTCGCAAAGCACAACATGTAAACACTCAGGTGGGGCTGTAACTCCTCCGTTTCCACTCAATAAGCCATATGGGTGAATGTACAAGGGACTTAACTCTTCTCTCAATCCCCTCCCCTTTAAATGTAAGATTATGTGTTTTCATTTTATTTTTAGGCTGATATTGTCTTATAAGCTTTTAAAAAAGCAAGTCTCTGATACTGGAAGGGCTACAATCCTATACAAGCTTACCTGGCACTGAGAAGTCCCATTGGGCTCAGTAGATCATACTTCTGAGCTGATCTTGTGTCAGTTTGTGTGATCAAGAGGTGAAACATATGAGTTTGCTCTGTGAATGGACTGCTCATCTTTTCTTTTAATGTAAACTGGCCTCTGATTATGATTCAATCAATTTGTAAGGAAGGCAATGTTTAGCCCTCTCCCTGTTTCATTCTCCCATCAGTTCCATTTCCCTTTCACTTCATTTATTCTCGTAGCCTTTTGGACCCCCATGCCAGTTTCAAGACAAGAGTTTTAAGCTGCAGTCCTACAAGTGCTTACATGAAATGTAACAGGTCTTTGTTCATAGGAGATGTGCACAGGTTTACAATGGTCACGCAGGGGGCAATGGCACAGGGCTTTGCTTTGCTGTGCTCTTCTGATCAAGCTCAGCCATGCTAGAGTACCAGCATAAAGACAAACATCGGGAAATGAACAGCAATTCCCTCCTTACAATATATACATTTTCCTCTAGTGCAGAGTTTTTTTTTTCCTCGCAAGTTTGCATTGCTCGTTACATTTTATTTACCAGAAGCCCTTTCCTGACCTGCAAAGTCAGTGGCCAACTAGGCTCAGCATGATGGGACATGTTGTGAACCAAACACATCAGAAGCACACCAGGTTAAGGTAGTTGGCATAGGAAGTGTGTTGTGTGACTGGAATGAAGCTGGGCAGCATTTTATGTACATTTGGTGTTGGACAAATGTGTGAAATGGGCAACTGGTTGTGCTAGGCAGTTTTCCATCTGATGTTCACAAAGTTGGATACTGTATATACTGTATATAACTATATATATTATAACTATATATTGGTTGTATCAATGCTAATTTCACAGCCAGGGAAGAGGAAGAGCATGGAGGAGAGAGAAAGGACTGCAAGTACAGTATAGAGAAGTGCAGACATCTTACATTGTCCTTTCGGAAAGAAACCAAAGAGGAGTGGGTTAATTGCCCTTTTAACATCCTTTGCTCAGTTCCTTCCTGGCTGGCTGCCTTAGGAAAGCGATAGGAGGTCTTTTTCTCAGTAACTCAAAAGAAAGGGGCAAAATTAAAGTGAATCAAAATGTCTAGCTGTGCCAACAGCTACTGCCAGGCCAGAAGACCTTTTGTCCTACCTGTACCATTCAGTCTATGTCCTGTCTTTGCCATTTATATTTCTCCATTAGCAGGAATGGGGTTTTTCTGGAGAATCAGAAATGAACTGAATACTGGCACAGACTGGGATTAGGACTGGGTTGGAGCATCTCTGAAACAACACCAGGTGGGTCGTATGCCTGAGCATGGAGAATGTGTGTGGAGAGAACTAAGGCACATCCCTAAATGAGACGGGTCTAGATCGTTGAGTAATGCCTTGTAGAATGCAAGCCCTTTCTCTTTAGGAGAGAGTCGTAAACAGCAACTTTCCTTACATATCCAGCTCCAACTTAATCACAGACATTGATCTACTTTGTACAATGCATTGCAGGTTCTATGTTCCCTTTGGCTGGTTGGATTTATTCAGTAAAAGCAAGCTTTCTTTCCCCAGCACGTATGTCTATGCATCCCTGTGTTTCAGAAAGGAGGGAACCTGCCAAGGAAATCAAAGAAAAAAAGTTTTGACTACAGTTTTCCCATAAAAACCAAAAAATTCAGACCAGGCCCCCAACCCCACCCTCATGTACCTTAAGATTCACACGAAACACAGAAGCTTAGACTCCTTTGTTTGCATACGGCTACACCAATTAAATAAAAAGAGAGCCCCTTCCTTCAGATATGGAACAATGAGACTGGACAGGCAAATAAAAATTCACTGTATATACCTCTGCTATTTTTGAGATGCTGTTGTTCTTATGTGCTGTCATGTTGCCTCTGACTTACGCTGACCCTATGAATGAGAGATCTCCAAAATCTCTTGTCCTCAATGGCCCTGCTCAGCTCTTTCAAACTCAAGCCTATGGCTTCTTTTAGGGAGTAAGTCCATCTTGCACTTGGTCTTCCTCTTTTCCTGCTGCTTTCAACCTTTCCAAGCAAAGATGCTGACATGATTAAAAGATTGCTTTCCACTTTAGCTCTTCCACACTACTGAAGGTAAAGGTAAAGGTTCCCCTTGACAATGGAGTCCAGTTGTGTCCAATTCTAAGGGCTGGTGCTCATCTCCATTTGTAAGCTGAAAATCCAGTGTTTGTCTATAGACATTTCCTGTGATCACATAGCCGGCATAACTAGACATGGAATAACTAGACACACCTCCCTACTGAGGTAGTATCTATTCATCTGTATGCTTTCAAACTGCTAGGTTGGCAGGAGCTGGGACAAGCAACAGGAACTCACCCCATCGTGTGGATTCGAACTGCCAACCTCTTGATTGACAGCCTAGTGGCTCAGAGGTTTAACATGCAGTGCCACCTATATAAGACTAAAGTCTGCAATACTAAAGTCTTATATAGTGAGTAGAATGGCTGCAGGAATTATGTTGTAGTGTTTACCTGTGGTAGAAGAAGACTGTGTTAATAGTCCTATGTTTTTTGTGAGGAAGAGGAGGTTGATACGTTGTCCAAATTTCTTTGCCTTTGGGGTATAACTTCCACCACAACATTTTGCTTCAAAATGAAGTTTTTAGTGTCTTTGGAAAACTGTAGTAGGCATCCTTCAGTCTCGAAAGACTATGGTATGGAGGACTTGGAACAGCGTCTAGTGTGGCTGAGGAGGCCAATTCGAGAGTGACAATCTCTTCCACACTGAAGACAAATCCAATCTGTCCCCTGTCCAGCTCCCTGGTTTTGCTGCTTTTGTGACTTCCTCTTTGCCTTGGCCTGCTGGACAAGGGTCTCTCAAATTGGGAGAGGCCGTGATGTAACGCCTGCCTCCAGGCTGAACACTCAGATGTCAAGGTTTCCCATCTGTTGAGGTCCATTCCTAAGGCCTTCAGATCCTGCTTGCAGATATCCTTGTATCGCAGCTGTGGAAAACTGTAATTAAAAGAGTAATAGCTATCTTGTGAGGCCTTGGAACTGTAACTAATTACTTTTAAAAAGCAACTTTCCCACCTTTCTGATCCATTGCAAATAATTGTGTGGCCTGTGAAGAGATATAAACCTACTTTAGGTTTGTTGAGTGCTTGGAGAGTGGAACAGACCCACCCCACTGGACAGGAAACTTCAACGGAGGCGACTTCTCATTTTGGACTCTCTACCATGAATGATCTCAAACGTGCTTGACAACAAAGCACAGGCCATATTCCATAGTAAGGCTGCAATATTACCCTGCATTTTGTCTGCTTCTTAGCAAGACTATTGGATGTTACCTGTACAAAATGGATGTTGCAAGAAGATTTGAGAGATAGGTTTGTTCTGTTCGATTGCTTGATATTGGTGGTGCAGAAAGAGCTGAATAATATAAAGACACACTGAATATGTCTATTAATTATCTTTGTTTCTGAAACTGATAGCATCATCTCTTGCAACAACCGTCTTTTAAGAAGGGACAGAGGCTGTCAAAAATAGTCTCGATATACCCTCTGGTGTCAGAAAGGGGAAACTACAATTCTGAGCAACTTTTAAAGAACTAGCAAAAATGTTTGTGGCCGTTCAGAGACCAACAATTTTTAATCTGGCATACATTTTCACAGACTATAATCCACATCTGAACAAGATGTCACAAGATTCTTTGTTATTTTTCATATAGGTCCTTCCCTGGAAAATTTATCACAATGCACTGGGAAGGTTTGCTGGGCTCAGGGGTTCTGCTTTTAGCCGCTCATCCACACTACCCTGTTTGCCCCAATGTGGGTGGACCCAGGATAGTCAGTTATGGTCAGGACTATGGAACCAGCATGGCACCAGTGCCTCCCAACACCCCAGTCTTCCCTGACTTGACAGTGCTTTAAAAGAATCGAAAAATTCACAAGGCTTGGCACTTTCAGCGTAGACTGCTTTCACACCCACAAAAATATCAAAGCTTCCAAGTAGCTGAATTTAGCACCACAAATCCAGACCCTTGGCTGGAGAGATTTTTTTATATTTTATTAAAGATAATAAGACAAAAGTTTCCAAAAAGCATTTGGATCAAAATACAGTTGAGATAAAGCTAAGGCAATGAAGAGGAGACATCAGAAAATAAACTAAACTAATTGCACATTAGCGTAGAATCAGCACAGTTCTGAAACATATACAGAGTACATCCTTCCAGGCAAGACATAGCAGACAGCACCTGAGCATAGAATCTCCTGAGAGGTAAGTTAAGCCAACTAAAGCAACTACTGAACCCCCCTTTTTAAACATTAAGTATCCCATTCTAGACCTTTCCAGATGGTCTACCCATCAGGCTTCAAGTTCTTTTGATTGTTAAAAAAGACCAGAGTCATTTCTGACTTCTCGCTTCACAAGGCTGAAATCACCTCCCAATTAGTTTGGCAGAAGACTGGCTTGGCCTTGGCCTCGCTTGCTGGTGATAAACTGGAGGTGTTGCTACCTCTTTGTTACCAGGTAGACACTGACCACCACACTTCTCAGGAAGCTTTTCTGAGTCATTCACAAAGAAACCTGATTTTCAAAAATGGATTCCATGTTCCCCCAATGTCACAGTTTCTTCACACCACACCTTTCCACACCTTTAAAAATATGCTTCTTAAATACCATTTCTGGTGCTTAATTGTACCAAAGGCTGGAGTGTGGATTGCTAGTTTTAAAAATAATTAATCACAATTATGAGATTCCAGATCTCAAAAATAATTAGCTATTGTTACTTTTATATTTTAAAAAGTAAATCTTTACTTTCCAGTTTTGCTTAAGAAACTAAATGAAATAAAGAAAAAAGATCTTAATGCTGCAAGAACACAAGTTAGAAGGCTTTCAGGACCAAGGGCTGTATGCATGAATAAACATATTTGTTCCCTTTCATCTTCCATCTCTCTCTCTCTCTCTCTCTCCCCCCACCCCCCGTTCTGCAGTTCCTTTTGATGATGTGTTAGTGGCCACTTTGTAGGACAAAAGCCAGCTCTTATTGTTTCTATTAGCAACTAGTATCCAAAAGCAAATACTTCTCAGATCCCAGAGGTCCTGTTTATTATGATTGTGTTATTTTAAGGTGAACTTCCCAGAGTAGTGCTGCAATACTAATGGAAGAAGTATATAAATGATAGTAATAAAGAAGTAATAAAGAAATATTGTTAGTAGACAACTAAATGCTTCCTGGAAGCCCATAAGCAGCAAGTGAGCACAACAATACCACCAATACCATCAAAGCATAAATAAGTTTTTTTCCAGCTACATTGGCCATGCTGGCTGGTTTTGGGAACTGTCATGCATGATTTCTGCTTTCCACTCACGTTGCCTGATGACTTATTTAAAGGGTTGAAGAATTTTGAATTCTTGGTTAGTTTGCTGTAGCTGCACAGCAGAAATGCAGGGATTCACAGAGTAGAATTAGTGTCAAGTTTCCCAGAATAGTCTACCCCTTTTTCTCATCAACTGGCACTTATAATCTCACTAACTCACTCGGAGACATTCGTTGGAGAAGGAATAAAAACTGTTTCATTTACTCGCAGACGTGTGTAGCCCTCTCAGGAGAATAAACCTTCTCCGGTGTGAACAGAAACATCCCTCAAGTGAGAAGGCAAATACATGCACTGAAGATAAGAACCAAACCACTCCAAATTCCCCTGTCTGGACAGACCCTTAGTGCCCTCCGTAGATTTCTGGACTACAGGGCCAGGGAAGGCATGTCCTCATGATACATGTGAACGTGCAGTGTGCATGAGAGGCAGGGAGGGAGTAGAGAAGCCAGGCATTTTTAGCTGGTGGTTTTCAAGTCGACTCATTTAGCTCTTGAAATGCTGGCTGAGTGTCCTTTACCCTCCCTTTGCCTTCCTTGTTCCTCCAAATACACAGAAAGAGTAAGAGAGGAGGAATGGTGGGTTCTGGGATAAACTGCCACCTGGAAAAGCTTGACCTGGAGAATGATGAACCTCTGTCCATACCTCCAGAGATCCCTCACTCTTGTCCTGCTCCCTGCTGAAGAGCCAGGGATTCAAAGAACAATAATAGGTGAACCTCCATGGGCCAGACTAGGAACTTGATAAGTCAGATTTGGCCTCCCCTCCTTTGGTTGCATGTGAGTATGGCAAGAGGTGCAGAGCACAGTTCCGGATGCTTCTAAATGCAAGGTGCTCTAGTGTTGTCACCTGCAGTGTTTTCAGGTCCAGATTCCACCATGATTCCAAATGCACATCTAGAGAGGACATTCTTAATTTCAGTCCCCTAGATCTGAAAGGTGTAAATGCTGCGTTTTGGTTTACCAACCTGCCAGCTGAAAACCAGGACTTTCTTCTGAAGGTGGGCAAAACGCAGCACTCTTACATGTTGTTGGACTACAACACCCATTAGCTCTAGCCACCATCATACTCAATGGTGAGGAATGCAGGAGATAGCAGTCTACAGATTTTGGACTGCTCTTTGGTCTCTCCTGCTCTAATCACTAGTGCAATTGCTGGAAATGTGTGGTGGACAGGCTGCATTTGAACTGCTTGTAATTCAGCTCCAAGGCCCTGTATGCTAAATTTCCTCCCGTTTGGTCGAAGAACACTCAGCTATGCAAAGCTTCCATCGCCTGCAGTATATCTTCATAACCACCACGTCCTTAAATTTTTATTTCCTCCTAATTTTTTACTTTGCCCAAAGAACAGTTCACGGTGCCTCAAAAACTGCAGCCTCCAGCATCTGGGACATTAATTCAATAATGTGCTGTCAGTAACAATTTGTGATCTTATACATAGTGTCACGTCTCACTTTGTCCTGTGGAAGGTCAAAAGACAGGCTGTATTTTTACTTAAATATATGGTGCAACTTGTAGATATTCAGGCCACTCTGAAATATGTGGCCTGCCTTCTCTTTCCCCACAAAACTGGTTACAACCAGCAGATCTAGATAGAGGCTCAGGCGGTGAGATTTAAAGTAGCTTGGCATTAAAACAGTGTTCCTGGGCCATTTCAAAAACTGTAGGAAAGTTTCATGGCAGACAAGCCAAACTCAGTTTTGGACTACAGTTTCCAGAATCCCCCAGCCAGCATGACCATCATGTGGCCCATCAGAGTAGGGGATCCTGTGTCCAAAAAAGTAACTTTCCTAAGCTGCAAGACTAGATATATGGAATATCTCTGATGCTCTTCCTTCAACAAGTTATATTCACAGGAATGACAGGACACCCTGAACTGTTCTTCCTGCTGTTCTTCTGCCCATCCCAGTGTTGTTAACTGGAATAGGTTGCCTGTTAACTGGATTTAGGGGGCTTTGGTAGTAATGTGTCCATGTGCATGCAACATATAATCATTATGATCATGATCATCATCATCATGATCATCATGATCATGATCATCATCATCATCATCATCATTCAAGTCGCTTCCGACTTATGGCAACCCTTTTCAGGGTTTTTCAGATATTAAGTACTCATTTCCTTCTTCTGGGGGTACCCTGGAACTGTACAGCTTGCCCAAGGTTACACAGGCTGGCCCTACTCACAAGAGGCACAGTGGGCAATAAAACTCGCAATTGCTGGCTCACAGTCTGATATCTACACCACAGAGCTCTCATATATATATGAGGGAATGCTGGAAATCCACACTGTCCTCCTCATTTTCTGTGTGTACGGACATATTACTTTGCAACAATGAAACAATGGGCCTTCCCATTGTGTCATTGTTGCAAAGGGGCTGTCTCTATGTTTGTCCCTAAAATCCCAGGCAATATATATATAAAATGAACACAGTACACATACAAATAACTCTGGACTGTACTAGTGAGCCCTGACACTAATTTGGAGTGGGTAGGAGATGGGTGGCCAGGCTTCAAAATCTCCACCCACAATAATATCAAACTTTTTTCTTCTCCACTGTGGCTCACGTTGAGACTGCTCACCATCTGGAAACCTGGGCAAACGCAGCAATTATTTGAGACTTCAGCTGGTGGCTTGTGATCAGATAGCCTTACCTTGGTGGCATAACAACCTGAAGCTCACAATGAGCCATTGGGTTGGCTCTTGATCTAGTGGTATTTAGTACAGACTCACTGACATCAGTTTAACTTAAATTAATCATGACAGCTGTCAGTCTTACTGATTTCATTAGGTCTCCTTTCCATTATTACTCTGTCTGGATAAAATCCACTGGGCCCATTGATCAATTGGTTCTC
This sequence comes from Pogona vitticeps, assembly GCF_051106095.1. Taxonomy (NCBI): domain Eukaryota; kingdom Metazoa; phylum Chordata; class Lepidosauria; order Squamata; family Agamidae; genus Pogona; species Pogona vitticeps. Next base: position 101,843,933 of record NC_135788.1, read on the forward strand.
TATGAAAATATTCTCGCTGTGTTTGTTTGCGGCTGTTATTGATGGCTTAAGGGGTGTGTGTTAGGTATTCTGGGTACCCATCTATAGGATCTGTGGACTGGACTAGAAAGGATAGTTATGAGAAAACCCTAGTGTGCTCACAAAGGAGGTGGCACCTCTTGATGATGGATCAGTGGCCAGAATCCCAACTGTACATTTTTGCTAGTGGAACTTCAGCAGTGTAATTTTCAGCAGTGAACTGCTATGGGGTGAAGAAGTAGGTATTTTCTATCACATGCCAAGTCATGTGCTTTGTGTGTGACTGAAAATGCTTATCCCAACTCCTTAAATTCCTGGCGATACATTGCAAGTACTCCTATTGGTGGGCTTAATTAATTGGCTGCTGACCAGCGTTTTTCCACTTTAACCTGAGCCTAGATGGGCCTCCTTGGGGAATGTAGCTTTGGATCATTGGTGCCATTGACTATGCCAGCTGAAGTCCATGGAACTTGCATTCTACGAACACCAGGAAGGCTACAACTTGCCACCCGTCCTCAAGAACTGAGAAGATTCTGCCATCTGAACTCTGCACACACAGTCCACGTCACACTAATCTCCATATGGAAATCTAAGAAGGTTTAACTAGTGGGATAATTGAAGACGAAGGGCCACTGCTTTCTTTTAGACACGGCTCACTATAACTTTGTAAACATTGTAAGACAGGAAGTGGAAGGACTACAGTTCCCATGAATAATGGGTTATTTTGGCCAGGGCACATAGATGCAGCAATCCAACAGTATACAACATTTCCCACTTCATTAGATACCTTGAGTTCACAATAAGCTATAATCCAAATTGTTTCACAGTTTACTTTATAGTCAATGCAGTTTGCATACAATATGCTACCATTTTTTTTGTATGTGCATTGTGACTCTGTCTTATACATCTAATTCCCTATTTATTTACGTATCTGCAGTGACTTAAACAAGACTTTCAGATTTATTACACATGTAAGTCACCTAGGCTTATTGCTACTTACGCCATCTCCCTCTTGACCCATCCACATAAAACATTCATTTCCCTCTATGTATCTGACCATACAACTACTCATACACTCATGCTGTCAGTCTTTTGGCACTATCCACATGGCACAAGACTTAAATTGATACCAACAGTGCCAAAGAGTGACAAAAACCCTGGCTTTCTGTTTTGTTTTTTAAATCCTGTGGTTTGTTTATGTGTTTCACTCTGTATTGGGAGCAGGAATCAGGCAACAAGGGTTTCTCAAATCAGAAGATTTCACTGTAGCCCTAATAGACTAAAACAACACCAATGAAAAATAAAAATTGAGTGAAGACTCATTTTTAAAAGATTTCTTCAACATTTTTGAATGAGTAGTTATGATACTTGTCTATTTTGCAAAGTGTGTTAGAAATGGGATTGAGTGCTAATCTCTGATCATTGCCTTAAAAACAAACCTCCTGGAGAGTTAGATAGATAGATAGATAGATAGATAGATAGATAGATAGATAGATAGATAGATAGATAGATAGATAGATAGATAGATAGATAGATAGATAGATAGATAGATAGATAGATAGATAGATAGATAGATAGATAGATAGATAGATAGATAGATAGATAAACAGCTGTCTGCCCCAACCCTGCTCTGTGTAGTTTCATACATCCTTTTTTTGCTGCAACACATGGACATATAATTGCTCTGGCAAATCTTATTCAGAATAACTCTATCTCAAATCAATATGACCACTTCTATTAGTATTACTGCTGCTACCAATACTACAGAAATAGTTTAAATAAATAAATGGCAGCAGCTTCTTAAGAATCTTTTCCATTTATTTTGCAACAGCAAATGCCTCCTGTATAACAAACACAGGAGGAATTAACTTTGGCTCTTTGCCAGTTCTTGTCTCCTTAATAATGATTGCTGGCCGTCTAGTCAATAAAAGGAACTCATCTGGCATTATAAATCTTAGGCATACAGCACCGATTAAGGGCAGCTACTAGACTAGAACGTTCATCTACTTGGAATTTCTGCACCTTTCCTGCAGCCATGTAGTTTTCCAGCAGGTGGCGCTGCTCCCCTAGGAAGCAGTGAGGAAGCTGAAAAGCAGCAGCTGCTGTGCTAATGCTTAGAGGTGCCCTCTGCGTCATTTTCAGGACCCTTTAGCAGATGGACCTCCCAGCTCCAGATCGGAGAAACGGGTGCTTTCCAAGATGCTGCACCTGAGTCATAGTTTGTCTCGTTCTCACGGGATCCGGGTTGTATCAGTTATGCATCAGGAAGTGCCTGCAGAAATCGGTTAGTTCCTTGCGCTGGAAGAAACTCGTGGGCTCTCCCTGACGCGTGCTCACCTCCTGTCTCAGAATGTCTGTGAACATTCCGTGACAGCACACCACCTCTTTCAAAGCCTAATGGAGACAAGTAAGTGAGAACCGGTGGAGGCTCTTCTTGATTGGCCTGAAGAGCTGTGTCAGTGTTCCAGAGTCAGTTGTATCACACTGGGACACTTCATTGCCCATGAGTTGCATGCAGCCCTCTGAGCCTTTAGGGTGCTCCAGGGGCTGAAGGAACTGAACTTTGACGCCATCTCTTCCAGAAGAAAAAAAATGCCAGAATCAAGAACCATCCTTCCACGTCGCTGAGAAAATTTTCCTCCTCATCTATTGAATAACTGAGGGTCAGCCATGCCAGCCTCCTCATGAACACCACATCTGACAAGGAACTGTTTTGGCAAGCTGGGGCAAGCTGGGTCACTATCTTCCAGTCCTCTGAAACTGGGCTTCATAATTTGCATAATATTCAACACAACTCTCATCCTAGATAAATTGAAGTCCCTTCTGTGCTTCTGTGAGCCTGGAACATTGACCTCACAGCCAAAGGGTCACAGTGGAAATGGAGATTTCACACCTCCCTCTCATCTCCTGCTATCAAACACTTAAAAGGAGAGAGTGAGTTGGGGAGCAGAAATCTCCATGCTGATCTCGTTTATCTTTATTAGAGGACATCTCAAAGCTGCCCCCAAAAGGGATACTAACAACAGGAATCCTAACTTGAAAGGACTCAAGCCGGCTTCTTCCCAGGGAGTCCTGTGGATCTGGGAATAGGGCATGGCATCATAGTCAGGAAAGCTGCTTTAGTCCTGAGCGACCATGATAGGAAATTAGATGAGTTGGCAATAGGTGCTTAATGATCCATTCTCTTATATAAAGGGGGATTAGGGAAATTAGTGAGTTCCTTAGTACCTCTTAGGAGAGCCAGGCTTTGTTCCCTTAATACTTGAAGGGACTCAACCTGACTCCCAAGTAGACCCAGATTCCCTTTGACAGCTTGAGATGCTGTGCCAGGATTCTGTTCTCTGTGCATGCCCTGGACAATGCTAGTAGCCCCCCTCAATGTGAGGATAGGTAAGGGGAAGAGGCCAGGCCCTGTGGCTGTCCTCCAAGAGAAAATAATGGCTGGGGAAATTCAGGAAGAACAGCCAAGGGATGGCTATTGCTGCGCCCTGAGACCTGACTGCTGAGGAAGATGGTTTGTTCTGCCTATCAGTAGAGCCAGATGTGGATGATGCCCATATGCATGCATGCACAAACATACATTGGTTATACAATTGGGCCGAAGAGTTCTTTCTGCCAAGAGAAAAGATGGATGGGTAAATGGATGATGAATCACAGCTTCTCTCACTAAGGCTGTCAAAGGACTGAGCTACATCATGAGCAAGGGGGAAAAAAAGCATGTACACTGCTTATTGTGTGATTTTTACATTACACTGTCTGAGATTGCTGGCCTGGGGGCTGCTTATGTTCACCACAAAGTAAGTGTGATTTAATGTAACGTGGGAACATTCAAATATACACCCCCTTCTCTGTGTTCTGAAGGTCTGAATGACACAATGTTCTGAGGATTTTCTGAATACACGAATCAAGTATGGGCGAGCTTCGGAAGGTCTGCTTTGCTGTTGTCTACTTTTCTGTGTACCTTGAGAGGCAATCTTGCAAGGGTGAATGAGCTGTTAATCAAGGCTGGCTGATTCTATACTAGAGAGAGCATCCAATTACCTTCTGCAGGTATTTTATTACTTCCAGTGCAAGAGCAAGCAGAAGGTCGCATAGGATCTGCTGGTAGATTTCCAGGTGATCTGAAATGGGTCTGCCAGGACAGTGCTTAGAAAAGTTACTTTTTCAGACTATAGATCCCAAAATCTTTGTGCTGGCAGGGTCTAGAAGAGAACAACTTTGGTCTGATTTTGGTCAGAATGGTTTCTGACCTGAATTAGGATGGTAGGAAGTATGAGGTGGCTGCCTCAGGCAGCAGATTTTGGATGTCATGCAGGGATCACCAAGAGTTAAGCCATTTAATGGTTTGTTACTCTTTTTTTTCTCCCAAAATAATATGGCTGGCTTTTAGTTGGCTTGGCCTCCACAGATGAAAGAATGTGCCCTTCCCTCGATCTTACCACCCTCAAAGGTGCATTTGGTGGGGACATGGGAGAGGGTCTTCTCTGTTACTGCTCCTAGGCAGTGGAACTCCCTCCCACAAGAGGACAGGCTGGGCCCCATCTTTGCTGCCTTTCCACAAGCAGGCAAAACCCTTCTTTCTTCAGGCAAACTTTCCTTCAGTGACTGGCAGCCATTTGCCTTTTGCAACAGAATTTACATACATAGGATTTTAGCCCAAATGGCCCAGTTCTTCTTTATTTAACCTTCATTTTTAGCCATATTCATATTTTCAAAATACATCCATGTCCTTTCCACAATGTTTACAAAGACACTTGCAAAGCTGGGAAAAGCTGGGAAAACTGTTATCCAGAATGAACCAAACACAATGCAAGATAGATAGATAGATAGATAGATAGATAGATAGATAGATAGATAGATAGATAGATAGATAGATAGATAGATAGATAGACAGACAGACAGACAGACAGACAGACAGACAGACAGACAGACAGACAGACAGACATAGACAGACAGACAGACAGACAGACAGATATGGCTGGATTTTTTTTTAAAGATACTGGAATAGAGCACCAACAGGTGGGAAGATAAACAGGCACATCTCTATTTTCTCTCTCTTATCTATTACAGATCTACATGTGGACTAGTACTCTTAGGCATCTTTCCTCCTTCTTCTGATGCCACTTCCTGTTTTCCTCTCCTTTTAGTTAAAGAGAGGCAGAGTCACATGGTTTCTGCACAATGACTGCCTGACCATGCCTCAGCATGGAGGACTTCTCGAAATATGTTTAGAGGTTTCTGTAAATAAGTTTATACTAACTTGCTTTTTCCCCTGCATTATCCATGAATGGATCTCCTTTAGTGGTAGTTTCCAGAGTGCTTATTCCTACTTAAATACAGTAGTTGCACCATCATAAATACCAAATACCGATGACACCCTGCTGTCCAACGGGTAGAGTGCACAGTGACTTCACCAGAACACGGAAGCCTCACATCTGCTTCCCAGTTTCCCCACAGTTGCCTAGTAAGATGAAACATCAGCCACGGAGTGAAAAGCACAATGTTATTAACAACTCTGAGCGGCAAGTCTAGGTTTTAGCTTGTGCAGAGAGGCTGAGAGAACGAGATCACAGGATGTATGATTTGCAGGCAAAGAAGAAAGACCAATACAGAAGAAACAAATTGTGAATCCTGCCCACTAAGGGTCAATTTACTACCTTGCTACACTTCAAGGGACAAAGAAAATAGCCTGAACCTTTTCTTTATTCATGGGTTGTAAAGTGAGAGACAGAGAGAGGGAGGGGTGGGGGATGGGGGAACAGTTTAACGGTCTGTGTGTGTGTGTGCATGCGCACTGAAGGTAAATTTTGCATTGCACCATCCAAAATGCACACATATATATTTTGGAAGCAATATTTGCAATCAGGCCAACCTAAGTGACCAAGCACATGTGAAACCAAAAATGATGGGAGGAGGGGTTTGGGATAAGGGAGCAGCAACTTGGGAAACATGTGTCTTGCATTCCTTCACCCACTTTGGTGGCCTGTGCCCCCCCTCCTGTTTACTGCTGAAGGTTGGGGGGCAAATGGTTGAGAACTAAGAGAATATCTTCTGGAAGACCTCAGGAACTGGGATCTGGTTTAAAGCAAGACATGGAAAAACTGAAAGTGGGAAAACAAGATGCAAAACTGGAAGCAAACTCCCAGGTGCTTCCCCTTAGGGTGGTCAGCAGTCCAAAAGTGGATTGGATAGTCCTCCTTTTGGACTTTCATAATAATAATATTATAATAATCTCTAAATTGCAAGGCTGAAAGGGACCAGCCTCTGTCAAGGAGGCACAGTGTGGAACCAAACTCCCAACCTCTGGCTTCGTAGCCCAGATTCCTAAACTATTGAGCTATCTCCCCGTTCTGTCCTGTATTTTGTCCAGACAGTGTAGAATTGAGATAGGGCGCTATGAGGAAGCGGTGATAGGAAGCCAAACATACACTGTTGGTATTCGTGTGCTGTATAGTGTGGCCAAGAGGCCACCATGCCATGCTGCCCGGCCAGGATGGAAGGCACCAACTGGATCAGGCAGTGCCTCTGCCCACTGTATCCTGTTAGTACTGGAGAAGAAAGAGGTAGCATTGTGTGGCAGGGGGCTGTTTTTTAATGCCTGGCAGTGAGGGAACTTCTCAGAGCCAAGGAATGATGGATCACTGCAGCGTCAGATGATTCTACTGGATGCCCTGCCCATCCTACGTTAGATCCAAGAGAATCCTCTGCAGAGAAGAATTTTTTTAAAAAAACCCCTCTTGTCCTACCTACCTCTCTCTCTTCTGATGGGGAAGGGTGGGGAGGAAAGCATTGCCACCTCCAATTGGTGGGTGGGCCATTTTTCTATCTTGGGTTGGCATGGCAGCATGATGGGGTGGGTGGCTGCCAAGATGGAGGATGAACGCAAGCGCTTGCCACGACGTTGTCCTTTACCCGAAGAAGGCGAGTTCCACCATGATCTCACTGCGTGACACAATTAGCTACCCGCTCTTAAAAACAGAAGTTTCTTTTTCCTAACAACTCATTCTTTTCTCCAGCTCCTTCTTTTAAAGGTATATAATAAAAAGAAGTAAGCTAGCAGCTGGCACGTTGATGTATTCAAAGTTAGCCTGGTTTGGGCAGGTGACCAGAAATTATAGCTATATTTGTATATGCAACTCTATTTCTTCTTTAAAAAATGAATTACTTTTAAAAAAAACCCCTAAAAACATAAGACTGAAATGGAAATACAAGAGGCCTAGAGACAAAATGTTTTTTCCCCCCAAAATAAAATAAAAGTATCTAAGAGTGTCTATTCCTGGACTTCTATAAAAGTCTTCTAAATATCTTAAACATATATCCATATGTAGCTATCATCGATCTATAACTGAAATTAGCATATGCAAAATTAATGCAAAAATGCTCCTTGTTGATTCTGAATGTCTTCCGCTTTGGTGATTCTGGTCCTTCACCTTCTGGTTTTTGGTGATGCTTATCCTCTTTCTTGGTGTTGTGTCAGTGGCCATCTGAAGCACTTGCCTCCATCTGTCCATCGGTAAGCCTACCCTGATTGCTGCTAAGTCTAAAATGTATTATGATCTTATGTGAGCAGCTATGTGGTCTATTGTGCAGCTCAGCCATCCTTATCATTCCAAGTCTCATTGACAGATTTTTTTTTCCTCCCTGTTAGTGGACATTTCCCCACTAAAGACAGCTGCAGCAGTCATTTAAAACAACAACAACAATAACAACCCAACTTGGGGATCAAAGTAAATGACCTCCCAGTGGGCTTGTTCTCTGAATGCCCATGGGATGAATAGAAATCTGGAAGTCTTTGATTATTTACAGCAGTCAGTATGTAGCGGCTGGCCTATGTGGGTTATGTTCTTAAAAGACGAGGTGATGTAACAGGCCACTCTTTGAACAGCTCAAAAGAAATTGAACCTGGAATTAAGTTTGTTTGCATTATAGCTGAAAACGGCCAGTTTTTGTGTTCTTTTCCATGGAGCGTTCTGTTTGGAGAAGCATAAGATTCTCTATGGAGAACATAAGACTCAGAAGCAGAGCTGGAAAAGTTAATTTAAAGAAGAGTGATATGCTGAAGCCATCCAGAATTGAGCATTGATAGGCTGGATGATGATCTGAGGCTCAGGACATCATATTTCAACTGGAGGACTTCGGCATGCCATTACATTTGTTTTTCTTAAAACTAATCATCCAAATTATTTTTTAAAAATGTTTATATAATGCTTCTAGGAAGAAGTAAGCTTTGACACCTAGTCTTGTACATTAAAATGCTGGTCAAGGATGTTCTTAATTTTTCCTAGGGTTTTTTGTGTGTGGTGACATTACAATTTGTTTTAATTGCTGTTGTTTTAATATTGATGTCTTATTCTTGCTTAAATTATTTGGTATTTTGAATTTTCTTCATAAGCTGCCTCAGATGTTCTATATCCTGCTTTACAATCAAATTAATAGTAATTAAGAAGATTCTTCATCAACAAGATGATGAGAGATCCTTGCTTTGTATTTCTGTGGGCTTATTGCCTATACAATAAATCAGTTTTACTCTTAGGGTGCAGTCACATATGCCAAAAGAACTCCAGTTATACAGATTCTGCCATTATTTAAATTTGTTTTGTAAATTTCCATTCACACAATACACAGGTAACATCAATTCATTTGACCACCAATAGTTTTTTTCCCCACCTTGCCGGCATGGCTTTTAAAAATTTATCTGATCTCGGTTTTCCTTCAATCCATATCATTTTTACGCATGTGAACATTGCTATCAATTTATTTATTTTGCAAACAGGTCAGGTTTTGGGGTGCCGTGGCCACTGCATGGCCACCATGCTTATACCCTATTTTAATTTCTTTTTTTTTAAAGTTGCTTAGCGATAAACCACTTGCTTTTTATTTTGTGTTTTTCTCCACTACAGTCTACTGATGTATCACTTAACTGATGTCTTCCCTATTGCAACCATTGTCCTCACTTTTGTACAGTTTATGAATCAAATTTCAATATTGCCTTCTACAATTTTACGTAATTACATGCCATCTTAGTGTTATATCATTTATGATTTTTTAAAAAGAAAATTTTAGGGGAGTGGAGACCCAGAAACAGGATGGCAAATGGATAGATTTATATAAGATGGCATGTGTAGCCCACAGAGCTGGTACAAATAGCAGGAAATGTACAGACTGAACTGACAGCCATGTGAATGGGTAGAGCAGTCTATGTACCATGTGGCTGGCTATACATACAACTACAGTATATAGATATTTAAAAAAGGAGGGGAAAGAAACTATCCAAATGGTCCGTGTGATTAGGCACTTCTGCTGGCTTCATGGGCACATCTTCCTCCAAAGAACCTTGGAAATTACAGTCCAGCAAGGGTGTTGAAAAAGATCTAGTCCCTCCCACAGAATGATACCTACCCAAAAGATGGCCTTTCCAAAAATACAGTCCCTTCCGTCTCTTGTGAAGGTGGATCCCTAAGTGCTCTTCAGCAACTTCAGCCTAACAGTGATTATCCACTCTAGTAAGGTTACAATGCACCATTTTCACAAATTGAATATTTTCATGCAGTTATAGGTCACTTAAATCCCATTGGTCAGAATCCTTTTGGTTAGCTACACTGGTGTCAGTGCAAGGGCATACACTGCCATGATGAATTGCTGCTAGTTAATAAGTCAGCTAGCTTGCCTCCCTTATTGCATGCCAAACAGTGAATAGGTATAAGATGAGGGATACAAGAGGCAACTTGTGGATATTCACTGTTGCAATTTACACCATCGCATAGCTGTCTGGATAGCTCAGTGACTTAGGTATCTGGCTGCAGAACCAGAGGTTGGGTGTTCAATTCCCTACTGTGCATCCCAGAAGAGCCAGCCTTTGTAGCCTTGGGCAAGCTGCACAGTCCCAGGGCACCCCCAGAAGAAGGGAACAGCAAGCCACTTCTGAGTATTCTCTACCTGAAAAACCCTAGAAAAAGTCACCATAAGTCAGAATTGATTTGACAGCACACATTTATTTATTTATTTATTTATTTATTTATTTATTTATTCATTCATTCATTCATTCATTCATTCATTCATTCATTCATTCATTCATTCATTCATTCATTCATTTAACTTACCAATAGAATTTTGGATGTTTTCAATGGGTTGGATTCAGGCTTAGTCATGCTTGTGAACATTACATGCTGTTAAGTCACTTCCAACATACTGCTGGATAGCTCAGCTGTTTGGGCATCTGGTTGTAGAGCCAGAGGTTGGGACTTCAATTGCCAACTCTGCCTCCTTGACAAAGGCTCGACTTGATGATCCATAGGGTCCTTTCCAGCTCTGCAGTTCTAAAATGATGATGATGATGATGATGATGATGATGATGATGATGATGATGATGATGATGATGATGATGAATATAATAGGATTGTCAAGGTATCTGAGATAGTTGAGGAGTGGTATACCATTGCCATCACCAACCCAAATGAGATTCCATGGCCATGAGTTGGACTCAGATCTCCTGCATCCCAGTCTAATAGTCTACCCACTACACCACAGGTGCATTTCAGTAGTCATGCTTAGAATAGACTTATTGACTTAATCAATTTTTTGATCCCAAGCAGAACAGACTCCTCAGACAACCTGTAGAAATTACCAGCCTTAAGATAACCATACTACTTTTTAAAAAAATATTTAAATGTTTTATTATGTGACTGTTTAATTGCCATTACATTTTATGAAGTTTTATGTGTTGAATTTATTCAATACTTGTAAAGATATTTTCTTATTGTGTCATGAACCACCCAGAGTAGTCAGGCTAGGTGGGCGGTATGCGGATTAAACAAACAACAAATAAATGGTATTTACATAAGCGTAGAACCACCATGTAGTAACTGATACCATGGATCTACTCTAGCCAGGATTAGCAATTGGATGTAGGCCACTAAATTCAAGTTACAAATCAGTCTTGATCCAGCCCCCAGATAATTCTAAGCATGTATACAGGAGATAGTATAGGGTAGCATATCATGGGACAGCAGAGGATTTATATAGATACCTGGTTGAAGAACAGTACAAAATCCTGAAACCACAAGAGCATCTTAGCACATGGAGGGTTTTTAGCACATCTCTTTCCTTTTAAATTCTTATTGAGGGGAAGCTTCCCAAGCATCATCCACTATCTGAATCCCAAAGTGGGGCAGTCTGTTTTACCACCTCAGCATTCTTTCACCTCATACATCTCGCCTAGCACATATAAACTTACCCAGCTTCAGAAAATGCCTAGTCTAGATTTTTGCCTTCATTTTTTGTTCCTGGCTTGGCTTTGGATGAACTGTCAGTAAGATCACATTTCTCCCAGTTGAGAAGTCAGGTCTCAAGCTCTTCTCCCACCGCCCGCTTCCTCTTTTTCAAAGTATCTTCTATTTGAGAGATTGTTTGATACAACCCTGACTGAAAGATAAAGACCAATTAGAAGGGAAAAGTCCAGGGCTTTGAGGTTCCCCATCAGTCGTTAGCATTTGGGCAGTAATCTTGGCAGGTGCACATAGGCTGCAACTCCATGTTCAGGAAGGTCCAGAGTTGCTTTAGGGCAATGTTGGTCGTTTCACGTGGTGGTGTGATCTTTAAAAAGTTATACTGGTGCCATTTTTGAGCTGCACCAGGACCTCCGCCCCTAGCCGACCAGTGCTGAAAGTCTTCATAGCTACTGATAGCACTGGGTCAGGGCTTGGTATGAAGCAAAAACAGAAGCTGCCTGTCAGGCAGGAACAGCCTCTCTGCCTGGGTGACTTACTGCAGGTTGTCTGAGACATGTAGTTCCTGCTTGAGTGGTCACTGCCTTCCCCCACTCCTGTGACATACACTGCAATTTTGCTGGATTTATGGGCATTGTTTCTAAGTTTGCATTTGTACAGATCCATTTGCACATACGATGTTATGCAACCCTTTCGTCCTCCTTTGGGGGATGTGTATGTGAGTCACCCCTGATTTGCTCTCACGTTGTCCACACCACTTTCCTTGAACCAGCTCACACACCTCAGCTGGCTGGGCCCCGGCCCCCTCATGGCTCCTACAAAAGACAGCAAGGAGATAATCAACTTGGTGACAGGGACAGCTTCCACTCAGGAACACGCCGGGCCAGACTGCACAGGAAGAACCTGTTCTCTTTGTGCAGATTCCTGCCAAGCCTCTCTTCACTTGGGCCCAGATCTCTGGGACCAGCGCCCATCAATCTGCCCCACAACCTGGTCTTCCTGGCGATTTCCCCTACAAGTTCCTCACTCTGGTTCGAGTTTTAAAAGCTGCTGCTGCTGCCACCGCGGCTGCCACTGGAGGCCCTGAAGAAAAGGAATTAGCCCACACAAATATTCATCTGCTTGGAAGTGTAAAGGAGCTCCGTGCCTGGAAAGGAGAGGAGGGAGGCCTCTTGCCTACGCTGGGACACTCCCAGGCAATTACTCCACAGCGGGGACCCTAATTTGCCTGGCGGTGTGCTCTCCAGTTCTCTCCTAGCTCGTGTAAAATTGCCCACTGAATCCTGAACCAAACTGTGCTTGTTGCTTACCCTTCATCCCATGTCTTATCAAAGACACTTGGCATGAAATTAAGCAATTAAGAGGAAACTTTTCTCTGCCAATGTGCTGATCACTATCATGAGGAGAAGCTTCCTCATCTTACATGTTAGGCTGCTGCACTTTGTGTGTGCATGTGTGTGTGTAAATGCGCATGCTTGAAATACACTTGACTGTCTTTAAGTAGAAGACAAGGTGCTGCCACCCAGGGCAAGCAGGAGGCCAGCCTGCAGCATGCCTTTCAGTTTGGTGTTGGTGAGAAGCCACAGGGTCTTCCTGGAGCAGGGCTGTTCCTGCCATCAGGCAGACTGGAGCCGCTGTCTCAGGAGGCAGAGGCTTGGAGGAAGCAGTAAAAGCCCTTGTCTTTCAGGGGCCCCTGGACAGTCCTCTCTCTTGGGAGAAGGTGGCCTAGAAACGAAGGAAACAAACCCATTTCAGCCTGCTGTCTTTTGGGCTGGTGTACAGAGTTTCAGGTGCCTGTTCACTTGCCTTCTGAACATGAAATGGAAGGTGGCACCATTTTGTCTTTATTTCAGGGAGTGAAATGTTTTCTATGTGTTTGCACTGGAGGGCACAAAATATATGTGGCCCACAGTGTTCCGTCTTTCAAGAGCTGACTGTCATTCCCCACATTGGCTTCCTAATTCAACCACCTCTCTGCCTGCTTGTAGGATGGGCACTGACTATTGTCAATAGGCACTGAAACAGGAATGGGCTGGGGCTGGGCATGGGGAATGGATGGGGAAGAAAGAGGCCATACAAAACAACAGAACTCCTCCTTGGCTCACCTTGTTTCCGAGACGGCACCAACCACTGGACCAGAGGCGGGCAACTTGTGACCCCCCCTCCCAGCACCCCATATCACCCAAAAATTGCTAAAACACTTTTGAATATGTTTCTAAAGGCTCAGAGCATGAAAGGCAACTTTCCTATGCTTTGAAGACTGGGGACCCATTTTTAGAAAATGTTAGCTCTTAGTGGAGGCAGGAGGACGTTTTCACTTAGAGAAACATTGGTATGGAAAAGAAATAGAGCATTTGGGGGGGTGCAGGTACAGCCCTCCGAGTTCCAGAGATCTCCAGATGTGCCTCCTCAATATCCAGAGTTGCCCACCACTGCATTAAACAAGGCAAGAGGGATGAATTCAGTGGCACCTGCTGAGGGACAGGAAGTCGTTTTGAGTTGGTGGAGGCCGGGCCTTGGATTTCCACACAGTCAGTTCTGTTCTAAGCCCCCTTTAACTAGACTGTCACCAGCTATGGTCCTGCCAAAGCCAGTGGGAAACCTACTGCCTACTCACAAGGAGAAAGGAGACTGTGTTATCTTTTCTATACTGATATGTGAACACAGCCACACTGAGCAACTTTCCAGCTGTGAAGCGGGGTAGAAATGTATGTATGCAGTCCTGCTGGCCCTGGAAGCCTCGATGGGGGCTCCATCCTCCATCTCCAACTCCATGGATGACACCAAAGGAAGTTCAACACCAACAGGATTTGTTTTAATTGGGACAGGGAAACAAACAGATCACCAGACACCTCCTTCAAGACAGTCCCATAGGCCACTTCCCATAGGTCCTTTACACAGAATCCAAGAGCCCTCTAGTTAGGTTTTCTGGTATATTCTCAGTCCCATTCACCCCTAATGGGATGCTCACAGCCGCCAATAAGGTGGGGGTTATAAGCCTGTACCAAGGGCAACAGGGACAGTCTCAAATCTGGCAGGCAGACCGTCCTCCTTTGGACAAGCGCTGGTGCTCCTCCTTCATATTGCTGCCACCTTTTCTCCCGGTGCTCCTGTTCCTCCTAGTCACAGCGCCAAGGAGGGGGTTTAGGATTCCAGTGATTCTGAGCTTCCTCCTGGTGCAACCTCTTGGGCCTCTATCTGTTTGACAGTTTCCATACATGCAGCTAGCATTGCACAAGAGGTTCCACTACATGACAAGGTGTCCATTGTGTGATGGGTTCTGCACACAGAAAAAATGGACCTTGAAATCAGAAATCACCATTGGATTCACCAGGTAGATCCAGACCTTCCTTGTACTTGCTTCTGACGTGGAGTGTAATGTTGCATATTCAAAACTACACAGGGAGTGTACTCAGCATGCAAAACAATGCTCTGTATGAGAATGTCAAGGAGCATGCCCTCATGGATTATGTTGACATGCTGTGATGTGTGCGTGCCTAGCGCATGGGTGAACTTGTTTCTTGTCTTCTGGTAGAATATGTGCACCTTGAGTTAGAGATGTAAAATCCTGATGTGAAGAGGGGACTGGTTTTTTGCCCTGGGAGGGGGGCGGGGGCGGAGAGAAAATACCCCTCACATTTCCGTTTTTCTTGTCTGAAGAAAAAAATATGGACATTTGGGGAATAATTAAAATATATGAAATATTTATTTTCATGCCCAGCCTAAACTGCTTCTGCAACATAAAATCAGGGATGTGGCAGAGCCTGAACTTGTAAAATCAAAGACCCAGTTCATTCTGCTCATCAGGGATTATGGCATAATCTGCCACCCTCTCTGGGCTTCCCAATGTGCTCCAAGTTTACCTTCAATCCTCCCAATAGCCGGGAGAGAAAATGGATTCGCTTAGAAATAGTGGCTGAAATGTTCTTCATGCAGCTGTTTATCGTCAGGCAGAGTGGCTTTTCAGAAATAAAACATTTCCTGTTCACCCACCCACCCACCTTGAGGATGCTGTGGAACTCTTTAGCCCCTGAAAGAGACCCAGAAAGGTGTAGGCAGGAATGCTCTGGGGACGGGCTGGATTGCTCTACCCGTTATGTTGTCTGATCGCTGGCAAACCAGTGGAAACCAGTTCATCGGCACAGCTGTCCAAACAGACAAATGATCTCACCCTTATTTAGAAAGTCACTGACCTTCCCACCCTCAGGTAGCTTTAAAAACTTGGTGATGTTTTGTATATATAGATAGTTAGGCATCCTTCAGTCTCAAGAGACTATGGTAACATGCTCTGTATGGAGGACTTGGAACAGCATCTAGTGTGGTTGAGAAGGCCAATTCGAGAGTTGCAATCCGTTTCTGTGTTGTTTCGATGCTGTATGCGAAGCTGGAGCGTCCTCTCCAGAGCACGAAGCCTGGGTAAAATAATATGGAGGATAGGCTGTTACCCAAGCAGCAAATCCCCCCTCTCCACATTGCTGAAATGGTCCAATGGAAAGGCAAGAGCCAATACAACTGGTTCCAGCGACATCGCAGGAGTTGCCAGAACGACATGAACTGCCTCTGGGACTCCTTATATTAGCTTTAGTAATGCTTCATCGACTCTGAGACTGAGGCTAGCCTGATGGGTATATTGTACCATTTACTCTTTCTGTATCTCTTCTGAACCCCAACCCCTATACACATGTCCCCAATATTGGTAGCACTGGCAAGTTTCCTCTCCTCTGGTAGGAAGCTGTTTCACACTCCAGTAAAAGTTTTTAAAAGTGGGAGAGCCTGATTTGGGTGGTGATACATATTTTTAGTTAAAAGATGAGCAATTTCACATATGACATTTTCAGATTTTGATTTCACACTTCATTTGCCATGCTTTCCGAGGCTTCAGTGTAGGTAGATCAGTGTAAAAGAGCAAGAGATCAGGGTCAAGTCAGACTGGTCTCTGGGCTGACATAAAACAGGGATGCTCCAGTGGGTTTCAATATTGTTCTGTTCATTAGGGCAATGTTACACACCTAGCTCTGCAGGCCAGACAAGAAGGGGCCAAGTCTCTCAGTGAGCAAGACATGCAGCCACGGGACTGGTTTTGAATGGAAAGGGAAGGCCACTGACAAAAGTGAATGGGCTTCATCAAGATAATGGCATAGGATCTGAAAACAGCCATTGACATCTGGTCTATGCATTCAGCAGAATGAGATGGCGATGAAGTTCAAGAAGGGCCTTGAAATGGTTGAATGGACTGCAACACTTTATTCTGCCCATAGGAGACACAAAGCCTTTGTATGTCCCTGCGTTGAAACAAACAAAGAAACACAACTCTCTGCCAATTTTCTTTTTAAAGCATACAGAGCATTCAAATGGGATTTTCATCCTCTTCCCACAGAAGCAGGACAGTCCATTCCACCACCTCTAGCTTCTACCATTTTGTTATTCTGCAGTGGATCAAGCTTTAGGTGACTTTGCCTAATGGTTGGGTTGGCCTAGATCCCAATAAACTATGCTTTGATCACCCTGTGGTGCGACATACCGTATTTTTCCATGTATAAGACACCCTCATGTATAAGACGCCCCCCACTTTTCTAACCCAAAATTAAGAAATCTCAGTGGAGCTTAGCAAGTGATCACTATGATCCCTGCTTTCCCCTCCACTTGTTTTTGTTCTCTCCTCAGCTTACTTCCATGTATAAGACGACTCTCAAGTTTTAGTCTAAAGATTTTAGACAAAAGTATAGTCTTATACACAGAAAAATAACAGCAATTCCCAACCTTGGATTGCCAGATGTTCTGAGACTACACCTCCCAGAAATCCAGGCCAGCACAGCTAATGATGAAGGCCTCTGGAGTTTTACTCCAGGAATATCTGGGGACCCAAAGTTAGGAAGCACGGTTTTAGAGAGATGGATTGGAAACATTTCGGGGTTTATTTGGACGGCAGCTGCCAGAATCCCACAGCCCCCTCTTGTCAGTGGATTTGTGGGAGCTGTAGTCTCCAAACTCTGAGGCATTTATTTCCTGTACCTGTGCATTCAGGAATGTTTGCTGCTCCCTTCTTGAAAAAGCTGCGGACACAGAAAATGGGTAACGGTGAACATAAGTTCACCAGATATCACTTTTGTAAGATGAAAATGTTCTTATATGCTTCTTTGGTGTTAAAATGGAAAAGCTATGCCAGTGTTTGGTGAATGCATACCAGTAAAGAGGGGTTGGTTACAGCTGCCCAAGTGCCATGCTATCTATGCTGCTGCTTCCCTGCTGTGGTGCTGTTAGCCTTCCAGTCACCCCTACAGCTTCACAAAAGCTTGACTAGAGCTTGGATGCGTGTACAACTCTGTTACGAACAAATCTTTGATGTTAGCTTGCTCTAAGCAGGCATATTCTAGACTTACTGGCCTACCAGAGCTTGGAAAATTGCTTTGTAAAAGTTTTTTTCCATCTGCTATTACAGTGCTCAAAAGGTAATGTGTCATTGTTATTAATTAGTACATTTTAAGGAAGAATAACTCGCGGTTTGGCAGTTACAGTATGTTACTTTTTCATTACTTCTTTTAAGAAAATTGCATAAAACTTGAAGAAATTCAGTTCAAAGGGTCTTAAAAAGTGCCTTTTAAAAAGCAAGCAGAATACATTACTTGTTATATATATATATATAAAATCACCTCCCCCATCACATTATTTTTGAAATGTAACCTTGTTATAACACAGGAATGCATGACAGGTGACTGTGCTAGTTTTAGGCACATGTAAGGAGACCCTGATTCAGTTCCACAACTCTTTTGTATTTTACTTTTCTGACACTTGCTAATTCAATTCAGCAGTCTATTTGAATATTTGAATTTAGTTAGGATTTTGCTGAACAGCAACAAATTACAAGCCCTACTTACTTGTGAGCAGGCTGGGATGGTGCAAGACATGTTATTGTAAGCAGACTGACGTGGTAGGTGTTGAAGTTTGACACATCACTGGGTGTTGCAGGGGGAGGGGAGGGAGGCTGATGGATATGCATGGTTGGGATGGGAAACCTTGCCTCTTGTAGGGCATCCACAAGCCCTATGTGCACACAGCATGTACGTGTATAAGCTCTATGCAAACCTGTGAGAGACTACATGTAGTGCCCGAGTTGGGAAAAGAGAAAGTGAAAGAAACCCAAGTGACAAGACTGCCCATTGGAAACAAAGGGGGTTACCTGAAAGCCTATGAGAAATAATAAAAAGGGAGCTGGGAACCAATGCCCATTGACAGGGCCAGTCTCTGTTGAAGTTAGCACAGATCATAAGTAAAATATGGAATGTACCCTAAAACTGTATGGAATGGATCACAGGAATACAACACATACACAGGAATAAATGAATGACAGATCTTGAGATACTTGAATTCGGAAGAACAGGGATGTGAATCCTTGCTTACTTGTCCTTGCACACAAGAGTGAGGAAACCCCAAATTATTCTCCTCAGCTATGAGATATCATTTCAGATCATCATGTATGCATGTGAAAGATGGACAGTTAAGCAGTTTGAGTAAAAAATGATTCCTTTGAAATGTGGTGCTGGAGGAGAGCTTTGCAGATACCCTGGATTGCCAGAAAGACAAACAAGTGGGTCTTATATCAAATCAAGTCTGAACCATCTCTGGGGTCAAAAATGTTGAAACTGAGGCTGTCCTACTTGAGGCATATCATGGGGAGGAAAGATTCTCTGGAAAAGACAATAATGCTGGGAAAGGTGGAAGGCAGCAGGAAAAGAGGAAGACAAAATACAAGATGGACAGACTCTCTAAAAGAAACAACAGGCTTGAGTTTATCAGAGTTGAGCAGTGTAGTTGAGGACAAGAGATTTTGGAGATTGCTTTTTCATACGCAACAATGAGAGAGCAAGGTATTTTGAAAAAAAGGAAGAAAGAAAAAGAAAGAGAGAGGGAGAGGGGGGGGGGAGAGAGAGAGAGAGAGAATTACTGTTTCTGCCAATTAAGCAAAATTGCGCAAACGACACAAAGTGATAGTGAATGCTAGCGATCATATGGCGCATCCGCCTACTTCTTTCATTTTCAAAGATCTAAACACCATATTTACTCACATCCCAACCCCCACTGCAATTTATCTAAGAACCTTTTGGGTAATTCAGCAGGAAACATGGCATTTTTTTCCCCAGAGAAGAAGGTTGTCTTGACTTCACCCCTTCCTCCAGAATGTAACAGAGATTCTTAATAGAACAGGGTTTTTGGGGGGTGTACAATTTCTAAAAACTTTACCAGCCAGGAAAATGCCTGGGTACGTGTGCTTGTACATAGCTTTCACAGGAGAACAAAACTTTGGGAAGCTGAAATACTCAATTTAATATTGCATTGGCAATTCAGGCTGTCGAGCTCTGGATTGTTTGGATTTCTGACCCATTTCTTTTTGGACTCATGCATTGTGCTAATTTATGCCATGCACCAGCGGCAACAGTTGCTGCTCATATGTAGCTCGCTCTGCGTAGGCTCCAGTTTTACAGCTGCCACATGGAAATGATTATGCTGAGAACAGCCCGGGAGGGTGACCCTGAAATCAACACTCAGACTGGAGGGCATCCTGCAGAGGTCAGGGGTCAAGGGGAGGATTTGGGCAATCAAATAGGATTCTGGAATTAGTGTATTAACTGAGACAGGCATTTGTAAATCAAATTAGATCATATGCTGCAGATGGTTTATTCCTTTACAGAGACTTAAGTGAGCTTGGGAATTTTTTAAGGATAAGAATTGCTAGAATTCCCCTGCATAGCCGTGGTGGATGGGGATTCTGGGAACTGTTGTCCAAAAGAACCAGAAAAAGGACTGTGTGGTCTGCAGAACAATGCAAATGCAATAGAAGATGATACCTTTATTAGACCACTTATATATATATCAAGCCTTTTTTTAAATGATTGGTCTAATAAAGGTATTGTCTGCTCTTCCATTTGTATTGTCAAAATTTTTTTTCTAAGTTCTGGTCAGTTTTCATGGCTTTTCTGTGCAATAAAGGCCCTATGATTGCACACAGTCTGGATGGCTGTGGACTATGAGCATGGCCTTCAGTCAACAGACCCACAGCAGTGTTCTGGTACATTCTGGAATGTATTGCTGGAATCTTCCTAGTCCTAACCCTGGTAGAGTCCAAGAATTCATCCAGCTATTTTGATCCCTACCTGCAACCCCTTCTAGCAATTTTCAGCTGCATCAGAAGCAGGTATTTTGTAAAGCTAATGGGTCTTATCCATTCAAGACCAAGCCACCTCCAACAGCTTCCCGAAATAAGAGGGATAACTCATAAGATGATTATACTGTTGTGGTTGGTGATTGTGTCCCCTCCTGGCTACTGTGAATACTACAGCTCAATTCAGAGGAAAGTAGAGAAATACGAAGGTGATGTTGTTGTTGTTTAGTCATTTAGTCGTGTCCGACTCTTCTTGACCCCATGGACTAGAACACGCCAGGCTCTCCTGTCTTCCACTGCCTCCCGGAGTTGGGTCGAATTTATGTTGGTAGCTTCGATGACACTGTCCAACCGTCTCGTCCTCTGTCGTCCCCTTCTCCTCTTGCCTTCACACTTTCCCAACATCAGGGGCTTTTCCAGGGAGTCTTCTCTTCTCATGAGATGGCCAAAGTATTGGAGCCTCAGCTTCAGGATCTGTCCTTCCAGTGAGCACTCGGGGTTGATTTCCTTCAGAATGGATAGGTTTGTTCTCTTTGCAGTCCAGGGGACTCTCAAGAGTCTCCTGCAGCACCACAATTCAAAAGCATCAATTCAATAAAGGTGATACAGTACTGATGCATAAACTTGCCAATCAAAATGTACTGTATCTGGAAACCCTGGCTACACTACATAGCACCATAGTTTATGTTTGTTTGTTTTTCTGGGAGGGGGGAACGCTATATCTTTATTTCCAGGAATTAACACATTCTAGGTGACCATTTGGTTCCGGTCACCCCCAGATCCCCCTAACTATGTCAGTCGACACAGTTAAGAGAAACCAAGAGTACAGTTACCAGAAACAACACTGACAACTTGCCAATGATCAGATATGGTGCAAGTTATGGTCCCAACATTTCTGGAGGGCAAGAGTTTCGCCTACCCTGTTCAGGATCTCCAACCCCCCCCACCCCAAGATCCACTAGCTTTGACCACCTCTTTCTCTTTAAAGATCACCCCGTATGTCTCTTAGTCTCTCTCTCCTCTACAACACTGAAACTCAAAAATATAGATTTCCACTCCACCGATCAATTGCCTTACAGGCCTCCCTATAACCACCCTTTGCTTTTTATAAGCCTCTCTACTCCAGCTTCGGTCACCTTATTTCTTCCTCCCCAAGCAATGCTGGAGAGGCCCGTGTGCTATCCATGCACTTTCCCCTTTGCCCTCAAAGCAGTGCACACTCCCACTTTAAAACAAGCTATGCAGGGAATAGGTGCCTTGTTTAACAGAGAATAGTGCTTCTGAATTGCGTCGAAAACCAGGTGTCTGCATCCCATATACCCTGTTTAAGGGTAAAAGCTGAAGATTTTTAAACCGATGCTACTGTGCTCCCCAAGCTTGATGCCAGTGGGACTGGCTGGGACTGCAAAATAAGTATTTTTTGGGGGGGGGCACCTGCAGCTCACAGCTCATTTGTTGTCCATCCTAGCCTCTGAATGTATTAAAATGTTGTATACAAACATGATTTTTATTTTGAGCCAAAGAATTTACTTCTCCTGTACCACGGAGTGGATGGATCTACTATCTTGTAGATTATGACAATTAAGATCCGTTAGCTTTACAAAAGCGCACCGTCTTGGATACACCATCATGGTAAAAAGAATAAAGGGTTCTGTCACCATTAAAACATGCAGCGGAAGCCTATATATGTCTATTTAAAAATACCACTGAAGTAAGCAGAAGTTGTGTGATTGTCCTTCAGTTTGGGCCACTTTGGGGGATGGTCTGGTTTGATCCTTTTTCTGATGACTTCAAGCAATCACAGACCAACCTGTACCTTTGACCATGCCACCCTTTAGATCCTTGTCAGGGATTACTGGTTTTGATTTTGCTTTAAAAAATATTGAGGGGGGGTAGTATTGCTCCATTTTGGTTCAGTTCTGGCACATGTAATTGCCAGGATCAAATCAAAGCAGATTATTTACCTACTTCACTAGGAAGAACTGGAAGCAGCAACTCCTTGCTGAACCCACATTGTACGATCAACATACTTATCAATAAATTAAAAGCTTCCTCCCACACCGACCGACCGCAGGGGAAACAGAGGATGTGAAGGTTTTTTTTTTTTTTTTAAAAAAAGCCCCTCAAGTCTAGGTTCTTCAATAAGCCAATTTACCACTGTACTCCTTGAAAATAATTTTTAATAAAGCTTCCTCCCCACCCCCACCCCCGCCCAACAGCTCTGCGGTACTAAGTTTATAATTTATTATAATCTCTCCTTCTTCCAGCATCCTGTTCACATGAAAGCAAATGCTGACACGGCATAATGTCAGCCTAACCCATTCTGACGCTGGCCAGATGTGTGTGGGACTACAATATACATCATAAAACTGGAACCATGTCCCTACTGGCTGGGGATTATCAGAATCGTAGTCCAACACAGGTTGGGGAGTACCAGGATGGAAGAAGCTACTTGAAACCCTGATGATTTCAAAGCAGCAAGGGGGGGGAGTCTGGTAAAGTGTTAATTTTCCCTCTGCTATTACAAAGAGTGATGAAATTAACCAGAAGGAGGACGAAAGAGAGGAGAGTCAAGCAGGAACCTACCTCTAGTCTAACTCAATTTCATTCCTCAGGTAAATTACATGGACCAGGCCATTTGCCTCCCACAAATTATACTGGAAAGCATTTTTTCAAACACTGGACTGGACTGAAATCATCGTGATAGTGGTGTTGATGATGATGCGGTGCAGAAGACCTGCTCATCACCCCACGCTTCCCTAGTGCCTTTTTCCGATGCAGATTCTGGGGATCAATCCAGGGTCAGACGCTCTACTATCCTGGACCAAAGGAGGAAGTGGAGGAGAGGGAGAGATTCGAATTCGGATTGAGAACGGATCAGTTGTAATCTGTATCACGGGGTGGCGTGTGTGTGTGTGTGTGTGTGTGTGTGTGTGTGTGTGTGTGTGTGTGTGTGTGTGTGTGTGTGTGTGTGTGTGTGTGTGTGTGTGTGTGTGTGTGTGTGTGTGTGTGTGTGTGTAGGGGTTGGCGTGGGGAAAAAAAGCACGGGTGAGGAGGGCCTGAAGCGGATGGCCGAAATCCAGCCGGGACCTCCAAGACCCCAAGGAGTGTTGACTGAGTCGCCTTCCTCCCATGGACGCTCAGGCTTGGGTCTGAACGGCGTGCTAGCCTGGTGGTACATAAGGGCGAAAATAATAATAATAAGAATAATCCCATCTCGCTCCCGCATCCTTGTTACGCTCAGTCAAATCAATCAGGGACCAAGCGACCTGCCTCTTAAGACACACAGACCGGTGACCCAGGACTTCCCTCCCCCACCTCCAGGGGCCCAATCCACCGCCCCGCCCCCGATCGTCCCCTCCGTTCTCCTCCTCCTCCTCCCGCCTCCTTCAACCCCCAACCCCCCCTCCCTGGCACGGGTTTCTTCTCCGGCCGGGCTGCGCCTCTGCCCACCCTCGCCTCTCTCCGCGCCCGCGCTCGGCGGCTGGTCAAGCGCTTGTTCGCCACCCTTGGGCTCCGCCGCACTTTCCACTTTACGCGCCCCCCCCCAAACCCAGCACCACCGCTGCTTTCCCCTCCATCTCTCCCCTCCTCCCTGGCACTCCCCTCCCCCTGCCGACTTCCTCCCAGCCCCCCCTCCCCGATCGCTTGCCCGCCCGCCCGCCTGTCCCTCCCTCCCTCCTTCCCTCCCCCCCCCGCGCCATTATTAGTATTCCTCTCCCGTCTCTGCTGCTCGCAGGAGCGCTTTTGCTGCAGCGCTCCCGACGCCGTTGGTTGGCTGGCTGGCTTGGGGGGTCTCCGTCTTCCGTTGGCAGCCGGGTCGGGTCGGAGCCAGGACGGCGACGGAGGACTGCTTCTCCGTTGGCTTTCCCTCCCTCCTCCTCCTTTTTCTTCGCCTCCTTCCTCCTCCTCCTCCTCCTCCTCTTCGCCCACTCCCCACCTCCCCCACCGCCGATCAGGCCTGGGAGGCGCTCCGGTTGGGTCGGGACCGGAGAACTGTATGGAGCCCCACCGTTAAGGGGGAATCTGGGGGAGCTGGCAGCCTCCCACCCCCCACCCACCACCAACACACCTCCCTCCTTGCCGTTCTCGGCTCCCCAATCTGGGCACCGCGGAGGAGGGAGCAGCCGGCTTGAGTCTACCTTGCCTGGAAAAGAAGGGGGGGCGCCGGGCTATGGTGCCTCCGAGAAGACCCCCACTTTGGTGAGTGAGCGGACAAAAGGGATGCTAGTGGTGGTGGTGGTGAGGATGGTGAGGA
This sequence comes from Pogona vitticeps, assembly GCF_051106095.1. Classification (NCBI taxonomy): domain Eukaryota; kingdom Metazoa; phylum Chordata; class Lepidosauria; order Squamata; family Agamidae; genus Pogona; species Pogona vitticeps. The sequence continues at coordinate 101,868,591 of NC_135788.1, forward strand.
TGAGGCTGGCTGGGTATTTTTTTGGCGGTGCTGATGGTGGCGGCGAGATCCAGACCGTGGAACGGGTGCACACATGATGTTCGTGTCCGATTTGTGCGTTCTTCTCTGTACATTTCTCTAGCGTTTTTCTTTTCTCCATCAATCACATCCATGGGCGGGGGGGGCGATAAACAGAGAAACAGACAGAGAGGGATGTTTTACTGAGATGGAAGAAGAAACGGATGATATTTTTTTTCAGAGCGGGGTCGGGTTGGAGAGGTTACATTGGGATAGTGATTGAGGGGGGAGGACAGGTGGGACTGATCGGAGTGGAGAAATTGAAAAGGGAGGAGGAGGAGGAGGAGGAAGATGGGGGTTGCTATGGAAACGGCACCATCTACCCCCCCCGCCGCCGCCGCCGGTGAATGAAGAGATGTTATCCTGCCGCCGCCGCCGCCCCCCCCCCTTGCGATGGGCCTGCCACTGCAACCCCTTTCTGCTCTTCCTCGTACTGTGGGTACGGATCTTCCACGTCCTCCTGATCCCCACTGAATCTTAACAGGATCCCACGAGGATCCCCCGTCCCTCCCGGGCAAGCGTTCGTTTCCTATACCCTCCAAGGAGCGCCCCCCCGCCAAAAAAGGCTCGCCCCCTCCCCTTCATTGCCTGCTCCCATAGCAACACACTTTGCTTTCCCACTGAGCTGCGTTTGCTTATTATGATCCAGGTCCGATGCCACACCCCCACAATGGGAGGGGGTTTCTTCTGTTGAGGAACCCTATAAAACCTCCGCGCCCCCTCCCCACTCCGTCCCGAGGCCCTCGCTAGGCCTGGCAACCTCCGATGCTTCCAGGACCCCACGCCTCTCCTCCCGTCAGAGTCCCGCGGGGGAGCCGTGCCTCTCTTCCGACTCACCCTGGAATCAGTTTCGACTAAGCTCTTCCTCGATTTTGGAACCATTTGACAGTGGCCCGCTGGAAATCGCTGCCCCGCCTCTCCTGTTTCCCTCCTCAGCTGAACCGGCCCACCCAAGCGACATCCATCACAAGGACTTCTGGACCCCACCAAAAGTCTATCAAGTGACCACGCTTCTCCCCTGCCTGTCTCTGCTTCTGCCCTGAGGTCTAACTGCCTCCCTCTCCCAAATGTGGGGTGTGTGTGTGGAAGCTGCAGAGGTGACGGACTACGAACTCCATCACCCTCAGCTGTGTTGGCTGGGGAGGGTGGGGTTTGTAGTCCAACTTACCTGCAGCCCTTCCCCGTCCTTTAGGAAAGGTGGTAAGATCCCCATTCTAAGGGGGCTCAGCCCGCTGCCTCCCTGTTGCCTTTTCTCCTGTATCCCCTTGCATTCCTGATGGTTAAGGGCTTTCCTTCCCCAATATGTCTTAACATGCCCTACGTATTGGGAAGGCCCTCCCTCCCTTATTTATCCTACTTCCTTTCAAGGAACTGTGGCAACATACGTGGCTCTTCTCCACAGTGCATACAACCACACAACAACCCTGTCAAGGAAGATGAGGCAGAGACAGAAAGTGAGAGAGAGAGAACATGGTTGAAGGTCACGCAGGGGGTCCTTAAGGTCTAGGGCAGTGGTCCCCAACCTTGGGCCTCCAAATGTTCTTGGACTACAACTCCCAGAAGCCTTCACCACCACCTCTGCTGGCCAGGATTTCTGGGAGTTGAAGTCCAAGAACATCTGGAGGCCCAAGGTTGGGGACCACTGGTCTAGGGCATGCATCTCCCAAGTCTCAATCCGCCTTGCTACTCAAAACACCCCACTGGGACTCCCTAGGGCTCTCCCATAGGCAATGCTCAACCCACCGAAGAGTGTTGCTCAAGCCAAGTGCAGCTCTGCTTGGGTCCTCCCCCACTTCATGACAAATTCCCCACAATCCTGTCCTTGTATCCTGTAATGTGCAGCCCAGAGGCTTGTGGGTTCTGCTTTCCCACGTTCATCAATTCACCCTTTCGCTTACAAGCATTTATACAAAATTCCCCCAAGCCTTTGTGGATTGGTAAAACCACCACCTCATGTAACCTAGGTCCCAGCAGCTGCAGAGAATCTGTGTTTGGACTGTACCACTTTGGGATTGCAAGTGGAAACTCGGTTGATGGAATGATGTTCCATTCTTTAAAAGAGCCGTGGAGTGTGGAGTTCAGGAAGAATTCTTCAGTATATAAAACTTCAAGTTAACAGAGGAAATGAGGCTGGAAAGAATGCTTTACCCTGGGATGCTACATTTTGGCATGCAGGGACTTTAGAATGTTGGGTGAAGGAGGGTTTTATTATCCAGAACCAGACTTTGAAGTGATACAGTCAAGACACATGTTTAGCTCATCATGTTACATCTGGGAAGGACTATGTCCATGTTTGGAGAACTTGCAAACAAACTCACCATGGAAAACTTGAGTAGGTCCTAGTGTCAATTTTCTGCTCCTGGAAATCACAGAGTGTAGTACATCCTACCAGAAATGGCCAAAAAAATTGGCATCTGGAAATGGCTAAAAATGCAATGATAGTTTTGAAAAAAAATGTGTATAGGTGGTGTTAAATGTTTCACTTCTATGAATAAAGTAACTCAGCACCTGGAGGTTCCCAGGTGGCATCGCTCTTCTTCCTTGGTTGGGGAAAAAAGGAGTGGGATGGGACAAAAGAATCTTGCAAGGAGCCACATGTGCCCTCTAGGGTGGCATGTTGCACATCCCTGCCTTATAGGCTCATTGTGGAGGGTGGGCTGAGGAGTGCTGGTCTCATGGAATGTGAGGGAAGTTAAGCTCTGAGAAGGAGGAATCTGGCAGGAAAAAAAAAGTAGGTGATGTCTTTGGAGGTTACGACAGGGCCAAGAAGGTAACTGGTGCCCTTTAGAGTAGTGATCCCCAACCTTGGGCCTCCAGATGTTCTTGAACTACAACTCCCAGAAGCCTTCACCACCACTTCTGCTGGCCAGGATTTCTGGGAGTTGAAGTCAAAGAACATCTGGAGGCCCAAGGTTGGGGGCCACTGCTTTAGAGGTTGCTCAACTCTCATCTTCTTCTGGACTCAGCTTATGGCCTGTGGTCAGGAGAGCAGCACTACATTCGGTGACAAGGGAACTTCGGTATGTAGACCCTCCAGCTCCCCCCAGTTCCATGTCCAAGGATTTGTGATTTGCATTAATTATTTCTACTCTGCCTTTCTTCCTACAGATCAGTACTTCCCACCCTTAGGTTCTCAGATACTTTGGACTTAAACTCCCAGAAGCCTTCACCACTAGCTGTGCTGGCCAGAATTTTGGGGAGTTGTAGTCCAAGAACATCTGGGGACCCAAGGCTGGGAACCACTGCTATCCTTTTCAGAAGGAGCAGGGATGGTGGCAGATGTTCCTTAGAGCAGTGGTCCCCAACCTTGGGCCTCCAGATGGTCTTGGACTTCAACTCCCAGAAATCCTGGCCAGCAGAAGTGATGGTGAAGGCTTCTGGGAGTTGTAGTCCAAGAACATCTGGAGGCCCAAGGTTGGGGACCACTGCCTTAGAGGCTTACCTTAATTCCTTTGTCTGTTGTGTTATCACACACTGTTATAGGCCTTCTGTTGCCTAAAGGGAGCACTGAAAGGGTGAGAGCTGAGATGGAAATATCAGCTGTTGGGGACTATAAATTCAAGAATCCTACACCCAACAAGGCTATTGTGGATTCTTGGAACTGTAGTCCTCAAAAGGATGAAGCCTCTCTTCCCCACAAATTTTAAGCTCACAGACACATCTCGGTGCAGCACAGTCACAAATGCAGAGGAAGTGCCTGATGAGGGGAGTGGATTGGTTGGGGAACAATGAGGCTACCAGGTTGCTGAAGCGAAGAAGGTGTTGATTTGGTCAGTGCTTGGGTGGGGGAACACCCTCTTTCCTTTGAACGCCAAATGTGTGTGGCTGCCAGTTCCATAATGAAAGGAAGATGGGGCATAAAGGTCCCGAATAAACATGTGCATGCAAAGAATTGTGGAAGAGGGGAGAAGGTGCATGTCAGGATCTTACAGGTGTATGTTTGAAGCAAAGACTGAGATAGAGGGAATGGAGAACCCTTCCATTATTCTATGATTCTGTGTCTAAGGTGGCGGTGGGACTGTTTTGCCGTGGCAGGGATGGCGCAGAACTGTGTGCTGTGTGGTCTGTAGGCAAACAGAGATCCTGAAAGAAGGGGAAGGCCTGGACTGGGGAGTCTCAGGAATGGAGAATCAAAGAAACTGGGTAGTATGGACGGTGCTGGATCAAGCCCGGTGCTATCTTGGCAACATTTCTTCACAAGTTGGGGTGCTTTTCTTCTCTTGCGCCTGGGTTGTTGTTGTTTGAAGGGGGAACTAGATGGATAAGATGACACAAAGCAACCCTCCCTTTCCCTCTGCTGAAATATATTAAAACCCAGAGCCCTGAGAGAAGAAGGGCTGAATGTGTTTCTGTGTCTGTATACACGGTGGTGACAGATTATGGTGATGAAGTAGGCGGGAGGCTCCAGCATCATCCATATGACATGGGCCACATGGAGGACCATGACAGCAAGGGAGGGTTGGGTGGTTGAGCAGCACACACAGGAATGGCCGGCAGCTCTTATTTTTGAAGGGATGAGAGATAAGAAAGTGTGGCAGACGACGTCTTCATTTTGGGTCACTCCAGAGATGGGACAAATGTCCTTTTTTGTGAGTGGTGATATCTACAAGTCTTAGAGGACCCTAACCAGCAAAGGCCACACTGGTTGGGGGTGATCCATGAGTTGTAGCATGAAAAAAGGACTGTGTCCCATCTCTGGGTCACACATTGTTTGCGTGAACAATGTTAGAAAGGGACAGAGATTCGAAGATGTAGCATCAAACTTCAGGGATTAATTTGTGATGGGAGCAACAGATACTGTATGTTCCTGATGAATTTACATGATGAACTTCAGCCTGTGTTACATATAGTGCGCATCTCTTAGATTTGGCGTTTCCATTCAAAAAATATTCAGAAATATATGTATGCATACTCTCTCTCTCTCTCTCTCTCTCTCTCTCTCTCTCACACACACACACACACACACACACACACACACACACAAGTGTACACATACACAATTGTATGAGGCTACAGCTGCCAGGAAAGGTGGCCAAGAGGATGTGCTAGAAACAGTTACCATAGTGATGGGAGCCAAAGGAATGAGGATGTAAAGGCAAGGAGTTAGAACTGCTTTTAATCTTTTTACTTCTTCACCACACCCATTCCCAATATTTTGCCACCGATGTACATCACAACGGTGAACATCCACGTCCAAAGAGAGGATGGGGGAAAGAGTGAGGGATCTGAATTGTGCTTAGGAAACTCAGCTGTGTCATTGCACAAATGTAGAAAATGGATTGATGCAGAAGAGGCTTTCCTGTATTATGTGCAGCAAAGACGTAGGGAAAGTTGCTCTCTCTCTCTTTGGATTACACTCCCTTTCTCCACTCTGACTCTCCTTAGCAGTGCCCAGGATGGCTGGGGGATTCTGAAAGGAATTAGAGAAGTCCCAGTCTGGCAGCATCTATTTGGAACATACATTGCCCTGCCTCTCCATTGCAGGGACTCGGAATTCAAGGGCCTTTGTAGTCTCACCAGCCATAGATGGTGAAACAAGCAAAACTTCTACTGGGAATATGTCATTCCTAGATATGTAGATCTTCATAACCTAATAATAATAATAATAATAATAATAATAATAATAATAATAATAATAATAATAATAATAATAATAATAATAATAATAATAATAATAATAATAATAATAATAATAATAATAATAATAATTTTAAAAAGGAGAAGGAAGTATCCATGTTATATTGCACATTATTAATGTGTTGTTAATGTGCCATTGTTGTTGCCAACAGTCCAGAAAAAGATACTGAAATACTTTCTGCTTCCCACTAGTATCCAGTTCTGATACTGTAATGTTGTGAAATGTTCTTAAAAGGCAACCTTTACTTGTTGTAATTAAGTAACTTTTGTAATGTTACAGCTAAGAAACCTAGGAGTTACTAGTTTTACTTAGAAATAAACTTTGTAACAACCAGTTTACATGGCATTATAGATCAAAGATTATCTAGCTACAGACAAATATATTACCATGTACAAAAGGCAACTGGACCAGCAGTGACAAGCTGAGTCTTTTTTCAGCATTATGGGGAAGCTTCCTACACTCTACATGTTATTAGCAGGCCAGTTTAGGGGATGCAGGGCAGGTTGGACAATCTATTGCCCTCTGCTACAACATATTGCTGTGACCTCCCAGCACCTACCACCTAAGATGGCCACCTCACATTGCCTAATGGCAGGGCTGGCCTAAGCCATAATATGAAAACTCAGTGTGCTAAAACATCTTTAGTTTTCTTAGCTGGATCCTAAGATTTGGAGGTGTTTTGCCTGCTCTGATCATTATTATTACAGCCCTTCTTCTGATTGTCTTGGCAGTGAGATTGTCAGGTAAGTAATTGTCAGAGACCATTGATAGCATGTTATAAAGGATCACTCTCAGTGATACATATGTGCATAGGGACAGGGTGGGTGAAGTGAGCTCTGTCCACATATAAACAGTATCTGGGATATTTTGACTTGCATAAAAGTTTAATCTCACTTCCCACAGCCTGGGGACTTCCAATAGCTTTGGTGGTCTGGGTGTTGGGAGTTGTTCTCCAAAATGTCTGGAAAGTGTCAGCTTGGGGGGGGGGGGTTGCTGAATTATGTAATGTCAGCTTTTGGGCAGTTTGTATGACCACTGGAAGAGTTCAGGCTAAGGAGTAGGAGAACACATGCTCACGGAAGTACAAACTGTTGCTGATATGAATGCAACAGAGATTCAAATCATCATTGGAACAAATCAGATGGGAAGAGATCTCTTGGCAATGAAGAGTCATACTTACGTATGTTTCCAGAATTAATGGTCTTTCTGAACTATCACAGAAATTCACTTGGATAGTTTGAGATTTATCTAAAGCTGTCTCCATCTTGCATAATGGACTGTCCCTGGGATGCCCTGTACAGTTGCCATTAGTAGGCGTCCCTTTATGGGCAAGGGAACAAAATGTGCTTCCTCTCCTACACAAAGAATGAGTTTCCATCATGTCCTTATCTCTCTGAATATAGAAGTCCACTAAGTCTGGTTAGGATCTTGAGCAGCTGCCTTCAGAAAATAACAACAGTTTCAGAAAGGATGGACACAACTTGGTCCTATTAACATTCAGGCAAAACAAAGCTCTTTCTTTCTTTCTTTTCTTTTCTTTTCTTTTCTTTTCTTTTCTTTTCTTTTCTTTTCTTTTCTTTTCTTTTCTTTTCTTTTCTTTCTTTCTTTCTTTCTTTCTTTCTTTCTTTCTTTCTTTCTTTCTTTCTTTCTTTCTTTCTTTCTTTCTTTCTTTCTTTCTTTCTTTCTTTCTTTCTTTCTTTCTTTCTTTCTTTCTTTCTTTCTTTCTTTCTTTCTTTCTTTCTTTCTTTCTTTCTTTCTTTCTTTCTTTCTTTCTTTCTTTCTTTCTGGCACTTACTCCCAGGCAAGTGCATGGGTAATAGAACACCTGCAAGGAGCCTTCTGAGAATCCCGGGGTGCTTACTCATCTGCCATTTTTCATCAACATAGAACAAATGCTTAGCCTTCAAGTAAGGACTGTCCTGTTTATTAACATGCAGGTCTCCGTAATTCTTGCAACAAAGTAGGCCTATATTAATCCCTCTATTTCTGTTGTTTAGAGAGGGGAGAACTGTTGTTTATGTAGCTGAAATGACTTAATAATGACTTGAGGAAGTGTGTAGGGCTCCTAGGGGAAACCTAATGTTTGTAGGAGTATAAAACAGAAGAAGAAGAAGAAGAAGAAGAAGAAGAAGAAGAAGAAGAAGAAGAAGAAGAAGAAGAAGAAGAAGAAGAAGAAGAAGAAGAAGAAGAAGAAGAAGAAGAAGAAGAAGAACTGAAAACTAACTGTAAGTGAGAAAATAACTGGCAGACCTAAAACACCTCTGTAGGGATTGTAGATGGCTCAGTGGTCATGGAATGCTAATTTACTGTTGGGAAGGATTCAGAAAAAAAAATGGAAGACTAGAATAGAGTGGCTAGAATCCTGTGCTCACATTTTGTTGTGAATCCCTCTTGTTATGAGCCTTTTGAGAGAGAGATGTTGGTGCTGGAGAGATGGTGAGAATAGTTTCCCATAAACCACTGGGAGGCAAAATATGAAAGAGGAACTTTCCAGCAGATGTAAACACTTCAGTGCTGCTCCACACATGTTCATATAGGCATAAGCTCTCCGGGGGTGGGGGCTCAAAGCAAGAAGCGATTTTTGTAACATCCACTGTTGGATGAAAATCCAAGAGTGGTATCACGGCTTGTCTGTTGAAGTAGGAGTCAAGGGGTTTTGAGTTCAAAATCCCAGTCAGCCATGAACTTCACAGTATGACCTTGAGCAAAACCTTATCTTTTTGACCATCCTCTGTTGCAGGGTTCTTGTTAAGATAACATGGGGCAGACATAGCAATATTCACCATATGCCATTCTGAGCATCCTAAAGCAGTGACCATCTTAATTGGGGATTCTGGGAGATACAAGTCAAACAAGTTACTTTTCCAAATGTTGCTTTATGATGAGCCTATGATGGTGGTTCCCAACCTTGGGTCCCCAGACATACTTCTACGGCAGTTCCCAGAAGCCTTCATCACTAGCTGTGTTGGCAAGGACTTCTGGGAGTTGTAGTCCAGGAACATCTGGATACCTAAGGCTGGGAATCTCTGGCCCATAAGGAGCCATGATTTGCGGTGACATGCTGAGTTAAAATTCTGAATTTCCAGTCAATTCGCTCTGATGAAGAAGATATCTGAATCCAGATCCTAAGTCAGTTTGCCTTCCAGTATATTCCTTCCTCTTGGCCACAGTTGACTTTCAGTAAAGTGGGTGCAATGGTGGTTTGGAGCAGGATGAAAAAAGAGGTGGGTTTTATACTGGGTGACAATATTATTGTATAAAGTGTAAGACAGGAATAGACGTTGGTGTGATGGGAATGATTAGAAAGGGCTAGCACATGTTTTGCACATCATTTTAATAGTAAGTGAAAAAACTTGAGTCTTAGAATCAAATTATGAGCTGACTAAATCTTTGGAAAAAATGACTGCAAAACAAAGTAAACAAATGATGATTGTCACTGATGAAATTAAGGTGATGGCAGTAGCGGTAGCATTGCTGGTGGTAGTCGCAATGAAGAGGGAGGAGGAGGAAACCAATTCCACAATTAGACAATACCTTTATTAGGACTAGCCATAAAATGTGCCACAAAAATTGTGCAAGCTTTCAGGTTCTCCAAAACTCTTCACCAAGATGAGTAGAAAAGAAGTAAAATGTTGATTCGAGAAACTGAAGTCTGAGAGACCAGCTAAATATTTTACACACTTAAATCTACAATCATAACAAAAATGCACAATACAACGAGGTGTCCTGATAGCAGCTGTAATGGAAAATGATGTAAAAACATCAACTTTTATTTTTGAAAGCCTGCTTGAGTGAGGAAATGTTGGGTTTTGAGAGATGAACTAGATGTTTGTGGTGGGAAGGTATCTGAGAGAAGAGTGGGATAAAGGTATATGAGGGAAAGAGGAAGGAAGGACCTATGTGTGAGAGGAGTGGTGGCAGAAGGATGGTGCAGGGGACTGCGTGTGGCGATAAGGATAGGCTGCTGTAAATTTGTATGTGATCCAGAATGAGTGTAAATAGGTGAAGGAGGAGAACCTCTAGCCCTCCAGATGTTTTTTGGATTGCCACTCCCATTACCCCCGGGCAGGTTAGCCAACCATAGGGCATGCTGGGAGATGCAGCTCAGCAACATAGGAAGGACACAAATTGTCCACTGCTGGAGCACGAAAAGCTAGAGGAGAAAGGTAGTTTATGACCAATTAAAGGCAAACATTTGAGAAAGGAGCCAATGAAAATATCCCCCACCCTTTTAAATTAAGGAGCACATACACCCATGCATACTTATGAGAGGGTGACTACATGACCTTTTTTTTAAAAAACAGAGTCCTCTATTTCAAGAACCACCAGAAGACAAAGCCCCCTTTTGGAAATGTTTCAATTTCAAGGGCTCTTTGGTCCTTATGATTTAAAGAACCATAAGGATGGTAACTTGGGACCTTGAAGTGGCCCACCGAGGTAGACCACGCATGGACAACAGGGTCCAGCAAACACCCAAATCACCTGATCGAGGTCTTCCCCATTTGGCAGTGTTGTATTGTATTTCTGTTTAAATGATAGATCATTTCTAATTTCGCATCTGTACATCTAAATCAGTATAAGGCTCTGTTACAGAGATGAGAGAACTGTTTCACCATCTTTGGTGTTGAATGTCCTCCATTCAGCTGATGCGTAAGTGGCTAAGCTTTACTCTCAAGGAATTGAGTAAGGAACTACAGCCTTAGTCATTTGAGGCACACTGGCAGAAATGCAGATGGAGGGAGAAGTCGCTGCTCTTCTTGTTTACAAAGGCTTCTGTATCTTGTAGCCTCAAGGCAATTCTTATTCCCTACTCACCCTTTCCTCCATTTGCTGTTTACAGAACTGGGTTTATTGTGGTAATTGAACAGGCATAGAGGGAGGAGTTGTAGATTTGGATGAGTAGGGGAGAGAGAAGTGGAGTGGAGATAGGCGATAGTGGAGAGTGTGTATGCAAATTAAAGCAAACAATAAAAAGAAGGCATCTTAAAGAATAACAGATTTATTTCAGTGTAAGCTTTTGGGGATTACCATCCACTTCCTTGGAGACTTGGACTGAAATAGCCAGTTACAGTTTATACACATAGTGTTCGTGGTTCTGGGTGTGGTGAACCAACCAAGAGTAATATAGGCACAGATAATGAATGTTCAAAGTGACCATTGCATTATCAACATGGGTAATGGGTCGAGTGCTAAGCTGTCTGCCAGATAAGCATGAAGCTGTCTTTGAAAGGCCCAGAATTTTGATTCAACAAACTCTTTATTTTTCCTGAATTATCTCCTGATTCTGAGGACGGAGCATTGCTAAAGGAAACAACTGTAAAGAAAAGCTACTTATTGGATGTAATGAATTTAAAAAGCTTCGATCTTTATCTAAGCCCCTTGATGCACACTGGAATTTATGGCAAGGACTAGGTGGCCGAACACCTTGCACAAATTCGTTGCATTTCCAACACTGTCACCATTATGCCCTCTGCTCTTTAAAAATCCATATTTGCTCCTTAGTAATCTTAGCAAATATGAAACAAGCAGGGATGTATTTATATTAGGGACGTGATAAGTGCTCGAAAAAAATCTTTTTCTGAGTGAACTTCTAAGTTTCTCTGAGGTTTGCTGATTTTCCGTGAACCAATGAGATTTTCCAGTTTCCTATGAAAATGAAACTTGGTCTCATCCTTCCCAACTCTACCCCCACACTTTTATTATTATGTATAGGAAACTTGCAGATGCTGTGCAGCCTGATGCTCTTTTTGATCAATCCTGTGCAGGAAAAAGTTCCATTCTGCATAGAAATTGTAACAATCCTTCGCAGTCTGAAGTTTTTTCTTCCCTTTCCAAGCAGAAATTGTAATAATTGTCCACAGTTTAGTTTTCCTTCCAGAAACAATGACCATGAAACTTTCTAGACGTTCTGAGATTTCCCATGAGCTTTCTTTCTTTTTTCAAAAAAAGGGCATAAAGAAATCTTTCAATGAGGAAAAAAAGGGTACTTCCCCCACTATTTCTCTCTGACAACATGAAGCTGTGAGGTTCCCTAATTTGTACAGTAGACAACCTTAAGTCATCCTTTCCTTTCTTTTTTTTTACTGTATGTATTTTGCTAAAGCTGACATTTACCGATCACTTATTTCTCAGCCTCATTGCCCCTCATCTGTAAAATGGGGATAGTATTTTACTAAGGTTTCCTTTCAGCGAGGTTTCTTTTCCCCTGAATTAGTAATTGGGTTCAATTCTTATGTAGTGTTATTTTTATTGTTGTTGCCTTGTTATTTCGGACATTATTTCATAATACAAAAAGGAATCAGCAGAAAGCAATCAAATATGCACACTTCCCACAAACATTATTTTGTTGCTGGCCAGTAAATTTCTATTTTCACTTGAGGGCTAGCCTGGCCAATGTATGATGCCTGAATTCACCCCCTCTTTCTTTAAACCAGGAGTAGGGAACTGTCAGGGTTTTTGACTTGTAGCTCCCATCAGTTTCCGCATAGCTAAAAATAAGGGTTTGCCCTTTTGTGCCAGAGCCCCACCCTTGAACAGTTTCTGAACCAGACAGGGAAGCCCAAAATTTTTAGAGCAGTGTTGCCTCACTCACAGACTGCGCCCACTTTCCTATCAACATCTAGTGTTTAATGATATAATGCATTTTAGAATGGAAGCTTGATGTAAGTATAATAATTAATAGACAAAATAAACATTCATAGCTCGTTTTCCATCCATGGATTTGTCTAATCCGTTTTGTTGTTATTGTTACTTTGGAGGAGGGGTTGCAAATAATTTTGTTCCCATCTTAATTATGGGCATGAATGTCAACCTTCTGAAGCAAGTGGGAAACAGCTTCCCATTTACTGTTAACATCTCTTTGTGATTTAAAATAGATCCATAAGAGTTCCCGACTGCTAGTAAATTTGAAAATGTAAAAGGCCTTTTGTGTGTGTGTGTGTGTGGTATGGCTGACACTTGCTGATCACATACTGTACAGTATTTCTCAGCCTCAGTGTTCCTTCTCTGCAAAATGGCAAACATTACTAGGCTGCCTCTGATCATGGCGTAGCGCAAAGGTGTCTGTCTGTTGTGCAAATGATATTTGACTCAGGAGACAGTACAGGAAATCCATGCTGTGTTCTTTCTGTTACGCATGCCTAACACAAGCATGCACTTTTGCAGCTGTTCTACAAGGATCTGCCTTGGACATTCCTTGGGCCGTTCTCCAAATCTTTGGTTTGTGTGTGTGTGTTTAGTTGTTTAGTCGTGTCCGACTCTTCGTGACCCCATGGACCAGAGCACGCCAGGCCCTCCTGTCTTCTACTGCCTCCCGGAGTTGTGTCAGGTTCATGTTGGTTGCTTCGCAGACACTGTCCAGCCATCTCATCCTCGGTCATCCCCTTCTCCTCTTGCTGTCACACCTTCCTAACATCAGGGTTTTTTCCAAGGACTCTTTTTTTCTCATGAGATGGCCAAAGTACTGGAGCCTCAGCTTCAGGATCTGTCCTTCCAGTGAGCACTCAGGGTTGATTTCCTTTAGAACTGATAGGTTTGTTCTCCTTGCAGTCCAGGGGATTCTCAAGAGCCTCCTCCAGCACCACAATTCAAAGGCATCAATTCTTCGGCGGTCAGCTTTCTTTATGGTCCAGCTCTCACTTCCATACAGCACTACAGGAAAAACCATAGCTTTGACTATTCGGACTTTTGTTGGCAAGGTGATGTCTCTGCTTTTCAAGATGCTGTCAAGATTTGTCATCGCTTTCCTCCCAAGAAGAAGGCGTCTTTTAATTTCAGGGCTGCTGTCTCCATCTGCAGTGATCATGGAGCCCAGGAAGATAAAATTTGACACTGCCTCCATATCTTCCCCTTCTATTTCCCAGGAGGTGATGGGACCAGTGGTCATGATCTAAGTTTTTTTGATGTTGAGTTTCAGACCGTTTTTTGCACTCTCCTCTTTCACTCTCATTACAAGGTTCTTTAATTCCTCCTCACTTGGTTTAGGTCCTCAAATTCCAGGGAATGGGAAGCTGACTGGGCAACTTTACTCACGGAATGGAAAAAGCAGCAACCTCGTCCTGAAGCACCCCATGATGAACCACTCTTTTGACGTGGTCATTTGGTTGGGGACCCTCTGCGTCCCAATAAAAATAAGCAAAGAAGAATGTGAATCCTCGAGGCCTCTAGTCCGACCAGCCTTCGTGTTAGTCGGTTGGGTTGCCCCTGAAACAATGCTCTTCCGTTGCCCACCCTGCAACTTTCTCCCAGTCAACTGTAAGAGAACTGAGGATGCCGTCAGACCACTTTTAAGGCATTTGCCTGATCACAGGAGAAAAGGTCCCTTTAACAGAAGCAACCCCCCTTTAAAGTGACCCTTCTGTCTGCTGATTCCAGCCCAGCCCCTAAAAGTAGCAGCCTTGCGGTGGATGAGAGGGTTGGGCGGAAGCATATTTCCCTGTGTGTTGTATGATCACCAGATGGGCTGTCCCTAAGAGGTCCAAAATACAATTTATGTGATCATGCTCTGGCCCAGTTGTAATGGGAATTTTACTTATTTCTGTCTCCATTCCTTGTGCAAAAATCCAGGTCTACTTGCTATAAGCTTGGTACCATTTGGGCCAAGACAGAAAGCTCCTGGCTATACGTAGGATGATTGGGAGATATGGACTGGGAACCCTCATTTATAAATGCAGAATGAAATGTCTTTTCTATTATACTTGCCTGGAGCTGGAATCTGTGGATACTCCAAATGGCAAGCAGTTCTGCTGGTACTGGCAACGGATTTGCCACCCTGTTATGGGCAAATCACCAGGATGTGGAGGCTGGACTAATATCTTACAACCCCAAATCATCAGAAGACCAGCGGTCACAAGATTGCATCCACACAATGGAGTGAGCTCCCGTCGCTTGTCCCAGCTCCTGCCAATCTAGCAATTCGAAAGCATCTAAAAATGTGAGTAGATAAATAGGTACCACCACAGTGGGAAGGTAATGGCTTTCTGTGTCTAGTCGTGCTGGCCACGTGACCACAGAAACTGTCTATGGACAAACCCTGGCTCTATTGCTTGGAGACAGGCATGAGCACTGTGCCGTAGAGTCAGACACAACTGGACTAAATGTCAAGGGGAACCTTTACCTTATGGGCAAAATTTGCTGAGGTTGTCCTCACGCCTTCATTGGACGACTCTTTGAAGGCAGCCCGCCTCCTTTGAGTGAAAGAAAATAAAGGGAAAAAAGGAGGGGAATGCTAAATTCCCAGGGTGAATCTGTTTGATTGTTAGCTGAATGCATAAGATTGTATCAGCCAGTAATTTCCATAGATGCTGGTGTGTTCCACTGCCAGGTTAAGGATTTCAGAGTGTTAATTACAAGCTGCGATTTGGCAAGAAAAAGAGGCTGTTGTAATGCAGTTCGGACCAGCGCTCTGAGTAGTGCAGTTGAACGGGGCGGGGGGGGGGAGAGGAGGAAATGACATCTCGACACAATGATGGGAAGTTTTTCTCCCTTTGGATGGGAGATGCACACACACAGAAAGCCTTAAGTCTTTTTAAAAGGGCAGGAGATGTGAAAGAAAGTCAGAACATAGTCCAGGGTTGGCTCGACACAAGATCTGAGCGAGCAGATTCTGGGTGTCATTACAGGGCAGCCATGTTACTGTTGGATTTTTAAAATATTTTTTTATTTTGTATATATTTCTTGTCTTTTACTGCCAGTGCTGGGAACAGGGGTTTGTTGGGATGGTTCCTTCTTCAGCTGCCAAAAGAATTTGGCTAGTTCCGGGGATCCTGCACCTTACATTGGCTTGGGCAAAGATGCCATTGTTGTTGTTTTTTCAGCTTTGAGTAGGGAGATGTCTTCGGGCAGTTCTGGTGGAGTGCCTGGAAAGAAGGCTGAGGGCTGATTTGGGGGGGGGGCAAGGGAGAAAAGCCTTTGACCAGGCTTGGCTGGTGTTGAAATTGTATGCTCTCTTGGTGATTGCAAAGGAGTTGCAACAGCTCTGCAAAATTAACACAGACAAGGGCAAAGAGAACCCCAGAAACAACAAGCTCCCGCTGAGAAGCTCTTTGATGGCTTCAGTAACAAGGAGAGTTTATAAAGGTCAGCTGTTCTCATCAAGGAATGGTAATGGTGTGGGAGAGGAGAGCAATGCTGCTGTGGGAGGTTTGGTTAAGATTTGGTACCAGGAAACAGCACCGTTTTGTTTTGTTTTTAATCCTAACCCTTCTTTGCAGGTTCAATGAAGCACATTGATATTACGTCAGCTGCATAATTCATTTTGATTGATTGGTTTGGGCAGGATTTGAAGCCGTTTGTCGGAGGAACGAGGAAGTGGGTGGAGGAGCATAAGAGTTGATGGTCTGGTTAAAGCTCACCGAGGTAGATGCTGTGCTCAGAGCGTGTTGGAAAGGCAATCTCTGCATAGATATGCCAGGAACTCCTCCTTGTCTTTTCTTCACAATCATGAAATCACAGGTTGTCATCACAACAACTCTGTGACGGAATCAGCTCCATGGTTTAGGTGTCTGGCTGCACAGCCAGAGGTTGGGAATCTGGTTCCCTGTGGATCTGCCTTGACAGGGGCTGGACTCAATGATCCATGAGGTCCTTCCCACTCCGCAGTTCTAAGATGATGATGATCAGGCTGAGAATGTGTGAATGGCTTAAGGCCACCCAGTGATTGCAAAGGAGCACAGCAGCTTTCAGGATCTCCCAGGTCTCAGTGCAGCCCAGCACTTAATCACTGTGCTTGATGAGTAGTCATTTAGTGTCACACTCTAGATGGGCTTCTCTCCCTCACTTATAGCACAGGGCGCTCTCGGTTGTGGAACATTCTTTGTGATGTCACTGATGCACAAAGTTCTTCTTCTTGAAGAGGGAGGCTGGCCTAATATCTTACAACCCCATTCTACTCCTGTTGAGGGGAGGAGGGGATGACATTAGTCACGGTTATATAAGTTGGCTCCATTAGTAGCTATCATCCAAAATGTTTGGAAATACAATCTATATCTCTACAGGGGTAACGGAACCCCTAACCAAGCAGAGCCATCATCTAGGCCATTACTGAAGTTCAAATTACTAGGCAAACAATTAAAACACATGCTATAGACAACAATTTGGGAAAGTACAAATCAAAGCTCACAACAACCTGAACAGTGAGAGATTGCTACTGCCTGAAGCTATTCCTGTGGAGACCACCTCGTATCAGTAAACTGTGTAGAGCAGTAGCAGAGTTTCCCCAGTGTTGGAATGATCAGGTAGTAAACAGATTGTAGAAGGGAGAGGTTGAGGTTGGTGAATTAAATTCACCCATTTACTTTTAGCATGTTCAACACCATTGTTTTTCATGCTTCTACATCTCTGAATTAGTCATATCTGTGATGCTATCCAGAGAGGAATCATATTTCATTCACCCTTAGATGAAGCAAAACAAAAACGAAAGTAAGACATGGCCAATCAGAATTTGGCCACATCATGAGGCAACTGAGGGTGACGAGAGCACTGAGGGCAAGGGAGGGCAATTTGTATGAATAAGTGGTTATTCTACCCCCACCCCCACCCTCATCCTCAAAGAATGCTGTAAAATCAATGGCAGGGAGATAATTTTTTGGCACTGTTGAAAACATTCATGAAAACTGGTGGATAATTCGGGCTCAGTGTCCCAGTTGCTGGCAAAGGAGCAGTATTCCCCTCTCTTTATATGTAGTAACTGAAATATACAGAGAAATTCTCTTCATGTTACATGGAGAGATTCTAGGAGCAAGGAAAGGAGGAAGGCAACCCTTCCTATTTTTCACACTCCAGGAACTTTCTGTCTGGTGCAATACAATTTTGCAAACTTCAAACAGTGCCGGGAGGCTCGTGCTTCTACGTTTGGTTGGAACCCACACTGAGGTAGTCCTTTTAGGGCAGGGGTTGGGAAATTCTTTTTTTTTTCCTCTTGAGGGTCTTATACTGCCTCAGGAGTTTATTCATAACTCACACATTTGCAGTAGGCAAGGCAAAGTCAAAAGTAGACACAGCCCCCCCACTCTCATGCACTCAACACTTCTCTGCTTCTTCCCTGCTTTCTCTCTCCTCCCTTCTCACTCCCCCTGTTCCTTTGTTTGTTTGTTCAGTCGTTTAGTTGTGTCCGACTCTTCGTGACCCCATGGACCAGAGCACGCCAGGCCCTCCTATCTTCCACTGCCTCCCGGAGTTGTGTCAAATTCATGTTGATTGCTTCGATGACACTGTCCAACCATCTCATCCTCGGTCATCCCCTTCTCCTCTTGCCTTCACACTTTCCCAACATCAAAGTCTTTTCCAAGGAGTCTTCTCTTCTCATGAGATGGCCAAAGTACTGGAGCCTCAGCTTCAGGATTTGTCCTTCCAATGAGCACTCGGGGTTGATTTCCTTTAGAATTGAAAGGTTTGTTCTCTTTGCAAAATTTGAAAGGTTTGTTTCCCCCTGTTCCTGGCATCCCCTTTTCTGCTCTTCTGTTTTCTTCTGCTCTATAGGCTGCCAGAAATTTGCAGGGAGCTACATGAAATTTGGCCAAGGACAAGACTCCTGTGGTGAGGAATGGGGGGCAGGAATGCAAGACGTTACCGTCTGCAAAGTTAGACCCTTGGCCCTTGTAGCTTAAGCTTGTCAGTTCTCATTGGCAGCAACAGGTCACCTAGAGCTTCAGTGAGCATTCTTTGCCTAGCCTTCTCAGCACTGAAAATCCTTGGTATTCTCAGACCCCTTCTCCTACTCAAGCACTAACCAAGCCCAGCCCTGCTTGGGTACATTGAGTGTGATGTAAAGGTAGAAGGAATCTTCCCTTGCAATATTTTGCTGCATCTCCCCACATGTTCTCTACAATACAGAACTGAAGTGATCTGTACCTACCAGTTTAGAAGTGAAACAGGACCAAAAATGAGGTTGACATTCATGCAGACATAGGAGATTCCCTACATATGCAGAGATATTGATTGATCGATTGATTGATTGATTGCATTTATATCCTGCCTATCTAGTCAACGACCACTCTAGGCGGCTTCCAACACATAAAACAACAGCCTAACAAAATTACAATATAACAAAGTTTATAAACATCAGTATAAATGAATTATCCAAAAGGAAAAAGGGGAAAAAGAAAAACAACAAAAAAATCAGGGAAAAACTGGAGGGAAGGCCTGCGTAAACATGCAAGTTTTCAGTTTTTTTAAAAAAATGCCCAGCAAGGACTATATTCAAGAATGTAAGATTCCGGAATGTAAGATTATAAATAAAAACTCAGAAATGACTAGTCCAACAAGGGCCACCTAAGCCACAGAATGATAGCTAGTCATCTAGTGGGGTCATGGACAAATCCCTGGGACTTTCTGATTAGCAGAGACTATGGCATCATTTTCTATCCCTTTCAAGCTTTCCCATGCCATCCAACCTTGGCTGGGAGGAGATTTATTTTTCTAAAACTAATATGTTGCTATTTAACATGCCTATTGTTACACCATTATTGGTCTTGGTCTTGAATAAACTATTATAGTCTAATAGCTTTGTAAAAGACATGGAGATAACAGTTGGAACTAGTTTCATAGTACTATTGACACATTTTCCTGCTTGAGATTCAGCAGCTTCTAATATCCTAATTCCATGTTGATAGGGGGGATTTTGGAGCTTGTTGCCCAAAAAAAAAGGACTTTTACTAGCTTTGCTTGTAAACCTCCTCCCATAACCCTTACAAGAGCCAGAAAAGGCCTTTATTTGTGCCAATACCAGTTGCAGTGGCTTCCACTGGAGTAAGGCGTGGAGCCTCTATAATGGTGGCTCCCGTTTTTTGGAACCTCCTTCCGTAAGATGTTTTTTGGAGCACAACCTTGTCTGTCTTTCTGTATTAACAAGCTTTCAGTTTCCTGCAGGAGTTCAATGTGATATGTTAACACATCTTTTATTTACCATTGCTGATCATGATTTCCCGAGTAATACTTCTTAAAAACAACCGCCTTAGAACTGCTGGAAGGGACCCTTCTGGATCATAGGGTCTAGCCCCTGTCAAGGAGGCACAGTGGGCAATCAAATTCCCAACTTCTGGCTCTGCAGCCAGAAACCTAAGCCACTGAGCTATCCAGAAGGTTTTTTTTTTCCTCTTTTGGAATAAAGAAGGAAGCTAATCTGATTTTACCAAGAAGGGCAGGTTATAACTATTTTCAATATGTAAAATTAGGTTAGAGGAGATGCAAGAAAAATGGCACCAGTAGGAATGAAGTCAATGCATGTTGCTGAAATATATTTATTGCCTTGGGATAGGCAGGGACTTCATTTCAGAACAAAAACCATAGACTATACTTCCGGACTCAAATTCCCATAGTTTAACTATCCACTGAATGTGGGACTTATTAGGATTAGGAATAAGAAGCGTGTTGTTATTGTTTTTACATCATGTTTCCAAAAGCAGAATTTTGAAACAATCTGTGAAAAGATAACTCAGGATCTCTAATGCAGTGGTTTGGAACCTTGTCCCAACCTGGACTGCAACTCCTGGCCAGCACAGCCAGCAGTGAAGGCTTCTGGGAGTTGTAGTCCATGAACACCTGGGTTACCCAAGATTGGAAACCACTGTTACAGTGTATTAAATTTTTCTGCACCAATTTAAATATTTAATATTTTAATCATTAAATGGCAACCATTAATTGTTTTTAATAAAATTAATTGTTTACCTTAATCAATTTATTGGGGGGAATAATTGGTATTTTTAATACTTAAAAAAATATATATGGCTAATGTGTTAATTCTACCCCCTAACAAATAATGTTAATTAAGTCACATGAATTCCATTATGTTTCTTAACAGTCCAATAAGTGAATTTTATTGATTTATTTAACATCAACGCGTGAGTGTTAAGATTAGTAGTTCAAATCTATGCCATGTAGCATATTATTGCATGGCCTTTAAAAAAAGCTAAGAGGACTGGTCTGTGCTCCAAGAAATTTAAGATTAAGAAATCAGTATAAGTGAAACAATACAGAAATTAAGGCAAACAGGGTGGGACTGTGCAATTATAGCAGTTACAAGGCTGTTTCAAGGACAGCTTTGCCCTACGTAGCATGCTCCAGATGTGCTGAACTATATTCCCTACCTAGAAAGGTTGAAGATGGGTGCCCAAGCCTGAAGGACACCTAGAACATGAAAGTAAAACTTCATTTTCCTCCGGTGTGGCTCACCCAGAGATTTTTCTCCCTAGCTGGAGGCCCAGAGAAGCTTAGCTATTACCTGAGACTTCACTGGTTCTCCTACAGCCTGGTGACAGTAATAAAACAGGGTGGCCAAACTGGCATTTCACTGCGTTCACAAATCAGATCGTTGGTCCATAGCACTGCCTAGAGCAGGGGTGGGAAACCACTGGCATAGCGCTTCACCATCAGTTCCCGGTAGGTGCTTCTGCGGGTTGAAATCCAAAACGCCTGGATAGTCAAAGGTTCCTCACCCAGTTTAGGTCCCAGTCTAACCCAATTGTACTTGGAAATGTCTTGCTTTGAATGTAAGACCTCTCCCCACTCCAGTTTTATTGGTACTAATAATAGTGCTTCATATAACAAAATCTCCAAATGGTTTACATTGGGATGTATATATACTGTAATCATTAACTGCTGTGTGCCATCAATTCTGACTTATGGAGACACTTTCCAGGGTTTTCTAGATAGAGAGCACTCAGAAGTGGTTTCCCATTCCTTTCTTCTGGGGCCATCTTGAGACTGTGCAGCTTGCCCAACGCCACATAGGCTGGCTTTTTTTGAGATGCACAGTGGGGAACTGAACTCCCAGCCTCTGGCTCTGTAGCCAGACATGTAACTTACTGAAAATCTCCATAAACTGTATATAATACAATGGCCAAAATTCTAGTTTGAAGTTAACACCAGTGGAAGGGAAATGTAAAATTTATAGTAGGAATGTGCTGCTAATTAATCAGTTTCTGCTTGGATTTCTCTTTTTCTGCCAGTCGTGGCTTGGCGCAGACCAAGAATCTCCCACCACCACCACAAAAAAATAATGTTAAATAATATAAAAGTTATACCATTTCCCTTCTGCCAGCATAACTATGCAACAGGATTTGGGTCAATATGAAAGACAACATGAAGTCATTTAAATAGGATCAGAGATTGGTAATAAGATGTTAGAGCCAATAGGTTAACATTGAAATAGTTAACATCTGCATTTAATAGGAGGAATGCACCAAATCTTTTAAAGGTCACTTTTTTTAAAGTAACACGAAAACATTACTTTCAAAACATTCTTTAGAGGCACCGACTGACATGTTCTCCTGCTAACACAGAGGTAGTGATTTTGACATTAAGATGTTAAATCTAATGAATTATAATCTTTCCAGCTCTGAACGTGATTAATAATTCAAAACACTGAGCCGACTATTAAAAAGCCGGGCTGTCATCACTATTGCTAACTAGGGAAGGTCTGTGTGAATAAAATTTCCACTAGGCATATGAAGCTTAACATAGTTTCTGCCTATTCACCACAGAGTATTCCTGGGATGCACTACCATTGAGTTCTTGTTGAACCAAAGCCTAGAACAGCTACTTTTCTGGAGAGCCACTCCCAGAATCCCAGAATCGGGAGGGCCGCTACCCCATACTGGCTGTCGGACTGCGCGAGTTACATTCGCAGAAGAAACACTTCCAAACTCTGAGTGGAAAACCCCGACTTTGGGCTTAGAAAATAAGACTAAGGGGACGAGGGATGATGTTTAAAAGAATGGCAGCTAGAGAAGGATTCATTTTCACCAAGGAAAGTACAATAGGAACTGTGCCTCAATGCCATGAAGATAGATAGATGTCCAGATGTTTGGCCTGGGGGTGTGTGGGGAATATTGCTAGCTCCAGGAAAAGCAGAAGTTGCTAGTTCAGCTTCCTTTAGAAATGGTCTGACCGTTGGAAGAGGCACCCACGCAAGTGAATGAGATGGGATGGCGGGCAAGAGCATTTTTCAAGTTGTCAGTGAATCTGAAGAGGAAGCCTCAGGATGCCCCGAGATTTCTTACTGTGATAGGAAGGGGGGGGGGGAACACACCAGGTACAACTCTTGCATTGCACACAGCTGTGCTTCAATTCCTGCAATACTGCAAGGAGCTTGGGTTAGTCCTGGATATGTGTGGGTGTGGGTGTTTTTGTTTCCAAAAGTGCAGGGTGAGTTCAGTTTAGAAGGATACTTCCTTTGCCTTACAGAGGTCCCAGCATCAACCCCAGCTTCAGCTCACCGGCCTGTTTGCTTATGCCAACGGCTATATCTATGTCTACTCCATATCATCTGTATCACAGTATTGGGGGGGATCCTTTTTTTTGGACTACAACTCCCATAATTCCGAAATCAGTGCAACTATTGGTGGATTCTGGGAGTTGCAGTTAAAAAACTAACTTTTCAAAGTTCTGGTCTGCAGTTCTGTTAGCTGAGGCCATGGCCATCTCAAGGCATTTTCCTGCACGAACCCAAGGACAAAAATTTCCTCCACTCCATGCCACATACAGAAGCCAACTGGACACACTGCCAATGTCATCGGGTCCTCTTTCGCATGTGAGAGCAGCATCCGGGATTAGAAAGTGCAGGAAAGGCTGTGTGGAACACACAGGCTTTGTTCTTCAAGAGAGACAACCAGGGGGTTCTGGAACAACAGCTGGAAGGCTGTCATTCCTCTCCCCTCTCCAGCATCTGTCACCGGAGGCAGTTCCTTCCTTCTGCTTAATGGCAGGGCTGGCCCTCAGCCACAGCTTTCTCTCCCTTTCCTCTTGTCCAGTAAAAGTTCCTCTGAAGCAGAGAGGGCAGGGTTTGAGACAAAAACCTGGGTACTTTTAGGTAAAGGTAAAGGTTCCCCTTGACAATTTTTGTCAAGTCGTGTTCGACTCTAGGAGGCGGTGCTCATCCCCGTTTCCAAGCCATAGAGCCAGCGTTTTTGTCCGAAGACAATCTTCCGTGGTCACGTGGCCAGTGCGACTTAGACACGGAATGCTGTTACCTTCCCACCGAAGTGGTCCCTATGTATCTACTTGCATTTGCATGCTTTCGAGCCGCTAGGTTGGCGGGAGCTGGGACAAGCGACGGAAGCTCACTCCGTCGCATGGATTCGATCTTACGACTGCTTGGTCTTCTGACCCTGCAGCACAGGCTTCTGCGGTTTAGCCCACAGCGCCACCACGTCCCTTAAGTACTTTTATGACTGAGCAAACCCCTGTAGTTCTTGTGGCTGTTTGTCATGTCTCTAACCCATCCACCTTCCTTCTCTGGAGCACCAGGATCTAGGTAAGAATCAGCAGCGGTTTCTCATCAAGCACTGACCAAACCCAGATCTTCTTCTTGCTATGCCTTGTGCTTTCAAGCCACATTCTTCCAAACATGTCTTTGTTATTTTGAAAGCCCTGGGTCAAGTCCTCCTGGAACTGCTAATTAATAAAACAAGATGCAAACAGGCTGTTGGAAATCCTGCTGGTGTCTAGACCAATGCTACATTCTTGGACTACTCGTATAGCTCCCAGAGTCCCCCAGCCAGAATATTTCAGTGGCTTAACTAAGGCTGTCATGAGAAGGCAGGATTATTGGGAAGAGACAATAATGCTGGGAAAGGTTGAAGGCACCAGGAAAAGAGGAAGGCCAAATATAAGATGCATTTACTTCTTAAAGGAAGTCACAGGCTTGAATTTGCAAGAACTGAGCAGAGTTGTTGAGGACAGGACATTTTGGAGATCACTTATTCATAGGATCGCTATAAGTCAGAGGTGACTAGACAGTGCATAGCAACATGTGCAGAGCATCACATCATTGTTGCCAACAGGTGCTGGAAGCTTCAGCGTGTTCAGTGCACATCCCAACTTCCTTGCCTCTCTTTCCCCGTCTTTCTCAGAGATTGCATCTCAACATGCCTCTGGTTGCACTAGGTTGAGACATGCTACGAGGCAGGCCACCCCAAGACATTTTTCTGCCTGAAGAGCAAAGGCGATGTCTCTTCTCTAGAACTATTTACATGAAAAGGATGGGCAAAGCTGCCCACCTTGCTTTCTCTCACATTTGAATTTTCCAGATTTTGGTAAATTTGGATTAAAAAGATCTAAACAGAAGTAGTAGAAGGAGAGAGGCATATGCTGCATTTAACTTATTAGAGAAAGGATGGCATACACAAAGAAATTATAACATAGAATAATATGGAAGCTGAGAGCCTCATATACTGTAGTAGACGGAGTGCTGGCCGGGGACTCAGGAAACATGGGTTCAAATCTCTGCATAGTCATGAGAACTCACTGTGGGGCTGGCGATGGTAATCTACTTCTTGAACATCTCACATGCCTAGGAATCAATATTAGGGTCACTACAAGTCGGAAGCAACTCAATGGTACAATAACACACACGAGTCTTGCTTTAATACTGCACCTGGGGCAGTGGCCCCCACTGTGGCTGAAGCAACAGACTACTTTGGGAGTTCTGGAGAGTTTGTGTGGCCTACACAGCAGGGGGAAAACAGTTGGAGAGCTTGTGAGGACCATTATTGCCTATAATAGCTTCTGGTGGTCACCTCACTCTGCGTAATGGTAGGGCCAGCTCTAGTGATGAGAACTTGCTGCCAGTGCAGAAGGAGTAGCATTGGTCACCAGGTGGTCAAAAGATCCCATGCTCTCTATCAGGCCTTCAATTGCAGGAAGAGTCAATTTTGATAATGATAATGATCATGATAATGGCTTGGAGCGGAGACTGTCTTGAAAAGTAACCTCTTTCAAACTGGAGTGGAAATTGCCTAATTCAAAACTGCTTGGAGGGAATGTACTCTCGTGATTGTTATATTTTTTTTCCTGGATGGCCTTCGAGAGGAGCAGAAAGATGGAAAGACATGGCAGAAACAAGAGTTTGATAAAGAAAGCAATAGGATAGAGGACTGGACATTGTGGAGGTGGAGAAATCAAGAGGGGGAAGGACACCTGCAGGAAAGGAGTGATGGTCACAATCCAAGAAAGGGCTTCTGGAGGAAGCTGGTTGTAAAGAGAGTGGGATCATCTTGTCAAACAGAGGAAGAAGAGGAGAAGGAGGAAAGGCAGCTGCTTCAATATTATATGTGGAGCAGGACCATAACTAAAATGGAGCAGCAAGGGCTTTACCTCAAGGCGCCAAAACTTAGAAAGTACCAAAATCTAGAGGTGAATTTACTGATGAACATTTGAAAAATAGACAGCAATACCTCCTGGCCCGATTTGCTTTGCTTTGCTTTTTTTTGAGGGGGGGGTAAAGATAAACTTCCTTTCCCCCCCTTTCCTTTCCTTTTCTTTGTGGAAAGGGAGCACCACATTTTCCTTTTTCTTGGGGCCCCTAATTCCTATGGGTCAGGACTCAGGATGAAGTGGGTGGGATAGCCCTGGTGGCAAAATGGCTTGTTATAGCCCTTGTCTTGAACCTAGATAAAACATGTTGCAGAAATAACATTTCGGTGCATTGTGAGACACCCCCTCCCCCCGCTGCACAGAAGAGAGGTGAGCAGTCACTTAGATTTGGACTGGGGAAGGAAATAACCCTGTATTATGATACTCGTGGTAGGAACCAAAGCTGTGAAGAAATAAAGGGAGGGAGGGAAGACATGATGGCTCCTCTAAAATTACCCTTCTTACACCCTGCCCTGTTCTTTTGATGTTCTCCCCCATGGTCTTCTACTACCCCTCCAACATCTTGGCCCCAGTGGACTGCTCTCAGTGTCCTCATTCTTCTGCTCCCATATGGTAGAGGAGAGCTGCAGTTCCTTGCCACCAGACCATCCTTCAATCACCTCTCCTTGCTGGGGCGGGCTGGGAAACGTGGGAAGAATAGCAGCAAGCAAAGAGTGCTTTTTGGCTGGCAGCAGCATCAGCATCAGCCCCTTGTCCCCCACCTCCTCTTCCCCCTCCTCCTTTCCATCTTCTCTCTCTCTCTCTCTCTCTCTCTCTTTCTCTCAGCTCGAGGGGACCAGGCAGACCTCTGCGGTGGTGGTGGTGGTGGGCTCCTCCTTTGCATCAGTTCATTGCCATGCACCTCACATCCCTGCTTGCCCAGCCCAGCCCAGCCCAGCCAGCCTCTGCCGCCAGCCGTTGGATGCCTCAAGCCACTGACTGAAACAGAGAGGCAGACTTGAAGCCGGGGTGGAGGGTGTCAGATCCCACCCCCCACAAGACAGTAAGGGCAAGTTGAAGGTGTGCATGTGCGTTTGTGTCTGAGAGAGAGAGATGGAGGGCAAGAACTCAGGTTCATGTGGGAATTGGTTGAGCAAGATTGATGGAGCTTTCTAAGAACCTGCTTTTTTGAGGAACGGACCCCAAGGCATCTCTTTCAAAAAGGAAAATGTCTCTGAGCTGGTGCAGAGTGCTCTTCCTTCCCACCCCCTTCTTTTATCAGGAATGTCTGGGGTTTGAAAGGGGGACTTCAAGGTCAAAGCAGACACAATTCTATACGTCCTCTGAAGAAACAGGCTGTAATCCACAAAGGTTTATGCTAAAGAAAACGGGCTAGTCTTTACTGTCCCACGAGGCTCTTTGTTGTTCTTAAGGTCAAAGAAGGTGACGTGTAGGTAAGTTTCATCCTTGGCTTCTTGCTTCTGAGGAAAGTAACTCCAGGGTAGTGAGATCCCTTTGAAAGCAGAGCTGGAAGGCGGGACTCCTCTGGAGTCTTAGAGGGGAGTGGGGCTTAGGTCGGAAAGCTGGCTTGCTGGGTTTTGTAACTGGGGCAGGGCAGCTTTCACGTTGCGTGCCAAAATCTAGAGGATGCAAAAATTTGCTGCTGGAAGGAAAGATGTGCAGCACCTGCTTGTTTTGCTCCTGGAAGGCCATAAACTGAGCAGTCCCAAGTGTACACACAACATCCAGCCGTCATGGGCAGAAAGAAACACAAAACAGCACAGATCCAAGAGGGTCCCTGTGCATTCAGACCCAGGTGGCTCCTTCATGTTTCTCCACCCTCTCACCATGTCTAATAATTCAGGCACTCAGGCACCAAGATTGGTAGTTGCAACTCTGACTGATTGAAGGCATATGGCGGCATGGGATGGAGTTAGGCGCAAAAGGCAATAAGGACACTGAAGAAGAGAGGTAATGCTTTACAGTACTTGTAAGTTTGCACTCTGATTGGAGGGGGGGCAAGCAAAACTGGGCTATTCTAGTCTAGACTATTCATCCCCCCCCTTCAAGGAATGATGCGCATTAACTTCTCTTCCATTCATGGACCCCAGAACAGGCATTTCAAGGGACGGTGGGCTCTATCCCCCAAGACTAGACTCTGTCAGGGTCTATCTTCCATCTTTTCCAATGATCAGGTAAAACTGGACCAAGACTCTTGCAAAGCTCAGGTGAATGGCTTATAGATAATCAGTACAGTGTAGTGGCTAGAATGCTGGATTAAGGTTCTGGATTCAGATTTTTCCCTTCTCTGTGTAACTTGCCGGGTGGCTTTGAGGGAGCCATGTTCTGCCAGACTGTCCTACCTTGCAGAACCGTTGTGAGAACAAAAAAGGGGAGGTGGAGAGCCACCTGCTGGGCTTTTCAGAGAAAAGCTGGGATAAAAAGGGAACAAAAATTAATCAGTAAAATTGTGGGCTGTGGGAGATGTGAACAATGGGTGAAAGATGAGAGAAAGCAAGGATGTGAAGGACTCGGGCAGGAAAGGACCTGTAATTAAGAATGAGTTTCATTGTCCTTTTAAATTGGGACTGTACAAAAGGCAGATCAGTCTCTGATCTGCATTAGATTAGCAAGGATGTCTTCCTCCAAGTTGTTCAACAATGGCCAAAAAAACCCCAACACACAAAAAAACAAAATCAGTGCCCTTCCCCCGCCCCATGTTACCACAATGGAGAAAATTTGGAGGATGGGAGAGTGGATTTTCGTGTAAAATGATGGGGAGCTTTATTCACTTATGGTACTCTGGATAAATTCTGGGGCTCTGAATCCTTTAATCTTGTCTGTACCTCTTTTGCAATGTAGTTCTGCTGGATCTCAGGGTTCTGGTCAAGACACATAAAGTACAGCCCTGAAGTGTCCCTATTCCGTTTTGACTTTACAGGTTTAATAAACAGTCCTACTTCTCAGCTTCCTTGGGTTAGGAAAATGGCATCTAATGAACTACTGTACTAGGCTCCTGGATTTTTTTTTTTTAAACGAGGATGATGAGGCATCTTAAAGGAGGTATAGGGACTCTGGGAAAGAGTGACATTGCCAAATGCTGATGCCTCTTTGCACCCTCTCCAACATCAAAGACATCTCACCTCCCTTTTCCTTGTTCCTTCCTCCCAGAGGTGCTGCTGCTGTGCATCTGGCAGGAATTAGTGCTGACGAGAAGGTGAGATTGGAAATTGATTCCCGGGCCTGGATTCATCTTCTCTCCTCAGCCCCCTATTGATGGCCTGTCACCCCCATGCCCTTTCTGTCTCCCTTGGAATCTCCTGACCGAAAGAGATGAGGGATGCAATTAAGAGGGAGGTGGGGGAAACCCAATCACCTACCTCTGTCTCCCACCCCAATCCCACTCTCTGCAGTGCCCACATTTATCTGTAATGGAATAAGGATGTGGAATAATTTTTTTCACAAAGGAGATACCAGAAAGCTAAGGGTAGGCTTATTATTGGGAAAAAGGAAATCATGGTGGGTGGTTTAACTATTTTTCACATATGTACACACACAGCAATACAAGTTCATGTACTGTAGAATTTCCAAGAGAATCGTGACATTTCTACAGACAAAAGGAGATAGAGAACTTCAAGATGATGGTCTCTTCAGTGAGAAACAGGGCTGACCCTGGACGTTTTGTTGCCTAAAAGCAAAGGGCAAAACAGTATCTCTACCCATGTCATTCTGCACTGGAAAAATGAAAATGCATGGGTTGACTGCTCAGTCTTACTGTTGTACTCACTCTTATTGTGCTAATGGATAGTGTCTGATCTCTCACTTGAGGGTGGCAAGAGATCAGTGTGGTGTAGTGGATAGAGTGACAAGGATTGTGGAGAACATGGCTTGAATCCCCCGCTCAGTCATAGAAACTCACTGGGTGAATGGAACAGATAAAACCACTCCTGAAAATATCTCACTTACCTGAAAGCCCTGTTAAGGTCACTATAAGTTGGTTTGGATTTGACAGCATAGAGCATACAAATATACACACAGAGAGAAAGAGAGATGTATCAGAGCTTGGAAAGTTATTTTTGGACTACAGCTCCCAGAATCCCCCAGCTAATTGGAAATGTAGTCTCTCAGATTAAATACTCCAAGTCTTTCCTTCCTTCCTTCCTTCCTTCCTTCCTTCCTTCCTTCCTTCCTTCCTTCCTTCCTTCCTTCCTTCCTTCCTTCCTTCCTTCCTTCCTTCCTTCCTTCCTTTGATGGCTTTTTTTTCCGGTGACACATAACTGCTTGTTAATTATAATCATCCTCATACTACCAACTGTCCCTTGGCTGGTCTCATTCTGGGCTTCTTTGAGTTGTGATGATCATTAACAGAGCGATCAGAAACGAACACCTCTCTTTTTTCCAGTTTGTATTTTGAGGATCGTTAAGCCTTGCTAACAGCAGGCCTCCTTCCCAATGTCAGGGTGCCATCTTGTTCTATGTTGGCAAAAACTGGCATGTTAAGTCTCCCAAGGTTACTAGTCCACATCATCAGTAGTCCGGGGGTGCCACTGTGAGAGTCGCTGGTCTTAATGCAAAATAGAAATAGATGTGGTTGAGCTAGGGTAGAGCAGCAGCTAAGGGACGGAGCAAGGAAATAGCTAGAGCTCACTTTGAATCTTACATCTGCCCTGAACTGAATAAGAGCCCTTAGATGAGTCACTCTGCCTTAGCTTCAACAAAATGGGTGTGCGAACAAGGTCTGTGTCTCATATATATTTTTTCCATTGCAAAACTGGAACAATACTGTACTATCTTTCAAGGTTGCTGTATAGCAGTGTTGGGATAGAATGCAACTGGTAGGGCCTTCAAAGACCTGCAAGCCTGCTAAATGTAAAGATTTCAAGGAGGTATGTGGTTTCTTCAGCAGCATGGTAGCTATTTTCAGGGCTGAAGTCTGTTCTAACCCCAAGCCCGGATTGCTGTCCTCCTCAGTAAGAAAGTCAGCCTACTTCACTCTCCTCTGTCCTTTCCTCTTGTAGAATTCAGGCTTCCTCTTCTCTGCCATCTCAGAGAACCAGTGCTATAGCGAAACCAGGGCTCATAGAGTCAGAGCCCCAGGCCTGACTGGCTGATTAGCAAGGAGAATGACCCCCCCTCTCAAGTTTTCCCTATTCTTCTGTGCTTAGCTGCAATGCTTACAATAGTGGGGAAAGAAATGGATTTTCTCATGAAAACTACAAAGCATTTGAGGGTGACTTGCTCTTTAAATGGACAGCTAAGAGCCATTAGTTCTACAAAACACATGCTCTTCAGTGATACAGTGGACCCTTGACTTACAGACGGCTCGACTTACAGACTTTTCGAGTTACAGACTTCTCTGGCTGCAAAATTTAGATTCGACTTGCAGCCAGAGAATCGACTTACAGACCAGAAAAAAACCAAAATGGAATAAAAATAGAATAAAAACCACTGGTTATGGGATTAATCGGTTTTCAGTGCATTGTAGGTCAATGGAGATTCGAACTAAAGACTTTTCGACTTGCAGCCACCATTCCAATACGGATTAATTCCTTAAGTAGAGGGTCCACTGTAGCTAAAGACAGATCTGCTTGCTTGCATTCTTGGACTCTTGTGTGTGGGTGGATGCTTGTTAGGGAGACTGTCCTGATGAATCCATGTCCTCCCAGGTGTGCCACTGCAGAAAATTTTAAACTTCAGTCATCCTAGTCCTAAATCAGGGAGTCATCTGTTCTGCTCAGTGAACCAAGACGCTTAGCTCCTAGGCCTCCCAATATTCATAAGACCTCTCAGGAGGGCTGGCTCTGCCATTAGGCATAGGGGGAAATCTGCCTGTGATGGATGAGGAAGGAGCTGTCCCAGTCTGGCTGTGTATCCTAATGGCCCCCTTCCCACCCTTGATTTGAGCCTCCCATGCTTCTTCAATTAACTTGCCACCCTCAAGTGAGAGATCAGACACTATCCATTAGCACAGTGGTCCCCAACCTTGGGCCTCCAGATGTTCTTGGACTACAACTCCCAGAAGCCTTCACCACCACCTCTGCTGGCCAGGATTTCTGGGAGTGGAAGGCCAAGAACATCTGGAGGCCCAAGGTTGGGGATCAATACATTAGCACAATAAGACTGAGTACAACAATAAGACTGAGCAGTCAATCCATGCATTTTCATTTTTCCAGTGCAGAATGACATGGGTAGAGATACTGTTTTGCCCTTCACTTTTAGGCAACAAAATGTCCAGGGTCAGCCCTGTTTCTCAATGAAGAGACCATCATCTTGAAATTCTCCATCTCCCTTTGTCTGTAGAAATGTCACGATTCTCTTTGAAATTCTACAGTACATGAACCTGTATTGCTTTCTGGAGTGGCCAGTCGAATTATCAGCGAATGGTGGTGTGTGCGTGCGCATGTGCATATGTGTATTTTAAGGCTTACACATGCTGCACAATGAGATTAGAGGAGTCTAAAGTGGTAGAAGGAGCCACACCAGATCTAGAATCTGGAAACCTATGTATTTCTTTAAAGGTATTCATTGCATTACTCATTGCCTTGTGACAGCTAGGTCGCCTTTATCTATATGTGAATTGCTTTTGCTCCTGTCATGAAAGCAATTCATTGCACTGGGTGTTATTAACTGCATTGTGTTATCATTACCAGCAGGCCAGGAAAATGCAGGGATATACTCTCCCGTTGCCTCAAATACTTGAGAAAAATGCAAAACATGGAGCAAAGTAATACTCACCTCAGAACCGATAAGAGAATGCCGTGAAACTTTAAAAAACAATTCCTGCCAACATTTTCTAAATTAATTAGAAAATGCTACTCACCACATCAGAAATGAATTTTGAAAGTACTCAATATGGTGCTTTCAAAATATAACTTACACTATCATTTTTAAAAAGTAACTATTTGCAGGTACTGTATCTGTGTTACCAGTGACTAATTGCTAATGTCTGACTTATGGCAATTCCTTTTCAGAGTTCTGCTGGGGCTGTGCAGCTTGCCCAAGGCCACATAGGCTGGCTGCACTTTCAGGAGGAACGGTGGAGAATCAAACTCTCAACCTTTGTCTCTGCAACTAGATACCTAAAACCACTGAACTATCCAGCCAGCTAGGAAATGATTCCCACCTCCTCCCCTTCAAGGCTGCTCTCTAAATTAGTATAATTAACTCTCCTACTGCTGGCTAGGGATTGCAGTCCACTTCCAGTCTACCTCATTTTTTTCTGTGTTCGTTCATGTGCTTGTTCTACCTCATTTCCTGATCAATCTGATTTTTTTTTTAAAAAATCAGTGTGTGTTATCAATTGTGAGGTTGGGTTTTTTTTTTTTTTGCATTCATTCATTCATACACCTCTTCCATGGCATTTGCAGATCAATCTGCGATGCACTTTTTTTTTGTTAAAAAAGAGAGGAAATTTACATTTATATGAAGCGTTTCCCCATTTATCTAACCTTTATATTTCACATTTTGATAGCTGCCGTGGTGTAGTTTTTAAGCTCAAGTCCACACTGCAAAGTTCAGAGAAGTGCAAAAGCCAAACATCCTGTTCTGTATATTATCCTAGGAAGTGTGAAAGAGGATGTTCCCTTAAAAATACTGAGGGACTGAAATCTTAAGTCTCTGGCCCCCCATGCCTGAGTCTACTGCCTGTGTAGACTAGACCTCAGTTCAATGCATTGCTCCTTTCTACAGGTTTCATACCATGAAGTGTGTGGGATGGGAAACATACTGAAAAGCAGCCAAAATCAATTTTGGGGGGGGGAGTACATTTTTCTGACAGAAGATGATTCCAGCTGCTCTGTCTTTTACTCCTGTGGAGAACCTGGAAGGATTTTAACTGTCAGGGAGCTCAGAAGAGGGGAATGGAAGCATTCCTCACACAACTGGAGCTGGGCTAAATTATGATGCATTTTTTTTTTGATTATAGTAAGTTCCAGAATTCCCTAGCAAGCATGTCTACTGGCTGAGAGATTCTTGGCATCTACAGAACCTCACCAAGTTCTGTAACATACATACAGTGGACCCTCTACTTAAGGAATTAATCCGTATTGGAATGGTGGCTGCAAGTCAAAAAGTCTGTAAGTTGAATCTCCATTGACCTACAATGCACTGAAAACCGATTAATCCCATAACCAGTGGTTTTTATTCTATTTTTATTCCATTTTGGTTTTTTTCTGGTCTGTAAGTCAATTCTCTGGCTGCAAGTCAAATCTAAATTTTGCAGCCAGAGAAGTCTGTAACTCGAAAAGTCTGTAAGTCGAGGCGTCTGTAAGTCGAGGGTCCACTGTATATACAATCTGTGGCCACAGATTGTGGTGACACCAGTGGTGGAAGTGAGGGAAACCAGACATCTTCTTGGAGGAGCCAATTCTCCATAATTAACAGCTAAGTGGAACCTCCATAGTCATGATAGTAGATCTGAGTATCTAGCTGGTCAGAAATAACAGCTGGAGATGACTGGTACTTTAGGACCCTGTCTGTAGTTTTCTGAAAGGGGTCTTCTCAGCCCTTTCAGGATGACGGCTTTCTGATTAAGCCCTCAGGCTACAGGCCACATTTATTCCACTGAGGCTCCCTGCTTTTTGGTCCTAGCCAGCCAAGTAGAGATTTAGTCGTGTCATGATGCAGCTACGTCACCTAAAATCCTCTGGCCCACTGGTGGCCACCAAGCTCTCTTGTTGCCCCATCTGTTGAAGTGATAAATGTCTAGCTTTCCTCATGCTCTTTACAAGAGGGTTGCAGAAGACTGAAAAACTATTTTCTGCCCATCCCTTTTCCTCCTCAAAGCCATATCCCCTTCCAGAATAAGGAGCGACAGCTGGGCCTGAATGCGGGCCAAATGGCAATTTGTAACGTGCATAAATTTTGGTGAACAGCAAAGGGTGATTAACTGTCACATTGGAAGAGCTGAGAGAGACGGGGCCGATCCGTTGCCGGAGAAAGGCAGATTGTCCTTTGCGAAAGGCGCATAGAAGACTGGTGCATGTCTGGGATCAATCAAATCATAGAGCTAAAGTGAGTGTATTGAGGGTCTTGACTACAGGATCCCAAAGGGCTTCAGTGTGACTTCTAAAAATCATTGAATGGTGCAGTGGAAAAGGAGGAGCCAATTACAGGAGATGCCTGTTGAAGGTGGTATAGCTTGTAGCATAACAAGTGGCTTAGGCTGGAAGCCATTTTCCCCTATCTGTTTGCCCTGCAAAGAGAGCATGGAAATATTCCTTTTCTCAGACTATCGTTCCCAGAATCCTCATCAGCATGGCTAATAATGGCAACTCCACCCATGATTGAACCAGATTTGGATAGAGGAGGAGCTTATTGTCAACAGCCTCGGCAGAAAGTTCTTCCCATACCA
Source organism: Pogona vitticeps (assembly GCF_051106095.1). NCBI lineage: Eukaryota > Metazoa > Chordata > Lepidosauria > Squamata > Agamidae > Pogona > Pogona vitticeps. The sequence continues at coordinate 101,903,708 of NC_135788.1, forward strand.
GGATAGGGCATGATTAGTCCTTGTGAGGATGATGGGAATTGTAGCAACTTTTCCAAGGGCTGTTTACTTCTGAGTAAACATGCAAGGATTGTTCTGCTTCGGGGCCAAATGGGGCCTTGAAAGGTTACCTTCTGAACATGTATCCAATCTCTGACCCTAAAAGAGAGCAATCTTTGTATATCTACTTAGAAATCAACAGAGCTTGGGAAAAATTTATTTTTTGAATTGTATATCTGTGGATCCATCTCTGCCTCCAGAGGTGTAGAAGTGCAATTTCCCATCATTCACATCCAAAATGTGCAATGCCTGGATCACTGGTCAACTGCCTGGATGTCCAGGTGCTCTCACTGTGGCTAAACCCAGTCTTGCCAGCTCAAGGTGTGTCTGCATCTAAGAAGCCCGAACTGCATTAGTGCTGCCAGTCATGAAATTTCACCGGCACGCTGCTTTTGAATCCTCCACAGAATCGTTCCTTTCCCTCCACCCTCCGCCCCTCGTATGTCACAACCCAGCCGTCTTGCACTGATGGTAGCTACTGAAAACCTTGCAAAATGTGTTGGCAGTCGCTGCTGATACCAGCTCAGAAACCAGAGGATGGGGGCGGGGTGGGGACTTCCACTTGTCAGAGGAAACATCTCCTGGCGTTCTTCCCATACTACAAACGCTGGAGCATTCACAATGAGGTTCACTGAGGCTTTTTCCCAATGATCTCCCTGTTTTACAGGATCGTATCTCTCGGTCCTCCTTAGAAAACCAACAACAACAAAACCCTCCGCTGTCTTTTGATCCATAGGTATGTTCAAATTAAGGGTCAGATCTCCCTCCGTCAGTTCTGGATAGTTTGCAGATAGTATGTAACTGCTCGGCAAGGTGCAAAGAGGCTTCAAGAAGCAAAATGGCAGTTTGGTCTGAGATTGGCTTATGTGGGAATGTGGGAGGAGTTTACGTCCACAGTGGGTAGGGCTCAGCTGGAGGTTTTCCTCAAAGATATGGTGTCCGAAAGTCTTAACTTGGACTCTGTGATCAATCTGGATTTTATTTTAATGTTATATGTAAACTGCCCAGAGTAGACATGTTCTAGATGGGCGGTATATAAATCTAATAAATAAATAAATAAATAAATAGAAAAACAAACAAACAAACAGTTCATACTGAACAGAGCATACCTAACCAGTAGGTGTTGGACAAGTTCAGGCTTTCCTAGAGCCTTGTTATAATTTTTTGAAAGCCAGGAGCTCTGTTTGGGCTCCCTGTGAACATGATTATTGATTTTGTATCCCAAATTCATAAGTTTTCAGAATACTAGAGGTTGGAGGGTTCCTTTCAGTAACCTACTCCTGGGATGAAGATTGTAGATAAAATGGACTCTTGCTGGATTCTGCAAAGAGCTGGAGCATTATTTATGTTGTTTATTTATTTAAAATATTTTTACCTTCGTCTTTCTCCTTAAGAAGGACTTAAGGCAAAGAAAGTATTTAAACTAATAGCAGCAAGTATACAAATACTAGGGACGTGGTGGCACTGTGGGTTAAACCACAGAAGCCTCTGGGCTGCAAGGTTGAAAGATCAGCAGTTCGAATCCACGCATCGGAGTGAGCTCCCGTTGCTTGTCCCAGCTCTTGCCAACTTAGCAGTTCAAAAGCACGAAAAAATGGAACTAGATAAATAGGTACCAGCACGGTGGGAAGGTAACGGTGTTCTGTGTCTAGTTGCGCTGGCCACGTGACCACAGAAGATTGTCTACGGACAAAACCCCGGCTCTACAGCTTGGAAACGGGGATGAGCACTGCCCCCTAGAGTTGGACATGACTGGACTAATTGTCAAGGAGAATCTTTATACAAATACTAAAAAGGAACAACTGAGTACCATCCTAAAAAAAATATCATAAGCAACAACAAAACACATTAAAAATTATGAGTCTGTAAAGCATACTTGCTCTGAAAGGCAAATAGAACTAAAGACGGGGTCTGTGCATCAAATTTAGTCAAATCCTGAATTATTAACCAAATCAGCCTGATATCGACTAATCTGTATGATATGCATATCAAAGTGAAAAGGGCAGATCTGGTTCCTTTGGGGTGGGGAACAAAATGAATTTACAACTTGATGAGCATTAAGAGCGCAAATCAAAATGGGGCATAAACTACTTCAATCCCTTCTTTCCTTTTTGAAAAAAAGAGAACATTTTAAAAGTGTGTCTTATACAAACCTCTGAAGGTAGCTTTCTAGAATTTGGTAGGATTACTGCACTCCTCAGTGTCCCAGGTCCCTAAATGTCATGTACATCAGTACAACAACTACAACAACAAAATTATAAACCTCTTGGTTTTCCTGTGCAAGTCAATGGGTAAATTACAAATCAAATCAGATCCAAGAAAGAAAGAGAACAGGCAGGGAAATAAATTACGCCAGACTAAATTGGAATACATTCTACAGTCCTGAATTGGTCTCCAAATCAGATATGGGTAACCATGCACTGTCCTGTTGCACATTAATCAATCTATGTAAATCATAGTCCTTTTCCCAGCAATGACAACTTGCTTCTAGGGATGGGATTTTTTGGATTACAGATCCCATATTTCTCCCTTCTGGGAGTTCTGTCTGACTGACAAATGCTTAAATATGACTCATATGGGAGAAATGCTTACAGTAGAAAGCTTTGGGGGGTCTACTTCTGCTCTGGTTCCTGTTCAGAAATAAAGTTCCCAGCAAGAACTGAGGCAGGAGCAACAGGTAGTTTGGGTGGAGGCAGGCCTCAGACCCTTCCAGTCTAGGCCTTTCTGCCAGTTGAGTCATGTGTAGGTGTCTGTGAAGTGACTGTTTGTCAGGTAGAACTCCTAGAATAAAGAATTATGAGATGTGTAGTAAAAAAAATCATAATAATCAAAAAATCTCATCTTTACTTGCTTCTTCCCTACTTTTCTTTTAAAAAGAAATGCTTATGTTAACATGGCTTTATAGTAAGACCATAGAATATATAACATATATTTTAATGCCTAAACTTGTGAGGTGGCAATGGGTGGTGGGAATCACAGTCTATGAGCACCATTGTTAATTGTTCGTTACAGATGAAATAGTGAGCAGCGGGACTGGCAGGATGCCACCGAGATGGCAACACTATCCGTTTATTTTGGACAGTGTGATTGTGGTTTTTGTGGGCTTTTGCAATTAACATTTTTCACAGCATGCATATTTTTATGGAGGCAGGTACAGGTTAACCTGATTTGTCCAAATGGCCTAGAAAGTAGGGTGCCAGCCAGCTCCGGCGCTGCTTTTAATGGCTGCATAGAACTTCAGCCAGGATATCATCTCTGGAAGCTGCCCTATCTGTCAGAGGCACAGGAGCCCTGACCTCCTCGTGTTTGGTCACCAGGGCCTGCTCCACCGTGGGTCTGAGTGAAACAGTTACCCCAGGTGGCAGATGATGGGAGAGGCAACAGCAGTGTCAGGACTGGAACAAGTCGGGGTGAGGGGTGAGTACTTTGTGGACTATGTACAATGCGTAGAATTCCTCAAGGATGGAGGATTCTGGGAGTTAACAGTCCAAAAAAGTAAACATCCAGACATTCTTTTAGTTTACATTATTTAGGCTCATTTATAAGCCACTTTTCTTCCCATAAGAGGATTCAAGGCAGCTCAGAAGGTTAAAACAAGTGAAATTAAAACCCAGTAAAGAACACATTAAAAACAAATTAAATGATCATAATAATCAAACATGTAAAGTGATTAAAAGCATTAACGTTAAAACCAAACTAACAAGCAGGAAAACTAAAACCAGCATCCAGGGATTCACTTAAAAGTGGCATCTAAAAATTAAAGCTAAAAGTTAATGTCCTGGGTGGGTCTTCAGCTGTCAGCAGAAGAATAAAAGGGAAGGAGCAAGGTTCCCTCTGAGGCGTGCGCCTGCATGACTCTGCCTCCCTCTGCACAGCTTTCCTCCCCCCCCCCACAGCCCCTTTGGTTCTGGTTGCGACGAAATCCCAGGCACACACATGCAGGGGAGGGAGAAGATACATGTGTGAGAGGCGGAGCAGAGGGAAGGAGCTAACATGATCTCCTAGGGGAGAGCATTCCACAATCTGGGGGCTGCCACAGAGAAGGCCCTTCTCTGTGGCCCCATCATGTATACCTGTATTGGCAATGGGACCAAAAGAGGAGGACCCCCAAACATTGCACCATCTATTCTACTGCATGAGAGGATAGTGCTGGAAGTGTGTGTGTGTGTGTGTGTGTGTGTGTGTGTGTGTGTGTGTGTGCGCGCGTGCGTGCATGCGTGCGTGCGTGTGCACGGGCGTGCACGCACACACACATACATGTGCCTACTGCCTTGGTTAACACAGTTATTGCATGAGATAGCGGGGTGAAGTCCAACAGTGGGCACATAGATTTGGGGATTCTGGAATCTGTAATCTAGAAAAGCAACTTGTCCAAGCTCTGCACGGCACTGTCATTCATAAGATGCCTGAACATTTGTATAGCATTTTCCTTCTTGGTTCTTAGCACCTCCCATCTTTTATTTCTCTTGGCATCTATACAACAACCCTGTAAGGTAGACATAATGAAACTTTAACTTTCCTGATGTTCAGGATTTCATCTCCCTTCAACGACAGCAGGTACAATTCAAGGAATTGGGAGTTGTAGTCCGAAACATCAGGGCCAGAACCCTGTTGGATTCATGGGGCATAAATGGGGAGGAAAGCACAAGCAAACTTACCTTTCCTGCTTGTGGTCTGTCAGGCTTGTTGACTTCTTCTGGTCAGGACAGTTGTGGTGTGTATGGTTACACAAAGAAAGGCAAGGCAGAAGGGGAAAACTGCTGTGCAATTGTCCTTACACTCTGTTTTCAAATACGATTTTGGCCCTGGAGGACCAAAGATTTCCAATTTTTATTGTAAGAATGTGTTACTATTTTAGAACTGCAGAGCTGGATCCTATAAATCATCAAGTGCAGACTTGTCAACGAGGTACAGTGCAGAATCGAACTCCCAACCTCTGGCTCCAGCTATCTTCTATATTGTAGGGGAAGATACTGAGATTGGGAGCAAGTTGCTTATCTAATAAGGACACCCAGCTTGATTGTGGGAGGAGTGAGATTCAAACTGGGAACTTCTTGATTCACAGCTCAGTTTCCTAATTCCAATGTGGGCAGATTTTAAACTTTTGGAATCTACTTTGTTTTTAGCTTGAAGCATGGGGTTCATTGACTGGAACCAGGTGAAAAGGAGCAGCTCAAGAAAGCAGACATCAACCCGCAAAACAACTGCCCAGGGCCCACATTTAGCCCAGGAATCGGTTTCTAGTCACAGAAATGCAGCTTGTGCACAAATCCTTTCATGCTCCAATCTACCATTTTTATGTTCTTCATCCCCAGGCCTTCATGCTTCCAACAGCCTATTTGTGGGGCATGGGGGAGGAAAAGACAGTGTTGCTTTTTCTATTGTTAAATGATTTGGCATCCAATCCTTAGTGGTTTACTGCAGCTCACCTGCCAAATCCAGATTGTGTTTGTAACCCATACTTACCAAAGAAAAGGGCATAAAAATCTTATTCAAGCTTTTGAGATGTCAGACCTCAGGGTACATCAGGGATGATGTTGCAAAGAGCAGGCTCTTTTTGAGTTGCATTGAGTTGCCTAGATAGCTCAGTGGTTTAGGTATTTGGCTGCAGAGCTAGAGACTGGTAGTTCAATTCCCCACTCTGCATCTCCAGAGAGAAGAGCCAGCCTGGGTGGCCTTGGGCAAGCTGCACAGTCCCAGGATACCCCCAGAAAAAGGGTACCTCTACCTAGAAAACACTGAAAAGGGTTGCCATAAATCAGAGTTGAGTTGACAGTCCTTGATGATGATGGGTTGGGTTGGGAAGGTGAGAGCCGAATGGTTTGCATGCTTTCAAAAAGATGCAATGGGGAGGAAGAGCCAGTGGGCTCTCTCATTGGGCTCATCAAGTTTAACCCTGAATGTTTCCTAGGTTTGATCAGACGGCAAAATCCTGGAATGATCAAAGATTAGAGAAGTTGCTTTTGGGAATTTTTACTGGTTATGCTCGCTGAAGGATCTTGGGAACTGTAATTGGAAAAAAAGAGTGTGTGTGTTCCAAGGTCTGAAACTGACTAACCCAAAGGTGCCTGCTAAGTTTTGTGGAGACTTGGATCTCCAAAGTCCCAGTCTGATACTCCAACCACTGCACTGCACTGCCCATCCCTGGTTGTTTACTGGGTCTCTCTCTCTTTTCTCCAAGAGGGGATGAGCAAAAGGAGAGCGGTGGCAACGAGCAGGAACAATGGGTCCTGCTGGGCAAGCAACGTGGTAGAAGCAGCAGCAAGAAGGACGAAGAACAGCAGGTGCAAGAGAGGTGGAAGCAGGCATCAAAGATGTTTTCACCAAAATGGCTCCTCAAAATTTGGATAGGGAGAACCATGAGAATCTTATGTGTTGCTCCATGGAGAATTTAGAAAGTGTGACATACTGTAAGCCTTGGGGTTGCATCCAAGGAGTCCTAGAGTCAGGTGGAAAAGAGGGTGAAAAGAAAAAAAAGGAGACCATTACAGTTCCGTATAAACAAGCTTATATCTGTAGCCTTCTCCCCATTAAGCAAATGTCCATTCATCTCTACCTGGAGTAATGACTTCTTATATTCTACTATGTGGTAGCTTGGTGACAGTGGCTCCTTCAGCTTTTAAGAACTTTCGCCTCCATGATCAAGGCTTCTGGCGATAACCACAGTAACACTTTATACACACTGATCTTGTCTGATTTTCAAATCTAAGCAGATTTCTTCTTGGTTAGTACTCGGATGAGTGGCTAGCACGTGATATCATAGATCTTCAGCTACTGCAAGAAAAGCCTGTGCCTGAATCCCTGGAGAAATACTGCCAGTCTTAATTGGTAATACTGGCATAAATGGAACAAAATTCTGAATTGGGTACGAGACAGTTTCTTGTGTTCTTTGTGCAAGGTGCCCCAGAGGATCTTCTGGGCCATTTTAAGGCTAGCTGTCCAGGGAACAACACATTCTAAACCTAAACAAAGCACCTTGTATGCTAGCTCCTCTGAAAGCTGATTAAAACAGAACTACATCTGTACAATGCAAAATGCAAAAATGCGAGTAGATAAATAGGTACCACCTCAGTGGGAAGGTAAACGGCATTTCGTGTCTAGTTACTCTGGCCACGTGACCACGGAGGATTGTCTTCAGACAAACGCTAGCTCTATGGGTTGGAAATGGAGATGAGCACCGCCATCTAAAGTCGGACACAACTGGACAGATTGTTAAGGGGAACCTTTACCTTTACATCTGTACAAGACATGGGCTCCTTTGCAAGTTGCATACTTGAAAGTTAGTCACATGGAGGAGGGGCAGGATATGTTCTCAATCATCCCACTGTAGAACATGTAATAATGGGCTCAAGCTAGAGGAAGCCAGATTTAGAGTGAATATCCGGAAAAACCTGTTAACTGTTAGAGCAGTATGACAATGGTACCAATTATTTTGGGAAGTGGTGAGTGCTCCAAAGCTGGAGGCATTTAATAGAAAATTGGACAACCGTGTCAGAACTGCTTTTATTTGGATGTCTGCATTGAGCAGGGAGTTGGACTCAATGGCCTTATAGGCCCAACTCAATTATTAAATTAATCTATGATATACCTTTTGCTCAACTTGATCTGTTTGGTGTCTCAGAATAATGATGCAACAAGCAGAACATGACAGGAAGGAAAACTGGTGATCCCTAAATCCGATTGTTTTGCAGAATATAATAAACAACTGTTTTATTTCTGTTTAGCTATAAAAATTGAGCTGGTTGGATAACTGAGTGATGTAGGCATCTGGCTGTGGAGCCAGAGGTTGGGAGTTCGATTCCCCACTGTGCCTCCTGAAGGGAAGAGCCAGCCTATGTGGCCTTGGGCAAGCTGCACATTCCCAGGGAGCCCAAGAAGAAGAGAACAGTAAACTGTTTCTGAGTGTTCTCTACCTGGAAAACCCTGAAAAGGGTCACCATAAGTCAGAATTGACTTGGTGGCACACGATTATTATTACTAATTAGTAAGATGAAGCAAGGTTATGCACTTGCTTAGAATATATATTTAAGAATAAGTGTTAAGTGTTAGCGGGACCTCTTAAAAAATCATGCAGCACAGAGTGCAATTCTTTGGGATTGTAGTGCCAATTCTGCCCCTTCCCAGTATACTCCATTCAGTTTTTCCTTGCTCTCCTGTTTCCCACTGCAACAAACAGCCACATTCCATGGCCTGTGATGTTCTGAGGTCCTCCCTCCTGTAGGGGTCTCCAGCTCCTCAGGAGACCTTTTGTACATCATGCATGGATAAGCCACTTTGGATAATATAAAGTTCCACGTTCAGAAAACTGTTCGTGGGATCCCCACAGGGAAACAGGTCGCAGTTGGGCTGCTTGCGAAGCCGTCTGGTGCAATCTGTTTCCCGACAATCCCGCAATGTACAGGAAAATGTGCTCCAGACTGACCCATGCCCAAGCTAGGCCTTTTGGGTCACGCTGTAGGGCTTCTACTCTTTGGGCGTTTCCTGTTTGGGGAAGGGCTGGAGCAATTCCTCAGCAGAGGGAAGGGTCGCTTTAAGGGAGGTGCCTCCCATGAAACTTTACCTTTCCAGTGCAATAAAGGGTATGCCTTTGCAGCTCAGTTTGTTATTAGCAGACGTTGGGGACGGGTGCTCTCCTGGGGAATTCTAAGAGGGGCTACACACCTCCAAGAATACCCCCAGCTAGGGTGGCCACTGCCTGTACTGGCTGCAGGATGCTAGGAGTTGTAGTTTTAAAAAAATTGTTTCCAAAGTCTGGCTATTGCTGTAATGGATCTGCCCTGGTTTTCATTTTGTGGCTCAGGAAGAGGGGTGAGAAACTCAAAACCAAGCCCCTCAGGTTTCTACTGACTGGAAAACTGCTGACTATTGCCAGGGCAATGCCAACATTACATATTTTGGGAAACGTTGCTTTTAAAAAATAATACAACTCCAAGAACCTACTAACCAGCAACTTTACTTGCGTCTGCTTGTCAATTTTTGTTTTGCATGCAGGCCTGGTTAGTTGACCTCAGATTTCCAGTCAAAAGGAAGATCTCGCAAGCCTGGAATCTGCCCATTCCCTCCCTATTCTTAGGTTATTGAAGGGTTTGGAGATCAATAGCAGTGCTTTGAATCATTTGTTGGCTTAACTCTTAATGGATAATGCTAATGCCCAATTGACAGGGGAGGTGAAAAGGGTGTGTGTGCACTTAACTTTTCCTTTGCTCAGCTCTACCTACTCCATGAATGTTTCTGTTCCTTCGAAACTTGGTTTGATTTGGTTCTTAGACCCATGGTGGAAGGAGAAAAACCATGTAGGGCAGAGGTCCCAAACCCCTGGTCTGCAGCCCCGTGCCGGTCCGTGGCCTGAGCCAGCCCGGGCCACGGAGACAGACCTCCCCCCACCCCCTGCACACACTCACCCCCGCACAGTTGATTTGTGCATGCACGCATGCTCCAGCACACCTGTGCGAGCAACTCACAATCGTTTGGGCGTGTGCACGAACGCCTGAGCGCCTGCACAAGTGCCACGCCTCCATTTGCGCATGCACATAAGAGCACAATCATTTGTGAGAGCGAGAGCACGTGCGCTTGTTTGTGCATGCGCACAGGCACGGGGGGTGCCCTGACTTCTCCAGCCGGTCCGTGGGGTGAAAAAGGTTGGGGACCCCTGATGTAGGGGACAAACTTTGAGCAGGGGAAGGAAGTCACAGCTGTCCTTCCGATCAATTTGGTTCTACATATCCTTCTTCCCTTTCTCAGCCTGATCAGGCAAGCATACATTGGGGATTTTGTGTCTGTATTCATAACACATTGCCTCAAACCTTAGAAATATTACCTTTTCCACCACAGCTCCGAGAATCCCTTAGCCATGTGGCTCCCAAGCTGTGGTTCTCCCTCTCACAGGACGCCAGGCTGGCCCCTTTACTGTTGCCCATCTGCATGCAGAAAAAAAACACCTTTTCTCCAGGAAGACTTTTTCTTGGTAACTGGCTACATAAGAGAAGTGTTGTTATTGTTGCTTTAATGAGGCTGCTGAGTTTTTAGAACTGTTAATGTGTTTTAAAAACTGTTTTTATCTACCAGTTTTAATAGACCTGTTTAATTACTTTTAATATATTAATTTATTGGGTTTTTTCACTTGTAATATTGTTTGTTTTAATACTGTAAGCCACCTTGAGGAGAAAAGGCAGGGTACAAATACTGTAAGAACAGTAAACAAAAATCTGTGCAGCTCTGTAAATCTGTATCTGTTGCACTAAGCTTTGGGTTGATGGACCTTTGAGATGAAGTTTTTTAAAAATTTCCAAACCCAAATATGTAACTCTGATGTCTGCCCACCTCTATATTAAATTGCTAAACGGTTTGGGAAGTTTTGAATATAGCAGGTCAGAGCCACCTTCACCTGTATTTTGAGATTAGCTTTAGAAGCCAGGGACGTGGTGGCACTGTGTGCTAAACTGCAGAAGCCTTTGTGTGCTGCAGGGTCAGAAGACCAGCAGTCGTAAGATCGAATCCACGCAACGGAGTGAGCTCCTGTCACTTTGTCCCAGCTCCTCGCCAGCCTAGCAGTTCGAAAGCATGTAAATGCGAGTAGATAAATAGGTACCACCTCGGTGGGAAGGTAAACGGCGTTCCGTGTATAGCCATACTGGCCACGTGACAACGGAAACTGTCTTTGGACAAACGCTGGCTCTACGGCTTGGAAACAGTCAAACACGACTGACTAAAATGTCAAGGGGAACCTTTACCTTAGAAGCCATGCTTCTGTTTGTTTCTTGACCTTCTAGTTTTAATGAGAAAACAAATTATAGTAAATTCTACAATCCTGTGATCCATCTACTCCAGGGCTGGCCCTAACATTAGGTAGAGTGAGGAAACAGGCTCAAGTGACAAAAGCTGGGAGTCAGGAATGGTTGCTCCTTGGCCATTCTTTTCCCTTGGAGAACAGAGCTGGGTTCAGTACATGGGCTATTCAGCAACACTGAAACTGGTGGGTTGCCTTCAAGGGTGATGAAGAATCCTCTTGCCAGTATTCACCAGCAGTCCAGTCAGTTTCTGAGTGTGGAATGTGTATGTAGGGGACTGTGCCATCTTGTCCTTTGCAGCCTCAATCAGCAAAATATATTGGGTTGGCCCCATCCCCATCCTAGCCATACTGGCGAGGACCTCATGCTTGTTACTCTTGGCTTCCTTACATCTAGAGAAACATGAGAAGAGACGGTGCCTGGCTGTGACATTCGCTCCAGAACTAACAAAAGTATCCCCTTGTCCCCATGACTTCCCATAAAACCTCTGGGGCTGCATATTTAGTGCAGTTGGTACACCGAGGATGCCTCCCTTTGATGATGTCTAATGAGCATGCGGTACAGATGGCATTCGGTGGGAGAAAACATTGCAGCTGGCATGTTGAGGGATTTTGGATGGTGACGTGATAAATCAGGCTTGAGCAACCTGCTAGTTACAATGGAACCTCACTGGAAACATGGCGCGAGCCAAGAAGGAGGGTAGGTAATTGGTGTCTTTCAGTAAATTAGATGTCAGTTCGTTGATTGGCATAATTTGGCAACGAAGTAGGCACAGAGAACCGCAGATGCTCAGCACTGGAGATGAGACCTTCCTCTTCTTCCTTCCTGCCCACTTCTGCCACTCCAGCTGAAGGTCCATCGCAACTTACCTTAGGTCACTCCTCCCCAACCTTCTGTTTGGCAGATCTCTGATACCACAGCTCCATTTTTTCCCCATCCACTTTTGCCACGATTGCTATGGATGAAAGATATGCAGTCTTACAAACGTGGAAGGCTCTGATTTATGAAAGACCGACTGGGGTTGCGTCCCACTTTCAATCTGAAGGTGCTCCTTGTTTCATTGCAATGCATGTAATGCGTCCCATGGCCCACCTGCTTTTTTGATGGGAGCATGTTGCAAGCAACCAGCTTTTCAACCCAGCTTGGTTGAAGAGCACATTTGGGGGGCAGTTAGGTGTTCCTTTCCCCCTCTGGAACCAGCAAAATGTCCAGTCGGCTTTGAAATTACGGAGGTAACTTGATCCATATTGCCCTAGGCAAGCATTCCTTCTGTTGCATGAATGTCCAAGATCTTGCGATAGATGCCAAACCGCAGGTGCTTGTATGAATTCACTTAATATGAAATATTCTTGTACTGACTCCAAACATAGGAAAGGGGAAAAATATTGGACAGCCTCTGAGATGGTGAGTGCGAGGGGGGATAAAACTGAATTTACGGTTCTGCTCACTGGTTGTCTGATTCCTAAGCCTTCAGCAGGGAGCACCAAGGCATTTTCAAGCTTATCCCCCTCCAACGCCAGGGAGTAAAACTTAGCTGCCTTAGAAAAGAAAGCAGGGATTCTCACAGGAGTTTACAGAGAGCTGCCTCAGGGCTACATAAAGCCGGAGGGCTCTTTGCAACCCACCCGCCGTGAAGATGCTGTCAATTCCTCTCTTAATATCATCAGGAAATTAAAACAGGGATGACTGTAATTACGGCTAATCACAGGTGGAAGGGCACCACCCACAATTAAAAGGACAGCTTTTAGCAGAATTACTGCAGTGATAATAGTCCCAGTGGAAGGGCTTGTTCTGTTTTGTTTTGCCTTCTCCGAAGCTATAAACGGGTGGATTTTTGGAACAACATGAGAAAACCCCAACAGTTCTGATCGTTTCTAGAATGGACAGGGTATTTTTTGAAGTCTGCATGGCAGGGAGTGATGTACAGCTCTTGTTTCTGGCTAGGTCCTTCCACCATGAGCAAACCTAGCTGTCGGGTGAAAAGATGCCCAGGCGTGGATCCATGGCTGCAGCCTTTGTTGGCAGGGAGTGGCCCATTCAATCTTCTGCCCAGACAGTTTTGTTTGTTTGTTTGTTTGTTTCCTTTTCCTTTTTTTTGCCAATTGCCATAGACAAGAAGACCAAACGAGTTCTATATCCCAAGACACAGTCATAACAGGAGAGTATGGACTAAGGTTTTGCAGCACAGATTCATATAGTTAATCCCAGTTGGATAAATAGCAAAACAGAATCCTGTTAGGCACCATAGAGCTTCAAACACACCTTATCTTGTCTGACTGGGAAGCTATGCAGGTTCAGGTCTGGTCTGTACTTGGATGGGAGACCATCAAGGGATGTCAGGATCATGAAATAGGGGTAGGAAAGGATATTGTCTGCAACCCAGGGGAACTGATGAGGATCCTTCCGGCAACCGTGGGGAACTGATGTCAGTCAGAGCTGAACAATACTGGGCTAGATGGGCAATGAGTGCCATGCCTCCCACAGGCACTGTTATTCATGCCCATGGCAAGTGAGATGCTTTTATAGCACCTGCCACATTGAACATCCTTGCTCTCATCTGATTTTGAAAGCTAAGCAAGGCCTGACCTGGTTAGTATTTGGATGGGAGATGACCAGAGAATAATAGGGATCTCCAGAAAGGGCTAGGAAAGAATCCAGCATGAAACCCTGGGAAACACTGCCAGCCAGACCTGGCAGTACGGAGTGTAGATGGATCAGTGGTCCGCCTCACTTAAAGGCAGCTTCCTATGTTCCTGTATTCTAACTGGAGGGGCAGGTGATGGACCCCTTGTGGAACGTTCCTTACTGACTGGGAGATGTTGGGAGCTGTAGACCAAACCAAATTTCTCGAAACTCTTCATAACGAGTGTCCCCAGCACATCTTCCACATGCAATGTGCTGCCTCCTAACTCAGAACATCATATCCCCCACTCTGCTCCTTCTCCCTCTCTCCATGTGCACATGTTCTCTCTTGGCGTCCTTCCCAACTATCTCTTTACTCCGCATCGATCACACCCACCAGCCGATCTCCCCCTGGTTATTTAGCTCTCAACAGAGCCGATTGGCTGGATAATTAATTTGCTGCTTAATTAACTCACTTTGTCATGAGATTCCCCCCAATCATCTGTGGTTGCGGTGGCATCTGCCTATATAGGCTTCAAAATCATATTTTAAGACTTTTTAGCTGCCAGCGTTTCATATTTAGAGCTTTGGTATTTCTCTTCCTGCATTCATAATGCTCCCCCTTCCATTCTTCTTTCTCTCTGTTCCCACTGTCCTTCAAAACTTCCGTCTCACACCTCCTGCCCTGGGGAAACATGCTGTGACTCTTGAACATCCATGCACAAAGTTGCACCTCCAGTTTTGGCTCTGACATTGCAAGTACAGTAGCAGTTGGCAAAGTGGCAAAGCAGAGAACCAGGCCATGCTTGAGCTACCAATAACACACATTCCATGCCTTAGCACACCTTAGCCTCAACTATACTCTGTAGTCCATTTATGACTCAGATGCACTTTGGCGCACAGGGCCTGCACAGCCAGCCTGTCGCATGCTTAAGAACATCTGAATGTGCGAAGAAGAAGGCCAAAGGCAGATTTAGGTCCAAATACTGGTTCCCCCAAAAGGAGACCAACCAAATGCCTGTGGGAAGCCTGCCAGCAGACTGTGAGCACAGCCATCCCCACCCACTCATGTTCTCCAGCAACTCATATTGAGCAAGACCATGGAAAAGGTCCTTTTTTGACTACAACTACCATAATCCCTAGCCAGTATGGCCATGTTGGCAGGGGGTTTCTGGGAGATGTAATCCAAAGAAATAATTTTTTTTAAGATCAGATAACCAAGAGGGGAAATGGCTCAAATACTAGAAGTGAAATGTTGCTATCATGCCTTGCAACCAGTGAGAGTCTTCTCTGAGAATTTGAAAGCCCAGTCACCTTTCAAAGCTGTTCAAGCTGGCAGCCATCGCTGTGTCTTCTGGTTCAACTCTGCCTTTGGTCACATTTTTTTTGGATGGCAATATGCTGGCACTCGTCTGCCTCTTTCTTTTCTCTCCATCTTCCTAGTAAGGCTTCTTTTATGGATCCATCTGTTCATGCATATTCCTGTTTGAGAAAGTGCCTTCCACATTATGGTTTCCAAAACACGGGAAGCTCTTGTGAATCACTTACATGTTGGAAAAAGACGAACAGGCTCTGTTTTAAAAAGAGCAGGTGCTATATTTCTGTATTTTGCACCATCAGTGAGCATGGCACTTTACCAGTGAGCAGGGTATTCCCCCCCCCAAAAAAAAATCCACCCCTCAAGAACCTGCAATATAAAATTCAGCACACAGGAAATTAAAGGGAGAGAGGTAGAAGCAGGGGTAAACAGGAAAGCCAAATGCAGTTGCTTCAGCAGCATGAGCTGGAGGTTTTGCTACAAGCTCCACGAATTTGGGAATGAGATCTAGCCCTGCTATTAGGTAAAGTGAGGCAGGTGCCTTGTGTGTGTGGGTGATGGCAGTGAGGAGAGAGCTCTGTGTCATTGGCCTTGGCCTGTGTCTTGGTACTCTGCTACCTCAGGTGGGCTTCAGCAGAAGTCCCCAACCCCCCCCCGGGCTGTGGACCGGGATCGGTCCATGGCCTTTGATGGACCGGGCCGCTGAGACAGAGCTTTGAGGGCTGAAGGAACATGCATGTATGCGTGCATGCACATTCCCTCCTACCCACCCACACTCCCGTACACACACATACATGCAAACACACACACCACCCCCCTTTCATACACACACAGAACCCCGCCCCACCCCTCTGCACGGATGCATGCATGCCTGCAAAACACCCCTGCCCTCCCACACTGACACCCACATGCCTGTACACTCCCCTCCCACATGCCCCTGCACGCATGCACAGACACAAGCACGTACCCCTCCCGCATGGATGGATAGACACCCACCTTGGGAGAATAGTCTTCAACTAAACCGGTCCCTGGTGTTAAAAAGGTTGGGGACCACTGGGCTAGAGGATGTTGTGGTAATCCTGGTTTGAACCTGAGTGTTAAAGAACCCTTCCAAGTTGTGCCACATATCTGAGGGAGAGGCTCAAGTGCTGTGGATAGCTTTGATAATGTTCGGACTAAAATCTAGCACGGATTCACTACCTCATCAGCGTCCATTGATGTTCTCCCATTCCATTTAAAGGAAGTTCTGCTGCCACCTAGCTGGCTTTGTATGTGGTATTGAGGGTGGGGGGGGGGAATTTGCCATTTCGGTTTTCACCACAGGCAGTCAAATGTCTTGGGCTGGCCCTGCTGTGCATAAGATAGTGGAGAACAGAGTGTTTCTGGAATCTTAAAGTAAAATGAGATAAAGCAAAGTAAGACGCAACCTGATGTAGACTGTGTTAGATCAATATTTCTAGTGCCGTAGCCCAGCAGTTGTTCTCTACCCAGGAGATTCAGAGCTGTTCCTTACTTTACATTTTGTACTATGGTATGTTTTCTCAGGTACTAAATATGCACGGCACATGTCAGCTGAGGCTGAAGTATGCACATTTAAAATGGTCAGGTAGGGTATACAGATGTGGCAACCGAGAAATAATTAAGAATGTAAGAATTGCCTTGATGGATCAGATCAAAGTCTATCTTGTCTGGGGTGGGGGCGGAAATTAGATCAGGACTGGTAATTTGAAGGAGATCTACAGGTATTTCTGCATCTCACTATCTGAATACGAAGGTGTCAATTTGAAAACTGAAAAAAAAAATATCTGGCATGGTTGATCTTTGGCTAATTGCTAATCTGTCAACCTTAATGTTCCTCATCAGTGAAATAAGCAGATTGTTTCATTGCTTTCAACCTGGTCTTTAGAAGGTGGTGGGTTTGCAGCATTGCTGATCATACTAATTCAGGTGGACATCTGCATTTTAGTAGGAAAGATGTCCCACTGTGTCACTTGCTTGTGCGAGGCAGGAAGTAATTTGATTTGCTGTGAGCCGTCTTCTGCCTGTGGCACTGTTTTGCATCTCACCATCTGGATGATGGACCTTAGTGCTTTAGAATAAGCAACAGCTGGAGACCACAAGCCTCAATCCTTCACCTCTGCTCTAGTTAGCCAGGAGGCTGAAAGAAAGCCAGATAGCTCTAGAACAGTGGTTCCCAACCTTGGGTAACGTAGATGTTCTTGCACTGCAATTCCCAAAAGGCTTCACCACCATCTGTGATGGCTAGGATTTCTGGGAGTTGCAGTCCAAGAACATGTGGATTACCCAAGGTTGGGAACAATGAAAATGTATCTAAAGATGTCATAACACTGTTGTTTCCATTATCATTGAGCACTGGCTATGCAGCTAGGATGATGGGACCCCCTTGGTTTGTAATTCCTGCTCGGAGTGCTCACAAGACAATTGCAAAGATAACTGCCATATTCCTATAGTTAAAAGTAAATTTTTAACTGGGGGTACTCCTCAGGACTGTCCACCTCCTTTGCCAGGCCCCCAAGAAGAGTCCAAAAATACAGGTAGCTTTTCTTGATCCCATTCTAGCGGTTTTCATCTCAGTGAGAAAAAGTATTTTGCAAAGCTAATGGACTGTAATTGCACATTTAAGGTCATGCCATCCCACCATCCTTTTGCACTACAACATGGATTGCTCACAACATATTTTACTAGGTGCACATGCGTGCGTGCGCATGAACACACACACACACACACACACACACACACACACACACACACACACACACACACACACACACACACACAGAGCTGCTGTAGGAATTGCAGTTTCAATAGGAACAGGGATATCTGAAGGTAGGGTTGCCAGATGTCCGGAAAAGGGAGGACATGTCCTGCTTTTTAAGCGAAAATCCTGCGTCCGGCAGGCAAAGCTAAAAAGCTTTAAAATGTCCGGCATTTCTACCTGAAAATGTAAATCACCTCTCCCTCCCTCCTTGGTTGTAAGGCATTTGTAAATCCTCCCGCAGCGGCTTGTAAATCCTCTGTTCTGATGGTTCTGATCGGAGATAAGCCAGTTTAATTGGTCCCCCGCTGTGCAACAGGGGGGGGGGCAATCAGTGACTGCTTCCGGGGGAGGTGACTGAGAGCACGAGGGAAACTTCAATCAAGGAGGGAAGAAAGGTGCGAGGGAGCTTGACAGAGGCTTGTTTAAAAGTAAGATCGGGGAAAATTTAGGGAGGGAGGAAGGATGTATGTGAGTGAGAAAGAGACTTAGTTTTATAAAATCATGAAAAAAAGGTTGTGACTGCAAGGGAGAGATGGCTCAAAGGTGCGAGGGAGGGATGGGTAGAAATGGACATGAGAGGAAATGGACATAGTGAACTGAAGCAACTGATTGTTTGAACATTGAGGAAGGGTTTGTGTGTCAGATGGAGGGAGAGGGAGAGGGAGAGACATACACACACACACACACACACACAGAGACTTGACTTTTTCATAAAACCATGGAAAAAGGAACATTGCAAAATTTAATCTCCATTGCATTTAACTCTGCTGAGAACAGCAAGTATTTCAAGGTAGTAGTTGTACAATTAGCTGTTTAAATAATATTCTTTGGTATTTTGAAAAAAGCCTCCATTGAATTTATTTTTATTTTTTAACATGACTGTTTCTTGGACAGTTCACTAAGAGACGTTTATTGGCAGGAATTGTAATAAAATTGTATTGATTGCAGGTTTAATGTGGATTCAAATGAAACACTCAATATGTCCTCCTTTGTCCTCCTTTTTGTCTTTCTATGTCCTCCTTTTGGTACCAATGTATCTGGCAACCCTATCTGAAGGGCCTGGCAAAGGACCTCATCATCCTGAGGAACATCCAGCCACTTTGACCTTCTCAGTCCTGGCTCCATTGCAACTCAGCTTCCTTTGGAGGCCAATTAGATGCCTCTGGAAAAACCAGAAGGAGGTTTGAAAGGCAAGAGTCCTCTGCTCCTGCTTCTCCCAAGCAGCTAGAGTTTCAGAGATAGGGTGCATTTAAATATGGATGTTCCGCTGAGACAGTCTGATGAGTAGCCACACCCGCTTTATCACACATGAATCTGTATCATCTAATCTCTGTATATTTTCTGAGACAACAGTCAGTTTAGCCACTTCTTTTCACTCTGATTGGTTTTTCTCTTGCCTTTATATCTTGCATATAGCATGTGATATGAGAGCACTACATAAAATCTTCCACTGTTGTCATTATTATTATTATTTTGGGTACATGAGATGCTGGGGCTCGAAGATGGGGCCTCCCACGTGCAAAGACTGTTCTTTGCCACCAAAGACAATTCCTTTTCCCTGCGTTGCACACCTCCCATATGGAGATAATTGCATAGACTGATTGTTCCAACAATATGCTTTTAAGCACAGAAGAGACTTGTGGGAGAGAGTGTCTTAAGAGAGAGGCTGGTGGTTTAAACTTGGTGCTTAGGAAGCGCCACTCATCATTGCCCGGATTCACGCTTTCTTCCACCTCCGTTTCCTGAGGTTTTTCTCCTCTCTGTTTTTCTTCCTCATCTTCATCAAATCAACACTTCCCAGGAGAGCTGGATTAAGACATACTGAGGCCTTAAGTGATGTCAGTTTTAAGAGGCCTCTAGCAGTACATAAAACAGAAATTCAGTATTTTTCTTCCGATTGTGTGGTTTGTTTGTTTTTTTTAGAGGCCCTTCATCATCTCAGGCCCTAAACTGTAGGTTTATGTAACTTATACATAAATCTGGTGCAGTCTCCTGGATTTACTTTCTCTCTCATTTGCATGGAAAAGGATTGTCTTATCTGCACATCTGTAGGGAAAACCTTTACTGTTAGATCTGAATATAAAAGCTCAAAGGCCAGAAGGCAAAAGATATAACCTAAGGTTGTTGAAATAGCTCAGTGGCAGAGGAGGCGCATGCAGAAATCTTCCCGTTCGGTCCTTGGTGCTTAGTTCTAATTAAGAGGATCAGAGGTGGAAAAGCTGGTATGCCTCAGAATAGACAAAGCTGTGCTTGGCCATGAGTTCAGAATACTTTCCCCCCCAGCATGACAGGCTGAGTTCCAGTTTGGGAATAAGAGATAAAGTACAGTGGTGCCTCGCAAGACAAGTGCTCCATTTTACGACAAAATCGCATAACGACGAAGTTTTTGCGATCGCCAAAGCGATCGTAAAACGATGTTTCCTATGGGATTTTTTCACTTTGCGATGATCGGTTCCTAGCTTCAGTAACCGATCATCGCAAAATGACAATTTTCACACAGCCGATTGGCGGTTTCAAAATGGCTGCCGGGTTAAAAAAAAATGGCCACCCGCTGTTTTCTGGGACGGATTCCTCACTGCATGGGCAGCGAAAATGGCTGCGCTATGGAGGATCTTTGCTGGAGGGTGAGTTTCAAGCCCATAGGAACACATTAATCAGGTTTTAATGCGTTTCTATGGGCTTTTTAAATCGCCTTATGATGTTTTCGTTCTACAGCGATTTTGGTGGAACGAATTAACATCGTAATGCAAAGCACCACTGTAAACAATAGAGTCACAAGGTCCCTAACCAGTATTTGTCCTCCTTCCAGAGGGGAGGGCTACCTTCCTGCAGTGGGTGGAGGTAAGTGTGCAGAGCACGGCATAAAACAATATGGGTAGGACCAGAGGTTGTTTTTGTTAATGGGGCTATTTTCCCACCAAGCACAAAGCACAGCTAAGTTCTAGGTTCATCTACTCATGACTAACCTAAGCAAAACAGCTTTCAGGCATGCCAAACACAGTTCTGGGCATGCCTACTCAGCCCTAGTGCCATAGGTTCATGTGTTGCAAAGCACACCTCAGATCCATAAGGCTTGTTCCTTCAAGTAACGGCCTGGACATTGAGGTAACAAAAGAAAATTCAAGGAAGGAAAGTTTTCTGTCCCCCTTTCCACTGCTTCTTTAGAGATCTCTCTGGCCAATTTTTGGGGTGGTGGTGGTTGAAGTTTTCAAGAAATGGTCACATTACTCAAAGAGGAAATTATTTAGAGAGCAAGAGGGAAGAGTTTTAACCAGGGACTCTGTTAATTTTTTGGGGGGGGGGACAAGATGGAAGTCAGCGTATCCCAAACTCCCAAAATGTCACAACCGGCTCTGGAATACCTTGACTGAAATTTGGTTTCATAGCTTACACCTGCAGAAGGATAATGATGTCACTGGTAGATTTTCAGTAGCTGAAGACTTCCTCCCACTGTCCATATTTCCCACATTTTTCCCAAAACATGAAAGATTATTTCCTCCTTAAGAAAGAAGAAGGAAGGCTTTAGTATGGATTTTGGCCATGACTAGAGATGCACAGGTGGACATAACAAGGGTCTGGCCCTCTGGGGCTGGACTGTCCACTCAGCCGTCTGCTGCTGCCATGGGTCTGTGCTCCTTTCCAGTCGCTCCGGAGCTCACAATCAACTCGTCAGCCTGGCAGGGAGGCTGGTCTCCCCTTCTTCTGCCATCAGTGGCTAGTTGACCGCGAGCTCCGGAGTATACGAATATGAATACCCCCATCTTTAGGAATGACATTACGAATGTATACAAAATTTTAGAAATAACGCATTACCTGTAAAAATGTTACTTCGTTGGGTAATGAGAACATGACAACAACAAAATTGTGTGTGTGGGGAATGCAATAAAATATTTTGTAAAATAACACAACAATGGATAACATCCACCTGCCTGTTTATTTTTAAAAATAAAAAATGGGAGTGAGCTTACTTTTTGCTTCACATGGTGGCTGCACTAGCAGGCTGCCTAGCGCTACCAATAAGCACAAGGGTGGGAGGGTGGCCGTGTCACCAGCTGCCACTTTGTGGGGATGGGCAACTCAAGCATGGAGCTAGCCTTGGCTGAAAGCGATGAAAAACTCTGCATGTTTGTGCCTTTTGACAGTGTCCTTGTTCTATTTTAAAATGATCCGCCGTTTAGCTCTTCTCTGTTGATTTTTCCTGTATAGGCCTTAATAATTCTAGACATTTGGGGAGAGGGTGAGGAGAGAACTTAATAATCGAGCCATGAATGTTGCTGCGGTTTGAATGGTATTATGTTATTTTTGTTTTCAGCCTCCTTGACAAAATCAAGACAATTGGCAATCTTAGCAGAGAGCCTCTGTGGTTATGAAGAACATATCCCCACCCCTACCCTCTGGATAACTCAGGGTGGTTGCTGAGGAGTAAGAGGTCATACATTTTGAATTTCAACCAGGATACATGCTTCAAAGATCCCTCAGTGCCAAAAGGTCACTCCTAAATTTTGCTGGTTCAGCCACTGGCTCACGCTTACGGAACGCCCAGGACTGTTTTCCCTTGCTATGCTTTCAAGGCAACATTTAACCCAAGGATAAGGGACATCCAGATGTTGCTGACTGGCAGCTCCAATTATCCCTCACTGTTGGCTATGATGGTTAGGGCTGATAGGGACAGGCAATCCAAGAACATCTGGTGATATTTTGGGTCTGCGACAATTGTCCTGTGGGACCCTGAGCAGGAGGAAATATGGATGACCTTTGGGCAACCTGACATTCTCACTGGAGGTCTGCTTTGCTGGGTTAGCCATTGTGTTAGCCCTATCAGGATCAGAGTAAATCCCAGGATACTTCAGTTATCATAGCTACTAGCTGGAGGATCTTAAAAATGACAGGAAACAAAAGTACCTTGCCCAGGCTCTGAGCAGATCTGGACTTAGAAAAATTAAAATTCAGATGATGGCTCCCAGAACCCCTCACTGGACAGGTTGACAGGGAATTCTGGCAGTTGAAGTCCAGAAAGTAACTTTTCCAAGCTCTGGATAGAAGCTTGGATCCTCAGATCATGCTACATCAGTTCCCAGAAGAGCATGGCCAATGGGTAGGGCGTTCCTGGAGCTGTAGTTCAACAATATCTAGGAGATGTAAGGTTGGGAACTCTCTCTTTAGGCAGAATGAAGGAGGCAGATTTGATTCCTCGTTCTATTTATTCTTACTGTATATTTACACGTACAGTGGTGCCTCGCTTAACGATGTTATTTCGTTCCAGCGAAATGGCTGTAGAGCGAAAATGTTGTAAAGCGAAAATAAAAAACCCATTGAAATGCATTAAAACCCGGTTAATGCGTTCCAATGGGCTAAAAACTCACCGTCCAGCGAAGATCCCCCATATGGCAGCCATTTTCAGTGCCTGTCTAGCGAGGAATCCGTCCTAGAAAACAGCGGGGGGCCATTTTTTTCAGCCAGCGGCCATTTTGGAACCCGACAATCAGCTGTTTGCTGATCGTCGTAATGCGAAAAATCGGTTCCTGAAGCAGGGAACCGATCATCGCACAGCGGATTTTGCCCATAAGAAGCATCGTTTTGCAATCGCAAAAAGGGTATCGTTAAGCAGATTTGTCGTTATATGGGGCAATCATAAAGCGAGGCATGACTGTATTCAGAAAAAAAGAAAAGGCACTTGTGGGACTTTCTGCTTAAGGTGCCCAAAGGAAGTTAGTGTTCTTAATATACTGTATTTTTCTGTGTATAAAACGCGACTTTTTCCTAAAATCATTACACTAAAAACTGAGGTCTCGACTATCACTCAGGATCCCATATCCCACCTGGTGGTTCTGGAGTTTTTAAAAAAAGTATGTGACTTTTTTCAAGTTTGCTAACATTTCTGTGCCTTGGGGAAGGGCCATAGAAAGGAAGAATATTTATCCAGGCGTGGACTATAAATCCAAGGTTTATTAACATACAGGCAATGGAATGGGATTTGCAATTAAGCTTGGATGCCTTGGTAAACTGTATCCCTGTGTTGGCAACGTGAACGAGTTGCCTAGTTGCTTCTTCTACAATACAGCCTCCAGACCCTCCTTGTCTTCTCTTCCTTTGTCCTGGCAGGGGAAAGGGGTATTGCGGCCAGTATTAAAAAGCCTTCCCGAGGAACAGTGTAAAACCCTGTGCAACAGACAAGTTGCCTTAACAGTAATCGACAACGACAACGACGACGACGACGACGACGACGACGACGACGACGACGACGACGACGACGATGACGATGACGATGACGATGATGATGATGATGATGATGATAATAATAATAATAATAATAATAATAATAATAATAATAATAATAATAATAATAATAATAATAATAATAATAATAATAATAATAATAATAATAATAATGTGCAGTCAAGTCAGTTCTGGTGACCCTTCTTAGGGTTTTCCAGGTAGAAGGTGTTCAGAAGTAGTTTACCATTCCCTTCTTTTTGGGGTGCCCTGGGACTAATGTAGCTTCCCAAGGCCACACAGGCTGGCTCTACTCACAGGAGGCTCAGTAGGAAATCAGACTCCCTACCTCTGGCTCCACAGCCAGATACCTAAACTGCTGAGCTTTCCAGACAGGTTTATAATAATTTTAAACACATTAGAAAGACTACTTCACCAACATGGGAGAGTTTGCTCTTATCTAATGAGTGCTTTATCTGGGTGCAGTTCAAGTGGTAAAAGGTGGCATCTCACGTTACACCAGAGAACCCAAAATGATGTCATCCAGCCAAATATATTTTTGGTTTTGGCCCAACAGCTGGTTGAGGGAAGAGTTACCCATGAGGGCAAGAGATAACCTCTTCCTCTCACTTCTCTCCTGAAAGAACACTCCTTTATAGTCTCACTGTAGCCAGCAGATATGGAGTTGGGGCTCTTTTTGCTGACGTTAGCTGCACTTTTGCCTTCAGAGTGTATGAGTTATGAGTCATTTGGTGCCAGGTTCAACGCTCGGCTGCCTGATGCCCACTAAGTGGCCTGCCATCTCCCAGCTTCAGCCTCAAGCCTGCAATTTAGTAATAACAATACCGGCCAGGTTTACCAAGGCCGTATTAAGGATGATTGAACCAATATACACAAAGTGTTTTGAGCTTGCAGGAGTGCAAGATAAGCATGAAGTGTCGTAATGGTTGTTGAATAAGCTAAACTGCAAGCAGACAAAGGAAACTTCTGCTTCCAGTGGGTAACATGCAACATGTTTTTCTTTGGGGGGGGGGGCTTCATGGCCCCTGTTCTACCCTGTAGATCTCTTAGCTTCTTTGATGAACTTTCTTGACCTTGAGACTGGCAAGGACCATGGTCCCTGGATCTGTAGTCCCATCAAAAACATAGACTGTACAGTGGTGCCTCGCTAGACAGTTACCCCGCATGACCATTTTTTCGCTAGACATTGGCTTTTTGCAATCGCTATAGCGATTCGCAAAACAGTGATTCCTATGGGGGAATTTCACTGGACAATGTTTGGTCCCTGCTTCGCAAACCGATTTTCGGTAGATGACGATTTCGATAGCTCCCTGCGCGCTCGCAAACAGGTGTTTTTTGGGACCTAAGCTTCGCAAAACAGCGATTTGAACAGCTGATCAGTGGTTCACAAAGCGGCTTTCCTATGGCCAATCTTCGCTAGACAACGACGATTCTTCCCCATTGGAATGAATTAAACAGGTTTCAATGCATTCCAATGGGGAAATGCTTTTCGCTAGACAATGATTTCGCTAAACAGCGATTTCAGTGGAACGGATTATCATCGTGTAGCGAGGCACCACTGTAGTTGGGTTTTGATTGTATTAGAATGGAGACTGGTTGAGTCCACTTGGGTGGACTGTCAGACATCACTGAAAAGGAGGATTTTAAAATGGGCACTGATTTCCATAGGATTGCATATGTTGATTTATATGTGCAGACACAAAATTAGGAATTTAAAGAGAATTACAGCGCATCTCACTCAACTGGATAAAATTGTGGCCAGATGACCTCATTGTAGCTGCTGAGTCTGCTGTTCAGGATGCTGTCTCCCTGTGGATGGGCAACTTCAGGATTTCTGATCTCCCTTCCTTGGGTTTTTGTCTTTAAATTAGACTTGGAGTAGATAGTCCTTCTGATGTTGGACTAACCTTTGCATCCCGTCAAATGGAGGAGTAGCCTCTTTAAAATAGGGCCTATGGACACTCTATCAGACTTCTAATCATCAGTCATCTGGTGTCACCCCAGTCAATCAGCAAAATACCAAGGAGGTGGTGAAAGCTATGTGGTCCTTGTGTTTCTTGTCCCCAGCATCTGGGAGGCAGAGAAAGAGTTTGGAAAATAAATAGTTTATATGACACTTCCAGTTATTTGTAATTTGTTCCTCTTCCCAAGAATCAGAGCTTAGGAAAGTTAATTTTTGGACTCCAGCTGTCAGGATCCCTCAGCCAGCAGGGGAATCTGATAGCTGTAGGCCCCCCAAAAGCAACCTCTATTTAGTTCTCTATTACAATTGTAACTTAAGGAGGAATAACTGTTCCAGCTTTGCAGTTTTAAGATGATGATGATGATTTACAAGGTTACCTTCTTGCCAAAGAAGAAACAGCAAAGAAAAAATAGCATATGGTTCAAGGGTGAGCTTCTGCTGAGCCTTGTGCTCTTTCATTCCGTGTTTTTTGTGGTGATAAGTAACTTGTAATTCGTTTTAAGAAAAGTAAAAGTAAAGAGTTGTTTTATTGTAACTATAAACTGGCAAAAGAAAATAAAAGAAATAAAGAGAACCCACTTTAAAGCACTTTAAAGATTATGAAATTGTTAAAAGTGTGATAATATTTTCCTTCCTTCCTTCCTTCCTTCCTTCCTTCCTTCCTTCCTTCCTTCCTTCCTTCCTTCCTTCCTTCCTTCCTTCCTTGCCCAAATGCTACTTCTTTGCAAATTTTTTGAAAAATAAGTTTTCTAAGTTTTGGTCTTGCGGAAGTTTTGCATAATTGTCAGAGGTTCCTAGCCCCTATCTTAGGAGACAGTTTTCTGATTTCCTTAGTGAGCAGCCATGACTGTTGAAAAGGCCTGAAATCTGACTTACGTTTGAAGTAGAGGGTTTGACAAGAAAGAAGTGTAACTTTCCAGATGACATATGGACTGCAACTCCCGCCCACGCTAGCCCACACAGCCAATGGTGAAGAATGCTGGGAACTGGAAGTCCATCAATGTCTGGAAGGTTATACCTTGTTCACCTCAATCTATGACAAGCCCTCAAACTAGCAAAGTCTGAGTCAAACAAGAAGCATCCTGATGATCAACTAATTTCCAAATAAGGATATATATATATTTTTTGAAACAATATTTTTTAATTGCACGTTGTCTGGTTCACCAGAACAAGTTGGTGCTGAGGACTGGTGTCGGTAGCTTTTTATTTTTATTTTAAGAATGTTTTGTTCAGAATATGTCTTGCAAGTCTCACCCTCAACTCCCCCCCCTCCAGCTCTTTCAGACAAAACAAAAGGATTCTGGGGGAGGAAAGATCTCCCAACTATCCTGACTGAGTTTCAAACAAGAATTAAGTATGGGACATTGCTTTGGCACTTAGAATTGCATCCCTCCTTGTCAGTAGATTTAATTCATTTTGCAAATGTTCAGAATAGGAGCCGCCGACACAGGTGGTGGGAGTGTGATGCTGGTGGCAAAAACACCTTCTATTTAGATGGTTTCTTTTATTTGTGGAAGCAGAGGCAATACATGGATAGGCTGGTTTTAATGCATATGTTCAAAATGGGAATAACCAACACAGGCGATGCAGGTGTGGCATTGTGGCTTCCCCCAATGTTATCTTCACAGTGACCCTGTGGTACAGCCAGATATGGCTGTCCATGGATCTTCCTGACTGACTTGTGTGTTGCACATAAATCTTTTGAGACCTCCTAGCCAAACCTTCAAACCACTGTTCCACACCGGTTTGAAGACAGCCTACATCTGTTCTTTTTATCCCAATAATAATATTATTATTTTCAAACAGGAGGAATTTGCATTAGTCTTATTCCTCATTCAAGGCTTAGATAAGCAGAGTTTTGTTAGCAGTTCTGAGGTGACATTAAAGTGAGGTAAATGGCAAGTCATATTTCATAGCCCCCAGACTATGGAATGCCCTCCCGACTGAGATTCGTCGGGTGCCGACGTTGATGACATTTCGGTGCCAGGTCAAAACCTTCCTGTTCCAGAAGGCTTTTAATTGAAATAACATCAACCGTGGGTCCTGAGTATCTATCTTAATTGTATTTTAATCATTTTATCTTTTATTGTATTTTAATTGAATTTTAATTGTTGTAAGGCGCCCAGAGACCTTTGGGTAGAGTGGGCAGCATATAAGTTAAATAAATAAATAAATAAATAAATAAATAAATAAATAAATAAATAAATAAATAAATACATACTCCAAGGCCAAACTTCCCTGTTGTTCCTTTTATCTCTTGACTCTCTGCTTTAGCATTCCAGTCCCCTAGAATGAGGAGAACATCTTTCTTTGGTGTCAGTTCTAGAAGGTGTTGTAAGTCTTCATAGAACTGGTCAATTTCAGCCTATTCAGCATTGGTGGTTGGTGCATAAACATGGATGACTGTGGTGTTGAAAGGTCTGCCTTGGATTTGTATTGAAATCATTCTATCATTTTTGAGATTGTATCCCAGTACAGCTTTTCCCACTCTTTTGTTGACTGTGAGGGCTACTCCCATTTCTTCTACGGGATTCTTGCCCACAATAGTAGATATGATAATTGTCTGAATTATCAGAATTATCTTCTCTCATACCTGGGAGTAAACGCACAGTAATAACAAATGGAGTCACTGGGCCAAAATTGCTGGGAAGCAGTTGATATGCTAATGGAACAGGGCTCAGGAGACCTGGGTTCGAATCCCCATTTGGCAATGGAAGCTCACAGGGGTGGGGATGGAATTGGTAAAACCACTCCTTAAGTATCCCACTTACTTTGAAAGCCCTATTAAGGTCTCTATAAATCAGTTTTGCTGCTCATTCATGGCACCCAAAGGACAGTCCTCCATTGAAGGCATTTCAGAGAACATTCCTGTATTGGAAAGTGTTCTTGGCTTGATGGATTGACAAGGTTTAAATTTAAAGAACTAAAAGAAAAGAGACAAAGGCCCTTGAAGTTATACCAGGACAGCAGACTTAACAAGAACTCAGGTCATCCAGTCACAATCTTTCCAATGTGGGATTTGTTGTATATGAATTTGGATGATCGTGATCATTTCTGAACTTATATACATGCCTACAAATTAGCAGATGCATCTTTCATTCAAATTAATGACACACCCTCTCCTCTTTTTTTGTCTCTGGTGCATTTGGATTTTAGTGATTATTCCACAATTTATATAGATGGCTATAATTTACTTTGATTTTTGATGATGCTGAAGCAGACCCCCTGCTCCACATTAAGCAAGAGACCACACCGACTCTTCAAACTTATTCCAGCACTGGTAATAGGATAGCTTCAGACACACCATATGAGGGTAGTGGGCTAGGTTGAGAAGATAAAGAACAGACTCTGTTGCACACCCAGCATCTATTCTGCCCTCCCTAATAGCTATTCCTTGCCCCTACCTTCTGCTACCTGAGACTGCTGCTTCACCACATCTAAAGGCTGGGCCGGCCTTGCTTGAAGCCTTCTATGCAACAAGGGAGGTGGTGACATTCTCTTCCCTACATAGCATCTAAGATCCCCCGTGCATATGAGGCAATGGATCAGGCTGGTCCAGGTAGAATTGTAAAAAGTTACTTTTTAGATTATGATCCCAGAGTCTCCCAAATGCCATGAACTGGCATTTGAATTTGACTTCATGTTGACAATGGAACAGCCTCCTCCACTGTTCCTGCCTTCTTCTCCCTCCTTCTCCCTTCAAATGCTATTTGGAGTGGCTGAGGAACAGATAGGCCACAGTGTTTCCAACACAACTGCTGGTGCTATACAAAATGGCTCTGAGTTTGTGCACTTGCAGGATTAAGGGTAAAGTGGAAGGTGTCACACCTTGAAGCTTGCTTTTGATCCACTGAATATTATCTGCTCTGCATGTACAGCTTACTAGACATTTGAACAGAATTTGGGAAGCTGTTTTATTCCTATTAGATTTCTGTATCTGGATTGTTAGCCCCAACATTGTATGAATTGGAGGCTTGTGGTCCCTGAGCTGGCAGGGCACCTCATTCTGAAATAGAACCAGGACCCATTTATGGCCATAAATGTTTCCAGTTATGTGTGACTGTTATCTACCCGGCTCTCATCAAAGATTGTGTATGTGTGTCTGTTTCCAACATCACTCCAAGACTCTGCCATTCCCCTGGGATTATGGTATCTAGACAATTGCACACCCTGTGGGCATGTATATTAGAATTATTCTGTTTTCTAAATGGATTAATTAATTTTAATTAATTGATATCTGTCTGTAGACCTTCACTTGGAGAATAATTTTGCTTTTAACCCAAAGTTACTTTTAATACCCACGTTATTTGAGTGTGTGTGCATATATGCATATGCATGCATGTGCACTCTCTCACACTCAGGTCTGTACACACACATCTATTAAACTCACAGCACATCCATTATTTAAATGTAGATTCTTTTGTAACTAGAACTGCACTCTCCATGTACAAGAGGAAAGTCATTACCAGGTGGGAGTGGTGGGATCTTAATATTCACAGAAATGCAAGACACCTTTGGAAGAAGACAGCATAAGGGGCAACCCCTCAATCTGCTAAAATAGCATGCTGAGCATGCTTTGATGGGAATTAAAGCAGAACATTTGGTTGTTGAAGGAGGCAGTAGATGGAGTACCCTGAAAGAAGAAGACTAGGTGGGTGGCTGAGACCCAACACTGTGATGTTTTTAGTACATCCCACCTGTATGTATGTATTTCACAGACTGATTTGATAGCCATCTCTTATCTCCAGAGTATTTTGGGAAATAGTTTTCTGGGGGAGGAGGTAGGGATCAAATCTCAGCTTCTTTACCAAGCACCAGCTCCAGGGGGCTTTTCGAGAGGGGAAGCCATGAATGTTAAGGCTGAAATATGAGTTTGGAGTATAAATGTTGGCTTCACATGAAAGAGAACCTTACAATTGGGAAATGCGACTCCTTTCTTCAGTGAGATCTAAATGGCATTGCAGCTACAATATAAATACTTTAAACTTTTCTTTTTGTAGGTGTATTTTTAAAAACACATGCTGGGCAAGATTTTGTTTCATATTTTAAACTTCGCCAATATAGTTTACAAGATTTTTTTTTTTTAAATAACCTTAAGAGGTGTGAATGATTCTGTGACATTCCCTGCCTTCTTTCCCTCACTGTTAAGTGGATTTCACCAGCCTTTTCTCAAGATACTGTAATTTCTGGTACATATGACCTGGCAGTATTGGAATGTAAAGTGACTGTGATATTTTGCAGTAAGAGAACCACACAGGGGTGGTAATTATTCTGGATGAATTAATGTGGAATAAAGGTGTGTGCATCATGCACATGCACTTTTGAGTGGAGAGGCTGACGGAGGAGGTGATAAGTGGGTGGCCAGAGAGATGTACACTCAGCACACCTTGTGCAACTGAGCAAGTTTTTGCCTTCCCAGAACAAAGCTGGTACACATATCGAGTTCTCACTGGTCATCACCAGGCTTCTTTGTTATTTTTGCTAAAACAGACTAAAGAGCACCTGGTCTTGAAGGTGCCCAGAGACTGAAGGGAAGATTGTTTTGACAGATGGGTGTGTGTTTGTGTGTGCAGGATATGTCTGGAGGAAAAGTGTCTTTTGTGGAGAAGGAAAGGTGGGTTGAAGAAATGAAGAGATCAGCTTGGTAATAAAGAGAGAGGATGGGGGAGGGGCTGATGAACTTGTTAATGAGAAAGGAGGAAGAACATGGGATGCAGTTGAACTTGTGAATGAGGAGGGAGAACAGAGTGAACAAGGAGCCTCCAACTTTCAAATCATTAAGAAGGGCAGATGTGGAAGTGCAGTAGTTCAAAGTAGTGAAAGGAACCCTTTCTGTGTGCATGGGGAAGAGCAGGATAGCCTTCCTCATCTTGGTGCGGCTCAAATGCTCTAGACAGCATCTCCCATCATCCCCAGCCAGCAGGATGACTAGAATAATGGCCATTTTAGACCCACTCACTCAGAAGGGTCTGTGCTGGAGCAAGGTTGTTTAGACAGAAAGAGGGCATATGGCTTGCTTTCCTGGAAAAGTGGGCAAAACTTGAGCATGGCAGTGGATGATGGGAGGTGCATACAGGAGGCAGTTCGGAAAGGGGGCATTTTCTGGCCGAATTTAAGTCCGATGATGCTGGGAGTTGGGGAAAGAAGGAGGTTGGATCAAGTTGGGCCCTCATTGAGCTTCTTTGACCGGGCACTTTTTAAAATCTGCACCCACTCCACTGTATTAACATATGCAAATAGACTTCTGCAGGCTTCGGTGAAGTGGGGGCATAGAGTGAGCGTGGGGATGGGAGAAGAGGGTACGCAGATCTGGAAGAATGGGTGTCTAGTGGACCAGGGGCTTGCAGATCCTTGGGAAGGGGGAAGATGGACGAATCGAAGTGGAGAGACAGGAAGATAGAAAGAAGGCTTGGGTTGAAGAATACGCGGTGTGTGTGTGTGTGTGTCTGTGTTGGTTAATGAAAAGCCAGAGGGAGGAAAAGGAAAGGCAGGAAGGAAGGCGGAAGGAGAATTGGAGGAGAAAAAGGGAGGAGGTGGGGAAAGGCTTGTGGGAAGGAGGAAGGAAAAGGAAAAAGAAGCCCACCCTCCCCCCGTTTCCCCCTTCCCTCCCCCGGCCGCGCTGCCGCTGGGAGGATGCGCCGTGCTTCCGTCCCCGTCCCTCCCCCCTTCTCTCCCTCCCTCCCTCTCCCCCCCCCCGCGCCTCCATCTCTCCATCCGCGGCAGCGCCTGCATGCCGAGCCCCTTCTCCTCGCCGCTCCGCTCGTCGGGGGGGCGACGGCTGATTCATTCCCCCTCCTCTCCCCCTCCCCTCCCCGCACTCCCCGCACTCTTCCCCTTTGCACTGCCGCGGTAAAAGAGACGGAGTGGGGGGCGGGAGGGGGGGGAGAGAGAACGCGACAGCCGTGGCGAAGGAGGAAAGGCGAAGGGAGGAGATGGTGAGCGGTTGCCATGGGGATGCGGCGCGGGTGGAAGCGGGAGGGGGGAGAGTTGGGTACCAAGGATGCAGGAATTGATGGACCAGTGGAGGGAGGGCTGAAGAGGATGCACCAGGACGAAGAAGGAGGGAGGAATCGATTTCCTTGCCCTCGACCACCTGAGTCTTTTGACTGTTCCATCTCCAGCCAAACCTTCCATCCCTCACTCCACCTCCATTCCCTACCCTCCTCACGATTTGGGGTGTATCTCTTCTTTCTGTGTCTTGATCGTGCTTCCTTCTCTCCTTGCATAGCCCCTTCAGCCCTAGACAAGTGGATATCTGCATCTCTCAGAACCTCCCACAATCTGCCTTTTCTCTAGCTTCCCAGCTCTGCTCCATCAAGCATTTCCCCTCCCCAGACCCACCTTAGGCCTAGCTTCCCTTTCCCCCTTTCCATTCATCCTCCTACTAGTTTTTTCCTAATTGTTTCTCAGATCTAATTCTATATCAAGATCTTTCTATGTATCTGGCCTCCATTCCAGGGTATGTTGCCCATTGACAACAATTTAACTTGCCAATCTATCTGTGTGAGTGACTGAGTGTACTACTTTTTGTTCATATTTGGTAATTGTGTAGTGCTTTACTGAGTTGAACTCTCTAAGTTGAGTAAGGTTGTGTAGCCTGTGCCCCCAACAAAATGTCTATTAGTTAGAATCCAACCTTGATTTCATAGAATTATTGTGTTTTCAGCATTCATAGGCAGGAGCCTTCTTCACCAGCTGTAGACACTTCACTTTTTCCTTCTCCACCCCCGCACCAGTGCCTTTGGTGTTCTCTGTCTTGCACTAGTGAATGAATGTCCTGTTTCATGTGGATGGCAGGTGGGTGAGTGTGTTGCGCTTGGTCATCTTTCAGCCGTTACAACATAAGGGGATGTAAGACTTTTGCCCTTTTGATCACTGCCTTGCATCCTTCTATTACACCTTTCAGGTCTGCCTCTATTTCCTTTCTTTCCACTTATTGCATCTTCGGATCTTTTAGTCTGCACCTCTCTCTGATTTTATCCCATGTATTTTTCCTTATCCTCTTCTAGCAATGCTGTCTTATGACATGCACATCCTCTAAGTTTTCGAGCAGGGGTGGGCTTCAAGGAGCCCTCCAGATGTTGTTAGGCTATAACTCCCAACATAGATGATGGGAGCTGCAGTTCAACTGGAGGGCCATATTTCAGCCATTCTGGTCTTAAGGCAAGGCCGTGTGTTTCAGTGGTCAGACACATCTTGCATACAGGAAGCACCAGGTGTAGTCATCAGCCCCACCAGTTGCAAAGATCAGATATCGAGTGACGAAAAAGGCCTTTTATTTCCAAAATTCTTGTATAATCAGTGCCGGTCAGAATATAGTTCAGCTTCTGGGATTAACCTGGGCTCAAAGACATTCGTCTTAATTTGCACTGTGAAAGGGGAATCAGTGAGCCCAGAGTCCAGATTGCAATATTAGGTCCTTAATAAGTGTGACAGGAGGGATGTGATGAGGCCTTAAATCCAGTGCACAGGAACTTAGAGCTAGAGTGGTAACTGTTTTATTTATTTATTACCCACATATCCTGACCTCATCAGAGTATTGAAACATAGGACTTCCAGCCCCAGCAGCCTTTTATCAGGTTGACACCTCCTTAACTTTGTCAACATACAGTAATTGTTTTATGAATAATTTTATTGTGAGCCACCCTGAGTAGACATAGTCTATAAGGGTGGGATAAAAATCAAATCAAATCAAATCAATCAATCAATCAATCAACAAACAAACAAACAAGCAAACGTAGAAGCATCCTGTAACCTAATCTGGGGCCCCTAAACAGGGCCAGCTCTACCACGAGGCAGAGTGAGAAAACCACTGCAAGGCAGTGTATTTTGAGGTACATGAAATCGTAACAAATGGTAAATTATTCAAT
Source organism: Pogona vitticeps (assembly GCF_051106095.1). Classification (NCBI taxonomy): domain Eukaryota; kingdom Metazoa; phylum Chordata; class Lepidosauria; order Squamata; family Agamidae; genus Pogona; species Pogona vitticeps. Next base: position 101,938,338 of record NC_135788.1, read on the forward strand.
TCGTTAGTGTTGCATTTCTGCTGAAAAGCAGAGGGAGAGCTACCTGTTGAGTGTGTGCCAGTTTGTATATGTCTGCAGTGCTGGACTTACCTGAGGTGCTAGGTGTCTTGCTAGAAGGTGGTGGCATCATTTGTGCTTCTGCCTCAGACAGCAAAATGTGTTTGGCCAACCTGCCTGTTTTGTGGAGAATGTTTTTCCTGCATGCTAGCCTCTCAATAATTGCTTACATTTGGAAAACGTCTGTGGCAGTACTTCACAAGCAAAGAATTGAGTTTTAAAAATAATGTATAGTGTGGAGAAAATGGATAGAAATAATAAAATTTCTCTTTTTCATAATAGTAGGACTGAGGGTCATCCAGGGAAGTTGGTTGGGAGAAATCTGAGGGCAGAAAAGAAAATAGAAAGAATATAATTCATTAATGGAATTTGTTGGCACAAAATGCAGCAAGAGTCCATACAATTGATGGACTGTGTCATGGTGACATTGTTTGTGAGATGCTGTGTCTCTGAATGCCAGTGACTGGGCAGCCATAGCAGTCAAAGGCTATTGCATTCTTAAAGAGAGTCAGTGTACTGAAGTCAATAGAGGACTTGAGTTCAAATCCCCATTCAATCATGGAAGCTGGCTGGTGGTCTTGGGAGTGGTAAACCTCATGTACCTTGCAAACTATTACTAGGGCCACCATAAGTTAGAAGTGACTTGACAGTACATAACAATTGACTTCATTCTTTTTATGCCTTCTATTTGGGCGTCCTAGAGGCATCTGGCTGATTATCGTGAGAACAGGATGATGGACTAGACTGTACAGCAAAGCAGAGTGGACTTTCATACCACAATATATATGGTGGTTACCATCCTGAAGAGCAGTTTTATCTGTTGTGAGCTGCCTCGAGTCTCCTATGGACAGAAAGGCAGCATATAATATAATATAATATAATATAATATAATATAATATAATATAATATAATATAATATAATATAATATAATATAATATAATCTTTAAAAGAGGATTAGACAAAATAACAGAAAATAAAAGTTTTGGTGCCTACTAGTCATGATGGTAATATATTATCTCTAGCATCAAAGGCAGTGTTTTTGCTGAGAAGCAGAGTATTTTGGTACTTAAGCCCTCCTTGTGGGCTTTGTATAGATAGGCACTGTGAGGAAACAGGATGCTAAATTTGGTAGGCCTATGGTCTGGTCCAGCACAGATCTTCTTATGAATAGTGTATGCTGTGGTGACATTCCTTAGAAGCCTAGGTCATGTTGATCTGGTGGCAGAAGCTGTTGTTGTTGTTGTTGTCATTGTTGTTGTTAGTGTTTTGTGTAACAAAGTGCAAAGCACAGGAACAATGCTCCAATTAGACATGGTGTCAGTGTATGTCTATGGCTAGTTGCTCCTGCAGAATATGCTTTTTGAGAAAGAATCTGTCTAAATTCCTGTTTGGGAAGTCAAAGTGGAACAGCGCTGATTCATTCATAGTTTCCCAGAATAACTCTATCTTTCTGGATTATTAAAAAGATAAAATGGAATAAAACCCACTTATCCCATCCTGAACGTCTTGGTGGAAAGACAGCATATAGTTATGACAAGTCAATGGTGACCAATTTTTTGCTTCATTGTAGTTGAGGCTGACTTCACATTATTAAATAGAGCCAGTGTATTACTCAGTTATGTTACCTCAGTTAAGTTTTGTCATTAATCTGCTGAGAGAAGAGCAGAGTATACTGCAGCCATAGAGACTGTTGAGGGGAATTAGTCCCTTGACCAAATATCCTTCATAGGGGCTATTTCCCGTGCCAGTGAGCCCCTTGCATCCTCTCTTTTCTCGCTGTAGTTTTACCTTGATGAACAGGAGCTGAATCTGAGAGGTTGCCCACCATTTTAATATCTCTCAGTAACCAAAAGTGATATGCCTTGAATGTTTGTAGGCACGATGGGTGGTTTAAAACTGGGGTCAACTTCCTTACCAGTGCTGCTTCATGAGTTCATGGGTCATGACTGGAGGGAAATGATGGGACGGGGCAGTCTGGAAATCGGTACCAGCAGGGCCTACCGGGCAATGTCGGCCCGGGTAGGTAGCCAAGGAAGCTTGGTGCTGTCCTGAAGCTGGCTGGAGTGGGTAGCATGCAATTTACACTAGATTTAAAAAATAACTGTACTCAGCAGTCCTTCTGCTTCTACCCAGAAGTGGCCTGCCCACTTGTGGCATCCAGAACTTGGCCTTCTCTGTGATTGTTGAACAAGAAATGGAAAATATTGTTTGTTTGGGACTACGGCTTCCAGAATGCCACAGCCATTACAGCTGCCACGCTGACTATGGGAGTTAAAGTCTAAACCAGCAACAATTTGTATGTTTGATTCAAACAGATATTATCATGGGGAACCTGAGCCACTGGAATATAGATGTGTTATTTCTAGTGGATCTTCTCTTGGGGACGGGCATGAGGAATAATGGCCTCCAGTGGGTTTGTTTTGTTTTTGTTTTTTCGTCTAGAGTTCCCATCAGTCTTACCAACATAGCAAATAGTGAAAGAGTATGGGAGTACCTGTTCAGCAACATCTGGAGGGCCACAGGAGCTGCACTATTCAATTATATAGACTAGCCAGTCTCAATGGGAGTGATATGGCTCCCTGGGTGGCCTTGGCACATTTGAAGGGGGCCGCAGTTCTTCATAAACCACCTTATAAAGTTTGTTATGCAACGTATGCAACTCTGATTCTGCCTCTATTCCTTTCATCTTGTGTTTATGGCCATGGCCAAATAAAGGCTGAGAATGGCTGATCTAAATAATAGAGCATGAAAAGTTCAGCCTGAATAAAGCACCACAGATGTGGGACAGCAAACAGTCATTTTATTTCCCAGTGAATTCTGGGCATTCATGTTTTGTGAATACAGGCTAGGAATCTTTGTCAAAATGTAATTTTTTTTTAAAAGTCAGATTTGTTTTAGCATGTTTATGAGGGGAAGTCATGATGCCTGTTGGTGTGCAATGGATTTTATTGAATTGGATTTATTGTGCATTGGTCATGGGGCCCTAACATTTAAGAACCAGACAGCAGAGTTAGGCAGACTCCCGGCTTGCTGAAGCTAGTTTGTTTTGAACTAGAACCTCAAAATTTGCCAGCTAGGTAAAGGTAAAGGTAAAGGTTCCCCTTGACAATTTTTGTCAAGTCGTGTTCGACTCTAGGGGGCGGTGCTCATCCCCGTTTCCAAGCCATAGAGCCAGCGTTTGTCCGAAGACAATCTTCCGTGGTCACATGGCCAGTGCGACTTAGACACGGAACGCTGTTACCTTCCCACCGAGGTGGTCCCTATTTATCTACTTGCATTTGCATGCTTTCGAACCGCTAGGTTGGCGGGAGCTGGGACAGGCGACGGGAGCTCACTCTGTCGCATGGATTCGATCTTACAACTGCTTGGTCTTCTGACCATGGAGCACAGGCTTCTGCGGTTTAGCCCGCAGCGCCACCACGTCCCTTGCAGCGCCACCACGTCCCTTGCAGCGCCACCACGTCCCTTGCCAGCTAGAACTATGGCCAAAAGAGGCACATTTAGAACGAGAGAACAGTTGTCTCTCAGCATGTTCTGGAATTCATGTTTGGTGTGAGAACTGAATTGTGAGCACACGCTTTCACACATACTCTTCAGATTTTCCCAAGTGTTCAGCATAGACTCAACTTTGTACAGGAGAAAAGGTTGCTTTGTTGCTGCTGTTGTTAAATTGTTGTGAACCAGAAAGAGATCTACTGGAAATCATTTTCAGAGCTTTCCTGCAGCAAACCATATGAATTCCACATTGCAAAGGCAAAAGAGCAGCTTAGAAACTGTACTTATTTATTGCATACATTTATATCTTGTTGTTCCTCCAATGAGTTCAAGGCAACATAAAATGGCTCTGTTCCTTTCCAGGTTGTTCTCACACCGTCCTGTAAAGGGGGGGGGGTCAAAACTAACTGGCCCAAAGCCACTCTGTATTTTTGATGTCTTATTGGGACTCAATTGTGGCCTTCTGAGTCCCACTCCAACATCCCAACGACTATATCATACTGATTTACATTAATGGAGGTTTGCAGAGGTGGTGAATCCACTCAGGGTTTGAGTCTAACCGTTATAGGAGCTGTTTAAGGTGCTGAATCTGCCCCCCAAAATATGTTCGGCACCATGGCTACTTCCTGTACAGTTCAGACTAAAACCCAAAGTCAATCCACCACTGTGTTATTCAGTTACACTGAATAATCCACACTGAAATAAGCAAGAATTATTTTGATTATGATAGCTTTGCTGATTTCATTGGGTCTACTTTAAGTATGTCAAAGTCTAAATTCAATCCATTAACATCAAATAGGCAAGTAGACAGTGAATGTTCACTGCATAGAGTAGCTGGTGATCATAACACAGTTTTGGTGTAAAGCTGGTTGCTTAAAACATGCACTCATACTGCAGCTACATATTGTCAGAATTATCGGTAAAGCAGCCGTAGTTGGGTATAGATCTTATTTGATTTGGATACAGATTTATAGTCTAGATATATGCCCTGAGTCAGCATTAAACTGGGAAAAAAATACAATAATTCCTATGCTGCTGGCCCTGGGATCTGTTCCAAAAGGAAAATATAATTAAATCTATTGTATACATCTGTATAAATATTTGTGGATGGGTTGAAAAGGCTTTTTGAATATTATTTCTTTTTTAAAAAACTGTATAAACAGTTCATGATCCTGATATATTTGAGAGGGAAATGAGCAATTTCCCACATTTCTGTGGCATTTTCCCAAATAACCCACAGGCATAAGAACTGTTTGTTTACTTTTCTAAGGAAAAATAATATTTCTTATTTTGTGACTCTCTGGAACAGTTCTTTCTATCTCTTTGGGCAATAGTCACTGACCACCTCCTGTCTATGTCTGTGTTTAAGTGGTAATAGGCAAAGAAATCACAATGCTTCTCTCCCCTGCCCTCCCCAAGCAGGGATAGTACAGTGCTGAGAACTCACAAAAAAGTTGTGAGTTTTCTGCTACTCTTAACACTGTACCTAGGCTCACTGGCCAGACACGTTTTGTGTGCAGTAATGAAACAGTACCAGTGCATTTAGCAAGTGATTGGTACATGGGACATGGGGACAGGGAATAAACATTTAGAAAGCCCATGTGCTTTCATATTTGTTCTTTCTAGATCTACGTGCAGATCTGTACTCTCAGGCCTCCTTTCTTTCTTTCAAGTCACCCTCTGCTGCTTTCTGATGTTAGGAAGAAAAAAGCTGGTTGTGGCAGTCACTGGGTCCTGCATGGATGGAAGTCAGTTCTAGAGGAGTCTATAAATAAATGGAGTACTTTTAAAAATCCTCCTGTTGTTGCTGTGTGTCATCAAGTCACATCCAGCTTACAGTGATTGTAATTGTATGTGAGAAAATTTAAAAGTATGTGCAGTATTCAAGGAGTGATTTTTAGAGTTGGCAAACATCAATTAGTTCGCATGGCCGAGCAGGGATTTGACCCTAGGTCTCTTGAGCCCTAGTCCATCACCCTCTACACTCCAGCAGATTGGCTTTATCTTCCTGCATTATCCCAAATGGATTTCTATTACATAATAAACAGCTTCTTTTTCTTTTTTTTTCTTTTTGGCCTTGATACTGATCTCCAGAGAGATTATTGCTCTGATATTCGCAAGACAGGTCCTAGGCCACTGCACCCTGCCAGCAGAATACTACACTGTCCTAACACAGATGGACTCAGGTTCAATCTTTGACATCTCCAAGCACACCTTATCTCATCTGGTTTTGGAAACTAAGCAGGGTGAGGCCTGATCAGTTGGTGAATGAGAATCACTAGTACACCAGGGACTTCAGTCACTGTTCAGGAAAAATCCTGCCTGTCCCCCTAGAGACCCCCCCCAAATCATGATTGACAACAGAGCTATGCCTCATTTGGTGGGGATGGGGGTCACGAAATTCACCGCTGTGTCACCCATCGCTTAATAGGAAGCTCAGAGCCATTGTCTATACACCAAACACAATGTTTATTGGGAATTACATACTTGCTGTGTTCCTCCACCAGTGTAACACTGGGAATCAGCTAATGCCCAATGTCCAATAGAGTAAAGGTTGATACACTCTCAGCTTGCCTTCCTTTTTGTCCAACACAAACTAGCACAACTAGTGCAGGAATTGTTGCTCCCTGCACAGACAGCAATGGTGATTTAGAACATTGGTCCCCAACCTTGGGCCTCCAGATGTTCTTGGACTACAACTCCCAGAAGCCTTCACGACCACCTCTGCTGGCCAGGATTTCTGGGAGTTGAAGTCCAAGAACATCTGGAGGCCCAAGGTTGGGGATCACTGATTTAGAGCCAACTTGACCTGTCCCTCTTTTAACACCCATTGGAGACATCCCACAGTTTTCAGTTCAGTCTTTCAGGCTGAGCTCCTCCAAATAGCCTGGAACCCAATCGGGCAGTGGAGGATGACATCCTGAAGGCTTGGAGTCAACACAAACCTCTACCCCTGGATCCTTCTTTCCCCGCTCAGGAATGTTTGCCCAGTCCATTGCTCTCCCATCATCTCATCCACCAACTGCCCCTGACCCCTCTGGATTTCTTATGTACCCTGCTTGGTGGGAGTCTTCCCTGGTGGGCTCTTGCCCACCTGCCCACATTGTTCCAGATTCCTGCTTCTATTGCAGGTGTCAGGTCAGTCTAATGTCTGGATAATGTCCAAGAGAGGGAAGACAGTCCTTGCCCACTACTAAACCCTGAGAGGAACCCCGTTTGGCCCAGAAAAAAACAGAAACAGACCTCCCTGAATGCCTCTGCTCGCCCACTCACAAACTCCCTCCACATTTTAGCTCACAGATAATTTAACCTGATCTGAGATTCCTAAGGCTGCAATAATAGATTCTCTTACCTGTGTGTAAGCCCCTTTGAATTTAATGGGATTTGCTCCTGATTGATCGCACTGTATACCTCTGACCATTTTGTAACATGCAAATATTTTTTTTGTTCTTTATGAAGCGACTTAGTTACTATTTCTATGTGCCAGAGATATGAATCTATTGACTGTTTATCTGAGTTGTACTCTAATTGGAACTGTAAGTGAGATTAAAGTTTATATATGCCAACCTAAACTTATTTCGTGGCCTTAAAGCATATGATATTTCATTTATAACTCAGCTAGCATATGATACTGTACTGTTTGGCACATGTATGAAATCTAAAGATATAAAGCCTTAATTTTGTATGAGCAAAATTGTGAATATCTCTTATACAAAAGAGACAGCTACAAAGTGCTTCTCCATATGCCCTGTAACCGAGACGCAATGAAGCCACCCTCATTGTGCTCCTCTGTGGGAGATGGCAGCAGTCACTAAGTGCAGAAATGCATCTTGGGGCTGAAAGATGTATATGTCTATGGCATGTAGAGGCATTACAGTTCTTTAATTCTGTAGACAGCAGGCTGGATAGTTCAGTGGTTTAGAATTCACTGGTTCTTAACCTTTGTTACTCATATGTTTTTGGACTACAACTCCCAGAAGCCTTCACCATCAGCTCTGCTGGTTGGGGTTTCTGGGAGTTGCAGTTCAAAAACACCTAACAAAGGTTAAGAACCACTGGTTTAGATATCTGGCTGTGGAACCAGAGGTTGAGAGTTCGATTTCTAATGGTCTCTCCTGCAACTAAAGCCAGCCTGTGTGCCCTTGAGCAAAGTTGCACAATCCCAAGATGCCCCAGAAGAAGGGAATGGTAAACCACTCTAGAGTATTCTGTACCGGGAAAACCTTAAAAAAGGGTCACCATAAATCAGTTGAATTGATGGCACATAATGATGATGATGATGATGATGATGATGATGATGATGATGATGATGATGACGACGACAACAACAACAACAACAACAACAACGACAACGACGACGACAAGATAAAGGACTTCTGGGGGAGTAATTCCAGCATACTGTGATGGCTCAAAAGTGGATCTGGATTCAAAAGGAACTTGAAAAAGGGCCACTATAAGACAGAATTGACTAAATAGAGGCATTCATAACATACAGTTCCTGGTATTAAGAAACATTTCAGTTGTTCCAAAAGAGAAAATATTTAAGCAGAATGTGTATCAAGATTTCTAATTTTTCTGCTTGGAAAAATTAAAACATTTGTCCTAGGGAGGAAATCTATCAATTCCCCCAAACCTTCTCTGCTCTCGGAAAGCTTTCACATTTCTAGTGTTCCTGAAGCATATTGCCTTAGACTGAGCAAAGATGCAGGATTTAATACTACCGTGTAGCAGAATTCAGGGTGAGCAGCGGGGTGGACAAGGTACGGGCCACAGAACGTGGCAGCGGGGTTCCAATTGTCATCTGCTGGCGGTATTTTGCCCCGTTCCTGCTGCAATCAAAGATGGGGCCTCCGAACCTGGGATTTTCTGCATGCTGAACACGTGCTCATCCACTGAGCTGTAGAATAAGGGAGTATAGTCTTGTGAATCTCTCTTTTGCAATGCCCAGCCCATCTCAGCTGCTTCTCTCTGAACTGCTCATCACGAGGAGATCCTGGTTGCGTTTGCTCTTTGTCTGTTCCCTTTCCAGCTCAGCATGGGTCTCCAATCTTGGAGTCGGTGCTAGAACAGCACACGTACAAGAAGAGTGAGGAATTTGGGGCGGCGGTGGCAGTGGGGGGGGGGGAGAGAGAGAGAACAGTGGCTAGACTTTGAATGAGCAGCCTCAAAAGCAGATGACGCCTGGCGGATGTTCAGAACTACCTTGGTTTAACTTTAATCTGATTTCGTTAAACTGTCAGAAAGCTGTGTGTGGAGACACAATCCATTTAGTAGCGGGGAGGGGACTTGTATGGCTCTTGCAGCATTGGTGGAGATTAACAACTGATACAGCAACATTGCTGGAAATCCGATTACAGTGCGCTGGGGCCCGATATTGTTGCAAGCTTGATGCTCGCTGTAGGGTTTCCTCTCTTTTTTTGTTGTGGCTGCAACAATGGAAAGAGTATATGAGGGAGCTATAATATACTGCAGTAGCTGTTGCTAGATCAGGGATTATAAACCTCCAGCCTTGCAGAGGAGGACTTCAGCTCCCACAATCACTGATTTAGGAGCCTTGGTAGTTGAGACAGAGGGGAGCCAAAGTCCAAAATACCTGAAGAACCAGAAAAGGATAACCACTGTGCTAGATGCGGTACAGCCTGTGGACCCGGATACAGTGTGATCCTTGGCCAAAGAGTTCCCAAGCTGCATTAAACATAGAAAGGATTGGCCCTTTGATCAGACAGAGTGAAGCAGCTGCTTCCGGTGGCTGATGCTGAGGGCAGGGTATAGCAATTTCCCAGGTGTTTCTTCTAAGATCCCTGTGCCCTTCCATTCTCTTGGAGGACAGAGGCAAGTGCTACTCAACAGGATGTCCTACAACCCTTGTTCTAATGTCTTTAGATGTGGTAGAGCACTGGTTCTTAACCTTGGGTTACTCAGGAGTTTTGGACTGCAACTCCCAGAAGCCTTCAACACCAACTGTGCTGGCTAGGGTTTCTGGGAGTTGCAGTTCAAAAGCATCTGAGTAACAAAGGTTAAGAACCACTGTGGTAGAGGATGCTTCCTATCATCAGCATCCCACTAAGTTTCAGCATCCAGTCCAGTCGCCTTCTGTCTGTTGAGCAGGGAGAGCTGCAAAAAATTCTTGTGCTGGCTGTAGAGGAATGGCAGAGTTTTGCTTGCAAATTGTATTTGAAAGGCTTGTCCTCTGGTGCTCTGGATGGAATAAAGACATTGCGTGTAGCCTTGGTCCTCAAAAAAACGGCCTTATGCCAAGCCTAGGATGACCAGATACAAAAGGAGACAGGGCTGCTGCACCCTTTGTGGTTCAGGGCAGAAGAACGTTAGCTGTCCTGGCCTGCACAGAAAGCTACACATGGTAGAATTCCCTCTGATAAGGCCGATGGCTCAGCGATTGAGCACATGTTTTGCATGCAGAAGGCCTCAGGTTCTGTCCCCAGCGTATTCAGGTAAGGCTTGGAAAAGGGAGTATGTCTTTGAAACTCCAGAGATCTGTCAGTCAGTGCTGATAATACTGTGCTGGGTGAATCAATCATTTTGAGCTAGTACAATGCAGCTTATGTGCTTGGTAAGGTACCAAGCTTGGAAAAGCCGTGGCACTCAACTGAGGCTCTTACCTGGAACGGGAAGACATCAAGCAAGTTTCAGCTGGAACCTTCTTTGTCCATCTATCACCGTACTGTCTATATTGATCTCCTGTAGACAAACTGGCTGTGGATGGGAATCCAACATATGTGGAGTGCACTGATAGGGGGAAAGCGGGACTGTTTAAACTGACGATGGCTCTTCTTGGATATAAGAAGTTGGTCTTTTCCCAAATGGGCGATGCCAGGAATTCAAACGGAGGCCTTCTCCATACAAAACATGTGCTTTACTTCCAAGTGAGAGTGTTTCTCCTAATTACCTCCTCTGGGCTTGTGTGGGGCCATGTGTCCTATTCTATGGAAGAAAGTCATCTGTTTGCAGGACAGTCACAGAACAGTCTATCTGAACATGTTCTCTGTTTGACGAGCTTCTCCAGTTCCCCTGAAGTTTACAGATAAAGAACTAGAAGAAGGGAGAGAAGCTGGAGGCTGTGTTGCTGCCCACAAGCAAAACAAACAAAATAGGCAGGCTCTTAGGGCCCCTCATCACAATCCTCTCCATTATCGTGAGATGTATTATTATTTTGAGTCGTAGCCATTATTTTTAAGTTTCCTCCCTGTACATAAAATTGGGTACCCCGTAGTGGATGTAGAGGACAGAAGGACAAACTAGAACTCAAGAGAACTGGGTTCAAATCTGTACTCAGCCATGGAAAGTCACTGGGTGGTAGAGGGTGGCATTGTAAAATACCTCACATATTTTGGAAACCTTATTAGTGACACTGTAGGTCCGATGTGACCTGACGGCACATCACACATGGACACTCACGTATATCTATCTTTTAGATAGATACAGTGACACTAAATCTATCTTTTAGATAGATATATGTGAGTGTGCATGTGTGTTAATTGTGTGCATTTCTCTTTTGGCCTATTTTCTGCTGACGTAATTCCTTCCTCTTTTTTTGGTGGTGTGCAAGTAGCCACCTTAGCGGACAAAGTACCAAAGGTGATGCTAGACACAGAATACAACTTTCTAGGACTTTCAGCTGTCACTGTTGGACTATACCCACTGGGGAATTCTTAGAATTGTGTCAGAGAAGCAAGGGGGAAAAAAAAATCTCACATCGCCCCAACAAGATAGGAGCTTTTGTTTTTGGACTACAACTCCCACAATCCAGGGACTGTGGGAGTTGTAGTCTAAAACACAAATGTTTCCCATTGCTGCTGGTTGCCATGCTTTTCCTTACAAGTGAAGAAGGCTTAAAAGAATCAGCATAACCAAGAGATAAGTTGATTTTTAAAGAAAGGTGGGATGGAAGCTGCTCACAGCCATGCGTAAAATACAGCCCCTGAAATGAAAAAGAGCTTGGAAATGATACCTTTTTGAATTACAACTCCCAGAATCCCCTAGCCAGCACTGTGTATGGCCACATGTGCTGGAGCTCTCTGGGAATTGTATTCCCCAAAAGGAACATTCCCAAGCTCTTATCATAAGTGTCTTAATTTTCATTGACACCAATGGGTCTTTTCTAAGCATGACTAAGTCCGGATGGCTAATATTATGATTAGCGTTATTTTAAATGGCATTATTAGTGCTATCATTATTCAGAAATGGTTCTACCAGATTAATTGAAAGGAATGTGAGACCTCATTTCAGTGATGAAACTCTGAAGCTATAGGCAATGCAATGTTGGGAGAGAAGTTATATAGGTGACTTTGTCAAGAATTGGTATTCAAGGGATATGATCCTGTATGATCTTACCTTGGGGTAAACCTAACTGAAATTAGTGAGACTGGCTTCTGAATAGGCAAGTGCAGAATTTCACTATATGAAACAAAATTGCTTGCTGTTGTTTTTTTTAAAAAGTGATGCTGATCTTTTTCATACTGTCTGAAATTGTGTAAGACAGCCGTTTTCAGCCATTCCTCCCCTCCCCTCTATAGACTGCATGAATATTGCTGGGGGTCTCAGTGGACCACTTAATAAACTTTCCTCCCCCCACTTTGCTCTACAAATCAAAGCATATACATAACTCATATTTTAATAATTTTTTTTCCTGCGGCACTAGCATCATTTTGAACGGCAGCGTCATATTCTGAAAATCACACCCCCTAGGCTACAGCTTTGCTAGTCTACTCAATAATCCCAGCCTTGTCAAAATGGCCTCAGTCTCTGTCATCAGAGAAATAAAAAAAAAAAGAATTAAGTGCAAAACCAAGCACAGATGCTGTCAACTTTCTCAGAGCCTTTCTACATCTGCAGAGCTCATGGACCCCACTGTTCTGCAGACCCTAAATGGAGAATCACTGATGTGTAATTGATGGGTTGAGGTGGAGTGCAATTACAGACTTGTGGTCAGCCTGTTACATGCACAGTACATGCTTTTTGTACATGTGTATACCTGTTCATAATTTCTGTATGCATGAGCAGGGAGTGTGCAAAAAGCAGGGTGCTCTGTACAGAGAGCATCTACATGATATAAACTGTATAGGCAGAGATTCTGTGGCCTCAGCTTTCAGATTGTACCTGGTAGTGATGGCTGATCATATGGCACATTCATGCTGGGTCAGGATTGAAATGGCTGATACCTTAGTTGTGCACAATTAAAACCATATTTAGAGGCTGCAAGCATGGAGAACATGTGGTTGTGATGTGGGTATTCTGATAAATATTGCCCCTACATCCTCATCCCACATAGACCTTAGTGTATTTACAGTGGGCTTCAGTGAGAAATATTGCATGTTCAGTGAAATATGCTTAAAAGGATCTCTACAAACGTTTGTGGT